>NW_026606075.1:17050000-19805000 GCF_029834395.1 Sorex fumeus | reverse complement strand
TTTAGGGAGATATGAAAGAGAAGGCAACTAAGATGAAAAGAACCTTAGTACTGTCCAGGAGGCAGTGCAGGTGTTGGAATTTCCAGCATCACATGGTCCCCCAGCATCAAAGGGTCCCTCTCACCAGTAACCCCCAGAGCAGAACCATGTATGACCTTGGAGGCCCTCAGCGTAACTGGGATGGTCCAGGTCAACACTGCAGGGTGCTGTGGTCTGCAGAAGAGA
Organism: Sorex fumeus; assembly: GCF_029834395.1. NCBI lineage: Eukaryota > Metazoa > Chordata > Mammalia > Eulipotyphla > Soricidae > Sorex > Sorex fumeus. Next base: position 19,804,775 of record NW_026606075.1, on the reverse strand, counting down.
CATTGGGTGGTAATCATATTCTGTCTATAGACTACTTTCAGCATGCATGTCCCATTCTGGGCGGATATTCCCAGCAACCTTTATTTGGTGCTCCCTTCTCTATCTAAGCTGCCTTTGCCCCTACAGTGTGCGGCTGGCTTCTAAGCCTTGGAGTGAACAACCTGGTATTTATCACAGCTGCTCTTGGGTGTTAGTCTCTTATTTTGTTACTTTATGTTATCCAGAAAACGGGCGCATTCAGGGTGGAGCGATAGCACAGCGGTAGGGCGTTTGCCTTGCACGCAGCCAACATGGCCAACCTGAGTTCGATTCCTCCACCCCTCTTGGAGAGCCCGGCAAGCTACCGAGAGTATCTCGCCCGCATGGCAGAGCCTGGCAAGCTCCCCGCGACGTATTCAATATGCAGACACAGTAACAACAAAGTCTCCAATGGAGACGTTACTGGGCCCACTCGAGCAAATCGACGAAAAACGGGAGGGCCTTAACCTTTACCTTTATGTTATCCAGATGAATGCAATCTTTCTATGTCTGTTCCTCTCTTTCTGACTCATTTCGCTTAGCATGATATTTTCCATGTAGTATCACTTGTATGTAAATTTCATGACTTCATCCTTTCTAACAGCTACATAGTATTCCACGGTGTAGATATACCAAAGTTTCTTTAACCAGTCATCTGTTCTCAGGCACTCAGGTTTTTTCCAGATTCTAGCTATTGTAAACAGTGCTGCAATGAACAAACAAGTGCAAATGTCACTTTGACTATACTTTTTTGCCTCTCCGGTGTATATTCCCAGGATTGGTATTGCTGGGTCAAATGGGAGCACAATTTCTAATTTTTTGAGAATTGTCCATACTGTTTTTCAAAAGGGTTGAACCAGTCGGCATTCCCACCAGCAGTGAAGGAGGGTCCCTTTCTTACCACATCCGCGCCAACACAGGTTGCTTTTGTTCTTTTGAATGTGAGCCAGTCTCTGTGGTGTGAAATGATATCTCATTGTTGTTTTGATCTGCATCTCCCTGATGAGTAATGATGTAGAGCATTTTCTCATGTTGTAATAGGCAACTTTTAAAAGGTAGAAAAAGTAGTTTCCTCTGTAGTAAAGAATTGGTTTCCTTATATTTCCTTGCAATAGCACAGTGGTAGGGCGTTTGCCTCGCACGCAGCCAAATGGCCGACCCGAGTTCGATTCCTCCGCCCCTCTCGGAGAGCCCGGCAAGCTCCCGAGAGTATCTCGCCCACACAGCAGAGCCTGGCAAGCTCCCCGTGACGTATTCGATATGCCAGACACAGTAACAACAAAGTCTCCAATGGAGACGTTACTGGGCCCGCTCGAGCAAATCGATGATCAACGGGAAGGCCTTTACCTTTTACCTTATATTTCCTTGGACAATCAGGGTTGCCCCCTAGAATGAAACTGTGTGTATGAGCATTCTTTTGGGCCTGCATGCACTGCTCCATGAACAAGGGGATTGGTACAAACATGCTGATGTTCATATTGCATATGATTTGGTGAGTAATAAAATATTTTGTCTCTCACCCAGATGTCATGTGTCTCCTGCCAACATCCATGAAACTATGGGAGAGTAATTTATTAGCTTATGAGTTGGGTAAGGTCTTAAGTCTTCCCATTTCCAGAGAGCTATTTGAGCAGGCAGATACAGTTTAGGTAGGTGATACCCCAGTGCTTTGCATTCTGCAAGCTCTCACATTAGCATTTCTTTGTCACTGCTTTTCTCCTGTAAAATCACAAGTTGAACTATTCTCAGACAGTCACATCTAAAGTGTGACTTCTATTTTAAAATGCATGTGTGAAACCTACTAACCACTAATTATTCTGCCTTAAATATTCTGAACTAAGAGAAAGTTTCATCAACAGAAAAAACGTGATATTAAAATTTTAGTATCATCAAGTCATAAAGTAAATTAACATGATCCTTGTTTTGTGATTAAAACATTTGTAGTGATATGTGAACTGTGGGAACATATATTTTGAAAAGGTATGAGATATGTATCCCCTAAAACATAGTCAAGTAAGTCATTACTCAGGCCACCCAGTGGTACTGGAATCACATCAGTGTTACTTGGATGAAAAATAGTTTTGTACCTGTGTATGCCTGAAAATATAAATGACTTCTGAGTGTTCACAGCACTGTATTTTCACTGTGCAGGCTCATCATGGGGTTGGATCTCTTGACCTTGGATATCAAAAGCAGTGTGCTCAGACAAAGCTGCTGCCTATCGTGGGCAACTGGGAGCTATTGATCAGACAACTGGAGATGTTCTGTAGTGGCAGAACTGTATTGGCAGAACATTATAGTAGGCAAATAAACAGAAAAAGCAAAATTAATTTCACCTATTTATTTTGCTTTATTTCAAGTGCCTATTTGACAATTAAAAATTATATATGTGGCCCTGAATTATGAATATTTTGGGTGCCAGACTTTGAACCAAGCACTTTATGCATGCAGAGCCTGTGTTCTATCCCTGAGTTGCTTCCTGAATTTGCATTTCTAATGAACAGTGCTGTTCTAGACCCTTGTTAATCCCAGGGCGATCCTCAAGGGAGCAGTATCAGCAGCATCTGGAAGCTTGTTAGAAACAAAGATTCTCATGCTCCATGCCAGACCTACTGAGTTTGAATTTGCATTTTAATAAAGTCCCAGGTGACGAGTGCTTGTTAAATTTGGGGTAGCAGAGTGTCCATAAGTCTAGGAATGTTAGATATAGCAAGTGAAATAAGTGACCAGTTCAATTCAGTATAAAGAACAAACTTGGTGGGGACAGGTATGGTTTGTCTGAAATATTACATGAGCTGTACCTTTATGGAAACTAGTCGTTATTTATCTAAAATTCAACTTTTAAACATGTATACTGTGATTTTCGTGGCAACCCTGCCTAATACAGAACTGTCTAGACCTTCTTGAAGTTCTAAAAAATTAGGAGAAGGACAGGAAGGTCAAAGAAGATATGAAATTTGGAAGTTGAGGGATTGTAAGAAAGGAGAAAAGGAAATATGATCGGAAGCATAAAGTAAAGCCTGGAGAATACCTTGATGGCAGTGACCTTTGTGTTCTATAATTTTGTATGAGCATCCATCGTCCTCATTTCTTCATCCCTTTCCCAGTCAATCAGGCTTTAATGTCCTCTCATTGGCAGTAGGGCTCCCCAGTATCTGGTGAAAAGATGAGGTGTCAGGTAAGCCCCAGACTCCCCATAATTCATTTATCACAGAAATGCACTGTAGCACTGTCCTCCCATTGTTTATTGATTTGCTTGAGCGGGCACCAGTAATGTCTTCATTGTGAGACTTGTTGTTACTGTGTTTGGCATATCGAATACGTCATGGGGAGCTTGCCACGCTTTGCTGTGCGGGTGGGATACTCTCAATAGCTTGCCAGGTTTCTTGGAGAGGGGAGGAGGAATTGAACCCGTTGGCCCAGGTCGGCCACATGCAAAGCAAATGCCCTACCCGCTGTGCTATTGCTCCAGCCCATCACAGAAATGATACTAAAAAATAACCCCTTTTTGCTACCAATATTCTTGTCATTGAGGAGAAGAAAGTTCTTATGTGCCAGAAATGCACACGGAGAAAAGAAAATGCAGGATTTTCTTTTTTGTGACATTTTAATACTTTTTGTTGTTGTTGTTGTTGTGGAGGAAAGGTTCCCAAGCAGTACTCAGGGCTCCTGGAACTCCCCGGGCCCATTCTCAGCCAACCAGAATGGTGATTCAGTGTGAAAATCCCAGCCTGAGGTGCTGCTCAGGCCCTGTAATGTCTGGGATTACTCAGGCCACCCAGTGGTACTGGAAACTTCCACAATTGGACCCAGTGATCTTTGGGGGGACCAGGTGGTACAAGGGATAGAACTAGTGTTTACTACATACAAAGCATGCACTGTAAACCCTGTATTCTCTCTTTGGCTCCTTAATTGTATTTTTATTTTTGACTTATTTTGTTTTGAAAATTTTTGGTTTTTGAGTCAGACCTGGCTATTCTCTGGGCTTACATGTTGTTTGGAACGCAGGAATCACATCTGCCAGTGCTTGGGGTTAGATCAGATGCCAGAGAAATAGCTCAGCACAGCTGCATGCAAGACAAGTGCTCTATCCACTGTACTGTCTCTCCAGTTCCTTAATTGCATTCTTTTCTTTTTCTTTTCTTTGTCTTTTTGGGTCACACCCAGCAATGTACAGGGGTTACTCCTGGCTTGTGCACTCAGGAATTACTCCTGGCGGTGCTCGGGGAACCATATAGGATGCTGGGAATCGAATCCGGGTCAGCCGTGTGCAAGGAAAATGCCCTACCTGCTGTGCTATCACTCCAGACCCTTAACTTCATTCTTAAATTTAAGATGTTTTTAGGGATTTTTGTTGTTCATTTATTTTTTGTATGCTTTTTAGTTGGGGTTGCCAGGTAGAAGTGGAGGCAGGCAGGCAAGAATAATAATAAATATTCCTCAGGTAGCATTGAAGAAAGAAGAGTATTTAATCTATGGTATCACTTTGTTTTTAATTAAAATTAATTTTATTATAAGAAGAGCACCTGGCCCAGACAAGGTCAGACACGAAAACCTGAAAAACCTGCCGTCAGTACTTATCAATACACTGGCTCAGCTCTTCACAGGCTACCTGTCTGAATGCAAGGTTCTGTCCCAATAGAAAACCAGCAGGACTGTACTACTGTACGAGAAAGGAGACATCCATGACATTGGCAAGTATCGCCCAATCTGCCTATTGTCTGTCATCTACAAGCTGTTCGCTTGAGTCATCCTGAATAGGATTGGCAGAACACTAGATGAAGGACAACCATGCAAGCAAGCCAGTTTCCAAAAAGGATTCGGTACAATTGACCATATCCACACAATAACCAAGCTCACTGAGGTTTCTCAGGAGTTCAAGATGCCGCTCTGCCTAATGTTCATTGATTTAAAGAAGGCCTTTGATTCTGTTGAGATGGAAGCGGTCATTGAAGCCTGAGCCAATCAAGGCATTCAAACTCAATACATCAGGATCCTCCATGAGCTATATTGCGGATTCACTACTAGGATCTCACCATTCTACAAAGAAGTGATCATTGATATCAAGAGAGGGGTTCGGCAGGGTGATACCATTTCACTGAAATTTTTCAGTGCCACCCTTGAGAACATGATGTATGACTGGAATGGAAGAAATGATAGACGGTTGGCAACTACACCATCTCTGCTTTGTTGATGAAAGATAGACGGTTGGCAACTACACCATCTCTGCTTTGTTGATGACATCGTTCTAATAACACCAAACATTAGCCAAGCAGCACAAATGCTGGCCGACTTCCACCGTAAGTGTGAAAAGGTCGGACTCCAGCTGAATCCCACAAAAACAATATTTATGAGAAATGCTCTTGTTCCTGACGTTCCATTCACTCTCAACTGGATAACCATCTCCGAATGCAACAGTTATGTGTACCTAGGTCGAGAAGTCAACATGACGAATGACCTGGCACCTGAGTTGCACAGGAGAAAGAGAGCTGCTTGGAATGCCTTCAAGAGTATCGAAGAAATAGTTAAGAGGACGAAGAACCTCCGGCTCTGGGCACATCTCTTTGATTCCACTGTTCCTCCTGCATTAACATATGCCTCAGAGACCTGGGCCCTACGAAAACAGGATGAGAATGCTATTCAGGTCTTCCAAAGAGGAATCGAAAGAGCTATGCTTGGAGTATCACGCTTCACTCAAATGAGAGAAAGAATCCGGAATTCCGACCTCCATCAACGGTCAAGAATCAGGGATGCTGTCTCATTTGCCAAGGTGTCGAAAATCAGATGGGCTGGACACGTAATGAGATTTGGAGATAACTGCTGAACTAGAGCCGTTACCAACTGGATTCCACGGGACATCAAAAGACCGTGTAGTCGCCCACCTAAAAGATGGTCAGATTTCTCTGTCAAGACCCTGAACGATCGGTTTGAGGCTCTTCGTGTTCCTAGAACGAACAGACACCATTGGGCTACACTAGCACATGACAGGGACAAATGGAGATGTTACTGGCGCCCGCTTGAACAAATCAATGATTAACGGGAAGTCGAATGATCAAATGATAAGAATCTAACATGATATTCACCCTTTTAATCAATTTGTTCAATATAATATCTCTAATATAAATACAGCTTTATATACTGGATTACAAGAGTTGCAAATCATCTTTACTGAAACTTTATGATCAGCATTTCCCATCTCCTCTTCATTCTAGTTCCTGGCAACCACATTTCTGCTCTTTTTATCTGTAAACTTACCTAGTTTTGCTACATAAGTGAAATCATGTAGTATTTGTTCTTCAGTGACTGATTTATTTCACATAACACAGTGTCCTTAAGGTTCATCCATACTGTCACATATTGGAGTTTAATTTCTTTTTTATAGCTAAACAATATTATATTTTTATGCAACATATTCTTTATCTGGTCTGGAGTGATAGCACAGCGGTAGGGCGTTTGCCTTGTACGGGGCCGACATGGCCAACCCGAGTTTGATTCCTCTGCCCCTCTCGGAGAGGCTTCAGGAAAGGAATGTCATTGTGAACATCAGACAGTCAGAAGGGACTAGAACTGGAAGTGTACCTAAATGCTATCTGATTCCTGAGCGTGTTCTTTGCCTTTATTTCCCCTGCCTCTCTCTAAATGGAAATTCATGAATTCAGCAGGAAACTAGGACGCGCGCGCACACACACACACACACACACACACACACACAGAACGTTAGGTAAGCTCTAGGGATTTTCACTCATGTATTCAACTGAAAAATGCACGTACTGACATACATACACTTCCTAGATTTGGAGGAACTGAATTGCTTCTTGGAAGTTATATGAGAATATTAGATAATACATTTTTAAAAGCGTAGCTGCTAGAGTATTTTCTTTGAAACTCTGCTCCTTAGTAATTTTTTATTGAGATGAATAATGAAAAAGACCTACTGGTTTCATTCTGTATTAGAAAATGAACAGTATCAGTCCCTCTCTCCACCCTCCTCTACCAGTAATACAGCCTGGGGAAGCCGTCCTATGATTGGTTGAATTTGCTGTCGGTCACATGGCAAGACCCAGCACTGCCTCTGCTCTGTTTGCATTTACAAATTAACAGATGTGCTTGGCTTGAAGAGACTGATTAATTTCTTGATGGGAAGAAAAATCTTGTTCAGCTTTTCAGTTATATTTTTATGTGTGGGATTTTCACTAACTTTGGAACAGATACTTGCCAGGAAGAATGTAAGGTAAGTAATCCCTTGTCTTTCAATGTAACATATTTGTGAACTTCAGTTCAAGTGTAAAACTAGGTGATTTAGTAATTTTTAAAAATTTTTGTATAGATATATTTGTTTACAACTCTGAAGGAATAGGCTTGATCATATCATTTTGTATCTCAAATCATTGATCTAGAATTTACAAATAAAAGATGAAAGTTTGATCTTTATAAGAGTTATTTATTCAGAATTGTCACAAAATATTTGTTTTACATCTAAGAATATATATGAGAAAGTGACCCTTCTATGAAACAGTGTTCATGTTTATTTTATATTTAAAATAAATGTTAATTTCAGCTCCTCCTGCTATTATTGTGTGAAAGCGAATAAGAAAAAATGATACAACCTCGAAAATATATAACCTGTTCTTCAAAGAAAAGGTGTCAAATCACTTTAACTGTAGGAGAAGGAAATTGTTTGGCATACATGCTTTTAAGAAAATAAGCAATACAATTTGTATTTTCTTCATTGTTTTGAATTCTTATCAAATCATGCAAGACAGTATATAGAGGTTGTTCTCTGAAGAAGAATATTCAGAATGAATCACAATTAACTGATGATAGTTAATATCTCACGATGTGTTATTTCCACAAATTCATCTGGGAATTTAGTGTGAACAAAGGAAAGGACAGCTGCGCAAGCAGTATTATCTGCCGAAATTTGTGTTCAGGAATGCCTAGGTCTAGATGATATAGAAAAAAATTAAAAGTAAAGGCATTTTTAATTTGTTTTCCTCCATTGTTTCCAAACCAGTAAGTGCTTTTCTTTCAGTTCACTTCCATATAAGTGGCCTGTATGCCTTAGGTAATGTTTAGTAATGTTTCTTCATGAGTTAATATTATAAATGATTGATTTTTGTGTTACACTGGTAAAAATATACACCAGAAACTATAAAAAATCCCATTTTTTTTGCAGCCAGAAAGATAGTACAAAGGATATGGTGCTTGCCTTGCATGCAGTTAACCTGGGTTCGATTCCTGGTACTACATGTGGTCCCATATGCCTCTTGGAGAGCCCTGCAAGCTACCGAGAGTATCCGGCCCGCACGGCAGAGCCTGGCAAGCTAGCCATGATGTACTAGACATGCCAAAAACAGTAATAATAACGGGTCTTATTCCCCTGACCCTGAAAGAAACTCCAATACGTTGGGAAAGACGAGTAAGGAGAGGCTGCTAAAATCTCAGGGCTGGGATGAATGGAGATGTTACTGCGCTCAACCAACCTGAGTTTGATTCCTGTCACTGCATATTGTCGCCCAAACACTAACAATAGTAATCCCTGAGCTCAGAGCCAGGAATAAGCTCTGGGCACATCTGGGTGTGGGCACATCCAGCCTGCAAATATACCCTTTTTGTTGCTTCTGCTTTCTGGGTCACACCCGGTGATACACAGGGGTTGCTCCTGGCTCATGCACTCAGAAATTACTCCTGGTGGTGCTCGGGGGACCTTATGGGATGCTGGGAATTGAACCCGGGTCGGCCGCATGCAAGGCAAACGCCCTACCCACTGTGCTATTGCTCCAGCCCCACCCCCCAAATATATCTTTAAACTCTCAGTTTTTTTTTTAAGATCTTTAATCACTAGGAATGATGATTGTAAAAGTTGATACATTTCCTAAAATACCCATAGTAGGACTCACTAATCTTCCTTTACGTATTTCTTCTTTATAATGGGATTATGCTGAATCTTCTCACCCTGTGTGTGGTTTCCCATTTTCTGTTACCCTTCCAGACTCTGTTCCTTCATTACTATATTAATTCATTCATGCATGTATCATTTTAAAAAGTCCATGAATAGCTAGGCCCATTGCTATGCTAGGTGCTGGGTCTCTAATAGTCAAAGTCTATGACCTCATGGAATTTTAAGGCTTGTGCTTATGAATAAAATAATGTATATTAATATAAGTGATAGCTACTAGTGAAAGGTGCCATGAATGAGAAGTATAGGGTCTATGAGCACATTTAGAAGGGGTATCTGTGTGCTAACATGAGGGGGTTCCTAGGGAAGTAATACCTGAGCTATGATCTGGAGGGTTTTATGAAGTAACTAGGAAGAGTAGGGAAGTAAGGATGAAAAATATTAGAACTGAAGACAGTAAGACATCTGAGAGAAGAAAGGATATTAAAGCATTTAGGGAAGTGAAAAATGCTAGTGTAGAAGGAACAGAGAGGATAGAGATAAAATAAAGTGAGCACCGTTAGCAAGCCAAGACCTCTGTGGGCTGATTGGCCATGGTGGGAATGTGGTTTTCTGAGCAGGATCCTGAGGAACTTGCTTCCCTCTAACCTCAAGGAAGGGAAGATTTGGGAGATGTCTGAGGGAGCATCTAGGAAATGAAAAACAGGGTGCTCCGAGTCTGTGGCTTTTAATTACTTTCTAGGTATTGTAGAAGTCTCTTTTTACTAGAAAATGGTCTTGATATTTTAGCCAAAATGGATTTAATCTAGAAAGTCAGTGTTCCTTAAGTTATTCACATATCTTTTTAACCACATAATTCTTCACTTTGTACTTTATTGAGAGTTTTTGTGGGGGATGAGAACATGTCTGTTTAGTTGGGATTATGGCTTCCTATCATACTTAAAGATTATGGATGTGGGGGCTAGAGCAATAGCACAGGAGGTAGGGCATTTACCTTGCACGTGGCCAACCGAAGTTCGATCCCCAGCATCCCATATGGTCCTCTGAGTACTGCCAAGAGTAATTCCCAAGTACAGAGCCAGGAGTAACCCCTGAACATCATTGGGTGTGACCCAAAAAGCAAAAAAAAAATATTATGGGTATGGGAAAGGCCTATATGAATAATAGTAAAGTAAAGTAAAGTAAAGGCCCTCCCGTTGATCATCGATTTGCTCGAGCGGGCCCAGTAACGTCTCCATTGGAGACTTTGTTGTTACTGTGTCTGGCATATCGAATACTCTCGGTAGCTTGCCGGGAGTATGACAGCATATTATATGTTCATACCTATTGACAAACTGAAATAAAAATGAAAATTAGCTGTGGGGTGATTTGGGTTGCTGTGGGGTGCTGTGGGGTGCTGTGGGGTCCCGACCTGCAGGACTCCACCTATGAGAGATATCCTGGGCAAGGAGTCTCCCGAATGAAAAGGAATGGACTCACATCTTGGATGGAAAGTATGTGACAAGCTTTATTGTCTGAAAGGCACTCATATATCTTAAGGTGGTGCACACATGTAACAGAATGGGCTGACCTCTGTCGTAGCTAATGCTCAGCGGACAGTGGACAGACAGTCAGGATGGACAGTCAAGATAGCCATATAAGGAGTGGAGAGTTACAGAAGTGGCTAGCCAGATTGCATCATCCAAGGGCCACATGGTGGGATGCCATGTGCTTACAGACTCACAAAGCCAAGATGGAGACCTCTGGCTCCCCACAATTAACTTGTATTATACACTAAAGCTTTCCATTAGTAATTATGTAAAAACTTTTCAACCAAGTTTTAAATTAATCATGTTAATGGTAGGGCAGTTTATTTATTCATTTAATCACTCATCCATATACATTTACCCAAAAAACATTTATTAACCTTCTCTGCTAAGCAAATATTTTCAAATGACTTTGGTGTAGAAAGATGTTTGTTGGTCAGGGGCATGACCTTTAGGCTCTGATTCGGGCCTCAGGTTTGTTTGACCTACACAAGAAAGAATTCAAGTTTGATTCAGAGGAATGCCGGACAGGAAAGGGATAATTGAAGAATTGTATGCACTTGAGAATGAGCATTCAGGTGTACTCATAGTGTGAGCAGTCTTGTTTCTCAGTCAACTTACCGAAGCTAATAACAACACTCAGCATCCAAATGTGGGCACACTCCAGGACAGTAGTTCCATTTCTACACAAAAATCTAGATTATATAGGTATAGAAATGGGGCGATTCAATAAGGAGTGGAATGTTTATGATATTTCACAGAAGAGAGAAGATAAATGCGAGTACTATCTAGATTCTCATCATGTTGTCATGTGCAGGGGATGCCATGGCAACTGCAAATTGTCACAGTGCTGGTGAGTACGATTTTTATTACACAGAAGTTTTATAATAAGCAGAAAATAAACCACCAATATCTTGATCTCCATCTTGGATTTTTGGACTTCATTTCTCTTGATTCTTTAGAGGGCTCATTTATTTTTGTTTTGGGGCCACACCTCTCAGTATTCAGGACCTAGTCTGGTTTTGTGCTCAAGGATCAATCCTGGCAGGCTCACAGACTCAGGGTGGCAGGGATCCAACCTGATCTGGCCCCTGCTCTTTTAGGTGTTTAATAAAAGGTAAGGTAAAGGCCCTCCCGTTGATCATCAATTTGCTCGAGCGGGCCCAGTAACATCTCCATATCTATGATATATTAGTGCTTTTGACAAAAACAACAATATTTTTGTTCATATTCATTATTGGTGTAATTTTAAAGAAGTGGTAGTTTCTACATAAGAGAATTTTTTTTTTTTTGGCTTTTTGGGTCACACCTGGCATTGCACAGGTGTTACTCCTGGCTCTGCACTCAGGAATTACTCCTGGCCATGCTCAGGGGACCATATGGGATGCTGGGAATCAAACCCAGTTTGGCTGGTGCAAGGCGAAAACATTACCTCCAGCTCCAAGAGAACATTTTTATACTAGAAAGATGATTTACAACATCATTTGTACTTCATGCTTACATTGGCCATTTCTCTGTATCAATTTAATACATTTTTATTTTGGTGAAATAAATTATGCAGTAGGGACTGGAGCAATAGCACAGAGGGTAGGGCATTTGCCTTGCAAGCGGCCGACCCGGGTTCAGTTCCCAGCAGCCCATATGGTCCCCTGAACACTGCCAGCGGTAATTCCTGAGTGCAGAACCAGGAGTAAACCCTGTGCATCACCGGGTGTGACCCAAAAAAGCAAAAAAAAATTATGCAATAAATTTATGCTTTTATTTTAAATGTATTTTTACTCACTTTAATCTGAATACTTAACTCAAATTATAAAATGTGACTTTTGAGTTAAGTTCAAAATTAAGCAAAATTTTAATTTATTTAAATTATTTTCAGTGACCATTACACTTGCATTTGAAATTTAGTTTGGAGGTTAGGGAGATAGAACACTTTTGACTAAAATATATCTCTGTAGTTACATGATTATTTTGATCAGAGATTCAGTTTTGTTGCTCAGAAAATTACATTTCTTAGGCATATACATGGGCTAAATGACTGATTTGCATTAAGCCTATTAATAAGAGCATGCTGATTTCTACATTTGTTTCATTTTGTTTTGGGGCCATACCCAGTTGTGATCTTGGCTCTTTGCTCAGTGATCACACCTGGTGGTCTTGAGAGACCATATAGGGTACCAGGGATTGATCCCGGGTCGGATGCATGCAAGGCAGTTGCCTTACCGACTGTACTATCTCTCTGATTCTGATTTCTAAGTTTTTGAAGTATTTAAAATTAGGAAAATTTATCAAACAATACATATATAGGGTTTTAAAAATTCAAATGGTACCAAGGCATATAATATATTTTAGAAGAAAATTACATCTTATTTAGACAGTTTTTCTCCAGTGGCACAGACCCCATATTCCAGAATTTCAATCCACAATCTCAAACATTTATTTAATTCATGTTGCATGTTGATAGCCATCTCCATCCTCAAGTTCTGTTTGCCAGGTCTTCTTAAAATTCTAAGACCCATATTGAAAAGACAATCTCTTTGTGGGGCACATCATTCTTATGACATGTAAAAAGACAAGAGGTTGCAGATACGTACAGAACATGCAACACCTCTTAAAGTTTCTACAGAGCTGACAGTGCTTCCTCGTGTCACCCATCTAACCCAGACACAAAACCAAGTACATAGATCGGGCAAGAAATATTCTTCATCTACATGGGGAGGTGCTCCAAAGCATATGGCCAAGGTTGGGAATGTATATATCCCCCCCTTTTTTTTTTGTTAAATCTGTTCTCAGTCAGTGTGACTAGAGTTCTCCAACTGTTTAGTGTTCTCCAACTGTTTAATACCCATGGACCTGAAAACTCCAGGGTGATAGACCAGTTGTTTTCAACTTTTCTATACCCATGGATTGGTAATGGTCTTTGGACTAGTGGATGAAGTCCACTGAGTATTATATGTTTATGTAACTAGTGTACTACAAACCTATTAGTGCACTATAATTACGTGTTTTCGTTTTCTTTGTACAACTCTTTCCCTTGAGTTACATTTTCTTTATTTGTAGTAAACATGCATATTCTTAATTCTTTCACAAGCCATTATATAATGCATAGTCTTTCAAATACCTTTTTAACCTAGAGATCTATGCAGATGTCTCCCCTTGCCCTTTTGTTTTGTTTTGATTTTTGCACTATATCTTGCGTTGTTCAGGGTTTATTCCTAACTGTGCTTAGGGATCACTACTTGCAGTGCTCAGAGAACCATATGGAGTGCCAAGAATTGAACCTTGGTCTGCTGCATGTAGGGCAATACTCTGGCCTCTATTCTGTTGCTTCAGCCTCAAGGTTTTTGTTTTGTGAAGTAGCACTCCTCTTTTAGCACCCTTTTATTCTCTCCCTCCAATCTGGATTGATTCTTTCTGGGTACTGTGTGCAGTAGTCATCCTCAGATTTCTCTTTCTCATTATATTGACTTAAATCTACTGTTTGCTAAAGCCACTTTTTAAAAATTTCAAACTAGTCTAAAATAATAGAAAACAAGTGTTCAGGTGTTTGCAGCTGAATTTGGAGGGAACATCTCTCAACTGCAAACGAGCTGTGGCAACTTTTGTAGAATGTAAATGTTCTGTAGCTTTATTGTGGGGAATTTATCATGGATTTTTGCATATGACAAAACTCATTGAATTGTACACATTAAATGAATGAAATTTATTGTAAGTTCTTTCTCAATAAAGCTGACAAAATGAATAGTTTCATGCATGAATTTATTAATAGCTATTAGTAGTTGTATAATCACTGGTTTGTCAGCGTCAGAAAATTTTAGAGAGATAGTTTTATAAAAAAAGAGTGGTGCATTTAATTTGCCATTTTTTCTGTATAGTTAATTTTAGCGTGTGGTTCTAGGGATTGAAATGAGGGCCTCAAACAGGACATCTGCTCTACTGCCAAGCCACCCTAACCCTTCACAAAACTAATTCCAAATCGCTTTACTATGGTATAAATGGACTAACTCTGTAGCTAAAATTATGTTTTACAAACATATGATAATGTAGAATATATTTGTTTTTCTCTAATTGCAGAAATTTTATTTATAAATAGTTGTATTTATGGGTTAGATAGAGATATTTTAGATAATAAGTATAGAATTTGTTCTGAATTTTCATATACTGCTTGTACAATTTATGAGAACGTAATTTATGCTATGAACTAACATTTGTAACATTTATGACACAATTGGTTATCTAGTACACTGATTAACACATAGTTGACTTTTAGTAATAGTGAATAAGGATAAGGATAATTTTTAATGTGTATAAAATTTGCATTTTCCTAATATTTTTCAAGCTATAATTTAGTACTATTTTTATCTATCTATCTATCTATCTATCTATCTATCTGTCTGTCTGTCTGTCTGTCTGTCTATCTACCTATCATATTCATCCCTGTGGTGCTCAGGGATCACTCCATGTGGTGTGATAACAAATTGAAATGTCTTCTTTAAAACTGCATATAAAGGGGCTGGAGTGATAATTCAGCATGTAGAGTGTTTGACTTGCACATCTCCAACCTGGGTTTGATCCCCAGTATCCCATGTGGTCCCTTGAGCCTACCAGGAGTGATCCCTGAATGCATAGCCAGGGGACTATGTGTGATACAGGGGATAGAATCAACGTTGCCCACATGCAAGGCAAGTGCCTTAACCCCATTACAATCTCTCCTGCCTGTGTTTGCCTAATTTTTGGAGGACTATATGTGTTACTTTTAGAATCAGAAATTTACTATTTTAAAACAGAGAGTTTTGGTAGCTAAGGTGATGTTCCTCTAGTATGAATTGTCAAACAGATATCGTTAATAACAAATTGAAATATCTTCTTTAAAACTGCATATAAAGGGGCTGGAGTGATAATTCAGCATGTAGGGCGTTTGACTTGCACATCTCCAACCTGGGTTTGATCCCCAGTATCCCATGTGGTCCCTTGAGCCTGCCAGGAGTGATCCCGGAATGCATAGCCAGGAATAAGTCCTGAGCATTGCCAGGTGTGGTCCCAAAACACAAACAAAATAACATTGTGTATAAAATATGATTATTTAGTGAAGTGTTCAGAATCTTTTTATTTTTGTCTTTTCCAGTTTCCTTTCTCGAACGTCTTCAAACAATGAAGTGGTTACAGACAGTGGTAAGAGTGGTTACTGCCCTCATGATTCCTTTCATGGGGAAGGGAGTGTTGAGAATCAGTTTTGTCTGCAATGGGCCCTTCCAAACCTTGGTACTTACCCTAGGAATCTCTCATGCAAAAGTCTCCCAAATTAAAATTAGTGTATTCTAAATTCGTAGCCTAAAGGAGTTCAAGCCTGGCATGTTTCACAGTGTTTAACATATATTTGCAAATCAAATAGATTAATAAATCGCTTATTATGTCATTATTTAATTGACAGATCAACCCACTAATGGGACTATGAAAACAGTCCAGAATTTCACAGCAAAACCAACCATACAGGTATGTTGTTTAAGGTTACTTCTTTTTAAAAAATGTTCAAACTCCGAGTTTTACAGTATTTCAAACCTGTGAGAACCACTGTGAAAAGATAAGTAATTCTTCTGACAGCTAACATTTTTGCTTGAATTTCAGGTAGGGAACTCTTGTGATAATCTTATAGTTGAGGGAAAAACAAAGCACCAAACTTTATTTGCTTGCATGTATTTTTGTTACAATATTCAGTTTTACTTTGGTTGCTCCATACAAGATCACTATTTCCTTTGTCGTTGCTTACTGGTGAGCTTGGTTTACTGCTACCAGTTTAATAGGACACAAAAACTGCAATTTGTGTTAATTAAGCCACTTGCAAGTGTCAGCCGCCAGTGGTGCACAGGAGTCAATGTGTTAATTTATATCTGTACTTATACTGGAGTACTTGGAATGCAGTTGTTGATTTATCTAAGTGGATTTTGGGGGAATATAGCTTTGCCTTTGTGAGATCCAGAGTCAGGCACCAAAATGCCTTGTCTTGAGTTTCCTAGAAAAACTGAGGTTTCTAAGATGCAGAATAATATTGCAATATCTTGCTATTTTATTATTATATTAAATGCATAAATCTGAAGCTGAACTGTCAAAACAGCTTGCTACCTATGGCTATTTACATTTAAATGAAATAATGCTAAATAAATTAAAAATTAAGTACTTCAGTTGCTCTAGCCACTTTTCATTTAAATTTATTGTAGTTTCGGTAACATGTTTACAACAGGGTTAACATTTATGTTTTTGGTGTGCACAGTTACTACACTTTCACCATCACTGAAGTGCTCAACACCCCTTACCATTATTCCTGTGCTATTTCTAGCCAGTCTTTTCCTTCCCTTAGCCCTTAACACTTACTGCTTGCTAACTTCACTTCTATAGTCCACACATGGCAGTGTTTAGGTGTTACTACTTGCTTGGTGCTTTGGGCTTTTCGTGGCTGTGCTCAGAGAATTATGTGGTGCTGAGAATCAAATGGGGGTTCCTGCATGCAAAGCACATGCTCCAGTCCTTTGAGACACCACATATGAACAAGTTCATCTGATATTTATTCTTCTCCCTTTTCAGTTTTATATAGCATGGTACCTTCTAACTCTGTCCATATTGCAGCAAAACAGAAGGCAAGAGTTCATCCTTTATAGTTGCAGAGTATTCCATTGTGTGCATATACCACAGTCTTTTTATCTGTCTTTGAACATTTGGATTGTTTCCATATCTTGGCTATTTAGTTCATGCCACAATGTACATAGGTGTGCATATATGTATTTAAGTGAATGTTTTTGTGTTCTTGGGAAAGATACCCAGAAGTATCTTTTACTGGTCATATAGAGGTTCTGTTATTACTTTTATTAACTTATTGTTTTGATACATTTTTCCATATAGGTTATACTTGATGATATTCCTACCAATGAAGGTTCATTCTCACTACATCCCCGTTAGCATTGTTTTTTCATGTCTCTTTGATATATGCTCTGGTCAGCCACAGTTTAAGTGCATAATAGCCAGGTATAGTCAGCGATTATTGCATTAGACTGTGCTGATATAGAACATCCCAATATTATAGAATGCTCTTTTGGCATTAAAGACTGAGAATTATGCTTGACTTCTAGAAATTGCGTGTTTTCTTGCATATTTAACATGTTAATTCTTTTTTAGAAAACCCTCCAGTTTTTGTGGTTTGTACAATAGCTTCTAAAGTGATTACTGCTATTACTATTAGGACGTGATGCTTCCCCCCACCCCTTACATTTTTTTAAAATTGTGGTATATTTTTTCAAATTAATAGATTTTGTCTGAGTATTTTAGGTATGTAGAAAAAATGAAAAGGAGGGAATAAAAAATGGTTCCGACTTATCCCTTCAATGTTCCCCTCCCCGACCATGAAATTCTATATTAATTTCCTCCATATTTAATATGATGCATTAGAGCAGTACACTTGTTACAGTTAAGCTGAAGTTCGTACAATTTTTTTTCTTTTTGGGTCACACCCGGTATGCCACAGGGGATACTCCTGGCTCATGCACTCAGGAATTACTCCTGGTGGTGCTTGGGGGATCATATGGGATGCTGGAAATCGAACCTGGTTCAGCCTTGTGGAAGGCAAATACCCTACACTCTGTGCTATTGCTCCAGCCCCAAAGTTTGTACATTATTAATGAAGATCACAGCTTATATTAGAATTTATGGGGATGGAGTGATAGCACAGTGGCTAGGGTGTTTGCCTTGCACACAGCCAACCCGGGTTCAATTCCTAGCATCCCACATGGTCCCCCGAGCACTGCCAGGAGTAACCCCTGTGAAAGGCCAGGTGTGACCCAAAAATAAAAAAAAGAAAAAAAAAGAAAAAAAAGAATTTACCCAATGTATTTTGTGAACTTTTAGAAATGATATGAATCCACCATTAGATCACGATCATGATCACAACCATCCTGTTAATCGTTGATTGCCTTGAGCAGGCCCCAGTAACGTCTCCTTCGTCCTAGCCCTGAGATTTTTTTAAAAAGTGCCATATTCAAGGCTCTTTCAGAGTTCGGAGAATGAGACCCATCATTGTTACTGGTATTTGGCATATTGAGTACGCCACAGGTAGTTTGCCAGACTCTGCCGTGTGGGCAGGTTACATTCGGTAGCCTGCCAGTTTGTCCAAAGTAGGAATGAGATAATAAGATGTCGCGGCTGCGCACTTCCGAGAGCTGGGTTTTATAGTCTCTGAGTCTTGGCTGTTGATGGGATTACACGGTGCCAGGGGGCCAGTTGGTAGGTGTGACCCCCACCTATTGTAATTTGGAGGATCTGGGTGGAGGATGCTCAGCCCCGATCCGAGTAGGGTGGGAGATCTCAGTCCTGGGACCCGCATGCCTTTGTTCCTCTGCCGGTACCTTCATGTGTGCGGAGAGTGATCTTAGCATGGTGGTGGCTGGTTCCGGAGGTCTTTGGCTGCCGGAGCCCTAGTCGGGCGGGGAGGAGAACTCAACCCGCTCCCCTCCAAGGGGCCCTGGTGAGGACAGCCAGGCGCGGGGGCAGGAGACTCTGCACTGTTCCCTACCGGGAGCTGGGTGGGAGCTCCCTCCTGGCTGGAGGCTAGCGGGTTGAGTTCTCCTCCCCACCCTGACCAGGGCTCTGGCAGTCGAAGACCTTCAGAACCAGCCACCACCATGCTGAGACCACTCTCAGCACACATGAAGGTACCGGCAGAGGAACAAAGGCATGCAGGTCCGGGGATTGAGATCTCCCAGCCTACTCGGATCGGGGTTGAGTATCCTCCACCCATTCCAGTAGGCGGGGGTCACACCCACCAACTGGCCCCCTGGCGCCGTATAATCCACCATTAGATATGAGCTCATAATTCTACTAAAATACAGAAGGAACTTTCACATCACTAAAAACCCACTCAAGCCTGTTCATTTATTGATATTTCCCTAGCAGGGTAACTTAAAAAATGTCTATACTTTGGGGCTGGAGAGATAGTATAGCAGTAGAGAGCTTGCCTGTATGCAGCTAATCTGGGTTCAATCCCTGGCATTTCATATTAACCCTCAAGACTGCCAAGATTAATTCCTGAGTGCTGAGTCAGAAGTAATTGCTGAGGAGTGCTGAGTGTAGTCCCCAAACCAAAATAAACAAATAAGTAAAAACAACAAAACAAAACAAAACTATTCACTTTTAAAAAAATCGGACATTATCATTTGCAAAATATTTTTCTTTTACAATTGGTTCTTCTTCTTTTGGGTGTGGTAGATCTGGATTAAGGTTTAGGCCTACCACTTTATGCTGATCACCATCTGGTTTACCCTTTTCCTTAGTCCCCTAGAAGGTAGATTGCTAGACTTCAACAGATAACAAATTAAATAACTTCCTAGAAGCATTTTGTGCTGTGAAAAATTCATTCTTAAACAAAAAATTTGTTTTTTAAACTTCTCTTATTTGCTTAATTAGGCTCTCAACTACAATCTGAGCAGAAAAGGACATTTAGAAAAAGTACCTTGGAATGCATTCAGCCATCACAGTCCAATTAATATCTCCATCCATGGAATTCCCTGCATTCTCTTCTGGGCCAAAAGAATAACAATTAAATTTAAGAACCAGACCCAGTTGGACCTTACAGATGAGGCTTTTGGCCAGAAGACAACAGTGGATGCTGACAACTCAAATTGCAGTGAAGAAAGTGCCATGTAAGTCGACCAATCCATTGGAGGAAGTGCTTAGGGCAACTGTAATCTGTTAATTGGCTGTCCAGGATTCTCTCATCTCAGTAAAGGACGCAGTTTTTATGCAGGATCCTGAACCACACTGAGTAAATATTTAATGTCTAAAATGATTTTTTTCTATTAGTTCTTTTTTTTTTGAACCATTTAGTTGTAGAAAATCTGTAAAGTGGTGGTATCCAAACATTCTGAAAAAGAGAAAAGGATTCTGGGATTTATATCAACTCCAAATTTGAGGTATCAGATTATTTTTGTCCCAATAGGGAGGAGATTACATATCACCAAGCAGAATCATAAATTCTAAAGGTTAGATATATTCTGAAACTGTGGAACATGGTTTGTTTGTGAATGTTGCAAGGGTATTTTTCAATGGCCACATCAGGGAATTCTTTGGAATGTATCAAAGTGATTAGAATAATTAGTTTTGATTTGAGATAAGCAGATTAAACAAATACCACTTTTGGCAAGAAAGTCATTTCCATAGTCTTTATGTACTTTTCAGTCAACTACAGGCAACTCTTGTTTGTACTTGTTTTGGTCCCGTGATGAAGTCTGTCAGGACCCACTTGTTTTCTATAAATCTCCTTGCCTGTTTTGTATTGTTTTCTGGTATAATGGAGACTTTTGGGTGATCTCTGTGTTTATTTGTTCTAACCTGATTTAGATAAGCAGGAAAGCAGATTTGCCTGCGTGTGTGTGTGTGTGTGTGTGTGTGTGTGTGTGTGTGTGTTCTTTTCATGTGCTTTGTTTGAAAGCATGTTTTTACTCCTCAGTGTCTCATTTTTAAAATTCTTACTGATGAGTTAAAATGGAGTATATAATATACACCTACAAGTTCTAATATGTCTTAGCTATTCACAATGACTTCTACTATTAGGGACTTAGGGAATTTTGCGCATAAACATCCAAAGTCCCCTCAAGTTTGTTTATTCAGTTATTGCAGGCTTATCAGAGACTCCAGCACTGCTGAGGGCTCAGGACTTTTTCCTCAGGCTCTAATTAATTCCCTACTGGGCTCCTTATTTGTGGTCAGCTGTGCGGAAAGAGGCTGATTGCCTGGGGATAATCTTGCCCGTTAGTGGCTGACTGGCCCTCCTTCATTCCTTTTATCCGGACTCTAGGGTATTTGTGGGGAAGGTCAGGAGACCACAGATTTTTGCTGGGCTTTAGAAGCCTTAATGATCACTGGAGACCTGTGGATGCGAGGAATGAAAAGATTGCTTCAAAGCCTAGATTTTTAGGAAATTCTGACATGACTGACAGCCGCTTTCCACTCACTGGAGAGGAGGTGACAGTTTACCTATTCACTGTATCAGACAGGCTTGACAACTGACGTTGGGTCAGACTGTGTGAGGACCTCAAGGTCTAGTGTCTGTTATTCCTCACAGTAGCGTGGTGAGGAATGTCCTGAGCTGCAGCTACTATTATCACCCATGTTCTTTTTGTTTGTTTTGTTTGGGACCTGGCAATATCCAAAGGTCACTCCTGACTCTGCACTCAGAAATCACTCCTGGAAGTGCTCTGGAATCATATGGGATGCCGAGAATCAAAACTTGGGGTCAGTTGCATGCAAGACAAGTGCCCTACCTGCTGTACTCTCTGGTCCCTCACCCATGTTCTAGGAGAGGAAATCAACTGTCTTTGAGGTTAGGAAGCTTGTTACAGTCATAGAGCTTATTTATTAATATAGCTAGAATCTAAAGAGTCTTTCTTGTGCTTTATTTTATTTGAGGGTCATACCCAGTAGAGCTCCATTTTGGGACGTAGCTCCTGGCAATGCTTGAAGGACCATGCAGTTCTGGACGTTGAACTTGGGTCCCCACATGGGAACCTTGCTCTCAGCCCACTGTCTCAATGATGAAGTTTTACCACATTTCTCTTGGCCGTTTCTTATAGGGTTGTGAAAAAGCATACAACCTTTGAGAACTTGCCAAATGCTGCACAAAAGAGTAGTCAGGACTTTCATGACTTCATCTTTTCTAAGAGCTACATAGTACTCCATTGTGTAGATGTACCAAAGTTTCTTTAACCAGTCATCTGTTCTTGGGCATTCAGGTTTCTTCCAGTTTCTGGCTATTGTAAAGAGGGCTGCAATGAACAAACAAGTGCAGATGTCACTTCGACTATACATTTTTGCCTCTCTGGGATATATTCCCAGGAGTGGTATTGCTGGGTCAAATGGGAGCTCAATTTCTAATTTTTTGAGAATCGTCCATACTGTTTTCCAGAAGGGCTGAACCAGTCGGCATTCCCACCAACAGTGAAGGAGTGTCCCTTTCTCGCCACAACCACGCCAGCATCGGTTGCTTTTGTTCTTTTGAATGTGGGCCAGTCTCTGAGGTGTGAGATGGTATCTCATTGTGGTTTTGATCTGCATCTCCCTGATGATTAATGATGTAGAGCATTTTCTCATGTGCTTTTTTGCCATTCGGATTTCTTCTTTGAGAAAGTTTCTGTTCATTTCATTGCCCCATTTTTGGATGGGGTTGGATGTTTTCTTCTTGTGGAGTTTAACCAGTATTTTGTATATCCTGGATATCAACCCCTTGTCAGATGTGTATTCGGTGAATATCCTTTCCCATTCTGTAGACTGTCTTTGTATTTTGGTCACTGTTTCTTTGGAGGTATGTAGCTCTTAGAAAAGATGAAGTCATGAAATTTACATACAAGTGGTACAATATGGAAAGTATCATGCTAAGCGAAATGAGTCAGAAAGAGAGGGATAGACATAGAAAGATTGCATTCATCTGGGGGATATAAAGTAACAAAGTATGAGATTAATACCCAAGAATAGCTGAGATCAGCACCAGGAGGATTACTCCATAACTTAGAGGCCAGCCGGGTATCCTAGAGGAAAGGGCTATTCAGATAGAGAAGGGAGCACCAAATAAGGATGTTTGGAGGATCCTCCCAGGAGGGGAGATGCATGTCGAAAGTAGACTATGGACTGAACATGTTTGCCACTCAATGCCTCTTTTGCAGACCACAACACCAAAAAGGAGAGAGAGAACACAGGGGATTGCCCTGCCACAGAGACGGGGGGATGGGGGGATGGGGGTGGGAGGGATATTATCCATGGTGGTGGAAAATGGGCACTGGTGGAGGGATGGGTATCTGATCATTGTATAATTGAAACCAAAGCACAAAAAATTGTAAATCTACAACTTTAAAAAAAATAAAATAAAATAAAGGAAAAAAAAAAAAAGAGTAGTCAGGACTTTCCTAACATACTAATGATCACTAAAAAGCTGTCTAGTTACCTGATTGAGTCTAGTTTAGCACTAATTTTTCCTTGAATAACATGGGTTTGACAGCATGGCTCCACATATATGAAATTTTTTTCAACTCTTTCTTTTTCTCCTCATATTATTCAACATGAAGAAAATGGGATGAAGACTTTTATGATGTTCCACTTACAATTTTTTTTTATTTTTTGGGGTGGCATGGAATCTTTTAAAATAACTAGACCATCAGAAATTGAGAATAATCTCAGTGCATCTGTACATTTTGTGTTTAGGCAATATAGTCTCAAAATCTGTCTTAAGCGTGAAAGGTAGCATACATGGAAATAATTAAAAAAATTGTCACTGTGTGATGGTTGAATTGGTTTTGTTGAAACCAGACCCAGCAGTGCTCAGGGTCTATTTCCTATGCTGTGCTAGGGGGTCATTCCTGGCAGTGCTGGGGCACCACGTGGGTCTGGGGATTGAACCTGGAGGCCTCATGTTGTTTCTAGCAGGGCAAGGAAACAATTCATTGACAACAGAACGTCTGGAGAGAATTCTTGGAGGGTCAGAAGCTTGGAAGTTGCTGAGCAGAGTATATAGGTACACTCAGCACAGCTTTGCTTTAGGGTTTAGAGTTTGAACCCTAGAGCTAGTTTATGAGAAAGCAAGCTATTCTGATGCCTAACATGAATGGGATAACTTTTTGTTAGAATAAGTGGCCAGTCAGATTTATAAATCTTCTTTGAGATGTGCACTTTATCTCTTGAAAATATTTTTCATGACTTGTAACACATCGGAGCATGATTAGAGAAAATTCCTTTTGAAGACTTGATTGTCACAGTCACGGTTCTCCCGTTGTTCATTGATTTGCTCGAGCGGGCCCAGAAACGTCTCCATTGGAGACTTTGTTGTTACTGTGTCTGGCATATCGAATACGTCACGGGGAGCTTGCCAGGCTCTGCTGTCCGGGCGAGATACTCTCGGTAGCTTGCTGGGCTCTCCGAGAGGGGCGGAGGAATTGAATTTGGGTCGGCCATGTTAGCTGCGTGCAAGGCAAACGCCCTACCGCTGTGCTATCGCTCCAGCCCAAGTCTTGATAATTGAGAAATTAGCTTGTAAAATATATGTAGTAATTCTAAATTGTCTAAACTTATCACGCTAGAAATAAATTTCTCTTTATAATATTACATGTGTGGTTTGTTTTTATTATTTATTTATTTATTTATTTATTTCCACATCCAATGGTGTTCAAGGATCACTCCTGGCAGGCTCGGAAGACCATCTGGAGTGTTGGGAATTCAAATCCTGGTTGGCCACGTGCAAGGCAAATGCCCTACTTGCTGCAATATCCCTTGGGACCTGGTTTATTTTTATTATAGCATTTTTCCTCCCTCCCATAAATCACTTATCACTTAACTTCCCGTTAGTCGTCGATTTGCTCGAGCGGGCGCCAGTAACGTCTCCATTTGTCCCTGTCGCGTGCTAATGTAGCCCAATGGCATCTCTTCGCTCCGGGAACATGGAGGGCCTCAAACCGATCGTTCATGATCTTGACAAAGAAGTCTGACCATCTGGTAAGTGGGCGGCCACGTGGTCTCTTGACATCCCGTGGAATTCAATCAGTAACAGCTCTAGTCCAACGGTCGTCTTTAAATCTCATTACATGACCAGCCCATCTGATTTTCGACACCTTGGCAAATGAGACAGCGTCCCTGATCCTTGATCATCGACGGATGTCAGAACTCCGGATTCGTTCTCTCATTTGAGTGAAACGTGATATTCCAAGCATAGCTCTTTCTATTCTTCTTTGGGAGACCTGAATGGCGTTCTCATCTTGTTTGCATAGGGCCCAGGTCTCTGAGGCATATGTTAATGCAGGAAGAACAGTGGAATCAAAGAGACGCTCATCAGACCCCTCCCATAAATAGTATTAAGATAAACTTTAGAGGCAGGAGTGGCAGTACAATGTTATTATATCTTCCAGGAGTGATCCCTGATCTTAGAGTAAGGAGTAAGCCCTGAGTACCGCCAGGTGTGGCTTCAAAACAAAACAGAACAAAACAAAAAGAATAAACTTTAGCTCAATCAATGAAATTTCTTTTTCTTGATAAGAAAAAGAAATGAGATGACTTTTTAAAAAGCTTTTATGATGGAACATTTTATAACTACTTTTACTTTTTTATTTTATATCTAAAATATTGTAACTTCTAGGTATTATAATGTCACGTTATAGCATCGTACTTTATTTAAATTGCTTACAATTTTTCTCTATTCATTTAGATTTTCATCATTCCTAGTTTTCACATTTATTAAAATATAAATGAAGTACACTCTGCACACGTTGAATATATACTATTATGTCACTTTTGGTGTGTGTATATGCCCATAAAACCAGTAGTAAAATTAAAGGACTTTTATTATTCCCCCAAATTTTCTTGTAATCCATTGTAATCCATCCCAGCCACTCCTGCTAAGTAACCGTTGACCTACTTTTAATCATGAATTAGCTCATATGTTCTAGATTTTACATTAATATAATATATGACATATACTCTTTTCTAGACTTCTTTCACTTAGCGTAACACATTTAACAGTTTTTTACATTGTTTCGTGTATGAACATTATGTTCTTTCTATTTCTGTGCAGTTAAGTATTTCTTTATATGGTTATATCACAATTTACCTATACATCTTCTCATGGAAATTTCTTTTTTTCTCCAATTTTTTAAAATAATTTATTTATTTATTGAATCACTGTGGGAAAAGTTACAAAGCTTTCAGGTTTAGGTCTCAGTAATGCAAATATCAAACACATTTCCCTTTACCAATACTTATTTTTTACCACGAAGAACCCCAATAAAACCCCACCTCCCACCTCTCCCAATGCCTGTGAGGCAGATGAATTTTAGTTAACACTCTATCTACTTTGACTAGATTCATTGTTTCGATAAAAGATGCACCATTATTATTTAGAGTTTACCCCCCCCCCCCCCCCAATCAGGCATGCTGAAAAAGCATTGTGAAATGATTTGCTTTCTACAGCTGGGTTCAAGAATTAAATGTTGTCGCGCAGCCGCTATTGCGGCCACGCTGTTTTGGATTTCTGCTATTTTACTTATTAACCCTGGAAGTATTTCTACTGAAAGTCAGATAATTAAGAGATTGGTTTCTGTGCTCTGGAATTGTGGCCGTGCCGGAGAGCCGCTCATGGGGGGCAACTGGTGACCTCGGTAGGGCGTGAAGGATGGGCCTGAACGCCCCCCTTCCCATGAGGTTTTTGTCTCCCCCACACCCCCGTCTCATACTTGCTCTCCACAAGGCTCCCATGCGGCCGCCATCTTTCTTTCCAGAGTGGGGAGGGCAGAAGGGAGCAACACCCTTTCCTCTCCAGGCAGGCATAATGGCGTGGATTAACACGTAGTCCGTTCACTTTTCTGCTCCAAGCTGCTGGGTTCTGCATTAAGTCCTTGTGCTTCTGGGGCCATGACCGTGCCGGAGAGCCACTCGTGGGGGGCAACTGGTGACCTCGGTAGGGCATGAGGAATGGGCCGGAATGCCCCCCTTCCCATGAGGTTTTAGTCGCCCCCACACCCCCGGCTCATACCTGCTCTCCACAAGGTTCCCATGTGGCCGCCATCTTTTTTTCCAGAGTGGGGAGGGAGAAAGGGAGCATTTTTTCTCCAATTTTTAAACAACTTTTCAAGTATGTTGTCCTTTAGACATCTGTACACAAATCTTTGTAGGAGCATATTTTAATCTATTATGTATTTATGTAGGAGTGGAATGGCTGGGATGTTTAAAGTTTAAGAAATAGTCCATTTTAAAAAGAGGTTGTCCCATTTATCTCATACCAGTATTGTATGAGAGTTTCATTTGCTTCATATCCTCAATAGTGCTGGGTATGTTTAGAATGTGTATGTGGAGAAAGTATTTTTATTTTATTTTTTTTGCATACTTAGTAATTTCAAAACACACTCTACTGGGTCCTATGAAAACTTTGTAGTTAGAGATTTGCTATCCCAGAGGAATGTGTTCACATGTCAAGATATAAAAAACTTAACTATCAAGACATTTTAGGGATTGGAAACTAAAAGAGCGTCTCACTTTCCCCTTGGAGAGATTTGTTCATGTGTTATGGTATTGACCATGAGCCATTTGTCTCCTTTGTGTGAGTCATTTGCTTCCATCCACAGGCTAATAAAGCTCCTCTGAGTGCATTTGGAGGTAGACTCTCAGAGTCCTTTTTCTCTTATAAGAATTTTTTTTGACACTAAGTAAAGAACATGATTTTCCTTCCTTTCCTAGGAGGTGATGAAGAATTGCTGTAGCTCTCAATATTAAGTCCCAGTTTCATGATTTTTGTTTCTCACCTGCATTACAAATCCCAGTTCATACAAGATGATATCTGGCTTTTGTCATGTGCCTAGGGGGAAGAGTTGGATGAAAAGGAGAAACGGTTATTATTATAAATAATAGTTGATTTGTTTCTGCTCCAGGAAAGCTTGTGTTAACGTTAAGAAAGATGTCAATGAATATTTGTTTTTATATCATAAATATATATAATGTTTATGTTACATTAAAGATGCTGAGAATTTTTTTAGGTGGTTATTAGCTATGTAAAAAGAATTGCATATTTTTCTTTGTAAGTTACTTGAGTCTTTTGGCCATTTTAAGTTGGACTGTTTTCTTAGTGAATTTATTTTTATTTTTTATTTTACCGTGAGAAACTAAAATTTATTTATTTATTTTTTGTTAAATCACTGTGAGCAACACTTACAAAGCTTTCATGTTTGAATTTCAGTCATACAATGTTGGAATACCCATCCCTCCACCAGTGCAGTTTCCACCACCAATGTTCCCAGTATCCCTACTCCATCCCACCCCTCCCCCTGCCTCTATGGCAGACATTTTCTCCCATTCTCTCTCTCTCTATTTTTGGGCATTATGGTTTACATTACAGAAACTGAGAGGCTATAACATTTTGGTCCTTTATCTGCTTTCAGCACACATCTCTCATTCCGAACTATCCCTCCAACCATCATTGACTTCGTGATCTCTTCTATATTCCAGCTGCCTTCTTCCCCAGATCCTGAGGCAGCCTACCAACCATGGAGCAATATTCTTGGCCCGTGTTTCTACTGTCTTTGGGTGTCAGTCTCATAGTATGTTATTTTATATTCCACAAATAAGCACAGTCATTCTTTGTCTGTCCCTCTCTTTCTAACTTAATTCACTTAGCATGATACTCTCATGACCATCCATTTATAAGCAAATTTCATGACTTCATCTTTCCTAACAGCTGCATAGTATTCCATTGGGTAGATGTACTAAAGTTTCTTTAGTCAGTCGTCTGTTCTCAGGTACTTGGGTTGTTTCCAGATTCTGGCTATTGTGAACAGTGCTGCAATGAACATACAGGTGCAGATGTCATTTCTACTGTGCTTTTTTGCACCCTCAGGATATATTCCCAGAAATGGTATTGCTGGATCATATGGAAGCTCAATTTATAGTTTTTTAAGAAATGCCCATATTGTTTTCTAAAAACACTGAACCAGTTAGCATTCCCACTAACAATGGAAGAGAGTCTCTTTGTCCCCATATCTGCGCCAGCACTGGTTGTTCTTGTTCCTTCGGATGTGTGCCAATCTCTGTGGTGTGAGATGATATCTCATTGTTGTTTTGATTTACATCTCCCTGATGATCAGTGATGTAGAGCATTTTTTCATGTGCCTTTTGGCCATTTGTATTTCTTTCTTGAGGAAGCTTCTATTCATTTCTTCACCCCATTTTTTGATGGGATTGGAGGTTTTTTTTCTTCTACAATTCTACTAGTGTCTTGTATATCCTGGATATTAGCTACTTATCAGGTGGGTATTAGGTAAATATTTTTTCCCATTTCATGGGCTCTCTCTGTATTTGGTCACTGTTTCCTTTGAGGTGCAGAAGCTTCTTAGTTTAATGTAGTCCCATTTGTTTTTGTTTGTTTCCACTTGCTTGGTCAGTGGTATATCATCCTTAAAGCTGTTAACTTTAGTGTCATGGAGGGTTCTGCCTACATTTTCCTCCATGTACCTTTTGGTGTCAGGTCTAATATTGAGCTCTTTAATTCACTTTGATCTGACTTTTGTACCTGGCATTATATAGAGGTCAGAGTTCATATTTTTTGTACATAGCTATCCAGTTTTCCCAGCACGACTTGTTGAAGAGGCTTTTCTTGTTCTATTTCACATTTCTTGCTCCTTTATAGAAGATTAAGTGGTCATATATCTAAGAGTCTGTGACAGAATATTCAACTCTGTTCCATTGGTCTGCAGGTCTTTTTCTAGTCTAATACCATGCTGTTTGAATTACTACTGCTTTATAGTACAGTTTGAAGTTGGGGAAGGTGATGCCACCCATCTTCTTTTTCCCAAGGATTGCGTTAGCTATTCATGAGGGTTTATTGTTCCATATGAATTTCAGGAGTGTTTTGTCTATTTCTTTGAAGAATGTCATAGGTCTCCTTATAGGAACTACACTATATCTGATAGTGCTTTGGGGAGAATTGCCTTTTTTTTTCTTTAGTTTTCTTTTTTAAAAATTCTTATTAGTGAGACATCATGGGGTACAGTTGTAGGCTTACAAATTTTTGTGCTTGGGTTTCAATTATACAATGATCAAATACCCATCCCTCCACCAGTGCCCATTTCCCACCACCATGGATCCCAGTATCCGTCCCACCCCCATCCCCCCCATCCCATCCTGCCTCTGTGGCAGGGCATTCCCTTTTGTTCTCTCTCTCTTTCTCTTATTGGGCGCTGTGGTTTGCAAAAGAGGCAATGGGTGACAATCATGTTTGGTCTATAGTCTAATTTCAGCATGCTTCTCCCATCCTGGGAGGATCCTCCCAACACCCTTTATTTGGTGCTTCCTTCTCTATCTGAGCTCCCCTTTCCCCTAGAATGTGTGGTTGGCCTTCAAGCCATGGAGTAAAATTCCTGGTACTAATCTTGAGAATTGTCATTTTGATACAGTTATCCTCCCTATCCATGATCAGGGGATGCGTTTCCATTTTCTTTTGTCCTTTTTTATTTTTTGAAGTAATGTTTTGTAATTTTCTTTATATAGGTCCTTCACCTCTTTAGTTAAGCTGATTCCAAGGTACTTGATTTTTTGAGGCAATATTGTGAATGAGATTTTTTTAAATATCACTTTCTTCTCTTTCATTATTTGTATATAGGAAATCCATGGACTTTTGAGTGTTGATTCTGTGGCCTACCACTTTACTATGCAAATCTATTGTTCCTAGAAGTTTTTTTGTAGAGTCTTTAGGATTTTTCTTAGTATTATATCATCTGTAAATAGTGGTAGCTTCACCTCTTTCTTTCCTATCTGTATGCCCTTGATATCTTTTTCTTGCCTAAACTACTATGGCAAGAACTTCAGTACTATATTGAATAGGAGTGACAAGAGTGGGTACCCTTTTCTTGTCCCCGAACTTAGAGGAAGGCTTTTAGTTTCTCCCCAGTGAGAATGATGCTGGCTGTGGGTTTGTGATAGATGACTTTGCATATATTGAGGAAAGTTCCTTCAATGCCCATTTTGCTGAGAGTTTTCTTTTTTTTCTTATTATTCGTCGATTGCCTCGAGCAGGCCCCAGTAACGTCTCTTTCATCCTAGCCGTGAGATTATATTCAAGGCTATTTAGGAGAATGAGACCCATCATTGTTACTGGTATTTGGCATATTTGGTACGCCACGGGGAGTTTGCCAGACTCTGCCCTGTGGGCAGGCTACATTCGATAGCCTGCAAGTTTGTCCAAAATAGGAATGAGACAATAAGATGTCATAAAAAAAGTTCTGATAAGAACTTAACGTTTTTATTTTATTTATTTATTTTTAAATTTTTATTAGTGAAACACCACGAGGTACAGTTGTAGACTTACAGATTTTTGTGCTTGGGTTTCAGTTATACAATGATTGAGTACCCATCCTTTCACTGGTGCCTATTCCCCACCTCCAATGCTCCCAGCATCCCTCCCACCCTCCCAACCCCCCATCCCACCCCATCCCTGTGGCAGGGCATTCCCTTTTGTTCTCTCTCTCCTTTTGGGTGCTGTAGTTTGCAAAGGAAGCATTGAGTAACTATCATGGTCTATAGTCTATAGTCTATTTTCAGCATGTGTCTCCCATCCTGGGGGGGGGGGGTCCACCTACACCCTTTACTTGGTGCTCCCCTCTCTATCTGAGCTGCCTTTTCCCTCAGCATGTGAGGCTGGCCTCCAAGTCATGGAGTGAACCTCCTGGTACTTATCTCGGGTGTCATTCTTGGGTGTTAGTCTCCAAATTTGTTACTTTATATTCCCCAGATGAATGCAATCTTTCTATGTCTGTCCCTCTCTTTCTGACTCATTTTGCTTAGCATGACACTTTCCATATAGTACCACTTGTATGTAAATTTTATGACTTCATCTTTTCTAACAGCTGCATAGTACTCCATTATGTAGATGTGCCAAAGTTTCTTTAATCAGTCATCTGTTCTCGGGCACTCGGTTTTTTTTCCCCAGATTTTGGCTATTGTGAGTAGTGCAGCAATGAACACAGAAGTGCAGATGTCATTTCGACTGTACTTTTTTGCCTCTCCAGGATATATTCCCAGGAGAGGTATTGCTGGGTCAAGTGAGAGGACAATTTATAATTTTTTGAGAATTGTCCATACTGTTTTCCAAAAGGGCTGAACCAGTCGGCATTCCCACCAGCAGTGAAGGAGAGTCCCTTTCTCACTACATCCACGCCAACACTGGTTGCTTTTGTTCTTTTGGATGTGGGCCAGTCTCTGTGGTGTGAGATGATATTTCTTTGCTGTTTTGATCTGTATCTCCCTGATGATTAGTGATGTAGAGCATTTTCTCAAGTGTCTTTTAGCCATTCGGATTTCTTCTTTGGGAAAGTTTCTGTTCATTTCATCACCCCATTTTTTGATGGGGTTAGATGTTTTCTTCTTGTAGAGTTCAACCAGTGCTTTGTATGTCCTTGATATCAACCCTTTATCAGATGGGTGTTGGATAAATATCCTTTCCCATTCCGTAGATTGTCTTTGTATTCTGGTTATTGTATCTTTTGAGGTGCAGAAGCTTCTTAATTTAAGATAGTCCTATTTGTTTATCTCTGTTTCCGCTTGGCTGGTCAGTGGAGTGTCATCTTTGAAGACACCATTAGCCTCAATACCCTGTAGAGTTTTGCTGACCTTGTCTTCAATGTATCTTATGGATTTTGACCTGATGTTGAGATCTTTAATCCATTTTTTTTTTTTGCTTTTTGGGTCACACCTGGCGATGTTCAGGGGTTACTCCTGGCTCATGCACTCAGGAATCACTCCTGGCAGTGCTTGGGGGACCATATGGGATGCTGGGAATCGAACCTGTGTCGGCCATGTTGGCTGCGTGCAAGGCAAATGCCCTACCCGCTGTGCTATTGCTCCAGACCCCTCTTTAATCCATTTGATCTGACTTTTATGCATGGTGTTAGGTCGAGGTCTAAGACCTTTTTTTTTTTTTTTTTTTGCGTGTGGTTGTACAGTTATACCAGCACCATTTGTTGAAGAGGCTTTCCTTGTTCCACTTCACATTTCTTGCCCCCTTATCAAAGATTAGATGTTCTTACATTTGGGATATTCCACCCTGTTCCATTGGTCTGCTGCCTTGGCTTTGTTCCAGTACCATGCTGTTTTAATTATTACCGCTTTGTAGTAGAGTTTGAGGTTGGGGAGGGTAATGCCTCCTCATGTCTTTTTCCCAAGAATTGCTTTAACTATTTGTGGGCATTTCTTGTTCCATATGTATTTCAGGAGTGCTTGATTGCTGAGAGTTTTCATTATAAACAGGTGCTGAATCTTGTCAAGTGCTTTCTCTGTGTTTTCTTAGTAAATTTAATTGTTACTTATTTCTTGTGTTTTGAATATAAGATCTTTATATAAATGTGGTTTGAAAATTTTCTGCCATTCTTTTACTAACTTTTGTTTTTCTGAACAGTATCTTTTAGAAAGTAAAAGATTTTTTATAAGTCTAATTTGTCCATTTTTTTCCTTTTCTGCTTTATGGTTTTGTGTGTATGTGTGTGTTTTAAAGAAACCATTGCCTATCACAGATTACAAAATGGTTTTCCTGTAAGAGTGATAGTATTTTTTTACTTTGGTGTGTAATTCCTGGGCTTTATTTTGCCTTCTTTGGGGTGCTAAGGGCTCCTTGGTCTACTCACAGTGATGCTATGAAAGGGATGTCGTGCAAAGATTAGACCCAGGAAGTTGTGTGTGCTAGGCATCCATTCAGCTTCTGTGATCCATTTTGAGATCATTTTTGAGTATGGTATAAAGATAATCCCTCTTTTAAAAATGTTGCTGTTAATATTGTTCTTTTGGGGCCACACCTAGTGATGTCCAGGGTCATCACTTGTGTTGGGGTGAAGAGAACAAATTCTGTGCCAGGAATTGAACCAAGGTTAGTGACATGCAAGATGGGTGCCTTAACCTCTGTACTACCTATCTCTCCATCTCCTTTCTCTAGACTGTTGTTTCTGTTTTCTTAGGTTGTCTCTGAAGTTTATTGATGCTGAAAATCCTAAAGGCTTAGATCTAAGGTAGGTATGTACGCCACTGTGGAGTGTCATAGGAATACCTTTGGATTCCCTAGACTCAGCTCTTCAGATTAGCTCCGTATCATTTTTCATTCAGCATGTAAGTATTAGAGCCTGCTCTGGGCCAAGTCCTGTACACATGAAATGCCACTTCACTCAGCAGTCAGCATGTTATGATGGGACCCTACCTATGGTAAAGTTTTGTTCTTTAATTTTGTGGGTGGAGACCTCCCAGTTTATGCTCATGGGGCCT
The DNA here is from genome assembly GCF_029834395.1 of Sorex fumeus. NCBI lineage: Eukaryota > Metazoa > Chordata > Mammalia > Eulipotyphla > Soricidae > Sorex > Sorex fumeus. Next base: position 19,770,530 of record NW_026606075.1, on the reverse strand, counting down.
TGGGTAAACTCCCAGTGACATTTGACAAACCAATCTGAATGATTCTGTGCATGGGCTGGGAGTGCTGGGACCAGTGTTTTGTGTCCCATAATTTTTCTCCCTCTATTAGGACACATGAACACATGAATGGGAGAATATGATACCTTTTCCCTCCGAGCTAAGGATAAAATATATTTAAAACTCCAACCACTGAGGCTCTGGTTTGAAGCTGTTTTCTCCATAGCTCTCTGCAATAAACCACTGATCATTTAACAATAATGAAAAAGTTTGTTAGCCACATTCCCCAACAGACAAAACAGGACTGCATTTTTCTATCTTTATGTAAGGAAGGATACACCTGCCAGCAGAGGGGTTTATTCAATCATGTAGAAACTACTCTGCTTCTGTGTTGGGAATTTGAAGGCATTACATTTTTTCTTATAAAAATATAATGCTTCCCTTCCTATAGGACCAATCTTTTCGTGCGGACAATCATCTGATTCTTTTACATTACTGAGAAAACCAGCAGGGTGTGATAAAGCCATCTTTTCTAAGTTGACTTCTATGAAAACATAAGTGAAAATATAGGATTCCCGAGAAAAGAGGCCCAGTGGCCAAGCATGTTTGAGAAAGACTCTACACCTTTGTTCTTCTTAGAACATCACGCATAAACCTGGATGTATAGCTTTCTGTGATGACATGCATTAAGAAAGATTGTTGCACTTGACAACTTTGAGAACCTGCAATCTAACCTTGAAAATGCTTCCTTAGAGCACTATGTATCGTGGGACTCTATATGATGGTCTTAATTCCAAAAATACAAGCTGTCATCGTTCAGGGAAACTGCATTAAAAAAGATTAAAAAAGAAACAGAATACCAAACACATATACATGTTTGTATATGGGAGTGTCTCTGATCCCTTTCCTCCTGAAAATATCTTTATTATGCTTTGTGATGATAAAGGTATGGGTCAGATACTTTCAGAACCTGTTTACATTTCCTTGGATATTTCCATTTGAGATAAGCATAGTTGACCAGCTCATTTTCAACAGTGTTTTCTTGCTTAAATGCTTTCTCTGTCCAAAGGGACCACAGTTTGCCAGCCCTACCCCAGCAGTCTTCAGCCAAGAACTGAAAGAATCCTGACTCTCTCAGGTCAGAGAACACAGGCCTGCCCTCCATGTGGCTCCCAGGCTTTCCCAGAGTCATCAACTTCCACTTCTTGCTGCGGACATTTGCTTAATTCTCTGCCCTTTGGGGTTGCTTTCTCTTCCTCTGTTATTTATCCTCTCCCTGCTTTATATATTCTGAATGACCAAATTCCAACATAAATTTTGGCTCATCTCTCCAAATACTTCTTGTCTTCACATCATTGACTCAGGGTCTGCTTCTGCAGGAACCCAAACTAAGACAAAGCTGTATAGTTTTATTGGAAGTGGAAAAAAAACCCAGGAAAGACTAAGTCATAAAATAGGACAATAAAAATCACCTATAATCCAGTGACCCTTATAGTCTGTATTAATATTTTGGCCTCTATATTTCTAGTATTTTCCCCCTTGTACCTGCCAGTTTCACCTCCTCCAAAAATTGGTGGTGCTTCTAGGGTCATTCTGTTTCAGTGCTAAGAGGTCAATCTTGAAAGTATTCAGTGTTCATGCAGTACTGGGGATCATGCTTAGTGATTCCATGTGCAAAGCATGTGCTTTGAGCTATCTCTCTGGTCCCATAACACTTTTTTTAAAGTAAAAGATTTGATGACATAATATGTATTTTAATATTTTTATAAGTAGAGAGTATGCCATTTCAAAATAGCCAAGAATAAGGGCACTGGTCTCAAAAACTGGTTTTGATTTTTAAACTTAATTAATTAATAAATTTAATTGGCTTGGGGACTACACCCATCTGTGCTCAGGATGTTCTTCTGACTCTGCACTCAGGGATCGCTCCTGGCAGGGCTCAGGGTAACCTATGGGGTGTCAGAGACCAAATCCAGGTCGTTTGCACGCAAAGAAACCCCCTAACCGCTGTACTATTGCTCCAGCTCAAACTGGTTTTGAAGCTGGGATCTAATACTTGCTCTCTGAGTGAAACTTGAACAATCTAATCCTTATGTGTATTTAATTTTTCAACTGACAAATATTGCTGGTCTGATCTATGGTAGTAGTAGTGCTTCATTCATAAAATAAAACACACAAAGAACATAAAAGTGTGTTCGACCTTAATAGTAAGTACCCTTGCTTTAATATATTATTTGGCTGATTTTATATTGATGTCCATTTAAGTTTTTTATCAACCTTTTTGCGCAATACTAGAACCAAGTGTTCATTGTAAAAAAGTCAAAATCCAAGTCTTTCCCCTTTCACAGGAGTTTGTGTTGCTCCCTGTTGGAGGTTACCCTGTCCCTTGCTTGATTCCCTTCAGCCAAGAGACTTGTTCAGAACCCGAGAATGCTGTCTCTTTCGCGTCAATTCTGCTAGCTGACGGAAGAGGGCGCGGTTGTACTGTTCACAGACGAAGTGCTGCGTCAGCAACTGCTCAAGTGCTGTGGGGGTAATACTGTTTTATAATCCCTTTCAGATTCATCCTTACCAATTATAACAAGTTGTCCATGCAGAGCTGGTTTAGTGTGCACCGAGTGGAGATTATCTTTAATAACTCAATCAAAGCAACTTTCAATGCAACTGGCATTTATGCCCCATCAAGTTACTCTTATCACTGCCAGCACGTCAGCAACCTCCAGAGATATGATGCCCTCTTGTTGCCCAGCTACACGGATGATATGTCAAGCCTGTGGGAGGTCACTTTTGTTGATTTCCAGGTAATCAGCTGAAACTCCAGTGCACCTGTGTATGTGGTGCTGACAAAACCCAATTATTTGCCTGAAAATACTTGCCACAAAACTGTTCCAGGAAAAGAGAAGAGTGTTACATACTTAGTGATATTAGTAGCACTGCACTGCACTGTCCTCCCATTGTTCATCATTTGCTCGAGTGGGCACCAGTACTGTCTCTATTGTGAGACTTCTTGTTACTGTTTTTGGCATATCGAATACATCAACGGTAGCTTGCCAGGCTCTGCTGTGCGGGCGTGATAGTCTCCGTAGCTTGCCGGGCTCTCTGAGAGGGGCAGAGGAATCGAACTGGGGTTGACCTGGTTCAGCCTTGTGCAAGGCAAATGCCCTACCCGCTGTGCTATCACTCCAGCCCAGTGATTTTAGTATTTTAAAAAATTTTCTAAAATATAAAATGACATAGAAGAGATTATTTCCTTTCCCTGGACCCTCCCCCCCACCCCCCACCCTAAGGACTTTGTGTTCGCATTTAGATTTCTGCAGTCAGGAATAATTATCAGTGAGGAATGCCAGCCCACTAAGCTGGAGGAAAGCTGTGGCATGAAGCCCAGTGACTGACGCTTCCTGCTCTGAGAGGCCCTTCTCGGGAGAGGGGTGGCCGGACAATTATTTTATTTCCGTTCAGGACTGGAGCAGTGATCCTATCAGGGCAGATAAGAAGTGCATCTGTTGTGTGAGTGACAGCTTTGGCAGTTAGTGGAGAACAGAACCGTCGGCCAGGAAGTCGAAAATATCCCAAAGATCCTCTTGAAAGTATTTGGGGAAAGGTATGGGGCCACGAGAGGGTCCTTGTCACCACCAGGATCTCAGGCCGAAAGACAGCTCCTGTTAAGTTCCTCTGTGCTGTTTACCTGGCAGGAAAGCTCCTGGCTCCCCTCAGCTTACTGAAATAAGAGGTGGAGTCTTGCATGTCCCTTTATAGGCACTTTCTAATCTTTTCCATATGTAAATGGAATTCACATATGTATGCATATTTATATGAAACATATATGTATACCATCTCCCTCTGCACTCCCCTACTCCCCCCTAATATAGAGAATTGTGGGGGTTTTATGAGCTGGGTTGGAATACTGAAGAAGCAAACCCTTTGTTCTGAGGAGGACATCTGGAGGGCTACCCCTGGCAGTGCTCAGGAGTGACCCCTAGCTGTGCTGGGGGGTACCATTTGTGATTCTGGAGATTTGATCTAGCATTGGCCACATGCAACCTTTGTACTGTTTTAACAAACCCACTTTCATCTTATTTTAGTCATTTTAATTATTATTATTATTTTTATATATCGTGGCATCTCCAGCATTGTTTGACCCTCTGGGGACTATGGCCCAGCAGTGCTCATCAATTACCAGGGCTATCCCTGGCAATGCTCTGGTCCAGTAATGCTTGGTGACCAGTGAGACTACAGTTGGCTGTGCTGGGAACAGGGATGAGAACCAGAGCTACAACCTGCAGTGCTGGGAGGGCCATCATGGCAATGCCAGGGGAAGAAAATTACATATTAGAGTCCAACAGATCTGCTCTGAAATCACTTCTTAGCCACTGGGGTCAGCTCCAACAAGTTACTCACTTTTTCAATTTCTTTTTTTATCTTTTTTCTTTTTGGGTCACACCCAGCGATGCACAGGGGTTACTCCTGGCTCTGCACTCTCCCCCTGGCGGTGCTTGGGGGACCATATGGGATGCTGGGAATTGAACCCGGGTCAGCCGCATGCAAGGAAAATGCCCTACCCGCTGTGCTATTTTTCCAGCTCCACTTTTTCAATTTCTTATCTGTCTTGATGGAAGTAAATAGTTCCCTGCCATATATGTGACAGGACTGGATTAGGCAGGATTTTCTATATCTCCTAAGCATAAATCTCCCTATGTGTTGGCATTGTGCTTTGTCTACCAAAAAAAATCCTCTATAATTACACTATTTTCCCAAGTGGTATAACTGATGAATGATAAAGCCAGAATTTGAATTCTGAACTGTCTGACTCCACAGACACTATCGCATGTTTAATTTACATATTACCATCACTATCACTATCCTCCCGTTGCTCATATTTGCTTGAGCAGGCCCAGTAACATTGTGAAATTTGTTACTCTGTTTGGCATATCAAATATGTCACGGGTAGCTTGCCAGGCTTGCCATGTGGGCGAGATACTCTCAGTAGCTTGCTGGGCTCTCCGAGAGGGGCAGAGAAATCGAACTTGGGTCGACCATGTTGACTGCATGCAAGGCAAACACCCTACCTGCTGTGCTATCGCTCGAGCCCCAATTTTTCTTGACTTTTTTAAAAGAGAAGGGCAATATGATAGAATGCAAAAACAAGAAATCATTAACACACATGATTTCAACAGAAGAATTGACAAAGTTTTGCCCCCAATTTGTTTCAGAAATTACTAATGGTGACATGGAAGTGCTATTAGAAAAATAACATTGAAAACTAGAATTCCTATACATTGCTAATGGAAATGTAAACCTGTACATCCACTTATACAATGAAAAACAGAATAGCAATTCCTCAAAAGAATTAAATATAGAATTACCATGAAATATGGCAATTTTGTTTTGAGTTGAAACCATGGACTTTGAATGGTATATATACGCCCATGTTCATAGCAGCATTATTAGCAATTGCCTAAAGGTGGCACATCCCAAATGTTGATCTGTGAGTGGACAAAACCCAGATCTAGACAACTAGGATGTAATGTAATTCATCCTTAAACAGAGAGAAAAATTTAGATACATACAACATGAGTGAACCTTGAGGACATTATGCTGAGGGAAGTGAACCAAAAAATCATAAATGTTTTTACTATTCCTCTTACATTAAGTATCTAGAGTAGTCAGAATTGGAGATAGGAGTAGAATCGGGGTTTCTAGGGCTTGGGGAAGATAAGGAGGGGAGCATTTCTGTTTAATTGATACAGAGTTTCAGCATAGATAAGAACTGTTCTGGGGAAGGATGGTGGCACTAGTTTTATAATGTGAACATATTTAATGCCACTCGACTGTATACCTGAAAATGGTAAAGACAGGTTAAGATGGTAGATTTTGTTGTATAAAGTAAAAAGCAAAAGCAAAACCAAAAGACACCAAGGAGCAAAGATGTAGGGGTTAAGAAAACCAAAGGAAGAAAAGATCATTTTGGGTGAGGTTAGTAAAAACCATCATATCCTCTCTTTTCCCTGGCTAGAAGTGACACAGAGATTTGACTCTAAAACTTTGAAACAGCTGACATAAAAAAAAAAAACAGCTCCTCAGTTTCATGTTCACGGGGTTCAGAAGACTATTGAAATTGTGCTTGTGAGGAGAGCATCTGCCCCAGCTGTGATGCAGGGCACACCAACATCCTGAACAATATCCTTACCAGATATTAAACTGATAAGAACAGATACTACACTTGATCTTAGCCCAGCAAGCTACCGAGAGTATTCGATATGCCAAACACACTAACAACAAAGTCTCCAATGGAGACGTTACTGGGCCCGCTCGAGCAAATCGACGATCAACGGGAGGGCCTTTACCTTTACCTTTACCTTATCCTTACCAGAAACTCAGCATTGTCAAGCTGAGCCTTGTTAAAACACCTGAACATAAGCTCAGGGTTGAACACAAACTCAGTCCAGGGCAGAATTGGGGAGGTGATGATGGTGGTTAAAAAATATGTACAAAAGGCTATTGTCTCCACATGCATCTTCGTTGATCTGGTGTAGTCTAGAAATGAAATAGTGTGATGTCCCATGCATGGCAAACTCAGGTGCCTTAGCTTAAAAATTCAAAGTTCTCAGGGTTGCCAGCTGGAGGCTGTGGCAAAGTTGATCATCAGCTCAAGGAGTGTTTTTTGTTCAACTCCAGCTAACTTTGCTTCATAGGAATGCAGGCCCGGTATTGCTGGTCCTCTGACGTTTCAAGAGAAGCGACAACCCTGAAATTTCCCCTTTTTGAAACAGATGGTCTCCTTTCAGTCACTTCCATTCTTTGCGTATTTGCAGGGGTGAGTTGGACCACTCCACTGTTACTCCTGGACTAGGAGGGTTATTTCTGGTGTTCTCAGGGTATCATCTGATGATATGTATCAAATTTTGGTCTCCCACATGTGAAGAGTGCACATTAGCCCTTTGAGTCACTTCCCCAGCCCAAAACTCTTTGTTTTGTTTTGTGGCCACACAAACACCTGGTGGTTCTCTAGCACTTTCTTCTGGCTCTCTGCTCAGGACACTACATCTGACGCTGCAGATCAAATCAATGTCAGCCGTGTGCAAGGCAAGCTTCTTAACCCCTGTTCTATCTCTCCCGCCCTAAACTCTGTATTTTTATGGGAAATGTTCAGGATGTCAAGAAGTATGGGACAAACAATACTCACGCATGAGCTTAATAAAGTTTTTGCAACTATTGGTGGAGAAGAAAATGGATAGTAATATTCAGACATTATTCACAGATTCTGTTTTCAACAAATCAAATGGTAAGAATTAAGTGATGATGTGATCCTGGAGTTGGCTTGACTGGAGTTATATCAATCAAGGAAGCCAACTTTTGTTACTGAGGAACTTGACTCCTCAGGAGCTAGACTGAAGAGAAGTCTATTTTGCCTCTTCATAGTAGGGGTCAGGCAAAGGGTCCCAGAAGCCTAGCCAAGAATCTCCTTTAGAAGCTATTTGGATTCATTCTAGACAACAGACTGTTGGTGAGCAAGGCCACTAAGATCACGATGGGTGATTATAATCACGTTTACATGGAACTATGCCCAAATTCCACTTAACTCATAAAAAATGAATTCTTAATAAAATACTCATGGATAATTCCATTTTCTGATGTTCCCTTTTAAAATTAACAAGGTGATTGAATGAGGTGGCATTATGTAGGTTTATGTTCTAAATGACAGCTAAATGTAGGGTTTGCATTCCACAGGAGATTGTTCTCATTTTAGAGTAGTTGTTCTGTTAACCCTGTTCCTTTCCTTTTGGCAGTGTTCTATTTTCAGGGACATTTGTCAAAATGATGTTCTCTTACTTCCAAGTAATTAGGCTACTTCAATTGCACAAAAGAGAAAGTGTTCTTTTCTGTTTTGTGGGCAGGATGCTAGGAGGGGCTGGTAGGTGGCTCCTACAAAAACAGTGCTGGATCTGTGAGGATCAGCCAAAAAGAGGAAGAAGTAATGACAGGAGAAAGATGAGACAGAACTCACCAGGAGTTCTGGAATCATAATTTGACAAGTAACTCTGAAGCCAGATGGCCTGGGTTTGGATTCTTGACATTTCTATGGCTCTAGGCAAGTTTGCTTAACTTTTCTTTGCCTCTGTTTCCTCATCTATAAAATAGGGATTGCATTAGTAGCTTACTCTTAGGCTTCTGTGAGAAATGAGGTAAGGTACTATCTGGTACATAAAGACACCTTCGATGAGTACCAACTTTTATTATTATCTCTATTTTACTTCCTTGGAACTAGAGTATTTTCCTTTAAGAGACTTCCTGCCCATAGAGTACAAGGCAGAAGAACTAAGACAAAACTATATATTTTTTTCCATTTAAACACCATAGTTTACAAAGTTGTTCATAATAAAGTGGACAAAATTAAAATTCTTTAAAACTTTTAAAAAAATTGATCAAAAAACTTTGATAAAAATTTTTATCATTTATAGTAATGATAATATTTCATGCTTCAGTGCTCTAATACTACACTCTCCATCAGAGTGTCTATTTTTTCCATTAGTCTCAGTATCACCCCACTCAACCCCTGGTACCCCACGATGGCAAACCCAGTTCTGTAGAACTGTTCTCAGGTTCTGTTGCCTTTGTCTATTTGTTATTTCCTTACTATGCTTCTTTATACCCCACATATAAGAAACATTGTTCTGGGGTTGGAGTGTTAGTACCAGCAGGCAGGGCATTTGTCTTGCATGTGGCCCACCTGGGCTCAATCCCTGGAACCCCACAGGGTCCCTTGAGGGTCTCTTGAGCCAGGAGAGTTTTCTGAGCCCAGAACCAAGTGTAAGATATGTACAATGCAGGGTGTGGCCTGTCCCTCACTCTCCCAAAAAAGAGATCATTCTGTGTCTGTCCCTCTTCTGGCTGATGTCACTCAACATGACACTCCAGATCCATCCCCGGAGTGGCACATTTCATGATTTCATCTTCTAATAGAAAACTCAATGAAATTTGTACAGTTTTAAGTTTGCTTTGAATTTTAGAGATTCCACCGCAGTTGTGGTTTGAGAAGAGCCAGAAGATCGCCGAGAATCAGATTAAAAGAGGCTCTAGAGACTTGAATTTCATGAATCTTTTAATTATGACAACTGTACCTATCCAGGATTCTGGATCTTTATTTAAAATTAAATTTCACTGTTGCCATAAGCACACTCACATTTGTTAGGTAATGTGTTCAAAGTATTTAGCAAATATAGCCACAATATCTTCCATTTAGTGAACTAAGTTAGTGTCCCCAAGCCAACTGGGAAGTAGATCTTAAGAGAGAAAGACTATGGTTTTTTTTTTTTAAGTATTTTTAAATTAAAGAGCTCTCACTGACAAAGTTATTGATAGATGAGTCTTAGGCACACAATATTCCATCACCAGTCCCACCTCGTGTATCAGACTCACCACCAGTGTCCATATGCTCCCCTCCTCTCTTCCCCCCCCCCCCCCCCCCAAAGCACATGTCACATTTCAAAGTTTTCTGGCTGTCATTTAGATCTTGTGTTTTCAGTGCTTTTGAGTCTGTGCTTTGCATCTATAGCTATACCACTCTTCCTATAACTGGTAGACCCGAGGCCCCTTGACCTGTGTTCTGCATTAGTTCCCTTTCTCATCTTCCTTCCCTCTGGATTCCTTTCTGAGAAAGATTGCATTACTTCAGCTCTTTTCCTTCTCCCGACAGATCCAAGGTTTTACCATCAGTGGGAGCCAGTTTGCCAAGGCCCGAGACTGTGCCTCTTCCTTCTCGCCAGCCATTCTGATCGGCCTGGCCATGTCCCTGATCCTTTTGTTGGTGCTGGCCTATGCCCTTCACATGCTCATCTACCTGCGGTATCTGGACCGGCACTATGACTTCATTGCCTCTCCAGCGCACTTCCCCCAGCTGAAAACTCGAGATACGGCTGAAGAGAAGGAGTTGCTGAGGAGTCAAGGAGTTGAGTGCTATGAACTGAGAAGCCAGCAGATCTGCAAGATTTATGTTTAGCAACACAGAGCCCCTCTTCCACACTGGACTTGAAAAGAAGCTGTTTCTTTTTCTGTGCCATTTGACTTAGGATTTGAGAGTCTTATTGCATGACTTGATTTAAAATCTAAAAGGAAATGCACAATGAATGGTTTTAATAGACTTGGGACAATTAGAAAGGTATCTCAGGAACCCCACAGAGATAACTAAGACTGTTACCCTAAAGCTACCTTTAAAGCAATGGGATTTGAAGCTAAAAGCATCTTTAAGGATGAAACACCACTGACCAAGCAAGTGGAAACAAACATAAACAAATGGGACTACATTAAACTAAGAAGCTTCTGCACCTCAAAGGAAACTGTGACCAAAATACCGAGAGAACCCACGAAATGGGAAAAAATATTTACCCAATACTCATCTGATAAAGGGTTAATATCCAGGATATATAAGAAAGTAGTAGAACTGTGCAAGGAAAAAACCTCTAACCCCATCAAAAAACGGGGTGAATAAATGAACAGAAATTTCCTCAAAAAAGAAATACAAATGGCCAAAAGGCATATGAAAAAATGCTTTACATCACTAATCATCAAGGAGATGCAAATCAAAACAATGAGATATCATCTCACATGCTGAAAGTAGACTATAGACCAAACCTGATTGTCACTCAATGCCTCTTTTGCAAACCACAACACCCAAAAGGAGAGAGAACAAAAGGGAATGTCCTGCCACAGAGGCAGGGTGGGATGGGAGTTGGGGGATGGGAGGGATACTGAAACCCGTGGTGGTGGAAAATGGGCACTGGTGGAGGGATGGGTATTTGATCATTGTATAATTGAAATCCAAGCACAAAAATTTGTAAGTCTACAACTGTACCTGATGGTGTTTCACTAATAAAAATTTAAAAAAAAACCCTAGAAATTGAGCTTCCATATGATCCAGCAATACCATTTCTGGGAATATATCCCGAGGGTACAAAAAAGCACAGTAGAAATGACATCTGCACCTGTATGTTCATTGCAGCACTGTTCACAGTAGCCAGAATCTGGAAACAACCCAAGTGCCCGAGAACACTTTGAAACTTCGGTACATCTACACAATGGAATACTATGCAGCTGTTAGGAAAGATGAAGTCATGAAATTTGCTTATAAATGGATAGTCATCAGAGTATCATGCTAAGTGAATTAAGTTAGAAAGAGAGGGACAGACAAAGAATGACTATACTTCTTTGTGGGATATAAAATATCATATGAGACTAACACCAAAGAACAGTAGAGACAAGGGCCAAGAAGATTGCTCCATGGTTGGAAGCCTGCCTTATGATCTGGGGGAGAGGGTAGCTGGGGTAAAGAAGGGATAACTAAGTCGATGATGTTCTAAAGATCTATCAGGAAGGAAGATGTATGCTGAAAGTAGATAAAGGACAAAATATGATAGTCTCTCATTATCTGTGTTGCAAATCATAATGCCCAGAAATAGACAGTAAAAGGGAAATTGCCATAGAGGCAGGAAGAGGGGTAGGACGGGGATAGGGGGAGGGATACTGGGGACATTGGTGGTGGAAAATGTGCACTGGTGAAGGGATGGGTGTTCTATTATTATCTGATTAAATTCAAAAAGGAAAGCTTTGTAAGTGTTGCTCACGGTGATTCAATTAAAAAAAAATAAGAAATTCATTAAAGCTGTAGTCACTAAAAAAATAAAAATAAATCAATGGGATGGTTTATGTTAGGGAGACCAAAATTAAGAACTTAAAAAACAAAGAATAATGCAATATAGAAGAAGAGAAAATGTATTTGTTCCAGCCTGCCTGTGCCAGTTTGGCCAGAACTAGAGAAATAAAAGAAATCCAAGGTTCTCTGAAAGTTTTGAATTTATAATGTTTTGTAAGATAGTTTTTATTTTGCAGAAATTGTGTACCATTTTTTTAAAGTAGTTTTTTTTTTCTCTCAAAAAACTGTTTAGGGAAAACATCTGTTGATGTGGTAGAACCCTTTAAAGGACCTTAAAATTTTGCTTTGCAATTCAGAGGCAGTGCAGTTCAACTGTGAAGTCAGATTGTCTTAACACTATTTTACCTTTTCTATCTGGGCTATGGTGCCAAAGTTTGACTCATTTGTCTGATTTAGCTCTCTGAGATACCACTCGAAATAAACAACTGAGCTAACTAAAAACAGAGTGCTTGCTATGTGAACACAGCTTCAAGGAAAATCCATGTGTTCCCTTTCCAGTGAAATAGTTTCTCTTGAAGTGTTAGAAATTCTGGACCCACCACTGACTCTTACTACCACTTTCTTCCCTTTGGATTACTCCATATTTTTTTTTTTTCAGTTCTTGTCAGATTGTCTCACTCTGCACTCTATAAGCTTTTCTAACGTAAATGCAATTTGTATGTCAAAAATAAGAATAGGGGGTATGGTGCCGCCAGCAGGTCAATCTGTACCTGTGAGGAGAGTGCATCAGCAGCCTGATGGCACTGTCAGACTTTCAGATACCCCAAAATTGCTGCTGTGACTTTGGCCAGACCCGAAAAACTGGGGCAAAGTTTACCAAGAAAGTAAACAGCCAAAAGTTAGGTATGTGGGAGACACGCCCACAAACCACCCCTCTGGCTCAGCTATATAATTGAAGCATGGCTTCTCTGGTTCCTAATCGAACTGTTTAATGGCCATGATCCCAGAGACTCAGAAACGAATCTCGGAACCCAAAGGCTTTTGGCAGAAATGCGTCCTGTTCCTGCAGTAGGTTACTGGGGCTGGGCCACTCCAGGTGGAAATAGGTTTTATGACTTGGCCTGTTCTCCTGGCGGCCCGGTGACCACCATCCTCCAGAGGCCACTGGACAGTTAGGTTTGGGCCTGCAGTGACGAGACACGCGGGGCCTCACCAGATGGGGGTGGAACTGGCCGTTTCCTCCCAATCCCAATGAGACCCCAAGTCGCTACCTACAAACAATCTCTCTGGCTCCTGATCAAGCTGATTAACGGCCATAATCCCAGAGACTCAGAAACAAATCAAAGCCCAGTGGCTTTTGGCAGAAATGCATCTGGACCGCATACAAGGTGGCAGCCGCCTCAGAGCTTATTGGAAAGCCAGGTATGAGCCGGCGGTGATGGGGCAACTGCAGTCCCGCAGTCTCATGGGAAGGGGGGGGGGGCGCGGTACTGGCTCGTCCTTCACGCCCTACCAAGGTCATGAATTGCCCCCCACAAGCAGCTCTCTGGCACGGCTATGGCTTCAGAGGTAAAAGGATTTAATCCAGAGCCCAGCAGCTTGTGGCAGAAAAGTGAATGGATCATGCGTTAAGCTACGGCGCCATGCCTCCCCGAGAGAAAAAGGGTGTTGCTCCCTTCCGCCTCCCCCCCGCCCCCCCCCCCCCCCCCCCCCGCAGCAAGGTTGCCGCTACCTCAGAGCTTATAGGAAAGCCAGGTATGAACTGGCAGTGACGAGGCAATTGCAGTCTCATGGGAAGGGAGGTGGTACTGGCACGTCCTTCACGCCCTACCGAGGTCACGAGTTGTCCCCCACAAGCGGCTCTCTGGCACGGCCATGACTCCAGAGACAAAAGGACTTAATCCAGAGCCCAGCAGCCTGAGGCAGAAAAGTGAATGGACCATGCATTAAAGTATGGCGCCATGCTTCCTAGGAGAGAAAGGGTATTGCTCCCTTCTGCCTCCCCCCCCCCCCCCCCCCGACAGCAAGGTGGCTGCCGCCTCAGAGCTTATTGGAAAGCCAGGTATGAGCTGTTGGTGATGGGGCAACTGCAGTCTCATGGGAAGGAGTATGGTACTGGCTCGTCCTTCACACCCTATTGAGGTCATGAGTTGCCCCCCACGAGCAGCTCTCTGGCACGACCATGGCTATAGAGGCAAAAGGACTTAATCCAGAGCCCAGCAGCCGCGGCAGAAAAGTGAATGGACCATGCATTAAACTACGGTGCCATGCCTCCACGGAAGGGAAAGGGTGTTGCTCCCTTCTGCCTTTTCACCCCACTAACAACAAGGTGGCCGCCTCCTCAGAGCTTATAGGAAAGCCAGGTATGAGCCAGTGGTGATGGGGCAACTGTAGTATCATGGGAAGGGGGGTGGTACCAGCTCATCCTTCACACCCTATCAAGGTCATGAGTTGCCTCCCAAGAGCAGTTCTCCGGCACAGCCATAACACCAGACGCACAGAAACCAATCTTGTAATTATCTGGCTCTTTGCAGACATCCAAAATCGCAGCCGCGTGACATTATATGATTCTCATAACCAGCTATAGAAAACAAAGTATTTCACAATGCCTTTTCAACAATTCTGATTGTTGGGGGGGGGGAAGTTCTAAACAATAATGGTGCATCTTTTGTCGAAATAATGAATGTAATCAATGTAGAGAAGAGTTAAGTAGAAATCATCTGTCTCACAGGCACTGGGAAGGATTGGAGGGGTCATATTGGGGTTCTTGGTGGTAAAAAATGAGTACCAGTGAAGGGAAAGGTGTTTGATCATTGTATGACTGAGACAAACCTGAAAGCTTAGTAACTTTTTCCACAGTGATTCAATAAATAAAGAAGAAAAAAAATAAATAAAATTATGAAAAAAAAGTAAGGTGGAGTTCATGCCCAATTCAATCAGCTAATCAGTGGCTGAATAAATAGCAGTACTCCTACATAAAAAAAAGAATAAAAGTACTTTGCATTTTTCTTACTAATTTCTGCCCATGACATTAGTTCCTACAATGATACCCCTGCACAAACTTACATTACATAGGGGAACAATGTGGAATATGGGGTCATATACAGGAAATTGGATCCTCTAAGTAACTCCGGTAGTGTGTCAATAGTCTAGTATCATATTTCATACCAAATAGTGAGTTACAGCAAATATGGGATTTCTGGTAGAGCAGTCTTATGTTGGACATTTTTTCTAATTCATTATCATTGGTCATAGGTTCAAACCATCTCAAATTCTGTGAGCTGCAAGTTCACAATAATTCATTCCTTTCTGTTTTAGTTCTAGTAATAGGTACAAAAGTTTGCAACTAAGCATCTTGATTTATATATTTAATAGTGCCAAAATGATTGCAGGGAACAGACCATAAAAAGATATTGATATTGATAACTCATTCCATTATGAAATTATGATTACATGAAATAGCTTTCATCATAGTTACTTTGAGTATTCATTGGTGGTATAAATGGATGCCGTGATAGGATTGAGGTATTTGATGGATAAACAAAATCTATAAACAACTGGGACACTTTGATAGTGAAAAGGGGTATCATTAACAATTCAAGATGAGATATAGGCATGATGGTGCCAGTAAAACCCAGATATATAGTCATCCTTGGAAATGACACTCTGTAAGGCAGGTACACTCCTGATCTGGAAGGTTTACATGAAGAGCGAGCCAGAATTTAAATTGCAGCTCAATGAATAGTCAAGGATCTAGGGACAGATATACAATTATTTTTTACCTCTTTTCTAAGGACTTACTTCAGTTAAGTTCAAAATTAGACATAGGTCTGACTATAAAAATAAGCAATGTTGTAGGTAGAATCCATAGCTTTGCTTTTCTTTCTAAATAAATTGAGCAAAAATAGAAGAATATTCAAACAGGACTTATAACTTTGGAGAAAATTTAGACAATTTTTAGAGAATTTATACCCCAAACCCTACCAAATTGTGAGTTTCTTTGCCAGCAGAAGAAAGCTATACTGGAGACCTTGTTATAACCTTACAGAGATAATTTCCTTGCCATGGTGAGAATTTTCCTCAATTTTTCTAGGCAAATGGTATATATTCTAATCAAATAAACAATTGTTAAGTCATTTGGAAAAATTTAAATTGCCAAGTTATGCAGCAAAAGACTGGGAAAATGTAGATGGAAGTATATTTTGAGGTGTAAAGTCAGTGAGTAAGGTGTATAATTTTAGGTTGGAATAAATTTGTTTTATAAGTTTTTTTTTAATCAGATTTTGGGCTCGATGTGCTGGTTTGAGAAGATGGGATTCCTAACAGTTTTCTAAGTTTCTCACTGAAGTCTGGGCCCAACACCAACAAACACTAAATAAAGTTGGGAGGCCAGAAATCCTTGGGTAAAAGAAAAAGACAAGACATTTAATATCTGAGATCATTAGGATATAAAAATGGGATTAAAACATATGAATTGCACTACCTCTATAACTTTCCCTTTGCGAAGTTTTGCAAGACATGCCCTTTGTTATAGCACTTTGAAATCACTAAGAATATGCATCTACATTTTGAAAAGTGAATACTTACTCTCTGTATATGCTATTGGAAGTTTAGAAATGCTGTTCTTGAACTGGAGTCATTAGTTTTCATGGGCATGCTAGGGTTCTGGACTGGTAAAGATCACAAGGTAGCACAGTAAACACAGTAACTTTAAAGGGAAGAACATTAATCAAATACTATGTTTATTCATGACACTTTATAGATAGCCACAAAAAAAAAAACCCTGTCTCTGAAAACTCTTGAGCTTATTCACCAACGTAGTTTGACGCATGCCTCAGGCAACCACTCATAAAGCAGTGCAGAGATGCAAAGGAAGACCTCAAAGAGAGAAGAGCGGAAGTGCTGGTAGATGCGGCAGAAGTCGGGAAAAGCATTCGTAACGCCCGCCTTTCCTTCGCCAACTACAAGATTAAGATGACTGTCCTCCGACGTCCTGATGGATCTATAACATCTTCCAAAAGGGCAATGGAGAAGATTATCCATAACTTCTACTCAGATCTCTTTGATAGCCATGTCCACCTCCCCACATACCAAATTCCACAGGATGGATATGTCATTCCCAATGTTCTCCCTTTGGAAATCCGACACTCATCGGTAAAGAAATGAACAGCACCTGGCTCAGACAAGGTCAGACCTGAACACCTGAAGAACCTGCCACCAGTACTCATCAATACGCTGGCTCAGCTCTTCACACACTACCTGTCTGAATGCAAGGTTTCATCCCAATGGAAAACCAGCAAGACTGTACTACTGTACAAGAAGGGAGACATCCATGATATTGGCAAGTATTGCCTGATCTGCCTATTGTCTGTCATCTACAAGTTGTTCACTTGAGTCATCCTGAATAGGATTGGCAGAACACTAGATGAAAGGCAACCATGCGAGCAAGCCGGTTTTTGAAAAGGATTCAGCACGTTGACCATATCCACACGATAACCAAGCTCATTGAGGTTTCTCGGGAGTTCAAGATGCCACTCTGTCTAATGTTCATTGATTTAAAGAACGCCTTTGATTCTGTTGAGACTGAAGCAGTCATCGAGGCCCTAGCCAAACAGGGCGTTCAAAGTCAGTACATCAGGATCCTCCATGAGCTACATTGTGGATTCACTACCAGGATCTCACCATTCTACAAAGAAGTGATCATCGATGTCAAGAGAGGGGTTTGACAGGGTGATACCATCACCAAAACTCTTCAGTGCCACCCTCGAGAATGTCATGTGATGACTGGAATGGGAAGGAATGGGAGTAAATATAGACGGTCGGCAACTACACCACCTCTCCTTTGCTGATGACATCATTCTAGTAACACCAAACATTAGCCAAGCAGCACAAATACTGGCCGACTTTGACCATGAGTGTGGAAAGGTCGGACTACAGCTGAATCTCATGAAGACAATGTTTATGAGAAATGCTCTCGTTCCTGATGTTCCATTCACTCTCAAAGGGATGAATATCTCCGAATGCAACAGTTATGTGTACCTAGGTCAAGAAGTCAACGTGATGAATGACCTGGCACCTGAGTTGCGCAGGAGGAAGAGAGCGGCTTGGAACGCTTTCAAGAGCGTCGACCACCCACCTACAAGATGGTCAGACTTCTTCATCGAGACCCTGAATGATCGGTTTGAGGCTCTTCGTGTTCCTAGAACAAACGGATGCCATTGGACTACACTAGCATGCGACAGGGACAAATAGAGACTGTTACTCGCGCCTGCTTGAGCAAATCGATGATTAACGGGAAGTCAAGTGATTCATGACACACTTGTTCTGTGGCAGATGTGACAAGACATTCATGGAGATACTCAGCTATCTGATTAGCAACAACAATTATAAATCTAGTTCTTGCGTAAAAAGACTTTAATTAAACTATTATGATAGATTATCAAACTAAATCTGTCCACAACTAAGGCCCCTAACATGAAGAAGAGATCTCTGAAAAGATTCTCTGACGTTCCTGTCTAATGTTGAACATTACCACATTTTTTTTGTGTTTTTCTATCAGGTACAAGTCCTTTTTGTATAACTTCTGGTATGTTTCTATCTTCACTGTACTCAAGAATAGCTTTTTAATTATTCCAGCAGATATATGATTATTGTCCTGCTAGTGCTATTGTCCTGCTAGAGCTGTTACTGATTGGATTCCACGGGATGTCAAGAGACCGCGTGGCCGCCCACCTACCAGATGGTCAGACTTCTTCGTCAAGATCATGAACGATCGGTTTGAGGCTCTTCATATTCCCGGAGCGAACAGATGCCATTGGGCTACACTAGCACGCGACAGGGACAAATGGAGACGTTACTGGCGCCCGCTTGAGCAAATCGACGACTAACGGGAAGTTAAGTGATTAAGTGAAGTGCTACAAAAGTAGAACCAAGAGATCTGATCTATGTCTTCTTGGGACGTCTGGCAAAGAAAGTGCTTTTGTCATGGGTAGGAACCAACAAGGTAGGTAACCAGGGGCAGAACAAACATGGTGGAAGGAAACATAAGCTAAGACTAGACTTAATCATATATAGAGAACCGTAAGTACAGGAAACTGGGCAGGCATGTACAATGGATATAGAAGATTGGAAAGGGAAATATGGAAATTAAGAGAGAGAACAGATCATTCTGCTTAACTAAACTTAGAATCTTGGCTTGGAGTAATGGAAAGGCCCTTTAGAAGATTTTGGAGGATTTTACGTAAAATGTTTATACAGATGGTAAGTGTAGTAGAATAGGGAGAGAGAGAGAGAGAGAGAGAGAGAGAGAGAGAGAGAGAGAGAGAGAGAAGCCAATTCAGAGATTATTGCAAGAGTTCAGACAAAAAATAATCAGACTTAAACTGAGACAGTGGAGTGGGAGGAAAGTGTTAGAAGAGATCATTGTTCAGATGTTGGCCAAGTACTGACTTAGAACCCTGTCTTGACTGGTATGTATATTTTGGGGATGCTGGGTGGATGGTGAGGCTAGTCTCTGTAGTCAGGGAGAGAGACGTGAGGAGAGGAGCGGAAAATAGGCAGGTCTTATCCTAGAGCTCCATAGAAGCAGTTGCATATATGAATAGAGGAAACATAGGGAATTTTGAATAAAAATTAGAAATTTGGAAGTAAAGCAAATGCTGAGTGTCACCTATGTTCTATTGCACCCATGTTCTATTGCACTTTACATTCTGGCCCATCTTTCCATTGTTAATAACTGTTTTGAGAGACAGCTGTACCTATATTCATGGCAGGCAAGCAAAGCTGAGAAACTAATGCCCTCTGAGAGTAGCCCTCATCTAATGATTCTCAGCAATTTTGTATAAAGACCCAGAACATTTTTCCTATGGCTGGTATAATCCTACAGTACATTTTACACAACTTTCTGGAGATCCTTAATAAGAATGAGTATTTTGCCTGTTGTCATATTTTGCTTATTAGTGTCCACTTCATTTACCCTTTCTACTCTCTGTCTTATTTCCCCATCTACCAGTGAAGTTTCCTGACATGATCATTTATAAATCAATATCTCTACAATAAGCAAACCCTTGTTTTAGCGTCTGTTTCTCAGGAAACCTGAACTAAAACAAGAAGTTACGGGAATATGGGGAAAATGGAAAAACAGGTGGTAACGGTGGCACCAGAACAAATGACTTTAACCAATAAGAAAAGATAGGTTGACAACAGACCCCTGAGGAATAGCATTGTCTTAGAAATGAAAGCAAATGATGCTTTCAAGATGAAGGGAATAGTTTATCATGTGAAATACAGGAGAGAGATCAAGAAATAAGAGAACCAAGTTTTCCTGGATTTGGCCTGTTGAAAGTTACTAATTTTCTGTGGAAAACAGGTAGCGGAGATAGCTGAGGTATTTATTTGTCCAATTTATACTGATTCTCTGAAGGTCAGGCTGGACCGATAGCACAGCAGGTAGCATGTTTGCCTTGCATGCAGCCTACCCGGGTTCGATTCCTCCGCCCCTATCGGTGAGCCTGGAAAGCTACCGAGAGTATCCTGCCTGCATGGCAGAGCCTGGCAAGCTCCCCGTGGCATATTCTATATGCCAAAAACAGTACAAAACAGTCTCACTTTGTGTTCCTGGAGTGAGCAGAAGTCATTGGACTACACTAGCATGCGACAGGAACTAATGGAGACATTACTGGTGCCCACTCGAGCAAATCGATGAACAATGGGACAACAGTGCCATAGTGCTACAGTGCTGAAAGTCATGGCCTCACTATTGATAAATTCCTCTATTTCACGCTCTCCTTCTGGGTTTTGGTAACTTTTTCTCTTGTTCCGTTGTGTTTAGATATGGTAACAATACTGATTTTAATAACTCTAGGTTATTTCACTGTCCCTTCATGGTAGTCCTTTACCCAACTGGAACCATAATAAGTAGTATCTTTTTGGGGGGGGATATTTTTTGTTTTGTTTTGGTTTTTGGGTCACACCAGCAGTTATAAGAGGTTACTCCTAGCTCTGTACTCAGGAATCACTCCTGACAGTGCTTGGAAGCCCATAGTAGATGCCGGGAATCTAACTCAGGTCAGCCACATGCAAGGCAAGTGCTTTACCTGCCCACTATCTCTCTTATCCCATAAGTGGTACCATTGTCACAACTCTCTTTAGATGATCCCAATTGAGGGTGAATGCTTTCTGATAGGAATCAGACATACTTAGGTAAATTAAAATGTAGGTCACTCTCTTTTAACTCGAGAAGCTTATCAGAAAGTATCAAGCTACCGAGAGTATCTTGCCCACGCGGCAAAGCCTGGTAATCTACCTGTGACGTATTCAATATGCCAAACACAGTAACAAGAAGTCTCATGATAGAGAACTTACTGGACCCGCTCGACCAAATTGATGAACATCGGGAGGACCTTGACTGTGACCGCGACTTTAATAAGATGGAAGAAGAGCTAGAGATATAATACAGGAGTTAGGGATAATGCCTTGTATGAGGCCAACCCTAATTTGATCTCCAGCCCCACCTCTTCAAAAATATCCAGTAGTGCTAGTTGTTACCCCAGAGGCTCCTGAGCAATAGTGGGGTGACCCAAGTAATCCCTGGCACTGCAAAGGCTGAGCAAGTACCACAGGGCCTGAGAAGTAATGCATTCTTGAGTCCTCACATCGAACCGCTGGACATATTTGCTAAGAATATCCTGGAAGGAACTTACCCCCACCCCCACCCTCATCACTGATGTTTTCAGAGCACCACTTGGGAGTTCATCCACGCTTTAAAAAATTAAATGAACGATACTGAGCAGTTGTAGGTTGGTAAACAGAGTCTGAATTGTAGCTTCTCTCTTTCCGCTGTCAAATTGCAAACAATGATGATCAGATGTGTAATGCACACTCATGGAAATGCCCACACAGTTCCCAATTACAGGGCTCTAGAGCCTGGTAGTCATACGAGATCTCTACTGCATGAAAGTTTACAGGTAGCTGAGATAGGTAGCTCAGTTTGCTAAGTAACAGAGGCATGCTCAACATAAAAGCTTATTGGAATATGAGGGTAGTTCTATCATCGGAGCATCCCTGACTATTCTCGAATTTATGTAAACAGAATGAAACATGCTCCTAAGCATGCCAAGTGGGGCTCAAAATCCACCCCCCTCCCAAATGGGGAAAAGAGATTTATAATTCAATTGAATAATTGTTTTATCTCTTGGTGGAACCATTCCTCTCTCTGAAACTAAACGCTTCATACCACCCAAATCTAAAGTCAGGAAAGCAAAACTTTGCTTGTAAATTACTAGGGTATTAATGAGTTGGATTGCCCTCATTTTGATCCTTTAATTATAAGGTCATGAAGTCTCATAATGGAGGAAATAGGATTATATCTTTATGATAATTCTAAGCATACTATATCCAGGTCCACTCTGCTTAGCTCTTAAACGTGTTGTCACCTATTCAATACTATAATTTAATCTTTAAAACCCATTTCATTATTTTATCAAGTCAGCTACTTTAAGGACCATGACCATCGTGTTCAGACTAGTGAATTCCATGAGTTGATTTACTACACTTTATCTTCTGTAAAATTAAGAATATTTTGGACAGAAACACTGTTGTGGAAAATCATAAAACTTTCAATATTTTTGTTGTTGTTGTTCAAGTACAGATTTATGCTTGGGATAACATTAGGTTCCATGGTCTAATGAAGTAACTGAATTCTCTGTTCTTGCCCGGTTTGTTTTGCTCTGAGGTTTTGTAGATAGAATGGTAAGACATTTTCTGCTACTCCACCCTCTCTGTCATTCAATTTTAGTGTTGCTGAATTTAATTCTGGGCTAGTAGCCTGGACAAGTAGAGCTTGTATTAGTTGCTCTGGGAGGACTGAATTGAGGCAAGAGTGGGAGGGAGAGATATATAAGGAAGATGCACTTTTTACTTTTCTAGTCAAGTAATGCCACTTGAAATAGCACACAGAAGAGATAATTTAAAATTTCCATGGTCAAAAAAATGCTCCATGTCACATTCTGGCAGTGTTTGCAATTTGTTCTTTGAATGAAGTCTTTTCTTACTATTAATAGTAATAGTAATTGTCATTTGCAAAGTTGTAGAGAGGCTTCCAGACTCCGCACCAGGCTGAGCTTTCTGGTGCACCCTGGAGGGGGTGGGTGAGAAAAGCACCCACCAAAACAAAGCCCCGGCAGCTGAAAACCTCCACACTCCACAATCACTCCATGCTCACAGCTGAACTCTATTGCTTGGAACAAGCCTCATCCAGAAATTTCTGTGTTGAAAACTCAGGTATGCAGATTTTGTGACTGAAATCTCCAGGCTTTCATGGAGTTGAGGATGGACTACTGCCCCTCCATGTCCCCCTACCCTCTCCCAGTCCCATCTCCCTATTCTTCAAGATGCCTTGGCAGTCATGCCCATAAATTGCCTCTGGCACCAAGTAAGCTCATTAACAGGCCATGATTCAGAGACTCAAAAAAATTTCAAAAAAAATCAATAAGTTGCAGAGTTGATTGTTTTTGAAGCCTCTATATTACAGCTCTACCACCTTCCTAATTTATAATTCAATCTTGTGAGTACATGCCCTGGACTTGGTCCTCTGTCTCCTATTCCTCTCTATAGGCCAGTAAGGGTCTTCTTTCAGGGTCTTGGAGCAGAGATGAACTAAGCAGCACTCACCCATGCTCTTGCTCTCTTTTGGTTTTATTCATTTTTACAATTTTCTGTAGTTTATTGACAATCAATATGGCAATTCTTTCTGACATTTAAAACAAGGATATGGTTGCTGTTGGTAATTAGTGAAAGGAGTCATATCTTACCACTAATAAATGTTTATTAAAAATATAGCATCAAAAATACTGATATTTTGGGGGGTATGGTGCTGTCAGCAGGTCAATCTGTACCTGTGAGGAGAGTGCATCAGCAGCCTGATGGCACTGTCAGACTTTCAGATACCCCCAAATTGCTGCTGTACTTTTGGCCAGACCCCAAAAACTTGGGGCAAAGTTTACCAAGAAAATAAATGGCCAAAAGTTAGGTATGTGGGAGACACACCCACAAACCACCTCTGGCTCAGCTATATAATTGGAGGCATGGATTCTCTGGTTCCTAATTGAACTGTTTAATGGCCATGATCCCAGAGACTCAGAAACGAATCTCGGAACCCAAAGGTGTTTGGCAGAAATGTCCTGTTCCTGCAGTAGGTTACTGGGGCTGGGCCACTATAGGTGGGAATAAGTTTCATGCCTTGGCCTGTTCCCCTTGGCTGCCCGGTGACCGCCATCCTCTAGAGGCCACTGGACAGTCAGGTTTGGGCCTGCAGTGACGAGACACGCGGGGCCTCACCAGATGGGGGTGGAACCAGCCCTTTCCTCCCCATCTCAGGGAGACTCAGAGTTGCCGCCTACAAACGGCCTCTCTGGCTCCTGATCAAGCAAATTAATGGCCATGATCCCAGAGACTCAGAAACAAATCTCGAAACCCAGCAGCTTTTGGCAGAAATTCATCTGGACTGCATACAAGGTGGCAGCCGCCTCAAAGCTTATTGGAAAGCCAGGTATGAGCCGGCGGTGATGGGGCAACTGCAGTTTCATGGGAAGGGGGGAAGGTACTAGCTCATCCTTCACCTCTACCGAGGTCACAAGTTGCCTCACACAAGCGGCTCTCTTGCACGGCCATGGCTCCAGAGGCAAAAGGACTTAATCCAGAGCCCGGTAGCTTGTGGCAGAAAAGTGAATGGACCATGCATTAAACTACGGCGCCATGCCTCCCTGGGAGGGAAAGGGTGTTGCTCCCTTCCGCATCTCCCCCTTACGGCTCCCCCCTCCCCCCATAGCAAGGTGGCTGCCGCTTCAGAGCTTATAGGAAAGCCAGGTATGAGCCCTTGGTGACGGGGCAACTGCAGTCTCATGGGAGGAAGGGCGGTACTGGCTCGTTCTTCACGCCCTACCGAGGTCATGAGTTGCCCCCCACGAGCGGCTCTCAGGCACAGCCATTACACCAGACATACAGAAACCAATCTCATAATTATCTGGCTCTTTGCAGAAATCCAAAATCATTATATGATTCTCATCACCATCTATAGAAAACAAAGTATTTCACAATGCCTTTTCAACAATTCTGATTGTTGGGGGGGAAATTCTAAACAATAATGGTGCATCTTTTGTTGAAATAATGAATGTAATCAATGTAGAGAAGAGTTAAGTGGAAATCATCTGCTTTACAGGCATTGGAAGGGGTGGGAGGGGGGTATATATGGGTTCTTGGTGGTGAAAAATGAGTACTGGTGAAGGGAGAGGTGTTTGATCATTGTATGACCGAGACTTAAACCTGAAAGCTTAGTGAATTTTCCCACAGTGATTCAATAAATAAATATAAGAAGAAAAATAAATAAATAAAACTATGAAAAAAAAAGTAAGGTGGAATTCATGCCCAAGTCAATCAGCTAATCAGTGGCTGAATAAATAGCAGCACACCTACTTAAAAATACTGATATTTTCTTTAAAAAATCATTTTTAAAAGTTAAATATACACAGTCTAATGATTAACAAATAAAGGGAGATAAATTATATTAATACGATTGACTGCTTTCATGCTGCACGTATTTGTCAGTCCAGAAGTATTTACTAAAAATATGAAGAACATTGAACATAACCACTGTTACAGAAGTGGGAAATACATATCTTTATTTTAAATCTATGTTTTACTTATAGTGCCATATCCAGGTTACTCCTGCAGTGCTAGAGGACCATATGGTACTGGGAACCAAACTATGGACTCCCAAAAATAAAGCAAATGCTTCAACACTCCCTGTCATCTTTCTAGTCCTAGAGATACATTTCAGAGAAACACTTTCACAAGATTGTTCATACCTAAAAATCTTGATTCTAAAGAAGATAAAGTTAATGACTTCCCTCCAAAGAGTTCCTGACTGAAAGTTGTTTTCCTATTAAAATCTATGTTCTTGATACATATTTAGGCAAACATCTCATATTCCCATAGAAAGCTCAGTGCTCATTATAATGGGCTTTTCAACAACAGTGAGCACTGAATTTCAAATCAATTTCCAGGAATGTTTTTCTGGAACATTCCTTTATGGCAAGAATTGATTTGATGCAACCATGTTCACTGGCCTTTCCTCCACTGCAGACCTTCCCAAGGTCTCTGTGCCATGGCTTGTCTTTTCCAATGCCTACGGCCACAGCATTCCTCCTGATTTGAATGCCCCCGCCATTCTGTGCAGTGTGGTCTCTGTTCTCCCACCTAGCTTGAGCTGACCAAGATGATTCATCATATTCCCCTCCAAACAACTTTGGTAGATAAATATTGTAATGAAAGAAATAAAAATTCCGATAAGCAGTAGTCATGTAAATATAGCTTTATCCCTGATCTGGGGTTCCTCTTCTAAATAGTACTTTCTATCACCACCGCCATGTCACAGGCACCCTCAGAAGTCCGTCCATTCTTTGTCCTGGATTCTGAAAAGAATAACCTGGTTAAACTTCCTATAACCAGGAAGTTTCCCACAGGCCACAAAACATATATTACTCTCCTCCTTCTCTTACGAAATTATCAGAAAATACAACCCTTTTGCAGAGTTCCTTCTTCCAAATTTGACATGGATCTCTCATGAGCTTTTGGATGATTTCCAACATGCCATTGCAGAGGGAAATAGCCAATATATCTTCTATGTAACCTGTCAAACCTCTCTGGACTGACAGTGACATTAGGTGCTCCCATAGACCCACGGTTTTTGCATTGTGATTCCACAATGCAGGTATCACAAGTTGCTCTCAGGTAGTATCAATATTAGGTTTACATTTTGAATATTAGTCTTGTCTGAATTTTAAAACTTTTGATTCCAGCTTTCTTTATGAGGATATCTAAAGCTGAGAAACATAGGCTGAGACCCCTCTGAGGGAAAATTCTTTTGTGTATGTGTGTTTTTGTGTCAGATCCAGCTGTGCTCAGGGCTTACTCATGGCTCTGTGATCAGAGATCATTCCTGGTAGGCTCAGAGGACTTTATATGGTCCCAGAGATCAAACCCAGGTAAACCACTTACAATTCAAGGGCCCTCCTTGCTTCAGAATTTAACCTGGGTCAATTTCTTCAAAAGAAAGCAATAGAAGTGATGCTGTACCATGGCTGAACAACCCACTTGTTTTTCTGGAACACTGCTGAATTAGCAAGGAAGTGATTATAGGGGTATAGCCTATTAATGTCTGAGACCACCCGAAGAATACATAAGCCATCTGAGCTGAGACCATTCTAGGTCAACTGGTTCTTAGCTGACCCAGAAGCTGACCACAGTTGTTCAAGACTAAGTGAGAGCTGCAATGCTGCAAAGCTGAAGTCAGCCTAACAGCCTCTCTTCATATCTGTAAGCTAAAACGTGGCTGTCTTTAGCCACGATGCTTTGGAGTGGCTAATTTTATACAGTCAAACCTGATATACTTTCATTTGGAGGCATTATCAAATTATAATTGCAGAGAATGGTTCATATGGAAGAGAAGTGATATAAAGGAACAATGAAAAGGCTGTTACTCCTCTCAGTGGAGTAAATTTATTTACTTTATTTCTTTAAGTAAGTAAATCAAGTATTTCTGACTTAAATAAATTAAAAACTCATCTCAGGACATCTCATACTTCCAAAGACAGAATTAGGTCCTCTCCAGTGACTGGATATGGAATCACAATTTAGTCTGGAACTCAGGGAGCAGTTTGCTGTACTTTTTCATCCCTCTCTCACTCTCATTTCTTTGCATTTGTGCGCACGTGTGTGTATGTGTGTGTGTTGTTTTCAGGGTCACATCCAGAGGTGCCCAGGGGATACTCCCAGTTTGATACTTGGTGGTTACTCCTGGTAGTGCTCCTCATGACTGTGCAAAGCATGAGCATCAGTCCTTTGAGCCTTCACATGTTCCTTTTCTCCATCCTGCTTTCTGATTTCTTCTCTCTTCCGTTCTTTGTTTGCACGTAGTTTCATCATGCCTATTCCAAAAGAGCTGCTGTAGTCTCAAGTTTTTCTGACCTTCTAGCTCAATTTCCATAAATATAAATTCTGAATCATAGAAAATCTGATTGGTACACTGTGGTTCATTTAGGTGTGTTTGAGTGGTGATTGTCCAGACATCCTTGGTATGTCTTTTTTTTTCAAACACAGATCCAATTAAACACATTTATATAATTTTTGGGGGTCAGGGGGAGTTACACCCTGTGGCTCCTAGGGGCTGCTCCTGGCTCTGTGCTTGGGGGTCATTCCATGTGATGAGCAGTTACCATGTGATCCCTGGAATGAACTTGTTCCTCTTGTATGCAAAACATGTGTGCAAATCCATTGAACTACCTTTCTGGCCTCTGCTGTACTGTCTTCTCAGGATCATTCTCAGTTAAAACTTAGTGTGTGCATGTGTGCAGTTCTATGCTCATGCTGGGGGTTGAAACCTCAGAACACCTTTATTTCTAGCTTTTAATACATGGTCCATACTCCCTCTTGGTTCAAAGTCATGTTCAAAGAGCATTCATGCTCTCTCAGGCCTTTTCAGGTATTGTGGATGAACTACATAAAACTTGGGAATTCAGATGACATGTCTGTGGCACCCAATTTATTCTCCCTTCTAAAGAACATTTAAGAAGGATACCTAGTAAACTCGATTTGACTCTTCAATAAAATATGCAAACCAGATTTTCTATCAACCATGAGTTTAAGATGCTTTCTTTTGGATTTTTTTTTTTTTGCTACAGCTTTTCCATCATCTCTGACAACTTCTCCATCACCCTCTCTTTCCTACCAAAGGAAACTTCATCTCTCTTACAAGCAAGATTCAGACAGATTGTATAACAAACTGGCTTTAGTTATTAAAAACATCTTTTTAGCTCTTGGCACAATAAGCAAAACCACTCCTGATGAAAAGAAAGTCTCTTTTCCCCATCTGGTTTTAGAAAGAAGTACAATTTTCTGAATTTACTGTACATGTGAAAACAATAAACAATTTGCATTTCTTTCTTTTTTCTAGTAATCCAAACTTTAACCTGAGAATAGAGAATAGATTTAGTAATTTCTATATTGTACCAACCATTTTCTGATATAGTATTTATCCTTAGTGAAATAACTCTCAAATCTCTCTCTCTCTCTCTCTCTCTCATGAATCTGTAAAAGCGTCAGAAAAACATTTACAGTAATGTTAGAATGTGCATGTGTTGGCATTAAAAATGTGGTTTTGTCCCAGTGGGGAATCAAATAGAAGTAAAATTGTAGTTAATTCCTGGTATCTGTGGTAATGGAGAACAGACTGAGTTAGTACCAATAATATTTAAAAAAATTTATTTTAGACGTAAGGTTGAACTTTGTCCTTACTAAAACTTTTGCAAGAGATCCACAAGTAGTTAATTTTTTCTCTCCCCTTTGCTTTATTTAGCCAGATTCTGGGGTAGAGAAATGGCCAGAAGAAAGAAGAGTAGAATCAAAAGGCTTATTCAAAAATCTCATAGTCATTAGATTTTTCTAAGCATGTCAACTGCTCTTGTGTGGGAAAAGGAAACTACTCTTTAGGAAGCTGTCTTATGATATAAGAGACAATGTGATAAAGCCTCATACTACCTCCTTTATAAGTTCAGTTTTTGCTTGGCAACTGAAAAAAATTTCACAGAATTCTGTTGCGCCTTCTCTTATTATCCCAAATAGGGAGGATTTGAAATAGAACTTCCTGGAAGAAAGCCACCACAAAGCTATCTACCTCTAGCTAGGAGCCTTTAAGAGAAGGGCTTATTTCATCTGGTTCCATCTCTGTTCCATTGGTAGAATGACTTGATAGAGAAGCTCTTTATGGCATCTTTGCTTACACAAGGGTTGTGGGTAGACCTCATGGGCAGGGCCTCATTTATACTGTATCTGTAATGTTTCCTGAAGGCATAGAATTCAAACACTTGCATGGATAAGAGTGCATTGCACTCGTGGTGTCCAGATGTGATTTCCAATGATGTAAGCCATGAATTTATCTGGGAACTATGACTGATATCTGCTTAAGAAGACTTAGAAAATGACTTCCTGTTTTAAAAAATCCTGGGGAGATTTTAAACTTCTTCATTCATGGGGGTAATCATTATACAATTCTACAAAAGCTTTGGAGATGTACATGTGCACACATGCATATGGGTTTATGGTGGACTTGGGGAAAACCTTCATTAAGTACATTATAGAAACTCAAAATACGAAATGA
This sequence comes from Sorex fumeus, assembly GCF_029834395.1. Classification (NCBI taxonomy): domain Eukaryota; kingdom Metazoa; phylum Chordata; class Mammalia; order Eulipotyphla; family Soricidae; genus Sorex; species Sorex fumeus. The sequence continues at coordinate 19,740,675 of NW_026606075.1, read as the reverse complement.
AATGATGGTCTTAAATAAAGCTGGATATCATAATTAGTCCCAGATGGTTCTGTTAGAGTCAGCAGAGTTCTTCCAAACAGACACATTTCTTTGTTTGAATGTCAAAATAGAAAACGAGTTAAGCTCCTGCTCTGTTTCCTCATACTTACAGCCTCTTCAGGGCCTGGCTCTGTAGGCTTGCGAGATGTCCTCTGAAATAACAGGAGTGTGTCCTCCTTGAAAAAACTCTTTTTAAGCAACAGATACTCCCAGGACCAATCTCTCTAACCTTATAATCAAGGGTTTCTCTTTCCTGCTAACAGCTGCATTTGTTCTTTTGTTTTCTGTGATTGATCTAGTGGGGTTGCTTGTTGATCCAGAGGAATGACATTGCTGCATAGGCCTGAGGGTGTCATCCTCTTTTGGTGGAGGAGAACTGAATCATTACCAAATAGGGAACTCTGGTCTCATGGAGAAGAGCCAGCAGACAGGGAGAGGTGTCTTCTATTTGCCAGGGGAGACCAGAGAAAATCAACCCAAAGAAAACACTCAACGGATTGCCCTAGAGGGTGTTGTCTTTCATCCTTTCCAAGATACATCAGTTGTTCCTTGCTATCTCTAACAGAAAGCTTGTCAGAATAAGTAAATTTGTTTCCAGTTCTGTCCCACTAACAAGTTTTGTCTTTGAAATTACTTAATTGTTTGCAGTCAGTACTAAGGAAAATGCAGGCACACCCAGTCTTTTCCTGTGACAAATTCTCCCCAATCTGCATTCACTTGCTTTTGGGATCCAAGATTCTTTTTAAAAAAATCTTCAAAATATTTCCATGTGAGGTAGATGGATTAATACACAATATACTTTTTCCCTTGCTCAACCCCCCCCCCCCCAGGTTATTGTTTTATTATTTTTCCCTCAGCTGGAGCTTGACAATAGGATTAAGTTATCCTTATCTCACATGATAAGGGTGATGGGCCTTTCCTGATCTGTGTGACCATTAGCAAAGAGTAGAGTCAGAAATTTTGTACCTCATCAGACTCACTTATTTTTATTTTATGAGAGTCAAGGAAATGATGCTTATTATTTAATGTTTAGATAACTAGATTTTGCTGCTTTATCCCTCCTTAGATCAACAGTAGAATCAAAAGACTTGCTCAAAAATCTCATGGTCATTAGATTTTTCTAAGTATGTTATTTTAGATAAGTAATATAATAAAATGTTTTTAATGTATGTAGTGCACATTTGAGTACTGAAAGTTTTTCTGTGGAATCAAATTCTTTTAGAACAAAACTTGCGGCCATTTTCCAGAGCATTTGAAACAAAACCAGACCTTGATTGTGTATAAAATAATTAGTGGATTAAGCAAGATATTTTTCTTCTTTTGATAATTTTGAAAATTTCTGGAATTCTCCAATTTTGTTGTTAGTGAATATAGGACCTGAGTATGCAATTTTGAAATAGGCATGTATATTTTACTTGCTGACATAAAAAGACCTTATTTCTGTTTCAAATCACACCATAACTTATATTCTTTCCATAGGATATTTGCTTTTATAGCTACTTTGAAACAAATGATCAATATACATAACGTGCACAAACCAGCAGAGCTGTCATTTTCTTGACATTTTCTTATTAATGTCAAGGTGATATCAAATTACACAGGGAACATCAGATATTTGATAGCATACAGCATCTAATTGTAGTACATTTACTAAATTTAAATATAGGGGTCAGAGAGATAGTACAAGGAGTAAGGTTTAGTGCATGCCTTATGTGTGGCAGACTCCAGTTTGATCTCCTTCATTATATGTGGTCCTCTGCATTGTCAGGAGTGATTCCAGAGAATTGATCCAGGAGTAAGTGCTGCACATCACTGACTGTGTCCCCCAAACAGAAAAGTTAGAATTTTATTAATACTTATATTAATAAAATGTATTAATATTTATATTAATAAAATTTATTAATATTTATGTATTCTATTAAGATGGGCTGGACGAGGACAGCCTGGTCGGGCCGATTCGATTTCTCTCTCCCTCTCAGAGTGCCTGGCAAGCTACCGAGAGTATCTCGCCCGCATGGAAAAGCCTAGCAAGCTACCCGTGACATATTTGATATGCCAAACACAGTAGCAACAAGTGTCACAATGGAGACATTACTGGGCATGCTTGAGCAAATCGATGAACAACAGGGAGGACAGTGCTACAGTGCTATAGTTATATTCTATTAAGATATAGGACAAACATTTGATTGCAGACTGTGCTTATACACCTTCACATGGTCTTATTATTATGTTTAATAACAGCGCTTGAGATGATTTCTCAACTGTAGCTTTTTTTTTTTTGTAGATTAAAAAGTGGGTATTAAAATGGGGAAACCTGGACAAGGCATTAGTTTTATATAATTTTAAACTACTAATAATATGAGACAGAAAGCAGATATGAAATATATATTGTTAACATTATATTGCATTTATTATTGGGAGAGTTGGATTATACCAGGTGCTGAAGGTCTATTCCTCTTGGCTCAATGCTCAGGAATCACCTCTGGAAATGCTCAGGGAATCATAACCTGGGGTTAAACTAAGGTTAGCCAAGTAGCTTCATTCAGGGAATGCATTATATTTTATACTATTTCTGGTCTTAGCACATTTAAGAATATATTTGGAACAAGTGACATCTCAGTTTTTCATTATTTGTTAATTCAACAAATAGGTATTGAACATCTTCTAAATGTTAGATACTCTGGTAGGTTCTGTGAAAAAATGATGAGAAAATTCAAATGCAGGCCTTGCTCAGAGACTCATGAAATATTAAACAGTATTTATTGGGTGAAAGATTTATTTATTGAGCATCTAATTTTCAGTTACTTTTATAATTCTGACATTCTAGACCCCTAACTCTTGTTCAGTTGTATTAAGAAATCCTTAATCGTCTTGGAAGGCAGGCTGTTGAATCAGCATTTATGCTTGAGGAAAGAGGGCTGGGCAAAGGCGCCATCATGGGCTCATGAAAGTATCTAGTTTACGTTGGGAGATGCATGGCAGGAACGAGCCTATTTGTTTGTTGGTAGCACTGTATGAGGTGAGGGGTAGGTACTATGAAGTTTTTGTTGGATGAAGCTGTATGATGTGAGGGATACTTTGAAGAAGATGACAATATTCAGATTAAGAGAAAACAAAGTTCAAGTTGCCTTGTCTTTCAGAAAGTGAAGAAGAGTCACTATCAGCCCAAGTAATACAAATTCACTTGAGAAAAATATCTCTAATGCCCACTTTCATTTTGTAGTCTTTTCATTTCTTCCTTTGACTAAAAAGTGCTGTCTCTGAGATCTTTATGATGTGGAATGAAGAGCAAAAGAAATGCTGTGAGACTAATGAAATCCCATATTTCTTTTTTCTGAAGTAACTTGGCCTTTCCTCATCTTTGGGATTTCTTCGGTTTCGCATTATGAAGTAGTTAGTAAAAATAATAGTTTTTTTCTTCTTTCTTATTTTTTTAAAATTTTTTTTGCCTTTTGAGTCTCAGCATGTTAAGGGGTTACTCCTGGCTCTGCACTCAAGAATTACTCCTGGCAGTGCCTGGGTGACCATATATAATGCCGGCGATCAAACCCAGATCAGCTGCTTTACAAAGCAAATGCCCTATCCACTGTACTATGTCTCTGAACCCTAAAATAATTGTTTTTCTAAATGAACGATTCACCTGGGAAATTTCACTTTCATATTTGGAACAATAAATAATGTTAGGCAACTGAAGTAAGTAAAGATCTACACAAGAAATCATCCTATACCCCTTTGTATTTTTTAGAGGCTGGACAAATAATACAATAAAATAATGCAAGCACAATGCAGTAGATAAGATAAAAAAAGTTCTATTTATTTATTTATTTTATTTAATGACAGTGAGATTCACAGTAAAATAGTTGTTCATGATTGGGTTTCAGTCATATAATGTTCTAACACCTGTCCCTTCAGTGGTGTACATTTCCCACCACCAATGTGCCTAGTTTCTCTCCCACTCCTCCAATCCCCATCTAGTGATGCTAGGAGTTACTCTTGGTTCAATAATAATAAATCAATAATCTCTCTGATAAATTATATGTATATATTTATTATATATAAAGGGATTACTTCGGGCTTTACGCTTAGGCTGTACTCTGGCATAACTCAGGGCCCATATGTGGTATTGGGGTTTGAACCAGATTGGCTAGGTGTAAGTATCTTACCCTTGCCTATTTCTTCTGCCCTAGACACCATCTTTAAGTAGCTGAGCTAACACAAATGGATTTAAGGGAGAAGAAAAGGAGGGTGATTTTGGAAGTTTACCAAAAATAGCCACAGTAAAACAAAGGCATATAGCTTTAAGTTTGATCTCTAAGCTCTCATGGAGTCAGGTATGGGTGACCTCCCCACATTTCTCTGTTTTTCTGGGAGCCTGGCAATCATGTCCATGAACTATTATAAGCTATTAACCTGACATGATCTAGCAAATAAATCTCAAAAGAGTTCAACAAGCTGCAGAGATGCTCCAGTCCCCAAAGTCATAACCAGTTAAAAATTTAATTTCAACTCTAACACTGTATTTAAAATTTTAGAAATTCTGGAGTGACATCTCATAATATACGTCACTGATGTACCAAGAGTAGCATACAATGGATAGGATGTAAGGTAATCTAAAACATAGTAGCACACAAGACTCATATAAAATCTGAAAAATATTAGCACACAAGGCTCAACCTGTAACAATGTGTTAGTAATTTCTTATACAAGGGTTCAATGGCTCCAGGGTAAGATACAGCAATCTTCACGCACTTTCTCCTAAGGAAACTTTTTTGGGTAATTTTTAGAGAATTATTCATAACAAGCAATACAAAATAAATTATTTAGGGCATGCTATTGAAGCAGACTTGGGTGATGGCTGGGAAAATTGTAAATAATGGTGGTGGGAAGGTGTAATGGTGGTGGGATTGGTGTTGGAATAATGAATATAATAAATTATTGTGAACAACATTTAAAAAATTCTGACTTGTCCATTGATTTGACTTTTCCTAGGAGATGTCTTTCAGCTATTTGACTGTAAATATCTCTTTCAAAGATGACCCCATCCTGTCTTCAGGGCCCCTCCCATGAAATTAACCTATTGCGAAAAATATATTTTTGGATGGCAGATTTTTTACTCTACTACACTAGATTTCAATGCAGCATTCTTTTTTAGGAGTTGCTAAAATTTAACTTGTGAAGTGAGTTATAGATGTGCTAGACACATGGGTAAAAACAGTCTGCAAGACAGGGTGGAGGCTATATGGATAGATGTTTCCCAAATTGTGGAGTGAAATGTCTATGCAGTGAAGAGATTGTGAAGCAAAAACATATCAAACACCCTTGGAAATATTTTTCCGAAAGAAGTCAGCAACATGTAACTCAAACTGAACCAAATGGTATTCCAAATGTCAATGAGCACAAGGAGATAGCGAAGTCTGAACTTGGGACGTGATTTTTGGATAGTGTAGTTCAACTGAAGAAATGAGAAGAAAGGCCAAAATTTGATGAACTAGACACAAAGCTGATGCTCATGTGGCAGTGATGAATGGCAGAATCTGTACTGTGGAAATAACTGTGTGTGTGTGTGTGGGGGGTAGGGTGGGGTGGGGGTGTGGGGGGGTGTGGATGGTGCTAGGGAAAAATTTCTTTCATCCAGAGCTTTGACTTTAAGAAAAGCAGATGGATATAAATCTTAGAAATGAGTTTGTTCAAATGGGAAAGTGAAAAATTCCTGAAAGAAACAAATAAGTAAAATTGAACATGAAAATATGTGCACAAAGTACTCATATATACCTGAAACTATTATTTATTATTTCACATATGTATATGTTTAGATATAAGCTACAGGTAAAATTAAACTTTAAATAGGATAAGTATACTGAGAAGAAGACTTGGAGAAAAGGTTCTTAAGAAGAAAGGATATTTTATACCAAGTAATAAGTGACACAGTCTGGATCATGTGGTCTTTGGTGGAGAGTGTGTCCCTACCTGTCTCAGAAGCAGTAACTTTCAGACTTGCCCACCTAATATTGATTACTATGTAATTTCTGTTGGGAATGTCAAATACCTATATTTCTGATCACTTTATCCCATCAGTTCTGAGGCTATGAATGATTACCTCAAGGCTTCCCTACAGACCTGAATTAAAGATGAGAATTGATACTTGTCTGATAATTTACAGGATACAGGATAAGCATCTGTGAGTGTAAGCAATTAACCGAGATGACGTCTTTACAATTGGTTTCACTGCATGTACATACACAACTTTGGTATGGGGCAGTAACAGTGTTTGATTCACTTTGAATAATCCTAGAAGCAGTCAATAAATATTTCAAAGGAATCAGAAAGTTGCACTTGTTGCATATCTACTATATCCTCTGAACTCTAAGAGAACAGTAGGGAGCTTTCATATGTGTGTGGTGCTGGGCATGCAAGGCATGTGCTCTACCACTGAGCTACAAATTATTGTTGATGTACAGAACACACTCTGTAAATTTGCCTTTAGGCAAATTTTGGTGTGTTCTTCTGCCTTCAGAGGCCAGAGAAACCCTAAAGTTGTTTGTTTGTTTGGTTATTATTGCTCTTTTTGTTTCCTCAAGTCTTTCACTTTGGTTTCTTGGTTGAGTTTATCCATATGAGACTTCAAGAATACTGGGATAGGTCATGCACTGATGTTGGTATTTTTCATTTCATTTCATCATCCTGTTAATCGTCGATTGCCTCGAGCAGGCCCCAGTAACGTCTCTTTCATCCTAGCCCTGAGATTATATTCACGGCTCTTTAGGAGAATGAGAGCCATCATTGTTACTGGTATTTGGCATATTTGGTACGCCACGGGGAGTTTGCCAGACTCTGCCCTGTGGGCAGGCTACATTCGATAGCCTGCAAGTATGTCCAAAGTAGGAATGATGTTGGTATTGGATGCCAGGAATTGTGATAAAACTGTTTTAGGAACTAGATAGAGTGTACTTTGCAGGGGATGTTCATAGACTTGCTTTGTATACAAAATTTCTGTCTTAAATAAGTGCAATATGCAGTGAATTTAACCAGTTAACATCATGGTTAGGATCATGTTCACTGAAGGCACACCTTATCTTACATGAGAAAACTTAGAATCACAGCAGATTATGTTAAGGAATTGGGTGGTAGATACTACCACTTTCCTGTAAGATGATTTTTAAAAATAACTTTTAGTCATTAGTTACCGACATTCATCGTCCCAACACCAGTCCCATTACCGTTGCATCTTCCCACCACCAGTGCTTCCAATTTTCCCAACCACCTCTTGAGCCTGCACTCATAGCAGACTTTCAGTAATTTATTTTACATTGCTTGTTTTAAGTGGTGGTCCTCATTCCCCTGACACTGGCCATGCACAGGGGTTAGTCCTGGCTCTGCATTCAGGAATTACTCCTGGCGATGCTCAGGGGACCATATGGGATGCTGGGAATCGAACCACGGTCCATCGGCCGCGTGCAAGGCAAACGCCCTCCCGCTGTGCTATATCCCTCCAGCCCACTCTCCGCATACATGAAGGTACTGGCAGAGGGACAAAGCCACGCGGGTTCCGGGGCCGAGACCTCCAAGCCTACTCGGATTGGAGTCGAGCATCTTCCACCCAGATCCTCCAAATTCCAGTAGGCGGGGGTCACACCCACCACCTGGCCCCCTGGCGCCGTGTAATCCCATCAGCGGCCAAGACTCAGAGACTATAAAATCCAGATCCGGGAACCGCGCGGCCGCGCGATATCTTATCAGAACTTTTTTTTATGACATCTTATTGTCTCATTCCTACTTTGGACAAACTTGCAGGCTATCGAATGTAGCCTGCCCACAGGGCAGAGTCTGGCAAACTTCCCGTGGCATACCAAATATGCCAAATACCAGTAACAATGATGGGTCTCATTCTCCTAAAGAGCCTTGAATATAATCTCAGGGCTAGGATGAAAGAGACGTTACTGGGGCCTGCTCGAGGCAATCGATGAATAACAGGATGATGAAAAAATGAAAAATGAAAAATTCCCCTGACACTGAAAGAGCCCCCAGTATGCCATCAGGCTACACTAGCATGTGGCTGGGACGAATGGAGACATTATTGGTGCCTGCTTGAGTAAATCAGTGAACAATGAGATGGCAGTGACAGTGCTTGTTTTAAATAATTTGCTAAGAGAATAATCAAAGAATGTTTCTTTAGAAGAAAGTGAATAAAGATTGTGTATCTCATCATGGACCCCGTAAGCCCTTTTATAAAAGAGTACTAAGATGTTGTTAGAGGTTAAGCCTTCTGTGTTTGTATTTTGTTAATTGAGATTGGTTTCCTTCTACACTACATACAATTCAGTCTGGTGTGCTACTCCTGGTTTATCAGTATTACAGAATTTGAAATGTCACATGGCCAAAATCTAAGCCGTGCACTCCAGGGTGTCTAAAATTTTGAATAGGTGATACAGGTGGAATTAAATTCTTATCTGACTGGTGGCTTTCGGGCATGTGCATGACTCTTGGGCTTCCAGAAGTACAGAGAGGTTAGACTAACTCCAACCCCATGAAATCTGGAGATCTCAGTCACAAAACCCACATATCTGAGTTTTTAACAAATTAATTTCTGGATTAGGCTCATCTGAGCAGTGGGATCAGACTGGGAAGTTGGCGGAGATTGTGGAGTGTGGAAAATTTTTGACTTGTTTGGGCTTACCTGTAAGATGATTTTAAAGCATTCAAATTAAAGTTACAATTGGCATGTTCCCTTTCTTACTAAAGCAGATATTCCTCAAGTGAAAATGCCAGTGAGATCTGGTTCAAAATCAGTGTCGTTTCTAGAATAGCTAACAACCACTGCTAAATATTTCTTAAGTAAACCCAGCTAAGAATAGTGTTTTATTTCTAGAACTCTGACACAAGAAACTCAACACCCTGTTCAAGTCAGATAAGCTGCACTTTTTTTTTTGGCAGCTTTGTCCAAGTGAGAATTAGAACAGAGTCTGAGAAAGAGTTGGGCTGAGTGAGAGTCCATCAGGACTATCTAGACCATCGGTAAAATGGTATTGAGTGATTCCACATGAGCTAAAAGTGCTGGTAGGAGTGCCAAGATGCTGAATACCCTATCAGAACTTTGGGCACGAATTTTGCTAGCTTTTTAAAATTCATGTCCTCCTTTTGTTACTGTGTTTGGAATATCGAATACACCACGCGTAGCTTGCCAGGCTCTGCCGTGTGGGCGAGATACTCTTGGTAGCTTGCCAGGCTCTATGAGAGGGGCGGAGGAATCAAACTCGGGTCGGCCATGTTGGCCGCTTATAAGGCAAACGCCCTACCACTGTGCTATCGCTCCAGCCCCATGAGACAGTAACAACAAGTCTCATGATGGAGACGTTACTGGGCCCGCTCGAGCAAATCGATGAATAACGGGAGGACCGTGACCGTCCTCCTTTTATTGATTTTCACGAGTTTACAATTTCACAGCATTTTAGAATAGCTTAGCTACCCGTGATGTATTCGATATGCCAAATACAGTATCAACAAGTCTCACAGTGGAGACGTTACTGGGCCTGCTCGAGCAAATCCACAAACAATGGGAGGACAGTGCTACAGTGCTACCACCTTTACTTGTGTATAGGATTCACTGAATCTACTGCCAAAGTTATGGAGGTATCCCACTACCTAAAGCCCCTCTACCCATCACTTCTTCCCCTCCACCTTTCCCTCTTCTAACCATCAAGTTTTCACTGATTCTAGGAGCTTTATTGTTTATTTATTTATTTATTATTTATTGTACCTCCACCCAGCCCTAAGTTCCTTCATTTTAGTTATTTCTAGTTTACATATGAGTGAAACCATCTACTATCGTTTACTTCCTTGCTTATTTCACGTAGCATAATCACCTTAAGTCCCATCCATTTTGTTCTAACTGGCAGTTTCATCATTCTTGTTTTTTTTTTTCTGTAGTGCTAGCGATTTGAACTCAGGGCCTCACACATGCAAAGCAAGAGCTTCACTGCTGAGCTACATCTCTGATGCCTTATTTTATCTAATTGCAGAGTCATAAATTTTAATCTTACTATTTCAGTTATTAAATTTAGCACTCTGTTATTTCTACTATTAGTTCTATAATTTATTGTAGACCTAAGATCCATCAGACTTTTTAAACCAGAAAGATAGGTTTATTTCTTAAGTGGTTCAAGTCATAAGACAAAGAAGTGATTGTCAGGTACTCCCCTAATTGACACTTTGTGACTGCTATGGTATTTGATCCTCCTAAAGACTTTGTGAGAAATTAAATCATTGGTGGATACCTTACTTACAGTCCATGTTTAACAAATGGTAGTTCAGTAACTAGATTTCAAGTTATACTTCCTTTACACTTTATATTACTACATGGCTAAATGTTCAGACTTGGCCCCCAACCTGCTCCGGGTCATGTATTTGCTTTAGTTTGACAAGTGAAAAAGGCCTTCAGGTCAGAAGTGGGTCTCCAGCCACAGAACAGTGTTTGAAGCAAATGTTCTCATTTTTCTTCAGTACCAAAATAGATAATTTCCTACGGGAGTTTCTGTAACTCATGAGAATATCACAGTATTTGGTTATTTACTTTTTCTGCAGCACCAGCTATATTGTTTCGGCATGGCTACATTTGTTTAGCAAAGTTTGGTTTTAGACTTTCTTGTGCTTTCCTTTCAAACCCAAATGATTCCTTCCAAATTCGAATTTTTCCCCCCTTCTTTGGTATCCATTAGAAATCAAGGATAGCATGGCCATCCTCCAGAAACACTTTTGTAATGCCAACTACAGGCCTCAGTGTCTAAAAATAAGAATTGAAAAAAAGATTTAAGTTAATTCCCAGAAAGAAATCTTTCCATGTGTCTTTAGTAAAATTTGGTATAACCTACTCTAGAAAAAAAGTGTGAAATACATTAGACATTTATTGCTGCTTTTTATAAAAATTTTGGCTGAGTAATTAGTGAGAGCTTATCTTTTTTTTTAAATTTTTCTTTTTTTATTAGTGAAACACCATGAGGTACAGTAGTAGATTTACAATTTTTTGTGCTTGGGTTTGATTATACAATGATCAGATACCCATCCCTCCACCACTGCCCATTTTCCACCACCATGGATAATATCCCCCCCCACCCCCATCCCCCCATCCCCCCCTGCCTCTGTGGCAGGGCAATCCCCTGTGTTCTCTCTCTCCTTTTGGGTGTTGTGGTCTGCAAAAGAGGCATTGAGTGGCAAACATGTTCAGTCCCATAGTCTACTTTTGACATGCATCTCCCCTCCTGGGAGGATCCTCCAAAAACCCTTTATTTGGTGTTCCCTTCTCTATCTGAGCTGCCCTTTCCTCTAGAATGCCCGACTGGCCACTAAGCTATGGAGTAATCCTCCTGGTGCTGATCTCAGCTATTCTTGGGTATTAATCTCATATTTTGTTACTTTATATCCCCCGGATGAATGCAATCTTTCTATGTCTATCCCTCTCTTTCTGACTCATTTCGCTTAACATGATACTTTCCATGTTGTACCACTTGTATGTAAATTTCATGACTTCATCTTTTCTAACAGCTACATAGTACTCCATTGTGTAGATGTACCAAAGTTTCTTTAACCAGTCATCTGTTCTTGGGCATTCAGGTTTCTTCCAGTTTCAGGCTATTGTAAAGAGCGCTGCAATGAACAAACAAGTGCAGATGTCACTTCGACTATACATTTTTGCCTCTCTGGGATATATTCCCAGGAGTGGTATTGCTGGGTCAAATGGGGGAGAACTTATCTTTTTTAATCTGACTCTCTGATATTAGCCACTTTTCATTCTTTGACTTGGGTCATGTAAGTTGAGGAAAGTTCTATCCAGAACACACAGCTGACTGAGTTGTCTACCTGGAAAAGACCTGGACCCTTCACTAAAGAATCCTGAGCTCTTGAAGTTTATATTTTTATTTTGGTCATCATTTTTTCTTCCTTTATGAAGCTGATTATGCTTTCAACTGATGAAACATGAAGTAAGATAGTTTGGAAAAAGTGTGAACAGTTTAAAATTAATTTGAAATTTTACATGTGGAAACTGTACTATTAAAAAAAATAAAAATTCACTGGCTGAGTTCTTTACCAGTTCTTTTTTCTCTCTTTCTCCTTCCTTCCTTCCTTCCTTCCTTCCTTCCTTCCTTCCTTCCTTCCTTCCTCCCTCCCTCCCTCCCTTCTTTCTTTCCTTCCTCTCTCCCTTCCTTCCTTCCTCCCTCCCTTCCTTCCTTCCTTCCTTCCTTCCTTCCTTCCTTCCTTCCTTCCTTCCTTCCTTCCTTCCTTTTCTCTTTCTTTCCCTCCCTCCCTCCCTCCCTCCCTCCCTCCCTCCCTCCCTCCCTCCCTCCCTTTCTCTTTCTTTCTTCCTTCCTTCCTTCCTTCCTTCCTTCCTTCCTTCCTTCCTTCCTTTCTTTCTTTCCCTCCCTCCCTCCCTCCCTCCCTCCCTCCCTTCCTTCCTCTTTCTTTCTTTCTTTCTTTCTTTCTTTCTTTCTTTCTTTCTTTCTTTCTTTCTTTTTTTCTTTCTTTCTTTCTTTCCCTCCCTCCCTTCCTCCCTCCCCCCTCTTTCTTTCTTTCTTTCTTTCTTTCTTTCTTTCTTTCTTTCTTTCTTTCTTTCTTCCCTCCCTCATTCCCTCCCTCCTTCCCTCCCTCCCTTTCTTCCTCCTTCCGTCCTCCCTCCCTCCCTCCCCCTCCCTCCCTCCCTCCCTCCCTCCCTCCCTCCCTCCTTCCTTCCTTCCTTCCTTCCTTCCTTCCTTCCTTCCTTCCTTTCTCTTTCTTTCTTGGTTCATGCTGTTTTATTGAATAATATATTCCTAATGAGAATGTTAATTTTCTGTTAAGTCAGAAACTTGAGACCAGAAGGGCCACACAGTTGAATAGGTTGATTGTGATTAGTATTTTACAGACTTTGAGAACCTCTATTATGGTCTGAAAAGACAGAATTTGCAAATACTAAAGTGAGACTGGATGGAGGGGTTAGGTCACGGTTATATTGTGCATCAGTTTATGGAATAATGACTGATGTTAACAGAGAAATGCCAGCATTTTTGAGGCTTGTTATAGAAAAGTTTATTTCTCACTGGTTATTTCTTGTTTGTAAGTGATAATTCCCTAACTGACACTTTGGGTTCCCAGATTCCTTCTGTCTTGATCCTCTTCCCCACGTACTATCCAAGCTTACTCAAAAGGTGAGAGAGCAGGATTTCCCAAACTCCCTTACAGTAGGTGTGGCCTTGTGACTGAGTAACTGCCACTGGAATCCAAGCAGAAGTGAATTGTGTCAGTTGAGGCCTCACTCATGGAAACATGAAAACTCCTCACACAATTCCTTCTGCTCTCTCTCTTGATCACCTGATCACTTGACATCCTGTTACTCATCGATTTGCTCGAGCGGGCACCAGCAACATCTCCATTCGTCCCTGTCACATGCTAATGTAGCCCAATGGCGTCTGCTTGTTCTAGGAACACGAACAGCATCAAACCGATTGTTCAGGGTCTTGACCAAGAAGTCTGATCATCTCATAGGTGGGCAGTCAAGCGATTATTTTTTTAAATATTTATTAGTGAGACACCATAAGGTACAGTTGTAGACTTACAAATTTTTGTGCTTGGATTTCAATTATACAATGATCAAATACCCATCCCTCCACCAGTGCCCATTGCCCACCACCACGGATCCCAGTATCCCTCCCACCCCCATCCCCCCATCCCACCCTGCCTCTGTGGCAGGGCATTGCCTTTTATTCTCTCTCTCCTCTTGGGTGTTGTGGTTTGCAAAAGAGGCATTGACTGGCAATCATGTTTGTTCTATATCTACTTTCAGCATGCTTCTCCTCCCATCCTGGGAGGATCCTCCCAACATCCTTTATTTGGTGCTCCCTTCTCTATCTTAGCTCCCTTTTCCCCTAGCATGTGTGGTTGGCCTCCAAGCCATGGATCAAACCACCTGGTACTAATCCCGGCCACTCTTGGGTGTTAGTCTCCTATTTTGTTACTTTATGTTCCAAGACTCAGAGACTATAAAATCCAGATCCCGGACGAGAACAGTGCAGTCTTCTGCCCCCGTGCCTGGGTGTTCCTTCCCGGAGCCCCTTGGAGGGGAGCGGGTTGAGCTTTCCTCCCCGCCCCGACCAGGGCTCCGGCAGCCGAAGACCTCCAGGACCAGCCACCACCATGCTGAGACCACTCTCCGCACACATGAAGGTACTGGCAGAGGGACAAAGCCACACGGGTTCCGGGGCCGAGACCTCCAAGCCTACTCGAATTGGAGTCGAGCATCTTCCACCCAGATCCTCCAAATTCCAGTAGGCGGGCCACCTGGCCCCCTGGCGCCGTGTAATCCCATCAGCGGCCAAGACTCAGAGACTATAAAATCCAGATCCGGGAACCGCGCGGCCGCGCGATATCTTATCAGAACTTTTTTTTATGACATCTTATTGTCTTATTCCTACTTTGGACAAACTTGCAGGCTATCGAATGTAGCCTGCCCACAGGGCAGAGTCTGGCAAACTCCCCATGGCGTACCAAATATGCCAAATACCAGTAACAATGATGGGTCTCATTCTCCTAAATAGCCTTGAATATAATCTCAGGGCTAGGATGAAAGAGACGTTACTGGGGCCTGCTCGAGGCAATCGACGAATAACAGGATGATGAAATGAAAAAAAAATGAAATGAATGTTCCTCAGATGAATGTAATATTTTTATGTCTATCCCTCTCTTTCTGACTCATTTCGCTTAGAATGATACTTTCCATGTAGTACCACTTGTATGTAAATTTCATGACTTCATCTTTTCTTTTCTTTTTTTTTTTATTATTAGTGAAACACCATGAGGTACAGTTGTAGATTTACAAATTTTTGTGCTTGGATCTCGGTCATACCACGATCAAATACCCATCCCTCCACCAGTGCCCATTTTCCACCACCAGGATAATATCCCTCCCCCCCATCCCCCCCTGCCACTGTGGCAGGGCATTCCCTTTTGTTCTCTCTCTCCCCCTGGGTGTTGTGATCAGCAAAAGAGGCATTGAGTGGCGAACATGTTCAGCCCAGTCTACTTTCAACCTGCATCTCCCCTCCTGGGAGGATCCTCCAAACACCCTCCACTTGGTGTTCCCCTTTCTATCTGAATTGTCCTTTGCCCTAGAATACCCGGCTGGCCTCTAAGTTATGGAGTAATTCTCCTGGTGTTGATCTCAGCTATTCTTGGGTATTAATCTCATATTTTGTTACTTTATATCCCCCAGATGAATGCAATCTTTCTGTGTCTATCCCTCTCTTTCTGACTCATTTCGCTTAGCATGATACTTTCCATATTGTACCACTTGTATGTAAAGTTCATGACTTCATCTTTTCTAAGAGCTACATAGTACTCCATTGTGTAGATGTACCAAAGTTTCTTTAACCAGTCATCTGTTCTCGGGCACTCAGGTTTTTTCCAGATTATGGCTATGTAAAGAGTGCTGTGGAATCCAGTCGGTAAAGGCTCTAGTCCAGCAGTCATCTCCAAATCTCATTACGTGTCCAGCCCATCTGATTTTCGACGCCTTGGCAAACAAGACAGTGCACCTGATTTGTGACCATCAACGGAGGTTGGAAGCGAGATACTCCAAGCATAGTTCTTTTGACTCCTCTTTGGAAGACCCGATTAGCATTCTCATCCTGTTTTCGTAGGGCCCAGGACTCTGAGGCGTATGCTAATGCAGGAAGAACAGTGGAATCGAAGAGATGTGCCCAGAGCCGGAGGTTATTCGTCCTCTTATCTATTTCTTCGATGCTCTTGAAGGCCTTCCAAGCCACTCTCTTCCTCCTGTGCAACTCAGGTGCCAGGTCATTTGTCATGTTGACTTCTAGACCTAGGTACACATAACTGTTGCATTCAGAGATGTTCGTCCCGTTGAGAGTGAATGGAACATCAGGAATGAGACTGTTTCTCATAAACATTGTCTTTGTGAGATTCAGCTATAGTCTGATGTTTCCACACTCATGTCGAAGTCAGCCAGCATTTGTGCTGCTTGACTGATATTTGGTGTTATAAGAACAATGTCATTAGCGAAGCGGAAGTGGTGTAGTTGCTGACCATCTATCTTCACTTCCATCCCTTCCCATTCCAGTCATCGCATGATTGTCTCAAGGGTGACACTGAAGAGTTTCGGTGAAATGGTATCACCCTGCCAAACCCCTCTCTTTTTTTTGTTAGTGAAACACCATGAGGTACAGTTGTAGACTTACAAGTTGTTGTACTTGGGTTTCAGTTATGCAATGATCGACTACCCATCCCACTACTAGTGCCCATTCTCCACCCCCATCAATCCCAGTATCCCTCCCACCCCCCTATCCCCCTTCCCACCCTGCCTCTGTGTCAGGGCACTCCCTTTTGTTCTATATCTCCTTTTGGGTGCTGTGGTCTGCAGAAGAGACATTGCCAAACCCCTCTCTTGACGTCAATGATCACCTCTCTGTAGAATGGTGAGATCCTGGTAGTGAATCTGCAATATAGCTCATGGAGGATCCTGATGTACTGACTTTGAAATCCCTGTTTGGCTAGGGCCTCACTGACTGCTTCAGTCTCAACAGAATCAAAGGCCTTCTTTAAATCAATGAACGTTAGACAGAGCGACATCTTGAACTCCCCAGAAACCTCAATGAGCTTGGTTATCCAAAGTCTCCAATGGAGACATTACTGGGCCCGCTCGAGCAAATCGATGATCAACGAGAGGGCCTTTACTTACTTACTTACTTATGATTGATTGTGCTAAATCCTTTTTGGAAATTGGCTTGCTCTCATGGTTGTCCTTCATCTAGTGTTCAGCCAATCCTATTCAGGATAACT
Organism: Sorex fumeus; assembly: GCF_029834395.1. Lineage (NCBI taxonomy): Eukaryota > Metazoa > Chordata > Mammalia > Eulipotyphla > Soricidae > Sorex > Sorex fumeus. The sequence continues at coordinate 19,723,818 of NW_026606075.1, read as the reverse complement.
CGAGTGAACAGCTTGTAGATGATAGACAACAGGCAGATCAGGCAATAGTTACCAATGTCGTAGATGTCTCCTTTTTGTACAGTAGTACAGACCTGCTGGTTTTCCACTGGGACGGAATCTTGCATTCAGACAGGTAGCATGTGAAGAGCTGAGCCAGTGTCTTGATGAGTACTGATGGCAGGTTCTTCAGGTGTTTGGGTGTGACCTTGTCTGGGCCAGGTGCGGTTCACTTCTTTACCGATGAAACAGTGTGTCGGATTTTGGGAGGGAGAACTTTGGGAACAACATATCCATCCTGTGGAATTTGGTATATGGGCAGGTAGACCTGGCTATCAAAGAGATCTGAGTAGAAGTCATGGATAATCTTCTCCATTGCCTTTCTGGAAGATGTGATAGATCCATCAAGACATCGGAGGGCAGTCATCTTGGTCTTGTAGTTGGCAAAGTAGAGGCGGGCATTGTGAATGCTTTTCCCAGCTTCTGCTGCATCTGCCGGCACTGCTGCTCTTCTCTCTTTGAGGTCTTCCTTGATCACTTCTTTGCACTGCTTTGCATGCGCCAAGCCACATTGGCGAATGAGCTCGGGAGTTTTTTAAGATAGGTGTCTTTTTGTGGCTATCTCTCTCCCAGCATTCTTAGCATAATCATTGAGGTGCTGAACCAGTCAACCTTATTTCTTGTCAATGTTGACAATGACGCGGTATCTTCATGTTGCCACAATAGTGCCAAAGAGCTCCAGCTGGTGGTCATTCTGGAAGTTCTCTTCTTAAACTTAAACTTTGCAGCCCTTTCTCCCTGCTCTGTGAAGTAGAATTTTGCATGAAGGAGACAGTGGTCCGATCCCATTTGGAATTTTGGGACAACAGCGACGACATCTGTCAGGCAAGACTGTCGATTGAATATAATGTGGTCAATTTCGTTGTGGAACCATCCACTGCGAGACTCCCATGTCCAATGTTTAGATTCGGCCTTCTGGAATTGTGAGTTACCATGGATGGTCTTGGTCAACATGATGAACTCGGACAGTATCTCACCCTGTTCGTTCCATTCTAGGCCATTGATCCCAATGTGGAGTACTTTAGCTGATCTTCTAAGTCCTATCTTGGCATTAAAATCACCGACAATGATCTTGTAGAAGGTGTGGTCTTCTTTATAGAACTTCTCCAGCTCCATGTAGAACTTCTCAATTTCTCCTTCATCATAATTGGATGTTGGTGCGTAGACAATGAAGTTAGAAACTGCCAGCAGTGAGCCACATCTATTCAAGTATAATCATCTGATTCGAGTTGTTAGGCATTTGAATGAATCAATTTTTGGTCACGTTTATGGCCAAGTTCATGTTGACAAGGACACCGACACCACCGATGCCTCTTTTGTTGCATTTTCAAGGAACAGTTCTTCCCCAGTGCCGAAAATGGCGTGATGTGATTGATGCCTTCTCGTCTTGGTCAGAACAATGATGTCATACTTGATCTTTTGCACTTGCACCATCAGGTCTATGACGGATGCATCTGATGCCAGCGCTTGTGCATTGAAAGTACAGATAATCATTTTTGTCCTTCTTTGTTTTGGTAGCCTAGGTCAGCCCTGAGATTTTATCAGCCTTTCCTTCCTCATCCTTCTTAATGGTGCCGTATTGGTGGCACTTCCAATGTCAAGGGAATGAGACCCATTGTATTTACTGGTTTTGGCTCTCTCTCTACCAGTTTTTTTTTTGTGTGTGTGTGTCTAAAACTTCCTTCCTGTTTCCTTTGCAACAACTTAGTTATTTATTCTTTGGGGCTAGAGAGGTAGTACAAGGGTTAAGACACAAATATTGCTTGGTGCTGACCCCAGTGTGAACCCTGGAACCACATGGTTCTCAAACATGATTGTGTGTAGCTCAGAAGCCCTCCTCCCAGTGCCCTCCTGGCCTGGTTACTTTCCAGTAGCACAGCATCCAAGAAGCACCTGTTCTTGAACCGTCACATTAAATCACCAACTCTATTGACTGTAATTCACTGGAACTCTCCCTTCTCCAAACAGCAAGAAAAAAAAAGTAAATTAATTCCCCCCAAAATCTTAAAATCATTTTGATTTGACTTTTTTGCAGTATTACTCATGCTTTCCATATAAACTTCCAATATTAATTGGATTTTCATGTACACAGTTCATTGATAAATCCCTAAATCCAGTTCAATCACTTATAGATCCTCAAATGTTCCAAATCTGGTGTGTTACTAGAGCTTTCCTTCCTTTTCCTTTTCTTCCCTCACTTCCTTCTTTTCTTTACAAACTTTCAGAAATCTTTAAGCACTTAGGGATTAGTAATAGATTAAATACAGTAATGCTATGGTACATCTACACAATGGAGTACTATGCTGCTGGTAGGAAAGATGAAGTCATAAAATTTGCTTATAAGTGGATGGACATGGAGAGTATCATGCTAAGTGAAATGAGTCAGAATGAGAGGGGCAGACACAGAATGACTGTACTTATTTGTGGAATATAAAATGTCATAATATGAGACTAATATCCAAAAATAGTAGAGACTAGGGCCAGGAAGATTGCTCTATGGTTGGAAGCCTGCCTCATGAGTTAGGGGGAGTGGGCAGCTCGGATAGAGAAGGGATCACTAAGTCAATGATGATTGGAGGGATCGCTCAGGATGGGAGATGTGTGTTGAAACTAGATAAAGAACCAAACATGATGGCCTCTCAGAATCTGTATTGAAAACCATAATGCCCAAAGTGGAGAGAGAGTAAGGTCATAAGGTAGGGAGTTTGATGGGGTGAGGTTGGGGGAAGGATACTGGGGACATTGGTGGTAGAAAATGTACACTGGTGGAGGGATGGGTGTTCGATCATTGTATGACTGAAACTCTATCATGAAAATTTTGTAACTGTATACCATAGTGATTCAATAATTAAAAATAAAATAAAATTTAAAAACACAGTGATGGTTTCTGCATAAAAATACAAATAAAATTGAATCTAAAGATGAGCTAATAAACTCATTGCTTTTTAAGATTTGCTGATTTTTTTTCTTACTGTGTTTACACAGCTTTTATATATGGTTTGAGGAGTATTGTGAACATTAAGTTTCATGAAAAACAGGACAATTCTATAACTGTTCTATCTCCTCTTAGTTTAAAAGTCTCATAGTACCACATTTTTTCTGAAGAAACCCTAGTTTTTTGCTTTGTATAGTATTACCTACAACTGATTACTGAAGATTTATACATAACTAAATGTAATTTTTTTCCCCCAGAATTCTTTTGAATCCTGTTGGTCCTTTGGATTTAGGTATTTCTGACTGGTTTATTTCTTGTATTTGTAAATTATGATGTCATAAATTTTTCATTTTAAATTTATGAGATTTGCTCGAGCGGGCCCAGTAACGTCTCCATTGGAGACTTTGTTGTTACTGTGTCTGGCATAAATTCAATGGATATATTTACTTTTTTCAACAGCAACAACAACAACAACAACAACAACAAAAAGACCAGCTTTCAAATTGTTGAATTTTCCCTTGCTTAGAAGATCTTGAAAAGGCCTCTGAACCAAAAGGAGATTTGTAAGTCACAAATAGTTGTAGAATAGTTGTAGGCTTGTAGTTTTGTTTTGTAGTGACACCAATGGTTTTACTCATTGCTCTAACCTCAAGGCTTACTTCTGGTAGTGCTAAGGGGACCAGAGTTCATGTCATGGATTGAATCAGGGTCAACAGTGTGCAATGCAAGCACTGTAACTCCCAATGCTCTCTCCTGTACTCACCTTATTATAGGATTTTTTTAAAGTTCATTCCATTTTTTTTTACCTATTTTTAACCTTTTAGACCCTATTTTCCAGCATATTGTGGAATGATCAGGTACCAATTGTTTCTGGCTTTTTTGTCTCTCTGGTCCTGTTTTTATCTTTGGAAAAAAATTTTAGATCCTTGCCCATTTAAAATTTGATAACTAGCTTCTTTTACCATTGAGTTAAAGAATTTTTTGTAGATTTTAAGTGGTGATTCTATCTGATACGTAGTTTGAAAATAATATTTAAAGTGTAGCATAGTGATATACATATACATGTTGTGAAATAGTTACCACAATCAAAATAACAAAACTCTCTCATATTGTGGTGGTGTTGGTTGTGAGCATATATTCCTTACAGAACAAAGCACATTGTTGTCGTTGTTGTCATCGTTGTTGTTGTTGTTGTTGTTCTTCTTCTTGCACTTAAGATCTGTCCTCTCATCAAATATTAAGTATAAACAGCACATTGTTATTAAATATACTTACTCTGCTGGATATTTGGTTTATGTTACTAATTTTTGAGAGGATTTCTTTATCTCTTAATAATATTTCATTTGTGTGAATATCTATATCACATGTCTCATCCGTTCTTCTGTTGAAAGATACATAGGTTGTTTGTAACACTTGGGTATTGTAAATGAACACTGCAATTAACATTGGAGTGCAAATGTCTCTTTGAGATAGTAATTTTATTTTCTTTGAACATAAGCTCAAACATGAGATTGTTAGATTATTATATATAAAAATGACATAGGTGAGATTGTTAGATTATTATATATAAAAATGACATAGGTGAGATTGTTAGATTTTTAGATTTTTAAATGAAAGTGCCCTACTGTTTTTATTAGATGTCATAACAGTTTATACTTTTTTTTGGTTATATTTATTTATTGAATCACTGTGGGAAAAGTTACAAATCTTTCAGGTTTAAGTCTCGGTCATTCAATGATCAAACACCTTTCCCTTCACCAGTATTTATTTTTCACCACCAAGAACCCCAATATACCCCCCTCCCACCCCTCCAATGCCTGTGAGGCAGATGATTTCTACTTACCTCTCTCTCTACTTTGATTACATTCATTATTTTGACACAAGATGCGCCATTATTGTGTTTAGAATTTCCACCCAACAATCAAAACTGCTGAAAAATTGTGAAATAATTTTTTTTCTATAACTGGTTTTGAGAACCATATCGCAGCTACGCGATTTTGGATTTCTGATATTTTACTAATTAAGTCTGGAGGGATTTCTGTCAAGAGCCAGATAATTACGAGATTGGTTTCTGTGCCTCTGGAGACATGGCTGTGCGGGAGAGCCGCTTGTGGGGGCAACTCGTGGCCTCAGTAGGGTGTGAAGGATGAGCAGGTACTGTCCCCCTTTCCATGATGCTGCAGTTGCCCCATCATCGCTGGCTCATACCTGGCTTTCCAATAATCTCTGACAGTTTGTACTTTTTATTTATTATTAACAATAGCTCAAAGGGAGGGTTTCTGTTTTTCTGCAACTTTGTAAAAGTCTGTTACTTTTAAAAAATATTTTTAGATTTTATTTTTAATATGTCTATTTATCTATTTGTTTATAAATTATTTATACTCACTTATTTTCAAGAGGGAAAAGTATTCTTTTTTCTTAATTATCTGAGTTTCTTAATTGCTTAAATTTTAGTCAATTCTTTTCCTTTTCACTTAAAAAATGATAGTTATCTTAACAGCTATGAGGTATGATTTCATTGTGGCTTTGGTTTGCATTTTCTTGATGATTAGTAATGTTAAGCATTTTTCATATACCTGATATATATATACATATATATATTTCTTTTTAAGTTTTGGGCTACTATACTGTTTGTCTGGTCCTATTTTTTATGTTTGGAAAAAAATTTTTAGAATCTTTGTCCATTTTAAGATTTGATAACTAGCTTCTTTGTCCATTGAACTATAAGAAATTTTTATAGATTTTGAATAGTAACTCTGGTATGTAGTTTGAAAATAATTTCTCTCATTCTCATTCCATAGGTTGGCTTTTCATTTTCATGATTTCCTGCTCACTGTGCATATGCTTTTAAGTTTTTTTTTTTTAATTAGTGAAACACCATGAGGTACAGTTGTAGACTTACAAACTTTCGTGCTTGGGTTTCAGTTATACAATGAACGAGTGCCCATCCCTCCACCAGTGCCCATTCTCTAACACCAATGATCCTAGTAGCCCTTCCACCCCCCACCCTATCCCCCCACCCCACCCCGCCTCTGTGGCAGGGTATTCCCTTTTGCTCATTCTTTCCTTCAGGGTCTTGTAGTTTGCAATAGAGGTATTGAGTGGCTATCATGTGCATATGCTTTTAAGTTTTATGTGGTCCTACTTGCTTATTTTTCTCTTGTTGCTTGTTTACTTTGATATTAAACCAAAAATATAAAATTGTTTATTTTTATATTAAACCAAAACAATTATTTCTGCGACTGATGTCAAATAACTTTACACTATATGTTCTAGGATTTTTATGGCTAAGTTTTACACTAAAATTTTTAATTCACTTGAAACTTATTTCAGTGTACTCTGTATGATATAAAGCAAAGATCAAATTTTATTCTTTTTCATGTTGAGAGCTAGTTTCTCCACTACTGGGTGAGGACCTGAAATGTATCCACCAGTGGGCAGTGCCTTCCGCCAGTATGGCACATAATTGGGCCACATGGAGGATCCTTCAAATGGTTTTTACCCTTTTGGTAAACAGAAAATGTGATTTGTCAGAAACATTCCCCTTCATTGTTTCAGTATGTGCCTTATTAGAGAAATTTGATCTTATGTGTCAAAGATTCATTTACACTTAAATCATGAAAGCATTGCTCTGAGGGTTTTTTATTTTTTTATTTATTTTTAATTTTTTTTTATGTCTTAGCAAGTCTTTTGACTTTTTCCAAGCAATTTTAAGTGCTGACTGCAAACCTAATGCTCATCACCAGAGAATTCAGCTTTCTTCTTGAGTCAAGTTGGTTTTTAAATTTTTTTATTTCTGGGGAAAATTCCTCGGCAATCAAGCATCTACCTGTTTCTCCTTCGCAGTGTCTCAGAGGAGTGAAGCTTCAGGAAGTTAAAATAAGATATGGTAAAATTTATTTACTTATTTGGCCTCATCTGAGATTGGTTTCTTTCTAGTTTTTTTTAGGTCATATTCAGAGATGCTCTGGAATGGCTCCTAATGTTTGGGGGGCCTTTTAGTGCTAGGAATTAGTTTCCTAGGTAAGGGTTAGTATTGGTCCTAGCACCATTTAACAATGCAGGCAAGGTTGCCTCCATGAGAAGCTCTTTCACCAGTTCAATGCCCCACACACATATGACCCCCACAAGTACTGCTAGAAGTGATCCTCGAGCACAGAGTCAAGAGTAAACCCTGATCACTGCTAGGTATGACCTCAAAACCCAAAGGAACTCTTTTGGTATATATTCCTCTATTTCCTTTTGGTGTTTTCACCTTTAACTACATCCACTAGTAATCTCTGTTTGGAAATGGCTCTGAGGACTTTAGTTTCTTAGGGAAACATGAGGTATAATCTTAGAAAGTTGTTTTTTGAGAAAATTCTTCTTTTCAAGACAGGTGATGACTTGAGATAGGGATTTTTTGTGTACCTGGTGCCTTTGAACATTGTTGCCTGTCTTATAATCAGGGCTCAAGTAAAACAGGCTCATTGAATATGATATTTTTATACAGGAATCATATTAAATTTAGAAGACTTTAACATTTAAGCAGTTGACCTATTGTCACCAAGCATCTTTGTCATTCTATATTTTGCCCAGGAGTCGCACCCTTTCATAATTCAAAACCCATATTAGAAAATATGTCGATTAAGGGCAGCATAGGGGAAAGCTAATGCATGAAAATCTTTCCATTACCCACCAGTCACCCCAGAGAAGTCCAGGCTATTCTACTCTTGGGTCAGAGAAAAGCAGACCCTTCATCACTCAGCCTTGTGCTGAGACAGTATATCGAACCACTGCTTGATTCCTGTAAGATTCCAGTTCCCTCTCTGAGTTGATGTTCTCTCTTCTAAAATTGGTTAAGCCATTCAGAAACTTTTTTCTTCTATGTCACTTACTTCAGATGACATTTTTAATCTTAGAAATGATAACACTTTGCTTAATTGGGAGAGGAGCTCAGATAGACTATTTCTTGTGACCCTATATTCTCTTCAATTTTGAGAACTCACAAAAATTAATTTGGCCAGTGATACTGTCAACTTTCCCATGATTACTGGAATCTTTGATTTAGTCCATGATGGGAACTGAATAGCTCCTACACTAGTCACTAGGTATCAGGTAATGTAACAATCACCAGCTAGTATTCAAGCAGTTAAGTTTTGGAGGTTGTTGCCCTTTTAAGCATGCAGGGTGAACAACTTGCATAAAAGTTCACTCTAAGGGAAATAGAATAGTAATCTTGGAAGGAAAATGCTTCTTTAATTTGACCAGGCAACTAAGTCTTCTGTCAAGTAAAATATTGAACTAGATGTAAGATCTCAGCTTGAAGATATGTATGGCAATTTTTATATTTTGTTAATACAAACAAGGAAGTCCCTATATACAATTTCTATTTGACCATACATCTATAGTTTCTTTTATTGAATCAATGAAAATTTTCTAGCATCTTCTAGTTCAGGCTGGAAAACTATATTGAAAATTACTTATATTAAGTTTCTTTTGGAAAATTTCTGTCTAGAATATTTTCCCTGGCAAGTTCAGTGAGTTAAGGTTCACATACAAACATGTCTGACATGTATTTTTGAATAAATTATAGAATTGAAAACTGATAATCCCTGATTTCTTAATTTAGAGGTGATTAGATTCCTATATGTGTGTAAAGTCTAAAATGTGAAACTAAAACCATTTTCAACATAAGCTTACTAGGATTTATGTGATTATTTCATCTTTTATTTTTCTCATTGAAGTATAATAGTTTTATTTAGGAAATAAGAGAGAGAGAGAGTTCCAGAAAATAGGGGAAGATAAATAAAGGAAGGCAAACTGATAGCTCCAGAACTGGGTGTATGGTGGTTTCCGGAATTGGGTGTATGGAGGTTCTTTCATCTTTTTTTTTGTTAATTTTTATTAGTGAAACACCATGAGGTACAGTTGTAGACTTACAAATTTTTGTGCTTGGGTTTCAGTTATACAATGATCGAGTACCCATTCCTTCACCAGTGCCCATTCTCCACCACCACGGGTCCCAGTGTCCCTCCCACCCCCTATACCCCCATCCCATCCTGCCCCTGTCGCAGGGCATTCCCTTTTGTTCTCTCTCTCTCTTGTTTTGGGTGTTGTGGTTTGCAAAAGATGCATTGACTGGCAATCATGTTTGTTCTATATCTACTTTCAGCATGCATCTCTCATCCTGGAAGGATCCTCCCAACACCCTTTATTTGGTGCTCCCTTCTCTATCTGAGCTGCCTTTTCCCCTAGCATGTGTGGCTGGCCTCCAAGCCATGGAGCAAACCTCCTGGTACTAATCCCGGCCACTCTTGGGTGTTAGTCTCCTATTTTGTTACTTTGTGTTTCCCAGATGAATGCAATCTTTCTACGTCTATCCCTCTCTTTCGGACTCATTTCACTGCTGGTGGGAATGCCGACTGGTTCAACCCTTTTGGAAAACAGTATGGATATTCTCCAGAAATTAGAAATTGAGCTCCAATTTGACCCAGCTATACCACTCCTGGGACTATATCCCAGAGAGGCAAAAAAGTGTAGTCTAAGAGATATTTGCACTTGTTTATTCATTGCAGCACTGTTTACAGTAGCCAGAATCTGGCAAAAACCTGAGTGCCCATGAACAGAAGACTGGTTAAAGAAACTTTGGTACATCTACACAATGGAGTACTATGTAGCTGTTAGAAAAGATGAAGTCATGAAATTTACATACAAGTGGTTTTTTCATCTTAATGTCAATCAATTTATTAAATTTTCTCAGGCATCTCTTATTTTTAATATGATTATTTTGGATAAAATAAAAATAATACTTAAAATTAAATTTATTTATGTAATAACTTTACTAATCACTATATTAGCAGAGGATTTTTTAAAGTATGAAGTGACATATTTTTGGATGAGTCATTTTGAAAATTTTTAAGATTTTAAATTGTGGCACCTTTGTGAAATCATGTATTTGTTTAAGGAAATGCATTTTAGTCATAGCAGGAGAATTTTCATCAAACTTATTCAAGCATGACTCTTATGTTGGTTAGGAAAATATTAATTGTGTTCTCCTAGGAGAAGATTCTCTTGTGCTGCATTATTTATTGATATTTTAGACACAGAGCTAATTTTTGTCACATATTGCCAAAAGAATTAACCATATTTCTAAGTAATCCACATTTTTCTTGGCCTCTTCACCAGTGTTTAGGGGTCTGGGGGCCACTCCTGGCAATTCTCATCTTGCATCCCGAATATGGTGCTGCTTATGTCTGGAAGTCCTGGGGGGTCTCCAACGCCACACCTGGCTGTGATGAGGAAAAGGGAAGTCATGTGATGCATAAGATTGAACTTGAACCATCCAGCATGTCAGACATGTACTCCAACCTTTGAGATATCTCTTTAAAAGCTACCTTATTTACTCATAATTTGAGCATGCTTTTTTTTTTTATCATAAAACATCTCCTTTTTATTTATTTTTGTTTTGTTTTGGGGTCACACAAAGAAATGCTCAGTGGTTATCCCTGCCCCTGCGCTCAAGAATTACTCCTGGTGGTTCTCAGGGGGCTATATGGAATGTTGGGGATTGAACCCAGGTCAGCTATTTGCAATACAAGCACCTTCACCACTGTACTATCCTCCAGCTCCAAATTCTCTCCTTTTGTAGTCACACATTTAGCCTGTCCCCAAAGCACTTTGATCCATACATGTGATGGTTAAGTTTGAAAGCTGAACAACTGCTTCCCTCGTTATATAGTTCCCCTCACCTCCAACCCGAGTGCACATGTGCAAGACACAATAAAGAACATAGGACTGGAGGTATATTTGCACCAATAAATTGAAAGGTGTTTATTTGCTTCTAGGAACTATAGTCCTAGAAGCTATACACTAACTGTACACCATGCACTGGCTACAGCGACTTTTGTCACTACAAATGGAATATGTGTATTGGTTTAACAGGTCAGATGACAACCAGTTTTCTTTCCACTCTGAGTTCCACTATGAGGTCCAGGGTATAGGTGTATATTCCTGTCGTCAAATATGACATCAATTAGTGCATTGTATATATATACGTATGTATATATATAGCACAGCGGTAGGGCGTTTGCCTTGCACGCAGCCAACATGGCTGACCCGAGTTCGATTCCTCCGCCCTTCTCAGAGAGCCCGGCAAGCTACCAAGAGTATCTCGCCCACACGGCAGAGCCTGGCAAGCCACCCGTGATGTATTCGATATGTCAAACACAGTAACAACAAGATCTCCAATAGAGACGTTACTGGGCCCGCTTGAGCAAATCGATGAACAACGGGAGGGCCTTTACCTTTTACCTTACTATAGACATATAGCCACACACACACAAAGAGGGTGAAGCAATCAATATAATGGATGGATACTACAGAAATCTATGCTACCACATAGATTATATATCCCTTAACTCTCAATTAATATTTTGCTTTGGTTGACAGTTTAATGGTTTTGAAATACTAATATATAATTCTGATATATATATATATATGTATATATATATATATATATTTGGGTTTCTCAACACAAAATTCATCTTGAAATTGATCCTGGGTCTTGCATGTCTGGGCTCAGGTACTTCACTGGCTTTCACTTTCAGATGTGGACCTACAGTGGAGGAAGATATTTGTGAACAGCCCTAGATATGATTCATTCTATCAGATCCACACCCAGCACACTATCAAATTCTACTGAACTTAGCTCCTAAATACTTGTGGCCTCCATCTTCTCCGTAGGTCTACTGTTTCTGCTGCACTGCAGTGTGTTCAGTGCAGACTCCTTGAGAATCAAGAGACACTTGTGTCTATCCTGGCTCCTTCAGATCACCTTCCTCAAAGCTTTACTCCTCATAGTCCAGAGAGTTAGCTTCTAAAATCACAGATTGAACCTGGTGACTCCCTTTTCTATAACTCTTCAATGCCTCTACATCAGTTATAGTGGCAAGTTTTGTACTGTTGGGGAGCACAGCAGAGAGTTATGGGATCAATCTGGTTGCTTGTGTTCACAGGTTTAAAGTAAGTTATATAACATAGGTCAGCGTAGAGTAGACTAGAAAACAACAATTCTCATTTAGTAGAGAGCAAGAGATATTTGCAACGCTTTTTAATAAAGTATATGTGTGAGTATATTGAGTGACTATGAAAAATACACCCAAAGGCTTTTGAGACAACTGATTTAACAAAAAATGAAACTATCAAAACTACTGATTTTAAGAAATTTAAAAAAATTGCTGCAGAAGTCCTCTCAGGGATTGAGAAGGATGAAAATAATTACCAGGGTCATGAAAATAGTACAGGAGTTAGCACATCCTTCCTTCCCTCCTTCCTTCCCTCCTCTCCTCCCCTCCCTCCCTCTCTCCCTCGGTCCCTCCCTCCCTCCCTCTCTCCCTCTCTTCCCCTTTCTCTTTCTTACTCTCATTTATTTGTTTCCTTTCCTTTCTCTCTTTACTTCTTTCACTCCTTTTCTTTCTTTTTTATCTCTCTCCTTTTTTCTTTCTTCCTCTTTCTCCCTACCTCTAACACCTTCCTACTTTTTTCTCTTTCTTTTTTTTTTTACTTATTTATTGAATCACTGTGGGAAAAGTTACAAAGCTTTCAGGTTTAAGTCTCGGTTATGCAAATATCAAACACATTTCCCTTTACGAATAGTTATTTTTCACCACGAAGAACCTCAATAACCTCACCCCCCAACCCTCCCAATGCCTGTGAGGCAGATGAATTCTAGTTAACACTCTATCTACTTTGACTAGATTCATTGTTTCGACAAAAGATGCACCATTATTATTTAGACTTTACACCCCCAAATCAGACATGCTGAAAAGGCATTGTGGAATAATTTGTTTTCTACAGCTGGTCACAAGAATCAAACGATGTCTTTGATTTTGGATTTCTGGTATTTTACTTATTAACCCTGGAAGTATTTCTGCTGAGAGTCAGATAGTTATGAGATTGGTTTCTGGAGCCATGGCCGTGCCAGAGAGCTGCTCCTGGGGGGCAACTCGTGACCTCGGTAGGGCGTGAAGGACGAGCCGGGAACGTCCCCCTTCCCATGACGTTTTAGTCGCCCCACCACGACCAGCTCATACCTGGCTTTCCACAAAGCTCTCAAGCAGCTGCCATCTTTCTTTCCAGAGGGAAAAAGGCGGAAGGGACCAACACCCTTTCCCCTCCGGGCAGGCATGGTGGTGTGGATTAACGCATAGTCCATTCAGTTTTCTGCTGCAAGCTGCTGGGCTCTGCATTAAGTCCTTGTGCTTCTGGAGCCATGGCCATACCGGAGAGCCGCTCGTGGGGGGCAACTCGTGACCTCGGTAGGGCGTGAAGGACGAGCTGGGCTTCCTACTTTCTTTCTTTCTTCCCTCCCTCCCTCCCTCCCTCCCTCCCTTCCTTCCTTCCTTCCTTCCTTCCTTCCTTCCTTCCTTTCTTCTCTATCAATTTCATTGTTCACTCCCCTTTATTTCTCCTTTCTTTCTCCTCTACTCCCTTCCTTCCTACCTTCCCTAACTCCTTCCTTCCTTCCTTCCTTCCTTCCTTCCTTCCTTCCTTCCTTCCTTCCTTTCTTCCTTCCTTCCTTCTCTTTCTCTCTCTCTGTTCAAATAAGCAATCCTTCCCCTCTAGGAATTCTCTTCAACCCTTATCTGAAAATTAGTCTTTCTGACACTTTCCCACCCCTATACCTTTCCCTGACCCTGTCACCACCAACCTCCTGTGCTGAAGTGATCTTACAGCTTCCCTACCCTGACCCAAGCTGAGAGTAAGTGAGATGATGTGGAATCCGATCATGTTTTAAAAACCCTGGCTTCTGGTGAACTTGTCATCAGCCTGGCACATCTAACATTTATTTCCTGGTGTGTCACTGCAACAGAATATTATCTTGGGATATTGATCTGTGTTTTGCTTGCTGCCCATTCCCCTTTGAAGCAGGTGGCTCACAGACCCTTTAGAATCATTGCCTCTGGAAAGAAAGGAAACACTGCTTTCTGCTGAAGTCTTTGTGTCTTTTTTTTTCTACTGTTATGCAAAATATCCCAGATAGAATAGAAAGAAAGGGATAGAGCTAGGGAAGGGGAGTGCTTTGGGGACACGTAGAAAAGGAGAGACACCTAAATGGAAGAATGGGGAGGAAGAATGGGGGGAAATCCCAAACCACAGGAAGGTTTCAAAGGTGGTCCTGCTGAGGGTTGAGGATGATGTGCTCATTCAGTGGTGTCTAGCCTGACAAAGCCTCCTGATCCCTTTGAGAAGTAAGGCAGTGATTGAGCTGCAGACCCTGAATGAATTCTGTGGGCAGAGGGAACAGGGACTCAGAGGAGACTGGAGCACTAGAGCTGGCCAGGGGAAGGGTGAAGCTCTGATGCCAAACATCCTGTAGGCTTGGTGCTGTGGGAGCCTCTGTCCTGGGAAGGCCAGACTTCCAGCTATGTGACACACTTACTGGGAGCCAGAGGAGTACTCAAGCTGTTCATTTATTTGGAAAAGTGGGGCTTGGTGGGTTGCTCTCAGCAGTCCTTAGTGGCTATTCCTGGCCTTGTGCCAGGAGTGACCCCTACCAGTGCTCAGATGGTGCCAAGGATTTTAAGTGGGATTGTTCACACGTAAAACAAGTGTCTTATTTACTGATATAATCTCTATGACTCTTAAGTTGGTTTTTATTTTTAATGTTTGAAACTTTATAAGTTTCAGTCTTCTGCCCCCGCTCCTGGCTGTTCCTCACCGAGGCCCCTTGGAGGGGAGCGGGTTGAGCTTTCCTCCCCGCCCCGACCAGGGCTCCGGCAGCCGAAGACCTCCAGGACCAGCCACCACCATGCTGAGACCACTCTCCGCACACCTGAAAATACTGGCAGAGGGACAAAGCCACGTGGGTCCCGGGGCCGAGATCTCCAAGCCTACTCGGAATGGAGTCGAGCATCTTCCACCCAGATCCTCCAAATCCCAGTAGGCGGGGGTCACACCCACCACCTGGCCCCTGGCGCCGTGTAATCCCATCAACGGCCAAGACTCAGAGTCTATAAAATCCAGATCCCGGAACCGTGCGGCCGCATTTGCGGCCGCGGGATGTCTTATCAAGACATCTTTTTATGACATCTTATTATCTCATTCCTACTTTGGACAAACTTGCAGGCTATTGAATGTAGCCTGCCCACAGGGCAGAGTCTGGCAAACTCCCCGTGGCGTACCAAATATGCCAAACACCAGTAACAATGATGGGTCTCATTCTCCTAAAGAGCCTTGAATATAATCTCAGGGCTAGGATGAAAGAGACGTTACTGGGGCCTGCTCGAGGCAATCGATGAATAACAGGATGATGAAATGAAATGAAATGAAAACTTTATAAAGATCATTTACAAAGTTGTTTGTAATAGTCAGTTCAGGTATTCAATATTTTAATACCAATCCCACCATTAGTGAGACCTTTCCTTCATCAATGTTCTCAGTTATTTCCCACCCCCACCCCACTCCAACCCCCTTAATAGACACAAAATAAGTTGTTGTTACAACATATATCTCATGATGGTGTTACTAAAGTCACTGAGTATTTACTAAGCTGTTAGATGCTAATTGAGCCTTCTGTGCTATTGTTTTCACTCATTGAGCTTAGTGGGTTTCTATGTAACGTTCCCATATAATTTGCTGTGCTCTTACTGGGCTGTCAGTACTGCGAAGTTTCGAGCAGTGCAAATGTGGCTGCATGCTCCAAGAGCTGTGGAACTGGGGTGATTCAGCAGTGTGGTGTCTCAGCTGTGCGGTTTATATGTCAGCAGAAGTTGGGTGTGGGTAGAGGGCTGAGCCTTCTAGCAGGGTGGGAACTTGGCCTGACCTCATCCTGAGGAGGCTTTAGAAATCTGGAGCTGGAGCTGGAGCCTACCTGGGTTGGCACAGCTGCAGCATCTCTCTGAGGTCAGTTGTAGAGCCGGGCCCTTCATTTCCTAGCTCAAGTTGATTTAAAGCCAGTGTAAGACCATCTCTCTTGCCCACCTAGGTTTCTGGATGAGTCCCATCTGACATCATTCATTTTTAAAATTTTATGTTTGACCTTTTTTCTTATCCCATTAATAGCTGAAAAGGATATATGTTAGTGCCTGTGTACGTTGATTCATTTAATTCTCCCAGCAATTATTATAAGGTTGACCTTGATTTCTTTTTATTTTACATGTGACAAAAGTGAGATGTAAATAACTCGTGCTAATTTATGACTAGTGAGGGAGTAGGAACCTGGATTTGTTTGTTTTAAAATTTTTATTCGTTTTATTTAGGTACCAGGTATTGCAGTAATGTTAATAATACTTTCCATGCATACATCATGAGGATATAGATTTAAACCCAGGTGGAACGGATCTGGATTTCCTGTACTTCTCTCATTCCCAACCCTCCGGCCTCATGCCATCTTGTTTCACCTAGGTTGGGTTGTTGATTGATGCTGTCCTTTTGGGGACCATCTTTCATGCTTTTGTTTCCTTCTCAGGATTTAATTCAGTAGGGGCTTCAGGTAGTCATCAAATAGGGGTTGACGCTCTGGTTTACTGATTGCACCATAGGAAATTGCCCTGCGGACAAAGGAGCTGAACTCCTCAGACCTGGTTACCACTTGCTATTGTGAGTCTAAGCAGAGGAGGGCACTTTGATTTGTCTCATTTCCATCTCACTTTTCCTTCTCTCTTGCCCAGTCATGAGGTATGGGGTGATGGTCATTTGGGTTACTTACAAACTTACAAACTGACTGTCCCTTCTGTTTTTGATCTTTTAGGATCTGTGTGTGGATGAAACTTTCTACTCTCTCTCTTTCTCTCTTCTCTCTCTCTCTCTCTCTCTCTCTCTCTCTCTGAGACAGCATTTTTGGAGAGCCAAACTTCCTCTCCAAGCCACACTCTTAGTTCCTCAGGAAGAGGTCACTCTGTTCTTGGGAGACTTGATTTGAAACCAATAAAATGAAACGTGTCATCTGCACAGACACGCTCTGTGCCATGGGCTGTCTGCACAACAAGGAGGACAGTGTAAACTTGCACTGCACCCCCACACCAGGTCGAGCCAAGGATGACAGAGGGGCAATTCATGCCCATCTGGGGGTTACCACACTCCATGAACTCTGGGAGGAAGCTGCGTGACTGAGGCCTTTTGTAGTTTAGGGGCTGGAGGATGAAATATGAACCATTTCTGCCTTGTCCTCGTGTCTGCCCTGCAAATGGGATGAGAGAAGCTCTGGGGAGATGGGAGAGCAGGCTATTTCTGGAAGGCTGTTCTGACTTCCCATAGGACCAGCCTGACCCCAGCCATTGCAGTGTCAACCACGTCGGGCCTCCTCAGAAGATCAGAGTAACTCATTGACTGGCCCCTCCCTGAGGATGTGACCTTGATCATTTCAGGGCATAGGATTTGATGATTTTTGTGCAGAGGCAGCTGTAGGCCTCAAGGATCCCTCACAGATCCTTGTGAGTGATCACACACAACCTGCACCCTGAATGCTGGCTTCTCTCCTGAGTGAAGATAGGAATCTTTTTTACTTCGTGTGTGTGTGTTTGTGTGTGTGTGTGTGTGTGTGTGTGTTGGTGGAAGAGTATGATTTTTGGCTGTGCTCCGGGCTTACTCCTGGCTCTTCACTCAGGATCACTTCTGGTCGGCTGAGGAGATCATATGAGGTGCTGAGGATCAAACTCAGGTTGGTTGCTTGAAAGTCAAACACCCTACCCACTATACTATCACTCCATCCCCAAAGACAGAAACATATTTAATAGAGACAGGAACATATTTAATAGAGACAGGAACATATTTAATAGAGACAGGAACATATTTAATAGTAGGTGGATCATGAGAGGAGGACTCATGAATGGGAGGACTCATCTAGGGAGAGCCAGTCATGAATTTGTCTTCTTCTTTTGCTCTAAGTTCCCTGTTGTTCAGTGGTACTGACCCCTCTCAAATCTAATTAGAGGGTCAAAGAGGGTCTCTGTTTCTTCATGACAGCACTATTGTTGTTACTTGTGCTCTTCATGAGAACACCTGGCCATGCTCAGGGTTTATCTTGCTTTGTGCTCAAGGATCACTCTTGTTATTACTTGGGGCAGGGAGCCGGGGAGGCGAGGGACCATAATCAGTGTCAGGGATCAAATCAGAATCAACTGCATGCAAGGCAAGCACTTTAACCCAATCACTCCAGCCCCTCCCTGTTTTTGAGAGTACCAGTTCTTCAAACTCAAGAGTAGATATACTGGGCCTCTATCGTATAACCACAACTCTGGGCTTGGAGATGAGACTTAAGATAAGTTTTCCCAATGCTCGAGTGACCTTAGCAGGAGGATATCAGGCTTAATGCTGGGTATGTTTGTCATCTTGCTAAACACCCATCCTCCCAACCTCCATGGACAATAGCTGAGAAGGATTTTTGGCTTGGTGCCATTCAACGGGGGATTGCTCACACAGCTTCGCCTTCTTCCTTAGTACGGGTCTTGACTGCACTGCTCTACAGTGTTCATTTCTACAGAGTGTTGGCTGGGCCAGGGCTGAGTGCTGCCAAAGGGGATGTCATGTGCTCAGAGTGTTTTTGTGAGACTTTAGTGCTCCCAGCTGGAGTTTTTCTGCTCATTGAAATAAGACCTCCTTCCAGTGTATATTTAACTATATTTTATCTTTACTGGTAAAGGAGAGAGATGGCTATAAGGGCCCTGAATAAGGTAAGAAGAACCCAGAAGCTCTCTCATTCTCTTCTCCTTCGCCACCAGTATTCCTTCTGCCCTGGTTTTTCATGGCAGGGGCCAGTTCTGCTGTGGGCAGTCTGACCCTATGAACCAGCCACACCCAGGATCTATTTTGGAGACCAGCCCTGGACCATGTGGGAAGAAAATCTCTTTGGGATTTCTTCCACCAATGTGCTCTCCCATTCTCAACAGGAGAGGGGAAGCCTCACCAGAAAGGGGGTCTGAGACTTGACTCCTACATGGTACCTGGGGCTGAGTGTTGGAGGGGGCAAAAAAAAAAAGGAATTACTTGGGCATGATTTTTCTGTAGTCTTATAAGCTGATGAAGATGAATGTCAGGCCATCTGCAGTCCTGGATTCATATTCATTTTGCAATCATACCCTGAGTTACATGTCTAAAGCCACAGTTTTAGAAATTCTAACTGCTGGTCTATGCCCTATCCCTGACGTGATCTCATCTAGGTTGACAGTAGCCCTTCTAATTTATGGGTATTAATTTTTGTGACTGAACCTCATTAATCATTTTTTGTTCAATTTCCTTAAAGAGACCCATGGATACAAACTTTTGTCAAAGACAATCTCCAGGTCTAAGTCTCAGCCATTGATTGATTTCTCAGAGAATGAGGACTGGGTTATGAATTTTAGACAGTTTGGCATTTACTGGAGGGAGGAACAAAGCGCTGCCTTGAAAGTAATGGTGGGCAAAGTTGCCAAAGCCTGGGAATGATTTTGTTCTAACACTAGGAGGACAATTGGTCCAATTTTGCCAAAAGCCAATTTGCCAATTGTTGGATGACCATTTGCTGAATTTACCGAATTTACTAATCTATCAAATTACTTTTATGCATTTGTGCAGACTTGAGCAATTGGCGTGGGCTGGGTTGGCAGGGCCTGGATAGGCTGTGGGGAGTCAGAAACAATCGTCTCTACACACAGCCCTGAAGCTCTGGGGCCCGGCATCAGAAGTCTCCAGGAGACCCACTCACAGGGCTCTAGTGTCCTTTGGGTAGATGACGTGGGGATTTACTGCTGAAATATGCAGCATTTTGGGTTACTTAATTTTTGTTTCAAACCAGTTATTCTAGAACTTTTTAACCACTATTTTGTTGTTGTTAGGATCGAGAGATTGCTCAATAAGTAACGCATGCTTTTTGAAGCAGGAGATCTGGGTTTGATCCTGGGATTGTATGGCCATATTCTTTGAGCAAGGCCTTTCCACCCCATCTGCAACAGAAAGTGTCAGTTCAGAAGGGTACATTCTTTAGTCCTTTTTTTCTTTTTTTTTTTTGTCTTCCTTCCTTCCTTCTTTTCTTCTTTCTTTCTGAGCTTAGAGTGTAACCTACCGTCTTATAGATGCAAGACAAGTGTTTTATTGCTGTACGACAATGGCAGACCAGAAGAATAGTTTCGTCTTACACATTTCCCAGCCTCATATTTTGTTTGACTTTTCATCTCTCTTTTCTCTTAATCTGGGGCATGACCAAATCCCTCTAATTTCTTCAAAACACAGATGGTGGTGCTTGGGCATCACTACAAGTGGTGTGTTGGGAACCACATGGTGCCAGAGGTTGAACTGAGCTTAGCTATATGCAAGGCAAATGCCTTAACCTCTGTACTATTTCCCTGACTTTCATTTTCATCTTATTGAGCACTAGCAGAACAGCTTAGCTGTCTCCTTTACAACTTTGTTGCTGATAACTCTTGTACTTTCGCCCTACTCTGACTGTTCCATAGGAAAATAGGTTTCTTCATTAGAAGTTATTAAGTTGCAATTTCTTCTACACTTATCACATTTATGATTTTGGAAAACAGAAGAAAAATAATAAGAAAAAATATGTCATTTGTATAGCCTTCATATACTACTAGGCTCACTAAATATTTTAGGGATTAACAAATGGTTTTTGTGGTGAAATAATTTGATATCTCTCTTTTCTCTGACGATATAGTATTGGAAGGGTCCCAGAAATAAGGTTCAGCACACACTGCTTCACTTGGATTTATCTTGGATCTTAGGGGTAGAAGAGAATAGAGTTCTGCAGATTGGTAGATGAGATTAGGGCCTTGATACAGAAACTTTTGCTAGGAAATGAGAACTGTTGTCTGGAACATTTCTTGACTTCTCAGAATCCTCATGTGTGTCAGTTTGGAGTGGCTGGGAATGAATGCAGCCTGAGAATATCAGACACCAGTCACATCTTACAAAGTTAAAATGGAGTTATATAGACATAGGTGATGCAAATACCTCACCTTCAAGTGCAAGAAATGCATTTGAATGTTTCATTTACTTAAACTTTAGGAACAACAACTCCCTATGGGGTGTAGGTGCTTATATAGAAAAGGGAACAAAAGAAATGCCTCTGAGGGGATCAGGTCTTGGGTAGATAAGCTTCTAGATTAGTGGTATATTCTTTGTGGATGAATTTTGTTATCTCAGTTTGGGCTGTCTTAGAAGATACCATATACTTGGTGGCTTAAACAACAGAAGTGACTGTGTCATGAGAGAGAGAGAGAGAGAAAGAGAGAGAGAGTGTGTATGTTTATATGGTTCAGGGCATACTGTCTCTGATCTACCAAAACTATTTTCTTTTAGCACATAAAATGTATTGATTCTGTCTTAACAGTTCCCAAGGCTAAGACTCATTCCAGCATCAACTTTAGAGACAAAAGCTGAGTCTTGGGCTAGGGCGATAGTATGGTGGACAGGGTTTTTGCTTTGCACGGGACCAACATAAGCTTGACCCCTGCACACTATATGATCCTTGACTTCCCCCCCCCACAAGTAATCCCTGAGCATGGCTGGGTGTGGTCCCCAAACACATGAACAGATAGAAATAAAGTTCAAAGTATCTTCAAAATATCATCTAAATTAAGATATTGATAAAACTTGAGGTATGATTCATTCCTGTGCTCAAATTCCTTTCCTGCTGTGAAAGCAGACATGTTGTGTACTGCCAAAACACAGTGGTGGGGGGCTAGAGCGTTAGCACAGCGAGTAGGGCATTTGCCTTGCACGCGGCCAACCCAGGTTTGATTCCCAGCATCCCATATGGTCCCCAGAGCACCTCCAGGAGTAATTCCTGAGAGCATGAGCTAGAAGTAACCTCTGTGCATTGCTGGGTGTGACCCAAAAAGGAAAAAAAGCAAAAACAAAAACAAAACAAAACAAAACAGTGCTGGGGTAGGTATAGTCCTAAAGGTAGAGCAAGAAGGGAGGGATTAGAGGTCTTAAGTCCATTCAAACCCTTGCAAGGCAAATTCGTTTAGACTTGAAGCTTTCATAATAATCACCTCTGGCTCACTGTCTTATTTTCCAGGCCCACTGATCAGGCAGTATCATCTTAGGCAAGGTTCCCACTTCAGAAGCTCTGCCCCAGCCAGGATTCAGCTTCCATAGTTCTGTTCAGGCTTGGACACTGTTTACTAGACTGGGAAACACCAGTCATAGGCTTCAGGTAAAGGCTGTCTGTCTTGTTGAATCCAAGGCAATGACTTTGCTAACTTCTAAATTGCCTTTATGGTCATAGTCTCTCCTTGAAAACAACACATGTTTAATAGCGCTGTTGTTCCTGTCTAATCTGAGCAACTGAGCAATTGAACAGCCTTCCTCAGTTTCATCCTGCCTTCTTCTCCTTCAGTTCAAACTGACAATATTTTATAAGGACACCAGTCCCATTATAAAGATCCTATCACCATGACCTGATCTATTATCTTCCAAAGACCCCATCTTCAAGTTCCACCAAAACTGGTACAGTGAAACTTCAACATAAAAGTTTCACAGGAGCAAATAATTATCAAACCATAGCATTGACAAAGAAACTTACTTTCTTTTTCACCCAGGTTGTAAACCTGGTTTGGTTTTTAAAAATAAAACAAATACACTGTCATGTATGATGCAATGGTCTCTGCTTTTTCCCAGTTGAAGAAAATCTATGTAAAAGTCAACAAGCTTCTTTAAACTTCCTTTGACCTTTTGATTAAAATGTTCTCTGGCACCATAACATATAGGACACAAGTCCCCCCCGCACCCATATTAATACGGTAACCCTGTCCTCCTCTTGATCATCGATTTTGCTCCAGTGGGCATCAGTAACTCCTCCATTGTGAGATTTGTTATTACTGTTTTTGGTATATCAAATACACCACGGGGAATTTGCTAGGCTCTGCCATGTGGGTGGGATACTCTTGGTAGCTTGCTGGGTTCTCTGAGAGGGATGGAGGAATCTAACCCGGGTAGGCTGCATGCAAGGCAAACACCCCACCTGCTGTGCTATCGTTCCAATAACCCCCCTCCATATGTATATTTATAATGTGTGCCCTTTTTTCTTGAAAATTCAGGTAAAGGCCTGAAAGTGTACAACAGGGACCCAGTAAAAACAAATACTGGGTGATTTAAACAAAAGCAGTGACTACCTCCAATCTTCATCAGAGGCACTTAGGGCAAATGGGATCGATTCTAACACAACTAGAGAAGGTAGAACAAAAGCGGATGGAAAAGTAAATAAATTAGTCTGTCCATTGTGCAACATGCCAAAGGTTTCCTTAGTAGAGAAACCTAGATTTTAGGTCTTAAGTTCCCCCACCAACTTTTAGGCGCTCATCTTTGTCTTCTAATCATTACAAAAATGAGTTCCTATTTTGACCACTTGGGGTCTCTAGAGAATCACTTACCAGCCTGAAGCCTGCTAACCTCTATGTTATCTGAGGGGAAATGTTTGTGCAAACAGTAACAGTCACTTAGTCACAGTAAATGTTAGGTCTAAATCTTAAATTTCCAAAGATGAAAATATTTATATAGCTCTGTCAATGGGTATCTTCCTACTCAATCCCCAAGCTACCACTGACTAAAATCCTTTTAGATTTCCTTGTATATTATAATAATATTACAATAGTAACAGTAGAACGTTCTACAATAGTCACGGTCATGGTCCTCCCGTTGTTCATTGATTTGCTTGATGGAGTAGCATCTCCATCGTGAGACTTGTTGTTACTGTATTTGGCATACTGAATATGTCACGGGTAGCTTGCCAGGCTTTGCCGTGTGGGCGAGATACTCTCCGTAGCTTGCCAGGCTCTCTGAGAGGGGTGGAGGAATCGAACTCAGCTCGGCCAGGCCGGCTGCGCACAAGTCAAACGCCCTACCACTGTGCTATCAATTCCTCAACTATAGTAAAAAGCTGTAATTATTATTTCTTTATTTTTCTTTATTTGTATTTTTTGGTCATTTATTTGTTTTGTTGGGGTATCGTAGTTTACAGTGCTTTTCAAGTCATTGAGAGACTGGAGTGATAGTATGGTGGGTAGGGCACTTGTCTTGCATGTGGCCGACCCGAGTTCAATCCCCAGCATCCCTCAATTCTCCAGGAGTGATCTTTGAGCACTCTCAAGTGTGGCCCCCAAACAAAAACAAAAGTCACTGATCAACAGTTGCGAAGCTCCTATCCCAATTTCTCCACCAGTGTTTCAATATCCCTCTATTATTGTCACAAGGTTTCTTCCCCTCTAATTGTTGTTTCTAAATTTCCAATTATTTCTAGAAATAACTAATCATGGAAATTACAACACATGGCATCTCCTATTAGAAATAGCCCTGCTTCCTCTTAAAAAGGCAAATACCTACAAAGGCACAGATTTCATTACGAATTATTTATATTTGCAGATTACACTTCTGAAACTTTTCCAGGGTGGTAATTGAGAGTAGATCAGATTGGGGAGGAAACAATGAGGAGGGCAGTAAATAGGAGGTGAAGACACCTTTCATCTCCTTCACACCATTACAGGGATCTGACTCTGGATCCTTTTGCAACTTCCTGTCACTTGGTAAATCCTGTAAGATCCAGCCCTGGAGGTCAAGAGGTTGGAATTCCCTCAACTTCTTTAAGTCCTTCTGTTCCAAACGATGGTTTCCAGACTGTTTGGGAACACTGACACTATCACCCCTGGAGTCTTAAGCAAGATTCTCTTCCTGGTCACACACACTGTAGCTATTCTGAGTGTGACTGACATTTTTGATAGTGTCAGCATGACATTTTTGATAGTGTCAGCAGTGACAAGTGTACATTGCAAAATTAAGGGATTTATTTTTAAAATTTTTAAATTTCAGTGACTTAAAGTCCTCCTGCAAGTATTTGTACTGAAACATTGATGCAACCTGGGGAATACTGAAGTCATCTCAAAGTTTGTATGATTGGTTGTGGGCAATTTTACTTGGATGATCTCTCAAAGGAAGAATTTGGGGAGAGTGTTTCTTGATGCATTCTAGTGTGCATTAGTTTTTCCACACATTTATTCATCCATCAAACATTATTGATAATAGTTTATTACTTTCCATTTCCTGAAGGCTCTGTGAGAATTAAGATAAACGAGAAGAAGGCAGAGCTGGGATGAAGTGCATCAACCAGTGGGAGAGAGATGTGTAAAGGCAGTTTACCAAATGCATGGTGAATCACAGGAAAGTGTAAGTGCTTTGGGACCAAAAAGAAAAAACACTTGTAGATAACCAAAGTTCTTATTCTCAGCTTGTTTTGAAAACCACAACACCCAAAAGGAGAGAGAGAACAAAAGGGAATGCCCTGCCACAGAGGCAGGGTGGGATGGGGGGAATAGGGGTGGGAGGGATACTGGGACCCGTGGTGGTGGGAAATGGGCATTGGTGGAGGGATGGGTACTTGATCATTGTATAACTGAAATCCAAGCACAAAAATTTGTAAGTCTACAACTGTACCTCATGGTGTTTCACTAATAAAAATTTTTTTAAAAAAGCAACCATCTTTTATAATTAAGGTTGCTACTTTTTTTTTAATGTGGTACTGGGGAAAAAACCTAGGCCTCATGCATGCTAGGCATGAGCTTTGTTTTAGCCATGTGCCTGGCTCCCTATTAATACTGTGTTAAACAAGGCACACTCATCTT
Organism: Sorex fumeus; assembly: GCF_029834395.1. NCBI lineage: Eukaryota > Metazoa > Chordata > Mammalia > Eulipotyphla > Soricidae > Sorex > Sorex fumeus. The sequence continues at coordinate 19,698,240 of NW_026606075.1, read as the reverse complement.
CCTCACAGCTCATCTTCATGCCTTTGATACATTTAAAAATTGCTCCTAGATGCTTTAATAATGCATTGTCTGCAGGAATATAGTGTAGGTTGAATGAGAGCTGCCTCCCAGGGCCTGCTGGGTAACTCATTCTGCAGAAGTGACACCCTATCTATTTTGAGGGAGGCTGGAGACCAGTGAGGCTGTCCATGTTTTCACAAGCATTGGATATCCTGACACTCCTGGGTCAGTGCTGCTGGCACACAGACAATTCTGGCTGAAGGCGATGTTATAAAGTGCATCTGGTCTTCACTTCTGCAAGTTTTCAAGGCATGTGGAGTCTCTCAACGACCTCTCTTTCGGAGATTGTTTACAAAATAGAGGATTAGGTGAATGAGATTTGAAAGAAGTGGGTATTACAGAAGGGAAGAGAATAATCTCTTCTTTTAATTTTTTTTTGGGGGGTTACACCTTGTTGTGACAGAGTGTGAAGAATGCTAAGAAAGCTTTTTTGGTTTTGTTTAAGGTGCAAGGATTTGACACAGGGCCTCATGTATGTGGGGCATGGATTCTGCCACCCAGCTACATCCCTGACACTAATCTCTGTGTTTCTAGCAGGACCGAGGGCCTAGTTGGTTTTGGAAAGCCACTCAAACCTTGTGTCAAGATCTCTCAGATGATCATAATTTTTTACCCATGGATAGTTCCTGCAACACATATGGACTTGTTTTTTGTCTCAAATAGCACTTGTACTCAGTTCTCTTCATGTGAGAATGAAGAGAGACCATTCCATTTGTTAGCTGTGTCTTGTTTTAAAACACATGTATTTATAATGAGCTAATCTATTTGACTTTTCATTTTAGGTGTGCATAGAATTCTATTAATTCCAGACTTTCCTTTTCCTTGGAGAATCATTTTTTTTCTTTCTTATATTAAATAGATCCATCATTTTGTATTTTATTTCCTCTGATGCTCTCCTGGAAAGAGTATTGTTATTTTTTAAGTTTCCAAACCGCAAACTGAAACAATAGGAAACAGTGTTCTAGCAACTGGGAAGCTGTGTCTACATCTGTGTGTGTGTGTGTGTGCGTGTGTGTGTGTGTGTGCGTGTGTGTGTGAACATGAGCATGAGTATAGTGGGGGGAGTGAGGGCAAGGAGAGATGAGCAGCAGTTAAATAGAACTGTCATACTCTGATGTTAATGTTGATCAATTACTGTGAAATAACTGAACATATGAAAAATCCAGACTGGGAAATTCACCAACCAAGAATTATAAAAGATATCTCTCTATCTTTCTCTCTCCCTTCTATCATTGCTTTCTAGTGTTGATCTATAGCATTTTATATAATTTTTATAGAATTCTATCAGCTTCATTTGTTCATAATTGCGTATCAACATCTATATATATTTCAATACACTCATCATCACAAATCCATCTTTCACCATCCATCCATTCCATACATTTTGTCCCTTTAACCCAATTCACCCTTCTCTTTTTCTTTTGGTAACCATAATTTTATTCTGGAAGCCTAACTGTTTATTGACAGGGATTTCTGAGTGTAGGCTTTAACTTATTTTCAAGGCATGATGTAGGCCAGTTAGGCTTTACTATATGCAATTTTTTACCAGACAAGATTTGTGAGACCAAATTTCTGAGAATATGAGAACCTGAAATTAGTAGTTGTTGGGTTTATCCTCTGTGTTTTTGAAGAGAGAACAGTATAGGCTTCTATACTCATTCTCATCCCCATATCATTCTTCCTGTTTTAATTTCACTCCAGAATGACTTAGACATCTCAGGGGTATTTTACTTGCTTTTTGCTTCTATGCTTGAGATTCCATGTATTGAGTAATAGATAATATGGATACTCAGTAAATCCTAGATCATGCCTTTATATCTGCATCTAGTGAACATACATTTACATAGGTAATTACTATGATTTTACTTTCCCACCTCGGCAGGGCCTTGGATACAAAAGTGTTAAGATTACTCATCATCGGGGAGGATCCTATTCCTTTACATCATGCTTTATCTTGATTCTGGGGAACTTTGAACAATTACAAAGTATAGAGGAGAATGGGAGAAGAAAAAGGCCAGTGGTATGTTAGTAATCCAATGGAAGAAATGGTTCATTACAGAATGGATTTTCTTATTTTAGATATTCTACGTGGTTCACATTTCGGAGGTGGGGGCCACAAAGTCCACATGAGACTGGGACAGCCCTCCTCTTGAGGAACCTCATCTTGGATTTTGGTTTTACACATCTCTGCTGTAGTCAGAAGCAGGTGGATGGAGGTGAGTTCAGATCATCATTGAAAGGAATGTCCTTGCCCTGTTCTCTGCTCAAATTTATGCAGGTTGGTGAAGGGATGGGGTTAGGACTGTGTTTCTTAAGCTTTTTTCAATTGTGGTCCTCTTCCAATCTTGTTTCTTCTCTGTGTCTGCAATATCTTAGTGATTGGCCCTCTAGTATTATGCCATGGCTCTCCAGTTAAGTGTTTTTTTTTGTTTTTTACCTGTGGCCTCCTTCAAATACTCTGTGAGCCTAAGGACAGGGAGCATATGGTCCCTGATTGAGAAATACTGGTGAGGACAACATTGGTCTTTGCCTCTGCACTAATGAAGGATTATTCTTGGGAAAGAGGCATTCATCTGCTAAATGTAAATATAAAAATATCATAACTTTGCAACAGTGTTTTGGCATTTATTCATTAAAAAATACATTTGTTAAATTTCCAAATATGGAATTGGCTCAGACCTCTCTCAGCTTCTGAGAGGCCCTGAAATTGCCCTTAAATAGCATCCAACATTTGAGGTCTCCTGGGCTTTTGTCCTATGCCAAATGATCCAGCTGGTCCCTCAGTTTATAGATCCTAAAGGGAGATTAGATTCACTATAGTTCTGGATCTAACTTATGTAAGTACTTCAAAGTGAGTTTTTTGACATCAGTTTTAAACTTTACTTTGAATACATAGCACTGTAGCACTGTCCTCCTGTTGTTCATTGATTTGCTTGAGCGGGCACCAGTAACTTTTCACAACAAATTGTGAGAGTTGTTGTTACTGTTTTTGGCATATTGAATACATCATGGAACTTTCCAGGCTTTGCCATGTTGGCAGGATAATCTTAGTAGCTTGCTGGGCTCTCCGAGAGGGGAGGAGGAATCGAACCCGGGTCGGCCATGTCGGCTGCTTGCAAAGCAAATGCCTTACCCACTGTGCTATCACTCCAGCCCTTTGAATACATACAGGACACTAACTTTAAATTTTTTTTCTTATGACAGATAATGGTTTATCAGTTGAAAAAGTGCTCTAATTGAGGACATTTCCAACTATAAAAATTGGAGAGGGGAAGTTGAAATTCACAGAATGAACCAAGAAAAAAGCACAACATGGTCTTCCAGTATCTGACAACTATGCTATTGAAACAAAGTAGAAATGACTCAGAGTTGGGCTGTATGTATGAATATGTGTGTGTATGTATGTGTGTGTGTGTGTGTGTGTTGTGAAATTTTATGCAGATGGGAGATCAATGTTAAACAGACCTTGTGTATCTGAGGCTTGTGTATATCCAAGTGGAACTAGTTCAGAGGATAGCCTCTAACTACAAAAATTTCAAGGTTTTGCTTTCTTTGGGCTGAAAGTACTGTCAATAACATCTGAGCTACATTTGGGCCCATTTCCACTTGAATTTGAAGACTTAGAAATCTAAAACTTTCCAAGAGAAGTGTCTAATTGGGTCAGTTGGAAAGACCACAGTGAAAATGTATTTGTATTTAATTGCATTGCCTATTCCTGTTAGTATATATAGTCATAATGTTGTCTAATTATATTCAATCTGTATTGATTTTTTTCTGGGGGTCTGAGAGACAGTACAGTGTGTAAGGTGCTTGCCTTGAGCACAGCCAACTGAGATTTGATATCTGGAATCCAATGAGGTCCCCTGAGCACTGCCAGGAGTGGTTCCTGAGTTGAAAGACAGGAGTAACCCCTGAGTATCACTGGGTATAGCTCTAAACAACTCTTCCCCATTTTTTTCTGATCATAAAGTAATACACACTGAAGAAGCCCCCCCTCAAAAAAAATCACACATAATCTTGTGTATGATCTGCTATTTTTTCTTTCTTTCTTTGTTTTTGGGCCGTACCTGGCTTACTCGTGGGTGTATGTTTAGTGCCTTACCCACTGTACTATTTATCTGGCCCCAAGCACTGCTGTTTTAAGATGATTGAATTCTAAAAGAAACTTTTCTATTTCTTATTCATTTTATGCATGCAATAATTTCATAAAAATAGAATGGAATTTTTATGTTTATCATCTAAGCCTATTTTTGTGATACTAATATTCTATAAGAAAATGCTTTGAATGTTTTATTTCTGTTTTAAAATGAGAAGTTACAGTTAGTTCTTCTTGCTTACTCTGCACTGGACATTGTATTACATTCATTCTTTACTTATATTAGTTTTCTTAATATTTGAAACATTCTTCTTCTTTTTTTTTTTTTTTTGCTTTTTGGATTACACCCAGTGATGCTCAGGAGTTACTCCTGGCTCTGTGCTCAGGAATGACTCTGGTGGTGCTTGGGGAATCACACGGGATGCTGGTAATTGAACCCAGGTAGGCCGTCTGCAAGGCAAACACCCTACCCACTGTACCATCACCTCAGGCTCTATTTGCAACCTTCTTACAAAAAGTACTATTTTAGATTATGATTTAATTTATGAATGCAACATTGAGAAGAAAGGAATTAAGTATCTTGGGCAAGTTACACACCAGCAATTGCTAGGTGGGAGATTCTGACCATCTTCTCTGTTCCATAATGCTCAGCATCTATCTTACACTTGAAAAAGCTTAATTTCTTAAAAAAAAATGAGGGTCCAGTCACATCAGTCAGGACATATTTGAGCACATAAAAGGTTCAGCAATGCATGTCCTTTTGCTTTGATTTTGAGCAGAAACACATCCCCTGTTTCAAGTGGTGACAAGTCACATGGGTGCTTTGCTCAGGCAACAGGCTGGAAATGCATGTGTGTGGCAGGCACGCTTGTGAGATCACAGCAGAAGGCTGGCTGGACTCATTTTATTCCTTTGGAGCGTTGCTTTAGACAAGCGGAGAAATTGCATACCCCTCTTCTTTGACTTAGAAGATTATGGATCTGCAACTTCAAAAGCTGTTTGCAATTTTATATTCACATCTCCCTGCCAAGGTGCTTGTCTTATCTTAAGTCAGTTGGCTAGGACTTGTCTGAGTAAGCTGGGCGGTTTTCTTCTGAATTTGGAAGGGAGTTGCAGGGCAAAAGGGCCGTGGAGAGTTCTGTATGACTGCAGGGAGGATGCTAGCGGAAGGAAGGGGAAGTGGGGATAGGATGAAGCTGGAGGGCAGGGAATGAGGGCGGCTGGGAGAGAGGAGAGGAAAGACCCTTGGCTTGTCTGTGCTGATGTGGAGGAGACCCTGCAGATGAAAGAGGAAGAACACAGAACTCAGACTAGCACTTGGTTTTAAGGCTTTGGGACCTAGGTCAGCTTCTCAAATCTCTTGAGCTTTACATGGCCATCACTGTCCTCTATTCTCCTCAAGGCCTTTTTTTGTCTATTTCTTGCAGGGCTCAGGCTGTAATGGAGCACTAAACACTTAAGTGTTTAACTCCATCTAGAAGGAGGAAGGCTGCTTTGTGAGACAGAGCATCAACATTGATTTTCTGCCTTCCTCTCTGTCAGCTCTCTGACCTTGGGCGAGAAAGAGCTTCTGTGACTGCCTCTTTCCTTACCTGTCAAATCTGTATTAGTTGATGCCCTCCTCACATCCTAAGATTTGGGGAGGCAGAAAGAGAAGAGGTATTTAAAAGGATTCCGTAAATTTAAGAGGATCACACAATGAGCTACTTTAGATACTAAATAAAGGTGCAACTGAGGACCAAATGTTGCTGGACTGCTTGATTCCTACTCAGGGAGGACAAACAGGTTTCAATTTGTCTCCAGATGTCACTGACTGGTAACTTCCTGGAGCTTCACATGGAGAAGGCAGCTTGGGCTGGGCTCAGGGAGACAGAGTACTGGTGCTGATTATTAATGTCTGCCACGGACAAAGGAGGAGCGCTGACGTAAGTGCCACATGTTTGCCCTTCTGCTCTAGTCCAGTGATTTCTAAATTTGGTTTCATATTAGATTCATCTGGATAAGGGTGAAACTGCCTCATGCTAACAGACTTATGATGTAAAAGGCCAAGGGAGAGACATAGGATCAGGGCAGGGAAACTTCTTAAAAGTTATTTTTTTTAAATTTCTAAGTTATTTTAGTAAGTGTGAATACATTCATTTATATCTAAAAAATGTGGTGGAAGAGATGGAATCTTATTAGAAAATAAAAATAACAGAGGGAAGAAGTGTTAAGCAACATTTCTAGACCTGGTCATAAGTTGGAAAGATGTAGATCAGACCTGTGGTTTTTAGTAATTTGCCTAATTCTTTCCTATTAGAGAAATTGGTTCTGTTAAAATTCTCCTACCACTGGCTTCAGACAGATACTTTTCTGTGGTTCTGGCACTGGCTCCTAAAGGGGCCAGATCCTGAAATCCATTTCCATCCCTGCCCCCTACTTAAAATATACATTAATTTGTATATTTTACAAGTAGTTTTCATGAAAAAGAAAAGAAAGATATAAAGTATGTGTGAATGTAAATTGGGCAAAAAGATCAAATGTATGGTGACAGATGTAGTTAGACTTTTAGTTGCAAACTGAATGTTGTCCATTCATTTACAAAGATCTGATGCCGATGCTATGCTGTAAACCAGTGTTACTTCAACTGCATTTTCAGAAGATAAAATAAGCTTTTATGTTAACGAGGTGTGCTCTGAAACTTCAGTTTTATATTTAGCCATCTTGACTTTGCTTTTAATGACAAATCAAACCTGCACACAGCAGTGTCATTGTGCCTGTGCCTCCCAGAGGTGCTGGGGAAGCAACAGCACTTTTATCCTATGGGAACAGTTTGCGCTAAAAGTGGCAGAGTCGCAGGGGGGTAGGGAATACCTGTGTCCCATTCCTGTTAATCTCTGTCATCTGAGTTGACAGATATCCAGCCTCTGGCAAAGAACTTGGAGAGAGAAGATAACTAAAAACTCTAATTCAAAAAAATGAATGCTGCGCTATGTATGGTTTTGGTACAAGGTTTAGGATCTTGGTTTGCATGTGCTTATTCCAGTTTGATCCTTGCCCTTACTGCATATGGTCCCCCAAGCATCACCAAGAGTGACCTCTGTGCCCAGATCCAGGAATAGCCTCTGAGCACTGCTGGGTATGACCCTAAACTGCCTCTCTCCCCACCCTTCAACCCACCCCACACCACCCCACCCCATCCCACAGAAAAAGAATTCTGGGGCTGAAAAAATAGTGCATGCGTTAAGGTACCCCAAGCATCACAGTACAGCCCCAGAGGCCTGTGAGAATTGCCAGATGTGGCCCTGAAGGCCCCCAAGCTCTTAGAGTGACCCTGGTAAATCTCACCCCTACAGGACCCAGGCAACACCGTGTCCTTGGATCCTCACATTGAATTATTGGCCTTAGATGGCTGAAATTGCTGGGAGGGTCCCCAGGCCTCATCAGGATGCTGTGGGAGATCCAAACAAATAAATATTTAAAAAGCAATGATGGGCCAGAGAGATAGATAGTACACCAGTTAAGGGCCTTGTCTTCCACAGGCTGACTTGGATGTGATTCCCTTCCTTCCTTCCTTCCTTCCTTCCTTCCTTCCTTCCTTCCTTCCTTCCTTCCTTCCTTCCCACACTCCTTGTTATGTGTTCAGGGATCACTTTTGTAGGAGCTCCAGAGATTAGATGCAGTACTGGGGATGAAATACTGAATAGGCTGTATGCATGGTAAACATGTTACCTGCTGTACTCTCTCTGGCCCCAGAAAGTCTATTTCTTTGACTAGACAATAAGAATCTGAATTGTGCATGTATAAACAATATGTGCACTGAGAGGCCATATTCTTTTTAGTGTTTTTCCTCCTTGATTGACTTTATCTGAAGAAAAACAAAACTATGTTGGAGAAAAGAGATAAATTATAGCTCTCTGTCTGTCTGTTTCTCTCTCTCTCTCTCTCTCTCTCTCTCTCTCTCTCTCTCTCTCTCTGTTGTGCTAACTATATTAAGGTTGCAGATTGGCAGACATGCCTGGAATTTGGCTGTCGGATATGCTTTGTTTGGCCAGCAGTGTTTGAAAACATGGAGTGGGGGAGGTGCATTCTTTGTTTCCACAGGTTTCTTAATTTCTACTTCCTTTCTTAAAACAAAACAAAAAACAACAGAAAATGGGCCACATCAGTCATTCCCTTGGAGTGGAGGGATAGAATACAGGCTTGGCACCTACCAGACATCTCCAGCTTTAGATGCCTATTTTCATGTACCTAGAATTATTTGGTGGGGGAGTAGTTGGTGCAACATCTAGGGATACTCAGGATTTCTTCCTGACTCTGTACTCAGGGATCATTCCAGGTGGTGCTAAGGAGCTCATATGCAGTGTTAGGAATCAACCCAGAGTTAGCCATGCTCAAGGCAAGCACTTTAATAATTATATGTTTTTATAATTTTTACTTGTATTTACTGAAAGTTTGGGATTTGGGAAATATAGATCAATCAATTTATGTGAAGAAATATGGTCTATCTCCCACTTTTTGAAATCTTGTATTAGAGGTAAAAAATAACTCAAGGCATTCAGACATGAAACTGCTCCTTTCTTGTTCATTTCATCATTTCATCGCTTTTTGTTTTCTGGTAAGGGCCCACTTGTAGTGGAAAATGAATCTCCTAACTCTATAAACTGCAGGACTTCTATGGACTCAGCTTGGAGAGATTTTAATTATTGCCTTCTTTTGTTTTGTTTCAAGAATGGGAGTGAGAGGAAATTTTGGGGTACACAAGAAGGCAAGAGGGCAGGAATGATTGATGGCCATAGAAAGTCCTGACAAATTTGTAGTCAATATTGTTTGTCTACAGCAGCTTGAATGACAAAAGAAGTGTCAGCAGCTGGCTGAAGTCTCATTCTTCAGGTCCAGGCCTCAGAGTGAGAATAGGGGGCTGGAGAGAAAAGCCTGTCATGGGTAATTGGAAAAATCACTCCCGATGAGTGAGGGAGGCTGATAGTTATGCACTACAGAGAGAATTTAGTGTGGCTTACACAGCTGATACAGGCACCTAAAGTAACTGGCTTTAGTTTTTTGCCTAATTAGCAAGGCCACTGAAAGGATCAAGCCCAAGAAAGGAAGCGTCATACTGCCTCAGACTCATAGGTGCTTGTTAAAGACGCCAAATCCTTTTACTTGGTTGTCACACCCTAGTAGTTTTCCCAGTGACTTTATTTTCTTTTTGTGAAGGGGCCACTCCTGGGCAGAATTTCCCAGTTAGGTGGGCCTGATGGTGCTGGGCAAAGAAGAGATGGCATCAGGACCTTACTGGTATTGCTGGGAGGTGACTATGGGCCTTGCTAATGAGAAACATGTACTCTACCACCAGAGAACTAACTCCCCAACCTTGGAATGCCTTGTTTTTGTGGGTTTCTCTTCTGTTCTTGCCATTTTTGGGGATCAGAGGAGGAGGGGTGACACCTGACTGTGCTCAGACCTTATTCCTGAGTCTGTTCTAAGGGATTTCTCCTGGAGATAGGTGCTCAGGGAACCATATATGGTCCAGGAATCAAATCAGGGCCAACTGCATGCAGGCAAGCACCTTAATCCCTGTTATCTCTCTAGTCCCTATTCTTGCTTTCTTAATGATGCCATGAAGTAGGTACCAAGGACAATTTTGGGACCATATGAGAATGGGAGGGGAATGAAAGGCTGTAATTCTACCCGCAATGCCCCCATCTTTCTGACTGTGAGTGTTGGGCTGGGCTGAATGTATCATGGACATTTCCAGCTATTGCTCTAGCATACATAGGAGAAGCTCCTTTCGCCATTTAGTAATGAGCTTACCTGTTAACATTTCTCACCTTCAGATGATGTGGCTTCTGAGAGTTGTGGTTTTTTATCCAGAGGAAGTGTGAGAACTTGTGGTTTTATATGGTCTGGGGAGTTTGAGAGGGGAAGTGGATAACTGGTTTTCTGAGCCCCCAGAGGCCTGCTGTGTCTGGGCTATCACCACTGGCACCTGGACATGTGTCTGCAAAGAAATCCTGGATTCTTCAGTTGTATTTTAACTGTTGCATCCTGTATCCCAACATTGCATCATGTACCCTATCATGGCTTCCTGTTGTTGGTAGGCTTTTGAGAAGCAGAGGACAGCTTTTTGGCTTGTGGTAACTATTTGGCTGCCAAGGCTGCAGCCATTGAGCTGGAAAGTCCTGCTTCATTTGTGTTGTCCTTCCTTAGGGACATGTAGGGGCTGGTAGCATTTTATAAGAAGGATGTGTCCCTAAAGCCTGCATAATTCAAAATGTGCATTATTTAGGCTATAACTTGAGATCAGCTTTACAATTCATTTGGCCTACCAGCTTTGAAATTATGTGAGCCTTGCAAGGAATCTCAGTTGGGGGAATGTGTTTCAAATATTGAGCATGAAGAGAAATTTCACTGATGTCTTTAAATATCACATGGTTTCAAGTTTGCGTGAAATGTAACCACAGTAGGCTAATACAGGTAGTTTATGTCTGGTCATTCTTATAATTATCTAAAGCATAATCTAGTTCATGGGCTAATTGCCCTAAATTCTACTTCTAGAAAAATGGGTATAAGTCTTTTGTAAGAAAGAGGATAAGACAATAGGACTTGGAAGGCATTTTGAGGCAAATGTTGGTGCTGTAATTACTACTTTTCTAGGTGGCTACTTCAGAAGGGCTCAAAAGCAAATTGGTTTCTTCCCATTCAGGAAATACATATTCAGTAAGTATCTACGAAGGTTCCAGGTAATATATGTGACATGAGGGTACAATGAGGATCAAGAGTTGAAGTCAATGAACTAAAATGAAATGATTATGAATTTAAAACTAAAACCAGACAAATGACCCTGACTTCGTTATATTGTTCTCTTTAATTTTTTAAATTTTTCATTCATAAACTAAGCTCAGAATTTAGCTGAAAATATGACGTTACCACTTGGTGTGAGGAGAAATATATAGTTATTTAGCATTTGGGGGGACATTCAAAAAGGAAATGAAGGACTTAAAAATTTGTGTGTGTTCTACAAACACACAAAAAAACCCCTTAACTACTGTGGAGATTACATGCCTTTTCCTAATTCTGTATCAAGTAGTTTTTAGCTCAGTGTTGAGCTCCATAATGATATCAATAGTCTTTAAAAAAATTTTGTCCAGCGCTTATTCAAAGCAAAAAATGAAAAAGGAGTAGTTAAAGCAGTTACTTTATGCTCTGTTCAAAATGAGATTTCCTGGAGGAACTTTCCATTTTCTAAAACGAACATCCCTTGAGCCAGTTATTATCCATAAATATGGATTCGCTAAATGTGGGTTTGCTTAAAAACAAGGTATTCCCAACTAACCTCATTTCCTTTTTTGATAAAGTGGGGAGACTGGTGGGAGGGGAAATGCCACAGACAAAATGTGTCTGGATTTCAGGAAGACATTTGATAGTTTCTTGTGATGTCCTTATGGGAAAGACGGTGATAGAGGAGCTGAGTGACAGCCACACCAGGAGGGCTCATAGCCGGTTGGATGAAGACCTGTCTAAAGGGTATTCGGGCAGGAAGCTTCAGGGGTCCTTTAGTGGGTTTCACCTTTCTAATATCTTGCTTGACCCGAGGCTTGGATGATTGTAATAAAGCAGACAAATTAAGAGAGGACAACAAATAACATAAGTTGAAAGTAAATAGATCCTTTATTTTGTTGTGTGGATTTGTTGTAGTGTCTGTTTGCTGGGGAATGTCTCTGTGAGAACTAGGAATTTTTGCTGAATGTGAGCTCTGCAGGAGCAGCCAGTGTGCATAGAAAATGTAGGGATCAAGGCCATCTTCAGCTGCCTTTTTGTTAGAAAAGCAGCTTGGAAAGCAAGAAAGCAGTCATCTCACCAGGCCCTTCTTCAGTGTGAATGCATTTAGAATATAGTTCAGGATAGGATGTTACAATCTGATTTTATGGAGAGAGCTGGAATAAGCCCCAGTAGTGAAAAAACTCAAGGAACCACTTACGCAAGAGACGGAGGATCAGGGGCTGTTGGATTTGGAAAGAAAGATGGTCCTGTGGGACAGAATTGGTGATCTAACACCTGGTTTCAAAAACCTATAGAAATGCCAAAGACAATAGGGAATTAAAAGTAGGTCCGAGGGTACTGAACATGTGCTAACAGGAGTCTTTTAGTCTGTTAGTAGAAGGACTTGGTCATGATTATATTAATTCTACTTTATGGCTTATGTAGAAAAGTTGTGGGTGCTATAGAAAATGATGGTTAAAAGTTGGAATAAGGGGCTGATGTACAGACTGATACTTGAGATTTGGTCTATTTATCTAGTGGCTGTATGAATGAAAGCAATTTATTTCATGTCTCCATGTCATGAAATTTTTATCTATATAATATAGAAAATAACAATTTCTTTCTCCTCTGGTTCCCTGGGAACTTAAATAAGGGTCATGATGTACTTACATTTTTATCTGCCACCTACAAGATTTTCAACAAATGATATTTCTGATTCCTGTAAGGTTGGAAAGAGACACATATATCTAGGCCATCTTTCTAGGAAATCTTTAATTGTACTTGAGTCTTTGTATTCGTCTTGCTCAGCCTAAACCTCTTTTCAGCTTCATCAGGGCATATATGTTCATTGCTTACCTAAATACATATCATTAAATGAAGTGGGCAGTGGCTTTGAGAACATGTGCTTCATTCTGGGGACCTAGGAGTATGCTTTTGCTCATTTTCTTGGGAATAATACAGTAAACCAGAGAAGGATATGCCTAAATTAAAATTGTGTTAAGATTTTTATGCCTACAAATTTGTTATTGTTTCTATGCCTTGTATTAATATAATATGAATTCAGCAAGAATTGAAATAATTGTACAATTAAAAAAGAATTATAGTCATGTTTAGAGAACAAAAGACAAATGGAACAGAGGCATCACCATGCATTATGCTTTTACCCTACTTCCTGGTTGTACCCTGTCATAGTTTGTTGACAGGACACCCACACCACATCTGTTAGGAGAGCAAACTATTTCCAGGAGTTTGTCTTCTCTTTCTCCTTTTCTCCAGCCTTCTTCTGTCTTGCAATTGCCTGAATTCACAGCAGAAAGTCACCAGAGGGCATTCTCGGATCATCTATTATCAAGGGACTACAGCTGGAAGGAAGTATCAGACCATTCTAAAGTCTTCTTTTGGAGTAAGTGCAGTTTCTCAGTCATGATTTCATGCTTGGAGCCAGAAATCTTCCTTGCTAAAATAAACTGTCACCCAACCCTAAGATATCAACAGAGATATTCTACTGGTTGACCACAGGTTTCAGGGAACTCTGCTTCCATGTTGGTAACACCTTGTTCTTAAAAGCTGGGCAGGAATCACAGCAAGTATAGAGACATGTAGTTTAGGGATTCAAAGAAGAGGTGAATTTGGTTCTAGCTTTTGATTTGATTTCTTGACCTTCAGCAAATCATTTTTATGCCCCAAGTTTCAAATTTCTCATTTGTAAAATGGAAGACTAGAAAGAATATTTGAAATTATTTTGAGTTCTAACAATTATTGAATTCTTTTTTTTCTTCCCTCCCTCACCTTCCCATCCGTCCTGATTAAACTAAAAGATAAACTAGAATTTACTGACACTGTGTTTGGGAAGGTTTATTAGGAACCTAGTGTGCTGAAGAAATGATCTCTAGAGGACTGTGTACCAGGCATACTGCATATTGTAGAGTTGGAAGTTGGGCATCGGAGTTTGAATGGAGGCTGCTGGAATATGTTTTCCTTTAGATATGAACTATCCATGGGATCTATGTAGTCTAGTACTTGAAACATTGACTCTATGTCTAAATTCCAGAGGAAAAACAAAAGATGTTTTAAATGTTAAGCATGTATATTATGGAACATAGTTTAAAATATTGTATGCATTTTTTTGTGTGGGGGGAAAAAAGACTAAAGTAAAACTTGGGACTTGGAGTTAGATGCTTTGATTAATGCATTTAGATCTTCTGAAATTAGAACTATATCATTTCTTTAGGAGTGCATGAATAGGAAGTTGAGGAAAATTAATCCCTTGGACTTAATTTTTTTTTATTAATTGGAGTTTTGTGATTTACAATTATGATTACGACCATCCTGTTGTTCGTCGATTGCCTCGAGCAGGCCCCAGTAACGTCTCCTTCGTTCTAGCCATGAGATTTTTTAAAAAGTGCCATATTCAAGGCTTTTTCAGGGTTAGGAGAATGAGACCCATCATTGTTACTAATACACCCATCATCTGGGTACCTTCCTCCCTCCTTCAGAGACCCCCAAATCCCCTTTTTCACACAACCCCAACTCTGTATGATCAGTTCTAGTCCTGTAGCCTTTGACCTTGGGTTATGCTTTGAAGGTATCTTAAATTGAGTTCCTAGAAGCAAGCCTGAAGTGAGCATCCATTTGTATGCAATTTACTGAGGGAAATTAGGTTTTTCTCTAAAAGGAGGAGAAAAAAAAAACACAAACCCCAAATTACATATGTGAATAAATGAGAAACAGGAAAAGAATAAGAAAAGAACCTGAATAAAAATGTGTTTCTCAAGGAATATGCTCTTTTTTATAGGGAAGAAAAATAAACCACTTCACAGAATTAATGGCCGTGAGGCCAGGGGCTAGGATTTCGGACCTTCGTATTGCTTAGTCATTAGCATCCAGAGATCCCTGTGTGAAGCCTGAGAAGTGACTCTCCTTAATGGGAGCATAGACCAAAAGGGAATTATTCTCTAGAGGGAAGAACAGCCCTGAGCTATAAGCAGCCAGTGCTATACAGGACCAGCTCACACAGGAGCTGACTGTGAGTGAGCTTTGTTTCCCAACTCACCTCTGAATGGGAGCTTAACACTTGGTCACCAGTGGGAGCATTTGCTTGAAAATCAACAGAAGCTACCAAATGGGGATGTTTTGCACCCCAACTGAGAGTTGGTTGTTAAACAGCAGTGCACCAACCTAGCCCTCTGGCCAGCTGGCAGATGGGACCGAGGTTGGTGAATGGGGCCCAGGCAAGCAATTCCTGTAGAACTCACCTTTCATAGATTCTTTCTAAAGATATGCAATTTTACCTGAGTTTATTACAGCTCTTAGTGTGATACCTAGGATATGGAAACAATCCAAATGTCCAAGGACAGATTGAAAAAAATTGATTTTGGTATATACACACAACGGACTACCATGCAGGCTAAGAAAAATGAAAGGTTGCAGTTTACTGCAGTATGAATGGAACTAGATGATATCATGTTAAGGTATGTCAGCAAAGAAGGACAAAGACCAGGAAATCTTACTCAACTGCAGAATGTAGAGAGAAAATACAGTATTACAGGGCCTTGGCCATGGGTGCGTGACAATACCAATTACCAACCAGTGTGTGGAGCACTGGAGGAATGAAGACCAGGTCACATAGGGAACATAGTGGAAGGTGTGGGCACTTTGATGTTGGTGGTGGTGGTGTGTGGTAATTTTGTACATTAGTACTATATACATTAATACTATTGCAACTGTCTTACCTACACAATAATTTGAAAATAAAAATCCCAGATCCAAAATGTATAGAGTATTCACAGGCATAATTATTCACAAAATAACAATAGGCACAATTAATTTTTTAAAAATGTTTCTGGGGGACTGAACCCAGGGCTCATATATGCAAAATATGAGCTTTGTCCCTGGACCTAGTAATGTTTTTTGAGTGTGAGAGAAGAAAAGCAGAAAATTGAGATAAGAGCATATAAGCAAAATTACCTGAAGTGAGGTACAGGTATGAGAGACTCTTTTGTAATGTTTAGGAGAAAATTCAGAATAGCTATTACCACTGTTTTCTAGGAGATACTTTTCAGAACTTATTGAAAATACTGTACTTGATGCATATGATAGAAGGACAGACATTTTATTATGGCTTACTTGCTAGTGAAACTTTTAAATATATATTAGAGAGCATAGTGTAACAAATCTCATGCACCTAACACCCTGATTCAACAAATTAAAAAAAGTTAAACAGTTTATTTATGCTTCAAAATTAAAACCTAGGTCACTGATTCCCAAGGAAACCAGTGTTGCAGGCCAATGAGCTGAGCCATGACTCTGGGCTTATTTCAGTGTACAATCACTGCTTCACATGGTTCAACAACAGTTTTTAACTTACTCCCAATTTTCTTTAATTAATACCTTCAGTCTCTCCCCCTTTGAGGGTAGGGGAAGTTTTGAAGACTTAATCTAATAAATGTTGAATGTAGGGCCTAAGAAATAGTTCAGCATGTAAGACTCTTGCATTGTTTACAGGTAAACCAGATTCAATCCCCAGTGCTGCATAATGTACCCCAGTCCTGCCAGAAGTGATCCCTGAATTCAGAGCCAGGAGTAAACACTGACCATAGCCAGGTGTACCATCCTCAGCAACCCCAAATTTGAATGTTGTCTAAAAAAAAAAAGCCGAGTTTACTAAGAACTGGGCAGAAATTTTTGTGGACTAAAGGCAGTTATAATAACTTCTTCTAACATAATAAACTATAGTAGGAATCATTTGGTGATACCATCATATAAATTCTACTATATGCTGCTATTTTTATTTATTTTTGTTGTTGTTGCAGGGCTGACTCCTGACTCTGTGCTCAGGGGTCACTCCTGGCAATGCTCAGGGAACCATACAGAGTGCCTAGGAATAAACCTGGGTCAACTGTGTGCAAGGCAAGCACTTTACTTGCTGAATTATCACTCTAGCCCCAATATGGACCTACATTCTGATAACCATATGTGTATTATACATATGCATCTCTCTCTATAAAGGTCCTCCTACACATATATATTTAATTCCTCCTAAACCGATGGACTGGTGGCAGAAAGATTAATGGGGCTTCAGCAAAGGAATCCAGAAATTATTTGCTATGCAATTCCTTTTTGGTTTTTTGCTCCTTTTGATTTTTGGGCCACATGCAGTGGTGTTCAGAGATTACTTCTGATCTATGCTCAAAGATCACTCTGGGATGGTCATGCGGAACCATATGGGGTTTCAGGAATTGAACCTGAGTCAACCACCTACTAGGCAAGTGCCCTAGCCACTGTACTATCCTTTGCACGCTATTTAATTATTTTCTATTCCACGCTTTTTATTTAGTTGAGATATATAGAAGCAAAACATTAGACAAATTTCTGAGTGCAAATCCTAAATGGTCTTCCAACTCAAGAAAAATATCCAAACCACCACCATAAGATAAACATTTTAACTTTTAGTAAAGGCCCTCCCGTTGATCATCGATTTGCTCGAGCGGGCCCAGTAACGTCTCCATTGGAGACTTTGTTGTTACTGTGTCTGGCATATCGAATACGTCACGGGGAGCTTGCCAGGCTCTGCTGTCCGGGCGAGATACTCTCGGTAGCTTGCCGGGCTCTTCGAGAGGGGCAGAGGAATTGAACTCGGGTCAGCCATGTTGGCTGCGTGCAAGGCAAATGCCTTACCCACTGTGCTATCGCTCCAGCCCTTTTAACTTTTAGTTAAGAGGGATATAAAGGATTTTTGGTGGGGAGGGCCGGCCATACCCAGTGGTTCTTAGGGCTTACCCCAGGCTCTGTCCTCAAGGATCACTCCTGGCAGGACAGGGCCCCAAGTGTAGTGATAGGGATTGAACCCAGGTCTCTCACATGGCAAGTGCCCTATCTGCTTTACTATGAATTTTGGACCCAGGTGAGGCTCTAAGTTTTATTAGAAAACAGAAGCAAGATTTTCTTTTTTTTATCTTAAATTTGCTGTGCTTACAGATTATGGCCCCTGTACTTTTAAATTTGCTTTTCCCCTTTTACAGTCTTTGTAAATGTGAGATAAGAGATGGCCTTTGACCTCTTTCTAAGAAAAACAGATTTTCTTTTCTTATTGGGCACTCTGCTTTCCTTCTTGGTGGTTGCAACTCCAAAGACAATGCAGACATGAGCTCTTGTCCATCTGGACTTGAATTAATTTGTAGTAGTCCTGAGGACACGCATGTTTGGAAAATTTATATTCAGTATGAATGAATAAGCCAGAAAAGTTTTGTTTTAGCTATTACATATTTATCACTAGAATCTTCTACCAAGGTTCTTTGGAAGTGGACAAATGACTTAAAATATGAGACCATTGGGAGTGCCAGAAAGCCAGTAGTGAGGGAGGAGTAGATACAGTAAGAACAGAGAAATAGCTCTTGGAGATAAATGTCTAGTTGTTTTCTAGTAAATTGGTGGCAGTTACATGACAGGAACTGCCCAAGATAAAGCCCGGTTCTTTGTGCCTGTGAGAACTGAAGAGAGGCTGCTCTGATGCTGTAGACAAGTGTACGAACTGGTCATCCACAGGGTTTTCACTTGCCGGTTCCATGGAAGAGGTTGTTGACAGGTTGTATGCCTGGACCTATAAAGAACAAAAGCAGAAAATAAAAGAAAACATTATTTCCTAAGGGATGGTTAAAGCTGAAGATTGGAAAAGGTTGAGAGAGTATCAATTCCTACAACTCATCTCTTCTAGCTAGTAAATCTTGAAGATATATTTGTTAAATTTTAAATTGACCAAATGCTGGCTGAATTTCTGTTGATGTTTCCCCACAGCTACTAGGAATCAGATAATTCTTTCAGTGGGTTTCTTGCCTTCTTCTATCATGCTTATTTTCCTGTTATTTTTTTCATTATTTCATTTTATTGAGATGTCATAATATCATAGAAAAAACAATTCATAATCAAAGTACATGAATATTTCTGAGTGTTATCAAAGAGAAAACTAAGTTTTTTAGAACATGTGAATGTGTGGATGTATATTATTGGAAGTGGTTAACATTTTAAAAAGTATACTACTTTTAGAGCACCTTTAAATTCACAGCAAAATTAAGTGGAGGGAGCAAATATTTCCCATATATACCCTGCCTCTATATATACAATGCCTGTGTCACTAACATCATCTAAATCAGAATGATACATTCATTACAATAAAATAAATCTTCTAAGCAGTGCCTAGAAGGTCCAGGGCCCAGCAGTATTCAGCCTAGCATTATGGATTGGTCTTTTCAGTAATTAGGACCAGAAAAAACAGAGGGCCACCAGGAGCTCCCCTGGATATGCTCAGAGAGCATACGGTACTTGAAATCCAACTCCAGATCTCATACTTTGAAGGCAGGTGCCTCATCACCTTGAACTATCTTCCCAGAACACAGATCAGTTATCATTAAAAAATTATACATTGTTATATTATCAGCACAGTTTCTGGTTTGCACAAGAGATATTCAGTGTTGTTTATCCCATAGGCTTTGACAAATATTCAGTGACATATACTCCAATTATAGAATAATACAAAATAGGTTAGGATTTCATTTTCTTTGAAGTACAATTTACTTAGAGAAATGTAAGAATAGAGATGCTTGTTCGAGAGGTAACATTGGCTTCCCAGAAGGGAAAAAGCTGAGAGTTTACAACTCAGGTTGAAATATGGGCTAATCTTCAGGGTGGAATGTTCCATGGTTTCATTTTTAAAAGCCTAATTAAAAAAATTCTAATTGTTTATTTGTTTATTTTCTTTATTTTTTAAACCAATCTCCCCATAAACCATAGTCTTTGACATAGCTTTTTATTTTTCCCCTCATAGGTTATCTTACCTCTTCCTATACCAAGCAATATTCATTGTGATAACATGTTACAATGTGCATGGGAGAAAAGCACATTGGACCATTTTCTTTTTATTGGAGCACATACTTCGTGAATAAAGAAACTAGACAATAAAAATTCACTGACAGAATGAGGATACTGGTGTGTATTCAGTTATCCCAAGAGGAGGGCTCCTTAATTTAAGTTTATTGTTGGGCAAGGATTCTAAGCAGAGACCAACAGAGCACAAGTCTTTAAAAACTCTTTTAATGAGAACCGCCTTCGAGTTCCTTTGAACATTAGCAACTGAAGCTCTTTCAAAAATTAGAAAACATACTCATGTGGAAATGAATCGCAATCAAACTGATTCTTATTAGTGTATCTCTACCACATAACAAGCACCAGAAACCTTAATTTCCTGTTGTGGTGCTGGAATAATCAAGGGAACCCAAATGACCAAATGCTAAGTCCACTTGACAGTAGAGATATCCTAATGGTCTTGGTTACCCTAAACATTTAGCTATGCAATGAATTTATGACCCGAATGCCAAGTTAAAAGCAACCCAGACCCCTTTATTATGCACTTAATTTGTCGTGACAGGGGCAAAGGGGAAATAGAGGATTAAAATTAAATGAAGGATAGAAAAGAGCAAATTAGGAAAGTGGCGAAGCATTATGTCAAAAGTGTAGAGGATAAAAATAAATTTCCTTCTCCTCTTCATTATTTTGTTTTGAGACCTACCTGCCAACAATACAAACAGGAGAGGAAAATCTATATATGTGCATACAAGGGCCGAGCAAAGACAGGAAACTCAAAAAGCGTGAAGAGGAGACTGACACACTATCCTAAGCAAAGCAAAAGGCTTGGAACTCCTTCGTGGGAGGAAGGCAATTCATGTGAAGGTGAGCGGAGGTAATGTTTGGCCATAAACATTGCCCTCCCAGGCAGGTGAGTTTGTATTCTCAAAGTTTTTTTTCCTGGCACTAGTTTCTTTTCTCACGTTCATTTCCCTTAGAGAAATGTAACTGTTTTCAGAGATTCTCCGGTGTCTCTCTCTGTTTACAAACTAATCTACTAAAATAGTCGTTTTTGTTGAGAGGCATGTTTTGGGGTGGTGTATTAAGCTGCTCTTCAAAAGTCATAGAGAGAAAAAAGGAAGGCTACTGCATGTGTCTATCAGTTCTTCAATGTTGACACGTATTATTGATACTAAGTGTCAAATGACACAGTAGCAACATGATGAAGGAAGAACATTGACTCTGTGATTACAAAAGGAAGAAAAGACAGACTCTTCTCTCTCATGGGGTAGCTGAGAGGGTTAAAGTTGACATAGTGTGAGAAAAGTACTTAGCTGTGAAACTCTAGTAAAGTGCAGATATTATTTTAAGTTAAGAATTGACGTGTATTCCCAAAGATCCCGTGACAGGATTAACTTGAGTGAAGCAGAATAGCATATAATCAAATTTTAAATTGGGTTATATAGTTTTTATAGACACCAGGGACAACAAAAATCCAGGGAAATCAAAGTACTTACTCAAAGTTCCATGGAAGAGAAAAGACTTGAGGTTTTTTTTTTCTTTTAAATGTGAGTGAAAAAAAGAAACAGAAAAAGGTAGATTGAGGGGAAGCTTTATAGGTAGGGAAGATTTGGTTTGGTTTGGTTTGGGCCACATTTGGCTGTGCTCAGGGCTAACTACTGGCTTTGTGCTCAGGGATTATTCCTGGCAATGCGTTGCTCAGGGGACATGTCTTGCCTGGGATCACACCTGAGTTGACCAGGTGTTTGGTGTGGTTTGGGCCACATTTGGCTGTGCTAAGGGCTAACTACTGAGTTGTGCTCAGGGATCACTGCTGGCAATGCATTGCTTAGGGGACATGTCTTGCCTGGGATCACACCTGAGTTGACCATATCCAAGGTGAACTCTTTAACCACTGTACTATCACTATGGCCCCCCAGAATGAAGATTTTAATAGTACAGCTAGGATATATTTTAAAACTAAAATAGGAGCTAGAGACATAGTATAATGGGTAAGGCTGTTGCCTTGTATGTGAATCTAACCCTGGTTAGATTCTCAGTACCTCAATTAGTCCCTGGTCATCACCAGGAGTTATCTTTAAGCACAGAACTAGGAGTAAGCTCTGAGCAAAGCCCTGAGTAAAGCCAGGTGTGGCCACAGTATTTCTCTTCCGCATGCCCCCCACAAACAAAAATTAACAATATATACATATACATACATATATATATATACATATATATATCTAGGAATGGGGAGGTAATTGCTGAGACCTGTCTAGAAACTTTGAATACAGAGCACCTATTCATATATTCAGTATTCATTCATTTATAGAACTCTAAGTCAGCGTTGAGTGCTAGAGGTACAAAGATGGCCAAGATTTTTTTTTTTCTTTTACTTCAGTGAGTAAAGATTTGAACTTACTGTTTTGGATTTTTTTGAGAGACAAGAGGGCCTCCCATGCTGTGCCAAAAGGAGCTGGAGTCCACTTCTAATAGCTCATCATCCAGTCAGTGCTTCAGAGATAGACCAAGGATGTGTTTCTGCTTGATCCCTGCAGTGATGAGGGCCACCAGGATCACACCAGGCATTGTTCAGGGACCTCCTGAGCTATATCAATGACACTCAATGTATTATGATGTGGTTCCTTGGGTCAACCTGTATACAATCTCTCTGGCTCCTGGAACTAATGTTTTGAAAAGTACAGAACAGAACAGTACCAGTGGTTTTGTACCTACATAGGGGAACTATTCAGTGATGAAAGATGGACTTATACTGTGAGATTATGTAAAGGAACATGAGAGGAGGCGAGTTTAAAAGTAGGAAGAACATTACATAAAATTTAGATTAATTTATAGAATGGGTTTTTGTATTTGTTGCTAAGCTTCTCCCATATATGTTAATTTAAATGTTTTAGGAAGGGTAAATAGTATCGACAGTCCATGTTTCTTTATCTTATATTAAGGATAATGTGAAAATTCGAGGTGGCCAGTGTAAAGAGGAAAGTTATTGGTATTGGAAAGATAAAGAATCAATGGTGAAAAAAAAGTTCAGGGATTGGTGAAAATGAAGAAAATAGAATTACGAGAAAAACAGGTACAAATACATAAAAGAATGGCTTCAAAAAGAACAGGAGGGTATTAAATTAAAATAAAAACCAATGGCTGAAGAAGGAAAAATCAAGTTCACCAAAGAGTAAGTGACAGTTGCAATCCATTGGGAAGAGTTGGGTCTGAATTTAAATGCCAACTCTCCTTTCTGGTGGCAAACTTGCTCTCATCTAGTGGGTAAAAAACTTCATAGAGATGTTATAGCAAGTAACACCCAGTGCACGGTATGCATGAGCAAATACTGAAGTATCTTTCATTTAATAAAATATGGAGTGATTCATTTAAAAAATAAAAAGAAAAGAATTTTGCAAACCCTCAATTAAAAAAAAAGAAAATACGGTATATTTTAACTCTACATGCCAATACTTAATGTGGGCAAAAGGACATAATACACAGGCTTAAGAGAGAAGATTCTAAGTAAAACTGAGCACATATGGGTGGTGTAGCTATGCAAGATGAAAGACCAGGATTTTGACATAGCTTGACTAGGGATTATTTATTTATTTCTTTTTTATCCCAAGGCAGTGCTGTTTACTGATGAGGTAAACCTAATGAGCATCTATGAGATTTTCCTGCAAGTAGCACACTGACATCGCCCACCTGCTGTTTCTCCTCTGAGGTCACTTCATTAAGGAGTATTTTTTTTATATGACACCTCATTAGGCCAGGATGTCATCGGCGGGAAACCGTTCAGCAGGAGCCCAGGGAGAAACTTCCCCTGCATGCGAGAGTGTTTCTTGCCTGCTAGAAACACTCCTGACCCAAGCAGATCCTGCTTTTAGCATCCCTTTGAAGGTGAGGTCTGTGTGGCCACAGTGTGGCCTGTGGTCCAAGTAGCTGATGTGTGGTTGTGCTTTGGGTTTAAGCCTGAGAATCATGAAGAGGTGTGGGTTTGAGGGACGGGGAGATCATAAGGCGCCGTGGCCACAGCAATGGTTGGGTAATGCATGTCTAAAGATTGAGCCAACGGAGCTGGCAAAGGAACAGCCGTCGGTACTGGACAGACCTGGAGACCTTGTGGATGCTGCAGCTTGTGGGCTTTGAGAAGCAGGGTGGTTTTTGTTTTTGTTTTCTCAATATGACTGTTTAATTAGATTGTTTCAGCTGAAAGGGAAGTCAGGAACCGAAACATATCTCCAAACTTGGTTTAAGTAATCTGAGACCCTATTCAGGCCAGCAGTCTGGAGGACTTGGACTGGAATTTTAAATTTTATTAACAACTTTATTTTCTACTATTTGCCAAGCTTTGGTTCAGGCATTTTTGCTGAGTTGAAAACTGTGGAAATTTGTTGTAATTGGAGGGGAAAGAATCACATGTGGTTTCTTCCAAATCTTTTTCCAAATTTCTTTTTTTGTGTGTGTGTTCTGAATTCCATGGGAAAATGACCCAGAAGGGTCATTTTCTCCTCTAATGATGCAACAATGCTTTGGTTTGCTTTGCCTGTTTTTATTTTTTAGCTGCATTATAATTACATTTTCCCACACAACTCATTTTTTTCCTTCCAAATTAGTAGATATAAAATTCTGATGGTTCTTCAGGGGTCTGATCTTTAGATATTCTCTCCTTGGCTGTCTTTTGTGTGGGAGGAAATGATGCAGGCCAGCCAGATCCCAGTCTGCAGGCTCTGTGGCAATCCATCACCACCCTCACCCCCACCTTTTAATTAGCAGTTGCAGGTGAATCACTAATTGGCCCGGCATTTGCATACATAAACCAGAGATGTGCAGGCTTACAGTTATAAATCTTGGTCGTTCAGGCAAAGCATAGTTGCTAGAATTCATCCCTCATCTCCTACTATTGCATCCTCAGCTCTTTACAAAGGGTTGTCTCTCATTGGTACTTATAAGTGGTTAAAAAATTAATTGCTATATGAGTTTGTCAAAAGAAGGAGAATCATTTATTTTGAAGAAAGAGATGAAGAAAAACTATCCCCACAGGACTCCCAGTAAGGGGGCGGGGGGGGGGCATGGTGCTTGAAAAATAGCACATTTTCTAAATTTCATGGAGCTCTTTGGCGGCATTAACTGGGAGAGCACTAGCAAACAGAAAATGCTTGTGGAATATATGCTTTCCAGAAATATCAGTTTAGCTTGTGAAAGTTTAAGTTTTCTGTTTGTTTAATACTTCAGTCCATATTGACTTTGAACTTTAGAAATATACGAGAAATTCAGATTTCTCAATATTGAACTGGATCACTATATCATCAGATCTCTTGACTCCTGCCCTGTGAAGATGTGTAGCTTCTTTGCTAATCAAAGCTTTAGTCAGTCTGGAGGAAGGATATTCCAATTGATAATTTAATTAAAGATATATTCCTACAACAAACACTACTTACTAAAAGAATCACAGGTATTATAAACCACAAATAAGTTCCAACATTCATTATTTGTCTTCCCTCTGTCTTACTTCATTTAAAATGGTACCCTCTACTTTCACCTAGATTGGAGAACTGCATGGTTTCATCTGTTCTTACAGCTGCATAGTATTTCACTGTGTATATAAACCATAACTGATCTCCCGTTTGTTTATCTGTCATTGGACATTAGTGTTGTTCCCGTATTGTACTAAATGCTGGAATGAGTACAGGTGTGTGCATATATTTTCAAATTATTGGTTTTGTATTTGGAGGGGAGATTCCAAGAAGATCAATTACTAGGTCATATTGGAACCCTGTTCTTAGTTGTTTTTAGAAGTATCCGTATTGTTTTCCATACGGTTGAGCCAGATAAAATTCATACCAGTAGTGAGTAAGAGTTCCTTTTTAACCACATCCCTTACAACTCTGATTGTTTACCCTGTTCTTGCTGGACGCCATTCTTGCTATTGTCAGATGATAACTCACTCTCATTATGATTTGGATTTTACTGCTAATATGTGATGAATACTTTTTGTTTGCTTATTGGCCATCTGCATATTTTTTCTTTGTGGAAATCTTTTTCTTCTTTTCTCCCTATTTTTAGATGAGACTATTGGTTTCTTTGCTGTTGAACTTTAATAGTGCTTTGTATATCCTGGTTATGAATGAGGGTAGTGCAATTTTTAATGGTGCATCAATCTATATATCTCTGTGGAAGTTTTCATAATAAGACCATTGACAACATTTTGAATTCTTATAAACTTTACCCTCAAGAAGAGACAACTCTATAAGTAGTTGACTATATATGTTCTTTTATTAGGGTCTCTTTTAGCTGGCACCCTTTGGGCTTCTTGGATCTGAATGACTGCATTCTCCATTTTTGGGAACTTCTCAACAATGATACTTTTAACTGTTGCTACTTCATTGGGGTTGCCTCCCTGTACTTCTGGTACTCTGAGGATTCTTACATTGTTCCTCTTCAATTCATCCCTAGGTCTCTTATTCCTCTGAAAACTATTTTGAGGTCTTTCCCCATTATATCTTGTTTTCTGTATGCTTTCTGTAGCTCATCTCAAGCTTCAAGATTCATTCTGTAGCTCATCTCAAGCTTCAAGATTCATTCTCAAGATTCTGTCTTCAGCTGTTGTCATTCTATGGCTGAGGGCACCCACTAAGTGGTTTTTCTTTTTTATCCACTGAGTTTTTAATTTCATCTACTGAATCCTGTATTACTGACACTTCTATTTGTAGCTTTCTTATTTCTGCTCTCATTTCTTTCTGTATTTTGTTGGCTGTCCATTCCACGGTTTCTTTCATGTCTTCCTTTAATTTAGTGTATGCCTGTTCACCGTTTCTTTGAACTCATTGAACATCATCAACATTTCATCTCTGAATTCTTTATCAGAGAGATTGTATGTGGGGGTATTTCCTGTAGAGGCATCAGGGCTCTTTTCTTCATCTACTCCTCGTGGTGGGGATATACGCTGTTTCTTCTTGTTTCTGTGGTAGTATGGAGGTGGATTCCCCCAGTTCACTATCAGTGACCCCCTCTTTCTGCAAGGGAGGATTCTAGATGGGCAAAGTTGATGGTGATCTCCTTTTTCCCTTTTAAGAAAACTACCTCTTTGGTGCTCCTCTGAGCCTTATGTGAGACCACTAGTACAGCTTCAGGGAATGTGTTCTTTTACATCAGGCTTGTTCAGATTCTTGTGTTCACAGTTATTTTGGTGAGTTTTGGGAGGATTTTGATAGGAATAGGCTAGTGGACTATTGGCCTAATGCATTTGGGATAGCCAGGCCGTCCTCTTGAGTGCTAGGTAATGAAGGTTTAGATGTGAGTCCAAAGTGCTGGGAAAGGGAAAAATAATTGTAGTGGTGTGAGTGGCCACAGCCCTGGAGTGGCCACACCCACCTAGACCTGTGGTAGAAGGGGCTGCTTCCTTCCCTGCACTGGACTTGCAGTTTACTTTTTTTTTTTTCTTTTTGGGTCACAACCCAGCTCCCAGAAGAGAACAGCACAGTCTCCTGCATCCGCGCCTGGCTGTTCTCACCAGGGCCCCTTGGAGGAAGGCGAGTTGAGTTTCCCTCCCCACCCCGAGCAGAGCCCCTGCAGCTGAAGACCTCTGGTTCCAGCAACAGCCATGCTTAAGACCACTCTCCACACATTTGGACGAACCTCACACATGAAGGATCCGGCAGAGGAACCCAGGTGTGCAGGATCCAGGGCTTAGATCTCCAAGCCTGCTCTGGATTGGGACTGGGCCTCCTCCACCCAGATCCCCCATCTTCCAGTATGTAGGTGTTACACCCACCAACTGCCCCCGAACCATATAATCCCATCAACGGCCAAGACCCAGAGACTATAAAACCTAGCTCCCGGAAGCACATGGTTGCATTTGCGGCCGCGCGGCATCTTATTATCTAGTTCTTACTCTGGAGAACCTGGCAGGCTACTGAAAGTATCCTACCTGTACAGCAGAGTCTGGCAAACTTCCCGTGGCATATTCAACATGCCAAAACCCAGTAACAATGATGGGTCTCATTCCCCTGACCCTGAAAGAGCCTCGAATGTGGCACTTTCTAAAATCTCAGGGCTAGGACGAAGGAGACATTACTGGTGCCTGTTCGAGGAAATCAATGAACAACAGGATGACAGTGGTACAGTGATACAGTGGGTCACAACCAGTGATGCTCAGGGGTTACTCCTGGCTCTATGCTCAGGAATTACTCCTGGCAGTGCTTGGGGGATAATATGGGATGCCAGGGATTGAGCCCTGGTCGACTGTGTGCAAGGCAAATGGCCTACCCACTGCAGTTCACTTCTGATGCACTCCTAAGACTTGCAGGGGTTCCCTCTGGCCAGGTACTCACTGGACACCTAGGTTGAGAAGGGGACTTTTCAGGTTCACCAGCATGTGGTAGCTGGGAACGCTGCCCCTGGAGCTATGTGTTCTTTTAATAGGACTATTTCGCAGTACAGCGGTAGGGCGTTTGCCTTGCACGCAGCCAACATGGCCGACCCGAGTTCGATTCCTCTGCCCCTCTCGGAGAGCCCGACAAGCTACCGAGAGTATCTCGCCCGCACGGCAGAGCCTGGCAAGCTCCCCATGATGTATTCGATATGCCAAACACAGTAACAACAAAGTCTCCAATGGAGACGTTACTGGGCCCGCTCGAGCAAATCGATGATCAACGGGAGGGTCTTTTATTTATTTTTATTTTTTTTATAGAAAGACATTAGTGATGTTGAATAAAGAATTATCAAATTTTGTTTCATTTCAAATGTTCTCCTCTGCACTGCAAAAGATATATATTCATAAATATATATGTATATATATATACTGTGTATAAACTATATTTTGGGATGCTAGGTTGTGCATAACAGCTGTCTCTGGGTTGATCTAATTATGAATAAATTCAAATTACTGTATTATCATTCTGGGGAGTATGGCAAGAAAAATCTCCTTTTCTCTCTGCAAATTATTCTATAACAATGACAATGGTGAAACTTTGGTCATGATATTTATTCCCATGAAAAGTGATTTTTCTTGATAAGTATATTGGATTTTTTTTAGAAAATGCCTTTTACTTAAGATTCTTTTTTTGCCACTCCACTACAGTTATTTAGAAGAATGATGAAATGGAAAGCAATTTTAGTATGTCAATTTAATGTGGTAGTAAAAAAAATCACAGGTTTTGAACTCAGAAAAATCTGAGTCCTACCTCAAGACTTACTCCTTCATCATTACTTATTCTTAGTAAATTTATTTTATTTCTGTAAGTTCCAGTTTTCTCCTCAACAAAACTTGGCTCATTTACAGGGTTATTGTGGCTACTCAGTATATGATTGAAAATTACTTAGTACAATGCCTTGTTCATAGTAAAGTTCAAAAATCATTACTTACTAGTCGTATCGTTAGTGTAATGGATAATTTATGAACCTGTGTACCTAAATGACTGATATCCTAGTAATTTAGGGATAATTTTTAAATAGGATCTAATGTTTTTCTTTTTTGTGAATTTATAAGAGATTATATAAAAATGAATTAAAATTAAAAGTAAAATTAATCAATCAAAAGCAATATTAAAATTGTAAAACAGTAAAACTTTTTTCCCTTTGAAATGAGAATGCCACCCAAGGAGATAGTGGGGAGAGGTTCTGGAAATGAGGAGGCAGACTTGTGATAATTATTCAAAGGTTTGACATTTCAGTGGTGTAGCGGTGAGATAACTATGTACAACAGAGTGAAAAGAGGCAGGGATGGAGAGACAGTACAGAGGCAAGGCACTGTGCATTCAGATGACCCAGGTTTGATCCTCAGCACCACATAATGGCCTCCAACCACTGCCAGTAGTGATCCAGTGATCCCTGAGCACAGAGCCAGTTCCTGAGAACTGCCAGGTATGTTACCCAAATCAAAACCACATAAACAAAACCATCAAAAGTCAATACTAGTGGCTTTCAAACATATGATCAAACTATAATTTATAACTTAAAAACCTTAGTTTTCTAAAGCCATAGAGTGGTGAGAGAGAGGAAACCATAGATCCTTAGAGGAAGAATATTGATACTGATGGTGGGTTTGGAGTTGGAACATTGAATACCCTAAATTCTGTTACTAACAGCTATGTAAGTCAGGGTATCTAAGTAAAAATACATTAAATTTTTAAAAGACCCACTTTTGGGTGTCAGAGAGATAGTACAGTGGGTAGAGTATTTGACTTGCATGTGGCTGACCTGGGCCACATGGCAGGCATTTCATATGGTCCCCGATCATCACCAGAAGTAATTTCTTTTTTTTTTAAATTTAATTATTTATTTATTGAATCACCATGGGAAAGGTTACAAAGCTTTCAGGTTTAGGTCTCAGTCATGCAAATATCAAGCACATTTCCCTTTACCAAAACTTATTTTTTACCATGAAGAACCCCAATAAAACCCCACCCCCCACCCCTCCCAGTCCCTGTGGGGCAGATGAATTCTAGTTAACACTCTATCTGCTTTGATTAGATTCATTGTTTCAATAAAAGATTCACCACTATTATTTAGAGTTTACCCCCCCCCCCCCGAATCAGACATGCTGACAAAGCATTGTGAAGTGATTTGCTTTCTACAGCTGGGTTCAAGAATTATTTGTTGGTTTTGGATTTCTGCTATTTTACTTATTGACCCTGGAAGTATTTCTACTGAAAGTCAGATAGTTAAGAAATTGGTTTCTGTGCTCTGGAGTTGTGACCGTGCTGGAGAGCCGCTCGTGGGGGGCAACTGGTGACCTCGGTAGGGCGTGAAGGACGGACCGGAACGCCCCCCTTCCCATGAGGTTTTAGTCGCCCCCACTCCCCCAGCTCATACCTGCTGTCCACAAGGCTCCCATGTGGCCGCCATCTTTCTTTCCAGAGAGGAGAAGGCGACTGGGGCAACACCCTTTCCCCTCTGGACAGACCTGATGGCCTGGATTAACGCATAGTCCGTTCACTTTTCTGCTCCAAGCTGTCGGGTTCTGCATTAAGTCCTTGTGCTTCTGGGGCCGTGGCCGTGCTGGAGAGCCGCTCGCGGGGGGCAACTGGTGACCTCGGTAGGGCGTGAAGGACGGACCGGAACGCCCCCCTTCCCATGAGGTTTTAGTCGCCCCCACACCCCCGGCTCATACCTGCTGTCCACAAGGCTCCCATGCGGCCGCCATCTTTCTTTCCAGAGGGAGGAGGGCGGAAGGGACCAACACCCTTTCCCCTCCGGGCAGACATGATGGCCTGGATTAACGCATAGTCCTTTCACTTTTCTGCTCCAAGCTGCTGGGTTCTGCATTAAGTCCTTGTGCTTCTGGGGCTGTGGCTGTGCTGGAGAGCCGCTCGTGGGGGGCAACTGGTGACCTCGGTAGGGCGTGAAGGACGGACCGGAACGCCCCCCTTCCCATGAGGTTTTAGTCGCCCCCACACCCCCGGCTCATACCTGCTGTCCACAAGGCTCCCATGTGGCCGCCATCTTTCTTTCCAGAGAGGAGAGGGCGAATGGGGCAACACCCTTTCCCCTCCGGACAGTCATGATGGCCTGGATTAACGCATAGCCCGTTCACTTTTCTGCTCCAAGCTGCTGGGTTATGCATTAAGTCCTTGTGTTTCTGGGGCTGTGGCCGTGCTCCAAACTTAACTATGATTTTCAGAGAGAAACGTTGGGTCATTTACTTCCCATGGATCACTTTGTATATAGAGAGGTTTTGAGGAAAAGTCCTAGTTCCCGCATACTCGAGCTGTGGTTGTAGAGGCTTCTGGTCACTGGGGTTCCATCTGGGGGAGGCGGGATGCGGTACCTACCCCATCTGGGGCTTCCCGATGATCTCGGCTCTTTTTGGAGCCTGTTTTTTTTTTTTTCCTTCGGGATCTGTGGATCCCGCCCTCCATGTTGTTCTTCTCTTCGGCTGAATGCTGTAAATATGGCGCTGGGGGGCGGGCTGTGGGTGTGACTTCCGGAATCTGAGGTTACCTGGGAGTTGCAGTCCCGGCAGATTTGAGGAAAAGTCCAAGTTCCCGCATACTCGAGCTGTGGTTGTAGAGGCTTCTGGTCACCGGGGTTCCATCTGGGGGAGGCGGGATGCGGTACCTACCCCATCTGGGGCTTCCCGATGATCTCAGCTCTTTTTGGAACCTGTTTTTTTTTTTTCCTTCGGGATCTGTGGATCCCGCCCTCCATGTTGTTCTTCTCTTCGGCTGAATCACCAGAAGTAATTTCTGAGTGCAGAGTCAGGAGTAATCCCTGAACACTACTCTGTATATGCCCAAAACCAATTAACTAACTAAATAAATAACCACCTTGCCCCCTTTGCAATAAAATGTTTCATATATTTTTAAAATTCAGACAAATTGATTTATGATACTGTGTAAGTTTGAGGTATACAGATTTACATTTCTTTAAAGATATATTAGCATAAAACACCATCACTAAAGTATTCATAACCCTTCACCACAGTTCTTTGGACATTCTCAACCCTTTGTTTGCATCACCCCCTCCTCGTAGCCTCAGTAGTATTTTCACTACTGAGAAATCAGTAGTGAAATCAGTCAGTAGTAATTCCTGAGAACTGCCGGGTATGTCACTCAAATCAAAACCACATAAACAAAACCATTAAAAGTCAATACTAGTAGCTTTCAAGCATATGATCAAACTATAATTTATAACTTAAAAACCTTAGTTTACTAAGGTTACTAAATCAGAATCCACTGGGTTTGTGCATTGCTTTGTTTCTTTATAGTCCACATGTGAGTAAAACCATCTGGTATTTGTCTTTCTCCTTCTGACCTACTTTGTCACTTAACATAATCCCCTTATGACACATCCATATTGTTGTAAATCATAAGATTTTATCTTTTTTTCAATACCAGTAGTATTCTATCATGTTCACATACCACATCTTTTTATCAAATCAACCAGCCATAGGTACTTAGGTAGTTTCCATATCCTGACTCTTGTAAATAATAGCTCAATGAACTTGGGAAGGCATATGTCTTTTTGAACTAATATTTTTGTACTCTTTGAATAGGACTAGAATTTCTGGATCATATTATATATCTGTTTTTAATTTTGTGAGAAATTTCCATTCTATTTTCTATAAAGGCATTACCAATTCATAGTCTCACCAACAGTGTGTTAAACTTAAAAAAAAGACAAAATACACAGCATTTATATCATTTAAGTGCCAAGAGAAAAATAACAATTTAAATAATTAACAAGATATAATTTTTTCTTTTGACTGTACAAAATTTGAACAAGTATATTTTATATTTTTATTGAAGTTACCTAAAAATACTTTCTGAGACTTTTGGAACACATGGATATTATGCAATTCTTTGTGACTGATTTATCAGTTACTCTTATCTGATTTCCATCCCTACTATTAAATTAATAGTTCTCAATCCTGGATGCAGTTTAGAATTTCCTGAGATGCTATGAAAATTTCTAATGCCTAGACTCCATCCTGATATGCTTATGTATTTGGTTTATGTTGTTGGGAATCTCTGGTCTAGATTCTATTTCTAAAATCTCTCAATTACTTCTTGTCTCTTTCCACGGTGCAATGAAGTTTTATTTTCTCTGCAAAGCTACCCTTGGTTTCTGTTAGGAGAGCTGGGATTATGTTGCAGTATCAACTCTCATGTCTTGGTGGCTTAAAAGAAAAAGGATATAGGATATTATTACTTGTGGGACTAAATGTCCTCCTCACATTAGTAGAAGGAGTCTATTACCTGGAAATCCCCCACCCTCCATGTACCATATCAGGATCCAGACTGATCTTCATTCATCTCTCTGTAATGTTGCTGACTGGTATATCATTAAACGAGACCTCAGGGAGATATAATACTGACAACTAAGTGCTATAGCTCAGAAGTAACGTGTGTGATATTTTCTTGAGACACTCTAGCCACTTGGCCAGGCCTAATGCAAGGAGTTTCAAGTTTACCATGTGCTAAAAGGCAAGGGAAAAGTAGTCAAAAGTAGAATCAGTATCTATACATTTATCAACATCTTACAGACTTTTCCTTCTCTTTGAATCCCCATTGTTCTTTTTTTGTACCACATAAGAGATTTATTATGACTTATCATTTTAAATTTAGAATCAGGGAAAGAGATATGAAAATCATTTGGAGTAACATCCTTTCAGATTTTGGTCCTTAATGCCAAAATGGATTATAATTTGTTTATCTTTAAACAAAGTGATCAATACAACTAATATTGTCAACTCATCCACCCTCTCTGCCAAATAGGACAGACTTGCTGTTCAAATGGAGACTTTCTTGGAAGAAGTGCATCTCTGCATTCAGCTGATACTGTGTACATTTATCCTTTAGAGGGTCCTACATTTCATGGTATATTTGCAGCACAGTTTCCTCATATTCCCTTTTGGGATTTGACTACTAGCATTTTAGTGATATTAATAGCTACTGAAGAAATAAGAGTTTTGGATAAAGCTATACAATCCAAGTTCATTTCAAAGTTTTATTGAATGAATTTTTTGCCATGAAAGAAGCTCAAGAGATAGGCAAACAAATAAACTAGACATGATAATCACATCATGTGTATGACAGAAATTATGCTTGTCCCCTAGTGAAGTAAGATTTCTCAGGCCTTGCTAGAGACAGATAAATTTATCATTCTGTAGCAGCAGGGTGGATCATAGCCTGGGTGGCAAGTTATGTAAATATTAATGTTGATTCCAACTCCAGTGTGTCTGCAGTCGTTTTGATGTCTTAACAGTTGAAGGTCAAGGCATTAAAAAAAGTTAAAAAAATGTTGTGGGTGGATTTGGATCTCTTGTTCTACTGTAAAGAAGAAAATCCTCTAATTTTGTCTTAATTATTTTTGTCTCGTCAGTGTCTGTGGCCATCTGAAAACCTCTCCAAGATTCTGGAGCACACTTTACTCTGGGAATCTATCATTACATTCCCCATAAGGTTATCTGACCTCTTTCTTTCTAATTTTACAGTGTCAGTCTTAGAGCTGAATAATTTCAAACAGACTCGCCTGCCCCCAGCTCTTTTCTTTATGGAACAAACCATGAAGAAATACTTGACGAGTGGGTGAAATGACGAATATCCTCAACCTCACAAACTATTAGGAATCAATTTCTCAAGCATCATATCTAATTATTCTCTCTCCTCCCAATTTCAATCCAGGAATCCCAAGGTTAAAGAAAAGCAGCTGAATAAACAGTATTCTTGGTGGATATTCATGTACTACCCACTTTTTTGTTTTTTGTAACTGTAGGATACAAAGGGGAGAGAGCTTCCAAAATTGGCTGAAATTGGCTTCCTTTAATGGCCGAAAGAGACACAGTGTGCAAAGAGAGAATATAACGTGTAGTTCACAATGCAATAGAGTTGAGAGCAATATTTGAAGACCTCTTGTCTAGTGGTTCTTAAGATGTGAATCATTCTCCAAGTTGGGAGGAACAAAGGTTCAGCTGATGTCACTTCCCAGATGACTAGAGTGTAAAAAGAGGTTCAGTTAAGTTGCAAAATGCCAGAGAACATGTGGGTAATAATGTTTGTACACCGTATATAGATCTGTAGAAATAGCCAAATTATATGAAGTAAAGGCCATGTCAAAGAGAGGGCAGGACAGAAAGCTGAACTTAAGGATGGGTGGTCTTTGGATCAATTTACAGTTTTAACATTTGTAGGACAACAGAGGAAGACAGGTGGATGGTCAGTAGGCACTTGGAAAAATGTTCAGCATCACTTGTCATCAGAGAAGTACAATCCAAGATGACAATGAGATACCATCTCACACCAGTGAGAAAAGCACATATCAAAAATAGTAGAAACAATCTATGTTGGCGGGATGTGGTGAAAAAGAACTCTCATCCACTGTTGGTGGGAATGTTGTCTGGTACAGACCCCGTGGAAAAATTATATAGAGAGTTCTCACTAAACCTAGAATTAAACTGCTGTATGACCCTACAGTTCCACTTTGGGCATCTTCCTCTAGGACATAAACACACTCTCTCATAAAGAACATAAGCACATCATTATTCATTGCTGGACTCAGTACAATGGCTAGTTATATAAAATCAACCTAGATGTCCAATGACAGATGAATGCGTTATGGAGATATGGTATCTATATATCTATATATCTATGGGCTGGAGCGATAGCACAGCAGGTAGTGTTTGCCTTGCACACGGCTGACCTGGGTTCGATTCCTCCATCCCTCTTGGAGAGCCCGGCAAGCTACCGAGAGTATCCTTCCCACATGGCAGAGCCTGGCAAGCTCCCCATGGCATATTCGATATGCCAAAAACAGTTACAACAAGTCTCACAATGCAGAGTTACTGGTGTCCGCTCAAGCAAATCAATGAGCAACAGGAGGACAGTGCTACACTGCTATCTATCTATCTATCTATCTATCTATCTATCTATCTATCTATCTATCTATCTCACCTTGATATCAGCATTTAGAAAGTGGGAAAGAGAGGGAAAGGAATCAAGGAGGAAGAAGAGAAAGGGAACTAATGGGTGAACAGGAATTAGGTTTTCAGTTATATTAGTGATATGGGTGAGTGGTATAGTCTTATATATGGGTGAGGGAAAGTTAACACTGATGGTGGGATTAGTGCTGAAATATCACATGCCTAAAACTCAAGTATCAGTAGCTTTGAAAATCACAGCTCTCTAATTAAAAAAACTTATTTACTTTATGTTCCCCAGATGAATGCAATCTTTCTATGTCTATCCCTCTCTTTCTGACTCATTTCGCTTAATATGATACTTTCCATGTAGTACCACTTGTATGTAAATTTTATGACTTCATCTTTTCTAACTGCTACATAGTACTCCATTGTGTAAATGTACCAAAGTTTCTTTAACCAGTCATCTGTTCTCAGACACTCAGGTTTTTTCTGGACTCTGGCTATTGTAAAGAGTGCTGCAATGAACAAACAAGTGCAGATGTCACTTCGACTATACTTTTTTGCCTCTCTGGGATATATTCCCAGGAGTGGTATTGCTGGGTCAAATGGGAGCTCAATTTCTAATTTTTTGAGAGTGGCCGAGATTAGTACCAGGAATTTTGCTCCATGTCCTAGAGGCCAGCCACACATGCTAGGGGAAAAGGCAGCTCAGATAGAGAAGGGAGCACCAAATAAAGGGTGTTGGGAGGATCCTCCAAGGATAGGAGAAGCATGCTGAAAGTAGACTATAGACCAAAGATGATTGCCATTCAATGCTTCTTTTGCAAACCACAACACCCCAAAGGAGAGAGAGAACAAAAGGGAATGTCCTGCCACAGAGGAAGGGTGGCATGGGGGGATGGGGGTGGGAGGGATACTGGGACCTGTGCTGGTGGAAAATGGGCACTGGTGGAGGGATAGGTACTTGATCATTGTATAACTGAAACCCAAGCACAAAAATTTGTAAGTCTACAACTGTACCTCATGGTGTTTCACTAATAAAAATTAAAAAAAAGAAAAACTTTTTAAAAATTTTAAAAATTTTTAAAAAGAAATTGTAAAACTTGTTTAGGAGTGATTTAGGAATTGTTTAGAAATTACTCATGCAATCCAGACCCTATTTTTGGGTCTTATGTCTTGCAAGAAACTTGCCCAAAGTAGATTAATGATTGGTCCCAGTAAATTAATGATTGGTCCCATATACACACTTGGTAACAGATTGAGTGTGTAAGTTTTGCTATAGTAAAAATTTTAGATATAAAATAAATCCTTATCGCATATAATGCTTACTGAGGTTTAAGATCCTTTATTGTATTATTTGCTCTGGAGATGGAGAGGAGTTGATGAAGTAGTGATCATGTGTTTTGGTTTCAAGTGACGGAAGTCCAATCCCCAACTAGCTTGTTAAAAGGAAATTTGTTGGTAAACATAATCATGCTATGAGAGGGGCAAAATCATGGTTTACTAGGTCTCTGGAGTCGAAGCCCATAGTTCATCTGGCTTTTCTCTTCTCTACTTTGCTCAGTGTGGTGCTTTATTCCCTCAGTTTTGTTCCCAAGGAAAAGCACCACAATAACCACAGGTGGATTCAGTTTGATGCTTCCCCCAACTTTTCTCCTAAGAAGTGGCAATTCCTTTCATTCCTTTAAAAGAATATTTAAGGATGGAGAACATATGCTGCCCAAGCTCATGTGCCTCTTGTGCCCACATGGCCGAACACATATGTTGCCCGCATCTCCCCTCTTAAGATGTG
Organism: Sorex fumeus; assembly: GCF_029834395.1. Classification (NCBI taxonomy): domain Eukaryota; kingdom Metazoa; phylum Chordata; class Mammalia; order Eulipotyphla; family Soricidae; genus Sorex; species Sorex fumeus. Next base: position 19,660,347 of record NW_026606075.1, on the reverse strand, counting down.
TACTTTCATATCTAATGCTGAATGTGTGTAGGGACACTCTCAGCCTTGGGGGAAAAGCCCATATGCTCTCTTGAGTGCTTTACTCTCTCTCCTTTCTCTCCTTCCCTCCCCTTCTCAAAAACTTCCAAATAAAATTTGTTTTATCTGGAAAAAAAATTTAAGGATGGATATAGCCAGATATAGATATAGCCAATCATATTGACCTCCCCCTGAAGGTCTTGAACAATGAATATACTGTGTGGTTGGCATCTCCAATTATAACATCATGTTTAGAGCAGGCAGAGTTATTCTCTATAAAAGGGAAATTGGAGAGAGGTGTAGGCTAGAGGGGAGAGGACCACAGGGCATTGGTGGAGGGAAATTGATACTCTGGTGAAGAGTCATGGTCACGGTCCTCCCGTTGTTCATCGATTTGCTTGAGTGGGCCCAGTAACAGCTCCATCGTGAGACTTGTTGTTACTGTGTTTGGCATATTGAATACGTCACGGGGAACTTGCCAGGCTTTGCCGAGTGGGTGAGATACTCTCGGTAGCATGCCGGGCTTTCGGAGAGGGGCAGAGGAATCGAACTTGGGTCGGCCATATTGGCCACTTGCAAGGCAAACGCCTTACCCTCTGTGCTATCACTCCAGCCCTGGTGAAGTGTGGAGGCAAAATATTATATGAATGAAACTATCATTAACAGTATAAAACATGGTGCCTACATAAAATTGGAGGGAATTAAAAAGGGGTAACGACACTAATTTTATGCAACTGAATGGAAATTTTTTTAAAAAAATGTAAATTATCAAAGTTTTCTGTTCTTACATAGTTTTCTAGAATGCTAACCTTAAGATTTCAGAGCTGGTAGCTTGGAGCAGAAAAGTGAACGGACTATGTGTTAATCCAGGCCATCATGTCTGCTCTGAGGGGAAAGGGTGTTGCCCCATTCGCCCTCTCCTCTCTGGAAAGAAAGATGGCGGCCGCATGGGTGCCTTGTGGAGAGCAGGTGTGAGCCGGGGGTGTGGGGGCGACTAAAACCTCATGGGAAGGGGGGCATTCCGGTCCGTCCTTCACGCCCTACCGAGGCCACCAGTTGCCCCCCACGAACGGCTCTCCAGCACGGCCACGACTCCAGAGCACAGAAACCAATCTCTTAATTATCTGACTCTCAGTAGAAATATTTCCAGGGTTAATTAGTAAAATAGAGGAAATCCAAAACCAACATTTAATTCTTGAACCCAGCTGTAGAAAGCAAATCACTTCACAATGCTTTTTCAGCATGTCTGATTTGGGGGGGGGGGGTAAACTCTAAATAATAGTGGTGCATCTTTTATTGAAACAATGAATCTAATCAAAGCAGATAGAGTGTTAACTAGAATTCATCTGCCTCGCAGGCATTGGGAGGGGTGGGGGATGGGCTTTTATTGGGGTTCTTCGTGGTAAAAAATAAGTATTGGTAAAGGGAAAGGTGTTTGATATTTGCATGACTGAGATCTAAACCTGAAAGCTTTGTAACTTTTCCCACAGTGATTCAATAAACAAATAAATTATTAAAAAAAAAGATTTCAGAGCTGGAGAGATTACAGGGGTCATGCCACATGTATTACATGCAACTCACCCTGCTTTTATTTCCAGCACCACATGGTTCTTTCAGCATCGCAGGTTGCAGCCCTGAGGGCCTCTGAATAGGGATGAATTTTCAGTCTTGCTGCTCTTCTCCCTGATCGCCCCACCAAACGTTCCACATCCTGAGACCCTCACATTGAGTCACTCACACCCAACTGGTTGGCCAAGAATTACCCAAACTAGTATGGGTAATCTGATTAAAAACACTTTGAGAACAGGGATTCAATTTTATAATTTTTCTGTATACTTTATTATTTCGTGGAGGCTTTTGAGGCTATGCTAAATATTTGATTATTTGTTATAGTAATTTAATAATAATTATAAAGTGTAGAATTAGTTGTGAGAAACCCTATAAGTTTGGTATTCTCTAGCAGATTTATTTTCATAATTTTCTGTTTGGAGAAACACAATAAAAGATAAGTCAGGTGGTGGGTGGGCTTAAAAGTTAAGGGATAGTTACTTTATATAAATATGTGTATATTTACCTGTTTAAAGTTCTTTTTCTGTGTTTGGCATTTTTAAAATATTCTTTAAATAATATAAAACAGTAAGAATCCTGTATTTTGTATGACAGATTTCCAGCATAGTACACTTCGCTTAAGATTTTCAAAGTAATTTTAAAAAGTGCCTTTTATAATTTTTCATAACACATTGCAAGAATGGCCAGTGTTATTTTCAGCACTATTAGCCAGGCCTGATACCTCCTCACCACCATAAATTAAGGTTGAAAGTTGGTTGAAGCAAAGCTAGATGGAATCAACCTGTCAAAAGTATTGATTTATATTTCTGCTACTCATATTTCTTACACGGGTTCCCCCCACCATCACCCTCCTTATTGGCTTGTACAGCTTTGAAGTACATGGATCATAAACTCATATGGTAGCTTCTATACTTAACTAATCCTGTCTAAATATCTCTACTGGAAATATTTGAGAAAAGTATTTGTTTTCCCAGTATGATTTGTGCAAACATTTGTCCCATTCACAAATAGCATACCAATGCCTAATTCTGGGAGGGAAAAAAAAAGGGGAAACCTTCTTTGCCTGTCTAGACAGAGCTTCGTTAGTGCATGTCTGATCACATGGGTACTCATGGCGGTAATATTAATCCGTGGGAAATGAGCCAAGGAAAGACAACCCTATCTACCAATTAAATTTACGGAACTTACAGGGTGGTTTATAAAGTCAACACACTGGTCAAGCTTTACATCTGACCAGGGAAATTGTTGTTTTCTGATCCCCTGTTGGCTGTCAGCCATCTTAAACACAAGACAGATGTTGGCTTTACTAGGGTTGAGGTTATCGCAGGGTGGGATGAATAATTATTGGCTCTGGGGTTTGCTACTTTTGCTTTGGTGATGAATAAGAGCAAATGAAATTATTTCTCAATGTCTTGGGGGTGGGGTGGAGTTGGTAGAGGGGTTAATTTTGCAAAACTCATAGAGCTATTGAAAACCAACATCATATAGACCAACTGAATTTCCTGTTTCTTGAACATTTCTTGGTTCAGTGTATTTGATTTGAGGCTGGCAGATTCCACTATCTCAAAAGGCAAAGGTTAATGATTTCTTATAGAGATAACAATGATAAACACAAGCAAGGTATCCACTCTGATATAGTGGTGTCTTATCTGGGGATCAAAGCAAAAATGTGTGCAGACAGAAATATCGGGATTTGAAGTAGTATCAAAGTAATTTGTTAGTTTTTGAAGTAGGAAATTTTTATTAATATGTTTTCTTCAAATAGAACATACTAATATGTTTTCTTCAAACAGAATGCAATGAACTCTGGGGAATGGGGAACTGTTTTCTGCGCTGGCTCTATGTCCAGTGGGAGAAGCCAACATTTGTGATTTCTACCCTCTTGTCTTCAACTTTGAGAATGGTTTTATTTCATTAGGTGCTAAGAAAACAAGCCACACATCATTGTGGCCCCGGGAGGCAAGGCAGACCTGAAAATATTCTGGCTTGGTGGGAGCAGAGTGATGAGTCCCTGTGTTCATCTTGGAGTGCTGGGGACCACCAGAGACAAAACCTGACACTGGAAAGCAAGGGAGAAGCAGAGGGCATGGGGGTAGGTATGATGATGATGATAATGATGATGATGATGATGATGATGATGTGTTTATGTGTGTGTGTGTGTGTATGTGTGTGTGTGTGTGCTGCAAGTTAGTACAACTTTTCATGCATATCTGGAAGAGGACACCACTCACAATCTTTCACAAGTGTGGAAATATATAGCCAGATGAGTATTGATTCTGGGCATTGCATTTCAAATTTTATTCCAGATACAGATTTTATTAGTGGTTGACTAAAATATAGTCTACCATTTTTCTGTTTAAGGCAAAAATTTGCCAAGATTGCCTCATAAGCCTCCAGTTGCCCTTGAAAATAAGCAGGTATTTCTCTCCTCCTTCCAACTGCCTTGTTCTATCTGCTCATTCTAGAATGCTTTAATAAAATATTCAAAACATTGATCTTTCTCACTTTATCCTCCTTCAAGGGTATCCTCTCTCCCCCCCCTTTACCATGCTCTGCTTCAGTTATTGCTTTGGTTTTAATTCATCCAGGCTCAGGGTTCCTTCCTGTCTTCCTAGCTCTGAGTTTGTGCATCCCCCCAGTGTTGGCCTCTTCCCACTGTTGATCTTTCTGTTTGGAGTTCAAAACTCCTGTGGTCTGCCTACCTGAGCAGTGAGCCCTCCCCCAATTCCCCACCCCCTATTTACACACACTTACTTCTGCCCTTTTTTTAGAGGATCTCTTTGCTCCCATATACCCAATGATGACTAAATCGAGGCTTTCAAACTCAGACGCTTTCTCACGGGTGCTTTTCAATCTAATCAATACCATACTGTATATAATTTTGGAGGTGGGGCTCACAAGCAGGACTCAGAGTGTTTGGGGGACACTCCCAGTTTTGGCAGGTGGTACAATGAATGTTATAGCCCAAAGATAGAGCAGGATTGAGACCTCCAGGGCCACCCTAGTGGGGCTTGGGAACCTCCAAGGCCATTACCTGAAAGCGCTCAGGGACTGCCAGGGCTAAGGTGGCCCATGATGTGGGCAACCCATGTGGTACTGAGATTAAAACGGGTTGGGAGGCATGCATACTTCCTGTACTATCTCAGCAGACCCTGTCATATAATGAAATTTATGTCCCACCCCCCCGCACCCATTATCAGTTATTATGAGTTGGGTAATGGCTGGGCTTTGGTTTCTTGCTTCTTCTCAGTCTGCTGTCAAAGGACTTTAGCATGAACAGTTAGAAGTTTCCACCTGTACTGGATAAGAAGCCCCAGCACAGTCACCTCTCTGAGGAATGTCCTTACAGCAGAGCAGGACAAGCTCATTTGTTCAGGAGACAAGGCCTTGAGAACGTTTGTTCTGGCTCGGTGAAGCAATTTTGGAACTTGTCACTTTAGGCAAGACTTCACCTTCCCTGTGATCTTCAGAAAATAAGTACAAGCTAGATCAGACAGTAACATGATGAGTCACCTCACTCATCATTCACGGAGATGTTAGCAGAGATTATAGTTGTGGAATCCTGGGTCATAACTTTCTCTTTTCCCCCTTTGTGTTTTTGAATCTGTGGCATCATATCTGAGATTTGGAAAATGTCACTTCTGCAGGTTAGCTGTCTGTAAGGCAGTTTTTTCCCCCTGAGAATATTGTCTGAAACAGAGCAGTATATATTTTTTTCTACCTCTCACTCCCCTCTCTTCCCACTCCCTTTACAAAAGAAAATATTTTGGTCAGATTATCCAATCTTCAGACTAGATTCTGGGCTGAGAATTGAGTGAAGAAAATTCTTCTATTTGGGAGTGGAAACAGGTAGTGGGAGAGAAGGGAGTATTTAGAGTGGGAAGCAGTGTCCCTCCCACTGTCCAGAGGTGCTGCTTTTTTTTCCCCTGCTGCTGAAAGGTAATACCATCTGAAAAGTCTTCATTAAATACTAGTTCTTACAGTACTCTTGGGTCAAATTTTAAGTTGCATACTCCATTCTGGCCAATCCACTGCAGTATCTAGTTGCACAAACAACTGTAAGAGTTCTGAGTGAAGTAAAGGTGTGAATGGTGATGTTAGCTTCAAAAAATTACTGCAAAAATGTGTGATCATGAATGGAGATGGGAACAGAAGCCTGGTCCTGCGCCTTCAGGGCAGAAACCTCACTAAAACAATATTGTCTTTTGTTCTTTTCCTTGATTTTAACTCATCCTGAACATGTCAAAAAGAACACTGTTCCAAACTTGAATCCATCTGTGGAGCCAGAATCACCATAGCTCTATGATTTATTATGGCCAACAGGCCTAATTCTAAAATAATTGAAAATCATTTGAATATTTTCCCATCGAGCATTAGAAACTTAGCATTAATTACTCATTCTGCTAGAGAATGGTTACAGTGCTTCTTGGAATTATCAGCAGACTGGTGAAGCACTTTTCTTCTTCTTCTGTCACCCCACTTGGTATGCCCTAGCCTTTCAAAGGCAATTGCATTCAACATTCTAATTACCAATGGAACAGTGGTGGCAGTCTTGATACATGGATGGCACAATTGAAGTAGTGTCAATGAATTATAAAACAGTAATTTCAATACTATTGTAACCTATGATGCCACAATAAAAAATAGTTAAAATGCATTTTACTGAATATGACAATCGACACGCTCAGCACTTTCTACATTATCTTTATTTTTCCAACAACACTGAAGTAAAAATGAGTGTTCTTACCATATATATGTGTATTTGTTAGAAAGCCAAAGTTTGGAAAGATAAAGTGATTTGCTGTAGACCATACAAGAAGTTGAAGGAAAATTAGCTTGTGTTTAGAGTTATTTCCACTATTCATGAATTTTTTTTTATCTTATACTCTTATGATTAAATATCAAGGTCGCTTTTATCCGTCTACCCTTATAGTAATTCCAAAAAGGGATCTTGATCAAGTTTCCTATTTAAATATTTTAACTCAATTAATATTGAATAGCATTATACCTTATACAGTTATAATCTAAGTGGTCATGTGTGTATTTTCTCAATAGACCTATTGAATTCAATATGAAGTCATGGACATGAATTCAGTGTCCTATTCAAAAGACTAGATGAGTGAAAAGCATAATAATCTTGAGATTCAGTACAAGCAATAATTTGGTTTAAAAAAACTCATCATACAACTTTGAGTTCTGAATAAGCCCAGAGTTATCTATCAAATGATAAACAGAAAATCAATTGTGATGGGAGGTTGCAAAAGATAGTTATGGCAAGGTAGCAATTCATTGGTAATATGGAAATAAGTAGTTTTGTTTGTTTAGAATCCAAGAGTATTAGGAGAGATGTGGGAGATCAGGACACAAGAGTAGAATGAATGAGGCTGGGCTTGGGATGTGTGGGGTGATATTTTTAACATTTTGTATTGTTTTTTGAGGCCATACTCATCAGGGCTCAGGACTTACTCCTGACAGTACACAGGGGACCATTTGCTGGGAATTGAATTGGGATTGGCAGCATGCAAAGCCAATGTCTTAACCTCTGAACTATCTCTCTGACCCACAATTAAAACATTGGAAAAATATGTATTGTACATTAAAATTTCACCAAGTATGCAGTCATAAAAATTACATTAAAAGTGCAACACATGTAATAGTATGATCTAACAAAATTCACCACCTTTGTTTTTGTTACTCAATGTGTTTAAATACTATATTACTCAATTCTCTTGTTACCTTACCTTCTAATTATCTACAGTCTTCAGCGTTTCATTGATTCTAATTGTGGAAGACTGATTCTAAATATTAATAAAAAACAGCATGTATGGCATTGTAAATTTTTGAATATTTTGCACTGCTTCCCCAGTGCTATTTATTTGGAGGTTCAGGGCTTTATCACCAAGCTTATTATTCCTTTGCAGGGATCTCCTATGTTTGTTTTGTTTTAGTTTTTTTATGTTCCCAAAATTTGCTATGTAGCACTTTAACAGTCTCTTTTATTTCTTAATCAAGAGTGCTCAGGGAGAGGATGAGTCTTATTTCTTTTGAGTACCTCTAGGGGCTCATATCATGCTGATTGATGTGTTTGGGGGGGATTATATGGACTTTGAAATATGGATATTTCAAAGTAAAGAACTTTTAAAAATACTCTATGCAAAAGTTGAAGTCATGAAATTTACATACAAGTGGCACTACATGGAAAGTATCATGCTAAGCGAAATAAGTCAGAAAGAGAGGGGATAGCCATAAAAAGATTGCATTCATCTGTCGGACATAAAGTAACAAAATAGGAGTTTAATACTCAAGAATAGCAGGGATAAGTACCAGGAGGATTGCTCCATGGCTTAGAGGCCAGCTGGGCATGCTAGGGGAAAGGGCAGCTCAGATAGAGAAGGGAGCACCAAATAAAGGGTGTTTGGAGGATCCTCCCAGGATGGGAGATGCATGTTGAAAGTAGACTATGGACCAAACATGATTGCCACTCAATGCCTCTTTTGCAGATCACAACACCCAAAAGGAGAGAGAGAACAAAAGGTAATGCCCTGCCACAGGGCAGGGTGAGATGGGGGGATGGGGGTGAGAGGGATACTGGGATCCATGGTGGTGGAAAATGGGCATTGGTGGAGGGATGGGTATTTGATAATTGTATAATCAAAACCCAAGCACAAAAATTTGTAAGTCTACAACTGTACCTCATGGTGTTTCACTAATAAAAATTTTAAAAAATACTCTATTTATGCTATTAGTATTAGCATTAAGGTTTGGAAAGATGTCATATTCATAAAACACAAGTAAGAGCCCATGAAAAAGAAGAAAATGAGAAGTTAAGTCATAAATTACAAACAATTGTTAAAAGGTAGAACCCCAAGCACATCAAGCAAAAGCAGAGCAAGGCACCATAGTATGGAAAACAAGATATAGGCATCTGAAAGTTTTAAAATCAGAGTGGCAGAAATTCCACAAGTGAAAAACAGAGAAAGGGAAGAAATGAACAAAATCATGAAAGAAAAAAGCCCAGAACTATCTTTAAGATTAGAAGAATTTAGGAAGTTCAGTAGAAAATGACTAAAAATACACACAGAAGATATACGCTTTTGAAATTTCAGAATATTTGGTATGCAGATAAGATCCTATGAAGTTTTGAGTAAGAACTTTGCCTAAAAAGGAAGGTGAATCAGCCTAGTATCAGATATCACATCTGCCACAAGGGATGTTTGAATATAATAGAGGAATGCTTTCAACCTTCCGAGAAAAGGTAATTTTGACACTTAAGTTCCATAACCAATCTGTTAACTGTATTGACATATTAAAGTAGAATCAAGACATTTTCAGATGTTCAGAGACTCAGAAAATTTGACTGCATGTATGCTTTCTGAAGATTCTTTACGGTGACAGCAAAATGAGGGAGAGAACCCAGAAAAGGTGCCTGAGCTTGACATACCACGGTAATGGCAGATGAGAAGGCTGGTGTTGAAGCCTCCGGCCCTGGTTAGCAATGGACCCTGGATGGGTCTTTTTCTACAGAACAAGAGCTTTTGGGTCAGTGGGGGATTAGATTTTAACATAGGATTAAGAGTCAATTTGAAGATCTGGTAGAAGCATGTTATTTATTCACAAGATGAAAACAAGATAATCAGTATCTAATTCCTTCTGTTCATCAACCAAATCAAATATAAAAGTAATATCAACTTATGATCTAAGTACTATGCAAATGGAAATGTCACAGAATTTGGAACAGGCAAGGCTGCATGATCAAGGATCTCACCATGCTATGGTGACTGTGTGGCTGTCGTAATCAGTGACCCAGGGCTGGCTAAGGTGAACCAGCAGATCTCTGGGCTAGGCAGGAAAATCCTATTTAACTATGACAATGATATTCAGTCTGTTTGCTATTAATATCTGGAATCAATCTATCACAATTAGAATCAATGAAACACAAAAGAGTGTAGATAATCAGAAGATAAGATAACAGAATTGAGAAGAGGGGAAGGGAGATCAAAGGAAAGGCATGGTGTGCTAATACTTTCATCACCTGATATGGTGGCTTGATCTTCTCAAAAACTGACAGAATTAGAGATTATAAAATATTTGAAATTTCAGAGGTGAGAAGGGATGAGGGAGCATGGGGGAGTGACAGTGACCAAAGTGCTCATAATTACTTCAGATTTTATGCCAAATATTACCCCAAAATGTGACCATTATGTGCAGATTATTTTATCTTTAAATTATTTTAGTTTAGGTATTACGTTTATGACAATGTTAATGTTTATGCTTACAATAATGTTAATGCTTAACCAGTCTGTTGTTTGGTAATCTTAGAAATTCAAAGCCAATGGTTTGTCACTGTCGATTTGTTGCACTAAACACCATAGATGAGTGTGATGATCTAGTACTTGTTGTTTTCCCCCTGATTTATTATAATTTTGGACCTTGAGACATTGATGGAGGGACATTGACACTTGGAACATTGTATGCCTGAAACTTTACTGTTAGCAGTATTATGAATCATGGCTTTTATAATTAAATTTTTTCAATTTGTCGATATTACTACAAAATAAGGTTCAACCACACTTTGTGGTGAAGGATATGGAAACATTGGTGATGACACAGTATACATCAGAACTGAAGTCTTAATATTATTGTGTCCATGTTACTCAAATATATATATATATACATATACATATATATGTATATAAATGTATATATATACATATTCCAGACAGATAGCAGAGGGTTAAGGTGCTTGTCTTGCACAGAACTGACTGGTTTAATCACTAGTACTTTATTTGGCTCCCCCTGAGTACCATCAGGAATATCCCTGAGCACAGAACCAGGAGTAAACACCAAGCACCACCGGGTGTCATACTCTCCTCTCATCTTCCCACTTTTAAACTCTCCCCACCAATTAAAAAAATAACCCAAAAAGAGGGCATGAAAAGTAAGCAGTGTCAATAACTGGTGAAATCACTGTCACTGTCCTCCTGTTGTTCATCAATTTGCTCGAGCAGGCCCAGTAACGTCTCCACTGGAGACTTTGTTGTTACTGTGTTTGGCATATCGAATACGTCACGGGGAGCTTCCCAGGCTCTGCCATGCGGGCGAGATACTCTCAGTAGCTTGTCGGGCTCTCCGAGAGGGGCGGAGGAATCGAACTCGGGTCGGCCATGTTGGCTGCTTGTAAGGCAAACGCCCTACCGCTGTGCTATCTCTCCAGCCCGTGGTGGTGAAATACAGAAACAATAAAAGAGGGGGGAAAATCAGAATCCTTAGAAGTGATTAACCTTAGGAATAGGTAATGTGGTTCTTTTAAAATAAATACAAGTTAAGAGCGATAACACAACGGTAGGGCGTTTGCCTTACAAGTGGCCAACATGGCCGATCCGAGTTCGATTCCTCCACCCCTCTCAGAGAGACCGGCAAGCTACCAAGAGTATCTCGCCCGCACAGCAGAGCCTGGCAAGCTACTCGTGATGTATTCGATATGCCAAACACAGTAACAACAAATCTCATGATGGAGACGTTACTGGGGCCGCTCGAGAAAATCGATGAACAACGGGAGGACCATGACTGTGACAAGTTAAGAACAAAAGCTCTTCAGTAAAGCTAGACAATGAAATATCAAGAGAAAGAAAATACCAAGAATGTAGGTAAGTTTGTGAATTTCTTATGAGAAAAATAGGGGCATTTCTGGAGCAGATGTTTGCCCATTTGGGTGAGGAACTGAAGGAACAGACATCACTGTATCACTGTCATCCCATTGTTCATCGATTTACTCAAGCGGGTGCTAGCAACGTCTCCATTTGTCTCAGTCCTGAGATTTTAGCATCCTCTTCTTACTCGTCTTTCCCAATGCTGCTGTATTGGAAGCTCTTTCAGGGTCAGTGGAATGAGATCTGTAATTTTTACTGTTTTTGGCATATCGAATATGCCATGGGTAGCTTGCCAGGCTCTGCCGTGTGGGCAGGATACTCTCAGCCTGCTGGGCTCTCCGAAAGGCATATATACACATATATATACATATATATGTATATATACACATATATGTATATATACATATACATATACATACATATATATGCATGTATATGTATATATTGGGCATATTGGGTATACTACGGGGAGTTTGCCAGACTCTGCCGTGTGGGCAGGTTACATTCGTTAGCCTGCCAGTTTGACCAATATGCCAAATACCAGTAACAATGATGGGTCTCATTCTCCTAACCCTGAAAGAGCCTTGAATATGGCACTTTTAAAAAAGATCTCAGGGCTACGACGAAGGAGACGTTACTGTGTCCTGCTCGAGGCAATCGATGAACAACAGGATGGTCGTGATCATGATATGTATATATATCCCTCTATGATTTGTTGCCTATTATCTGAACCCCATGAAATATGGTATGGTGATTATTGAAAATGGGTAGGGGAGTGTCTTATGATGTGTTTTATGATGAGGCTTTTGAAGCCTGGAGCATGGTGGTAGTTGGGTAGTGGAGGTCAGCTGCCGGGGCTGGGTCCCTTGGGGTGAGGAGGGCTCTCACTGCCCCTTCTGTGGTGCCCTGAATGAAAACAGCCTGGAACGGAGTCTGGTGGCATGGTTATGGGGTCTCATTTTATGCTCCCTCCCGGGAGCATAAATTTTTAATTTTTTAAATAAATAAAAATAAGAAGGAACAGGTATATCTGACCAAAATCCCCGGCTTTGGGATTTGAGGCCTCCCACCCAGCTGTAACTACTGGGTCTTTTGGCTGGCCCCAGAGAAATGGGTCCACAGGGGCTCAGCTATTTCTGTCCCAGCTGCAGTGCTGGGCAAGGACAGGAAGTGTGAATTAAATTTAGTGTGCAAATGAGTTAGCAAAGAACTTCAGATGGTACTGATTTCCTTTGTTTCAACTCAGGAGTGAAGTCCAGAAATCTGAATATTTAAACAAAACCTCTTTAACAATAGACTCTGGGTGGGGCCACTGTCTTTCATCTTCCTAGAGCTTTTTAGAACCTGGTTTTTGATACACCTCTCACCTATTAAGTAGTAATTACTGTTTTTGACTAAATCCTCAGGTGATTTGAGAACCACTGGTGTAGGTGAGTTCCTCTGTGCTCTGGGGACCACTCTTAGGAACGCATCGAGCTTCTGTTTTGTAGAGGCTTCAGAATTGGTGAAAGTGCGTCTTGCCCCACCTCTTCTATTCCCTTCTCTTCTTGTTTAGGACTTTAGTTTTTCACTGGCATAGAGGAGGACACTGATCACAACTTTCTCAGGTTTAACTTGAGTCAGAATCAAAGGAAGGAGGTCATGAGAGCTCCTCCGGGCTTTGCATGGTGATGGGGTGAGTGAGGATGGGCATTCTCAGGGAGAGCTGACTGCAGGGACCCTGAGCACTCCTTTCCAGTGGGCTCCTCTACTTCACCACCAAGGAATATGCCAGACATTGGTCAGACTCTTGTACATGACAAGTGAGGGTATCTGCAGCACTACAAGGGCACTTGCATGCATGGCAGAAAGCAAGCAAGCCAATTAGGTAAAGGAATCCTTCTTTGGGCCTAGCCCTAAGAGGAAACAGCTACAAACAAATAAAATGCAGCTTCACAGCTGATGCACACTGACATGCCAGAGAGGCTTGATCTCTTGGACAGTGATAATTATGGGAAAGGTTTGTGTAGGCCAGAAAATTTTGAAATGGGACTAATATAAAAGAAGCCCTTTATGCTGGAACTGTTTTTGTGGGTAAAAAAATTTAAATTTGTGTTTTCTTTACATATTCTCCTTCTTTTGAAATTTGATTAAAAACAGTTTGGTGTAGAGCGTGTGTGTGTGTGTGTGTGTGTGTGTGTGTGTGTGTGTGTGTGTGTTGTGTTTTATTCATTGTTGGCTTGTCCCCTTGCCTTTGGGCAAGAATATGTGGGGTGCGTCCTGCCCAACAATATGTGCTTTCTTTTTATTCTTGAAACATTCCTCCTGGGTCAGGACTCTAGACGTTATTGTACCATGTGATGACTCAGTTGCCTAGCACACAGTTCATTCCCTGGCTGCTCTGGATATGGGTACATCATGCTTGTTTTGGGTTTGAGCCAAGTCTGAGCCACGTCCGTCTGCATGGGTTGGCCGGCTGTGCTTTGACTTTGGTCAGCACTGGCTTTTACACTCCTAGTCATCTTTTTATCTTCCTGGGTAATCTCAGGCTTAATTTCATTCCTGCCTTTAATACTCCCATCTGGCTTCTTGTTCTTTCTTTCTTTCGTTTTTTTTTTTAATCTGTCTGGAACTTACATAGTCATCCTCATGACAACTTGGTTATTTAAAGTATTTTTTTTCTTTTTGTATGGAATTGGGGTTCCTGATTATTTTTTATGTAGAACACAACAGAAATTAGCTGTATATTTATGAAGTTTTTTTTTCCCTTTATTTTATTTTATTTTTTTTTAAAGTTGTAGATTTACAATTTTTTGTGCTTTGGTTTCAATTATACAATGATCAGATACCCATCCCTCCACCAGTGCCCATTTTCCACCACCATGGATAATATCCCTCCCACCCCCATCCCCCCATCCCCCCTGTCTCTGTGGCAGGGCAATCCCCTGTGTTCTCTCTCTCCTTTTGGGTGTTGTGGTCTGCAAAAGAGGCATTGAGTGGCAAACATGTTCAGTCCATAGTCTACTTTCGACATGCATCTCCCCTCCTGGGAGGATCCTCCAAACATCCTTTATTTGGTGCTCCCTTCTCTATCTGAACTGCCCTTTCCTCTAGGATACCCGGCTGGCCTCTAAGTTATGGAGTAATCCTCCTGGTGCTGATCTCAGCTATTCTTGGGTATTAATCTCATACTTTGTTACTTTATATCCCCCAGATGAATGCAATCTTTCTATGTCTATCCCTCTCTTTCTGACTCATTTCGCTTAGCATGATACTTTCCATATTGTACCACTTGTATGTAAATTTCATGACTTCATCTTTTCTAACAGCTACATAGTACTCCATTGTGTAGATGTACCAAAGTTTCTTTAACCAGTCATCTGTTCTTGGGCATTCAGGTTTCTTCCAGTTTCTGGCTATTGTAAAGAGTGCTGCAATGAACAAACAAGTGCAGATGTCACTTCGACTATACATTTTTGGCTCTCTGGGATATATTCCCAGGAGTGGTATTTCTGGGTCAAATGGGAGCTCAATTTCTAATTTTTTGAGAATCGTCCATACTGTTTTCCAGAAGGGCTGAACCAGTGGACATTCCCACCAACAGTGAAGGAGTGTCCCTTTCTCGCCACATCCACGCCAGCATCGGTTGCTTTTGTTCTTTTGAATGTGGGCCAGTCTCTGAGGTGTGAAATGGTATCTCATTGTGGTTTTGATCTGCATCTCCCTGATGATTAATGATGTAGAGCATTTTCTCATGTGCTTTTTTGCCATTCGGATTTCTTCTTTGAGAAAGTTTCTGTTCATTTCATTGCCCCATTTTTGGATGGGGTTGGATGTTTTCTTCTTGTGGAGTTTAACCAGTATTTTGTATATCCTGGATATCAACCCCTTGTCCGATGTGTATTCGGTGAATATCCTTTCCCATTCTGTAGACTGTCTTTGTATTTTGGTCACTGTTTCTTTGGAGGTGCAGAAGCTTCTTAGTTTAAGATAGTCCCATTTATCTATCTCTGTTTTCACTTGCTCGGCCAGTGGCGTGGCATCTTTGAAGATACCATTAGCTTCAATGTCATGGAGGGTTTTGCCAACTTTATCTTCAATGTACCTTATGGTTTCTGGTCTGATGTTTTAAAAAAAGACTGCAAAATATTTAAGTTTGTTTCTCTTCTGGTTTCTTGTTTGGTATTTATTCCAAGAAGTGACCTGGAGAAATAAAGCTTGTCCCCCTTGGATTATTCAATATCAGCATTCAAAGATAATATCTTGTATAGGCACTCTGATACAGAAAAAAGAAGGATATATTTATATGAGTTAACCGTTAGGTTACTTTTCTGTAGGGAATTTATCTTTTTACAGTCTGTTCTTTGTTATGAAGTATGAGTATAGATTTCAATATTCACCTTATTTAAAGAAGTATTAACTTAAGGGATCATTACAAGAGGCAAAGAAGTTTGTTAATTCTTTGGTTTAATCTTAGTGGCTTGGGGTTGAAGAGGTAGAGGTAGTTGGAGAGGTTAAGGCGCTTACTTTGCATGTGGCCCACGCTGATTTGATCCCTGGAATTATATATAATTATATATGGTCGCTAAGCACCACCAGTGGTAACCCTGAGCATAGAACCAGGAGTAAGCCCTGAACACAGATAGATGTGGCCCAGAAACCAAAAGAAAAAAAAGAAAACAAGGAAGCAGAAGTTAAAGATTTGGAAATTGCCAGCCTATTTTAATTGAATAAAATGAGAACATTAGGGATATGGCCAGTCACCTATGTTTAGAATTTTCATTTCACTTCATACCTCTCTGGGTATGTAACTCCCATCACCAACAATCCAGCAGCATGCCCATCACTAAAACCTCCTCTACTTATTCCTCCTCTGCCCCTTAACTCTGATAACATCCATAGTTTTCACCAGGTCTAGTGGTTAGTTTTGCTGTTTTATGACTGTTCATTTGTTTTAGTTGTTACATTCCACGTATGAGACCATTTGGTTATTATTTTTTTTTTTTTACTTTCTCACTACCTCACTGAGCAGTTACCTCAGGTCCCATCTGTTTTGTCCCAACCGGCACAGTTTCATTGTTTTTAACAGCAGAATAGTATGCCATTAGGGATATATTTATCTCCCAAGCTTCTTTATCTAGTCACTTATTGATGGTTATTCAGGTTGACTTTAAGGTAATAATTTAAATAGCATTTGAAAAAGAAATTATTAGCAGAAGCCTAGTCACCAAGGCAATGGAAGAATAATCCAGAAGATAAGATTCATAGATAATCAAAGATGCTATTTCCATCATAGGCCCAAAGTACCAGAACAGAGAGGTTGGGGATGGCAGGCTGACTTCAAAGGAGGGGTTGTCATAAATTTTTAGCAATTGTAAACAATTTATGACAACCCCTACTAACCCCTTGCTGATGTATGCTGCACTGCAGTGCCTCAGATCATGGGCTCACTCCAAGAACTTTGGCACAATGTTTGGTAGCCAATAGTAGAGCTTGAGCCACCTATTGATCTCTCTGGAAGGAAAATACAGTAAACTTGGATGGTCTCCATATGATGCTGTCTATACCCGTAGACAGACTCCCTAGTATAGAGACCATGGTTGTCTCCTGCTAAGTTTCAAAGGACAGAACCATAGCTTGAACCTATACTAGATTCATAGCCAACTAGAAGAACAGTGAGTTAAAGGAGATTAATATTTAACCTTAATATTTAATGATGTTTGCCCCATCAGGTTTAGACTTGTCTGTTTGGATCAGTCTATTCACCTTCCCCGCCCCCCCCCCCCCCCTATTTATTCCTTTTGAAATGGCACTGTCAATCTTATATCCATCTCATTATGTACTTTAGGAACACATAACTTTGGATTCCTAGGTTGGAGAGGAATTTGCCTCCAAATTAATGACTTTCTTAAATCTCACTCATATATGATTTAGATGATAGTTAAATGAGAATTAGATTTTGAAGCCAATGCTGGAATTTGAGGGAACTGTTGGGGATAAAATGAATGCGCTTTGCAATTGAAAAGAAAATGAATTTTGTGGGTCAGGGTAAACTCAATAGATGAATATGCCCTCCCCAAACTCATATGTTGAAACCTACTTCCAAGATGAAACAGGAAGTAGTGCCTTTGGGTGGTCTTCAGTTCAGGAGTAGGGACTCCTGTAGAATGGGCTTGTTACATTATTAGAAGGATCCTAGAGAGATTGCTTTTCTTTTTCTTATATTGAAATTATTTTTTTCCTAAGGATCTTCTTCTTCTTCTTCTTCTTCTTCTTCTTCTTCTTCTTCTTCTTCTTCTTCTTCTTCTTCTTCTTCTTCTTCACTCACCTTGAAATATACAATTACAAAGTTGTTCATGATTGGATTTCAGTCATACACTATTCCAACATCTATCCCTTCACCAGTATAAATTTTCTCACCACCGATGTCCCCAGTTTTCCTTCCTCCTCTCCCCCACCCTTCATCTCAGCCTTCCTCTATGGCAGGCACCTTCCTAAAGAGCTTTCTTGTTCTTCTACTCTGTGAAAATTCCTCAGTGAGAAGACAGTGGTCTGTGAACCAGAAGATAGGTTCTCCCCAGATAGAGAATATATCAATGCCTAAACTTGGGAATTTTCACAAGTGTGAGAACTAAATGCTGGTTGTTTAAGCCATCTATTTAATGTTAGTTTTATTAGAGCAGTGGGGTCCATAGGGATTGTATTCTTGATTTCATTATCCTCTGCTGGCACAGGAAACGAGGATTTTAGCATCCCAATTGCTCACTGGATTTGTGCTTGTCTTGGAGACACTAGGCATAAAAGTTAATATGAAACTGATTTTTGTTAACTTCTCACTTTTGCTGCTTCCTGGGAATAATTAAAGATGAAATCTACTTATCAATGATCAGATATTATTTGCAAGTATTTATTCATTCAGTAGTTATTAAATGCCTACAGTATGCCAGAATAAACAACAATATGTTCATTTAATTGCATTTCTCTGGTCCAAGTTCAAAATCTATGGCTCAGGTTTTGCTTTCCTGAATCAAATTAATCTCCTGGTTTTGCAATTCTTATGTGTCTTCCTGGAGTTAAGAAGAAAGAAAGAAAGAAAGAAAGAAAGAAAGAAAGAATAATTTCCTTCTTGCCTTCAAAAATAGTTTAGTGTTATTTTAGTTTTTTCGGTTTGCATACATTTTGTTTTTCAAATGTGATTGTAAATTCCCCAAAGGCAGGCACCAACTATATCTCATGTAAATCAGAATTGTACAGAGTATGTTTTAAATGCATGTCCTATCCTAGGACCCACAAACATTTACCATATTCTTAAAATAATCTCCATGTGCCGCTGACCTAGTTAAATAATAAACTTTCTAAATGAACTCTATATTTTCTAATTCATTATATTCTTATTCCTGTATGCGGTAAAGCACTTGAAAACCTTATTAGCAAAACAGGTTTTTTAAAATTGGTAATGCTTAAAGACACAACTAAGATGTTTACCGATTTGTTCTGCAAAATCACTAGAATTGCTACCTCTAACTATTTTGTAATCATATTGTGACCTTTGGAGAACCATGTGATATGTGAGTTTTTAAAATAGCACATATCTATGATTAGTTTGGCTAGGTTTTCTCAGATCTTTTGGGTAGTGATCTGTTTTAAGAAAAATATCTATCCTGAAATCAGGTGATGAGAAAATGTGCATGTTCTGTGTACATATAGCACTATAGCACTGTCCTCCCGTTGTTCACAACAAATTGTGAGACTTGTTATTACTGTTTTTGGCATATCGAGTACGTAACGAGTAGCTTGTCAGGCTTTGCTGTGCGGACAAGATACTCTCGGTAGCTTGCCGGGCTCTCTGAGAGGGATGGAGGAATCGAACCCGGGTTGGCCGTGTGCAAGGCAAATGCCCTACCCGCTGTGCTATTGCTTCAGCCCCTGTGTACATGCATATATGTAAAATATATAGTGACTTGCAGCAATGTTTATGACATATAGAGTAACATAGAATATATACACATAGTTTAGGTATGTAAAAGGCTATATCATCTTGGTTTGTGTAAGTATAATCCATGATGTTCACATAATGACAAAAAGTTCCTGATGATTCATGTCTCACACTGTATCCAGGTCAATAGACATTGCATACCTCAGATTCATTTGTATAGTTAAAAATACATATATGTATATATGTGCATTCATATATACATATGTACAGAAAAAACATTCTTCATTTTCCTTTCTTCACTTATTCTTAGCTTTATTTATTATAGTGATCTTTATTTTTTGTGAGCTCCTTTTTCTCTCTAGTTTACTTTTATCTTTCATTCTTATTTATTTTTATTTGGTTGGTCTTCCAAGCACTTCTCAAGTGTTTTGATTTCTACCATTAGTAGAAATCAAATTAGGTCTGACTGTGTCAGCTAGACATCAATGCTCTGGTCTGGCAGTGGGTTGTTTCTTCACCCAGAGGAACTAGGGGTCACAGGACCGTACCTGGTGGTTCTTGGGAGGCTATAAAGTGCAAGGGATCAAACTCAGGCTGTTGTGCTTTCAAGGCATGTGCTTTAGTCCTTTTAACTCTTCCTTGACACCCTACTCCTAGTTTAACAAGCAGTTTATTGGGATCTACTTTATTGACTTCACTAGCACATTTTTAAAAACACTCATTTAAATTATTGATTAATCTGTTGTCATTATTACATTATCTCTCTGCACTAGGTTTTAAAAGAGAAAGAAGAGTAATTTTGAAATATATATTTGGCTATTAAGTGCTGCCAAGAGAGAGATGGTCATTAAGGAAAAAACCCTGGGCCCCTGGTTAGATGAAAGGAGGGTGTTCAAAGAAATGAGTGTATTAAAATCAACTTCTCTGACTTCCTGTTGCATGCATTTAATTCTAGGATCTCCCTAACTTATCTGCTTAACTATAAATTTCCAGGGCAGGAACTATATATTATTCATCTTTATATCTTCATTGCCTTGCAAGGGTCCTGGACTCTGTAAATATTTGCTAAGTCAAGGGTGAAATAGTCAATATTTATCATGCACTTACAATGTGCCTCATAGGCATGTGAAATAGATTTTTGGTGTTCTGCTCAAAAACCCTGACCTGCTATTAAAGTTGAACATGCGTCCACTGCCCTGTGCACCAGAAAGCCAAACATTGTCACACTGGCTTTTGCGAAGAGAAGGTTTTATTACAGTATAAACAGTATAGAGTGCAACGAAGGTAGGAATAATGCTCAGACCTACTTCTCTGTCCCTTTGTTTCAGAGAATATTTATATGGGTAGAAAGGTCTGGAAACTTGTATCTTTTTTCTTGAAAATCAGGAAGTGGGGAAAAATAGGGGCCTTTATGTCATCAAGTTACTTTGTCTTCTGCATGATGGTGTGTTTTTTCATACACTTTTTCCTTATACTAAGTCTTAAGCTCTGCTGTCTGCTCTGAAAGGGAAAGGTGCATGAAACAAAAAGGGGTGTGTGAATGTGAAGCGTTTTTTGGAAATTCAGGTGTCACATACACCCTCTGTGAAAACAATTCCTGCAAGGAGAAGAGAGAGTTCTCATCTTTTGTCTAAGCTTATTTTCAAGTCCCTCATGGCTCATGTCAGATAACTTTGTTTCTTTGTGGCCATAATTTTATTATGAGTCTTGATTGGTGGGGTGGGAAGGAGTGGGGTGAGGAGAATGATCCTCCCAAGTGGTGTTGAGACTCCTCAGGAGCCAGTCCCAATGAGATCAGGACTGACATCGCCATGTTGATTGCATCCAGTGGTGCTAGCTCTCATTGTGGTCACTCCCTGTGGTGATCTGGGGCCATCAGGCCTGCTCTGACCATCTGCTCTGGTCATCAGGTACTCAGGGGGACCATGCAGTGCCATCTGTTGAGCTATCTTCTTCCAGGCTCATTGTGAATGCTCATATTCATCTTCTTTTCCATAGAATGAGTATCCTCTATGTTAGTGCTCATAGCCACCCTCTTCTCCATAGGAAGACTACCTAACTGGTCCATCTGTCATTCTTTCCCGTCTCCTAATCTCTAACCAGGAACCAATGACTGCTGACTCCAGAATCAGCAGTTCTTCTCCTTTGTTCAGTTTTGCTGCAAAGCTCCCTGAGGGCTCAGGCCGAAACTAGTCTCAGGCTGATACCACATCCCTGCTGTGCTTTTTCCCTCTTGCCCTCGCTCTCTCCAAACAACTCACATTCCCAAGAAATCTCTCTGTAAACTCTGCTATTCGAGAACTCAATCTAAGACCACCTAACTGCAAGGTATTTCTGTTTTGTCCCTGGAGCAAGTCCTGCAGACAAGCATCTTTCCTGCAGATAAAAAAAGCTGCAGGTGTAGTGACATCACTGTGGGTGCTGAGCTTCACAGGAAGACATGTGCCTCATGCCCAGCCACCGTCCCACACACAACCAGTCTCCTGAGTTGGGGCTGTGCCTACCTGGCAGACTGGCTGCAGAGCTTAGATGGAGGGGCATCTGAAGAGAGTTGCAACTTCCCCATTCTACACTTTGACTGATATCCTCTTGAAGTACCTACAAGATTATTAAACATAGAAATATTGATCTATCTCCAATTTGGAAGGCAGATAGAGGAAAATCTCTAGTTTCTTCCCATCAATTCTCCTGCAGAGAACTCATTTTGATGTAAACACTATCATGCTGATAGACAGTACTTGTCTATTTTCTGTTTTTCCTGGAGTCTGATTCATCCACACATCTCTGATTGAAAACCTGCTCATGCTGGTGGTTGGAATCTAATTTGCAATAAGTCACTTGCTCACTGCCAAGGTTAACAGTTTCTCAGCTACAGAGAGATGAAAAAAAGCAGTTGCAGTCAATAAATTACTGTTCCCACTCTTTGAAAAAACATTGTTCTGGGTTTCTATGTTTCATTTATTAGCTCTGTGGTTGCTACTACCTGCTGTTCTTTAACTAGATTATCATTTGCTGCAGCCAACACAGAATATATTAATCACAGTAGAGGAGCTTCTAGAGTTTTCTTTTTAATATTGAAATTGTGAATACTGAACACTTGCTTATTTACTTCTTAGTGAAATAGAGATATAGAAGAGCGGGTTTTGGGGCTTGTAGAAGATTATGTTTCCATTTTCTAGCTTGTAAAATATGCTATACATTTAATATCTGGTATGATATTTAGCAGATCTATGTTCAGTTTATTAATATACAAAATGGAAACAATAATACTTTTGACCTCACAGGATTGTGGTACATCAAAAATAGATGTAAGATATTTTATGTAGTTCATATATATATATACATATATATATATACACTAACCACTCAGTAAAAACTAGCACCTGACATTATTATTATTATTTATATTTTTGCCTCTATTATCCATTCTTGTCCTTCAGGTGACACAATCTCAATTTATTTTTAGTGAATGACCTTTTCACTGTTGTGGGAAGTCTGGTTGGGTTTATAATTTAGGGTTTTTTTATTTCCCTTAACTGAATTGTCAGTATGTGTTCTAAAATAGTGTGGGCTCACTGTGGAACTTTTATGTCTTTGGGAAGAAATGTGTGAAAATGAAACTTTCTAATACAAAATGTTTGGCACAGTTCATCCTCCAGGCAGCTCTGATGAGATGGAAAAACTCAGGAGAGACTTTGATCCCTCTCCTTCCTCAGGCCTTTGGTTCTCTGAGCCACACTACATCATTGCAATCATCTGCCTTTTGCTCAAATTGCTCAGAGGAGGACGCTGCTTCTCAAAAAAAGTAGAATGAAATGAGCATGATTTAGGTAAATTTAAAGGTGAACCATAGTGCTAAGTGGATGTGCAAAATTTTTGGTCCTGTTATTACACTGTTTTACATATATTGACATCCATGAGCAACAGATATTTGGAAGTTTGTCTTCGTCATATTACTCTCACTCTTGTTTATTGTTTTACTCTTCTGGGGTCAGGGGCAGTTTGGGCCATACCAACTGGTGCTCAGGGCTATTCTTGGTTTTGTGCTCAGCAGTGACCCTTGGTAGTACAATAGGGGAAATGTGGTGCTGGGGACTGAATCAGTTTTGGCCAAATGTAAGGCAAATGTCTTACTTCCTATACTATTTTTTTGGTTCTGTTTTACCTTTAAGATTCAACAAACTTTTGCTGAATAAATGGAAAAATATTTCCAAATGTCTTATGAGTTAATATTATTCTTGGGTTAAAAGGATATTCTAATTCTCTTACGAAAGCAGACCTTTATTATAGACAAATTCTTCAGCTATAGAGATAGATAATATACTAGTTCTTCAGATACATTTTCCACTAATCCTCATTGTGATTTTCTTAAATCTTTTAAATTAAATCACTGTTAGATAAGCAGTTACAAAGTTGTCCAGGATTGGGTTTTAGTCATAAAATGTTCTAACACCTGTCCCTTTATCAGTGTACATGTTCTACCACCAATGTCCCCAATCTCCCTCCTAGCATCCCCCCATCCTCAGTCTGCCTTTATGTTAGAAAGTTTCTTTTCTCTCTCTCTCTATCTCTCTCTCTCTCTCTCTCTCTTTCTCTCTCTCTCTCCCCCACCCCTCTCTCTCCTGTTGCTCATTATGGTTTACTGTACAGGTACTGTAAGTTTAGCATGTATATTCCTTTACATATTTCCAGCACTCAAGTCTTGTCCAGACTCAGTGATTTTCAAGGTGTGTGTTTTTCATTTCTATTCTAAACCTGTATCGGATTTTCAGATAATCTAAGAAAATTGCCTAAGGTCACATAGTAAGAGCCAGAGTCAGAAGTTGAACCCAGCTCTACCTTATTTCCATAGTCTCTGTAGTTTTCTGTATATCATGGAAGCCTCTAAAATTTATCATTTTACTCCATGTCTTACTCCTATACTTTTCATTCACAAAATTGTGAATATTCTATTTCTTGTGTATCTTTAAATCAATACCAAAGATGGCATTATAACGACCATGAAACTGACACCTACACAAAAAGATCTCTAAAGCTTGCATGTTTACATGAGTATTGTCTCTTTCATTGTGCTGAATTTGGCAAGTTGTTTTCTCTATTAGTTAACATATTGTCTGCATGCCTAAATCCCATTCTCTCGGATATCATTAATGAAGCAGTTTTTTGAGAGAACAAAGATATTTGGATATTTCTTTGAAATATTTTTGGGCACAATCTAATAAAGCAAATGGACAATCATAGTGGGCAGAACCATCGTTAATAAAAAGGAGGTATGAGTGTGAATGTTGAGAACTGGTCCAGCTGAGACACGTTTTTTGGCAATTTGAGTGTAGGGATCAAAAACCAGTGCCTCCTGGTTGAACTCCACAAGAAGAAAACATCCAACCCCATCAAAAAATGGGATGATGAAATGAACAGAAGCTTTCTCAAAGAAGAAATTCGAATGGCAAAAAGGCACATGAGAAAATGCTCTACATCACTAATCATCAGGAAGATGCAGATCAAAACAACAATGAGATACCATCTCACACCACAGAGACTGGCCCACATACAAAAGAACAAAAGCAACTGGTGGCATGGATGTGGCAAGAAAGGGACCCTCCTTCACTGCTGGTGGGAATGCCGACTGGTTCAGCCCTTTTGGAAAACAGTATGGACAATTCTCAAAAAATTAGAGATTGAACTCCCATTTGATCCAGCAATACCATTCCTGGGAATATATCCCTGAGAGGCAAAAAAGTACAGTTGAAATGACATCTGAACCTCTATGTTCATTGCTGCACTGTTCACAATAGCCAAAATTTGGAAAAAATCCGAGTGCCCGAGAACAGATGACTGGTTAAATGAACTTTGGTACATCTATACAATGGAATACTATGCATCTGTTAGAAAAGATGAAGTAATAAAATTTACATACAAGTGGTACTACATGGAAAATGTCATGCTAATTGAAATGAGTCAGAAGGAGAGGGATAGATATAGAAAGATTGCATTCATCTGGGGAATATAAAGTAACAAAATAGGAGACTAACATCCAATATTAGTCGAGATAAGTACCAGGAGGTTCACCCCATGTCTTGAAGGCCAGCTGTACAGCTAGGGGAAAAGGCAGCTCAGATAGAGAAGGGAACACCAAGTAAAGGATGTTTGAGGATCCTCCCAGGATGGGAAATGCATACGGAAAGTATACTACAGACCGAATATGATTGCCACTCAATGCCTGTTTTGCAAACCTCAGTACCCAAAAGGAGAGAGAGAGAGAGCAAAAGGGAATGCCTTGCCATAGAAGCAGGATGGGATGGGGGGTATGGGGGGTAGGAGGGATACTGGAATCATTGGTGGTGGAGAATGGGCACTGGTAGAGGGATGGGTACTTGATCATTGTATAACTGAAACCCAAGCACAAAAACTTGTAAGTTTTCAACTGTACCTCATGGTGTTTCACTAATAAAAATTAAAAAAAAATATTAACTAGAACTTGTAAAAAAAGACAGTGCCTCATTCATGGAAAGCATATACTCTACCAATAAGTTCTATCCAGGAAACCTAGCTGTGATTTTTTAATTGTTCTATAGTTTTCCTTCTGGCATACCTAAATTCTTTAGGTATTCCTAACTTTTATGCAAAAAGTGTTAGGACCTATGCTAAGCACTGAATATACATTGATGAATAACACAGAAAGGCATTTTATCCTAATGGAATTCTCAATTTTGTAGTGAACACAAATAAAACAACCATCTATGAGTTTTCAGTACATTTGTGATCACATGTACTATAAAATGCCCATAATCTCATCCTGAAAAATTGGAAAGTTTCCTTGAGTAATTGCCAAGTAGTAGTTGGAGACAGCAAGAGAGTAGGTCAGGGGTTCTCAAAAACTCCACAGTCTGGCATCTGAACTGAACAGTACTCTGCTGTGGGGCCGTCTGTGAATTATAGAATGTTTAGCAGCACCCCTGTTCTAGCTTCCAATACATCTCTCTAGCTCTTACAACCACTGGATTTCAGGTATTAGCAACTGTTCCATGTGTGGGAAAATCACTTTGGTGAGAGCCACTGGCAGGGGCAGAAAAGGTTAGAGAATGTTCCATGCAGAGATAGTAGTGTGTGCAAGGCTCTGTAATGGGAAGGCAGATGGTAAGAATTTTATGTTTTTCTTGGGTCACACCTGGCATTGCACAGGGCTTACTCCTGGCTCATGCACTCAGGAGTTACTCCTGGCAGTGCTCAGGGGACCATATAGGATGCTGGCAATCGGACCTGGGTTGGCCCGTGTGCAAGGCAAACGTCCTACCCGCTGTGTTATCACTCCAGCCCCAGATGGTAAGAATTTTTGAGGAACTGAAAGAACGCTAGTGAGTTATAATACTGGGATAGTGTGTAGTCTCTTAGAATGTCAGTCTTATTTTAAAGGTATTTTTATCTCTTACAAGTTTCGCCTCTATTTATTTCCCATATCATTGGCCTTCTTATCACCTTTTCTTTTCCACTCCACTTCTGGGACTAGTAGGCAATTTAAGTGGCAAAAGTTCACTCTTGGATATCATTAATGGAGCAGGACTTTCTGAGCTCATTTACTATCTAGGAGCATGTATATGTAGCAGCTTCCTACTCCACTTGTTTTTGATCTCTTCATATTAAATTGATCATGGTTTGAATCAGTTGACTTAACACAAAAGCATTTCAATTAACAAGAAAATAGAGTTTGGCATTTTATGAGGCAGAAGTATCAAGGTTGTTTATAAGAGTTAGAAGTATCCCTATCCTCTACTCACCAGAGAGAATGAAACTAAGGTGTCTACAATTTTTAACACTAACAAAGCAACAAATTGTTGAATGGGGAAAATAGCCACTTTGAAAAGAGTGCAGAATAAGGAACAGAATGAGGCTGACAGGCTGGGCATGGGGGTGGGGGGCGGGGGGGGCAGAACCCAGGGACTGTAGGCAAGAGTTGATACTGCTCTATATCCTTGGGGCACTCAGGAGGACCCAGCAGACCACTCAGTTTACCTCAGAAAGCGGAATAAATGAGTTAAGTATCTCTATGGTTCTTGTGGCAAAGTTAGAAAACCATGTTAGATAAACAAACTTGCCAGAATATTTTGTAAAATAATAATATAAGCTACACATAAAATATTACAAAATCATATGATAGTCTCTTTTCATTTGTAAAACACTTGTGTTACAGAACCATAATTCAGCAGTTCTTCCCAGAAAAGGACATTCATTACTTTGAGTCTTGTTCATGGTAATGACCATTTAGTTGTTGGTTGTTACTGCCAGCCCAGAGCTTTTTTGTGTACTACCTTGGATATGACCTTTTGCCGACCTCTAATGGAAACCACTTTCCACTGGAGACCACTTATCCAAACTGAAGTCCTCAGTTGAATGGCATAATTCCTTATGGTGAAACAATTATCTGTGATGGTTTTCTTTCCTTAAGGGGATTGAGGGGAAGCCTTTGCCAGTTTGTTCTGGTTGCTAGAGAGAGCTGCACAAGGGGTGAACATCTCTGTTGAAAGTCTGGCTTCCTAGTTTGAGTAAGGCCGAGTAGTTGTATTAGTTTTGTTCATGTAGAGCTTCCACTGCCCATTAGGGGCACAATACACTCCCAGTAAATATTTGGAGAGTTATCCTTGTCATTTAAGAAAGGGCAGTTTTGGATTCCTCTTATCACTTGCTCAAGGGACAAGACGGGTCAAGTAAGAGGTCAACTGAAAGATGGGAGGTAGAATCAGAGGTTTATTAATTGATTGTTTTTTATTGTTGTTTTTTATTGGACATAGCTTGGAGTCTTGAATCTTTTCTATTTATACCCTTAAAGTTTTCATTGTCTTTTGCTCATATCTGGCTTAGACAAAGGTTACACGTGATAAGAACTGGTGAAAATTTATGAAGTAAAAATACATTTCCTAAATTTAAATTGTTTATTTGTACTGAATAGGTTACCCTACCACATTGTGAAAACATGAAGTTCATGGTCTGACATTTCCTATGTGCTTGGTCATACCTTATTGGTTTTACATATGAAACAATGAAGGAGGGCTGGGTTTTCCTGGAGTAAGATAAGGAAACCTTATAGGCTACAGCTAGTTTGAGTTTTTAAAGAACCTAAATGCCTGGAAGTTGACCACATTACTATTCCCACCCTAAACTCCACCCTAAAATTTGAGGTGGGGGACAGAAGGGCTAGCAACTTTCTCTTTCTCTCCTCAAACTCCCTTTAATTTCCTACCAGTTTACTTCATTTAATCTTTCCCTACCTTTCCACTTTCCATTAAAAATATGTCTAAGACAACTGAGACTTTTGGGGTGGCATTATAAAAATAGAGTAATAACCCTAAAAAGTCACTATCACTATTCTCCCGTTGTTCATTGATTTGCTTGAGCAGGCCCAGTAACATTGTGACACTTGTTACTGTGTTTGGCATATCGAATACATCATGGGTAGCTTGCCAGGCTTTGCTGTGCGGGCGAGATACTCTCGGTAGTTTGTTGGGCTCTCAGAGAGAGTCAGAGGAATCGAACTCGGGTTGGCCATGTTGGCTGCATGCAAGGCAAACTCCCTACCTGCTGTGCTATTGCTCCAGTCCTACCCTAAAAAGTAAACTAGGATTTTGTGGAAGTCAAAGATTGATGGAAGAAATCATGGATGTCAGAGGCTTTCTGCAGAAATGAATGCAGGTAGTGTTGAGGAGTTTAATTCATTTGTTTTTTCCCCCTAAAACACAAAAGCTCAAGTCTTTGCTGGCTAGTGAATCATTCCCAGTCAGTCATGACCAGAACTCTCTAGACTAGGCATAATGAGGCAACATTTCAATTTAATTCAACAACCATTTGTTTCTGTTTGCACTGCCCAGTATATATGTTCTTGATTATGAGTTGAAGTAGTGTGAGCAAAAAAATGTTTCTTTTTTTTTTTTTTAACCAACATTAGTTTGAAAACTCTATTTGACCCAGTAAGTTTAGTTATTTTCACAGAGTTCAGTAAGGTTACAATGAGGATTGATTCTAACTTGAGTTGTGGATAAAACAGAGAAATAGAAATTGAAAACATACAAATCAAGATGTTTTTCCAGTTCTTGCATGAAGATATCTTTTCTGCTCCTGGTATGATTAAGAAAATTCTCTCAAATTTTCTATCAGTTGTAGGGAGAAAACGGAATTTACTAATATTTGTTTGGATGTGCAGAGGTTGGTATGAGGTTGGATCAGATCTAGAGTTGCTCAGGGCTTACTCTGGTTCTATGTTCAGATCACTCCTGGTGGTGTATGGGGGCAGATGATGGGAGAATCATATGTAGTTCCAGATATCAAGCCCAGGTCAATTGTGTGCAAGGCAAGTACCTTAACCACTGTACTATTTCTCTAGTACTGAACTTTTAAAAAGTGCTAAGTATTGGTTGCAGAAGTACCTTGTAGACTTGATAAATTCCAACAGATGGCGAGGATGTGTGCAGTTTGATGGGTGTGTGTTCAATCCTTACTGTTCCTTGCAAGAAGTCAACCTATGGTTGAAGCATCCTTCCCGAAAGGTTTTAGCACAATGGCACTGATTAGCTGACAGCCAGATCAGTGAATCTTCTTTCAAAGGGAGAAATGTGGGTAGTATAAGATATAGAGAGGCAAATGCTTCAACATGTGGCCCTCAACTTCCTCCCTGCACCCCATCAGAAAAGTGACCTGTGGAGAGCAAATGTTCTTTTACCTTCAATGTTTAGAAGTTGTTAACTCTGAGTCAACTATGTGATTGATGCCCACACTTTCCTCTCTCCCATGGACTGACGTTCTACTCTCACCCCCTCTGAGCTGTGAGCTTTTTATATTGTTTTCCTTTGATAAGGTGGCTGGTCCACCCATAAATTTGACGGTATTTTTAAATGACTCGAGGCTGCTGAAAGAGTATTATGCTGCTTTAGAGGCTCCTGGCATTTCTTCAACTATACATTGCTGGCTAAACCTTATGTGACAGTGCCATTCCATTAGTAATCTAAGTGAAATAAACACTGTTGTTTTTTAATCTGAGCATCTTGATTACTGTTTAGTTGCATTGTGTGTGGCAAATAAAATTATCTTTTTAGATACTGTTAAAGGAGGCAGTTACTACTTAGAACGAGCTTCAGAGTTTTCCAAGGGAAGAAAAGATAAAAAGACAAAAACCCAATATCACTTGTTATGTTAGTAATTTTTAGGTTTTATTTTTTGTATTTTAACTTGGACATGAGGGTAGAAAATGAGGGTACAAAATCCTCAAAGCTAATGATTGCACATGCTAACAAAGGGAAAGATTCAGATAGTATAGAATCTAATTTCTTAAATGGAGGGGTCATGTAAAATTTGTTTTAAAATGATTTTATTGGGGCCCAAGAGATAAATAATATAGTGGATAGAACATTTGCTTTACGCAAGCCAAACCTGTTTTGATCCTTGGCATCCCATATGCTTCCCTGAGCAACTCCAGGATTAATTCCTAAGTACAGAACCCTGTACATCACCAGCTATGGTTCCAAAACAAAAAATGAACAATGCAAAACAACCCCTTTCCAATTAATGTATTTTTTTATTATCATTAAATGCTATGTGTGCATGCCTACATATGTACATACATACATACATAGGTACATATTTGTACATACCTACATATTTGAGATGCTTATATAAGCTCGGGTTCATAAAAAGATTTTTGGGAAAAATGGGTTGTGAGTGGAAAAAGTTTAAGAAGCTCTAACTTAAAAGAGTGTTTGAGAATATAGACTCTGGAGCTGAGTCTGTGATGCTGGGCTGATCATGTGTCTGGTCTGTGCCTCAGTGTACTTTTCGATAGATGGAACAATAATAGTTGGATCTACCTCAGAGTGTGTGTCTAGTGAATGGATTTGATAGAGGCAAAATGCTTAAGTCACATAAGGTGCTACATGAATAACAGTTATTACAGTGGTTCTAACAGTTGCACAAGCAGAGCCTTGTGCAATTACTACTGTGGTTCTAATACTTGCAATCAAGCAGAGGCTATGTTGATATTTTTTAAATAATTTACTTGAAAAAAAATTATTTGTTGGCAAGGCTCTACCCAGATTTGCATGAGACTAGTTTTGTCTTTATTCTATTTAATCTGAATATTGTTAAGTTTTGCTGTGAAAAATATTAATATGTTTGATATAGGATGCTGCTCCAGTTTAATAGATTAGTTACATATGCATAGAGTATGTATCAAATTACATTTAAAAAATCAGAATAATTTAAAATTCTGATTTTATCTGACCTTAAGCATTTTAGATTAAGGATTAGATGTGCTAACAAAAAGCATAATAATGGCAGAACCAGAGAGTTAGAACAATAGTAAGGAGCTTGCCTTGCACTTGGCTGACTTGGGATCAATCCCTGGCACCACATGTGATTCCCTGAGTACAGCCAGGAGTGAACCCAGAGCAAAAAGTCAGGAGGAAGTTCTGAGCATCACCAGGTGTGGCTCCCCAAACCAAAATAAACAGGCCAAATCATAAAACAACCTCACTGTACTGGCCAAAAATACCGTTTGATCATTCATATTCTTGGTTGCATTTCTTAGTACCTTATTATGGAGTTAAATAAAATTGAAATTTACCAGGCTATTTACTCACTTATTAAATATTTATGGAATCTCCACTGTATATGAAATGGTTATGGTTCCTTGAGGAAGCTGATTACCTAGCAATAGCGAAACTTTATTGTGTATCTGCTCCACACAGACTGTAATGTATTTCCATTAGTAACAAGTTTACTGCTCCTTGTAATAAAGAGTCCTACAAGTGAAGGGACAGAGACTTAATAATAATAAGGGACCCATTTAAGGCTGGTAACTTGAACTGGAATCTGTACTCTAGTCTGAGTGATTACATACTTTTTTATTTTTTCACTTCACCATGCTGCCATTTGTCAAAAGCATTTGACACTAATGGGAAAAAGATCTTGTATATTTTACTCTCTTTTTGACATGCCATGTTCTGTGAGGCTTTTCAAACAGGGAAAATCTAGTCCTGATATAGGGTTGCTGGTGTTATTCCACCTGATCGCCCTACAGAGTTGTTTCAGCGCAGCATGGCCTGGGGGCAGCCAGAGGGCAAGTTAGCCAGGATGTAAGCAAAATTTGAAACAGAGAATAAGTGAAATATTGGACAACCTAGAGTCAATTTTACTTTATTTATTTTAAATTTATTTTTGGGTTTTAGACCACACCTGGCTGTACTTAGAGATTACTCCTGCCTCTGTGCTCAGGGACCACTCCTGGTGGGCTTGGGGGAGTATATGGGGTGCTGGGAATTGAAGCCGGATTGGGTTCACCCTATTTACTGTCCCCTGTATAGTCAGTTTCAATGATCTACTCTGAAAATCTTTTTTTATGGAAATCAAATTTATATTCCATGGAAACCATAGACTGTACATATGTGTTTAAATAATTGTTTTTTAAATTTACGTCCAGCAATATTCAGGACATATTCCTGGCTCAACACTCAGAAATCACTCCTGGAAGTTCTTGGAGGACCGTGTGGGATTCCAGAGATTGAACCCAGGTCAGCCACATGCAAGACAAGTACCCTCCCCATTGTACTGTCACTCCAGTCCCTATTTAAATGTTTTTAAAGATAAAAGTTATGTTCGATAGTGCTTGGCGGGCTCCTCCCATCTTGGTACATAGTGGTCATGTAGGGTCAGGTGTCAAACCAGGGGCTCCCACTTGCCAGGCATTCGCATCAGTACTTTAAGCTTCATCCCCAGCCCTGATGTCAATCTTTTCAATTTTAGCTATTTCAATGGGTATGACATGATAAATCACTGTGATTTGTATTTGTACTTATTTCATGATTAATGATGTTAATAAAAGTATATCATTATGTGATTAATAGTCATTTGTATATTTTCTTTCATAGATTAGTCAAAGCATTGCTTTTTTTCTTTTTGGGTCACACCTGGCGATGCTCAGGGCTTACTACTGGCTTTGCATTCAGGAATCACTCCTGGTGGTGCTCAGGGGACCATATGGGATGCTGGGAATCAAACCTGGATCAGCCGTCTGCAAGGCAAAAGCCCCTACCCACTGTGCTATTGCTCCAAAGTGTTGCTATTTTTTTAAAAAATGTGTTGCTTGTATTTTTGATAGTTTTGCTTGTTACAACAAAATGGTAATTGAAATTACCAAAATATAATTCAGTAAAAGAAAATTTGTGAAAATTGTTATATCTCAGAATGGTGTTATTAAAGTCATTGTCTGAGGATATACTGAGATGTTTGTTGCTAGTTGAGTCTTCTGTGTTATTGTAGATTAAAAAGATTATTTACTTTTTTAGTGGAATGGCCGGAGCAATAGCACAGCAGGTAAGGTGTTTGCCTTGCACGTGGCTGGCCCAGCCGAGCCGGGTTTGATTCCTCCACCCCTCTTGGAGAGCCCAGCAAGCTACCCATGACGTATTCAATATACCAATTACAGTAACAAGTCTCATGATGGAGACGATACTGGGCCCACTCGAGCAAATTGATGAACAGCAGGAGGACAGTGCTAGTATTTCTAGTCATTGTGTATAGCACAGTGGGTAGAGCATTTGCCTTGCACGTGGTCGACATGGCCAACCCGAGTTTGATTCCTCCAACCTGAGTCCAATTCCTTCGCCCCTCTCGGAGAGCCCTGCTAGCTACCGATAGTATCTTGCCTGCACGGCAAAGCCTGGCAAGCTACCCGTGACATATTTGATATGCCAAACACAGTAACAAGTCTCACAATGATACTGGGCCCACTCGAGCAAATCGATGAACAACTGAAGGACAGTGACAGTGACAGTGTGTACGAACACAGTAAGAGACATATTAAGCTTAAAGGTTGGTTCTTCCTGAGGAAATCTCACTACATATCCCAGACCACAGTCCTCAGGCCAGATTAGTCTTTCCTAACTCCAGCAAGGTCCTCATTCGGTTACTTCTTTTTGAGTCATGACAGAGTATATCCCATGACCATGCTCTTCACTTATTATACTTATGGTGCTAATGGATGCCCAGGAGTTAATATTATTTTGGAGTCAATCAACTCCCATGTTACAAAGTATAGCATGAACTGTCTTCCTGTGTCTATACAAAAAGTACATTGCTAAACCATGCAAGTGACATAAAGGAAAGAGAAAAGAAATATAGGATTATCAGTGCTGGATGGAATGGGGTGTGCCTCAGGGGCACTTGTTGTGGGAGTAATTCAATAAACCTAAGCTCCCTATGGGGGGAGCAAGGACAACCCAATGCTATCCAACACTTTAGCTACTTTCAACACTCAGTTATTATATAGAGTGATCATTTCCAACTATTATTGTAATACTGGTCCCTTCTCTATTCTAACTGCCTTTTTTTCCCACACACTTTTGTCAAGCCATTGGCCAGTCTCCTGGCCCCTGTTTTCCCTGGCCTTGGATATTAGTCTCATATGATTTTTTCATATCCCACAAATGAATGTAATCATTCTATATCTGTTCCTCTCCTTCTCCTTCATTTCACTCAGTATGATACTCTCCATGTCCATCCATTTATAAGCAAATGGATTATTATTGACTTTTATCATGAATTCTTCTCATAATAGGATAGAAGGTCTTTATCAGATACATGCTTGTGGATCATTCCCTCTGTTGTAAGGAAAACTGATGTCTTTAAAAGCGTTTTGAGGGCCAGAACACTAGTGCAGCAGGAAGGGCATTTGCCTGGCAAGTGTCTGTGTCCGACCCAGGTTTGATATCCCACATGGTTCCCAAAGCTCTGTCAGGAGTGATCCCTAAGCACAGAGCCAGGAATAAGCCCTGAGCACTGACCAGTATGGCCTCAAAACAAAGAAAAAAATTAAAGTAAATTTTCCTCAGGGAGATTGGGGTGTTGGTGCCTGCTTCATGCTAAGTGGATTATCTTTCTCTTCAGATAGATTTCTTTGTAGTTGGCAAAAGGAGACACATTTGCAGAAAGAAGTTCATGTTGCTTGTGAACTCCAAATTATTCTGCTTATAGACATTCTTCTGAAGTTATAATGGGAACATGTGATTCACTTTCTAAAAATTTATTTCATCCTGTTTCGGATCATACTTATTTAATTACAAGAAATAAGAATTAGTGGGCAAATTTAAACAACCAAAGCTGAAAACTATTCCCAAAAAAGGAACTTTTAAAAAGACGTGGTACATGTTTAAACTTTTCTTTTCAATTGTAAAATATATTTCATGCAAAGTAAATTGAGAAATGATTTTAATGGGAGAAAAATGAAGCACTGAAAATGAAGATGACTAATTTAGAAAACAAAACAGGAAGCTCACAGATTTCTATTTTGCTTTTGTTAGACAAAAGTGCTGTATTTCTTTCTGAAGAGAAATGTATTAGCAATTCAATACCTCTTACTAGGATTGAATCTTGACCATCTAATCAAGCAATATCCTTTAAAAGGCTAAGAGGTGAAATTAGACTCATTAATTTCTAACTTCAAATCTGCAACATAAATCTTTATTTTGTGCTTTCACCCAATACAAGAAAATCAAGTGATAATCTAAGGCAGAAATTTGTCTCACTTGGAGAATTGTAAAGCAGGAAAGCTATTCTAAACTGCTTCCCTCACCACTGGGCTCCAGGGAGCAGGAACTTAGAGGTGAGGTTTCTTTCCAGACTGTTCTTCTAGCTCCTCAGAGGTGTTCCTGTCCAACTGAGTATAGGATGGTTTCTTTCTCATTTCTGCCCCATTACTTCTGATATAGGTGCAAATGTCTCTTTTGCTTGCAGATATTGACATTCTAATCACTAGTAGGTCAGAGAGCAGCTACATTTAGGATCAGGTCTTCCATTTTTTTTCTTTTTGGTGATGCTCAGGGTTACTCCTGGCTCTGCACTCAGAACTTACTCCTGGTGATGCTCAGGGTCCATAAGGGGTGCCGAGGATCAAATCTAGGTCAGCTGAGTGCAATGCTTTACCCTCTGTACTATTTCCCTGGCCTCTGAGATCAGGGATTTTAAAAAGTAATTAAGTGAGATCATTTGAGTAGCTCTAATCTAATATGATTGATATTCTTACATGTACAATGATAGGTACAGCGGGCAGATTATGTGATGACACACAAAGACGGTCAGGTGAAAACCAATAGAAAAGACATCAGAAGAAGACAACTCTGACATCCTGATCTTGAATTTCTAGTCTCAAGATGTGTGAAAAAATACATTTCTGTTCTTTAAGTCATGTAGTCTGTTGCAATTTACAGGGATCCCTAGAGAACTTGAGTCTTTAATGGACCAATTTGATTACTAACCACTTAGGCAGACAGATAGATAGGAGGATGTGTTTCTCAGGAAATATTAAGAGCAAGATGTGATTTAAGAGGTTGCTTTGTTGCTAGCCCTAAAGCTAGCCATTCCCCAACGCATGAAGGCAGTGCCCCATTTTGTGAGTGTAGTAGAGAGAATATAGTGGGTAAGGTGCTTACATTACACAGGGCTGACCCACGTTTGATATGGCTCTCTGAGCACTGCCAGGACTGATTCTTGAACACAGAGCCAGGAGCAAGTCCTGGCTTGTCTGTGTACCCAAAATCAAAAAGAAAGAAAAAGAAGTTGCTTTGTCACTAGCCCTAAAGTATCTTAAAGGCATAAAGGCAGGGTTCCCTTTGTGCAAGTAGGTACAGTCTGGTGATGCCCTGACTGGTGTCGGTGCCTTCTCAGAGAATGCTTGACTCTCCTAGGAAAGGAACAGCTTCAAAAGAAATAAAATCAATGATAAAACATGAAAAAAAAGTTCAAAGCTCTTCCCCTTGACAACATGCTATGAATACTCATCTGCATAAATAGCCCCAAGTGGGGTCCAGAGAGATAGGAGAGGGGTAAGACACTTGCCTTTTATGTAGCTGCCCTAAGATTGATCCCTGGCAACACATATACTCCCTGGAGTACCACATCAGGAGTTATTCTGAGCACAAAACCAGGAGTAAGCCCTGAGCCCAGTGGGTGTGGGTGCCAAACTAAAAATAGATAAATATAAATAAAATAGGGAATAACAATAAAACCTTACCTCATGAAATTTTGAGAGGATGACATAGTTTTTACTTAGAATAGTGTTGGCTCATGACTATAAGAGAAAAAGTTTTGGAATCTTAGTTTAAAAATGCAACTCATTAAAATAGTGGTGAATTTCTAAAGTTCAGCATCCCGATAATAAATCTGGACTTACACATGAACAGACATTTATTTTTCTTAATACACTCCTCATTTTAGAACCAGTATTGAATGAAAAACTTTGAAGGTGTAGGTATCTTCTTTAAGAAGAGCTTTTTGTAGTTCTGATTTGCTTGCCTTTAAGAAAGGTCTTCTCTGGAAACCTATAAGCTTTTCCAATACTTTCCATTCCTGGAGGAAACATACAGGAACCAATCTGAGAATTCACCTTTCCTCCCTTTGTCACTTCTCCTGGTGTTTGTTTCCTACAATCTCTATTAATTTGGAACTGAGAGAGGTCATTCCTGAAGGTCAATAACAACCCCTGGGTCCCAGTTCTTCAAACACACATGGAAGCTTCCTGCAAGAAAGTTAGTCTCTCATCAGGAAATCCATTAAACTTGGTCAACCCTAAGAAAATCATACTGATTAACCACTGATGTCTCTGATAAAGTCTCTGGCTTAATCAGATAATCACGCTTTTCCTTCCTATACCTAACTAACTGGTGTCCTGGCATGTGAACTAATGTAGATATAATGAGGCGGGAAGGACAGATCTTCACAGTTGGGAAGTGATGAAGAGTTAGCGGGGAAGGAGAGAAAGAGCCCTGAGAATTAGAGGGAGGTGTTTGTAGGGGCAACGGGCCAACTTAGGCCATTTGCAGTAATATTCAAGGGCTTTGTGTCAACTGTTGTTGACAAACTGGGAACAGAGTTTCATTTGCTTTCCTTTCCCTCCTGCCCGCTCCCTTCCCCATCCCCTCTTAGTTGACTCCAGCTTCCTTGTCTGCATTAGTTATACAGATTTAGGCCTACCCTGAGGCCAAGCACCGCTGCAGGCCACATTTGTCTTCCTCAAGTCTCTGGCTTTTTTCAATTCTCCTTTAGGTTTCTGTCTTGTTGGATTCAGATCTAAACTTTTCAGTCCTAAAATGAATGTCCATTCTAGGGCTCCTACTCGTTCCCCACTTCCGTACTTGTGTTTCTAGAAATGCTCTGCCCATCTTCACACCTTTTAACATCAGCACAGCTGGCACTTCCTTTAGGAGACCTTGTCTGAACTCGTGGCTGAGGTTATGTATTTTTTTTATGTATCTTCTGGCATAATAAACTTATATTTCCCATGCCCTCTCTCCACTGGCAATGGTACCAAATTCGACTGAGTAGTGATTAACATCCTACACTATACTATAAACTTTAGGAGGAAAGACTTAGCGGTGTCCTTAGGTCAAGAACAAGATTAGGCACAAAGATGACTTAATAAAATTGGGTGCTTTGGAGCCCTAGTATGTTTCATTTGGTTGGCATTGAGGAATGAAGCCATCCTCATGTTCTAAGAAGGTGGGCATGTGAACAGGGACTAGAATAATTCAGAGAAGCAGACCAGGCGGTTTCAAGTCTCTAAGACTATGGCCCAGATAATTCCTGAGGCCTAAGGGCTTTGGGAATATCACAGCAAATGGAATAGCCTGGGCAGTGGGAGTCGCTGTGCTGCTCATCCATAGGACATGCTAACTGGGTATTATAGAGAGCAGAGGACCACAAATACTTTAGAGGCAACTTCAGTTCTTTCCAATTCCAAAACTGACTTTCTCCCATGAAGAAAGACTATAATACCCTAAAACCTTATATGGACTGGTTTTGCAGTTGTTGACAAATGGTCAGATTTTCATTTTCTCCATATTTTGTAAAATGCTAGTATATTTGTTACTTTATTTGGATGTTGCTTCAGGGCTTTAACGAAATGACTTATTTTTCATTTCTGTGGTTAGCAAAAAATAGAAAAGCCTCATCTCACTATTGTAGTGTTTTGTGAAAATTTCTTGATTTGTTTGAAATGAAACTCACTATTTTTTTTTCACAACCATGAAACAACTGCCAAGCTCCTTTGGATGGATCAGATACATTGATGATGATAAGGTCTGCTCATATCTGTTCACTACAAAACTGAAGTCTTTGAGTGTTAAGAAGTACCACTGAGGGCTTGATTTTTAGAGACACTTGCAGTTAGATAGGTTTAAAAAATTCTTTTTGAGACTGAAAACTTGACTGTTGAATGCTCCGTGAGAATTTATGAGAACTTTGAGCTCTAAGAAAAGACATGGACAGTTGAGTTGGGTGCAAAGGTGAAAACTGAATGATTTATAATTTGCATATTTATGCTCAGGGAGCAAATATGCATATGTATGTAACTGACAACATATATATGTATATATATATATATATATGTTCTCATGTGTACACATGCACACACACACAAACACACACACACACCTACCTGACCTCCTGACTGACTAGATATCTTTCCAATGAATTGCGTACTCTATAGTCAATCCAAGCATTTCACATTAGGGAGAGACTCTCTAGAGCAATGGGCATGCTCTAGGAAATGTATTAGAAGGCTAAGTATTTATTTATTTATTTTTGGATTGCATCCAAAGGTACTCAGATACTTACTTCTGATTATGTGCTTAGGGATCACTCCTGGTCAGTTGGGAGGACTTTATGGGATATGAGGTATGGGAGTTTGAATCTATGTTGATTGCATGCAAGGCAAGCACCCTACCAGCTGTATTACATCTCCAACCCCTACTACTTTCTAATTTATGTGGCACTGGCCAAGGCATTTAACCACATGATATATCACTTCTACTTGTGGAACAGAAATTGTAGTGGCTGGAATAACCTATCTCTTAGGGCTTCACTGTATCACTGTCATCCTGTTATTCATTGATTGCCTCGAGCAGGCACAGTAACGTCTCCTTTGTCCTAGCCCTGAGATTTTAAAACAGTGCCACCTTCGAGGCTCTTTCAGGGTCAGGAGAATGAGACCCATCATTGTTACTAGTTTTTGGCATATTGATACACCACGGGGAGTTTGCCAGACTCTGCTGTGTGGGCAGGATACCCTCGGTAGTCTGCCAGGTTCTCAAGAGTAAAAACTAGATAATTAGATGTCGCACAGCCACGAATGCAGCCGCGCGCTTCCAGGAGCAGGGTTTTATAGTCTCTGGATCTTGGCCGTTGATAGGATTACATGGTGCTGTGGGCAGCTGGTGGGTGTAACGCCTACATACTGGAAGATGGGGCATCTGGGTGAAGGAGGCCCAGTCCCAATCCATAGCAGGCTTGGAGATCTATACCCCGGGTCCCATACACCTGGGTTCCTTGGCCTGTTCCTTCATGCGTGAGGCTCGTCCAAACGTGTGAAGAGTGGTCTTAACCATGGCTGTGGCTGGAACTGGAGGTCTTCAGCTGCCAGGGCTCTGCTCGTTGTGGGGAGAGAAACTCAACCCACCCTCCTCCAAGGGGCCCTGGTGAGGACAGCCAGGCATGGAGGCAGGAGACTCTGCGCTGTTCTCTTCTGGGATTATGGTTGTGAAACTATAAGTTATTATCTTACTATATCATGTGTTTTTTAAATCTTTATTGCTACATATATAGCCAGAGTTTCTAAACCATTTGAAAGTTTTTAAAAGGCGGCTTCGTGGTCGCGTGACACATCATGGGATACTTCCTACCCATTGTTTATAATTATCACACCATGTTTGATGGAGTTCAGACAGTAGGCAACAGATTATAGAGAGAAATATATAGGTATATGCCTCTCAGAGTGCCCGGCAAGCTACCAAGAGTATCCTGCCCACACAGGCAGGGCCTGGCAAGCTTCCTGTGGCATTGTCCAATATGCCAAAACCAGTATCTATAATGGGTCTCATTCCCCTGACTCTGAAAGAGCCTACAATCATTGGGAAAGATGAGTAAGGAGAGGCTGCTAAAATCTCAGGACTGGAGATGTTACTGGGGCCTGCTCAAGTAAATTGACAAACAGCGGGATGACAGTGATACAGTGAGTATTTTATTGATTAGGGCTCAATTTTGAGAAGCAAAACTGGGAGAAATAAGGTGTGAGATTTGTTGTTGAGGCATTAACATGACACAGTTGTGAGGAGATTGTAGATTTTGATGTGATATATAATACAAAGTTCACAGGGTAGCCAATACCTGTGCATGTGCCATAGAGAGAGCTGGACAAAGTCGAAATCATAAGCACACACTGGATGAATTGTTGGTTTTTGTCCCTGGCTATGATATGTATAATATATGGGTAAAGCTGATGTCCTTGTTATGGAATTTTTTACTTTTTTTGGTTTTTGGGTCATACCCGGTGATGCACAGGGGTTACTCCTGACTCAGCACTCAGGAATTACTCCTGACAGTGCTCGGGGGACCATATGGGATGCTGGGAATTGTACCTGGGTTGACTGCATGCAAGACAAGCGCCATACCTGCTATACCATCACTCCAGCTCCTTGTTATGAAATTTAAACACATAGTTGACCAAGAAAGAAAGAGAAGCTGAAGGAGGATTCAGGGTAAGATAGAGCAACTGCAGTCCCTTCCATGCATGGAACCAGCAGATAAATACCAATGTGCTTGAGCTATAAAAGCATCTGCCTCTCCCTTTGCAAGGTATAAGTAACTTGGCTGTAGTTTCACTTCCATGCCATAAATCGTCAACAACCACATCTGTCAGGAGCTGCCTTCTTATTGCGCATAGCAGCACACAGGCAGCGCCAACCCTATCACTGATCAGACCAGCACAAAATTAGAGTGTGGAGTCTCTTGCTCAAAGAAAGAAAACTTTGTTTTTCTTTATTAGGCAGTCTGTTACTAGACATGTCTTAGTGTTTATTATTTGCTATGTATGTGACACTCATTAGATCACGAGAAACTCATGGGGTAAATGCAGACCTCTCAGGTGCCCTTAATCTTATTCCTTGACTAATAACTCAGGGGCCTAATGCCCTTTTCCAACCCTGTCTGAGGTCCAGGACTTCACTGGTGGTGGAAGGCAACTATAGCTATGCAGTGGGGAAGGAAATTTTCCAGGATGCAGAAGAGAAGGGACCATATGTGAGTCAGGGTTCCTAACCTGCAGAATTTATCTTATTGTATTGTTGAACTTCATTTGTATAGTGCAAATTAATTTTTTGGTATTCTAAATAAGAAATTCCATTTGTATATCTATTTTTATTTGAGACACCATGATTTTCTTTTTCTTTTTTTAAAATTTTTATTAGTGAGACACCATGAGGTCAGTTGTAGACTTAATAATTTTGTGCTTGGGTTTCAATTATACAGTGATCAAATACCCATCCCTCTACCAGTGCCCATTTACCACCACCACAGATCCCAGTATTCCTCCCACCCCCCATCTCCACATCCCACCCTGCCTCTGTGGCAGGGCATTCCTCTTTGTTCTCTCTCTCCTTTTGGGTGTTGTGGTTTGCAAAAGAGTTGTTGAATGACAATCATGTTTGGTCTATAGTCTACTTTCAGCATGCTTCACCTATTCTGGGAGGATTCTCCCAATACCCTTTATTTCGTGTTCCCTTTTCTATCTGAGCTGCCTATCCCCCTAGCATGTGTGGCTGGTCTCCAAGCCATGGAGCAAAATTTCTGGTACTAATTTCGGCCATTCTTCGGTGTTAGTCTCCTATTTTGTTACTTTATGTTCCCCAGATGAATGCAATCTTTCTATGTCTATCCCTCTCTTTCTGATTCATTTCGCTTAACATGATACTTTCCATGTAGTACCACTTGTATGTAAATTTCATGACTTCATCTTTTCCAACCACTACATAGTACTCCATTGTGTAAGTGTACCAAAGTTTCTTTAACCAGTCAT
Organism: Sorex fumeus; assembly: GCF_029834395.1. NCBI lineage: Eukaryota > Metazoa > Chordata > Mammalia > Eulipotyphla > Soricidae > Sorex > Sorex fumeus. The sequence goes on along the minus strand of NW_026606075.1, from coordinate 19,617,314 downwards.
ATGTTCTCGGGCACTCAGGTTTTCTCCAGAATCTGGCTATTGTAAAGAGTGCTGCAATGAACAAACAAATGCAGATATCACTTCGATTATACTTTTTTGCCTTTCTGGGATATATTCCCAGGAGTGGTATTGCTGAGTCAAATGGGAGCTCAATTTCGAATTTTTTGAGAATCGTCCATACTGTTTTCCAAAAGGGCTGAACCAGTCGGCATTCCCACCAGCAGTGAAGGAGGGTCCCTTTCTCGCCACATCCGCGCCAGCACCGATTGCTTTTGTTCTTGTGGATGTGGGCCAGTGTCTGTGGTGTGAAATGATGTCTCATTGTGGTTTTTATCTGCATTTCCCTGATGATTAATGATGCAGAGCATTTTCTCATGTGCCTTTTAGCCATTCAGATTTCTTCTTTGATAAAGTTTCTGCTCATTTCATTGCCCCACTTTTTGATGGGATTGGATGTTTTCTTCTTGTGGAGTTCAACCAGTACTTTGTATATCCTTGATATCAACCCCTTGTCAGATGTGTATTTGGCAAATATCCTTTCCTATTCTGTAGACTGTCTTTGTATTTTGGTCGTTTCTTTTGAGGTGCAGAAGCTTCTTAGTTTAAGATAGTCCCATTTGTCTATCTCTGTTTTCACTTGCTTGGCCAGTGGCGTGACATCTTTGAAGATACCATTAGCTTCAATGTCATGGAGGGTTTTGCCAACTTTTTCTTCAAGAGATACCATGATTTTCAATAATGTTCATGTTAGGGTTTCATACTTCCACTGTTCCATCCTACACCTTCCACCAGATTGTACACTTCCCTCCTCTGTTAGTAATCCCAGTTCTTTAAACTTCTTTAAAGTTCTCAGTACCATTGTCTTTAATAATTTTTTGTTTCCAAGCAAGTAAGAATTTCAATGTAGAACATTATACTCCAGTGTGCTTCCTAGTGTACTAGGGCTGTAGATACAGTCTCCCTAACTTTAACACACACCTCATGAACAACATCATCAGTGTTTCCTCAGTCAATGTTTCCTTTTGATATAACATGGTTAAAGATATATCATCCCTCACCTGTGAAAATAGAGATCTAAATTTTAAAAAGTTTAGGTAACATGGTTACAATAGTATTACTGTTTATGTTGTAATGTACAAAGTTGAGATCTAAATTTTACAGCTGGATTCTACAAGCCAATGAGGATATTTGTAAATTTGAATTCTTATTTCAATGTTGCTGTCTTAAGGATTTCTTGATGAGATGTTCCAGAATGCATGCGGACTGCTTAATCAAGAGAGACAGTCCTACTTTGAGCCTCTCCACCTGTGCCCTTTAGTATCAGACCCTGTGTGCTTTCTTCATGGGCCACTTCTCCAGCTTGTGTTTGCAGTAAGCAACATTGAGTGATGAAGTAATGTTTTGCTCTGGGAAAAAAGCAGACTTGCTATAAAAGTAGTGAATTTCCAAGCTTAGAATTTGTATTAATTTGCTAAAGTTGTGACAACAAAATCTCGCTGACTGGGTGGTTTAAACAGCAAAACCGTATTTTCTTACAATTCTAGAACCTAGAAGTTCAAGATCAAGGAGTTGTCAGGGTAGGGTCTTTGTGTGTGTTGGGTGGGGGGAAGGGGTGGGCGGTAGGGATGGGGAGATGATTGAGCCATACCTGGAGGTGCTCAGGGCTTACTTCTGACTCCGTGCTCAGGGGTTACTCTTTTTTTTAAAACTTTTTTATTAGTGAATCATTTTGAGGTACAGTTACAGACTTATAAACTTCCATGCTTGCATTTAAGTCAAACAATGATCAAGTACTCATTCCTCCACCAGTGTCCATTTTTCACCACCAATGGTCCCAGTATCCCTCCCACCACACCCACCCCGTTCCTTCCACCTCTGGGAACAATCTCGATGGTACTCACGGGACCCTGTGTGGTACTGGGGATTGAGCATGGGATGGACACTTGGAACACAAGCACCTTAACTCCTATACTCTCTCTCTGACTCTCTCTTTGTATCTTACTTATAGCTATCTTATCTGTGTGTCTTTATATAGCTTTCCCTAGTCATATTTCCTTATTCATATGCTATATGAATGCAGCAAAATTCATATGTTCATATGAACACAGCATATGTCTGTATTAAAGGCTTCCTTATTAGAAAATCAATGTTGGAGTAGATCCCAGTCTAATAATCTTGTTAGCCCTATATTTTAAAAAAGTGAGATATGAGTTTATTTATAATCTTTTCAATTGTACATATACTTTATGGTAATTCAAACTTTTTGGCAATATACTCTTTCCCCATATATATGTCTACACATACGTGTGTGCCTATCATATATTTATCTAGGATTTCTTAACATACTTGTACATGTTATATCTCAAGACATGAAAATAAAAAATGACTCCTTGTTCTTTCCAGACATTTAACTGGCACAATACAGACTTTCAATGAAATGGTGTGGAGGTTTTGTAATACCTAAACAGGGTGGCCAGAACCCAAAGCAGAAATGATGAATACACATTATCCCTTAAGCTAAATTTCAGGCATTACATATCTTTCTCTTAGAAAAATGATTCAGTGTTCTGCCTATTCCCTTAGCTGTCTGTTTACTGATGACCATTTTGAACTCTGGCTCTGACAAAGAGAGTAGGCTAGTATGTGAAAATTCAGGAAGTTATCAGTTTTTTTTTTGACTGTTGAGTGTGTCATTTTATTATTATCTGTGGGTGGTACCTTAATTTCTCCAGACAAGACTTTATTTATGAGTCGTGAATCATTATGAATCATATGGAGCATTGATTTTTCCATTTTTTCAAAATATTTATTTATTACTGGATTATAATACCATAGAATTTCAAGGATATAGCTTAATGCTTCCACATATGTATAGAACTCAACATGCCCATCTCCAAAGTCTGAGGTCACCCCACAACCAAATGCAGCCCTTTATCTATTCTTCCAGTTCTCCACTTTTCTATATGTAACAACCATAGTTTTCACCAAACTTGGAGATGAATTTTATTACTTTTTGCCAGTTGTTTTCTTTAGTGATTTATATTCTGCATACATATAAAGTCATACACTGGTGCTCTTTCACTTATGACTTATTTTACACATAGCATCATCACTAGAAGTTCCATCCATAATGTCCCAAAGGGCAAAATTTCTTCTTTTTTAATGACAGAGATGTATTACATTTGAGTATCTCAAGACAATTCCTTGTTTTATTTAATGCATCATATATATATGACTGTATTTAAAATATATTTAAACTGTAGAGAATTTATGAGATGTGTGTTCTGTATAAAATTCTAAGAAAAATGTTATTAGTATCTCATAATTTGTCTGTGCATTCAGAGCCCTTTCTCTTTCTAACCATTTCTCTTTCTAACCTTATCATATCACCAACCTATTCCTGATTGTCTTTGACCTGATACATTGTTATTGTGCTATATGAGAGACTTGTCTTTGTCACATAGTACTTTGGGATTAGTTCTATGCTTTAATTTTTTAACTTAAAAAATTAAATTTAGAACTTCAGTCACAGTTTTTTTCTGTCACTCACGACATTATTTTTGACATATCTTTTGTAAAGGCCTTATCTGCAATTACAGTTACACTCATTTTCAATGTATGCATTTTATGACGAGGGCATAATTCAGCAATGTTCATTTCAGCTGAATTTGATGTTGCTAAAACACAAATTCACTACCCTGCATGTTGCCACGGGCTTTGGGTTTAATCAATACAGAGAGATAGTACAGGGATTTAGGCATTTGTCTTGCATGTGTCCAACCCAGGTTTGATGCCCAGCACTGCATATGTTCTCCCTGAGCATCATCAGGTGGGATTCCTCAGTAGAGCTGGAGGAAACCCTGAGCACAGTGGGGTCTGACTCAAACTCACAATCCCCCGCCCCAAATCATACCACTTGCCATAATGAATAATGATGCCTTTTTGTCTCTAACCTAGGCATCATGCAGAAAACAATAACAGGCTAACTTGTGAGGTTGTAAGTAGGATAAAATAAAACTTCTGGCTTGATATACCTTAGATAGAAGAAAAACATTTAAGAAGTTTCTTTTTCTTTTCTTTTTTTTTGCTTTTTGGTTTTGGGTCACACCTGGTGATGCACAGGGGTTACTCCTGGCTCTGCACTCAGGAATTACTCCTGGCATTGCTCAGGGGACCATATAGGATGCTGGGACTCGAACCTGGGTTGGCTGCGTGCAAGACAAACACCCTACCCACTGTGCTATTGCTCCACCCCCTAAAAAGTTTCTTAAGGTAGATCTAAATGTAGAGTGGTAGTATGTTGGTAATACTGCCTTTCCTATTGAATGGCATCATTTTTTCTATTTTCTTACTCATTAGGGTGAAGTTTGGTCTTCAGTTCTCCAGCCCTATGAAAGCTATTTAAGTATTTCACATTTTATTCATGGGGATACTTGCATCTAAGACCCCTTAGAGATTGGTAATTGTTGGGGTTCATTAGAGCACACCTTCAATTCCACTTCATTTTGTCCTTTGTAAATCCCAAACATCTTTTCCCTCACTCTCGTCTTTCAGAAGATAGCTTTCCTGCTGTTTACTTGTCTTCTTTCTAGTCACAGCTCTTTGCACATCCTCCATTTTTCCTACTTTGATCTAGGAAAACTAGTCACTGGGAGAGGGAGTTAGCTTTACAAGAATGAAGAGATTTTTACTGGGGATGTAGCTCAGTGGTAGAGCACATGCCATGATCTCCACTAAGGAGAGAGACAGAAAGAGAGAGAGAGAGAGAGAGAGAGAGAGAGAGAGAGAGAGAGAGAGAGCGCAGAGAGACATAAAGGGAAAGATAGAGAGGAGAGACACAGAGACAAAGAGAGACACAGAGAGACAGACACAGAGACAGAGAGACAGAGACAGACAGAGAGACAGTGAGACAGAGAGAGATTACCACAAGTGGGAGGTGAGGAGAGGTGTAAATCAGAACTCTAAGGCCAGTGCAGTGATGGAAAGATATTGGCATTTAATGGATAGCACTGTCTATACCACTGTCCTCCCGTTGTTTATTGATTTGCTTGAGCTGGCACCAGTAATGTCTCCATTGAGAGACTTGTTATTGTTTTTGGCATATTGAATACACAATGGGTAACTTGCTAGGTTTTGCCATGTGAACGCGATACTCTTGTTAGCTTGCCAGGCTCTCCGAGAGGGATTGAGGAATTGAATCCGGGTCAGCTGCATGCAAGGCAAATGCTCTACCCGCTGTGCTATCGCTCTGCGCATTTAATGGGTATGGCATATATTATTTTACCCCTGAAATATATAAATATTTACTCTATTGCAAACTAATCTTATCTCTGTAAATTAAACAAAAAAAATGGGGCTGGAGCGATAGCACAGCAGGTAGGGCGTTCGCCTTACACGCGGCCAACATGGCCGACCCGAGTTCGATTCCTCTGCCCCTCTCGGAGAGCCCGGCAAGCTACCGAGAGTATTCGATATGCCAGACACAGTAGAATATATGTATGTACATATCTGTCTGGGGCTGGAGTGATAGCACAGCGGGTAGGGCGTTTGCCTTGCATGTGGCCAACCCGGCTTCGATTCTTTTGTTCCTCTCAGAGAACCCGGCAAGCTACCAAGAGTATCTTGCCCTCATGGCAAAGCCTGACAAGCTCCCTGTGATGCATTTGATATGCCAAACACAGTAACAACAAGTCTCACAGTGGAGACATTACTGGTGCCCGCTCAAGCAAATCGATGAACAACGGTTGGAGGACAGTGCTACTTACAGGACAGTGCTACTACATATCTGTCTATGCATATGTAATATAAACAATTTTCTTTGGATCAAGCTTTGGCTTTTGTGGAAGAGGAATGTAGCCTTGTAGGTGCTTGTGAGAGAAAAAAAAGGAGGAAGAAAGGAAGGAGGAGCAGGACAAGAAGATTAATATTTCAAGCTGTTGCTTGCCATGCAGCTCTGACATCTTGTAGAAATGGAGAGTAGTTGCTAATGCCAGTGTTGTACCAAGCACATGGGCAGAATATTACAGACAGGGTCAGTCTAAACTTGTTCCAGATTATTTAACAGATTATTTCATAAATAGAAGCCTCAGCTCATATCAGAGATGCTGAGCAGATTCTTGGACACTCTGAGTGCTACTCAACAACAAACACAGCGATACTCAAAAGCTGATAAGTGAGTCTTGTGTGGTATGCTATTAATAACAATGTGAAAGGACAAGAAAACTTCAAATCCTATATTCTAGTCAAGGTGCTTTATTCTGAGTGTTAGGAGAATGCAGCATTTGTCAAAATTTCAGTCTCTCTTGGACTCTCTAGGACAAAGCAGCTTGGCTCTTGTGTTGGCGACTGAGCTAGCAGAAAGATCTCAGCAACATTTTCTCATAGAGCCCCAGGCCATTGTCACTGTGGTAGCTGTGTGTCTTCATGTACATCTTGGCTGAGGCTGAGGGCCAGGGAGGCTGAGAAGCACCGTGGTGTCTCTTCAAGAGAGGCATTCCACCTTCAGGGATTGAGGGATGGTGCAAGGCCTCTTGCTGGGAAATAGATTAAAAAAAGGGAGGCTGTGTTCCCATTTGAATAGCCTCCTAGGCATTGCATTGTTTCCCCTAAATTTTTGTTGAATTTTTAACCTCCAGCACGCCAGACAATGACAATATTTAAAGATTATATTTTCAAAGAGGAAATTAAGCTAAAACGAGGTCATTGGGTTTGGTTCTAGTCCATTGTGGCTCATATCATTTTAGGAAGAAGAAATTTGAACCCAGACAGATACTGAGGGAACAGCAGGTGAGGACAGTGAAAATGCACAAGCTCAGAAGGGGAGCCTCAGAAAAGCCAACCTGACCTCAATTTGTATCTTCCAGGACTGTGAGGACATTAATATCTGTAGGTTGTTAAATTCACCTACACTGATGTACTTTCTTATGGCATTCATTGCTGTCAAACCAATGTACTTCCTCCTCATGTGAACACTGCAAACACATAAAATAATAAGTAAAATATACTGAAGTGAACAAACCTTTAGCCATTTCTTAAAAGTAAAGCATACCTTACGTATCTTAGTGGGTGAGAATTGCAAAATATTGTTGTTGTTAAATCAGGAGCAGGTGAAAATGATGTTTGAATGGTAACAGGAAGGGAAAATGTTATTTCCGATTCGCCCAAGTGAGAATAGGAATCACCAGCACTTCTTGAAGGCAGGGATCTAAGTGACTCTGGATGGGACTGAATGGAGGCTGATAATAGAAGCTGTGGTCAGTTTGTTAATTTCTGCATAACTCGTGTTTGTGTGTTTCTGTGTGGGAGAGTGAGGGGTTGTGGGTGAGGAGAGGTGGATGGAAGGACACAGAGGCCATCTGGTGATTAGCACTTGAGCCAAAATTGGCTAACTATATCTGCAATATCTCTAATGTCATTAAAGGACAAGAGTTTCAAAGGCTCACACCCTCAAGTTCTCTTGTTCTGGATTAGGCAGAATGAGGAACCGGAAAGGGTGTGTGTGTGGGGTCACTGCAAAAGTGCTGTCGGGGAGGGAGGGAGAGGATGGGCATGGGCACAGACACTTTCCCAAATGCCAAAGCATTTAGAGAAAACTTCTAAGGATTCAAGAAATAATAGCCTCCCCACTTGAGAACTGGAAGGATAATGCAAGTAGGTCATTTGTCGCCTCAGGCAGGGGATACTTCTAGTTTTTCATTTACAATTTCGGCCTGTAATGTGAGACCCAGGTGAGAGGGTTAAAAAGTGTTTTCATCATCAGTTCCTTTTGTTCTTGCAGAAGAAATTATCTTGCTACAATTGGTCTTATTTACAATTTATTAGGAGCAAGACTTTAGGAATGTTAACATAAATACCTAAAGAATAATTTCTTTGCAAGTAGACTTGATGAGGTAAATCTTCTGACACTTATTTTTTTGATTTATTTTTTATTTAGGTAGCCTAGTTTATAATATTAGTTGTTTTTGTTTGCGGAAGACTATATACCAGTTCCTTAACCACTGATTCCAGATCCCTCCAACGTTATCCCATGTTCTTTGCCCCCTCCCCTCATCCTGCTCAGTTTCAGGTTCATTGATTATGGCATTGGTTTTTGTTTTGTTTTGGGACCACATCTGGCAATGTTCAAGGGTTACTCTTGGCTGGCTAATTCACTCAGGAATTACTTCAGGCAGTGCTCAAGGAACCATATGGAATGTTGGGGATCAAACGGGCCAAATTTGACTATACTATTGTTCTTGCCCTGACAATGACTTTTTAATGCTGTTTTTATTCCTGAATGCTTACCAACTTGCTTGCTTTCTCTTTTTCCCTCCCTCCCTCCCTCCCTCCCTCCCTCCCTCCCTCCCTCCCTCCCTCCCTCCCTCCCTCCCTCCCTCTCTTCTTTCTCTCTCTCTTTCTTTTCTTTCTTTCTTTCTTTCTTTCTTTCTTTCTTTCTTTCTTTCTTTCTTTCTCTCTCTCTCTTTCCTCCCTCCCTCCCTCCCTCCCTCCCTCCCTCCCTCCCTCCCTCCCTTTCTTTCTTTCTTTCTTTCTTTCTTTCTTTCTTTCTTTCTTTCTTTCTTTCTTTCTTTCTCTTTCTCCTATTTTTATGGTGCCAAGGATCATACCAAGGCTTTCCACAAGGAACACATAAGGTCTCACTCTTGAATCGCACCCCAACTCCAATAATGAAGTTTTCATTGGAAAATTGACATTAATGTTTCTTTCATTGGAAGACAAAGGTTTATCAATTAAAAAAATTTAAGCATGTATGCCTTTTACTGTGGAGATCATAATTACTTTCAAAGAAGTCTAATACTTTGCTTTGGCCAAAGTGACTTGATTTAACTCCTTTACTGAGGAAAATATGAGGAAAAAAATTTTTTTGGTGTGGAATTTGGGGGATAAACAAATTTTTAAATAAAATTAAAAGCAGGTACTCTAATTATTAAATGCTTTGTTTAATAACTGGCAGATGTTTGCCTCTGTAAAATTAGATATTTCCCACCTGCCTATATTTAGAGTTAGATTACCTCATACTTAAAAATATATTTTGCATTTTGGGGAGATGTGAGTTTGTGAATTTCTTTCCTTGTTGGGCATGTTTTCCATTCACTTTCAGGAAATTAGAATTAGTAACTTAATTATAGCGAAGACATCATATAGATTTAATTTACTTACCTTGTATTGGAAGAAAAATTTAGAACTTGACTTAGTGGTATAAGACGTACTGATCAGGATTGCTGGTGTCTTGGGTATAGCTTTATCTAAATTTGATTGTCTACTCTTTGAAAAATGTGTTCTCTAACTTAAAGAATCTTGCTGAGTTTCTGGCAAGGGTTTCCATGTTAGACTGAGCACTTTGATGGATATATAGATCATGGGAATGGTTACTTATAGGAAGCCAAACATACTAAGGAACAAAATTAGACAAGTTTAGATTTTGAGAAAAACATGCTGCCTTTCCTTCTTGAGTCAGTGAACGGGTGGGCTTAAATGAAGCAGAGACATTGGTGTGCGTGGAAACAGCAGGGGCCAGAGAAGAAGCTGATTTCCTAAGAGCCAGGCCACACCGTTGCCTTTCCTAACCACACCCTGGCATCACTTTGGGCCTATGAACTGTAATAGCTAATTCTAGTAAGAATTGCAACTTTTTTTTTTTTGGTCAGTTTTCATGTATCCCCTGATAAAGTCAGGGCTGCTATCTACCACTGATAAAATCTTATTAAAATTTTCAGGTTGGTTTCCAGGAACTGAAGAGTTTTTGTTTCAGAAGGATTAACAAAAGGGAAAGTGTTATCCAAGGCGAGAAGGGGACTTCCAGCAGCCGACACGGCCGAGTCCAGCCATGGAGCCTCTCCTGAGGGTGTGGTTAGGAAAGGCAGCCGTGTGGCCCGGTGAAAAAAGGTTGCAGTCCAGGAGTCTAGGGACTCTTGCAATGGGGGGAAATTAGTGAGTGTTCCTGGAAATTGTTAAGTAAATCACTCCTAGATTCCAAGAACTGGGATCATGGGAACTGATGTCATTGTGATTTGGGAATAAAATAGAAGGGCATTCGTATTTCATTGTCAAGAGCTGGTAAGTAAATTGTGAGGTTGCAGCTATTAGATCTGGAGTCTCCTCTTGAACTTCTTTTCGCTTATAGGCATTTCCCCTTGGGTCTGGGCAGAGGCTCTTCCCTGTGACCCTCCACCCTATAGTGCTCCCATAACAATGGTTCAGTGTTCAGTTCAGTGCTACTGTGGCTCAGGATGCTTAGAAGCTACTAGATCTGCACCCAGTGTTGCTGGGGAAAAGACAGATTTGAGGTATCAGGGATGGGATTCAGTGCCTCACGCATGCAGGCATTTGCTCCACTCCTTTGAACTATATCCTGCGTCTTTCTAAAATTAATTAGGAGGCAGAGAGATAGTATGGAGGTTGAGGCACTTGACTTGCTAAGGTCATGAACTAGGTTCAAGTCCCAGGCACCAAAGATGTCCCCCAAGCACTTTCAGGTGGGGTCTCTGAGCACTTCAGGATGTGCCCCCAAATAAATATAATTGATTATTAATTTACCCTGCATTTCTTAGGTGTTTCAAGGAATGAGGGGCTCTCGTTTTTGGGAAAAGGCCTACCCATTCTGCTTGCTCCATCTGATAAGAAGGAGGCCAAAGAGGGGATTTCAAAAGGGAGAGAAAACAGAACAGAGGAGAAAAGCTCACCTTAAGGCAGTAGTTTTCTTCCACTGAAGTCATCATTGACGTTTACTACCTCTTCAGTACTTATTCTCTGTGGGTGGCAAAAATTGACTCCTTAAGTTAGCTGCCAAACTTTGGGGCTACTATTACCGAGTCTCCATTGCAGCTACTCCCTGACCTCCTACCCCTCATTAGCGTTAGTCTCTGTGGTCAATATCACACTCTCTTTGACAAGGGGTGGAAGGGGGTGGCTTACAAGTAATGTTTAATTCTGAAAAAAAAACATATATTATGCATACAAAATACAAATAACAACTTTAACTGCAAAATTGATAAATTGGTGCCCTGGAGTGACTGTACATTGGGTAAGGCTTGCACGTGGCTGACTAGGGTTTAATCCCCAGCATCCCATATGGTGCCCTGAGCACTGCCAGGAATAATTCCAGAATACAGAGCCAGGAGCAACACTTGAGCACAGCCAGGTCGTACTGTAGCACTGTAGCACTATCTTCCCCATTGTTCATCAATTTGCTTGAGCAGGCCCAGCAACATCTCCGTTGTGAGACTGAGACTTGTTGTTACCGTGTTTGGCTTATCAAATACATTGCAGGGAGCTTGCCAGGCTTTGCAGTGCATGCGAGATACTCTCAGTAGCTTGCTGGGCTATCCGAGACGGGCGGAGGAATCAAACCCAGGTCGGCCCGGTTGGGAGTGTGTAAGGCAAACGTCCTACCCACTATGCTATTGCAGCCAGGTATGGTCCAAAAATTAAAAAGGAAAAAAAAGGTAAATTGAAAATAATAAATTCTTGGCTTAGTCTTGAATAAGACTGCTTTCTAAGTTATATACAGTGTGTGGCTGCATTCTACAGTACTTGTCATTATATGAGGTGGGTATGGTTTCCAAGGTTGAAAGTTCCTAGGGTCTTTGATAAATCTTAAAAGAGAAGCTATAGCTTATTTTCTGCTCCAAAATATCCCTGTCTAAAATATTTTTTCATAGTATTTGGTCACCCACCCAGATTTCTCTTGTTAATCGCTGGGATATCATCCAACAGAAAATTAATATAATGTAAGTTCAATGAAGAGAGAAGTGCGTTACTTTCCCAAGGTCAAAATCCCTGGTGCTTAGACTACTTGTTTGCAGGATGCTGAGTGGAGAGCTTGCCATCTGGCCTGGGGCAGAGCAGGTGTTTCGTTGAAAGGGAAATAACTCAGGCTGGAGAGAGCAGCAGGATGCTGCATGGCTGACTTCTCAGCCAGTCCCTAGTGAGCAGCAACTTCCTTAACCTCCACCTGCACCTTCCAAACTTCAAGAGCTGGGCTCACCTGGGATTTGGAACAGTTGGTTGTCATTTTGTTTGGTGCTTGGACTTGGTTGGATTCCAGGAAGACACTTTCTTTTCCTGAATATTGAAGGCATGATGCTGAATAAGCTAGTGGAGGAGTTTCGATGTTGGAAATAACAAATCCTTAGGGGCTGGAAAGATAGTACAACAGGTACAGCACTTGCCTTGCATGTGGCTGACCTAGGTTCAATACCTGTCATCTAATATGGCTCCCTGAGGCCCAGTAGGAATAATCTCTGAGCTCAGAGTCAGGAGTAAGCCCCAAGTACCACTGGGAATAAGTCAAAAACAAACAAAAACATGAACCTTATCATCAATGTTTCACATTTTGAGGTTGCTGTTTTAGAGGTAACCGAGCAAGTAACACATTAAGTAGATGAAACTTGAGCATCTATATCCTTAGTTTCAGTGTCATTCTGCCAAACTCCCTGGTTCAAGGGGGATGATTCTCATGGTTCCTCCTCTGTTTCAATATAGCGTTTGAGGTTTTGGAGAGTGGAGTCTGTAGACTTGATGATATACAATGTTAGAGAGAAACCATGAACCAGGTCTGGCAGGGAGACAGTTTCTAAAAGAAGAATGTTAAAGAACGTACGCTTAGCTTGAAGCCTTGTATGTTAAAAATTACATCTGGGCATGGAGGTAGGGATTATGCCAGCACCATCATTTCAAGTCTTGTGTGCTGATGGTAGAGGTGATATTGTGGTCTCTACAAGACTTGACTCCAACCATCATCTGACCTACTGCCTATTCTATTAGAAATCTTAGAATATTTGTATGTCTCAAAAATATTGTGTTAAGGCCCTGGAGACCTTACTAAGGGCCATTAAGTACACAAAGGATTTTCTGCTAGAGGAATTAGTCAAAGCCTCCTGCATCTTCTCTGTTACCTGGCTGGACACAAAATAGAGGTTCAGATTGAAAGTGCCTGGACAAATCTCAGACGTTGCTGGCTCATTGGTTTCCAGGAAGGAAAGAACATTCTTTTCAGTCAACTTTGTAACACATTCACTTTGGAGTTCTCTGTGTGTGTGCCTGCAAAGGCACTGCTGAATCAGAATTTAGACTTCATCATTTAGGATCTTCCTGATTCTGTTTATCTGGTCTTGTCATCTCTTGTTCCTTGGATGTTTCACTTGATATCAATAGTGCGTGAGGTAGAAAGTCTACTATTAATGCTCTGGCTATTTTTCCCTTTTCATTTGTCTGTGCAATTTCAGTTCCAGGTTGTTAGGGCTGCAAATGGCAAAACTTGCTCTCTGATGGAGAGGAAAAGTCCAACAGGAGCATTCCCTGCTTCATCTTCTCCCATCTGTTTAGTTCCACAGTATCCCCACAGAGGGGAAACGCAGCCAGCTGGATAAAATAGCAACACAATGAAAAATGAATTTATTATTTGTCTACATGTTAACATCTGAGAAAAGCCAGCAGTTTCAGCAAATATGTTTGCATTATAGAATTTCAAAAAAATCAACTGGTAAAACAACTAACTCATGTCCCCTCTTACACCCTGAAAAACTGCTAATAAGCCGAAGGTTATTAGCACGGGTCATGCCCAAGTGAAAGTCAGAAGCATACAGTAAACGTAGACGTGTCCTGGAAATGGATTGAAAATAGAATATATTTATGTGACTTCAACAGAACAAAAGCACAAGTCATTTCTCTTCTGTTTTATAATCTTATTGAAAGCTGGAGTGAAAAGCAGAGTGATTGAGAGTGAATTGGTTTTTATGCTTATAGATGCTCCTACAAATGGTATAGACCCAGTGAGTAGTGTTTACAGGAAGCCAATCAATTATCTGTGGTTGATTTTGTTTCCAGGATAATTTATTCTCCTGCCAGTCAAGTGAATATCTTGAATAATAAATGAAGAAAACAAACAAGTGAGCAAAAGTAATGGGAAAAAAGGCAGGGACCAGGAGCTGAAATATTTACATGTTTATACCAGATCCACAGAGGAACTTGAGGCCATTATTTTTTCTTCCTTCTTATATCATGAATGTGATTTCCAATATATTTAGATGGGATTCTACAGAAAAAGTTGTTTGTGCTTTTCTGTTAGAGAGGGAGTCAATCTTTATTCTTTCTTTGATTTCTTGAACTGGAGTCCTCAGAGGGAATAATGGTAATGGCTACTCAGGGTCTGAGGAGACCCTGCCATATTGCCTCAGAAGTAGGCTGCAGTTCTCTGAGGAGTTGGCACCATAGACTCAGGGTAAGATAAGGGGAAACAGATTTCTTTCAACCTATTTGAAATCTCTTCTTGAAGTAGAGAATGCTAGTAACAGTTGTGAATGAAGAAAAGAGTGCCATTAATGTGTTAAGAAGAAGAATCAGGGAAAGGTGGTCAGAGCCATAACCACACTTGGAAAACAGTTTGTTCTTCCCAGTTTTTTTTTGAAAAAGAGAGAAAAATGGATTATCATTTTCTTGTTATTGATGACAGACTGGAATGTGATAAAAACAGTGAAGTTTCAGTTATTTTTCTTGGCAAAGGAGCTGCACATTTATCATCCAGAACTCCCTTGATTTGTTAGGGCAAGAAACTATTATCTAGCAAAGGGCCACAGTGGTCACATGCACTGACCACAATAAAATCTTCTTTGTCTTCAGTTAGTGACATAGGACAGTGCCAAGCAAGTAGTGAAACAGTAGAGGGACTGTAGGAACCAGAGGAATTGACTTACAGTCACCCTAACTATACAAACAGAACCATGTTCATGCAAGGCTGGCTCTAACTTACAAAGGACTAACAAGAATTTTATTTGATTGTCAATAACTGGAAAGAGGCATCTTCATAGGATTCTCTAGCCATCATCATCGTCATTTTTGTCATCATCATCAATTCCTATCATTGTTTAATGACAACTACTGTCCTAAGTGTGTATATATATATTTATATATATATGTATATACACACTATCTTTTATATATACTATCTTATTTTTTATAAGCATAGAAACATGCATGTGGAATTTAAGCTAAATTATTACATACATGTTTGTTTGCAGTTAGGATATAATTCATGATCACCTGATGCCAGGCCTGGACATTTATTCACTGTGCTACTCTACCTGGGAGGTCAAATTATATAATCTTAGTTGAAAGACGGAACTAAGAAGCTTCCTTTATAATGGATATTGACTTTATTTAAAAGATTTATTATAATTTTAATTAAGTAATTAATTACAGGTTTTGGACCACACCCAATAATGCAGGTTGTACTCCTGTCTTCGTGCTCAGGGAATCACTCCTGGCCAGGCTCAGGGGGCTATATGGACTGCCAGGATTGAACCTGGATTGACTTCATGCAAAGTGCCCTACCCACGGTACTGAAGCTTGGGCCACACGATTTTATTTTAAGAAGTGCTAAAACGGAATCTTCCTGGGAGAAGGTCCCACCTCATAACTAAGGGAGTTGCCTCATGGGGCCATCTTTATACTGCTGCTGAAGGCGTATAGCTTCTCCCTTTGTGGAGGACTACTGCCAAGAAGTGAGAGGCTACAGAGGCGAGAAATTTTCATGTTTCACATTTCTACCTCCTGTCCCATACCCCAACAGAAAAGGAAGTGTTCTTTTTCAGAGAGCCAATAAATGCTGTTTTTCTGTGACATTTAGGTCCTTATAGGTGAAACTGCTACATGATTTCCATCAAACTTTTTGATTCTACAGATGTCTGTGTACAATCTTCCTTAGGCAAGGTTAATGGTTTTCCAGTGGAATCTCCATGCTATAATGTTTCAAACGCTATTATTAACTGTGTGTGGACATACCACCTACAGAGATCTCACTGATTTGTGTGGCATAAGACATATGCTATTACATATGTGCTTTTAGAATCTCAATCTCTCTCTGTAATGTGATAACCACTTTTATATGCAACAATTACTTTTTACCTTAAACTCTAGCTTGAGATTAATATAGTTTTATCAGTTTCCTCTTGATTTGTATTTGTCTAGTATAGTCATTAATCCTTTTTTATTCTGATATTTTAAATGTACATATTTCAAAGAACATACAGAACAATTTTACATCTGTGTTTATAATGGTAAGTTTAGCTCACTTTTTATTGATATATATATATATATATATATATATATTTCTGACCTTGTTCGGTGGGGCACATGTGGCAATGCTCAGAAGTTATTTTTGGCTCTGCACTCAGGAATTACTTCTGTTGGTGTTTAGGGACCATATGGGATACCAGGAATCAAACTTGCATTTGCTGTGAACAAGGCAAACACACTACATGCTGTACTATTGCTCTGGCCTTATTTCTGTTATTTTATCATTCACTTTAGGCCTTACCTTTTCTATATTTTTTTTATTCTTGTCATCTTTATATTGATAGAACTTTCCTGGTTTAAAGTTATGTATTTTGTCACTATTCTGTATAATTATCACATTTAAAAAATAATATGCACTCATGCTATATACACAGTTTTTGATATGTCTCTATTTCCAATGACCTTTACATCAACTCTGTAGCAGTTTTCTCCAATGAAGCTCATCTTTATCATAAATTATTGTTTAATGACATCTAGTTTTTATACTACTTATTTTCTACATAGAGTTCTTCAGAGAAACAAATCTGATTTCTGTTTATGTTTATGTGTTTTATATCAAGAAGAATCTAGTTACGTGAAGTTACTGTAGCACTGCCCTCCCGTTGTTCATTGATTTGCTCGAGTGGGCAACAGTAATGCTCCATTGTGAAACTTGTTGTTACTGTTTTTGGCATATCAAATATGTCACGGGGAGTTTGCCAGGATCTGCCATGCGGGCAGTATACTTTCGGTAGTTTGCCAGGCTCTCCGAGAAGTACACAGGAATCGAACCGGGGTCGGTCATGTGCAAGGCAAATGCCCTACCTGCTGTGTTATTGCTCCAGTCCATGAAATTACTAGAAATTGAAATTATTTTGTCAAGTATGACTACATATTTCTCTGGCAAATAGAGCAAAATTGTGCATCTGCACTGGAGTCTTTGCTTTCTTTTTTTGTACTTATTCTTCCCAGAATGATGTGTATCTTTTTATCTACCTTTGTTTCCCTGCCTTTTTCTTATTTTTTTTTTCAGCAAACCATGTTTTCTTCAATAATCAGATAACATTTTCTCCTCACCTTGTCAAGCTGTCTGTTCCCTGCCCTACCAACACCTCACACTCAAGAAATTAAGAGAGAGCTCCCAACTAGAGGATCAGAATTCCTTAGATTACTGAAATTGATTTCTGCCACCAAAGTCTTTCTCCTGGTCCATTTTGTTTCTGTGATTCCTAAAGATGAGGCTCATATAGTACCCAGTAAGGACCTGCCTTCAATTCCTAGAGGAGAGACTGTGTCCAGTATAGATGCATGTCAGGGAACAGTGGATAGAGTACCAAGGGAATGAAGAGAATGTTTTTTTTTTTGACATCAATATTATGTTAAACAGCAAGGGGAAAACCAAATGCCCAATTACTTTAGAAATAAAAGTTTAGGTCAGTTGCTGCAAAACATACTTTCACATGGTGTTCATAGTTTGTTTTAAGTAGTAAGTTGTTTCTTTTAGGATCATGCTGCTTAGAAACTGAGCAAGTGCAGAAACCATTGGAGAAATTAGAGGATTCCTGAAGTTTTGACAGGGTATGAAGTACTGTTGCAATCTTTACTTTTACTGGGTTAAACCTCAGGAAACTCCTTCATATATGCTGAGCTCTTTATCTGTTTGCCAAGAGAAAAGTTTCACAAGTCGAGAGATGCATATCAGCTAATTTATAGCTTGGAGGTTAAAAAGCTAAGGAACTGTTTGTCTAAAGCTTGTGTTTTAAATTTGAGAGCTAAGTTTTCAAGTTCTATAAAACAGAAGTGTAATCAACTTTGTCAAGTTCTGATTTTATTTTCTTCCTCTATTTCTTCATGGATTCTTCTGTCATGTTTTCTTGTATAAGGTGATGTGAAACTTTGTGGAAAATATTTCTGGAATTCTATTTCGAAAACTTCTGTATTTTCTCACTGTATCTGTTAATGTTTCTTCCTATTTAAGTTTACCACTTCTGGATAACTTTGAGTATCTTCTTTCTTCCCCTTCATCTTCTTCTCCTTCCTTCTCTTTCCTCTTCTTTTATTCAGTTTAGCTTGGCTAAGGTCAACATAACTAGAGGTTGTATTTCTTTCTTTATTTACAAGTAGTAGTGGCTTGTGTCTGTGTCTGAATATCCTCACCAGGGCCCAACAGCTGAAGACCTCCAGGCCCCAACCAAGGCCTTACTGGGGCCACTCTCCACACACTTGGATAAGCCTCAGACATAACAGAACTGGCAGAGAAACCCAGGTGTGTGGGACCCGGGGCTGAGATCTCCAAGCCTGCACGGTTTGGGACTGGACCTGTCAGTAGCTAGACAGTTATACCCTCCAACTGCCGTGTAACCCCAACAACGGCCAGGATCCAGAGATTATCACAACAAGCTCCTGGGAGCACACGGCCGCATTTGTGGCCGTGCGACTATTTATTTACTTTTCTCTAAGTTTTCAGGGTACCTTAAATATCCTTAAATATCCAACCCGCAGGGCAGAGCCTGGCAAGCTATCCGTAGTCTATGCCAAATAGACCAAATTGATATGCCAAATCCAGTAATAAATGGATCTCATTTCCCTAACCCTGAATATGCAGAGTCGAGAAGGATATGGAAGGAGAGGCTTATAAAACACCAAGGCAGACATAGGCTGCCAAAACGCAGAAAAACAAAAATGATTGTCTGTACTTTTAATGCTCGTACGCTGGCATCTGCTGCATCCATTGAAGACCTTATGGTACAAGCACGAAAGATCAAGTACGACATCATTGGTCTGACCGAAACGAGAAGACATCAATCCCATCATGCTGTTTTCGACATTGGAGAAGAACTGTTCCTTGGAACATGTGATAAAAGAGGCGTCGGTGGTGTCGGTATCCTTGTCAACACAAACTTAGTCACGAGCATTGATTCATTTGAATGCCTAACAACCCGAATCGGACGATTACACTTGAATAAATGTGGCTCACTACCGGCAGTTTCTATCTTTGTTGTCTATGCACCAACATCCAGTTATGGTGAAAGAGAAACTGAGAAATTCTACATGGAGCTGGAGAAGTTCTATAAAGAAGATCACACCTTCTACAAGATCATTGTCGGTGATTTTAATGCCAAGATAGGACCAAGAAGATCAGTCGATGAACTCCACATCGGAACCCATGGCCTGGAATGGAACGAACAGGGTGACAGACTGTCTGAGTTCATCGTGTCAACCAAAACCTTCCATGGTAACTCACAATTCCAAAAGGCTGAATCTAAACGTTGGACATGGGAGTCTCCCGATGGACGGTTCCACAATGAAATAGACCACATCATATTCAATCGGCGGTTTTGCCTAACCGATGTTGCTATTGTCCCAAAATTCCAAACGGGATCAGACCACCGTCTTCTTCGTGCAAAATTCTACCTCACAGAACGAGGAGAAAAGAATGCAAGGTTTAAGAAGAGGACTCCCAGAACAACCACCAACTGGGAGCTCTTTGGCTCTATTGCGGCAACATGGGAAGATGCTGTCATTGACAACATTGATGAGGAATACGATCGAATGATTCAGCACCTCCATGATTGTGCAAGGAATGCCAAGAGAGAGATAACCACAAAAAACCGTCTTTCTTCGAACACTCTTGAACTTATTCGCCAACGTGGCTTGGCACGTGCCTCAGGCAACCACAAGCGAACGTCCGAACTGGCAAAACAGTGCAGAGAAGCCATCAAGGATGACCTCAAAAACAGGAGAGCAGCAGTACTGGTAGATGCAGCAGAAGCTGGGAAAAACATTCGTAATGCCCGCCTGTCCTTCACCAACTACAAAACCAAGATGACTGCCCTCCGACATCATGATGGATCTATCACATCTTCCAGAAGGGCAATGGAGAAGATTATTCATGACTTCTACTCAGATCTCTTTAATAGCCACATCCACTTGCCCACATGCCACATACCACATGATGGATATGTCGTTCCCAATGTTCTCCCTTCCGAAATCCAACATGCTATCTCGTCGGTAAAGAAACAAAGAGCACCTGGCCCAGACAAGATCAGACCTGAACACCTGAAGAACTTACCATCAGTACTCATCAATACATTGGCTCGACTCTTCACACGCTACCTATCTGAATGCAAGGTTCCATCCCAATGGAAAACCAGCAGGACTGTACTACTATACAAGAAAGGAGACATCCATGACATTGGCAGCTATCGCCCAATCTGCCTATTGTCTGTCATCTACAAACTATTCACTCGAGTCATCCTGAATAGGATTAGCAGAACACTAGATGAAGGACAACCATGTGAACAAGGTGGATTCCGAAAAGGATTCAGTACCATCGACCATATCCACACAATAACCAAGCTCATTGAGGTATCTCGGGAGTTCAAGATGCCGCTCTGTGTAACGTTCATTGATTTAAAGAAGGCCTTTGATTCTGTTGAGACGGAAGCGGTCATGGAAGCCCTAGCCAATCAGGGCGTACAAACTCAATACATCAGGATCCTTCGTGAGCTCTATTGTGGATTCACTACCAAGATCTCACCATTCTACAAAGAAGTAATCATCCATATCAAGAGAGGGGTTCGGCAGGGTGATACCATTTCACCAAAACTCTTCAGTGCCACCCTCGAGAACATCATGCGACGACTGGAATGGGAAAGCATGGGAGTGAAGATAGATGGTCGACAACTACACCACCTCCGCTTTGCTGATGACATCGTTCTAATAACACCAAACATCAACCAAGCGGCATAAATGCTGAACGACTTTGACCGTGAATGTGGAAAGGTCGGACTACAGCTGAATCTTACGAAGACAATGTTTATGAGAAACAGCCTTGTTCCTGACGCTCCATTCGCTCTCAACGGAACCACCATCTCCGAATGCAACAGTTATATATACCTAGGTCGAGAAATCAACATGATGAATGACCTGGCACCTGAGTTGCGCAGGAGGAAGAAAGCAGCTTGGAATGCCTTCAAGAGCATTGAAGAAATAACTAAAAGGACAAAGAACCTCCAGCTACGAGCACATCTCTTTGATTACACTATTCTTCCTGCATATGCCTCAGAGACCTGGACCCTACGAAAACAGGATGAGAACGCTATTCGGGTCTCTCAAAGAGGAATCGAAAGAACTATGCTTGGAATATCACGATTCACTCAAATGAGAGATAGAATCCGGAGTTCTGATCTTCGTCAACGCTCAAGAATCAGGGACGCTGTCTCATTTGCCAAGACATCAAAAATCAGAGGGGCTGGACACGTAATGAGGTTTACAGACAACCGCTGGACTAGAGCCATTACTGATTGGATTCCACGAGACATCAAAAGATCACGTGGACGCCCACCTATAAGATGGTCAGACTTCTTCGTCAAGACCCTAAATGATCGGTTTGAGGCTCTACATGTTCCTAAAACGAACAGATACCATTGGGCTACGCTAGCACGCAACCGGGATGAATGGAGACGTTACTGGCACCCGCTCGAATAAATCGATGAATAACGGGGATTAAGTGATTAAGTGAAGTGATTAAGTAGTGGCTAATGAGATATGAACAAAATTGATGCAATTTCCATTTAGTTCACGATATTAAAGAAAATAATGAACATTAAGGGTACCAAATATCTTGCAAGA
This sequence comes from Sorex fumeus, assembly GCF_029834395.1. Lineage (NCBI taxonomy): Eukaryota > Metazoa > Chordata > Mammalia > Eulipotyphla > Soricidae > Sorex > Sorex fumeus. The sequence continues at coordinate 19,595,630 of NW_026606075.1, read as the reverse complement.
GACAACAGAAAAGGGACGACAGAAAAGTTCATAAACAATTGGGTAGAATTTTTGTAGTCTTTTGTTTTATATTCCTGGCTGGAGTGATAGCACAGCGTTAGGGCATTTGTGTTGCATGCAGCTGGCCCTGGCCAAGCCGGGTTCAATTCCTCTGCCCTCTCGAAGAGCCCAGCAAGCTACCAAGAGTATTTCGCCTGCACGGCAAAGTCTGGCAAGCTATCCATGACATATTCAATATGCCAAACACAGTAACAACAAGTCTCACGATGGAGATGTTACTGGGCCTACTCCAGCAAATCGATGAACAATGGAAATACTGTTTTATATTGATATACCTTTAAGTTATTTATTTAAATTTTTATTGAGACTCTGTCATTTACGAAATTATTAACAGTTGAATTTCAGGAATGCCGTGTTTCAATACCAATTTTATTCCTGATATCAACTTCCCTCCACCAATGTCTCCAGGTTCCTTCCCACGCATAGCCTACCTCCTTGACAACACATTTTGTATACACTATGGTTTATAATACAGTTCATGGTGTGGTTTAATAAATAACAGAATCCAGTCACAATCCCTTATCTGGTGTGCTCACTTTCCTCCATCACTGACCCAAAGTTGTCTCTTCTTCCAACTCCTCAGACAGGCTTTCTACTGAAGATCAGATAAATTTAAGTTTTTCAACATAATTTACATAGATATTCCTTTAACATAATTCTGTATAAAAGTATTAGTGTATAATTTCATTTCCTATAAGTAAATAATCACAGAAGAGTATGAAAATAAACCAGGGTTGTTGAAGCAGAGAGGAAGGAGAACCTGACTCAGAATGATGAAGCCAGGGAAAACTTCTAGAAAAGAGTAAGCTCAGATTAGAGGATTAAATAAAATTATCCAAGAGATTTACTCAAGCAATAATCATTCTAGAAATAAAGAGTAGTATAAATAAAATCTATGGAAGCATGAGAGAGTATGGAACATTCTGAGAATTCAAGTGATTCCTTATACTAAGAGCATGAGACAAGAACTGTAGAATGGAGATCATACACCATGACCAAGTAGGATTCATCCCAAGGATGCAAGGATGGTTCAACATTCGGAAATCAATCAACATAATCCACCATATCAACAAAAGAAAAGATAAAAAGCATATGATCATATCAATAGATGCAGAGAAAGCATTTGATAAGATCCAGCACCCCTTTATGATGAAAACCCTAGCCAAAATGGGTATAGAGGGGACCTTCCTCAACATAATTAAAGCCATCTACCACAAGCCTACAGCAAGCATCATCCTCAATGGGGAAAAACTGAGAGCCTTCCCTCTAAGATCAGGGACGAGACAGGGATGCCCACTCTCTCCACTGCTGTTCAATATAGTACTGGAAGTACTTGCAATAGCGATTAGGCAGGAAAAAGATATTAAGGGCATTCAGGTAGGAAAGGAAGAAATCAAGCTCTCACTATTCGCAGATGATATGATACTCTACTTAGAGAACCCAATAACTTCCACCAAAAAACTCTTAGAAACAATAGACTCGTATAGTAAAGTTGCAGGTTATAAAATCAATACCCAAAAGTCCATGACTTTCCTATACGCAAACAGTGAGAGAGAAGAAAGCAACATGAAAAAAACAATCCCATTCACAATTGTGCCCCAGAAAATCAAGTACCTAGGAATCAGCTTAACTAAGGAAGTAAAGGACCTGTACAAAGAAAACTACAAAACGCTACTTCAGGAAATAAAAGAGGACATGAGGAAATGGAAAGATATCCCCTGCTCATGGGTCGGGAGACTTAACATTGTCAAAATGGCAATACTACCGAAAGCATTGTATAAATTCAATGCAATCCCTATAAGGATACCCATGACATTCTTCAAAGAAATGGAGCAAACACTCTTGAAATTTATATGGAACAATAAGCCCCCACGAATAGCTAAAGCAATTCTTGGGAAAAAGAAAATGGGAGGAATCAACCTCCCGAACTTCAAACTGTACTACAAAGCAGTAATAATTAAAACAGCATGGTACTGGAACAAAGGCAGAACTGCAGACCAATGGAACAGGGTTGAATACACTGACATCTCTCCTCAATCATATGCTCATCTAATCTTTGATAAAGGTGCAAGTAATGTGAAGTGGAGTAAGGAAAGCCTCTTTAATAAATTGTGTTGGCATCACTGGACGGCTACATGCAAAAAAATAGGCTCAGAACTCTGCCTAACACCATGTACAAAAGTAAGATCAAAATGGATTAAAGACCTCAACATCAGACCAGAAACCATAAGGTACATTGAAGATAAAGTTGGCAAAACCCTCCATGACATTGAAGCTAATGGTATCTTCAAAGATGCCACGCCACTGGCCAAGCAAGTGAAAACAGAGATAGACAAATGGGACTATCTTAAACTAAGAAGCTTCTGCACCTCCAAAGAAACAGTGACCAAAATACAAAGACAGTCTACAGAATGGGAAAGGATATTCACCGAATACACATCTGACAAGGGGTTGATATCCAGGATATACAAAATACTGGTTAAACTCCACAAGAAGAAAACATCCAACCCCATCCAAAAATGGGGCAATGAAATGAACAGAAACTTTCTCAAAGAAGAAATCCGAATGGCAAAAAAGCACATGAGAAAATGCTCTACATCATTAATCATCAGGGAGATGCAGATCAAAACCACAATGAGATACCATCTCACACCTCAGAGACTGGCCCACATTCAAAAGAACAAAAGCAACCGATGCTGGCGTGGTTGTGGTGAGAAAGGGACACTCCTTCACTGTTGGTGGGAATGCCGACTGGTTCAGCCCTTCTGGAAAACAGTATGGACGATTCTCAAAAAATTAGAAATTGAGCTCCCATTTGACCCAGCAATACCACTCCTGGGAATATATCCCAGAGAGGCAAAAATGTATAGTCGAAGTGACATCTGCACTTGTTTGTTCATTGCAGCCCTCTTTACAATAGCCAGAAACTGGAAGAAACCTGAATGCCCAAGAACAGATGACTGGTTAAAGAAACTTTTGTACATCTACACAATGGAGTACTATGTAGCTCTTAGAAAAGATGAAGTCATGAAATTTACATACAAGTGGTACAATATGGAAAGTATCATGCTAAGCGAAATGAGTCAGAAAGAGAGGGATAGACATAGAAAGATTGCATTCATCTGGGGGATATAAAGTAACAAAGTATGAGATTAATACCCAAGAATAGCTGAGATCAGCACCAGGAGGATTACTCCATAACTTAGAGGCCAGCCGGGTATCCTAGAGGAAAGGGCTATTCAGATAGAGAAGGGAGCACCAAATAAAGGATGTTTGGAGGATCCTCCCAGGAGGGGAGATGCATGTCGAAAGTAGACTATGGACTGAACATGTTTGCCACTCAATGCCTCTTTTGCAGACCACAACACCCAAAAGGAGAGAGAGAACACAGGGGATTGCCCTGCCACAGAGACGGGGGGATGGGGGGATGGGGGTGGGAGGGATATTATCCATGGTGGTGGAAAATGGGCACTGGTGGAGGGATGGGTATCTGATCATTGTATAATTGAAACCAAAGCACAAAAAATTGTAAATCTACAACTTTAAAAAAAATAAAATAAAATAAAGGGAAAAAAAAAAGAACTGTAGAATGGAGTGATATGATAGAGGACACAGTGGGAGGAAGCTGTACATACCATATTCAGAAATTTGAGTTTTCTATTAAATCTTAAAATTAGGAAAGTTGTAAGCCAGGGAATAGCATAATCATAATTATGTTTTAGAGTGTCTGCTCTGACAGTATTTAGGAGAAAGTATTAAAGTACCCAGAGTTTAGAGAAAGTTGCAATATACCTTTGTGGAAGAAAAAGCTTGGTTAATTCATTTCACAAAATATAGAGCAAGATGACTCTATGCTAGATCTGTCTGTAGCTGACAGGTGGGAAGCTTGATTTTATCTACCAAATATTCAAAATCTACAAGCCTGTTTTACCTTTTCAAGAATATTTACCCTCCAAACTAACTCCTTTTTAAACCCTATGTCCTGAATTTATTGAAAATGGAAGCAAAATATCTCACTGTGTTCATTCTTCTAAGATGTGAGGACCTCCAAGTGACCTTGAATGCTTCTCTTTATTGCTTATTCTCACAGACTATTCGGCATCATTGGGACTAGGTTATAGTCAAATATCCAATTTCAAGATTATCTTTTACTCCCCCCCAATGGATCCATGGATTTTCCTACTTTGAGTTAGGTAAATGAGATCACAGTTCTGCATAGTGTGATAATTTCTTGCAGATGTTTCCTTGCAAAGAATTTTGACTGTATGAAAGGTGAACATTTTTTGAATATCACTTGGTACTGCATGAGCAGTGATGTTTCTCTTATTTATTTGAATATCAAAATTCCCCAAGGCAGCAAATAACCCAGTTAAGCACATATAACCTGCAGCTCTAAATTGCTTTTAGTGGTTAATATAAAAATCAGTGAATAGGGATGTTGACTGCACAATACAAACAATAAAATCTGTTCAATTTTTTCACTGGTCAAGTAAGTTTGTTTTAAGGACACTCATGGAAAACTCCCAGAAACTGATATATCTTTGGTTAAAGATGAGTCAGTAATAGTGTTGGTACTTGTCGTCTGGCAATAGCTTAAAAAAATCACTTGATTATTTTCAGAAAGGGATGTCTTTACACAGAAATTTGGAGATGGCGTTAGCTGTTTTCTGAACTTCTACAATCAGGAAGAAGTGAAGTTGAATGATCATTTTTTTGCTCTTCGCATGTGCACACCATAGGCTGACTTTACACATATGTATACTCTAAGAATTCTCTCCCACTTCAGAGAATTTGTGGTCAAAAGAGGAGGGATTCTGTAACAGTCAGAAAGTGGTCTTATGACATTTAACTGGGGCATCTAAGATAGGCCTGGAACCACAAGTTGGTAAATTAAAAAAGTCGTTAGAATAAAGTGGTAACGTATCTTGGGGAAAGGTCATAGTATTTATGCTGCACACTCTCCTCCTGTTTTTCATCAATTTGCTCGAGCAGGCACCAGTAATGTCTCCACTGTGAGATTTGTTGTTACTATTTTTGGCATGTCGAATAAGCCAAGGGGAGTTTTCTAGGCTCTGCCTTGTGGGTGGGATACTCTCAATAGTATTTTATTTTACTACATAGTATTTATGTAGTAAAATAAAAGGAGCCTATTGTGTCCAGCAAACAGAATGAAAAATGTAGCACGAAGGTTTACAGAAGCTTCACCATATTTGTCCCAGGGAATTAAACACTAGGGATTTTTTCCGTGTTGATATTTTCAGTGAATATATAGCATTAAAGACTATTGGTTGTAGCAGCTGCTTTTCTCTTTTGAGACATCTAAGTCCTCAAAACGTCTGGGAAAGGCTTGATACCAGTTTCTGGGGAGATTAGCACAATCCCCGATGTCTCATTTAGTCCTAGGGTCACACTTTTTAATCTTCTGGGATCCAATGCATGTGGCTCCGTAGAAGTGCTCCCAGATATTTCCTGACTGTGAATCACTAGATGTCCTGGTCAATGGGGTTGGGTTGGGAGAAAAGGGAAAAGAATGAAGAAAATTTTTTTTAACTTGAAATACTTTTGAATACTTCTCTGTGACCCTTTTAAGCTACAATGCTAATGTTCTCATTTGGTTCAGAAGAGAATTAACTGGGTCCATGTCTTGGTCACTGAGGAAAGGAATATCTTTTTCTACATTTATTTTCTTCTAAGCTAATAGCCTCACTCTTTCTTCCCATCAATGAATAGGGCAAACTGAGGTCAGCATAATTTGTATGTTTTGATGAGACTCTGATCAAGTGGGTGGCAATTGGTTACCATCCCCTTCCTTCATCGTCATAATGATGGTCTGGGGAATCATGAGAGCTTTGACAAGATGTTTGGCAATGATATGCTACTAAAGAGAGCATAGGGTCATATACAGACACAAAATAGTGATATAAATACAATGTATTTATTGGAGGAATGAAATCATATCAATATGCTAGAGATTGGCCTGATGTGTGGTAATATGCTGGGAAGCTAGCTACTTCTAACATTTGGAGTTTGGAATTGAAATTGGGGCTGTAGACAACAGCCTCTTAAACCAGGGTAAGAAGTTCCTGGCCTGGCCCTGTGTCTCAAGGATCCAGGTCTTTGGACCAATTTTTCTCAAACATTTTAAAAGTGTTCCTCTGGTGCCTGGGATAGCAGGGAAATATCACTGTGCCATGGATGGGGTGGTCACTCTCTTGTACAGCAGGATATTTATTTTTCAGGGTTGTATGATATTGGGCTCCTAGAATGGTGCTGATAGGTTAATTTTGGTGACTCTATTTGTTTATTGAGACAAGGTTTGGCAAAAAACAAAGAAGCCCACAAAACACACATTTGTTTTGGTCCCAAATGTACCAAGTGTGGTCAGGCTGGAGATACAAATTTGGAAATATTTTGTTGTTAAAAGTCATGCAACTAGATGAGGTCATCTTGGAGTAAGTGTAGATAGGGAAAGGACTCACACCGAAAATCCTTGGGAGAGGTGGGGAGTTGGCATGTGTCAACTCTCTCTGTCGCAAGCTTTTGATAGGAATCGGCACCAGTGGGGATGGGAGGTGCCCCTGTGGGACTTTTCTGCACAGAAGGGCTGCAGCACAAAACACACAACTCTCAGAACAGATGTGAGCAGGCATAAAGTGCCACCTTCCTGTCATTGCCTAGCCAAATGGCTTTTGGGTTTAATTATGTTTTCTCCTTATTTAGTGTCAGAGTGCTAGTCAATATAACATGACATACAGAAATCCTTTCAGTTTCGATTAAACCATGTTAAGATATGACTCCTGGGAAAGGGAGAATGGTTTTGTAAGAGAAAGAACAAACTAATAGATACCTAGGTAATTTTTCCTCTTTCTTTCTTCTTTTCTATTCACTTCTTCTCATTTTGGTCCATTCTATTTAGTTTCCTGAGGCCTGGCTTTATTATCCACATGGACCCCCCAAAACTAAATAAGCCTTTATTTTTGACTTTGAAGATATAGACATGTCATTTTTATCTGAAAAACATTTTTCAAAAACATTAAGCAGTTCCCCACTCTTCCTTCAGTTGTCTGGAAGTTTTGGTCTTAGATTAGAATTATCAACACTTGCCTGAATTCTTTCCTTGGCTACTTATATTAAGTAAACATCTTGCATCTTTGTGATCCCTTATGTAGAGACATGTAATAGGAGAATCCTTAATTATGATTAACAGATGTTCCTTAAGGACATGTAAGTTTGGTATAGATTAAATTTAAGGAAAGTTTGGTATAGATTAAACATAGGGATTGCAGGATGAGAACTTTAATTTATATCCATAGGAACTGAACCCAAAGCATTAAAATTATCATCTTCCTCCATATAGGCAGAACTTCTTGAATTAAAAAGGTAAAAAATAGCTCCTTTGTAGTCAGTGGTTTTGAATGAGAAAGAGCTAATTAGAATAGTTTTGGACTTAAGCTCAGTGAATTTGATGCTCTGGAATAATGCTTGAGGAGTTTCCATGTCCAATAAAGCATTTGCTTCTCATGAACTTGTCCTTGGCTTCCTGTGCCTGTTTTACTCTAAACTTTCCAAGATGACATCTTAGCACTAACAGGACAAAGAAATTTACTGTATGTGAATGAACCCATGCAGAGATGTCTGGGAAAATTTAATCACTCCAGGATTTCCCTCACTCTCCACAGACTGGGTCTCTCCCCGCAGTCCCCCCCCTTTTCTCTCTCTCTCTCCCTCTCTCTCTCTCTCTTTCTCTCTCTCACACACACACACACATTCACACACACATACACATGTGACTAAGTGGGTCACTCTGACTGTGAAGACAGGCAGTACAAGAGTGTAAAACAAGCCTCTTTCCTGGGAAAAAAGCATAAAGACTATGCTGACATATTTCTGGGAAGATCATAAGCAAAGTGGAGATTGTTTTGCTCTATCAACATACAAGTCCAAAAGATCATGTATTCATATAAAACTGCTTTAGAAAAAGAGAATTGGAAGGAACTGGAAGAAGGACGAATTCAGGTCTTTCTGCGGATAAAACAGAGTTGATCAAAGTCACCATTAAATCATCCATATATTTAGACTATAGATTTATAGTTTCTTTCATTAGACACTTGAACCCACTCTAGGTTGGCTAGTTTGTTGGCGATCTCACATGAATTGTGTTCTGTAGAACTTGTTCACGTCTAAGTTGGTGACTAAGTTATCACCTAAGTTGTATAACATGTAATATTATATTTCATATATCACAGTATAATTATATATATTATGATCATGTATAATTTAAAAAACTCTCCTCTGTGTTGGTGCTGTTTTGTTTGTATGTGTGTGTAAAAGGATACCTCAGTAATATAACCTATGTATATAGAACCCAAAGAAACTCCCAAAACATGAAGATACTCACAATATAGGATGGGGCTGTATCTGTATTGAAGAAGAGAGGGTGGGAAACATGAGGCTACAACAAAGTTATGGAAGCAGTTGTCTTAATTTACTATTTTGTCTAGAATGGCCCTGGCCATTGGGATTCACTGTTCCCTGGATGAGAAACCTAAAACCACTAAGCCTGTACAGTTAAACATTTTACTCCAAAGAAGGTCTTTATTATCTTTATTATTTTTGAATTTTACTCTTATAATCCCCCCAGCTAAATTCTTTTGAGTTGAGTTATAAGGAATGATAGGGTTGGAAACATCCAAGTGTGAGCTTGGGGAAACAGTAGTTTTGCAACTTACTAAAAGGAAGACTTCTGGGAGCAATGGTCTGTTGAAATAAATCCAACCATGATTGCCTTTATAAAAAATGGGTCCTTTCTTCACAGAATGCCCTTCTTATCCCAGAGTTATGTGGAAGATCTTTAGCTTCTTTTCACTTAGTTATTTTATCTAGGGCTTTGAGTTTTTCTATTTTGCATAGTCCTAGAAATCCTGACAGACCTTCCATATGGAAAGTTGTGTAATTTCTTAGTGGGGACTTGGGAATGTAGACATCCTTTTTGGCCAGGCTCTGAGACATCTGAAACATTAAAAACACAGGAGCAATCCCATTTCTTTTATGGGTTCTATAGTTCTGGGAAGGACATTTTTTCCCTACGCAGGTGATATGTGAAAGGGAAAGTTTATGGACTGTGGATTATATTGGGCTTGTGAAAACTGCTGTCTAACCACTTTGGTTTGACATACAGCAGACACTGACCCCTCTCAGCTTCAGTTTTCTTATCTGTAAAAGATGGGTCATTATGCTGTCTTGGCTGTGTTGTGAGGAAGAAATGAGATCTTGAGAGTGAGAAACTCTTTACTGGGCTGTGAAGGATTAGGAACATGGACCCTGACCTAATGCTACAAATTTGTAGCCAGAATCAAATAATACGGTCCTTCTCAGCCTTCTGTTCTCATCTATAAGGTGGTGATAGTAGCACCTACTCCATAAGACTGTTGTCACGAATAAATAAAACTAAACATAGAGAGCTTATGTATCCAACTCATAAGAATTTTCTACTGGTATCAAAAAGGTTTTCACATAGGAATTGTTTGATACAGAACTGCAGTTAGAATGTTTATTATTATTTATTTACTAATAATTAAATTTGAGATATAATCAACACATATTGCTATATTATCTTCAGGTGTACATTTAGTGATTCGTTATTTGAAAATATTGTGGAATGATCACTACTACAAAGCCAGTTAGTAGCATCCATTACAGAGGGTAAGGTGTTTGCCTTGCACACAGCCGTGGCTGACCTGGGTTCATTCCCTGCATCCCATATGGTCCCCCCCACACCAGCACCACCAGGAGTAATTCCTGAGTGCAGAGCCAGGAGTAATCCCTGAGCATCGCTAGGTGTGACCCAAAAAGAAAAAAAAAAGATTTTTAACTCCTAGGATTACTATTCTACTGATAGGTTTGACATCTTTCTTTCTCATTTGGGTCCCAGTGTTCATCTCTCAGAGGCCTCCTTTTACTCAAAAGTTTCACCAAATCAGTATTAGAATTTTTCTGCTTTTTGCCCCAGATGACTTCATTTTTTGTTGGTATGATCTCATCTCTCCGGACTGATTGGCAGTAGCCTCTGTCCACTTCCCAGAGTCATGGAATAACTGTCCTTTCAATGACCCATAACTTAGTTTGTAGGCAATACTCTATTCATTTACAAAACCAAACAGAATTGTGATGTGTTTCTCCCTGTTATATCCCTACCTCTCCATCCTCTCTCTCTTTTCTCTCTCTTTTATGGTACATTCTTTCTTCTTTCTTTCTCTCCCCCTCTTCTGTTTGTCCATTGTCCCCTTATCTTTTTACAATACTTCTGCCTAATAAATGGAATTGAATTAAAGACCTACATGTGTTTCCAGAGCTCTTTTTTGATGATAAAAGATGAAATTAGTTCCTACAAGTAATTTATATTGACAAAACCCACGCACATAAATTGTAATTGATTATCAACTGCCCATCTCAACATTTCGAACTGTCAGTTTGTTCAATGCTCTCTTACTTTGGCTGCATTGGCTTTAGTTCATTAAGAACAATGTAGGGAGTGAGTGAGAGGGAAAGAAGTATTTATTGCTAGTTAATAACAACTTCAGCTTAAAAGTGTGAAGGATCATTGTACCAATGGATAGTTTACAACCTTATTCTCCCAGACAGATTAGTCTGTCTGTCTAGAAAGGAAACCCACATACAAGGTTAATAATGTGGAAGAAAATGCTAGCTAAAATTCATTTTGTAAATTTTAAAGGGGGAGGGTATTATCATTTTCTCAGTTTTTTTAATGAAACAAATGTGAAAAACTGAGAGAAGAAAATGTTTAAATGTGAAAATAAAAACATCTTAAAATTGATAGGGTTTTTTTTGATGGGCTGGGAGTTTGGGAAATCACTTAATCTTTTGAACTTTATATCCTACACATTAGAATGAGATTAGTAATATCTACTGAGTTTACCTTTTGCAAATTAAAGTTTTATGTATATATATGATAATGCATATAATACTCTATGACGTTATGTCTATGTATTTGTATATGCATACATAAAGGTAAAGGTAAAGGCCCTCCCGTTGTTCGTCGATTTGCTCGAGCGGGCCCAGTAACGTCTCCATTGGAGACTTTGTTGTTAATGTGTTTGGCATATCGAATACATCATGGAGAGCTTGCCAGGCTCTGCCGTGCGGGCGAGATACTCTCGGTAGCTTGCCGGGCTCTCCGAGAGGGGCGGAGGAATCGAACTCGGGTCGGCCATGTTGGCTGCATGCAAGGCAGATGCCCTACCCGCTGTGCTATCGCTCCAGCCCTTATGCATGTATATGTATATGCGTACATGGTCTATAGAATACACACACATGCATATATATATAAACTTTAAAGTCCATTTAAATGTAAGGAAAAATATTTGTCAAAGTACTTCCTTTTACTTACCATATTTCCCTTTCTTTCAGTTAATTTATTCAACAATACAATAATCATTAATCAGGGATAATGCAAGGCCCTGGGCACTGAGGACTTAGGATTGCTCAGGCCAGGTGGCTATATGTGTTTGTTTATGTGTATATATGTGATGTGTATAGGCATCTGTGTGTGTATTTATGTGTGTGTGTGTGTGTGTGTGTGAGAGAGAGAGAGAGAGAGAGAGAGAGAGAGGTAGATAGAAGAGAGCGACTGAAAGAGAAGCAATGGGGAAGGACAGAGTATTTGGCTTCTCTCAATGTTTGTATCATACAGGTGAGCACACTAGTGTCACTCTATGCAGAGTGGAGAGTAGATTTGGGTTTGTGCAGATGACCTGGATGTTGGTGTGGTTTCCTATACTGTCTGATGATGATTCTTGAGCATCGTGAAGATGCGGAGGGATAGGGGATGGCTGGTTTTTCATCTGAGTTGGGTGGTGAAGTGGTAGGGGGACAGAGTGATTCTTCATAAATATATCTGGTTAGTTTTCCATTGTGTTCCAGATAGGAAAAAACACTGGGAAGTTCTAAGCAATGTTTGTACACAATTTTTATACCTCTGAAGTGAGTTCAATAATTGTATGTCTCTGACATATGATAAACCAATCCTAAAAGGCAATTGTAAAAATAATATATCTTTTTGAGGTGTCTTCTCAATTAGGGCCTAGGAACACTGACTTCTGTCACTCCTGGTGATCCTTGGACTGGCTGTGTGGAACTGCAGGACTGATGCTCTGACTGGCATGGTGCTGCCCCAGGCAAGTGGTGCTGGCAGCCACCAGAGCCACATCCAATAGTACACAGGGGCTCATGTAGTGCCAGGGATAAAATACAGGGTTTCTGCATGTAAGGCATGTGGTCCATTTATTTGAGCTGTCTCTCTAATCCTAGTCAGTTTATCATTATGCTCATAATTCTACTCAAATGTATTTTTACTTAAGACACTTAGCTCTCACTAGAGTCAACTTAAAAAAATGAGATCAGGGGCTTGGGAGATAGTATATTGGATAGTATATTGGGTAGAATGTTTGTATGGCATGTGGTCAACCAAGGATCCATCCCTGGCATTACATGTGGTCTCAAAAGTACTGCCAGGAATAATTTCTGAGTGCAGAGCCATGAGTAACCTTTGAGCATCACTGCGGGAGGTCCCAAATCAAAAGAATTTTTAGATCAGTCTCAACCACTCCCTCTTATTTATTGTTTAACAATGTCACAAAAATAAGTTTATGAGTATAGCAGGAAATAAACAAAACAAAGTATGATTAATTCACAAGTTTACAAAAGAGAAGCCTACATCTGTGTTCATCTCATAAAAATATATTAGCTTTATAAATAATCTCAAAGAGTAAGAGGTGAGGGTCTCATGTTTTGAGCTAAAGATAGGACTAGAATATTTTGAGTTCAGAGTGAATTTAGTCTTTGGATTTGCAAGTGAAACATTAAAAAATGAATTGTCAAGTGAGGATTAAATGATAAAAGATCTATTGTGAATCATGTCCTGGAATCTTGTCATTAAATCCTTTACTGATGTTTGAGTCTCTGAAGATGCTGCTTATGCTCACCTGAGTTATCTCTTTTTGTGGGCAGAGGGCACTCCAAAGTGGTGCTTCAAAGGCCAGGCAGCCCACACCTATTCTTAGCCAACTAGGTGGTTCTGCTAGGATATGATACTTCTCAGGCCCTGAGAAGTGGTGCTGATGATCTATAATCACACCTGCAGTGCTAGAAGCTACCAGGGCCACATCCAGTGGAGTTCAGGGATCTCCCAGGCTACAGTTGGCAATGCTTGGGGTACCCTTGAATCCAGGGCATATTCATGCCTGCACCCTAACCACAGTACTGTCTCTCTGCCTCTTCTCACCTGAATTTTATTTTTTATTTTATTTTTATTTTTACTAGTGAAACACAATGGGGTACAGTTGTGGACATTACAAGTTTTTGTGCTTGGGTTTCAGTTATACAATGATTGAGAACTCATCCATTCACCAGTGCCATTCTCCACCCCCAATAATACCAGTATCCCTCCCACCGCTCCTGTTCCCCCCACCCCCATCCCATTCCGCATCTGTGGCAGGGCATTCCCTTTTGTTCACTTTCTCTTTTTGGGTACTGAGGTTTGCAAAAGAGGCATTGAGTGGCAATCATGTTTGGTCTATAGTCTACTTTTGGCATGCATCTCCCATCCTTGGAGGATCCTCACAACACCCTTTACTTGGTGTTCCCTTCTATGTCTGGGCTGCCCTTTCCCCTAGATGTGTGGCTGGCCTTCAAGCCATGGAGTGAACCTCCTGGTACTTATCTGGACAATACTTGGATGTTCATCTCCTAGTTTGTTACATTCCCCAGATGAATGTAATCTTTCTATGTCTTTCCCTCTCTTTCTGACTCTTTTCACTTAACATGATACTTTCCATGTAGTACCACTTGTATGTAAATTTCATAACTTCATCTTTTCTAACAGCTGTATAGTACTCCATTGTATAGATATACCATAGTTTCTTTAACCAGTCATTTCTTCTTGGGCACTGAGTTTTTTTTCCAGATTTTGTCTATTGTGAACAGTGCAGCAATGAACATAGAAGTGCAGATGTCATTTAGACTATACTTTTTTTTTGCCTCTCCAGGATATATTCCAAGGAGTGTTATTGCTGTATCAAATGGGAGCTCAATTTCTAATTTCTTGAGAATCGTTCATATTGTTTTCCAAAAGGAATGAACCAGTTGGCATTCCCACCAGCAGTGAAGGAGAGTCCCTTTCTTGCCACATTCGTGGCAACACCAGTTGCCTTTTTCCTTTTTTATGTGGGCCAGTATCTGTGGTGTAAGATGATATCTCATTGTAGTTTTGATCTGTACCTCCCTGATGAATTAATGATGTAGAGCATTTTCTCATGTGCCTTTTAGCCATTTGGATTTCTTCTATGAGAAATTTTCTTTTCATTTATTTACCCCATTTTTTTATGGGGTTGGATGTTTTCTTCTTGTGGAGTTCAACTAGTGCTTTGTATATCCTTGATATCAATCCCTCATCAGATGGGTTTTGGGTGAATATCCTTTCTCGTATTGTAGATTGTCTTTGTATTCTGGTTACTATATCTTCTGAGGTGCAGAAGCTTCTTCATTTAAGATAGTCCCATTTGTTTATCTCTGTTTCCACTTGGATAATCAGTGGAGTGTCGTCTGTGAAGATACTGTTAGCCTCAATATCGTGGAGGGTTTTGCTAACCTTGTCTTCGATGCATCTTATGGATTTTGGCCTGATGTTGAGACCTTTAATCCATATTGATCTGACTTTTGTGCATTGTATTATGTTGAGGTCTAAGCCCATTTTTTTGCATGTGGTTGTCCAGTTATGCCAGCACCATATGTTGAAGAGGCTTTCCTTGTTCCACTTCATATTTCTTGCTCCTTTATCAAAGATTATATGTTCATACATTTGGGTTTGTGTATAATGACACACACAGACCCTGTTCCATTGGTCTGCGGCCCTGGCTTTGTTCCAGTACCATGCTGTTTTAATTATTACCGCTTTGTAGTAGGGTTTGAGGTTGGGGAAGTAATGCCTCCCCACGTGTTTTTCCCAAGAATTGCTTTAGCTATTTGTGGGCATCTGTTGTTCCATACAAATTTCAGGAGTGCTTGATTTATTTCTTTGAAGAATTTCATGGGTATTCTTATAGGGATTGCATTTAACCTGTATACAGGTTTTGTGGAGTATTGCCATTTTGACAATGTTAAGGAAAACACTTATAAAAACAACCAATCCCTACAGAAAGATGGCATAAAACACTCTTTGGTTAGGCTGATTATGAGGTATTTGATTTTCTGGGGCACAATTGTGAACGGGATTTTTTTTTATGTCACTTTCCTCTTGTCTCATTATTTGCGTATAGGAAGGCCATTGATTTTTGAGCATTAATTTTATATCCTATGACTTTACTGTACAAGTCTATTGTTTCTAGGAGTTTCTTGTTAGAGGATTTAGGGTTCTCGAGGTATAGTATCATATCATATGCGAATAGTGAGAGCTTGATTTCTTCCTTTCCTATCTGGATGACTTTAATGTCTTTTTCTTGCCTAATTACTATTGAAAGTATTTCCAGTACTATATTGAACAGAAGTGGTGATAGTAAGCATCCTTGTCTTGTCCCTGATCGTAGAGGGAAGAGCCTTAGTTTTTCCCCATCAAGGATAATACTTGCCATGTGTTTGTCGTACATGGCATTGACTATCTTGAAGAAAGTTCCTTTTGGTGAGAGTTTTCATCATAAATGGGTGCTGGATCTTGTCAAAAGCTTTCTCTGTGCCTATTGATATGATCATATGGTTTTTATCTTTACTTTTGTTGATATGATGGATTATGTTGATTGATTTCCGAATGTTAAACCATCCTTGCATCCCTGGGATGAATTCCATTTGGACGTGGTGTATGATCTTTTTGATGAGTTGTTGGATTCTGTTTGCTAATGTTTTGTTGAGGATCTTTGCATTTGAATTCATCAGGAATATTGGCCTATAGTTTTTTTGTTGGTGGTTTCTTTGTTTGCTTTTGGTATTAGGGAGATATGTGCCTCATAGAAACTGTTTGGGAGTGTTCCTGTTTTTTCAATTTCCTAGAAAAACTTGAGGAGAACTGGCAAAAGGTCTTCTTTAAATGTTTGGAAGAATTCACTAGTGAATCCCTCTGGGCCTTGGCTTTTGTTTTCGGGAAGACTTTTGATTACCTCTTCAATTTCCTTGATATGAATGGGTGTATTCAGGTATCCCAAGTCTTCTTGGTTCAATCTTGGGAGATTATAGGAATCCAGGAATCTATCCATTTCTTCTAGGTTCTCTTGTTTTGTGACATACAGACTCTCAAAGTAGTCTCTGATGACCTTTTGAATTTCATTGTTTTTTGTTGTGATGTCCCCGTTTTCATTTCTAAATCGATGTATTAGAGTTCTCTCTCTCTCTCATTCTTTGTGAGTCTTGCTAGTGGTTTGCCAATCTTGTTTATTTTTTCAAAGAACCAACTCTTGGTTTCATTGACCTTTAGGATTGTTTTTGGGTTTCCATGTCGTTAATTTCTGCTTTAAGTCTTATTATTTCTTTCCTTTGGCCAATTTTGTGTTCTTTTTGTTGGTCTTTATATAAGATCTTGAGCTGTGTGGTTATGTTATCTATGCAGGCCCTTTCTTCTGTCCTTAGGAATGCTTGCAATGCTATAAATTTTTCTCTTAGTATGGTTTTAGCTGCATCCCATAGGTTCTGGTAGCTCGCATCTTTATTCTCATTTGTTTCCAGGTATCTTTTGATTTCATCCTTGATTTCCCTCCTGACCCACTCGTTGTTCAACATTGAGATGTTTAATTTCCAGGTGTTTGATTTGTTTCTCGATGTCTTTGTGTGATTTGCTTGTATCTTGAGCGCACGGTAGTCTGAAAAGATTGTAGATACTACTTATATCTTCCTGATTCTATTGAGGTATGTTTCATGGCCTAGTACATGGTCTATTTTGGAGAATGTTCCGTGTGCACTGGAGAACAATGTGTATTCTTTCTTTTGGGGGTGTAAAGCCCTGTATAGATCTTTTAGCCATCTCTCTTCTATTTCTTCCTTCAAAGCCAATGTTTCCTTGCTGAGTTTTGTTCTTGTTGATCTATCCAGAGGTGATAAGGCAATGTTGAAGTCTCCAACTACTATTGTGTTGCCAGCAATATCCTCCTTAATATCTGTTAGCAGTTGTTTTAAGTATTTAGCTGGTCCCTCATTAGGTGCGTATACATTTAAGAGTGTGATTTTTTAAAATTATTTTTTATTAGTAAAACACCATGAGGTACAGTTGAAGACTTACAGATTTTTGTCTCAGTTATACAATGATCAAGTACCCATCCCTCCACCAGTACCCATTCCCCACCTCCAATGCTCCTGGAATCCCTCTTACACCCCCCATCCCACCCCACACTTGTGGCAGGGCGTTTCCTTTTGTTCTCTCTCTCCTTTTGGGTGCTGTGATTTGCAAAAGAGGCATTGAATGGCAATCATCTTTGGTCTATAGTCTACTTTCAGCATGTATCTCTTAAAAGTGTGATTTCTTCCTGCTGTACTTTTCCCTTGATAAATAGAAAATGGCCTTTGCTGTCCCTTCTAATCTTTTTCAAACTGAAATTTATGTTGTCGGATACTAGTATAGCCACCCCAGCTTTTTTGAGGGAGCTGTTTGCTTGCAGGGTTGTTTTCTATCCTTTAACTTTGAGTCTGTGTTTGCTGACTGTTCAGAATAGTTTCTTATAGACAGCAGAATGTTGATTTCAGTTTCTGGATCCATTTTGCCACTTTGTGTCTCTTGATTGGTACATTTAGATCATTGACATTGAGAGAGATTATTATCATGGGGTTTTGTGCCATCTTTCTGTAGGGGTTGGTTGTTTTTATAAGTGTTTTCCTTCTTATCTTACAGGAACCCCTTTAATCGTTCTTTTAGATTTGGTTTTGAGTCTATGAAGTTCCTGAGCTGTTGTTTATCTACAAAATGGTGTATTGTTCCATCGAGCTCAAGTGAGAGTTTAGTTGGATAAAGTATTCTTGGGGAGGTGTTCAGTTCATTGAGTTTTTTCACGATATCCCACCATTGTTGTCAGGCTTGGAGGGTTTCCTCTGATAGGTCTGCTGTAAATGTAAGGGGTGCTCCTTTGTATCTCCTTTGTATGTGATTTCCTTCTTTGACCTTGCTGCTTTCAGTATTGTGTCTCTGTCCACAGCATCCATCATTCTGACTATGATATGCCTTGGAATGTTCTTATTAGGGTCTCTTTTGGCTGGAACCCTTCTGGCTCCTTGAATTTGAATGTCTGCATTCTTTAATTCTAGGAACATTTCAGCAATGGTTTCTTTGACTGTGGCTTTTTCATTGGGGTTGCCTCCCTGTTCTTCTGGTATTCCGATGATTCTAATGTTCTTCTTGGCGTCATCCCCTAGGTCTCTGATTCTCCTTAGACTATTTTGAGGTCTTTTCCTATTTTTTGATTTTCCCTATATGATTTCTCTTGCTTATCTTCAAGCCCACTAATCCTGTCTTCAGCTGTGTTCATCCTACTGCTGAGGGCACCTACTGAGTTTTTAATTTTGTCTACTGAATCCTTTATTTTTGAGACTTCTTTTTGTAGCCTTTTCATTTCTGCTCTCATTTATTTCTGTATTTTCTCCACAATAGCACAGTGGTACAGCATTTGCCTTGCGCACAGCCAGCCTGTCCAAGCTGGGTTTGATTCCTCCGCCCTCTCGGAAAGCCGGGCAAGTTACCGAGATTATCTCGCCCGCATGTCAAAGCCTGGTAAGCTATCCTTTATGTATTCAATATGCCAAACACAGTAACAACAAGTCTCTAAATGGAGAAGTTGCTGGGCCACTCGAGCAAATTGATGAACAACGGCAGGACACTGCTACAGTGCTAATATCCATTTTCCATATCACATATCACATTTATCTGTTCTATTGTTATTTTCATTTCTTCCTTTAGTTTTCTGGATATCTCCTCCATTGATTCTTTGAGAAGTTCCTTGAACATCCTTTGCATTTCATCTCAGAATTTATTATCAGAGAGAGCTTATTTGTGGATAACCCCTGTTGAGAATTCAGTACTCTTTTCTTTTTTTTCTTTCTATTTTTTTATTAGTGAAACACAATGAGGTACAGTTATAGACTTACAAATTTTTGTGCTTGGGTTTCAGTTACACAATGATCCCTCCACCAGCGCACATCCTCCACAATGATGGGTCCCAGCATCCCACCAACCCTTCATCCCCCCCATCCCACCCTGCCTCTGTGGCAGGGCATTCCCTTTTGCGCTCTCTCTCTCTCTCTCTCTCTCTCTCTCTCTCTCTCTCCTTTTGGGTCCTGTGGTATGCAACAGAGGCATTGAGTGGCAATCACGTTTGGACTATAGTCTACTTTCAGCAAGCTTCTCCCACCCTGGGAGGATCCTCCCAACACCCTTTATTTGGTGCTCTCTTCTCTATCTGTGCTGCCTTTTCCTTTAGCATGTTTGGCTGGTCTCCAAGTCATGAAGCAAAATTCTTGGTACTAATCTCCACCACTCCTGGGTGTTAGTCTCCCATTTTGTTGCTTTATGTTCCCCAGATGAATGCAATCTTTCTGTGTCTATCCCGCTTTTTCTGACTCATATCACTTAACATGATACTTTCCATGTAGTACCACTTGTATGTGAATTTAATGACTTAATCTTTTCCAACAGCTACATAGTGCTCCATTGTGTAAATGTACCAAAGTTTCTTTAACCAGTCATCTGTTCTCGGGCACTCAGGTTTTTTCCAGATTCTGGCTATTGTAAAGAGTGCTGCAATGAACAAACAATTGCAGATGTCACTTCGACTATACGTTTTTGCCTCTCTGGGATATATTCCCAGGAGTGCTATAGCTGGGTCAAATGGGAGATCAAATTCTAATTTTTTGAGAATCGTCCATACTGTTTTCCAAAAGGGTTGGACCAGTTGTCATTCCCACCAGCAGTGAAGGAGGGTCCCTTTCTAGCCACATCCATGACAGCACCAGTTGCTTTTGTTCTTGTGGATGTGGGCCAGCCTCTGTGGTGTGAAATGATATCTCATTGTGGTTTTATCTGCATCTCCCTGATGATTAGTGATGTATAGCATTTTCTCATGTGCCTTTTTGCCATTCGGATTTCTTCTTTGCACAAGTTTCTGTTCATTTGCTCGCCCCATTTTTTGATGGGGTTGGGTGATTTCTTCTTGTGGAGTTTAACCAGTACCTTGTATATCCTTGATATCAACCCCTTGTCGGATGTGTATTTGGTGAATATCCTTTCCCATTCTGTAGGCTGTCTTTGTATTTTTGTCACTGTTTCTTTTGAGGTGCAGAACCTTCTTAGTTTAAGATAGTCCCATTTGTCTATCTCTGTTTTCACTTGCTCAGCCAGTGGCGTGACATCTTTGAAGATACCATTAGCCTCAATATCATGGAGAGTTTTGCCGACTTTGTCTTTAATAAACATTTATGGATTCTGGTCTGATGTTGAGGTCATAAATCCATTTCGATCTTACTTTTGTGCATGGTGTTAGGCAGAGATCTGAGACCACTTTTTTGCATGTAGCCATCCAGGTTTGCCAGCACAATTTATTAAAGAGGTTTTCCCTGCTCCATTTCACTTTTCTTGCCCCCTTATCGAAGATTAGATGATTATATGTTTGGGAGGAAATGTCAGTATATTCAACTCTGTTCCATTGGTCTGCAGCTCTGCCTTTTTTCCAGTACCATGCTGTATTAATTATTACAGCTTTGTAGTAGAGCTTGAAGTTGGGGAGGTTGATTCCTCACATTTTCTTTTTCCCCAAGTATTACTTTAGCTATTCGTGGGGGCTTATTGTTCCATATAAATTTCAGGAGTATTTGCTCCATTTCTTTGAAGAATGATATGGGTATCCTTATAGGGATTGCATTGAATTTGTACAGTGCTTTGGGAAGTATTGCCATTTTGACAGTATTGATTCTCCCCATCCATGAACAGGGGATATTTTTCCATTTCCTCGTGTCCTCTTTTATTTCCTGAAGTAGCGTTTTGTAGTTTTCTTTGTACAGGTCCTTTACTTCCTTAGTTAAGCTGATTCCTAGATACTTGATTTTCTGGGGCACAATTGTGAATGGGATTGTTTTCTTGATTTCACTTTCTTCTCTTTCACTATTTGCGTATAGGAAAGGCATGGATTTTTGGGTATTGATTTTATAACCTGCCACTTTACTATACAAGCCTATTGTTTCTAGGAGTTTCTTGGTAGAGGTTTTAGGGTTCTCTAAGTATAGTATCATGTCATCTGCGAATAGTGAGAGCTTAATTTCTTCTTTCCCTATCTGGATGCCCTTAATGTCTTTTTCTTGCTTAATCGCTATTGCAAGTACTTCCAGTACTATATTGAACAGTAGTGGAGAGAGTGGGCATCCTTGCCTCGTCCCTGACCTTAGGGGGAAGGGTCTCAGTTTTTCCCCATTGAGGATGATGTTTGCTGTAGGTTTGTGGTAGATGTCTTTAACTATATTGAGGAAAGTCCCCTCTATCCCCATTTTGGCAAGGGTTTTCATCATGAATGGGTGCTGGATCTTGTCAAATGCTTTCGCTGCATCTATTGATATGATCATATGATTTTTATCTTTTCTTTTGTTGATATGATGGATTATGTTGATTGATTTCCGAATGTTGAACCATCCTTGCATCCCTGGGATGAATCCCACTTGGTCATGATATATGATCTTTTTGATGAGTTGTTGTATTCTATTGGCTAGTATTTTGTTGAGAATCCTCGCATCCGTGTTCATCAGGGATATTGGCCTGTAGTTTTCTTTTCTTGCGGTGTCTTTGTTTCCTTTTGGTAATAGAGAGATATGGGTTTCATAGAAGCTGTTTGGGAGAGTTTCTGTTTTTTCAATTTCCTGGAAAAGCTTGAGAAGAACTGGCAATAGGTCCTCTTTAAATGTTTGGAAAAATTCGCTAGTAAATCCATCTGGGCCTGGGCTTTTGTTTTTGGGAAGACTTTTGATTACTGTTTCAATTTCCTTGATGTGAATAGGTCTATTCAGGTACTCTATATCTTCTTGATTCAGCTTTGAGAGATGGTAGGAATCCAGGAATTTATCCATTTCTTCCAGGTTCTCGTGTTTTGTGGCATACAGACTTTCAAAGTAGTCTCTGATGATCTCTTGAATTTCTTTCGTTTCTGTTGTGATATCCCCATTCTTTTTTTTGATTCGATTTATTAGGGTTCTCTCTCTCTGTTTCTTTGTGAGTGTTGCTAGTGGTTTATCTATCTTATTTATTTTCTCGAAGAACCAGCTCTTGGTTTCATTGATCTTTCGGATTGTTTCTTTGTTTTCCATGTCGTTGATTTCTGCTCTAAGTTTTATGATCTCTTTCCTTCTGCCCGATTTAGGCTTTTTCTGTTGATCCTTTTCTAAGGTCTTGAGCTGTGAGGTCAAATTGTTTATGTGCATCGTTTCTATCGACCTAAGATATGCTTGCAGAGCTATAAATTTTCCCCTTAATACAGCTTTCGCTGCATCCCATAAGTTCTGGTAGTTTGTGTCTTCATTCTCATTTGTTTCCAGGTATCTTTTGATTTCATCCTTGACTTTATTCCTGACCCACTCGTTGTTCAGCATCGAGTTGTTTAATTTCCAGGTGTTTGATTTGGTTCTCCGTGTCTTTGTGTGATTCACTTTTATCCTCAGTGCATCGTGGTCTGAAAAGATGGCTGATACTATTTCTATCTTCCTGATTCTGTTGAGGTATGTTTTGTGTCCTAGCACATGGTCTATTTTGGAAAATGTTCCGTGCACGCTGGAGAAGAATGTGTATTCTTTCTTTTTGGGGTGTAAGGCCCTGTATAAGTCCATAAGCCCTTTCTCTTCTATTACTTTTTCAAAGTCAATAATTCCTTGCTAGGTTTTGTTCTTATTGATCTATCCAGAGGTGATAAAGCAATGTTGAAGTCTCCAAGTACTATTGTGTTGGTAGTGATGTCCTCCTTAAAATCTGTTAGCAGTTGTTTTAAATATTTAGCTGTTCCCTCATTAGGTGCGTATACATTTAAGAGTGTGATTTCTTCCTGTTGTACGTATCCCTTGATGAAGAGAAAATAGCCTTCACTGTCCCTTCTAATCTTTTTCAAGGTGAAATTAATGTTGTCGGATACTAGTATGGCCACCCCAGCTTTTTTGAGGGAGTTGTGTGCTTGCAGGATTGTTTTCCATCCTTTGACTTTGAGTCTGTGTTTGCTCTGGCTGTTGAGGTGAGTTTCCTGTAGGCAGCAGAATGTTGGGTTCTGTCTCTATATCCATTTTGCCACTCCGTGTCTCTTAACTGGTGAATTTAGACCGTTGACATTGAGAGAGAGAAAGGTTATGGGGTTTTGTGTCATCTTTCTGTGCGGGTGTGTTGTGGTTGTAGGGTTTGTCTTTTCTTATAGTAGCCCCTTTAGGCCTTGCTTTAGGTTTGGTTTTGAGTCTATGAAGTTCCTGAGCTGCTGTTTATCTATGAAATAGTGTACCGTTCCTTCGATTTTGAGGGAGAGTTTAGCCAGATAGAGTATTCTTGGTGAAGCATTCATTTCAGTGAGTTTTTTGACTATATCTCGCCACTGCCTTCGGGCTTGTAGGGTTTCCTCTGATAGGTCTGCTGTGAATCTAAGGGATGCTCCTTTGTATGTGATTTCCTTCTTTGCTCTTGCTGCTTGCAGTATTGTGTCTCTGTCGGCAGTATCGATCATTCTAACTATGATATGTCTTGGAGTGTTTTTGTTGGGGTCTCTTTTAGCTGGCACCCTTCGGGCTCCTTGAACCTAAATGTCTGCATTGTGCAGCTCTGGGAACTTTTCAGCAATGATTTGTTTGACGGTGTTTTTTTCGTTGGGATTGTTTCCTTGAGCTTCAGATAGTCCCATGATTCTAATATTGTTCCTCTTGGAATCATCTGCTAGGACTCTGATTCTCTGTAGAGCCATTTTGAGGTCCCTTGCCACTGTTTGTTGTTGCGTGTTGACTTGTTGCAGCTGATCTTCCATCTCACTGATTCTCTCTTCAGCTGTGGTCATTCTATTTTTAAGAGAAGAAACTGAGTTTCTCATTTTGTCTATGGAATCTTTTAATCGTGACATTTCTGCTCTCATTTCTTCTCGTAATTTGTCGATTTTTTCTGTGGTGTTACTGGCTGTCTGTCTGACTGTTTCATTAAGTTGATTGAACATCTTCATGACTTCGTATCTGAATTCTATGTCAGAGAGGTCCCTTAGGTGAGCTGTATTGACGGAATGTTCTAGATTGTTTTCATTGTTCTCCCCTTGTGTTGGGGATTTTCTTTGTTTCTTCATATTGCTGAGTAGGTTGGGGACTAGATTCCTTGGGGACTAGGTTCCTTAGTATGGGAAAACAACCTGCGGCCGCATAAGTGGCCGCCCGCTGGAAATTCAGCCACACCCACTTTGAGGCCACGCCCACTTTTGAGGAGGCCACGCCTCTACGGAACCCTGGGTTTGGGATGAGATGGGTGCCGCAGTCAGGAGTGAAGAGGGCAGGGCAGACGCTCAAAACTGCTTCTCTTCAGGCATCTCCAGCATCAATATATTCTTAAGGCTATTTCAGGTCTGATCTTACTATCTGTATTGGTTATTTTGGTTGACTTGGCTCCATTTTTGTACAGCATGGAGGCCTAGAATTTGCATGCTGCATATCAGATTTTTCTTCTAGGCAGCTTCATTTCTACTAAAGAAGGGCACAGAAGGACATCAGAAGGCAGGAAAGAAGGAAGAGACATGGATTTCCACTTTTAGGATCGAGTCTGGGTTTGTCCTTCACAATCTGAGAATCAGTCCAAGAGGAAGTTACTGATCCTCCTGGAAGTTCAGGCAGCCACAACAACAGCAACAACAGGGGCTGCTGCAGCAGACTCAGGCTTACGTGCCTGTGTGTGCTGGATCGGGAAGTGGCAATCAACAGTAGGGGCCAGTGTTGGGTCCCTGGTCTCCTTTAGCAGTGAGTTGGCAGACTACTGACCCCTGGCAACTGACAGCGGCCACAGCTCTTACTATGTTTTAGTCATCAAGGGTTCTGTGTATCACCTCTTCTCCTGTTTCTCCTCAGGTCCTGGGGTTGTAGTTGTTTTCCTTTTTTTTTTTTCTAAACTGTTCTAATCTCAGGATAATGTTACCTTTCCTTCTATTATGCCCTTATATTCTTTCAACACTCACTAATCAACTTCTGTAATAAATTTGTTCTACTTGGAACCTTGACTGATCTTTATTTTCCTAACTGGACACTGAACTTATACAGACCCTTATACTGGCAATAACTAGGTTTGTCCCCTTCCCCATCTGCTTTCTTTTTCCCTATCCAAGAATTTCCAAGGTGTTTACTTTTCTGTTCTTGAACCCTATCTTCTTGACTATTTTGTGGCTTATCTGTCTCACTTGGAGAGACAACGTGGCTCTATTTATTACATAGTTCATCCTTTTTTTTTTCCCTAACTTTTTTTAAAGATCGCTTTCTCTTTTTATTTTTTTTCTTTTTCCCCCTCCCCTCCCTCTTTTCTGACTTGTTTCATATTCTTCACTATTCAAGTCATTGTTAGGTCTCAAACGCTGTATGCCCTCCTTAGAAGAAAGGATTTTCAGATATTTTGCCTAACTTCATTTGTCAGACTGGCCTCTTCATGAGGATCAAGTGTCCCTTAATATGCCCCTTTTAATCACTGATGGAGGATACAAAAAAGCAAATTTTACAGAGGCACAAAAAAACTTAATAATTTTAGAGCAAAAAAGATCAGTAGAAGTTGTAAAATAAAGTCGATCGCCTTTCCATTATAAAATCCATATGTTCATTTTTAAAAGTAGGAAGTAAAATATATGTATGATTTTTAAAAAGTCATTTAAAGTCAGCAAATGTTTTATTCCCTTTTGTTCTTTCTCTTCTGGCCGCACCTGGCAGTGCTCAGAGCTTAGCCCCGACTCTCTGTTCAAGGATCACTCCTGGCAGTGCTCCAGGAATAGGATGCTGGAAAAGGTTGACTGCATGCAAGACAACTGCTCATTTGCTATACTATCTCTTCAGCCCCAATTGTTTATTTCTTAAAATTGTATTTAATTTTTCCTTTTAGATTACATCTGGTGGTACCCAAGAGCTACTCATGGCTTTGTTCTTAGAAGTTACTCCTAGGAGTGATTGGGACCATAGATTGCTGGGTATTGAACCCAGGCTTCTGCATAAAAAGCATAAACTCAGCACTTTGATTTATCTTTCTGGTCTTATTCTTCAAAATTTGTCTATGTACATATTTTATATAAATATGACACTAAACTTCATATATTGCTTTTTAACTTATTATAAAAATTATTTATAGATCCTTACACATTATTTAAAACAAAGGTATAGCTGACCATTAAGATATTTTCAATGGTTTGGGGCCAGAGTGATAGCACAGCGGGTAGGGCCTTTGCCTTGTATGTGGCCGACCTGGGTTCAATCCCCGGCATCCCATATGGTCCCTCAAGCACCGCCAGGAATAATTCCTGAGTGCAGAGCCAGGAATAACCCCTGAGCATCGCTGGGTGTGACCCAAAAAGCAAAAAATATATATATTTTCAATGATTTATATTAAAGAATATTTTACCTCCATCTTATTAAATCTTTGTTTTTTAGGCTCTATATACCATTATTAATGTCCTAATGAACATCTTTGGTGGTAAAAGTTTCTGAGCTTTGTATTTTTTCTTCAGTGTGGTGTCTGAGGTATGAATTACTGACTAAAATATATACCATTATGATCTAAAATGTGGAACTTGGTAACTGTGATTCTTGTCTTTAACATGACCTCATGAGTATCCAGCATGAGGTTATATTAAAACATGCTGAATAGCCTGTGTTAAGCTATATTGCCTATGCTCATTTCCTGGCTCCACTCTTCTCTTTGTGACCCGAAACAAGTTATTAATCTCTCTGTTACTCACTTATCTATAAAACTCTTGTAAAGTTGAGGTTAAAATGAGCTAATTTCTATAAAGTGCTTAGAAAGACATCTGGCTTTCAGTAAAACCATGTAAATATTAGTCATTACTATTACTATTTATATCAAAAAGGAACATTAAACAAGGAGAGAGCCCCCAGCATTGAATTTCTCAGAGCTCCTGGATCTAGTGATAAAATGCTTAAAGGTCATTCCAGAGTTGTGGAAAGTGCAGAGGGCACTTTTCAAATAGTAAGAACAGGGGAAAGCATAGTTGGCTACTGGATATAACTCAAAATACTTTAACTTTGTGGAAGGTTCAACAGCGTCTGGAGTCTCTAATATTTATGTTCCTCATTCCCCTACCATCATCCCTATGAGGAGTAGGTTGTAATAAGTGTATTTGATAATTTTTAAAAAATGATACAGCCAGATGCTGAGCTATTTCTTCTTTTACTCAAAGAGTTGATGACAATACAGAATCAGCATCTTTGTAAATAGAGTAGAAGTATATTTGTAAAAATATTCTAGTAATTGAATAAAAGAGAGGAGTGACTTTGGGGGAAGAAATAGCAAACTTTACTCACTGTCAATTGAAGTGTATGATGCTCAGTATAAATACTCCCATTGAAAAACTCCTTATGAAATTCTATATATAATATGCCAATACAGCGGTAGGGCATTTGCCTTGCACGCAGCCAACATGGCCGACCCGAGTTCGATTCCTCCGCCCCTCTCGGATAGTATCTCGCCCGCACGGCAGAGCCTGGCAAGCTACCCATGATGTACTCGATATGCCAAAGACGGTAACAACAAAGTCTCCAATGGAGATGTTACTGGGCCTGCTTGAGCAAATCGATGAACAACGGGAGGACAGTGATACAGTGATTCAAGGTCAAAAATTTCAATAAGATATCATCTCACACCACAGAGACTTGCCCGCATCCAAAAGAACAAAAGCAACTGGTGCTGGCGCAAATGTGGTGATAAAGGGACCCTCCTTCACTGCTGGTGGGAATGCCGACTGGTTTAGCCCTTTTGGAAAACAGTATTGACAATCTTCAAAAAATTAGAAATTGAGCTCCCATTTGACCCAGCAACACCAGTCCTGAGAATATATCCTGCAAAGGCAAAAAAAGTACAGTTGGAATGACATCTGCACTTGTATGTTCATTACTTCACTGTTCACAATAGCCCAAATTTGGAAAAAACCTGAGTGCCCAAGAACAGATGACTGGTTAAAGAAACTTTGGTACATCTACCAACAGAATGCTATGCAGCTTTTAGAAATGATAAAGTCATGAAATTTGCAAACAAGTGGCTCTGCATGGAAATTATCAAGCTAAGTGAAATGAGTCAGAGAGGGACAGACATAGAAAGACTGCACTCATATGGGGAATATAAAGAATGAGAGACGAACATCCAAGAATAGTTGAGATAAGTACCAAGAGATGTTATCCATGGCTTGGAAGCTGGCAGCACAGGCTGGGGGGAAAGGCAGCTCAGAGAAGGGAATACCAAGTAAAGGTTATTTGGAGGACTCGCTCAAGATGTGAGATGTGTGCTGGAAGTAGACTATAGACCAAACATGATGGTCACTCAATACCTCTATTACAAACCACGACACCCTAAATGAAAGAGAGAGAGCACAAGGGAATGCCCTGCCACAGAGGTGGGGTGGGGTGGGGGAGGGTGGGGGGTTAGGAGGGCTACTGGGTTCATTGGTAGTGGAGAATGGACACTGGTGGAGGGATGGGTACTTGATCATTGTATAACTGAAACTGAAGCACGAAAGTTTGTAAGTCTACAACTGTACTTCATGGTGTTTCACTGAAAAAAAAATCTCTTAATAATTTAGGTAAACATAACATGAGGGAAAATCCACAGTCATTTCTTTTTTTTTTTTTGGATTATTTCTTTTTTTTTTTTTAATTTATTTATTGAATCACTGTGGGAAAGGTTACAAAGCTTTCAGGTTTATGTCTCAGTCATGCAAATATCAAACACATTTCCCTTTACCAATACTTATTTTTTACCATGAAGAACCCCAATAAAACCCCACCCCCCACCCCTCCCCATCCCTGTGAGGCAGATGAATTCTAGTTAACACTCTATCTGCTTTGATTAGATTCATTGTTTCAATAAGATTCACCACTATTATTTAGAGTTTACCCCCCCCCCAAATCAGACATGCTGAAAAAGCATTGTGAAGTGATTTGCTTTCTACAGCTGGGTTCAAGAATTAAATGTTGGTTTTGGATTTCTGCTATTTTACCAATTGACCCTGGAAGTATTTCTACTGAAAGTCAGATAGTTAAGAAATTGGTTTCTGTGTTCTGGAGTCGTGGCCATGCTGGAGAGCCGCTCGCGGGGGGCAACCGGTGGCCTCTGTAGGGCGTGAAGGGCGGAGCGAAACGCCCCCCTTCCCATGAGGTTTTAGTCGCCCCCACACTCCCGGCTCATACCTGCTGTCCACAAGGCTCCCATGTGGCCGCCATCTTTCTTTCCAGAGAGGAGAGGGCGAATGGGGCAACACCCTTTCCCCTCCGGCTGACTTGATGGGCTGGATCAACGCATAGTCCGTTCACTTTTCTGCTCCAAGCTGCTGGGTTCTGCATTAAGTCCTTGTGCTTCTGGGGCCATGGCCGTGCTGGAGAGCCGCTCGCGGGGGGCAACTGGTGACCTCGGTAGGACGTGAAGGACGGACCGGAACGCCCCCCGACCCATGAGGTTTTAGTCGACCCCACTCCCCCGGCTCATACCTGCTGTCCACAAGGCTCCCATGTGGCCGCCATCTTTCTTTCCAGAGGGAGGAGGGCGGAAGGGAGCAACACCCTTTCCCCTCTGGGCAGAAATGATTGCCTGGATTAACGCATAGTCCTTTCACTTTTCTGCTCCAAGCTGCTGGGTTCTGCATTAGGTCATTGTGCTTCTGGGGCTGTGGCCGTGCTGGAGAGCCGCTCGTGGGGGCAACTGGTGGCCTCGGTAGGGCGTGAAGGACGGACCGGAACGCCCCCCTTCTTGTGAGGTTTTAGTCGCCCCCCACACCCCCGGCTCATACCTGCTGTCCACAAGGCTCCCATGCGGCCGCCATCCTTCTTTCCAGAGAAGAGAGGGCGAATGGGGCAACACCCTTTGCCCTCTGGGCAGAAATGATTGCCTGGATTAACGCATAGTCCTTTCACTTTTCTGCTCCAAGCTGCTGGGTTCTGCATTAAGCCCTTGTGCTTCTGGGGCTGTGGTCGTGCTGGAGAGCCGCTCGTGGGGGGAAACTGGTGACCTCGGTAGGGCGTGAAGGACGGACCGGAACGCCCCCCTTCCCATGAGGTTTTAGTCGCCCCCACACTCCCGGCTCATACCTGTTGTCCACAAGGCTCCCATGTGGCCGCCATCTTTCTTTCCAGAGCGGAGAGGGCAAATGGGGCAACACCCTTTCCCCTCCGGCAGACTTGATGGCCTGGATCAATGCATAGTCCGTTCACTTTTCTGCTCCAAACTGCTGGGTTCTGCATTAAGTCCTTGTGCTTCTGGGGCCATGGCTGTGCTGGAGAGCCGCTCGTGGGGGGCGACTGGTGACCTCGGTAGGGCGTGAAGGACGGACTGGAACGCCCCCCTTCCCATGAGGTTTTAGTCGCCCCCACACCCCCGGCTCATACCTGCTGTCCACAAGGCTCCCATGCGGCCGCCATCCTTCTTTCCAGAGAAGAGAGGGCGAATGGGGCAACACCCTTTCCCCTCCGGCAGACTTGATGGCCTGGAATAACGCATAGTCCTTTCACTTTTCTGCTCCAAGCTGCCAGGTTCTGCATTAAGTCCTTGTGCTTCTGGGACTGTGGCCGTGCTGGGGAGCCGCTCGTGGGGGGCAACTGTTGACCTCGGTAGGGCGTGAAGGACGGACCGGAACGCCCCCCTTCTTGTGAGGTTTTAGTCGCCCCCCACACCCCCGGCTCATACCTGCTGTCCACAAGGCTCCCATGCGGCCGCCATCCTTCTTTCCAGAGAAGAGAGGGCGAATGGGGCAACACCCTTTGCCCTCTGGGCAGAAATGATGGCCTGGGTTAACTCATCGTCCGTTCACTTTTCTGCTCTAAGCTGCTGGGTTCTGCATTAAGTCCTTGTGTTTCTGGGGCTGTGGCCGTGCTCCAAACTTAACTCTGATTTTCAGGGAGAAAGATTGGGTGGTTTACTTCTCATTGATCACTTTGTATATAGAGAAAAAGTCCTCGTTCCCGCATACTCGAGCTGTGTTTGTAGAGGCTTCTGGTCACCGGGGTTCCATCTGGGGGAGGCGGGATGCGGCGCCTACTCCATCTGCAACTTGCCCGTGATCTCGGCTCTTTTTGGAACCTGTTTTTTCTTTTTTTTTTTTTCCTCCGGGATCCCGCACCCTCCATGTGTTCCTTCTCTTATCCACAGTCATTTCTTACAGCAAAAGTTGGCATTCCCAAGTCTTATGCTGGTGTGAGAAATTTTCACACTGGATGTATTTAATTCTAAATTAGAGTACATATCAAAGGGCATTTATTAATTACTAAAACTTGGAAATTACATTTCGTTTTTCTTTTCAAAGGAGAAATCATGAAAACTTTTAAGAACAATTTAACTTATTTGCTTCATCAAGATTTATGGCTCACTTTTTGGAGGGCAAGACACAGAATGTCTAAGAAAAGAACTAAAGGTGCTTTAGTGATGAGATTTTCTGGGCAGTGAACCAGCTCATCTCTCCAGATTATCAACAGCAGATCCTGTGGTAGGTAACATCAGCAGTTCTATGCCTATGTCTTTATGGAAGAACTTGAAAAAATTGAGTTTGGTGGGGGGTTGGACACAAAGTTTTCATTTGGTTTCATTTTACTGAAACCAACTTAATTCTGACATGACCTTTTTAGTGCTGAAAAGTTGCTCCCCTGCATGGCCTCAGAGTGGCACATCATCCATCTGTGTTGTATTAGAAGCAAAGACCAACATTTTTTTGGCCTCGCATTCATGGTGGCTTAATTTTCAACAGAAAGGGAAGATTTAAACAAAAGATTTCTTGTAAGGAGATCACTTTTCTCCTTTATTGTTAGATATTATAAAAATGTAAGCTTTTCCTCAAGTTGGTATTATTGCACTACCACCCTTAATAAAAAGAAAACAAAATAGAAAACCTAAATAGTCTTCTATCTATTAAAGAAATTGAATTTGTAATGAAAAACCTTCCCATAAAGAAAAGGAAACAGGACATGACTTGACGTAGTTACATTTTGCTTTCAGAAACTGGTTTGTGTATTTTGGCAGTTAAATCAAATTCTGCTTAACTTTGGATCAAAATAAAGATTCGTGAAATGGTGGCTAAATGGAAGTACAGACACAACACAATGAGAGGCACTGAGTGTGGCCACCATCAAGGAGAGGCCTCTCCCAAACTTCGCTTTCAGATATCTCACATGGTCAATGAAGACTTCTTCTTCTTGGTCAGTTTTGATATGTGAAAATACAGTTCAAATTTCCTCATGAAACAAAGTGTATAATACAAATAAAACCAGTGAATGCAAAGCTAGCATCCTGAACCAAGATGGAACATGTGCATTCTGACCCAGCAAACTGCAGAAGTTTCTCAAAAGAGCTGGGTTCATAGCCCTGAATTGTACTGACTTACTTCAGAGAAATAGTTTTCTACTCTCTCTGCCCCAACTTCAGACATTTCCTCTCTTCTGAAGACACCCAAACTCATTGATTTTAATCTTTCTCTCTATATTTGTTTTACTGGGACACAATCGTACCTAGCTGTCATAGTAGGCTTTAACATCAAGTCGTCTAAAAAAGGTAAAAGGCTCAAGCGGGCCCAGTAACGTCTCCATTGGAGACTTTGTTGTTACTGTGTCTGGCATATTGAATACTCTCGGTAGCTTGCCGGGCTCTCCGAGAGGGGCGGAGGAATCGAACTCGGGTCGGCCATGTTGGCCGCTTGTAAGGCGAACGCCCTACCCGCTGTGCTATCGCTCCTGCCCAAGTCGTCTAAAATGAAATTTTTTATTTCTTCCTATAATTTTCTCTCTTCTTTGTAATAGCATAATTTTTCTTCTAATGCTCCAATTTGTAAATATAGGCTCCATCCCAGTTATCTCCCTTATCCAATTTCTTGATGATTGCTTGAAGAAAAAAAAAACCTACATGTTGCTATAGATTATTGATATTTGCTAGTAATGGATTCCTAAGAATTTCAGTAGATATAAAATACTACAATAATATACTTTTGTCCCATAAGTTTCAGTAAAATTTAACTTTATTATGCTAAAGACAGTTAAAAAAAGATAAACTGCAGTGAGGGGAAAACAAAAAAGTTAAGCCAATCTTACTGGATAAACAACTCTTTCCAACATAATGTGTCAAATTTAAGTTACCAGATTATCAAAATGGGACATTACAGAGTACCCCTACATATTTAACTTTCTGGACTGATGTAAGTACTATAGCCCTGAAGCTTCATGAAATATAATATTTTTTCTAGGCTGGTAAGACAAAGAATTTTCATGAGAAGCTCCAGCTAGAGCTGGATTTGAGCAAGAATTTTTCAATAGGAGAGAGTTAAGTGTCAGTGAAAATGAAAAAGGAAGTTAACATGTGGTGTGAGAATATGCTTAGGAAACATGCAACTCAATGGAAATGGAGCCTGGAAAAAAGCCAGTAGCACATACAAATGTATCTGTTAATGGCCTCATAGAGTCACTTCAGTTTTTTCATTTCTACTATAACGTTTTTAAGAGAGAAATTATATCCAAGAGGTACATTGATGAATTTGGAATTCTTAAATGTCTGGGGGTGCTTTCTCTAAGTGCTAAGAATCTGAAGAATTATGCCATTGACCTTTAAGGTTGTTTGCGAATATTAATATATATAAACATTAAATATACTTATGCATCAATATGTATATATAAATTTGTTTGCATGTACATTTCTTTGATAAATTTTATATTTTGTGTATTATTGATGAGAATTCTCAGTCTTTCAACCTAGAATTTCTGGTATGTATCAATTCTGACATGAAAAAAAGCCTAAATTAATCTCTGGTCCCTCATCTAGGTTCCCAATAATTTGTAGTTGTTTATTTTCCTTGTTAAAATTGACTTTAGCCCACCAATACATTTCATAAATATCAGCAGATGGTAATTGCTTTCTAGCTGAGTTGGGTTGGGTTTGAACTAATGACCTATGTGCTAAAAACTCTCTCTCTCTCTCTCTCTCTGTCTTAATATTCAGCCTTGTTAAAAATCTTAATATCTAAAAAAGAAAAGAAAAGAAAAACAAAAATAAAAAAGTGATTTGAGCATAACTTTATTGGTTGTCTTAATCATAAAGTTCTGTCAAAATAGAAAATTAATTTGTAGAGCAACTTTTCTCACAGTGTCTGTTCATTACTGATGTTTTCGAACATTTTCAAAATACAAGTTTTAGGGTAGGAATCAAGCAGTTGGCAAATGTGACTTCCCAAATGTTATGTAAAGTTTCTTACTAGGTAGGAGAGATAGATTTGCCTTTTAGTCTAGGTATTTTATCCAAATGCTGAACTGCATAAACAATTAAAATTTTATTGTGCAGTGAAGTAAAGTTCCCAAACAAAACATGGAGTAGCTCTAAACAATGAGACTTACTGAGAAATTTCAGGCTGCTGTGAAACCTCAATGCCCTTCCAAAACTGAAAATAAGAAAACTAGTGTGGTGGTGGTCTTTAAATGTTTTCCTTTCGGGCTAAGCATTTCCCTTGGGAATAAAGAAAAAACAAACATGAACGATTTACTTTCTATGGCTTTTCAATATGAATATCAGAAGCTTGATTGATTTTTGTGGGGATCAATGAGGTCATGCGTAAAAGGCAGATGGATTTTGAGACCTTGTTGCTTTAAGCCTTACATAAACCAGGCTATATCCTTCCCCACACATGATAGGCTAGTGAGAATTCAAGGTCTCTGTAATTAACTCATGACCCAGCACTCTTTCTGGTAGGAAATTGTATTCCTCTGTTTCTCAGTGAGAAGGTACTCTGGAATGACTAATATGGGTAGATGCAATAAGCAAGAAGAGCTCAAATTTGGACTGTCCTTTACCTGTTGTTCTGAAAGCTTACTCATGGCATCAGTGCTGACACTTTCACTTGTGGCAACTTTCTATCACTTAGAAACATCCATATATTCCTTATTTCTACTCTTCAGACCTCATGTCCTTCCAGGGGTTATTCTGTCCAGTTGATTAAAAGTTCTATGGACTGGATCTCTGGTACAGATCCTGAAAAACCATTAACATCCCCCAATTCTTTAACAAAAATGAATTTATTAAAATTATTTTAAAGCATTTTACAATAAGGAACCTAAAATTACACCTAACCAATATCCAATTAAAATTATCTTTCCTTTCTTAATATTCATTTTTCAGTCTGTTTTCATGTGGTGTATTTTTCTATGGTCAAAATGAGTTGTTTTAATTCTGTGTTAATTTTACTTATTGTTTATAAAGTTTTGTTTTATCCCATAGTTTTTCTTTTCTTTTTTGGGTAATGGTCACATAATGTTTTATTGATTATGTGCAATAATTCAAGAAAATCTGGAATTCTGTTGGTGGGAATGTAAGTTAGCAAAGTCTCCATGAAAAATTATGTCAAGATTCCTTCTGTACAAAAAGGAAATTGTGCATTATACAGCAACACTACTCCTAGCATATGAAACCACTTTTTAGAAAGGAAAACAAATAGTATTCCTTTGTTCATAGAATTATTATTGACATAGGTCAGCACAAAGAACAATCAACATATGATTAAAGAAGCTGGGGCTAGAGCGATAGCACAGCGGTAGGGCGTTTGCCTTGCACGCAGCCAACATGGCCGACCCGAGTTCGATTCCTCCGCCCCTCTCGGAGAGCCCGGCAAGCTACCAAGAGTATCTTGCCTGCACGGCAGAGCCTGGCAAGCTCCCCGTGACGTATTCGATATGCCAAACACAGTAACAACCAAGTCTCCAATGGAGACGTTACTGGGCCTGCTCGAGCAAATCGTTTTATATGTATTTTGCAATATATATTTACATGTATTATACATATTCAATGAGATACTATCCTGCCATTAAAAAGATGAAATGATTCCTTTTGAGACAAAATGGATGTAATGTGATAACTATGAAAGGTAAAATAAGTTGGGAAGTGAAAAATAATTACCATATGTTCTTACTCATAGTTGAAACATAAATTAAAAAAAAACAAATTGCAAAGAAGTAACAAAATTAAGTCAGTGAAACCTATAGTGTTTATGAGAAAGTCATGATAGGACATGGGAGGAGTGAGAGAGTGTTCATTTTGATGAGATGGTACTGGAATTTTGGTGGTTGGAGTAGGGAGTATTCTACACATGTGGAGGTTCAACTCCTAAAATTCCATAATATTCTAACTCAATAACTCAAATATACATGTAAAATAGCTAATAATATAAGTATTTTTGGGTCATTTATAGTTTTTTTAAATACCCAATGATAACTCAGTTATATATGCAGAATAGCTAATAGCAGAAGAATGGTTTATTTATTTTTTTAAATAATATAAGAGCTATGAATGTTATTTCTCAAATGACTTTTTTCTTTTCCAGTGTTTATTTTGGAATAATTCCAAGTCACACAATTGATGGGCCCAAGGTTATCATCAACTCATATGTATATATTTACATATATGTGGGTTGTATGTGTATATGTGTATACATTTTAAAATATCTTTTCAAGAGGCTTTTAAAAATTTTCATTTCCTTAAATCATATATTAATACTGTAATTTCTACTGAAATTTGCCTAAATTTATTTTGTAAGCTTTCACAATCTAGTAATTTATGGGCTCTCTTTCTTAACTGAAAGATGTAAGGTTGAATTTGTTTTCATGTGTTTGCTTCTTTTTTACTTTGTATGAGTTCACTGCTCATGTCTTTTGCCCATGTATTAATCCTGGTCTTGCTGTTACATATTTATATCAACTCTTTCAGAAACTCTACCTCTGCTGCATTTGTCTTTTCCTTAATGTGCTGTCCTCACCTCTCAGTCCCATTAACATCTGTGTTACACACTGATCAGATCAGCTTTGATAACTCACATCCACCAGGGTATGACACTTGATACTTATTCTTGTGCTTTTTGAAATTTTGTTTCCTTTGATCCAAGTGATATGAAAATTTTCCCCCCTTGGTTCTTTTATAGCCTGAAATCCCTGACCTCACTTGTCTGATTTCTTTCCCTCACTTACAAACATCTTGAACAAGAGAGTATTTATAGGGCCCGAGAGATAGTATATCAGACAGGGTGCTTGCCTTGCAGGGGGCTGACCCAGGTACAATCCCTCACAACACACATCATCCCCAACAACAATCCAGAGTGATCTCTGAGCCAGGAGTAAGCCTCGAGCACAGATGGATGTGATCCCTGTATACGTAGCAAGAGTATACTTACAATGACGAATAACTAAATCTGTACTTTAGAAAGAGGATTCTGAAAATTATACACATAGCTTTAAATGATAACATTCCCACTGTTTGCTTTGACACTCTGATTGTGTCATATCTAAAACTGGGTAAGAGTGTTTAAAATTAACAAGCTCAATATTATCTATGAATTGGTAAACTTAGGTTTTGTTATTTTAAGTTATCTTTATGGTTAAGTTCTATATACTTAAAATTAGACTTGTGATTTATGTTTCACAAATTTTACAATTCAGTTACATGTAGTATTTTATTTATTTATATTTATAATATTATATTTATATTATATTTATTGTAATAGATAAAATAAACTACCTCTCTATCAAGTAGATTTCACTGGACTGTTGTGGTGAACCCCTATTGATATAGAGTTACATAATTTTGCTATTTCTGTTTTAAGAGAAGTCTTGGTTTTGAATTCATTAATATAATAGCAAATTTTCTGCTACTCCCCATTTCCATTTTTTAAAACCTATTAACCTATTTGAAACTATCAGTATTCTATTTCCAAGATCTCTTTTTAGATTAATAACTCTGGTTTCTTCAGTTTTTGTAGGGCACTATTTAATAGAGTTTTCACCATTCTACTCTTCCTTCTTTTGATACTCTTATTTAAAAACTTTTTAAAAGAATGGTATTCCAAATACCATTTGGAATTTAATCACAGTTGAAGCAGAACAAAGTTAAAAATACCATTCTTCCTAAAAACCTGTAGCTGAGGACAGCTGGACACACATTTGTTTAGTACTCTCTCTGTTGTGTTTGACACTATAACAAATTGGGTTTCAGGTATTACTTACATCTCTTATGCTAGATTGCTGGCATTTGATTCTAAAAGAGTTATCATATCTCTCATATTTCCCTTTCTAGTGTTGACAGTGCTGCACTCTTATGAAGTAGGCAATAAATACTTCTTGGCCAGTGTCAGTTCCTTGGCCCATATCTATTCTATTCATGTGAAAGGGTCCTCTTTTTTTTCTGTTAATCATTTATTTTTTGGTGGGGGGCAACCATGGCTATGCTTGGGTCTGCTTCCAGCTCTGTGCTTGGGGATTTTTCATGGTGGTACACCAGGAATAATGTGGTGTGGGGGATCTAATGGGTCAGATGTATGGAAGGCAACTGCCTTAACCCCTATACTGTCCAGCCCAAGGGCCCCTTTTTTATTCTACAGGTTATCCTGCCATTTATAGTTTATCTTATAATTCACTGTTTTCTGTCAAGAGCACAGAAGAGGAAAGACCTTGCCAGAAGGGTTTTAGCAAGGAAAACAGTCAGGGTTTGACTATTGAGAAACAGCTAGAAGATACCATTTTACACAAGCTTAAGGTAACTTAGTCTAGTATTATCACTGAACAGTTTAGAATCTGATGCTTAGAGAAATAAAATGAATTTACGTAAAATACACAATTGTGAGAAAGGCAGTAACAGCAAAGGGCAGAGGCATCCTGCTTTTGATATATGTTTTTTTAAGATACTACACTACATTACATTTTTGAACAGTTCCTCATTTCACAATAAAGATGTACAGTTAATGGAAAACAATTTGAAGTTCATTAGTGTATGTTTGTTAAAAAATTTCCAGCTGTGAATGCTAAGAATATCTCAAGGCTGTTTATAAGACCAAGTTATTATTGTGATTGAGGAACCCTCAGGTCACTTGACCTTCATTGTTGTACCTCATGAGGCAGATAAAACGACTACTAATGGCTTGTAAAACACAAGAGGCAATGCATTATTGTTTAATAATTTAGAGGCTTAATTAGAAAGTGAGTCTCTGATAAACCTTAATTGTAAATAATTATTTGCTAGCTTTTTAGAAGCTGAATAGCACTCAAATATAATCTAGTGAGCATTTGGAAACTAGACATTTATTCCATCAGTTACAGGAGGTTGAACCAATTTATTTCATTTATCTCGAGCATGGTATTCTTTTTCAGAACTGGATGACTGGGTTTTGTAGCTTTCTCTGATATTGGTTTCCTCTCAGTTTTCAAATTAATAAGATAATAATTTAATTACTCAGATTATGAATCAACCAGATTGAAGAAATCAAAAAGTCTCAAAGGGTGTTTGGCTTTTTGACAGTTTTCAGTTGTCTCTAATAAAATTAATTTTTTTCTCTACTTGGTTTTCACTATAATTACTGGAGACACTTTTTAAAACTTAGTTGAATTCATAAAGAACAAAAGAACTTGCTTTCAATAGTATTGGGGAGCTTCCCAAGCATTGCTCAGGGAATCCCGGGACCACTATTGATAATTCTAGACCAGCCACGCCAGATGCTCCAGTGTGTTTGCCAGAAAATGTAACGCTGCTCAGGCCTTGTGAGTCCAGTGGCCACTAAAACCATGTAGGCTGTTCCTAGTGGCCTACTGTTTCAGCAGTCATAAGGTTCCTCTTAGTGGTGTTTGGAGTCCAATAGAGCTACATCCAGAAAGATGGAGAGTCATGTGGTACTAGGACTAGAAACCTGTACTATCTCTTTGGCCTTTTAAAAAATAACTTGATGTTGCCCCTTAGCTTCTCTTTCTGGACATCATTAGTGTTGTCTGAGGTAGTGGAAAGTAAGACACTGGTGACTGAAATACAGTCCATCTAATTCTGTTACTGTCCACATTTGTACACATATTCTCATCAATTAGATGAGGTATGACTGTTGTCATTTCAGGCTTTACAGACTCACTGGAAACTCAGATAATTCTAAGATGGTAGAAAGTGTTCAGGACCTGGATCCCAAATATCTGGATGCTCTAACCCTGAAACCTGGGGTACAGTAGCGGATAGATAGCTTGTTTCCTGCACCTTTATTGGAAGGGAAAAATGCTGACTCCATTTGTCCTTTTATATCTCAATATCTTGGTCCTTGAGATGACAAAATATTGAAAACTGTCATTGTCTTTACCCTTTAATATTACTAAATTTCCTCCTTAGCTAAATCATTGAGTAACATGATGAAGACATAAACAAAAATTGACCATATTCCCTCTCCTCTCCATTACTGAGTTGTGTTTGCATTGTTCCTAAAGACCAGGTTTTAAGCTCAATTCAAGGGAAGAATATGGTCTTCACATTCAAATTCTTTTTTTTTTCTTTTTGGGTCACACCCAGTGATTCTTAAGGATTACTTTTGGCTCTGCACTCAGGAATTACTTCTGGTGGTACTTGGTATATATGGGATGCCTGGAATTGAGTCTGGTTCTCCACATTCAAGGTAAATGCCTTACCCTCTGTAGTATTGCTTTGGCCCCGACATTCAAATTCTTGTCTTCTACCTTCATTTTTACCCCCCATGGCTATTGTTTTAACTTCCTCTGCTCTCGGTCTCCAAGACTGGTTTATTAGACAAAGAAAACATTGGTTGCCTACCCCTTGTATTAATACTGTATATAAAAAAACACTACTTCCACTACCCAGCCGTTGCCACACTCCAGGACGCTTTCCGGACACATCATAAGACACTAAATACCCATCTTCCGGAATTGTCGTACCATATTTGATAGGGTTCAAATATGGTAACACCTACAAGGGTCATTAGAGGTCGCCCCAAAAGCCTCTATCCCTCTCGGAAAGACTGGCAAGCTACCGAGAGTATTCCGCCCGCACGAAAGAGCCTGGCAAGCTATCCGCTGTGTATTCGATATGCCAAAACCAGTAACTACAACTGGTCTCATTCACCTGACCCTGAAGGCTTCACCGACATGGCAGCACTGAGAAGGATGAGAAAGGAGAGGTCGACAAAATCTCAAGGCCGACGTAGGCTGCCACAACGAAGGAAGACAAAAATGATCGTCTGTGCTTTCAATGCACATACGCTAGCATCAGATGCATCCATCGAGGACCTGATGGTACAAGCACGAATGATCAAGTACGACATCATTGGTCTGACCGAGACAAGAAGGCACGAATCTCACCATGCCGTTTTCGACACTGGAGAAGAATTGTTCCTCGGAACATGCGATAAAAGAGGTGTTGGAGGCGTCGGTGTCCTTGTCAACACAAACTTGGCCAAGAGCATTGATTCATTCGAATGCCTAACAACCCAAATCAGACGTTTACATTTGAATAGATGTGGCTCACTGCCTGCAGTTTCTATCTTTGTTGTCTACGCACCAACATCTCATTATGATGAAAGAGAAATAGAGAAGTTCTACATGGAGCTAGAGAAGTTCTATAAAGAAGACCACACCTTCTACAAGATCATTGTGGGTGATTTTAGTGCCAAGATAGGACCGAGAAGATCAGCTGAAGAACTTCATATCGGAACCCATGGCCTAGAATGGAATGAACAGGGTGAGAGACTGTCTGAGTTCATCATGTCGACCAAGACCATTCATGGTAACTCACAGTTCCAGAAGGCAGAATCTAAACGATGGACATGGGAGTCTCCCGGTGGACGATTCCACAACGAAATAGACCACATCATATTCAAACGATGGTTTTGCCTGATTGATGTCGCTGTTGTCCCAAAATTTCGAACGGGATCAGACCACCGTCTCCTTCATGCAAAATTGTACTTCACAGAGCGGGGAGAAAGGGCTGCAAAGTTCAAAAAGAGAACTCCCAGAATGACCACCAACTGGGAACCCTTTGGTACTATTGCGGAAACATGGGAAGATGCCATTGTTGACAACATTGATGAGGAATACGATCGACTGGTTCAGCACCTCCATGAATGTGCGAAGAACGCCAAGAGAGAGATAGCCACAAAAAATCGCCTATCTTCGAAAACTCTTGAGCTAATTCACCAGCGTGGTTTGGCGCATGCCTCAGGCAACCGCAAGCTAACGTCCGAGCTCACAAAGCAGTGCAGAGATGCGATCAAGGAAGACCTCAAAGAGAGAAGAGCAGAAGTACTGGTAGATGCGGCAGAAGCCGGGAAAAGTATTCTTAACGCCCACCTGTTCTTCGCCAACTATAAGACCAAGATGACTGCCCTCTGATGTCCTGATGGATCCATCACATCCTCCAGAACGGCAATGGAGAAGATTATCCATGACTTCTACTCAAATCTCTTCGATAGCCATGTCCACTTGCTGACATACCAAATTCCACAGGATGGATATGTCGTTCCCAACATTCTCCCTTCCAAAATCTGACACGCCATTTCGTCGGTAAAGAAACAAACAGCACCCGGCCCAGACAAAGTCAGACCTGAACACCTGAAGAACCTGCCGTCAGTACTCATCAATACACTGGCTTGGCTCTTCACTCGCGACCTGTCTGAATGCAAGGTTCCGTCCCAATGGAAAACCAGCAGGACCGTACTATTGTTCAAGAAGGGAGACATCCATGACATTGGCAACTATCGCCCGATCTGCCTATTGTCTGTCATCTACAAGTTGTTCACTCGAGTCATCCTAAATAGGATTGGCAGAACACTAGATGAAGGACAACCATGCGAGCAAGCCGGGTTCCGCAAAGGATTCAGCACCATCGACCATATCCACACAATAACCAAGCTCATTGAGGTTTCTCGGGAGTTCAAGATGCCGCTCTGTTTAACGTTCATTGATTTAAAGAAGGCCTTTGATTCTGTTGAGATGGAAGCGGTCATTGAAGCC
Source organism: Sorex fumeus (assembly GCF_029834395.1). NCBI lineage: Eukaryota > Metazoa > Chordata > Mammalia > Eulipotyphla > Soricidae > Sorex > Sorex fumeus. The sequence goes on along the minus strand of NW_026606075.1, from coordinate 19,552,583 downwards.
CTAGCCAATCAGGGCATTCAAGCCCAATACATCAAGATCCTCCGTGAGCTGTATTGCAGATTCACTACCAGGATCTCACCATTCTACAAAGAAGTGATCGTTGATGTCAAGAGAGGGGTGCTGCAGGGTGATAACGTTTCACCGAAACTCTTCAGTGCCACCCTCGAGAACATCATGCGACGACTGGAATGGGAAGGAATGGGAGTGAAGATAGATGGTCGGTAACTACACCACCTCTGCTTTGCTGATGACATTGTTTTAATAACACCAAACATCAGCCAAGCGGCACAAATGCTGGCCGACTTTGACTGTGAGTGTGGAAAGGTAGGACTACAGCTGAATCTTACGAAGACAATGTTTATGAGAAACAGCCTCGTTCCTGACGCCCCATTCGCTCTCAATGGAACGACCATCTTCGAATGCAACAGCTATGTGTACCTAGGTCGAGAGGTCAACATGACAAGTGACCTGGCACCCGAGCTGCGCAGGAGGAAGAGAGCGGCTTGGAACGCCTTCAAGAACGTGGAAGAAATAGCTAAGAGGACGAATAACCTCCGGCTCCGGGCACATCTCTTTGATTCCACTGTTCTTCCTGCATTAACATTTGCCTCAGAGACCTGGGACCTACGCAAACAAGATGAGAACGCTATTCAGGTCTCCCAAAGAAGAATAGAAAGAGCTATGCTTGGGATATCACGTTTTACTCAAATGAGAGAAAGAATCCGGAGTTCTGACATCCGTCAATGATCAAGAATCAGGGACGCTGTCTCATTTGCCAAGGTGTCAAAAATCAGATGGGCTGGTCACGTAATGAGATTTAGAGACGACCGCTGGACTAGAGCTGTTACCGACTGGATTCCATGGGATGTCAAAAGACTGTGTGGCCGTCCACCTTCCAGATGGTCAGACTTCTTCATCAAGATCATGAATGATCGGTTTGAGGCCCTTCACGTTCCCGGAGCGAACAGATGCCATTGGGCTACACTAGCACGTGACAGGGACAAATGGAGACGTTACTGGCCCCCGCTCGAGCAAATCGACGACTAACGGGAAGTTAAGTGATTAAGTGATTATTAAAAAACATAAATATTCATCATTTATAGCTAGAGAAAATAGAATTTTTTTTGTTTTTTTTGTGTCATATCATTAACAAACTTAGTTAGAACAGTTTCATTTCTCCTTCACCCCCAATCTCCATTCCTCAGGCCTTATATTTTTGTCTAGGAAGTCTCTAGGAAGATATTCTATGACTTGTTATTATTAACGTTTGAGCATTTATATAATAATGCTCTAAAAATATTGTTAGAAAGCAGTTTTGTAGACTGGAGAGTTAATACAGAGGTTTATACATTTGCAGTTTCCTCCAGTGTCCTTTTCTCTATACATTCATTCCTGGCATCTATAATCTCTTCATTTTTTTCAAACGAATCACCATGAGATATAGTTACTAGGTTGTTCATGATTGGGTTTCAGTCATACATGTTCCAACATCTGTCCCTTCAGCAGTGTACATTTCTCACCATATGAGCTCTATTTATAAGAAACAAATCTTATTTGGTTAGATCCTTCTTATAATTTCATTTTAATTTTAATCATCTCATTACAGAGACTGGGCTGGAGCGATAGCACAGCGGGTAGGGCGTTCGCCTTACAAGCGGCCAACATGGCCGACCCGAGTTCGATTCCTCCGCCCCTCTCGGAGAGCCCGGCAAGCTACCGAGAGTATTCGATATGCCAGACACAGTAACAACAAAGTCTCCAATGGAGACGTTACTGGGCCCGCTCGAGCAAATCGACGATCAACGGGAGGACCTTTACCTTTACCTTTATTACAGAGACTATCTCCAAATATAGTCACTTTGGGTACTAACACTTTAACCTAGGAATATTTGGGATAGTGGGGAAGCAGAATTTAGTCCAGTCAAAGTACTAGCACAGATAACATTTTCTCACACTTATATCAGTACTCGTCATGGCTTTATTAGCTATTGTGACCTGATTCTGGAGTAATGACTAGACTGCTTGTTGTGTTGAAAATCAAGTCTTAAGTATAATCTCATTCATGTGGGATACTAAGGCCAGGAAATCTCAAGAAGGTTCTGGAAAATTTTCCCAACTAGAGGAATTCTGTGTGAACTGGAAACCTCATTGATTTCCTGACACCTACAAATCAGGAAGAAAATAATAATCTTACTAAGTGACCATCTTGATGGAGGTGAGCTTTCCAGATTATGATAAAACATGTATTCAGTTCATCATTGCTTCTCTCTTTCATGCCCAAGTCAGGACATGTTATTTTCAAACAAGGCCTTTTCATTGACACCAAGTTTTGTGGGTGAATGATGACCTCATTGAAGGTGAATTTAGGATTTAGTAGTTCAGTTACAAAATAGGTGGTGGAAAATTAATGTCGCCTTTAAAATAGTGGCAGCTAATTTATGTGAATCATTATAGCCCACTGAGCATATAAGTCAAGGTCTCCTCCAGTCAAGATGTTAGATGCTGCTAATCAGTCTTCTGACATTTGAGAGATGAAGGCAGTCAATATATACTTGATGATGATTACTTCAGGAATAGGGCTATTTTTTCTTCTAAATTCAATTTATTTTAAAAAAGTACAAACAAGGGAATTTCTTTCTCTGTTCCTGAGAACAGTAATTTTGGATTGACTTATTTATTTTCTTTATATTAATTTTAAAATATTTTTTGTGGTGCTAGTGATAAAACCCAGTTTCTCACACAGGCACAATACTTTCTACCACCGAACTTTTGTGTTTTCAGTTGGATTTTTAAAATATCTCTGAAATTAGGCTATAAAAGAGCTTCTTCTTTAAATAATGAAAGACTTTATAGATGATATACACATAAAGTTCCTTCAATTCCTTTCAAAGTAGAGCTGTTCTTAGTGCCTCAACATTTTTTTTAGGAAAAGAGTCAAAGAATAAAACTTTGGCCAAGTATTCAACCTTTGATTTAACAAATATGTATCAGGTGCCTGCTATTTGTTAAGCATTGTAACTTGTGATGATGAGAGAAGATAAAAAGTTGATTAGCTCTTACATTCTCCTGTGGGAATAGACAGTGAACAATAAAGTGCACAAAAGAAAGGTCCAATAATAATCAGACATAGATCAATTATACACTGATCAGGACAAAGACATAGAAGGTAAAAGAACCAGTGTATGAGAAGATTCTACAGGTGAACCAAGCTTGATATGCTAAAAGTATGAAAAGAGGTCATTATACCAGATGATAGAGGTGGGAAGATTTATATAAAGTTCAGTCTTAATTAGTAATATACATTTATTTGTGTTTTTTTCCACATCAACTGATTCTCAGGGCTTAATTCTGGCTCTGAAAATTACTTCTGGAAAGAGTTAGGGACCATAGGCATGCCAGGGAATGAAACTTGGTCAGCGGAGTGAAAGGCCATATGCCTTACCAGTTGTACTATAACTCGGACCCTAGCAACAGATGTGATTATGATGTTTCATTGTAATTTGGATTACCTGATAATAAGTTACAATGAACATTTTTAAATAAAATATTCCTATTGAACATGTATATTTCTTCTTTGAATAAATGCTGATTTAACTCTTCTGCCCAATTTTTTCAATTGGAATAGTTGGTTTTGAGTTTGATTTTGTGAGCTCTTTATGTTTCTTTAATATGAACCCCTTGTTAGATTTATGATGTACAGATATATTTTTGCCATCCAGTATATTTGTTTTTAGTTGTATACAATATTTTTAGTTTGAAGTTTTCCCAAGTTTTTTATTTTATTTTTGTTTCTTTTGATGCTATAGCTAAGTCTCCAGATATCACTGAAAATATTGTCGTAGAGTTCTTTATCTTTTTTTCTTATGTATTTTAGTGTTTCAGGTCTTAGACACAAGTCTTTAAATTCATTTTTAGTTGATCTTTGCAAAAGGCATGAGACACTGGTCTAGATTCATTCTTCCCAAAGTAGATTTCAGGTTTGCCCAGACCTAGGAAATCTGAGCATTCAATGGATATCTGTCAAACTTATCTGGACTAGTATCTTATTTAGGTTTGTTGTTTCCTTGATTGGGCTGGAGCGACAGCACAGCAGTAGGGCGTTTGCCTTGCGCGTGCCAGCCCAGCCGAGCCAGGTTCAATTCCTCCGCACCTCTCAGAGAGCCCGGCAAGCTACCGAGAGTATCTCATGCGCACAGCAAAGCCTGGCAAGCTACCCATGATGTATTCAATATGCCAAACACAGTAACAAGAAGTCTGAAAATGGAGACGTTACTGGGCCCGCTTGAGCAAAATCGATGAACAATGGAAGGACAGTGTTTTGTTTCCTTGATTATTTGTCTGATTGACTTGTCTAATAATCAAATTTCAAAGAGTTAATATTTTTTGTATGGTTTTTCTTCAGTAAATAAAGTAAAACATAATAAAGTAGGGTAAAATAAACAATTTGGAAAATAAACACATTCCCAGACAACCCTCGAATTAATTATAAAATCAAAATTATATGCTCCAAAACAATCACTTGACATCCCGTTACTTATCAATTTGCTTGAGCAGGCTGGCGTCAATAACATCTCCATTTGTCCCTGTCACGTGCTAGTGTAGTTCAATAGCATCTGCTCATTCTAGGAATATGAAGAGCCTCAAACCGGTCGTTCAGGTTCTTGACGAAGAAGTCTGACCATCTCGTTGGTGGGCGGCCACACAATCTTTTGACATTCCATGGAATCCAGTTGGTAATGGCTCTAGTCCAGCGGTCATCTCCAAATCTCATTACATGTCCAGCTCATCTGATTTTCAACGCCTTGGCAAATGAGACAGTGTCCCTTATTCTTGACTCTGGAAGGAGGTCGGAACTCCAGATTCTTTCTCTCATTTGAGTGAAGTGTGATACTCCAAGCATAGCTCTTTCAATTCCTCTTTGGGAGACCCAAATAGCATTCTCATCCTGTTCTCATCCTGGCTCCAAAACAATAAAAGGTACAAAAAAAAATCTCTGGTATTCTGTTAAAAAGTGGAACTTTTTAGTGTTTTCATGTTTAAAGAGATAAAAAATAATAATGTGTGTCATAAAATTAGAAATAATGCCTATATTTTGGGATTCATAATTAATCCCCCTTTCCTTGAAAATTTCCACCTTTTTTGTATTTTGTACCATCCTTAAAATGTATATTCAATTCTTCCAGACCACTCACAGGGGTCTAAACGGTGAATAAATTCTTTTAAGATTAATCTACTGAGTAATTTACAGGGTAATGGTCTTTCATCTACAAAATGTTTTTTGTACTATGTTTGAACTTGTTTAAGAACTCACAAGGAGCTCTTTGAACTTTTGTTTACATTTGATATTCTTCAGCAACATCCCAAAGTGGGAACTTCATGCATTCTGTCTGACTTTTCTCTGATTGTTAAGCCTCCAAGTAATCTTCTAACCCAGAAGAGGTAGACAAACAGACTTAGTGATGAAGAAAGTGGGTTGTGTCTAATTTTTCATTTTTTATAATTATTTGCATTCATTTAATTGGAATTCATCTGTGTTAATAATTTCACTTTTTGGTGGCCATGGTAAAAGTCAGTAAATCCACCCCCCCCCCCCCCTTTTTTAACACAGTGAAGGCTATGATACCAAGAATAATTTAAAATTTATTTTTGGAGGTTGATAGAGAAAAGATTAAGAATCATACAAAAGACACTTGAAAGATCAGTGTATATCCAACAGCAGGTTAAAGCATCACAAAGAATGTGGAAATTGAGATGGAAGATAATGAAGAAAGGATTAAAGTTGATTAATAGTTTTATGGATAATATTTAATTCTAGGCTAAAGATATTTTCTTCATCTTCGAAGACAAGAAAAATACTTCAAGTTTTTGGTTAGGCATTATGAAGTACTTCATAATAATCTTGATAAGATGAACTTATTGGTCTTATTGGCAGACATATTGTTGTGGTTAAGAGCACATCAATACTTCTTAGAAGAAGCAGAGTAAGACTTTAAGTTGAGTAAGGGTTAAAGCCTGTCATGTATTCTAGTATATGTATTATTTTCTGTTGAAAAACATCTGACTTTATTAACAATATATTTACAAACCAAGGTGGCACAAGGTAGGTGTTCATACTAGACCACTGTATCTCTGTATAGCTTAGTCGTGAGTGCAAGTGAGAACTAGTTAACAGAAGTGGATCTTGTCTTGTTTGAAAAAGGAGAACATATTATGAAAGAGTTTTGTAAAAAAAAATACAGTGGCAGAAACAAACCCAAATGTCTAATGACAGAAGATGAATGTCTAAAGAAGTTGTGACATATACAGATAATGGGATATTATGCAACTGTATGAAAAGACAAAATTACAGTTTGCTGCAACATGAATAGATAGGGAGAATATTATTTTAAGTAAAATAAGTTAGGGGAAGAAGGACAAATACCAGATCATCTCAATTATCTGTGGAATAGAGTGAAATAAACCAAAGATATTAGCAATGTAAAACAATGCAGACCCTTGGCTTTGATGGCAAGACTGATTATCAAGCAGGGGGAGGGAGAGAGGAGTAAAGTTCATATCAGAGTGGTGGAGGGTTTGGGACACTTTGGTGGTTATGGTGGTAGGTGCAGTAACTGTACATCAATACCATATACGTTGATACTATTGCAACCATTTCACCTAAACTGTAATAATATACACTAGCACCAAGGGGTGATAATTCAAGAGAATATAATTTTCTCATAGTTTTTAGAAAGTCAAGAAGATTTCTTAGTGTTCCGGTGTAAGACTTGCTACTGAGTTCATTCTTCTGATGCCACCTCCATTTGTAAGAAGATTTTCACAAAAGGAGATAACTTTTTTTGTTTGTTTTTAGGAGATGAGCTGGAGCGATAGCACAGCGGGTAGGGCGTTCGCCTTACAAGCGGCCAACATGGCCGACCCGAGTTCGATTCCTCTGCCCCTCTCGGAGAGCCCGGCAAGCTACCGAGAGTATTCGATATGCCAGACACAGTAACAACAAAGTCTCCAATGGAGACGTTACTGGGCCCGCTCGAGCAAATCAACGATCAACGGGAGGGCCTTTACTTTAGGAGATGAAATCTTTGGGAAATAAATTCACTTTTATGTTTATTTAATATGAGAAATTATTCAGAAAAAAGTGTCCGAGTTTCAAGACTTTAAAGAGCTATCTTGCTGTTTATCTTACTTAAAGTCTTCCTTCATTTGAAAGGAAATATTAATGGGCTCCTCATATACCCATGTCATGAAATGATGGATTTAAACAGAATCAAATATAAAATTTTATAATATTTAGATAAAACAATTATTAAAACTCCTGTAAGACACTAAAATAAATATCCCCCCAGTATTCTTATTATAGATGCACTGTACTGTCCTTCTGCTGTTCATCGATTCGCTCGAACAGGCACCAGTAATGTCTCCATTGTGAGACTTGTTGTTACTGTTTTTGGCATACGTCACGGGTAGCTTGGCAGGCTTTGCCGTGCGGGCGAGATACTCTCGGTAGCTTGCCAGGCTCTCTGAGAGGGGCGGAGGGATCAAACCCAGGCCAGCTGCGTGCAAAGCAAACGCCCTACCCGATGTGTTATCGCTCCTTATATATATAAAACTGTATTTAATATTTTATTTAGAGTGAAACATTTTGAAAGCTTGGTTACCAAATTATGTTGACAAACATTCATTTTTTCACTTGTGCAATTTGGTATTAAGAAATAATTCCTACTTTCATGGTGTTTCACTAATAAAAAAAAGAAATAATTCCTACTTTCAGATCAAAAAGAAATTCTATAACTTCTACACATTTTTAGAGTTTTATCTTTCACATGTCCACCTTTAGTTCACTTGAATTTTATTTTTGTAGGATCTGAGAGGTAGTGGAGAATTGGGGGGCAAGGCATTTACCTGCACGCAACACAGCACATGGCACATTTTTTCTTTATTTCATGATTATCTTACCCTTTGAATTTATATATTATTGTATTTTTTCTGTAATTAATAATTTTATCATTATTATTCTTATTTTTTATTAAAGCATTGTGATTTAACAAAACTATCATAATAGAGGTTCAGGGTTATTCTTAGTTAAGCAAGTTGTTTGAAATCACCATACATCACTTTTAAAACATCTCTTTACAATGTCTCATCTATAAATAAGAAAAATAAATGTAGCATCCTCATAAGAAGTATGCAAGGAATATTTTATAATTTTCTATTTTCTATTTTCTAACATTTTGAAGCTTCAATTTCCTTATCTGTCATATCACAATAGTTATAAATGTTCTTATACAAAGAAATATTATTTTATAAAAAATTATGATCTAAGTCTTTTAAGTGGTAAATATAATGTGCAGAGGTTGTTTATAGTTTTCATAGTAGAGCAAAGTGTTGATGCAGACATTTATCTCCACATAATGTGGGGAGAAACTAGAAAGGAAGATTAGGTCAAATACAAAAAAATGTCCAGAGCTAGAGAATTTAAGGAAGAGAACAAAAAAGTTGAAAGTATTTGGTATTTTCTTAGTACTTTACCCTATTTATTCCTTTTCTCACTTTAGTTGAGGTCATTCTGATTTTATTGCAGTAGTATCAGGAATACATTATACCAAACCACTTACTCAGGCCATTCAGATTGTAAGTGTCCTAATTAGGTATGTGTCCTAAATAGTGTATGACCCTAGATCTGATTCTAAAACCATTGTTCTTCCTTCTGCATACGACAGGATTCTGGACTTTATCTGGAATTCTTTTGAGAAGAAGGGAAAGGTAAGTAAAATAATTTTCAGAAAGATGAGCTTGACTGTATGCAGATTGCTGCATGAGGTATGACCAGAAGTTTGTTGTGTTATTTGGGGCACGAGGACTAGAAATTTTCAGTCCTGAAGAAGCCAGAGTTTAAAGAATAAAGACTCAGAGGCAGGCAATGGCACAGGGATGGCATGTGAGAAAATGCATTCCTGCCAGGCATTTATCCTTCTGCATTGTTTCACTTAACACTGAACTAACATCTTCTCACCTACTCAGAATATGCCATTTGATTAATGACGCATTTTTTTAAAGAATTTCTTTTGACTGATTGAGCTGTATATTTCAACATTCTTTTGAACTGGACTTTATTTAAAGTGTATGTTAAAGCTTTGTTACTAAAATGTGAGGTATATAAAATTGGCTATATAAAAAGAGAAAACATCTGGAGTTGGGGTTAAGAGGTTAGGGGTACAGGGGTTAAAGTGCTTGTCTTGCATCCTACAGACCCTGGTTGAATCTCTCGTACCACGTACGATTCCTTTGAGCACTGCCACCAGGTGACAATTCTGAGCACATTTGAAATACTACTAAAGTTGGCTGGACTAATTACTGAAAGTATTCATTTTGTGGAGTGTATAAAAAAATGAGAATTTGTGTAGAATAAGAAATATTGATGCTGAAAATATGTTAAAGCATTTTTAACATATACAGTACTATTAGTTTAGTTTATATGTTCCAATACTTAGTATTTTAATTAAATAATGATAGATAACTTTTTTAAGTGCTGGAGTTAGAACCCAGGGATTCCACCTAGGTGGAATAAATCCTGAGATTTGCCACTGAGCTACATGCCCAGGCTGAGTGAAAGGCTTTATAAGAAGTGAATACTTCAATTTGTAGGTTATTTTGATGTAAGTTGTATTTGTAGAAATTTTACCCACAAGAAAAGAGAATTAAAATGAGTTGTTATTTAGTAGTGGCATATTACATTATTGTCAGAGTAAAGCAAGGCATAAACCACTGAATTAATATTGGTTTTAAATAGTAAATCTTAATGGAGTCCCAAGAGTTAATATAGAAAATCAAAAGTAAACAACAAAAGCCCAACACCTGAACTTCATTAAATTAAAACATAGATGCTAATAAAACAGTTGAGCTCAAGGCATTTAATAGAATTTGCAACACTTTTATTGTGGGCTCATTCTCTACAATGTACTATTTGTAGTGTTAAAACTTATTAAAAATTTTATAGAAGCTGAGAAGAAATAGCTTCAAAGTGCTCTAAATAGGGATGTAGGGTTGAAGAGGCAGGATGAGAACTCATAACATTTTGTATTGTTTCACTATTCATAATGGTCAAAAGTTAAAAGCAACTTAAGTGCCCATCTGCCAATTATTGGATAAAATAGATGCACATTCATTATACAATGAAACACTACTCAGTTATAAAGAAAATATGACACCCTGCCATTTTTAACAATATACTTAGCATATTATTATATACTTGTGTACCTAGTAGCTATTCTATAAAGTGAAATAAGTCAAAAGGAAAAAGACAAATGACATAATTCTCCTCACATTTGAGAGATAAACAGCACAAATGAATGAGCAAAACAGAAAAAATAATTTACAAAAATAGGATATTGATTACCAGAAGAAAAGAGGAAGAAGAGTTGGTAAATCGAGTAGAAGGGTGGTGTGGTGATGGATGGAAACTATACTTCGGTATAAACACACACATACATAGCATAATGTGTATATAGGTGTTGATTTATAATACTATCTACCTGAAACCTGTATAGTGTTATAAAGCAATTTTATTTAAATAAAATGAAACAAGGCATAAAAGTTTCTAAGGTATTTGTTATAACAATACATGGAAAAGAACAAATGGAAAGCAACAATCCGACTAAATACAAACCAAAAGGAAATTTGAACAATTACAGCAGATAAAATAGACAAATATGAAAGAAAGCATTACTAGAAGTAGAGGGATATGACATAATGAGGTAAGTTTTCCATTGCTGGTAGGATTGTCATGTACATCTCTTTTCAAAATGAGAGACCTTATCACTTCACTGCAGGGCAAGTCACGTGCAACAGCCCCCTGCTGTCAGTTCTATAGGGAGCTTGAATCCTCCTTAGTCAAGTTCACATCCTCTTCCCAAAGCAGCTAAAAAAAATGAAGAACATGGGACACTCTGGAGGGTGAATTCATCTTCAAAACATCTCACGTTATCTACTAAGACAGCCCTCTTCTACAGGTGTGGAATCCTAGCATGCATCCTAACAAATCTCCAAGATGCAATTTCTCTCTCAGAATTAAGCTTCCTGGCAAATGCAATCTGCAACAGATGGTAGTAGAATGATCTAAGAAATCAAGTGTAGAATGCAATTTTGGAACATTTTCATCCACACTGAATTCATCTTGCAGACTCCAAAGCTGGTGATATGGCTAGAATAGCAAGTGATGCGGATTGTTAGAACTTTCCCTGGAGATCAACTGAAATGGAAATCTACTTCTGGAGGAAGATTTGAGGGATAAATATGGGAGAATATTAAACATAAATACGGTCAAACCGGATGGCCATTGCTAACCTCAATTGATGCTCTGGGAAAAGGTTTTTAACATAGTTGAAAACAATTACTTATCAATTAAAAGTTTGAACACCAAAGGGTCTGCTTGACAATACAGACAGCAATGCTAATGGCTACAGAGGAAGAACAGACAAAGGCCTACTGTGAAAGCAGTTGGTCTCCAAAGTGAGCTAAATGACCAGTCAAAGCAGATTTGACATGGTAGGGCCTCAAACTGTAGAGACAAGGTAGTGATGCATATTTTTGCAGATCCACAAGTTGAAGTGCGTGGCTGGATTGCAGAAGAAAATTATTGGTTCTTGACCCTCCATTTTGAAGCTGGTTAGATGGTTACTGGAATCTGGTGTCTTGAAAAGGAGGGTCAAAGGACAATCAGAAAGGCATTATGGAATCTGTACTACCAAAAGAAATTAAATCAGATTATCAGGAGAATGAAGGCAGGCAGAATTCCCCCCACCCCCATTCCGCCCCAAAGTCATGATCAGCTCAGCTTCTAAACATGCTCCTGTTTGGGGTCTCAGAACCCACTGAAAATCAATTTAAAGAAGTTGAGAAAAGATTTCTTCATGTTCAGTCAACTCTAAAACTATGAGTCAAAGAATATACCTTTCACTAGAATCAGAGCAGAAAAACCATATTTTTCAGTTTTCTTCAATAGAGCAGTCAGCGCATTCAACCATTCCATATCACTTTTCCGCCCTTTGGGCAGCCTTGAAAGAAAGTTTCTTCAGAGAACTATTTCTTAAGTGCAGTCTGAGGGTTTATTTTAGATGTGACCACCTGTGTGAGGTGCAACGACTATTTTAAAAGGACCTCTTTCATTTGTCTTTGTGGGAGTGAGGTGCCCCAATCAAAATGACATCACATTTGTGGGGCACCTGTGAAGCTAGGCAGAGCTGGCCCAAGTGCAAAAGACTTTGTTTTTCTTTTTCTTTCCTATGGCAGTTAATTTGATTTCTTCTCTCCATAAATTCTTTAACTAGTTTAACAAAATACACAACAAACAGAGTGCCCTTTTCTATTAGTTCCATTGGGCACAATTATGTAGTGACGTTTTAATGAACCAAAACATTGCAATTTATGCAAACAAGAAAATTTAAGGGTTCTGAATAGCTAGAGAATACGTAAAAGAGGAGTAAAATTTTAAAGCAGTAGGACTTTCTTTGATAATAATTCTCACATTCACATTAGTTGCTCTTAAATAACAACCCCCCCTTCACCCCCTCCTCCCCCCAGGGCATACTGTAGGCAATAAAGAAGGCATAATCACTCTTTATTTTTATTTATGTAGCATGTGAAGTTTTACTAGTGGGAGTGTTAAGCTATTTTTTTTTAATAAAGAAATAAGAGATTTAAGATTAACTATTGTGCCCTAAGGCTACTCAGATAGCTGGGAACTACCCCGAAGTAATATAATGTAACATTTTCCAGGAAAGGCTTATTTTTTCTTTGGCAAGAAGGTCTCATATAATGGTGGAAATAGGGAAAGAAATTTGGAATTTCATATTCCTACTGTAATCAGAGTCCTCACTGACCCCTCAAATCATTCAAGTAAATTTCAATTATCACTAAAATGTAAAGTTTATCAGTTTCTTCATCCCTCCTTCCTCTCTCTTTTCCTTCTTTGACCTTCTTCTGTATGTACCTTGTCACTTTTTGAGAGTGAAATTCTGCATATTTTTTGCAAACTTTTAGATATTGGATTGCAATAAATCATTTCCTAAGCCAGGTGTATTAGTCTCCAAAACATGGTTATAAAATAATTCAAAATTAGATATAAAAAAGTATATTTATTTACAATGAAGAATAAAAAAAGATACAATTTTTTTTTGTGTGTGTGGGAACTCTCCAGGGGTTCCACAGGAGACTGGGCAGCTGAGCCTGCAGTTCAGTTCTTGGAGTCTGCAGTGCCAGGGATATCTGAGCCTCCCTGGTGGTGTTCCGGGGACCATGTAGCACCTGAATGAACCTGTGGCTAGCATGTGCGCTAAGTGCTAGACTAGTCCCAGCCCCCTGATTACAGTTTTTTAGGTTTTGTCTTGGGGTCACTCCTGACATAGCCCAAGCAAGCACAAGGCTTACGTATAGCCCTGCACTCAAGGAGAATCATTTCTTATAGGCTCAAAGGATTGTCTGGGGTGTCAGGGATTGAATCCAGGGCAGTTGCATGCAAGACCAGCATCTTACCTGCTATCCTATCTCTCCAACTTCCTAAAATTTCAAAAGCTGGCAAAAACTATAAAACTCATAAAATCTAGAAGAACATGTTTATTAACAGTTTGAATTAACAGCTTGAATTACCTCTCTATATGAAATTGTAGTTTGCATTTTTAACTCGATGCATCTTAATTGGGTCTTCATGTGACAACAATTAGGTATAGTTACCTAATTGACAATACATGAAGGTTGGTAATATATTTTATTTTTCTGGAAAGGTAAAGAAAACATGTGACCAGCTAAACCTTCCGATGGCTTAGGTTTGGTTATACAAATAAAAATTTTTATCATATCTTAGGTAGAAAGCAAATAGACTTGCTTCTAAAAGGTTTTCAAATTTACCATTAAAACCTTTAGCTTTTCAGCATTTTCTAATCACAGAGGATTAATAGTCCTGTGTTAGGACTATGAGAATTTCAAAGAATTAGTTGCCCCAGAACATGTTCAAAATCATGTTTTTTTTTCTTTTTGTGTCATACCCGGCAATGCACAGGGGTCACTCCTGGCTCCTGGCAGTGCTCAGGGGACCATATGGGATGCTGGGAATTGAACCCGGGTTGGTCATGTGCAAGGCAAACGCCCTACATGCTGTAGCTCCAGCCCCCAAAATCATGGATTTAACTAAAGAAAATTAATGAATAACATTCTCTTGGTCTTGTTCCTTCTCCCTCTATGCGTCTTTCTCCTTTCCTTCCTTTCTCTCTCAGACAGAATTAAATCCAACACAACATATTTAGTCACTTGCAACTAGCTCAAAGGAAGAACTCTGAGACAGAGTTGAGGGCGAGGGGAGTGTAAGCAGGACCTGCTGGATGTTACTGTGGATGAGGGCTCCGTGTACAAGTGGTGGTTTTAGGGATCCTCACCACTGCAAGGATCATAGTATCAAAGTAGATACAAAATGAATTAAGAAATACCCTGACACCTCTCTTTATTCACTGTCAAATAGTCTAGAATCCAGAAGTCAAGGCTTATAACCTGAACACAGAACAGGGCAGAAAATGTGTGGCAATATTTTCATCCTGTGTATTAGTTTTCCATTGTCGTTATAAAAAATTATCATAAGCATGATGACTTAGACAATTGCAATGTGTTATTTATGGTTCCTGCGATCAAAACAATACTTCTAGGGACTGCCTGTATTCCTGGATATTTGATGCTTCCTCCATCTTCAAAGTCAGCAAGACTGAGCTCATTCCTCTTCACCTGGATGCATCTCTATTTATGTCTCCTGTGCCTTCCTCTTCTACTTATAAAGACCACTGGCATCACATTAGAGACACTTGAATAGTACAGGGTACTTTCCCCTTTCATAAGATCATAGTATTAACAACCGTAATTTTCTTTACTGTGTAAGCTAACAAATTAGTTCCTGCAATTACTTCATGAATTTCTTTGGTAGAATCATTATTCTGCTTTCCACCCAGTTAGTTCAAAGAAATTTTGTTGGAATTTTCGAACTCTTCTTTTGCTTCAACATGTAGCAGCTAAAGTAATGGCAAAAAGTTTGACTAACTACATTTAGGATTCCCCCATATATCCTCTTCTGCTATTTGTCACGGAGTGAGGGTGTCACTAATTGGAGCAAACAGTTCCAGATCACAAAGATAAAAAGGAAAGTTTTGAATTAGAGAATGTATGAACTAGTTCTATCTTGGGATTTGTTGTGATAGTTCAAGAGACCTCAGGTACTGACCTTGGGTAAAGATCACATTTTAACTCTATTCTTTTCAGCAGCTATTCGGCCAAGTCCCAAAGGGAAGATAAACCTATGCAGAGTGTCATTCATCTCTTTCTGAGGTAAGGGAGGGAGATTTGCCACAACCATTTTATATCAGTGCTTTTGGGGGTTACAGGTACTTTACAAATTATAGATTCCTTTGGAGATCAAAATAAATGCCCATTTCCCCCATTTATTTGTATTTAAACCAACCTAAATAAAGTTCATCATTCACAATTACCAAGTTCTTTCTGATATATAATGGTATGCAGTAATTGGAATAAGCTAGCTATGCCTTTAAAGCCTGGCTCCCAGATAGTAATGAAAACAAGACTCCAACTAACTTTGCCACATCTAACAGATTATTTACTAAGTCAACATTCATTAGCAAGTCAACAAGAAACATTTCATAAAGCTATTATTCTGAAGGCTTGATAAAGTTCCAGTTCCATGTTCTTTTAAGTGTCTACCCCCCAAACAAAACCACAGAGTGCACAGACAGCTCACTTTAGCAGCTAAAACACCATTCCAAGGGCAGTGCTCTTTGAAAAAATGTTTTCTATACTTAAAAAAAATTGTTTTAGTTTTGGTAGCCTGGTTATAATAGTTAATGGTTTTGATGTACAAAATTACTTCATTTCAAGACACCAAAGTGTCCAAAAATCTCCACCACTATATTTATGTCACATTTATTTTGTCTCTTTCATCCCCCTTCAATTTCCAGCCCTCACTGCTTGATAAGCAAAAGTCAAGAGTTTAACCATGTTTGACATTTTTTATGCCCTTGTTTTGTTTCTCTCTATTCCACAGATGAATGAGATCATTTAGTATCTGTCTTGTAGAGGTAGCATTCTCATATTTGACAACAGGTAGTAAAAAAAATGATTCTAAGACCTTTAAAAGACCAAACCCAAAAACACATTCCTGAGAGAAGAGATTGATGCATCCTAACATCCTATCTACATTAGTTTTAAATGATATTTAGTCAGCTGCTATAATTTTTGTGAATAACTTTCATTTTACAAAAAAGCCCATGTCTAAAATTCATTATGTTAAAAAATAGATCTCTGTTCCTACCTTGAGAAATGTGTTTTTGGTATTTGCTATTTTAATCATCAACGCTAAGGTATTTGTGGAGGTTGGATTCACTGCAGCCTCTATGGTAGCTGCCTCTGATTCACTGTAAGTGATGATTGATCGTTTATCTTTAAATGACCACTTAGACTGTTCATTTGCCATTAAGGCAATTGACTACATCAGAAAGTTCAGCTAACTGGTATGCACATATTATCACACTGTATATGTTAAAGTATTTAAAATTTATGACAGGCATAAAAATCAGCAATGACGCTTTTAAAGCCCACTAAAGAAAACCACAGAGTTAACATTTTTTGTTAACCAAGAAAGAGAGGAATTTGTGATGTGTGGAGCTGAATATACTGGACTAGTGTAAATTTACTGTGTCATTGATGTGATATACACTAATTGGAAATTGATCAGTAGTAACTAAACTTTAATTTTGTTTGTAATGTTTTCAGTAGGTGTAGAATCATATCAAACCTGTGATTAAATCAGTACCAAACATTCAAGGTAAGAATTGTAAAGAAGAGTGCCCCTTAAAAAATTGAGAATTAACACAAAAGAGGAAGACAAAGCCTATGGCAAATGAATTCCTTTATTATGAGTGATATATACACTAGTGCTTAGATCATGGACTTTATTTGGATCCCATATTTTCTATTTCCCTGCAGTGAGTCTAGGGAAAGTTGCTTGTACAGTATCTCAGTTCTCTTCCTTCCTTCCTCCCTCCCTCCCTCCCTCCCTCCCTCCCTCCCTCCCTCCCTCCCTCCCTCCCTTCCTTCCTACCTTCCTTCTTTCCTTCCTTCCTTCCCTCTTTCCCTTCCTCCCTCCCTTTGCTCCATCCTTCCTTCTTTCCTTCTCCCATACTTTACATTTTTTGCTTATGAGACCTCCAGAACCAGCCACCACCATGCTGAGACCACTCTCCGCACACATGAAGGTACTAGCAGAAGAACAGAGGCATGCGGGTCCTGGGACTGAGATCTCCATGCCTACTCGGATCGGGGTCCACCCAGATCCTCCAAATTCCAGTAGGCGGGGGTCACACCCACCAACTGGCCCCCTGGTGCCGTGTAATCCCATCAACGGCCAAGACTCAGAGACTATAAAACCCAGCTCCCGGAAGCACGTGGCCGCATTTGCGGCCACACAACATCTTGTTATCTCATTCCTACTTTGGACAAACTGGCAGGCTACCGAATGTAACCTGCCCACACGGAAGAGTCTGGCAAACTCCCCGTGGTGTACCCAATATGCCAAATACCAGTAACAATGATGGGTCTCATTCTCCTAAAAAGCCTTGAATATAGCACTTTCTTAAAAATCTCAGGGCTAGGACGAAGGAGATGTTACTGGGGCCTGCTTGAGGCAATCGACAAATAACAGGATGGTTGTGATCGTGATTGTGATCGTTTTTTGGTCACTCTCAGTGGTATTCAGGGCTTGCTCCTGACTCTGTGCTCAGGGGTCACTCCTGGTAGAGCTCAGAGGACCATATGTGGTGCTAGGATTCAAACCAGGGTTGATTGCTTGCAAACTTTAAACCTTGTACTATCTCTTAGGCTCTGCACCTTGTATTCTTAAGGTGAAAATGGGGCTAATAAAAAGCAAACACCTACCACAAAAAGTTGCTGTGAAGACTTTTTTTTTGTTTTGGCATCACACCTAGCATTGCTCAGGACTATTCCTGGCTTTGTGTATAGGAGTGAGCTGGGAGTATTTTATTGATAGCACAGCGGTAGGGCATTTGCCTTGCACACAGCCAACATGGCCAACCCGAGTTCGATTCCTCCGCCCCTCTCGGGGAGCCTGGCAAGTTACCGAGAGTATCTCGCCCACACGGCAGAGCCTGGCAAGCCACCCGTGATGTATTCGATATGCCAAACACAGTAACAACAAAATCTCCAATGGAGACGTTACTGGGCCCGCTCGAGCAAATCGATGAACAACGGGAGGGCTTTTACCTTTACCTTTAAAAAACAAAATTTTATTGTAAATAAAATAAAATATTGTAAAAAAAATAAGGGCCAAAGTCACTTGGCTCATGACATGCAGCCACATACAAGTAATCAACAGATAAGTGTTAACTATCATTAGCTGTTATTGATATTATTTTTATTATTTCAGTGACTAGATTATAGAAAATGGTTTTTCTGGTAGGAAATCTATTACTATAACTAAATTCTAGATTTGAGAGTATTTCAGTTCTCCCTCAAAAACCAAAACAACAGAGGTCTCCTCAGGTAAAACTTGCAGTATCCTCACAGCTGGCAATTTCCTCCCAAGGAGACAAAAATTGTTGACATGCCCTGTTTATTCCTCTCAAAGTTTCCAATCAGATGCGTTGATCTCATCCTCTGAAATGAATCCGGTACAGACAGAGAGTGACCAGAAATGTTGAGGGAAAACATTTCTTTCTAGACAACAAAGAGAAGAGAAAGGATGTTCATCACCACTGACCTTTCCTGTAGGAGACCTCCCAACTGACAGTGACAAAAAGCCAATTTTAGATAAGTTTAAAATGGAATTTTAAATTCAGAAAAATGAAACAAATTGAGTGAAGATGGCTTCAGGCATTAAAGGTCTAGATCTTTAAAAAAAAAAAAACACTCCGCCAGTCTATTTCTCATCCCACCAAACTGTCAGGTTCATGCTGTCCAAATGCTCACAATTTTTTCTCATATGGCGGGAAGGAGACCCCAAGCAGCCCTGGCAGCATATTTCTCCAATTCTGTGAGACAGAAGTCAAGACTCTCACTCCTTTCCTTCCAAACTAGAAACCCTGTGATTTCCCCCTTCTTTTTGAAATTCACTTTGCTGTTGTTGACTTATCATTGGTTAACAATACTTTAGAATTCCAGATAGTTAGTTTTATGTGATCATTACATGTGTATGAGACTCAACACACCCTCCCATAAAGTATGTGCCATCCCACCCTCAGATGGGCTTTACTACTCATTCTTTCCACCCCATTTGACTTCCTTTTTTTGATGGTATCACTTGTTTTCATCACTGCTGCTGTTGAAAAGTAGGCCTTTTTTTAAAAAAAAAATATTTTGGTTATTATACCCTTTCTATATTACATACAAATATCTTGTCTTTCATTGTCAGTCTACCTTCTTGTGCTGCATGTTAGTTTATGTTGTTATATGAAAACAGTCTAAGAATGTAGAATTAGTTTTGCTGTTTTTTATTAATTTTTAAAACTTATTTTAATGTAGAAAAAAGTCACAAGAGTTGATGCAATTCTAGAATTAAAATTGATTAGATAACAGAGCTGCAATATTAAAATCAATAGGTAGCACTGCACTGTAGCACTGTCCTCCCATCGTTCATTGATTAGCTCGAGCGGGCACCAGTAACATCTCACAACAAATTGTGAGACTTGTTGTTACTGTTTTTGGCATATTGTCATGGGTAGCTTGCCAAATCAATAGGTATAACAATCAATTTATGTGAAAATTGTTATATCTGATAGCAAGGTTAAGTCTTTGTCTAAGAATTTATTAAGCCACCTGTTGCTTTAGGAGGTGCCGTGTGGCCATATAAACAGCCACACTGTCCAGAGATTTTAGGATCTGTGGTCTGGGCCACTGAGTGGACATGGTGGTGGCTATGGGAGGTGAGTGTGGCTGCCAGGGCTTTGGGGAGTATGGGGGGGGGGGGTGTTGGGAGGGAGGCTGTTCACCCAACTCTGAAGAAAGTAACAGAGTTCTCAGCCTGGGTCTGGGTACCTGAAATTATTCACAGATTAGCATCTTTGCATAGAATATTCATGAAGCAGTGATACTGAGCCCTTGGTGGGATGTGGTGCAGCTCCTGGAGATATAACAGGTTGGGTTTTTATTGTTTGTTTGATTTTTGGGCCACACAGAGGTGGGATCAGGATTTATTCTGTCTCTGTGCTCAGGGATCACACCTGGTGCACTCAAAGAGGGCTGGGGTTTGAACCCTGATCAACTGCTTGCAATACAAGTACCTTGCCCACTATACTCTATCCCTCCCTCCCTCCCTCCCTCCCTCCCTCCCTCTCTCTCTCTCTCTCTCTCCAGCCTCTAATTCAGCTGCTCTATTTTGCCAGTTTATTTTCTTTAATCCTTTATATTCCAAATATAAGTGAAACCTCTCAGTCTTTTCATTCCTTATTTCATTTAGCATGATAACCTCAAGATAAAATATCTATTTTTGCCTTAAAAGTCATTATTTCATCTATTGTAATGTAGAGTAGTATGCCTTGGCCAGTCATATGTTGATGGACATTTAACTTGACTTAATGTTTTGTCTATTATAAATAGTGCTGATATGAATGTAAGTGTGAAAATTTTCTTTTGGATGAGTGTTTTCATATCTTTCATATAAATGCCTTGGAATAAAATTTTTGAATCATGTGGAATTTTCATTTTAATTTTTAATGACATCCCATGCCATTTGCATACAGGCTATGCCAAATTACACTGCCATGAATGGTATGCCAACATTCATTTCTTTACATCCACATCAATATCTATCATTAAATATTTTTTAAAATTATTGACTTTTTATTGCCTTACAATATTATGGAATTTCAGGGACTTGGCTTCACACTTTAAAAGGTGTATAATTGTCATTACCCCCATCAACTAAATTTCCAGTGTTGTTCCATAACCAAAAAGATTATTTTATCCATTCTTCTCACTCTTCCTTCCCCATTTCCTCTGCTAACAACCATAGATTTCACTGTATTGGGATTCATTTTTGTTGCTTCTTACCAATTTACTTTGGTTTTTCATATTGAATGTATATTCATATAGAGTGAGCCTATCCAACAACTCTTTCATTTTCCTCCTTACTCCACTTAGCAAAATCACCTTAAGATCTATCAATATTGAGCATATCCAATAACTCTCATTTTCCTCTACTTAGCATAATTATCTCAAGATCTATCATTATTGTCACATTGTTTTTTAATGACAGAGTAGTATTTCATTTCATAATTGTATATTGACAGTTTAGCTTTTGGTGGGAGTGAAGAGGGGTTGTTGGGTCATATCTGGTGGTGCTCAGGGACTACTTTAGTTACTCCTGGTAGTTCTCAATGGGTTGTATGTGGTACTGGGGATTAAGTTGGGGTAAGCTGCATGCCATACAAATATCTTGAACTTTGTACTATCTCTCTGGTCCCATGGCTTATCTTTTGTGACAGTTTATTTTGATGGGTAAAGGGTTTGTTTTTGTTTTGGGGGCCTGATTGTGCTATTTCCTTTTAGCATTGTGCTCATGGGTCACTTATAGCAGTGCTCAGGTGACCGTATGGGATGCTTGGCATTGAATTTGGGTCAGCCATGTGCAAAGCAAGCACTTTACCCACTGTATTATTCCTCTAACCCCCCCCCCCCATCACCTTTAAAAATATTTTACCTTAGGGATTACAATGATAGTACAGCAGGTAGCATGCTTGCCTTGCATGTGACCAACCTGAGTTTGATCTCTAGAGCCCCAGATAATCCTCAAAGCCTCATCAGGAGGTGGAGGCTTTGAGACTCACCACTGAGTGCAGAACCAGAAGTAAGCACTAAGCGTCATTGGTCATGGCCCAAAAAACAAAATAAATACATAAATTTAAAATATTTTATTTTAATCACATTGTGATTTACAACTCTGTCAGTGATAGGGTATTGTGCATACAATATTACAACAATGCCTCCCCTCCTCCACAATGTTAACTTCCCTCCACCATTGTTTCAGGGGTGCTCTTCACCCCGTACACTCTCTATGTTATGGTAACCGCAGTTCTGTAGATCAATTCTTAGATGCTGTTGTTTATAGTCATTTGTTAATTTGTTATTCTTTTATTATGCTTCTTTATATCATCATGGGTAGCCTGCCAGGCTTTGCTGTGTGGGCGAGATACTCTCAGTAGCTTGCTGGGCTCTCTGAGAGGGGTGGAAAAATTGAACCCTGTTTGGCCTCATGCAAGGCAAAAGCCCTACCCACTGTGCTATTGCTCCAGCCCAAAATGTTTCCTTAGAAGAAAGTTGGTGACAATTGTATCTCACCATGGAGCCAGTAAGCCATTAAGCACTCTAGCACTGTCCTCCGTTGTTCATCAATTTACTCGAACAGGCACCATTGTGAGACTGGTCACTGTATTTGTTACTCCTGTTTCCTGTCACTCCTGTTTCTCTGCCGTGCAGGAGATATACTCTCGGTAGCTTCCCGGTGTCTCTGAGAGGGGCAGAGGAATCGAACTCTGGTAGACTGGTCGCCGAAATATCTCAGTTGGGAGAGCGTTAGACTGGTAGACTGCATGCAAGGCAAAAGCCCTACTTGCTGTGCTATCGCTCCAGCTGCTGTGCTGTTGCTCCAGCGATCCTTCCACATAGGGGCAAATCGTATGATTTTGTCTTTTCTTATTGCAAAGTGGTATCTCATTGCTATTTATGGCACAATTTCTTTATCAATCGTTTGCTCTGGGACACTTGCATGGTTTCCAGATTTTGACTATTGTGAATATTGCCACAATGACCATAAGAGTGCAAATGTCTTTTTTATTCGGGGCGTGGGGAGGCACACCAATGGTCCTTGGGGCTCACTCCTGTTTCTACACTGAGATCACTCCTGGAGCTGAGGCACCAAATGGGGCTAGGGATCCAACCCACACTGACTGTGAGCAAGACAAGTACCGTACATACTGTGGTCTCTCCAGTCCCTGCAAATGTCTTTCTTGAACAGTTTTGGGGCTGCTAAGAAGTGGAAGAGTCAGGAGTAATCCGTAAGCACTGCCAGGTGTGGCACACACAGACAAATTAAAAAGTGTTTTTGTGTTTCAAAATGTTTTGTGGTTTTTTAATAACCATGTTTTTTCTTTCTCATTATCTGATTACATTTTTTAAATGTTTTAACATTGAATCACCATGGGATACAGTTATGAAGCTTTCACAATTGAGTTTCAGTCATAAAATGTTTAAACAGCCATCCCTCCACCAGTGTACATTTTCCACCACCAGTGTTCCCAGTATCTCTCCCACCACCCATACCCAACTCCACCCCTTCCCTCTCTGGCAGACAATTTTCCTCTTACTCTGTTTCTACTTTGGGGCATGATGGTCTACAATACAGATACTAAGAGGCCATCATGTTTAGTCCTTTATCTACGTTCAGCACATATCTCCCATCCAGAGCAATACCTCAAACCATCATTGACATTTTGGCCTTTGGGGAAGTTGTAGAAATATAAAGAAACTGTTTCTGATATAACTTGTAGCAGCTAATTAGTAATTAGGAGCACCATAAGATTCTTGGAAATCTCCTAAATCAAGGAAGCAATGTGCCTAGGTTAAAAGTCAGCAGAGACCAACATTGTTCAGAAAAAATGAAAAGAGTGTAACAGTGTAAGCATTAAAAAGTGGAGACTATTAAACAGCTCTTCATATTAGTACAACTGGAAAACTTTTTTTTTTATGTAGCAGTACTGCTATTTATTCAGCCACTGATTAGCTGATCAAATTGGGCATGAACTCCACCTTACTTTTTTTTCATTTTTCATTTTTTTTAGTAATTTTATTTATTGAATCACCATGAGAGCAGTTATAAAGCTTTCGGGTTTAAGTCTTTGTCATACAATGGAACACCCATACCTTCACCAGGGCCCATTCTCCATCACCAAAACCCCCAGTATACCCCCATCCCACACCCTCCCCCTACCTGTGGGGCAGATGATTTCCACGTTACTCTCTCTCTACTTTGATTTCATTCAATATTTTGACACCAGATCCACCATTATTATTTAGGATTTTACCCCAACACTCAGACCTGATGAAAAGGCAACAGTAGACAATTTCTTTTCTAATGCTAGTTATGAATAACATATGATGTCACGTGGCTGCAGTAGTGGCTGCATGATTTTGAAATTCTGAAATTTTAACACTTAAATCTGGAGGGATTTCTTCCAAAACCTGCTGGCTTCTGAGATTTGTTTATAAGTATCTGGGATCATGGCCATTAAGAGAAGCCATTTGTGGGCAGCAAGTTGGGGTCTCGTTGAGGTGGGGAGCAAAGGGCCGGCTCCACCTCCATCTTATGAGTCCCCACGTGTCTCATCACTGCAGGCTCAAACCTGACTGCCCAGTGGCCTCTTGAGGATGGAGGCCACTGGACTGCCAGAGGGAACAGGCCAAGGCACGAAACCTATTCCCACCTGGGTTGGCCCGGCACTGGTAACCTATTGCAGGGACTGGATGCATTTCTGCCCAAAGCCACTGGGTTTTGAGCTTTGTTTCTGAGTCTCTGGGATCATGGCCGTTAAGCAGCTTGATCAGGAGCCAGAGAGGCAGTTCATGGGCAGCAACTCAGGATCTCGTTGGGGTGGGGAGGAAAGGGACAACTGGAAAACTTTTAAAATGAAATGTGTTTATTGCTTTTTATTAACTTTTGAACTTATTTATGTTATTTATTTATTTATTTATTTTTAATTTATTTATTGAATCACTGTGAGAATAGTTACAAAACTTTCAGGTTTAAATCTCGGTGATCAAACACCCATCCCTTCACCAGTGCAGTTTTTCCACAACCAAGAACCCCGATATACCCCCATTCCACCCCTCCCCATGCCTGTGAGGGAGATGATTTCCAATTAACTCTCTCTCTACTTTGATTATGTTCATTATTCCGACAAAAGATGCACTATTGTTATTTGGAATTTTCCCGCAGCAATTAAACCTGTTGAAAAGGCACTGTGAAATAATTTGTTTTTTATTGTTGGTTATGAAGACCATATGATGTCTCACGGCTGCTATTGAGGCCATGTGATTTTGTATTTCTGATGTTTTACTAATTAAGTCTGGAGGGATTTCTGCCAAAAGCCACATAGTTCTGAGATTGGTTTGTATGCCTCTGGGTCCATGGCTGTGCCAGAGAGCCGCTCGTGGGGGGCAACTTGTGGTCACGGCGGGGCAAGAAGGACGTGCTGGTTCTGCCCCCTATCCCATGAGGCTGCAGTTCCCATTCACCGCTGGCTCATACCTGGCTGTCTAATAAGCTCTGAGGTGGTGGCCACTGTGCCACCGGCACGGCGGGGGGTGGGGGGGTTGGGAAGGCTGAAGAGATAGACACTCTTTCCTTCCTGGAAGGGGGGGTGGTACAATACCATAGCTTAATGTGTAGTCTGTTCACATTTCTGCCAAAGCTGTTGGGTTCCGAATTGGGTCCATGTGCCTCTGGAGCCATGGCTGTGCTTGAGAGCCGCTCATGGGGGGCAACTAGTGGTCTCAGTGGGGCAAGAAGCTGAACTTATTTATGTTTTAGTTTTACCAGTCTCTTCATATATATTTTTTTCTATTATAGCTCCCTGTGGCATGGATAAAATAATCCTCACCTTATTATTTGGTAATCAATAGACTATAATGCTTAATTTAAATTTCTCTTTACAAACATATATAAACAAATGGGATTGCATTAAACTAAGATGCTTCTGTACCTCAAAAGAGACAGTGACCAAAATACAGAAAAAGCCCACGGAATGGGAAAAATTATTTACCTAATATTCATCAGATAGGGTCTTAAGATCCAGGATATGCAGCTTTAGAAGAACTTTACAAGAAAAAAAACCTCCAACCCTATCAAAAAATGGGGAGAAGAAATGAACAGGAACTACCTAAAAAAATATTCAAATGGTCAAAAGGCACATGAAAAAATGCTCTACATCACTAATGTATGACTGAAATATAACCATGAAAGTTTGTAAGTCTGTAACTGTATCCTATGGTAGCTCAACCAAAGATAAATAAATAAATTCCTCTTTACAAATGCAGAGGAAATATTGTTTGATTTATATTAGACCAGATATGAGCAATTATTGGGAGATGATATACTTGGGAAATAATTCTAGGGATTAGTAGTGCAGGAAGGAAAGTGAAATAAAAAAGGAGAATTAAAAAAATCATTGTATGACTGAAATGTAACCATGAAAGTTTGTAAGTCTGTAACTGTATCTCATGCCTAATCAAAGATGACTGAATCAAATAAAAAGCACAGCGGGTAAGGCGTTCGCCTTACAAGCGGCCAACATGGCCGACCCGAGTTCGATTCCTCCGCCCCTCTCGGAGAGCCCGGCAAGCTACCGAGAGTATTCGATATGCCAGACACAGTAACATCAAAGTCTCCAATGGAGACGTTACTGGGCCCGCTCGAGCAAATCGACGATCAACGGGAGGGCCTTTACCTTTACCTTATACACAATTGGATACTATACAGTCATTAGGAAAAAAATACAGCATTAAGTTTTCTTATATATGGATGAACATTGAGAGTATCATGCTGAGTAAAATGAGTCAGGGGGAGAGGGACGGATATAGAATGATTGCACTCATATTGCTATTTCTGGCTATGACTGGGATATAAAAAATTAGTATGAGACTAATACCTAGTAACAGTAGAGGTTACTAGGTATTAGTAACCTCTAATAGCCAAGAGGACTGGTCCATGATTGGAAGCTTATACAAGTGGGGTATGGGGAAGTGCAGTTAGCACAGAGAAGAGACCACTATGACAATGATAGCTGCAAATGATAATTCTGGACAAGAACTGAGTACTTAGAGGAGGTAGTAAAGGAATATGCATGATAAAGTTTCAGTTGTATTGCAAATCACAGTGCAGAGAGAGAGAGAGAGAGAGAGAGAGAGAGAGAGAGGAGAGAGAAGAAAAGTGCTTGCCATAGAGGCAGGCTGGGAGTGGATGGCGGGAAGGAAACTGGGAACAAAAGTGGTGGGAAATGCAAATGCAATAGTGGTGAAGGGTTGGCTGTTGGAATATTGTATTACTGAAACTCAATCACGAACAGCTCTATAACTGTGTATTTAATGGTGATTCAATGAAACAGGGGGGAAAGAAAGAAAAAAATATGTCTGGAAACCCATTTCCTCTCAACCAAGTCTGACCCTGGGTGACATTCATTTTTTTCTAACTTCTGAAATGTAAGTTTTTTTGTGTGTGTGTGTGGGGGGGGGGGATTTTCCACTGTGCAACATCAGAGAAATTGCAGGAAGTATAGGGAGCTGTGTTATGCCAGCCGAAGAAGAAGCTTTGTCCATTTGTCCTTGTCTAAATTCATCAAGGTTTGTTCTATCCTGGTTACCATAGCAACATTTGGAACAAGAAGTCAGCTAGATCTGGGGGGGCGGGATTCAAAATCGTTCTCAAGGTGTATGTAACGTGCTGAATGCTAACTGCTGTGCATTTTCCTAATTATTTAAAGCCAAAATCTTTCTTAATATTGTTAGTTTCCTTTGCTTTCTCACTTACAATCAGGATATTGGTGAGAAGACATCATCTTGGGAACAGGCTATGAATGAGTCTCAGAACTTCTTTGTAGGTGCCTTCTGGGCCAGAATATATTTAGAGTTTTTAGTTTGGTCTTGTCCTTTTATTTTTATTTTTTGGTTTGTAGTAGCTATGACTATTAATTTTATTCCACGTTTTATCTTTTATCTGACTTACCTGGGTCATGGGGCCAGATAATTTGGCTAATAATCTAGATGCACACATTTTCATGAGGATATTTTCATTTAGATGTGTGAAATTTAGGTAAGGCAGATTGTTCCTGTGTAATGTAGGTGTGCTTTATCCAATCAGTTGAACTGTTGAGCAAGACAACCCCGCCTCCAGCCCCACCCTTCATTAAACAAAATGGAATTCTCTAGCAGTTTTTCTCTATTTTCTGATTCTACAGAAGACTGCCTTTTAATTTTGGTATTTGTTTTTGAGAAACACCCAGGTGTGCTCAGGACTTAATTTTGGCTCTGCACCCGGGAACAACTAATCATGGAGCTCAGGAGGGCCATATGGGGTGCTAAGGATTCAACCCAGGTTGACCATATGCGAGGCAAGCATTCTACCTGCTATACTAGCTTTCCAGTCCGTAGAGTAGACTGCTTTTATTATTTATTTATCTATTTGTTCATTTGTCTGTTTATTATAAAGTTTCTCTCTCTCTCTCTCTCGCTCTCTCTCTCTCTCTCTCTCTCTGAGTTTTGAATTGCATCTAGCAGTACACAGGGCATAATCTTTATTTCTTTATTCTGTGCTTAAGGATCATTACTGGTAGTGCTGAGGAGACCATATATGGGACTAAACCCAGACTGGCTATATGCAAGGCAAACATATTATCTGATGTATGCTCTCTCTCTCTCTCTCTCTCTCACACACACACACACACACACACACACACACACACACACACACACTTCCCCCCACCCGATTCCAGCAGACTGCTTTAAGACTAAAGCTGCAACTGAGTCTTCACTCTCTCAGCCTCTTCCATCAGATTCTGAACTTGTCAACTTGTCAATTTGCCCACAAGATGCATGGACTGATCTGTTAAGATCAATCTCTTTCTCTATACACATGCATGCTATTTTTTTCTCAAGAACTCTATGTATATAATATCACAGCTTCTTAGGTAAAAAAACATTAGTTTCTAGACCAGAGAGACAGTACACGGGTTGAAACACAGGGTTAAAGTCCTTACAAGTGGCTGAATTTAATTCAATTCTTGCCTCATATGGTTCCCTGATCACTGAGTGAATCTTATGCACAGAGCCAAGAAAACCTCCTGAGTAACACCACTATTGACTCCAACCCCTCTCCATCCCCCTTCACCCAATAAACAGTTTCTTAATGCACCTCCCCACCAAGTGAGTCCCAGCAGCCGAAGACCTCCAGAACAAGCCACAGCCGTGCTGAGACCTCTTTCCACACGTCCAGACAAGCCTCATGCATGAAGGAACTGGCAGAGGAACCCAGGCATGAGGATCCCGGGACTGAGATCTCCAAGCCTGCTCAGACTGGAACTGGGCCTTCTCCACCCAGATCCCTCATCTTCCAGTAGGTAGGCTTCACACCCACCAGCTGCCGTCAGCGCCAAGTTGGTCCCATCAATGGCCAAGACGCAAAGACTATAAAACCCAGCTCCAGGAAGTGGGAGCTTCTTATTGTCTCAGTTTTCCTTTGGAGAACCTGGCAGGCTATCAAAAGTATCCTGCCTGAAAGGCAGAGTCTGACAAACTACCGTGTCAGACTCAATATGCCAAATAACAGTAATAATGGTGGGTCTCATTCTCCTAACCCTGAAAGAGCATTGAATATGGCTTTTTTAAAAACTCAGGGGTAGGAAGAAGGAGACGTTACTGGTGCCTGCTCGAGGCAATCGATGAACAACAGGATGATCATGATCGTGAATGCACTTGATAGGTTTCTCAAAGTTACCTAGAGACATGTGAACATCTGATTACCAGTGGTAGGAAAATAGCACCTAAGTTAACCCGTTTCATACAGCATAAAATTTCACAGTAAAGTTAAAAAAGAAAAGTTAAAAAAGAAAAAAGAAAAGTTTGGGATTTATCTTAAAAAGCTCATAAAAATTATAAAAATAAATAAGTTTAAACTATATTAAATATAGTTTATATGTAATCACTTCTATGCAGTATTAAGACAAAGGGAATATTGTATTGGATTATTTTGCATAACACATATGTTAACCTTCAAACAAAAACATGACACATTTCATGTGATTTTGGCAGCACAATAGATAGTACAGACTTTTTGGCAAAAAAAGGAAAATATGACACATTTATCATTTTTCTTGAGAGTTTCGGTTTTTTGATACTCAAACCATGCTCCTCTGAAAGCTTGCCTCACCTTAACCCTTATTGACTTTCTCTCTTTCAATTTTTATTTTAACTCACAGTTGCTCATTTGACAATGTCATATGTAATACTTTAATATTTCTATATTTCTTCCAATCTTAAGTTTAATGCTGGTTTTGTGTATTTATTTACCAGATAATTTTCTATATTTGCAATGTACTCTTAACTGTTGAACACATCAACAGTCTCATCAAGAACTTTGACATGAGAGGTGGAGAATGATGAAGTAGAAATAAATGGAGTGGAACTGTTTATGATTATTTTGTTTGTTAACATTCTATGTTTGTTCCATTTATAGCAAGGTTTGGTGTGTACTTCAGAGAATCAGAAATGAAGAACTACAAGGACTTCTTTATTTCAAGAATTTGAACTACTTTTGTCTAGTTCTATGATCTGTTACTTCTCAAACTGGTAGAAACTGAATTTGAAATATGCCCAACAAGTGAATGAAGTCTACAACAGTGGTTAACTTCCTAGAGACTTGCTATGGCAAGAAATCCCACAGTGCATTAGCTTGCAGTTTTAAATATTTAAATATTTAAAAGTATTTAAAAATAGGGCTTTAAGCATATAAAGTCCTATTTTCTTGAGTAAATTGATAAGTTCCTGACGTTCTATTTGCTCTCAATGAAACAAACATCTCCGAATGCAACAGCTATGTGTAACTAGGTTGAAAACTCAACATGACGAACGACCTGGCACCTGAGCTGCACAGGAGGAAGAGAGCAGCATGGAATGCCTTCAAGAGCATTGAAGAAATAGCTAAGAGGACGAAGAACCTCCAGCTCCAGCCACATCTCTTGACTCCACCATTCTTCCTGCATTAACGTATGCCTCAGAGACCTGGGCCCTATGAAAACAGGATGAGAACGCTATTATGCTATTGGGGTCTCCCAAGGAGGAATCGAAAGAGCTATGCTTGGAGTATCAAGCTTCACTCAAGTGAGAGAAAGAATCCGGAGTTCCGACCTCCGTAGACGATCGAGAATCAGGGACACCGTTTTGTTTGCCAAAGAATTGAAAATCAGATGGCTGGACACATAATGCGACTTGGAGATGACCACTGGACTAGAGTCATTACCGACTGGATTCCACAGGCTGTCAAAAGATCACGTGACTGCCCACCTAGGAGATGGTCAGACTTCTTTGTCAAGACCCAGAATGATTGGTTTGAGGCTCTTCATGTTCCTGGAGTGAGCAGACGCTAGTGGGCTACACTAGCACGCGACAGGGACAGATGGAGATGTTACTGGCATCTGCTCAAGCAAATTGATGAGTAACAGGATGTCAAGTGATCAAGTGGAGTAATCAAGTTGATAAGTTATTAAACTCTACCTCTCATTTTACACTCCTCCTTTTTTTTTTCAACCTTAGATTCAACGTAACCTGCATCTAGGGTGTGTGTTCTGCCCACAGAATTTTCAGAATTTTTAGAACCTCAATTTCAGCAAAACCATCATCTCAGTAAATAGTTTTAAAAGTGTGATCTATTAGGTCTGCTACCAGATCAGAGGAAAATATCCACTAGCTATTCATTGTTGTACAGTCAGGTTTGGTTCTATGAAGAAGTAGTTCTCTTTGTCCAGAGGTATGTCTGGAGGAAATGACCTGTGTACTTGGCTTAGGTATTATATAGTGATTAAATGTGTCAACTTTTGACTCAGAGGTTTGGGTTTGAACTTTAAATTTGTCACAGATGTTTTTTGCTCTCAACATGGTCCTGTTACTGCACAAGTCTTCAATTCCCATATCTTTAAATTGGGAACATATAACAACTTTAACTCTCTTGGTTGCTATAAGAATTACAAATTATGATGCACGTAAAGCAATTACACCAAGTGTTCTCAATCTAGGGGCTGTTAGGTGCCTCCATTATGTCTTCTGGGGTTTCCAAGCCAAAAGAAATATCCAATGGAATAGTTACAATGCATAGGTATATTCAGGCATGATTCATTATGGAAATGAGTATATTTATCAATGTCTCAACAACTCAAACTGCTTGAAAAGGTATTAATCCTTAACTACAATTCTACAATTTTACTAATAACTAATACCTAATGGGAATAGCTAAATTTCTCAAATTTTAAAATTAGTGTTGACTATTGCTGCCCTTGTTTTTTGTTCTCTACTTATTTTCCTGTTGTGCTTGCTTTTATCATTGTAAAATACATTGAGTTAATAGATCATGTAATATTTCATAGGTTAGCTGTATCTAGCATTTAGTATTTTATGAAAAAAGTCCTTCCAGAGATTCTCTTGGCCAGAGAATATCCCAATCAGTTCTTTCCACAGTCTGAGAAATAACTGTTTCACTTCATAATACTTTTGTTATCAATGAGGCAACCTGTATACATTACTGCCATTAAATATTGGTTCACATAGTTCTTCCTAAGTTGTTACTACCAATCCAAATCCTCTCCCAAAACCAACAAAAATCTTACCAAAACCTGTCCTTCAGACTTATACCCACTGTGCTATTCTCATGTACCACTTTGATGGCAGGCCATAGTAGAGAAAGTCATACTCCCCTTTTGCTTGGCTCACCATGACCTTGCTAATGAAATACCTCAGGAGGGCAGGACTCGAAAAAGTCTACAGGAGCCCATGTAAGGTTCTCAGGCTAAGACGAGATTATGGTCCTTGCAGGAAAAGAAAGAGTCAGTCCTGACTCTACTCTGGTCTTCACAGAAAATAATTATAGAAGACTGTGACATTTTCCCAGGCTTCCCTGTCTTGAGGCTATCTATATAGCTAGTCAAGGATTTTGAGTTTAGATAGTCTTCATGCAGTTTTAGAAGTAAGTCCAAAACTTAATCAGATCTTTGTTCTGGAGAATAATTTCCAAAGGGTGGTCTAGTGTTGGGAATTGGACTGGTGTGCACAGTCTAGAGATAACAGCAGAAGTTCTTTTGCAAGTGATATTCTGGTTTTATGAGTTCCTGGAATTCATTGCCAAGTTCTCTCAGCCCTGACAATCTCACTACCTACTTCATTAGCTTTTGAACTACTCTACATTGTTGCAAACATTCTCACCCAGAGTGAAAAACTAGGAATCAGGCTCTTAGAAACTGGATAATTTAGATTTAGTTACACAGGCAGAACTAGCTGAGCTAGTACTCCAAAGACTGGCCCTTAGTAGATATATCAGTGGGAAAGGCACTTGCTTTGCATGAAGCTGACCTGAGCTCAATTCCCAGCATTTCATACGAACCCCTCAAGTCCCGCCATGGTGATCCCTGAATGCAGAGCCACGAGAAGCCCTGAACACTACTGGGTATGGCTACACCCGGCCCCCATGCCCCACAAACACACAAAAACAAAACAAAGACTGGGTCCTAAACAAAGGCAGGAATTCCATTTTATAGACTATCTGACGGTGGAAGGGGTATTGACAGGCAGCTGGGGGAAAAGTGCAAAAACAGAAATTCTCAAATATGTATTCTGCAAAGCAAAGGGGGGATCTTTTTGAAGGATATGAGAACACCTGACATACATTCTCAAGTCACCAAGTTCATAATGCGAGACTATAATCATCTCAAGGATATCCTGAGTGTAATCCATATTTTCGTCGTGTCTCCTAAACTCAGTCACCCCTTGGCAGCTTCTGCTCTTCTGTGTTAACCACTTTCAAGTTAACCTATTTGAAATACATGCAGGGGTCTATTTTCTTTATCAACACTAGCAGTTAATTGAGATTATCTAATCTCCCCAAAATTATTTCAAGGGGATGTCTTCTAAACTGTTTCTCCAGAGTACCTAGCTCTTCAGATGATTCTCCAAAAATATTTATGAACATAAGAATATTTGATTAGCACAAGAACATCAGTGTGTCAAGTGCGTGGTGTCATAACAGCTGCGTGGACTTCTTGATGTTTCAGAAAGGAAGAGGGTATGTTAGAGTTGGAACTCCCTGGCTGGGCTTCAAGGCTTTATGACTTTAGTTAGATATTCAGAGCAAACTTGGTATGGTGTGAAGGAAATTGAGGCAATGCTTTTTCAAGTGGAGTTAGAGACTCTGACAGACAATCACTGGTCTCTGCTCTCACATTCATTCCTTGTTTTTCTCTCTCAATTATTAGGAGAAGTCCACATACACAGCAGTTCTCAGGCTTCCATTTGATTTAGCCAGGAAGAGGAAATTTGGAAGAGGAAACCAGGTTATGTTCCCCTCGCTGATGTTTTCACAGAGGCAATACCTCCTCGCAGACATCTTAACCTATTGGCTGGCTGCTGTGAGTCCAGCTTTACCAGATGCTGGGTTCTGTTAATCCCGTGTCCACTTAGTGGGGTAGTATTCTGTGTTTCTAATCTTTGGATTGTCTCACTGATCCATAAGCTCTTCTAACACTAAGTAGCTGAATATCTAGAATTGCATTGCCCTTGTCTGAAAGCATAACATAAGGACAATCACGGCAACAATGGGCGGCGGCTGTTGAAAAGAGATAAGAAGCAGGAAAAAGCATTCTTTTTGTGGAACAGGTTATTGAAAACAATATGTGAACAAATGTGGAGGGAGGGGGGATTGGGACTTTGTCATAATTATTAGCAGGTAAAGGATTTTTATCATTGGAATAATTCTCTAACTGAGTTCAGTGTGCCAAAAAAAAAAAAAAGACAAAAGTAAGATTATGAGTGGATGGAGATGAGCTGGGAAAATTGACTTTGGCACTTGGGTTTCTGGGAAGAAATGAGCCATACATAAATGTAGAAGGAGAAAAAGGGAGCAAGTTTGCTGCTCTTGGAAGAGGCTTGATTTTAACTTGGTGTCATTGATGAGTCTTTGATATCCTGGGACAATTTCTACCTAGCTGGACTGGCAGTTCAGTGAAGCAAGTAACTGTAAACAATTACGGGAGACAGACTAGAACTAGATTAGCATCCTTTTACCTTATCTGTGTACAAATCACAATGGATAAGTTTCCCACCTAGAAAACTTCCTTCATCAAAATATTACCTTCAGATTTAGCAATTTCCCTGCTATAGTCAATTCGAAGGTCAAGGGTCAATGTCCTTTTTTTAAATTTTTATTTATTTATTTTTCTTCTTTTTAAAATGGTATTATGTGTTCTTGTTTCTTGAAGTGGAAAGATGAGAATTTTCCAAGATTCACAGAGACCATATTCCTGGAGGAAAGAGAGAAATCTTCTCATCGAAAAAGAAAAAAAAAATTCTAATGTATTCCTTTCTCTAACATTTTTCTTTGTAACCAAGCCCAGGTTGAGAGAAAGCTAAAAGTAAATCCTCGTTTTTTTTTTTTTTTTTTGGAGAAGGCCATATACACGCTAATTCTCCAAATGTAGCCAAGGAGAAATTTGGGAACCTCCTGCTTTCAATGGCTTGAAAACATTTAATCTTTGCAGCCTTTCCAGGAAATGCTGACTAGACATCAACCATTTCAACTACTTTTGTTTTTTGCCTTTCCTGGGGTTTAGAGAAGTTTGCTTGTTGAGTTGGGATTATAGGGTGGGTTTTTGTGATGTAAATGGAGTGCTAATCTGCTGCCAAATGTTAATGTTTTTGTTAATATTCTGCATTATCAGGCTACATTTCCTAAATTCTTCAAAGGAAACCAGAGCCATGCAAATGTGTACATTGTATCTCAGAGGAGGACTATTGGTTCAAATTTTCGGAAATATTGGTAATTATCCTTTAAATCAGGCCTGCTTTAATTTTGTGGATACTGATTAGTTAGGAATTTCCCAGAAAACAAACAAATCCTTCTTTGTTATTTTACTCTGGACACACACACACACACACACACACACACACACACACACAGTGCTATACAAATACTTCACAACCTTTTGTTTGACCTATTTTAATGAATTTCTAAAGAGTTAATCTGTTTAACTATATAATCAGTCTATTTGTCCTATGTTAAACTCCTTTTCCTAGTTAAATTTTAACCTACATTATAATTTCAAAGACCAACATATGACCCAAAACTGTAGCAAAGCAATAAGCCATGCTAACAAATCCTTAGGGAGTCAGAGTGAGGAACTTGTCAAGAAATTCATAATGGAGCCAAGAAGTTAATTCAAGTGGTAGAGTAGTGCCCAGTCTGGGAAAGCTACTAATTTATATCCCCAGCACTGCATGACTTCCAAGCACAGTACAGCTGGGTGCTGGTAGCCCTTGTAGCCCCAAACACTGTGAGCTGTGACACACGGGCCCATGGGCACCCCCGCCAGCCCACGTGGAGTTCTGCCAGTAGTGGTTCGAGGATCGTCCCATTCCCCTCCCTGACCTCAGCAATGTACAATGGGGTCCTTATTTTTAAAAAATGATTTATAATCAAAATAGAATCTAAGAATTAAAATATAATCGCTTGAAATCTTTAATGTCTGCTTTCTCACTGATCAAAAGGATCCTTGTGAAGTACTAGTAATAATAGTAACAAACATACATGGAGTATTTTTCTATGTAGTATTTTAAGCATATTTATGCATAAATGTATTTAATATTTCAAATAAAGAAATAGGGCCTTCTTTCCTCCCCTTCTCACCACTGTCAATCTCTGGCATGTTAACATGAACATAAACTGATGCAGCACCAAGTGCTGCTTCTCACGCTAACAGTGACCCTACACTAGCCTCTCAGTTGCTATGTGGGTTTTCTGGAAGAAGACTAGAATCACACTCCCTTTATGCATAGATGTATTTGAAACAGGGCACAGTGGTAGTCATTAATAGTAATGGAGAGGTTAATTTGCTTTTTCCTCTAAACCTGAA
Source organism: Sorex fumeus (assembly GCF_029834395.1). NCBI lineage: Eukaryota > Metazoa > Chordata > Mammalia > Eulipotyphla > Soricidae > Sorex > Sorex fumeus. The sequence continues at coordinate 19,515,813 of NW_026606075.1, read as the reverse complement.
TGCTCATGTAACCATTTAAATAGTGCCAACAACGGAAATGAACAGAAGACTGGATTAAACCACAATGTAACAGGCTGCACCATTTGGCAAAACGTGTGTGAGCCAGAAGTATTGAAACAGAGACAATTAATGCTTATTTGCACAGCGAATCAGAGAACTATGTAGGACCAGCAGAGTAATTTATCAAGTTGAACTAATAGGACTCTAGAGATAGGAAGATTTCTAGTTTAAAATGAGCAAACATGAATCCCAAAGATCTCATTTGAATTCTTAAAACTCTTATATCTAAATCTCCATTTATTTATTTATTTATTTCAGTTCCCCAGGACTTATCTGATACGTCAAACACAGTAACAACAAGTCTCACAATGGAGACATTTACTGGGTCCACTTGAGGAAATTGATGAACAATGGGAGGACAGTGCAGTGCATTTGTTTATTTATTTATTTATTTATTTATTTATTTAGGCTTTTGGGCCACACTGGGTAATGCTGAGGGCTTATTCCTCAGTAAGGAACTCATTTGGGTTTTTAAAATTCTTATAGTCTATATCTCCTTTTATTAATGACTTAATTTTTTTTTTTTTGAGTTTGGGCCACACTCAGTGTTGCTGAGGGCTCTGCACTTAAGTATGACTGACTTCTGGCTGCACTGGGGGACCAAATGGGGTGCCAGGGCTCAAACCCAGGTCTGCCTTGTTCTAGGCAAGCACCTTACTTGCTGTATCATCCCTCCAATTCCTAAATCTCCTTTCTTGTTCTCCACATTCCATCAGTCTTAGGAGTGTTAAGTGGGTGGGGCTGACAGAGGAATCCTCAGTTTACCCTTGCAAGATGCTGTAAGCAGTTCCGATTTTGCCTGGCCCATCCAACATTTTTGACTCCCTGCAAATTTCTGGGCTTTTCTGATAAACAGGGAGTTAATAATTGTCCATCATAAAATTCTGCTGCAGAGTTGGGGCTCACAGGGAGACTAAGATAAAGACTGAGGCAGATGGCCAGAAAAACTTAAACCAGCCTGACCACCCTTTAGATTCCCTGCATTTTTTTTTTAAGTAAGCAGATTTATTTGAAGGTTTTGAAGGGAAGGAGGAAGAGAAAGTGGGAGAGAGTGGAGAGTAACATGCTCAAGAGAGAACGTGGGCTTCTCCAAGGGTAGAGAGAGCCCCTACGCACATCCCAGCATTAGACATAAAAGAACGAAAGTACACATTCAAGAGTGGAGATGCGGGTGACACATGTGCTTGGGCACCACGTGTCCTCTCGCCCATGTGGGTCCAAACAGCAAATGGAGTCGAGCAGCATATGCACGCCTCCCTGCATTCTCTGGAACACAAAGACCTAATTTTCCTATAAAAATCTCACAAAAGAACCCTAGTTAATTTAGTCCTATACTAAGTTCCTTCCCACTTGGGGAGCAGCTTTTCTTCTCTCTTCTACTTTTCAATAAAGTTTTCTACTTTCCAACTCAGAGTCTGAACATCTTTATGATTCAGTATTTTCATTCTTGGAAATATTAAACAATCTGGGACTCACAAATGAACACAGACCTGCCAAAGATGTTTCTGCCTCACCTGCATCAGGGCTGACCCTGATGAACTACCACCTAGAATCATGAAAGAGGATGGTATAAAGGATGAACCCTTCAGCGTATTGGGGGTCAATATTGAAATAAAAGAGAAGGAGGATCTGGTAATGTATATTGGGAGAAACCTAACCAACCCAAAGACATGAAGGGAAGGTCTTTGAGACATAGAATCACCTCTGGACCACAGGTAGGAAAACCACTGAGATGCAGAATTCCAGGCCCAGAGCATGGCTAGGAGGAGAGGCTTTACTGCTGGAACAGAGGTCATGCTAAGAATATAAAAAGATGGCCACCAACAACTTCAAGCTCACTCCTTTGGCAATCACTCAAGCAATGGAACTGGGGAAGGGCAATTTTGGGAAAACTGTATATAAGGTAATTGGCAGCAGAAAAATTCTATACTTGCCCAGTTTCCTTTTGAGATTTGTACTTACTTTAGGGTTCACATGCCTGCATCTACCTCTGAGATGTATACTTTCTTACTTTAGTGAACATTTCCTCATTCTGGGATGGGAAAGTGGTCCAAATATTTCTATTTTGGATCTGTTCTTTTTTTCCCACTCTCGAGAGGCCCAGAGCATCTCTCTCTCTCTCTCTCTCTCTCTCTCTCTGTTTGTCTCTCTAATTCTGTCTCTCTGTCTGTCTCTGTCTCTCTTCCCTATATTTCCCCAGTAAGACTTTTTGATACATTATCTATTTCCTGAAATTCTTTTCCGTGAGGAAAGCTGAAAGACTTGGAAACCTGGGTGAGATTTAGAACTCACCTTCTTTCCCTGAAAAAAGCAATTACTGACTCTAGCCTGAATTTCAGGGTCGCTGGTTCTCCAAGAAATCTGCCCACATAGAGCAGAATGAGTGGAACCCAGTACACTGTGAGAGGTGAAGTCTGTATTGTGGATAGGCTCATCATAGACTCATCAGTCCTAGATTTCTCCATGCACTTCCCTGGGGAACGGAGGTGAGAGAGCTGGAAGAAAGAGATACCGCTTTCAAGTCAGCTGTCTCTCTTCTCCTCACTTCACATAGGCCACTTTGGAAACCAACTATTGGTAGGAGTCATGTCACCCATTTGCGACATCTCTGCCAAGTCTTTCTTCTGCCTGGCATGGTTTCTATATTTAATTGCTCAAATTATTTACTACTCCTTTTGCTTCTACAAGATAGAAATGGGCAATGGTTTATAGAGCAACTTTCTGCAAATAAATAAACTTTGTATGTGTGAATAAAGCAAATATTGTGCACTAAGAAACACATATTTTAGAGGGATAAGACTTGGTTTCTGTGCTTCAAGTGTTTGTGTAATTTGCCAATCTTTCTACTTAGTTTTAAGGTTAATACTGAGTGGTGATAAGTGTGGTTAATGAGATCTGTGGTGTTGTTTGGACCAATAATTTGTATAACCCCATATAAAAATGACCAAATGTCTCTGTGCCTCACTGTCATCATAAATAAAATAGGTGTGATGAGACTTCAAATTGTGAGAATTAAGAGTATATGGATGTCACAAGTGGTACTACATGGAAAGTATCATGTTAAGCAAAATGAGTCAGAAAGAAAGGTATAGACATAGAAAGATTACATTCATCTGGGGAACATAAAGTAACAAAATAGGAGACTAACACCCAAGAATAGCCAAGATTAGTACCAGGAGGTTTACTCTATGGCTTGGAGGCCAGCCACACATGCTAGGGAAAAAGGCAGCTCAGATAGAGAAGGGAACACCAAATAAAGGGTGTTGGGAGGATCCACCCAGGATGGGAGATACATGCTCAAAGTAGACTATAGACCGAACATGATTGCCACTCAATGCCTCTTTTGCAAACCACAACACCCAAAAGGAGAGAGAGAACAAAAGGGAATTCCCTGCCACAGAGGCAGGGTAGTATGGGGGAGATGGGGGGTGGGAGGGATACTGGATCTGTGGTGGTGGAAAATGGGCACTGGTGGAGGGATGGGTATTTGATCATTGTATAATTGAAACCCAAGCACAAAATTTGTAAGTCTACAACCATACCTCAGGGTGTTTCACTAATAAATTTTTTTTAAAAAGAGTATATTAATGTCTTAATATATTTTACGTTCAATGCCGTGTGTGTGTGTGTGTGTGTGTGTGTGTGTGTGTGTGTGGTGTTTGGTGGTAGGGATTCAATTTAGGGTGCCACACAGGCAAGATATGTACTCTTTCACTGAGCTACATCATTGGCCTTTAACTATTTCTTAACAAATAACTATCACAATATTTTATTGAGATCCGGAGCAGTCCCACAGATTGAATATGTCTGGGGACCTAGGCTATTTATGACACAGTGAGTAAGCAGAGCTTTGTTTTCATTTTCTCAAGCTGGAAGTCATTTCTCTTCATTTTGTCCCTGTGTCAGGTTGTTGTCATATGAAAGGATTTCTGGGCAGCCTGCATAGGACACTTAGAATCACAGGACTATGAGTGAGAGATCCATTTCCATTCCAGACTTTTTTTTCTTTGTGGGCTGTCTTCAGCTAAGTATCTTAAATTTATGGAATTTCCCTTTTGTCACCTATAAAATGGGAATAATACCATAATTTACTACCAGGATATTTTTTTAAATGAAAGACATTTTAAAACACAAGAGTGTTTAATTTATCACAAAACACAAATCATTATTATTGTCACGTGATTATAGGAATGTGTCTTATATCTCAAACTAAATAGAATGATTCTTAGGATATTGACTGGAAAAAGACAGTTTTCAATGGCTATGTACTATGGTGAAAACAGTAATAAATGTGGTTGAGTCAATATTTGATAAGTATTTCTAGTCTATTATTTTACCTATTGAGGTTTGTGGCTACATTTTTTTCCTCACATGAATTACTTTGACTTTTTTCAAGGAGGACCCAATGAAGGGGAAAATGGGTGTCTACTCTAACCAAGGGAGATTTCCGAGAACCAAAAGGACAGACAATAATGGACAGCCATGACAATAAAAGGCTTGAGGAACTTGATTATTGGAGTGAGTTTCACAATATGATGGCATATATAATGCATTTTTCTTCTGTTCCCATCAACAACTCCCCTATTCAATAGACAAAGCAAATCGCAAGTAGTTTTAAGTTGTGGCTCCTTGGATGACGCAGTGTTAAAAACTCTCTGATGCTTATGTCAGAAGCTTCAATTATGGAAGCCACAATCTGCAACTTGAATTGCATGCATGTCTCATGTTTTCACACTGGTCACCCAAGAGAAACAAACAATGCTTGTTGAGTAATTGTTGCACATTACTTCAAAAACTAGAGAGGAGGTGACCTCTATTACTTATTGCCACAATTTATGATTCTAATAGTATCCTGATCTGGAAAACCTCAGTCCTAAAGTTGTTTTTTTCTTTATAGTGATGTTTATTAAGATGTATGGTGTTCCTATTTGAAATTCATGAGCCAGTCATTTACATCTCCATCCAAGAGATCAGCAAACATGTTTTCCTCTAGACACATTATTAAGGAAAGTTATTAAGTATTATTATATGTATAATTTGCCTATGTGAGAAGCCTCATGTTTGCAGACTCTGAGAGATTGCTCTTATAACGTTGAATTGAGCCTCATTTTGAAAACACAGTCTTAAGATGTTGTTGAATAAATAAATGTACTGACTTCAATACCCCTGTTTCAGTTGCTCTGGGAAACCTGGAGTAATTTCTCTAAGAGTTATTCCTCTAAGCACTCATCCCCAGGTCTTTTAAAGTGAATTTATTAAATACCATGTAACTTTTCAATCAGATTGTTAGTGGGAAAATTTCCACAGCTTGTGGGTTCTTCTGTGATGCAAAAAGAATTAGATGCCAGAGATGAGCCAGAGTCATTTCCTTTCTCCATGTCAAGAGGAACGTCAATGTTACAGTAAGAGTTGTTAGCACTGTCTGCTTGGAGTGAGGTCAACTTTTCAGTATGATGCAGTATGAAGGCTTTTTAAGTCTTCCATCTTGGGTGTCTCTGAGAGGTTTCCTAGAGTGATTGGCTCAGTGCCTTGTCCTATTGGTGTTAAGTTGGGTTGTAGCAAAAATCTAGTAGAATGTGAAAAGTCTCTTCAGTTTTTGTGCTCTAGAGTAGAGTAGAGAAACTGGAAGAGAAGAGGTTTTTGCGCATTTCTTTACCCCAAAGCCTCCACTTCACCATATAACCCAGAAGCCAGATTTTATTTAATAATTCTGATTTATATTTCATTTCATTTTTCATTTCATCATCCTGTTATTCGTCGATTGCCTCGAGCAGGCCCCAGTAACGTCTCTTTCATCCTAACCCTGAGATTATATTCAAGGCTCTTTAGGAGAATGAGACCCATCATTGTTACTGGTATTTGGCATATTTGGTACGCCACAGGGAGTTTGCCAGACTCTGCCCTGTGGGCAGGCTACATTCAATAGCCTGCAAGTTTGTCCAAAGTAGGAATGAGACAATAAGATGTCATAAAAAAAGGTTCTGATAAGATGTATCTGATGTGTGCGGAGAGTGGTCTCAGCATGGTGGTGGCTGGTCCTGGAGGTCTTCGGCTGCCGGAGCCCTGGTCGGGGCGGGGAGGAAAGCTCAACCCGCTCCCCTCCAAGGGGCCCCGGGAAGGAACACCCAGGCGCGGGGGCAGAAGACCTTCTCGGCCTTTTGGCTAAGATCAAGTGTAGTATCTGATTTATATAATATCTAGCAAAAGTAGCATCATAGAACTGGATGTTTTAAATTTTTTTCTAAGGGATTCTGAGTGTACTTCCTAGAATACTTAATAAATAAATATTTGAATTTAAAACAGTCAATACACTGTTGAGTTGACAGTATTTTTCTTTATCTGTGTAGTATAGGACACTGAAAAAAATAAAATCTTGAAATATAAAATGTAATTTTTCATCACTTGAGTCATCCTTATCTCTCAAATACCTTCTCTGAGTCAGAAATTTGACATGATGTTATCTTCACAACAATCTTTAAACAAAATTAGAGAAAGTTGCTCCCATTTTACATATGAAGTTCACATATTAAGCAAATTGCCCAACTCACATCACTCATACTGTGTGGAACTTGTGATATAAAACTGTCTTTTTGATTGACAAATTGCTTCCATATTTAACTTGTTATTTAACTCATTCCTACTCGTTGGAGTAAAAGACCTGGTAAAATCAACTCATAAACCAGTTTTAGGTAAAGTGTTCATGACTGATGTCAAGGCAGTGGGAGTAATGGAAAAGATCTACCATTTGTCTGCTAACGGTTCTTCCTCCTGAGGTTAGTTTATACCCTTGGATGATCAAGATGGGTACCCATACCATGAATTTTGGTTGCAGCAAAAGAGCTTCTAGTGATGTCAGCAAGAGGTCAGAATACGAAGCCATAGAAACACCAATTCAATAGTCATCAAAATATCCTTTAGAGAGTTTAGGAATTTGAATGAGAGATCATAGAAATCACTAGTGGAACACAGAAATGAGAAAAGATAAATAAAAAAGATCATAATATATTAAATATGCACAACTACTTATATGTTGATTAGACTTCAAAAAGTGGCTTAGAAGGAAACAAATTTTTAAAACACAGCCTTAATTTTTTGTTTGTTTGGTTTTGGTAACACCCAGCAGTGTTCGTGGGATCATGCCATGCTGGTGATCAAATCCAGAGATCTTGCATACTAAGCATGTCTCCAGTCTTTTGAACCTTCTCCCTGTCCCAGACTTAACTGTTTTGTCTCCCTTGATAGGATAGTATGGAGGTTATAGGAATAGGGCAAACTATTCTAACTTCTACTCTCCTACAGAGATGACCTGCTACACCACCCACAAAGAGAACCAGTCTTAGCATCTTTCTTAAAGATTCATCAAATCTAATCTCACTCATATTTTGAAATGAAGATGAATGGTTATAGATGTGGTCACGTAAATATGGTAAAGACAATTAGTATAAACTACTTATTTCCTGTGCTTTTCTAAGTCTCCTCATTTCCCTGCAGTTAAGCCCACTAGACCAATTTAGAGTAATAGATTGTGAGTGGAAGTTAAAAGTCGGTTTTCTTCCTCAACTTCTTTATCTTGCTTAGAAATTTGGAGGAGACCTGGATCATTTAATCCAGCACCAAAGCCAGTTGTCCTGAAAATTTGCTTCCCCCACATCAGACTTTGAGAGATAAAATAATCTTTGCTTTATTAAGCTTTGGAAATTTTATGGTTTACTTATTATTGCAGCATAAACTAGTGTGTTCTGAAGTATTTGTGGAGACTTTCTTCAACATGCCCACTCAGTCTTAGAACATATGCTTTATACAGAAACAGACTTGTTAATTAGAAGGAAAGTCCTTCCTACAGTTTCACAGCTTGTTTCACTTATATAATAGTAGTCTTTTAAGAATTGTGAAGGGCAGTTAATTTATATAAATATTTCAGTGATTGAGTATTGAGGAACAAAGTGCATTGGAGATGTTGCTTCCAGGTAATACATTTGGTCCTATTACAGCTGCTGTGATTCTCCTTCTTCCTGCAGCTCTAAAAGAGGAGGTTGATGCTTTATATGTGATGCAACATGGTAAAACCACTATTTAAGGAGATGAAATTCTAATATCTGTCATGGGTAGTTCTGGATATGACATTTTGTTTTTCTTGCTCAGTGATTTCCAGGGTTGAAGTAGATGTTATTCTCTGTAATCTAAAGAAGAAAAGGATTAAAAGAAATTATATCACTACAAAGAAAGCTGAGAGTGTTGCTCCCAAGTCTCACTGGGCCACTAAGCCAGTTTGATTGAAGAGTGCTTCTCTCGCCTTCACACTCTGGGTCATGCTCCAAGAAATATGCAGACGGCAAGGGTGCCAGATGCAGCAACCACAATCTTTCTGGGTTGAAGATGCTGGGAAAATTGCAAGCAGGATATCATACTTTTTCTCCCTCTTTGTTTCCATCAAGTTTGTGCTTAATTATTTTTGATGGTTAAATATCTCTCTTTCTCTTAAATTGGAATTTTCTACTTTTCAAATATATTCTCTTGGACATTTTGACTCCTCCTTCCCTTTAATAGTTTAAACCTATTTTTTAAGGAATATCTTGCTTACATGGCAGAACATGTTGACCTCCATAAATTCAGCATTTAAGTTCACTACTTTGTTGTTTGATTCCTCCGCCCCTCTCGGAGAGCCCAGCAAGCTACTGAGAGTATCTAGCCCGCACGGCAAAGCCTGGCAAGCTACCCATGATGTATTCGATATACCAAACACAGTAACAAGTCTCACAATGTTACTGGGCCCACTTGAGCAAATCAATGCACACTGGGAGGACAGTGACAGTGACAATAACCTTGTTTGTCTTAAAGTTTATTGAATTAACATCTCCTCTCTTCTATCTTTTTTTCAATTTCTTTATATCTTAGTTATCTCCGAGAGCATCTTGTTAGAGATCCCTTACTTGCTGCGATACTGACTTCAATGCATGCTCTATATAGTCCATGTTCTATTGGTCTATTAAATTAAAGTGAAGTTACAGGTTTCACGTATTTCTGGAGAGACAATAAAAGCAGATTCCAATTAAAGGTGTTAAATCCAGTTTAAATCCAAGTTTATCAGAATATCTGAAAAGTGGTGGTACTGCTGTTTGAGCCCATCAAAATCCTGCTCATTTTGAGGGTTATTCAGAAAAGGTACTGATGTAAGCAATTTGGGGTTCATTTTGCAAGGGTGATGCTGGTTGGACTACACCGGGTAGTGCTGAGTGCTTACTACTGTCTCTGTGCTCAGGGTTCACTCTTGGCAGTGCCTGGGAAACTATATGCAGTGCTGAGGATGGATCTATGGTTGTTTGCGTGCAAGACAAATACCTTAAACCCTATACTTTCTCTCTGGCCCCTAATATAGTGTTAAAAAGTAGGGAAATGAACAATTCTTGTTGAAACACTTGGTTAAGTTATTCAAAGAACTGAGAGGACTTATTCCCTCCCCCCCCGCCCCCCCACTAAGCAGAGTATATGTCACCTGGTATACTTATTCACATTCTTTATATACACAGATTGCTGAGCCTTAATTTAGTGTGGCTTAGACACCAAACTCACAGGTAGTTGACAGGGTAAATTAGAGAGAAATGGTAGCTATCTTGATTTGACTGTTCTTATTTATTGCTTCTTAATAATAAGTTATTACAAATGTCATGACAGGTCATGAAAAAATGATTTATTAAGCCCTGGTCAAGAATGAATTGCAGTGAATCATATGATAAGAGATGCAATTTAACTCCAAAGATAGGTGAGTAAGTAAAAACCACAAAGACAAAATAATTCTTGGAAAGATTTTAGAAAGATGCTCTGCTGGAAACCAAGATACAGCCAGTTTTTCTTTTGATTTCCAAGCAGATGAGCACCAGATGAAGATGTTGGCTTGTTTTGGGGACTATGCTATTTCAAAAGTATGTATGTATTTTTAAATCTCCAATTACAATCAGAAAAACGGAGTTTCACTTTCCCATTTGATATTTCTCTTTGAATGAAAGGTAAGCAAGATTGTCCTCAAAGACAATCTCGATTCCCATGTTTGTCTTCCTATATCTGAGTAATTTAGAGGAATATGCTGTGTGACTCCAAGATAGTCAAAGGTTGTCAGTGCCTCTTTTTGAGAGATAGGAAGGAGACCTGGTATCTGTCTTCTCTGGTGTCACTATAAAGGAGTGTTGTAAGAAGGGATTATTAAAGATTCCTCAGTGATAAGATGTGTTTACCAACCATATGTATGTCTTTTTAGGAGATGAGATTAGTGAGATGTGACCATTTAAAAAAAAATGGGTTGTTTGTTTTTGTTGTTGAGCTCTTTACATACCTCTGGAAATTAACTCCTTGTTGCATGTATGATATGCAAATGTATCCAACCCATTTAATAAAGTGGAACATTCAAATAGAGTGGGACATTCAACCCTCATTCTCATTTCCTTCTGTGAATATGTTTCTTTTACTGTGCTAAACTTTTAAATTAAATACAGTTCCACTTGTTTACCTTTATTTCATCTTCTTTGCTATTTGGGATTAAGCTTTAGCATGCCCTCCCCCCAAAAGAAAATCTCTAACCTTGACTTATGAACCTTTTGAACTATGTTTTCTCCTGTGTACTTCATATAGAAGTCTTTTACCCATTTAAAATTTGTTTTTGCATGCAGGTTTAGAAAGTAATCCAGTTTTATTCTTTTGCATCCAGCTATGTAGTTTTCCTAAATGGTTTGTTAAAGGAATCTTCATTCTCCATTATATGGTCTTAGATTCTTTGTCATAAATTAAATATTAATAGGCATACAAATGGAGTTTTGGCTTTAAATTCTGTTCCATTGATATGTGCTTCTATTTTTATTTCAATATCACAAAGCCATTTTTTGGTCACTACACAATACTGTGACAGACATATTACTGTCACTATATAATATAGGTTGAAGTCATTTAATACCTCAATTTTTCTTTTTCAAACACTTTTTTTTTTGCTTTTTGGGTCACATCTGGCGATGCACAGGAGTTACTCCTGGCTCTGCACTCTGGCGGTGCTCAGGGGACCATATGGGATTCTGGGAATCAAACCCGGGTTGGCTGCATGCAAAACAAACGCCCTACACGCTGTGCTATATCTCCAGCCCTTCAAACACATTTTTATAGTACTTCAAAGTCTCTTATGAGCCCAAATAAACCTTAGTACTTTTTATTGTATTTTCTTTAAAAAATATTGAATTTTAAAATTGGGAATGCATGAAATCTGTATATTGATTTTGATAAAATTAACATGTTGACTACTATAATTCTGCCTTTCATGTTCAAGGAACTGTCCTGTCACTGTCCTCCCGTTGTTCATCGATTTCCTTGAGCGGGCCCAGTAACATCTCCATTGGAGACTTTGTTGTTACTGTGTTTGGCATATTGAATACGTCACGGGTAGCTTGCCAGGCTCTGCCAGTTCAAGGAATGACTATCAATATTTCAGTATTTTGTTATATGTCTTTTAACAGTTGCTTATAGTTTCATTATATGTCTTTCACCTCCTGTTTACAATTTTTTTCCTAATTAGATTTTTTTCAGAATTATGAATGAATTTGTTCTCATTTTCTTCTGATTTTTCATTGTTCATATGTAGGAATCAATATATATTTTTATATTGATTTTATAACCAGCAACTTTCTGTACTCATTTTTTTCTAATAGCTTTTCAATGAATTTTTAGAACCTTCTATGTCTTTTTGTATCATCTGCAAATAATGATAATTTCACTCATTTATTTTGGCTTTTATATTAATCAGAAATGCTTGCCATAGTTTCATTATTTTGGGGGGAGGATAGTAGAAGTAGTCATATCCTTGTCTGTCTTGATAATGTGGTCATCCTAATACATACTTGGAACTATTCCCTTTTTTTATTTTTATCTTTTGGAGAATCTGAGGAGTATAGACAACTTCTTTATAGGTTTTTGTAAATTCCATAGTAAAGCCACATAGCCCAGAATATTAATTCTGGGGAGATTTTTTATTTTGTGTCAATTTCCATAATTTTGATCAGTGAATTGACACTTTTTTACTTCTCTGGTTTAGCCTATGTGGATTCCATTTATTTAAAAAAATTTCCATAAACACGTATTGCCATGTCTTATGTTTATTTTCTTAGTTGGACATTATTTTTTGTTTTCATATTATTTCTTCTCTTATAGTTAATATAACTTGAGGGTATTATATTTCAGATTTTTTCCAGTTTAGTATGCTTTTATTCTTCTATAGATTTTGTTTTAAGGTTGTATAAGACTTGCATGTTAAGTTCTATACTAGTGGCCTATTATCTAGATTTATATTACACTCATTTTAGTGAATCACATTTTTACTTTACCCTTAATCTAGATTGCATACGTGTGGTGGTTTACTACTTCTTTTATTTATACATTCAAACTTTATTTTTACTTATTTTTTTTTTAATTTTTAATAGTGAGACATCATGAGGTACAGTTACAGACTTACACATTTTTGTGCTTCGGTTTCAATTATACAATGATCAAATACCCATTCCTCCACCAGTGCCCATTCTCCACCACCATGGATCCCAGTATCCCTCCCACCCGCCCATCCCCCCCATCCCACCCTGCCTCTGTGGCAGGGCATTCCCTTTTGTTATCTCTTTCTTATTGGGTGTTATGGTTTGCAAAAGAGGCAATTGGTGACAATCATGTTTGGTCTATAGTCTACTTTCAGCATGCTTCTCCCATCCTGGGAGGATCCTCCCAACACCTTTATTTGGTGTTCCCTTCTCCATCTGAGCTCCCTTTTCCCCTAGCATTGTGGTTGGCCTCCAAGCCATGGAGTAAAATTCCTGGTACTAATCTTGGCCATTCTTGGGTGTTAGTCTCCAATTTTGTTACTTTATGTTCCCCAGATGAATGCAATCTTTCTGTGTCTGTCCCTTTCTTTCTGAGTCATTTCACTTAACATGATACTTTCCATGTAGTACCACTTGTATGTAAATTTCATGACTTCGTCTTTTCTATCAGCTACATAGTACTCCATTGTGTAAATGTACCAAAGTTTCTTTAACCAGTCATCTGTTCTTGGGCACTCAGGTTTTTTCCAGATTCTGGCTATTGTAAAGAGTGCTGCAATGAACAAACAATTGCAGATGTCATTTCGACTATACTTTTTTTGCCTCTCTGGGATATATTCCCAGGAATGGTATTCCTGGATCAAATAGGAGCTCAATTTCTAATTTTTTGAATCGTCCATACTGTTTTCCAAAAGGGCTGAACCAGTCGGCATTCCCAACAACAGTGAAGGAGTGTCCCTTTCTCACCACATCCCCGCCAGCACCGGTTGCTTTTGTTCTTGTGGATGTGGGCCAGTCTCTGTGGTGTGAAATGATATCTCATTGTGGTTTTGATCTGCATCTCCCTGATGATTAATGATGTGGAGCATTTTCTCATGTGCCTTTTAGCCATTAGGATTTCTTTTTTGTGAAAGTTTCTATTCATTTCATCTCCCCATTTTTTGATGGGGTTGAATGTTTTCTTTTTGTGGAGTTCAGCCAGTACTTTGTGTATCCTTGATATTAACCCCTTATTGGATGTGTATTTGGCGAATATCCTTTCCCATTCTGTAGACTGTCTTTGTATTTTGGTCACTGTTTCTTTTGAGGTGCAGAAGCTTCTTTGTTTAAGATAGTCCCATTTGTCTATCTCTGTTTTCACTTGCTTGGCCAGAGGTGTGACATCTTTGAAGACACCATTAGCTTCTATGTCATGGAGGGTTTTGCCAACTTTTTCCTCAATGTACCTTATGGATTCTGGTCTGATGTTGAGGTCTTTAATCAAATTTGATCTTACATGGAGTTAGGCAGAGATCTGAGCCCACTTTTTTGCATGTAGCCGTCCAGGTTTGCCAGCACAATTTGTTAAAGAGGTTTTCCCTGCTCCACTTCACTTATCTTGCCCCCTTATCGAAGATTAGATGGTCGTATGCTTGGGGGGAGACGTCAGTATATTCAATCTGTTCCATTTGTCTACAGCTCTGCCTTTGTTCCAGTACCATGCTGTTTTAATTATTACTGCTTTGTAATAGAGTTTGAAGTTAGGGGGGTTGATTCCTCCCATTTTCTTTTTCCCAAGAATTGCTTTAGCTATTCGTGGGGGTTTATTGTTCCATATAAATTTCAGGAGTGTTTGCTCCATTTCTTTGAAGAATGTCATGAGTATCCTGATAGGGATCACGTTGAATTTATATAGTGCTTTGGGAAGTATTGCCATTTTGACACTGTTAATTCTCCCGATCCATGAACAGGGGATATTTTTCCATTTCCTCGTATCCTCTTTTATTTCCTGAAGTAGCGTTTTGTCGTTTTCTTTGTACAGGTCCTTTACTTCCTTAGTTAAGGTGATTCCTAGGTACTTGATTTTCTGGGGCACAATTGTAAACGGGATTGTTTTTTTCATGTCACTTTCTTCTCTCTCACTATTTGGGTATAGGAAAGCCATGGACCTTTGGGTATTGATTTTATAGCCTGCAACTTTACTATACAAGCCTATTGTTTCTAGAAGTTTCTTGGTAGAGGTCTTAGGGTTCTCTCAGTATAGTATCATATCATCTGCGAATAGTGAGAGCTTGATTTCTTCCTTTCCTACCTGGATGCCCCTAATATCTTTTTCTTGCCTAATCGCTATTTGCAAGTACTTTCAGTACTATATTGAACAGCAGTGGAGAGAGTGGAAATTCTTGTCTCATCCCTGATCTTAGAGGGAAGGCTCTCAGTTTTTCCCCATTGAGGACGATGCTTGCTGTAGGCTTGTGTAGATGGCTTTAACTATATTGAGGAAAGTCCCCTCTATCCCTGTTTTGGCTAGGGTTTTCATCATAAATGGGTGCTGGATCTTGTCAAATGCTTTTTCTGCATCTATTGATATGATCATATGATTTTTATCTTTTCTTCTGTTGATATGATGGATTATGTTGATTGATTTCTGAGTGTTAAACCAGCCTTGCATCCCCGGGATGAATCCTACTTGGTCATGGTGTATGATCTTTTTGACAAGTAGTTGAATTCTATTTGCTAGTATTTTGTTGAGAATCTTTGCATCCGTGTTCATCAGGGATATCGGCCTGTAGTTTTCTTTTCTCGTGGTGTCTTTGTTTCCTTTTGGTATTAGAGAGATATAGGTTTCATAGAAACTGATTGGGAGAGTTTCTGTTTTTTCAATTTCCTGGAAAAGCATGAGAAGGACTGGCAGTAGGTTCTCTTTAAATGTTTGGAAAAATTCGCTAGTGAATCCATTTGGACCTGGGCTTTTGTTTTTGGGAAGACTTTTGATTATAGTTTCGATTTCCTTGATGTTAATAGGTCTATTCAGAAACTCCAGATCTTCTTGATCCAGCTTTGGGAGATTATAGGAGTCAAGGAATTTATCCATTTCTTCTAGGTTCTTTTGTTTCATGGCATACAGCCTTTCAAAGTATTCTCTGATGATCTTTTGGATTTCTTTGGTTTCTGTTGTGATATCCCCCTTCTTATTTCTGATTCGGTTTATTAGAGTTCTCTCTCTCTGTTTCTTTGTTTTGTGTCATCTTTCTGTAAGGGTGTGTTGTGATTGTAGGGTTTGTCTTGTCTTATAGTAGCCCCTTTAGCCCTTGTTTTAGGTTTGGTTTTGAGTCTATGAAGTTCCTGAGCTGCTGTTTATCTAGAAAATAGTGTAGCGTTCCTTCGATTTTGAGTGAGAGTTTAGCCGGATAGAGTATTCTTGGTGAAGCATTCATTTCAGTGAGTTTTTTCACTATATCTCGCCACTGCCTTTGGGCTTGGAGGGTTTCCTCTGATAGGTCTGCTGTGAATCTAAGGGGTTCTCCTTTGTATGTGATTCCTTCTTTGCCCTTGCTGCTTGCACTATTGTGTCTCTATCGGCAGCATCGATCATTCTAACTATGATATGTCTTGGAGTGTTTTTGTTCGGGTCTCTTTTTGCTGGCACCCTTAGGGCTTCTTGAATCTGAATGGCTGCATTGTGGAGCTCTGGGAATTTTTTGGCGATGATTTGTTTAACCATGGGTTTTTCATTGGGATTGTTTTCCGAGCTTCTGGTAGTCCAATGATTCTAATGTTGTTTCTTTTGGAATCGTCTCCTAGGACTCTGATTCTCTGTAGAGCTATTTTGAGGTCCTTTTCCACTGTTTGTTGTTGCATATTGGCTTGGTGCAGCTGATCTTCCAGCTCACTGATTCTTTCCTCAGCTGTGGTCATTCTATTTTTGAGGGCACAGACTGAGTTTTTGATTTCATCTATGGAATTGATCTGTGCCATTTCTGTGCGAAGCTTTCCAATTTCCGCTCTCATTTCTTCCTGTATTTTGTCAATTGCGTGATTGTTTCTTTCATGTCCTCTTTCAATTTACTGGATATCTGTCTGACTGTTTCATTGAGTTGATTGAACATCTTAATGACTTCATATCTGAATTCTTTGTTAGAGAGGTCCCTTAGGTGGCAAGCACCTACTGAGGCTTCTGGACTTTTTCCTCGTCCTCTCCCTTGTGGCGGGGATTTGCGTTGCTTCTTCATGTTGGTGTGTAGGTGTTGGGCTTAGATTTCTTGGTATGAGTAAACTATTTGGGGCTGTGTGAGCGTTGTCCTGCCCAAAATCAGGCCACGCCTGCTTTTTAAAAAGCCACGCCCACTTCTAAAGTGACCACACCCCCACGGATACCTGGTGTGTGTTGGGGGAGTAAAGACTGGGTGGGGAGAAGAGACCAGCTCAGCTTGGGCGGCGGAGAGAGAGAGGCAGAGTGGCTCAGATCTGCTTTGTCTCCCAGTATCCGGGGGATGCCTTGGGGCTTGCATGGTGAAGTCCAAGTCCTGGGTTCGAGAAGCGGCGGGAAAACTGACCTGGGTGGGGAGAAGAGACCAGCTCGGCTCACGCGACGGAAAGGGCTGGTTTACTACTTCTAAGTGAGAATATATTTTCATTTTGTAAGAGTTGCGTTAATACTTTTTCTTAAGGCTAGTTAATGGTAAGAGTTGCTTTAATTTCTGTTTCTCTGAAAAACTCTATCATTCTTTCTATTTTAAATGGAACCTTAGCATTCTCAGTTGAAATTCCTTTCTTTATTAATGTTCCACTGTGTATTATGTACTGCAACATTCTTATCCACTGAAGGATGTCATGTTAAGCAGAATAAGTTAGAGGGAGAAAGACAAATACCAGGTGCCCCTCTTATCTGTGGTATATAGAGTGCAAAAACAAGAAAATAGAAGATACCAAACTGTTTGACCCTAGACTACAGAAATTAGAATGCCATCAAAGGGAAAAATGGAGGTGGACATGAGGGAGGCAAACTATGTGTCCAGTGTCATAGGATCATTGGTCGGGGTCTCAGACACTTGGGAGGTACAGATGTGAGGTCACAATATACACCAAAACCTTAAGAGAAATTAATATTATAAACATGTGAACCAAACTTATAGTCAAATCAAAAAAGTAATCTTGGCTAAGGAGGCAGGGTGGAGGGTGGGAGGGAACCCTGGAACTGTTATGGAGGGTTGACAATACTTGTGGTAGTTTGGAAGTTGAAACAATGTATGCCTTAAACTCAATTATTATTAATACATTGTAAATCACAGTGCCTAATAACTTAAAAATTTTAATATCTCATGCCATTTCCTTTTATGTTGTTTTATTTTTGTTAAAAAATTTGAGGATAATTGTATAGGATTT
Source organism: Sorex fumeus (assembly GCF_029834395.1). NCBI lineage: Eukaryota > Metazoa > Chordata > Mammalia > Eulipotyphla > Soricidae > Sorex > Sorex fumeus. The sequence continues at coordinate 19,498,048 of NW_026606075.1, read as the reverse complement.
CCCTTAAATGTCATTAATCTTTCCTTAGATACATAATATTCTGTTCTTGCCTTTAGTTTCTCACACTTAATTATGTGTTAGGGGCATTTGATAGTGTTTATTTTCTTTGAGACTCTTTGAGCCTTTTGTAGTTGGATGTTTATTTCATTCCCCAGGTTAAGACGGTTCAGGCTCTAATTATTTCAATTAGAATTTCCTTTTACTTTCCCTCCTTTATTTCTGGGATCCCTATCTTGTAGATGTTGTTCCTCTTCATGTATTTTCATAGGACTCATACATTTTTGGGTTATACCCACCAGTGCTCAGGAATCACTCTTGGTGGTAGTCGGAATCAAACTGGACTGTATTAGTTAGCCTAACTCTCATTCTGTTTTTATATTTTACAATTAATTTTTCTTGTTGATGTTCTGTTTTTACTGTTTTCCATTGATATACTTGCCAACTCATCAACTCCATTGACTATTTTTTTGTTTAATGTTACGCATCTCTATTGAATTTTTTTGCTATTATTATATTTTATTAAATTAATTATTTCTTTTTGAAGATTTTGCATATTTTTCTGTCCTTGTTATATAAATCTCATCTTGTTTATGGTTTTTCTTATTTCATTTAACATTATTTTAACTGTTGTTTAAAAGCTCTTCTCAGGCAAGCCACCCAGTTTCATTGCATTATAACTTTTTTCTTTTTCCCTCCATCCATCACTTGTTACACATAACTTTGTTTCTTCATTCTGCTTAAGGTTGCATTTTAATTTCTGTGTATTGACAAGAGCAGTTAATTGAAGCAGAAGAAAATAAAGAGTTTTTTAATGGATATACCATGATTCTAGCCTTCCTACAGGCTTCTAGTACCTGAGCAGGATCTGGGGAGTCAAGGTCTGTCAGCAACCATCCTCACTTCCATAGTCCAGGATTTTCCAGCCACTTCAGAGTATAAGTTATAGATCAACTGTAATATATTCCTATTTTGTAGTTTCTGCTTCCCAATTCTTCTATATGGTAAATATGGAGGAGTGTGATCTGGGGCTGTGGTCATGCTAGTTTAAACCATATTCAGAGGGGGCTATAAGGAGGATTATTCTATTATTCTATAAATGCCTTCAGTAAGCAGCTACCAGAAGCAAGCATTTAGTTACACCAAACTCTGGCTAGAGGCAGGAAGTACCATAGTTGATACAACCCCAGTGATGATTTAGGCATGGATAGAACAGACACTGCATAACTAAAGGCCCAATGAAGAGATGACCCACTGTAATGAGGCCACAAGCGGCAAGGGGTGCCTTTTAGCTTCCATATAATTGCTCAAGGCTCATATCCAATGATCTGAACCTGGGGGTAACAGACTCTTGTGAGTCATCACCAAGCCCAGTGAACCACCTGCTTGGCCTCAGGTATCTCCAGAATCAGGCTTATGAAGCATCATCTCTTGGAAGCTGGGCTCTGTTTTTGTTTCCTGTCCCTCTCGGTCCCTATATTACTACTATGTACCCATCTCTCAATACTTGACCCTACAACTCTGCTTTCCAGTATCTCTGCTCTCTGGAAGATTCCCTCCCCCTTAGTTTTCCTGCTATCTGTGATCCCCTCCTGACACACTTCCAACAAATCATGTTTTTCATGTTAGTGTGTGATCTGTAGTCTCAAAAACTTGGCTCCTAATTACAGCTTTCCCCCTTTCTCTTAAGTAGTAGTCTCTCCCCACCACCACTCCTCATGCATGCTGGGTGATGTTTGGCTATAGGTATTCTCTCATTTCTCTCACCACGTCTCCCTTTGGAGACACTGTACTTCTGGCTGTTGGGTTCTTTTTCAGAGTCCAAATTTCCCTTAATTAATCATTTAATTGAAAATGCAAGGCCAAGTCTCAGTTCTTTATTCATATTTCAAACTTTCTATCACTTGCCTAGTATATTTGTTCAATTGATGCTCACAGTAATCCCCTGTTAGTTTGGGGTTATTTTTATCTTATAATAGATAGCTTAGAGATACTTAGAGGAAAAACTTAAGAGCAAAACTTGCATATAGAATCCACAGAACAAGGAGGTGGCAAATGTAAAATCTGAACATAGGTTGCTTGTTGCCGGGAAAGTTCTTTTAAATATAATGTGATGGTCTGTTGACTTTTGCTGTTTACTGCATGAGCTCCCTTCTGCAGTGCTTTGGAAAAATTGGAAATATCTTAAAATGTTACACATGATAAATGTTTGAAAATCTTCATTAAAACAAGCATGTAGCTTAGTCAACCATTAAAATTTGTATAAACTTAATGTACAATAAAATGTTTCAATTTGAAATTAAACAGATTAAAACAAATATCCAGTTGAATTCCCAGAATTGTCAGCTGTTCACTCTGTACAGTCAATTAGACATTATCAGCTGTTTGTGTGATCAAGATTTTTATTGAGTTAACCACCAGCCTTTCTGTGTTGTGCGTTACTATGGCTGCTACTGCAGCTTTGAGAACCTCTGACAGAAAGAGACAAGCACACAAGAGCTGACTGGTGGTTTTCCCACTAAAAATCCTAAATGAATACGGACTTATTGGTAATTACTTTTGATAAAGACTAGACACTCAGTAAAGCTATCTCTAACATTCTCACAAGGCATCTCTCTTTCTCATGTATATTTAAAACATACCGAACAAAAGCCAGTGTCAACAACATTATTCCCACATAACTATTTCTTTCATGAACTGTCCAGAAGCCTCAAAGTCTTGAAAATGTTTCACAATTGAACTCATGGGTTTTCACAGATAGCAGAAAAAACTTTTGATGGAGCAGATCTAGAAAAGAATGAGTGAGACTGAGAGGAAGAATAATGATTTTTTACTTTAAATTCGCCTTTGCTCCTAAACAGGCTTTGATGATGGGAACTCATCTTTGGGTAATCATGGCTTTTAAAGGTGTTCAGTGATAGGTTGGAAAAATAGTACAGCAAGTAGGGTGCTTGTCTTGCATGTAGCTGACCTGGGTTAGAGCACTTGCAGTGGGTACAGTCCCCCAGCCGGCAGAAATGGTCCCTAAAAAGTACAGAAGCAGGAGGAAACCCTGAGCACTGCTGGGTATGGTCCCCGAACCAAAAACAGTAACAATGAATTGGTGATATGACAACATATTGGCATTTTTCTTATTTGCAGAGGTAAAGTTGCCATAAAAGACATGAAGAACATTTTTGATTTTGAGCTTTATTAGGAAATATCTCCCCTTCCCTTTCACATACCATAAAAACTGACCCTCCTCCATCCCCACCCCCCACCTCTCCATGGAGTTTAGGGACCTTTGTTAGTTCTGTTCAGGATGAGGGATGTGTGAGATAAAGGGGAGATAGCACTTCTCACATTGAACCATACTTCCTTAAGGATCCACAGTAGGGGGGTGGGGAGAAGGGAGCTCCTGGGAAGACAAGCTTGTGTTTTCAAACTTGATGAATGTTTCCCTAGTCCCCTTCTGTCTTTCTCATTGTTTCTGCTGGCCTAGGGCCTCTCTTCTCTTTGGCTGCTCCCACATTGATTTTCTTACTGCACTGGCTGGTTAGCATGTTAAATATCATGAGAATAAGCTGCTCCCTGTCCTGGCATTGATTTTTGAAGGAAACATTTCCTTCCCTTGTGCAAGCCAAGAAGTTACTTCCATGGGGAGAAAGTTGGAGTGCTGATTGGAAACATGCATGATTGCTGGTTTAAATTTGGCTTATTTGCAACAGACAGAGGTTGGGAGAGATAGGAGAGCGGGCTTCTCCTGGTTATGTGGTGGTTCCCACATCTGCTTCTTATTAGGGACACTGCGGAGAAAAGATTTTGAAATTAACTTAGTTGTGGAATAATAAAGTAGGTCTTTTAATATAGGGGATTATAAATGATTACCCTAGAAAATGAAGGGACAACTTTTCCTTTCCAGGGTCCCTTCCTTTTTCCATGGTTGGTTTGGCACAAAAAAAAAAAAAAAAAAAAAAAAAAAAGAAGCTGGAGAGGTATCCTGTATTCTGTCTCCAGGGAATAAAGGTGATATTTTGCTCCTTATTTCTAAGGGGCTAGATTCAGGTTTTAAAGACACAGAGCTACAGACAGGGATTTACATATCTCTAGGCCATCGGAGAGTCCCTGGTCCTTTGGGACATACAGCATCCTGGGAAGATTTTAGTGACACACAAAGATTTCTGACTGTAAAGAGAGGCAGGGCTGCTGACCTTAGCAGTTCTGGAGCATTCTCTAAATAGATATAGAAACAAAGGTCCTTAAAAAAAATGCAGCACGATTTCTTGATAGTTTCTTTTCATTCTAGCTACTAAATCTGTTTAGAAGTTAGCATCATAATAAGAGGAATTACAGTTCTAAATGCTATCCTCTATGAATTTTAGTCTTTGTTAAATTGTTTTTCTTTCTTTCTCTGCATAGGAGAGATCTTGCTACTAAAGAAGCAATGGGGGAAACTCTCTGCTCATAGACGATAATTCTGAATACTGCTGATAACCTCTAAGATAGCTTTGTTTTAGAAGCAAAGTCTTAGAGTTGCATTAGGTAGTTTAAACCCTGAGTTGAATCTGACCAACATTTGGGATTAGACAAGAGGAAATCTGAGAGCTGAAATGTAAAGGTAGATGGTATCTCAAATTTATTTCTAGGCTACATTCAATTGCCAAAATTTGGGGAGTTTTCTCACAGGAACATTCTTACCAGAGAAGTCTCAAATTAGGACCAATAACCATCCATTTCATATGTATATATCTTTAGGCAAGTTACTCAGTTACTTTCTTTACTTATCATCTAATTCCACTACTATTTAATTTTCTCTTATTAAAATCACCTGAATTTATTGATTTTAAAGTTATTTTAACTAACTTTTGGGGTTTTCTGATCATAAAATCATTTGGATTATCAGGAAACGAAGGTTTATGGTAAAGACAGATTTTATTTTGTGCTTAATAATTTTTGCATTGTTTCATCTGGGGAACATAAAGTAATAAAATAGGAGACTAATGCCCAAGAATAGCAGAGATAAGTACCAGGAGGTTTACTCCATGGTTTGGAGGCCAGCCACACACGCTAGGGGAAAAGGCAGCTTGGATAGAGAAGGGAGGATTCCCACAGGATGGGAGATGCGTGCTGGGAGTAGACTTTAGGAACATGATTGCCACTCAATGCCTCTTTTGCCAACCACAGCACCCAAAAGGAGAGAGAGAACAAAGGGGAGTGCCCTGCCACAGAGGCAGGGTGAGATGGGGACATGGAGGGTGGGAGGGATGTTGGGATCGGTGGTGGTGGAGATGGGCACTGGTGGAGGAATGGGTATTTGTTCATTATATAACTGAAACACAAGCACAAGAATTTGTAAGTCTACAACTGTACCTCATGGTGTTTCACTGATAAAAATCTAAAAAAAATTAATTTTTGCATTGTTATTTGATAATTTCTATGCTAGAGAATAAGCAAAGTCCCATTTTATGCCTCAACTGAGAGAAAGAAGATGTAATTGAAATAACTTGTCAGTCATCTTGGGTCTGAGTGGAAAAGACAATGCTTTACAAATCAGTATCAGTGACAGGTCCTGCCCAAGTTTGACTCTGAAAGGAAGAGATGTCTCTAGTCTATAGTCATACTTCTGAAATGGTTAGAGGGAAGTTTCACTTCAGAGGGTCATTACTGACTAACAATTCATTTTTTCAAAAAATATTAAATAACCTTTGAAATGATATCAATCTCAAAAACAAAGTTTGAAAACTCTTTGTCAGTGAATTACAAAAATATCTAACTAATGTGAGATAAATAAGAACCACCAAAGCTCTCTAATCTGTGGGTAAAATTGCACTTTATGTCTTGAGTTTGCAAGTAATGTGCCAGGGTCTTTCCAGCTTTTCAATTTATTGTCTAGAATATGTTTTCAAGTTCTGTGAGTCATTGACTTATCTTCTACTTCTAGCTCAAATTTTCCACTTATTCAGGGAGTCTTACTGGTCATGCTCTGTTAGTTGAATGACTGGTGTCTGGATTTTTACCTGTGGGCCAAGAGACCATTCTTGTCTGTGTCATCATTAGCTTCCAGGAAACTGACCCTGGAGAGCTCTATACAGATTTTTCCCTTAGAGTCATGTACATAGCAGTGATTCATGACGTTGGCATATTAGGAACAAATTAGAATCATAAACCAGTTTGGTTATCTATCATTTTTCAAATGTCAACCCATTAAAGAACAACATGGAAAGATTTAGGTTTTATTGAAACAAAACCACCTACGAGTATATGAACTCCCATTTAATAACTCAGAATCTGGTGAACAAATGTCTTGGCCAAGATCACAAAGGTAGTTAAGGGTAGAGAGGGGAGAAGTCAGGTAGATTCACTCAAAAAGTGATCACATGGTTCTAGCGAATCATCTCTAAGATCTTTGCTCCTTATCCTCTCTGAACCCCACCACTTTTCCTAGTAAGAGTATGGTTCATTTTTCAAATAAGTGTATTAAAATAATAATTTGAAGATCAAGTAAGAAGGCAACAAATAAACCAATGTCCTAGTGGGTTCATCTCATTTAGCTTATAGGATGGAAATAACTTAACCCAAGTTTGTTAGCATTGTTTAGGCTTTTTTTCTTGCTCTACAGAAACTAAAAATATACTTCTGACAACATCAATGGAAGAAGTATGTCAAACACATTGTTAGCATTGACCCCAAAGCATTTTTTATATAATTATTTGGTTTTGGGGCTACACCAGGCAATGCTTAGGGGTTAGTCCTGACTCTACTCAGGAATCACTCCTGGCCTTACTTGGGGACCATATGGGATGTCAGGGATCAAACCTGGGTTGGCTGTGTGCAAGCAAACCTCCTACTCACTGTACTATCTCTCTAATCCCCCAAATTTTACTCTTTGAGATAGAGACCTAAGTTTGTAAAAAGAAACAGTTAATGAAACACAGGCAAAAGTCATTCACTTCTAGAACAAAAAACCAAATATATCCTGGTCAACAATATATTTATGTAATGGAATTTCTAGGGAGAACTTTTGCAATGACCATTTAGTGTATTAAATTTTTATTTTCACAAATTGTGCTCCTGAAGCAGATGTAAATTGCCCACAAATTTCATTCATTTGTGTTAGATAAAGTAAAGGAACAAATAAGACAAAGGAAAGCAAAAACAAGTCCTTAAACTCTGGCAACACGATGGTGGTTACTAGAGGGGAAGGCGGTTGTGAGTGGGTAAAACAGCTAAAGGGGTCAGCCTGTATTTTGCCACATTAAATGTCTAATGGGTATTAGGGCCATGTATAATCTAGGGACTATATTTTGCTGGTGGGAAGCTGAATCTCAGAACTCACTGGGAATTTGTGTGCCCTGAAAACAATTCCTTAAACTAATGATAGCCTTAAGCTAGAGACCACACCCTCTTGTTCTCATTTCTTTCTTTTTTTTTTTTTAAATTAAATCACTGTGAACTACATTTACAAAACTTTCATGTTTGAGTTTCAGTCATATGCTGATCGAACACCCATCCCACCACCAGCGTACATTTTCCACCATCAATGTCCCCATTTCTTTTTCATCTAATTCTTTAGGAATTTGGGATAGAAAAGTGAGAAAGAATGGTCATTTTTTAAAAAATAGGAATGTAGAAAATACTGCCTTGATATTCTTTGATCATATGACACATATTAAAAAAAAAACGGGACAAATAGCGCTTTGCCGATCAATAGTTCTAACACCCTCTCCTCCCTAGTACTTAGTTATGGCTGGTCAGGAACTCTGGCAAACAAAGTGGCCATCCAAGCCACGTTGTCCTGTGTGGAGCTTGCTGCCTATTCCTCTTTGGTCAGTATTTTAGGAATATTTAACTTTGTTGGATTAGTGTTGGCAGGTTTGTTTGATTTAAGTACATTAAATAAAACCACAGCCATTTAATTACAAGAAATGGAAGGTAATTCCCTAATGGCTAAGACTGTTATAGAGGTAGTCATAACAGCTTTCTTCATATTTTCCATTTTTCACAATTTCGAACAATCCAGAGTGAGAGAGCAGCCTGCTGAGTCTACTGCCAGAGAACTAGACACCGAGACAAAAAACATCAGTGATGGTCAGTTCCCCTCAGGAAACCCTGCTGTTTTGAAAAAACATGAAATCATGAAACCTTGCTGGAGCCCTTAAGGAGAACTATCAACAGTAAAGGAAATTCTGAGAGTTGTTGGAGATATTCATTTCACCCTGAAGAACACTATGGGTTTGATTCTGCTTTATGTGTGAAGCCAATAAATAGGATCTTTCCCCTTCTCCCCTCCTCTGCCCTTCTAGTAACCCCTTTAGAACCGATTCCATCTCAGATCACTACAGAATACAGCTACAGAAATTCAAAAGAAATAGAAGCACAATATTGAATCATGCTCTTTTATATGTCTCAACCTTCACCACAGCTAACACAGACTTTTAGCAAAGCCTAGGGCATTCTTTTTTAAAATTCTTTGAGACAAGGGGAAATAACAACAGGTGACACTTCAACAGCAGCTGTGGTGGCCAAAGACTATTGCTTCCTTTGCTTTGTGGCTTTGTAGAATCATCAGAAAGTACAAGCAAAAAATAAAAGCCAGATGACATGATTCTCTAGGAAACATTTTTCAGACTTTGATATGGTTACTAGGATAAAGACCGTTGCAGATAATTAAATTTTGTCTATTATTTGCTAGTGTATTCTAAGAAAAATTATTGAGTGCTTGGTATGTGGCTCAAGTGGAAGAAAACATGTTTTGCATGTTGGTGGGGGTTCTATGTTTAATCCTGGCTCAGCACTGCTCCTTTTCCCTTCCAGCATCACCCAGTGTGGCCCTGGTGGTCATCAAGATTAGAGAATACTATTGTTTTGAGTACCACAAAGAGTGATTCTGGGTCTCTGAGCACCACTGGGTGTGATCCCCAAAACAAAATTAATGAATCAGAACAAAATAAAGCAAAAACCATCAGATTATTGTTGCCGTTGTAGGAAGTTGTAGAGTACATTGTGAATAAAGAAATTATAGATTCTTTTTCTCTCTGTTCTTCACTTGCATGTATTGCAATGGTAATTCCAAAATTACTCCTTCACATACATATTTATTATCATAACTCTATTTTTATCTTTAACCTTTATAATTATCTAATATTTGGAAGATCTCATCTCAGTATTCCCCACTGTAATGAAAGTTTCAAGAGATTGAGAATTTCTTTTGCTATGTGCTCACATTATTTATGCTTGTGGTATCTAAAATAGTACTTGAAAATAGGCACTCAGTAAATATTTATTTAACACATGAATCAATTAATAAATGAAGTAGTTAGTGGCAAAAACATAATGGCAGAATATCTCCAAAGAATTTTTAAGAGACAAATAAACATGGAGTCCATCTTCCACAAGAAACAAGAAGGCTCACTTTGTGCTCAGCATTGTTTGAATAATCTATTGCAAGGAGAGTATTTTAGCCCTGTGGAACTATCTTCAATTGCATAACAACTTGACAAAGAAGAGAGAATGAGGATGGCAGAGGAGGGCTGACTAGTGAGGACTACCTCACAGTTTTACAGCAGACTTTGGGGAATATGGATGACAGTGGGTTTTTCTCTATTCAAGTTATAAGGAATGCCTTGAAAGTTTGGGGTTAAGAACTAATCCTGTTCCATGGTCCAGAGAACCAGAGGCTCAGGATTGATCCCATAAATGAGAAGTCATTTATATGCAAGTATAAAGAACACTGGTTTACAGTTAGAAAGTTAGGAAACCAGTGGTTCAACTTGAATTCTCTCTTGACGGGTCCAGAACTAATATCAGATACATACCTTGCACTTTTCTTGACTCAGTTACAACAGGAAGGTTATTCTGTATTTGTGGTAAAGGGGGATCTGCCAGACCGTGAAGCCGACAAGCTCCTGCAGATGATCAGGGTCCAACAGATGCAGCGACCAAAGATGATTGAAGAATTAGCATAGCTGAAGGAACAGAGAATCCAGAAGACAGAACTGGAGTGAATTTCGGAATCCAATGATGGGTCGACAGTGGAGGATGAAGAGGAGGAAGACCTGCAGAAGGTGCTTGTGCTGAGCCGCCAGGAAATTGACCTGGAAGATGAGGAGGTGGATCTCTGCAGGGCCACTTAGCTCAGCATGCAAGGTCGTTCTAGAAGTATATCTCAAGATACCCCACAGTCATCACACACCTGACTTCAGAAGAACTCCGGAAGAGAAGAGAAGCCTACTTTGAAAAGAAGCAGAAGGAGCAGTGAGATCCACCCAGACAACAAACGCACCCGTGTGAAAGGCCGACCACAAGTCCCGGGGCCCTCGGCAGTGATCTAGTAGATTCTATGAGTGAAGAGGACATGCTTCAAGCAGCCTCTGCTTCAAATTAATTTAGAAACTGTTCAAAATAATCTCAAAACAGAAGGAAAATAATAATACCTTTTAAAAATCATTTAGATATTCATACTTTCCAACATTATCCTGCGTGACAATAGCATAGGATCCATTTTGGCAATGTGTCAAAGAAAAAAATGTTCAACAGAGGAATTAAGAGTTTGGTTGGTTTGAAAACAGATTTGACAAAAGTGAAAAAATACATCATTTGTAGGACTCACTAATGATCCTCCAGATAGTAGCCAAAGAGGTGTTCAGCTATTAAAGACATTGAAAATTGTTTTCTTAAAAAAAAAGAATTTTTAAAAGAGGGGGTATAGTGCTGCCAGCTATACCTGTGGGGTGAGTGCATCAGCAGCCTGATGGTGCCAACAGATTTCCAGATACCCCAAAATTGCTGCTGTGCCTTAGACCAGACCCCAGCAACTTGGGGTCAAGTTTAGTAAAGTAAAAGTAAAGGCCCTCCCGTTGATCACCGATTTGCTCAAGTGGGCCCAGTAACGTCTCCATTGGAGACTTTGTTGTTACTGTGTCTGGCATATCGAATACTCTCGGTAGCTTGCCGGGCTTTCCGAGAGGGGCAGAGGAATCGAACTCGGGTCGGCCATGTTGGCTGCGTGCAAGGCAGACGCCCTACCCGCTGTGCTATCGCTCCCAAGAAATTAAATGGCCAAAAGTTAGGTACGTGGGAGACATACCCATAAACCACCTCTGGCTCAGCTATATAAGTTCATTTATTGGCTTTATTTCAGAGACCCATAAATCTCGAAAGAGATCAAAAGATTAGAACCTGTAGTGAAGAGAAACCCATGACTGAGGGCTCCAGGCTTGTTTGGATCAGAATTGGGCCTCCTCCCCCCAGGTCCCCAGCTTTCCAGTAGTTTGGCAGTCACACCCACAAACTGCCCCTGGTGCCATGGAATCTCATCCATGGTCAAGACTCAGAGACTATAAACGCAAGCTCCTGGAAGAGAGCGCTGTAGAATGCCCTGACCCCGAGCCAGGCTATCTTCACCAGGGCACCTTGTAGGGGGGGCAGGTTGAGTTTCTGTCCCTGCCCAAGTAAAACCCTGGCAGCTGAAAACCTCCAGAACCCAACCACTGCCATGCGCAAGGACACTCTCCACACACTTGGATGATCCTCACCCAAGAGGGGACGAGCATCACCCAAGATGGGATGAACCTTACCAGAGAGCAGACTGGCAGGAAAATCCAGGTATGCGGGAATTTGTGACTGAGATCTCCAGGCCTCCTCCCTGAAAGGTCCCCAGTTTTCCAGAAGCTTGGCAATCACACCCACAAACTGCCCCTGGAGCCACATAATCTCATCAATGGCCAAGATCCAGGGACTATAAACTAAAGCTTCTGGAAGAGGACGATACAGAATTTCCTGGATATTATATTCTATCCATAACAAGCAATACAAAACAAATTATCTAGCATTGCCTTTTCGGCAGTTTTCAGTGGTGGTGAGACTGGCATCAAAATATTGAATGTAACCAAAGTAGAGAGAGAATAGGGGGAAATTGTCTGCCACAAAGGCAGGGGAAGGATTGGAACGGGGTTTGGTGGGGAGGGGATACTGGGGATTTGGGTGGTGGAAAATGTGCACTGGTGAAGGTATGGTGTTTGATGATGTATGACTGAAGCTCAAACATGAAAGCTTTGTAACTGTATCTCACGGTGAATCAAAAAAAGGGGGAATAATAGTAATAAAATAATAAAATAAAATTAACATTCAGAATAGAATAAAAAAAGTAACGTGGAGTTCATGCTCAATTTGATGGCTGAATAAATAGCAGTACTCCTACATTATTAAAAAAAGAATTTTTAAAACAAATTTAACTCTATTAGTCAGTTTTTATTGCATTTGGTTCCCAACTTCATAGACATTTTATTGTTTCTTCTCCAAACATGTCAGGAATGATGACGGTGAAAACACAATTAATTACATCTTTAAGTATTTCCTCTGATCTATATATAAAACATGCCTGGAAACAAAGGAAATCATATTTGCCTGGAAAGCCTTGTTCTTATAAACTAAGTTGTATACTGATAAAAGACTTCAAAATCATCTGCTAAAATATATTAATTGGGTCAAACTTATATCATTTTGCTAAAATTCTATCAAAAGTGCTTTGGAAAAAGCAAAAAAAAATTAAAATCTATATATTGACTTTGGATAATTACATAAGCAGTAACATTAATCTGTATTATAATTTGATTAAGGATCAATATAAAAATTCTGATTTATAATGCTTGGCATTAGAGATCTGGTAGATGCTGAAAATATTGAACCAAAGGAAGAGGAAGAGTTAGAGCCTTGTAGAAAATACAAGGCCACAATGATACCAAACTTACATCATAGTCTTTATCCTTGTAGTTGAAATTTCAACAAGAACAAAGTATTAGCAAGGTAGAAGTTATTGAACTTTTCATAAAAACAGTTCAAGTACATCTGAGAGGAGAAAATAAAACTAAGATAGAATGAGAACTAATTTTGGGGAATATGAATATAAATAGATACGTGTTCTAAAGGAAAGAACAAAGGAGGACAATTAAAAGAATTATTTTATGGGGTCTTAAATACTAGCAAATTGAAACAGGTATAATTTAATAGAAAAAAATTGATGTGACTTACAAAAGACTACTTTTTTCAAGTTTTTTTATCTTTTTTTAAAAAAATTTTTATTAGTGAGACACCATGAGGTACAGTTGTAGACTTACAAATTTTGGGGGTTTCAATTATACAATGATCAAATACCCATCCCTCCACCAGTGCCCATTTCCCACCACCACAGATTCCAGTATCCCTCCCACCCCCCATCCCCCCAACCCACCCTGCCTCTGTGGCTTTTGGCAGGTGAGATGAAATGGTGTCACGTGGACACTATGTTGATCTCAGCTAGACCAGAAGAAAACACCAACAAGATTGCTCATGACTTAAAAAAAAAAGTAACAAATCTTGAAATTTTGAAACAGAATATCTACTGAACAATAAAATCAAAATCTTAAAAGTTTTTCATAGGCCCCAAATGAAATCAGTAATACTCTTAGTGAAGAAACAAATTTAAAGTTTTATCTGACAGAGGAGATACCAAGACAACATTGGTAGCAGGAAAAAAAAAACTCTCTCTGATAATTAATAACAAATGGCTTACCTCACCTGAGTTTCTGGTTTAAATTCAGTTAATTTTGTGATAAAAAATTTATTTGAGATTTATTTTAATATAAACAAAGCTTGGCACCAGTCAGAATGAAATATTTTCTATGGAGGAACCCAATTTTAAATCAGGTTTCTTAGAATTACCATAGACAAAAACCACAATCAGAAATAACAAATAAGATATCACAAGGGAGATTCAACAGGAAATAATTATAGAGCTTAGCTCTGTACCACTATGCTAATATATATAATATATATATACATATAACATATATATAACATATACACTTATGTGTGATACATATACACTTATATGTTATATATACATATTCTAGGTACATGTTAAGACATTTAAAGACATGAAATAAAGAGAAGAAAAGAAAAAATGAAAAGAAAGAAAAAAGAAAAAATGAAGTGTATAGAAACTAACAAAGAATTGAAATAAAAATCATTGGAAGCAGACAAAACAGATTGAGTAGAATTGGAGAAAAAAATTAGAAAAAAATGAAAACTAGAGCTGAAGAAATTTTCCAGAATATAATAGAAAAGTAAAGTTGTATAAGTGATGGAAAAAAATTAAAAGATAGAGGAAATAGAAAATCAAAACACAATTGAGGTATTAGATCAGCTGAAGAAAGTGAGGAATATTAAATTTTTGAAGACACTAAGGTTAAGAATTTTCTAGAATTGATAGCAAGTAATCTGACATTAACCTAAAAAATGCCAACAAATATCGAACAGGATAAATTAAAAGATATTATTTATTAACATGTATCAAAGTCAAATAATACAACACCAGAGATAAGGAAAAAGTTTTAAAAAATGGTTCCATTAGTTTGGTGCAGTCACTTAACTCCAACAAAAATTGGTTAAATAACTTGAAACACTATTTTAAAGTACTGAGAAATGATTATCAATTCAACTGTTTATTAAAAACTACCATTAAAAATATATTCAGAGAAACCGATCTATTATTGCTAGATCTCCACTAAAGAAATTTCCGAGGATTGTATTACAGAAAATAGAAATTGCTCATGGATGGAGCAGAGAATGGTAAAACAGAAAACTAAAAGGTATTGATATTAAAATGTTAACAATAATAAATAATAGCAACAATCATAGTACCTAACATGGGAAACTTTTAAAGGATAAACTAAAATAGAGATAATCAAAAGCTTGTAATATGGAAGAGATATCAAGAGTTAAAATAGTAAAAATATATAGGTGAAGGGTCTTTTTTTTGTTTGCTTATTTGTTTGTGTCCAGTTTTGGGGGCTATACCCGGTGATGCCCGGGTTTACTTCTGGCATGTACTCAGGAATCCTTTGAGACAAGGATTGTGCTTTGGAACCTATTATGTGATACGAGGAATAAAACCCAGGTCATCCGTGTGCAAGGCAAGCTATATGCAAGGCAAGCACTCTACCCAACTGTACTATCACTCTAACCCCTAAGGATGTTTTTTAGTTTTAATATGGAGCGATAGCACAGCGGTAGGGCATTCGCCTTACAAGCGGCCAACATGGCCGACCCGAGTTCGATTCCTCCGCCCCTCTCGGAGAGCCCGGCAAGATACCGAGAGTATTTGATATGCCAAACACAGTAACAACAAAGTCTCCAATGGAGACGTTACTGGGCCCGCTCGATCAAATCGACGATCAACGGGAGGGCCTTTACCTTTTACCTTATGATAAAAATATTTATGAATACTAAAATAATAATTAAGATTCAGAATTATATATAAAATAGCAAACACAAAGAAACAATGCATGTAAAATGGTTGTTTTATTATAGTAAAAATAATGGAGCTATAAAGATAAAATAGCATTATTAACTAGAATACTCCACTACCTCCACTATACAGCCGCCATCACGCTCCAGGACACTTTCCGGATGCTTGGGCCAAGACTCACGCAGGACTGAAGCTCCACAGAACAAGATAAGCAGAACTCTAATACCTTGGACTCCAGGCTCAATGGACCCGGGGACAGAGATCCTCTGCGCTCCCACCAACCACAGGTGATGAAGGGATTAAAATTAGGACCCCACCCTACCCTGCCCTGTCTGCTTCTACCAACCGCCAGAGACCCAGAGATTGAATTGCTCACAGAAGACCCATCCTACCCCTACCAGTACCAGATAAATACCTCACCAGCAGACCTCTACTACCTTCACTACCTCCACTACCCAGCCGCTGCCATTCTCCAGGATGCTTTCCGGACTGCGTGGCCGCAAAGTGGCCATGCAACACATTATAAGACAACACCCATCTTCCAGAATTGCTGCACCATATTTGATAGGGTTCAAATATGGTTTGAACCATGGTAACTACTACAAGGGCTATTAGAGGCCGCCCCAAAAGTTTCTATCCCTCTCGGAGAGCCTGGCAAGCTACCGAGAGTATTCTGCCCACACAGCAGAGACTGGCAAGCTAATCATTGTGTATTCGATATGCCAAAACCAGTAATTACAATGGGTCTCATTCCCTTGATCTTGAAGGCGTCACCAATATGGCAGGGTGAGAAGGATGAGGAAGGAGAGGCTGATAAAATCTCAATGTTAAACTAGGCTGCCAAAACGAAGAAAGACAAAAATGATTGTCTGTATTTTCAATGCACGTATGCTAGTATCAGATGGGTCCATCAAGGACCTGATGGTACAAGCGCAAAAGATTAAGTATGACATCATTGGTCTGACCGAGACAAGAAGGCATCAATCACATCATGCCGTTTTTGACACTGGAGAAGAACTCTTCCTCAGAACATATGATAAAAGAGGCATCGGAGGCATCAGTGTCCTTGTCAACACGAACTTGGCCATGAGCATTGATTCATTCAAATGCCTAACAACCTGAATCGGAAGATTACACTTGAATAGATGTGGCTCACTGCCGGCAGTTTCTATATTCATTGTCTACACACCAAAGTCCAATTATGATGGAGAAATTTGGAAGTTCTACATGGAGCTGGAGAAGTTCTATAAAGCAGACCATACCTTCTACAAGATCATTGTCGGTGATTTTATTGCCAAGATAGGATTGAGAAAATCAGCCGAAGAACTCCACATCGGAACCCATGGCCTAGAATGGAACAAACAGGGTGATAGACTGTCTGAGTTCATCATGTCAACCAAAACCATCCAAGGTAACTCACAGTTCCAAAAGACCAAATCTAAACGTTGGACATGGGAGTCTCCTGGTGGATGGTTTCACAACAAAATAGACCACATCATATTCAATCGATGGTTTTGCCTGAGCGATGTTGCTGTTGTCCCAAAATTCCAAATGGGATTGGACCACTCTCTCCTTTGTGCAAAATTCTACTTCACAGAGCAGGGAGAAAGGGCAGGTTTTTGGGTTTTTTTTTCTTTTTTTCTTTTTCTTTTTTTGGGTCACACCAACCCCTCTCAGAGAGCCTGGAAAGCTACCAAGAGTTCATCAATTTGCTCGAGTGGGCCCAGTAACATCTGTATTTTGAGACTTGTTACCGTGTTTGGCATATTGAATACATCATGGATAACTTGCCAGGCTTTGCCGTGCGGGCAAGATACTCTCGGTAGCTTGCCAGGCTCTCCGAGAGGGGCTGGTGTGACCGAAAAAAAGAAAAAGAAAAAAAGAAAAAAAACCCAAAAACCCTGTATTGGTTTTTATATCATTGCTTTTCTATTTTTCATTTCATCCATTATGTGTCTTTTTTTTTCATTAGTGAAACACCATGAGGTACATTTATAGACTTACAAATTTTTGTGCTTGGGTTTCAGTTATACAATGATCAAGTACCCATCCCTCATTATGTGCCTTTTTAATGCGATAGTTTCATTCAAGGACGTTTAGTGAGATCTGGTGATATTGCGTATTTTTACACCAATGATGCTAAAGAATTTTTAATATTAACTTATCTATTAGACAAGTCATAAAGAAACATTTCTTGACATTGAATTTGCATCAACCTAAAATCCAGTAATGTTGAAAATATGCATTATGATCCAGAACTGAAAAAAAAATAGAGACATCTTTTTACACCTATCTGGTCCATTATTTCCAAGATATTTTACACATATTTGATTTAATGTAATTTAATTTTACTATAAACAAATTGAGTTAAGAAAATTTGATAGTTTTTGGTTTGACTTGATGCACTTGATGAACATGATTTCAAATCTAAATTCTTCTCAACGTGGTTAGCTTCATAGCTCATCAGCAAAAATATAGCTTTGAGTAAATGGATTTTTGCTAAGATTTCGAGTAATTATCTCTGGACTGATAAATGGCAAAGGAAAGTCTGGCTTCAGAGGAAATATGTGAAATGTGGAGAAGTACCATTGGGGTCTTGTTAAGTCCTAAAGTTCTCAGTCATGTGTAGAATGAACCCATTCTGCCCTTTGGTTTTGTAGTGTAGGAAATCAATTTTCTATAGATGACTTATAGCTATACTGTTTTATTCTTTATTTTGATGAGCAATTGACAACAACTGGTCTTATCGCTGAATTTTAAAATTTACCTTTCTATGAAAACACAATTCTCAGTATGGGAAAGTAGGGATGGTGGTAGGACTATTACTACTTCTCTTTTCTCAGAAATTCAAGTGTGGAGGTAGAGAAGGGAAGGAAAACTTTTTTTTTGGGGTCACACCCGGCGATGCACAAGGGTTACTCCTGGCTCTGCACTCAGGAGTTACTCCTGGCGGTGCTCAGGGGACCATATGGGATGCTGGGAATCGAACCCGGGTCAGCTGCGTGCAAGGCAAACGCCCTATCCGCTGTGCTATCTCTCCAGCCCCATGGGAAGGAACATTTAAAGAGGTTAATGGTATGTGTGTGTGAGTGTGTGTGTGTGTGTGTGTCTGTGTGTGTGTGTGTACATGTGTGCACAAGTGGGGAGATAAGTGGGGAGATAAGTGCTGGAGGCATTACCTAGATTCTCTCTTTTGAAAAAACTTTGGCATAATCACTTCATGTATTTGCTTAATAATTATTCTCTGAATGAAGAAGTGCCCTGGATTCAGACCTTTTGCTCAGAGAAATATGCTGTAAAAATCTCTTATTTTCGATTGTCAGCAGTCCATAAGGGAAAATTGAGCTAAAATCTATCTCTCTCACTGTATGTGGTAGGGAGGGAAGCTAAAAGTTAAGTCAGGAAATGTTGTGGCTACATTAACAATCTGTCATCTTGTTTTCCAGGTGAAGAGAATCTGTACACAGGACAAAGTCAAGCAAAGGATAATTACAGTTGAGATACTAAGAAAGTTTCAATTTTGCCTGGACCTAGCCTAAGCTCAATTTCACTTGTGTGTTACTTGTGGCTAAAATTGGACTATCCACAGCCACCATAATTTATGTTATGGTAGGTATTGAGATATCTCTTTCATCTGAGTTATTGTGATGGCCAAATTATATTTGTCCAGAGCTTTAAATTTTTATTTGTCCAGAGTTTTGACACCACACAGATGTCACATAGGATAAATAAGCAATTTCACTTGTATTGTCCATGGACGGTGTTGATGAACTGATGAATTTAATCCAGTATGAGAAATACCAGACGTCCTGATATTCTCATGGATTCTGCCTCTCAAAATGAACACATAGAAATCATCATTTAGTGAGAAGTTCTGTGGACTCTAGTTAACTTTCAGTTATTTGTCTATCATCATTTGCTTGTTTGGGACACTTTTTCTTGACATGCCATCTGATCCTAAATACTATCAACTACTATAGTTTATAGACTTATGTTTATTTATGAATGGATTACACTTGTCTACAAAACTCTCAAGAAGAGGCCAAGCCTAGCTATGGGCTTTCTCAAGTAAAGACAATCTTTGAATTTTCCGTTATTGGAATAGCATAAAGATAAAATGCCAAGTTAACCCTGATGTTCTTCCCCTAAATTTGCTGAACACTGTCTCTTTTTTTTTTTATAAGCACATAAATTAAGTATGCTCTTTCAGCTTTAATTGAATTTCCTGATCCTCATTTATGATTTAGCCCTATTTCACAATTGGAATTTTTAAAAGATGAGTCTCATAGTTATCTTTACTAGATATGTGTTTTAGCACATGTTTCTTTCCACAATTTCTTTGCCAATGTGGCAGGTTTTCATTTTGAGTACTATAAAAATGCATTTGTTTTAGTGGACAAAATTACAGAATTACTGTATTTTAATGATGTTGTTTTCTTTGTTCAGTGTCCAGGCCATTGCTCTAATTTTCCGGCCCCATTGTGGCTGGGCAAATGAAAATGTTTTAGGCAGTATTTAGGATGGCTTGTCTCCACCATGCAAAAGCATGCTGGTAATATCATAAATCCTATAACACTGGATATTTTTTTAAATCTGTAAATACAGAAGTGTGGGATGGATTTTTGCTTTGGGTGGTTTTGAAGGGGTGCTCATGCAACAAATTGTTTTCCAAACAATCATTCCCACCATCTGTGCACCAGAAAACAGATTGAAGAGTTTGATATCAACCCTTAGTCACAGGCAGTCAGGAAGAAACCAGGAAACCATTGAGATCACCAACTCTTTATAGGAAAATAATCAAAGAAAAATGGCTTTACCGTTAACAATGAAATTGTCATTTTGTAGTTTTGTATAACATTACTACTGCTTTAGTGTCAGAATAGTATCTTCTTTTCTCTTATTAATGAATATTTCATACCAGCATGGTTAGGAGGTTCAATAAAAGACCAACGTTTTAGAAGGATGCAAAAAATTAAATAAGTAAATGATGAAGACTATGGAAGCATTGAATTTGCAATGACAGGGGGCTTTCCTTAGGTAAGAATTTCTTTCCAATTTCAACCTCTCTTCTAGGGGCTAAGGAAAGTGTAAAATATCCATTCAAAATTCTTCACAGCCAGACATCTCTTTTAAAGGAGTAAGGTTACATCAATTGATGTAATTAAGTTTGGGTGATTTAAATCCCAAAGGAAGCAATACATCTGTGCCACATACATCTTTCCCCCTCTGTGCAAAGGCGCCAGTGGTTTCGATTTGGGATATGTATTTGAGGGAGTCTGGGCAAGCGACTGAGCCGGAAAAAGGTAATATAGAGAAGAATCATGTACCAAAAATGTTTCTGGATGCTATCTGATTTCCTTTTAAATTATTCTATGAAAAAGAAATATCATTATTTTTTTGGAATCTGTTGATTACCAAAATGTTAAAGTTAAATATCTTTTGTTTTTTTAGCCTAGTTATTCTTTAACCCCCTTTGAGCATTTGGCAAGCAAGGTAGAGCTGAAGAAAGATGAATCTTTTAGTCAATTGGTGAACAAGAGGATATGCCATCTATTTACCCTTACTTGCACGAAAGGAGCTTAGAATATGTACTTTCTGAACAAATCTATTAGTTTTATTTTATACTTGAATTTAATTTGCATAGTACCTTTAACCTACAGTACTGTCATGCTTTAATACTTGCATCCCCCATGGTGTTGGACTGACCCATTTTATAATTTTCTGTGTAATTGTTAAAGGTATTCAGAGTATCAGTTCATGCCCTCTTACATGTTGATTGTTATTAAGCTTCACAGTAACACACTTTTTTCTTAACTACACTCTATGGATCTTGGCTGCTTTTTACTTAGTGTCAAATGAACAAATGTGAAAAGTAATTTATTCATTAAACGGTTTTCAGTATTTTATAGTTAGCGGTTTTCTCCTACATGGAGAGGACTTATAATATTTGAATATAATGAATTCATTCATTTTGAAACATGATGTACGGCATGCTGGGAGAGTATTGCAAGTAAGTCATTTGCCTTGCATGGATCCGACACAGCTTCAATCCTCAGCACCACATGTAAGCTCCCTGATTCCCTACCAGGAGTAATTCATGAGTGCAGACCAGGAATAAACCCTGAGCTCAGCTAGGTGTGATGCAAAAAAAAAAAAAAAAAAGAGAAAAAAAGAAAAGAAGAAGAACATTATGTATATTGATCAGTGTATCACTATATCACTGTCATCCCTTTGTTCATCAATTTACTCCAGGGGGTGCCTGTAAAGTCTCTATTCGTCCCATCCCTGAGATTTTAGCAGCCTCTCCTTAAACGTGTTTCCCAAAGATTGGAGGCTCTTTCAGGGTCAGGGGAATGAGACCTGTTATAGGTACTGTTTTTGGCGTATGAATATGCCACGGGGAGCTTGCCAGGCTGTGCCCATACAGCAGGATACTCTCGGTAGCTTGCATGGCTACCGAGAAAGCTATATATATGTGTGTGTGTGTGTGTGTGTGTGTGTGTGTGTGTGTGTGTGTGTGTGTATTTCTCACTATGATTTGCTGCCTACTGTCTGAATCCCATCAAACATGCTGTGGTAATTATGAAAAATGGGTAGGAAGTGTCTTATGATGGTCTGGAAAACAGCCTGGAGCATGGCGTTGGTTGGGTTGTGGACATCAGCTGCTGGGGCTGGTTCCCTTGAGGTGGGGCGGGTTCTCACCTGCCCACCTCTGGGACATCCTAAGTGTAAACAGCCTGACGCGGAGTCCAGTGGTTTGGTTATGGGAGGCTCATTTTATACTCCCTTCCAGGAGAAGCAGCCATTTTATGAATATTGATGAGTTTTTTTCAATATGACTAGATCACCAAATTTTAAAATAAATAATTTTCTATAGGATAATTTTTTGCTTATATTTTATGAAGCTTATGTTATTTAAGTGATGTTATTTATTATATATAAAGTGATATTGTTTATTAGATTGTGATAGACATTATTTCAAGCAGAAAAATTACATTACACATATTTAAAAAGCAAATTGAAGACTTATTTTAGTTTAGGAGTTTTCTTCTGCCATCAATGAGCATATATCTATATTCGTAGAAATGCCTGGTAAAAAATAGCTGAAACTTTGTCTAAGAATATCGAATTTAAGAATTTCAATAACATTTTAAAAAAATCTCTAAGATGAGACTGACCACAATTTTGAAGGGACTTAGGTGTTTTCCAAAAAGTATTATAGTTTTTGGCCCATTTATCTAGACATCATGACGAGAATGCTTTTTCCATTAATCCTAAGGCCAATCAATACAATTCTGGTTATTATTCTTTTTTTCTTTCTCATCCATTATGTGTTTTTCCAGGGAACTCTTCTTATTGGTAATAACAGAGAAAATTCACTTCTAAATTGAATTGTAATTATTCATAGGGATCATTGTTTATCTATGTGGAGGGAAGGTTCTGACTCCAAGTTGAGAAACAACTTTCCCATTCCATATCATGAAACTTTGTCAGAACCAGTATCTTTGTTAGACTCACTGCTCATGAAATTCCACATTCAGTATTTAGAAGGATCATTCTACGTAGATTTTTGAGTTTCCTTTTCACTGTGGATCATATGTGTGC
Organism: Sorex fumeus; assembly: GCF_029834395.1. Lineage (NCBI taxonomy): Eukaryota > Metazoa > Chordata > Mammalia > Eulipotyphla > Soricidae > Sorex > Sorex fumeus. The sequence continues at coordinate 19,475,181 of NW_026606075.1, read as the reverse complement.
TATAAATTTGGGGAAATTTGGAAGATAGGAATTGATATCTTTATGTGGTGGTGGCATGAAAAACAAATCTGATTCTGAGCTAAGAATCATGCTCACCTACCAGTATTTAGTAGGTCAGTGTGATTATTTGATAATTACCAGGATTTTATGGAAATAATTTGCTCCAGTATTCCTGTTGGATATATTTGGTTCTTTCTTTTGAAACATAGAACATAAGAACATCAATATAATAGATGTCTCCCTCTTTTAATACAATACCTTGAATAAATTATTGTTTTTTCTTGTTATGAGATGAGTCAACAACTAGTTGAATTTATTTTTCACCAAAAAATCTTGGTAAAAGTGTTTTATTGTCATTCAAAAGAGACTATTAGCATAGTGAATTTCCTAGACCAATACTTAAGATGAAAACTAGAACAATATGAAACCTGATGTAGTGAATTTTCTGGGGGTATCTATCCTTGATTTGATATTAGGATTTCAGATATGCTGAAGCATTGGTTCTATGTGGTTTGAAATTTTTTATTACCGTAGATGGGCCAATAGTCTCCTGAAATATATAGAATATTTTCTAATCCCATTATTTATTGAAGCACCCTGATTCATAGTGCTGTTAATAATAGTCTATACTTATACTAAAGGTAAAGGTAAAGGTAAAGGCCCTCCCGTTGATCGTCGATTTGCTCGAGTGGGCCCAGTAACGTCTCCATTGGAGACTTTGTTGTTACTGTGTCTGGCATATCGAATACTCTCGGTAGCTTGCCGGGCTCTCCGAGAGGGGCGGAGGAATCGAACTCCGGTCCGGCCATGTTGGCCACGTGTAAGGCGAACGCCCTACACGCTGTGCTATCGCTCCAGCATACTTATACTATGCTGATAAAAATATAAATTTTATCCAGGACACCAAGCATGATAAAAATTTTTATTAAAAATGTTCAAATTTGAACTGCATAATAGTGTATTAGCAGCACTGTCATAGCACTGTTGTCCCATTGTTCATCGATTTGCGGGCACCAGTAATGTCTCCATTGTGAGACTTGTTGTTACTGTTTTTGGCATATTGAATACACCACAGGGAGCTTGCTAGGCTCTGCTGTGTGGGCAGGATACTCTCGGTAGCTTGCCGAGAGGAACGGAGGAATTGAACCCAGGTAGGCCTCATGCAAGGCAAACTCCCTATCCACTGTGCCCACATAATCACTCCAGCCCACATAATAAATTGTATAATAAAACAATAAAAAAATACCTGCATGTAGAAAGTAGTTATAAAAGAAATTTCATGACATTTATTTTAACCAAAACTCCATTTTGGTAATCACAACAAAAGTAAATATAACTCCAAACAACATACTAATGGATTTCTATTAGATCAAATTTCCTCTTCAAATAATGTTCCATTTTCATCTGAGACTCTTGATCAAAGTCTTTTGACAGAGTCTAACTAGAAAACTACCTTGTTCTTACTCTTTCATTGAGTCATATCATAATTATATCTTAAAAAATCTTAAAATCCAAATAACATGGAATTTAATTTTAGTATTGCAGTGCAAAATACATCCTTCACATTGTTATTTATTTTTAAAAAGTGAAAAAATAAAAAATATTCAACATTAGACTATCTTCAGAATAAAACATAGAATTGATAGAGTATACTATTATTCTGTACTTAAAACATACATGTATATAAGTATTTTTATTTAAAATAATACAATTATCATTTAGAGGGGTTGATGTTTGTGAATATGTTATTTTACTTTTCTCTATGGCATCTCAGCATTATCCAAGATGAAAAGGAATGAAATTTCTTCATCATCTTCTATAAGAAATTTGCTCCATCCAAATTTGTGAAATGCCAGGGCTTAAATAAAATTGTTAAATATAGCTTTTCTCACTATTCTATATAACAGGCATCAGATTAATCTGTTAGGTATCAGAATAATCATTTGGGGCATACTGACATTCAGTCAGTTTGATAAAATTAGAAAACCAGTTTAATAACCCTTGATTCACAAAATCCTTTAAGGGGAAAAAAGGGCAGTTGAGACCACCAGAGATAATTTTTTGTTGTTGAGTGCTGCCTCTGAATGGTGTTTCCCAAGTGACCATCCCCTTGTGAAGGATTTGGTGAGTGGTCTGCTTCTTCTAATCAAAAGCGAATGAGAGAGACTTTGGAGAAACGGCAGCACAAGATCTTCGTCTTTGCCAGTTTAGAGGATATTATAATTGTCTCATTTCTGAAGCTTGTATGGTGTTAATTTTTAGCTATCCTGATGAAAGGGGAAAGTTGCTGGCCAATAGAGTGAATTGTGCACCTAGAGACAAGAAAACAAGGTATGGTTCCTATGTGCCTACCTTGAGAAATGGAGTCATTCATGAGAGAATAGAAAACTGATTCCACCACGAGAGTAGCAAGATGTGGGTCTCTGAAGTCAAATGCTGACCAGTGAGAATGACATCTATCAAAAAGACTACAAACAACCAGTGTTGGTGGGGAGTTGGTGAAAAAAAAAACAAAACTGTCTTTCAGTGTTGACCAAAATGTCATCTGTTTCAGACTCTATGGGGAAAATGTATGTATATTTACCAAGGAAATAAGGAAAACTTATGGATGTTTCTCTAAAACATAGAGATTTATTTAAAACAAAAGTAAATCCCTATCACTCATGACTCCACTTCTTGACATTTACCCATAACATACAAACAATATTAAATTGAAAAGATATATGCACACCCATATCTCTTTACAGTGACTGGCACAATATTCAGGATACACAAACAACCCAAACGTCCAATAATGTATGAATGGAGAAGTTGTGGTATGTATACACAACGGAATACAATGAAGTGGTGAGAAAGATGGAATCTTTCAAATAACCACAATTTGAATGGAACTGGAGGGCATCAGTTAAGCAAAGTAAGTCAGAGGGAGGACAAAGACAGGATGATGTCAATCAAGCTCTATAGAGAAACAAATGGGGTGTTAGTTAATATAAAATGATAACAAACCCTTAGTGTTAGATTTCAAAACTGAGATTTCTAAAAAGTGGTGCAACGAGCCAGGGGCAGTGATGAGGGGGACTGGAAGTAACATAAGGGCATGTGAAAGGTAATGAGGCACTTTGGTGGTGGTGAGGTAAAGTAACTATAAATCAAATCCATAAATGCCAACACAATTGTAAACATGTTGAATGAGAGATGCTTTCTTATGCCAGGAAATTTTACTCAGAGTTCTCTAACAAGGGAGCAAGGAAAAGCAGACAAACAGGACTGGCAATCACAAAAGTGCCAGTGCTTTACTTATTTTACACAGAAAATTCTGACATCATATTACAAATAACCTTATGAAGTATGATCTCTGCATTATACCGCCTTTGCTTCCTTTAGTGATAAACTAGAGGTTTCAAGAAGAAACTGAGTTGAAGAAGAATTGTAGGGGCTAGAGAAATAAAAGAGCTGGCCAAGATCATGCCACTTTTCCCACTGCAGAATTCTGTGCCCGGAAAGATGAGTTTTAAACTGAAAGAAAGATTAGAGTTTTGAAATAAACTATATAGCTCTTAAGAATACAAGTGATGTTTTAAGCAAGTATTGAAATAAAATAATTGATAAGACAGGTCAAAGGCAGCTCAAATCCTTAACCAAGGATTGAAATAAAATAGTTGATAAATCAAAGGAGTCTTATGAGAAAGAATAATATTACTTTTTGCTTCCATAACACTAAAAGTACTCAATGAATGTTTAGAAAATTTAATATGAGAGTTATCAATAATTATGAAGTTGTTTCAATTTTTCAGAATTCTGACTTTACTGAAATCAAATTTAATAGTTTTAGTCTATTCACCTCTTTAGATTCATTAGAAAGATATATGTGTGTGTATATATATGTGTGTGTGTGTGTGTGTGTGTGTGTGTGTGTGTGTGTGTGTGTATCAGAGCCCGGCAAGCTACCGGGAGTATCTCACCAGCACGGCAAAGCCTGGCAAGCTACCCGTGATGTATTCAATATGCCAAACACAGTAACAACAATTCTCATGATGAAAACGTTACTGGGCCCGCTTGAGCAAATCAATGAACAATGGGAGGACCGTGACCATGACTGATACACATAGATATAATAACTTCTATTTCTCTTCAATTTCAATTTTAAAATATCTCTTATTTTAGGTAGTGCCATTTTATTTTGCCCCCCTGGTCTCGCCTTTGAATGTGTCCCAAACTCATTTTAAACAGTAGTGTCAGAGTTCAATGTTTCTGCACTGGGAAAGAGTCCTTAGTTGAATTTTAAAATCTTGAGTTTGGTTTAGGTAAAGCCTTAGCTTTTGCTCTGAAAAGTTGGTCTTTTTTTGAGACTGATTTATAGGAGTAGTTCTATTCCCACACACACAAAAATAACCTGCACTCCAATGTGATTAAATAGTCAGAAGCCTTTTCCTATTTCTTTCTCCTCTCCTTTCTGCTCCACTTCCTCATTTTCATACTTTCCCTAAATCTCATTATTATTTATTATTTTTATAATTTCAGATATAATTTATGGAAGACAACATGAAATAGATAGATCCATCCTTATCCTACATCACCCCATAGTCACGGCCATCACGTCAAGTCCCCCACTACTTGATGTAAATGACAAACCAGTTATGAATTGGGCAGGCTAGCTGAGAAAAGTGAAAAAATGTTATCCAGACAGATGTGTATCTCACTTCCATCCTTTTATTATTTTTTCCAGGTTGCAATTTAATATCTGGTTTTTACTGTGTTCTTTGCTCTGATATATGAACAATATTTTGGCAGTGCTGCATGTTGAATGAAAGTAGAGTAAGGATTAATTGGTGGGGGTGGGGGAATTTCAAACCATGAAATTGGTGGCAAAATGCCATTTCTCCTGAATGCATTTCCCAGAGGCTCAAATCAGCAAACTCTTGGCTGATTCAGTCTAATGAATGTTGCAGTTTTCAATGGTACCTGTTACATTAAATCACATATTGATGGTTAAAAAAAGCAGAAACATCATGCCATTGTGTGTGTGGAAAAAATCAGGTCCAGAAGCTTTACTGCCAATATTAGGATTTTTTTTATACGTGAGAAACTGTTTTGGGGTTTTATGGCACTTCTATTTATTTGGATGGAAACCAACAGAATTTTTCACATGTTAACGTGAATTTCTATGTTAGCTCTGAGGCTGTTTCTCTTTTGGCATGAGACAATCCTGGCGATAGTGCTTTCTACACTCCTTAAGTGTGGAAAGCATAGAGAAACATAAAACCAAGTCCAGAATCCTAGTGTAATAATTTGCTGAGCTGGCAGATATGTTATTAGCAGTATTGTTGCTTGCAAATAAATCTGTAAGTTATCAGCACACTTCTAGATGTGTGAAGTATAATGATACATTCCAGACTTAGGTTGGCCAGTGTGGATTTGGCCTTGTGCTATTCAAAACTATTCCCATTCTAGTCTTTTAACCCATCTCCTAAGTAGCATTTAAACCTGGCTGTTTTTCATGACCACTCTCACTATTCTAACTATTCCAAAGCATGACTCCTGTGGTTCCTACAACGGAGAAACACCAGTCCTTCTCTTCCTTCCCCTAAAGTCTTTGAGTAGTTATTTTCACCATTTTCTCACCTCCCACTCATTCCTCAGTCAACTCCAATAGGGATTCTAGTCTTACTAGTTAATCACAACTGATTCTGCCTCAGATTCTCAGGCCTCCATGGAATGATGATGTTCAACCACCCTCCTCCTTTCTTCTCCCCTGCCTCAATCTCCCCCTAGCTCAGGCTGCTGATCTCAGTTTCTCTTCTCAGCATCACTTTGCCTTTTTGGATCACAAACATTAAAGTTCTTTGGGGTTCCTCTGGGACCCTTTCCTTTTTTCCTTTTATGTGCACGCCCCAGTTAGACTTTCCTCGTGGTCTCATGCACTATTTCTCTTCTCTCAACTCTCTTATTCACATTTCCTGATAACTTGTTTATGATTATCAGCTAATGGACATATTTCCTTGGTCTCGTAGTGTAAATGGTATAGAATACAACTAGACTTCCTCTGAAACCTATCCCTGCTTATTTCTTATTTCAGGGAACACGCCAACATCAATCTGCTTGCTAACGCAAGAATTGTTGGGAGAGTTCCAAGTATCTTTTCAAACTCTTGTGAAAGCTTCCCTTTCTCTTTTTTCAACCTTTCTTTCAAAATAAGAACCAATTGCAAACAGGTATACTCTATTAAGATTTCTTGAATATGTCTATTTCTCTCCATATCACTACTTTCATTCAGATTTAGTCACTGCCATCTCTTATTAGGCATACACATTTTTAACTGCTATCAGAAAAAGTTATTACTTGTCACTTCAAACAACATCAATTTATTATATTATGGTTCTGGAGGTTAAAAGTTCAAAGTGGATCTCAAGGCTAAAACTAAGCTATATCCTATAAGCACAGAAACAAAAAAGTTGAGGCAATAAAATTAATAGCAGATCAATAATAAGATAATATATGTTTTCTTTTGCTGCTGTGACAAATTACCATGTACTTAATGGCTTTCAACAACACAAATTTATTATCTTTCTACTCTGGAGGCTTTGTTCCTTTCGGAGGATATTGAAATACTTGGCCATTTTTTTATTATTTGGGAGTAATCTAGATCTGAGATTTTAACTTGAAAGTAAAAGCTCTTACAGACCATCATACAAATGACAAATTTGTCTAGAATAAGTTCTAATATAGCTGCATCTTTGTCTCTTGATTTTATAAAACTATTCAAACACACTGAAAGGTGTACCAGGAAGTCTCAATAATTAGCCCTAGCAAGGAACACATTTAAAGGAAAGAATATATAGCCTTTCAAAGTTGAGGAATTTTAAGCAAAAACTAACAAAAAGGTGGAGATCTATAATTTGGGGGGTTGTGATATAAACTTTAGAGAGAGGGCTTCGAGAGCAATGCTTTGCAAAGCATTGCTCTTGAAGCCTGAGAGGCCTCCATGTGATTCTTCACCAATCAGGATTGCAGTTCAATAAAAGGGCCCAAGGATTCAGTGGTGAGCAGAAACTACAGTGCCTGGATAACCCAAGGTCACCTTGATATCCTTAGGGTCCTCCAGGGTTATACCTTATGATGCTGAGAGACCATGTGGTTCAGCACCATGCCAGTAAGCACCTTAACTTCTGTACTATCTCTCAGCCCCCATGTTTAACATTTCAATTTAAAATTTAAAAAATTTTTTTTAATTAGTGAAACATCATGAGATACAGTTGTAGACTTACAAACATTCATGCTTGGGTTTCAGTTATACAATTATGGAGTACCATCCCTCCACCAGTGCTCATTCTCTACCACCAATGATCACAGTAACCCTCCCATCCCCCCCATCACATCCCCCCACTCCATTCCACCCCGCTTTCATGGAAGGGCATTCCCTTGTGCTCTCTCTTTCCTTTAGGGTGTTGTGGTTTGCAATAGAGGTATTGAGTGGTCATCGTGTTCGGTCTATAGTCTACTTTCATCACACATCTTGCATCCCAAGCGAGTCCTCCAACCACCCTTTACTTGGTGTTCCCTTCTCTATCTGAGCTATCTTTCCCCCAGCATGTGCTGCTGGCTTCCAAGCCATGGAGCAGACCTCCTGACACGTATCTCAACTATTCTTGGGTGTTTTTCTCCCATTCTATTACTTTATATTCCCCAGATGAGTGCAGTCTTTCTATGTCTATCCCTCTCTTTCTGACTCATTTCACTTAGCATGATACTTGCCATGTAGACCACTTGTATGCAAATTTCATGACTTCATCTTTTCTAACAGCTGCATAGTGTTCCATTGTGTAGATGTACCAAAGTTTCTTTAGCCAGTCATTTGTTCTCGGGAACTCGGGTTTTTTTTTCCAGATTTTGGCTATTGTGAACAGTGCAGCAGTGAACATACAAGTGCAGAAGTCATGTTGACTATACTTTTTTGCCTCTCTGGAATGTATTCCCAGGAGTGGTATTGCTGGGTCAAATGGGAGCTCGATTTCTAACTTTTTGAGAATCGTCCATACTGTTTTTCAAAGGGCTAAACCAGTCGGCATTCCCACCAGCAATAAAGAAGGGTCCCTTTCTCACCACATCTATGCCAACAGGGGTTGCTCTCTTTCTTTTGAATGTGGGCTAGTCTCTGTGGTGTGAGATGATATCTCATTGCTGTTTTGATCTGCATCTCCCTGATGATTAGTGATGTACAGCATTTTCTCATGTGTCTTTTAACATTCGGATTTCTTCTTTGAGAAAGTTTCTGTTCATTTCGTTGCCCCACTTTTTGATGGGGTTGGATATTTTCTTCTTGTGGAGTTCAACCAGTACTTTGTATATATCCTTAATATCAACCCCTTATCAGATGAATATTGGGTGAATATCTTTTCCCATTCTCTAGACTGTCTTTGTATTTTGGTCGCTGTTTCTTTTGAGGTACAGAAGCTTCATAGTTTAAGATAGTCCCCTTTGTTTATCTCTGTTTTCACTTACTTGGCCAGTGGCATGTCATTTTTGAAGATACCATTAGCTTCAATGTCGAGGAGGGTATTGCCAACCTTGTCTTCAATGTACCTTATGGATTCTGATCTGATGTTGAGGTCTTTAATCCATTTTGATCTTACCTTTGTACATGATGTTAGGTAGAGATCTGAGCCCACTTTTTTGCATGTAGCCGTCCAGTTTTGCCAGCACAATTTGCTAAAGAGGCTTTCCTTGCACCACTTCACATTTCTTGATCCCTTATCAATCAACTTGTTTTTTAAAAAGCCTCTTTAAATCTCACTGAAAATTTGAGATCTTTGATGTCTTCACGTAAAGGAGTTATTACTATGTTTTAGACGAGACCATTGCATGAAATGAAAATTTTTTTAAAAAGATAATTTTAAGTAAATGCTACCTGTCCATTTTTAAGTTAATTTTAAAATAAAATTTTTAATTAAAATTAATTAGTTGATTAACTTGAAATTAATTTAAAATTTGTGATTTATAAGGTTATTGTTAGAAATGTCTTAGACATACAATATTGCTATACCAATCTTACCACCTGTGTTAACTTCCCTCCACCACTGTTCCCATGCTCCTTCCTGTCCACTCACCCTATCCCACCTGCTACCTAACAGACACATTTCAGAGTTCTATGGTTGTAATTTAGGTTTTATGATTAGTCTGTGTTCAGTTTGTGCTTTGGGGATATAGCAATACCACTGTCCCACATCACCTGTATTGTAGCCCCAAGACTTTTGACCTCTTTTATCTTTACTATATTTCTGCATCCAATTATACCATAGATATACCACAGATGAGTGAGATCACCCTGTATTTGTCCTTCTTCTGGTTTACTTTACTCAACATGGTATTTTCCAGATCCGAACAGGTTACAGAAAATTTCATGATGTTTCTGTTCTTTGCAGCTGCATAACATTTCATTGTGATACATACCACATCTTCATAATGCATTTGTCTATAGTGGGACACCTAGGATACCCCTTAGTACATATCTTAGCTATTGTACTAAGTGTTTCAATGAATAATGGTGAATGAATGTTGATTTGTCTTCAGTGTAAATGCTCAGAAGTGAAATTGCTGGATAATATGGCAGCTCAATTCTTAGTTTGCTGAGAGTTCCCAATATTTTTTTCCACAGGGATTGGAACAGAGAACACTTTTAGCAAGCAGTGGATGAGAATTTCTTTTTCACAACATTCCCACCAACACAAAATACTCGTTCCCAGTATTTTTTATATGGGTTTTCTTATTGGTGTGATATTCTATCTCATTATTGTCATGATTTTGATTTCCTTAATAATAAGTGATGCTGAGCTAACATACAATTTTATTGGATATTGTAATAGTGTTATAAAGTTGGTGATTTATTAATGTAAAAATATATTGAGGGGGTATGGTGCCACCAGCAGGTCAATCTGTACCTGTGAGGGGAGTGCATCAGCAGCCTGATGGCATCATCAGATTTCCAGATACCACAAATTGCTGCTGTGCCTTTGGCCAGACCCCCAAAACTTGGCGCAAACTTCACCAAGAAAGTAAACAGCCAAAATTTAGATATGTGGGAGACACACCCACAAACCACCTCTGACTCAGCTATATAAGTGTAGGCATGGCCTCTCTGGTTCCTGATCAAATTGCAAAACGGCCATGATCCCAAAGACTTAGAAAGAAATCTCGAAACCCAACGGCTTTTGGCAGAAATGCATCCAGTCCCTGCAGTAGGTTACCGGCGCTGGGTCACCCCAGGTGGGAATAGGTTTCGTGCCTTGGCCTGTTCCCCCTGGCGGCCCGGTGGCCACCATCTGCCAGAGGCCACTGGACAGTTAGGTTTGGGCCCACAGTGACAAGACACGTGGGGCCTCACGGGATGTGTGTAGAACTGGCCCTTTCCCTCCCACCCCAACGAGATCCTGAGTCGCTGCCAACGAACAGCTTCAATGGCTCCTGATCAAGCCATTTAATGGCCATGATCCCAGAGACTCAGAAAGAAATCTCAGAAACCAGCAGCTTTTGACAGAAATGCGTCCAGTTCCTGCAGTAGGTTACTGGCGCTGGGCCACCCCCGGAGGGAATATGTTTTGTGCCTTGGCCTGTTCCCCCTGGGGGCCCGGTGACTGCCATCCTTCAGAGGCCACTAGACAGTCAGGTTTGGGCCCGCAGTGACGAGACACGTGGTGCCTCATGGGATGGGCGTGGAGCTGGCCCTTTCCTCCCTGTCCCAACAAGACCCCGAGTTGCCACCCATGAACAGCCTCTTTGACTCCTGATCAAGCTGCTTAAGAGCTATGATCCCAGAGACTCAGAAACAAATCTTGAAACCCAGCAGCTTTTGGCAGAAAAGTGTCCGGATCACGCAGTAGGTTATTGTCTCTGGGTCACCCCATGGGGGAAAATGTGCTGTCTCTCTGCCTGCTACCCCTCGGCGGCTCAGTGGTTGCCATCCACAAGAGGCTATTGGACAGTCAGGTTTGGGCCCGCAGTGATGAGACAAGCAGAGTCTGACAGAATGGGGATTGAGTCGACCCTTTTCTCCCTGTCCCAACAACGAGTTACCACCCACAAATGGCCTTTCTGGCTCCTGATCAAGCCACTTAATGGCCATGATCCAAGAGAATCAGGAACAAATCTCAGAACCCAGCATGTTTTGGCAAAAATCCCTCCAGATCTAAGCATTAAAATTTCAGAATTTCAAAAATGTGCGGCCACTACTGCAGCCACATGACACCATATGTTATTCATAACCAGAAATAGAAAACAAATTGTCTACTGTTGCCTTTTCGGCAGATCTGAGTGTTGGGGTAATATTCCAAATAATAATGGTGGGTCTGGTGTCAAAATATTGAATGTGATCAAAGTAGAGAGAGACTAATGTGAAAATCATCTGCCCCACAGGTGGGGGAGGGTGTGGGATGGGGCTATACTGGTGGAGAATGGGCATTGGTGAAGGTACAGGTGTTTCATTGTATGACCGAGACTTAAACCCGAAAGCTTTGTAACTGCTCTCATGGTGATTCAATAAATAAGATTATAAACAATGAAAAAAAAAGTAAGGTGGAGTTAATGCCCAATTCAATCAGCTAATCAGTGGCTGAATAAATAGCAGTACTCCTACATAAAAAAATAGATTGAGAGAGCAAAGAAGGGAGCAGAAACAGAAATGCAACATCCTTATTCAACTTAGGTTACTACTCAATGAGACTAATATCACTGACACTTGAGTCCTAATGGGGTTTTAGAAAAACACCTTATTAAGTCATCTACTGACATCGGGGTAAGCTTCTGTAGAAAGTGTAGCAAGAAAAGACATTTTTAGAATTTCTTAGCATGTAATTTATTTGGCATGAAGAAATTCACAGGTGCTTTGTCCAGATGGTAATTGCCCAAAGCAAATTCTCAAGAAAAACTCCATGAAAGGAAACTAAACTTGCCTTTCCTCCATCTGAGCAAACACACACACACACGCACACACACACACACACACACACACACATGCACACCCACACGCACACACACATACCCCATATACAAATGAGAAGAAACTTATTTTCCTTTGAGAGAGTTTTAGTTTATATATAGATATAGTTTATATATTAGTTGTAATTTATATATTTATTTATATCTATTTAAACATATATGCATATATATACTACATGATTTCAATAAACATGATAGTTTTTTCTCCTTATAAAAAATTTTAATAGCTAACCTTTGTTCAAAATCTGATATAAATTATAAAACATAAATATTTATTACACATTTCAATGTCAGAGTTCGATCTTTATGGCCTTTTGAACATTATTTGATCCCTACCTATAGAATAATGATATTTCTGATAGTCTAAGTTTTAAATTTTGATACAAGTATTTTCGTTCATAGTGGATAATGGTAGTTTTCTTTTTCTTCTTGAAAATAGTCAGAGGAAAGTTACTATCAAAAGTAGTTAAATTAAATCTAATGGAAACAAAATATTCCCTTTTTGCCATAGGAAGAGAGTTGTTTTGGGGCCATATTTGGGAGTGCGTTAGTACTCTTGACCCTGTACTAAAGGATAACTCCTGGCCGGTTTGGGGACCAGAGATTGAACATAGGTTGGTCAGATCCAAGGAACCCCCCCTACCAACTGTGCTATTGCTTCAACCCCATTTACCCCACATTTTAAGGAAATTTGAGGTTGAAAGAAACTGTCTTATTAACCCCTATTATTACACATTGAAATGTGTAACTGTCTTATTAATAGGGGTTAATAAGACAGTTTATGCAGTGCCAGGATACTTTATTTGAAGACTGAACAGTGCAGAGCTGTTTTTTTTCATAATTTAGCAGTCTATGTTTAGCACTTATAAAATTATAGAGTGATCTTAAAGTGCTCAGCTTGAAAAGATTCAGTTTTCACAGTAAAACTGCTCAAACTTCAGAAAAAAAATTGAAGGAGTTCATGAAAGGACTGTGAAATAAAGTGCCATTGGATTTGTTTGGATCACTATGAAAGGTCAGTGAACCTTTCAGGAGGGTTGAATTCCAATTTAATTAAAATAAGTCATTAAGTCATGAATTGATGTTAATAGATAATCATTAATTGTTCATCAGTGACCATTAGAGTGAAAAGAGAGCAATGTGTTTTTATATACTTCAATGTGAGTAGAATACTGTTTTCCTAAAATTGATCAATCTGACTGAGCATATGTAAGAACTATCATGGAATTGGCCCACATACTATAGACATGTATTGACTTTTCCTATTTTCAAATTTGTTTTATGGTAACATGCCCAGTGGTGCTCAGGCACTACAACCACCTCAGTGGTTGGGGTTTACTCATGGCAATTACTTAGGGAAACATGTGGTGCCTGTGATCAAAACCCACCTTCACGCAAAGCAAGCCCTCTTTAGCCCATTGAATAATCTCTCAGACCCTGAATATATATATATATATATATATATATATATATACATGTACACACATATATGTATATATCTATATTAACATTTTCTCTCTTTTTTGATTATAAAAAGGTAGAATTATATTTCCTTATGCTATAATATTGGGGTTATTATACACAGTGTTCATATTCAGTCATTTATTTAGATGTAACTAATGTATCTTTACTGTACTTAAAGGCAATGTCATAGACAGTATCATCCCATGGAAAGAACTGGCTGTCACAAATGTATAAAATAGAATTCTCCTGAATGCTTACTTAGTGAGGAAATTTCCTCCTCATTTTTAGTCACAGATTATGCTGCGTGCTCATGTGGCCCAGGGATTGTCAGCCTTCTCTGACTGGGATTGTTAGCCTGCTTGCTCCCCTAAATCCTCTGTGCCTGCATCGGGAAAAAACGCCATGTGCAATGAGAGGAAACTTCTGTCCCTCTCCTGGTTCACATTGAATATGGGCTGCTTTTCTTTTCACAAATAAGCCAGTCATTTCCTTCACATCAAGGAGGAACTAATCATCTTTTTATGCTTACTCATCCCCGTAAAACCCAGCACTTTCTAACAAGAACCTTAGGAATCAGGATGAAAAGTTTTCCTCAAGACAGTATCAATCCAGGGTCCTGGAAGAACACACTCTCCTAGTGTTCCTGTGGTCTGCGCTCTGCCCATGTGGCTCAGGGCCAATGATTGTGTTGAAAGATGACGGGGTGGAGGGGATTGACCATAGGTAGTTAGTGTTTTGCTGTTAATTCAGCAAGGAGACTTTCAGAGGCTTTACGTGTATCCGACAATTACCCTTAAATGCTGCTCAATGTAATGATGTGTTGGTGAATGGAAAATGCTGAGGGGGGTCATTTTGCAATCATATCCTGATAGTGTTCCTTCAGCAGATTATAGGTTTTCCCCTTTCTTTATCATAATAGATAGAGGGAAAGATAACAACTTTTCACGGAAATAGTAAATTCATATTCAAATGAAAACTGGCCCTGATCAACTTTAAACAAACAGCGGAATTATCTAAGAAACCATCTCTTTGCAATTTCTTGCACATTTTCTTAATAAAACCTAAAGGCATATATGGTCTAGCTAGCTTCCTCACAAACATAATTTTCAAGCTTGCAAGTTCATGCAAGTTCATTTATCTGAATGGTATTAGTATGGTATTAGTGCCTACACTTCCCTGTCATAATTTTCTTGTAAGATATACATATGTGAACTTCATGTTTAGTTCTGTTTCAAGATTTCCCATTTGACTAGAGTTCATTTTATATTCAAAGTGATTCACAAATCTGACAGAAGGTAACTATTTCTTATGGGCACAATTAGAAATCTTAACATGTGAAAATGAAAGTCCTCGAACATTCAGCATTCAACTGAGCTTTAACAAAATAAGAGATCAATGCTAGAAAAAATTTTAAATGTATTTAAATGGAAAAAAATTTAAAGATGTGATTTTTTGGAAGACATTAAAAGAAAAATTTTATATGTTAATTGTATTGTGGTGCTGGAGTGATAGCACTGCATGCAGGTAGGGCATTTGCCTTGCACGTGGCCTATCCGGGTTTGATTCCTCCATTCCTCACGGAGAGCCTGGCAAGATACTGAGGGTATCCTACCCACATGGCAGAGCCTGGCAAACTCCTCATGGTGTATTTGATATGCCAAAAACTGTAACAACAAGTCTCAAAAAGGAGACGTTACTGGTGCCCGCTTGAGCAAATTGATGAACAACAGGAAGACAGTGCTACAGTGCTACAATTGTATTGTGTATCAATTAATCACACATTAAATTAATTTCTGCCTAAACTTAAGTGTTACTATTATTGAAGAAATGATATAATTTTTAAGATGATAATATAAAAATAAATGTGTGATGAGATTCCTGTCTAGAAGATCTAACTCATTTTTTTTCTAATTTAGGTTAAAGCTACTTTTGAAATTAGAATCCATGCCAAAACTCTTGTGCTTTCCTTGTCATTTGAAAATATTTTTCCATTTTCTGAAACTCGACCAGTATACCACAAAAGATCCCTTAAGTCTCTCTTCTTGACATTTAAATTAAAATTATAGAAATTTCCTTCTTCAATTGCTTTTGTGATTTTATATAGAGATTCTATCTATAACTTAACCCCAGACTGCAGAATTTACTGTCAGAATAATCCATTATTTGCCAAGGCATATAAATATGGTTTAGATAGTTAATGATATTATTTGCAATAAATCAATAAAACACCATCTATATAGTACAAAAAAGCTGTAGCGATATTTTATATCACATGAAGAAAAGTTTCTCACTAGATCATTCAGGTTTTTCTCCAGACCGCTTTCCGGATGTGGAGTGAGCGTCACGCATGAATGAAGTCCAACAGAATCCAGGTAATGCAGAACTTTGTAACCTTAGACTCTGGGCTCAATGGGACCCAGGAGCAGAGATTCTCTGCCTGCTTCCCCCAGTCTCTGGCAATCCAGGGATCACACCCATAAGCCACTCCCTGCCAGCATCAGATAATCTCCTCATCGGCCACCCTCCAGAACTCACGGCTGATTTTCCTGGAAGGGAGCATAAAACGAGGCACTCATAACCATGCCACTGTACTCCGCACCTTGCTGTTTTCACTTGGGGGGGGGGACGCCCCAGAGTGGGGTGGGTGAGAGACCTACCCGCCCTAAGGGACCCAGCCCCGACAGCTGACCTCCACTATCCAACTGCCACCATGCTCCAGGCTGCTTTTAGGACCACATGGTTTGCGGCCACGTGACATATCATGAGACACTTCTTACCCATTTTCCATAATTACCACACCATATTTGATGGTGTTCAGACAGTAGGCAACAAGAGACTGGCAAGCTCCCCGTGGCGTATCCGTATGCCAAAAACGGTAACTATAACAGGTCTCATTCCCCTGACCCCGAAAGAGCCTCCAATCATTGGGAAAGATGAGTAAGGAGAGAGAGGCTGCTAAAATCTCAGGGCTGGGAGGAATAGAGACGTTACTGGTGCCCACTCGAGTAAATTGACGAATAACAGGATGAGAGTGATAACAGTGACAGTAGATAGAGAAAATTAGTACAAGGAAAATTAGGATTTTAATTCTATTAATATAAAATTCTAATCAAACTAACAGATTTAAGACATAAATAACAATTAGTAGAAAATGACATTCTTATTACAAACTTGTCATTCTTCCAAATAAGAAGTGGCAAAATTTCTAAATACATGTAAGACTTATATGTATTGATGTAAAGGTACATGACAATGTCAAATTTCCTCAGCTTTCATTATCCTCTTGTTCGATGTTAAGGATGATAATGGTTGTCAACAATTATTTTACACTATGCATGAGGTACGGTTTAACAACCCGAGGTACATTCTCACTTTAGTTACATCTTTCCAGTCTTTGTCACATTTATATGTGAGAGATCTGAACTGGTAGCTATTTACTAAGAAAAGAAAAAATCTTCAATCTTTTCCTGAATACTCAGTATTAAACTACCTTATCTTTTTCTTGTTCATATAAGAAAATATTTCTTAAAGGTTTCAATCAAAATACTGCTTAATTTGTTTTTTTAGTTTAAATTTATTTATTTTTAAATTTTATTTTTATAAAGTTGTTCACAATAATTTATTACCTTTAATATTCCAACACCATGGTGGGAATGTCGACTGGTCCAGCCTGTTTTGGAGAACAATGTGGGCATTCCTTTAAAAACTAGAAATTGAGCTTCCCTATGACCCAGCAATACCACTTCTGGAAATATATCTCCGAGGGTGCAAAAAAGCACAGTAGAAATGACATTTGCACCTGTATGTTCATTGCAACACTGTTCACAATAGCCAGAATCTGAAAACAATCTGAGTGCCTGAAAACAGACTACTGGTTAAAGAAACTTTGGTACATCTACACAATGGAATACTATGCAGCTGTTAGGAAAGATGAAATCATAAAATTTGCTTGTAAGTGGATAGACATGGACAGTATCACGCTGAGTGTAGTGAGTCAGAAAGAGAGGGACAGACAGAATGACTGCACTCAATTCTGGAATATAAGATATCATAATATGAAACTAATACCCAAGGACAGTAGGGACAGGGCCAGGAAAATTGCTCCATGGTTGGAAGCCTGTCTCATAAGCTGGAGGAGAAGGCAGCTTGGAGAGAGAAGGAATCACTAAGTCAGTGATAGTTGGAGGGATCACTCCACATTTACATTTAAAATTTAAATTTTAAATACGGTGATATAGCTGAGTTTAATTTTTTTTTTTAACTGGATTGTGACTTTGGGGCCCAGAGGCATGTCTGTGGCATGTTGCTTTTGTGTTGTTCTCTTTCAAGAGATTTATTTGTCTCTGGATCATGGCCATTATTGAACTTGTATGGTGCCATAGGCAGTTCATGGGCCTGACTGCTCGGCTACCACAAGAACAGGGAGATGTGGGGAGGTCACCCTTTCCCGACACCATGTGAGTCTGAAGATTTTAATCACAAATCCCACGTACTTGGAAGACTGGCAGTGAGCATGGCAGCAATTGAGTTCTGGAGGTTTTTGGCTGTTGGAGCTCTGTTGGGTCAGGTAGAGAAATTCACCCTCCTGATTCCAGGTTGCCCCGGATGAGACAGTCTGGTGTGGGGTCTGTCGTAAGTTTTTTGTTTTAGAGTCACACCTGGCTGTGCTAAGGGCTTATTCCTTGCTCTGTACTCAAGGATTATTCTAGGGGAGCAGGGGAACTGGACCATGAGACAAAGGATTGAATGTTCTTCATGAATGTTACCCCACTATTTCTATCTCCCCAGGCACTTTTCTGTAAATTTTTATGCTTCTAAATTTTACAGCTAGGTCATATGGATCACATAGACCCAAGCGCTGTTATTAGCTATTCTCTTCCTTTCTTAACTCCCACATTCAGCTCGATAGCAATGTTAACTTTCAGTCTAAACAGCAAAGGATTTTTTTTGGGGGGAGGCATTATTATAATCACTATCATTTTAGCCTGAATGTGGTCATGGAATATGTTCCAGTACTGTCACAGTCAGGGTTTTTAAATAAGAAAATAGATCTAGGCTTTTATCCAAGATTTCTGACATTGAAATCATAGTTATATTTGGGGGGAAGAAATAATAAAAATAAAAACAAACTATGACCTTGAATATTTCTAGCTATAAAATTGAGTCTCCAATTTGGCTCCAGCTGGTGATTTGTTCATTGCTTATGCTTGCAGTTTAAAAAAAAAAATTAAAAAAAACGGTTACTTTAATAATTAGACATTCTTTAATGCCATAAATGACAAATCTCAAAAAAACAAAATTGTGTGTGTATGTGTGTGTGTGTGTGTGTGTGTGTGTGTGTGTGTGGATAGTTTGGGCCATACCCAGAAATACTCATGACTCATGTGCAGTGGTGGGGATTGAACCAGTCAATCACACTACAGGGAAGAATCTAATTACTTGTCCTATCTCTGAAGCACAGCAACATAAAAAAAATAAATAAGGATTACTCCTTGAAGTGCTCAATCCAGCAGTTGCAGGCCTTTGGGTTTTGTTGGGACTCAAAGGCCAAAAGCCTACACCTATCATCGGGTGTTGGTGGTGAATATGGAGGGTACACTGTTGAGGACTAAACTTGGCACCTTACAATGCTAGGCATGCACAAATCTTCAGAGGATCACTCCCAGTGATACTCAGCTCAGTGGTGGTTTCAATGCTTGGGCCCAAGGATGTAGTGATTTGACCCTGTAATCCTAGGGACCACCAGGGCCACACCTGGCAATGCTCTGGTGAGCGTATGGTGTCAGGGATAGAACTTGGGTGCATACATTGAGCCTTAAAATATGTTAAGGAAGAAACACAAGGCATTATAAAACCTATTGACTTCATTAATTAATACATTTAAGAGGAATAAATTTCTTGCAAGGCTTTTTGTTTCCTTATTCTGCTACTTCAATCTTTCCTTATTCTTTCTGCTCATTAAGGAAAATGAGTTTAGTTAAGAATTCATTAGCAAAGCCTGGAAAAATGATACAGAGGGCAAGGGACTTTCATAGCATGCAGCTAGCCTAGGTTAAATTTTCAACTTCTCAGATGGTCCCCTTGGCCTGTCCAAAATGATCCTGAGCATAGAGCCAGGAGTAAGCCAAGAAGGCAAACAGGTATGCTCTTTTTGTCATCCTGTCCCTCAACCCCAAATGCAATAACAATAATCTCCCCCAATATTCATTGAAATACTGTGATTTAAAATACTGTTAATGATAGGCTCATGGATACATTGTTCCAAAACCATATCCACTAACAAAATACCTGCTTACATCTACCAATGTCTCAAAGTCCTCTCCTATCCAAACCTCTATCCCACTCCCATAAACTCAGTTCTATGGGCCAGTTCTACAGTTCTATTTCTTGTTGCTCTCTCACTATATATTTATATCCTATATATAAGAGAAGTCATTCTGTACCTGTTTCTTTCCTTCTGACTGACTTCATTCAGCATGATATCTTCCAGTTTCATCCATAGAGAGGTGATTTAATAGAAGACGTCAAAAGGTGCAAAGAGTCAATTATTATGATTTCATATGCTATGTGGTCCACTCAAAGAAAAATTTCTAAATACAACTTAGAAAATGAGAAGGGCTTGCCTGTTTACCCTTGAGGTTTTCAACAACTTCTAAATGAAGACAGCAGTTGATTCAAGTGTTTGTTGTTGTTTTGGGGGGCCCCATCCAGAAGTGTTCAGGGGTGCCAGGAAATAATCCATAGTTTCACACATGTAAGGCTTGTACTCTGCCACTTGAGTTGCATGCCTGGCTCCTACTTCTAACATCCTTAACACTTTCTTCAGTCATATATATGGGGACTCAAAATAATAGATTTGATGTAGCCGTAGATAATTGTGAATTTGTTCAAGATTCTTTCTGAAAGCCAGCTGTGTTAGAAACCTTAGAAGTTGTTGGAGGCTGCCATATCTGAATGTTGCCTTCTGTCTTAGTCAACTTGAACTGCTATTAAAGAATGCTCTAGTTTGGGTAGCATAAACAAATGATATTTATTTTTCACAGTTCTAGAGGCAGGAAGTCCTTATCAAAGGGGTAGTATGGCCATGAACTTGTTGAAGGCCTTCCCGATTTGCACTGCTTGAGAACCATTGCTTTTTTGCTGTATGTTCACATGACTGAGAGAGCTCTGGTCCCTTCAACCTATTATAAAGACAGCACTTGCATTAGGATAATCTGTCTTCATCCAAACTGTCTATATTTATTTGCTAATATCATAGCACTAGGAATGAGTGTGCAGCATATATATTTGGGGTCATCATAAAATGTTCAGAGTTGATGACTTGGACAAAGAGAGTGTACAGAATGGGAAAGGATATTCACCCAATGCACATCTGACAAGAGGTTGATATCAAGGATATACAAAGCACTGGTTGAACTCCACAAGAAGGAAACATCCAATCCCATCAAAAAATGAGGCAACAAAATGAACAGAAACTCTTAAAGAAGAAATCCGAATGGTTAAAAGGCACACGAGAAAATGCTCTACATCATTAATCGTCAGGGAAATGCAGATCAAAACAACAATGAGATATCATTTCACACCACAGAGACTGACCCACATCCAAAAGAACAAAAGCAACCCCTGTTGGAGTGAATGTGGTGAGAAACGGACCCTCCTTCATTGCTGGTGGGAATGCCTACTGGTTCAGCCCTTTTGGAAAGCAGTATGGATGATTCTCAAAAAATTAGAAATTGAGCTCCCATTTGACCCAGCAATACCACTCCTGGGAAAATATCCCAGAGAGGCAAAAAAGTATAGTCGAAGTTACATCTACACTTGTTTTTTCGTTGTAGTACTATTTACAATAGCTAGAATCTGGAAAAAACCTGAGTGCCCGAGAACAGATGACTGGTTAAGAAAACTTTGGTACGTCTACACAATGGAGTACTATTTAGCTGTTAGAAAGGATGAAGTCATGAAATTTACATACAAGTGGTACTACATGGAAAGTATCATGCTAAGCAAAATGAGTCAGAAAGAGGGACAGACATAGAAAGATTGCATTCATCTGGGGAACATAAAGTAACAAAGTAGGAGACTAACCCCCAAGAATAGCCTAGATAAGTACCAGGAGGTTTACTCCATGGCTTGGAGGCCAGCCACACGCGCTAGGGAAAAAGGCAGCTCAGATAGAGAAGGGAGCACCAAATAAAGGGTGTTGGGTGGATCCAACCAGGATGGGAGATGCATGCTGAAAGTAGACTACAGACTGAACATGAATGCCTCTCAATTCCTCTTTTGCAAACCACAGCACCCCAAAGGAGACAGAGAACAAGAGGGAATGCCCTGCCACAGAGCCAGGGTGGGATTGGGAAGATGGGACATGGGAGGGATACTGGGATGAGTGGTGGTGGAGAATTGGCACTGGTGGAGGGATGGGTACTCAATCATTGTATAACTGAAACCCAAGCACAAAAATTTGTAAGTCTACAATTGTACTTCATCTTGTTTCACTAATAAAAATTAAAAAAAAAAGAGTTGGTAACTTGGGTATGCTCCTTTATATGGTATAGAAAAAATATTGTACCTGGGGTTTATACATGATGCAGTTTATGTGCATAAATATAATCACAAGTACACATATCAGACCACTCACAGAGTCTTAGGCCATTTGGGTTGCTATATAAACGGAAGGATTCACAACAAACAGAAATTATTTCTCAGAATTCTGCAGGCCAGGAAGTCACTGAGGAGGCATAGTTAGACTCAGTGTCTGGTGAGAACCATGAGAACCACCTTCTCACTGGACCCCACATGGTGTAAGTAGCAAAGCAGTTTTCTCAGGCCTCTTTTATAAGGTGCTAATCCCATTCATGACCTCAGGACTAATCACCACCCCAAAGGTCTTCTCCTAATACAATCACTTTGGGGATTATGATTTTAGTGTATATGAATTTTGTGGAGACACAAGCACTCAAACTGGTGTGTGTATATAAGAAAACACACAACAAGTGAAAAAATGCTACAAAATAACTTAAAGTTTTAGTCTGTCTAAAATAATATGCAGGTGTTCTATGATTTATTTTTTTCCTGCAACTATTCTATAAATATCAATTTGTTAAGCACAAAAAAATGGAAAAACCACTAAAACAGCTTAAATACCTTATATAGTTCTGCATCTCTTTATTCCTTTATTGGATAACTTTTGGAGATGTAGTACAAAACACTTCTTTGTAAGTAAGGGAATTCTTCAAGAAAATTCAGGTAGAAAGAAAACTTTGGTCAGCTCTATTAAAGAAGTCCTTTAACCAAACAAAAGCACTTGGATGGTGTTCTTTCTTTCTTTCTTTCTTTCTTTCTTTCTTTCTTTCTTTCTTTCTTTCTTTCTTCCTTCCTTCCTTCCTTCCTTCCTTCCTTTCTTTCTTTCTTTCTTTCTTTCTTTCTTTCTTTCTTTTTTGCATTTTGGGTCACACTCAGTGATGCACAGGGGTTACTCCTGGCTCCGCACTCAGGAATTCTCCTGGTTGTGCTATGTGGACCATATGAAATGCTGAAAATCAAGCCGGGGTCGGCCGTGTGCAAGGCAAACGGCTTACCCACTGTGCTATCGCTCCAGCCCAGATGGTGTTTTCTATTTAACAAAAACATTCAGTCTTGAATAAGAGCCAGTGGGAGTTCTAGGCAGAGGGGCTCCCTGTGTAGGGACTATGGCAGGTTTGAGGCAGAGGTCAGGTAGACAAGTAAAGAGAAAGTAGCATGAAGAAATGAGTAGGAGGGGAAAAAAAGGAGAAAATTATGGTATTGACTACTATTAATTCTGTGCTTACTATCACTGTATCTCTGTCATCCCATTAATCATGAATTACTCGAGCAGGCACCAGTAATATCTCTATTCCTCCCAGTGCTGAGATTCTAGTAGCCTCTTCTTACTCGTCTTTTCCCAATGATTGGAGGCTCTTTCGGGGTCAGGGGAATGAGACTTATTGTCATTACTGTAATTGGCGTATCTTATACACCATGGGGAGTTTGCCAGGCTCTGCCTTTGTGGGCGGGATACTCTTGGTAGCTTGCCGTGCTCTACGTGAGGCATAAATGGGTAGGAAGTTCTTATAATGTAATGCATGGCTGCTTTGCTGTATGTTCACATGACTGAGAGAGCTCTGGTTTACAGTTCATGCTTATGTTCACATGACTGAGAGGCTTTGCAGCTGTGTTATCCATAAAGTGACCTGGAGCATGGCAGTGGTTGGGCAGTAGAGTTTGGCTGCCGGGGCTGGGTCCCTTGGTGTGGGAAAGGATCTCATCCACCCCACAGCCTGTCATGGAGTCCGGTGGCATGGTTGTTGTTTTTGTTGGTATAATTATTTTTTTCCTTTTACAGGTTAAGAACCTGAAGTTCAGAGAAACTTCTGTACAGTTGGGATCAGTATTTCTCTTTTTTTTCTGTTATATTTATTTATATTTTTATTAGTGAAACACCACGAGGTACAGTTATAGACTTACAAATTTTTGTGCTTGGGTTTCAGTTATACATTGATCAAGTACCCATCCCTCCACCAGCGCCCATCCTCCACCACCACAGGTCCCAGCATCCCTCCCACCCCCCATCCCCCCATTCCACCCAGCCTCTGTGGCAGGGCATTTCCTTTTATTCTCTCTCTCTCCTTTTGGGTTCTGTGGTTTCCAAGAGAGGCATTGAGTGGCAATCATGTTTGCTCTATAGTCTACGTTCAACATGCTTCTTCCATCCTGGGAGGATCCTCCCAACACCCTTTATTTGGTGCTCCCTTCTCTATCTGAGCTTCCTTTTCCCCTAGCACATGTGGCTGGCCTCCAAGTCATGGAACAAAATTTCTGGTACTAGTCTCAGCCACTCCTGGGTGTTAGTCTCCCATTATGTTACTTTATGTTCCCTAGATGAATGCAATCTTTCTGTGTCTATCCCGCTCTTTCTGACTCATTTCGCTTAACATAATACTTTCCATGTAGTACCACTTGGGATCAGTATTTCTTAAGCCTTTCCTGACCTTGCTTCCTTCCTGTGGCCACCCGGTCCTAGGAGATGGTCCCCTTGTCTCATGCTATGCACCTCTACTTTTCATCTCCATGACTCCAATTCTGGGATACCCCTTTCCCCTTCAAAAAAGACCCATATGACTCCCAGTTAAGAAATGGTGGCTTATATTAATGCCATGAAGTTTGCCTGGCCTCAAAAATACAAACCACTACATTATTTGTGATATCTTGTGGGGAATGACATCAGGAGGGTTCAATAGTTCCTTTGAGTTCTCTGCTGGTAGTACCCAGGCTAGTCCATAGGTATCAAAATGTTAAGAGCATCTATCTAGACACCTAGACATTGACTGTTTAAACCTTAGGATCACTTGCAGTCAGTACAGAAATGCTGGTGAGTTCAGGGTATAGTGTCTCAGGTTGCTGAGTCACAGATGCCAAGAGAAGCAATTCCATTTCTCATGCTACCCCATGTAGAGTCCTTCTTGTTATGTAGACATGTACTGTTGGGTGTAAAAAGTGATTTTGTGGCCAAGTACTACAGTATGGATGGGAAACTTTTGCCTCATGCAGAAACAGCTGTAAAATTCTTTGTGAAATATTTTCATCTCTGTCAAAAAAGCTAAGTGAAACTGTGCTCTTTTGGATGACAGGTTTGTTTAAGGAACTATTCCTGATGCTGCTCAGGGGACCATATGGAATTCTGGGAATCGAACATGGGTCCACGGCATGTGAGACAAATGTCCTACTTGCTGTACTTTCACACCTGCCCCTATTCACAAGGATTTTTATTAGGTAGATAATAGATTTCCAGAGAGTTAATGATATATATCTACAGGTAAAATCTTAAACATTTGGTTTCTATTTTTTCTACATCCCAATGCAAAACTAAATTCTAGTTCAACCATGCTTGTGTATTACTTTTGTTTCTAAAGATCAGGCTGTCCATGCTTAATTGTAAAATTACTTTTTAAATTAATTTGTTTGTTTAAAGAATTTTAATTGAATGAATAATAGTGAGATACACAGTTACGAGGTTGTTATGATTGTGTTTCAGTTATATAATATTCCAACACCCAACCCTTCATCCATGTAAATTTTCCACCACCAATGTCCAGTTTCCCTCTTGCCGACCCCCAACCCCTTATCAAAGATTAAATGATCATACATTTGAGGATCTGTCAGGATATTCAACTCTATTCCACTGGTCTGTGCGTCTGTCTTGATTTCAATACTATGCTGTTTTAATTACTACTGCTTTGTAATACAGTTTGAAGATGGGGAAGGTGATGACTCCCATCTTATGTTCTCAAGGATTGCTTTAAGTATTAGTGGGAATTTATTGTTCCATATGAATATCAGGAGTGTTTGATCCATTTCTTTGAAAAATATCATAGGTATTCCTATAGAGACCGCATTGAACTGTACAATGTTTTAGGGAGTATTGCCGTTTGGACAATATTAATTCTCCCAACCAATGAGCAGGAGGTATGTCTCCATTTTCTTTTTCTTTTATTTTTTAATTTTATTTAATCACCATGAGATAGTTATAAGATTTCATGCTTGGGTTACAATCACACAATGATCAAACACCCATCCCTCCACCAGTGCACATTCCCCACCATCAATATTCCCGGTATACCCCTCACCCCCTTTACTACCCTCCCACTGCCTCCATAGCAGACATGATTCCCCATAATCTCTCTCTACTTTAGGGAATTATGGTTTGCAATACAGACCCTGAGAGATTATCATGGTTGGTCCTTTGTCTACTTTCTGCACACATCTCCCATCCCGACCGATTCCTCCAGCCATCTTTTTCTTAGAGATCCCTTCTCTTTTCCAGCTGCCTTCTCCCCTTTGCTCCCCTTTGCTCATGAGGCAGGCTTCCAGCTATGGAGCAATCTATCTGTCCTGTTTATCTACTCATGTTATATTGTTTTATACTCCACAAATGAGTGCAGTCCTTCTATGTCTGTCCCCCTCTTTCTGACTCATTTTACTTAGCATGATACTCTCCATGTCTATCCATTTCTAAGCAAATTTCATGGCTTCATCTCTCCTGACAGCTGCATAGTATTCCATTGTGTAGATGTACCAAAGTTTCTTGAAAGAGTCATCTGTTCTACGGCACTTGGGTTGTTTCCAGATTTTGGGCTATTGTGAACAGTGCTGCAGTGAACATATAGGTACAGAAGTCATTTCCACTGTGATTTTTTGCATCCTTGGGATATATTCCCAAAAGTGGTATTGCAGGGTCATATGGAAGCTCAATTTCTAGTTTTTGAAGGGCTGTCCATATTGCTTTCTAAAAAGTCTGGACTAGTTGGAATTTCCACCAACAGTGAAAGAGGTTCATTTTTTCTCCACATCCATGCCAGCACTGGTTGCTTTTGTTCTTTTGAATGTGTGCCAGTCTCTTGGTGTGAGATGATATCTCACTGTTGTTTTGATTTGCATCTCCCTGATGGCTAGCGATGTGGAGCATCTTTTCATGTGCCTTTAGGCCATTTGTAGTTATTTTTTGAGGATACTTATGTTCATTTCTTCTCCCCATTTTTTGATGGGGTTGGAGGTTTTTTTCTTGTACAATTCTACTAGTGTCTTGTATATCATGGATATTAATCCCTTATCAGATGGGTATTGGGTAAATATACTTTCCCATTCTGTAGGGTCTTTCTGTATTTTGTTCACTGTTTCTTTAGAAGTGCAGAAGCTTCTTAGTTTGATGTAGTAACATTTGTTTATGTTTGCTTCCACTTGCATGGTCAGTGCTGTTTCATCCTTAAAGACGTTTTTAGTTTCAATGTTGTGGAGAGTTCTGCCTACATTTTCTTCTATGTACCTTATGGATTCATGTCTGATATTAAGGTCTTTAATCCACTTTGAGCTGACTTTTGTGCCTGAAATTAGACAGAGGCCAGAGTTCATTTTTTGCTGGTAGCTATCCAGTTTTCCCAGCACCACTTGTTGAAGAGGCTTTTCTTGTTCCACTTCACATTTCTTGATCCTTTGTCAAAGAATAAGTGTTCATATATTTGGGGGTCTGTGACAGAATATTCTACTATGTTCCATTGGTCTGCAGGTCTGTTTCTAGCCCAGTACCATGCTGTCTTAATTACTACTGCTTTGTAGTACAGTTTGAAGTTGGGGAGGGTGATGCCACCCATCTTCTTTTTCCAAGGATTGTTTTTGCTATTCGTGGGGGTTTATTGTTCCATATGAATTTCAGGAGTGTTTTGTCTATTTCTTTGAAAAATGTCATGGGTATCCTGGTAGGGATCACATTGAATTTGTATAGTGCTTTGGGCAGTATTGCCATTTTGATATTGTCAATCCTCCCTATCAATGAGCAGGGGATGTGTCTCCATTTCCTAGTGTCCTCTTTTATTTCTTGAAGTAGTGTTTTGTAATTGTGCTTGTATAGATGTCCTTCACCTCTTTGGTTAAGCTGATTCTAAAGTACTTGATTTTCTAAGGTACTATTGTGAACGGGATATATATATATATATATATATATATATATATATATATTGTATTTCAGTTTTTTTGTTTTTGTTTTATTAGTGAAACACCATGAGGTACAGTTGTAGACTTACAAGTTGTTGTGCTTGGGTTTCAGTTATGCAATTATTGAGTACTCATCCCACCACCAGTGCCCATTCTCCACCCCCACCAATCCCAGTTTCCTTCCCACCCCCCGATCCCCCACCCTACCCTTCCTCTGTGGCAGGGCACTCCCTTTTGTTCTATCTCTCCTTTTGGGTGCTGTGGTCTGCAGAAGAGACATTGGATGGCAATCATGTTCGGTCTATAGACTACTTTCAGCATGCATATCCTATCCTGGGCAGATCTTCCCAGCACCCTTTATTTGGTACTCCCTTCTCTATCTGAGATGCCTTTACCCCTAGAGTGTGCCGCTGGCCTCTAAGCCATGGAGTCAACAACCTGGTATTTATCACAGCTGTTCTTGGGTGTTAGTCTCTTATTTTGTTACTTTATGTTACCCAGATAAATGCAATCTTTCTATGTCTGTCCCTCTCTTTCTGACTCATTTTGCTTAGCATAATATTCTCCATATAGTACCACTTGTATGTAAATTTCATGACTCCATTTTTTCTAACTGCTACATAGTACTCCATTGTGCAGATGTACCAAAGTTTCTTTAACCAGTCATCTTTTCTCGGGCACTCAGGTTTTTTCCATATTCTAGCTATGAACAAACAAGTGCAGATGTCACTTCGACTATACTTTTTAGCCTCTCCGGGGTATATTCCCAGGAGTGGTATTGCTGGGTCAAATGGGAGCTCGATTTCTAACTTTTTGAGAATCGTCCATACTGTTTTCCAAAAGGGTTGAACCAGTCGGCATTCCCACCAGCAGTGAAGGAGGGTCCCTTTCTCACCACATCCGCGTCAACACAGGTTGCTTTTGTTCTTTTGAATGTGGGCCAGTCTCTGTGGTGTGAAATGACATCTCATTGTTGTTTTTATTTCATCTCCCTGATGAATAATGATGTGGAGTATTTTCTCATGTGTCTTTTAGCCATTCGGATTTCTTCTTTGAGAAAGTTTCTGTTCATTCCATTGCCCCACTTTTTGATGGGGTTGGATGTTTTCTTCTTGTGGAGTTCAACCAGTACTTTGTATATCCTTGATATCAACCCCTTCTCGAATGTGTATTTGAAGAATATCTTTTCCCATTCTGTAGACTGTCTTTGTATTTTGGTCACTGTTTCTTTTGAGATGCAGAAGCTTTTCAGTTTAAGATAGTCCCATTTGTCTTGGTTTTCACTTGCTTGGCCAGTGGTGTGATATCTTTGAAGATACCATTAGCTTCAATGTCATGGAGGGTTTTGCCAACTTTGTCCTCAATGTACCTTATGGATTCCCGTCTGATGTTGAGGTCTTTGATCCATTTTGATATTACTTTTGTACATGGTGTTAGGCAGAGATCTAAGACCAGTTTTTTGCATGTCCAGTTTTGCCAGCACCATTTGTTAAAAAGGCTTTCCTTACTCCACTTTGCATTTCTTGCCCCTTTATCAAAGATTAGATGATCACATGTTCGAGGGGAGATGTCAGTATAGTCAACCCTGTTCCATAGGTCTGCAGCTCTGCCTTTGTTCCAGTATCATGCTTTTTTAATTATTACTGCTTTGTAGTAGAGTTTGAGGTTTGGGAGGTTAATTCCTCCCATTTTCTTTTTCCCAAGAACTGCTTTAGCTATTCGTGGGGGCTTATTGTTCTATATAAATTTCAGGAGTGTTTGTTCCATTTCTTTGAAGAATGTCATGGGTATCCTAATAGGGATCACATTGAATTTGTACAGTGCTTTGGGAAGTATTGCCATTTTGACAATATTAATTCTCCCAATCCATGAACAGGGGATTTTTCCATTTCCTCATGTCCTCTTTTATATCAAGAAGCAGCATTTTATAGTTTTCTTTGTACAGGTCCTTTACGTCCTTAGTTAAACTAATTCCTAGGTAGTTGATTTTCTGGTTTACAGTTGTGAATGGGATTGTTTTCTTCATGTCATTTTCTTCTCTCTCACTATTTGCATATAGGAAAGCCATGGACTTTTGGGTATTGTTTTTATAGTCTGAAACTTTACTATACAAGTCTATCATTTCTACGAATTTCTTGGTAGAGGTTTTAGGGTTCTCTAAGTATATTATCATATCATCTGCGAATAGTGAGAGCTTGATTTCTTCCTTTCCTATTTGGATGCCCTTAATCTCTTTTTCTTGCCTAATCGCTATTGCTAGTATTTCCAGTACTATGTTGAACAGTAGTGGAGACAGTGGGCATCTTAGAGGGAGGGCTTTTAGTTTTTCCCCATTGAGAATGAAACTTCCCATGTGCTTGTAGTAGAAGGCTTGGTCTATATTGAGGAACGTTCCTTGAATGCCTATTTTGCTGAGAGTTTTCATCATAAACGGGTGATGGATCTTGTCAAATGCTTTCTCTGTGTCTATTGATATGATAATATGGTTTCTATCTTTTTTTATTAATACGATGGATTATATTGATCAATTTTCGAATGTTAAGCCATCCTTGCATCCCTGGGATGAATCCTTCTTGGTCATGTTGTATGATCTTTTTGATGAGTCGTTAGATTTTATTTGCTAATAGTTTGTTGAGGATCTTTGCATCTGTATTCAGCAGGGATATCAACCTGTAATTCTCTTTCTTTGTGGTATTTGTCTGCTTTTGGTATCGGATGATATTTGCTTCATAGAAACTATTCAAAAGTGTTTTTGATATTTCAATTTCAGGGAAAAGCTTAAAGAGGATTAGGAGTAAGTCCTCTTTAAAGATTTGGAAGAATTCACTAGTAAATCCATCTGGGTCAGGACTTTTGTGCTTGGGGAGACTTTTTATTACTGTTTCAGTTTCCTTGATGGTGATAGGTCTGTGCAGGTATCCCAGATCTTCTTGGTTCTAGCCTTGGGAGGCTTTAGGAGTCTAGGAATTTATCCATTTCCTCGAGATTTTCGTGTTCTGTGGCATAAAGCTTCTCAAAATACTCCCTGAGGATCCTTTGAATTTCTGTAGTTTCTGTTGTAATGACCCTCTTTTCATTTCTGATTTGGTTTATTAGGATTTTCTCTCTCCTTTTCTTTGTGAGTTTTGCTAGAGTCTTATCGATCTTGTTTATTTTCTCAAAGAAACAGCTCTTGGTTTCATTGATCTTTCAGATTGCCTTTTGGGTTTCCATCTAGTTAATCTGTGCTCTGAGTTTTATTATTTCCTTCTTCCTGTTCAGATTGGGCTACTTTTGTTGATCATTCTCCAAGCTCTTAAGCTGTTAGGTTAGTTTGCTTATGTGGGCTCGCTCCTCCTTCCTGAGGAATGCTTGTAGAGCTATAAACTTTCCTCTTAACACAGTTTTTGCTGTGTACCATCAGTTTTGGTAACTGGTGTCCTCATTTTTGTTCGTTTCCAGGAATTGTTTGATTTCCTCTTTGATTTCCTTTCTACGCCACTTGTTGTCCTAGAGTGAGGTGTTTAATTTCCAGGTGTTTGATTTAGTTTTCTGTTTGGGTGTGTGATTTACTTCTAATTTCAGCGCATTGTGGTCTGAGAATATTGTTGATACAATCTCATCTTCTTAATTTTATGTAGGTATGTTTTGTGGCTATGCATGTGGTCTATCTTGGAGAATGTTCCATGCACACTTGAGAAGAATGTGTATTCAGCTTTTTGAGGAGGAAGTGTCCTGTATATATCTACTAAGTCTCTTTCTTCCATTTTTTCCCTCAGATAAAGTATATCCTTGCTAAGTTTGAGTCTGGTGGATCTACCAATAGGCAATAACTCGGTGTTGAAGTCTCCCACTAGTATTGTGTTGCTATCGATGTCTTTCTTCAAGTCTATGAGTAGTTGTTTTAAGTACTTTGCTAGTCCCTCACTGGGTGCATATACATTTAGTATTGTAAGTTATTCCTGTTGTACAGATTCCTTGATCAATAAGTAATGGCCTTTACTGTCTCTTGTGACCTTCTTCAGTCTTAAATCAATGTGGTCTGTTACTAGGATGGCTACCCCAGCTTTTTTATAGGAGTTGTTTGCCTGTAGGATTGTTTTCCAGCCTTTGATTCTGAGGCTGTGTTTGCTTTCACTATTTGAGATGTGTTTCTTGGAGGCAGCAGAATGTTGGGTTCAATTTTCTAATCCATCCTGCCACTCTATCTTTTAATTGGTGCGTTTAGCCCATTGATGTTGGGAGAGATTATTTTTTCTGTTGGGGTTTTGTCCCATTTTTCTGTTGATATTTTGTGTATTTGAGGTGCTTGTCTTGTCTTAAAGTAGCCCGTTTAGTTGTTCTTGTAACCATGGTTTTGAGTCTGTGAAGTTCCTGAGCTGGTGTTTGTCTGTGAACCTGTGTGTTGTTCCTTCTGTTATGAATGAGAGTCTCGCTGGGTAAATTATTTTTGGTGAGGCATTTATTTCATTGAGTTTTTTCACTATATCCCACCACTGTTTTCGGGCCATGAGGTTTTCATCAGACAAATCAGCTGTGGATCTTAAGGATGCTCAATTATAGGAAATTTCTTTCTTTGATCTTGCTGCTTTCAGAATTTTGTCTTTATCTATGGTTTTGGACATTTTGATCAGGATGTGTCTTGGGGTATTTTTATTTGGATTTCTTCTAGCTGATACCATTTGGGCCTCCTGAATGTGGTTGCATGTTTTCTTCAGCTCTGGGAACGTCGTAGCAATGATGTCTTTGACAGTTTCTTCTTTATCAGGGTTTTATCCCTGTCCCTCTGGGACTCCAATAATTCTAATGTTACTCCTCTTGGCTTCATCACGATCTTCTCTTGCCATCTATTCCAGAATTGTGGAATTGTGAGTCTCTTTTCCATTTTCTGCTCTTTTCTGGAGAGTCTCTAGACTTTATCTTCGAGCTCACTGATTCTGTCCTCAACAGCTCAACATCTGCTGCTGAGGCCTTCCACTGAGTTTTTCAATTCGCCTATGAGATTTCTCAGGTCTGACATTTCCGTTTGTAATTTTATTTGCATTTTCATCATTTCTATCTTAAAAATCCTCTTGTCTTTTATTGGCATTGCTTTCTATTGTTTCTTTTAGCTCCCTAAGTATCCTCAGTAGCTCCCTTGTTAATTCTTTGTCAGAGAGGTTCTCTTGCACTTCATTACTATTGGTGTCTTCTGGCCTAGACTCTTCAATAAGTAAGCTTGGTGGGCTTCTGCATTGCTTTATCATTGTGACCTGTGTGGTTTAGACCTCATGCTGACTATTACTATTTTGCTTAAGATACAGAATTAATTGAGATGGACTTAATGAATTATTGGCTAATGTATTTCTGGTGGTTAAGCTAACCTAGTGAAAGTTCCATCTAGATGGGTAACTTATGTTTCCTATGGGATATGTAGGAGGACAATAACTCATGGCCATGTTAGCAGCCGCGGCTTTGGGAAGGGGCTCTGCCACCAGGCGGGTACCTGGATGTGTGAGCAGAGGGTGCTTGGAACGGTTCAGCTTTGGGTTTCTCCATTTTCTTGTGTCCTCTTTTATTTCTTAGAGTAGCATTCTGTAGTTTTCTTTGTTTAGGTTCTTCACCGCCTTAGTTAAGCTGATTCTGAGGAACTTGATTTTCTGAGGTACAATTGGGAATGGGATTGTCTTTTAAATATTACTTTCTTCTCTTTCATTATTTGCATATAGTAAAGACATGAAGGTACTGATTTTGTCTTGCCACTGTACTATACAAAGCTATTGTTTCTAGGATCTTTTTTTTAGAGTCTTTGGGATTTTCTTAGTACCATGCCAGCTGCAAATAGTGAAAGCTTGATTTCTTCTTTTCCTATCTAGATGCCTTTGATATATTTTTCTTTCTTACCTAATATGGCAAGCACTTCTGATGCTATATTAAATAGGAGTGGTGAGAGTAGGTACTGTTGTCTCGTGTCTAATCTTGGAGAGAAAAGTTTTAGTTTTTCCCCATTGAGATATTGCTTGCTGTGGGCTTGTGGTAGATGGCTTTAAATATACTGGGGAATGTACCTTCAACTTCCATTTTATTGAGAGTTTTTAATCATAAATGGGTGCTGAAACTTGTCAAATGTTTTCTCTGCATCTACTGATATGCTTATGTGGTTTTATTTTTTTTTATTGATATGGGATATTATGTTGATTGACTTGCAAATGTTGAACCATCCTTGTATCCCTGGGATAAATTCTACTTGATTACGGTTTGATCTTTTTTATGAATTGTTGAATTCTACTTGCTAGAATTTTTTTTAGGATCTTTGCATCTATGTTTGTCAGGGATATCAGTCTTCAATTCTCTTTTCTTGTGGTGTCTCTCTGCTTTTATTATCAGGGTAATATTTGGCTCATAAAAAGAGTTTTGGAGTGCATTTGTTTGTTTAATTTCCTGTAGAAGGTTGAAAAGGGTTGGCAGTATGTCCTATTTAAAGGTTTGAAAAAATTCACTAGTGAATTCATTCATTAATGGGCTTTTGCTTTTAGGAAGATTTTTAATTACCATTTCAATTTCCTTGATAGTGATGGCTTTATCTGGACATTCCAATCTTCTTGGTTCGTATTGGTAGGTTATAGAAATCCAGGAATTTATCCATTCCTTCAAGGTTCTCTTGTTTCATGGCATAGAGATTCTCAAAGTAATCTCTGATGATCCTTTAAATTTCTGTGGTTTTATTTCAGATTCCGTTTATTAGGGTTCTCTCTTTCTCTCTTTGTGAGTATTCCTAGTGGTTTACCAATCTTATTTATCTTTTCAAAGAACCAGCTCTTGATTTCATTGATCTTTTAAATTGTGTTTTGGGATTCCAGCTCACTAATTTCTGCCCTAAATTTTATTTTCTTCCTCCTGCCAGGTCAGGGCTCCTTTTATTGGTCATTTACTGAGATCTTAATTTGTGAAGTCAAGTTATTTATGTGAGCCTTTTCTTCCTTCCTAATGTATGCTTATATAAACTTTCCTCTTAAGACTGCTTTTGCTGTATCCCACAAGTTCTGGTAGCTCATGTCCTCACTCTCATTTGTTCCAGGAATTTTTTTATTTCCTCTTTGATTTCTTCTCTAACCCACTGGTTGTTCTGTAATGAGCTGTTCAATTTCCAGGTGTTTGATTTGATTCTCTGTTTCAATATGTGATTAACTTCTATTTTTCAGTGCCTGATTGTCTGAAAAGATTGTTGATACAATTTCTCTCCTCTTAATTTTATGGAGGTATATTTTGTTGCCCAGCATGTGGTCAATCTTGGAGAATGTCTCATATGCACTGGAGAAGAATGTGTATTCGGCTTTTGGGGAATGTAAATCCCTGTATCCAAATTATCTTCTTACAAGAAGGAGTTAGAAGTTCTTTAATGTTGCTTATCTTGTTTCTTTTCTATTGGCACATATTAGATTGAGTATATACATAATGTATCTTGCATACCTACATGAAAATTTTTCAAAAACCCAAAGAATCATTATAATCTTTAGTGGAGACAAATTCCAAACAATCTTTGTTTTTTGGTTCTGTATGCATATATGTTGGTATTTAGTTATGTTCACTGCTTAGTTATGTTCATTATTTTTCACAATGTATAAATAGTGTCATGATTAATGAACTAATTGAAAAATTTTCAAATCATCTTTTGAGTGAGATATGATGGCACAAAGACATGGATTCTGCTATTAAGATTCTTATAAGCTGAATAGACATACTTGAAAACAAAAACCTAACACAGTAAAATAAGTAATTGTAGCCTCTCCTCTGAAGGTTGACTAATCTGTTCTCTCCATTTCAGTGAAAGTATCTACATTATGTAAAAATGGTACGTTCTAAATCTCACTATTGACGTACACTTGTCTTGAGAACAGAAATTGATAGTAGATTTGAGGGCCAAGAAACGAAGCAACAAGATCTGTAAGATGCTTTTTCAAGCTGATTATAAGGTACCCACTCTGTAGTTTTCTAAGGACAGAATCTTTTTCATTTTTTTGAGGAGCAAAACCATTGAGAGTGGCTGAAATCAAAATTGCTGTGAGGGTGGAGTGCTGTAATACCCTTCTTCACTGTATCATTGTATCACTGTATCACTATCATCCTGTTGTTCATCTATTGCCTTGAGCAGACCCCAGTAAGGTCTCCTTCATCCTAGTCCTGAGATTTTAAAAAGTGCCACATTTGAGGCTTTTTCAGGGTCAGGAGAAAGAGACCCATCATTGTTACTGGTTTTTGGCATATTGAACACGCCACGGGGAGTTTGCCAGACTCTGCCGTGTGGGCAGGACACTTTTGTTAGCCTGCCAGATTCTCCAGAGTAGGAACTAGATAATAAGATGTCATGTCCGCTTCCTGGAGCAGGGTTTTATAGTCTCTGGGTCTTGGCCGTTGATGGGATTACACGGTGCTGGGGCAGTTAGTGGGTGTACCACCTACATAGTGGAAGGTGGGGAATCTGGGTGGAGGAGGCCCCGATCCCAATCTGAGCAGGCCTGGTGATCCATGCCTCAGGTCCCACACACCTGGGTTCCTCCGTTGGCTCCTTCATGCGTGAGGCCTGTCGGAACATGTGGAGAGTGTCCTAAGCATGGTTGTGGCTGGAACCGAAGGTCCTCAGCCACTGGGGCTCTGCTCAGGGTGTGGAGGGAAACTCAACCCACTCTCCTCCAAGGGGCCCCGGTGAGGACAGCCAGGCGCAGAGGCAGGAGACTATGCACTGTTCTCTTCCGGGAGTGGGTTTTATACCCTTCTTAATCCAATTGAACAGGGGAAGACAAAGCATGCCTCTGTAAACTTTATGATTGAGATTGTTCTTAAGTTCTTTGAGAGCAGAGCAAACAGGTGTTGAAAGGAAAAGCATAGTTCATAGGGTATAATTTCACTTTCAGAGTTTGAGTAGCTAACAGAGAGAAAGAGTAGCAAAATTCAGCCATTTTTTTTTTGTCTCGCAAACAAGTCTAACAGTTTGACAAAATATTTTTTTATATATACACATATATGTGCATAGACATTTATATATGTATATATCTTTCAAGGAAGAAGTATTATTTGATAAAACTCTTGATAAAACTTCTTTACATAGATTACTACATAGGTCAAAAAGTAATTTTTGATGTACTGTTCATGATTTGCTCCCCGCCTTGCACCCCCTCCCCCCAAATAAAAGATTGAATTTAGCTCCTTGAAAGGCAGTTTTATGGAAGGATTAGTGAAGGAAATTGTAAGTCATGTTTTGGCTATTTTAAATTTAATTGATAGAATCATGAATTGAATTCAGAGGCTATTTGGGCCAACCTTTCCTAAGAAATTCACCAGATGTTAAGTGGCTACATGTGAGCACACCTGAAAAGGATTTTAAATACTCATTAAATTTGAATCTGAAACTATTCTCTAACATTTTGTGTTTTTCTTAAAAATACCTTTAAGACTGAAGAATAATAATTTTTAGGAGGTGAGTTTACCATGGTCCAATTAGTGAAGCCAGATCTCCATAAAGCCCCAAATCAACTTCTGTCTCATGGGGTCTTAGAATCATCTTAAATGAAAGGGAATAATGGTTCATAACTGAAAGTGGAAGTAGTGATTAAGACAGGCACAATCATGACGAAAATATATTACTTTTTGCTTAAATGTGCCTCATTATTGGATACTGTAATAAATCAAAATTGAATAACAATGTGGCACTTAAGTTTACCAGATAGACCACTTTCTGGGAAACTCTTTGCTGCCTTCTCTTCTCTCTCATATTCCAGTGCCTGATTTAGGAGACATCATGAAAAATAGCTAAGGGAAACTGACCACACCAGAGTTGATCATAAGCGGAAAATAATAAGTTGTGATTAGCAAAACTTGATGTTTGTAATTGTCTTGATTGTGAGGGCTATCTTTTGAGTCCACGATGGTCTAAGCACGTAAAGCTTATTTTTAATCCATCTAAGTTTTTCTTTGGGACTTTTAAACAAAAAAGACCAAATATCAAGAAAGAAATGGTTTATTAATGCATGTAGTGTTATCTCATCTGGGAAAAATCAAAACCAAAAGTAACTCAAAATGGTAGCTTTGAACGTCTGCTTATATTTTATTTTCAGTAAGGAACATCCATTTGTAGAGAAATAACAAGAAAAAGGCAAATGCTTTCAAATTTCCACGGGTTGCAAAGTGAGTAAAGGTAAAGATGTAGAAGGAAAAGTAGCACCATAGCACTGTCCTCCCGTTGTTCATTGATTTGCTTGACCAGGCACCAGTAATGTCTCATAACAAATTGTGAGACTTGTTATTGTTTTTGGCATATCGAATACATCACGGGTAGCTTGCCAGGCTTTGCCCTGCAGGAGAGATACTCTTGGTAGTTTGCCGGGTTCTCCAAGAGGGGCAGAGATATCAGACCCAGAACGGCCGTGTGCAAGGCAAACGCCCTACCCACTGTGCTATTGCTCTAGCCCAGAAGGAAAAGTATAGGAGTAAATTTTGTTTGTAAATTTCCTCTGGTAAAACTCTGGGCTGATCACTGTCTGTTTCCTGTAAAATGAGAATATAAAACTTCTCTTAAGCAGAAAAGGAGTTTTTGTCTGAATTGTCTGCATCTTCATTGCACTTGGCTCACAATAATTTTTTTGGTGAGAAGTATCGTGTGGTGACATGGATTCCTTCAAAGCCTTAACAAGATATAACAGGTAGTCATTCAGTCTTCCTTTGGCAAAAACATCTTCAGAAATTTTCTTTTCCTCTCCCTTCTAAGTAACCATGTAATCCACTTGAAACTGTGACCCTACATGCTGGAGGGTCAGCAATGAACTCTGGCCCCATGCCTTTTTTGGTAACTTTTATTTTGAATTCATATTGTAGTTATTAGACTTACAGTCCCTGTATTTACCCTTCATCCCCTAATGTTAGCCATTCTGTCTGATGGTGGTCTGAATTTCCATTTCTCCTAAAAATTACTCAGAGTGACCATCTCTTAATATCTTTGTTTACCATTCAGATATCTTTTTTTTTTAGCGAAATATCTGTTTCAAAGCATGCTCCACTTAAAAACATTGGGTTGTTTCTTTTATTTGTTTGTTTTTTTAAAAAAAAACTGTTGAGTTTTGAGAGCAAATTTAAATGTTATGGGTATAAATTAATTATTAGATACCAAAAGAATAGTACAGAAAATAGGTACCTGTCTGCATGTAGCTGATCTGAATTCAATCCCCAATACCTTATATATGGTTTCCCCAAGCCCTGCCAAGAATGATCCCAGAGCACAGAGCCAGGAGTAAACCCTGAGTACCACCAGGTATGTGAAGTGGTTATGATCACCTCCTTGTCCTTAGTGCTCTTTATTTCTTTCTACATATTCAGGTTTCCATTTGATTATATTCCTTTTACTTGATGTCACTGTCACTGTCCTCCCGTTGTTCATCGATTTGCTTGAGTGGGTCCAGTAACATTGTAAGACTTGTTACTGTGTTTGGCATATCGAATACGTCACAGGTAGATCACCAGGCTTTGCTGTGCAAGTGAGATACTCTTGGTAGCTTGTTGGGCTCTACGAGAGGGGCAGAGGACTCAAACTCAGGTCAGCCGTGTTGGCTGCGTGCAAGGCAAATGCCCTGCCCGCTGTGCAATCACACCTGAAATATATCTATGGATTTATAGATAGACAATCTTTTTACTTTATTCATTATCTCTTATAAACTAATTTGCATATTTTCTACCTTTTGGGAGGTTGGAGGAATTGGACCATACCAGGCTGTGCTCAGGGCTTTGTCCTGGCTCTGTTATCAAGGATCACTCCTATAAGTAATCAGGGAACCATATGTGATGCAGGGGATTGCGTCTGCCTTATACAAATCTGCCATATACAAGACAAGTGCTCTACCCATTATACTACTGCACCAGTCCCAATCATTGTTATTTCAAAATTCTCTTTCAGTTTCCACATGTGTGTTATAACAATATATGGTTTTGATGATTGTTTTGTTTCTTTATTCTTTCCTTTTTGATGACATCATAACATTTAAAAAATATTGTGTATCTGTGTAGAATAGGGAAGACTGAAATATACTTTTTCTTTCTGGAAATGGTCATAGCCTTCCTTTTTGTTGGGTTTTTAGTGTGTGGTTGGAATTAATCTAGTGAGCAGTTGGACTGAGTTTGAGGCTGGTTGCTGCTACAGTTACCTCATCTTTCCAGACTTCGAATTTAATGCCTGGGCAGTTGGAGCAGGCAGAGACCACTTCTACCCCTGTCCCTTGTCCATTTTCCCTTTGCCTGAGAGAGTCTCTGTACATTTTTCTTTCTATGATAGCACTTTTACCATGGCATTCATCTTGTTTGTACATTTTTTGGTGTGTAATATAGGAAAGAAGACAATAATATTCCCTATTGTTATTATTAAAATCTCAATCTAAGGAAGCATCTGGAGAGTAAAGT
The DNA here is from genome assembly GCF_029834395.1 of Sorex fumeus. Taxonomy (NCBI): domain Eukaryota; kingdom Metazoa; phylum Chordata; class Mammalia; order Eulipotyphla; family Soricidae; genus Sorex; species Sorex fumeus. The sequence goes on along the minus strand of NW_026606075.1, from coordinate 19,434,825 downwards.
CTTCTTAATTTCCCTGTCTTTTCCCAGGCCGTGACGTTAGACCCAATATATATTTATGTCCTCAACAATGCAGGACTAAAACCTTCTTAAAATATGTATTTTCCTCCTTGAACTGCAGTGAAATTTCACCTGATTCCTAAGAAACATTCCATCAGCATCATTATTTATCCCCTTCTCTGGCTCCACAAAGATGAAGACTATCATATATAGGGGTGGTGAGAGAAAGAGATAAACATTCTACTTCTACATGACTGTCATTCCCTCCCCCAACTTTGTGTCACAATTGATGTTTCTTAAAAGTTTATGCTTGGAGGGAACAACAGATTTTGTTTGTTGGAAAAAGGGAGACTGATGTGTACAGACTTTCCCAATTTCTGTGACTCCTAGTAATTCATACTGTTCTATTAATAGTTCTAATTCTCCCTTGGCTTCCATCAATTCATCAATTATCCTGGGATAGTAATTCTAGTGCTCAGTTTAGTTCTTTAACACAGATAAGCAAGTGTCCACATTTCCTCTTTTTCAACAAGTTTTGTTACTGTGTTCACACTTATATTTCTGGCCATGAAGAATGGAAGAGAGAGATAATTTGAAAATGGTTGAACCCAGACAGACTTCATGAGAGAGAGAGAGAAAGAGAAAGAGAGAAAGAGAAAAAGAGAGAGACAGAGAGACAGAAACAAAGAGAGAGAGTAAGGAAGGGAGGAGAGAGGGATGGGATCAGGAAGGGGATAAAGGGGGAAGGCATGAAGGGGGATAGGGAAGGAGGATGGGAGCAGTCCTCCAAGTGAAAAGTCCCACAAGAAGGGTTTTTTACCTTTCCATCTAGGGAGATGATTCAGTTTGTAATCCTTCCAGTATGCCTATGTGCTGTTCTATCTTGTGTCTCTGGGTCCTCTCTAACCTTGATGACAAGGCATGGGTAGGCAGAACGTAAAGACAGTTCTCACCTGGCTATCAAGCCCTGCATCCTGATACTCTGGTCTCATATTCCACTCTTGGGGAAATTCCCTAAATTTATTTACTTACCTATTTTTACCTGTCTCTAGTTATTTCCTAAAATAGTAACATATCTAAGTATTCAAAGTATTCTTGCCAGTTATTGGTTTGGAAACTTTACTTTCCTATTGAATTAAAAACTGCCATAAGTGTGAAGGTATTTTATCTTTTTGTTGTTGTAAGGCAGACAGTGAAATCGTAAAGCATCTAGTAAATTATAATATTAGAGAAAAGTGAATAATTTTTTGTGTATCTATATCCAATACAAGATTTAGATTTGACTGATTATTCTACATTTTTATTTGCTAATGTGACAACCTTTGGCTTCCCTGTATCCTGGTATAGAAGTGAAATTTTCATCACTGTGTGTGAAGTCTCAGCATGAAATTGTTCAATGTTAAAAGGAATTTTATATATATATTTACTTATTTATTATTTTGTTTTTTAGGATACACTCAGTTGTGGTCAGGACTTCTGCAGCTGCACTCCTTAGAGAAATTTTTATAGCATATTCATTTATGATTTCAGAAGCTCTAATACCTTATAAATACCTTGTACCAAACCAGATGAGAGTGATAAGAGAATTATTTAATACTACTCTATTCAGTCAATATCTTGACAAATGTATTGAATTGCAATATAGATTGTGAAAGTATGACAGCATATTATTACTCTCAGACTAGAACATATCTATTTCTGTCAAGAAGTTACTTATTTTAGAAATAGTATTTTAGCCATTATCTGCATAAGCCAATGACCCATTTGCATTTTTATTTATTTCTTTGTTTGACACAGCCATTCATTACACAGAATAGCATTTTTCTCTAATTTCCAAAGTGTATCACATACATCAGGAAGCCAAATTTGGATGATCCATCAATTAGATCACGATCACGATCATCCTATTGTTTGTTGATTGCCTCGAGCAGGCACCAGTAACGTCTCCTTTGTCCTAGCCCTGAGATTTTATTTTTTTTATTTTTTTATTTTTATTTATGTATTGAATCACTGTGGGAAAAGTTACAAAACTTTCAGGTTTAGGTCTTGGTCATGCAAATATCAATCACATTTCCCTTTACCAATACTTATTTTTCACCACGAAGAACCCCAATAAACCCCCACCCCCCACCCCCCCAATGTCTGTGGGGCAGGTGAATTCTAGTTAACACTCTGTCTACTTTGACTAGCTTCATTGTTTAGATAAAAGTTGCACCATTTTTATTTAGACTTTACCCGCCCCCCCCCGAAATCGGCCATGCTGAAAAAGCATTGTGAAATGGTTTGCTTTCTACAGCTGGGTTCAAGAATTAAATGATGTCATGCAGCCGTGATAGCAGCCTCACGGTTTTGGATTTATGCTATTTTATTTATTAACCCTGCAAGTATTTCTACTGAGAGTCAGATAATTAAGAGATTGGTTTCTGTACTTCTGGGGCCATGGCTGTGCCGGAGATCCGCTCGTGGGGGGCAACTGGTGACCTCGGTAGGGCGTGAAGGACGGCCTGAACACCCCCCCGTCCCATGAGGTATCCGTCGCGCCCCCACCCCCGGCTCAGACCTGCTCTCCACAAGGCTCCCATGCAGCCGCCATCTTTCTTTCCAGAAAGGTAGCCCTGAGATTTTAAAAAGTGCCATATTCAAGACTCTTTCAAGGTTGGAAGAATGAGACCCATCATTGTTAAAGGTATTTGGCATATTGGGTATGCCACGGGGAGTTTGCCAGACTCTGCCTTGTAGGCAGGTTACATTCGGTAGCCTGCCAGTTTGTCTAAAGTAAGTATGAGAAAATAAGATGTCACGAGGCCGCTTTGCTTCTGGGATCTGGTTTTATAGTCTCTGGGTCTTGGCCGTTGATGGGATTACACGGTGCTGGGGGTCAGTTGGTGGGTGTTATCCCTATCAATGTAGATAGTTCTTTCTTATTTTCAGCGTGTTTCTTATTCTGGAAGTTTTGCACAGTTATATCCTTATTCATATATATCAAAGACATCAATCTTTTCTCCATTTTTAAAAATAAATTAATAAAGTGTATGAGTCTTGAGACAGAAAGATGTCATAGAAAGAAGGGATATAACCTCAAGCCAATACCCTTTAAGTTTCTTATTATATAACAGGGCTTGAAACAATATAGCTGGCAAAAGACTGATTATTTTTACAAACTAAGTTTTATTAGAATACATGTTAATTTGTATTGTCTCTATTTGAACTCTGCAAAGAGCTGAGTCTCTATTTTTTTCTCTATTTTTAGAATAAAAATGTCTCTATTTTTACTCTGCATTGAGACAGAGACTGCAGAGCCTATAAAATCTATTTAGTAACAGGCCCCTTTAAAAGTTTTAGACAAAAGACAAAGAAAGATAAGCAAAAAAAATTTATACATGACCACAAGCTGTTGTATGACTCATTTAGCTTCCACAGTGAGGTTGCTGCAATGTGAAAATTGCTTATTTATACTTAATATCTTTAGAAGGCCCCAAGTTGCCCTGAGAGGATCAGAGGTAATTTCAATAGCCTCTTTAGGCTAGTTTGGAAAATCTCCCCAAATCTCTGTTCTGCTTTCATCCCTCATTAGTCTTGGAATAAAAACCAAGTTGAGTTGAGAACCAATCAGCTTGGTTAGTGGATAAAAACCAAGCAAACTTCAAGAAAGAAATAGAATGTTAGCGCAGCATGAATCAGGAAGGTGAAGAAAAAGCTCTATAATCCAAAAGTAAATATATTTTGTTGAGATATCTTTTTTCCTTCTTGGACATCCTGCCAATGGTTTTAACTAAAAGCTAATTTTCTAAATTAGTAAATGCTGAGAAGGATATCACATGCCCCTTTTAAAAATAGATACTTGCATTTAACATATTAAAATGGAAAGATTAGTTGTAAAATGCTTTTTCTCTTCACACACAATGCAGATGGCTTTTATCCAAAGGAAAGATATCTGAACTGTGGGACAAATATCACAAAGTTAGGAACTGAGATTTGACCTTTGTTCTTCAGAGAGCTCTCGGGCATTTATAGGAGCCAGCATTGTATGAGCGCTATGAGTTTGGCTGGGTATCTTTGTGTTTAGGTGCAGTTTTCCAGCTAAATGATGCTATCACAGGTGTTCTTTTATCATATTTTTATAAACATTAAAAAGATAAACTTAGAACCAACTCTGAAATTAATATAAATATCTGCCAAGGGCTTTCAATTGATGTGCACAATAGGATCAAACACGTTAACACTGTAAATCGGGTCATTTCATTTTAATCTAAACATAGTGTTTTTGAGTTGTGACTGAGTATATGTGATATTATGGCAAAGTTTATCAAATACATTGTTGTACTGAATATAATTTGTGTCTGTGACATGAAAAACATTATAAATCAGACACGAGAGACACTGTGTGATATTTAGTCAAGAGAGAATATATTTTATTGGAATATGCTAGAAATGTGCTTCTTCACTGTGAAAGAGAGAACCAACAGTACCATAATAACCACTTCATTTAGTAACACCATTTTAAAGGGATGACTTATAACTTGTTTCTTTTTAAAGCTCTGGGTTTAAAAAGTATTTTGACATTTCTCATTCAAAACTAGAATCCAAGTTAATGACTTAAATGCAAGTTGATTGTTTTGCAGAATAAAACCCTGCAAAGAGGTCAAATAGATCAAGGGAAAAGTCAACAAAATATGCATAAATGAGTTGGTCACTGCTGTGGGAAAGTGGTGCCTGATATCAATAAAGTCTTCCTAGCATCTCTGTGAACTATCAGATTGGTGTACCTGTTTAATAGACAAAGGAAGCTGTTTATATTCATTCCCAAACTTCATGGGCCAAGAGTGGCAATACAAAGGATAACTCTCATACATTCCCAGGTTATGTGAGCATAATACTGAGCAAGTTTCCACAGGAGTCCCCTACCTGCTACATCAGAAGGTACAAGGCACAATATGGGAAACAAACAGCCAGCTGGTCAGTTCATTTCTATAAGAAACTGACTGGCACATTAATAGCCAGAATCAAGGTATTAGAATATCAGTCAGCTTGGGAATATAAGACACATATGAGGGAAACAGAAGTGTGTTTTAGAGCAATATAGTATGTCACAAATTACCTCTTAATTTAGTGGTGCGAAGTAAAACATTTATTGATTTATTTGTTGGTTTTGGGGTCATGTCTGGTGTTGGTTGTGGTCAGCGATTACTACTGCCTTATACTCAGCATCATTCCTGGAGATCATGGGACCATGTGAAATGGTTGGTCACATGCAAGGCCAGTACTCTACTTGCTGAACTATTTCTCTAGTCCCAAAGCTGAATATTTATTATCTAACATTCGTTTATATAGGTCAGAAATCTATATGTGGTTTATATTAGTCTTCTGCTGTGTCTCATAGGCTTTATTTAGGTTCTTGTTGCTAGTGTTCAACTTGAGAAAGATCTATTTTCAAGTGCTTTGACTGTGCTATTGGTAAGATTTTATTCTTCACTATATACTTTTGCTAGTTGTTAGTGTAAGTTTCCTTCATATAATGAAAGTAGAACCTTCCTTTTTGATATATTTTAGTATGTTATTACTGGGTCTGGGAGTGCTTTTAATTTACATACTACTTTGATATAACAGGTCCATATATGATTAGTTAAGTTGGAAAATTGAAAGCACATATATTTATAAGACTGTTAACTCCCTCAGCTCCATATTCAATTTCTTATTCTTTCCATTTCAGTTAATATTGCTGCAAAAAATAGTCTCAAATAAATTTCTATTATAAATCATGAAGAAGTTAAATGAAATTTAACAGCTATTACTCTAAAAATACTATTCCACTGATCTAAAGAATGCCTCCTATATTTGAAATATAATGAAATATTTCCCTCTACTTCTTGCATTTACTTATACTTCAAGGTTTACTGAAAAAAAATCTAGTGAGACATCTTTCTTTGTGATTCAGCTTGTTCTTGCTAACTTCTTGCAACAATACCACTAGGGATTAATGCACTTTTCCCAGATTGTCTCCAGGAGAATTTGAGTTGTGTGGTAGCATTTGACTCTCCAGAAAGAATATCAGTTATCAGAAATGAAGAATACAGAATCAAAACAAATACATATGACTATATGTCTTATCATTTACATCTGCATGGATCCCTAACATAAACACCATGGATAGATTTTACCTTCCAAAGTAACTGTGAGCATAACACGACCTTTTATGCAATTGTTATGCATATAATCTTATATGGTAGGTCAGATGTTCTTGTACGGTGATGGCTCCAAATACATTGCTGAGGAAGCATATTGCAAAATAATATAAGGTGCTCTCACAAAAATTAAAATAAGCACTGTGGGGCTGTAGTGTAGGAAGGCAGGGTGCTTGGCTTGCACAAGGCTCACTGGTTCTCCATACCATTTATGGTCTCTCAAACATCACCAGAAGTGATTACTGAGTGCAGAGCAAGAAATAAGCCTGATCACCCTCAGGTGTTGTCCCCAAACCAATAAAAACAAGCATGGAAAAGTCTGCATGAAGGTAGCTCAGTGCAAGGAATGGAAGATATGTCAATTTTCACCCTTTTCTCAAACTATTCTGAAACTTGAGGCTTTTGCAACTTCTGAATTACTCCTGTAACTAGAAGCAAGGAATAACCACCTAATTTGAACCTATAGGTTATTGAAAAAACACTGTTTAGTGAAAAATTTCAACCTCCTGAACCAGGAACAACACACATTTGTTGATCAGTTTTCTACTTGAGCTTATCTCTCATAATTTCCTCTCACTAGGGTCATTTTCTAAACTGTAGAATCATTTCCTGAAGATGCCAGTCTTTTAATCTGGAATGACTTTTTTCTTTATGTTTACAAAGTTTTCGACACTGGAGAAGAACTGTTCCTTGGAACATGTGATAAAAGAGGCGTCAGTGGTGTTGGTATCCTTATCAACACAAACTTAGTCACGAGCATTGATTCATTCGAATGCCTAACAACCCAAATCAGACGATTACACTTGAATAAATGTGGCTCACTACCGGCAGTTTCTATCTTTGTTGTCTATGCACCAACATCCAGTTATGGTGAAAGAGAAACTGAGAAATTCTACATGGAGCTGGAGAAGTTCTATAAAGAAGATCACACCTTCTATAAGATCATTGTCAGTGATTTTAATGCCAAGATAGGACCAAGAAGATCAGTCGATGAACTCTACATCGGAACCCATGGCCTGGAATGGAACGAACAGGGTGACAGACTGTCTGAGTTCATCATGTCAACCAAAACCTTCCATGGTAACTCACAATTCCAAAAGGCTGAATCTAAACGTTGGACATGGGAGTCTCCCGATGGACGGTTCCACAATGAAATAGACCACATCATATTCAATCAGTGGTTTTGCCTAACCGATGTTGCTGTTGTCCCAAAATTCCAAACGGGATCAGACCACCATCTTCTTCGTGCAAAATTCTACCTCACAGAACAAGGAGAAAAGAATGCAAGGTTTAAGAAGAGGACTCCCAGAACAACCACCAACTGGGAGCTCTTTGGCTCTATTGCGGCAACATGGGAAGATGCCGTCATTGACAACATTGATGAGGAATATGATCGAATGATTCAGCACCTCCATGATTGTGCAAGGAATGCCAAGAGAGAGATAACCACAGAAAACCATCTTTCTTCGAACACTCTTGAACTTATTCGCCAACGTGGCTTGGCACATGCCTCAGGCAACCACAAGCGAACATCCGAACTGGCAAAACAGTGCAGAGAAGCCATCAAGGATGACCTCAAAAACAGGAGAGCAGCAGTACTGGTAGATGCAGCAGAAGCTGGGAAAAACATTCGTAATGCCCGCCTGTCCTTCACCAACTACAAAACCAAGATGACTGCCCTCCGACATCATGATGGATCTATCACATCTTCCAGAAGGGCAATGGAGAAGATTATTCATGACTTCTACTCAGATCTCTTTAATAGCCACATCCACTTGCCCACATACCACATACCACATGATGGATATGTCGTTCCCAATGTTCTCCCTTCCAAAATCCAACATGCCATCTCGTCGGTAAAGAAACAAAAAGCACCTGGCCCAGACAAGATCGGACCTGAACACCTGAAGAACTTACCATCAATACTCATCAATACATTGGATCGACTCTTCACACGCTACCTGTCTGAATGCAAGGTTCCATCCCAATGGAAAACCAGCAGGACTGTACTACTATACAAAAAAGGTGACATCCACAACATTGGCAACTATCGCCCAATCTGCCTATTGTCTGTCATCTACAAACTATTCACTCGAGTCATCCTGAATAGGATTAGCAGAAAACTAGATGAAGGACAACCATGTGAACAAGCCGGATTCTGAAAAGAATTCAGTACCATCGACCATATCCACACAATAACCAAGCTCATTGAGGTTTCTCGGGAGTTCAAGATGCTGCTCTGTCTAACGTTCATTGATTTAAAGAAGGCCTTTGATTCTGTTGAGATGGAAGCGGTCATGGAAGCCCTAGCCAATCAGGGCGTACAAACTCAATACATCAGGATCCTTCGTGAGCTCTATTGCGGATTCACTACCAAGATCTCACCATTCTACAAAGAAGTAATCATCCATATCAAGAGAGGTGTTCGACAGGGTGATACCATTTCACCAAAACTCTTCAGTGCCACCCCCGAGAACATCATGCGACGACTGGAATGGGAAAACATGGGAGTGAAGATAGATGGTCGGCAACTACACCACATCCGCTTTGCTGATGACATCGTTCTAATAACACCAAACATCAGCCAAGCGGCACAAATGCTGAACGACTTTGACCGTGAATGTGGAAAGTTCGGACTACAGCTGAATCTTACGAAGACAATGTTTATGAGAAACAGCCTTGTTCCTGACGCTCCATTCGCTCTCAACGGGACCACCATCTCCGAATGCAACAGTTATATATACCTAGGTCGAGAAATCAACATGATGAATGACCTGGCACCTGAGTTGCGCAGGAGGAAGAGAGCGGCTTGGAATGCCTTCAAGAGCATTGAAGAAATAACTAAAAGGACAAAGAACCTCCAGCTACGAGCACATCTCTTTGATTCCACTATTCTTCCTGCATTAACATATGCCTCAGAGACCTGGACCCTACGAAAACAGGATGAGAACGCTATTCGGGTCTCTCAAAGAGGAATAGAAAGAACTATGCTTGGAATATCACGATTCACTCAAATGAGAGATAGAATCCGGAGTTCTGATCTTTGTCAACGCTCAAGAATCAGGGACGCTGTCTCATTTGCCAAGACATCAAAAATCAGATGGGCTGGACACGTAATGAGGTTTACAGACAACCGCTGGACTAGAGCCATTACTGATTGGATTCCACGGGACATCAAAAGATCACGTGGATGCCCACCTATAAGATGGTCAGACTTCTTCGTCAAGACCCTAAATGATTGGTTTGAGGCTCTGCATGTTCCTAGAACGAACAGATACCATTGGGCTACGCTAGCACGCAACCGGGATGAATGGAGACGTTACTGGCACCCGCTCGAATAAATCAATGAATAATGGGGATTAAGTGATAAGTGATTACAAAGTAAATCTTGTTTATCATTAAAATTCCATTCCAAAAAGAGTATCTTATGAAGTCACTTCGCATTCACTAAACTCCATCCCTAGACCTCTTTTTTAATGTATTTTATAGAGTCCTTATGACATTGTATTTTAACTCTCCTATCTCTTTCCTATGGCTAGGAATACACAAAATCTATTTTGCACATTTCCTTTGCAGTTGGAGAATATATAGTCTCTAATGTTTGTTTTCTGGTTTTTATATAATTTTTGAACCATTTGACTTTAATAAAACAAAGACTAAGTGTGAAATTTTTAATTAAAAAATGGTAAATATTTTTCAGCTTTTCAAATTCTCTTTATTGTTGTATTTACTATCTGGTATTTGAAGTATATTTATAGATGTAAGTTTATGATAAGAAAGAGAAGGAGGAAAATTATGATAAAATATGAAACCCAGCAGATTTATTGTGAGATCCAAGGATGACTTTAAAGTCTTGATGTATACAGAAAATTTACTTTACTTTAACAATTATGGATATGTATGTGTAAATATATATTTTTTCAATTAGAGCCAATTTCCCCACAAGAAACTGAAGGGATGAAAGAGAGAACTGGATTCTGTTTCACTAAACCAACTTGACAGATGTGTTCCGATCATAGAGTCTTAAAGCTTCCAAAAAGATAGAAAACAGCCCAACTTGCAGCTCACATCATGAGTGAGTTTGCCAAGCTACATGTTAACAGCAAACTCCAGTGGGTTTATAAACTGCCCAAACTTGGAGTACGTTAGATTCTGTTTTATTCTTAATCTTCTCATGCTTAGTTGTCATACTTTAGAATAAGTAAAAAAATATCATGCTTAAGAAGATACCTATGTAATGGTTCATTGGGAAATAGCATCTCTCAAATTGCATGGGGTATCCACATTTTAATTATCTTTCCACAGCACATCAAAGCTTTGTATATAGACAATGAAAACTGCCAAATTTTGTCTAGCCGGAATGTTACACAGGTATTCTCTAAAGTCAAATTTATTATTATCACTTGAACTTTAAAGTCAGAAATTCTAATTTTTAGAACTTTCCCAAATGTAAAAAGATTAGGCACTATGCCTCATTTCACATGTTATGCTTAAACAAACTAAGGAACTAATTTGACCACAGGCTACAGTGCTAGATTTGTTAACAAGACCCTAATGTGGAAAACTATCAACTAAGAAAAACAAGAATTTGAATGAAACTGAATAATTCTATATTAATAACTACATGTCAAAATAAAAATCTAAATGAAGATAATATAAAGGAAATTGTCAGCAAAAATCACTTGAGAAAAAATGGGCAATGCACTAAATCATAGTCATGTCAGTGTGCTCAGGAATTTATTAGGAATGAAAAGTAGCTCAGGATTGGGAAGATACAGAGAGTAAGGCTGCAGGGAAAGAGGAAAGAATGAGAGTGGAGGAAAGAAGGCAAAGTAAGGAAGAAAAGAGTGGTAGATAGTGACATTTTTAAAACTAAACTTTCTGCGACATCAGAAATGACTACATCCTCATTTGTTTATTTATTTTCGTTTCAGTGCAACACCCACTGCTCAGAACTTACTCCTAGCTCTCCCTTTAGGGATCACTCTGGAGGTGCTCGTGGTCCCATATGTGGTGCTAGGGAAAGACTCTGATTGGCCTTGTGCAAGGCAAAAATCTCATCTGTTATACTATCTCTCTGCCCTCCCCAAATATGTCATCTTATGTATTATATTATCTTGTTTGTGAAGGAGATATGTGACTTGTACTTGATGAGACATGGTGAGTTTCATAATGAGACTAGAAAGTTCCTGGTTCATTGAATATGGTCTCAAAATATAAATTACTTTTTCAGTCATCCTAAAGTCTAAGGCTTGAAATACATATACCCAGCCATAACTTTTCCTTTTAATTCATTTAAGTCTTTAACACAAGTTGCAGAAATTTTAATCCTACTTTCCTTTATACCACAAAGTCCCCTCCCCCCAAATTTAAACAGTATCATGTTATGGTTGGTTAGTTCATAGATTCGAAGTTAGACAGTCTGGGCTTACTCATTTTCTCCTATATTCCTACCAATCATGTGACTTTGAGGAAATACAATGTTGAAATTATATTTTTTAAAGTATATTTTACACAGTACTAGAATTACAGTGCATGTGTAATAAAGATGATTGCTGTTAGTAAAAAAAAGTATTCATAGCCATAATCTTCTCTCTTCTTACTTTTAAGATTCTCAATAAGTGAAGATGATTATATCTTTGTTATAAAAATTATATTTCATTAATGTTAAATTACCTAGTTAAGAAAGTAGATCTCGATGATTTGATTTAAATTTTGTACTTCTACACAGATATTATTTGTTTAAAGGCAGAGTTTCCTAGTTTATACTTTTGTTATGTCAAAAGTCCATTGAGAATGTTATGCAGAGGAAATGTCTTTGTTTCATGTGTTCATTTTCCATATTATAAAAGTCTAAGATTGAATTTATTTTTACCTCATATTGAAAGTTTTAAATAATAAGAAAATTGTCTTACTATTTAATAGGAATTTTGATCTAAAAGATTGAAGCCTAATTCAGAATATATTATTTCTGTTTTCCCAATATAAACAGATGACATAGCTAAAAAATTATCAAGAAAATTTCTCAATAGCTATCAATCATTAGAGGTTTAGGAATTTATATTTGAGATCCTCTTTTAAAAGATATATACGTATATCTTTTATATATATAGGTAAGGGTAAGGTAAAGGCCCTCCCGTTGATCGTCGATTTGCTCGAGCGGGCCCAGTAACGTCTCCATTGGAGACTTGGTTGTTACTGTGTCTGGCATATCGAATACTCTCGGTAGCTTGCCGGGCTCTCCGAGAGGGGCGGAGGAATCGAACTCGGGTCGGCCATGTTGGCCGCTTGTAAGGCGAATGCCCTACCCGCTGTGCTATCGCTCCAGCCCATATATATATATATATATATATAAGAATTTATATATTTTCTGGCATATATATGTATAATTAGCACTGTCAGCATATAGCTTATCTGCTCTATCTTTTCATATATATATATATATATATATATATATATATGCCAGAAGATTGTATAGGGTAAAGATACTTATCTTATGTACCGCTAAATTTGCTTTAATCTCTTGCACTAAATATAACCTTTTGAGCACAACCAGGAGTGACTCCTGAGCACAGAGTGAAGAGTAAGCCCTGAGCATCATCAGGTGTGGCTCCCAAAAAAACCAAATATGAGTAATGACATCATTAAAATTAATGAAGACTAATTCACAAATGCCATGAATAACAAAACATTTTAATTTAATTTCTGCTGATATTTATATGTTCATCATAAATAATTTTAGTCTGAACTTCTACAGTAGTAATCATGTGTATAACTCTTGATATTATTCTCTTCTAGTTAGTCAAAACAGCAAATAAGCCTATTATTCCTAAGATATCTCATAATTCTCTATTACTTTAATTCTAACTTTTCCCTTTTTTTTCTATTTTAAAATTAGCACTGTCAGCATATAGCTTATCTGTTCTATCTCTTCATATTAGTCAGAAATAAACTTCTACATCTTAAATACACAAACTAAATTGTTATTTGTTCCTTTTTAAATAGAAGCTAATATTGCTTTGCATATTTGGTCAAAGGGTTTTGAATCCTAAATCCTTTCCAAAAGGATTACCAAAAGGATTACCAAAACTTTTAGCGAGTATTCAGATACCAATAACATTGTTCAAGCAAATGTGAATTCCATCACACAAATTTACTTTCTCAAGTAAATGGGATGCCCAGGTAGACTAATTTTCTGGCTTGATTTAGCACCTCTGGAATGCCTTGCCAGTACCTGTAAGACTCTCCGCTTACTCTGCAGGAGACCAAGAAAGATGCTGAAGATTCTTGTTAATTTTTCACTTTCCAGAAAATTCATAGAAATTTCATTCAGTACTTTATGCTTTAATCTTATTTGTCACCTTCATTTTCAAAGGATAAAGGAAAATCAACAATTTGAAGGAAAATAGAGGGTAAGTATAGATATTGGAGGCTCAGGAGGAGGTCCTCTGACTTATGTGCCATGGGGTCTGAGCCTGTGGGGTGGGAAGAGTTTTGACCATGACTAGGTGGTTTAAGCAAGACCATTCATTTCTCAAAGAGATTTAATATAGTGTTTCATTGACACTGTGGAGGCCTCCAAAGAAAGAAACCTGCCTGCCATTTTATTTTAAATTAAGCCACCAAAAAATAAAGTTGTTCATGATTGGGTTTCAGTCATACAATGTTCCCCACCAATGTTCCTAGTTTCCCTCCCACCATGGTCTTCCCCGTGTGCCTCTAATGAACACACTTTTATTCTCTCTGGTTCTGTTTGTCTCAGTCTCTGTCTCTCTTTCTCCTCGCTCATTAGCTCTCACTCTTGTCTCACTCTTTTTTTTTTGTGGGAATTATGGTTTGCAATATAGGTATTGAGTGGTTATCATGTATATTCCTTTACCACCTTAGAGCACTCAGTTCTTGTTGAAAGTGATTGTTTCCCACTATCACTGTCATAGTGTTCCCTCCCCTGTCTTAATTGCACTTGTCTTCCACCCAATTCCAATTGTGGCAAGCTTCCAAACTGGCCCTCATTTCTACTGTCCTTGGGTATTAGTCTCATTATATCTATCTATCTATCTATCTATCTATCTATCTATCTATCTATCTACCTATCTCCCACAAATGATTGCAGTCATTCTATGTCTGCCCTTCTCCTCTAACTCATTTCACTGAGCATGACACTCTTCATGATCATCCATTTACAAGCAAATTTTATGGCTTCATTCTCCTTGCATAGTAATTCATTGTGTAGACGCATCTTAGCTTTTTTATCCAGTCCTCTGTTCTTGGGCACTTGGGTTGTTTTCAGATTCTGGCTATTGTGAATAGTGATTCAATTAATATAGAAATGCAGATAACTTTTCTGCATTGTGTTTTTGACCCCTGTGGTATATTTTCAGAACCAGTATTTCTGGGTCTTATGAAAGCTGAATTTCTTGTTTTTTGAGAAATGCCCATATTGTTTTTCAAAAATGCTGACAAGTTAGCATTCCCACCAATTGTGAATGAAGGTACCTTTCTCCCTGCATCTGCATCAGCATTGGTTGTTCTTGTGCTTTTTGATGTGTGCCAGTCTCTGTGGAGTGAGATAATATCTCATTGTCTTGATTTGCATCATCTCCCTGATAACTAGTGACGTAGTGCACTTTTTAATGTGCATTTCAGCCATTTGCACTTTTTATTTGAGGAAGTTTCTGTTCAGTTCTTCTTCCCATTTTTTGATGGGGTTGGAATTTTTTCTTGAAAAGTTCTGCCAGTTCCACATAGAACCTTAATATTAACCCCTTTATCAAAAGTTAAATAACTTTTCCCATTCCATGGGCTGTTTTTGCATGCTGGTCACTATTTCCCTTGAGGCGAAGAAGCTTAGTTTAATGTAGTCCCAATTCTTTAGCTCTACTTTCACCTGCTTGGTCATTGCTGTTTCATCTTTGAAGATGCCTTTAACTTCAATGTCGTAGAGGACTCTGCCTATTGTTTTCCTCTATGTACTTTATGGATTCCCTGCCTGGAATTCTTAGGACTTTTCCTATGCTTTTCACAACATAATTTGGACTGTTTTAAGTGGAAAACTTTTGCTTTATGTAGAATGGTTAGTCTTTGTATATAAAATATTCTAAGCCAATCACATTTAAAGGACAAAAATTACATATAATGATTTGAATCAATGATGAAATGTTCTAAGCCAACCATCTAGAGATATAAAACAATTTTAGCCTATCACAGGAAAGGAGAGTTGTGGACAGTTCTAAGAATTTTGGTGACAAACGTGTCAAATGTATGTCTTGTATGGCCAAATTGACAAGTTAGGGGTGCCTAAGCTAATTCTAGGTACTGTGGGACAGAATGGAGCAATGGTGGACCCTCTGGGCCCCCTGAACACAGTTGCTTATCTTTTCAAGGAGGGCCTCACCCTGCCAGACCTTTGAAATAAAGACTTGAGAAAGGCATCTTTTTAGAGGGCTTCTGTTAGATTATTTTAGATATATTACGAACTAGTCTCTTTGTTACCCTATTTGGTCTTGTTAATTTTTCTATCTACCCCCTCTTATTAAAAAATTCTGCAGTAGTCCTTTGTAAAAAAAATGTTTTCATATTTAACATTATTCTTAGATATTTGTTTTCTTCCTAAAACTGACTATGCATGTTTATAAGCTTATATTATCTTTAAAATCTTAAAAAACAGAAAAACAAACAAAAATAGAACTTTGGGCTCTTTCTCTTTGTCTCCCAAGCTGTGCTGATCTTTTCTGCCACCCATGTCAGTTTATCTGATGGTACTCGAACCCGGGACTTGGATTTCTTCCTGCAAGCCCCCTAGGCGTCCTCTAGGACGCTGGGAGAAAAGGAGATTTGAGCCTCTGCCTCTTCGTCTCCCAAGCTGTGCTGATCTCTACCACCCAGTATTTACCACCCCCACCAGGTTTCCGTGGGGGAGTGGCCTCTTCAGAGTGGGCGTGGCTTCTGTGGAAGTGGGAGTGGCCTATTTTTCAGTGGGCCAATGCTCACACGGCCACAGGTAATTTAACCATGCCAAGAAACCTAGTCCCCATACCTATACACCAACATGAAGAAACAATGCAAATCCCCACCACATGGGAGGACAATGGAAAGAATCCAGAAAACTCGGTAGATACTGCTAACCTAAGTGACCTCTCTGACAAAAAATTCAGATATGAAGTCATGAAGATGTTCAATCAACTCAATGAAACAGTCAGACATTTATCCAGTAACATGACAGAAAAAATAGAGAGATAACGGGAAGAAATGAGAGCAGAAAAGTGACGAATAAAAGATTCCGTAGATGAAATAAAAACCTCAGTCTCTGCCCTCAATAGTAGAATGACCGCAGCTGAAGAGAGAACCAGTGAGCTGGAAGATCATACACTATGGCCAAGTGGGATTCATCCCGGGAAAGCAAGGATGGTTTAACATTCGGAAATGAATCAACATAATCCATCATATCAACAAAAGAAAAGATAAAAATCATATGATCATATCAATAGATGCAGAGAAAGCATTTGACAAGAACCAGCACCCGTTCATGATGAAAACTCTCACCAAAATGGGGATAGAGGGGACTTTCCTCAATATAGTTAAAGCCATCTACCACAAGCCATCATCCTCAGTGGGGAAAAACTGAGAGCCTTCCCCCTAAGATCAGGAATGAGACAGGGATGCCCACTCTCTCCACTACTGTTCAATACAGTACTGGAAGTACTTGCAATAGCGATTAGGCAAGAAAAAGATATTAAGTGCATCCAGATAGGAAAGGAAGAAATCAAACTCTCACTATTCGCAGATGATATGATACTATACTTAGAGAACCCTAAAACCTCTACCAAGAAACTTCTAGAAACAATATACTTGTATAGCAAAGTTGCAGGCTATAAAATCAATACCCAAAAGTCCATGCCTTTCCTATACACAAATAGTGAAAGAGAAGAAAGTGACATGAAGAAAACAATCCTGTTTTACAGATGTACCCCACAAAATCAAGTACATATGATACAACTTAACTAAGGAAGTAAAGGACCTGTACAAAGAAAACTACAAAACGCCACTTCAAGAAATAAAAGAGGACATGAGGAAATGGAAAAATATCCCCTCCTCATGGATGGGGAGAATTAACATTGTCAAAATGGCAATACTTCCCAAAGCACTGTAACAAGTAATATGAAAAGACCTCAAAATGGCTCTAAGGAGAATCAGAGACCTAGGGGATGATGCCAAGAGAAACAACATTAGAATCATTGGAGTACCAGAGGACAGGGAGACAACCCCAATGAAAAAGCCATGGTCAAAGAAATCATTGCTGAAAAGTTCCCAGAGTTAAGGAGTGCAGACATCCAGATCCAAGGAGCCAGAAGGGTACCAGCTAAAAGAGACCCCGGAAAAAACACTCCAAGGCATATCATAGTCAGAACAATGGATGCTGTGGACAGAGACACAATATTACAAGCAGCAAGGTCAAAGAAGGAAATTACATACAAAGAAGCACCCCTTAGATTCACAGCAGACCTATCAGAGGAAACCCTCCAAGCCCGAAGGCAATGGTAGGATATAGTGAAAAAACTCAATGAAATGAATGCCTCACCAAGAATACTCTATCCAGCTAAGCTCTCATTCAAATTCGATGGAACGATACACCACTTTGTAGATGAACAACAGCTCAGGAACCTCATAGACTCAAAACCAAATCTAAAAGAAGGATTAAAGGGGCTCCTGTAAGATAAGAAGGAAAACAAGTATAAACACAACCAACTCCTACAGAAAGATGGCACAAAACCCCATGACAATAATCTCCCTTAATATCAATGGTCTAAATGCACCTATCAAGAGACAGAGTGGCAAAATGGATCCAGAAACTGAAACCAACATTCTGCTATCTACAAGAAACTCATCTGAACAATCAGAGCAAACACAGACTCAAAGTTAAAGGATAGAAAATAATCCTGCAAGCAAACAGCTCCCTCAAAAAAGCTGAATGGCCATACTAGTATCCGACAGCATTAATTTCAGGCTGAAAAAGATTAGAAGGGACAGCGAAGGACATTTTCTCTTCATCAAGGGAAACGTACAACAGGTAGAAATCACACTCTTAAATGTATACGCACCTAATGAAGAAACAGCTAGATACTTAAAACAACTGCTAACAGATTTTAAAGAGGACATTGCTACCAATACAATAGTAGTTGGAGACTTCAGCATCGCCTTATCACCTCTGGATAGATCAACAAGAACAAAACTCAACAAGGAAACATTGGCTTTGAATGAAGAAACAGGAGATAGAGGACTTATAGACCTGTACAGGGCTTTACATCCCCCAAAAGAAAGGATACACATTCTTCTCCAATGCACATGGAACATTTTCCAAAATACACCATGTGCTAGGCCACAAAACGTACCTCAATAGAATCAGGAAGATAGAAATAGTATCAACAATCTTTTGAGATCACGATGCACTAAGGATAGAAGTGAATCACCACAGATACAGAGAACCAAATCAAACACCAAACTAAACAGCTCACTGCTGAACAATGAGTGGGTCAGGAAGGAAATCAAGGAGGAAATCAAAAGGTATCTGGAAACAAATGAGAATGAAGACACAAGCTACCAGAATTTATGGGATGCAGCTAAAGCCGTATTAAGGGGAAAATTTATAGCCCTACAAGCATATCTCAGGACAGAAGAAAGGATGCACATAAGCAACTTGACTTCATAGCTCAAGATCTTAGAAAAGGATCAACAGAAGGAGCCCAAATCGGGAAGAAGAAAAAAGATCATAAAACTTAGAGCAGAAATCAATGACATGGAAACTAAAGAAACATTCTGAAATATCAATGAAACCAAGAGCTGGTTCTTCAAGAAAATAAACAAGATAGATAAACCATTAGCAACACTCACAAAGTAACAGAGAGAGAGAACCCTAATAAATCGAATCAGAAATAAGAATGGGGATATCGCAACAGAAACCAAAGAAATACAAAGGATCATCAGAGATGATTTTGAAAGTCTGTGTGCCACGAAACAAGAGAACCCAGAAGAAATGGATAAATTCATGAATTCCTAAAATCTTTCAAAGCTGAATCAAGAAGACATAGATTACCTGAATAGACCTATTAACATCAAGGAAATTGAAACTGTAATCAAAAGTCTTCTCAAAAACAAAAGCACAGGTCCAGATGGATTCACTTGCGAAGTTTTCCAAACATTTAAAGAGGACCTATTGCTAGTTATTCTCAAGCTTTTCCAGGAATTTGAAAAACAGAAACTCTCCCAAACAGTTTCTATGAAGCCCATATCTCTCTAATACCAAAAGGAAACAAAGACACCACGAGAAAAGAAAACTACAGGCCAATATCCCTGATGAACATGGATGCGAAAATGTGCAACAAAATGCTAGCAAATGCAATTCAACAACTCATGAAAAAGATCATACACTATGACCAAGTGGGATTGATCCCGGGAAAGCAAGGATGGTTTAACATTCGGAAATGAATCAACATAATCCATCATATCAACAAAAGAAAAGATAAAAATCATATGATCATATCAATAGATGCAGAGAAAGCATTTGACAAGAACCAGCATCCGTTCATGATGAAAACTCTCACCAAAATGGGGATTGAGGGGACTTTCCTCAATATAGTTAAAGCCATCTACCACAAGCCGACAGCAAACATCATCCTCAGTGGGGAAAAACTGAGAGCTTTCCCCCTAAGATCAGGAATGAGACAGGGATGCCCACTCTCTCCACTACTGTTCAATATAGTACTGGAAGTACTTGCAATAGCGATTAGGCAAGAAAAAGATATTAAGTGCATCCAGATAGGAAAGGAAGAAATCAAACTCTCACTATTCGCAGATGATATGATACTATACTTAGAGAACCCTAAAACCTCTATCAAGAAACTTCTAGAAACAATAGACTTGTATAGCAAAGTGGCAGGCTATAAAATCAATGCCCAAAAGTCCATGCCTTTCCTATACACAAATAATGAAAGAGAAGAAAGTGACATGAAGAAAACAATCCCGTTTACAGATGTACCCCAGAAAATCAAGTACATATGATACTACTTAACTAAGGAAGTAAAGGACCTGTACAAAGAAAACTACAAAACGCCACTTCTTAAAATAAAAGAGGACGTGAGGAAATGGAAAAATATCCCCTGTTCATGAATCGGGAGAATTAATATTGTCAAAATGGCAATACTTCCCAAAGCACTGTACAAATTCAATGTAATCCCTATTAGGATACCCATGACATTCTTCAAAGAAATGGAGCAAACAATCCTGAAATTTATATGGAACAATAAGACATCACGAATAGGTAAAGCAATTCTTGGGGAAAAGAAAATGGGAGGAATTAACCTCCCAAACCTCAAACTCTACTACAAAGCAGTAATAATTAAAACAGCATGGTACTGGAACAAAGGCAAAGCTGCAGACCTATGGAACAGGGTTGAATATACTGACATCTCCCCTCAAACATATGATCATATAATCTTTGATAAACGGGCAAGAAATGCAAAGTGGAGTAAGGAAAGCCTTTTTAACAAATGGTGCTGGCAAAACTGGACGACTACATGCAAAAAACTGGGTTTATATCTCTGCCTAACACCATGTACAAAAGTTAAGATCAAAGTGGATCAAAGATCTCAAGATTAGACCGGAATCCATAAGGTACTTTGAAGACAAGTTGGCAAAACCCTCCATGACATTGAAGCTAATGGTATCTTCAAAGATGTCACGCCACTGGCCAAGCAAGTGAAAACAGAGATAGACAAATGGGACTGTCTTAAATTAAGAAGCTTCTGCACCTCAAGAGAAACAGTGACCAAAATACGAAGACAGTCTACAGAATGGAAAAGGATATTCACCAAATACACATCCAACAAGGGGTTGATATCAAGGATATACAAGTTACTGGTTGAACTCCACAAGAAGAAGACATCCAACCCCATCAAAAACTGGGGCAACAAAATGAGCAGAGACTTTCTGAAAGAAGAAATTTGAGTGACTAAAAGGCACATGAGAAAATGCTCCACATCATTAATCATCTGGGAGATGCAGATCAAAACAACAATAAGATATCATTTCACAACACAGAGACTGGCCCACATTCAAAAGAACAAAAGCAACCTGTTTTGGCGTGGATGTGGTGAGAAAGAGACCCTCCTTCACTGTTGGTGGGAATGCCGACTGGTTCAACCCTTTTGGAAAACAGTACGGATGATTCTCAAAAAATTAGAAATTGAGCTCCCTTTTTACCCAGCAATACCACTCCTGGGAATATACCCCAGAGAGGCAAAAAAATGTATAGTCAAAGTGACATCTGCACTTGTTTGTTCATTGCAGCACTCTTTACAATAGCTAGAATCTGGAAAAAACCTGAGTACCCGAGAACAGATGACTGGTTAAAGAAACTTTGGTACATTTACACAATGGAGTACTATGTAGCTGTTAGAAAGGATGAAGTCATGAAATTTACATACAAGTGGTACTACATGGAAAGTATCATGTTAAGCGAAATGATTCAGAGAGGGATATACATATAAAAATTGCATTCATCTGGGCAACATAAAGTAACAAAATAGGAGACTAATACCAAAGAGTGGAGGAGATTAGTACCAGGAGTTTTGCTCCAAGTCTTGGAGGCCATCCATACACTCTAGGGGACTAGGGAGCTTAGATAGAGAAGGGAGCACCAAGTAAAGGGTGTTGGGAGGATCCTCCCAGGATGGGAGAAGCATGCTGAAAGTAGACTATAGACCAAATATGATTGCCACTCAATGCCTCTTTTGCAAACTACAACACCCAAAAGGAGAGAAGAACAAAAGAGAACACTCTTCCACAGAGGCACGGTGGATGGGGGAGATGGGGTTTGGAGGGATACTGGGATCCGTGGTGGTGGAAAATGGGCACTGGTGGAGGGATGGGTGTTTTTGATCACTGTATAATTGAAATCCAAGCACAAAAACTTGTAAATCTACAACTGTACCTCAAGGTGTTTCACTAACAAATTTTTTTAAAAAAATATATGTTATGGAGAATGGACACTGGTTGAGGAATGGGTACTGGATCATTGTATTACTGAAACCCAAGCACAAAAATTTGTAAGTCTACACTGTACCTCATGGTGTTTCACTAATAAATATTTTAAAAAATATAGAACTTTGGTGAAGGTGCAGGACCAAACATACTGCTTAGTTATAAGTGAAAAATAAATGGACAGGGGGGCATGGTGCTGCCAGCAGGTCAATCTGTACCTGTGAGGCAAGTGCATCAGCAGCCTTATGGTACTGTCAGGCCTTCAGATACCCCAAAATTGCTGCTGTGCCTTTGGCCAGACCCCAAAACCTTGGCGCAATCTTTATTAAGAAAGTAAACAGCCAAAATGTAGATATGTGGGAGACACACTCACAAACCACCGCTGACTCAGCTATATAAATGTAGGCATGGCCTCTCTGGTTCCTGATTGAACTGTTTAATGGCCATTGTACCAGATCAGAAACGAATCTCGGAACCCAAAGGCTTTTGGCAGAAATGTGTCCTGTTCCTGCAGTAGGTTACTGGGGCTCGGCCACTCCAGGTGGGAATAGGTTTCGTGTCTTGGCCTGTTCCCCTTGGCGGCCAGGTGACCACCATCCTCCAGAGGCCACTGGACTGTCAGGTTTGGGCCTACAGTTACAAGACATGCAGGGCCTCACAGATGGGGGTGGAACCGGCCCTTTCTTCCCCATCCCAGCGAGACCCCGAGTCACCACCTACAAACAGCCTCTCTGGCTCCCGATCAAGATGATTGATGGTCATGTTCTCAGAGACTCAGAAACAAATCTCGAAACCCAGCAGCTTTTGGCAGAAATGTATCTGGACCACATACACGGCCTTGGCTCCAGAGGAAAAAGGACTTAATCCAGAGCCCCAAAGCTTGCAGCAGAAAAGTGAGTGGAGTATGCATTAAACTATGGCACCATGCCTCCCCGGGAGGGAAAGGGTGTTGCTCCTTTCTCCCTTTCTCCCCCCAGCAGCAAGGTGGCCACCGCCTCAGAGCTTATTGGAAAGCCAGGTATGAGCCGGCTGTGACGGGGCAACTGCAGTCTCAAGGGAAGTGGGACTGTACCAGCTCATTCTTCACGCCCTACCGAGATCCAGAGTTACCTCCCATGAGCGGCTCTTCGGCACAACCATAACACCAGACGCACAGAAACCAATCTCTAATTTATCTGGCTCTTTGCAGAAATCCAAAATTAAGTGGCCATAATAGCAGCCACACAACATTATATGAGTCTCATAACCAGCTATAGAAAACAAAGTATTTCACAATGCCTTTTCAGCAATTCTGATTGTTGGGGGGAAATTCTAAACAATAACGGTGCATCTTTTGTCGAAATGATGAATGTAATCAGTGTAGAGAAAAGTTAAGTAGAAATCATCTGCCTCACAGGCATTGGGTGGGGTGGGAGGAGGTTATATTGGGGTTCTCGGTGGTGAAATGTGAGTACTGGTGAAGGGAGAGGTGTTTGATCATTGTATGATCGAGACTTAAACCTGAAAGCTTACTAACTTTTCCCACAGTGATTCAATAAATAAATATAAGACAAAAAATTAATAAAACTGTGGGGAAAA
This sequence comes from Sorex fumeus, assembly GCF_029834395.1. Lineage (NCBI taxonomy): Eukaryota > Metazoa > Chordata > Mammalia > Eulipotyphla > Soricidae > Sorex > Sorex fumeus. The sequence continues at coordinate 19,411,033 of NW_026606075.1, read as the reverse complement.
AAGTAAGGTGGAGTTCATGCCCAATTCAATCAACTAATCAGTGGCTGAATATATAGCAGTACTCCTACAAAAATAAAAAACTAAATGGACAGGGGGACCAATTGCTTCCAGGATATTAGATAATTTGTAAGTAGTAGGCAATGAATAACTAATATGGATACTCAACGGATTTCTCCGTTGAAACTCTCAGAAATACCCAGAGTTTTAGCGGGAATAATTACAATTGTTTGCATGTTTTGTGTCTTCTTTTGATTCTTTTTGTGTCTTCTGCTTCTTCTGATTTCTGGTGTTTTATATTTATTTGGCTTTCTTTTTTGTTTTGTTAAAGTAGGTTGCAATTCTTGGGATCTATAGAATAATTACATTTCTCTTTAATTTTTGAAAGTTAAATTCAATGAGTGTACATCCCATGTCTAAGCTCTCCTTGTGAAAACCATGCCAAAATAACTCACTTAATTTACTTTAGAGTGTCAGAAAAAAGCATCAAATAAGTTGAAAATTATTTGTAAAGATATGAATGTGGGGAGTCTGGGTAAATGACAAATAAGTCATTAAAAATCACGAAAACCAGATTTTTAGGATATTACTAAGATGTAGTTTTTGCCATTATTGGTGTTATACATAATGAGAATTATGCGTAATTGTGCTAGCATAAACTTTTCTCTTATATAACATTTTTTTCATTTTAAAACTTAGAGTGGCTGAGCATCTTAATTCACTTGTAGTGTCCTGACATATACAAGAATGACTATAACTGAGGTTCCCAAACTTAATTTGACCTACTTTCCATTTTTTCCAAAGACAGACAAACAAAACCACTTAGTGTTCCTCCTCTCCCCCCACACAAGGAATCTACTTAAGCAAATAAAAAGTTCCCCCTCCTTACAATTGTAGCTGCTATTGAACTTCACTCCCCACCAACACCCCCTTGGGATTTTCAGCACTTTCCAGGGGCTTGAATTTACAGTTCTATCTTTATCGGAGACTTTTAGTGATTTAAAATCATGTGCCTTAACACTTTTTTTTTAAATGTCTGTTACTTTTATGAAATAGTTAAGTCATGTTTCCAACTAGAGTTCTGCTGTCAAATTCCAGATCTTCTATTCAACTAATTAATACAACTCAATAGGCAACATTGTACTTTCTAAAGACAACACCATTTGCACTCTTAGGAACTCTCACTAAAAATAAATATTATCAGTATTCCCAATAGGCATATGACTTTAAGTTTTGAGTAGCTTAGTTTCTTTAGCTGAAAACTTGAAAAGTTGTTGACTTCTTTTGGCTAGCAAAGCTAGGTGTCACTGAAAGTTAAAGTCTTTTAAACTGTCTGTACACATAAAAGATGTTCTACAGGATTAGCCATTAGGAAACTGTAAATTAAAACCACACTAAGGAACTTCTTGTTTCTGCTCTGGTGTATAAGAAATTTAGCAGTTGTCATTTTCCCCAGCAAGTATAAAATTGAACATACTGAAGAATCTATAATTATTCCAGTTAGACCCATTAGAGAAATAAGATCACAGGAAAAGTTATTCCCACTGTTGGAGAAACAGACTAGGCAGTGCAGAGAATTATAACTTAGTGAAACAGATATCCATGAGAAGAAACCTCGCTGGGAATCAGTGTTGGACGGAAAAAATTGAAATGAAATTGACAAGACATTCCAGAATAAAGAACATTGAGAGTAAAAAAAAATCTCTGGAGCAAACCCATTATAGACACCAGAACACTGTTGTGACTTTGACTTCCTGGAGCTCTACCAGGTTCTCTCAATGAATGTTAGAGAAAAATTTCCTCCATGTTTCTGGTTTCAAGGAAGGTAAGATACAATCATCTTCAAAGAGCTAAAGCATTCCTTTTTTAGCAAGGTCTTTTTCAGGAGAAATAAGGTTATTAGAGCCTAACTAACAGGGGGAAAGAAAATGTGCCCAATTAAAGCATCCCGTTGTCATAATTAAGCCTGGAGAAATTAAATTGTACTTCACTGGTAAAATTAGCCACATGGAAGACCTGGCACACCAAAAAACTATGATTATACACTAAATCGTAAGATTATTAAATGATCTTTTCCTTCACATCTGAACATATTACTGAAAATCTATTTGCTTCAGTTCCTGTTATCTGGTACATTATATCCAATTTTTAAGGAGAGTTCTTAGATTTCTTGTGACTCTACATTGGACACTGTAGGGCAGTTTCTAAAAATAGTTCTTAAATGTCCACATCCCTTTGACATGCAATTTCTCAGCCATTTGAAGACGGGTTGAGACACCACCCAGATGCAGAAGCTTAGACACCACGCTGGGAAGGGGGACCCTCTCAGAAAAGGAAAAGCTACAAGAGAACTCTTAGTCCATATATAATATAAAAGAACCATTAAAAGTCAGAGGCTTTCCCTGAGATAACACCCAGATTGACTTTATTTTTGCAGACAGAGATCTACACAACTAGACAATTTGGAGAATTTATATATAACCTTCCCCCAAAGCTATTCTCTGCTTTTCCCCTGTGGCGAAACCTGTGTTCTCTCTTGAGCATGTACAACACTTTCTTTTCACTCACATCGCTCTCAATTTCTTTCAGTAAAACTATTTTGCTCAGCTAGTTTGCCTCCCGTTGAAATTCTTTTCTATTATAGAGTGCCACAGATCTGGAACACTTGTGCTGAGAAGTTAGGGCTGAATTTTCTTTTCCTGCACAAAGCATTTTCTCACTCCAGAATGAGTACACAGCTCTGTGAGAATTAGAGTGATGGGACAAGACACTGCTTCTGCAGAACAAGTAGTTTTCTGGTGCAACTTGATGGTTGCCTTGTGAGGCTAGCAGGACACAAGCATCCTTGTCATGTAGGTGCTGGTGGCAGACTTTAACAGTCATGACCACACCAGGAATTTCCTGGGTGAACAAGATAGGTCAAGCAGAGACAGAAGCACAGTTTCTTGAGGCTAACTCCCTTACCTCAAGTCTATCTCCTCTCTGTCAAGTCACCCTGCAACCACATTCCCAGAGGTCTGAACAGTTACGGCAAGTGCCATCTTGGTAACCACTCACATCCTTGAAAGTGGTCACTTTATTGGATCTCGATAACAATAGATCCTGAAGGTAAGTTCCTGATTAGAAACCCTAGAAAATAACTGAGCGAGCTGGAAGCTGAGAGACACTAAGATTTCTTCTTTGTAGAGGTGGCTGCAAAGGATCTACTGGAACTAGATACATTCTGCTCAGTATTTATTTGACTCTAAAACTTCTCTTTAAAAAAAGTAAAAGTTGATCATTTAAAAAATCCAGTGAGATATTAACACAGGACTATTAAGTGTGGCTAAAATAAAAATGAATGATACTGCACACATCAATGCGTGTATGGAAAAAATTGGGTCACTTATACATTGCGGTAGGGATGGATGTAAAATAATGCAGTCATTCTGAATAAATGGTTTGGCAATTATTTTTTTAAAAACCAAACATACAGTTACCACACAATTGGCAACTACACTTTACCATTTTGGCTATTTGTTTCAGAAACACGTACAGTGTTCACACAAAACCCATATGCTAATTTTTAGTTACTTTATTCATTATGGCCGAAAGCTGAAAAACAACTCTGCTATCCTTTGGTAGTGAAGAGTTCAAACTACTGTATTAGACCCATGACATAGGATACTGCTCAAGAATACTAAGAACTAATTGTGATATAAACAGTACCTCAGTGCTTGTGCAGAGAATTATCCTAATGAATAATAATAATAATAATAATAATAAATAAAAGCATTTCCCAAAGTTTACATGCCATATGGTTCCATTTGCATGACATCCAACAAAGAACAAAACACAGAAATGAAGAACAATTTAGTGGTTGTTACAGTTTAAGGAGGGAATGGGGTATGAGAAAATGCAGAGCCATGATAAAGGGTATCACTAAGAAGAGAGCTTGATGGTCATGAAAATATTCAATGCCTTGGCTGTATCAGTGTCAGTATACAGGTTGTGATATTGAACTGAAGTTTTGCAATGTATATTCTAGCATTGGGGGTGATGGTGGGGATTAGATAAATGGTATACAAAATATCTCTATATCATTACAATCTTATTACTCTATAGTTTGTTGAAATTAAAAGTTTAAAATAAAATATGTAAAATATGATTAAACTTTATGATTTTTCTTTAAAAATAAATTCAAAAAACTACAAAAATATCTTCAGTAGCAATTTTCATTTATTTTTTAGCTCAAAAGTCAAATAAAAACTTTCTTATGTGAACTTTCATAATATCTGGAGAAAGAAAATCAGAAGTAAGATGAGAGAGGGGGAAAAGGGAACATTTCTTTTTTTTTTAGATGCCAAAGTGATGCTTTATTTATTTCATTTTAATATTTATTTATTTATTTATTTTTATTAGTGAGACATCATGAGGTATAGTTGTAAACTAACAAACTTTTGTGTTTGGGTTTCAGTTATACAGTGATCAAGTACCCATCAATCCACAAGTGCCATTGTCTACCACTAATGAAACCAGTTGCCATCCCACCTCCCCAACCCCCACAACCCATCCCACCTCATGGCAGGGCATTCCCTTTTGCTCTCTCTTTCCTTCAGGGTGTTGTGGTTTGCAATAGAGGTATTGAGTGGCCATTGTGTTTGGTCTATATTCTACTTTCAGCACACGTCTCACATCCCAAGCGAGTCCTCCAACCACCCTTTACTCAGTGTTCCCTTCTCTATCTGAGCTGCGTTTTTCCCCAGCGTGTGTTGCCGGCTTTCATGCCATGGAGCAGACCTCCTGGTACTTACCTCAAATATTCTTGGGTGTTCATCTCCAATTCTGTAACTTTATATTCCCCAGATCAGTACAGTCTTTCTATGTCTGTCCCTCTCTTTCTGACTCATTTCACTTAGCATGATACTTTCCATGTAGAACCAATTGTTTGAGAATTTTATGACTTCATCCTTTTTAACTTCTGCATAGTGTAGATGTACCAAAGATTCTTTAACCTGTCATCTGTTCTCGGTCATTTGGGATTTTTCTAGATTTTGGCTATTGTGAACAGTGCAGCAATGAACATAGAAGTGCAGATGTCACTTTGACTATACTTTTTTGCCTCTCTGCGATATATTCCCAGGATTGGTATTGATGGGTCAAATAGGAGCTCAATTTCTAATTTTTTGAGAATTATCCATACTGTTTTCCAAAAGGACTGAACCAGTCGGCATTCCCACCAGCAATGAAGGAAGGTCCCTTTCTAGGTTTTGTTCTTTTGGGTGTAGGTATCCTTGTAGGGATCGCATTGAATCTGTATAATGCTTTAGGGAGCATTGCCATTTTGACGATGTTAATTCTTCCTATCCATAAGCAGGGGATATGTTTCCATTTCCTCATGTCCTCTTTTATTTTGTGCAGTAGCGTTTTGTAGTTTTCTTTGTAGAGGTCCTTTATATTCTTAGTTAGGCTTATTCCGAGGTACTTATTTTCTAGGGCACGATTGTGAAAGGGATTGCTTTTTTCATGTCTCTTTACTCTGTCTCGTTATTTACAAATAGGAAGGCCATGGATTTTTGCGTAATGATTTTATAGCCTGTGACTTTACTGTATAAGTCTATTGTTTCTAGGAGTTTCTTGGCAGAGGCTTTAGGATTCTCTAGATATAGTATCATATCATCTGCGAATAGTGAGAATTTGATTCTTTCTTTCCTATCTGGATGCTATCCTATCCTATGCTATCCTATCCTATGCTATCCTATCATATCCTATTCTATCTTTTTCTTGTCTAACTGCTATTGCAAGTACTTCCAGTACTATATTGAACAGAAATGGTGAGAGTGGGCATCCTTATCTTGTCCCTGATCTTAGATGAAAGGCCCTTAGTTTTTCCCCACTGAGGATAATGCTTGCCATAGGTTTGTTGTAGATGGCTTTGACTATCTTGTGGAAAGTTCCTTCTAAGCCCATTTTGGTGAGAGTTTTCATCATAAATGGGTGTTGGATCTGTTAAATGCTTTCTATGAATCTATTGATATGATCACATAGTTTTTATCTTTACTTTTGTTGATATGATGGATTATGTTGATTGATTTTCAAATGTTAAACCATCCTTGCATCCCTGGAATGAATCACACTTGGTCGTTGGATTTTTGATGAGTTGTTGGATTCTATTTAATATTTTGTTGAGGATCTTCAGTCCGTGTTCATCAGAGATGTTGGCCTGTAATTTTCTTTGTTGGTGTTGTCTTTGTTTGCTTTTGGTATTAGGGAGATAAGTGCCTCATAGAAACTGTTTGAAAGAGTTCCTATTTTTTCAATTTCCTGAAAAATGTTGAGGAGAACTGGCAACAGCTCTTCTTTAAATGTTTGGAAGAATTTGCTAGTGAATCCATCTGGGCCTGAGCTTTTGTTTTTGGGAAGACTTTTGATTATGGTGTTGATTTCCTTGATATGATTGGGTCTATTCAGGTATTCTAAGTCTTCTTGGCTCAGTCTTGGGAGATTGTAGGAATCCAGAAATTTATCCATTTCTTCTAGGTTCTCTTGTTTAGTGGCATATAGACTCTCAAAGTTGTCTCTGGCTATATTTTGAATTTTGTTGGTTTCTGTTGTGATGTCCCCTTTTTCATTTCTGATTTGATTTATTAGAGTTCTCTCTCTCTTTCTTTGTGAGTCTTGCTAGTGGTTTATCAATCTTGTTTATTTTCTCAAAGAACCAGCTCTTGGTTTCATTGAACTTTCGTATTGTTTTTTGGGTTTCCATATCATAAATTTCTGCTCTAAGTTTTATTATTTCTTTCCTTCGACTAGGTTTGGTTTCCTTCTATTGGTCTTTTTCTAAGATCTTGAGCTGTGAAGTCATTATCTATGTAGGCCCTTTCTTCCTTCCTGAGGAATGCTTGCAAAGCTATAAATTTTCCTTGTAACATGGCTTTAGCTGCGTCCCATAGGTTGTGGTAGCTTGTGTCTTCATTGTCATTTGTTTCCAGGTATCTTCTGATTTCTTTCTTGACTTCCTTCCTGACCCACTCATTGTTCAACAGTGAGTTGTTTAATTTCCAGTTGTTTGATTTGGTTCTCCAAGTCTGTGTTTGATTTGCTTCTATCTTCAATGCATCCTGGTCTGAATAGATAGTTGATACAAATTCTATCTTCTTGATTCTATTGAGGTATGTTTTCTGACCCAGCACATGGTCTATTTTAGATAATGTTCTGTGTGCACTGAAAAAGAATGTGTATTCTTCTTTTTGTGTTGTAAAGCCCTGTAGAGGTCTGTTAGCCCTCTCTCTTCTATTTTTCCTTCAAAGCCAGAGTTTCCTTGCTGAGTTTTGTTCTTGTTGATCTATCCAGAGGTGATAGGTGTTGTTGAAGTCTCCAACTACTATTGTTGTTAATGTCCTCCTTAAAATCTGTTAGCTGTTGTTTTAAATATTTAGCTCATTCCTCATTAGGTGCATATACATTTAAGAGTATGATTTCTTCCTGTCGTATACATATCCCTTGATAAAAAGAAAATGACCTTCGCTGTCCCTTCTAATCTTTTTCAACCTGAAATCTATGTTGTCGGATACTAGTATGGCTACTCCACCATTTGAAGGAATTGTTTGCTTGCAGGATAGTTTTCCATCCTTTAACTTTGACTCTGTATTTGCTATGACTGTTTATATGAATTTCTTGTAGGCAGCAAAATGTTGGTTTCAGGTTCTGGATCCATTTTGCCACTCTGTGTCTCTTGATTGGCGAACTTAGACCATTGACATTGAGAGAGATTATTCTCCTGGGATTTTGTGTCATCTTTCTGTAAGAGTTCATTGTGATTATGGGTTTTTTCATTCTTGAATTACAGGAGCCCTTTTATTCCTTCTTTTAGGTTTGGTTTTGAGTCTATGAAGTTCCTGAGTTGTTGTTTATCTATAAAAATGGTATATCATTCCATCGAGTTTCAGTGAGAGTTTAGCTGGATAAAGTATTCTTGGTGTGGTGTTCATTTCATTGAGTTTTTTCTCTATATCCCACCATTGCCTTCAGGCTTGGAGGGTTTCCTCTGACAGGTCTGCTGTAAATGTAAGGGGTGTTCCTTTGTATGTGATTTCCTTCTTTGACCTTGATGCTTGCAGTATTGTGTCTCTATCCATGGCATCAATAATTCTGATTATGATATGCCTTGGAGTGTTTTTTCTGGGGTCTCTTTTAGCTGGCACCCTTCTGGCTCCTTGGATCTGGGTGTCTGCATTTTTTTGTGTTGCTGGCAATGTCCTCCTTAAAATCTGTTAGCAGTTGTTTCAAGTATTTAGATGTTTCCTCATTAGGTGCATATACATTTAAGAGTGTGATTTCTTCCTGTTGTGCATATCTCTTGAAAAAAGGAAAATGAACTTTGCTGTCCCTTATAATCTTTTTCAACCTGAAACCTATGTTTTCAGGTTGAAAAAGATTAGGTTTTTTTTTTTAGGTTGAACTTTTTCGCAATGATTTCTTCCACTGTGGCTTTTTCATTGTTGTTGCCTCCCTGTCCTTCTGGTACTCCGATGATTCTAATGTTGTTCCTCTTGGAGTCATCCCCTAGTTCTCTAATTTGCCTTAGAGCTATTTTGAGGTCTTTTTCCACTGTTTGTTTTTGCTTACAAGTTTTCTGTTGCTCATCTTCAAGCTCACTAATCCTGTCTTTAGCTGTATTCATTCTACTGCTGAGAGAACCCACTGAATTTTTAATTTCATGTCCTGAATCCTTTATTTGTGATATTTCTTTTTGTAGTGTTCTTATTTCTGCTCTTATTTCTTCCAGTATTTTCCTCTAACTTTCTGGATGTCTCCTCCATTGATTCTTTGAGTAGTTCCTTGAACATCCTCAGCATTTCATCTAGAAATTCTCTATTGGAGAGATCGTATCTGTGGGTAACCCCTGTTGACAGTTCAGGACTCTTTTCTTCATCCTCTCCTTGTAGTGGAGATTTGCAGTTTCCTCATGCTGTTGTGGTTTGTTGTAGGTAAAACCTTGAAGTTTACTAGCACTGTTCCCTCTTCCTACAGGAAAGGATTCTGAATAAGGTCGGTTGATGGTGGTCACCCTTCTCCCCTTCTTGAATCTTTCCTTTCTCTCAGACATTAATCTGTGGCTTATGATAGGCATCTAGTGACGCATTGGAGGAGGTGCTCTTTTATATTGGGCTTGTACAGCTTCTTGCATTCTGGTCTTTGGTTGGAATTGGTGTAGACCAGTGGATTATTGTCATATTGTATTTGAGGAGACCAGGACTTTTTCCACAGAATTAGATGATAAAGGTTGGGATGTGAATGGAGAGGTTGGGAGTAGGAAATATAACTGTGGCTGCTGCCTCAGAAAAGGCCACGCCCACTTCTGAGGAGGCCACGCCCCCAGCCAGTTCTGATGCTAGTCCACAGACTGGGCCCAAGGTCCTGTGCAGAGGAAAGGACGGAGCTGGGTGGGTGTGTGCAGTGGAACTCTAGAGAGTGCTCTCAGGGAGCTGTCCCAATGGCAGGCCAATGGGGAGTGTGAGCTGAATGGGACAGGAATGCACAGAAGGATACACCTGTGCAGAGGAAAGGAGGGCGCTGGGTCAAAAAGGCAACATTACTAACATATCAAAATAAATCAGGTCCACTCATGAAATAAATGCAATGATCACAAAATCAGTTACAGAAGAATATTAAATAGGAAAATATTGCTTTATATTGTTATGTTAGAGCACAGGTAAATATATATTAAATAGAATTTTTACTTCTGTTTGTGAGTTAGTTGAACAAATCTTACAGATTCAACAACAAAATGCACTATTCGTAAAGGTACCAAATACTTGGTGTATGGATATGGCAGAAAAATTCACGACATCTGCTTAAATGGAACTCATTGTTTATTTGGTATACAGATGCCCAGCTTTCTCCTTCAGCTCTTTATCATATCAAATTCTTTAGTGTTTATTAAAAATCGAATCTATGCTCAGGGCTCTGAAAAGTTTCATTTGGTGTTCAAATAAAATATTTTATGTATTTTGTGACCTAGAGTGATTAAACTTTTAGCAAAGGGGTAAGATTCACAAATACATAATAAAAATCATGTATTTGTGAGTTTCTCTGAGAAATATGGCATGAAGTCACAACAGTATATGGTTTTAGATCTGAACTACCTGAGTGGGCTTTGGGGATGGTGCACAGGTCAGTAGCAGATAAGGGAAACAGTTCTTCAATGGTTATTATGATTATGATTATGATTATTGGTGAGGGGTAGATGAGGCACACTCAGCAGTCCTCATGGGTTACTCCTAGCTCTGCATTCAAGAATCACTCTTGGCAGTCTTTGGGGAAAATATGGGGTACTGGGTATCAAACCTGGGTCAGCCATGTGTAAGGCAAGTTACCTATTTCCTTGCACTTCTATTCCTTGGCTTCTCCCTTGATTAAATTTTGGCCTGAGTTTCTCTGTGTAGACAAAATCTCACCGATTCTTTAAAATTGATGTTAGTGTTTGAGAAACTTTCTGTAATTGTTTCTCTACTAACTGACACTAGTAATTCATTTCAACATTGTTTGTGTAGTTTTGAAGTTTAAATATGTTGATTCTGAACCCCGTTTCCCTGTGACAATCTTTACTCACTTTCTGAAAGAAATGTTAGAAGTATTTGTCTGATGTGTTGGTGACACCACTAAGCACATGACAAGGTCCTCAGTTAGTAGACCTAAAAACTTTCCTGGAATTCTTTTTCCAGTGCAGAGTCTCTAGTGGCTGATAAAAACATTCCCCAAAGTGGTTCTGACAGCCTGGAGAAGCACAAGTTGCGAGAAATGATGTGTTTCCACAGTGACCTATGAAAGGGAAGGCTTTCATTCAAGAGAGCAGAAAAATGGGCTATGGAGGAATGACTGTGAGGCACCCTGCTGACTATGTCATTAAATAGCTTGCTAAGACTCTCAGAAAAAGAGCATTTCTACCTGGCACAGACATCATATTATACTGGAGGGGAAAAGACAGCATATTTCATTATATAGTTCCTATGCGACCTTGTATCTGAAGGATTAACAGACACCTGCCCACTCCTCCATTAAGTACATCATGAATGAAGGTCTTTCCATTACCAGACAGAGAAAGAAAGTTTTAAATTGGCTCTCAGGTCTCTGTGCACTTCAATGTACATCCACAGCTAAGCAGTTCATGATACTGTTCTGTGAATGATGGAAATTGTTTGAAATAAGTCTCACTCAGCAATTCAAGGTGAGCTGCTATGAGTTCTGTTTGGTCCTAGTCTGTGGAATATGACTTCATAAAACCACAGGCCTAATATCTGCAGTTGCCTGTGAAACTGCTTCATCCAACAATGTCAATATTTGAATTGGCATACATGGACTACCAGCTGGCTAAACATTGGTGAGATTGGGTATAATGAAATAGCATCATTAGTAGCAGTTGGCATATAGTTCTTAGAGATACTTGCCACTATAATAGGACTGTATGCAGCAAATAATGACACATATTGTAAGTGAAGGTGAAACTTTAAGTTCACAATATTTATAAAGTGCTTTGCAATTGTATTTGGATTAACTAAGGAGTCATTTTTCTTCCTTTCAGAAAATTTACTTGTATATCCATCACTGTGGCCTGATATAAAAGTAATGTATTATTTTAAGGAAACAATGGTGGTTTGTTTGGGGCCCCAGACCAAATATCCCAAGAGAATATCTTACTATTATTGTTTAAGTCATTTTGACCTGGGGTTCAGAAAATGCAGTCTCAGCAATGACCTTTGTTCTTTTTTACATGTTAGATGTCTCCATAACAAGCTTTTTGGACTAAAAATAGTACATTAGAAATTCTCATTGTTTTTCCTGAAGTTCTGAATAAAATGTCAGTATCTTTGAAGGAGTCCTCCTTGAATACCAGGTTGATTTAGGACTTTGAAATCTTGGAGTGTTTCCATAAAATGAGGATTTACAGTTCATAAATACAGTGACAGAAGTGCTAAGATACATTTTTGTTCTTTAAAAACTGTTGGAACAAAGGTACTTTTCATAAAGAGCTCAAGTGCTGCTATTTCCTTCAGACAGAAGTTTATTCTGGCAATGTGAAAGGTCTTTGTATTGCATTTGAGATAGTTTCCTTCCCTTCTTCATGGTGAGCCACTTCCTCCTAAAGGTGTGCAGATGAAAAGAGGAAGAAAACATTGGGACATTTAGCAGAGATAATTATAAATAGATGAGAGAAAAAACATGTAATAAGGTAAAGCATACTCCTTCAATTGCCCTGTCTCTGCCTGGGTTCATTACAGCTATAAGTTCATACCAGTCTGGATTAGATATTAACTACAGTCTTTCATGCACACAGCAGAAAATAATGTGTTTATTAATTGACATTAAATTACTTACTCTAACTAACTGGGGGAAAATATACCATGCTTTGACGTTATACAGTGTTATGGGGAACAATAAGGAAATTGCATCACTGGGGGACCTTCCCGAAAGATGAGGAAATGGTATAAATTTAGTGGTTGCATAGTTCTGCAGAAAAACCTGAGTTTAATAACAGTGAATTCACAAGTCTGGGGAAAATCTCTGGACTTACTGTCAATTTAATACTAAATGGAAATGACATAGTTTCCAAACTTAGGATGAACATTGGAGCATATCTTAAGGTTAAAGAAAGGACGGCTTTCCCTTTCTTTATCTCATTTTGTTTACGTTATCCCAATTCTTAGAAAGGTAAAAATTAGGGCTCCCCTATATTCTGACTAGACATTCTGCTCTATAAACTTTTAAAAATTCACCACTGTTTTGATGATTCACAGTTAGCATGGTAACCAACTAGATATTGCAGAGAAAGCACTACACCACAATTAGCAGAATTATTTTTTAATCCTGGATTCATCACTGACAATAATTTGTTGTCTAGCTGGAGACACTTTGATGGTAGAAGAATTTAATAGCACTGTAGCACTGTCCTCCTGTTGTTCATAGATTTACTGGAGCGGGCTCAGTAACCTCTCCATTGTGAGACTTGTTGTTAACTGTGTTTGGCATATTGAATACATCATTGGGAGCTTGCCAGGCTTTGCCGGGCAGGTGAGATACTCTCGGTAGCTTGCCAGGCTCTCCGAGAGGGGTGGAGGAGTTAAACCGGGGCTGACCGAGTCGGCCCGCTACCTGCAATGCAAATGCCTTACCCCCTGTGCTATCGCAAAGAATATAATAGTAATACTTATACTAAGACAAGAGGAATAAGTCAGTACTATCTTGGGAAAATTGTGCTTTATGGTCATGATACCACTTATTCTGAATTTGTGCAAAATAATCTTTCACCTTAAGGTTGTAGTACCTCAACCATAAAATAGAAATAGCAGGAACTTCTTTATTTTATAGGATTATTGTAAGAATCTAATAAAGCAATACATATACAAGTGCTTTGTGAATTATAAACTATTATGTACAACGGAAGTGAAATCATAATAATGAATTATATCACATATATTGGGTAAATGTTCAGAGAAACATTCTGTTTTCTTAGAAAAGAAAAAAGATATGGGAGCAGAAACTGTGGAAATAAACACAGAGATAAGATTTCTAAGGGAATTTTGAAAGAACCAAGAAACTATAATTTGAATTTGAATTCACATATATTCTGGATTTTAATTTGTTTTATATAAAGAATTCAAATTATACACATCCCCATGTAAACATTATAGACACTATATAGACACTATATATAGATACTATAGATTAAATAGTATGCAAGGTCCATGAGCAGGCATATATATATATAAAAGGTTGTTTTTGCAAAACAAAGAAACTTTGGCTATGTAAGTATTCCTTCATCCAACAGATATTTTGGAAACAGAACTAGTTAGTTGAGTAAGAAAGATTTGTATAGAATTGAAGTACATAATAAGGAGTAATTCTCTATCTGGCACATAGATTTTTTTCCAGCATATCTAGCACAGGTAGAAACTAGTTTCTATTTTCTTGATAAAGCACAAGTAGAAGAGTAACTTCCTTCAGTTTTATTCTCGTATATTGCTAAATATTATTGGCTTAAAGATCTTTGTGGAAGAAATACCCCCATGGTGAAAAGAGCGAGATCCCTGAATAAGCATATAGAAAGCCACTAGTCAAGAAATGAATATTTCTCTAATGTGATACAGTTTGAGAGATTATCTTTTAGGCAAGCTAGTGTCATCTAGGCAATAAAATTTTATTTATATTTTATTTTGTTTTACAAAGATTTCTGCATGGCAGAGCCTGGCAAGATCCCAGTGGTGTATTCAATATGCAAAAATAGTAACAACAAGTCTCACAATGGAGACATTACTGGTGTCTGCTCAAACAAATATATGAACAACGGGAGGACAGTGCTGCAGTGCTACAAGAGATTTGAGATTATCTATAAAATTAAGCAGAAAAAAATAGATGAACAAGTAGAAATTAGAATATAATACCAAGATCAACTTCAATTTAGTGCAAGAATATCTAATCTACATATAATTATGAAGTTGTTTAAAAATACATCTGGCTTCTATATTTCTGAAACCAGAGCAACACTAAAATAATTTTAAGTCAGATGATTTATGTAGTCCATAGAATAAGAACCTGTTCATTTCTTTTTTTTTCATGTAGCAGTACTGCTTTTTATTCATCCACTGATTAGCTGATTGAATTGGGCATGAACTCCACCTTACTTTTTTTTTCATTTTTTATAATTTTATTTATTTAATCACCGTGACAGCAGTTACAAAGCTTTTGGGTTTAAGTCTTGGGCATACAATAGAACACCCGTACCTTCACCAGTGCCCATTCTCCACCTTCTAAAACCCCAGTATATCCCCATTGTACACCCCTCCCCCTACCTGTGGGGCAGATGATTTCCACATTACTCTCTCTCTACTTTGATTACATTCAATATTTTGACCCCAGACCCATCATTATTATTAGGGATTTTACCCCAACACTCAGATCTGCTGAAAAGGCCACAGCAGACCATTTGTTTTCTATTGCTGGTTATGAATAACATCTGATGTCGCATAGCTGCAGTAGAGGCCATGCAATTTTGAAATTCCAAAATTTTAACAATTAAATCTTGGGGGATTTCAGCCAAAACCTGCTGGGTTCCGAGATTTGTTTCTGAGTCTCTTGGATCATGGTAACGAAGCAGATTAATCAGGAGACAGAAAGGCCATTTGTGGGCGGCAACTAGGGGTCTAGTTAGGATGGGGAGGAAAGGGCTGGCTCACCCACATCCCGTGAGGCCCCACATGTCTCATCACTGAGGGCCCAAACCTGACTGTCCAATGGCCTCTGGAGGATGGCGGCTTCTTAGCCGCCCAGGGTGAGCAGGTGGAGGGACAGCACCCTTTTCCCCCTGGGGTGGCCCAGTGACAGTAACCTACTGTGGAGTCTGGACGCATTTCTGCCAAAAGCTGCTGGTTTTCAAGATTTGTTTCTGAGTTTCTGGGATCATGGCCATTAAGAAGCTTGATCAGGAGCCAGATAAGCCATTCACAGGCGGGACTCGGGGTCTTGTTGGGATGGGGAGGAAAGGGCCGGCTCCACCCCATCCCTTGACACCCCATGTGTCTCGTCACTGCGGGCCCAAATCTGACTGTCTAGTAGCTTCTGGAGGATGGTGACCACCAGCCTGTCCAGGGGAACAGGCCAAGGCACAAAACCTATTGCCACCTGGGGTGGCCCAGCGCCAATAACCTACTGCAGGGACTGGGCGCATTTCTGCCAAAAGCCGCTGGGTTCTGTGATTTATTTCTGAGTCTCTGGGATCATGGCCATTAGACAGCTTGATCAGGAGCCAGAGAGGCCGTTTGTTGGTGGCGACTCGGGGTCTCGTTGAAGTGGGGAGGGGATGGCCGGCTCCACACACATCCCATTGAGGCCCCGTGTGTCTCGTCACTGTGGACTCAAACCTGACTGTCCAGTGGCCTCTGGTGGTTGGCGGCCACCGAGCCACCAAGGGGGAGCAGGCGGAGAGACAGCACTCTTTCCCCGCCCCCGTGGTGGCCAGGCGACAGTAACCGACTGCATGGTCTGGATGCATTTCTGCTAAAAGCCGCTGGGTTTAGAGATCTGCTTCTGAATCTCTGGGATCATGGCCGTTAAGCTGCTGAATCAGGAGCCAGAGAGGCCATTCGTGGACAACAACTCCGGGTCTTGTTGGGATAGGGAGGAAAGGGCTGACTCCACCCCCATCCTTGAGGCCCTTCATGTCTTGTCAGTGTGAGCCCAAACCTGACTGTCCAGTGGCCTCTGGCAGATGGTGGCCACCAGCATGCCATGGGAAATAGGCCAAAGCCCGAAACCTATTCCTACCTGGGGTGGTCCAGTGCCTGCTGTAACCTACCGCAGGAACTGGACACATTTCTGCCAAAATGTTAGGTTTCAAGATTTGTTTCTGAGTCTCTGGGATCATGGCCGTTAAGCAGTTCGATCAGGAACAAGACAGGCCATGCCTCCAATTATATAGCTGAGCCATAGGTGGTTTGTGGGTGTGTCTCCCACATACCTAACTTTTGGCCGTTTACTTTCTTGGTAAACTTTGCCCCAAGTTTTTGGGGTCTGGCCAAAGGCACAGCAGCAATTTTGGGTTATCTGGAAGTTGAAGGTGCCAATAGCTACTGCTGCACTCACCTAACAGGTACAGATTGACCTGCAGGCGGCACCATACCCCCAGAACCTGTTCATTTCTGAACAAAGCAAAAAAAAAAAATCCTTCCTTACACTGCTATTTGAAATATATATATGTATATATATGCATATATATTATATTATGGAGACTCATACTGAGAATACTGTGATCAGTGTCCTCATCCATATCATACAGTAAATATAAATACAAAGAGTGAGATTGAAGACATTTCTTTTTAAAAATTCTTTTATTTATTTTAATGTAGAAAAACAACCACAACTATTGATACAATTCTAGAATTAAAATTAGATAACAAAGATGCAATATTAAAATTAATAGGTACAGGAAATCAATTTATGTGAAAATTGTTAATCCGATTTCAGAGTTCTTCAGACCTTGTCTAAGAATTTATTAAGCTCTTTGTTGTTTTAGGAGGTATCCAGAGACTTTAGGGCCAAAGAGTCAACATGGCATTGTCTCTGGGAGGTGGGCATGGCTTCCAGGGCTTTCAGAAATTGGACAGTTTAGGGAAAGCTCTAGTGCAATTCCAATAAAAGCGCCAGAGTTCTCATCCTGGGCATGGGATAATTGCCAGTTTGGAGACTGTCATCTTGTTAAGACATTTCTATAAAGACATTTCTTATAATCTATTCGCATCTGCCACATGACACCCTCTCAATATGTTTCTAGTGGTGACTTATTACAGAGATGAATAAAAAAGTACTTTGTTATTTTTTAAAAATTTTTTATTGGTGAATCACTGTGAGGTACAGTTACAGACTTACAAACTTTTGTGCTTGTGTCATACAATGCTTGAGTACCCATCCCTCCACCAGTGCCCATTCTCTATCACCGATGATCCCAATATCCCTCTCATGCCTCCACCCCACTCTCTCACCCCACCCCACCTCTGTGGCAGGGAATTCCCTTTGTTAGAGGGAATTCTCTCTCCTTTTGGGTATGGTGGTTTGCAATAGAGGTATTGAGTGCCCATCAAGTTTGATCTATAGTCCACTTTCTTTTTTTAAAAAAAAATTTTTATTAGTAAAACAACATGAAGTACAGTTGTAGACTTGCAAATTTTTATGCTTGGGTTTCAGTTATACAATGATTGAGTACCCATCCCTCCACCAGTGCCCATTCTCCACCACCAATGATCCCAGTATTCCTCCCATCCCCCCATCCCCTCATTCCACCCTGCCTCTGTGGCAAGGAATTCCCATTTACTCTCTCTCACCTTTTGGGTGCTGTGGTTTGCAAAAGAGGCATTGAGTGGCAATCATGTTTTGTCTATAGTCTACTTTGAACATGTATCTCCCATCCTGGGAGAATCCTCCCAGCACCCTTTACTGGTTCTCCCTTCTCTATCTGAGCTGCCTTTTCCCCTAGCATGTACGGCTGACCTCCAAGCCATGGATTGAATCTCCTAAGACTTAACTCAACCATTCTTGGGTATTAAAGTCTTCTATTTTGTTACTTTATATTCCCCAGATGAATTCAATATTTCTATGTCTGTCCCTCTCTTTTTGACTCATTTCACTTAGCATGATACCTTCCATGTAGTACACTTGTATATAAATTTCATGACTTCATCTTTTAACAGCTGTATAGTACTCCATTGTGTAGATATACCAGAATTTCTTTAACCAGTCATCTGTTCTTGGGCACTCGGGTTTTTTCTAGATTTTGACTATTGTGAACAGTGCAGCAATGAACATAGAAGTCCAGATGTCATTTCGACTATACTTTTTTTTGCCTCTCCAGGATATGTTCGCAGGAGTGGTATTGCTGGATCAAATGGGAGCTCAATTTCTAATTTTTTGAGAATCTTCCATACTGTTTTCCAAAAGGGCTGAACCAGTCGGCATTCCCACCAGCAGTGAAGAAGAGTCCCTTTCTCCCCACATCCGTGCCAACACTGGTTGCCTTTGTTCTTTTGGATGTGGGTCAGTCTCTGTGGTGTGAGATGATATCTCATTGTTGTTTTGATCTGCATCTCCCTGATGATTAGTGATGGAGAACATTTTCTCATCTGCCTTTTAGCCATTTGGATTTCTTCTTTGAGAAAGTTTCTGTTCATTTTGTTACCCCATTTTTCATGGGGTTGGATGTTTTCTTCTTGTGGAGTTCAGCCTGCGCTTTGCATATCCTTGATATCAACCCCTTATTGGATGGGTATTGAGTGAATATACTTTACCATTCTATAGATTGTCTTTATTCTGATCAGTGTATCTTTTGAGGTACAGAAGCTTCTTAATTTAATTTCATTTGTTTATCTCTATTTCCACTTGCTTGGTCAATATCCCTGATGAACACGGATGTGAAGATCCTCAACAAAATATTAGCAAATAGAATCCAACAACTCATCAAAAAAGATCATATACCACGACCAAGTGGGATTCATACTGCGGATGAAAGGATGGTTTAACATTTGGGAATCAATCAACATTATCTATCATATCAACAAAAGTAAAGATAAAAATCATATGATCCTATCAATAGATGCAGAGAAAGCTTTTGACAAGATCTAGCACAGGTTTATGATGAAAACTCTCATCAAAATGGGTTTTGAAGGAACTTTCCTCAAGATTGTCAAAACCATCTACGACAAACCCATGGCAAGCATTATCATCAATGGGGAAAAACTAAGGGCCTTTTCTCTAAGATCAGAGACAAGACAAGGATGTCCACTATCACCACTTCTGTTCAATATAGTACTGGAAGTACTTGCAATAGCGATTAGGCAAGAAAAAGACATTAAAGGCATCCAGATAGGAAAGAAAGAAATGAAGATCTCACTATTCACAGTTGATATTATACTATATCTAGAGAATCCTAGAACCTCTACCAAGAAACTCCTAGAAACAATAGACTTATACAGTAAAGTTGCAGGTTATAAAAATAATGCCCAAAAATCCATAGCTTTCCTATATGCAAGTAATGAGACGGAGGAAAGTGACATGAAAAAAAACAATCCCGTTCACAATTGTACCCCAGAAAATCAAATACTCGGAATTAGCCTAACTAAAGAGGTAAAGGACCTGTACAATGAAAATTACAAAATGCTGCTCCATGAAATAAAAGAGGACATGAGGAAATGGAAACATATCCCCTACTCATGGATAGGAAGAATTAACATGGTTAAAATAGCAATACTCCTCAAAGCATTATACAGATTCAATGTGATCTCTATAAAGATATCCATGAAATTCTTCAAAGAAATAGATCAAGCTCTCCTGAAATTCATATGGAACAACCAACACCCTCGAATAGCTAAAGCAATTCTTGGGAAAAAAGTTGTGGGGAGGCATTACCCTCCCCAAGTTCGAATTCTACTACAAATATGTAATAATTAAAACAGCATGGTACTGGACCAAAGGCAGGTCCGCAGACCAATGGAACAGGGTGGAATATCCGTGCACACAACCCCAAATGTATGAACATCTGATCTTTGATAAGGGAGCAAGAAATGTGAATGGAACAAGGAAAGCCTCTTCAACAAATGGTGCTGGCATAACTGGACAACCACATGTAAAAAAAAATGGATTTACACCTCGACCTAACACCATGCACAAAAGTCAGATCAAAATGGATTAAAGATCTCAACAACAGGCCAAAATCTATAAGGTAGACTGAAGACAAGGTCGGCAAAACCCTCCACGATATTGAGGCTAATGGTATCTTCAAAGACAAATACTTTGTATTAGAGAATTTCACCTTTTACTGGGAAGAATACATTAGGCAGTATAAAAGTTTTACTTTTTCTTGGTTTTATGTATTTATTTTATTTTAATAGCAGCTGTTTTCAATTAGGAATAGTGGGGGAAATATTAGAAGGATGAACAGACAACATTGAAGAGGTTTAACATAGGGACAAATAGGAAATATTTGGGCATCAAAATAAATAAGTTATTAGTGCATTATAACTCACTGAAATGGATTGAATATCAACCAATGCATCCTCTGATAAATAACAAAGGAAAAAAATCAATAGGAACAAAGGAAACCCTACCTTATATGAATGATAAATGCCCTCCTTGTCCCATTTTTTTTCTTTTTTTTGATTTTTGGGTCACACCCGGTGATTTACAGGAGTTATTACCCCTGGCTTTGCACTCAGGAATTACTCCTGGCAGTGTTCGGGGGACCATATCGAATGCTGGGAATTGAACCCGGGTCAGCCACGTGCAAGGCAAATGCACTGCCCAGTGTGCTATCACTCCAGTCCACTCCTTGCCCCATTTTTATGAAATAGTAAAAGATGAGGTCATGTGTTTGGGAACATGACAGGAGAGCCAGAGGGAAAAGTTGCAAAGTCAGAGAAAGAGGCCAGAAGTTGAAAAAAACAAAAACAATAAAAGGAAAGAATGAGATAGTAGAAAATGATTTTTTAAAAAGGGGACCCAGGAGGATACTTAAGCATTAAAAATCACATAGAGCTGACAAAGCTTAACATTAACTCATCCGTCTCCGCATAAAATCCATGTCATTTTCTTGCTTATCTGCACATGCCTGTAGATGTAATTTACTGAACTGCACTGGTAATTAAGTCAGTTACCTTACCCCTCTTTTTACAGAACTTGATCACTTGACTTCCCGTTAATCATTGATTTGCTCGAGCGGGCACCAGTAAGGTCTCCATTTGTCCCTGTCACGTGCTAGTCTAGCCCAATGGCATCTGTTCCCTCTAGGAACAGGAAGAGCCTCAAACTGATCATTCATGATCTTGATGAAGAAGTCTGACCATCTGGTAGGTGGGCGGCCACGCGGTCTTTTGACATCCCGTGGAATCCAGTCTAGTAACAGCTCTAGTCCAGCGGTCATCTCTAAATCTCATTACGTGACCAGCCCATCTGATTTTTGACACCTTGGCAAATGAGACATCGTCCCTGATTCTTGATCGTTGATGGAGGTTGGAACTCCGGATTCTTTCTCTCATTAGAGTGAAACGTGATATTGCCAGTGCAGCTCTTTCAATTCTTCTTTGGGAGACCCGAATAGCGTTCTCATCCTGTTTGCGTAGGGCTCAGGTCTCTGAGGCGTATGTTAATGCAGGAAGAACAGTGGAACTAAAGAGATGTGCCAGGAGCCAGAGGTTTTTCATCCTCTTAGCTATTTCTTCGACACTCTTGAAGGCCTTCCAAGCCGCTCTCTTCCTCCTGCACAGCTCGGGTGCCAGGTCATTTGTCAATATTGACTTCTCCACCTAGGTACACATAGCTGTTGCATTCAGAGATGGTCGTTCCATTGAGAGCAAATGGGGCATCAGGAACGAGGCTGTTTCTCATAAACATTGTCTTCATAAGATTCAGCTGTAGTCCGAACTTTCCACACTCATGGTCGAAGTTGGCCAGCATTTGTGCTGCTTGGCTAATGTTTGGTGTTATTAAAACAATGTCATCAGCAAAGCTGAGGTGGTGTAGTTGCCGACCATCTATCTTCACTCCCATTCCTTCCCATTCCAGTCATCACATGATGTTCTCGAGGGTGGCACTGAAGAGTTTCGGTGAAATGGTCTCACCCTGCTGAACCCCTCTCTTGACGTCAATGATTACTTCTTTGTAGAATGGTGAGAAGCTCGTAGTGAATCCATAATTCAGCTCACAGAGGATCTTGATGTGTTGAGTTTGAAGGCTCTAATTGGCTAGGGCTTCAGTGACTGCTTCCGTCTCAACAGAATCAAAAGCCTTCTTTAAATCAATGAATGTTAGACAGAGCAACATCTTGAACTCCCAAGAAACCTCAATGAGTTTGGTTATCATGTGGATATGGTCAATGGTGCTGAATCTTTTGCGAAACCCAGCTTGCTCGCATGGTTGTCCTTCATCTAGTGTTCTGCCAATCCTATTCAGGACGACTCGAGTGAACAACTTGTAGATGACAGAAAATAGGCAGATCGGGCGATAGTTGCCAATGTCATGGATGTCTCCCTTCTTGTACAGTAGTACAGTCCTACTGGTTTTCCATTGGGACGGAACCTTACATTCAGACAAGTAGTGTGTGAAGAGCCGAGCCAGGATATTGATGAGTACTGACGGCAGGTTCTTCATTGTTCAGGTCTGACCTTGTCTGAGCCGGGTGCTGTTCGTTTCTTTACTGACAA
Organism: Sorex fumeus; assembly: GCF_029834395.1. Taxonomy (NCBI): domain Eukaryota; kingdom Metazoa; phylum Chordata; class Mammalia; order Eulipotyphla; family Soricidae; genus Sorex; species Sorex fumeus. The sequence continues at coordinate 19,388,318 of NW_026606075.1, read as the reverse complement.
AATAGCATGTGGGATTTCAGAAGGGAGAATATTGGGAACGATATATCCATCCTGTAGAATTTGGTATGTTGGCAGGTGGACATGGCTATCGAAGAGATTTGAATAGAAGTCATGGATAATCTTCTCCATTGCCCTTCTGGAAGATGTGATAGATCCATCAGGACGTCGGAGGGCAGTCATCTTGGTCTTATAGTTGGTAAAGGACAGGCAGGCATTACGAATACTTTCCTGGCTTCTGCCGCATCTACCAGCACTTCTGCTCTTCTCTCTTTGAGGTCTTCCTTGGTCGCATCTCTGCACTGCTTTGTGAGCTCGGACATTTGCTTGTGGTTGCCTGAGGCATGAGCCAAACCACGTTGGCGAATAAACTCAAGTGTTTTCAAAAACAGGCTTTTTTTTTTGGCTATCTCTCTCTTGGCGTTCCTCTCACAACATGGAGGTGCTGAACCAGTTGATCATATTCCTCGTCAATGTTGTCAACGGTGGCATCTTCCCATGTTGCCACAATAGTGCAAAGAGCTCCCAGTTGGTGGTCATTCTGGGAGTTCTCTTCTTAAACTTTGCAGCCCTTTCTTCCCGCTCTGTGAAGAAGAATTTTGCATGAAGTATATGGCAGTCTGATCCCGTTTGGAATTTTGGGACAACAGCAACATCGGTCAGGCAAAACCGTTAATTGAATATGATATGGTCTATTTCGTTGTGGAATCGTCCACCGGGAGACTCCCATGTCCAACATTTAGATTCGGCCTTCTGGAATCTTGAGTTACCATGGATGGTCTTGGTCGACATGATAAACTCAGACAGTCTCTCACCCTGTTCGTTCCATTCTAGGCCATGGGTCCTGATGTGAAGTTCTTCGGCTGATCTTCTCGGTCCTGTCTTGGCATTAAAATCACCCACATTGATCTTGTAGAAGGTGTGGTGTTCTTTGTAGAACTTCTCCAGCTCCATGTAGAACTTCTCAATTTCTCCTTCATCATAATTGGATGTTGGTGCGTAGGCAACAAATATAGAAACTGCAGGCAGTGAGCCACATCTATTCAAATGTAGACGTCCGATTCGGGTTGTTAGGCATTCGAATGAATCAATGCTCATGGACAAGTTTGTGTTGAGAAGGACACCGGCGCCTCCAACACCTCTTTTATCGCATGTTCTGAGGAACAATTCTTCTCCAGTGTGGAAAACAGCGTGATGAGATTGGTGCCTTCTTGTCTCGGTCAGACCAATGATGTCCTACATGATCTTTCACGCTGTACCATCAGGTCCTGGATGGATTGGATTGGTTTGAGCACAGAAGACCCACCCTACCCCTACCGGTACCAGATAAATACCTCACTGGCAGACCTCCACTACCTCCACTACCTCCACTACCCAGCTGCCGCCACACTCCAGGATGCTTTCCGGACCCGCACGGCCGCTCCGGCTGAGACTCATGCACGACTGAAACCCCACAGAACGAGATAAGCGGAACTCTGAGACCTTGGACTCCAGGCTCAATGGACCCAGGGACAGAGATTCTTTGCTTGCATCCACCAACCACAGGTGACAAAGGGATTAAAATCAGGAGCCCCACCCTACCCTGCCCTGTCTGCTTCCACCAACCACCAGAGACCCAGGGATTGGATTGGATTGTGCACAGAAGACCTACCCTACCCCTACCACTACCAGATAAATACTTCACTGGCAGACCTCCACTACTTCCACTACCTCCACTACCCAGCTGCTGCAACACTCCAGGACACTTTCCGGACCCGCGCAGCCGCTTTATAAGACACTATATAAGACACTAAATACCCATCTTCCAGAATTGCCGTACCATATTTGATAGGGTTCAAATATGGTAACACCTACAAGGGAGATTAGAGGTTGCCCCAAAAGCCTTTATCCCTCTTGGAAAACCTGGCAAGCTACTGAGAGTATTCTGCTCGCACGGCAGAGCCTTGCAAGCTATCCATTGTGTATTCGACATGCCAAAACCAGTTATTACAATGGGTCTCATTCCCCTGACCCTGAAAGCGTCACCAATATGGCAGCATTGAGAAGGATGAGAAAGGAGAGGCCGATAAAATCTCAAGGCCGAACTAGGCTGCCACAATGAAGGAAGACAAAAATGATCGTCTGTACTTTCAATGCATGTACACTAGCATCAGATTTACAGAACTGTATCTGGAAAAGTAAGCCAAGGTACTGACCAATTCCTGGTCTTTTCTGCTCTCTTCCTGGTATTATAGATGCTTACTTAGGATTCAGATTCTATGTTAATAGAAACAAGTGAAATGTGTTTCATCTATACTGCAGTGTAGCAAAGAACTGCAGCTTGATATGACTGATTTTCAAAGAGGGCAGAGCAAAGATTTTGGAAACATATTTCAAATAATTCTAACTGTAGTCATGTGAAACTTCAAGAGTTTAAAGCAACAGAAGAAATGGGACTATTTGATAGGCCCTTCCTTGAACACATGGCTTCATTTACATCATTACATTGAGCTGTGATGTGGGGCTGAGGTTGAAAGTTGAGTCTTCACACAAAACAGGTGATTCAGATGTTACAGATAAAGGACCCAGCCAGATACTCTCACAGAGACAGCTTCTGGTTTTTGTAAGAAAGCTAGTTGTTCGTCTACTTAAAAATGTTTGTACACATATGTCATTTGTATGCTTTTCCTGACTCAGTCTTGCTTAACAAAGAACAAGTGAACTAGTACTTTGCATAAGCAAAATGCTGAACACTGCTGAGAAATAGAAAGATGAAAATAACACAGTCCCAGACAATATGGAATTTACCATCTAACAAGAACAGGCAGACTTATATGTGAGTGTGTCATAGGGGTGAAGTGGAATCGATGATACAGTAAGTGAGTGAAGAAGTCAGCTCACTGTGGTCTCTTACAACTAACATACTAGACATCTAGATTTGGACTGCTATAGCAAAGAACATTTGAAAATAAGTTACTGCATGCGTTTGAGCTTGACTTTAGCCAAAGCAGTAATAAGTGATGCATATTTTCTTTGAAGATTGATAAGTAAGACAGGACAAAATTCTATTTCCTTGTATTCTCTTTCTCAAGGTAAGAAGGAGATTCTAGAAGGATTAGGGAATCCGGTTGTATATTGAAATTCTCTGTGAAATTCTTTATTCTCTGTTTTTTGTTTGTTTGTTTGTTTGTTTGTTTTTGGCTTTAGGCAACACCTGGTGGTGTGCAGGGATTACTCCTGACTCTGATCAGGGATCTCTCCTGGTGGTTCTCAGCAGACTATATATGGTGCCACAGATCAAAGTGGGGTAGATCTCATGTATGTAAGGCAAGCACACATAATCCCCGTATTATCTCTCTGGCACCTATTTATGTGTTTTTATATGTGAAGAAGATCCTGGAAAGTAAGATGTTATTTATTTAACAGCCACTTAAATAATACTTACTCTGTGCCAAGCACCATTTTAAGAGATTTGTAAATACTAATTCATTATTGACTTTTTAAAACATGTAAAATCTTACTTCCGTTTTCTTTCTCAAATTAAAATATTGAGACACAAGAAGGCTACATAATCATCCCCAACACATTTATTTAATCTCCTGAGAAGATCTCAGGGGTAAAAGTCACATTGCTAAGAAGGGCAGGACAACTCCCAGTATGAATTACAGGACAGCCCAATCACCAGACTCAGCACTTTGATGTCATCTCTATGGCCTCCCTTTCCCTTCTGTGTACTCTTCTCAGAACTAATTATAGATTTCTTATAATTTACCTCAAATTTCTGTCCTGAGACCTGGACACCTGGAGTTCTTGAACTGGGTCCCCTACCTTGAGGCCCTCAGCTTTTGTGTGCCTTCCTCATTTATTCTAAGTCGTGCTATGTTCCTGGAGTTTATGAGACCCAATTGTGCCTTTATGGGGTGTCCCAATCCTGATGTGTGTGCCCTTCATTTCTGCCTCCAGGGGAGAACAGGCCACATCCTCCTCACATGTCTTCTTCAACAGACCTTGAAATTACTTTTACAACTCTTAGTGCATCATGTTACCATACGTGAAGGCTGTAACAGAACTGTACTTCTAGCATTATTATTATTATTATTATTATTATTATTATTATTATTTATTATTGAGTCACTGTGAAATGGTGTGGATATGACTACTGGGCCTTCCAGAGGTAGAGGGAGGTGGGGAGAGGTAGCCAATGCCAACTGTGAGAAAACTGGTGATTTCAAACACAAAAACCTGCATACCTGAATTTTCAGCACATTAATATCTCAGTGAGGTCCTTCCCAATGAGAGGTCTTTCCCAGAATGGTGGAGTCAGACCAGGAGATTGTCAGCACTTTTGGATTGTGGGAGCAAGCAGATGCCAGGGCTCTGTTTGGGTGGCCACTAGGCAAACTCAACCCCCTCTGATCTATCAAAATCCATTCAGCCTTGTATGGTCTGAGATTAACTACTGCTTTTGATCTCTTTTGAGATTCATTTATGGGCCTCTAAAAAAAGGCCGATAAATGAGCTTTTATGGCTGAGCCAGAGGTGGTTTGTGGGTGTGGCTCCTACATAACCTAATTTTTGGACTTTGAATTTCTTGGAAAACTTGGTCCAGAGTTGTTGGAGACTGGCCAGAGGCACAGCGATGAATTTGTGGAAGTGTAAAGGCACCATCAGGCTGATGATACGCTCGCCCTGCAGAGCCAGATTGACCTGCTGGTGGCACCAGGCCCCCTGGGACCCAGCAGGAACCAGGATGAGAGCCAGGGCTATACCATTCATACTGGGCACTGGTGGTCTGCAGTCACCCACCAGTTTAGCAGAGTCTGAACCCTGGGGGCACACTTCCCCTCCAGACAGTTGTTGCTCAGAGAGGTTTTCCAACACAATATGCTGCAGTCAGTGTGGGCTGGTCAGGGGAAAAAATGGCAGCAGGAATTCCCGGTCAGAGCAGCGGCAGTTTTCAGTCTTGGTACAGTTGCTGGTCCCAGAGTAGAAGTTCTGGCCGATCAGAAGTTTCGAGTTGCCCACTGACCAAGCTGGTCCTTCATGGCAGGAACCTGGGGCACCACCGCAGTTCCAGGCACCAGGCTGGGCTTTGAAAGAGTTGACACCTACACTCATTCCCAGGAAATGATGGAGTGTTTCTGTGCCATGACACTCTGCAGTTCATAATTCTGAGTGCTGCCACGCTCTACCTGCCCCGGCACCTGCATCTGTGCCATAGCGATCTTGGCTCCTCCACTTCTAGGTGTTTTTCAACATGCCTGTTTGTCGCTACTTCATTTCCTCACAATTGCTTTATATATTCCTGCTCCACTTCTGCGTTTCTCACTTCTCACTATTAACATCAGACCCATTCTTGAAGGCTTAAAATGCTCTCTCCTCCCCCCAGCCTTTAGTCAGATGTTTTATATCCTTCTTTTCATAGCCTATGCTGATTTTCAAAGCCAGCTCTTGCCCCCTTTCTCTCTTTAAAATGTGACTTAAGTGGTATAAAGGCTAAGTAAGAAAGTTGGCCAGGAATAGGGTTCAAATTAGTCAAATACTTGTTCAACTTGGCAGAAGCATATTCTTACTGCTGCCAACCATTGGCATTTAGATGATTAGTTTTATTAAAGAGGATCACAGACTTTAAAGGGAGTATAAAGCTATACTTTTAGTGGAAGCTGATAACAGGAATAAGCTTGCAGTTCTCAAGATGAAAAGCCCAAATGCTATTTCAAGTGAAGGCTAAGAACAAAAACGGTCTGACCCAAAGCAGTTAAGAAATATCACTAAACACCACGCATGCATGAAGACTTTTTTTTTCTGGAAAAGACTAAAGTCAGAGGGAAGCAGATTTCTATTTATTGCTTTTGTTGTCTTAAAAAAGCAGATTCTGCCAAAACTATAGCAGTCATGCAGATCTTGGCATCTGTGATCTCTAACAGGTTTCAGATTTCCAAAAAAATGACTTGAAAATCACATGTCAGCAAACTAAGGAGTAAGAGGAATTGCTGATAGAGAAGAAGGGAGTTTTGTGTGTTCTTGAAATGGTAAGAAAATATATGCAAAATGCTAATTGGAGAGTCTTCAATCTTTCATCTTCTCTTTAGGACAATGATTAAGTTCATAATACTTTTCAGAAACTTAAGCAAAGAAAACAAGCTAGAAAACTAGTACAGCAAGTGACAAACTTGCCATGGTTGTAGGTTAGACTGAAAAACAGCATCAGTGAGAACTGATGGATCAAGTAATATGTCAAGGATGCAATATGGTTAGAACAGGCAGTTTGGTGGTCAAAGTTGAGGTACCCTGATTTACTCTAACTCTAGCTCACCCCTTTCACAGATAAGATATAGAAAGCTCCAGAAAAAATAGAGTGATTTATTCAAGTTACCCGGTGGAGCGATAGCACAGCGGGTAGGGCGTTTGCCTTGCATGTGGCCCACGTGGCCGACCCTAGTTTGATTCCTTCGCCCCTCTCAGAGAGCCTGGCAAGTTACCTGTGACGTATTCTATATGCCAAACACAGTAATGACAAGTCTCACGATGGAGACGTTACTGGGCCTGCTCGAACAAATTGATGAACAATGGGAGGACAGTGCAGTGCTATTCAAGTTAGCAGTCTAGCTGGTGACCAGACCATAATTAGAATCCAGGTTTCTTGATGTCTAGAACTCTACTATTACCTCACATTTCTTTTCTTTTTTACTTCCTCTCCACTCTGTTTCAAAAGTAGAGTTAAAGTGTAAATGTTCATGGATGCCTTAACTGATAGGAATGAACAATTTGAAGACAGACAAATTAAAAACTTCTTTTATGTGTGTGTGGGGAGGAGGGAAAGGTGTCTTCCAAGCAGTGCTTGTGGGGCCTTGTGAACATTCTAGCAATACTTGGTAGAGTACTGCTCAATCTCAACAGATTTGGGGACCATGAAAGCACCATCAAGCACCCCAGTAGTGCTTGAAGGACCATAAACTACTGGGAATCAAACTTGTTGCCTCTGCTCCAAACATCTGAGTGAACCTCTCAACTCAAAACTCAGTTTAAGCTCTCTTGTGAAGAAATTCAGCTTGATGTTCTTAGGTTGATGAGTAATTTGGTATGTATGCCAGAGTTTAAGGGGCCAGTGCAGTTGTTCCCAAAAGTATTTGGCTTTAGTAACCTCTTAAGATTTGGTGTCCCCGTGGAATCTTTTTAAAGGAAGAAATAGTACCCCCTACAAGCACTGGAGGTTCCACCATACCCTAAATTGTTCCAGTAACTCACAGAGAGCGGCTTTCCCAATTTTGGGAACACTAGCTATGCTGTCTCTTGCCTTTTACCATTGACGGAGTGGAACTTTTAGCTACAGCAACAAAAATCTAAGTAGAAGATAGTCTTATGTTTTGCAGGATTTGGAATGTTTGTGTGAATGTGTTTGTATCTATGTATACTTGTAATTTATATGTTACAAACATCATCCCTTTTAAGGTATTTGCTTTATTTATCAGTGAATGTTGGGACCTACAAATAAATTGGAATTATTCACCTGTTAATTCTTTTCAGTTGGCAGGCAGGGGGCTTCCATAAATTCTTGGTGAGCTGGGCTGTGGCTCAAGGAATGGGTCAAGAATTCAGTGTGGCTCTGGGTCTGTGCTGTCAGGTCTTACCAGGTCACCCAGTAGTGCTTGGGGGTCTCTGGTGGTGTTTGGAGGCCTTCAAGACGTGGTCTGCAAGGTTCCATACTTAATTTGGGGGGGCCGTGTGGTGCTGGGATCAAACTAGGTCAGATGCATGCAAAGTATGTGCCTTAACCCTACTACTGTCTCTCTGCCATATTACATAAGTTCCTGTAGAACACGGTCTAAGGGGAGAAAAGCCAGGAAGCATAAAGCAGATTGTGATCAATCGAAAAATAATTTGCCTTTTCTAAGTAAGTATATTCACAGGAGCTTGAATTGTTTATGAGGTAAATTGGCACTGCATTTATTGGTTTAAAATAACTTAGAAATTTATGTGTAGCAGCAAAGTATTCAGCCTTACTCAATTACTAACTACAAGAACTAGATTTTCTTAAAAAAAAAAAACAATAAAACCCCACAAATTAATGTTTATGCAGTTTAGTGCACTATCCTCCAGGGCACTTTAGTTTCTCACTCTAAAGCAGAATTTGAGAGAACATATAAAATGGGGAACACAAAGATGTTGCTTTCCTGCTAACATGGCCTCTAGGGTCCCACACAGCCTCCATATCTCAGCAAATTCACTTGCAGAAGGACCAGCCAAAGACAAGGTGTATTGTTATATAGACAGTTCAAAAGATCCCTCCAAGATTAGGCTAAACTACTGACAGCCATAAGAATGTCTCTGAGGCCTTTCCTCATTTCTGAACTCAAAAATATGTCTTTTCATTTATTAGCATCTCTCTTCTGAAATGGTAGCAAATGGCAAAACCTCTGCTTAACGATATCCTTGTAGCCCTGACTTCAAGTAGTCATAAGTCCAGGAAGGTGTGGCTCTTGGCAATCTAGGTCAGACATGTGACCTAATGCTAGAAAATTTTCTTGCTACCAAAGAGGAGAAAGCTGCAAAAATCTGATGTTGGTGACAATGGCAGCTTGCCATCTTGACAGAATTGCACAATCAGCTTCCAAAATACATTTCTCTAGTTTATTTTAGGAACCAGTAAGATACACTAGAGGGCAGACTAACCTAGACCTTTCTTCCCCCTTGCAGTGAACATTTAATCCATTGTGTTTGACATAAAGCATTATAGAAAGGGGGTTCTACAAAGGAATACAATTATGGTAGTGTTTCATTATAGTTGATAGTGATTGTGCCCCTGATGGAATTTCCTTACTATATTTTCTAGTGTCCTAAATATTTAATCTAGATCAGTTTTGAGGGCAATACAAGCAACAAAACACCTGGGAAAACCGCATATGATTATTATAAGCTCTGTTAATGGAAAACAAGCAGCTTTATAAGAACAGGGCAATGATCAGTTCCACAAAGATACCTTTACAAAGAAACAAAAAAGGAGACAACATCACAGTGAGTGAAATTGGTTCCATGATAGCAATTAAAGTCTAATATGGTACTTTGTAATTTCTCATTTGCTTTGAACTATGAAACTTTGTGTCTTTGCCTTTTCTGTGATTATAAAACAGTATAGAGACTAAGAAGACAAGCTGTGTAGATGTATAGGTGTATTATTACACAAATCAGCTCAGCATTGCTCTGGCAAGTGTCTTACCCTATTTCTGAATCTTGAGCTGTACTGAAGGAGGATTCAGAATGTACTGACTGATCATTAGGCATAGATTTTGTGATAAAATTAGTTTATTCTTTTAATTAACCCTAATATAGCTATAAAGGAATTATTTTTCACAGCCTAGATGTCCCAAGAAACAAAAGCAATAGAGAGATTCATTAGAAAGAGAATAGACCCATGTGGTTTGGGAGGCTGAAAAGAATCAAGTTCTGCATTTAGCATGTTGGAGATTGAGGAGAATTGATGGTACAAATCCAGGTCTAGTTTTTCATCCAGAAACACTCCCAAGAAACACACCAAAACAATGTTTAACTAAATATCTGGGTATTTCCCATCCAATCAAGTTAATACACAAAGTTAACAATCAGCTAGTCTGGTGTTATATTTATTTCATGCTTAAAGAGTTTAAAGTCCTTTCATAAACATTGTCTCTTTAGGTCCTCATCAGAATCTGCTGTGCTATGTAGAACATACTGTAATTAACATGATCACACATAGTTATTGTTATAGTATATGATTATTTAGATGCAGAAATCTTCATGATTCTGAAGATCATGGAAATTAGGCAAGAGAGATTTAATAATTTGGCAAACACAGTATATCCTAGGTCTTTCAACTTTTAGTTCTGCACTCCTTTGAATTATATGTCACATTTATTTCACAATATAACCAACAGCTACAGCAATCAAATCTTCAAAACTTTCCAATTCTGACATACAAAGTAATATTTTCCTTAGCCAAGTTTTTCCTGGGTTATAATTCATAGAGTGTACCTACAGAAGGTTTAGCATATTTGAGTTAGCATACTTGGAAGTTGATGGTGGTTTTGGTTAAATAAAGTGAGTAAGAAATAAATGTAATAATTATACTGGCAGAATTTATACTTATTGAGCTACAGGAACTACCACTGTCCAAACACTTCTTTTGTAACAACCAAGATTCATCAGAGATTTATTTATTTTTTATTATTTTTTCTTGAAAACATTCTCTTCCTCCAGATAAAATATTCCTGGGGCATGCAACACATTGATTTTATCTGATTCTTTTGATTTTAGGGTCACAAGGACATTCAAAGGATTTGAATCTCCTAGTAATTATTGGGGAAAAGAGAAAAAAGGCAAAAAGAACAGAAAGGGCAAGGCGATATTGAACCAGACAGACTTTTCTCTCTTGATGTTGTGGGTATAGAGTGCCTATCAAGACAACAATATTAACTCATTTGTTCATGTAACTTCTGTCTGCATCTGTACGAATTCAGTGGAGTCATTTCTTACTTAACATGACCTATACTTAGTATGATAATAGAAACCACACACAGACAAATCAAGCCTTTTGCTACAGGCTTTTGTTACACTGTCTAACAATTTTTGTGCTTAAATGTATACCTAATAAAAATGTATAGACAAAATTTAAATAAATGGTTTTCCCCAAAACTACATAAATTATGGAAGCAGAAAGAAACTATAGAAGATAAGGTTTTTGTCTTGTGTGTGACTGACCTGTTTTGATCTTTGACACAGCGTATACCCCTATTCCCACCTCTGCCAGGGTTTACTTGTCCAGAGCACAAGTCAAGAGCAGACTGTGAGCAAAGCAGGATATGGATCAAAACCAAAAAGAAAGAATATTTATTAGGACATTAGAATACAACTCCATAGGGCCTATTTTCCTACTTTGAAGTATGCACTACTCTGTCTAATGAGGGTCCTGTTTTCTGTGATTCCGTGGTTTATGCTTATTTAAAAGTATCATGACTGACTTGCAAGGTAATTAAAAAATGATACCATGACAAAGCTTCAGACTTACTGAAAGATGAAGAGTGGTTCAAAGGATTTTCTAGTGTTAACATTTAAATCATGCTTGATTTCTACTTGCTTTCTATTTCTTGCTCATATATTTTGTAGTTTGTGTTTTTAAATGTCCTTTTAGTGGCTGGAGGAATAGTACAGAGGGTAGACTGTTTGCCTTGCACCTAGACAACCTGGGTTCAATTCCAGGCATCCCATATGGTCCCCCAAGCACCTTCAGGTGTAATTCCTGAGTGTAGAGCCAGAAGTAACCCCTGAGCATCACTGGGTGTGACCCAAAAAGCAAAAAATGTTTTCATAGCATTTGCTTGTATATTGATAAATTTAGCTATTTTAAAAGTACAAATGTTGCATCCTCACTCTAATTATATGCCAGAGAGTTTATGATCACTTGATCACTTGACTTTCCATTAATTGTCGATTTGCTCAAGCAGGCGCCAGTAACATCTCCATTTGTCCCTGTCGCGTGCTAGTGTAGCCCAATGATGTCTGTTCATTCTAGGAACATGAAGAGCCTCAAACTGATCATTCATGATCTTGATGAAGAAGTCTGACCATCTGGTAGGTGGGCAGCCACGTGGACTTTTGACATCCCGTGGAATCCAGTCGGTAATGGCTCTAGTCCAGCAGTCGTCTCTAAATCTCATTATGTGACCAGCCCATCTGATTTTTGACGCCTTGGCAAACGAGACAATGTCCCTGATTCTTGATCGTTGATGGAGGTCGGAACTCCGGATTCTTTCTCTCATTTGAGTGAAATGTGATACTCCAAGCATAGCTCTTTCAACTTCCAAGGTCGGACTACAGCTGAATCTTATGAAGACAATGTTTATGAGAAACGACCTTGTTCCTGATGCTCCATCGCTCTCAATGGAACGACCATCTCTGAATGCAACAGTTATGTGTACCTATGTCAAGAAGTCAACATGATGAATGACCTGGCACCTGAGTTGCACAGGAGGAAGAGAGCTGCTTGGAACGCCTTCAAGAGGGTTGAAGAAATAGCTAAGAGGACGAAGAACCTCCGGCTCCAGGCACATCTCTTTGATTCCACTGTTCTTCCTGCATTAACATATGCCTCAGAGACCTGGGCCCTACACAAACAGGATGAGAACTCTATTCGGTTCTCCCAAAGAGAGTTTATGAAGGTGATTTAATTAGTTTTGATGGTGTGCATTAGGAACTAATAAAAATAGGTAAATCAAAGATGAAAAAAATAAAAATGCCCAAAACATTTGGCTAAGCAAAATGAATTGGAATAACCAACGAATTTAAAAAGACATTTGCTATTGGTAAGAATGATATTTTGACTGAATTATGAAAATCATTACTAAAGTAGAATAAAGTCTGCCTTTTGCAATTTGCATCACTAATGTGTGATTACACTTTCATGGCTTTTTTTTAAAACATACAGATGCAAGTGACATGTATGAGTTCATGAATAATTCAAAGATCTACTGTGAGTTCTCACCTCGATTTTCATTGTTGATCGGTAAAAGAAGAATGTTCTCTGTTGCTTTTGGAACAGAAATAATTGCCATCATGAAATATTGTTATTAGCATTATTGCAAGTGATTATAATGATTACAAGTAATTATTTTTACAAGCAATTATTAAGATCCCAAATTATCTGGACTTCTCACATCAAGATACAATTAACACTTTTAAAACATAGCTTACTGTATCCAGATGTTTGTTAACCCATGAAGCTGGTCAGTAAGTTATTACCTGAAAGAGAAATTAAAGAGCTCTGTGCTCCTCTATAGGCCTAATAAATTAATTAAACTTAAAAAAAAGTTTCTCATCATTTAAAATGCTAAAACACTTTTAAAAGACCAGATAAAATATATATGTATGTATGTGGAAAGAAGGAACCCAAATGAGTAAGTCAAGAGAATTAAGTCACACTGATGACATATTTTAGTGATAAACTTATCCTATGGTTTCCAAATCTGAGGAAAACTAATCATGATGACTTTCTTTGCCAGGAGAAAACTTCTGTTTTATTCCAGTTAGCACTTTTCACCCTCTACTCTATGGGCCCCACAGAGAAAAACAAAATAAACAACAGCAAAGGGAATGGTTACTAGTTACGAAGCTCACAGAGAAGTGATCCTTTGAAATGAGCACCCAGGGAGAATTGAGGAATAGCAGCTGCTTTCACTTTTATATTATGTAACATGGATTTCAGACACACGAGTAATGAACATCAATGACACTTGTGAACAAAGTCAATTGCCCTCTGTAGATGAGGCACAGAGAACAACGCGTTGTGGAAGGAAATGTGGTAACATCCATGGAGAGAGAAGACAGAGCCCCGACACAGTATCTGCTGCATACTAACCGCATGACCTTGGGCAAATAACCTAAGGGTCAGGGGAGCGGAAGGAAACCAGCTGTAATGGAGCATTTTCTGAGGACTCAAATTTAACAATAACAACAAAAAAGCTGTTTCATCCAAAGGAAGCTCCAGAAACTCGAGTCATTAGCTATGTGTGGTCCCCAGAGAGACTGAAGTTCAGAGGGGTTGGGCAACTTGTTACATTCTCATAGGTAAATGGAGTGGGGTATGGGTAGAGGTGGGGTTGGTGATGGGGTTTGTGTTGGTCACATGAAAATACAAATCCTCTATACTGTTATATCACTTAATGTGTGTCCTCAATAAAATTGGAGAACTTGATTTTCCTTACTTCCAAAGTGGGAATTATATTCTTCTCCCCAGGGAATATAATTATCTTCCTTCCTCCAAGGGTTGTAGTGAAGTGTACTTCCGACATTGTACAAAACTGCTCTCTCGGTGACTGAACCTGCAAAATGCTCAACTCTTGAATTTTATTATAAGTACTTTAGAATAGAACCGGACCTTTAAAAAAGTCATAAGAATACAGAAAACTACAATGACTCTCCTCTCTCACCAATTTCTTCATGATATTATGAGACTGGAGACATAATGTGAGGGAAGAAGCTTACAAATAAATCTGTATGCATATCTCTTTATTACTTCCAGTGTATATTTCTTGAGTCTCCAGATACAATGTAAACTTCTGAAAAATCAACATTTCTTCCGGACACCATATTTCACCTCTCTTAAAAACACAAGAGCATAAGCCGTATTTCAGCAACTCTTACAATCTTTTACTCATTTTCGAGTCTTTATTTCATATTTATTATGTTTGATGGAAAACTATAATCCAATTTGTCTTATGTAGAAAAAGGATATTATTGAGATCTAATAATGCTGTTAGAGTCCAGCAATTGTACTTTTATGGTATTATAAATCTCCCATACCATATGTCCTAAATAGTGTTCATAGCAACAAAAATCATTTTAAAGGGTATGTTGCTATTTTAATACCCACAGGTGTTTCATTCTTAAACTTCTTTCTTGCCCACATTAATTACTACCTTCACCCAGTATGAAATAAATGCATGTTAATTTTTAGTGTTTTTTATTTTATTTCTGCAGGTGTGTATTAATTCAGGAGTCCAGTTAAGACTGTCTAGACCTTAAATGCAACCAGATCCCTTCAACATACTTATTTTTTTATTGTTTTGGTTATATTCTTTATTATTAGAATTAATGAATGCAGTTTTTATAAAGCTTATTACTTACCCTGAAGACTGGATTTGAATGTGCTGTTCTGGTCTGCTGAGTAAATGGAGATTTAATTACAAATATTTAATTGCTTATTATGAACTTGACAGACTGGAGCAGAATGAGTCCTTCTTCCTCGTTTTCCATCTTTAAGTGAATTACACAAACTCATCATAGTCTAGCCACTGTTCTGTGCCAATTACTCTACCAGTTCATGAATCATCACACCCTGTGACTTAATGTAAAGTTTATGTAAGCTGATTTGGAATACATGGACAGATCCTAACTTTCACAAAGTATTTGAAGGAGGAATATTTTATGTGGAAATAAATAAAGCCCAGATTTAGGAAATAAATTTAGCCACTAAAAAGGAAATTTATCATTTTGGAGAAAACATAACTGTAATTATTAAAGAAAAACAACTAAAAAATTCAAGTAGAATATGGAATAGCACAAAATCAATATTTACAGTGCTGATTTTCATTAAAAAGTCAAATACAAATGGTATTAAATAGAGGTAATTTGGTGATAGCAAAATATAGAACTGGACTCTAATTAACATTCAGTTACAGTTCCCTTCATATTTTATTTTTTATGCAATGTCATAAAATGTTTGGTTAATATAGATTTAACGAAATAAATTTTAGCAGAAAAATATTTGTTGCATTAGAAACATATTAGTCCCTCAATATAAAATAAACTTAAATTATTTATGTGTGCCAGAAAGATAGCCCAGAATATTAAGCCACTTACTTTGCGTGCAGCTATACTAATTTGAATTCCCACACCACATAGAGTCTCCCAGAACTACGGAGGGCTTACATTTTTGAGCACAGAGCCAGGAATAGTCCAGGAACACCTGAGCACTTCTGAGTGTGGACCAAAAACAAAAACAAAAAAAAAACAAATAGACAAAACGTTTATGAGATCATGGTGGTTGATCAACATTTAATCTGGAAACTTTTAAATTTCACTTCAAATAAAAACAGGTATTCATATTTGGTCCTAGAATTTAGATAACATTTATGTTGGCTTGAGAGCAGGAAAAAAAATGGTTCAGTAAAACTGTTTGATGTCTGAATCAATATGATGCCCAGTGTGTGCCAAAACATTGTAAATTTACAAATAGTATTTCCTTCAAATGTGCTTTTTCTGTTATGTAACAACATGATCTCTTTTTCACTTATTGGCATATCAATAAGTCCTATAGTGGTGCCCTTCATTAGGAAGACCATGTCTTTTCCTAACATCACTTTATAGCTTAGAAAGAATCACCTTTGTCCTGGTGTAGGATCCAGGTTCAGCTAAGTCAGTGAACCTATGTGGCTGATGAACTTCATGTCATCTCTAAAGACAGTTCTTTTCAAAGGGGCTGCTGAAACAGGAATCTCAGGTCAAACTCAGCTAAGTCATGGAGTATTACATGTTCACCACTAAGTATTATATGTTCACTGCTTCTTAATACTGAAAGCATGACTATCTCATTTTACTAGACCCTGGGCTGTACTTTCTCTTGCAGTTGCTGTTGCAGCAGTTATAAAAATCTCCCTCCAGATAAAAGCACATCACTGCCCTAGACTAGTCGATTTAAATAAATACAGGAGAAGGTACTAGAGTAGGGCAGTGATCACTGTCACTGTCCTCCCATTGTTCATCGATTTGCTCGAGTGGGCCCAGTAATGTCTCCATTGTGACAATTTTTACTGTGTTTGGCATATCGAACATGTCACGGGTAGCTTGCCAGGCTTTGCCATGCAGGCAAGATACTTTTGGTAGCTTGCCAGGCTCTCTGAGAGGGGCGGCGGAATCGAACTAGGGTCGGCCACTTGGGCCACATGCAAGGCAAATGACCTACTCACTGTGCTATTGCTCCAGCCCAGGCAGTGATGTAGTGTTTTTTTTTTTTTAAAATTTAATTAGACAATCACATTTCTTAGGTACTAACAGGCTTCCTCATGAGTGCTGGAATACGTCATAGGGCCTAGTACCTCCATTTGTTTTGTCGTTTTGTCTGGATTCTGGTCACATCCAGCAGTTCCCAGGACTTGTCTGTAACTCTGTGCTCTGAGATCACTCCTGGTGAATAATAGATATAAATAAATAAAATAAATAAATAATAGTCTAGTTTATTATGTTTACTTTAGAGCTAATCTGCTGAAAATTAATAGTAATAGCCTACATTTACTAGTAATTGTGCTAAGAAAACTATGGATTATTTCACTTCATTTATATGATAATCCTGTGAAGCTTGGACCTTTCAGTAAGAAGATTGACGCACCACTAAGAATCCTGCCAATAAGGCTGAAGAGATAATACAATAGGTAGGATACTTGTCTTGCACACAGCCAAAACTAGTTTAATTACCTGCATCCTATATGGTTCCGAGTACCACAAGAAGTAATTCTTTAATGCAGAACCAGGAGTAAGTCCTGAGCATCACTGGGTGTGGCCCCCTCAAAAAGAGAATACTTCTCAGTTATTTGCCTTGCACGTGGCCAACAAGGGTTTAATTCCCTATACCCATATGCTTCCTTACCTCTTCTCCAGACTGCCAGAAGTGATCTCTGAGTGCAGATCTCTGAGTAAGCTGTGAACACAGATGGATGGGTCATCCCCACAATAAAATAAATGATGGTATAAATTTGGACAGGAAACTGTCATATTTGAGATGCTCTCTGAACTTACTTCATGATCCTAAATTGTCGAATGAGAACTTCTAGGACCCTTCATATAGGAAAACGTGACTCCTCCCTTGAAGTGAATGGACAACTGTGAAGAAACCCTCTGGACCTCCACTACTGTTGCCACTTAACCTGTTTCCCAAGCCTCCAACCAAAGTAATTAATACCCATCCACTCCCCGCCCCCTTTACTGCTAGTTGAATTGTATGCATATATTGTTTTTATTTGAACTCCCCCCTTTAAGATCATATTGTAGCTATATGCAATTAATTGGCTTAGGTTGTAAAGTGAAAACTGTCCACATAATGGTGGAAGTTAGCACTCTTTAAATTCAAACCTCATATTACAACCACCTTCACACTTCCAGAATAGATCATTTGCATAATGCATTGTTAATCACCAAGTTAATTGAGGTTTGTTATCATCTCTACTATAACAGTGTAGTCATTTCTCATGAATTC
The DNA here is from genome assembly GCF_029834395.1 of Sorex fumeus. Lineage (NCBI taxonomy): Eukaryota > Metazoa > Chordata > Mammalia > Eulipotyphla > Soricidae > Sorex > Sorex fumeus. The sequence continues at coordinate 19,370,563 of NW_026606075.1, read as the reverse complement.
TCTGCTTGTCCTTGTATTACTTCATTTTGCCTTTATGCCTCCAAATTCCCTGCCATACTGAAAAGAAAACAAAAGTTCTAAAACATGGTAAGGAAGAAGAAATGGCAGAGTACACAGTTACTACTTCCTTGTAGACAATGACTTGAGTGTAGATTCCACACTTGGTGGGGTCAGTTCTCTAGTCTCCAAAAGACTAATTAATTTCTCTTCTCCATCAACCAGTTGAATCTAGCCTTCTTCCCATATTACCTGTCTTATGAAAACTCCAAAGGGAAAATATAATCGTAGAAAAAAATCTATCTCTATTTTAGTCTCATAGTCAGAACCCAGCTGACCATGGTCAGTGATCATGGTTCACCAAGAGACATGGAAGGGAGAAGTCACAGCCAATGAAATCCTAGAGCTGTCTAACATTTCTGCCCAGAGGTTATTTTTATTTTAATTGCAGACATTTTGGCTGCAGTCCACCTTTTCTGTTCTCATTTCCCTGGTGCCTTAATTTCCTAGGCACTTTTCAGTTATGCTCACCTGACTTTTCACTTTATGTAAGTATTTTTGTATGATTTGGGAGCTATGTTTCATTGACGAATGAGGAGGTCCCAACAAGAAAAATACTGGCTAATTGTATTATCCTGTCTACACCAGACTTACATGTTCATGATTGCGAACTACTTTGGCAGGGCTCCAGGGCACTAGAGTGTCACTGAATGAGGATTACTCTCCATGAACTTAGTTTGTGCTGTCTGAATTCCCAATTCCTTCTCTATGAGGAACTACACAGTAATGGCACCACCAGGAAGCAGATAGCATTGCCGGATCTCTATGAAAGTAGGAGTTTGAGTTGCAAAGTTAATTGCAGTTTTCATCAGGATAAAGATATCCAGATGTGAGAGAGAATTAAGTTCTTTCCAATGCCATGGAACAGATGACTGAAATAAAAGAAACAATTATTCTGTAAAGGGGAAAACTGAATACACCTGCACTATCTTCTGTCTACACTCATGTTCCTTAAATTAAATTAAACCATCAAACAGGTCATACTCACTAAAGGAACAAATGCAATACTGTGCTCAAGAGTGTTTGACATAAATTTTTTAATGAAGGAAAAAATAATTTACATGATTTTTACATGGATATTATAAGCCTTGCACAAAGTTTACACAAAACTTATTATTCTCAAACCTATATATAAATATGCCAAGCCCATTCTGTACATTTTATCTGGCTTTAGACTTGGGACTGATTTTGATATTTTATAATATGCTTCACTGAATCAGAGAACTTTGGAACTGGATCTCAAAGTTAGATATAAAATAGTCAATTTTTATGTAAAAAAATGCTGAGATCCAAATATAAATGTTTTATTGCAGTATGTATTTGTATATGAAGTGAAATTTAAATTGAAATTTGTGAAATTTTTCTTTACTTCCTAAAATATTCTATATTTTAATACTATGCTATATTCTTCTTAACTAGTTGGTAGCCTTTAACCATGGCTACCATAATATTAAGCAATAAAGTTAAAAGAGAATTAAAAAAATTATCGATCATGAAAGTGAAAATCATTGTTTGTGAAATAAAGTAAATAATGTTCTAATTACCACTAGTTAATTACAACATACAGTTTTGGTTTTTTTTTTTTTTTTTTTGCTTTTTGGGTCACACCCGGCAATGCACAGGGGTTACTCCTGGCTCTGCACTCAGGAATTATCCCTGGCAGTGCTCAGGGGACCACATAGGATGCTGGGAATGGATCCCAGGTTGGCCGCGTGCAAGGCAAACGCCCTACCCTCTGTGCTATTGTTCCAGCCCCTACATACAGTTTTTAGCAATATTCTCATGTAGAAATATACCATGCTTTAGTAAATAACTGAAAGCATGAACTGTGTATTAAAACAAAAACAAAAACAAAAACAAAAACAAAACCAGAGGAATATAGTTTGGGCCAAGTCTGCAGAGAAGAGGTCCAAATATCTCATAAAGCATCAGACCAAACTGGTCTTCTAGAATTTGAAGCAGTTTACTTTGGGCAAAGTCCAGTTTTCTCTACATAAGAGCAATGACTTCAGACTATTTTATGAACATCAAACTGACTTTGTTTAGGACCTCATTTTGATGAGTTCTGATTGGTAATCAGAAATACATGGATTAACTCTGCTTTAAAATAAACATGGGTTTAGCAATTAAAGGGAAGAAAGTTTGACTCCGTGTGCTCTGAATCCTGCCAAACTCTAAACATGGGTAGTGGGTATTGTATGAGAACATGTGGTTGAACTCTACCCTATTCAGTCTTAGTGTAATAAGCTTTGGGTCACTCTCCTTTGTGAAACCTCATTATAAAAATGATTTGGAAGCTCATTGCTAGGATAGTAGAGACTTTACCTGTCAATGCCTCTTGGTAAAAGGTAAAGGTAAAGGCCCTCCCGTTGATTGTCGATTCGCTCGAACGGGCCCAGTAACGTCTCCATTGGAGACTTTGTTGTTACTGTGTTTGGCATATCGAATACTCTCGGTAGCTTGCCGGGCTCTCCGAGGCCTCTTGGTAGAGGTTAGATTATGGCCTCAATTGCCTGCATGTAGATGTATTTCTTTAAGCCTTATTAGTCTTCTCTTCCTGCAACAGTATAGTGTATTAGTCAAGAATGAAATCTCAGAAACAGATTCTAATATCAGTTCAGTCATTTCTGATTTGTGTGGACTTGCACAGAGAACTGCTGTAATTTGATTATTTATGAATTAGAAATAATAATACTTCCTACATGTATTTGATCTGGTCAACTAATTAGGTAATTGGTAAGTGCTCATTGTATCTATATCTACCTAATTGAGAATTGGACTGACTCTTTTTTTAAGCTGCTAAGAACAGATAACATGGTTAATTCGCTAGTGCTGTAATATTTAACCAGCTATTTAGAAGCAGTCCACTTTGAATTGCCATACTTGAAAAGTGTCAGATATGAGAATGCTGAAATTATCAGCACTCTGTAGTATGAATTTATAGTCATCAGGAAGAAATCAAATTTCTCATTTTTGTTGTTAGCAAAAATAGTTTAAAAAATAAGAGTTTGATAAGGGGAGGATAAGGATTTTTTGTTATTGCTTTGGACCATACCCAGCTATACTAAGGGCTATCCCCTGGCTCTGCACTTAGGATATCACCTAGCAGTTTTCAGAGAAACACATGAGATGCCAGGGATCAAACCTGAGTTGGCTTCATACAAGGCAAACGTCCTGCCCACTCTTCTATCCCTTTGGCCACAGATAGGTACATTTGTTTTGACAGATGATCTATATCAGTAGATACTTGCTCTGCATTTAGAAAAATATTTCTCAAATTTTGTGCTATGGAACACTGAAACTATAAATACACTTTTTTTCCTTTATGGGTCCCACCTGACAATACACAGGGGTTACTCCTGGCTTTGCACTCAGGAATTACTCCTGGTGCTGCTCGGGGGACCATATGAGATTCTTGGAATTGAACCTGGGCCAGCTGCATGCAAGACAAATGCCCTACCTGCTGTACTATCGCCCAAGCACCTATAAATATACTTTCAAAAGTGCACAGGGTTCTGTGGTTCAGTACATTTGTGTAATAGTGATCACTGGTAATGTATCCCATGATAATGTATCCTAGCTTTTTAAAGACTCTCTTGGATGAAAAGAAACTTGCTTAATTTCAGTCCAAAGCTGTTTAATTTCAATATTATTTTCAAAGTTGTCTGACTAACTCACAGGGTATCTTCCATGGCACATGCTTTGAAACTTGTGAAAATCTATCACTTAAGGAAAAAATCATGACTTCATTGTACAAATCCAGACATTCTAGAAGATTGTCCTTTGAAATAATTTGAAATCATTCTGATCATTATTTCAGTTGTTTCAAATTATTCAGTAGAATAAAACTGATTTATTTCACCAAAATCTATGCATTAAACTATTTTTCTTGATCTGAAATTACAGACTAAGAATTATGCTTAACAACCAAATAGTTGCAATTGATACATTTTGATTCATCTGATTGTTGTACATTCTGTTCCCAATATGTTTCTTTAACTTTTGAAGAGATTTTTGAAGTGGGTCACATTTCCATATAGGCAAACCTGAACCAAGGCCTAGTAGATTGCATTCCACTGATACTATGAATCAAAGACCTTAAATGACAGAGTGTAAGACTTCAATTATTTAGTAGAAAGTACCCTTTCTCCAGTTCCCAAGATAGCAGTGAGATTCTAGCTATATTTGACACTTTGGAGATCCCAGAAATGAAGGACTATTGTGTATAGGACATGGCAGAGATGCTCAGATTTTCTTCTTTCTGGACTCTTGTAGCGAGTGCTAGAATTACTAGCAAAAATAAAACCGCATCAAATAAATCTGAAGTTTCCCAAAATATCTGAATAAAACAAGTTGTTGTTGGAGCTATTCTGTGGCTGACAACTGAATGCTCTATGGTGTGACATTCTGCTCAGAGCTGAGGATATGTGATGAAAGAGAACACTAGGCTATTCATAGAAGAGGAGCAGCTTTTAATGGATGCTCATGTCTTCTCCAAGCTATGATGTAACACAGTCATGGTGTCTGAGTTCTCTAAGAAGTTCTCAGATCCCGTAGGGATTTAAACATAAGATAGTTGTCTGGCATTGGGAGCTATATGAAAAGGGGCAACCTAGAAATACCCTTTGACTTTCCTACACAGAATTAAGGAATTAAATTGATCTCACCGATAAACGAATAAACTCTAGAACTACTAACTACTAACATAAAAATTCTCACTGGTGGTTTAAAGAAGACTCAATAAATTTTTCTAAATCACTGTTTATTCTGCCTTCTTTTCTACTTACATGAATGAATCAAACCATTCCTACTTACAGTATGCATCCTTGGCAATGGTTCTACTTTGTTTCTTTATGGAATGTCTACTATTATAAGCAATGTCTTTTACACAGCAAGAATTCAAAAGTACTCATGGATCTTGAGATTCTGTCTCCAATCTTGCTTTTGTATTCCTGTGTAGGGAGAGAGGTTGCTAATGAATTAGGTTGATCTGACACAAATGTCTCAAGAGGTTCTTATCAAGGGAAATGAGAAATGTGTGGCACTGAATGAGCTGTATCAGGTGAGTTCTCTTGTGACACGCATGGCATATAAGTTATATATAGCTTAAGATGAGAGACAAGTATTGGAGGAAGAACATGTGTGTAAACAGCAGGAAAAAGTCCTAAATTACAGCTGTTTTTATAAATTTTTAGACTTATCCCTTTTGCCTCTGGCAGAAACAATCATTCTGTAGTTAAATGGGAACAGAGAAGATGGACTATGAAGTCAACTGTGGTTTAAATGTGTGCTCTGCTGCTTATGAACTGTGTTCAAGGCACTTAGTGGATTATGGCACTCAGGCATGGTACTTTTGCTAATAATTTTAGAGGATAAGAGAAGGAAACAATCAAAGATGCACATAGGAGGAAAGGTCAGTTGTGTGAGTCCAGACAGCATAAAACTCAGCTTTTACTAACATTAGAAATTAGTGGGTAATTTAAATGACTGCTGAGTAGAAAGAGTATTGTATCCACATGGAATGCTGCAAATGAAGAGAAGAAGTTAAACCACAATCAGGGACGTTTAGTGGGAACAGCGAGTAATTAAGAAAACCTAGAGCACAAGTGATCACAAAAAGCAGGAAGAGCAAAGTGGAACAGGTTCAAGAAGGAGAACGGAAAACTACTGACTACTATCCATTGGAAATAGGAATGCTTTATTGTGCGTTTGTGAAAGATAATGCAGACATGAAAGAAAAACATGCAATGAGTCATGATTGAAATATTACAAACAAAAGTTAATAACACTGCAACCAAAGGTATGCAAACTTTCATAAGCACCATAGCTAGCCAAACGTGCAAACACCACAATCTAAATATGTGACCCCAATGAGCACCACAACTAAAAATGTGTAAGCTCCACAACCAGCATACGTGCAATCCTGGTAATTGCAACATCAGCAATGCTAAAGTGGGAGGTGGGGGGCGGGGAGGTGGAAGGAGAAAGGGAAAAGCATGAAAAAGGAAAAAGAAAAATCTGGTAATGTTTGATGTAAGAGATAATGTGGGTCTGGTAAAGAGGTAATGTGGGTCTAGTAAAGACGTAAAGAAAAAAGAGAACTACTATAGAATAATTAAGAAGACTAGAATACCAGTACTTCCTATCTACTTATGTCTTGGTTTCAGTATTTCTTTGATCACAGGCAATCTCTCGTCCACCCTTTCTAAAATAATATCCTCCACATTGACTGAGTTGTTTTCAGTCCTTTTGAGTTTTCTTCACAGACCTCATTCCTTGTGGAGAGAATGTTTGTGTCTTTACTTGTTTATTACCTATGAGAGTAGGGACTTTACCATCATCACAGTACCTCTGGCAGAAAGATAGGCTGGTAAGAATTAGACTTAAAATACATGTTTGCTGAGAGGATGAATTCAAAATAATGGTGTTATTCAGTGAGTTTCCACTAGTATAGAAGAAGTGTGTTTTTAGGAAGAAATAAAACACGTATCATGTTTGCCACTGGTGTTTGAGTTTTGAAAGTAATCCTAAGATACAACTGTTTATAGGAGCAATGGAAATGAGACCTCCCGACATGAGCTATGGGTAGGAAAAGGGCCAAGCACATCATAATACAAACGCCAACAACAACAGCAACAATAGTCATGGCAACCACAGTTAATATTTATTGAGTGCTTTCTATGTGCCAGAAACCATTGAAAGCACATCCCATGGTGAATTCACTTCACCTCAACAAAAGTCCATGTAAATAAGTGCTATTACTATTTCCATTTTATGGGGGCTTGAGTAGACACAGGTAACTTAACACAGGTTATACAGCTAAGAAGTGATGGTAATTGATTCTTGGAACATTATTAAGAGTTGGACAAAAACAAAGAAACTAGCAGAAACAAAACTAAACACAAAAACCCCTGGGAAGAAGGACAGAGCACATTCATGAACACTAGAGTCTAAAAAAGAGAAGAGTTGAAATGATCAATTACTGCAGGTGAAAAAGAAAAAAGAATTCATTAACTTGAAAGTTTTGTTTAAAATTCTATATTTTAAGAACTCTATTGGTGATATTATCTGATTAGCAGGTAAATAAGTTGGTTTATGAGATTATACTTTTGAAGATCTTATTTATAAAGAATAGATAGATAAATAGGGAAAATAAGGCAGGCATAGAACATTTAAGGAATAGCTAACATATTGGAAAGTGTAATCATGGGCTGTGGAGGATAAAATAATTCAGATGAAAAAAATTATGAGCACAAAGTCCTGGTTTTGAAAAAATAAAAAAAAAAGATGTGACAAAGAACACAGTGACAGATTACACCCAGGGGACTTGGAAAATATGGCTATGATTTGGAATTCTTTTCAATAATGGAAAAGGAAGCTAAAGAAGGCCATAGAGACAAGTAGAATTTCAAACAAATTGAAATTTCTTGGGAAAATGTGGAACTTTGAAGAATGAAGATGACAGTAGCAAAGTAAATTGAAAGAAATGGAGTATATCAACTACAAGAATGAGAGGTGATTTTATGAGGATATAAGGAGCTAATAATAATATAGAGGAGGTAGTTTGAAATGATCAAATACTGCAGGTGAAATGCTGTAAGTGATTTTTCCATCTTAGCTCTTATTCAGATCAACTTTGACAAATCTCTATTCTACAATAGATGACACTCTTAAATAAGGATCAGCCATAGGCAGGTAGCATGGCTGCTCCACTTTCTGCCTGCTCCCCAACCTGAACCCTGCCTATGAACTTGGCTTCATTTTCTTTGAAACAGCAAATGATTCTGATTCTGTTCCCCACAGAAGTCTAATATTTTGAGCTTTTATCTAGCACGAACTAAGGACTGAGGAGCTATTCCACTCAGCTTGCGTAAAACCCAAATTCATATGTTTTTCCAGATAAGTGCCAACAAAAAAGAAGTTGATGCTGGACACTGCTCTCTAGATTACTCTGATAATAAAAATCTGCCAATAGGGTTCTGACTCTGGAGTGAGCTGGCAAAGATCCCTGAGTCACTAGGGACTGCATAAATTCTCAGGAGAGAGTCAGGGGCACTTGACAAGTAGGTGACAAGTGGTGCTATGGTAACCTCTGAACTACTCACACTGTTGCCTAACCAGGAAATGGATGCACAGGGTCCCTTAGGAGTAGAATTGAACAGTGACTTAGTTCTTATAAACAAAATATTTGTCATTTTACCACACCACTTCTAATTTTTAAAAACAGTCTATTGTGGTGGTCAGACAGATCTGGAGGAGTTCCTAAGGATCTATTCCTTTCTTTCTTTCTTTCTTTCTTTCTTTCTTTCTTTCTTTCTTTCTTTCTTTCTTTCTTTTTTTGCACAAGGTGGGAGGAGGCATCAAACCCTGGTACTCACACATTGGAGGTGGAGTCATATCTCCTGTCCTAAGAGTCTGTTGCTTATGTGTTGTCTGGTAAGCAAGTAGCATGAGATTGGAGTTTCAGTTCCCCACTCACTGCTCCCTTTGTGCTGAGATTTCTGGCCTTGTGGCCAGAGGTTCCTGTGGCATATTTGTCAATGCCATTGGCAGGAGTCTGGCATGTCCTGTCTAGCCAGATCTCAGAGAAGCAAGCTTCTCTACTTCATCAGGAAACATTGCCACAGGGATGTGTGGAGAATCAAATCTAAAGAGAGTGTTTGCACAGATGCTGGGGTGAGGTACAGATTAATAGAAAAAGAGTTAAGAGGCCAACAAAGATCCTAACACATAGGAGTTATGGTTATATAGTCCCTGACCAGAGGCTGGCAGAACAAACCTTAAATGTTTCATCATTTTTTCATCTTTTTAAAGTGGGTATCTAAATAGAAAGGTAGGCAGACTGAGAAGTGGCAAAGTAAACAAGTAACCTCCAAGGATTGATTTTATTGGATGGCAAGCTATACTGAGCAGTGAAAGATACCTGGGCAGGCATTTGAATACTGAGCAGGTATCATGGAAGGGGTTCTAGGTATTTTCTCCATGTGCAAATAAACGTTCAGAAAGTATCAGAATCTCACCAAGACAATGTTCATGAAAGACGAACTAGTCCCTTAAGTTCAATTTGCTCTCAACAGAACGCACATCTCCCAATGCAGCAGCTATGTATAACTGGGTCGAGAACTCAAGATGAGGAATGACGTCGCCAGAAATGCGCAGGAAGAGAGAATGTGCAACGTCTTCAAGAGCATCAAAGAAGTTGTTAAGAGGATGGAGAACCTCCGCCTCCAGGCACATCTCTTTGTCTCCACCATTCTTCCTGCACTAACATACGCCTCAGAGACTGGGACCTTACAAAAACAGGACGAGAATGCTATTTGGATCACCCAAAGAGGAATCGAAAGAGCTATGCTTGGAGTATTATGCTTCACTCAAGTGAGGAAAGGAATCCGGAGTTCTGGCCTCTGTTGATGATCAAGAATCAGGCATGTTGTCTTGTTTGCCAAGCCATCGAAAATCAGATGGGCCAGACACGTAATGCCATTTAGAGACGCTGCTGGACTAGAGCTGTTACCAACTGGATTCCACGGGATGTCAAAAGAACGTGTGGCCGCCCACCTATGAGATGGTCAGACTTGTTCATCAAGACCCTGAACAAACCGTTTGAGGCTCTTTGTGTTCCTGGAGTGGGCAGATGTCATTGCGCTATACTAGCATGCAACAGGGATGAATGGAGACATTATTGGTGCCTGCTTGAGCAAATCAATGACCAACAGGATGACAAGTGATAACAAGTGATGATTATTTATTTATTTTTGCTTTTTTGGTCATACCCGGTGATGCTCAGGGGTTATTTCTGGTTCATGAACTCAGGAATCACTCCTGGCAGTGCTCAGGGGACCAGATGGGATGCTGGGAATCGAACCTGGGTTGGCCATGTGCAAGGCAAACGCCCTAACTGCTGTACTCCAGCCCCATCATCCTTATTTTTCAACCAACATATATTATTTTTTGGGGAGTAGTTGAGCTAAGGGGCCACACCCTGTAGTGCTCAGGAGATACTCCTGGCTTTGTGCTCAGGAGTGACCATTAGTGGTGCTCAGGAGACCAGGTATGGAACCAGGAACTGAACCAGAGTTGCCTGAATGCAAGGCATGTACCTTATACTTGTATTATCTCTACCCCTGAAATTTTCATCTTTTAAAGAAACCTCTCTCTATAATTGGTGGGTCACATGCTCACTCATCTCTCAATTGCATGTGGAATAGGCCAAATTTCTCACTTGGGTCCAGATGAGGCCATTGTTATTGCTCTTACAGAAGGCCAAGTAAGTAAGGAGCTGGCATCAATTTCTTCTTTAAGGCTCCCCATTGTCTTGTTCGATGTGCTTGATAATGCTTGATGCTTGTTCATTTAGAAGGCTTTATATTTTGATGATATGTGCATTTAATCACAATGAAGACATTTTTCTCTTTTATATAATGTGGAACATTAAAAAAGTAATAATCTGCTGATACTTGGGGATTTATATTTTTATAGTGTGTATTTCTTGGCCCAAAGTGTATGATGGTTGGAAAATAATCAACACAAGATATTATGCATACTATTATGTCTCTGATAGAGTGTTTTAGAAGATATTGTGGAGCACAAATTCTAGTGGTAAAATTTTTACCAATTCACAACCCTGAGAGACTCGTAAGATCCTACATTGGAACATTAAATAAAAAGTTCTTTGAAGGAGAGCAAATCACTGAATAGTCATGTTCATTTGGATAATTATTTAAATATTTTTCAAGTTTGATATTTTCTTCCTTTTTTTTTCTACTTTCAGTATGCATCTCCCATCCTTGGGTATCTTCTCAATAACTTTATTTGGTGATACCTTCTCTATCTGAGCTGCCTTTTCCTCTAGCATGTGTGGCTAGCCTCCAAGTCATGGAGTGAAACTCCTCGTACTTACCTCTGCTATATTTTGAGTTAGTCTCCTATTTTTTTATTATTTTTTTATTAATTAATTAATTTATTTTGGCTATCCATCCCTCTACCAGTGACCATTTCCGACCACCTCGGATCCCAGTATCCCTCCACCCCCCCATCCCACCCTGCCTCTGTGGCAGGGCATTCCCTTTTGTTCTCTCTCTCCCATTGGGTGTTGTGGCCTGTATAAGAGTTAAGCCTGGTTTTCAGGGAGAAACGTTGGATGATTTACTTTCCATTGATCACCTTGCATATAGGTTTGGAGTAAAAGTCCTGATTCCCGCATACTCGAACTATGCTTGTAGAGGCTCATGGTCACCACAGTTCCATCTGGAGGAGGCGGGATGCGGCACCTACCCCATCTGGGACTTCCTGGTGATCTCAGCTCTCTTCAGGACCTGGTGCATTCTCCGGGAGCTGTGGAGCCCCTCCCTCCCCCACGGCCTTTCTTCTCTGTGGCTGTGTGCTGTAAAGATGGCGTTGGGGGGCGGGTTGTGGGCATGACTTCCGGAATCAGAGGTTACCTCGGGGCTGGGGCGATCCCGGCAGTTTGGAGAAAAAGTCCAAGTCCCGGTTCCTGCATACTCGAACTATGCTTGTAGAGGCTCATAGTCACCAGGGTTCCATCTGGAGGACGCGACTTCCCTTCTTTTATAAGGAATCAAACCAACATAAAGGTCTTGGTAATATGTGTATCTTATTTATGCAATGTCTTCATATATTAACTATTAGCTGACAAGGACAGTATTCGATATGCCAAACACAGTAACAATTGTCACCATGGAGACATTACAGGGTCCGCTCGAGCAAATCAATGAACAATGGGAGGACAGTGACAGTGACAGTGACATTCTCATAGAAAGACTCATAGAGGTCTAAGGAATCATGGTAACTTGTGAGCCTTGGAACAGTATTTTTTCTCTAAAAATAACACCTACATTCATTGTCCATTAGTCACTTATTTAAGCAATTCGAAAAACTCCTGATGCGAAGCTTATAGTAATTTAATTTTTAGTGACCCTTGAAACAACTGCACCTCCAATGTACAAGTATAGCCACCAACTCAGTGAAAGATTTAGGAATTAATTTTATATAGAAAAATTATATTTGTAAACTATGAAGATATTTCTAAGTTTTAAAATGTGAATCCTAAAATGTTTAATAGAAAAAAATATCTATATTATTTAAAGATGCTAAATGACAAAGTGACTTCTGAGGGAAGTACAGCTCAATAGGATCATACACATATTTAGAAGTTTAATCCTGTAATAAGGACTACTCTTAATCTGAGTAATAAAAAGTTGATACTTATTACTCGGCATCAAGTTGAAGCTCCAAAGACATGACTCTGAGATGCAGAGAATTGTGGTCCCCTAAGCTATAATTTCTATCGAGGTTCATATGATTTGATTTTCTCTTAGCATGTATTGTTGGTGAATACAAATGACATCAAGGCCAAGGACAATATAGTATTAAACTATATTAAAATTGGTATTATAGTTCAAGTTTAAGAAAATAAAGAATGAATTTTCTTTTCAGGATAAAGATTTTTGTTTCAAAAATTAGTTTCTTACAGTAAATTTAGTATACTTTCTTTTGACTATTGAGTCACCAGTAAAAAACATCTGCACACAATGATGGGATTTCTGTAAGGCCATTTGCTGCTCAACCCTTTAATCACACCCAAAGCCCTTACAGCTTCTTATACCTAATTTTCACTTTTGTGATAAAGTTTCTTTTCAGGTTGAAAAGAGCAACCCTCTCCTTATTTTTGTGATAAATTTGGGACATAAATTACCTTTGTTTTGAATATAATTCAGGCATAATTTCAGATACCAGAACTTTTAACAATGCCTGTACTGAATGAGTTCACAAAATTGCTAACAATTCAACAACAGAATCTCACAATCTGCATCCCTCCACTGAGTGTAGTATGGTAAGGCAAATCTAATTCTAATCTTGCAGAGTTGTGTAAACTAGCCTTGAAAATTGTTGTGAGAGCAAAATGAATGAGCATGAAAGGAGAATATCCATTATAATGCTTGGCACATTGGTATTTGATAAATACAGAAGAGTAGTCTTGAATGGTAGAAAAAAGCAGAAATTACTCTGGTGCTCTGAAACAAGTCAGAATTTTCCTGTTAAAAGTCTGAAACTTTGCGTATAATGCGTCCTGTGCAGGGTCAAACCCTGCAGTTAGAGAACTCGAAAGAAGAAGGAAAGCAAGAGAGACCAAATAACATTATTTCACTTATGCTCCTCAAATGGTCCTCATTAAGTTGACTGCACAGACTATAAAGAGGGATTTTAAAAGCCCAGAGAAGTTGAAGGCAGACAATCCCTTGTTCAGAGGATGAAATGGGGTAAACCATAACATATGTACCAAATAATATAGTCTTTGTTTTATGTAATAATTTATTTTTCTCCCTCCCCTTCCTCTACATGGAGGAGACTAAACTGGAGGTCAAGTCTCAGTTCCTCTGAAAGCTGAAAAAAAAGAGCAGGGCTGATCTGATGGCGCCTCTGGCAGGCACACGGCAGGGGCTCACAGCACAGTGGCAGCCTAACCCGTTAAATTACGGAGGTTGCTTTGATGAGAGAAAGTTTCATGCTTTATGAGGCCGATAGCACTCAACATTTAAACCATTAAATTTGCTTCTGGGAAAACTCTGGCCAGGAAAAGGTAAAAAGGTCAAATTTTTCTATTAGCCTTCAGAACCAAAATGATATCTTTCCTGAAGGACTGGCTGGAAAGCATTCAGCTTTTTTTATTATAAGAGAGTTCTTTATTAATTGAAAATAAGCAAGATAAAGCATCTTTTAACAAGAGTCTTTAACTCATTGACAGATGTTTTACTACTAATTATTAGGATTAATGGCTAAAGGCAGTGTGCTGCTATGAGCGGTATGAATCTCCACCTTAAAACTCATGGGAATCTATTTTAGACTTCATCAATATTGCCAAACGAGGCAGATAATTGCCAGACCTCCAATAAACTTAGTGTGGTGTGGAACCAGACTACAATTTGGCGGTTCAAAATTGTTTTAGTTAGAAACACAGAAATTGATTGAGATTTTATCACTTTCTTGAGATGGTGACAACTAATTTTATGATGGCAAACCTAGTGTTTTAATCTTAATTAGATTTATCCCAAATACAGTCACTTCTGCTCTAATATGAAACAAGCACCCACAAAAAAACACACACTGCAAAACCATGCAACCATTTCAACTTCAACACCATACATGAACCATGAAGGGCAAAGTTAATGAATCGAAATTCATCAAAAGGAAAGACTTTTGATCTGTACAAGACCTTGTTAAGAAGTGAAAAGATAAGCTATAGACGAGAAAAAGTTTGCTATCAACATATTCACCAACAAATAATATCTAAGATATTTTGTATAAATATGTATATATGACACTGAGAACTTCATCCTAAAAAGGCAAGCATCAATTAGAACAAATCTAAAAGGAAACAAACACACATTTTACTGAAAATGAAGTAGAACTGCAAATAGATACGTGAAAATATGTTGAGAGAAAAGCATATTAAGATCATGAAATGATATTACCACACACATAGAAATAGAAATGACAAAAATCACATAATGAAGAGACCAAGGATGTTGCTCAATAAAAGTGTTATAATGGGAGTGGAGGAATAAGAGGAGTGAACATCGGGTAATTTAGTTAAACCGAATTGATCATTTTAAATCTCACCTAATGAAGATGTAGCTAGTCAGATAAATAATGAAAATGGCAAGAGATGCAAGAAGCAAACATATAAAAGGGGGGCACTAGGGGCTGGAGTGATAACACAGTGTGTAGGGTGTTTGCCTTGCATGCGGCTAACCTGGGTTCAATTCCCAGCACCCCATATGGCCCACGAGCAGCACCAGGAGTGATTCCTGAGTGCAAAGCCAGGAATAACCCCTGTATATCACCCAAAAAGCATCTGTGATCCAAAAAGCAAAAAAAGGAGGGGGGCACTAGCTGGATAACTTCTTCATTGACCCCCCCAATGGCACCCAGATGTATGGCAACTCTCTGGCCCCTCATCTGTGCCCTTAAAGATGCTGAAAAAGTGGCAAATTCTCCCAAATATAGTGGGAGAATGAAGGAAAAATTCTTGGGGCATTAGGCCTTGGTAGACAGTCATGGAGCCTCGACAGACTCCAGATAACCTTGAACCAGAAAATCAGCAGGGGACAGGGCACATGATATAGTATACTGGGTAAAAACAAAATGGCAAGCACAGGACATGTGACGTCATACTGGAAAGAGAGACAGATTGGTGATTACAGCCTACAGTAGAAGTGTACTTATTTTACTTTTGAGATGTATTACTCTGACACTAACATCCTAAACACCAGCAGCTCTATCCAGACATACATATAATCCACTGAACATTGCCAGGAGTGATCCCAGAGAGAAAAGCCAGGAGTAAGACTTAAGCACCATTGGCTTTGGCCCCCAAACAAACAGACAAATAAATAACAAGACAAAAGAAAGTTCATGAATTTGATCCCTGTGACTTTATTAATTGTGTATATTTCTGTTGATACAGAGGTTTTTACCTTTTAATTTACTCTCTATTGCTAATGGAATAGATTTAGGAAATTATGTTTTAGCTCATATCACCTACAACCTGGAAATTCTATTTCTCACAAATCAATAGTATAAAGGAGTTAAGCTTAGCTATCTAGAGCATTAGGGTTCCCATTAGAAAGTATTATGATCATGGATTTACTTTTGCTTAACAGTTCCCAAACTTAGAAACAGAAACATTATGTGATGATACATAAATTAAAGGGAGGAAAGTACCACATGATTTTCTTGTGCCCAAGTTAAAATTAATAATACCCAGAGGTGAAGTTATGAAAGGTAGATGTATGGGTAGGTAAAGCTCCAAAGAGCCGGACATCCTGTGTCAAAACTCACACTCTTGCTCCACCACAAGTGTGAGTAACTGATTAACGAAAAATATAAATCTCCATTTTCAGTAAAAAAAAATATTCACAATCTAAAACTACAAATTAAACAGAAAATCTTCAAAATAAAGAGAAATGAAATACAAGGATGCTGAAGAATGATGCAAACCCTTTCAGACATCAAGCAGGATATAAATTCCTTAAAAGTCAGTGTTGTGGTCCTGGGAAGCCCAGCCTCTGATCCTTTAATTACCGATCAGATCTCCAGATTGTAGGCACAAGGAGATGGCTGTCCATTGGAGACAATGAGCTCACATGGCTCAGGATGATCAGGGAGGTAATTATCTCTACTTTAGCCTCCCCAGCTTAGGTAAATGGTAGGTCAAGAGGGAAACTATCTGACAAACAAGGGATTTTACTGTGAGGAAGAGTGGATTTTTGATGTCAAACTTCAGGAAAGAGAAATATACACTTAGATCAGAAGAAAAATTGAAATAATGAGAAGGTGTCCAAAGAAAGACTGCGGAGATGTCCATGCACTCATTCAAAAATTACTTACTGGGAAATTGGTCTGGTTCTGAACCACTGTTGCCTGTAGGTGAAAAAAAAAAAAAACGGTAAGTGGGGAATAGCATCTCCCTCTATACAGAATTGCCTTCCAGAGATTAACTGCTTATATGCCCAGCACAATTTCATTCATCCTAATTTATTCAACAAAATCTCACACCTTTCAAGAGGAGCAAACGTTAGAAGGAACTTTAAACTGTTCATACCTATAAAAAGTGAATCAAAATAAACCAGGTAAAAAAGTTAAGCCATCTAATAATTTCTTTTTTAATTCTGTCAAATAAAAATTAATCTCACATCATTAAAAGAATATTTTAGTGTGCAAAATGAGTATTCATTGAAATCAATAGATTTTAAATCATTACAAAAGTTAATTGCCATACGCTAATAACAATACTTAGAATGTAAATTTAAAAATCATTTATTAAACAACACATGCATATACAATGAATAAGAATAGATCTTACAAAAAGATAAATATAAATTTATTAAGAAAACTGTAAAGTATCAAGTTCTCAATTAATTAAATAAATGCTAGCTGGAAGACAACATTAAAAGGTCCTGTTTTTTCTCTAAATTCATTTCTAAATTCAGTACAACTATAAAAGAAAATATCTACAGAGGTTTTGATGAAAGTTTATAAACTAACATTAAATTTCATGTGGACTGTAATGTGAATAGCAGCAATTTAAAATTTGTAGAAGGTGGTATAAAATACACTTTAAATATCCCAGGGAAGGAAAATTTTATGGATGAAGACAATATTCAAGGAAAATACTGCCAATAAAATTCAGTTTTTTAAATTAAAGAAATAAAAGCATAAGTTATAGACCACAAAAGGTCATTTCTGTCAATATTTCTAAGAACTTAAAAATTAATTATGATACATAGATGATGTGAATAGCATATAAAATTTAAGTGAGATAATGTAATTGCATACATTTAAAAATAGGTAATTAATTTGACGAAAGAAAAATATGGGAAATGATAAACTTCATTACTATCAGAGAATTAAAACCATAATGAGGTGTCATTTTGTATTGGTAAATCTGGCAAAAGTCAGCAGGAAAATAACCAACACTGAGGAGAATAACTATCAATGAAAATTTTTATATGCTGATAATGGAAGCAAAAGCTGATACACAGACACTTAGAAGAATAGACTTCACCAACAATTTCACTCCTATACAATTTAGGCAATTTTCTACAAAAATACACAAGAATATATATACAAAAATATTATTTTAAGCATTTTAGTAGTTAGAAGACAGTTCCCAGAGAAAGAGTGTCCTTTTCTGGAAGTTTAAGATGATTCTACAGGACAAAAATCAGAAGGCAACTTTCCTGATGTCTTTCTCCCTGTCTTCCTTCAGTCTAACAGAATTCCTATTAGGTCTAGTCAACCGAAAATGCTAATCAACCAGAGATCCACGAATATCCTGGTCAATTTGCCAAGACTCTGAGCAGAGCAAGTCAGATGAGGATGGAACATGAGGATAATGAGGACATACCCAGTTAATTCTCTTTTTTAATTTTTTTATTGTATAAGTTAGTTCGCAATATTTGATTACATTTAATATTCAAACACCAATCCTACCACCATTGCATCTTCCCACCTCCAAATTTGGGATGTTTCCATCCCAAGTCCCAATCCCTGTTCCAAACCACAACAGAAATAATATATTTTGTATTGTCTGTTATGAAAAACTGCTGAACATGTTTACAAAAAAGTGCTCATATATAGGAAACAGTGTGAAGATTGTTTTATTTTGGCAGGAGCCATTAACACATTCTGTAGGATATCACTAACATGTTGCTAAAGTTTGAGTGATGTAAGCTTTGGTATATATATCTGAAAATATGAATACATGCATATTTATACATATATAAATCATCAAATATGGTGTGGTAATTATGGAGAATGGGTAGGGAGTGTCTTATGATGTGTACAGGAATATGTTCACTCATATGTGAGGCTTGGCCCGAGCGTGTGGGGAGCAGCTGACCTGGATTGTGGCAAGGGTTGGGTTATGGAGGTCTGCTGCCAGGGCTGGGTCCTTTGGGGCGAGGAGGGCTCTCACCCAGCCCCTCTGGGGTGTCCTGAGCGAAACATCCTGGTACAGAGTTCAATGGCATGATTATCGGGGCATCATGTTATGCTCCCTTCTGGGAGAAGCAGCCATGTGATCTGGATGGTGGTCAACGATGATATTCTGATTAATTCTCTTTCAGTGGGCATCTCCTTCAAGTTGCTCCATTGAAAATAAAAAGTAATTGGAAAATTGTGATGTATGAGAAACATGTGTTTTGGTCAATCACATCATCAAAATACATTTTTCAGACTTTTTTTTCTTCACCCACAGTTCTTAGCTCACAGCTTCCTAAGCCTTTTGTGGGGCACTTAATTCTGCCCATTTCACTACCTGTGAGTTCCCAGGGAGGTCTCAATCCTGGTCAGTTGCAGGAACCAAAGGAGACCAGTGGGGAGGATTGGGTATTCTTTGTTCTCTAGATTGTGTTGTGCCTCTCATCCTTCCTTACAGTCCCCCACTGCTTTAGGACTCACATCTCCATGGAAGGGCTTTGTCTTGGAGGCTTCTCACAGTCTCTGTGTGTGTTGGTGTGTGTTGGGGGTTGGATTGCGGGTGTGGGGCAGCTGGGGCAGACACAATCAGCAACCTTTCTGGCAGTGCTCTGAGACACTTATATGAGAAGAAAAATGCTGCACAGTACCGAGGACATCTATTTGCTTGAGTTCTGGTCCCACTGTTCACCTGAGTTTTGCAAATTGTGGGCAGATTTATAATCAGCAGATACCCTTAAGGTCTCTCTTCTTCTGTAGACTCCCACACACCCCATCAGGCACCTAGACTGAAGACCAAGGCCATCTAATGTAGAAAGAAATTTAACAAGGTTGCCATTTCCTCTACACCTTGTCATTTCCTGAGTGTTAAGAGTGATAAAGATATCTCTTTTTATGTTAATAAGGTGACATTGGGAGGAAGCATCTAAGGATGGGTTATCAATTCAAGAAACCAATCATGTGCTTAGAGGATCGATACTCCTAGTCCTGATGCCCAGATCACCTGAGAGGGAGTGAGACTGCAGATTGAGTTGAATCACTAATAGCCAATCATGCTTGTAAAATAAAACCTCCATAAAAACAAAAGAGAATGGGATCCAGAGAACTTGCCAGTTGGTGCACATACAGAGGTATTGGGAGACTATACAAGTCATGTGATGACAAGGATGCTTGTTATACTTTCCCCATACTCTGCTCTGTAGGATAACACTGTTTTGTCCTTCTTACGTAGCCTCAGGTAATTTAGGTATATTGGGTTGCTCCCATCACAGTGCTCCCATTCCTCTGTGTTTATTTGTAACTTCTTTCTTTGTGCTTTGTAAGTATTGTTTTTCTCTTCTCCCTAAGTCATTTGTATAGTTTATTCAGAGTAATGTCCTTTTAGTTTTTTTGGGTTTTTTTTGTTTGTTTTTTTGCTTTTTGCAATGTCTTTTTTGTATGGACACAAGAAGACTTGCTTTTGTAATGTGACTTTCAGTGATATTTCCCTCCTAGGCATCTGTTCTCTCACCCTAAGCCTCAGCTGCCTTTACTTCCTAGCGCCCCCAAAAGCAGGGTCCTGACGAGGGACTGGGTGGAACCAGGGCAAGCAGTAAGCTATGTGCTACCCTGGCAACGATATGGGCCTGGCCAAAGTGCCATAATGTTTAACTATAAGTTAAGATCTTGGGCATGGACAAACGCTGTCATGATCCAAAAAGTAATAACTAGATTCGAACCCTGCTAGGGTTAGGAATGATTAATCTGGCCTGAGTACTGTAGTCTGAGTCTGTGGCAAGATGTTCCCAGGAGAGCTGCCCTACAAGCCTCAATGTTATCTCTTACTGTGTCCATACAAAAAGAACTAGTATTGAGATGTTGATAGAATTATTGGACTAGGGAAAAGAGAAAAACACCTTACAGGGTATTTTGCCCTTGGGCAGTCAGGAAGGGCTTTGGAATATCCTAGGTGGTGTTCCCTTTGAACTGGGTGGGCCCTCAGAAAGGGCTTTCTTATGTTCATTTGGCTACCTGACTGGGTTTAGTGTCAGCCCAGAGTGCTGGGGAGTAGGCGAGGCAGAGGGAAACAGGAGTGAAGAAAGAAAGGACTGGAATAAACTGCAACTAAGACCAACCAGCCAGGCTCTTGTTTCTTCCTTCATCTGCCTTGGCCAACAACCGTCCTGATCCAGGCCACACACAGCGGCTCAAGAGCACTGAACGCAGGCGGTAAGATAGAGCTGTCCAGAGAGTCTGCGAACACACAACCTTCAGCGTAATTAGTTTTTTACACTGCCCTATACATCTCTTCCAATAGATAATTTCTGAACAATATTCTTTGTAAGAAGTTTACCATCTAATGTGTAAACTTGTTTCCTTAGTAGCTTGCATAAGTTAATCAAACCAAACATACGCACTCTAGGAATCTCTTATCTGTAGCCAGCTGGTCTGGCACAGGTAATAGACTGAAATGGAAGAAGGCCTCAGAAACTGAGTTCTTCACTTGTGGAATCTGTTACTTCCTTTAAATAGTGTGAGAAATGAACAAAATTGAGTTGAGTTCTTTTATTCTTTGCTGTGCCTAAGAATTACTTGTTGATGTGGGAAAACCTATACATATGTTGAAATTGTGTCCAGGAATGCTCACACAATAATTAAAGAGTTTTCCATTCTGAATATAATTGGCTATGTCTAAAGTATTTTGTTTATAGTTTGCTTCATATTTTTCTTTGAAGTAAAAATCTGTGAAGACAAATCAAATAGTCTTTTTACTAGGCTATAGAAAAATTCATTTAAAAACAGTCTAATCAACAAATATTTTTCCTACTACCTACTAGTAGAGTTGTGTAATGTTTCCTCTTCATCAAAATTACTCTGAAATTTGAAAGTACTTTTCTTTTTTAAAAAAACTTTTTTTGTTGTATTTATCTATTGAATCACTGTGGGAAAAGTTACAAAGCTTTAAGGTTTATGTCTCGGTCATACAATGATCAAACACCATTCCCTTCACCAGTACTTATTTTTCACCGTCAAGAACATCAATATACCCCCTTTCCACCCCTCCCGATGCCTGTGGGGCAGATGATTTCTACTTAATTCTCTCTCTACTTTGATTACATTCATTATTTTGACAAAATATGCACCATTATTGTTTAAAATTTCCCCCCAACAATCAGAGCTGCTGAAAAGGCATTGTGAAATAGTTTGTTTTCTATAGCTAGTTATAAGAACCATATGATGTCGCACGGCCGCTAGGTGTGATTTTGGGTTTCTGATATTTTACTAATTAAGTCTGGAGAAATTTCTGCCAAGAGCCAGAAAATTACGAGATTGGTTTCTGTGTGTCTGGTGCTATGGTTGTGCCAGAGAGCCTCTTGTGGGGGGCAACTTGTAACCTCGGTAGGGCGTGAAGGATGAGCAGGTACTGCCCCCCATCCCATGAGGCTGTAGTTGCCCCATCACTGCCGGCTCATACCTGGCTTTTCAATAAGCTCTGAGGTGGCAGCCACCTTGCTACCGGAGAAGAAAAGGGCGTAAGGGAGAGAAACTCTTTTCCTCCTGTGGAGGCATGGCACCGTAATTTAACGCATAGTCCATTCACTTTTTTGCCACAAGGTGCCAGTATCTAGATTAAGTCCTTGTGCCTCTGCAGCCATGGCCGTGCCAGAGAGCCGATCGTGGGGGGCAACTTGTGACCTCAGTAGGGCATGAAGGACAAACTGGTACTGCCCCCATGAAAGTACATTTCAAAGCTATAATTATGTGTTTCCAGTTCCGCAGTGAGTGCCAGTCCAACTGTCACCCCCCCCCCAAAGGTCTGTACCTCTTGGTGCCCCTTCCCCATCAAAACTCACAACCCTGAAAGCCAGCCACTGCCAGGCCCCTGGCCTGGGTCACATGCCTCCACTTCCGCAGTGAGTGCCAGCCCAACTAGTCGCCACCACTACAGGTCTGAGGACTAGCATCTGGACTGGGTGGAGACGTGGCCACGACTGTAAGGGGCGTGGCCTCCTAAAAAGTGGACGTGGTCTTCTCCGAGGCAGCTGCAGTTACATTTTCCACTCCCAGCACTCTCGACTTTCATCCCACCCATTATCACCTAATTCTGTGGAAAAAACCCTGGCCACTTCAATTACAATACAACAATAATCCACTGGCCTACTCCAATTCTAACAAAAGACCGCTAAGTAAGAAGCTGTATAAGCTCAATATTAAAGAGCACCTCCTCAAAATCTTCACTAGACGCCTGTCATAAGCCAAAGAATAATGTCTGAGAGGAAGGTCAGACTCTAGAACCGACCTGATCCAGAATCTTTTCCCACGACAAGAGGGAACAGTGCTAGTGAATTCCAGGGCTTTAACACTAGACAACCAAAACAACATGAAGAAACAGCACAAATCTCCACTACAAGGAGAGGATGAAGAAAAGAGTCCCGAATCCTCAACTGAGGTTATCCACAAATATGATCCCTCTGATAAAGAATTTCAAGACGAAATGCAGAGGATGTTCAAGGAACTACTCAAAGAATCAATGGAGGAGATATCCAGAAAACTGAAGGAAGAAATGAAAGAAACAGTAGAACGGGTAGTTGAGAAAAAGCAGGAAGAAATGAGAGAAGAAATAAAAAAGGTACAAAAAGAAATGTCACAAATAAAAGATTAAGTGGAAGAAATAAAAAACTCAGTAGGTACCCTCAGTAGTAGGATGAATACAGCTGAAGACAGGATCAGTGAGCTTGAAAACGAGCAACAGAAATCGCATAGAGAACAGCAAACAATGGGAAAAGTCCTCAAAATAGCTCTAAGGAGAATCAGAGACCTAGGGGATGATGTCAAGAGGAATAACAGAATCATTGGAATACTAGAGGGACAGGGAGGCAACCCCAATGAACAAGCCACAGTCAAAGAAATCATTGCTGAAAAGTTCCCAGAGTTAAAGAATGCAGACATACAGATCCAAGGAGCCAGAAGGATGCCAGTTAAAAGAAACCCTAATAAAAACACTCCACGGCATATCATAGTCAGAATGATGGATGCTGTGGACAGAGACACAATACTGAAAGCAGCAAGGTCAAAGAAGGAAATCACATACAAAGGAGCACCCCTTAGATTTACAGCAGATCTATCAGAGGAAACCCTTCAAGCCTGAGGAAAATGGTGGGATATAGCACAAAAACTCAATGAACTGAATGCCTGACCAAGAGTACTTTATCCAGCTAAACTCTCACTCAAACTCGGCGGAACGTTACACCATTTTGTAGATAAACAACAGCTCAGGAACTTCATAGACTCAAAACCAAATCTAAAAGAAGGATTAAAGAAGCTACTGTAAGATAAAAAGGAAAACACTAATAAACACAACCGACCTCTAAAGAAAGATGACACAAAACCCCATGACAATAATCTCTCTCAATGTCAATGGTCTAAATGCACCAATGAAGAGACAGAAAGTGGCAAAATGGATCCAGAAACGGAAACCAACATTCTGCTGTCTACAAGAAATGCAACGGAACGGTCAGCAAACACAGACTCAAAGGTAAAGGATGGAAAACAACCCTGCAAGCAAGCAGCTCCCTCAAAAAAGCTGGGGTGGCCAAACTAGTATCCGACAACATAGATTTGAGGTTGAAAAAGATTAGAAGAGACAGGAGGCCATTTCCCATTTATCAAGGGAACAACTGCTAACAGATTTTAAGGAGGACATTGCTAGCAACACAATAGTAGTTGGAGACTTCAACATTGTCTTATCATCTCTCGATAGATCAACAAGAACAAAATTCAACAAGGAAACATTGGCTTTGAAGGAAGAAATAGAAGAGAGAGGGCAAATAGACCTATACAGGGCTTTATAGGCCAAAATGAAAGAATACACATTTTTCTCCAGTGCATACAGAAAATTTTCCAAAATAGACCATGTGCTAGGCTACAGAACATACCTCAATAGAATCAGGAAGATAGAAGTAGTGTCAACAATCTTTTCAGACCACAGTGTGCTCGAGATACAAGCAAATCACACAAAGAATTGAGAAACAAACCAAACACCTGAAAATTAAATAACTCAATGTTGAACAACGTGTGGGTCAGGAAGGAAGTCAAAGACGAAATTAAAAGATACCTGGAAACAAATGAGAATGAAGACATGAGCTACCAGAACCTATGGGATGCAGCTAAAGCCATGTTAAGAGGAAAATTTATAGTTTTGGAAGCATTCCTAAGGAAAGAAGAAAGGGCCTACATAAATAAGCTAACCACACAGCTCAAGATCTTAAAAAAAAGACCAACAAAAGAAACCCAAATTTTGCTGAAGGAAAGAAATAATAAAACTGAGAGCAGAAATTAACGACATAGAAACCCAAAATACAATCTGAAAGGTCACTGAAACCAGAGCTCGTTCTTTGAGAAAATAAGTAAGATTGATAAACCACTAGCAAGACTCACAAAGAAAGAGTGAGAGAACCCCAATAAACCAAATCAGAAATGAAAAAGGGAACATCACAGCAGAAACCAATGAAATTCAAAAGATCATCAGAGACTAATTTGAGAGTCTTTATGCCACACAACCCAAAATGTATGAACATCTAATCTTTGATAAGGGAGCAAGAAATGTGAAGTGGAACAAGGTAAGCCTCTTCAATAAATGATGTTGGCATAAATGGACAAGCACATGCAAAAGAATGGGGTTAGACCTCGACTTAACACCATGCAGAAAAGTCAGATCAAAATGGATTAAAGATCTCAACATCAGGCCAAAATCCATAAGGTACATAGAAGACACTTGATCACTTGATCCTTGACTTCCTGTTATTCATCAATTTTCTCTAGCAAGTGCCAGTAACGTCTCCATTTGTCCCTGTCTTGTGCTAATGTAGTCCAATGGCATCTGTTCGTTCTAGGAACACGAAGAACATCAAACTGTTCATTCAAGTTCTTGACAAAGAAGTCTGACCATCTTGTAGTGGACATGCAGTCTTTTGACATCTCATGGAATCCAGTTGGTAACGGCTCTAGTCCAGTGGTCGTCTCCAAATCTCATTACATGACCAACCCATCTAATTTTCGACACCTTGGCAAACGAGACAGCGTCCCTGATTCTTGATCGTTGACAGAGGTCAGAACTCCAGAGTGTTTCTTTCATTTGAGTGAAACATGATACTCCAAGCATAGTTCTTTTGATTTCTCTTTGGGAGACCAGAATAGCTTTCTCATCCTGGTTTTGTAGGGCCCAGATCTCTGAGGCATATGTTAATGCAGGAAGAACAGTGGAATCAAAGAGATGTGCCCAGAGCTGGAGGTTCTTCATCCTCTTAGCTATTTCTTCGACGTTCTTGAAGGTATTCCAACCCACTCTCTTCCTCCTGTGCAACTCAGTTGACAGGTCATTCGTCATGTTGACTTCTCGACCTAGGTACACATAACAGTTGCATTCAGAGATGGTCGTTCCATTGAGAGTGAATGAAATGTCAGAAACGAGACTGTTTCTCATAAACATTGTCTTCATGAGATTCAGCTGGAGTCCAACCTTTCCACACTCATGGTCAAAGTCAGCCAGCATTTGTGCTGCTCGGCTAATGTTCGGTGTTATTATTAGAACGATGTCATCAGCAAAGCAGAGGTGGTGTAGTTGCCGACCGTCTATCTTCACTCCCATTCCTTCCCATTTCAGTCGTCACATGACAATCTCGAGGGTGACACTGAAGAGTTTCGGTGAAATGGTATCACCCTGCCGAACCGCCGTCTTGACATAGATGATAACTTCTTTGTAGAATGGTAAGATCCTGGTAGTGAATCTGTAATACAGCTCACGGAGGATCCTGATGTATTGAGTTTGAATGCCCTGATTGGCGAGGGCGTTGATGACTGCCCATCTCAACAGAATCAAAGGCCTTCTTTTAATCAATGAACGTTAGACAAAGCGGCATCTTGAACTCCCAAGAAACCTCAATGAGCTTGGTTATTGTGGATATGGTCGATGGTGCTGAATCCTTTTTGGAACCTGGCTTGCTCGCATGTCCTTCATCTAGTGTTCTGCCAATCCTATTCAAGATGACTCGTGTGAACAGCTTGTAGGTGACAGACAACAGGCAGATTGGGCGATAGTTTCCAATGTCGTGGATGTCTCCCTTCTTGTACAGTAGTACAGTCCTGCTGGTTTTCCATTGGGACGGAATATTGCATTCAGACATAGAAGACAAGGTCGGCAAAACCCTCCAGAATATTGAGGCTGACGGTATCTTCAAAGATGATACTCCACTGACCAACCAAGTGGAAACAGAAATAAACAAATGGGACTATCTTAAATTAAGAGTTCTGCACCTCAAAAGATACAGTGACCAGAATACAATGACAATCTACAGAATGGGAAAGGATATTTACCCAATACCCATCTGATAAGGTGTTGATATCAAGTATATGCAAAGCACTGGTTGAACTCTATAAGACGAAAACATGTAACTTCATCAAAAAATGTTGTGATGAAATGAACAGAAACTTTCCCAAAGAAGAAATCCGAATGGCCTAAAAGCACATGAGAAAATGCTCATATCATTAATCATCAGGAAGATGCATATCAAAACAACAATTATTAGTATCTCTTACTGTACCTCTACCCAATCACTACTGTAGAATTTTTATGATTGGGTAGAGGTACAGTAAGAGATACTAATAATACTCTGGGTTATAGTTACATAGATAAATTAACTTTGGAACAATTCAATGCTTAGATTTATGACATGAACTTTATGTATAAATGAAATATCAATCAATTAATGATTTAAATAGAATTGATTAGATTTAGAGTCTTTTTTTTCAAGTCAAACAAGTTTAAGTGATGGTGAACTCTTTGATAAAATCTGCCATCGAACTTTATTTATTGTACTATGCATTACTCATTTACTGTTTGTTTACCATAACTTTACAATTGCTCTTAGTTCTTGTATTTTCAAAAGGCTTACTTTGAATATAGTGGTAAATTGAGGACCCTAGGAAACTAGATTATTTCCTGGAATATACCAGTACTTATTTGAATGTTATAATGATGAAAGAAGAAAAAGGGTAATTTAAAGAATAGATTTAACTGCTATTCCAGTCCTGCTCTAAATAGTAAAATATTCCATCTTTTTATGGTAAAACAATCTCATATAGAAAACTTAATATCTACTAAATATAGCAAAATATAGATAAGTAATAAAAATTTGGTAAATCTTAAAAAATTTTGGGGGACCCATAACCAATGGTGCTCAGAAATTATTCTTGGCTCTATGTTCAGGGATCATTCCTGGTTGTGCTCAGGTGAACATATGTGTGCTGGAGAAAAAACTGGAGTTGGCCATGTACAAGGCAAGAGCCTAAATCTCTGTATCCTCTCTCTCTGGCCCAAGTAAATAATTTTTCTACTCATGGAATCAGTGTACAAATATTTTTTATAGTTTTCCATGTGTTCTCAGTGTAGTTGACACCCCCCCCACACACACACACACACACGCACACAAACCCTTAGTTCTAGTGCAGTAAGTAGAATGTTTTATTATAATAAACACAATGGAGTTTGTATAGTTGGGTAGACAGTACAAAGTTACATTAAGAACATGAAGGAAGAAGCAGTTTAGTAAGGAATATGAAAGGTCTTAGGGTACATTACCTTGAACTGAATATATAGAATTAATATTGTAAATTATTAGTAAAGCATGAATCACTAGTAATTAGCATTACTGGCATTGCTAACATAATACAACCCAAAAATAAACAATGTTAAAGTTTACGAATTAAGCCTATATATTTTACTTGTAGAGCAGGTTCGTAAAATGATGAGATTTAAGGAAAAAAGCTAAAGGATATAGTTCAGTTTTGGGGTAAAATTTTCTAATAAACTTTTAATCTTTGTGTTTGCATTTTTATTTGTTTACTTTAATTCCTCCTTATGACTAGGTACTGAAATATGCAGTTTTTCAAGACAGCTCTCCTCTACCCTTCCTCTACAGCCACTTGCTCTCTCCCTCTCCCACTCTTTTTGTCAAAGTCTGAGTAGACCCAGTCTGCACACCTGTGGGATCAACTTTCCTGTCTAAATATCATATACAAGATCTTTTGAAAGCTCAGGGTGCACTCACTTAAAGCTTTAGTAATAGGAGCCAACTTTTAATTTGTTCCTCCTGTTTGTTGAAAATATACTATTTCTTTTTCAAAGACTTTATTAGAAGCCCAGTTCTTATGGGAATACAGACAAGCAATTTACAGTGATATATTAGTGATACTGGTTAGAATCAAGAGTTTATTTAGCTATTAGAGGTTTGTGTTATTTTTAAAAAGGCCTTAAATCTGCACAAATATTTCATACTTTACAGGAGCCATTTTCAAGAAAGAAAGATAATGGTAAAAGATTGTTACTAAGGGCAGTCACAATGACAATAAGAATATTGACTACCACCATATCAAACATCGAGGCACCTGACGAAGCATTTTTTATGCAACTTCAACTTTATGAATAAGTGTAAGTCAGGGCTGGGGAGATAGTACAGTGGGTAGGGTACTTGCACTTGATACTCAGCTGCACTTGGTACTCAGCTGAATTGTGTTGTAGCCCCAGCTTCTTTATGGTTCCCTGAGCCCCAACAGGAGTGCTCTCTGAGCACAGATCAAGGACTAAGCCCTGAGCACCACTGGGTGTGGCCCCCAAACAAACCAAAAGAACAAGTGCAAGTGGATGGCATTATCTCACAAAAAGGATATCAAGAAGCACTTCATAAAACTATTGATGGCAGCAAAAAGTTTTTTGGATTAATTTTTATGTAATTTGAAGCCATAAATATAAAATAATATGGGCCTACTTTCCAGGCATGTAGTGCAATTTTGGATAACTAGAAAGCTTACCTGTACATCTTATTTTCTTCTTTCCATCAAGGAGAACGAATGATCTTGAGATGGAAAACAGTGAAATAAATATGGAAAGGGAAAACAAGCCAAATATGTACAAAATGATTCTAAATGGGACCCTAACTTGTCTAAAGGGACCCTAACTTAGTGAACAGAATAAATTCAAGCATAAGTTATAAAGAAAACTTTTTAAAGGAGAGCAGAATCAATCTTGAAATCTCACAAAATAACTAAAACATTGCTAGAAGACTAGGGATAAGTGTACTGTGAAATTCTACTAGTTTGTAATGAGAGAGAAGTAGATTTAATAAACTGTTTTGAGTAACTACATTCTATGAGATAATTGTACTTCTTGATTATTAAGTCATAATTTTCTCTTAGCATACTAAAATTTTTAGAAAACTGGAGGTGTTTAATAAACAAAGATAAAGACTCCAGACACAGGAGCCAATCAACGTAAATTGTTAGCATAATGCCGACACACAAATGTGTTGCTGACGATGAGCTACCACATGTCATTCCATTAGGTTATTTGTATTCAACATGTGATTAGATTTTAAATCAAATTTGGATCCTTATTTCTGGCATGTAAGATATCTGAGAAATCAATATGAAAAACCAGGATAGCATTGGAATACAAAAATATAGTATGCATTGCAGAGGAATGAAATTATGAGTGGTACAAACAGTCACAGTTCCTAGAATAGATAATACTGTTTTCAATGCTCAAGAGTTTTTGTGTGACCAAACTAGTGCCATTTTCTAACTGTTAAAGCTTCAGCATACATTTTGAAATTTTATTAACAGACAAACCCGTTAGAAACAAGAAATCATTATCTTATACATGTGTTTTGAAATGCAATTTTTAAAAAGAAGGTCACTAGTTAGCACATAAAGTGATGCTCATTATCAGTAATCATTAGAGAAATGCTAGTCAATGCCATGTGACATATTGCTTCACATACCTGGGTAGTTATTATAATAGAAGAGACTGGTAATAGCAATTGTAGTCAGGATGTCAAGAAATCGAAACACACATTGCTCGGTTGAATGTAAAATATTTCAGTCATTTGGGAAATTGGCAATTACTTAAATTGTAAAGTAGAGAATCAACATATGACTCAACAATTTCACTTTAAATTATATCCCAAGGAATGAGATAAATTAAAGGTAAAAGTAAGAAGAGATGGTTGGAAAGTAACATGGGATGACACGATCAGAGACCTTAGACATGTTAGTTGTGTCCAAGCAAGTTATCTGTATACATCAAAAGCACTCTAGAGCCAACACAAGTAAGCATGGAACCCAGACCACAATGAATGAAACTTAAAAATATGTTTGTTAAAGAGGTGACTGGGGGTGTGAGAGGACATTGGTAGAGGGATACTGATCCTGGTGGTAAAACTAGAGTTGGAACATCGCATGCCTGAAACTCATACTAATAGCTTTGTAAATTAAAAAAAAAAAAGAAAACCCAGAAAAATAAAAATATGCTCACACAAAAACTTAAACACAAAAGCTTACTCATATAAATTTTCATAACTAAAAATTTTCATAGCTAAATGATTCAAATATAACTGATAAATAGATAATTAAATGTGGCAGGCCTATGAAATAGAAAAGTATTCAGGAATAAAAATGAAGTTGTGATATATGTTACAACATGGATTAACCTTGAAAACCTTATAAAAATGAAAGAAACATGTCGCTAAAGAACACATAGTATGTAATGCAGTTTATAGAAGTGTCTGAAATAGGCAAATCCAAGGAGACAGAAAGTAGATTAGCAATTTCCTATGGTTACAAGGAAGGGGAATGGCAGGAGAGATGCAAAGTATTAATGCTTCTAGCATTTCTCGAGAGGAATAATTAAAGTAGGTTATGGTGATGTAAACTGCAAGTATGTTACGAGCTGTTGAATTTTATACTCCAAAAATGAATATATCATATTTAAGTTATATTTTTATAAATCAAATATTAAATATATTAAATGTAAATACTTTTTGAGGAGAGAGAGGAAAAATCAGAGATCATAAAGAATCAGTTCGAGTTCACTAAAACATACGTCAAACTGAACTAACTCACTTGTTTGAAAGATGGGGTTACTTACCTGTTAGATCTACACATGCAGTATAAAACAAATATCTTAATTGTCTTTAAGTATAATTTAAATATCTCAAAGGATTCCACTCAACTATTGAATAATTTTTAGAAATATTGCAAAGTTATGAGAATTTAATGGATTCAAATGAAATGGAAGTATTAAACAGATATAGTTATGAATGCCATTTAGAGAGTTACTTCATTGTGATGCAATAATATATATAAAATAGTATTCTGATCAGTGTTTTTCACAACTACTTGGTTTGATAGAGCATGAGAAGCAGCTATTTATTGAACTGACTGCAAGCAATAAAACAATGAATATCACTGGCAATGATCTCAAATGCATTTGCTAATATTTCTTTGCATATACCTACCAACAAAAAAGGAAAGGGAAATGAAATGACAGACAAGAAATGTCAGGCAGGACTACATTTTTGCAAGTGATCCTTGTATTTATATGCTCCAAATAATTTAAAATCATACTATTATAAAACTGAGGTCTTAATGACCCAGTTCTACATATTCTCCCAAAGTCCTCAGACTTTATTCAGTCACTAAATTGAGTAATGAAGGCTGCTGGAAGGTACATGCATAAGACAACATTGTTAGTGTTGGCCAGGACAGACCCCTGTGGACTAGAGTTTTACATTGGCCATAAGGAATTCTGGGTTTTGTTTCAGGACACAGAATTCACTTCATAAGCAAAAAAAAAAAAGCATAAAAGAGTCTTGGGGGATTAACATATAAGAAGAACCCATCAAGCCAACCTTCTGCTCTTCCAGACAACTTGAAACAAAACCAATGGTTCTGTGAACATGTTGTCCTTTGCCGGATGCATGTTATTTGCTAAAGATGTAAAAGCCAAGTACAGCCTGTCTTGGAAATGAAATACCTAGTGTTCTGACACACAGACTCTGGATGAGTTTATGGGTTCCTCACAAACACTGGTCTGTTCACTCCGTGTTTACTGGGGAAAATGTTTTCTCCACGTTTTTGAAAGAGGTTGGAAGTTATAACTCTGTCAAAACACAGGTTGCGAACACACCTCTAAGACATCTCGGCCACTATGCCAAGCGTGAATCACTGAGGTGCATGCTTTCAACACTTCAGCAGAGGTCTTTCAGATACAGTGTTGGACCTATTTTCCAGTGAACCAGATACTTGGACTTTTCTCCCAGGACTTCTTTCAGCAACTTACTTCTGCAAACAATGCAATGCAGAAAAATGGTAGCATTTAATAGCATAAATGCTGAAGATCATATTTCCTCTCTAAAGAACGTATACCATACGAAGGCCTTAATAATGATTTTAAAGTATTTTATAACAAGGCAACTTCAACCTAAAATTTTCTGATAATATCTCTTTCTTTAGTCATAATAGCATAATTGAGACCAAAGCACATGATTGCCTTTGGTTTGGAAATGGGATTACTTTGCTTTGATGCTAGACTTTTCAATGATGCTGGTCATCCTAATTATACATGTCACTTGTTGAGAAGAGTGCCAAGCAGTGTGTCAAACATACGGCATTCTAGATCATTTAGCAATCCTGTGCCATAGCTATCACCATTTCTGTTTTCAGTGAGCCAACATTAACAAGTGTAATTAAGCAACTTGCGCACTTTCTCTAGCTATAAAGGATGCTCAAGTTTTGTGTCCATGTCTTTGCCTGACTCCGATTTATCGCCTTCTGCTTTGAGTGGGATAAGTCACTCCCACACTTCAGTTTTATAAAGCTTTGATATTGCCCACGTTGTGATATAGGGACTTAGGTGTATATTTAAAAAGATACAAATTTTAGGAGAGTGAAACAAAATATGCTTTTCAACGGTATTCCCGTGCAAAGTCTAAAACCTTTATTTTAGAAAAAAAAACTATGGTTAGCCCATCTATGTCTTCATAACTCAGATTATTTTTCTTATTTTAAAATCCCACCCTTGTGGGGAATGGGAGATGGTGTGCCAGCTAAAGTGCTTGTCTTTGGATGTTTGAGTTCCCATGTTTGTTCTGAGCATGATTGTGTCAGCTCTACTACTTGTTATGCCAGGTATCTCTGCTACCTGATCCCCAAACTGTTTTGGTTTGGGGGTCACAACCTGTGGTCCTCAGGCTTGTTTCTGTCTTTGTGCTCAGGGATCACTCCTGTTGGTACTCTGGAAACTATAGGTGGTGCTGGGGATTCAATCTGGGTTGGTCAGGTATGTGAAGGCAATTAACTTATACTGCATTATCTCTAGCCTATAATCCCCACACTTTAAACAATTTCCAGCCACAAGGCAGTGAGATGTGTGAGAATCACAATTACTGGTGGGACCCTCAGTGGTCATTTGCAGCTAGACAGAATATGATCTTTGATAAGCACCAGAATCAAACTTGTCTGAGACCCCAGGTCATTACAACAATGGCAACTGAGAAAAGGCAGGGGAAAAATAAACTTAAATAACAAGTATTAAAGCAGATAGGGTGTTTGCCTTGCACGCAGCCGATCTGGGTTTCATTCCTCCATCCCTCTCAGAGAGCCCAGCAAGCTACGGAGAATATTTTGGCTGCATGGCAAAGCCTGGCAAGCTCCCCGTGGCATATTCCTATATGCCAAAAACAGTAACAAGTCTCATAATGGAGATGTTACTGGTGCCCACTGGAGCAAATCAATGAACAACAGGAGGACAGTGTTACAGTGCTACAACAAGAAGTACTAAGTCCTAGTTCTTATATTGTTTTTATATTAAGTCCTAGGTATTATGACTTATGTTTTTATTTATTTATCATCCTATATTATTTATTTTAAATGACATACTTATTCTTTATCTCACTAAAATTTGCTGATCTTTTCATCTCCAGCCCCAAATTTTCTCAAATAAATCACATACAAGAAGGAAACTATAGACCAAGAATATTTAAAAAATGTTAACAAAAGGAAAAGACATCCTCTACATTTCCGTTCATTTGTATAAAGCTATTTTTTTATTTAGTGAAACGGAGAAATAACAGAGATTTGACTTCTATCTAGTTTGTATTTCATGTATAAATATTTAAGAAGTGATGTGATATTATAATTAAAAACAAGACAATCCTTGATAGGGAGGAGGAAAATGATAAAATCACTTTTGTGATTCAGAAATCATATTTTGAAGGTATGGCATGTGCATTGTAATAGTTTATTAAAAAAACCAGTGAGGTTTAAAACAAAATAGACAAGATGAGTGGAATTAGTTGTGGGATCTCCTACGGAGCTAATATCTGTTGAGCTGAAATATGTAGATGATATAGCCGAAGTATATAGATGATATATGTGATAAATAATAATTATTACCTATTGTACTAGTGAATAGGTAATGAAGTATGAGAAAGTGAAAAGACTCTAATATCTCAAAATGAAAAGGAGTAAGTTGGAAGAAAAGATTTATCTAAAATATGTACATTTTTTAAAAGTCTACTTGCTTATTGGACTGGAGCGATAGTGCAGCGGTAGGGCGTTTGCCTTACAAGCAGCCATCATGGCTGACCCGAGTTCGATTCCTCCGCCCCTCTCGGAGAGCCTGGCAAGCTACCAAGACTATCTCGCCCGCATGGCAGAACCTGGCAAGCTACCCATGATGTATTCGATATACCAAATACAGTAACAACAAGTCTCATGATGGAGACATTACTGGGCCCGCTCGAGCAAATCGATGAACAATAGGAGGACCGTGATCCATACTACGTGCTTATTGTTCTATGATTCAACTTCATAAGTCAATAGGATATGAGCTTAGTTTTATTCAACACTTACCATTTAATAAATACTCAAGCTTGAATAAGTTCAGTTAGTTGTATTGAGATGAAAGTGCTGGTAGTCACATAATTAAAGAAATAAAGAGGATAATTTTGATTCTTCCTAGTTGTTAGAGTGAAAAAAATAAAAATAAAATTATTATTTTTATTATAATTATGCTAGTTTTATTTTGTCATTTTATTTTTAATCCTTTATATTGTTGCATAGTATTCCATTGCATATATATGCCACATCTTCATAATTCATTCATCTGTAATGTGTCTCTCAAGTTGACAGGCAAAGGCAAGGTGGGGGTTGGGGTTGGGAGGGAATATGGGAACACTGGTGGGGGAAGTTGACACTGGTGGTAGGTTTAGTGTTGAAATATTACATCCTAAAAACTATTAATAACTGTTTAAGTCACAGTTCTTTTTTAAAAAAACTTCAGATTGCTGTAATATGTTGCTTTTATTTTAAAGAAATGTTATAGTCTATTTGTTATGAGAAAACAGTGAGTCTGAACTGATGAATCACATCAAAGTGATCTAGAGCTGAGCTTCTTAATCTTTTTCCACGTGTGATCTTTTTTGCCTACACAGTGCAACACAGGAGACTGTTGCTGAAAGCACCTCAAATTCACCACATGTTTGATTGTCAGTCATACTCAACTAAATCCCTGGCTCTGAGCTTAGTAATTATTCTTGGAGGTGCTCAGGGACCATATGGGATTGAACCTGGATCAAGGTCACTGCCCTATTGGCTGCAACCACATGTTTGATTTTGAATTAAGTTTGAATCACTGCTTGTTCATAAAACTTGATTGTCAATTTTTTTGTGATTCCCTCTCCCCAAATTCAGTTAGAGGTCATGATTTACAGTTTTTAAAAAACAAGGGGGGGGGTATGGTGCCTCCAGCAGCTCACTCTGTACTTGTGAGGTGACTGTATCAGGAACCTGATGGCACCTTCAGACTTCCAGATACCCCAAAATTGCTGCTCTGCCTTTGGCCAGACCCCAAAACTTGGGGAAAAGTTTACTAAGAAAGTAAAAGGCCAAAAGTTAGGTATGTGGGAGACACACCCACAAACTACCTCCAGCTCAGCTATATAATTGGACGCATGTCCTCTCTGGTTCCTGATCAAATTCCTTAATGGCCATGATCCCAGAGACTCAGAAACCAATCTTGAAGCCCAACGGCTTTTGACAGAAATGCATCTGGACCCCGCAGTAGGTTACTGTCGCTGGGCCACCCTAGGGGGGAAAGGGTGCTGTCCCTCCACCTGCTCCCCCTTGGCGGCTCGGTGGCCACCATCCTCCAGAGGCCATTGGACAGTCAGGTTTGGGCCCACAGTGACGAGATGCGAGGGGCCTCACAAGATGGGGGTGGAGCCGGTACTTTCCCTCCCACCCCAACGAGACCTCGAGTTGCCATCCAGGAACGGCCTCTCTGGCTCCTGATCAAGCTGCTTCACGGCTATGATCCTAAAGACTCAGAAACAAATCTTGAAACCCAGCGGCTTTTGGCAGAAATGTGTCAGGACCCTGCAGTAGGTTACTGCTGCTGGGCCACCACAGGGGGGAAAGGGTGCTGTCCTTCTGCCTGCTTCCCCTTGGTGGCTCAGTGGCTGCCATCTGCCAGAGGCCACTGGACAGTCAGGTTTGGGCCCGCAGTGATGAAACACGCAGAACCTCACAGAATGGGGGTGGAGACAGCCTTTTTCTCCCCGTCCTAACGAGACCCCAAGTCGCCGTCGACTAATGGCCTCTCTGGCTCATGATCAAGCTGCTTAATGGCCATGATCCCAGAGACTCAGAAACAAATCTCGGAACCCAGTAGCTATTGGCAGAGATGTGTTCAGACCCCATATTAGGTTACTGTCGTCGGGCCACCTCAGGGGATAAAGGGTGCTGTCCCTCCACCTGTTCCCCCTAGGCAGCTAGGTGGTCACCATACTCCAGAGGCCACTGGACAGTCAGGTTTGGGCCTGCAGTGACAAGACACATGGGGCCTCACAAG
Organism: Sorex fumeus; assembly: GCF_029834395.1. Classification (NCBI taxonomy): domain Eukaryota; kingdom Metazoa; phylum Chordata; class Mammalia; order Eulipotyphla; family Soricidae; genus Sorex; species Sorex fumeus. The sequence goes on along the minus strand of NW_026606075.1, from coordinate 19,333,281 downwards.
ATGGGGGTGGAGCTGGCCCTTTCCTCCCTGTCCCAAGGAGACTCTGAGTTGCCACCCACTAAAGGCCTTTCTGAGTCCTGATCAAGTTGCTTAATGGCCATGATCCAAGAGACTCAGGAACAAATCTCGAAACCCAGCAGGTTATGGCAGAAATACCTCCAGATTTAATTGTTAAAATTTCGGAATTTCAAAATCGTGTGGCCACTACTGCAGCTACATGACATCATATGTTATTCATAACCAGCAATAGAAAACAAATTGTCTACTGTTGCCTTTTCAGCAGGTCTGAGTGTTGGGGTAAAATCCCAAATAATATGGTGGGTCTGGTGTCAAAATATTGAATGTAATCAAAGTAGAGAGAGAGTAATGTGGAGATCATCTGCCCCACAGGTAGGGGGAGGGTGTGGAATGGGGGTATACTGGGTACTGGGGTTTTGGGGAATGGAGAATGTGCACTGGTGAAGGTACGTGTGTTTCACTGTATGACCAAGACTTAAACCCGAAAGCTTTGTAACTATTCTCACTGTGATCCAATAAATAAAATTATACAAAATAAAAAAATGTAAGGTGGAGTTCATGCCCAATTCAATCAGGTAATCAGTGGCTAAATAAATAGCAGTACTCCTACATAAAAAAAAAAAACAACTAGTATCCAGAGAGACAAATAATATGTGTCAAAGAATTTGTTAGAAATTTGAACAGCAAATTTATGCTAATTTATAGTTTTTTCCAAATGTTAATAATGCCTGTGTTATCACATGAGTGAGCACAAGTGTCATAGAATAGCTTTAAATTTCATATATTTCCATATTATTTATTAGGTGAATCAGCATTTCGAAAAGTTCATGGTCTCTCAGACCAAAGAAGCAAATAACTGGGGCTGGAGCAATAGTATACCAGGTAAGGTATTTGTCTTGAACACTGCCAACCCAGATTCCATTCCCAGCACCCCAGATGGTGTCTCAAGCACTTTCAGAAGTTATCCCTGCGTACGGAGTCAGAGTAAGCCTTGAGCAACACCAGGTGTGACCCAAATACCAAAGTCAAAGAAGAAGGATGCAAATAGCTGGTAATATCTTTTACCCAACAGCTCTACTCTGTTACCCACTTTTCCTTTCATTTTGAATTTCTCAACTATTATTTATGTTAAAGCAAAAGAGGTCATTGTAGCTGTCTGAAACTACTCAGAGTTTCCTTTCAAACTCACATTATATTTTTAAAAAATTATAGTAGAAGATTGATCATTTCACAATAAAACTAAATAGGAAGGAGACGAAACAAATTCCACACACACAAAATAAACATATAAGATACATGTTTTTGTTTTCACTTTCATCTTTTAGCCTAGAGTGAAGCTTTCAATTAAATTTCTCTGAAGCCAAAAGGGTAAGACCTACTTTATATAAGCTAATATGACTCTTTCCATGACACTCTGAATAAAGAAAGGGAAAAATAAAAGACCAAAGAACCAGAGAAGGCTTTCGAGAACATTAGGAAATAAAGGCTTCAGAGTACACAGTGCAGTGAAAGGGAGGAGAAATTGTATACCACGTGAGGAAAAATGGTCTCGCGAAGAAGAGTAGACACAAGCCTCAGGCAGAGTTTTCTTTTCAGAATATCAAGATTCATCACAGAAAGCAATAATAGCATAATAGAATAGATGGAGAAAGTATAAAGAACAAAGGCTGTCAAATGTCATCTTTTCTTTCTTGTTTTTTATTGGCTTGTTTAAGATTATAAATGAATGGTCCTTCATTTCTCTTTACTATATAATATGTACACAATTGATCTTCCCCCCAAATACGACATATACTATTGGATTAATCCTCTGCAAGGTGTTTTCTTGAAGTCTAACATATTTAGTAATACATATGTATATAATTAAGTTTATGTCAAAGACTATGAATTTAAAAAATCTAAGTTATCTTCAATGTCCTGAGAAGGAAAGAGAAAAGAATGATATATTTTTCCCAGTGGAAAATACCAATCTCAAAATCGTTTTCCTGCTTCATTAATAAGAAGTTCCAAGAAGCTATCAAATGCCTATTCTGAGATTTTTACTGGCAGTATCCTCTCCATCTGAATTCCTAGGAATTTCAAAAATATTAGTGAAAAGACATGATGCAGAGGAAATTCTGGAGTAACTTTTGAAAACTCATTCATGTAACGATAAATAATAAAAACTCATGGTTGGAAATACCAGGATGACAAGGATATGTACCATGCATGTGTTATTTACAATGAGTATGTTGCTGGATAAACTATCAAGCACAAGACACAAAAGATGAGGCAATATTACAATAGTCAACCGTGGATCAGTCTAGACAAATTTGAGGTATTTGTTGAAGAACATAAGTAAGAGATACTAGGTGAGATAATGTAAGCCATCACTCATTGCTCTTTTTTTCATAATAGTTATGACCTTTGTCCTTAGATACTTGTTATAAATTTAGGTTTTAGATGTACTTAAATGTCATTGGTAAATATATCAGTCGAGCTACCAGAGATACATCATAACATAGGAAAGTATATATTATATTATTTTGTTGGCAATAAAGTTTACATTTACTCTATAATAAAAGGAAAAATCCAAACAAATTTGGACAGACAATCTGTGGGAGAAAATGATAAATAGAGGAAAGGAAGAAGGTTTTAGCAGGTGGTTTTCAATAAGCAAGGAAAGCATACATTGATATGTTATGATGCTTGAAAGTTATTGGTCTAGTTTTGATATTATCTTGATGGAACAGTGAATATGATCAAATATGTGTATGAATGTGGAACACAGTGATAGCAGTAATGTTCTCAGTGCTTCATACTTTAATAGGTTGATATCTTTTGGCAATTATCTTTTGCAGCTTTTGTAATCAGGAGATAAAATATATTTCCTTGCCTCTTGATTCAGAGTTCAGCCATATGTTTTGCTTCAGCTGATAATATTTAGAAGACACAACCAAGCAGAACTTGGGAAAATGTTTGTACATTTCCACTTGTCCTTTTACCCTCTGCCATCACCATGACATCAATGTATCTGAGCTAAGTTGAATGATAAGATCTATGTGGAGTAGAGTTGAGTTTTCCAGTCAGTCTAGACACACTCATTCAAGGTCAATCATTACCTGACCAATTCCCAGATATACGAGTAAATGCCGAGAGCATAGAGGGATGTTTAGATACAGATACCAGTAACTGATCTTTGCTGTTGCATTCTTATAAGAGTCTATTGTTGTTTGTTAGGGCACTAGTATAGTCTCAGGAAAACAATTTAATATACAAGAGGATAATTTTTGTAATATCCAAAATAAAAAAATATTTCTTATGAATTTTTGAAGTAGATTGGATATTCGTAAGTTTTTTTGTCACTGTGGGATTCGTGGGAAATGATAACCTTAAAACACTTTTATAAGTATATTTTCCTTTGTATAAATCATGGTCACGGTCACGGTCCTCCCATTGTTCATCGATTTACTTGAGCGGGCCCAGTATAAATAAAAACAATTTAATTATTTCATCTAACACACTTTCTTCATCATCATGCTCTCCATTTAGAAAAATTAATAATGGAAAATAAATATTCCATAGACATTTTTATTTCATATTTAGAACCAAAATTAGATATATTTTATCTGTAACTATTTTTTTAAAGTTTTGTTAACACTGTTGAGTACTTCCTGTATACAATAGTCTAACACAGATTAGATTATATATAAAAATTACATTATAGTTTATTTTGGATTAAAATTCTGAGACCTAGGAAGGCTTAGAAACTTTTCAATAATCACATAGCAAGAAAGTGGTTGAATTAGGTTGAACTTATTAAGACTTTAAATAATACACTTTTAACAATGCTTCTTCACCAGCATGAAAAATATGTAAGTTATCAAATACTGTATGTGGCAATGTATTTGTAGTCTTATCTTTATCCTGAAGGGAAATTTTCTGTGTAAATATATTTTAATCATTTGAAAGTGGCCAACAGTTCAAATTGTATTTAATTCAATGAAGTAAAAAGAATTAGGCATTTGGTCACCTATTACTCGTTCTACCACTTTTAGACATTTTCATACAAGCTTTAACTGGTTTTGGTTCCATTTTATTTTATATAGATACAGATATAGATAGATATGGGAAATAGTGTTATATTCAATTTAAAAAGGTGTTTTGCATTTTTTACAATAATTGATGCAAAATAATTACATATTATTATTTGCTGCACTAATACTTGTTGGGAATTGAGAGCAAACCTTTTAAACTAATACAATTTTACAATGTATCTTATATTATTTATGTATTTATATTTTTGGGTTTGGTAGTCACTTCCAGTGGTACTAAGGAACTACTTCTGGCAGAGATTGGGAGACCATATGCCAGGGACCAAAGCCAGGTCATACCTGGTTGTTCTCAGGAATACCCCTAATTCAGTAATTAGGGATCACTCCTGGTATTACTCAGGTGATCATGAAGTTCTGGAGCTCAAACCCAGGCTCCTACATGATAGCTGTGAATTACAGTCCTTTGAACTACATCTTTGGGCTAAACTTGTTTCTACTATGGTCATATAGTAGGAAAAACCTATTCACTGCTCTGCCCCCTGCATAAATGTGAAGACTATGCACTGTGTTGGTCATTCTGGGCTAATGATAAATCACTGCTTTGACTTCTTTTTCTTGAGCTGGGGCACACCCAGTGATGCTCTGGGCTTACTCCTGCTCTTTGCTCAGGGATTACTCCTGGCAGGGTTTGGGTGACCATATGGGATGCTGGGGATAGAACCAAGGTCCGACACGTGCAAGGCAAAAGTCCAACTCGTTGTACTATCACTTCACTCTGGCACCCCCATTTTTGGCTTTTTGGGTCACACCCAGCAATGCACAGGGGTTACTCCTGGCTCTGCACTCAGGAATTGCTCCTGGTGGTGCTCAGGGGACCATATAGGATACTGGGGATCCAACCCCAGTCGGTCATGTGCAAGGCAAATGCCCTACCTGCTGTACTATCACACCAGCCCCTGGCACCTCCATTTTTTTTTTAAATATTAGTTCCTGAAAATACTGCTTAACTTACAAAAAGAGCCAGATTGAATAAAGGCAGAAGCCACTACTTTTATTCCATTACTTTAATGAATGTTATGCAATAAGACACACAAAAATGTACTAGACAAGATTTGTAGGTACACTCATGGTGTTTCACTAATACAAATTTTTAAAAAAGAGACGCCATAACATTACACTCAGAAGACCCAATAAAAAGGTCTAAAAATAAACACATTATCATTTTAAAACACATAAGGGATGAATTGTAAGGAGGGAAATATGATGTCAATGACAAATTGAGGAAAGTGGGAGAGGATATGTAGAATGGAACACATTTTAACTTCTACTGGCATGAGTGACCATGATGAAGGCTGCAGAGACATATGAAGAGGATGTTTTAGTGCATGCATCTCTCTCACCCTGGTTTCACTACTTTAATGCCTTGAGCATTTAATTTATTACTGCTCCTAAAAACATATTTATCACATTTAATTTTTTCAACTCCATAAATAAATGTTTTCTCCGCTCTGTAAAAAAAAAAAAAAGATTTGTAGATACATCTCCAGCTACTATTGAGAGAAGGAATAGTGCACAAATGCCTAGTTTGGGCTGTTGTTGATATTATAAAGACCTTGAAGGAAAAACGTCAAGTAAAATATTTCTTCTAGATTTTAGAAAAAAGCTAGAAAGTATAACTAAAACAGACAAAAATTTTACTTCTCTTTAGTTTTCCTTTCTGAAGTAGGGAGGTGTTCGGGTAATACCTGGTTGTTCTCAGGAATACCCTTAATTCAGTGATTAGGGATCACTCCTGGTATTACTCAGATGATCATGAAGTTCTGGAGCTCAAACCCAGGCTCCTACATGATAGCTGTGTATTACAGTCCTTTGAACTACATCTGTGGGCTAAACTTGTTACTACTATGGTCATATAGTAGGAAAAGAACAAGACTGAAGCAGAGGCTTTTAAGTATTGTGTTTGTGTGTGTGTGTGTGAGTGTGTGTGTGTGTGTGTGTGTGTGTGTGTGTGTGGTGGGGAATACTGTTAGGGTCACAACCCATGGTACCTAAGGGATATTTGTGACTCTGTTCTATCCCATCAGCGGCCAAAAACCAGACACTATTAAACCCAGCTCCCTGAAGAGAACAGAGCAGTCTCCCACCCCTGTGCCTGGCTGTCCTCACCGGGGCCCCTTGGAAGGGGGCGCGTTGAGTTTCTCTCCCCGCCCAGAGCAGAGCCCTGGCAGCCAAAGACCTCCGGAACTAGCCACAGCCATGCTTAAGACCACTCTCCACATTTTCGAACAAGCCTCACGCATGAAGAAACTGGCAGAGGAACCCAGGCATGAGGGATCCGGGACTGAGATCTCCAAGCCTGCTCTGATCGGGACTGGGCCTCCTCCACCCAGATCCCCCACCTTCCAGTAGGTAGGTGTTACACAAACCAGCTGCCCCCGGTGCCATGTTATCCCATCAACAGCCAAGACCCAGAGACTATAAAACCCAGCTCCTGGAAGCACACAGCCGTATTTGCAGCCTTGCGACTTCTTATTATCTTACTCCTGGAGAACCCAGCAGGCTACTGAGAGTATCCTGCCTGCACAGCAGAGTCTGGCAAACTCCCTTTGATATGCCAAAACCCAGTAACAATGATGGGTCTCATTCCACTGACCCTGAAAGAGCCTCGAATGTGGCACTTTCTAAAATCTCAGGGCTAGAATGAAGGAGACATTACTGGTGCCTGCTAAAGGAAATGGATGAATTACAGGATGACAGTGATACAGAGCTCAGGAGTGACTCCTGGCAGGGCCTGTGGACTCTATGCAGTGCCAGGCACTTTGGTACTTTCTGTCATGATTACTCTCACAGCCTAATAAAGTCTACTGATATCATTTTATAGAAAGTTTTAATTTTAAAAAAATTGGCAGGAGGGAAAGGGGGCATGCCTGACAGAGACAGAGGTTACTTCTGTTTTTGCAGTGCAGAATTACTCCTGGAATTGCTCAGAGGACATTATATGGGATACCCAGGATGAAACCCAGGTTGGCCATGTGCAAGGCAACCACCGTACCTTTTGTGCTAGCTTTCTGACCCTTAAAAAATTTGTATTATATCACTGTAATCCCGTTGTTCCTCAGTTTACTCAAGCAGGTGCCAGTAATGTCTCTATTTGTCCTAGCCCTGATATTTTACTAGCATCTCCTAACTCATCTTTCCCAACTATTGGAGGCTCTTTCAGGGTCAAGGGAATGAGTCCTGTTACAGTAACTGTTTTGGCACATTGAACACCCCACGGGGAGCTTGCCAGGCTGTGTCCTTGAGGGCAGAACACTCTCGGTAGCCTGCTGGCCTCTCCAAGAGGTATATATATATATATATATATATATATATATATATATATATATATTTCTCTCTAAATTTGTTGCCTACTTTCTGAACCCCATCAAACATTGTGTGGTAATTATAGAAAATGGGTAGAAAGTGTCTTATAACGTGTCACGATACTTAAAAAATGTATTTGAAAGAAAATCAATTTACTTGATTATAGTTAAATATATTTTTAAGCTGTAAACGTTAATTTATCAATCTGTAAAATGACTAGACAATATATTAAAAACACAGGAAAGTAAAATGTTGCAATTATTTTTTAAAATTTATTTATTTATTTTTGTGTTTGGGGTCATCTCTGGCAGTGCTCAAGGCTTACTCCTGACTCTGTATTCAAGAATCCCTTCTTACAGGACTCATAGAATTGAACCCAGGTTGGCCAAGTGCAAAACTATGGCTCCAACCTAAATTCTGTACTTAAAAGATAAATGTGTGAAGGCTAAAATGAAAATTTTAGGGATAGGAATAACTCACTGGACTATTAACAATAAGAGAAAGGAAACACTTAGCCATAGCCTAGAGGTCTGGACCACCCCAAGTGGGAACATTATTGGTTTGACTGAACCACGACTTTCCAGTGCCCAGAATGTTTCCTATACTCTATACTATATAGGATCTCTAATTCTATAAATGTTGTACATGATTGATCAAGAACCAATTTTTATTGTAAAGTGATAGGAAGATATCTGCTCATTCTGTTGGTAAGCATGACTAGGCGAATATTTATGCCCCTCTTCCACAATACAGATATTAAGAGTTTATTCCCTGATGTGATGATGTTTGAGGTAGGATCTTTGGGAAATAATTAGATTTACATCATGTTGTAGGCCATAATTTATGCATGAATTTGGGACATTTTAAGAAGAGTGAGAGAAAGCAGTCCTACACTCACTCATCTTTTAGGATGTGAAGAAATAGAAGGAATTTAGCCATCTACTAACCAGGAAGTTACCCTCAATAGCACAAGATAACAAATTAGCCAGCACTATGATTATGGGAATACCAGTTTCCAAAACTGAAGACTTAAAAGCTGACTGTGGTTTAAGCCACCAAGTCTAAAGTGTTATGTTATGGCAGCCCAAATGTTAAGATAGTGGCAGGCAAAGGTAGTAGAAAATTACTAGCAGTAGTTACATACATTTAAAATTTTATAACTCCTTAGAGTTAAGCTATAAAATAGAGATAACATTGTTTTTCCTACAAAAATTTATTGATCTACTGATGAATAATAAATCTAGCTTTAATTAAAGGCTTTAGAACTTATTGACTCTGTGAACATTGTCAAAACATTTTAATTTTATGAGTTTATTTTTCAGCTTTGAATGAATGCATTTATTTATGTTTGGAGCCTACACCTTGGATTTCTCAAGGATTTTTCCTGGTTCTGTCCTACGGGATCACTTCTGTTCATACCTAAATCAATAAATACTGAGGGGGTAGGTGCCTCCAGCAGGTCAATCTGTACCTGTGAAGTGAGTGCATCAGCAGCCCGATGGCACAGTCAAACTTTCAGATATCCCAAAGTTGCTGCTGTGCCTTTGGCCAGACCCCAAAAACTTGGGGCAAAGTTTACCAAGAAAGTAAATGGCCAAAAGTTAGGTATGTGGGAGACACACCAACAAACCACCTCTGGCTCAGCTTTATAATTGGAGGCATGGCCTCTCTGTTTCCTGATCGAACTGCTTAACAGCCATGATCCCAGAGACTCAGAAACAAATCTTGGAACCCAAAGGCTTTTGGCATACATACGGACTGTTACTTCAGAAGGTTACTGCCGCTGGGCCACTCAAGGTGGGAATAGGTTTCATGCCTTGGCCTGTTCCCCCTGGCGCCCAGTGACACAATCCTCCAGATGCCACTGAACAGTCAGGTTTGGGTCTGCAGTGACGAGACACACGGGGCCTCACCACATGGGGGTGTAGCCCGCCCTTTCCTCCCCATCCCAACAAGACCCGAGTTGCCACCTACAAACAGCCTCTCTGGCTCCTGATCAAGCTGATTAATGGCCATGATCCCAGAGACTAAGAAAAAAATCTTGAAACCCAGCAGCTTTTGGCAGAAATGCATCTGGACCACATACAAGGTGGCAGCTGCCTCAAAGCTTATTGGAAAGCCAGGTATGAGCCGGTGATGATGGGGCAACTGCAGTATCATGGGAAGGGAGGTGGTACCAGCTCGTCCTTCACGCCCTACAGAGGTCATGAGTTGCCCTTCATGAGTGGCTCTCCTTCACAGCCATAACACCATATGCACAGAAACCAATATCGTAATTATCTGGCTCTTTGCACAAATCCAAAATCGTAGCCATGTGACATTATGTGATTCTCATAACCAGCTATAGAAAAACAAAATATTTCACAATGCCTTTTCAGCAATTCTGATTGTTCGGGGGGAAATTCTAAACAGCAATAGTGCATCTTTTGTCAAAATAATGAATGTAATCAATGTAGAGAAGAGTTAAGTAGAAATCATCTGCCTCACAGGCATTGGGAGGGGTGGGAGGGGGGTATATTGGGGTTCTTGGTGGTGAAAAATGAGTACTGGTGAAGGGAAAGGTGTTTGATCATTGTATGACCGAGATTTAAACCTGAAAGCTTTGTAACTTTTCCCACAGTGATTCAATAAATAAATATAAGAAGAAAAAAATAAATAAAATTATGGAAAAAAAGGTGAAGTTAATGCCCTATTCAATCAGCTAATCAGTGGCTGAATAAATAGCAGTACTCCTACATAAAAAATAAATAAATAAATAAATAAATAAATAAATACTGAACCCTATTTTACACTCTTTGAGCTTTGATGATTGATTATTCAATCTCTCATAACTTTCTATTTAGGATATAAAGGGGGAGGTGAGAAAAAATAGAGAAAAACTTAAATAAAAAATTTTAAAGTAGAGAATAAAAGAAAGAAGACTAGAATCTGTTTTTCTTTTTCATTTTATTTGAGGGAAATCTCATACAAAGTTAAGTGCTTAAAATATACTAATAAGATCATGCATCTTAATGATTTGTTTGTGTTTTGTGTTTTGGGGTCACATCTGGTGTTGCACAGGGTTTACCTGCAAAACTTACAGATAAATATTTAGAAGAATTATATAAAAACTTTTCTTAAAGTTATTCAGAGCTTGTTCTCTTAAGCCCATGTTCTCCCATGAACAAATGTCTTCACTTTTTTTGCTTGTCTGCTCTGGAGAAGCCTTTGTTCTCTCTCAAACACTTGCTTATTCTTCTCTTTCTCTTTCTTAACATTTTTCTAAGTAAATTTTATCCAGAAAAAACTACTATCTTGCCTTTTTATATTCAGCAAATGAGTGCAATAATTCTATATCTGCCCCTTTCCTTCTGACTCATTTCACTTAGCATGGTATTCTCCATGTTCATTGATTTATAAACGAATTTCATGACTTCTTTTTTCCTTATTACTGTGTAGCATTTTGTTATGTAGACATACTATAGTTTCTTTATCCAGTCATATTCCTAGGTCATATGGAAGCTCAATTTATAGCTTTTTGAGGAATGCCCATATTGTTATTTAAAAACAAAGGCTGGATCAGTCAGCATTCCCATCAACAATAAATGAGAGTCCCTTTTCTCCCTGCATCTGTACCAGAACTGGTTGTTACTATTCTTTTTGATATGTGCCAATCTCTGTGGTGTGAGATGATATCTCACTGTTGTTTTGATTTGCATCTCCCTGATGATTAGTGATGTAGAGCGATGTAGAGCAATGATTAGTGGTGTGCGCTGGAGCTATAGCACAGCGGGTATGGCATTTGCCATGCACGTGGCCGACCTGGGTTTGTTTCCTCCATCCCTCTTGGAGAGCCCAACAAGGTACCCATGGCGAATTCTATATGCCAAAAACAGGAACAAGTCTCACAATGGAGCATTACTGGTGCCTGCTTGAGCAAATCAATGACCAACGGGAGAACAGTGCTACAGCGCTACAGTGCTTTTTGGTCGTTTGTATTTCTTCTTTGAGGAAGTTTCTGTTCATTTCTTCTCCCCATTTATTATGGGGTTGTATTTTTTCTTATAAATTTCTACCATATAGATATAATATATCTAATATATCTTTGATACTGACCCTTATCACATGAGTATTGTAGAAATAATCTTTTCCATTTTGCAGGCTGTTCTTTGCATGTTGGATAAGAACTGCATCCTGCAAATGAGAAAAAGAACAAATATAATAACCTTTCAGTACCTGTATTGCAAACTATAATGCTCAAAAGGAGAGAGAGAGAGAGAGAGAGAGAGAGAGAGAGAGAGAGAGAGAGAGAGAGATACTGCCAATGAACAGAGCCAGGCTGAGGAAGAGGGAGCAGAAGCAGAGGAAAACAGGGGACATTGGTGGTAGGAAATATATGCTGGTGAAGGGATGGGTGTTGAAACATTATGTGACTGAAACCCAATTTTAGGAACAACTTTGTAACTATGTATCTCACAGTGATTCAACAACAACAAAAACACCATAAAAATGATCTAGCCTCAATATTTCACTTTCTTCTTCTGAAATTCGTTTATATGAGAGAAAGGTTACAGGCCCAGAACACCTTTGCCAAGGTTAGGACTGACGCCCATTTCCTGCAAAGAGCAATTACTCCTCTAGCCTGAGCCTATGGCTTCCTGAGGGATCTTCCATGCTGGGCGAAACAGCTTGACAGCTGCCTCCTACAGCTGGCAGGGCATGAACACCCCTGCCAGGTGAATGTTCACAGCATACTTTACCGCTTACCCAGCATGATGGCTAAGGTCGGTCAAGCAGAGAGGTAGAAGCACTCTTTGCTCCAGTCTACTTTGCTCTACACATTACCAATTTATGATAATATCAAAAGTTCACTGTTTTCATTGCTATTTAGAGATTCTTCACTCTTATTACTGGTTTCACCTTGCTCAGAATCCTAATAATTTGACTAATAATCTGTATTCCTACTTTAGAGGTGGTACAAATATGATGACATGTGGACTGGCATCTTAACCGAAAATTTCTTCTCTTAGCTTTGGAACCACATTCAACTGTGTTCTAGGCTTCTGGATTTGGATTCAGGGATCACTCCTAAAGGAGCTCTGGGGGCCATCTTGGGTGCCAACAACCAAATTCAGGTCAACTACATTCAAGTTAAGCATACTCGCCTAAAAGGGGAGTTCTTCAAGGCAAATTATAATTCCTCTATATTTCCAACGCAGAAGAAGACCCCTCCATTTCTATGATTATTCTTTCTCTTGTCAGGAATGAACAAAAATATAAATAATCCACGGTATAAAGTGAGATAGTATGAGCATTTCTGTGACCTTTACTGCCGTCATCTTTGAGAAATGTTTCAATAGGACAAATCAATATTGAATCAATAAAAATCATTGTTATAAGTTAAAGAAAAATACTCCAGATATAACATTGACAATAGAACAGCAGAAAATTACCTGAGTATCTAATATGAAACTTTTTGGGAATTTATAATCATAACCCTGGTTCCATCATATTAAAGATTATTATTCTTGTAGAAAAGCTGATACGCTAGAATCTGTTTGCAATTACCAAATCAGAATGCAATTAACTAGTCACTGGGAACAAACAATGGTGTCTTTAAATGGCCTTTTAGAAACATAGAATTGGTAATGAAGATCAAGTTCCCAAGGTTCGGATGTTTTCACTTATAACCTTCCAGTGAAATATCAGTCTGAGGAACCAATTGCAATCATTTGTCTTAGGAGAGAGAAAATAGGTAGAGAGATACAAAATACAAAGCAAATGGCATTTCCATTTGTGCATTGGGACTTCTCTTATTCTCTAAACACTTCAAAGGAAATTCTCTCCATTTCCTGAGTCATTTTATTCTGCCCTTTGATAATGTACAAATACAGTTCAAACTAAGGATTTAATTTTGCTGTCACATGATCTTTCTTCCTTATGAAAATATTATAAGAAGTGTTTCTGATATAGTTGAGATGTGTAGTTTGTATAGGTAAAGTGAAAACCTTACTGTGATTATCAGAGGAAGAATATTTTCATTCTCTACAGGATAGTTGACAAGATAAGAATTTTTCATTTTCCCCATCTCCTTGGCAAAAACATTAATCTAATTTCAGATTTCCTTATCATTCATTTGATATGTATTACTACTAATTGTTTGTTAAAATCTATCTTTAATCAATTTTTTGCTATAGTTTTACTGAAGAGTGAGTGAAAATACTCAAATATATCTGTGATGGTGACAATAATACAAAATAACATTTTTAATATTATATTTATCCACTACAAGAGACATATGCTCAGTGAAATTAATAGCCACTTTTTGTTTATATTTTTCCTGATACATTAGTATACATGAGCAAGAGTAGAGTAGTAGAAATGTTTAAAGTCAAGCAACTAAAAAAGCTGAGAGAACCTGGATAAACCATGGACTCTTTGTCAGACTAAAGTTTGAATCACTATTGATCCCAAAGTTCTGGTGTCAGAAAGAAACACAGAAACTTTGAAGGATTTTCCTGAATTCAGTTGACTTTTGTGGCTTATGATCCTTTTACTCAGAAACAGTAGACTTTAGAGGTAGACTAGTTGACTCTAAGAACTTTGTGCTATAAAAATGGTAGGAAAATATACAGCTTTTCTATAAGGAGTATTTCCCTCCTCAAGGAGTGGTAACTGTAGGCTCACTATTAGTGCTTAAAGGACTGGTGCAAGAATGAAACTGAAGGTCCTACCATTAATCTAAATAGTTAAAAATCAAGAGATTGCTATTAAATAAAGTATCCTAGACTCCTTGCTGAACAAAGGCACTGAAATAACAAACTGAAGGGTCATATTAGATTGAGGATTAGTAGACTTCTCTAGTCCCAAACTGGGAATCGAGTGTGTGTGTGAGGGAGGAGGTGTTGGGAGAAGGGGATGCTTTAGGCTCTGGCTTGCAACCTGTCTCACTTTCTACTACCAGATCCCTCAAAATCTCAAGCTATTTATCAATTTACAGGTCAATACCCTACAGCTCTGATCCAAACTCCATCCATAATCCCTTCAGTTGTCCCATGTCCAGCCTACAGGCACAGGGGACTCTCCATCATTTGCTCAACAGAAACCCTACAGGCATAGGGGACTCTCCATTGTTTTATCAATACCCCATGGATCCATAGTCTGGTCTGCAAAGCAGTTGGGATCAATATGGCACATCTCCAAGGAATGTCTTAAGGAAACTTCACCCCACTGTGAGGGCCATGATTAGAGAAGGCCAGAGAAGAGCCCCTCACACAGGGGTCTCTCTTGCTTGTGTCTTGATTATTTGTTAGGTATGCCATATAATCTCTTGTCATTAAACTCTATTAGATATCTATATACCCGGTATTACATTAAAAAAATTTTCTCAGGTATAAGGAATTGTGAGTGGGAAAAGTGTAAGAAATCCTGTGAGACCTATATATACTGCAGTATTCAGATCTCCATCTAGTTCCTGCTACTGTCTTACTCCCTGAATGGATTCCATTCCTCTTTCCTCTGGTTGCAATTGCCTAATCATAATCTCTTGAGAGGGATCCTCCCTTGCGAGCCAGTGAAAAATCTGTCTGGAATGTAGAATCTCTTGCAGCTCCACCAACTGGAGACTCTGTGAGCATAAGTTGAAACACAGAATTTTTCTGTAGTCTACATCTGTACCAAAGGGAAAGGGATTCCTTGATTTTCCATCTTTCCCTCCTGACTAGATTATCTGAATACCCAAACTAATCAGGAAGGTTAGGCATTCCACAGAAATACTTTCCTCATTCTTGAACAACCTGAAGTCATTAAAATAGATTGTGCTGAATTAAA
Organism: Sorex fumeus; assembly: GCF_029834395.1. Taxonomy (NCBI): domain Eukaryota; kingdom Metazoa; phylum Chordata; class Mammalia; order Eulipotyphla; family Soricidae; genus Sorex; species Sorex fumeus. The sequence continues at coordinate 19,318,057 of NW_026606075.1, read as the reverse complement.
AGGGCATAAAAGACCTTGTACCTATCCATACTGAACCTTTTTGAACTGGATACTGGTATTAACAAGGCAGTTATGAAAGCAGTTATTACAGGAACAGTCGGGTGACTGAAGATTTTGAATACTAGGTTTAAATAAAAAAGATAAATGGAGATAGTTGATTGAGTAAGGAGTAATGCTTATAAAAATATATGAAAAGATATATCTAGTGATAAGGGTATGATCAGTAAATCGTAAAAGGGTATCTTCTCTTCTAATTAACCACATTGCATATTTCTATAATAATATTATTAATTTAAAATAACTGGGATATACAATATTATATTTCTATTTGTTAAAAAATTTCCTATATATTTCTCAATCTACCATTTAAAACTAGTTTAGTCCTTGTGAATCTCCAAAGCAAGTTGTGATATACAAATCTGGAGGTATTCACAGACAGAATTAAATTAATCTTTTACTCTTAAAGTTTACTAAATGAAAGTTTGGTAATGTTCTTTCAGTTTCCACAAAAGAGGAAATAAAAACATTCATCTGAAGAAACTGTGTGAAAATATAATAAAAGTAATTTTCTATTATTTCATGTGGTATCTTTTAAGTACCTAATTTAAGAGTATTCTCTATATTCAGTATCTGGGATATTCTCTATATTCAGTATCTGGAGTAAATATTTTCTTTGATCAATTCTTTATCTGGAAATGAGAACTCTATCTTCTTTTTCTATTATCTTGATTACTGAATAACTCATATAAATTTTGCATGTAATTAATTTTCTGAAATCTTAAAAGAATAATCTTTGTTTATATATTTTTAGGGCCACTCCCAGTGGTGCTTAGGACTTACTCCCAGCTCTGTGTTCCATGATCAACCTGGCAGGACTCAGGGGATCATATGGAGTGCGTGGGATCGAATTCCCTGCTAGCTATGCTATCTCTCCAGCCCTGAAAGAGTAATCTTAGATACAATTATTTATTTCCTTATTATTTTATAAAATTCATCTTAAAAACCAGTCTAATCACCCTGTTATGTCTACCTGATAATTTTTATACCATTTAAAATTCATTTTAGAATAAGATAGATTACAACTAAAAAAAATAGAACTTCCTTGAAAATCTCTTTAGAGTGTCAGACAGGGTTTGTGTATCTGTCCATTCACAGCAATTCTCAATGAATAATAAGACCCACCAGGTAAGCCTTCCATTCAGGCAGCAATTGCATCTTCAGAATAGGTGGACACACCACAGAATCCTGATATGAAAATATTTTATGGGCATTTGGGGTTGATAAGGTGAATCTCTGTGCTTTTGACTGCTTACTTAAGATGCTTTGAGGCTTAAAACAATTCAACAATGAAATCAAGCAGTATGTAGATGTCCATATCTTTTCAAAGAGAAGAACAGTTAAAATATAGAAAGTTGAACAATCTTAGTTTCCATTTTTCCAATAGAAAGAGATTGGATGGAGAATATTCTACATTCTGCATCAAAAGAGAATCAAACACAATAGTATATAGTATTTAATACTGTAGTATATAATGAAACACCTCTAAGGAGGATGAGAATAAGTTCACTACTATTACCATTTGGGCAGTAATAACTAAAAGCACATTTCACTCCTACATCTTCCACTTACCTCTGAAGGAAGCAAGCTTCAAAAAATTCTTGGATTTTAAAAAACATAGATAGTTCTCATAGCTCCCTACTTCTCTACCTCCTGTTAGAATGAACAAATAAAGAATAGTGACCCTTTTAATGATGACTATGTTTAACGATGACGTTCCACTGGACATCATTGCAACAGTAATATTGTAAAACAAAATCTCATCAAGAAAGTAGATTTACTTCCTGAGATATTATTAGCTTTCTGACTTTATATGTCCATTCTTATTATTGCTAGTTTATGATATGTTATTTTATTGCTCCTGATGAGGTTTACTATGATCCCTGTTACTGTGCCCTAGAAACAACATCTTACACTAAATTCACTGTTGTCTTATCAATTCAGTTTCTCTAATTGGTTTGGGATAAGAATTCTTTCTTCTCCCTAATGGTATATCAAACTTCCTATAAACAGTGACTAATTTTTATTAAAATAAAATTAAGATCACACTATTTTAGTGTCACTAGATGATTACAACTTAAACGACTCCTATCTTTTTTGGATAAGTCAGTGGGTTTCTCAGGTGGATAATCTCAGTACTCTCACCATCAACTAACAGGGAAGCGAGAGTTGGTAGCTGGGAAGAATAAAACCTTTAGTCTATCTTGGCTGTGAATCTGCTGCACTCCCCAACCAGGCTTAGAGCCATAGATTCAATGCAGATTTCAGGTTTTCTACACAGATTTCTGAGTCCTTCATTTTCTGATATTCACGTCTGGTTTTTTTAGTGATGTATTCTCAAAACAGAAACAGATGTAAGATCCAATTTCTTATTGAAAGTGACAAAACATAGAGATTTGGCAAGATATGGATTTCACATATTTTAAGACTTCAAAAAGAGTCATCAAACAAATAAAAGCAAGATCGCAGGGTGGTCCTTCTTTAGTTTCTGTGTTCCCTTTCGTGAAATTTCCAAAATGTTCTGTTGTCAATAAGGTACAGAAAAATAGGGAAACATCATATATAAAAGAAAATGTAAAATCAAAATGTCACTTTAAGAGAAAAAAAGCAGTAAATATTCTCTTAGATTTTAAGAACTGAATATGATATTAACATTTTAATTTGACTGTGAACTCTCATCAAATCACCTTTGATTAAATGAGCTTTTTCTAGCAAACAAAAGTTCAGAAATAAATAATTATAGTCATTAAGTTCTAGGGCAATTGTGTAGAACAAAGAAGTAGATGTAATAGTTTTGAAGAAAAAAAAGATGCAAGAAAGCATATACAGATGAGTAGTGATTGTGGTAAGTAAATTTGCATTTATATAGCACCATTTTTCAGGTGAGACAATTAGTAATATATTTTCTACAGAACAGAGCTGTGATGTAAGATCCACACATAAAAGAAATGGCATGACTTTTTTCAAAATAAAAGCATTTGGATCTGTTAAACATTTATCTAGTGCTACAATACACCAGTCATTGAGACCTCTCAGTAACAATAAACTTACATAAGGGAAATTGATATTATTGCCTCTTTTTAAAAAAATACGAGGAAAAAGGGGGACCAGGCAAATGAAATGACTCAAAGTCACATATTTAGTTAAATGCCAAGCCAAGATTCAATGGTAGTACATTTTAAATACAAAATTGTTTTCACTTTATCCCATCGAAATCAAGGAAAAGAGGTAGAAGTCCTTTTATTTGAATAGCATTTAAAGTATGCCAAACAATTTTGTAGACTTTTATTTTATTTATTTTTTTATTTATTGGTTTTTGAGGACCTACAAGTGCTTGGGGGAATATTTATGGTACCATGGATTTAACTGGGGTCAGCAGAATGTAAAGCAATTGCTTTATGCCTATTCTGTTCCTCTGGTCTGCAGTCCCTTTTTAAATCATTTTATTTTAATCCTTAACATATATAATTATTCCTATTTGAGAAAAGCTAGGAAAATTAATCATCGAGTTATAAAAATATTCTTTATTTTCAAGATCTTCTGCATTAGAGCCTTCAAGTTTAAAAGACTAGAATAAGTGTCCAAGTGTACAACCTTCATTGCCTTTGCAGTCAGGTTGCTGAGAAAATATCTTTTATGTTTTCCCACTAGCCCTGTGTTCGACTGATTCCTGACTGAATCTCCCAGGAGATGCATGTCAAGCAACTAAAATTCATGGAAACACTGGCCCTGTGACTAAAAGTTCCAGGGAAATTTCAGGAAGCAGGCAGGCCAAGCTCCCATCCTGCTAAAGTTCCAGCAGCAGCACCCACACCCCACTGCTGCAGCCACGCTGAGGGCTCATCTTACCACTTCACAAATACTCTCTGTAGATACACCAAACTGCAAATAATTACAGGTACCATGGTACCCAGGCTGAGAACTCTGGTGTCTCGTGGAGTTCAGGTGGGCAGTCTCCCGCTAACCCTGTAAAACCCTGGAAGCCACGCCCACTTGCCGCAGTCACTGCCTCATTAACTCATCAGCCCGGACCCTAGTTCCTGAAGCCCTTATTATTATTTTTTTTCATTTTGGGTCACACTGGGTGATGCACAGGGGTTACTCCTGGCTCATGCACTAAAGAAATACTCTGGCAGTGCTCAGGGGACATATGGGATGCTGGGAATGGAACAGGGTCCAACGTGTGCAAGGCAAATGCCCCTGTGCTATCACTCCAGCCTCTCTGAAGACTCTTCACACCTGTTAATTCCTCCCTACTGACAATCCAGTAGGAGCCCATCAAATTATATAGGAAAGTAACACAGAAACCAATAACAAACAAAAAACAATAACAGAGATGGCTCAACTAGCAGCAAACATCTTAATAAATTCTTAGACAAGGACTTAATAACCCCTGATCAAATAAAGTAATTTTCACATAAAAAACTAATTTTATATTTTTTGATATTAATATTGGAGCTTTGGGCTGGAGTGATAGCACAGTGGTAGGGCGTTTGCCTTGCATGCAGCCAACAGGTCACACCCACCACCTGGCCCCCTGGCGCCGTGTAATCCCATCAGCGGCCAAGACTCAGAGACTATAAAATCCAGATCCCGGACGAGAGCAGTGCAGTCTTTGCCCCCGCGCCTGGGTGTCCCTCGCCGGGACCCCTTGGAGGGGAGCGGGTCGAGCTTTCCTCCCCACCCCGACCAGTGCTCCGGCAGCCGAAGACCTCCAGGACCACCCACCACCATGCTGAGACCACTCTCCGCACACATGAAGGTACTGGCAGAGGGACAAAGCCACGCGGGTTCCGGGGCCGAGACCTCCAAGCCTACTCGGATTGGAGTCGAGCATCTTCCACCCAGATCCTCCAAATTCCAGTAGGCGGGGGTCACACCCACCACCTGGCCCCCTGGCGCCGTGTAATCCCATCAGCGGCCAAGACTCAGAGACTATAAAATCCAGATCCCGGACGAGAGCAGTGCAGTCTTTGCCCCCGCGCCTGGGTGTCCCTCGCCGGGACCCCTTGGAGGGGAGCGGGTCGAGCTTTCCTCCCCACCCCGACCAGGGCTCTGGCAGCCGAAGACCTCCAGGACCACCCACCACCATGCTGAGACCACTCTCCGCACACATGAAGGTACTGGCAGAGGGACAAAGCCACGCGGGTTCCGGGGCCGAGACCTCCAAGCCTACTCGGATTGGAGTCGAGCATCTTCCACCCAGATCCTCCAAATTCCAGTAGGCGGGGGTCACACCCACCACCTGGCCCTCTGGCGCCGTGTAATCCCATCAGCGGCCAAGACTCAGAGACTATAAAATCCAGATCCCGGAACCACGCGGCCGCATTCGCGGCTGCGTGACATCTTATCAGAACTTTTCTTTATGACATCTTATTGTCTCATTCCTACTTTGGACAAACTTGCAGGCTATCGAATGTAGCCTGCCCACAGGGCAGAGTCTGGCAAACTCCCCGTGGCCTACCAAATATGCCAAATACCAGTAACAATGATGGGTCTCATTCTCCTAAAGAGCCGTGAATATAATCTCAGGGCTAGGATGAAAGAGACGTTACTGGGGCCTGCTCGAGGCAATCGACGATTAACAGGATGATGAAATGAAATGAAAATATTGGAGCTTTGGGCTGGAGTGATAGCACAGTGGTAGGGCGTTTGCCTTGCATGCAGCCAACATGGCCGACCCGAGTTCGATTCCTCCGCCCCTCTCGGAGAGCCCGGCAAGCTACCGAGAGTATTCGATATGCCAAACACAGTAACAACAAAGTCTCCAATGGAGACATTACTGGGCCCGCTAGAGCAAATCGAAGATCAACGGGAGGGCCTTTACTTTACTTTTATTGGAGCTTTATTGTCTGATAAATTTCAAATCTAGAATCGTATCTAGAACTGGGCTGGAGCGATAGCACAGCGGTAGGGCGTTTGCCTTGCATGCAGCCAACATGGCCAACCCGAGTTCGATTCCTCCGCCCCTCTCGGAGAGCCCGGCAAGCTACCGAGAGTATCTCACCTGCACGGCAAAAACCTGGCAAGCTACCAGTGATGTATTCGATATGCCAAACACAGTAACAACAAAATCTCCAATGGAGACGTTACTGGGCCTGCTCGAGCAAATCGATGAACAACGGGAGGGCCTTTACCTTAGAATCATATCAACAGTTGTGGCTTTTGTCTACATTAAATAAAAAATTAACATTTAATGAATAAAACAAGGGTGTTGGCTACTGAAGTAGTGAGAAAGAAGAATATTGAAAGAAACCATGAACTTTCTTACTTTTATTTTTATAATATATTATTTCACTTTTTTATTGAATCAACAGGAGATACATAGTTGCTATGTTATTCATGATTGAATTTCAGTTAGTTATACAATGTTCCAATACCAGTCCCTTAAACAGTATACATTTATGACCCCCAATGTCCAAAATTTCCCTCCTGCTTCCCCACAGCTTGCCTCTAGGGCAGATATTACTTCTTTGCCTCTGTTCTGTTCTGTCTGTCTGTCTGTCTGTCTGTCTGTCTGTCTGTCTCATTTTCCATTTAGGCACAATAGTTTAAATACTTTACCAAAAGGATGCCCTGTATTTCACGCAGTTCTTGTCCAGAGTGATCATTTACAACTATCATTTTCATGGTGGTCCCTTTTCTTTCCTAACTGCCCTTCACCTGCCCTTGTAGCGAGCTTCCTAACATGGACCTGGGTATATTCCTAGGAGTGGTATTGCTGGGTTGTATGAAAGCTCAATTTCTAGTTTTTTAAGAATATCCATATTGTTTTCCAAAAAAGCTGGAAAAAGTTGTTCTTATTCTTTTTGATATGTGTGAGTCTCTGTGGAGCGAGATGATATCTTACTGTTTTTTTGATTTACATCTCCCTGATCATCAGTAATGAAGGACATTTTTTCATGTGCCTTTTGGTCATTTGCATTTCTTCTCTGAGTAAATTTATGTTTATCTCTTTGCCCCATTTTTAAATGGGGTTGGATGTTTTTTTCTTGTAAAGTTCTACCAGGGCCTTATATATCTTTGATATATAAGGTGATCAGGATTAGGTAAATAATTTTTCCCATTTCGTGGTCTGTCTTTGTATCCTGGTCATTATTTCTTTTGAAGTGCAGATGCTTCTTTTTTTTCTTAATTTTTATTAGTGAAACGCCATGAAGTACAGTTGTAGATTTACAAAGTTTTGTGCTTGGGTTTCGATTATACAATGATCAAATACCCATTCCTCCACCAGTGCCCATTTTCCACCACCATGGATCCCAGTATCCCTCCCACCCCCATCCTCCCCCACCCCATCCCACCCTGCCTCTGTGGCAGGGCATTCCCTTTTGTTCTCTCAATCCTTTTGGGTGTTGTGGTCTGCAAAAGAGGCATTGAGTGGCAATCATGTTCAGTCTATAGTCTACTTTCAACATGCATCTCCCCTCCTGGGAGGATCCTCCAAACACCCTTTATTTGGTGCTCCCTTCTCTATCTGAGCTGCGCTTTCCCCTAGAATGCCCAGCTGGCTTCTAAGTCATGGAGTAATCCTCCTGGTACTGATCTCGGCTATTCTTGATATTCTATTCATGGTATCCTATTTTGTTACTTTATATCCCCCAGACAAATGCAATCTTTCTATGTCTATCCCTCTTTCTGACTCATTTTGCTTAGCATGATACTTTCCATGTAGTACCACTTGTATGTAAATTTCATGACTTCATCTTTTCTAACCGCTACATAGTACTGCATTGTGTAGATGTACCAAACTTTCTTTAACCAGTCATCTGTTCTTGGGCACTCAGGTTTTTTCCAGATTCTGGCTATTGTAAAGAGTGCTGCAATGAACAAACAAGTGCAGATGTCACTTCGACTATACTTTTTTGGCTCTCTGGGATATATTCCCAGGAGTGGTATTTCTGGGTCAAATGGGAACCCAATTTCTAATTTTTTGAGAATCGTCCATACTGTTTTCCAAAAGGGCTGAACCAGTCGGCATTCCCACCAACAGTGAAGGAGTGTCCCTTTCTTGCCACATCCGCGCCAGCATCAGTTGCTTTTGTTCTTTTGGATGTGGGCCAGTCTCTGAGGTGTGAGATGGTATCTCATTGTGGTTTTGATCGTGCAGATGCTTCTTAGTTTAATTGAGCCCCATTTGTTTATCTTTGTTTCTGCTTGCTTGGTCACTGGTGTTCCATCCTTGAAGATGCCTTTAACTTCAATGTCTTAGATAGTTCTGCCTAAGTTTTCTCTATGTACTTTTTGATTCAGATGTAACACCAAGGTCTTTAATCCATTATTTGACTTTTGTGTATGGTGTTAGAAAGATGCCTGAGTTAGTTTATTTACTTACTTATTTATTTAAACCAGCCTGGGACAGGGACTAATGGAGACATTACTGGCGCCTGCTCAAGCAAATCGATGAGCAATGGGATGACAAGTGATACAAGTGACGTGATTTATTTATTTATGTAGATGAACAGTTTCCACAACACCACTTGTTGAAGAGACTTTCCTTGCTCTACTTCATGTTTTTTCTCCTTTATCAAAGATTAACTTATCTTTTACCTGAGGATATGTCTCAAGATATTAAACTCTTTTCCATTGTTTGGAAGGTCTGTCTTTATTCTAATACCATTCTATTTTAATTACTACCGCTTTGCAATACAGTTTGAAATTGGAGAAAGTGATGCCTCCCATCTTTCCCCCAAGGATGGCTTTAGCTGGGGGTGGAGGATATTGTTCCTTATGAACTTCAAAAGTATTTTATCTATTTTTTCTACTTTTTGAATAGTAACATGGGTATCCTTACAGAGACTGAATTGAACCATTATAATGCTGTGGGGAGTATTGCAATTTTAATAATATTAACACACCCAGCAGAGAATGTGTCTCCATTTCCTTGTGATCTCTTTTATTTCTTGAAGTAGTGTTTTGTACTTTTCTTTGTATAGGTCTTTTACATCATTAGTTAATATAATTTTGAGATACTAGATTTTGTGAGGCACAATTGTGAATGGGATTTATTATTTTTTGTAATATCTTTTCACTTTTATTTTTTGTATATAGGAAAGCCATGGATTTTTGCATATTAATTTTGTAGCACTGCCTCTTTACAAATCTATTGTTTCTAGGAGCATTTTTGCAGCCTCTTTAGGATTTTACAAATATAATAATATGTCATCCACAAATAATAAGTAAGAGCTTGATTTCTTCTTTTCCTATCTGGATACACTTGATATCTTTTTCTTGCCTAATTGCAATTAAAATTACTTCCAATAGTATATTGAGTAGAAGAAGTGAGAGAGGGCAACCTTGACTTGTGCCTGATCTAGAAGAAAGACTTTTAGTTTTTTTTCCCATTGGGTATAATGCTTGCTTTGGGCTTGAGGAAAAGGGTTTTGAAAAATTACTTCAAATCCCATTTTGTTAATAATTTTATCATAACTGGGTTCTGGATCTTGTCAAATATATCTACTGATATAATCATATGGATTTTTCTTTTTTCATTTATTGATATGATGTACTAATGATTGGCATGCATATATTACACCATCCTTGTATCCTTGGGATGAATACTACTTGATTATGGTATATGATCTTTTTGATGAATTGTAAGATTCCATTTGCTAGCATTTTTGTTGAGGATCTTTGCATCTATGCTCATCAAGAATATTGGCCTATAATTGTCTTTTTTGTGTCAGCTCAGTCTGCTATTAGTATCACAGTGAAATTTGCTTCATAGAAACTGATTGGGAGTGTTTCTATTTCTTCAATCTCCAGTAAGAGAGTAAAAAGAATTGGTAGTAGGTCCTTTTTAGTAAAGTAAGTAAAGTAAAGGTCCTCCCATTGATCTTCGATTTGCTCAAGCGGGCCCAGTAACGTCTCCATTGGAGACTTTATTGTTACTGTGTTTGGCATATCGAATACGTCACGGGGAGCTTGCCAGGCTCTGATGTGCGGGCGAGATACTCTCGGTAGCTTGTCAGGCTCTCCGAGAGGGGCGGAGGAATCGAACTCAGAAAAATATGGAACGCTTCACAAATTTGCGTGTCATCCTTGCGCAGGGGCCATGCTAATCTTCTCTGTATCGTTCCAATTTTAGTATATGTGCTGCCGAAGCGAGCACAGGTTAGTGCGCGGTACTTATATGACAGTGCGAGGTCCTTTTTAAAAGTTTAAAAATAATTTACTAGTGAATCTATCAGGCTTGACCTATTGTTTTTGGGAAGAGTTTTCCATAAACCTTTAATATCAATATCCAAAGACACCCTATTGTATGTTTCTGCCCTTTCTTTCACTTACTCTCAGTTTTTATGGGGTTAGAGTTAAAAGATGTGGTTTCTATCTGTTGTGATTCAGAGTTTCTCACTGACAATCCAATCTGATCTTGGCGTGATATCATATTCTTGGGAACAGCCTTCCTCTGTAGACCATGAATATATATGAGTCAGCCAAGAGCAAGTGCCCTGGAATAGGATCCTGCATGTTCTGCTTGCACTAATAGGGGCCTCTGCACTGTTATAAGAATTATTGTGATAATTGCACTATTCTGTACCAACTTCACTGGATCACTGGTTATCTTCTTGTTTAAATGTCCACCCCCCATTTTTCCCTTGGGAGGTTAAAAAAACAATGATAATATGTTTATAGACTAAGATGAATGAAAAGATGAGAGACACCCCATTACAAGGTATTTCTAACTCTCTGTCACTAACTAGTCTTTCTCTTTTCCTTTCTACTGGACTACCTTATGTATAAGAGAATAGCATAAGAGACTAACAAAAGCCCAAAGCAAAAGAAGCTTCAAACTAGTCCTCAGGAGAAAGCTTGCACAATGGGAGTTGGGGGAGACTGGGACAATGGTGGAGCGAAGTAGACACTTTAGTGGAAAGTGTGGTGATGGAATGTGTGATGCATGAAACCACTGACAACTTTGTAAACCACATTGCCTAAAATAAATTAATAATAATAACAATAACTTTAGCTATAAATAAAAACCAGGCCCTTGCCCTCCCTCCCCAAATAAAAGTTTCCCATTGAATTTTTCATCAAATGTGTCTTTTATAATATATGTGGATGGGATGGGAGCAGAGATTAGTGAGGGTCACAAAGGATGAACTCAGAGTTCAAGTTCTTAATACAGTTGTGGCTTTGTCAATTTCTGATAATTTAGAAGTAATCTTCCAACTAGCCTCAGAAATGCTTTTCCAGCTGAAGATAATTGAGACAAATGCAGTGAATTGATTCATTAAGTACCTTATAAATCCCCAGTTGGGTGGCCAGAACATGATGGAGATTTTAACAACAGTCTCTGCAATAGAGGATTTCAACTTTGGAGGCACATGCGAGTGACACTGGAATATCTACCTAACTGCATAAGAATCTCTGGTAGTATAACCAAGATATCAGGGTTTCTTAAAAGTTTTTCAGGTGACTTAGAAACATAGTCAGACAACCACTGTTATAAAAGAGCTATGTTAAAGTAGGGGATGGGAATAATCCACTAGGCACATTTTATGGATAATTATACAGTAGGCATCATTCCACATTTTAGATACAAAATCTAGCCCTTTAAAACTAAGCCACTGTTGGAAAACTTAAAAACCTAATCACAGACTGATTTCTCCAGTTAGGGATAAATTCTTCAGCCTCTCTGCACCGTGGCTTATTTATCAATATGGTAAATGAGTGCTGACATCAGTAACCCGATCCAACAGTATATCTCAAGTGCCTATTATGTGCCAGGTCTGATAATGAAAACGTAGAAGACTAATATCCAAAAATAAAGTAGTCCTAGAAGGGTCAACTGTGTGTGTGTGTGTGTGTGTGTGTGTGTGTGTGTTCCAACAGTATATCTCAAGTGCCTATTATGTGCCAGGTCTGATAATGAAAATGTAGAAGACTAATATCCAAAAATAAAGTAGTCCTAGAAGGGTCAACTGTGTGTGTGTGTGTGTTAGAAAGAGAGAGGTGTTGAGAGAGAGAACGAGAGAGAGAGAGATCATGATGGTAGATGGCAAGAAAGAAAAAGAGGGAGAATAAAATTTCTAAATCACACCAAGACCTGCTCAATCAAACTATTAGGAAGCAGCATTATATGCTTTAATAAGCCCTGTATATGTCTGCTGTAAACTGGAGTTTGAGAACTGTTGGGAATAAGAATTCTGAGGTGAACAGATCCCAATTGCTTCTCAGGCCATCAAAGACAAGGGTCAAGAAAAAGATTTATGGGGCTGGAGTGATAGCACAGTGGGTAGGGCGTTTGCCTTTCATGCAACCTACCTGGGTTCGATTCCCAGCATCTCATATGCTACTTGAGCACCGCCAGGGGTAGTTCCTGAGCGCAGAGCCAGGAGTAACCCCTGTGCATTGCTGGGTGTGACCCAAAAAGCAAAAAAATAAAATTGTTGGCACTAAGTGAGCAGGGTAGAAGATGGTGTACTCATATCCTCAATATAATTATTTCATCTGCAACATAATATTAAGGGTTATTATGGGAAAAGAACAAGAAAACCTTTTTTATAAAGACAGGTTGTAAACTGGTGGGCACAAGAGTAGTCAATAAATTCATCCTGGCATGGTTTCCTAAGGCACATTTCATTGAATCTATAAACTTAAACACAGGCATATGATTAAGAATTCAACCTGTCTTTAGACTTTGGAGAAAGGACAAATGAGGACAACTATCCCTGCCCAGAAAAACTTGATGGTTTTAAGTTTGAATTCAACTCTAAGTTTCAATGTAACTTTCAGCTATAAGTTTCAATAACTGGTTTCCAGATCAGAGAATTTTCACTTTTAAGAATTTCCAGGTGAGGCCCAGAGGTGGGTGAGGTATTTACCTTGCTAGTGGCCAACCCAAGTTTGATCCCTGGCATCCCATATGGTCCCACAAGCACCACCAGGCATAACTCGTGATGTAGAGTCAGGAGTAACTCCTGAACACTGCTTAGAGTATTTCCCAAAAGAAATAATTTACAGGTGAGAGAGGCCAGAGTGATATTTCAGTAGGTGGGGTACTTGCACTGCACTCAACCAACCCAGGTTTGTTCCTCTGCATCCCATGTGGTCCTCTGAACACAGCCATGAGTGCAGAGCCAGAGCTAGGAGTAAACCTTGAGCACAAACTGGGTATGACCCAAAACCCACAAAGAGTAAACAAATAATTTTTAAAAACACATTAAGAGGCTTTAATTCTAAAAATTCCAGTATCCCACCTGCACGGGAGAGCCTGGCAAGCTCCCCATGGCGTATTCGATATGCCAAAAACAGTAACAACAAGTCTCACAATGGAGATGTTACTGGTGCCCACTGGAGCAAATGGATGAACAACGGGAGGCCAGTGCTACAGTGCATAGTAAAATCCTTGAAGATATAAAGGAAAATATTATTGCTATTTCTAGAGTTGATGACTTTTCAAAACCATAATTTCCAAGCTCAATTATGAATTTCTATCTTATACTTTAATATATCACTCTCATTGTCACTGTCCTCCCATTGTTCATTAATTTGCTTGAGTGGGCACCAGTAATGTCTCCATTGTGAGACTTGTTGTTACTATTTTTGGCATGTCGAATACGCCTTGGGAACTTGCCAGGCTCTGCCGTGTGGGTGGGATACTCTCAGTAGCTTGCTGGGCTCTCCAAGAGGGACAAAGGAATCAAAATCTCCTACCCGCTGTGCTATCACTCCAGCCCACTTTTATTTATTTATTTGTTTATTTATTTATTTAATCACTGTGGGAAAAGTTACAAAGCTTTCAGGTTTAAGTCACGGTCATGCAAATATCAAACACATTTCCCTTTACCAATTCTTATTTTTCATCACGAAGAACCCCAATAAACCCCCCCTCCCAACCCTCACAATGCATGTGAGGCAGATGAATTCTAGTTAACACTCTATCTACTTTGATTATATTGTTTCAACAAAAGATGTACCATCATTATTTAGAGTTTACACCCCCAAATCAGACATGATGAAAAGGCATTGTGAAATAATTTGTTTTCTACAGCTGGTATTTTACTTATTAACCCTGGAAGTATTTCTGCTGAGAGTCTGATAGTTATGAGATTGGTTTCTGTGCTCTGGAGCCATGGCTGTGCTGGAGAGCCGCTTGTGGGGGGCAAATCGTGACCTCAGTAGGGAGTGAAGGACGAGCCGGGAACGACCCCCTTCCCATGAGGTTTCAGTTGCACCATCACAACCAGCTCAAACCTGGCTTTCCACAGAGATCCCAAGCAGCTGCCATCTTTCTTTCCAGAGAGAAAAAGGACCAGCCCACTTTTTAATGTAAAGACACTAATATTATCATTTAACTAGAAAAGATCATTCTCCAATTATCATTTTGTGAATGGAATATGGTGAACGAGTTATGAAATTTCATGGGAAGAAGAGAAAATTTGATCAAGCCAGATTGTTTTCTTTTAAAACCTGGTACATATGGTAAACACAAGATTGTTTGTTTCAGCACAAAACCACGCACTGCTATCTTATATGAGAGACAAATAATGTGTCTATGAGGGAAAAAAACACTTTTATCATTTATAATTGTATTTATTGACATTCAAAATAAATTGCTCAGTCACTGATGGTTCTGTTTCTTGACTCATACTAGATAATTAAAAAAACACATAGGTGTGTGGTTACCAAGAGTTTTTATTTATAATCATTTTTTTCTCATTATTTTCTTTCTTGTGAAAATTTGGTGTTGAGATTGAGGATTTATAAAGAAGCAGATCGAGAAAACCTAGTGTCAGTCTAAGTTATGCCGGTGGGCCCTACGGGTGACTTACGTGAAGCGGGGAAGAGAAAGACAGTCACTTTCTCCCCACCCGTCTCTGCCACCCACGACCCAGGGTTACTGGGTTCTTGTCTCGCCTCGCAGAAAGGAATTTGAGGAGTAGACAAGCAGTGAAACAAATAGATTTTAGATTTTATTTGAAGGATTTTTAGGTGCAGGGGAGAGAGAGAGAGAGAGAGAGAAAGAGAGAGAGAGAGAGAGAGAGAGAGAGAGAGAGAGAGAGAGAGAGAGAGAGAGAGAAACATACTCAAGAGAGAACACGGGCTTCTCCAAGGGTGGAGAGAGAGAGCCCCTACACACATCCTAGCATTAGACAAGAAAGCATGAAAGTACACATCTCAAGAGGGGAGATGCGGGCGACACATGTGCTCGGGCACCACATGTGCTCAGCCACGTGGGCGTAAGCACACATGGGCTCAGGCAGCACATGCGCGCCCTTCCTTTGTTCAAGGTGGACTTTATAGGGTTTCTCCAACCTGCCCTTACGTGGGGCTTCTTCCCAGGTAAAAGTCCATTGCTAAGGAGGTTACCAGGGAGGATGGGAGTGGTGATGGTTTTCTTTGAAATTCCTTTCCTGGCCTTTTGTTCCTGCAGGAGCTTCTTTGGGTCTGTTGCTGGAAACAGGTGAGGGTCTTATTAAGCCTTAGTTCCTGTTTTCCTATTTTCTGCAGGGCTGGCTTTTGTCATTGCTTCAGGAGGGGGCCTTCCCTGTCTACCTGCCTACATCATAAGAATCACAGAATAGATGTCAGTGGTGTCTTGGGGTGAGATTGGGAGCTATAGGCCACATCCAGCTGTGCTTGGAGTTTAATCCTGGTTCAGTGCTTAGGGATCACTTCTGGTGGAGATCAGGGGACCATATGGGGTCCAGGGGACCAAATCTGGGTGGGTCACATGAAAAACAAGCACCTTACCCAATGTACTATCTTTCTGGCTTCTAGATGTCAATTTTAAATTGTTAGTGTTTTAAAAGGTAAATATCAGAAATATATATTGTTTTGTTCCCTTTATCTCAAGGATTCTACACCCCACATCCCATGGAAGCTCAATTCTCTAGACAAACAATTCCATTCTAAATACTTTGACCATTTGTTCTTCCCTTACTGTTTCTTTTTTATCTCAAGTGTGGGAGAGATATCTGATTATTTTCTTTATTTGGAGATGGTGATATCTAAAAAAAATATATATATATATATACATAAATATATAAGGCTGATCTCCTGAATTATACAAAACTGTATATCAATGATAATTTTATAATCACATTTTTTGAAAAATTCTTATTTACCGGTAATTTACATAAAATAGAAAAATCCTACAAATGTAATTAAGGGAAAATCTAAATAGGCCTATTAAAGTGTAACTTATCTTGAGAAAAAAAATTTTAAGTTTTTTTTAAGAAAGGAAATATTGCTTTTTTGTTAACTCATTTTTTTTTGTCTTTTGGCCACAACTGGCAGTACTCAGGTCTTACTCCTGGCTCTGTACTCAGGAATCACTCCAGGTAGGGCTTGGAGGACCACCAGGGATCAAACCCTGGTTGACTGTGTTCAAAATAAGTGACCTACACACTCTACTATTTCTAGCCCCAGAATATTGACTTTATGTTGGAAAATATCATATCATAAATATTGCTTAAGTATTTACATTAATAAGTAAAAATATTGTAATAAAAATATGGATGTAAAAAAAAAACCTGATCATATATCAGGTTTTTTTTTATATCTACTGTTGCCAAAAAGGCAACAGTAGACAATTTGTTTTTTATTACTGGTT
This sequence comes from Sorex fumeus, assembly GCF_029834395.1. Classification (NCBI taxonomy): domain Eukaryota; kingdom Metazoa; phylum Chordata; class Mammalia; order Eulipotyphla; family Soricidae; genus Sorex; species Sorex fumeus. The sequence continues at coordinate 19,301,442 of NW_026606075.1, read as the reverse complement.
ATGAATAACATATGTTGCCACGTGGTTGCAGTAGTGACCACGTGATTTTGAAATTCTGAAATTTCAACAATTAAATCTGGAGAGATTTCTTGCCAAAACCTGCTGGGTTCCGAGATTTGTTCCTGAGTCTCTGGGATCATGGCCATTAAACAGCTTGATCAGGAGTCAGAGAGGCCGTTCATGGGTGGTGACTCGTGGTCTCATTGGAGTGGCAAGGAAAGGGCCAGCTCCACCTCCATCCCATGAGACCCCGCGTGTCTCATCACTGCAGGCACAAACCTGACTGTCCAATGGCCTCTGGAGGATGGCAGCCACCGAGCTTCCAAGTGGGAGCAGGCGGGGGGACAGCATCCTTTCACCCCTATGGTGGCCTGGCAACAGTAACCTACTGCGGTGTCCAGACACATTTCTGTCAAAAGCCGCTGTGTTTCAAGACTTTTTTCTGAGTCTCTGGGATCATGGCTGTTAAGCAGCTTTATCAGGAGCCAGAGAGGCCATTCGTGTGCAGCGACTCGGGGTCTCGTTGGGATGGGGAGAAAAGGGCCGGCTCCACCACCATCCCTGTGTGTCTCGCCACTGAAGGCCCAAACCTGACTTTCCAGTGGCCTCTGGAGGATGGTGGCCTGACGGCCACCAGGGGGAACAGGCCAAGTCACGAAACCTATTCCCGCCTGGGGTGGCCCAGCACCAATAACTTGCTGCAGGGACCGGATTCATTTCTGCCAAAAACTGTTGGGTTTCGAGATTTGTTTCTGAGTCTCTGGGATCATGGCAGTTAAGTAGCTTGATCAGGAGTCAAAGAGGCCATTTGTGGATGGCGACTTGGGGTCTCATTGGGATGGGGAGGAAGGGGCTGGCTCCACCCCCATCCTGTGAGGCTTGTGTGTCTCATCACTGCGGGCTCAAACCTAACTGTCCAATGGCTTCTGGAAGATGGCAGCCACCGAGCTGCCTAGGGGGAGCAGGTGGAGGGACAACACCCTTTCTCCCCTGGGGTGGCCCAGCAACAGTAACCTACTGCACAGTCCACACACATTTCTGCCAAAAGCCGCTGGGTTTCAAGATTTGTTTCCCAGTCTCTGGGATCATGGTCGTTCAGCAGCTTGATCAGGAGCCAGAGAGGCCGTTTGTGGGAGGCAACTCAGGGTCTCATTGGGAGGGGGAGGGAAGGTCATTGTTGTTTTGATTTGCGTATTCCTGATGATTTGTGATGAAGAGCATTTTTTTCATGTGTCTTTCAGCCATTTATATAACTTCTTTGAGGAAGTTTCTGCTCATTTCTTCTCATTTTTTAATGGGGTTGTATGTTTTTTCCTTTTAAAGTACTACCAGTATCTTATATATCTTTGATACTAACCCCTTATTAGATGGCTATTGCATAAATAATAGCACAGAGGTAGGGCATTTACCTTGTATGCGGCTAACCCGACCGACCCGGGTTCAATTCCTCTCCCCCTCTTGGAGAGCTCGGTAAGCTACTGAGAGTATCTCGCCCACAGGGCAAAAGCCTAGCAAGCTACCCATGGCGTATTCAATATGCCAAACACAGTAACAACAAGTCTCACAATGGAGACGGTACTGGGCCCGCTTGAGCGAATCGATGAACAATGGGAGGACAGTGACAGTGACAGTGATCATATATAGAAAACTCAATATAAATGAGACACTAGTCCATTTTATGATACACCATTTTATTTATAACCATCAACTGGATAATTAGTTGGATTTAGAAACTTGAAAGCTTAAATTCCTAGATTTAAAATATTTAGTCTTTTTTTCCTTCTTTCCTGTCTCCAACATTTCATGATGTGAGAAAGAATGATGAGGGAGAAACATAAGGAGAAGAATTTTGATTCGAGATGTTTTAATTGATTTACCATAAGTTTACAATACTATAAAGTTTTAAGAGTTTGTCTCTGTATAATATTTACACTCCTGCCAAAGCCATTGCCTCTGCTGTTTTTCAGACCACCATCAAAACCACTCTCAACTATTTCTCCTACTCCTATTAATAACCATTGTAGATTCCAAAGAATTAAGGAGTTTGTTTTACTGAGTTTCTTTTTCTCTTTTTTTCCAGTTTGGTTACTGTGTTTATATTCCTCATACAAATTAAGTAATCTGCCAATATTCCATATTTCTGTACTTATTTCACGTAGCACAGATACCTCTGAACCTGCCATTTTGTCCCAAATGGCACTGCTTCATTATGTTAATGGCAGAGTAGTATTCCATTAAGCTTTTACACATTCTTATCCAGTCATATTTTGAGAGAGATTTAGTTTGATTTCAAGTTTTGGCTACTGTGAATAATGGTTTGAACACTGGACAAAAATATCTTTTCTGAATTGCTGTTTCTAACCTGGGATTTTATAAACAGTATTGGTATCACTTTTCTGTGATAGAACTGTCAAATCAAAAGTCAACAACAGCACAATGTAATGTAGCTTCAAAAAAGAGAAAAAAAAAGGTGGGCTCAAATTGCAGCTCAGCTGCAAAGAAAAGATGAATAGACAGGTCAAATTATTTATTTATTTCCCAGGTATTCTTTCTTATTTTCTAAACGGAAATACTTAATTTTCAAGGTTGCGATTAGAATTAGAAAAATAAAACATTTTAAAACACTTAGCTGTCCTATTATGTATGCATACTACAACTGTCAGAAGGAAGTGCTATCATTCTAATTTAAAACTTTGGAGGTAGAAGAAAATTAAGACACTTGGTTGAGTACAGTAAGCAGCCTGGATGTTTAGGAAAAAAATCCCAGTCTTTTCACAATATACTTATTGAATATATTTATATATACTTATAGCACAGCAGTAGGGTGTTTGCCTTGCACGCAGCCAACATGGCCGACCCGAGTTTGATTCCTCTGCCCCTCTCAGAGAGCCCGGCAAGCTACCGAGAGTATCTCGCCCACATGGCAAAGCCTGGCAAGCTCCCTGTGACATATTCGATATGCCAAACACAGTAACAAGTGTCACAATGGAGATGTTACTGGGCCCGCTCTAGCAAAATCGATGAACAACGGGAGGACAGTGACAGTGATATAATATATGATTTGTATGAAAGTATTGCTAAAATCAGTTAGGGACTAACTTTAGAGACAAATAGCTCACTATAGGAACTTAACTGTGAGGCAATATTGAGAAGGTGGGGGCTTATCTAAGGCCCAACAGGAATGACAGGAATGAGGATGCACTAGGAAAAAGACTTGTTAGAAATAAAGGACAAAGAGCTACAGGGTTTTCTAAATCTAGTCATTCTCCTTAAACCCATTCATGTTGTCAGTCTACTGACTTCATCAACATGTCATTATAATATGATTGCTTTTGAAGATGAGCTGCAAAAAGCATCCTGGCAACAACGGACAAGAAAAAAGATCTCAAAATAGCTCAAGGGCAGGAAGAGAACTATGGGATGAATTCAAAAGGAACAACATAAGAATCATTGAAGTCCCATAGGAACCAGGAGGCAACCCCAAGGAGGTAACAACTGTTAAAAACATCAATGCTGAAAAGTTCCCAGCTGGAAAATGCAGGCCTCCAGATCCAAGAAGCCTGAAGGGTACCAGCTAAAAGAGACCCTAATAAAAAAACTCCAAGATATATCCTAATCAGAACAATGAATACCACAGAGACACAATAGTGGAAGCAGCAAGATCAAAGAGGGAAATTACATACAAAGGAGCGTTTCTTAGTTTCTTAGATTTGTAGCAGATTTATCAGATAAAACACTCTGAACCTAAAGATAGTGGTGGGATATAGTGGGGAAAAATACTCAAAAAGATGAATGTCTCATCAAGAATACTTTACTGGCTAGACTCTCATTCAGATTTGAAGGAATGATACCCAACTTCATGAATAAACAATAGCTCAGGGACTTCAAAGACTCAAAACCAAGTACTAAAGGACCTACTGTAAGACAAGACAAACCCCACAAACACAACACACTTTTACAGAAAGATGGCACAAAACCCCTTAACAGTAATCTCTCTCTGTGTCAATGGTATAAATGCACCAATTAAGAGACACAGAGCAGCCAAGTGGATTTAAAAACTAAATCCAACATTCTGATGCCTACAAAAAAAAAACACATTTGAACAGTTTGAGCAAATACAGACTCAAAGTCAAAGACTGTAAAAACAAATCTTCAAGTAAACAACTCCTTCAAAAAGGTTGGGGTGGCCATATGAGTATCCAGTGACATAGAGTTCAGACTAAAAAATGTTAGAAGTGATGCAGGCAGGACAGGGAAGGCCCCCCCTCGCAAGGCAATGGCAAAAGTCAACCTTGCAGAAAACAGGAAAAACAGGAGTTAAGAAGGCCTGATAAGACCTTGAGGAGCAACGGACCCTGAGGAGATTGGCTCTCCTCATGAAGAAAATTCCTCAAATACCCTAACTTTAGTTATTCAGTCCAAAGAAAACCATTACCACTCTCAATCTCCCTGGTAACCTTCATAGCAACGGACTTTTACCTAAGAAGAAGCCCCACATGGGGGCAGGTTGGAGAAACCCCATAAAAGTCACCTTGAATAAAAGGAAGGGCGCACATATGTTGCCCGAGACCATGTGCTGCTTGCACCCACGTGACCAAGCACATAGCGCCTGAGCACATGTGTTTCCCACATCTCCCTTCTTGAGATGTGTACTTTCATGCTTTTGAGTCTAATGCTGGTATGTGTCTAGGGGCTCTCTCCATCCTTGAAGAAGTCTGTGCTCTCTCTTGAGCGTGTTACTCTCTCTCTCTTTCACCCATTCTCCTTCCACACCTTAAAACCCTCTAAATAAAATCTGTTTTACTTTACTGCTTGTCTACTTCTGAAATTCTTTTCTGCAAGCTAGACAAGAACCCCTCAAAATCCTGGTAAGGCCTGGGACTGGCCTCTCCTTTCCCACAAAGAGCAAATCTTCACTCTAGCCTGAGTCTATGGCTCCTGGAGGAATCATGTGGTGGGGATCAACTCCTGTGCCTGGCAGACCAAGCCGACTTCAGGTGTGGCCTGATGGCCACGTGGTAGGGCTGACAGGACTAGTCTTCCCAGCGGAACCCGGGTGGCAGAGGCGGAGTGGGAGAATGTGACCATCTTTCTCTCCTCACGACTCATGTAAGCCACCTATGGGGTCCGCCAACATCAGAAGGAACAGTGAAGGCCATTTCTTAATAGCCAAGGGATATTTACATCATGAAGAACTCACACAACTAAACATATATGCCCCCAGATATATATATATATATATATATATATATATATATATATATTCGGACAGGTAATGTGTGAAGAAGGGAGACATCCACGACATTGGCAACAATTGCCCAATTTGCCTATTGTCTGTCGTCTACAAACTGTTCACTCGAGTCATCCTGAATAGGATTAGCAGAACACTAGATGAAGGACAACCATGTGAACAAGCCGGATTCCAAAAAGGATTCAGTATCATCGACCATATCCACACGATTACTAAGCTCATTGAGGTTTCTCGGGAGCACAAGATACACTCTGTCTAACGTTCATTGATTTAAAGAAGGCCTTTGATTCTGTTCAGACGGAAGCGGTCATGGAAGCCCTAGCCAATCAGGGCGTACAAACTTAATACTTCAGGATCCTTCGTGAGCTCTATTGCGGATTCACTACCAAGATCTCACCATTCTACAAAGAAGTAATCATCCATATCAAGAGAGGGGTTTGGCAGGGTGATACCATTTCACCAAAACTCTTCAGTGCCACCCTCGAGAACATCATGCGACGACTGGAATGGGAAAGCATGGGAGTGAAGATAGATGGTCGACAACTACACCACCTCCGCTTTGCTGATGACATCGTTTTAATAACACCAAACATCAGCCAAGCGGCACAAATGCTGAACGACTTTGACCGTGAATGTGGAAAGGTTGGACTATAACTGAATCTTACAAAGACAATGTTTATGAGAAACATCCTTGTTCCTGATGCTCCATTCGCTCTCAACGGAACCACCATCTCCGAATGCAACAGTTATATATACCTAGGTCAAGAAATCAACATGATGAATGACCTGGCACCTGAGTTGCGCAGGAGGAAGAGAGCGGCTTGGAATGCCTTCAAGAAGGTTGAAGAAATAGCTAAAAGGACAAAGAACCTCCAGCTACGAGCACATCTCTTTGATTCCACTGTTCTTCCTGCATTAACATATGCCTCAGAGACCTGGACCCTACGAAAACAGGATGAGAACGCTCTTCGGGTCTCTCAAAGAGGAATCGAAAGAACTATGCTTGGAATATCACGATTCACTCAAATGAGAGATAGAATCCGGAGTTCTGATCTTCGTCAATGCTCAAGAATCAGGGACGCTGTCTCATTTGCCAAGACATCAAAAATCAAATGGGCTGGACACGTAATGAGGTTTACAGACAACCGCTGGACTAGAGCCATTACTGACTGGATTCCACAGGACATCAAAAGATCACGTGGACGCCCACCTACAAGATGGTTAGACTTCTTCGTCAAGACCCTGAATGATCGGTTTGAGGCTCTGCATGTTCCTAGAACGAACAGATACCATTGGGCTATGCTAGCATGCAACCGGGATGAATGGAGACGTTACTGGCACCCACTCGAGTAAATCGATGAATAACGGGGATTAAGTGATTAAGTGATATATATATATATATATATATATATATATATAGCTTTTCATTCCCTAAAAGCTGAGGAGTAGTTGATATATACAGGGCTTTTCATCCCCTAAAAGCCAAATTCACATTTTTCTACAGTGCCACCTGGAAACTTTTCCAAGAGAGCCCACATGGTGAGCCACAAAACATACCTCAATAAAACTAAGAAGATAGAAATTGCATTAACTATCTTTTCAGACCATGATGCACTGAAAATTGAAGTAAATCACACCCTGATACAGAGAATCAAATCAAACACCTAGAAAGGAAATAGCTCATGACCAAACAACCAGAGGGTTAGAGAGGAAATCAAGGAAAAAAATCAAAAGATTCCTGGAAGCTAATGAAAATGAGGACACAAGATACCAGAACTTTTGGGACAGAACAAAAACAATGTTGATGAAAGTTTATAGCTCTGCAAGTATTCATCAGGAAGGAAGAAATGGCCCACATAACTAATTTGACTTCACATCTTAGAATATCAGAAAATGACCTTCAAAAGGAGCACAAACCTGGCAGGAGGAAGTAAATAATAAAACTTGGAGCAGAAATTAATGAGGTGGGATCCCCTCCAAAATCCGAAGATCAATTAAACCAAGAGTTGATTCTTTGAAAAAAAAATAAACAAGATTGATAAGCTACTAGCAAGACTCACAAAGAAAATCTGAAGTGAAAAGGGGACATCACAAAAGAAACCATAGAAATTCAAAAGATCATCAGATATTACTTTGAGAGTCTGTATGCCACAAAACTGAGAATCTAGAAGAAATGAATAGTTTTCTGGATTCCTATATTTCTAAGGCTGAATTAAGAAGATTTGGAATACCTGAACAGACCTATCACCATCGAGGACATTGAAATGGTAAACAAAAGTCTTCCCATAAACAAAAGCCCAAGTCCAGATGGATTCACTAATAAATACTTCCAAACCTTTAATGAAGACCTATTGCCAATCCTTTTTCAAGTTTTTCCAAGATATTGAAGAAACAGGAAAACTCCCAGCTTCTATGAGGCAAATATCACCCTAATACCAAAAGCAGACAGACACCACAAAAAAAAAAAACAGAAAATTACAGACCAATATCCCTGATAAACACAGATGCAAAGATCCTCAACAAAATACTAGCAAATAGAATTTAATGACTCATCAAAAAGATTATACACCATGATCAAGTAGGATTCATCCCAAGGATGCAAGGATGGTTCAACGTTTGCAAGTCAATCAACATGACAAATCATATCAATAAAAGAAAAAATAAAAACCATATGGTCATATCATTTAATACAGAGAAAGTCATTTGACAAGATCCAGCATGCATTCATGATAAAAACTCAGCAAAATGTGAGTTGGAGGAACTTTCTTCAATATTGTAAAATACATCTACTACAAGCCCACAGCAAGAATCATTATCAATGGGGGAAAAATCAACCTTCCCTCTAAGATTGGGTACAAGACAAGTTTCACCACTCTTACTACTTCTATCCAAAATAGTATTGGAAGTACTTGCCTTTGCAATTAAGGAAGAAAAAGATATTGAAGGAATCCAGATAAGAAAGGAAGAAATCAAGCTCTCACTAATTGCAGATCTCATGATACTATACTTAGAATACCCTAAAGTGTCTACCAAAATGTTTCTAGAAACAATATATTTGTAGAGTAGAGTGGCAGGGTACAAAATCGATACCCAAAAGTTCATGGCTTCTCTATATGCAAATAATGAAAGAGAAGAAAGTAATATTAAAAAAATCTCATTCACATCCGTACCTCAGAAAATCAATCACCTTTAAATCAGCTTAACTAAGGGGATAAAGCACCTGTACAAAGAAAACTACAAAACTCTACTTCAACAAATAAAAGAAGATAAGAGGAAATGGAAACACACTCCCTGCTCATGGATTGAGAGAATTAACATTGTCAAAGTCAGAGAGACAGAGAAACAGAGGGGAGTGGGGAGGTAGAGGGAGATGGATAGAGAGAAGAAGAGTGCTGCCTTAGAGGTGGGGGGGATAGAAGGGGTGGGGCTGTTGGGAGGCAGTCTAGGGACATTGGGGTAGGCAAATGTACACTAGTGAAAGCAATGGATATTGGAAAATGATACGACCAAAATCCAATCATGAACAACTTTGTAATGGTGTGTCTCACTATGATTCAATTAAAAGCATGATTTTAAAAAAGAGAGAAATTATTTTATTTTTTTACAGATTTTTCAGGTACTTCAATTTCCTTAAGAGTAAAAAACGGAAGAGCTACCAGTCTGTAGCAAATCATAAATATGTATTTCTGTCTTATATAAGAGTAAAGAACAAGTGGTCCTCAATCATGACATATGCTCAGAAAATATATTCCCAGACCAACGACCATATATCACATTAAAGGTTGTGATAATTTGCCTTACTATGCATATCACAGACACAGTGATTTAAAATTCTATATTATTTATTTCATATAATTTCCAATGTCCTTTCTTTTTTGTAGGAACTAAACTAGTGATTAAAATAAAGATACAATAAGTCTGTACATGTTGCCTCCTTTAGGTTAGCACTAGTGTGAGCCATTCAGATACAATAGTGGTTTTCTGTGATCTGTATGTGTCTGGGGAAATGTAGTTTTCAAAAAATTGTTTTTCTTTTGTAACCAGTGTTCTCACATGGGCTGAGAGCATTTATTTCAAAACTTGATTTATCAGATTTATCTGTTAAGTAATGCATGTTCTAAAGATTTTCTCTGTAGATTTTGATTCAGTTCAACTGGGTGTTAAGTAAACTCATGAGATGATTCTTAGGGTCTTCCGATTTTAAAAACATTAGTCGAACCAAGGAGTGATTTTTAGGTACCTGCAACAATGCATACAGCTCATAGGTTTCAAGGGACAGAAAGAAAAGAGGTTCAATCTCTAATCAAATATCTGATCAAGAACTAAAGTGGCATTAGAGAGGGTTAGGCCATACATCACAAATTTTAGTAAAGCATATCTCTCCTCTGAGAAAAAAAATTGCCTATGAAAAATATAAATGTGGTATTCTAAAATTGGGGCAACTGAATTATGAGGGTAAGGAGACTCAGTGAGTCAGAGCTGGGATTGTCAATGTGTTTTTATGAAAAAGAACCCCAGGGAATTCTGATGCAGGTGGTCCATAGACCTCACTTGGAGAAAGATTTTTATAAATTGCTTTTAAGATACATTCCAGGTTTCAGGCTCCTCAATTCTTCCCAGATGAATTCATTCTTCTTTCTCTTACTCTCCAGACTTGTTCCCCAGTTGCCTGGTGTGTGTTTGTGTGTGTGTGCTTTCTCTCCAATAAAGTAATGAGCTTATTTATCAGTGGTTATGTATTCAATTGAGTAGAAACCTTACATAGTAGGTTTTAATGACAATTTGCTGATTGATTCCTTCAAGAAAATATTTATCAAGCTGTGAGTGAGAAGGTTCTGAGCTAAGTGCTGAGTAATTGATATTTGATGACAGATGTTTAGTGTTTGGAGAGAAGACAGGATCCAAAGTGTAGATCCCAGCTTTTTTTATATATGTTCATGGCATTTATGCATATTTCCAAAGCACAATTGATGCTTTGGTTATTTGAGATTATAGATACTTATGAAAGGATGAGGGGTCTAGTTTGCATATAGTTCTCATACTCTTTTTTTGTTATGGATAAATTCTTTGAGCACCACAAATAGGAATGAAGACACAACAAAGCAATGAGATTAGGTTTGGTGGAAATTCCAGTCCATTGTCTTATAGGTATCAGGAATTTCTAAGAAAAATAATTATTTACTTTTATATCATGCACCAGATACAGGTATACGGTTATCACATATTTCGTAGAAACTCAATGAAATAATATTGTAGTCATTTCTAATATTTATTAAGAAAATGTAAGATAGAAAAGTGAAATTACTTGACCATAACCTAGACATAGTTGAGCTGAACTCCAAAAACCACATCTAACACATCACATGATTTAGTTTAAACCACTGGGGAAAGAAAAGATCTATGCAGTGCCTTTTGCAGGCTAATACCAAGAAATATTCAATTCTCCTATGTTCCATATCTTTAGATAATCAGGTATTCTTTCATTATAAACATACTTCTTATCATACTACTCTATTTACTAAAATCTACCAATGAGTTTAATATTCAGTTCAGACTCATTAAGTGGACAACTAAAGCACCACCCTACAACCCCAAATTCGTCAATGGGGTCATCTTTCCTAAGGCAATCTACAGATTCAGTGTAGTTTCTATAAACATAAGAATGCATTATTCAAGTAAAAAGAAAATACTAAAATTCATATGAAAACACAGAATATCTTGAATAGTCAAAGCGGTTCTGAGAAAAGAAGAAAATTTAAACATTATGTGCCTTTACTTCAAACTATATTACAAATGAATAGTAATTTTACTAACCGTGTATCATGTGGTGCCAGAGTAGAACTCAACTTAGCCATATTACTTAGCCAAGAACTAGTTCTTCACCCTTATGCTATTTCTCTGACCCCTAGATATAGATTATACCAATCTGACCATATTCAACTTTGAGGCCTCTTTAAGACCTTTTGAGAACACTGTAGAAGCTTTGTGTCTTTACTAAAATCTATGTTATTTGATTTATAGATGGAAATCTGTTGATAACGTACAGTAAAGAAAATGGATACAAAATCAGAGAGAGTAGGAACAAGGGAAAGTCTCAATTACCTTCTGTAATATATTCAATCACACTTGTCATATCTCAAGTGTGACAAAACTCTTGTCACATCTCATTCATTTTTTTAACCCTTGATAGTGTGAGCATATTACTGAAGGTCCATTTACTTTACATCTGAATGCAGATGGTAACTCCTCAGGAATCAAAGAAATAAAAGGAAAAACGAAGAAAGAAGAAGTACAGTTATAGTTCTGTGTATAAGCTACAAAATACCTACTATACTTTTGGTGTCTAAATATCAAAAAAGAATATTTCATGTGGTGCATGCTAATGAGATAAAATGCGGTTCTGATGAATGTAGCTCAACCTTGGGCTAAAGAGATATTGTAGAGGGTAGTGTCTTGTACTGGGCTGAACTGTGTTTGATCCCTGACACAGTATATGCTCTCCTGAGCACTGACAGAAGTAGTCCTGGGCATAGGGTCAAAAGTAATCCCTGAGCATTGCTGGGTGTGGCCCAAAATACACAAAAAAAGAAAAAATATAGCTCAAACTAACCTAACTATACAGTCACCATGCATATGATGCAAATAATTATAGTAGTCCATATTATAAGATTCCTATAATGTAATATATAATATAAATATAACCTACCCTTAATATTCAAGCCACATTCTCATTTGAATAATTGGTACTCACAATTTTTTTTGGTACTCACAATTTTTTGAGGTAGCTAAAATAGAAAAACATTCTCAGATGAGATTGTTGGTATGATGGAAAATTGCATGTATTTTCACACATACATACACATTAAATCATTGATGTGGATACTATCAAGCTTTCTGTTATCAACTTCTAATTCACTTGAGATTTTCCTTTAACCATTCAATCTTATTTCTCTTAGTTTATCATAGCAAGTCTTAAATAATATAATTTCTGTATCATTTGAAATGTCATTTAAGTTTTTTATTTTAAAATTATGCTATTCTATTGGGAGATAGTATAGCAGTTAAAGTGAATGATTAGCAAGCACTCTACCTGGCTTTATTCCTGGAACCACAAGGTCCCCCAAGCACTGGAGGTCCCCAGCATTTCTGAAGTAGTCATAGTACTCCCAGCACCACAAGGGCCAAACAGTATCATGTATTTGGGCCCCTGCATTGAACAAATGATTTGATTAGGTGAGGACTCCTGGCAATGCTGGGAAGGCCTCCCTCCCTCCCAAAAAATGGTAGGTGGAATGGGAAAAATTTGGCTTTTATTCAAAATGTACTTAAAGTAACTATGATGCTATTTTGCATTGTCATGGAATATCTATATCATATTTGGCAAATTATAAAACAATGTCTCTGATAATTTAAGGAGGATCATTCTTTTCAAACAATATCTTGTTCATGGATCATTATCTCACTTGAGTAATCTTAATTCAAAGAATACTTCTTATTTATCACTAAAATTATATTTAGACAAAGGTATCCTTATTTTTACATCTCTAACAGGAAATTTACAAAGTGGTTCTGAAGATACAGAAAGCTAAAACAAATCTTTGAAATTTCTTAGATATTCCCTTTAGACCTTAGTAGACATAGAATTAAATCCATTCCAGGTGTGTTTGTCTTCATGAGTCTGACGGATTTTCTTTTGAATTGAATTTAATCTTCTTCTTGGCTCCTTCTCATCCCTCATTGGCCACTCTATACATTTTAACTGAGATACCTTAAATGAAGTGAATAAATTGTTGTCCAACCTGGGTTATGTGACTGACACATTTGTTAGTCCTGTTAGACTAGTTCAGGTTCCAGTGAACCTTAACTAGTTATGTTCTGACTTGCTGCTCTGTATTTTTCTTTTTCTTTTTTCCATAAATGTAGTTATTGTCAAAAATGTTAAAACTAAAATAAGAGCTTACTCTAGCAGAGCAGCATTGGGAAACGTTGGCAAATGCCACATTAGGCAAAGGCAGAGTCATGACAGGATATAAGAGGGAAAAGTATCTTGCGCTCCCAGGCTCTCATTCCAAAGACGTGTGAGAGAAGCTTTCGTTTTACTAAGACGGCTGGTAGAAGAAAAGGGATACCAAGTGTAGTATCTGAATTATCTGAGAGACATTTTTAATACTCAGATCTCAAACTCCATCCCAAGATTTGAGATATGGAAACCTTTTGGGGGATTCTCAAGAGGCCTGGGAGCCCCTTCCTATGATCCTCAGCTAATCAGGTTAGCACTCAATTTGAGGGATGAAGAACAGGTGCTGTTCTAAACTTCCTGCAGTACTAGAGATTACCTGGGCTCTCTGCGTTTCTTGAATTAGCAATGAATTAAGACACCTATCTCCTTAACTCTTAGATTTTGATAGTCAATGAATGACCTTTTATTGCATAAGTAAATATCTTTAGATAAAGCTTACTATTTTCTTTCCCTTTCAATCCAGAAAGTTCTAGACAATGCAAAAATTGTTCCCATTCCCGTATTTGAGATTAATTTTTCTAACTGTATTAGTGCTCTCCTGCTCTAGTCTTTGTTATGATGACAGAGTAACCATCCCACAGATAGCTCTGAGTCTCTAACCAGTTGTTGATTTTTCTTTGTGTTGACAGTCAACCATTCGAATCCTAGTTCCTTACCTCTCAGGATGAAGGACAAGAAAAACATATCAACTTTATTTCAGAAAATAAAAATCTAAAAAGTTTTATTTTTCAAGGTCATCCTAGCAACAAAGAGAATGTGGTCAGGAACCGAACTAACAAAAGCTAATATTTCTAGAAAAAAATAGGGAAATTGAAAATGGGATACACATAGGCCTTTCAAATATGTAAATCTATCTTATATTCAGGCAGTGTCTTTTTTTCAATTCTTCCAAGAAGTCATTCTTTCTCATCTAAGGAAACTCTATTCCCTCTACGAACTATGATATGTAGAAATATAAAAATCACTATAGAAATATTATTATTATTCTTGTTGTGTGACCTCGTTCCTCCAGGCAGTATAATTCCATGCGGAGGAAATTCAAATTAATATTGGCACCAGCTCCCCCTCCTTTCCTCCTGCCCAGAGAGCTGGAGAGACTGAGCACAGAGGCCGCCGAGCTTCTGGGCTGTATCATCAACCACCTGGTCTGGGCTCTGCCAGTCTCTCTGGAGCTCATTCCCTCAGGAGACCTGAAAATCTCCAGCATTGGCAGAATTGATGGGTGAGTCTATTTAAAACTGGAATATAAAACTGGAACTTAAAAACCCTGTAGGCTACAGATCTAAAGTCACACAATCCAGTTTATTAGTAACAGAAAGGAATATCTCAACCGGCATCTGCTTAACTCTTGGTTCTATTCCTCACCTGATTCAGAATTCAGGTAACAAAGAACAGTAGGTCAGGTATTCACGTCCTAAAATCTCAAGCTTATTATTATAGTAATTCATAGTCAAATTTATAAAATGAAGGATAATGTTCTGAAGTTGTTTTTCACAGTAGCTAGCATCTGAGCACATACAAATAGTGTTTGAGAGTGCAATTCCCAACACTCAATTGGAATAGATGCCAAATAGTTTTCCTCTCTGTGCAGCCAAAAGGGAAGAGTAATTTAGGCTAACATCCAACATATTTTTCCAGCCTCTTATGGACTCTCAGAGTAACCCCTAGACCATCAACAACCTTGGCGCTAATTTTCCCCTTTGTTAATGCATATCTTTGACTTTGCTTTTATGAATAATTTGCTTAAAATTTGACTTTCTAAGGAAAGTTTTTTTTTGTGCATTACTTACTTCAATATGTAAATGAAATTTTTATCCTTATAAGGAATCAGATGCTTTCTATTTTACAAATTGCACCATTTCCTCAACCCTTTCCTCTCTCCCTTTCTAGTTCATTGCAATTAAGTTAGCTTTGCAAATGCAAAAAAAATGCCAGGTTATCTAGATTTTTGGCATAGTATGCAAAATTCAATTCAAGAATCCCTCTGGTCTTTTGGCAAAGGAAAATCTCAATACATTAGATGATTGAGATAAGGTGACCCCAAGAGACTTGCTGCATGCAGAGTTTATTACTAAATGAACTTGTTTAGTTACTTAGGAATCAATCCAAAATTAAGAAGTAATAATTACACATAGGAGTCACTCCTACCATTTGTTTTAGATTGCTTTTATTTCTTTTTCCAAATTGCTCAGACTTTTTTCACTTCCAAATCAATGTGGGATTCTGCCTGGATAATGGAAAAGCCTTTTAATTTATCACATCCCTCCCTTGGCTGGTCTCCTTACATGTGGACACAGACAGTGCTATGTAATTAACACAGCCGCACATCAAGGCAGACTATGTAACAAACCCACTCACACCACCTCCTTTAATTTTGCTTGCTAATTTTCTCACTAAAAATAAGACTATGAGAATTTGTGAAAAATCTTTGAGAAATTGGAACAGGTGTGGAAGGAGTCTTTGTTGTTTGTTAATTAGTTTCAACATGAAGGAAGAATATAGAAAGAGCAGCAGAGTAGCAGAGTTTGGGTAAATTCTCCACCTCCCATTTTCATGACTTAAGGGCTCTTGATAAAATATATAGACATTTTCTTCTTAGAAGAAATCACCCAGGGGAAGAAAAGGAAGAAAGAAAGAAAGAAAGAAAGAAAGAAGGAAGGAAGGAAGGAAGGAAGGAAGGAAGGAAGGAAGGAAGGAAAAAGGGAGGGAGGGAGGGAGGGAGGGAGGGAGGGAGGGAGGGAGGGAGGGAGGTATCAGACAGCACAATGAATTTTACCAAAGAAAGAAACAGTAATATGAAGCTTTCCCTCCAATATTTCACACTTCTTTATGCTCCTCTTCCCCTTAATTTTTTTCCTCTTAATGTTTTTCTTTTCACATAAGAGTTATGATGACTAGAGAGTCGGGAGCAGGAAAAGTTCTTGCATTTAGTTTTGAAAATGAATAGCTCTTTGGCAAGTTCTGAGTGCCTACCTAGGTTCATGGCCTCAATTCACCAGTTGTCCATGTGCTGTTTGTTCCTACACTTTTATATACTCATTTGGCCATGTTTTTAAGTGTTACCTTTTCCTTTGTGCTCATTAACACTCTGCACAACACACACAAAGGCGCAGATCTATTAGACACACAGTACTTCATGATGATGGTAATGGATAAGCAAAACCATCTAACTTCCAATTTCCACTTCAAATTCCAAAGTCCATCTTGTAGTGTTCACTTTCTTCTGTGTTTTGCTCCTTTAAGTTGATTCCCCCCCCTTTCCCTTTGTTGTTCTTTCTGTGATGATAGAACACACATTTGGTTGAAGTTCTCACACTTGGTTACGATACAAGCCAGGGGTCTCACACTTTAGTTGTGGTGCTTGTGGGTGCTCACTGGGGGGTTGCAGAGATTGCACATAGAAGATCTAACGCTTGGTTGTGACACGAAGGATCTTAAACAATGCAGCTGCTGGGATTGCACTTGGGCAAGTGGATCCATTCCAGGAAGGAAACCATACTCTCACACTTACATGACACTATCCTGCTGTGCTAGAACTGGACCCTACATAAAGTTGATTTTAAAACGCAAATTGTCCCAGGAGCCATTGTTAGCTGCAAACAGTGATTTAAACATATGAAGCACTTTTAAAATCCTCGATTTCTGGAACTTAGTTTCTGGGTTGCAACCCATGAGATGGACTACATTCAGATCATTCAAGGGTCAGCTCTAGGAGTACTTTCAGGCAGCACAAACCCCTTTCTAATATAAATTCGTGGTCAAGGTGAGAACAGCAAGCAAAGATAGTCCCGATCTTCTGAAACGGGGCAATCTGCCCTCTGTGCCGTGATCGTCTCTGCTTTTCTCTCACATCTTGTGAGTGGAAAAGCACGTGCACGTGTATACACACATGTCTTCCTGGGAACACAGTTGTGCCATTTTCTTTTTCTCTCGGGTGACTCAGTGATAAGGACTTTATTTAAAAGTTCAAGGGAACAAAGCTTACCTCCCTTATAGCTAACACACAACATGCTATTTAGAACAAGCTTGATCCAATCACTGCTGACTCTGTTAAATAAAGGATCCCTAATGTGGCCAGTGATCAAACTCACTTCCTCGTTAAGAGCAGGAGCACAAGGAAAGACAGAGCTGCCTTTGTTTTAAAGAAGCTGTGTGAATTCTGCCACAAGTCCCCAGACACCCCTAAGTCCTCTGTTCTGAATGTGTAATTAATTCACAAGAAACCAGGTACCACAGCAGCCTTGGCTTGACAGTGGATTCATTCAGCACCAGCCAGATGTGAACGACTTTCAAAGGAACCAAAAGGGGCACCTAATGCCTAAGGAAGCCCATGCCTGTAACCTCTGGTTTGCAACCTTACCATCACCCAGTAATGACATTTCTAATGTATTTCAATTCACTTTTAACAGTCACAGATGTTTTTGCAAAACCAAAGGTTATTGATTAACCATAGCAGGCAGGAGGTCTCTGAGGTTTTCTCCTTTTGAGTACAGGATAATGTAATAACTACCCAGTAGAGAATGCTTACACTAATTGAATTCTAGTTTTCTTCTTTTTTTTTTTGAAAATGTATAGTCATTTTCAGAGGTTAAAGGAAAATGATTTTTCTTTTTAAAAGTTATAGATACTTTTTTGAGAATTTATGTTATGGAGCTACATCTAACAGTTTTCCATTGAAAAAATTCCATCAGTCTATGAAATTCTCTATAGCAAATTCTAAAATATAGAAGATGCTTTGTTTACCTTTTGAAATGACAAAAAGATGGGACAAAAACTTAATGCAGTATAAGCTAATTCAAGATGAAAAGGTATCTTGACATAAGAATCAATAAAACAATTCATCAGGAATAAATAACAGTTTACTCTCTGAATTTAATGATCAATTATGCTAGAACAGGATAAAGGAGATTGGGTATCTTTAAATTCATATGATAAAATTATATGGACTTCTTACTTTGTCCTAAATTCATGAATAATTGCAGTATTGTTTGACTATTAAAATTCTGACTATTTGGGGCACATTTTTAAAATATCATTTTATAGCAATCATTTTGTGTTCTGCCTAGTCAAAGCATATCTACAATTTTGTATTAAGTGTTGGGCATTTTATTTTAAGAGAGACTTAGTTTGTCCATAAGATGGAAATGGCAGTGGATTTAGAAACTATGTTCATATGGTTCCACACAACTAGAAGAGCTAACTTCTCATACAGTCTTCCGGCAATAGCTAGAATACAGTGTGGTAGCCAGGCCTGAGTCATTTCTCTTTGATTACAATGTGTTGAGTTATAAGGAGTTAACTATCATGTATTGTTAGGCAGTTCTCATTTATTTAAAATCTTTTCTAACTCTCTTTTGTATTATTGGACTTTCAGATTATGATTAATTATATCTCTTCACACATCATTTTGGATTTGAAAGTCTATGACTTTTAAAATATAAATAATTTATCTGTATTTCTCAAAATCAAACATTGAGAAAAGCCTTTAACATGAACAAAGATGACCATCAAATATAGAAACTACTATGATAGCTATAAATTAGTAATTCAAAGACACCATTGTAATTTTTGATAAAAAAACAATAATTAAGAAAATACTCTTCTTATTTTATCGTTAGAGAGACTGATTGGTCTTTGGATATAGTTAGCAAGTTTCTTTGATGAAGCAATGTTGAATCACCACCGGATTTCCTCAGAATTCATCTTCTCCCTAGGGAATTTCATAACCCAAATGAGCTGATGCTGGTAGTTTGAAAATGAGTTGATCTTTTTTTTTTTTTTGTAGAAGTACTGCTATTTATTCAGCCACTGATTAGACGATTCAATTGGGCATAAACTCGACCTTAATTTTTTTAAATTTTATTTATTTTTCTTCTTATATTTATTTATTGAATCACTGTGGGAAAAGTTACTAAGCTTTCAGGTTTAAGTCTCAGTCATACAATGATCAAACACCTTTCCCTTCGCCAGTACTCATTTTTCACCACCAAGAACCCCAGTATACCTCCCCATCCCTCCAAATGCCTGTGAGGCAGATGATTTCTACTTAACTCTTCTCTACATTGATTACATTCACTATTTCGACAAAAGATGCACCATTATTGTTTAGAATTTCTCCCCAAACAATCAGAATTGCTGAAAAGGCATTGTGAAATATTTTGTTTTCTATAGCTAGTTATGAGAATCTGCAAAGAGCCAGATAATTATGAGATTGGTTTCTTTGTGTCTGATGTTATGGCCATGCCAGAGAGCCGCTTGTGGGGGGCAACTCGTGACCTTGGTAGGGTGTGAAGGACGAGCCGGTACCACCCTCCTTCCCATGAGACTGCAGTTTCCCCGTCACTGCCGGCTCATACCTGGCTTTCCAATAAGCTCTGAGCCGGCAGTCACCTTGTATGCAGTCCAGATGCATTTCTGCCAAAAGCTGCTGGGTTTCAAGATTTGTTTCTGAGTCTCTGGTATCATGGCCATTAATCAGCTTGATCAGGAGCCAGAGAGGCCCTTTGTAGGCGGTGACTCGGGGTCTCGTTGGGATGGGGAGAGAGAGTCGGCTCCACCCCCCATGTGGTGAGCACCATATGCCTCGTCACTGCAGGCCCAAACCTGACTGTCCAGAGGCCTCTGGAGGATGGTGGTCACCAGGCCGCCAGGGGAACAGGCCAAGACACGAAACCTATTCCCACCTGGAGTGGCCCAGCGCCAGTAACCTACTGCAGGAACAGGATGCATTTCTGCCAAAAGCTTTTGGGTTCCGAGATCATGGACATTAAGCAGTTCGATCAGGAACCAGAGAGGCCATGCCTCCAATTATATAGCTGAGCCAGAGGTAGTTTGTGGGTGTGTCTCCCACATACCTAACTTTTGGCCATTTACTTTTTTGGTAAACTTTGCCCCAAGTTTTTGGGGTCTGGCCAAAGGCACAGCAGCAATTTTGGGGTATCTGAAAGTCTGGCGTTGCTATCAGGCTGCTGATGCACTCACCTCACCGGTACAGATTGACCTGCTGGCGGCACCATACCCCCCGTGAAAATGAACTGATCTTTGTTTTTAGGAATATTCAAAATATAAATCACGACCTGACAAATGAAAAAATCAATTATTGTTTAGTTGCAATACTAAACTGCACTTTACTCCACTAAATGACATTCCACAAAATATGAAAAAACTCCCGAAGATTTTCCTCTTTCACTTCACTATGTTCTTAATAATTTGAGGGAGAGAGTGAGAGAGTAATATTCAGATGACTTGAAATCAGTCATCTAAGGAAGAAAAAGTGGCAAGAGACTGGAGCAAAAGGATATAAAATTCCAAATAGTAGTCTAACTCCTCAATGTAAAATCCAAGCTTGATTACAAAGTCTTGCACGTCAGCTCTTACCTGCTAAATTTTGCATCTGCCTCTGATATAGATAACAATCTGAAAGACTGTACTTAGAATTTCTACTGAAAAGCAATTTGCTGTTCAACACACCTTTACATTCCTCACACAGCATCTATCTTCTGAATAGGATTCTCTTCAGCTTCTATATAGCAACAATAAAAAGTCAGTTTATAACTTTAAGTAGACATGTATATTACATGTCTATAATGCTTTAATAGTTGCTGAGCCTCAGTGGCAGGAAGCAAATTTCAAATTTCTGATGTCTGTTTCAGAAATGCAGATGTCCCTATGGGGGATGTCCTTGTGCATGTAGATGACTCTTGATGAAAAAGAGAAAAGGAAAGGGAAAAAGAAAGGAACCACATGGAGGCCTCCTGCCACTTGGGTGGGAGCGTTGACAAGCAGTAGCTGTGGTTATTGCCCTGTTAACAGGTTCATCTGTAAATCCATCTTTGGGGAGTCCAGAAGCAAGGTGTAGGGGCTCAAGAAAGAGAGAACTGGAAATGCACCTCGAACAATATACGCTTTTAAAAAGCACATCCATTCTTTCCAATGATGCATCAATGAGAGATGTAAAATTTATGGAGATAGTTATTAGTGAAATAAATGAGCTGCAGTGTAGGGCCCTTACAAAGATCCCTTGCCCCAATTAAAAATATGAATGAGGAGAAAAGCATAGGATAAAAAATTTGATTTATAAATATATAATTTCATGAGATGTATTTCTAAGCATTGTACAGAGTCAATATTCTTTGTACTTCAGATGCTGCAGCCAATTAGTCTGGCTATGTGGAAAGAGAAATGAAAAATGAGAGAACAATGAAATGAAGTTTTGCCAAAGGACCCTGGAAAGAGAACAAAGACAAGGAAATGAGAAAATTAATAGTCACAGAGCAGTAGTAATATAGTGGCAAATTTCCAAGAGAAAGTTAAAGATAATAATCCAGAATTTTTCAGCATTTATTTTGTTTAAGAATATCCGAACTACCCTTATTAAAAGGTTTCTAAAATACATACAAATAGGTAAAGCAAAAGAGCAATATAGAGCCATTTATCTCCATGAGTAAATGTACACATAATTTTTTCTAATGTCACTGAATTGGATAATGGTATAGTGAAATCTAGAAATGACATAACCTTTTAAGATTTTAAATTGCAATTCAGAGAATCCAATAGTAAAAATAAAAATCTTCTTCAAATTAGAAACTGTATTCTTCTCCTTCTCAGTCTTCATCTCAAAAACATGGGGCCTTTGTTATAGCCCCTAGTAAACGCAGCATGTTCTCAGAGCACACCCTGTGAGTCAAGATGAAATCAATGAGTTCCCTGGGTCAGTAGCTACTCCTTTACAAAATGACCCCCAAATACCAAGTTACCTTTAACAAGGGGCTTGGGGATCAATTGTTTATTTGAAGTGGTTGTAACTGAACTGAAGCTTTATGTACACATTAAATAAGAATTATGGAACAACTCCAATTTCAGTGATTTTTTCCCCATTTATACCTCACAACTTTTTTTAGAAAGTCACAGAAATCATCTCCCCATTCTGGAAGTACCAGTGACTAGAGGAAATGAGTCATCAAGAAAATTTATGATCTTTCCTATAACCGGCATTGCATGAACATAGTAATCCTTTGTTATCCAGTCTGCTCAGTGCCCGAACTCCAGGACCTTGATGCAACATCATTAAAATAGAATTTCTGTGAACTTATACCCTGCTTAACATCCTCATATACTTTTACTTCCTTGAAGTCTGTACATTAAGCAACTGTTTACTTTTTAAAAAACTTTTTTAAATGATCTAATCAAACTAACTTAGAAAGAAATAAATTTCTTTAATAAAAGTTCCTAATTTTTAAGAGCTATTAATCTGTAGAAGAAAAGATTATCCCCAAATAGCTGAAATGCTCAAAGTATGCTAAGATTCACAAAAGAGATCCAAAGTCATAAAAGAGAGTGAGAGAATTCAAACTAGGAGTTTTTGTTTATTTATTTTTATGACTAGAAACATCTGGATCAGTGTAGGAAAACTTCTAACTAGGTGGGGTTCATGAAAACTGGCGATTTTTGAGAAATTGGTTAAATATATTTAGAGAACAATGTTTTCAACTTATTTCTGGAAGGGATATTAAAAATTTTAAGAAATCTAAACAGTGGTTAGTGTGACATTTAAAAAACAGTCTTTATTATATATTTATAAAAATTCACTGAATGCACTTCTAAGCACATTACGTATTATCCTAAATATTCCCTTAAATGTAATTTAAACTGATTGGGAGTTGAGGGGTGTCCTCCAGGCTCAGAGCACCGTATAACCTTTCACATCCTGTCTTCTTGTAAACACCCCAATATAAAGCTCTTATCCTTCACACCTTGGAACATTCGACAAGGCCTGGCCTTTTGTCTACCACATTATTTATCATATAGCTGTGATCCATTGACAATTCCAGACACCGCACATGGGGAAAGAAGTTTCCAAAGTAACACATCAATGTTCCTATAAGCAGCAGGAAACCTCATTCTGTGTGTGAATACTTGCTGAGTCAAACTCTGGTTTGGTGGAAATATTTGAAGGGTGAATCCAATTCAATGCTTTATAAGTCATCTGACTCACTCAATGAAGAACATGCATTGAACATTGTTCACAGTCCTGGCAACACTAGTCCATTATTTACCCTCCTGAAGACATTAAGTTCCAAACTGTTAGCATTATCACTATTTATTACATTACAACTGTTAAGATACTTTGTTGTCCCTTGTCATTTATCAAGAGTCAGTGATAAAATTCATTTTCTATCATGGAGTGCAGTGGCAGCTGTGCCCAGCTTCTAAATTGCATTGGTCAGCAGAGACCACAGGAGAGAAGTCAAACAAAGCCTTTGCCAGTCTCTGGCCTTTTCTTGCCCCTGCACAGGGTGAGAAAACTGAACCTATTCAAATTCTAACAGTTTCTCTACCCCCAGTCTTCTTCATTAGGCGAAGGTGCCAAACCAAAGCCCTATGTCAACACTTGGACCTGCCTGGAGACAGAAGGTTATAAAAACCCATCGCTGCTGCGCCATTTTGAGAGGCCTGTCTCACCCCTTAGCGGACTGTCCTGGCTTTGAATGTTTACATGTTCCTTGGCTTAGAGAAATAATTGGCCTTTTATATGTTCTGTTCTGTTGCATAATCTTTTGCATGTCCCAGAGCAAGAACCCAGCAGCCGTGGATTTTTTCCCACTGACAATTCTGCACAATTGTACATACATGTGCATACCACACACATAGTTCAGTTAAGCAAGGTCAGCTACCGGTGACTCATTTTTCCTAAAGGGTGAATATCTACCTTATTATATAGATCCATAAAGATTTAAAATATTTTAGTCCACTTCTAGAGAATAAACCTCAAGTTTTAGTTTGGAAAATAAATTCTCCAAGTATTTTCACTGATTCTGTTGAGCTACCTTCAGTATACATTTTGCTTTTACCTGGTAATGGTTAATCCTATAACCATTTTCTTTCTTTCTTTCTTTCTTTCTTTCTTTCTTTCTTTCTTTCTTTCTTTCTTTCTTTTTTCTTTCTTTCTTTTTTCTTTCTTCTTTCTCTCTTTCTCTCTTCCTCTCTTCCTCTCTTCCTCTCTTTTTCTTTCTTTCCTTCCCTTCTTCCTTCCTTTTTTCCTTCCTTCCTTCCTTCCTTCCTTCCTTCCTTCTTTCTCTTTCACTCTTTCTTTCCTTCTTTCTTTCATTCTCTCTCTTCCTCTCTTTCTCTTTCTTTCCTTCCTTCTTTGCTTCCTTCTTTCTCTTTCTTTCCTTGCTTCTTTCTTTCTCTTTCTCTTTCTTCCTCTCTTTCTCTCTTTTTCTTTCTTTCATTTTTTCCTTTATTGCTTCCTTCTTTCTTTCTCTCTTTCTCTTTCTTTCTCTCTCTTTCTTTCTCTTCCTCTCTTTCTTTCCTTCCTTGCTTCCTCTTCTTTCTTTCTTTCTTCCTTCCTTCCTTCCTTCCTTCCTTCCTTCCTTCCTCCTTCCTTCCTTCCTTCCTCCTTCCTTCTTTCCTTCCTTCCTTCCTTCCTTCCTTCCTTCCTTCCTTCCTTCCTTTCATTTTTTTTCTTTCCGTGTTTCTCTCTCTCTCTCTCTCTCTCTCTCTCTCTCTCTCTCTCTCTCTCTCTCTCTCTTTCTTCCTCAGCACTGCTCAGCAACTGCTTCTGGCTTTGTGCTTCCTGCTGTACTTGGGAAATCATGTGATGCTGTGGATTGAATCCGAGTTTCTTGTATGGAAAACATGTGCTCAGTCCATTGAGCTATCTTTAAGATCCTCTCATTTAGTCCATTAATTTACCTGGGACTAAAACATACATTTCTGAGTTGCTTGGTAGATCTTTCAGTTGTGTCTACTTCAGTGATATGGAATCAAGTTATGACACAACAGGGAATAACAGAGTCAAAGAGGACTGGTCCTTCCTTAAGTTGCTACATTACATAATTGGAAAAGAATGAGATGCATAAGTATCCCACTTAGGAAAGAAATTTTTAAAAGATAAGTATAATTACAACACTATGCCTCTATTTCCTTTCTTTTTCTTCTTTGTTTTTTTTTTAAATTTTATTTTGGGATCACACCTGGTATATCTTAAGGTACAAAAATTGTTTTTTCCCTATGTTATAGTCTACATCAGGTGCTTCTATTTTAAAAAGATGTGGAACTAATTCTTACGTTTTATTTAGGTAGAAAATGAATTGTCAATTAACAAGGATGTATATCATGTACAGAAACACATTGGCATTACAATTCAGGTCTTAAATTTAATATTAAACTAGCAACTAATCAATGGTTATTTTTATGAACAAAAGGTGAATGAGGTAGCTTAGAATTTTTTTGTCTACAGACATGCATTTTATACAGTGTATTTTTTCCACCTTGTGATAGTAGCTATTCTTATACTTATTTTACTAATGAATAGGAAATGTAGACTCAAAAGAATTAATAACTACCCTGAGGTTAGAGATATATATGTAGCAGAGCAGGAATTTGAATTTTAGTTAGTTTCAAAATCCAAGATTTTTTCAAAGCCCTAAACTTTCCTTTATATCCCTGTTGAGTTCATATTGCTCAAATGCATAGTGGTAAACCCAAAACCCAGGAATGGTAGGAGTGGAAATGACCCCACGTGATCCAAATTAATGTATTTCCTTCCTGGAAGCTCAAATAACCCTAGAAATCCCAGTGATCCTAAGCATTTGAAGATGAATTCACTTATTATGTGATATATTTGCATTAAATAACTTATCAAATAATCATTCCAACATGCTGTATGTGGCAAGCATTACTGCCCCCAGGAGAAGTAGCACACAAATGAGAGAAAGTGTCAGAGCTCTTGTGTTGTAACAGAGATATGGAAAAGGAGGTTATGCAGTAGCACCTACTTAAGCTTCAATGTTTGATCAGTAGTCAGAGAGCAGTTTGGTCACTTAATGCCACAACTATGATTCATAGAATCATAGTCATGAAACGAGTTTTCTCAGTCACAAGTTCCAGTAAGTCTCTCCAATTAGCCTTTTCCTCCCCATCCAGTCTGTGTTTGGGCCCTTCTAATTGGTTCTCTAACACTGGTCTTTTAAACTTTATGTATGTGGCTTGCTAAAGTATCTGCAAGTCTTTTTCTTAGAAACTCCTTTCCCTTTCCTTATTTTATTGCTTCCTCCAGTAAATACAGGACTACATTTAACAGCTGGGATTCTTCATCAAGACAACATAGACATCAGGTATTTAGTATTGCAATCAATTGCCAAAATACTTATGTATCCAGCTGAGTCCAACAAGTTTCATTACTATATAATCCATCAGAGTTGTGGAACTAAAATGCCACTGAACTTATCTCCAGTCATTATGGGTAAACTTGCTCTTATAAGAAAGAAAAATGTAATCTCAGTTCTATATACATTCATTTATTTAAAAAATATTAATTAGTGCTCACTGGGGTTCAGGTAGGATGATTGTGAACTCAGAAAGCATTCAGCAGTGATTTCTCTAGTCAATTAAATACACTAACGCAGGTCACACACAAAATGTCATAAAAAAATACAGGACGCTACTGAATACATTGTAGAGGCATGCCACAACATAAATAATGAACAGGAGTAAGTAGGTAAGGGTAGTGACAAAGAAGAGAAGAGAAATCAAAGGCAGAAGAAACGTGTGAAATACTAAACAAGGAGAACACAGTTTAATTACAGACTCAAGAATGCTGAGCAAATTTGAATGTTGCTTTAAGGGTTTTAGGTGACAAGGTGAAGCTGGGCAAATCGACATAGGTGAAGCTCATTCAACATAGTTAAGTGGAAGTTTAAACTTCGTCTCAGACAGAAAGAAAAGGAAAAGTTAAAGCAAGCAATTAAATGGTAATATATTCATTTTAAGACATGCTTGTCAAATTTCAAATGCATAAACATTAGAAAAAAAATTAATGTGTTCTCCAAATAAAGGGTGTTTGGAGGATCCTCCCAGGAGGGGAGATGCATGTCGAAAGTAGACTATGGACTGAACATGTTTGCCACTCAATGCCTCTTTTGCAGACCACAACACCCAAAACGAGAGAGAGAACACAGGGGATTGCCCTGCCACAGAGGCAGGGGGGGATGGTGGGATGGGGGTGGGGGGGATATTATCCATGGTGGTGGAAAATGGGCACTGGTGGAGGGATGGGTATCTGATCATTGTATAATCAAACCCAAGCACAAAAAAATTGTAAATCTACAACCGTACCTCATGGTGTTTCACTAAGAAAAAAATAAAAATAAAAATAAAAATAAAAATAAAAAAAACTAAGAATAAAATGAAAAAAAATTAATGTGTTCTTTTGGCCTAGAGAGACAGCTTAAAGAACTGGAATGGCTGGCTGGCATGCCCAGGACCCCAGGTTAAATTGCTGGCACTGTGTGGCCTTCCATGCACTTCCAGATATACTCCTGGTGGCTCCCCAAACTGCTGAAGAACCCCACCCACCCCAATAGTTTCTTAGTCCCTATTTATCAACAGTATAAATAGAAGATATGAAATGGATCTTTAGAATCTATTGGCTTTTCTAAGAGACTCAATGCTTCTGATTCAAGGACCACACTTGGAGTAGTATTGTTTGATAGAATTCACTCAAGCACTCTGTAAAATATGCCAGAAAGGGCAAAACTGAGAACAAATTGCTGATGTAAATTCAAGTTGTCATTTGTTCATTTATTCATATGTTCATTCATCCAACAATTGTTTATTTTGTAGCACTCTATACCCAAATTATATCATGAACACTGTTGAAATACAAAAGAACAAACAAAAATATCTGTTTTCATGTAGCTTCCAAATAAGCAAGAAACTAAACAAAAAAGAATCTAATAAAGTGTATTGGTTAGTCATGAGTGCTATGAAGGAAACTGAAGGAGAATAAAGAGAACGGAGATAGGGTAATAGAGTTGCCAAAAAAGATTTCCCTTGAGAAATATTACAGCATTTATCTTGCATGGGGACAACCCCAGTTGCATTCCCCAGCACCCCATATGATCCCCACGGCCCTGCCAGGAGTGATCCCAGATTGTAGAGCCAGAAGTGAGTCCTGAGCACTGCGACATGTTGCTACCCCCAAAACAAACAAAAGATCTCCCTGAAAAATGTGCCATTGAACCAGAGTTCGTAGAGAAGTGAGAAAGAGATTTATGGAAAGAAGGAAGAGATTTTCAAGTAGAAGATTAGCATGTGCAAATATACATAATTGGAAGCATGTCTGGTGTTTAAGGGAAAAATTGCAAGAAAACCAGCAAGGATCAACAGAAATAATTGTATAGAAGAAGCTACCAGCCAGGAAGGAAGAGACCATGGGAAAGACTGGGATTTTTGTTTTATGTGAGCTTAGAGGTGAGAGGAGAAAGATGATATAGATGGTATGGTATTCTGTTTGAAGAAAATGAAGATTGTTTAAGGATTCCAATGTAAAGAATGGGGCAAAGAGAGGGAAAGTGATATGAAGTGGAGATATTGAGTATGTGTGAATTCAGTTGCCATTCTACCTGGCTGCATAAGGTTTATTTATTTATTTATCTTTTTCTGAATTAGGTACAGCTAAAGAGAACAATGGCAGATGGAAGTAACAGTTTATAAGACAGATGTTCTAGTTTAAAAGTGAGAAGTTGCAACAATAAACAAACTTAACTGTAATCATCATAGAATGGGACTTTATTTGTGAAGTATGTATATTATAGGCATACATTTCTGTTTATTGCAGGCATGACTATCTTATTCATGGATGCCAATTTAATTCATTAAGTCTAAACCAAGCACTTATAGGCTTTTTCCTACATGGTATATTATCCAAAAAATCATTTGTCTTTGGATATCAGTAGAGCTGTATTTTTGTTGACATTTGAGTGTTTTGTCTCCGTATTAAGCCCACTCAACCAGCAAATCCCTGTAGGTCTGGACTGCATGGAAAATGGAAAGATATGATGTTCTCACTTATTCTCTGATTTGTTGGACCCTAGTTCCTCCTGCAATGAGAAACTGGTGCAGACACTGCCAATACTAAAGAAAATCTCTGGATTTTCTTTATTATACAGACCCCTCAAGAGCAGGAATAAATAATAATCTCAGTCTATCAGAGATGCAGGGGGCAATATGTAGTGATGAGGGCCATAGAGCAGCCTCTGGAATCACTCAAAATGCAACTTTCTACTTAAGTCTGTCACTCTGGGCAAGCCATAGTGACTTCTTTTGGGTTTGATTTTCTCATATATTAAAATAAGGGGAGTAGTATCTAGACTATAGTGTAGTTACAAATAACAATATCTAAAAAGTTAGAAGAGTGCCCTGTTCATTTAAAGCTTTACTTGGTTTAACTATTAGTTTTGTTGTTCTAATTAATAAAATAATTACGTCTTGGTGAAAAATAAATAACATAAATGGAAGATTTGTGAGAGATAGCCTATACTTAAGGCAACTAATCAGTGGGTGGATGGGGATATTACAATATCAGGAGTGGAAAATATATATTGAAAATTTATTTTAACATTAAGATGTTGTGTAGTCTTTCCACATTGGCTTGAAATTATGTTACTTCAGGAGATTTTAAAAAGATGGGAGGAGGAGATTTTAAAAATATGGAGGTAATAAATACCAGAAAGTATGATTAACAAGAATCAGGTTCTATATAATTCTAATGACAGTATCTTAATTAGCCTTCTACTCTGTGTAGAAAAACACTTTGAATGTGAGATGAGGACTACTTCCTGTGCTCAAAGTAGGATTATAAATAGGGCTACAAAGTTAGAGTTGAGAAGATTTTTTCCTTGAGGACATGAATCCACTATCATTCAATCTGTCAGCTGGTTGCAAATGAAACTCTCAGACAGTCACCACGTCTCTTGTTTGATTGGCCTATAAATGACAGTGGAAATAAAACTTCACAATTACAATTTGGCGAATCCAGCCAGAGGTGGAGTATACTCTGGCAAGCTGAACTTGAATAGTGAAAATTTCCAGTAAGTCACTTGGCCAATGGAACTCTCTTTGCCCAAAGTTGGCTGCTTCTCATAGCATTTGGTCAGAGAAACAGCTAGGGTAAGTTAATACATATATCTATGTAGCCACTTCTGCATCTGTCAATGGGGAAAGGTGCTTTGGGATATGTATTCAGAACTTCCTTCTCTTCCATGTAGTCTTCATTTTACTATGGTCTTGAGTATGTGTTATGAATGCTCTTTTTTTATTTTATTTTTTTTATTAGTGAAATACCATGAGGTACAGTTGTAGATTTACAATTTTTGTGCTTGGGTTTTGATTATACAATGATCAGAGACCCATCCCTCCACCAGTGCCCATTTTCCACCACCATGGATAATATCCCCCCCACCCCCATCCCCCCATCCCCCCCTGCCTCTGTGTTCTCTCTCTCCTTTTGGATGTTGTGGTCTGCAAAATAGGCATTGAGTGGCAAACATGTTCAGTCCATAGTCTACTTTCGACATGCATCTCCCCTGCTGGGAGGATCCTCCAAACACCCTTTATTTGGTGTTCCCTTCTCTATCTGAGCTGCCCTTTCCTCTAGAATGCCTGGCTGGCCACTAAGCTATGGAGTAATCCTCCTGGTGCTGATCTCAGCTATTCTTGGGTATTAATCTCATATTTTTTTACTTTATATCCCCCAGATGAATGCAATCTTTCTATGTCTATCCCTCTCTTTCTGACTCATTTCGCTTAGCATGATTCTTTCCATGTTGTACCACTTGTATGTAAATTTCATGACTTCATCTTTTCTAACAACTACATAGTACTCCATTATGTAGATGTACCAAAGTTTCTTTAACCAGTCATCTGTTCTTGGGCACTCAGGTTTCTTCCAGTTTCTGGCTATTGTAAAGAGTGCTGCAATGAACAAACAAGAGCAAATGTCACTTCGACTATACCTTTTTGCCTCTCTGGGATATATTCCCAGGAGTGGTATTGCTGGGTCAAATGGTAACTCAATTTCTAATTTTTTGAGAATCGTCCATACTGTTTTCCAGAAGGGCTGAACCAGTTGACATTCCCACCAACAGTGGAGGAGTGTCCCTTTCTTGCCACATCCACGCCAGCACAGGTTGCTTTTGTTCTTTTGAATGTGGGCCAGTCTCTGAGGTGTGAGATGGTATCTCATTGTGGTTTTGATCTGCATCTCCCTGATGATTAATGATGTAGAGCATTTTCTCATGTGCTTTTTTGCCATTCGGATTTCTTCTGTGAGAAAGTTTCTGTTCATTTCATTGCCCCATTTTTGGATGGGGTTGGATGTTTTCTTCTTGTGGAGTTTAACCAGTATTTTGTATATCCTGGATATCAACCCCTTGTCAGATGTGTATTCGGCGAATATCCTTTCCCATTCTGTAGACTGTCTTTGTATTTTGGTCACTGTTTCTTTGGAGGTGCAGAAGCTTCTTAGTTTAAGATAGTCCCATTTATCTATCTCTGTTTTCACTTGCTCAGCCAGTGGTGTGGCATCTTTGAAGATACCATTAGCTTCAATGTCATGGAGGGTTTTGCCAACTTTGTCTTCAATGTGCCTTATGGTTTCTGGTCTGATGTTGAGGTCTTTAATCCATTTTGATCTTACTTTTGTACATGGTGTTAGGCAGAGTTCTGAGCCCATTTTTTGCATGTAGCCGTCCAGTGATGCCAGCACAATTTGTTAAAGAGGTTTTCCTTACTCCACTTCACATTACTTGCACCTTTATCAAAGATTAGATGATCATATAATTGAGGGGAGATGTCAGTGTATTCAACCCTGTTCCACTGGTCTGCAGTTCAGCCTTTGTTCCAGTACCATGCTGTTTTGATTATTACCGCTTTGTAGTAAAGTCTGAAGTTAGGGAGGTTGATTCCTCCCATTTTCTTTTTCCCAAGAATTGCTTTAGCTATTCGTGGGGGCTTATTGTTCCATATAAATTTCAGGAGTGTTTGCTCCATTTCTTTGAAGAATGTCATGGGTATCCTTATAGGGATTGCATTGAATTCATACAATGCTTTCGGTAGTATTGCCATTTTGACAATGTTAAGTCTCCCGACCCATGAGCAGGGGATATCTTTTCATTTCCTCATGTCCTCTTTTATTTCCTGAAGTAGCGTTTTGTAGTTTTCTTTGTACAGGTCCTTTACTTCCTTAGTTAAGCTGATTCCTAGGTACTTGATTTTCTGGGGCACAATTGTAAATGGGATTTTTTTTTCATGTTGCTTTCTTCTCTCTCACTGTTTGCATATAGGAAAGCCATGGACTTTTGGGTATTGATTTTATAGCCTGCAACTTTACTATATGAGTCTATTGTTTCTAGGAGTTTTTTGGTGGAGGTTATTTGGGTTCTCTAAGGATAGTAGCATATCATCTGCGTATAGTGAGAGCTTGATTTCTTCCTTTCCTACCCGAATGCCCTTATATCTTTTTCTTGCCTAATCGCTATTGCAAGTACTTCCAGTACTATATTGAACAGCAGTGGAGATAGTGGGCATCCTTGTCTCGTCCCTGATCTTAGAGGGAAGGCTCTCAGTTTTTCCCCATTGAGGATGATGCTTGCTGTAGGCTTGTGGTAGATGGCTTTAATTATGTTGAGGAAGGTCCCCTCTATACCCATTTTGGCTAGGGTTTTCATCATAAAGGGTGCTGGATCTTGTCAAATGCTTTCTCTGCATCTATTGATATAATCATATGCTTTTTATCTTTTCTTTTGTTGATATGATGGATTATGTTGATTGATTTTCAAATGTTAAACCATCCTTGCATCCCTGGGATGAATCCTACTTGGTCATGGTGTATGATCTTTTTGATGAGTAGTTGGATTCTATTTGCTAGTAGTTTGTTGAGGATCTTTGCATCTTTGTTCATCAGGGGTATCGGTCTGTAATTCTCTTTCTTTGTGGTATCTCTGTCTGCTTTTAGTATCAGTGTGATATTTGCTTCGTAGAAACTGTTCGGAAGTGTTTTTGATATTTCAATTTCGTGGAAAAGCTTAAACAGGATTGGGAGTAAGTCCTCTTTAAAGATTTGGAAGAATTCACTAGTGAATCCATCCAGGCCACGACTTTTGTGCTTGGGGAGACTTTTTATTACCATTTTAATTTCCTTGATGGTGATAGGTCTGTTCAGGTATTCCAGGTCTTCTTGGTTCAGCCTTGGGAGTCTGTAGGAGTCTAGGAATTTATCCATTTCCTTGAGGTTTTGATGTTCCGTGGCATAAAGCTTCTCAAAGTACTCCCTGAGGATCCTTTGAATTTCTGTAGTTTCTGTTGTAATGACCCCCTTTTCATTTCTGATTTGGTTTATTAGGGTTTTTTCTCTCCCTTTCTTTGTGAGTTTTGCTAGAGGCTTATCGATCTTGTAATTTTCTTGAAGAACCAGCTCTTGGTTTCATTGATCTTTCGGATTGTTTTTTGGGTTTCCATCTCATTAATCTCTGCTCTGAGTTTTATTATTTCCTTCCTCCTGTTCGGGTTGTGCTCCTTTTTTTGGTCCTTCTCCAAGCTCTTAAGCTGTGAGGTTAGGTTACTTATGTGAGCTCGCTCCTCCTTCCTGAGGAATGCTTGTAGAGCTATAAACTTTCCTCTTAACACAGCTTTTGCTGTGTCCCATAAGTTTTGGTAACTCATGTTCTCATTTTCATTCGTTTCTAGGAATCTTTTGATTTCCTCTTTGATTTCCTGTCTAATCCACTCGTTGTTCAATAGCGCACTGTTTAATTTCCAGGTGTTTGATTTAGTTTTCTGTTTTTGTGTGTGATTTACTTCTAATTTCAGCGCATTATGGTCTGAGAAGATTGTTGATACAATCTCTATCTTCTTAATTTTATGGAGGCATGTTTTGTGGCTCAGCATGTGGTCTATCTTGGAGAATGTTCCATGGACGCTTGAGAAGAATGTGTATTCAGCTTTTTGTGGATGAAGTGTCCTGTATATATCTACTAAGTCCCTTTCTTCTATTGTTTCCCTCAGATGAAGTATGTCCTTGCTAAGCTTGAGTCTGGTTGATCTATCAAGAGGTGACAAAGCGGTGTTGAAGTCTCCCACTAGTATTGTGTTGCTATTGATGTCTTTTTCCAAATCTATGAGTAGTTGTTTTAAGTATTTTGCTGGTCTCTCATTAGGTGCATATCATTTATTATTGTAAGTTCTTCCTGTTGTACAGATCGTTTGATCACTAAGAAATGGCCTTCACTGTCTCTTATGACCTTCTTCACTCTGAAATCGATGTGGTCTGATATTAGGATGGCTACCCCAGCTTTTTTATGGGAGCTGTTTGCCTGTAGGATTGTTTTCCAGCCTTTGACTCTGAGTCTGTTTGCTTTGACTATTGAGATGTGTTTCTTGCAGGCAGCAGAATGTTGGGTTCAATTTTCTAATCCATCCTGCCACTCTCTGTCTTTTAATTGGTGCGTTTAGCCCATTGACATTGAGAGAGATTATTGTTATGGGATTTTGTCCCATTGTTCTGTTGAAATTTGATGTATTTGAGGGGCCTTTTTTGCCTTAAAGTAGCCCATTTCGTTGTTCTTGTAACCATGGTTTTGAGTCTATGAAGTTCCTGAGCTGTTGTTTGTCTGTGAAACTGTGTGTTGTTCCTTCTATTATGAATGAGAGTCTCCCTGGATAAAGTATTTCTGGGGAGGCATTTATTTCATTGAGTTTTTTCACTATGTCCCACCACTGTTTTCGGGCTATGAGGGTTTCATCGGAAAAATCAGCTGTGAATTTTAAGGATGCTCCTTTGTAATAGATTTCTTTCTTCAATCTTGCTGCTTTCAGAATTTTGTCTCTGTCTAAGGTTTTGGTCATTTTGATCAGAATGTGTCTTGGGGTTTTTTTATTCGGATTTCTTCTAGCTGGTACCCTTCGGGTCTCCTGAATGTGTTCACAAGTTTTCTTCAGCTCTGGAAACGTTGTAGCAATGATGTCTTTGACAGTTTCTTCTTCATCAAGCTTTTCTTCCTGTACCTCTGGGACTCCAATAATTCTTGTGTTACCCCTCTTGGCTTCATCACAATCTTCTCTTGCCATCTATTCCCGAATTGTGAGTCTCTTTTCCATTTTCTGCTCTTTTCTGGAGAGTCTCTGAACTTCATCTTCGAGCTCACTGATTCTGTTCTCAGCAGCTGTTACTCTGCTGCTGAGGCCTTCCACTGAGTTTTTCAATTCGCCTATGAGATTTCTCAGGTCTGACATTTCCGATTGCATTTTCCTCATTTCTGCCTTCAAATCCTCTTGTCTTCTATTGGCGTTGCTTTCCATTGTTTCTTTTAGTTCCCCAAGCATCCTAAGTAGCTCCCTTCTGAATTTCTTGTCAGAGAGGTTGTCTAACACTACAGTACTTTTGGTGTCATCTGGGCTAGACTCTTCAATAAGAAACTTTGGTGGACTTTTGCGTTGCTTTACCATTGTGACAAGTGTGGTTTAATCCTTCACGTTCACTGTTACTATTCTGCTTGATATGCATTGTGAGTTAAGATAGGCTTATGAGTTATGAATGCTCTTTAAAATTGGGAATAATCATGGAATTTTACCCAGGATCTATTAATCAATTTTTCTTCTCTCTTTGGACACTTTTGTGCGTTTCTTCCTGGAAAAATAAGTGCACTGAGATAGAGATGTTCTTATCAAAAAGATACTTTAACAACTTTTGAGAACTATGCAAGTTAAAGTTCAGTTAGAGCCTGAAGTGGAAATTATATTTAGATCCGGTTTAATTTGTTGACAAACAGGACAAGCTAAATCATTACTGGAGACCAGAACAATGCAGAGGTGTTTTCCTACCCACTGCAAGACACCCTCTAGCCTATGCCTTTGAGACAGTTCAACTGAATGTTTCAATTATGTGACATTTGTGTGTGTATATGTGTGTGTGTGTGTGTGTGTATGTGTTGTGAGGGCAAACAAAAAATCATATATCAGTGGATCTGGCAGTCTGATAGTTGTTCTATACTCTAAGATTTCTAAGATTTACTTGAACTTCAATATATGTTGATTATTTCTCTTCAGTCTGTTATATACATTGTGTTAATTTTGGATGAACAAGCAAAAATATATTGATCTATTTGATCACAATTAAGTTAGAAGGCATATGTGTGTTATTGGGACAATGGGGAAAAATGGCGAGTTTCAATCTAAATTTCTTATTGGGAAAGACTAAATGAATAAAAAGGTAAAGATAAAAGAATAATTCTTTTCTAGCAAGCAATATTTATAAAATATAAAATCATATCTTCACAATAATTATTGCCTTTTCTATAATATTGAAAATTTCTTTATGGTTTTAGTGACTGCCAAGGGCTCTGTTGAGTTTCAAAAACTGTGCTAAAATATTTTTAAACTAGTATATATAGTTTTCTGAAATCTTTTATTGTTGATTTTCTAAGGCACAATTGTGACTGTAATTGTTTTAATTTCTCTACTATTTTATTGTTTGTATACAAAAATATTGTGAATTTCTATAAATTACTTTATAACCTTACTGTATGTTTTTATTATTTTATTAAAAAATTAAAACCTGTGAGAAAAAACTTCTGAGAAATCAAAATTTCAAGGAAGATAAAACAATTTACAATTTCTTTCTTTTTTTTTTTCTTTTTTGGGTCACACCTAGTGATGCACAGGAGTTACTCCTGGCTCTGCACTCAGAAATTACTCCTGGCAATGATCAGGGGACCATATGGGATGCTGGGAATCAAACCCGAGTCAGCTGCGTACAAAGCAAACGCCCTACCCGCTGTACTATAGCTTCAGCCCCCTAAAACAATTTCTTAGTTGGTTGGCTAAAGGGAAAGTAAATAGGGAAGTTCTTAGAAGTAGGCTTCCCATAATTCCATTGTTAAGGTATTAATATTAATTACTTTCTCCACTTATGGAAAGAGAAATACATATCAATTAGGCTTATTTGGTGTGTACAAACCTCAAAAGTCACATAAAAATAAAGCTTAACTTTCTTAATGCATATGTGAATAAAATATGGGTATCCTAAAATTTATGGAGTTCCTAAAGATTCTGATATCTTAATTCTGGGTATTTCAGTAAATTATAGGACTTGGTTGGCTAAGATAATCTAGGAGAAAGCCTATAGCTTGGAAAATATTACAAGTTCCTAGTTCTAATTTGGATAATACATATGGATAGGATACTACATATGGATAGGAGATGAGAGTCTTAGTGGAAACTGACTCCCAAGAAAGAAAAGACTGAGTTCAGAGAGGTCATTTGTTCTCAGTCTTAAGTTTTAAGGAGTATGTATCACTGTCTTTTCTTACTATGATTATGCAAAATAACTAGCGACTTTTTTTTGAAGTAAACTTAATCTGTTATTGTAATTACATGGTAGATTGGTGGTGAAGATGGATGCTTCAGCATTTTTTTGTGTGTGTGTGGAGATCATATTCTGTTCCTCCTAATCTTTTTATTAAATATTTGCTTATAACTGAAATGGCTCTTAAATTTTTTCAGTATCTAGTTCTGAATTTCCTAACTAACATTTTCATTTTTTTTCCTAGTTGGATTGCATCAATTCAGAAAACACACAAACCTCTTTTAATGACCAGTTCAAGTCAAAGATGAAGGCCATGATATAGGCAAGTCAGAGATTACCACCATGATCAAGGTATTTTTCTGAATCTCTTCTGGCATTAGGGATGCTGTTAGTTAGAAAAATGTGTCATCACATTTTCTCTGTAGATGCTTTGACTGATATGTACAATGATAGGTCTTAAAACTCTTGCCTGAATTTCCGGTTTACTTTCATTTTACCCTTTCCCCTTCTTTTGGTCAAGAATTTGATGCAAATTCTTACAAGGACCAATGTGTCCTAAAGAGTGAGAGTCTGAGTCTATAAAATATCAGATAAAGCAATTTCTGAGCTATGGACCTTCCCAAGAACTTTCAAATGCAGAACTAAAAAGAAGCAAAAATTTGCCACTGCAAAATAGGTCTTGGGTGACTGGTCATTTTTATTGGAAGTGCCCTGAATATGATATTTTTTTCATCAGTTCGTTTTGTTCTATTCCACCTTCTTCCCATCATGATAACCCAGATCTGAAGATCTGAACCTGTGCCCCTTTCTAAAAAGACAGTTAGGACAGTAACTAGTATAAAAAGGAAATGTTTTTGTTAAAAAAAAAAAAAAAACAGCTTCTTCTTATGCTAGAGTCCTTAGGAAAGCTCTTAAGGGTTATTTCAGCAGGAAGCACCTAGCTTTGACTTGATGCCCCAACTCCCATAGAAATGGAAAGATGAATAGAGAATATGGATTGAAGTCAAGCCAACAACTCTTCTTGCCTTAGTGCTTAAGATAAAGACAGTTTTAATGCTTAATGATGAAGACAGTTTGTCCTATGGTTACCTTTACTCCTGCTTTGTTTAAATTTACAGAAAGATCTAGTATCCCTTTAGGGGGACCAGTTCATGAGGAGATTTTATTGTTCATTCTGAGGCTGGCTAGAAAACAACTTTCCTAAAAACAAACAAATAAAAAACATGCTTCCCTGTTCTCTCTGTCTATAATCCAACTTCCTCTTTTATTGGAAGGGAGGAAGCAAATCCCTTCAATGTTTGCTTAGGTACTTGGGGAACTGTGTGGTACTTGAGATTTGACTGAAAAGCAATTGCCTTGACCTCTATAGTATCTTTCTGTCCCCTGGAGTAACTTTCAAAAGAAGAAAAAATTGAAAATATAATGACAACTTTTCTAAACTTTACTATTAAGCAATATTTATTCTTAATTTTAATATAAACTCTAATTTATATTTCTAGAAATAATTAGAAAGTGATTATAGAATCTGTCTTTTAATGGTTAGCATGAGCTGTAATCAATTTTGTTAAAATTTTCCTGTATCTATATCTATCTAATAAGATCATGTAGCACTGTGCTCCTGTTGTTCATCAATTTGTTCAAGTGGGCACCAGTAACTTCTTCATTGTAAGACTTGTTGTTATGTTTTTGCATATTGAATATGCCACAGGGAACTTAGCCGCTCTGCTGTGCAGACGGGATATTCTCTGTAGCTTGCCGGGCTCTGGGAGAGGGATGGAGGAATCGAGCCTGGGTCGGCCATGTGCAAGGCAAATGCCCTACCTGCTGTGGCTCCATGGCTTAGTTGGTTAAAGTGCCTGTCTATAAATAGGAGATTCTGGGTTCAAATCCCAGTAGGGCCTTCACAAGCATCTCAATAAGATGATGTAAATGATTTAACTTCTGAAAATTGCCAAGACAAAAAGTTGCATAGATAGAACCATAAAATGTGAGGAAGTAATGTAGGGATAAGCATCAAGAGCCTTGAAGCCTTTTTCAGTATAGAGGGAAAGATCTATATATTGAAATCACTGGACCCCACACTACCATAGACATGGGGTCCAAACTACAGCAGTTAAAATTAAATGATCAAGAAGCCAGTTTGAGGGGTGGGAAGAAATCTGGGATAAGCAGTAGAAAGAATGAGGGTTGATGGGATTGGAGGTGGGAGTATTGTGTGCATGAAAGTCCATTGTAAGTGACTATGTAAATCATGATGTGTAAAATGAAAAACTTTTTAATGTGATTAAAAGCCAAAAAAATTCTTAGTATCATATTCATATCTTTTTAGATATCAAAAATCACTCTTTAGTTCTGAACACTGAACATGCAGTTCCCTCTCTTTTTTCTTTTAGGTAATTACCCTCTACGAAATGACCTCAAAGGAAAGCAATTCCCTTGGTCAAATTAGCATCCAGTGAACTAGAAGTTTCTGAGTTTTCTGCCTCCCATCAAATTAGCTTCAGGCTTTGATCATTCTGAAAATCCAACTGTCTAAAATCTGTCAGAGTATCACTGCCAGACTCGGAGTGAGAAAAGTTTCCTTGATAACTCAAATTATGATTCTAAACGAAACACAAAATAAAAATTGGCATTATAAGCAGTTAAATGATTTATGAAATATGGAAATATGTATGTTTAATCCATATCACAATAAAAAGTAGCGGAAATTTAAATTCTACCAGGACACCTTTTTTAACATTGAATAAGCAACTGTCATAGACTGCAGACACCAAGGGGTTCTTCCCTCAAGAGTTCTGCTGTTATAGGAGAAAAATCATAAAAAGGCACAGGAATTAGGACTTTATTGAAAGGGGATCTTACCTTATCAAAGGCAAGGCAGAAAGGAACAGACCCAGAATGGTTTGTGTTACTTAGAATCTCTCAGTGAATGGTTCTTCTTTAGATCCCCGTTGTCATTAACTAATAATTTCTCTTTTGACACTTAGGGCTTGAAAATTCTTTCTTGTAGGAGCATATCATAACACTGAGCAACATATCTATCCTCACTTACCATATGCCATTAATAACTACTCACTCCAAATCTCCATTGTGGCAGCCAAAAAATGTCAGATTTTGCCAAATGTCTCGTGGGGTCAGCACTGATACCACTTCAGGATCACTGGTTTAACTATAATCAAGAGTGCAGAAAACATTGCCGTTCAGATAAGAAATATTTTTTAACTAATCTTTTCTTATGGATACATGGCTAAACCTATATCTAATATTTAAAGTTTTGACATAACTGTATTATGAAAGTTACTTCTGTTAGCATCCTTTTATTTACCATTTATTTAGATTAGATCATGCTGCATCAGATGTCTTAGTCATGGTATAAAATCATGTTGATATCAAGGTTTGATCAATAGTTAAGAGCAATTCAAAAAAATGACTCAGCAATGGCAAAAATAAGGTATTTTATGTAGGTATGTGCATTATGTAGAATCACAAGGCTGTGAATAGTTATCAACACCTATTTTAGGAGAAAGTTTAACTGAATTTCAATTGGGCTTTAGTTCATTAAATGGATTTGCTTAATCTTGTTCAAAGCATTATTCATTCTGACAAGATAAAAAAAAATACTGAAAGAAGGTGAACTTTTTCTTTCGACTTCATCTTTCTTAATCTTTGAATTTAAACAAATATTTGATAGTCAAAGCACAAGCTAGAGTCAGAGGAGGCCATGCAGTTCTTCCTTTCAAGGATTGGTGATATAGGGAGTAATAAGCTTGAGTGGTAAAATTACATTAATTCCCCAAACTCATTGGTGGAACTAAAAGAAAAAGGAGTATCAATTCACACAATTAAATTAGTGTAGCAGGTCAAGGGGTATTGATAAGGATGTTGAAGGTTCTTGGGCGAGACAGGTGGGTGCAGTGGGGATAGGCATGGTGTTGGTATTATTTACAGGGGAAACCATCCCTAACAATATTTTAAAACTCAGAACCTCGATCAATTGAAAAATTAATAGAAAGGAAAAGTCCCTAGCAACTGAACTGATTGGCTCAATGGTGAACATATAAGCTAACATATTCAGTTCCTAAAAGTGATTGTTGATATGAATCCATAGTGATGAACTCAGCCCAATATGTCCCATGAGATTTTAAGCTAAGAAATATTCAGTGAGCAATGACTTTCATAAGCCATACAGAAAAACTGGGTCATGGGCAGAGTACCTTAATATAGACTAAGAGCAATAAGGCATTAGAACAAACTAATGTTATAAATAAGGAAAACATAGTACACACGAACTTAAATGTAGAATATATTATTCAAGGCCAGAGAGAAAACTCAATTTTCTCTCTGAGCACCTGCTTTGCATGCAGGAGGCGTGGCTTCAGTCCCCAGTACCACTTGGTCCCCTGTCAGCATAGAGCTGGAAGTGACCCTAAGCATCAGTGGGTATGGCCAAAAATGAACACAATAAATAAATCAAACAAATATACTCAAAAGAGAGAGAAAGAATTATTCACCTGTCTTCCTGATGAAGAAAAGAATATTTAAATTATAACCTTTCTTCTTTCTCTAGAATTATTCCAAAGAGGGACGGCAGTGGCAGTACAGTGGGTAGGGTATTTGCAGATGGCTGACCCAGGTTCCATCCCCAGCACACCATAGTTCCCATAGACCAACAGGAGTGATCCCTGAGAGCCATGAGTAACCCCTGAATACCACTGGGTGTGGCTTCAAAACAAAAACAAACAAACAAACAAACAAAAACACAATTATTCTAAAGACTCTAGAAACAAAGATACTTTTATATTGTGTGGGCAGTGTAGTCAGGCTACCTGGGTCTGAATCATAGATTTACTACTTAAAAGTTAGAAATTCAGTTGTACAAATCATAAAATCAGGCAGGGTTTTCCTGTACCAAAGAATCAGGATATGAGGTGGAGGAATCTATTTAAATATAATCGTATTATTATCTGCATTTGTTCTTCTGTTGGGGAGGCAAGCAGGACATTCTTGGACACTGAACACAACCCACACAATTTTTGGACTCACACAGAGTCACCCAGAATGTAATTTGGTAATTCCTTGCCAAACCAAAATTCATCCCAAGTCTGATGTGTCAGAAAAAGTCTTTGTGTCAAATGCCTCTGGGTGAGTCTCACTTTATTCTCCTCATATTTGAGCTCCTCTCTCTCTCTGAGAGTTCATTGCATACAGCTCAGAGACAGAGGGAGAAAAAGGGGGTCGGGGATGAAGCCCTTGCTCAGGTGTTCTCACTCATAGCCACTTTAAAACTGAAATAAAGATTTCCTGCCCATTCAATTGACATTACTTCTGTGGAAGTCACAGGCATGTAGAGAGAGATAGATGAGCACAAAATGAGTTACTCGTACCCAATATGAATAAGTTAAAATTGCATTCAAGTAAACCAGAAATTATTGAAGAGTCAACAAAATTTCAAAATTCTAAGTCGTTTCCTGAAAATGCAGTCTGGTAAAACTGGCTTACCACCTCACTTTTAATGCACATATGTGATTTCCTGCTTACAGCATTTCCCAACAGGATAAGTATTTTTTGTTTTTGGTTTTTTTTTTCAATTTGGGAAGTTTTATAAGAAGGATTATCTATAGTTCCTGAATAAGAAAACTTCTCCCTTTCCAAGCACACCTGCAACTCCTAATAACCAACTTATGCAATTTTCCCCTTTTTACTTAAGTCAAATTGGCAGAAAATGTTGAATGTGTCTCCAAAAGTGAATTTTAAAATCTTTTATTTATTGGTTCACGAAACAGGTTTCCTCTAATTTGCAAATGTGGAAGGATACGTTTGCAGAGAGCAATTAGGGATAAGATAGCTAAAGAAACACAAAGTTGGTTGCAGAAAAGAAATCTGTGTGTCTGGCTCTCTCTATGAATTATGACTATTCAAGGGGCGAAAAAAATCTGAAACTTTGCCAAAAGACTGCCTTGTAAAGGGACAGCTGGAGTTTTCTGTTAGGGGTTACAATGCATTACTTGTTCCATAAGGGAAGAAGGGGATCACTTACCACTGCGACTCACACATCTCATGAGGCATTGGCACATCTCTACCTCGTGAAGCATTTTCTTCAAAGGAAAAGAACTAGATATTTCAGGAAGGTCATTGAAGATCTTGGGGTACAGACATACTGACCTTCCTGGTAGCCCTTGTGGTGTGTGTCTCTATAGATGCCTGCATTGTGCTATAACTTTCACACAGAGTGTATTGTTTAAACTGCCAACACTAAATCCAATTCCCCTGAAGATTCAGAAGTTCTAACTAAATAAAATAAAACTCCATTGTATTTTCTTTGGTTGAGATGCAAATAACAGTTTTAAATAAGAATGAGAACCAATATATAAACATGGCACAAAGTTTGAACTTGCAGTGACACTCTAAAATGTCGATGAGTGGGGGTAAGTCGGAATAAAATGAAAATCACACTTAAAAATTCCTCAGAGGAACATGATAGATTCTAAGATTGTCACTGCTGTGCTCTGTTTCTGAATCTGTGCTTATGGTAGGTTAATCTGTTCATGTATTATTCCTGACAGTAGCACTAACCAGTGCCAGTTATTGGTAATTTTGTGGAGAGCCAGTGATGTTCAGGGGTTACTCCTGGAAGGGTTCAGGAGACTACATGGGGTTCTGGGGATTGAATCCAGGTTGGCCATGTATAAGGCAAGTACCCTACCTGCTGCATACTCTCTCTGAAGCCCTCAGTGTCAGCGATTGATTAATCTCAGGATAACACCATCCATTGAGATCAGTGAATACACATGAGGATAGTCATATTTTTCCTAATTCTATGTTTAAACAAATATACAAAAATAGTTTCAAAAAACAGTTTCAAAGACAGATTGTACAAATCTGATTCATAAAGCTAAGGCAAAAAGGCCCTCCCGTTGTTCGTCGATTTGCTCGAGCGGGCCCAGTAACGTCTCCATTGGAGACTTTGTTGTTACTGTGTTTGGCATATCGAATATGTCACGGGGAGCTTGCCAGGCTCTGCCGTGCGGGCGAGATACTCTCGGTAGCTTGCCGGGCTCTCCGAGAGGGGCGGAGGAATCGAACTCGGGTCGGCCATGTTGGCTGCGTGCAAGGCAAACGCCCTACCGCTGTGCTATCGCTCCAGCCCTCATAAAGCTATAATCTGCTTAATGCCTAAAGTTAGAGTTAATTTTTCAGTTTTTCAGAATTAGATTGACTTGGTGGTGGGGTATCAGGGAATATTACTTAAAATGTTTATTTTATTTGTCTGTTTGTTTGTTTGTGAGCCACACTTAGAGATACTCTGGGATTATTCCTTGCTCTACATTCAGGGATCATTCCTGAAAGGAACTGGGAACCATATGTAAGGCTGGGAATGTAACCCAGTTTGGCCACATGCAAGGGAATCCCCTAGCACCCTAAATGTGG
This sequence comes from Sorex fumeus, assembly GCF_029834395.1. Classification (NCBI taxonomy): domain Eukaryota; kingdom Metazoa; phylum Chordata; class Mammalia; order Eulipotyphla; family Soricidae; genus Sorex; species Sorex fumeus. The sequence continues at coordinate 19,256,598 of NW_026606075.1, read as the reverse complement.
TGCTATCTCTCCTCCAATGTCCCCAATTTTGATCTCATATTTAATTTGCCTTTTAAAGCCATGTATTTAAGTAGATCCTTATAATTCCTATGGAGAGGAAAAAAATCGCTAAATTCAGGAGCCAGTGCAAAGAAGCCAATCTTTAGATGTTTGGAGAATCTCACACTAAGAGGAATGGGTTCTAGAATTTGTAAGTAAGTCTGGAAAGTAACTAGTAAAAGATTTCCTTTGGCTTTCTTAAGTATGGAGCATATACTAGCCCTGCTGCCTTCTTAGATAATGATCTCAGCAAAGAAGCTTCACTATAGTCCTAGAAAATACTTAAAGTGAAGGGCAACTATGAATCACTGTGGCAAAGAGCAGGTCACTTACTTAAAATTTGATTACCCTGCATATACTTTTAGTACCTCTAGCACTTGTGGTGGGACTTCAATAGAAAGAGAAAGTTCTAATATATGTGACTAATAAATACCTTTCAAAGGGATTAAAGTGGCTGGGAGGCTTTCCTATCATTTGAATTTATTCTCATCAGTATTTCACAAAATTGTTGAATACTAATATTAATAATAAAAGATCCCACATTATGCTTTGTATTCTATTTTCTTAGAATATGTGTGTGTTATGATAAGTAGCTCATTATCATGCCGATTAAAAATGCCCAATTCTTCTTCATTCACCAGATACTATTTTTTTTCTTATTACCTCACTGACCTAAGGAAACTTTCAAGTACTTTGTCATCAAGCTTTTATCTTTGGCCTATTTTACTTTAAAATGTTCTATTTAAAATGTCTTTCTTAGAATGGCAATGGATATAATTTTTCTTGGAGAGGTGCTCCTGGACAGTGTTCAAGGTAGCTGGGATTGTTCCTAGCAACACATGGTCAAGCAGGTCTGACAGCTGGATGCTCGGCCAGCGCTATAGCTCTGCTTAGACCAGAGGCATCGGGGCCACCATAGTGGAAGAGGGAGGAGTGCAGGGAAGGGTACATGTTATAATATCATACAAAGAAAAAATAAGTCTTTTTGAAGTTGATTTAAAAACTATAGCTTAAAACAATAGATTTTTTTTAAAAAATTGTGCTTTTTAAAATTATGGTAAAATACAGGAGAGATAGCAAGGCTCTTGCCTTGCACATCGTGGGCTGAAGTTTGAACCCCAGCATCCCATCTGATCCCTCAAGCCTCTCAGGAGTGATTCCAACACGTAGAAACCTAAGTAACCCCTGAGCATAGCAAGTTTAACCTCCCCACCCCAGTAAAATTATGGAAAAATACATAAAATTTACAATATAAATTATTTTAAATGTATGTATCAGTGGGCTGGAGAGATAGCACAGCAGTAAAGCGTTTGCCTTGCAAGGGGCCAACATGGCCGACCCGAGTTCAATTCTTCTGCCCCTCTCGGAGAGCCCGGCAAGCTACTGAGAGTATTTCGCCCACACAGCAAAGCCTGGCAAGCTCGCTGTGATGTATTCGATATGCCAAAGATAGAAACAATGGTCACAATGGCGGCGTTACTTGGCCCGCTCGAGCAAATCAATGAACAACGGGAGGACAGTGACAGTGATATATATCAGCAGAGAATTATATACTAATTTGATAAATCTTTATGGATATAAAAAGTATAGCTCTTGAAAAATATTTTTATTTTTATTAATGATTTAACATTTTGTGAATGGAAATCCAGGAAATTAACTCTGTTCACCTATGTGTGTAGTCATCAACACTCCCACAAAAAAAAAAAAAAAAAGAGTGAGAGAACGAGATCTATCCCAAATATGAGATTAAAAAAAGAAACATATTAAGGGAGCAACAAATGGTCAAAGTCATCAGAACTAAAGATTTTGTTTATGGGACTGAGCTTACAAGTGCTTGTGGGGGGCCAGGTGGTTGGTCCTTTAGACACTGGTGGAGGGATACAGGCTCTCTCTGTTGTTGGATGTGGTGTTGTAAAGTTGTTTTCTTGAAAAGTTCAATTAAAAGTATGTAAATCCCAACACTTCGATAAAAATGTTTTAAAAGTTATTATCTGTATAGTTCAAAATTATGTATATTTCATACTATTAAACAACCAATTACTAGATCTTTTTCACCTCACAAAACTGAAACTGCATACTAATTAAATGACTCCCCATCCCCCTCACTCTCACTCCCAGACACTGTTTATCACTAAATATACTGGTTTGGTTTGGGTATTGTAATTAACTACTGTGGGCTGGAGCGATAGCACAGCGGGTAGGGCATTTGCCTTGGACGCAGACAACATGGCTGATCTGAGTTCAATTCCTCCCCCCCCTCTTGGAGAGCCCGGCAAGCTACTGAGAGTATCTTGCCCGTACAAGCTACCCGTCACATATTCAATATGCCAAACACAGTAACAACAAAGTCTCAAAAAATAGAGACATTACTGGGCCCGCTCGAGAGAATCGATGAACAACAAGAGGATAGTGACAGTGACAGTTATCTCATATACATGAAATCATATTATTTGTCTTCTGACTGACTTGTTTCACTTAACATAATGTCCTCAGTGTGCATCTATACTGTAGCATGTGTCAGACATCTTTCCTTTTTATGGGTTAAGTGATATGTCATTGTATGTATATGCCATGTTTATTTATTCATTCAGCTGTATGTCATGTTTCCATACCCATTCGACTTAAATGGTTCTCCTTTTTGGATCACTTGATCACTTGATATCCCATTACTCATCGATTTGTTCGAGCAGGCACCAGTAACGTCTCCATTTGTTCCTGTCACGTGCTACTGTAGCCCAATGGCGTCTGCTCACTACAGGAACATAAAGAACCTCAAACCGTTCGCTCAGAGTCTTGACAAGTCTGACCATCTCGTAGGTGGGTGGCCATGTGTTCTTTTGATGTCACGTGGAATCTAGTCGGTAACAGCTCTACTCAAGCAGTCATCTTCAAAACGCATTATGTGTCCAGCCCATCTGATTTTCGATGCCTTGGCAAACAAGACAGCATCCTTGATTCTCCATTGTCAATGGAGGTCCGAACTCCAAATTTCTTCTCTCACTTGAGTGAAGCATGATACTCCAAGCATAGCTCTTTCGATTCCTCTTTGGGTGATGCAATAGCGTTATCATCCTGTTTTTGTAGGGCCCAGGTCTCTGAGGCATATGTTAATGCAGGGAGAATGGTTGAATAGAAGAGATGTGCCCAGAGCCTGAGGTTCTTCATCCTCTTAGCTATTTCTTCAATGCTCTTGAAGGCATTCTATGCTGCTCTCTTACTTCTGTGCAGCTCAGGTGCCAGGTTGTTTGTCATGTTGAGTTTGCAACCTAGGTACACATAACTGCTGCATTCAGAGATGTTCATTCCGTTGAGAGCAAATGGAATGTCAGGAACTAGTCCATTTTTCATGAGCATTGTCTTGGTGATAGCACAGCGGTAGGGGATTTGCCTTACAAGCGGCCAACATGGCCGACCCAAGTTCGATTCCTCTGCCCCTCTCGGAGAACCCGGCAAGCTACCGAGAGTATCTCGCCTGCACGGCAGAGCCTGGCAAGCTCCCCGTGACGTATTCGATATGCCAGACACAGGAACAACAAAGTCTCCAATGGAGACGTTACTGGGCCCGCTCGAGCAAATCGATGAACAATGGGAGGGCCTTCTTCTTGTCTTAGTGAGATTCAGCTCCAGTTCAGCCTTTCCACATTCATGGTCGAAGTCGGCCAGTATTTGTGCTGCTTGGATAATGTTTGGTGTTATTAGAATGATGTCATCAGCGAAGAGGTGGTGGTGTGGTTGCCAACTGTCTATCTTCACTCCCATTCCTTTCCATTCCAGTCCTCGAATGATGTTCTCGTGGGTGGCATTGAACAGTTTCTGTGAAATGGTATGACCCTGCCGAACCCCTCTCTTTACGTCGATGATCCCTTCCTTGTAGAATGGTGCGATACTGGTGGTGAATCTGTAATACAGCTCGCGGAGGATCCTGATGCACTGAGTTTGAACACCCTGCTCCAATGACTGCTTCAGTCCCAACATAATCAAAGGCCTTCTTTAAATCAATGAACGTTAGACAGAGCAGCATCTTGAACTCCCAAGAAACCTCAATGAGCTTAGTTACCATGTGGATATGGTCAATCATACTGAATTCTTTTCAGAACACAGCTTGCTCACATGATTGTCCTTCATCTAGTGCTCTGCCAATCCTATTCAGGATGCTCGAGTGAACAGCTTGTAGACAACGGACAATAGGCAGATTGGGCAATAGTTGCCAATGTCATGGGTGTCTCCCTTCTTGTACAGTAGAATGTTCCTGCTGGTTTTCCATTGGGATAGAACCTTGCATTCAGACAGGTAGCCTGTGAAGAGCTGAGCCAGTGTATTGACAAGTACTGATGGCAGATTCTTCAGGTGATTATAAATAATGGTATTATAAATAATTGGTATTATAAATAATGTTTTGATGAATATAATTATGGACTATCTGTTTGAATCCTTGACTTCAGTTATTTTGGATATATTTCCAGGAGAGAAACTACTGTATCCTGTGATAATTTCCACTTTATTTTTTTGAGAAACTACTAAAATGATTTCCATAGCAGCTGCATTTCCTATTCCCATTAACAGGCAAAAAAATCCAATTCGTACACTTTCTTGCCAACACTTGCTATTTTCTGTTTGCTTTTGGTGTTAGCCTTATGATGGGTATTTTATGTTCCTTTATAATCCATAATATTGAACAGATTTTAATGTGTTTAACCATTTGTATAACATCCTTGCAGATATGTTTATTCAACTTGTCTGTTTTTAAAATTTATTTATTTGTTGCTATTGTTGAGTTATGGGTTTTTGTGTAAATTTTAGATCTTAGTTCTTTATCAGATATATCACATGCAAATATTTCAGGAAGGACAGTGCTACAGTGGCACATTACCTTTAATTCTATTAATTATATTCTTTGATACACACAATTTGTTTATTTTTGTGTTGTTCTATTATGTATTCTTCTTGTTTGACTTCAACAAGATGTTCACTTAAGATTTTATGTTAAAAATTTGTTATTTTAGGATTTTTATTATTTTTTATATAATCGAATCGCAGTGAGGTGCACAGTGACAAAGTTTTTTTCAATTGGGTTTCAGTTATATAATGTTCCAACACCCCTCCTGTCACCAATATACATTTCCAATCACCAATGTATCAAATGTTGTAAAATTGTTGTACAGAGTTTAATCATAGTCTAAGCAAAATTACATTATAGAGAGATAAATAGTTGAATTGAATGTTGCTCCCATTTGGCAACAGTTTCCAGTAGTTTTTCCAATTTTAGAGATTGGTGGACAATGTGATGACTGCATCCTTCTTAAAGAACTGAACTGATGAAAATCTAGAAACTAGGATATATTTAAACAGCTATTTTTTTGTCTTGCCAATTTTATGCTACTTTTTTCCTCCAGAAAAGACTAAAGGAATTTTTATTACCATATATTTCAGCTTTCACAAGACTGCTTTACAAAAGGAGAACATGATGCTTTATAACATGTAATCAGAAATCTACACATTCAATCTCAACAGAGAAAACCAAGAGATTTTGTTCCTCTCAGTTAACTACAATTAGAACAACCTGCCCTCTCCAAGAACCAAATCTTTTGATCTACACTGAGACTAAACAGGAGTTTCTTTGTGTAGCCTTAGTAGCTTTGAATGCTGAGAAGCTACCTCTAAAGGATTAATATTAAATAAGCCCTCTTTGTGCTTAAAAAAATGTTGTTGCTCATGATATGTGAAAATACAGTTATCCCACGTTAGGTGAAATATCACTGTCAGATTGCAGTTTCTTGGCAGAAAATACTGTTGCAAAATATCAATAAAACTTGTATGTACTTACGGAAGAAGAGAGTAAGTAAATACCAAAGTGAGTTATTTGCAAATTCTTACCATTAAAATCATCCTTTGTGCTTTCCCCTCCATTTCCTTCTAACATGTTAATGTAATAGATACGCATTGTAGGATGTTTTGATATTTTAAGCAAGTCTGACTTAAGTACTAAGATCTTACCTTTAATGAATTTTCAAATTACTGAGATGGATATAAAATTTAGTATCCACCACTATCTGAATTACTCTGTATTTCTTGGTAATTGCACTCTTTTAAGTAAAACCTGAATTTGGTCTCAGGACAATATTTAAATTTTTAATCTTTTTCAGACTTTGTTGCCAATTGCACTTTTGACTCAACTCACTTGGGACAAAACATGTTCCTCATGGTCATGGTTAATATTTTGTACTCAGATATGAGAGATTTACAAGTACCTGAGTATTGGCACGGTTATCACATGTTACCTTCACAAGATGAGTCTCAGGCAATGCCTCCATGACTTTCTTCTATTACTATTTAGTTGTCAATGAAAAAGCTCATTATGTTTATTACATAAAATTTAATATCCATTTTCTCTTTCTTTACTTTGATAATATTGCTTTTGTGGTTTTGTACTGGAAAGAGAATAAGATATTATTAGAAAATTATAAATAAAAGACAGTATGAGAATAGAGAGGAAGAATAATTCGGAAAGATAGTAAGAAAGAAAAGAAAAAGAATAATTTTAATCTGTACCTCTGCTAATTTTCTACAACCTTGGGATTTATATTGTAATTATTATTCAAATGGCCTCACATATCATGGTGATGAAATGAGAAGAGTTTATTAACTGAAAGTTCAAACTAAAGGGATCTCTGCAAAAACTTTATTAAGCTTTCCCCTACTTGAAAAGACGAAACCTTTCTGTGAAATGATTTCCCCAAGAGCTTCCTCATAGTTAATAATAGAATTGGAAGTCGAACTAATGACTAAATCAGTATAACAAAGTGATAAATAGGCCATTGAAATTCTGAGATTAAATCTGTTTAAAATTTAATGAGAACTACTTCCTGTACATTACAGATTCTAAGAGGTATCAGTACCTAGACTGTACTAAATCATGTCTTTAGTGCTGTGCAATGCAACTGAACTGCTTCAAAGGGTCTTGAAAAAGAGCTGAGAAATGCATTTAGGCTCAGTCAGAATGAGAAAATCTCTTCACTTCCCTGGCCTCAAATTTCCTTACTTTCCAAATAGAATGTCTTCCAAAAACTTCCTACAGTACTAGAAACATGTTCTTGTTCAAGTTCCCATACAACTAATTCCCCATATGCTCAACCCTGGAACACTTTTCCCCAAACAATATTTGTCCAGTTTATTTCATTCATCAGCATGCAGCCTGCTATGTTCACACAGTCAACCACATTGGCTGGTCAGGTTTAATAAGTTTTGTTGCTTTATTCTGGAGTAAATAGAGCTGTATGCATTTGCATCCACACCACTTAAGAAGTTAAGTTGTTAAATGGATCCATGGGGGGTAGTTTTTTCCTTTCCATGGTTTTCTTTAAACTCCTCATCAGAGAACAAAGCAAAGTGTATTGGAAGATTATCTATCTCATAACTATTGTGCTAGGCTCTGTACATTATTCTTGAGAACTCTTTTTTTCTCCAGCCCTGACAATCTCAGATGCAGATCTTAATTTCAGAATGAAGTCAAGTTCATTGCACCATGGAACAAACCTCAAAAATAGACTTGGTTTTCTAAAGAATGAATGCAGATGTAAAACATGTCAACAGTAGAAAATAATCTACAGATGGATAGTCGTAATAGTTGGTGTGTTTATATCTAAGTAGGGTGAGCTTACATCCTGCTTTGTCACATACAGTTCTGACAATTCCAGTTATCCCAGTGTAAGCATTAATAACACCTCTTTTCACTCTCTAGCATCCCACTAGGACTTTAATTAGTATGCTCACACCAAAATAAGACCTGTGAATGCAAGGAAAACTTACCCATGCTTGGAGTAGAGGGAACAGTTCTTTTCAAGGCTTTTAAAATCCCTTTCAAAATTCTCACCTTAAATTCCAGAATCAGGAAACCAGCTACCTATACATATGTTTGTATATGTCAATCACAACCAAATATCATCCTGCTTCACTTGCCCATCAGCCTAATCAGAGAAAACTGACCTTACTTATGACTGGCCTCTCCTGTCTAGGTTCATATGAATGTGGATTCCTAATGACAGCATCGTCTGAATAATGTGTCATGCCACTTGAAGGTGAGACCTTCTTAAGAAGGGCTCTTTATCCTTAAGAAACATTATTTCATGTTGGAGATATAACTTAGTGTTAGAGCACAGGCTTTGCATGAGTCAGGAGCTGGGTTAAATTCCCAGAACCCGACCCAGAACTATAAACAAAAGGAAAAAAATAATAGTGGCCAGAGAGATAGTTCAGTGGTCAGAGGAATTGTCTTGCATGCAGCAGACCTGGGTTTGATTCTGACATGCCAGGAATGATCCTTGAGTATTCCAGGAGTGAACCATACTTCCAGGAGTGATTTCCTAAGCACTGCTAGGAGTGATCCTTGAGTGCAGAACCAGGAATAAGTCCTGAGCATTGCCAGCTGCAAGCCCTCTCCAAAAGAAAACAAAATATTGGGTCTCTACAGTTTAAGAGCAACATCCTTTACTATCCACTTTACAGAAGAAAACTTGGCTCTTCAAAGATAAGAAGTTGATAAACATTTAATAGTTAACATCTGTTAAATGCCAATACTAATAAAAAGAGATAGTTTTATATTGGAATAGAAAATAAATTTGTTAAAGGGCAAGAGAAATGAAATTCAGTTTACTGCTTTTATGCTTTTATAAATTTAAGCTAAACTGAAATTTCAGATTTTTTAATGGCTGTCTGACTAGAGGGAAAGTAATTGTTGCTGGTCAAAGCAGGACTTGCAGCTTCCTAACTCATGTGGAAAGTCAGACTATCACATCTGGAGCTTCTCTAGGAAGTGCTGAGTATCCTACAAGACAGAGAAACACATGTGGATGAACGTGGCATCTTTCATCCTCTGTAAACTCAGGCACATCCTGGGGAGAAGGAGAGAAAGAGAGACAGGGATTGGGTTCAATCACGTTTTTTGGGGAGAGCTTTGCAATTGTTCACAGTTTAGTTATAGTGGTTCCCAGAAAGAGAAAGGAAAGCTTTGCTTAAAACTCATGAAGGAACATTATTGAAAGATAACTTTAGGGATATAGCTAATGAGAATTTTTGGAAGTAGATTCTGTTGCCTCAACATGAATATGTCTAGTAGTTCTCAGAAGATTTTTCTAAGATGAACAACAAAGAGACTTAAACGGGAGGTGATGAGTAATTGTGCCTAAGTTCGGTAATGTTACTAACCTGGACCTTAATGTAAAAAATTCCGAGGGTGGCCAAGGGGTGTCCCCAACGGCTCTTCCCCCGAAATCCCAGGTTCTGGGGGGCCCAGGCCGCTCCCCCGGCCCGGACCCTGGAGCAGATGGCGGAGGAGATGAGGGCCAAGCCGGTGGATTGACCAGATGCCATTTATTCCATTCTCATCCCCGTTCACCCCTTTCTCTCTCTCTCTCTCTCTCTCTCTCTCTCTCTCTCTCTCTCTCTCTCTCTCTCTCTCTCTCTCTCTCTCTCTCTCTCTCCTTCTCTCCTGGCCCCCGATTGGGAACCCCACTCTCTTTCTGGCTCTGACTCTGGATCGCGATCTTCTCCTTTCCTGGCTCTGGCTCTGGCTCTTGATCTGATCTTCTCCCTCCAGCCCACTCTTACAGACTAGTTAAATCCCCAAACCAGGAGGGGCTGGGCTTACACATAGGTGTGGTCACAATCAATAGGGTTAAAGTTCTTCCCCTTAGGGGATACTGCTTCTAGGACAAATTTTCTTTCAGCAGGGCCAGCCACCCAAGGGTGAAATCCCATGGTTGTGTTTCTCCTCTCCTTGTCCAACAAAGATATAAAGGCCCTCCCGTTGATCACCGATTTGCTGGAGCAGGCCCAGTAACATCTCCATTGGAGACTTTGTTGTTACTGTGTTTGGCATATCGAATACGTCACGGGGAGCTTGCCAGGCTCTGCCGTGCGGGTGAGATACTCTCGGTAGCTTGTCGGGCACTCCGAGAGGGGCAGAGGAATCGAACTCGGGTCGGCCATGTTGGCTGCGTGCAAGGCAAACGCCCTACTACTGTGCTAAACAAACAAATAAGCATTCATAATATTAATCATTTGATATGCCAGACACAGTAACAACAAAGTCTCCAATGGAGACGTTACTGGGCCCGCTCAAGCAAATTGACGATCAACGGGAGGGCCTTTACCTTTACCTTTACCTAATCATTGTGTATGGACACAGTGAAAGACATTAAGCTTATAGAATTGCTCAGCTGGGGTCATCCCAATCTCAGACTATAGTGCTCAGGCCAGATAAGGCTTTCCTATCCTTATCACGGTCCTAGTCTCATCATTACTTTTGGATCATGAAAGTACTTGTCATGATCAAACTCTTAACTTACAGTTAAGAATTGTGGCACTTTGGCCAGACCCATCTCAATGCCTGGGTAGCACATAGCTTACCGTTTGTCCTGGTTCTGTCCAGTCCCTCATCGGGACCCTGCTTTTGGGGGTTCTAGGAAGTGAGGGCAACTGAGGCTTAAGTTGAGAAAGCAGATGCCCGGGAATGAATAATATTCGAAGCCAATTAAATCCCAAGTTACAAAAGCATAATATTGCCTTCTTGTGTCTATACAAAAGGACATTGCCTTAAAGTAAAGGTAAAGGTAAAGGCCCTCCTGTTGATCGTCGATTTGCTCGAGCGGGCCCAGTAATGTCTCCATTGGAGACTTTTGTTGTTACTGTGTCTGGCATATCGAATACTCTCGGTAGCTTGCCCGCCTTAAAGTAAACTATTCAAAAGACATAAGAGGAGAAAGGCAATATTAACTTACAGTACAAGTTCAGTGTCCTAGAAAGATCTGACCTTACAAATTAACAGAATTTGATTAGGGGAATAAGCTGATTAACTGTTTGGGGAAGAGAGCATAGATAAGTAGTTACAAATAAACAAAAGAATGGGAGTAATTCGGGAGCACTGGGATAGGTGTGACCTGATAAACCTAAGCTACCTGAGGAAGGACAAAACAGTGTTATCCTTGTAAAAATTCAATGTGATCCCTATAAGGATACCCATGACATTCTTCAAAGAAATGGAGCAAACACTCCTGAAATTCATATGGAACAATAAGCCCCCACGAATAGCTAAAGAAATTCTTGGGAAAAAGAAAATGGGAGGAATCAACCTCCCTAACTTCAAACTCTACTACAAAGCAGTAATAATTAAAACAGCATGGTACTGGAACAAAGGCAGAGCTGCAGACCAATGGAACAGGGTTGAATATACTGACATCTCCCCTCAATCATATGATCATCTAATCTTTGATAAAGGAGCAAGAAATGCGAAGTGGAGTAAGGAAAGCATCTTTAACAAATTGTACTGGCAAAACTGGACAGCTACATGCAAAAAAATGGGCTCAAATCTCTGCCTAAAACTATGTACAAAAGTAAGTTCAAAATGAATTAAAGACCTCAACATCAGACCGGAATCCATAAGGTACAATGAAGACAAAGTTGGCAAAACCCTCCATGACATTGAAGCTAATGGTATCTTCAAAGATGTCATGCCGCTGGCCAAGCAAGTGAAAACAGAGATAGATAAATGGAACTTTCTTAAACTAAGAAGCTTCTGCACCTGAAAAGAAACAATGACCAAAATACAAAGACAGTCTACAGAATGGGAAAGGATATTCTCTGAATACACATCTGACAAGGGGTTGATATAAATCAAGTATATATAAAGTACTGGTTGAACTCCATAAGAAGAAAACATCCAACCCCATAAAAAATGGGGCAACAAAATTAACAGAAACTTTCTCAAAGAAGAAATCTGAATGGCTAAACGGCACATGAGAAAATGCTCCACATCATTAATCATCAGGGAGCTGCAGATCAAAACCACAATGAGATATCATTTCACATCGCAGAGACTGGCCCACATCCAAAAGAACAAAAGCAACCGGTGCTGGTGTGGAGGTGGCAAGAAAGGGACCCTTCACTACTGGTGGGAATACCAACTGGTTCAACCCTTTTGGAAAAAAGTATGGACGATTCTCAAAAAATTAGAAATTGAGCTCCCATTTGACCCAGCAATACCACTCTTGGGAATATATCCCAGAGCGGCAAAAAAGTATAGTTGAAGTGACATCTGCACTTGTTTGTTCATTACAGCACTCTTTACAATAGCCAGAATCTGGAAAAAACCTGAATGCCCAAGAACAGATGACTGGTTAAAGAAGCTTTGGTACATCTACACAACGGAGTACTATGTAGCTGATAGAAAAGATGGCCCTCCCGTTGGTCGTCGATTTGCTCAAGCGGGCCCAGTAACGTCTCCATTGGAGACTTTGTTGTTACTGTGTCTGGCATATCGAATACTCTCGGTAGCTTGCTGGGCTCTCCGAGAGGGGCGGAGGAATCGAACTCGGGTCGGCCATGTTGGCCGCTTGTAAGGCGAACACCCTACCTGCTGTGCTATCGCTCCAGCCCGGAGCGATAGCACAGCGGGTAGGGCGGCTGCCTTACAAGCGGCCAACATGGCCGACCCGAGTTCGATTCCTCCGCCCTCTCGGAGAGCCCGGCAAGCTACCGAGAGTATTCGATATGCCAGACACAGTAACAACAAAGTCTCCAATGGAGACGTTACTGGGCCCGCTCGAGCAAATAGAAAAGATGAAGTCATGAAATTTACATACAAGTGGTACTACATGGAAAGTATCATGCTAAGTGAAATGAGTCAGAAAGAGAGGGACAGACATAAAAAGATTGCATTCATCTGAGGGACATAACATAACAAAATAGGAGATTAATACCCAAGAATAGCTGAGATAATACCAGGAGGATTACTCCATGGCTTAGAGGCCAGCTGGGCATGCTAGGGGAAAAGGCAGCTCAGATAGAGAAGGGAGCACAAAATAATGGGTGTTTGGAGAATCCTCCCAGGATGGGAGATGCATGTTGAAAGTAGACTATAGACCGAACATGATTGCCACTCAATGCCTCTTTTGCAGACCACAACACCCAAAAGGATTGAGAGAACAAAAGGGAATGCCCTGCCACGGAGGCAGGGTGAGATGGGGGGGATGGGAGTGGGAGGGATACTGGGATCTATGGTGGTGGAAAATGGGTATTTGATCATTGTATAATCGAAACCCAAGCACAAAAATTTGTAAATCTACAACTATACCTTATGGTGTTTCACTAATAAAAATTTTAAAAAAAAGAAATTTTGTTTAGTCACTGTCAATTATCATAATGCCAACAAGTAAGCTGGACACCTGAAAAAATATTGTACGCCCATATACATCAATAAAGAGATAAATAAAAGTTAAAAATAAAAAGAAACAGTGTCATACTACACTCAAGGATCAGGAAGTTTGCTTTCAGTCATAAAATGTTTGTTTCTTATGTTTGAACATATTCTCCACCTCCACTCTCAATTTCATCTCTTATCTAACATTACTCCTGTTGGGCTCAGGAGATTATATGGAATGCTGAAGATCGAACCCAGGTTGGCTCTGTGCAAGGGAAATGCTCTCCCTAATGTCCTATCTCTTCAGACTCTCCCCCCATTTTTTTATTCTGGGGGGTCACAATCGGCAGTGCTCTGGGCTTACTCCCAACTCTATGATCAGGGATCACTCCTGGCAGTGCTTGGGGGACTATCTGGGGTGCTAGGGATTGAACACAGGTTGGCCATTTGCAAGGGAAGCACCCTAACTGCTATACTATCCCTCCAGTCTGATATCATTTGTTTTTAAAGCATTTATAATTGTTTTTATAAATTCTCATAAATTGAGGATAAATATATCCGAGCTGTCCTTGGGAGTTTTTTCATCATGAAAATAATTCCAGTGTTTGGGTTTTTGTCTATTTTTCCCCTTTGGTTTTGGGAGGGTAGAGGTCCCTCCTCCAGGTGCTCATGCTGTAATTTGGTGTTAAAGATCAAACTTGAGCCCAGAGCTTTGTTTGCTAAGCGTGTGCTCTATCTCTCTAAGTGTCTCCCAGGCCAGTCAAAAGTTTGTTTTGTTTTATTAAAGAGAATTTTTAAGTAGGGTTTTTTTTCTTTCAATGATAATCTGGATTCAGCTCACTTGTTTTTTCAAACTTTCTTGTTTATCAAGAAAATCCTGGTAGTGGAAGAGGAAAAAGAAAAGGATGGAGAAACACAACAGGGTTAGGCCATGGGAAGAATCTTGGACAAGATTGTAGCCTCACCTGAATTCCTGTTCTCTAAACTCAGGATTTCTAAAACACAATCCCTCTGTCTTGGAGCGAGCAAACACCAGAGCTATTCTAGCTAATCATTTAACTGCCCCTTTACACAATTATTTACCTCGGCTGTTGGAGAAAAATGGTTCAATTGCTTTAGAAAAGATTTCCCCTATGAGCATAAATGGAAGCATCTTGAGTTTGCATTCCTTAAGATATCATTGTTTGTTTTCTGGAATATAGTTCAGTTCTTTTCAAATTCCATTAAATATGTGATGTCAGGCTACATGATTATCTCCTTGTTTACAAAGAGGAACTATGAAGATTTGATACCTGATTGCTATTAAGGCTTAACATACTTATAAAAATCCCTCTTATCTGTGCCAACTATCTGTAAAATAGATGTGGACTGACTTTTCAGTCAAAATAGCACTTTGAATTTTCCTCTTTGTTCAGGCTTTATTTTCATTTGAAATGAAAGTAAAGTCATGTTCTGTTTCCCTCCGCATTAGTTTTATTCACCTGTAGAGACATTTGCTCTGTTTCTTCAGAGCAATAAGCTGATTACTATCCTTTAAGATATAACACCTTAGAGGACTAAGATTTCTGTTCCATTTATGTTTTGATTGAATTCCATTAATTATTCTGGTAAACTATTCTGGAATGATAGTAAGAAAAAGTGTGTGTCTATATACAAAAGCATAAACAACTTTGTTTTCAATTTTTTTTATTCTGACCAAAATAAGAATTTTTGCATTACCCATCTGTTGATTCTAACATGTAGAAAATTTAATTACTTAATTGATCTTAATTGGCTTTAGATTTTTTAATTTCATTTTAAATAAAAGAGCACAACCTCCAGAAATGTTGCTTTAAAAAAATCAAATGTTTGCCCTGACACAAAGGCAGGGTGGGATGGGGGGGATGGGGTGTGGGAGGGATACTGGGACCTATGGTGGTGGAAAATGGTCACTGGTGGAGGGATGGGTACTTGATCATTTTATAACTGAAACCCAAGCATAAAAACGTGTAAGTCTACAACTGTACCTCATGGTGTTTCACTAATAAAATTAATTTAAAAAAAATCAAATGTAAATTCCCTTTCAGAATTATGTTCAGTTCTTTTCTCTGTCTTATTCTTTTTTACATGATAGTTATCTAAGTAATTGTAAACTCTTTTACAGATATTACCAGCTTCATAAAGCTATTCATTAGTCTCAGAATAAAACAGTGAAGAGCTATGTATAGATACCAAAATAAAACAAATAAACAATAATTATCGTAGTTTCACCTATTAAATAATCTATGTCTAGTTTTCTATTTAATGCACAATACTCACAACTTTCTTCAACTTAATTTCATACCCATGTGCAATATTTAAAGACAACCTTGATTAATAAATAAATCCTAGTGTAAAATTGAAAGATGCGCATCTGTAGAGACTGATTTTTGTTGCTCATATGCTGTACATGCTGTTACAATATAAAGTATATTCTACATCTGAAACAAGTTGTTTTTCATAAAAATTTCTAAAAATATAGAAATTTTTGAGATATGGAAGTTATTTTTATATTTATAAATAGAAACTTATGGGCAATGACCATATTTGCCTTCTCAATAAAAATTATTACATTTGCCTTTTTCCAGAATTTTTCTCCTTATCAATTTGATTTTGGTACACCTATGTTGGCTTCATCATATTTCTTATGTCTGACACTTTATTGAGTATCTTGGATCTGTGATTTTATAGTTTCCATCAATATGAACAATTTTCCTCATTTTTTTCTTCAACTGTCTTTAATGTCTCTTTTCTCCTCAGGACTCTAATTGTATGTAACTCTGATCACTTTAAGTTGAAGTTCTGCTCTTCTTTGCTCAGATTTTTGTTTTGTTTTCAAATTGGGTTATTTTAATTGCAATCACTTTGAACTCCATCATATTTGCTACTGTGATTTTTAATCTGTAACATCTAATTTATTTCCACCCAGTACATTTTTCCATGCATCAAAATAGTTTTATTTCAAGAAATTTACTCAGATAAATGGGAGGGGGATAGAGAGAGACATAGACAGAAACAGAGACAGAGAGAGAGAGACCTGTTTGAGAAAAAGCAGCAGAAAATTCCAGTCCTGCTGAAGTCCTTGGACCCCATGGGTGGCTTATGTGAGGCGGAGAGGAGAGAGATGGTCACTTTCTCCTGATCTGCCTCTGCTACCTGGGACCCAAGGTTACCAGGCTCTTGTCTCACTCGCAGATAAGCAGTGAAGTAAAACAGATTTTATTCTGAGTTTTTTAGGAAGGGGGAGGAGGGAGAAAAAGTGAGAGAGTATAACACGCTCAAGAGAGAATATGGGCTTCTCCAAAGGCATAGAAAGCCCCTAAACACACCCCAGCATTAGATATGGAAACATGGAAGTATCCATCTTAAGAGGGAAATTCAGGCAACACGTCTTGTGTGCCACATGTGCTTGGCCACATGGGTGCAAGCAGCACATGGGCTCAGGAAGCATATGTCTACCCTTCCTTTATTCAAGATGGCTTTTGTAGGGTTTTACCAACCTGCCCCCCACACGGGAATTCCACCTAGATACAAATCCATTGCTAGGGAGGTTGTCACAGAGGGTAGAGTTCTGAGTGGTTGATGGTCTTTGAAATTCCTTTCCTGGCCTTTCGTTCCAGCTCTATCTTCTTTCACAGGAGAGGAGCGGAGGTTCCAGCCTTTTGTGGTTGCTGGAGTCAGGTGAAAGTCTTATCAAGCCTTAGTGTCTGTTTTCTGCAAAGTTGACTTTTTGCAATTTCAGGGCTAATGATATTATTTCCTAGAAAATTCACTGGCATTGCCTTTGTAACCTGCCTACCTCACCACCAGCCCCACTAGGAAGCCATCAAACCACACCTGAAATCCTCTTATTCTGCACGGCACCAGCTGATTTCTCAGGAAGCCATGGACTCAGGATGGAGGTAGGAACTGCTCTTTGCAGGGAAGGAATGCCCATCCCAGGCCTTACCCAGCCTTTTAGGGCCTTGCCTTCTCACAGTAAAGAATTTCGGGAGAACTAAGCACTGAAGTAAAAAACATACTTTATTTGAAAGATGTTTTAAGAAAAGGAGAAGGAGAGAGGGGAAGTGAGAGAGGGGGGGGCACTTAGGAGAGAGGACGTGAGATTCTCCGAAAGCATTAGATATGAAAGTACATATCTCAAAAAGGGAGATGTCGGCAACACAAGTGCTAGGGTACCACATGCACTTGGCTGCCACACATGGACATAAGCAGCACATGGGCTCACGTAGCATGCCCGTGTGCTTCCTTTGTTCAAGTTGGCTTTCAAAGGTTTATTTATTTATTTTTTAATCTTGCCTTATGTGGTGCTTTCTACCTGCCTGCTTATGGTCCATTGCCAGGGTGGTCGCCTTGGCTTATAATTTTCTATAGTTTTTTTTTTGGGGGGGGAGTGGGAATTGATCAGATACTGTCATAAAAGAAGGAATTTTGAGCTTTTGAGGAAAATCTCCTTCAGGTCCTTATAGCAATCTTTGTCTCTACTGAAGTTTCTCCTTTCTGCAGGGAGAGGTGTCCAACCTCCTCAAAGTCTGCTGCTGGCACCAGGTGAAGGTCTTATGAGGTCTTAGTTCCTGTGTCCTCAAAGTTGTCCTGGAAGCCTTAGGGCTAGTTGGTTCTATTACTAGGAATTTCATTGCCAAGGGGGCCCTTCATTATCTACCTGTCTCAGGTTCCCCAGGGTTAAGTAGTTTCTTCACAAAGATCCTCTAATTAGGACTCAACTGAATGTCTGGCTGAAGTTCTCTGTGAAGAATTATTCTTTGGCTTTTGTGAGCTCAAAATACTTTGAAGAGAGAGAGAACAAGGGGGAATGCCCTGCCACAGAGGCTGGGTGGGATGGAGAGATGGGCGGTGGGAGGGATGCTGGGACCCGTGGTGGTGGAGGATGGGCGCTGGTGGAGGGATGAGTACTTGGTCATTGTATAAGTGAAACCCAAGCACAAAAATTTGTAAGTCTATAACTGTACCTCATGGTGTTTCACTAATAAAAAAATTTTAAAAAATACTTTGGGCTTCCTAATAGGAGTTAAAATTTGATGTCTTCTTGCTCCTTTAAATGTAAAGAAAATTTATAGTCTGGCAATCTTAATTGTAATTGTTGAATATTTTCCCAGATTACCTCCCAGTCTTAACTTTTCTTTATGTTGTTGTTATTTCAGCTGTTGCTTTTCTCTCTTTTTCTCTGAAAAATTAAAAAAGAAAATCTAAAGCCCTTTATGCGGTTTGAGAAGCAGTTTTCCTACCCCATTCTTGTTTTTCTTATTTTGTCTTTAGTCTTATAAAATTGACAAATATACTTTTCTTCTCTTTTCCTTTTCTTATTATGGACCTCAAGCAAGCAGTACCCAAAGAATCAGGGGCCAGTCCTTGTGATCAGTTACAACCAGACAATGTAATTCAGTAGTAGAGTATGGTACTTATCTAGTAGTGCACGTAACTACCAAGCCACCTAGTACTAAAGTTTCTTTAGGGCTACAACCAGGTTTACCCCAGTGAGTGGACCTGCAGTGCCAGGGATAAAACTTAGTTCTTTGCACAAGGAAGGCATTCACTGCTAACCCCTGAGCTATCTTTCTGCCTTGAGAGCGTCGTTTTGACCTGAGTGGTCAATTGATCTATTCCTTAGTGGAGCCTGACACAACTGTGTGACTTTACAAAACATAATTGCAGAGGCCACATCCTCTCAAACTTCGATGCCATATTTCATCGTTAGGAACAAATTTTTCATTACTATCACAGCTTGACTTAAGTCAAACTTGATTTGTCACTGGAGTTTGTTATTGAAATGCCAAGAATCCACAAAGATAAAATGTCCTACACTTTGGTTTTGAGATATGGAAAAAAAATCTGTAGACTAGCATTGGATATGATTAGACTGATATATTAGATATTCTTTATTGAATTTTAAATCTGAAAGTTCAATTACATTTTTTTCTAGATGAAAGAAATTCTGTTAGGAAGTGGATGGTGAATTTTATCCATCTCACTTATTTATAAGTATATATACCTGCGTTCCTTCCTGGATGAATCTTTCTTTCTGTCTAACCTCCAAATTCATCAGAATAAGCATCAGATAGCAACTTACCAAGTTATGCATGATGCATGGACTATTTGTCCTGATATCCACATCCTTTCCTTGCTCTGTAAGAACACACAGTTGATAAGAAAACAACTATCCTTCAGGCAGGGAATGAGAGGGGTATATTTACAAGTCAAGATTTCTTCACTTGATAAATTCTTATTTCCATTAGGATTATAGATGCTTGTATTACTTCAGAAATACTGAACTTATGACTGAAGTTTCTTAAGGATTTATCCAGGAACCTTGGAAAAAATCTTTGAGGGCGACCAAGGTGGCCCCGACGGCTCTTCCCCTCACCACCCGGGTTCAGGGGGTCTCAGGCTGTTCCCCAAGCTGGGGCAGCCAGGGCCATGGGGCAGACGGCGGAGGAGACGAGGGCCAAGCCAGTTGACCAGTTGATTGATCAGATGCCGTTCATTTCATTCTCCCCACCCGCCTGCCCCAGTCTCTCTGAGCCTCCTATTCTAGTCTCACACTCCCCTCATTGCCGTCGCCCTTTGTCTCTCCCACTCATCTCTCCACTCCATCTCGCAGCCTGGGCTCTCTCTCTCTCCATGTGCCTGCTCCTGTATTCTTCTACATTCTTCTCTCTCTGTCACCTAGCTAGCCTCTCCATGGTCCATCTTGCTGCCCTGCTCTCTCTCTACTCCGCCCACCCCCTCTCCAACTGTCTTGTCTCTCCAACTTCCCCCAGCACTCTGGGCCCACACTGCACCCAATCAGGTAGCAAGATAACATAAAAAAAGCCCTTCCTGAAGGCCCACCAAGTTCAAAGGGAACACCACCTAAAAGGTATTCCAAAGCATCTTCCTGACTGCCCCAGGCAAAATACCTCTTAAGGTGTTTTTCTCCTTTCCTCAGTCCACTAACTCTATCAACATCTTAATACTAGTTATTTCTGTATGGACACAGTGATAGATAGCATTGAGGCTTGTAGGGAAGCTCTCCTGGGAACATGTTGGCATAAACTCAGACTACAGTGCTCAGGCCAGATTAATCATTCCTAACCATAGCAGGGTCCAAATCTAGTTATTACTTTTCGGATCATGACAGCATTTGTCTATGACCAAGCTCTTAACTTATAGTTAAGCATTTTGGCACTTTGGCCAGGCCCATCTCGATGTAGGGTAGCACAAAGCTTACCGCTTGCCCTGGTTCCATCCATTTCCTCGTCAGAACCCTGCCTTTGGGGGTGCTAGGAAGTAAAGGCAGCTGAAGCTCAGGTGAGAGAACAGATGCCCAGGAGAGAAATGTCACTGAGAGTCACACTACAAAAGCATAGCATATACTGTCTTCTTGTGTCCATACATTGCTCTGAATAAACTATGCAAAGGACCTAGGGAGAAGAGAAAGACAATATTTACAAGTCAACAGAGCACAAAGAAAGAAGTTACAAATAAACGCAGAGTAATGGGAGCACTGTGATGGGAGCAACCCAATAAACCTAAACTTCCTGAGGCTATGCAGGAAGGACAAAACAGTGTTATTCTACAGAACCTTAAGTATAAGTTTTGTTTGTTGTTTATTTTGAAGTCACACTTAGCAGTGTGACTCCTAGCTTTACTCCCAGGGATCACTCCTGGTGGGGCTTGGGGACCATATGCCATGCTAATCATCAAACTTGGGTCATCTGTATGCAAGACAAATGCCTTAATGCTACCTGCTGTATTTTCTCTCTAGCCCATGTCTGATTTTTCAGAGCGCAGTCCTTCTATAGTATTCTTATAACATTCCATTTTCCATGGGGAAAAAAGACACATTTGCCAGTTTGTGCCCTATTTGCTCTCCCTATTAAAACAGGGAGAGATTGATTTTCTTTTGAAATAGATACTTCTAGTTGAATGGAGAATGTGAATTTGATCATGATGCTATTGCTGTTACTCTTGGCTTTAATTACTTTATTCATCAATTTGTGACATTGACCTTGGTCTGTTTCCTGATTTTTAAGCATTAGAGCATCAGAGAAGTGAATAGATGGAGATCCTTAAGCTCTTCCCAGGTGACCCCAACCCTGAATCTTTTTCAGAATGGGATTCCCAACTGCAACAAACTTGAAGTCAGCTCCAAATAAAACTAAGAAAGTATGTACTTTAACACTGTATGCCCCTTTCCTAATTTTATTCGTGTTTCTCTAAGATTATCTTTATCTCAATGGTTACCCCCTCCCTCTATTAAAAGATTCATGAAGAATGGGTTAGGGCCAGAGAGATAATACTGGAGATAGGGTATTTGTCATGTGTGTGGCTGACTCTGATTCGAATCCCCAGCACCACACATGGTCCCCTGTGTACCATCAGATGTCACTATTGAGCACAGAGGTAGGAATAGTCCCTGGGCATTTTTGTGTGTGTGTGTGTGTGTGTGTGTGTGTGCCTTTTCCCTGCCACCTCCACCCTGCCCCAACCACACATAAAAAAAGAATAATTTGAGGTAAGTAAAGTAAAGTAAAGGCCCTCCGTTGATCATCGATTTGCTCGAGCGGGCCCAGTAACGTCTCCATTGGAGATTTTGTTGTTACTATGTTTGGCATATCGAATACTTCACGGAGAGCTTGCCAGGCTCTGACGTGCGGGTGAGATACTCTCGGTAGCTTGCCGGGCTCTCCGAGAGGGGCAGAGGAATCGAACTCGGGTCGACCATGTTGGCTGCATGCAAGGCAAACACCCTACCGCTAACGTTTATTACACATACTCCTTTCTGGTTCAATGGAGTACATGTTCATAAGGCTATTTTTACACAATAACTTCTGTTTAAGACAAAGAATGCATCTCTAGTTGTTGAATCTCTTACATTAAGAAGTTAAAAGGCATGGAACATGTGAGAAAGAGTATTTTTTGTGTGTCTAAATAACAAACATGCCATTTAAGTAACCAATTGTTTTTACCAGCATCTTAAATAGATGATAGTACTGTGATGATTCTCAGCTCTTGTGGCAGATTAAAATTCTTGAATTAAAAAAAATATCCAACGAAACATTTCTTTCCACCATGTCTCTGACTTAGTGGTCTAGGGGAAAGCATAAACTGAGATGTTTTTTAAACTTTGCAGGTAAATCTATTGGTAAACCAGAGTTAAAAACATTGTTGCATAGGCAAAAAAGCCCTAAAGCTCTTTCTTTCAGATGCCATTATTTTTTTACCCACCATGATTCTGCCTCTAGATATCTACTGAGCCTGACAGTCCACTTGCCACCACTGTTACTATGCTCCAGGAGTTAAATGGTCCTTTGTGTCTTTAGCTAGCAGTCCCATAATGAAGTAGTGCTGCATGACCACCTAGAAAAGGTTTCACTGAGAGGAAAGGATATTTCAGAGAAGCAGCTGACTCTCTTTCTGTGTAGCACAGTCATGTGTTCCTTATTCTCTAAGATTTTTCTACAGGATGGCCTCACCAGGGAATTTTCTAAGCAATTTGATTCAAGTTACAATCTATTTCTGCCCCTGTAAGTACCACAAATCAATATGACAGTTTCTATTGTAAGTGAGATTGAGCACTGACATTAATGTTTCATGTGCTGAGAAATCCATACATTTACGCAGGGCCATTTTCAGAAAGACTTGACCATAGCCCATATGTGTATATTTGCAAGAAATTAAAGAATATCAAATGGGCACTTGAAGGAATTCAGATAAAATAAATACTCCTAATTCAACAGAAACTGTTTCTAACAAACGGTATCAACTTGAATTGGTTCTCCATTCAGGTATCACAAGAAATGGAGAAGAACTTTGGAAAAATTTCCAATATCTGAGCCTACCTCACAGGGAAAAGAAAGTGCTTCGGGTGATAGACACAGACATCGTACTTCGAAACTGTTCCCTAGGCCAGGAGACTTTAGATTTGAGCCAGATATTAAAATCATCACTTGGTACAAAGTTTAGCAGGTCGTGTTGGAGGAAAGTCAGCTGTGCCTATCCTATATGCTGTAGAATTCTTGCCTGCGGTCTCCATATTTGGTTTGGTTGATAAAATCAATATACTTAATTTTGAAAAACATTCTTGATGGATGCATCTATAAGCAAACTTTGGGAATTATCTATTGTTCAATATCTGAGGAGCTGTTTTATATTAAGTGTCATAAAATTGCCAGCATTTTCCCTTATCTTACCCAACAACTAACTCATTCTGAAAATTATCAGTAAAAATGCTGACCTATTGTTTTTTTCTTTTATTTCTTCTTTTTTGGTATTTGTGTTGCACTTGACATGTTCAGATCTCACTCTTATCTCTATGCTCCAGTATCACCCCTGGAAGTGCTTAGGGAACCATAGGCAGTGCTGGGAATTTATCTGGAGCCATCTTAAAGCAAAGCAAGCTCCTTAACCCCTGTACTATCTCTCTGGTTCTAGGAAATTTCTTTCTGGCAATTGGAGATTATTTCTGGGAAAAGGAATTTGTATTTGTTTGTTTGTTTTCTGCCAGGAAAAACACATGAGTTTTATTTGCCTGAGTATCTGGGAGAACCATTTAAGTTCCTGTATTAACACTTTTGAAAGCAGCAACTGCATGTTCTCTTCTAATTTTTTTTCTAGTTTATATGAATAATAATGACAGCATTGCTTCTATTTAAAATTTTATTTTAATTATACAATTTTTCAAAAGTATTGGTGACCTTTTAACAACACAAAGGTTTAGAACTCCAACCTCCCAACTGTTATATTTTGTATGACTGTTCTCCAAACTTAAATGCTAACAGCCTGTTTACCAAGAACTTAAATATTCAGTGAGTCCATGTTTTGTATGTTCACTTAATCACTTAACTTCCCGTTAGTCGTCGATTTGCTCGAGCGGGCGCCAGTAACGTCTCCATTTGTCCCTGTCGCGTGCTAGTGTAGCCCAATGGCATCTGTTCGCTCCAGGAACATGAAGGGCCTCAAACCGATCGTTCATGATCTTGACGAAGAAGTCTGACCATCTGGTAGGTGGGCGGCCACGCGGTCTTTTGACATCCCGTGGAATCCAATCAGTAACAGCTCTAGTCCAATGGTCGTCTTTAAATCTCATTACGTGACCAGCCCATCTGATTTTCGACACCTTGGCAAATGAGACAGCGTTCCTGATCCTTGATCGTCGATGGATGTCAGAACTCCGGATTCGTTCTCTCATTTGAGTGAAACGTGATATTCCAAGCATAGCTCTTTCTATTCTTCTTTGGGAGACCGGAATAGCGTTCTCATCTTGTTTGCGTAGGGCCCAGGTCTCTGAGGCATATGTTAATGCAGGAAGAACAGTGGAATCAAAGAGATGTGCCCGGAGCCGGAGGTTCTTCGTCCTCTTAGCTATTTCTTCGACGTTCTTGAAGGCGTTCCAAGCCGCTCTCTTCCTCCTGTGCAGCTCCGGTGCCAGGTCATTTGTCATGTTGACCTCTCGACCTAGGTAAACATAGCTGTTGCATTCGGAGATGGTCGTTCCATTGAGAGCGAATGGGGCGTCAGGAACAAGACTGTTTCTCATAAACATTGTCTTCGTAAGATTCAGCTGTAGTCCTACCTTTCCACACTCACAGTCAAAGTCGGCCAGCATTTGTGCCGCTTGGCTGATGTTTGGTGTTATTAAAACAATGTCATCAGCAAAGCGAAGGTGGTGTAATTGCCGACCATCTATCTTCACTCCCATTCCTTCCCATTCCAGTCGTCGCATGATGTTCTCGAGGGTGGCACTGAAGAGTTTCGGTGAAATGGTGTCACCCTGCCGCACCCCTCTCTTGACATCAACGATCACTTTGTAGAATGGTGAGATCCTGGTAGTGAATCCGCAATAGAGCTCACGGAGGATCCTGATGTATTGGGCTTGAATGCCCTGATTGGCTAGGGCTTCAATGACCGCTTCCGTCTCAACAGAATCAAAGGCCTTCTTTAAATCAATGAATGTTAAGCAGAGCGGCATCTTGAACTCCCGAGAAACCTCAATGAGCTTGGTTATCGTGTGGATATGGTCGATGGTGCTGAATCCTTTGCGGAACCCTGCTTGCTCGCATGTTTGTATGTTAAATGGTTTATATACTCTTACAATTAAGTCAGCCAGAAAATGTATTTTAAAAATCAAAAGAGGAGCTGCAGTGATAACACAGTGGGTAGGGTGTTTGCTTTGCACGTGGCCAACCTGGGTACAATCTCTGGCATCCCATATAGTCCCCTGAGTGCCACTAGGAATAATTCCTGAGTGCAGAGCCAGGAGTAACCCTTGAGCATCGCCAGGTGTGACTCCCCCCACAAAAAAAGCAAAAATAAATAAATAGATAAATAATAAAAATCAAAGGAAGAGGAAATATTTTTGTCTCTTATTATTTTTAAAATATACCTACAGTGATCATGATCATGATCATCCTGTTGTTTGTCTTTCCTTGAGCAGGCACCAGTAACGTCTCCTTCTTCCTATCCCTGAGATTTTAAAAGAGCCATTTCAATGCTCTTTCAGGATTAGGAGAATGAGACCCATCATTGTTACTGGTTTTTGGCATATTGGGTACAACACGGGAAGTTTGCCAGACTCTGCCATGCGGGCAGGATACTTTTGGTAGCCTGCAATGTTCTCCAAAGGAAAAATAATATAATAAGATGTCCAGGAGCTGGGTTTTATAGTTTCTGCATCTTGGCCGTTGATGGGACCAACCTGGTGCTGGTGGCAGCTGGTGGGTGTGACGCCTACCTACTGGAAGATGGGGGGTCTGGTTGGAGAAGGCCCAGTCCCAATTCGAGAAGGCTTGGAGACCTCAGCCCCAGGACCCGTATGCCTGGGTTCCGCTGCCAGTTCTTTCATGCATGAGGCTTGTCTGGACGTGTGGAGAGTGGTCTCAGCATGCCCATGGCTGGCTCCAGAGGTCCTCAGCTGCTGGGGCTCCGCTTGGGGCGGCGGGAGGGAGAAACTCAATCCTCCCCACTCCAAGGGGCCCCGGTGAGGACAGCCAGGCTCAGGTCAGGAGACTCTGTGCTGTTCTCCTCCGGGACCTAGGTTTTATAGTCTCTGCATCTTGGCAGCCCAGTGGCCATCATCCTCCAGAAGCCACTGGACAATCAGGTTTGAGTCCGCAGTGATGAGACACTGGGGCGTCAAGTGATTGGGGTGGAGCCGGTCCTGTTCTCCCCACCCCAACGAGATCCCAAGTCGTCGCCCACGAACGGCCTCTCTGGCTCCTGATAAAGCTGCTTAATGGCCATGATCCCAGAGACCCAGAAACAAATCTTGGAACCCAGTGGCTTTTGGCAGAAATGCGTCCAGACATGCAGTAGGTTACTGTTGCCTAGGCATCCCAGGGAGGAAAGGGTGCTGTCCCTCGCCTGCTCTCCCTAGGCAACCCAGTGGCTGCCATCCTCCAGAGGCCCTTGGACAGTTTGGTTTGGTTTGGGCCCTCAGTGACGAGACACACGGTGCCTCATGGGATGAGGGTGGAGCTGACCCTTTCCTCCCCTTCCCAACCTGACCCCAAGTCACCGCCCACAAACGGCCTTTGGCTCCTCATCAAGCTGCTTAACGGCCATGTTCCCAGAGACTCAGGAACTAATCTCAGAACTCAGCAGGTTTTGGCAGATTTAATTGTTGAAATTTTGGAATTTCAAAATCGTGCAGCCACTACTGAAGCCACATGACATCATAAGTTATTCATAGCCAGCAATAGAAAACAAATTGTCTACTGTTGCCTTTTCAGCAGATCTGAGTGTTGGGGTAAAATCCCAAATAATAATGGTGGGTCTGGTGTCAAAATATTGAATGTGATCAAAGTAGAGAGAGTAATGTGGAAATCATCTGACCCACTGGTAGGGAGAGGGTGTGGGATGGGAGAATACTAGGGTTTTTCAGGGTGGACATTGGGCACTGGGGAAGATACGGGTGTTTCATTGTATTACCGAAACTTAAACCCGAAAGCTTTGTAACTGCTCTTACGGTGATTCAATAAATAAAATTATAAAAAATGAAAAAAAAAGGTAAGGTGGAGTTCATGCCCAATTTAATCAGCTAATCAGTGGCTGAATAAATAGCAGCACTCTTACATTAAAAAAAAGTTCTAATTAGTCAACATCTATACTATTCATTAGGGAAACACATAAAATACACATCTGGGTACATGGTGCCCCACCCAAGGGGACTTGTTGGTGGAGATGAAGTGGTAAGTGCTCAATCCTTACTGAAGACAAGAAACTGCCTGCAATTCAATCCTTTCATTTGAGATTTAGAAGTGTCTTGCAGTAATTAACAGGAGAGCCACTTGACTTAGCAAGATCCATCCTCTTGGGAATTTGGGAAGCTGCCCACAAAATACTGGAGCTTTTTGCCCAAGGAGGGAATTACATCCTGATCCTGGAGAGAGAGACCGGTCTGCTTGTCCTTTGAAGTGACTGCTTCTCTGCAGGTGTCAAGTGGCTCCCTTCTGCAACTGGCTTTCAGATTGGGAGCGCTCAGCTAAGCACTCTCAGTGACCTTTCTCCACAGGGTCTTTGGGAAATTTTACATGGTAATCTCTTAAAAGCATAACAGAGATCAGAAATGGTTCTTAAAGTAAATTTAAAGCAGGCTGCCCAGGGTTCCCATTCCTGGCTTCAATTTTTCTTAAAGGTGGGTTAACCCAGGCAAGGCTTCCTAAGTATTTTCCTTCCCTCAATTAAGACACTCAGACCCCTGCCGCTCATTCCCAGTCAAGTACAGGGGTCATATATGCAATGTTTTCCAGACATGTTTGTTCTTTGTGAACTTTGCTCTGTGAGGATTTCTTCCACCAGGAGGTGTGTTCTTTTCCTAGAACCCTCTTTAGTGAATTTCCAAGCACAGCTGGGGGTTCTGGAACCAACCTTTGTCCACAGCCAGCTCCAGAATCACTTTTCTTCATTCTCTCCTCGCTCCTGAGCAGATTTTGTTAAGTTGTATTTTTTATTTATTTGGCTTTTGGTTTTAGAGTCACCTCTTGCAGCACGCAGGGGTTATTCCTGGCAGTGTTCCAGGGACCATGAAGATTAAACCCAAGCATTCTACATGCAAAGCGTATACATTAGCTCTTTGAACTATCTCCCAGACCTCTCTGAAGTAGTTTTTCCAACCACCTGTCATTTGGCAAAAGTAAATGACAGACCTGTCTATTTCTCGCCATAGCTGGGACATTAATATATAGTCCATATTTACTAACGATGCCCGTTATAGCTCTGTAGGCCGAGTAGAATAAAGAGTCCTATATGGCCACCCAGACCAAGAGTTTCTGCTTTTTCTCAGATGCTATTTTCTAAAGTTAACACCTTTTATTATTGTATTACTTTGCTTAGCTGTTTTTTTATTTATGTTGTTTGTTGTTTTCTGTCAGTGCTCATGCGATCATACAATACCAGGGATTAAATGTAGGACCACACACATGTAAAGAATGTGCTCTGTACTTGAGTCATATCCTGGGACCGGTTTAGTTGTTTATTTTCATTTTCTTAAGGTTTGGTTTTTCTAGTCTTTTAAATTTTCTTTAAAACCTATGTATAATCAAAGAGTTTTATTTGTTTCATAATAGGGAGGTATTTATTGATTTTTATTCTACCATCTTTAGTCAGAATAATTGCTTAATAAAAAAGGAATATTTTCTAAATAATACATTTTTAAAAGTTAACAATAGGCCATTTTATTTTAAAATGAGACTTGTTTGGATCTAAATCCTTGCTCTATAATGTTGACCAAGCTACTTCCTCTCTCTAAGAACGAATTTCTTCCTCACTGAGAATTGAGATAATAAAAGAATTCCCAACATTGCAATGACAGCATGAACTAATGTTGTCTTTCTTTCATCAGAAGACTTGGCAGATGGTAATAATCCATAAATTACAGGATCATGAGGACAGTAAGTAAAGGGACAGAGCTGATGATCAGGGGAGAAGAATCAGTGTCCTGGAAAACTACAAGTTTAAAGCAGACATAAAAACAACAACAGATGCACTTTATGGAAATATTACAGAATAGCAGAAAAGAGCTCAAAAATATCTATAATCAGATTGATATAGACCTCATTCACATGTGCATATACATCCACACATACAGACAGTTGTTCTTTGTCAAATGCATATATGGGTTCACCTCCCTATCTGTCCTCATACACACATACACACACACACATTGTCCATAGATATCATCACCCACATGTATTTATATATATATTCAAGTTATATATATATATATATATATAAGATTCATTCATATTTCAAAGGTCATTGATGGTGAAGTCTTATTAACTCTGTGAGCTTAAATGGTTGACCTGCTGTAGTCGAAAGAGGCATCCTTCTCTTTCCTCCACAGTTCTATCCCAGATACAGTCATTTTCTTGACTATACTTAGGATTGACCTTGTAGATAAGCTTCTTTCCCTGCTGTGTTCCATGTGGCTTCTGTGGTGTTTTATTTTTTAATCTGTCAAACACTAAAGTTCAGCTTTGTGGATTTGACATACAACTCCCACTGGAACCAGTGGTGATTTCCTATTACCAGTTTATTATTCCTAAAGAATTATCAGAAAGAGCAAGCATTACTACAAGGTCACTGTGATATATATATATATATATATATATATATATATATATATATATATCCATGGTGAACATTGCCAAGACAAAATAAAGAAAGTTTCTACTCAGGGTGATTTTCTGTCTTTGTTCTGTCTTAGAAAATGAGCTGTGATTCTCTAAACTATTTGCCACATTACTTATTTTATCAACCATGATATTATATCTTCACATCTGCTTATAATTAACGAGAAGAATTTGTGCATTGCAAGGACACTCAGCACACACAATTAGACTTGTAGAAGATTTCTGGAACATTTAAAACTTAATATGATAAAGAATAAGAAGTAGAGGAATGAGGAGGATAAAGTAATCAATGAAGACCGGGAAGGAGGAAAAGGAGATTTAAAAAAAATCTACTAACACTCCTGCTCCCCACCAAATGATATTAGATGTGCAAACCTGTACCACACTTATAAATGAGTATCTGTTTGTCCAGATGATTTGTTGTTGATGTTGTTCACCTTGTCAAAAGTTAATCCTACTTCCAGAGATTTCAAGTGTAATATAACAGGATAAGAGAGTAGCACTAAGTGCCATGCTCAGAAACATTTGCTGCTCCAGAATAAGAATAAATAAAACTCAAATACTAGATCACAGTTTTTTCGACAGTAGGTCATTTGAAAAATACTTATGTGCAACAATTGCCAAAGTAAAGTGTAAACTTTCCACTGACACGCATGACTGTATTGTGTGGTTTTAAGTCCTGTGACTGCTGGGAGCCTGCACTACTCCTCAAGTAGTCTGGCATTGGAATTATCTCTAAGGATCAAGCAGAGGCAAATACTAGGTTGAATGTAACAAAGATGAAGCAGGTGCCATTTTTCAGGTTTATTTGCTGCAGGTCTCACTAGAACTATTCTTGGAAACAGATTATCTATGCTCAGTAGGAACTATGCAGGGAAGTCAATTCAATCGTTACTGCACCAAATGATTCCAGAACCCATTGATAAAGCAAAGACTTCAGTGCAGAAACATATTGTAAGCACTTTTTTCTCTGTACATTAAAGCACAGAACTACAGACCTGGAAAGAAAAATGTTCAGGAAAGTATGTTACTATATTAAATATGCTCCCAGTGGGGGAAAATATCTAAGAAAAGGAAAAACTGTGACAAAAATATCTCTTGTCCAAGTGAAGAAAAATCAGGTGGCTCAGAAGAAGGTAAGCATATCTGAAGTTTAGACATGTACTGCAAACAGCTAAACCAAACTATCACAATCTGGAATTTTCTAAGAATTTTTGGGTTGAGATAATAAACATAAGAATAAAGAAATTAAATTTTATTTTGATCCTCAGAATGGAGTATGCCAGGTACAGAATCCCTTCTGAGGATAAGATATAATAATACAGGAAGAAACTGCTGCTACATGGTCTGATACAAAATTATTTGCAAAGCCACAATATAACCAGAAAGAAAATAAAGGCAGAATTAGACCTATGGAATCATACTGTTGCTTTTTCTGATCTAGTCTTCTTCCTCTGAGCAAGCAGAACTCCTAAACCATGTAATTATGTGGTGAGCAGGGGGCATAACATCCTTCAATTTAGCTCCTTGTTCAGTATAAAATGGCTGTAAATTAGTGTAATGCCCTCTCTTCGGTGCTTGCTTCTTTAATCCTAGATCATAACTAAGTTTACAGATCTTGTGCTTTATTATTTTTATAGATATATTCATTAACTCATTTATTCATTTATTCAAGAAATAGTCAACATATACTATATAGCAGGCCCTACTACACCAAATAACCATGTTATTCACTCAATAATCTGTTGACCTTTTCTTGATCATGACTTATGGTACCAAACAGTACAACTGAACCAATGTAATCAATTCTAGGCTTTCAGTAACTTGTGTCTTGTGAAGCTTGACAAAAGTCATAAGTGAGTTCTATCTCTCTTTCCTGGGAATTTGGAAACAGAAAAAGCAATTGAGCATGAGGAATCTAAGTATAAATATCTGCCAGGGCTGGAGCGATAGTCCAGTAGGAAGGGTGTTTTCTTTCCACGTGGCAACCTGGGTTCAATTCTCGGCATCCCATATGGACTCCCCAGCATCGCCAGGAGTAATTCCTGAGTGCAGAGCCAGGAGTAACCCCTGAACATCACTGGGTGTGACACAAAAAGAAAAAAAAGACTATTTTCTCAGTCAATCTTAAGTATGAAGAGTAAGATAAGAAATCTAAAGTCCCTATGAATGTAGCACTATATATATAAATCTTCTTCTACACCATTTCCTTGGAAAAAATTAACTTTCAATTCTAGGTATCTGAGAGGTTACTGTCATCCCACTGTCATGAAATACTTTGAGTCTGACTACGTTCTTTAATCTTGCTGAATCTTTCATTATCATTTTTATTTTTTAAAAAATTTAGACCAGTAAAGATGTCCAGAATTAAATCTTAAGATTTAATTGTAAGACTTACAATTTAATTGTAAGACTTACACTTTTAAGACTTAATGTCATTTTCAACTCAAAAAGAAGTATACTTAAAATAACCAGATAGACTGGAGAAATAGGATAGCAAATAGGGTCCTTTCCTTTCACTGAGACAACCTGGATTCAATCTTTGGTACCATGTTCGATCTCCCAAGTTCAGGCAGGTGTGATTCCTTTGTGCAAACTACAAGGATGCCCAGAGTAGAGATGGGTGCTGCCCAAATCCCAGTTTGTTTTAAAACTTTAAGATTGTCATTAAAGAATAAAATTTATTTTTCCTAGCACAGCGGGTAGGGCGTTTGCCTTGCACGGAGGCTGACTGGGGTTTGATTCCTCCGCCCATCTCAGAGAGCCCAGCAAGCTAACTAGAGTATTCAGCCCACACAGCAGAGTCTGACACCCCCCGTGGTGTATTGCATATGCCAAAAACAGTAACAACAAGTCTCACAATTTGTTGTGAGATGTTACTGGTGCCCGCTCGAGCAAATCGATGAACAATGAGAGGACAGTGCTACAGTGCTACAGAAAATAAATGATTGTCTTTTATTTGCATGAACAGCCACAGACACAGTAGAGGAGCTTTTGTTTTTTTGGCATTAAAAAAATGGTATGCCAATGTTTAACTTTGGGTTCACTTGGTAAAATTGAATTTGTGTAAACTTGAGTAGTTATGAATAAATTTCAGCTCATAAGATTTTTTAGATAAATATTTAGAAAAGAAATTGACTTCTAAAATAGGCAAGGATGCAGTTAGAAAATTTTATTGAGAAATGCAACCAATTAAATTTGTCAAGGCAAAACATGAAAGAACCATGTTAAGAAAAGAAACCCTTAAAGAACAAAATAGTACTGAAAAAAATCTCGGTATCTCTTGTAATATATAAAATTATTGCCAGAAGATTTCTGATCAATCAATCACCTCTGTTTCCTAAAGTGAATGGTGTTAGAAAAATCTATGGTGTTAGACAAATAGGGAGAGACAATTTAGAGCTGCTGTTCCTGCCAAGTTAAAATAAATTGAAGTCACAGTGGTAGGAATAGCAAACTCACTAGTGCAAGTACAGGATATGAGGGTCACCTAAATCTCCAGTGGGCTTGCCACCTTAGGTATGGCAATGCTTGGCTGCCTGAGGTGGGTTCTGTTACTGGTCCTTAAATTCCAAAAATTTTGGCACATATAGCTGACCACAACTTACGCTAAATGGCAATCAGAGCTCCTCTGTCAACAACGTCAGTGACCAGTGCTAAACTTTCTTCCAAAGCCAGAGGCTCAGACTACAAATCCTACTTTACACCTCTGTCCAGTAGACTGGTATCTTTGATGAGCAGATTGAAATTTAAAGAAGGAGAGTGCTAGGAAGTTGAGAACATTTCAGGTTTCTAGTGCATCAAGTTTTTTTTCAGGGGAGATAAGGGTTCAAGTGACACCCCAAAGCAGGGAACTATGATGAGACCAGAAATCAGTAATTTTTGTAGACATGTAATTTCAGAGAAATCTACTACTTTCTCTTGCCCTTTCCCTTCCATAACCTTCACTGATGAACTTCTGCAGTCTTTTGTCTTTGCACAGGGCCTATGTAAGGAGAACTTTGCAGCATGGAAGAATGAACAACATACTGTTAAATAACTATTGAAAATTAAGATTCGTCTGATGGAGCTGGAGAAATAGTACAGTCAGTAGGATTCTTCTTTTGTACATGTCCAGCCCGGTTCAACTGTAACACCCCATCTGGTCCCCCAAACCCTACCAGAAATGATCTCTGAGCACAGAACCAGGAGTAAGTCCTGGATAAAGTTGTGGCATATATGCACAATACACTACTATGCTGTTATATAAAAAGTAAAAATAATGCATTTCTCTGCAACTTAAATGGAAATGGCTGGCATCATGTTAAGCAAAATATGTGAGAGAAAGAAGAATGAGTATTGGATGATCTCATTTTTCTGTGATAAATAAATAAGGGAATGGAAGGTATAAAATGACAGAAAATCCTTGGTTCTGAATTATAGAACTAAGAATGACATGTAAGGGGGGGGGGGGGGGCTGATGCCTGAGGGTTTCGGATAATAAGGTACACTGGATATCAGGACACTGAACAGATTATGAAGTGAAGTGGTGGCAGAAGACCATAATACATTGATGGAAGAACACTGACACTAGTATTGGAAGTTGTTTCGGAATATTGTATGCCTGAAACTCTGTTTTTCTTTTTAGCTTCATTGATCACTGTCACTGTTCTCCCATTGTTCATCGATTTGCTCAAGCGGGCCCAGTAACATCTCCATCATGAGATTTGTTGTTACTGTGTTTGGCATATCAAATACATCACGGGTAGCTTGCCAGGCTTTGCCGTGTGGGCAAGATACTCTCGGTAGCTTGCCAGGCTCTCCAAGAGGGGTGGAGGAATCGAACTCCTGTCGGCCATGTCAGCCACATGCAAGGCAAACATCCTACCCGCTGTGCTATCACTCCAGCCCAGCTTCATTGATAATATTTAGTAATTATTTTTAATTATAGTTTAGGTAATATGGTTATAATAGTTTTTAAGTCAATAGTACTGATATACAAAGTTTCTGCATACCACATACCACCCCTACTAAAGTAGCCATGTCACCTTTGATCTGATCTTCATTCTCCCCTATCCCTTCCCACATTAGGATTTTGGTGTATACAACTGCCTTGCCTTACCATCACGTAAGTGCCCGAGACTCTCCCCAGTGCCTTTATGTCATTTCTGTTGAATCTCATAATTTCTTCACATTCTCTCGCTCTAATCTGGTATTCTAAGATCTTTAATCCATTTTGTGTGTATGTGTGTGTACATGTGAATGTGTGTCCATGTACACAAGCTATGACTAGGGATGTAAGAAAGACTGATTGGCAAGGTATAGGAGACAGTTTGGAGAATGCTTGCAGAAGCATTCCAAATTTCAAATCTTGATAATTTGATGTTTCCATGGACCAGTAACTTGAATATAAGTATCAAAGATAAGAATATCTATCTATCTATCTATCTATCTATCTATCATCTATCTGTCTGTCTGTCTGTCTATCTATCTTTCTATGTATTTATTTATTCATTTTTCTTATTCATGGTGCCAGGAATCAAACTCATTTTATAGATTTCAACTTTTCAGCAAATTAGCAAAGTTTAAATTTATTAAAAGAAATTCTGCCTAACAATATTTTGTGAATAAATTGAGAATGCACATAAAATTTCCATTTTTCAAGAAATAAATCAATATATCACCTGAATTTGTATCCTCTATTGTTTGAAGATTTTTTTACATTGAAGTAATATTTCTGCAATCCTTGCAAGTTGTTAAAAAAAGTATAATTGAAAACTTCAAGACATAAATCTTAGTATTTTATAATCTCAGAAAGAGTTATATATGTAGAAATTAGCATAGAAAAAATTTAATTTAAATCTATAGTGTTGGTATTCTATACTAGGTATATGAATAACTATTTTATATATGTTTCTCTATATGTTTGTTTTTAAATTTTAACTTTAAATATTTTATTTTAAATATTTGGTTTATGCAAAAATAATCAGCACTACCACAATTTCAGTGTGAAAAAAATTTAATTGACCAAAATGGGATAAATGACAAAACATTCTGGAAAAATTAGTTTCAAAAGTTTTATTTTACTGAGGAGATTAAAAAATTTTATACTCAAATATGTTAGGTGGCTAAATGTGACACTACATTTTTACAAAATGTACACAAAATTGTCTTAAGAAATACTCTATTCATGCTCCTTGTGCACAACTAAGAAACTGAGCTTTCCATTACTTTTTTGGAAAAGGATTTGTCATGATTTTCTTCACATTAAGAGTCAAAGTAAGCATTTCAGTTGCTATGTCATTCTTAGTACTTCTAAGGCTAAAGTATGTAGCTATAGTCTGTCCAAAAATGTGGGCACCCAGTTGTCATAGTTTGGCTTTGCCCACACGTAACAGTTGAGTAAAAGATTCTGATAAAAGTGATTTTTAAAGAAAGTTTTCTTAAGAGAAACATTTAATGGGGGAAGTATATTAGAAAAGAAAAGTTGAATAAAAAAGAGTAAGAAGATCTGATCTCAAAGTCATCTCTGGAATATAAATTATACCTCAATTGTAATTTCTTACTCCAGTCAGGTATTAGAGTAAAGACAGGTTGGAAACAGGGAAAATCCAAGGTCATTCTGTTCATCCCCTGAAGCTCTAATGCCTACTGTTATTCATAGCTGCCTTTTGTGAAAAATAAGGCACAGATGCAGAAGGATGAACTCCCAGAACTAAAAGGAAACACAGATTTCTGGGTGGGTGTCAATAGTTTCTAGGACACAGGTGCAGGATAAGGATGAATCCTAACAGTCTCAAATATTTGGAAGGATGATATAAATTACTCAGGGGGAAAAGATAAAAAGTTAGACTAATCTCTACCTTTTTAAAAAAAAAAGAATTCACTCAGAAAAAAAAATCCCACAAATAAAAACATCCAATGTCATTTGACTTTCCTAGAAGGCAATTTAAGAATGATACAAATAAATTTCTGAGGTTGGCTTCACCTTCACCTTTAAGTTTTCCTGCTAACCGCTTATTATACCCAGAGAGCAGTTCTGATCTTGCTCTTTTTCCATTGTCTTTTGCAGATTGGTACCATGGGCAAGATTCCAATGGATCCCCTTACACTCACCCAGTATAGTGTCCAGTATAGTGAGTCTAATTGTGCAATGAAAGAGCAAGTCAAAATCTACTGAACAACAACATCCTTACCACCTAGATAACTCCCTTTTTGTCTTGGTGTACTTGCTCTAATATTTATTGCTGAAACCAGCTCTGAACACTTTTAAATTTTATGGTATATGATTATCACGATAACAAATTTGGAAGAGGGACTGCCCTCATCCATGATCACTATCAACTATCCTGATGAGAAAGTAGACTACAGACGGAATGATGGCCATTCAACACCTCTACAGCAAACCACAAGACCCATAAGGAAAGAGATAGAGCAAAAGGGAATGCCGTGTCACAAAGACAGGGTAGGGTGGGGGGTGGAGTGGGGGTGGTGGGAGGGATACCGGGATCATTGGTGGTGGAGAATGGGCACTGGTGAAAGGATGGGTACTCAATCACTGTATAACTGAAACATAAGCACCAAAGTTTGTAAGACTGTAACTGTACCCCACGGTGATTCAATAAATAAATTTTAAAAAAACCCTCTCTTGATGACCTTTTATTATCAAGATTTCTTTTTGTTTTTTGTTTAGTGCCCACTTAACACTTTTCAACTGATTTTATTTATTGCAACAGTGTCTCATTGTGTATTCTTCTCACCAACTAAAATGAAAAAGCAAAAATGAACTAACATAAAGTTAGGGTTTCATTTATTGTATACACTAAAGTGACCTCAGCTCTTTGAACAGTGTCCAACTCATAGTTAATGAGTATTTACTATTTTAGAGTTTAAATGACCAAGATAAAGAGTTGTTAGCTCTAAGAATGAGTCCCTTTGTTTCCTGTTTTAACAACAGAAATTGATATATTCTCTTTCTCTTCTTTCTTACTTTCTCTCTCTCTCTCTCTCTCTCTCTCTCTCTCTCTCACACACACACACACACACACACACACCACAGACTCATACAAACTCACACACACATAATCACACATACACACATATATGAACACATTCCAGATTAGGTGTGACAAATATCTACAACACATCTATGGGCTACTCTTTAAACAGGGTTTTCTAGGGTATAGGTAGATTCATGATTTAATCAACTGTGCAATAGCCACAGCAGGACCATAGGACATGAAACATGACAACTTCTGAGTTTTAGCAGCAATTCATTCTCCTTTTAAATGAGGTCAGTGAGAAAAGCTGATACTTTGGCTGTGCCTCAAACACTCATTTCAATAAAAATGTATATATAAATATTTATGGATATGAGTTGACAACCCCAGGGCTCTGGCCCTATGTCAGTTGGCTTTCAAATCACCTCTTTCGGGAACTCTTGAGAGAAATCCTATCCATGACAGATTTGTTGGCAAGGAAAAATAGCACAGAAGAGAGATCTGGAGTTTAATAGCAAACTGCTATCATATTTAAGTAAATGAGTTTATAAATTAATCTGAATATGGGATTAAAAGGTGATGCAGATCTAGTGATTCCCTCAACTTCCCCAAGTGTTTACAACTAGGGAAAAAAAGTTATATAGAACAAATTGATCACCAGTGTTTTCATCTAAGGCCTGCTTCTTTTATGTGATGCGACACTGGCTAAGTAATGTAACATCTCCAGAACACCCTCTTCACGCTTATAAAACAGAGAGGTTGGCCAAGAGATCCTAAAAGTCTTGCCAGCTTGCAGTAACAGCCACAATCACTTAGAATTCTGGAATAAGTTCCCCCAAATATATTGTCTATGCAGTACATATTTCACAGCTAACATTTTGAAACTATGGCTCAAATTTTAAAATTTTAATAACTGAGATAGATAACCAAAGACAGAAATATTTGCCAATTTCCTTTGGTTTATCATCTGTCATTGTTTTCTACCATCTGAACGATTAAAACCACTTAGGATGATATGTTCTACTCCATAACATATTAAATGCAGTATTAATTCACTGCCAGTACTAAGTCCCAAGCGTATCCATAGCCTTGCTATTACAAGCTTTCTACCATATGATGAGAGAGAGTTGGATTACACTGCACAAGGCACAGGAGATAGAATAAGGACCCAGAATTAGTGAGAACATTTATATTGCTTCCAGCAGCACTTTTTGTGTTTTACTTAGACCCTCATCACATATGTCTTTCAATGGTAGCAGATATTGTTTAGATGCTATTTTTCAACTGCATTTTGCCCTTTTATATCAGAAAAGAAGAGACAAAGTACATTTAATCTCACTTGTAAAAAGGACCCGTTCTCTTATATTTCCTAGGATTGGACAAAGTGTGCAGTCAGAAAACTCATAATTCTAGATTTCTGAAAATACAATGGAATGTGTCCAACCTTATATAAACTATGTAACTATATAGAATGATAAAATACACAGTGTTCCCATCTTGTCTAAATTCACTATTTAATATTTAGACAACTCTCTAGATGAAGTGACAATTTACAAGACTGTAATAATAATAACAAATGCTGTTATCTCTATATATGTGCCAAGTACTATTTTAAGAATTTTATATGTATTATTGCATTTAACCCATCATAAAATCTGACCTTTTACTATCTATGATGTGCATTCTCTCTATACCTTTAAATACATTTGAAGAAAAGAATTAAAAAAGAAGGTGAGCAATTTGGTAAGGATCACACAGCTAGTATGGATAAAGCTGTATTTAAATCCATATGGCTTCATGCACAAATTTGTACGTATGTATCAACAGAGAGCTACACCTGCCCCTAAAAATGATAAAAGTCCTCTGAATAAGGATTTCAACAAAATACTATACATTTTTAAGTAACTAATACCACTATACCAATGGTAACAATCTGTTCTCATGGATGAGTGTTTATGGTTGGATAATAAATATTAGACATTAGGTCACCTTTATCCATCAGTTCTAAAAGTATACAATCATGTCACACTGGGGATACAGATTGTACTTACAATATGCTTATCAGACGTCATATCAATAGAAGCATTAACAACTTTTTTTTTTCAGTTTTTTTCAATAAGTACCATGTGCTAACCAATTTTGCCACTGGAGCTACGTGGGCTGAACCAATAGCCCAGCAGGTAGGGCATTTGCCTTGCATGCGGCCAACCCAAGTTTGATTCTTCCACCTCTGTCGGAGAGCCTGGCAAGCTACTGAGAGTATCTCGCCCACATGGCAAAGCCTGGCAAGCTAGCTGTGTTGTATTCAATATGCCAAACACAGTAACAACAAGTCTCACAATGAAGACGTTACTGGCCCCACTAGAGCACATCAATGAACAATGGGAGGACAGTATACAGTGGACTTTTTTTCAATACTAATCATATAGGGCACTAAGTGAAAGGATTCAATTTTTCATTTCAGGGGACCAGAATAATAGTACAATGGAACGGGAGTTTGCTATACATGCAGCCAACCTGGGTTCCATCCCAGGCAACCTAAATGATGCCCCTAGCATGGCAAGGAGTAAATCCTGAGTTCGAAATCAAGAGTAACCCCTAAGCATCACTAGGGGTGACTTCCAAAAGAAAACAAACAAAAAAACAAACCTAAATTTTCATTTAAAAATAAAATGTTTCAAAAATTCAAATTGTCCGCATGATTCAAGGGAGTAATAAGAAAGAGAACAAACTCTGACCTTCTTATAAAATTATAAAGTAATAATATTCAGAAAGTGGTAATCAGAAAATAATGATGAGATAGTAGCAAAAGAAATCAAACAAGCAAACAAAACACCTCAATGACTTTACCAAGAATTCTCTATACAGCTAAGTCATCAATCAGATTTGAAGAAACAATACACAATGCTTTATTAACGGGCAACATCTTAGGTAGTTTTGAAAGAGTATTAAAAGAGCTTCTTTAAAAGAAAAAATGCGACTTTTAAAGAAGACAAAGACGTCTTAGTACTTAGCTATTGATTATGGCACTCACTCATGGTACATATGGTAGTCCTCCAGGGGATTGAGAAAGGTCTGTTTATTCCAAACTTGCTAAAGTATGTTATTTGTCTTTTAGTAATGAATCAATGTTTCATTTATATAAAATATTTTGTCTATTCAGGTATATTTTTACATCCATAGAGATTTTTTATTATAATCCTTTGCCTATTAGTGAAAATACTTAAAAATAATTATGATGCATTTTCAAATATAAAGTCAACATTCCCTTTTTAGGCTATAACATACTTTATTCTTTCATATAGGCCTATTCAGATTTTTCTATAAGTTAAAAAAACGTTCCTCTCCTCACATTTTACTGTTATTATTTGCAGGATTCATGTAAATTTTAAAATGCATTATCATAGATTTAGCCACTTAAACATATTTTAATTTACAAACCTGTAGAAAATAAGATGAACAGATCTTGAAGAGATTCTCAATTTATCATTGATTTGCAATTTTTTAAAAAATTTTATTGAATCACCGTGAGATAGTTACAAGCTTTCATGTTTGGGTTACAATCACACAATGATCAAACACCCATCCCTCCACCAGTGCACATTCCCCACCACCAATATCACTGGTATACCCCCCCTTTACCACCCTCCCCCTGCCTTCATGGCAGACATGATTCCTCATAATCTCTCTCTACTTTTGGGCATTATGGTTTGCAATACAGACACTGATAGGTTATCATTTTTGGTCCTTTATCCACTTTCTGCACACATCTCCCATCCCAACCGATTCCTCCAGCCATTTTTTTTCTTAGCAATTCCTTCTCTATTCCAGCTACCTTCTCCCCTTCGCTCATGAGGCAGGCTTCCAGCTATGGAGTAATCTATCTCTCCCAAGTATCTACTATCCTTGGGTGTAATTTTGTGAAATTTTAGGAACTTAGCTTTATTCATCTCTGTGTGTTTAGGTGTCACCACTGTCAGAATAAAAACAAAAAGATCTCTCTCATATAAAAGATATAAGGAAACATAGTAAGAGAAGAACAAATGGACAAAGACATGAAACTGGAGATTTTGACTATAGAACTGAGTTTACCTGACAGTTGGGGCTGCTGGGAGGGGTCCTTGAGACATTGCTGGAGGAAAACTAGCTCTCCAGTGCTGGATATGGTATTGTAATAACATATGCACAAAAAGTATAATTGACAGTAACAGTAAATCATGGTACCTCAATTAAAATGGCAAAAATAAGTGAAGTTAAATAAAAATAAATTAAATTATATAGAAATAAGTACTCAAATACCATAGTAACCAGAAGAAGAGTAAATAAGTAAAGGAGCTAAAATTAATAAAACAGAATGGTTTAACGAGAAACTGTGTACCTATTACCACCGAGAGAATGCAAATCGACATATTTAATTAATAGGCCTATTTGAGTAAAATTAAAATATGAAAATGAATTATTTACATAAATAAAACAGAATCCTCTCAAACTATAAACAATTCCATATGATACTATTTGATAATGTATAAGACACTAAAGTAGATTTGAATCCTTCAAAATGGAGGGGTTGGAGGGTTCCAAATATATTAACAACCATCCAAGGTTTTGTTTTTGTTTGGGGAGAACCATCTGACATTAGTTAGATGCATGGGGTTGTTCCAGGTGGTGCTTGAAGTATCAGGAATTAAACCATGTCTCCTGCATGCATGCAAAAATGTACTCTAGCCCACTTAACTATCTCTCTGTTCCCAGGGTAAGGAAAAGAGCTTATACATCAAAACATCTTAGTTCAATTCCTGCCTAGCAATCTGCTGTAGTGCCAGGGGAATAAACTACAACTAATAACACTTACTTAATTTTCCAAGTATTATGTGATGAAACATAAAACAAATTTCATCCTAAAACTAACTGCTCACAGATTTATTTCATGTCATTTTTAGCATAAAAAATCAAATAAAGATATGATTTCTCATAAATGTTATATTGCTATTTAATATCAACAGTTCCTTCTCAGTGAACAGCATATTTCACTTAAAGTTTAGGATTTTAAAATGGTTCACATATTCATATTTTATAGGCAAACATTATGTTATATGTTTAATTAGTATCTACGTTTATGGCATATTATCAGATTTTTTCACTAATTCTCAGGCATCTTTTATATGATTAATTCATTTGACATTACTGTCTAAGAATTTTTCCATTTCTCTTTTAGAGGTCACACCTCAAAATACTTTTGATGCAGTGTGTGTTTTAAAAGAAAAATAACTCTTCCTTTTCGTCTCCCAAGCTGAGCTGGTCTTCTCCGCCATCCAGATCAGATTATCTGCCGCTTCTCAAACTCGGGACATGGATTTCTTCCTGCAAGCCCCTCAGGCGTCCTCTCGGACCTTGGGAGACAAAGCAGCCCTGCGCCTTTGCCTCTTCCTTTTCCTCCCCCACTCTTCGCACACATGAAGGTACTGGCAGAGGGACAAAGCCACGCGGGTTCCGGGGCCGAGATCTCCAAGCCTACTCGAATTGGAGTCGAGCATCCTCCACCCAGATCCTCCAAATTCCAGTAGGCGGGGGTCACACCCACCACCTGGCCCCCTGGCGCCGTGTAATCCCATCAGCGGCCAAGACTCAGAGACTACAAAATGCAGCTCAGAGACTACAAAATGCAGCTCCCGGACGAGACCAGTGCAGTCAGTCTCCTGCCCCTGTGCCTGGCTGTTCCTCGCCGGGGTCCCTTGGAGGGGAGCGGGTTGAGCTTTCCTCCCCACCCCGACCAGGGCTCCGGCAGCCGAAGACCTCCAGGACCAGCCACCACCATGCTGAGACCACTCTCCGCACACATGAAGGTACTGGCAGAGGGACAAAGCCACGCGGGTTCCGGGGCCGAGATCTCCAAGCCTACTCGAATTGGAGTCGAGCATCCTCCACCCAGATCCTCCAAATTCTAGTAGGCGGGGGTCACACCCACCACCTGGCCCCCTGGCGCCGTGTAATCCCATCAGTGGCCAAGACTCAGAGACTACAAAATGCAGCTCAGAGACTACAAAATGCAGCTCCCGGACGAGACCAGTGCAGTCAGTCTCCTGCCCCTGTGCCTGGCTGTTCCTCGCCGGGGTCCCTTGGAGGGGAGCGGATTGAGCTTTCCTCCCCACCCCGACCAGGGCTCCGGCAGCCGAAGACCTCCAGGACCAGCCACCACCATGCTGAGACCACTCTCCGCACACATGAAGGTACTGGCAGAGGGACACAGTCACGCGGGTTCCGGGGCCGAGATCTCCAAGCCTACTCGAATTGGAGTCGAGCATCCTCCACCCAGATCCTCCAAATTCCAGTAGGCGGGGGTCACACCCACCACCTGGCCCCCTGGCGCCGTGTAATCCCATCAGTGGCCAAGACTCAGAGACTACAAAATGCAGCTCCCGGAACCAGAACATCTTTTTATGATATCTCATTATCTCATTCCTACTCTGGACAAACTTGCAGGCTATCGAATATAGCCTGCCCACAGGGCAGAGTCTGGCAAACTCCCCGTGGCGCACCAAATATGCCAAATACCAGTAACAATGATGGGTCTCATTCTCCTAAAAAGCCTTGAATATAATCTCAGGGCTAGGATGAAAGAGACGTTACTGGGGCCTGCTCGAGGCAATCGACGATTAACAGGATGATGAATGAATGAATGAATTTCCTCCCCCAAGCTGAGCTGGTCTTCTCTCCCACCCAGTCTTTACACCAGACAAACTAGAAGTGGGCGTGGCTTTTGTAGAAGTGGGCGTGGCCTAATTTTCAGCCGGCCAATGCTCACTTGGCCGCAGGCAGTTTAGTCATACCAAGATACTTACTCCTCACACATACACACCAACATGAAGAAACAACGTAAATCCCCACCACAAGTGGAGGTCGATGAAGAGTCCAGAAGCCTCTGTAGTAAGGGACCTCTCTGACAAAGAATTCAGATATGAAGTCATAAAGATGTTCAATGAACTAAATGAAACAGTCAGACAGATATCCAGTAACATGACAGAAAAAATCGACAAATTACAGGAAGAAATGAGAGAAGAAATTGGAAATATACGCACAGAAATGTCACGAATTAAAGATTCTGTAGATGAACTAAAAAACTCCCTATGTGCCCTCA
This sequence comes from Sorex fumeus, assembly GCF_029834395.1. Taxonomy (NCBI): domain Eukaryota; kingdom Metazoa; phylum Chordata; class Mammalia; order Eulipotyphla; family Soricidae; genus Sorex; species Sorex fumeus. Next base: position 19,211,604 of record NW_026606075.1, on the reverse strand, counting down.
AAAATAGAATGACCACAGCTGAGGAAAGAATCAGTGAGCTGGAAGATCAGCTGCACCAAGCCCAAAAGGCAACAACAAACAATGGCAAGGGACCTCAAAATAGCTCTAGAGAGAATCAGAGTCCTAGGAGACGATTCCAAGAGGAACAACATCAGAATCATTGAACGACCAGAAGCTCAGGGAAACAATCCCAATGAAAAAGCCACAGTTAAACAAATCATCGCTGAAAAATACCCAGAGCTCGACAATGCAGCCATTCAGATTCAAGGCACCCGAAGGGTGCCAGGTAAAAAAGACCCTAACAAAAAAACTCCAATACATATCATAGTTAGAATGATAGATGCTGCTGATAGAGACGCAATACTGCAAACAACAAGGTTAAACAAGGAAATCACATAAAAAGGAGCACCCCTTAGATTCACAGCAGATCTATCAGAGGAAAATCTCCAAGCCTGAAGACAATGGTGAGATACAGTGAAAAAACGCACTGAAATTAATGCCTCACCATGAATACTCTATCCAGCTAAACTCTCAGTCAAACTTGAAGGAATAGTACACTATTTTCTAGATAAACAGCAGCTCAGGAACTTCATAGACTCAAAACCAAACCTAAAACAAGAGATAAAAGGGGCTACTATAAGACAAGACAAACCCTACAACCACAACAAACCCTTACAAAAAGATGACACAAAACCCCGTAAGAGTAATCTCTCTCAATGTCAACAGTCTATATTCACCATTTAAAAGACACAGAGTGGCAAAATGGATTCAGAGACAGAAACTAACATTCTGCTGCCTACAAGAAACTCATCTCAACAGTCAGAGCAAACACAGACTCAAAGTGAAAGGATAGAAAACAATCCTAAAAGCAAACAGCTCCTTCAAAAAATCTGGGGTGTCCATACGAGTATCTGATAACATTAATTTCAGGTTGAAAAAGATTAGAAGGAACAGCAAAGGCTATTTACTCTTCATCAAGGGATACGTACAACAGGAAAAAATCACACTCAAATGTATACAAACCTAATGAGGGAACAGCTAAATATTTAAAACAACTGCTAACAGATTTTAAGGAGGACATTGCTAGCAACACAATAGTAGTTGGAGTCTTCAACATCACCTTATCACCTCTGGATAGCTCAACAAGAACAAAACTCAGCAAGGAATCATTGGCTTTGAAAGAAGAAATAGAAGAGAAAGGGCTTATAGACCTATAGAGAGCTTTACACCTCAAAAAGAAAGAATAAACATTCTTGTCCAGTGCTCACAGAACATTTTCCAAAATACACCATGTGGTATGCCACAAAACAACAGAATCAGGAAGATAGAAATAGTATCAACCATCTTTTCAGACCACGATGCACTGAGGATAGAAGTGAATCACACACAGACACGAAGAACCAAATGAAACACCTGGAAATTAAACAACTCAATGCTGAACAACAAGTGGGTCAGGAAGAAAGTCAAGGATGAAATCAGTAGATACCTGGAAACAAAAGAGAATGAAGACATGAGCTACCAGAACTCATGAGTTGCAGTGAAAGCCGTATTAAGGGGAAATTTTATACCTCTGCAAGCATTTCTCAGGACGGAAGAAAGGATGCACATAAACAACTTGACTTCACAGCTCAAGACCTTAGAAAAGGATCTACAGAAAGAGCCCATATCAGGCAGAAGGAAAGAGATCATAAAAAATAGAGCAGAAATCAATGACATGGAAACCAAAGAAACAATTCAAAAGATCAATGAAACCAAGAGCTGGTTCTTCGAGAAAATAAACAAGATAGGTAAACCACTAGCAACACTCACAAAGAAACAGAGAGAGAACTTGAATAAACTGAATCAGAAATGAAAAGGGAGATATCACAACAGAAACCAAAGAAATTCAAATGATCATCAGAGACTACTTTGAAAGTCTGTATGCCACGAAACAAGAGAACCTAGAAGAAATGGATAAATTCCTGGATTCCTATCATCTCCCAAAGCTGAATCAAGAATAGACCTATTAACATCAAGGAAACTGAAACTGTAATCAAAAGTCTTCCCAAAAACAAAAGCCCAGGTCCATATGGATTCAATAGCAAATTTTTCCAAACATTTAAAAGGACCAACTGCCAGTCCTTCTCAAGCTTTTCCAGGAAATTGAAAAAACAGAAACTTTCCCAAACAGTTTCTATGAAGCCCATATCTCTCTAATACCAAAAGGAAACAAAGATGCCAAAAGAAAAGAAAACTATAGGCCAATATCCCTGATGAACATGGATGTGAAGATTCTCAACAAAATACTAGCAAATAGAATTCAACTAGTCATCAAAAAGATCATATACCATGACAAGTGGGATTTATCCCGGGGATGCAAGGATGGTTTAATACTCAAAATCAATCAACATAATCCATCATATCAACAAAAGAAAAGATAAAAATCATATGATCATATCAATAGATGCAGAGAAAGCATTTCACAAGATCCAGCACCTGTTTATGATGAAAACCCTCGCCAAAATGGGGATAGAGGGGACTTTTCTCAATATAGTTAAAGCCATCTACCACAAGCCTACAGCAAGCATTATCCTCAATGGGGAAAAACTGAGAGCCTTCGCTCTAAGTTCAGAGACAAGACAAGGATGTCCACTCTCTCCACTACCGTTCAATATAGTACTGGAAGTACTTGCAATAGCGATTAGGCAAGAAGAAAGATATTTAGGGCATCCAGGTAGGAAAGGAAGAAATCAAGCTCTCACTATTCACAGATGATATGATACTATACTTACCTAAAACCTCTACCAAGAAACTCCTAGAAACAATAGACTTGTACAGGAAAGTTTCAGGCTATAAAATAAATACCCAAAAGTCCATGGCTTTCCTATACACAAATAGTGAAAGAGAAGAAAGTGACATGAAGAAAACAATCTCATTCACAATTGTGCCACAGAAAATCAAATACCTATGAATCAGCTAAACTAAGGAAGTAAAGGACCTGTACAAAGAAAACTACAAAACACTACTTTAGGAAATAAAAGAGGGCACGAGGAAATGGAAAGATATCCCCTGCTCATGGATCCCGAGAATCAACATCGTCAAAATGGCAACACTTCCCAAAGCACAGTAAAAATTCAATGCGATCCCTACTATGATACCCATGACACTCTTCAAAGAAATGGAGCAAACACTCCTGAAATTTATATGGAAAAATAAGCCCCCATGAATAGCTAAAACAATTCTTGGGAAAAAGAAAATGGGAGGAATCAACCTCCCTAACTTCAAACTCTAATACTCTAAAGCATAATAATTAAAACAGCATGATACTGGAACAAAGGCAGAGCTGCAGACCAATGGAACAGAGTTGAATATACTGACATCTCCCCCCCGAGCATATGATTATCTCATCTTCTATAAGGGGGCAAGAAAGTGAAATGGAGCAAGGAAAGTCTCTTTAACAAATTGTGCTGGCAAAACTGGATGGCTACATGGGAAAAAGTGTGCTCAGATCGCTGCCTCATGCCATGTACAAAAGCAAGATCAAAGTGGATTAAAGACCTCAACATCAGACCGGAATCCATAAGGTACATTGAAGACAAAGTTGGCAAAACCCTCCATGACATTGAAGCTAATGGTATCTTCAAAGATGTTCCGCCACTGGCCGAGCAAGTGAAAAAAGAGATAGACAAATGGGACTATCTTAAACTAAGACGCTTCTGCACCTCAAAAGAAACAGTGACCAAAATACAAAGACAGTCTACTGAATGGGAAAGGATATTCCCCGAATACACATCCGACAAGGGGTTGATATCAAGGATATTCAAAGTACTGGTTTAACTCCGCAAGAAGAAAACATCCAACCCCATCAAAAAATGGGTTGATGAAATTAACAGAAACTTTCCCAAAGAAGAAATCTGAATGGCTAAAAGGTACATGAGAAAATGCTCCACATCTTTAATCATCAGGGAGATGCAGATCAAAACCACAATGAGATATCATTTTGCACCACAGAGACTGGCCCACATCCAAAAGAACAAAAGCAACCAGTGCTGGCGTGGATGTGGCGAGAAAGGGACCGTCCTTCACTGCTAGTGTGAATGTCAACTGGTTCAACCCTTTTGGAAAACAGTATGGATGGTTCTCAAAAAATTAGAAATTGAGCTCCCATTTGACCCAGCAATACCACTCCTGGGAATATATCCCAGAGAGCCAAAAAAGTATAGTCGAAGTGACATCTGCACTTGTTTGTTCATTGTAGCATTGTTTACAATAGACAGAATCTGGAAAAAACCTGAGTGCCTGAGAACATATGATTGGTTAAAGAAACTTTGATGCATCTACACAATGGAGTACTATGTAGCTATTAGAAAAGATGAAGTCATGAAATTTGCATACAAGCAGTACTACATGGAAAGTATCATGTTAAGCAAAATGAGTCAGAAAGAGCGGAAAAAACATAGAAAGATTGCATTCATCTGGGGAACATAAAGTAACAAAATAGGAGACTAACACCCAAGAATGGCCGAGATTAGTACCAGGAATTTTTCTCCAAGGCTTGGAAGTCAGCTACACATGCTAGGGGAAAAGGGATCTCAGATAGAGAAGGGAACATCAAATAAAGGGTGTTGGGAGGATCCTCCCAGGATGGGAGAAGCATGATGAAAGTAGACTGTAGACCAAACATGATTGACACTCAACACCTCTTTTGCAAACCACAACACCCAAAAGGAGAGAGAGAACAGAGGGAAATGTCCTGTCACAGAGACAGGGTTGGGTGGGGGGATGGGGGGTGGGAGGGATACTGGGATCTGGGGTGGTGGGAAAGGGGCGCCGGTGGAGGGATGGGTATTTGATCATTGTATAATTGAAACCCAAGCTCATAAATTTGTAAATCTACAACTGTACCTCTTGGTGTCTCACTAATAAAAATTAAATAAGAAAAGAAAAGAAAAATAAGACATCAATTTGAGCAGTGATGCTAGTCAAATATTTCATTAAGAAAATCAAATATCACAATCTCCAAAGGATATGTGGAATAAAGAACAAACCATCTGATAAATGCTCTTTCATTGCCTATAATTCTATGATAGATCTTTGTTAGAAATTTTGATGATGCTAATGTAATTTGAACATCAGTGTTTGATGATTTAAACATTAGTATAGTTTAATGTAAGATGATTCTTAGGTAAGCAGTGCTATGCAGAATTAATATTACTAACTCAAAAGTTAGAGGTCTTAGGTTAAATTTGGATCACATTATAATCACTTAAACTGAATTCTTATAAAACACTAATACTAGCAACCTCAAAATCTTATTTAAAATGATCAAGAATTAATTTGTGATCTTCCTTCCTTCCTTCCTTCCTTCCTCCCTTCCTCCCTTCCTCCCTTCCTCCCTTCCTCCCTCTCTCCCTCCCTCCCTCCATTCCTCCCTATCTTCCTTCCTTCCTTCCTTCTTTCCTCCCTCCCTCCCTCCTTCCCTCCCTCCCTCCCTCCCTCCCTCCCTTCCTTCCTTCCTTCCTTCCTTCCTTCCTTCCTTCCTTCCTTCCTTCCTCCTCTCCTCCCTTCCTGCCTTCCTTTCTCTTCCTCTCTGTCTCCCTGTGTGTCTCTGTCTCTGTCTGTCTGTCTGTCTGTCTGTCTGTCTGTCTCTCTCTCTCTCTCTCTCTCTCTCTCTCTCTCTCTCTCAAGCATGCACCTCAACCTCTATACTATCTCCCAATCCCAGGTATTTGCATTGTTAAGATACCTGGTTGAACACAATAGAAAAAAACCTGAAATTCTCATTGCCTAAATTTAGAACAAGAAATTAACGTTTAGTTATATTTGATTATAAAGAAGCTTGATTTCTATTTGCTTTTTTTGTTCTAATTATCTAACAGTTTCAAACATTTCTATTCTGTACATATGCACTTTTTAAAACATATATGTAACAGCTTTTATAATTAGAATGTAGTAAAAAAAGCAAAATTTAATTACCTAAAGCTACAATGATAAAGGCATTTTCTCTATGCAAGCACCCTCCCTATCAGAAATGTTGGAAAATATAGCACCAAATTTCAGTGTACTTACTCTACATAAAAGTCTGCAACTTCATTCAATTACTGATTTTACTGGCATTTCAAATTCTTCAAGAATAGGTAAAGGTAAAGGTAAAGGCCCTCCCGTTGATTGTCGATTTGCTCGAGCGGGCCCAGTAACGTCTCCATTGGAGACTTTGTTGTTACTGTGTTTGGCATATCGAATATTCAAGAATGGTGAACAGAATTTAATATTTTCAATCAATAGTTGTGTAATTATAAATAATTTAACTTAATCAGACCTAATTATCAATACAGAAATGTCTGGCATTTTCTTGGCTTAATATATTCATACTGTCAGTAAAATCACATGACTACTTCACTGGCTGAACATAATCACACAAAACTTGAGAATTAATAAGAAAGCTTTGAATTTAGCAGATGCCACTAATTTAACATATGCCCATCAATAAGCTATTCAACTTTTGTGAGACATAGCTTCCTTGCTTACATAGTTTGGTTTGGAATTATCTGCTTAAAAGATTTTTTTAGTCTTTTGTTCGTGTTTTTATATTCATACAAACTACCTTTCTCCTCATACCAATGTAGTTTAAGAAAAAAGATAGAAAGATTTGTCCTCTAAACTTCAGGACGTTGATTATAGACCATATGATCAAAAATATTCAAACAAGAATAAAGACAATATATAAAAACTGACACATAAGCATGTCTCATATGGACAAATGTGTTTTCATAGTGTGGTCTTTAAGTATCAGTTTTTGCTTAAGCAAACTTGATTCCTTAGATAAATAGAAGGTTCCAGGTTTGAGTTAATAAATTTATTATTTGGTGTGAAATATCTTGTCATCTCCAAAAGCAAAGAAGCTTTTATAACTTTTAAGTTCACAATAGAAATATATAGGAATAAATTTAAAGACCCCTCTAACCCTGCACACATACACACAGAGTGAGAGAGAGAGACAGAGAGTAAGGGAGAGAGAGAGAATAAGGGAGAGAGAGAGATTCTCACAATCTAAAAATAATTTGAGCATCAAAAATAAAAAAATACAGCCATTAGAAGATAGGTCTATTTGGCTTTCAACAATATTGGACTGAATAGCATAATCCTCTGTCCCTTTCATTGAATTGTTGGCTCAGCTGACCAGCAATGAGAGTGGTTAGTGGGGGCCCCAGGTAACTTCAGCACTGTTTGGGAAACCCTCAACCAATAACAGTAATAACATAGATAAGAAGGTATATATCCTTGAGATACATGCAACAGCATGACAACAGCATTATGCATAATAACTTTAACAATAGGCCTGGTTCTTTATTTTTAGGAGATGCTAGAGAATGAGCTCATTTGGCTAACTAATTAATATAAAGAATCAGGCATTTAGTCTGAGTTTCCAATCCAATCTATAATTCAAGGGTCCAAGCAGGTAATGAGAATTTCTTTTGAGAAGTTTTTAGTTAATATATACAGAAGAAATGATGCAATTAAAATTGCTCTTTTCCAATGAAATAATTTAAATAAAGGATTATTAAAATCACCAAAGGAAAACTATCATTTTTTTTCTAATAGAAGAATTTCAAATTCAAACCTGGGATATTAACTATAGCCTGACTGAGTGAAAACTGAAGAGGCTAATGCCATTGAAAAGGAATTCATTACTTATGTTTTCCAAGAGGTGTAGGTATGCCACACCATTTAAAGCACATAAAAAAGCACCAGCTTTTAGGAAGCAGCAGTAAAGGAGAAAAAGCGTTTGCAGCAGATACTGTATTTCCTTGGGAAAGGCAAGACAAAGCAGAATAGTTTAGGACTGGCTCTTTTGAATAACGGTGACAGGAGAGCTACTTGTCTGGTGCCTGCCTCTGATTACTAAGGCAGAAGACTCTTGCTTCCTTGAATACAAAAGAAGTTGAGGAGATGCTTTTGAGACTGCTCTCTAGATAGATTAGTGTACAGTGTACGTATAAAAGGTCCTTTCATTGTTCTGAAAACTGTACTTTCCTTTAACAGGGATATTCTTGATAACCTTTCAGTATCAATATTGCAAACCACAGTGTCCAAAATGGGAGACACACACACAAAGAAAGAGACAGAGAGAGAGAGAGAGAGAGAGAGAGAGAGAGAGAGAGAGAAGAAAAAGAAAAAGAAGAAAAAGAAAAGCACCTGCCATAGAGGCAGGCAAGGGTGGGGGATGGTAGGTGATGGGAGGGAACTTAAGGACACTGACTCTAAGAAATGTACACTGGTGGAGGGATGGGTGTTGGAATACACTATGACTGAAATCTAATCATGAACAGCTTTGTAAGGGTCAAAATAATAACAATAATAATAATGTCACTGTTACTGTCTTTCTGTTGTTCATTGATTTGCTCGAGCGGGCCCAGTAACGTCTCCACTGTGACACTTGTTACTGTGTTTGGCATATCGAATATATCATGGGTAGCTTGCCAGGCTTTGCTTACAGGCGGGATACTCTCAGTAGCTTGCCGGGCTCTCAGAAAGGGATGGAGGAATTGAACCTGGGTCGGCCAGGTTGGCTGCATGTAAGACAAATGCCCTATTTGCTGTGCTATCGCTCCAACCCAATAATAATGATAATAGTAATAGAGTTCATATAATTATAATAGAAGAAAATAATTTCATTTTAAACAAACAACAGAAAACTTGACATTCTTTGCCAGTTAGCAAAATACCACACATCGGATCATCAAAATAAAATAAGAAGAGAATTACTACAAAACTCATCGTCACATATGAAATACTGTTAGCCCCAAAGTGAGTCTAAAATGTGTTACCAGCAAATGGAGAAATGTTACCAAAAACAATAATTAGTGTCAAGAATCTGAACCTCAGTGCCAATTTGGAGAAACAGTGTAAATAAAAAATTGTAAAACAATGACACCCTAAGATTAATTCAGCAAAGTGCCGCTCATAGGAACCTAATTGATTAATGAACCAATTACTTCAAAAATCAAATCACAAAAGAAACTAAATAAAATAGGAAATAGGTTATTTAATATGAAACTTAAAGGTAAAGGTAAAGGCCCTCCCGTTGATCGTCGATTTGCTCGAGCGGGCCCAGTAACGTCTCCATTGGAGACTTTGTTGTTACTGTGTCTGGCATATCGAATACTCTCGGTAGCTTGCCGGGCTCTCCGAGAGGGGCGGAGGAATCGAACTCGGGTCGGCCATGTTGGCCGCTTGTAAGGCAAACGCCCTACCGCTGTGCTAAAACACATCAAACAACTTTAATATTTTAATTTTACTTGAATCCTGATACAGTTGGGAACATTGAAACACACTGGCTGGATATGTAATGAAACTAAAGTAAACTACTGTTCACTTTATTTATTTATATTTGTGACACCACTCTATTGTTAAATAGACTCATATTTAGAGCTATAGACAAATAGTAATAAATGTAATAATACGTTGTCAGTGATTTGCTTCAAAACATGGAAATAGGGTAGATAGGTAGGGAGTGAATGTATGCCTGATACATACAAATTAGACTATAAACCAACTGATGAACTGTTAAATTGTTATGCACATCAAGGTTCATCATCTTTTTACTTTGTAATACAACTAAATTTAAATTTTTCACAATAAAATTTTTAAAGGGACCATGAAGAGAGCTGAAATGGTAAAGCATGTGCAAAGTCCTGAATTCAATCCTTGGTATGGCAACTTGGGCGTGATAGCCCCAAGTAACAACAGTCAAATCCTCATCCCCTCACTACCACACTGCTGGCCAAGTATGGAGGATTACAGAGAGTGATCTCAGGTGCCCTGAACACCACTGGGAGTAGTAGCTTCAATTCATAAAAGTATAAAGAAGTCTACAAGTTTAAAGACAGAAAACTAGAAAAATTAATCTAACAATATCCAGACACACGGGCTATAAGAACAATGATTCTTTTTAGAAAAAATTTACAATATCTGCCAATATCTAGTAGGAGAATTAGAAGATACCATATGATAACAAAGAATTGGATTTTAATGGTTTAGTGAAAATATATAACTCAACATGTGAAAAAAAACTTAAATGCACAGACAAGATTACTGTTGCACATACAAAATTGCTATCATTACTTAAGGAGAAAAAAAGAAAGAAAAAACAGCCTAAACTTTTATTTGCAGAAGATAATAAAGGAATTCATATAAAGTCCACCAAAGTTAAAAGAAATTGATATTTTTAAGTATCATCATGACTGAAGCCCATAGCTATAATTTTGAGTTGAAAGTAATCAAGCTACAGAATAGGTGTATGTCATTACACGTGAACTTATATATAACGTTTAAAAATAAAATTAAACCACATATTATTTATGAATATATAATTTTTTAAAAAACATAATGATGACAGTAGTTATATCTGGGAAACAAGAAGACAGTGATTCTAGGTAGTTTGTAAATTCTTTGTCATAAATATTTTTATCATCAACTTTTTTGCTGCATAACTAGCTGACTACAATGCAGCTTTGCCATAAAAAATAAAATAACTGCCTGCTAGTTTTGGTTAGACAGTTTGTGTTCAAGTTTGGTTTTCAATTTCTTCAACATTCTCATTTTCATGTTACAGAAACAGCAATAAAACTTACTAGAAATGTGAAATAGAAAAGTGGAAAGTCAGACTACATACTATACTAAAAAATAACATATCAATTCTTAAATCCTTTAGTGACAAAACTATCTCTTCCCTCAACAGAAAGTTTATTAAAGCTACGATTAGTATATGAGGTACCAATAATTAACAAATCTTTTGAGAGCATTAATCATTAATTATTTAGATAAGCATATTGATCTCTATGACTGTCTACCAATTTATCACTCAATGTCACTCAATATTAGAAGTTAGAAGCAAAAATAATTAAATTTTTCCTGTCCATCATAAATGAAAATAACTACATGATTCCTGATCAGTGTAATTTTTTTTAAATGGTGATATTTTTATTGTTATTTTATATTTGTTCGTGGTATTCGTGGTATAGACTAGAATTTTAGTGTTTGCTACAGAATCTGGCTTAAATGTGACTTAGAAAATGAAGTTTGAGTTACTGGAAATGTGCTACAACTTGAATACTAAAGAAGAAATGTATTAGTTTATCTGGGTCTTCAGGACTGCAGCCACAGAAATGCAGAACTAGGAAGCACTTGAGCTCTATGCAATAAAACAAACAAGGAAGCAAACAAACAAAAACAGCAAGAGAACCTGATTATATGGACTTGACACAATATAATGGTGGAACTAGTTAGTCCTATTCAGTTTAGTTTATGCATCTGTGAAGTGTGGGTTGGTAGAAATGTTTCCAGGGTGTTATTGGTCATATTTCAGTACTGGGTAGTCTTTGGCTTTTGCACAGATTATTTTTCTTGGTAGTTATCATTTCTTAGTCATTTTCTCCCTTGTCTAAACCTGCTACAATACAGCAATCTCCCCGCTCTCTTTGGTTTTTACACAGATGTTAGATGGTTTCACATTTGTTTTTGTGTTCTGTATTATTTGTCAGATGATTTGGTGAAATATAAGGGCTGGACATGTGAGGAAATATTTTAGTCCAAATATGTGCAGCTGGATATATATTTTCACATAATTATAATAAATAACACCATCTTTCACCTGCCAAGCAACAGTGTAGAATGCTTTCACAGCATAATACAAAGCTCAGAAACACAAGCTAATGTTTAGGAACTGAGAGCTCTCTAAATGAAAGAAGAAATTTCTGTAAAAATTAAAAGGCATTTCATTGTGTTACTTCTAATTGTCTTTTATCATATATATTTCAGGCAAAATTGCATTATGGAGACTTTACTATGTAGTGAAAAATAATTATAGTGAAAGAAAGTGTTTATGGCAAGTAACTTACTGCTTTAAGTGAATCTTTAAGCCAGACACAGAAAATGGTATATCTAGAATAAACATGTAGAACAAATATATAATTAATATTTTACTCTAAAATGCAAAAACTGAAGAAAATGTTTTTCAATCGTCAGAAATACACAGCAGTAAATACACAGAAATACTTGATGGCTACTTTCTATTTGGTCACATTATTTTCCACCGTATCTAAAGAGCTCATCATTCTAAAATAGTGGTGGGTGTGGTATCAAGACAGAAAATAGAGAAAATCTGTATTTGCCTCATTTTGTGATCATAGCAGTATTTCAATACCTGAATTGTTCCTTACAGAGAATAATTCAAACTTAGAACTGAAAAAGTCTCTGTATCAAGGTATATAAGAAAAATACTCAAAGGGTTAAAAAGAGAGGAAGGCACTTGACAAAAAAGAAATCCCAGCACAGGGTATAAGCTGTGATCAGAATATTTCTAAGGTGCAAAATATTACTCTAAGGAAAAAGAGTTGCCCTAACACATGATTATTTTAGCACTGAATAAGCAGATAAGAAACTATAGCACATAAAAAAATGCTGAAGCCCCAGATAGTAACCATTCTGATGACCTTATAACCTGGATGATAGGAGCATTGGCAGGATACATTATGAAATAAAGAACTTATTTTCTGAAGAAAATAACACTGCTAATTATTTCCCGAGTAAGGAGAAAAAGAGAAATCAGAATTCAAATGGCAAAAACTTCAAGGATAAGAAACGAAGTAGACACCCCAAATCCAAGAAGATCAAAGAGTTCTAAACAAAATGAACCTGAACACATTTACTCCAAGATAAATTATAATAAGACAACAAAATTCAAAGATACGCTTAAAAGCAGAAGGATAAAGGACAGTAGAGACAAGGACCAGGAAGATTGCTTCATGGTTGGAAGTCTGCCTCATGAGCTGGGGAAACAAGGAAGCCGGGATAGAGAAGGGATTACTAAATCAATGATGGTTGAAGGGATCACTCAGAATGGGAGATGTGTGCTGAAAGTAGATAAGAAACCAAACATGATGGTCTCTTAGTACCTGTATTATAAACCATAATGCCCAAAGTAGAGAGAGAGTAAGAGGGAAATTGCCATAGTGGCAGGGGAAAAGGTGAGATGGGGGGCGGGGAGGGATACTGGGGACATTAGCAGTGTAGCACTGTCATTGTTGTTCACTGATTTGCTCGACCAGGTATCAGTAACATCTCCATTGTGAAACTTGTTACTGTTTTTGGCATATCGAATATGCCACGGGGAGCTTGCCAGGCTCTGCCATGCAGGCGGGATGCTCTCTGTAGCTTGCTGGACTCTCCAAGATGGTCAGAGGAATCAAATCCAGGTCGGCCGTTTACAAGACAAATGCCCTACCCTCTGTGCTATCAAAAAGGTGGAATAGGAGGCAGGGAGAGATACTGGGGACATTAGTGGTGGAAAATGTACAGGGGTGGAGAGATGGATGTCTGATCACTGTATGACTAAAACTCGAACATGAAAGCTTTGCAACTGTATCTCATGGTGATTCAATTTTTAAAAAGGCAGCAGGGTAAAATTTTTAAAAATTGTACAAAACAAAATCTCCTTAAGCAGACTTACTAGCAGAAACTTTACAGACCAGAAGGAAGTGGAATATTATATCTGAAGCTCTAAATGGGAAACATCTTTATGAAGAATATTCTAGCAAATGAAGTTGTCATTCAAATTTAAAGATTTTTTTTCCAAAACCTGCCATAACTGAGTAGAAGAGTGCCTAGGTTACATGTAAGAAGTTGTAAGATTGAGCCCCATATTAACTCTAAATGCCCCACTGCCATTTGGGATCTCTGGAATAGAAAAAAGGATGTGAAATTGACTATAAACAAGTAATTGTAAGAATTCCAACTAAAGATTGAACTGCCAGGCTGCACCACAACTGAATGTGTAAGCATACAACCAAGTGCAAGAACCAGACCATGGACTGCAACAAAATGTGTGAAGTCCAGTTAACAATGCAATTTAAATGTTCCTGAGCACCACACAACTAAAGTGTGTGATTCACAGTGCTACAGACAAGTGTGCTAAATTCCTAAACAGTAACAACAAGGAAAGAGAGGGTAAAAAAAAAAACAAAGCAGGGCCATATGTAGGGAAGCAGCAGAGCATTTTTTTGAATGTGTGTTGTACCAGGATATTTCCAGCCCCACAGTAAATATAAATATGTATTATTTTATATTATCATAATATAATATACTATAGTATTATTGTAAGTTAAATTACATATAAGTTTATTATACTATATCATTATATATTATATATAATAACTTTTCAAACAAAACAGCTAAAGGAAAACATCTCTGTTAAACCATCCCTCCAAAAAATTCTTAAGACTCCTTAAAAGAAAAAGAAATGCCATGAAAATATACAAGATACCTAAAAATGTAAACTACGAATGTAGAAATAAAATAATGAGATTTTTAAAAGAAATTTTAAATTTCTTTTTTTAATTTAGAATAGTCTATAAATTTAGGACTATACAAATAAGCCTCTGGGTAATCTCAAAACAAATATTCTAGAAAGAAATTAGCATGAAAGGGCAAATGAAACCAGGTCAAAAAACATATACCCAAATTTAAGGGAAGAGAATAAGGTAAACATAAAATAAGACACACAAAGAAATAAGACTCAGAATCCATACAGAAAACAGTCAATACATTTTTATATTAATTTTGCTACATGTCAATGGTCTGAAATTAACAATCAAGAAGCAAAGCATTATAAATTGGGTTGGTTGTCTATCTAAAACAAGCCTGCTGCTGCTGCTATATGAGTTACAAATGAGCTCTAAAAATAAGCATAGGCTCAAAATAAAAGGCTAAGGAAAAACACCCAAGCACACAGAAACTAAACATCATGGGTAAATAAAGAAATTTTAAATAAATTTTATACAAAGAAATTTTAAAATAATTAAAAGTGCAAGAGAATAAAGACATGCTACCACAACATGTAGAACACATTGAAACAATGTTAAGGAGAAAGTTTATAGCAATATAGACCTATATCAAAGGAAAAACATCTACATAAACAACATAACCAAAGGACAACATAACTAAAAGGACATTTGATCACTTGATCACTTGACATCCCGTAACTCATCGATTTGCTCATGCGTGCACCAAAGATGTCTCCATTCATCTCTGCCATGTGCTAGTTCAGCCCAATGGCATCTGCTTGTTCTAGGAACATGAAGAACCTCAAACTGATTGTTCAGGATCTTGACGAAGAACTCTGACCATCTCATAGGTGGGCGGCCATGCGATCTTTTGACATCCCGTGGAATCCAGTCGGTAACGGCTCTAGTCCAGCAGTTGTCTCCAAATCTCATTACGTGTCCAACCCATCTGATTTTCGATGCCTTGGCAAACGAGACAGCGTCGCTGATTCTTGAACATTGAGGGAGGTCAGAACTCCGGATTCTTTCTCTCATTTGGGTGAAGCATGATACTCCAAGGATAGATCTTTCGATTCCTCTTTGGAAGACCCAAATAGCGTTCTCATCCTGTTTTGGTAGGGCCCAGGTCTCTGAGGCGTATTTTAATGCAGGAAGAAGAGTGGAATTGAAGAGATGTGCCCAGAGTGGGGGGTTCTTCATCGTCTTAGCTATTTCTTCAACCCTCTTGAAGGCATTCCAAGCCACTCTCTTCCTCCTGCACAACTCAGGTGCCAGGCCATTAGTCATATTGACTTCTCAACCTCGGTACACATAAGTATTGCGTTCGGAGATGTTCGGTCCGTTGAGAGTGAATGGAACGTCAGGAATGAGACTGTTTCTCATAAACATTGTCTTCATGAGATTCAGGTGTAATCCAACCTTTCCACAATCATGGTAGAAGTCGGCCAGCATTTGTGCTGCTTGGCTATTGTTTGATGTTATTAGAATGATGTCATCAGTAAAGCAGAGGTGGTATAGTTGCCGACCATCTATCTTCACTCCTATTCCTTCCCATTCCAGTAGTCGCATGATGTTCTCCAGGGTGGCACTGAAGAGATTCGGTAAAATGGTATCACCCTGCCGAACTCCTCTCTTGACATTGATGATCACTTCTTTGTAAAATGGTGAGATCCTGGTAGTGAATCCGTAATACAGTTCACAGAGGATCCTGATGTATTGAGTTTGAACGCCCTATTTGGCTAGGGCTTCGATGACCACTTCAGTCTCAACACAATCAAAGACCTCTTTGAAATCAATGAATGTTAGACAGAGCGGCATCTTGAACTCCGGAGAAACCTCAATGTGCTTGGTTATCATGTGGATATGGTTGATCGTGCTGAATCCTTTGCAGAACCCAGCTTGCTCGGAAGGTTGTTTTTCATCTAGTGTTCTGGCAATCCTATTCAGGATAACTTGAGTGAACAGCTTGTAGATGACAGGCAATAGTTTCCAATGTCGTGGATGTCTTCCTTCTTGTACAGTAGTAGAGCCCTGCTGGTTTTCTATTGGGACGGGACATTGCATTCAGACAGGTAGTGTGTGAAGAGCCAAGCCAGTGTATTGGATGAGTACCGACGGCAGATTCTTCAGGTATTTGGGTCTGACTTTGTCTGGGCCAGGTGCTATTTGCTTCTTTACCGACGAAATGGCACATCAGATTTCGGAAGGGAGAATATTGGGAATGACATATCTGTCCTGCTGAATTTGGTACGTGGGCAGGTGGACGTGACTATCAAAGAGATCCAAGTGATGTCATGGATAATCGTCTTCATTGCCCTTCTGTAAGATGTTATAGATCCATCAGGATGTCGGAGGGCAGTCATCTTGGTCTTCTAGTTGGTGAAGGACAGGTGGGCATTGCGAATGCTTTTCCCAGCTTCTGCTGCATCTACCAGCACCACTGCTCTTCTCTCTTCCCAAAGCCAGTAAATACAATGGGTATCATTCCCCTAACCCTGAAAGAGCCACCAATATGGCAGCATTAAGATGGATGAGGAAGGAGAGGCTGATAAAATCTCAAGGTCGAACTAGGCTGCCAAAATGAAGAAAGACAAAAATGACTGTCTGTCCTTTCAATGTATGTATGCTGGCATTGGATGCATCCACTGAGGATCTGATGGTACAAGTTCGAAAGATCAAGTATGACATTATTGGTCTGACAGAGACGAGAATGCATCAATCACATCACGCTATTTTTGACACGAGAATAACTGGTCCTCGGAACATGCAACAAATGAGGCGTCGGAGGTGTCAGTGTCCTTATCAACACAAACTTGGTCATGAGCATTGATTCATTCTAATGCCTACAAACCCAAATCGGTCAATTACACTTGAATAGATGTCGCTCACTGCCGGCATTTTTTATCTTCGTTGTCTATGCACCAACATCCAATTATGATGAAGGAGAAATTGAGAAGTTCTACATGGAGCTGGAGAAATTCTATAAAGAAGACCACACCTTCTACAAGATCATTTTCAGTGATTTTATTGCCAAGGTTGGACCGAGAAGATTAGCCAAAGAACTCCACATCAGGATCCATGGACTATAATAGCAGAAACAGGGTGAGAGATTATCTGAGTTCATCATGTCGACCAAGACCATCCATGGTAACTCACAGTTCCAGAAGGCTGAATCTAAACGTTGGACTTGGGAGTCTCCCAGTGGACAGTTCCACAATGAAATTGACCACATCATATTCAATCAATGGTTTTGTCTGACCGATGTTGCTGTTGTCCCAAAATTCCAAACAGGATCAGACCACCGTCTCCTTCATGAAAAATTCTACTTCATGGAGTGGGAGAAAGGGCTGCAAAGTTCAAGAAGAGAACTCCCTGAATGACCACCAACTGGGAGCTCTTTGACAGTATTGCTGCAACATGGGAAGATGCTGTCATTGACAACATAGGCGAGGAATACGATCGACTGGTTCAGCGCATGCATGATTGTGTGAGGAATGCCAAGAGAGAGATATCCACAATAAAATGCCGGTCTTCGAAAACTCTTGAGCTTATTCACCAACGTGGCTTGGCGCAGGCCTCAGGCAACTGCAAGCAAATGTCCAAGCTCACAAAGCAGTACAGAGAAGTGATAAAGGAAGACCTCGAAGGACATTTACAAAAGAACAAATGAAACCTAAAGTTACTAGAGAAGACAGGAAATTACAAACACTAAAGCAGAAATTAATGAAACAGAACTCAGATGATAATGGAAACAATCAGTGATTAATACAAAAAAAGACACAATTCTTTTATTGGATAAACAAAATTGGCAAACCGTCAGCTAGAAATGGGATTAGAAAAAAATCAAAAAAGAAACTAACAAAAACAGTTGTCCATGAAAGGGGAAAAGTCATGCAAGAAATGGAAACATTCTTAGAATCTTTCAATGTTTCAACACTGAATCAGGAACAAACAGAAAAATTGAATAAACGACTACAAACAAGGAAATTGAAAAATAATAAAAATCTTCTCCAATGTCAAATGTAAAGGTCTAGATGGTTTTATCAATGAGTTCTATCAAACTCACTGTAACTCTGTCCTCCCATTGTTCATCGATTTGCTCCAGCAGGCCCAGTAACGTCTCCATTGTGAGACTTGTTGTTACTGTGTTTGACATATTGGAATACATCACGGGTATCCTGCCAGTCTTTGCAGTGCGGGCAAGATACTATTGGTAGCTTGCCAGGCTCTCCAAGAAGGGCAGAGGAATCGAACCCAGGTCGGCTGCATGCAAGGCAAACGCCATACCTGCTGTGCTTTTGCTCTAGCCCAAACTCACAAAGATAATTTACTACCTATTCTTAAGCTTCCAAGCTGAAGAGAAGGGAATTATCCCAAAGAAATTTTGTTAGAACAACATAACCCTGATACTAAAAGCAGGTAAGGATCTCACACACATTAGCAAGAGAACCACAGATTATTACCCCAACAAACATAGATGCAACAATTCTTAATAAAATTTTATCAGGTCATATTCAACAATATATTGTATGGCAGAACCTACTGGGATTCATTTTGGGAATGCAATTCTAGATCAATATACACAAATTAATTAATGCAATACATTACATAAATAAAAAGAAGTATATACTAGTATCCTACCAGTATCCGTAAGCTTTTGACAAGATTTTAGCATCTTTTATGACACAAGTATCTAGGAAATGAGGGCAAAAGGAACAAACCCCAACTTAGCAGAATTGAATGCTTTTCCTCCATGATCAAGTATCTAACAAAGATATCTGCTATCACAACGATTACTCACAGTAGTACTGGAAGTCCTAGTAATTAGATAAGAAAAGAAATAAAAGGTATGAAATTGGAAAAGAATGAATAAAATTACCACTATTTACAGATATATATATTAAAAGTCTTAGAGATTCCAATTAAAATCTACTAGTTATTAAACCAATAGTTAAAAGTTGCATTTCTATAGACAAGCAACAAAGGAGAAGAGAACACTTAAGAAAATATTCCATTTACAATTATACTTCAAATAATTAAGTACCTAGGAATAAACTTAATAATGTAAGTGAAAGATTTGCAAGTTAAACATTTTAAATCATTTTAAACCAATAGAAGACATAAGGAGATATTCCATTCCCAAAGATTTGAAGTATTATCATAAAAACTCACTTCTACCAAGGAAGTATATAAAGTAAACACAATCTCTGTCAAAATCCCTCAAGAAAATTGTCCAAACTTTACTTCTATTCATTTGAAACTACAAAAAAGAAGCATCATATCCCCTGACTTCAAACTAAACCATGAAATTTTATAATCAAAACAATATGGTATACTCCACAATCACCACCAAGCTCCTGGCTGGACTCCTCTGCTCTGGAAAAGCCTCCCCCAGGTATGAAAAACTCTAGTACCAAAAACTCAGGTAAGCTGGTTTTGTGACTGAAATCCAGGCTTTCAGGGAATCGGATATGAACTACTGCTCCACATCTCCCTGTACTTCCAGAAGCCCCAGCAGTCATGCACATGAATCACTTTGAGCACCAAGTAAGATCTTACCAAGTAAGATCACCGGCCATGATCCATAAACTCATAAAAAAATCTTCAAAGAGACCAAAGAATTACAGAGGTTCTGTATCTGTGCAAGGCTGAGTTGCTCAGGGCACCTGGGAACAGGAAGGGCAGCTTGAGGGATGGGGAAGTGTCAGCCCAGTGCCTGCCCAAACAGAGCCCTGAAAGCCAAAATCTTCCACAATCTTCCACACTCTACAATTGCCACCACATTCCTGGCAGGATTCCACTACTTGGGATGAGCCTTACTCAGAAATTGTTCCACTAAAAAGTACAGGATGCAAGTTTTGTGACAGAAATCTCTAGGCTTTCCTGGAGTCTCGAATAAGATACTTTCCCCTCCACACCCCCATTTTCCTGTTCTTCTGGAAGCCCCAACATTTACATATATAACCCCAAATTGCCACCCAGTTAAAAATTTAACCGCAGCTATATCACCCCGTTTAAAATTGTTGGACTTCCTGCATTTGTGGCTGTGCAACATCTAAAACTCTACAACACTGATAAACCAGTAATAGCATGCCAGATTGGATGAGATGTAATGTAGGAGGCGACCAATCTTGATTAACAAAATATAAACATAGAAGGCTAAACCTGTAACAACATTTTAGTAATCTCTTGTTCAAGGACTTAACTACTCTGTGGTGAGATAAAACAATTTTCACTATCTTCTACGGAAACATTTTTTTAATCATTCTGTTAGCAAATTATTGATAACAAGTAATATAAATTATTGAGAGCCTGCTATGAGGACAGGCTTAAAGAGTGGGAAAATTGGAGACAATGGTGGAAGAAAGACGTAATGGTGTTGGGATTGGTGTCAGAATCCTGAATGCCTGTAACAAATCACTATGAACAACTTTGTAAACCACAGTGTTTATATAAAGTGTAACGGGACCATAAAGTTTAATAAACAATATGGTATTGATAAAAAATAACAGAGTCAAAGAAACAGAATTGATAGTACAGAGTTAAATAATTATGGATAGATATGAAGAGATAATTTATGATAAAAGAGACAAAAACATAAACAGGAGCTAGAGAGATAGGACTGGAGGCAGGACACTTGCCTCACAAGCAGCTGACCCATATTCAATTCCCCAATGCTACATTTATCTCTGAGGCAGGGATTATTATTAAACACAGAGCCAGGAATTGTTCCTGAGTATTGCTGTCTGTGGCTCAACTCCATCTTTCCAAAAATGAAGTTTACATGGAAAATGGATAGAAAGTAATTCACTTCAACAAATGATGCTAAGAGAACTGAAACGTTACAGGCAAAAGAATGAACTGGACTACAATATCACACCACATACAAAACTTAATTCAAAACAGAGTAAAGACTTGAATGTTAAGTTCAAAACCATAAAATACACAAAAACATTTATTCAAAACACTCCATAATATTGGCGTTCGTGATGTATTCAAGGATTTGGTTCCAATGGTTAGGGAAACAAAAGAGAAAAAAAAGAAATTATATAAAAGTAAAAATTTCTGCACATTAAAAGATGTTATAGCTAAAATAAAGGACATCCTATTGCATAGGAGAAAATATTTGTGTACCATATATTAGACAACATGGTAATGCTTAAGGTAAAAAGAATTCATATAACTTAAAAACAAAAACAAACAACTCCAGGACTGGGAGAAATAGTAAGTGGACAGGAGCTTTCCATGAACACGGCCAAGCCTGGTTTGATCTCCAGTATCCCATATGGTTCCCTGAAACTGCCAGGAGTGATTCCTGAGTGTAGAGTCAGGAACTATCTCTGAACATTGTTGGGTGTGGCCCCAAAACAAAAAACAAACAAAATTTTTTAAGAAAAAACAGCTCCATCAAAAATAGGTAGAAGATCCAAACAGATATTTGAAAAAGGAAAACATAAGATGGTCAAATAAATACACAAAGAAACATTCATTTTCACTTATTTTCTGGGAAGTGCAAATCAAAATTAAATGACATATCATTTCATATCTGTGAGAATAATCTACATCAAAATAGCCAAGAACACCAATGTTGGCAAGGGTGTGAAGAAAACATAAATGTGGTCAGAGGGCTTGCAAATTGGTCCATACTCTATGAAAAACAGTATGAGAACTCTCCATATTAAAAACAGATCTACCGAACGATTCAGTTTCAATAAAAATTCTAACTCAAAAAGATATGTACACACCTATATCCATTGAAGCACTATTGATCAACTGCAATACTACTGCCAAAATCTTGAAACAACCCAGGATCAAGACAAAGGGAATCCTAAAAATGTCTTATAAACACATGGAATACTGCTCAACTATAGGACAAAACAAAATCTAATCTCTTGCAACAATATAGATGGAAATGAAAGGGGTCATGTTAAGTAAAGTCAGAAGAAAAACACATAACTTAAGTGATCTCACACTTGCAGCATAGAGAAAAGCAAAGTGAAGATACAGACAAAGCCAATACAAGGAAACTCTTGGGCTGACCACTGAGGTGCAGTTACCAAGTCAGCATTGAAGCAGGAACTGATTCGAATGTGCTGTGGTGGTAGCATATTGGTACTGTGGTGATGGAATGATAATGTATATGCAGAAGACGGTTCGAAGAGTTATACCCATAAAACACATACTGTCATATACACTAATAATACCTAAAACTGAATATCTAGATGCAATAAAATCAAATGGGTATGGTGATATGTTCAGTAATGCAAGATACAAAAATGTAGGATAGCCACGGTTTCAAAAATGCCTTAAAAATAAAGTATTTATGCCACTATGAACATAGTATCTAGTCAAGGGAATTGAGATTTAGGACATTTGTAGTGTTAAATGGTTGTTATGACACCTGACCAGAGTCTTAGCAAAGGCTTACCTCTAAAGCAGTTAAAGGGGGAGAGGCAGGTATCATTATACTAGGTTCTCTTTTCATTGAACACATTGAAGATTAACTGTTTGTTCCTTCCCTTGACATTTGAAAATCATAGTTTCCACTTGTAATGGAGAACTTTTTTTAGTGCTTGCCTGACTTGTAGAGTAACTGCATTATTAGATGCCTCATATACACAAATGCTCTCTTGTAATACATTTTAAAGAGCACAAATGAGACATTTGCTTTTTTTTTTTAACATTTGAAATTAAGCTGTAGAAAACAGACACTTTAGTGCCGGCTGTATCCAAATACTGAAGGCAGTAAAGAGCTGCAGAACAATTCTTTCCTTGTTGGTTGTAACTGTTTCTTTCCAAATTAAAAAGATATTTTAAGTGCTCAGAAATTGTTTCTTTTTTGTCCCTTTTCCTTCTTTTCAAGCTTTCTTTCTTTTTCTTCTGTTAATCGTGTTGTCCTAAAATGAATGACCTATGGGATCTTTTTAATTCAGAAGAAATTTATTTTAATACTGCAGCTATATTTTAACATCAGCAGTTGGCACTTAACACAATCATTCTCATGAAGAGCAATGTGTGAAATGTGCTGTGGAACCATCCCATATGCATGACTTCACAAAGACACCTTCTGTTGCACAGCAAATGTCTGTCAGTAGTATCTTAGGGGTATGGCAATAACAAGTGGTAATGGAGACAGAGGCTAGCATCCGAGTGCTAAAAAGGCTCAGCTTCCTAGTGCCCATTATTTGTATCTCTTTAAATAGAAATAATATAAAGAATTCAAATATGCTTTATCTTTTGTCGAAATAATGAATGTAATCAATGCAGAAGAGTTAAGTAGAAATCATCTGCCTCACAGGCATTTGGAGGGGTGGGAGGGGGGTATACTGGGGTTCTTGGTGGTGAAAAATGAGTACTGGTGAAGGGAAAGGTGTTTGATCATTGTGTGACCGAGACTTAAACCTGAAAGTTTAGTAACTTTTCCCACAATGATTCAATAAATAAAATAAAAAGAAAAAATAAATAAAATTTTTAAAAAATTAAGGTGGAGTTCATGCCCAATTCAATCAGCTAATCAGTGACTGAATAAATAGCAGTACTCCTGCAAAAAAAAAAGAATTCAAATATGCTTTATAAAACTATCTTAAAATACCTCAATTTCTAAATTAGTCTTATTATTTTCAGAGTACTAACACAAGAATGAGATAGCTCTCTATCAAGGTAAATGGAGCTGACACATAGGTTATTATCACCCCGTGTAATATGACAGAACTTTTATAGTATTATACACTATTGAAAAGTGTTTGTCATCTTTGGAAGTACGATCGTGTGTGTGTGTGTGTGTGTGTGTGTGTGTGTGTGTGTTTCTGTGTGTGTGAAAGAGAGAGAAAGAGAAAGAGAGAGATAAAAAGAGAGAGAGATACTGAAGACACTAGCCCACTATGATGATCCAGTTCAAAGAAAGATGCAAGAAAATGAAATCAAACCAGAAAAATCATTCAGGTTTAGAATGAATCATTAGGTTCTATATCTCTTTCTTTTTATAAACAGAAGAGAGCAGAAAAATGACCTCAATTATATAGTGAAACAGTATGTAAGACTGGCTTGAGCCAAAATAAAGACAATCTCTTCCACTCTTCTCTGTTGTATTTTCATCAGATTTTCTTTCTATTTGGGGGATGGGTGGGATGTGAGGGATGGAATGGAATAGATATATAAATTCTGTAATGTATTTTTGTTAAGCTCTGTTTTTGTCTTCCTCTTAATAATCCTATTCCCATTTCTATTTTGATTTTCTTTCTCCTGCTTCTAGCTTGGCATTCCTAATAACCTTTTCATCTGGTTTCTACCCCAAACCACATAGTTATTGCAATTGTCATAGTTCTTTGCTAGCTCTTTTCTCACTTTGTAACAACTTCAACACAACTTGGATGCTTGTAAGGAAATAAAAAAAAAACATAAAGTGTCTCTCATACTAAATCACAATATCATAAATTAAATACAAAATTCTTTTTCTACATGAAATCCCAAGAGTTCATGGGTCAAAAAATAATCATAAGGTTTTCTGTCCCCCAAAATTTACAAGCAAAAAGAATGTATTTTACCAAAGTAAACATAAAATACATAATTGTCCCCGAGATTCCAAAAATTCCTGCAAACAAACTTCTCATCTCATGGTGATAATTAATGTGATTAAAATCTTAGATTTATTCCTGAGTTTTTATTGGTTCTAAAGTCTGAAATCTTTTCTAGGGGTCACAGTTTGTATTAGTTCTTGGAACAAGAAACTTACTGCATATGTTCAGCTCCTCTTTGTGTCTATATATGAACGTTCATTGGTCTAATATTTTGTCAATAGTTCATCAAGGTAATTAATGAACACTCTGACAGCTTCATCTTATGAGGCCACCATTTCCATCTGTGAGACCTTCCAGTTGTCTCTCTATGGAATATTGAACACGTATAATATTTTTGTGGGCTGGGAGGAAGAACACTTTTTACCTCCAGAAGTTTAATTCAATCCTGATAATAGATTTAAAGTTATTTCTCAAAATACAGAAGAATGTTGGTTTATTTGTTCCATCTCTGTTATTTGTATGATGTTATAATTCATTTAACAAGCAATTTTTGTTTCTGTAGGGCTGACCATATAAGCTAACCATCTTTCTCGTTGTAACTCATCAAGTGCTATTGCAGGACTATTCGTTTAAAAAAGTGTGTAGTGCTTTACAAACAATCACTCATTTCATCTCAACAAAAGCCAAGTGAAGTACAATTCGTTTTTTAGTACCATTTATACCAGCCCTACCGCTGTGCTATCGTTCCAGCCCAAAGGAAGCAATTTAAAATTATATAAATGTAAAAGTAACATTAATCATTCAGAGACAAAATTTGGAACTGAATTTTCTTATAATTGTGTAGCTCTATGTGTAAAAAAAACTTTCCTCATCTTTTAAAAGATGTTTTGAAACTATAAAATAAGTAATATTTATTTAAATTTTAGAATGTCACGGTCCTCTCGTTATTCATTGATTTGCTCAAGCGGGCCCAGTAACATCTCCATTGTGAGACTTGTTGTTACTGTGTTTGGCATATCGAATACGGCACGGGTAGCTTGCCAGGCTTTGCCGTGCGGGCGAGATACTCTCAGTAGCTTGCCGGGCTCTCTGAGAGGGGTGGAGGAATCGAACCCGGCTGGGCAGGGCGGGCTGCGCGCCAAGGTAAATGCCCTACCGCTGTGCTATCCCTCCAGTCCATTTTAGAATGTAGTGATGGGAAACCATGAATGAGAGTTTACCTGTGCTACTTACCTATCTTTTACTCTTCTACCCACCTGTGATATAATAGCTCCACTGTATTTTGCGCTCATATTTTTCATATAGTTCTGTCATATTTGTAGATAATCTAATAAACTGTTTAATATTCTTGGTAATGTGGGGGCACTTTCCCAAGTAGTGCTCAGAATGCTGAGGAGCTGCTCCCCATAATACCTAGGCTCTTCAGTGCTACACTCAGCAATGCTTATGCAACAGCATGGTGCCAGGAATCAAACGAAGTCAACCTCATGCAAGGCATGTGCCTTCATCAAATACTATCTCTCCAGCCACATAATTTTAGTAGATTTAGAGATGTATTGAGTTCTTGTCGTTTGGTTTTAATTATACGTTATACCATCAAATTTGGGGTATCTGTATTGAGTAAACTCTTCTTTATAAAATGTGTAATAGTTGTCACAAAAATTCTACAAAAGTCATTTGATTCACATAAAATCTATTAGAGGGGCCAGAGTTATATTACAGTGGAGAGGCTACTTGCCTTCATATGGGCTACCTAGGTTCAATCCTCAGCATCCCGAATGGTCCCTGGAGCACCACAAGGAGTGCTTCCTAACTACAGAGTCAGGAGTATAGCCCGGTGTAGCCCAAAAAAAACAAATGAACAAAAAAATATCTATTATAAATAGGTAAATTAATTACTATGATGTTTTTGAATTACTTTTATAAGGACTAAAAAGAGGCTTCTTGCAAATTGAAGTTGGGTTTTTTTTTTGTTTGTTTGTTTGTTTTTTGGCTAGGCTATTACAGATCAAGATACATAGTTCAGTATAATTTACTAATCACTACAAACAGTTGCACTATAAACTTTCCTTTTCAATGATCATATTTGTGCTTGGAACTGTGGATTTACTTTCCATGTAGTATGGATGTCCCCACAGTATATCAAGAAAAAATGTAAAATAAATGAGTCAGGGCGCTTTTTTTAAGATTTCTTGGAAATTCATCTTATTACCATATGTATAGCACATAAATAAAGCTTTTATGCATTCCAAACATGATTGTCATATCTATTTTATCATATCCTATAGGAGATAGTAAGTCATGGCATATGTAAGCTCCCAAAAATGTATCTGAGGGAAGATTTTGTTTTTATAATCTTCTAAATATCTTTTTCAGACATTCTTTCAGCTGCCTGGAAATCATGTGAGGAAGGAAAAGGCCTGATGTTTCCATGGTTGTCATGGATTTTGTGCTTTCTATTACTCAGTAATATGCTATCATCTACCTTACAAATCGCACCAGTTAGCAGATGTATTAGAATTCTACTTCCCACATGAAATGTTCAAAACAAATTTGCCAATGGCTCATAATGGTGTGAGAAATAAAGAATGCTGGAAACTTCTTTGATGAAACAAAAAAACTATGAAGTCTTCTTTACTCCTTATGGTGGTTTCCTTCATATCACTGAATTCGCATATATCTCTGAAGAGATAGCATGTAGTATGTTTAAAGCAATGTTGAGTGTTTTCTTTATGACTTGTTTACTTGTTTACTGCATAGAAAAAAATTAATGAATTGAAGAAACTTCAGTCCTTCTTTAAAGGATCTTGCCCTGCCTACTGATAAAGGAATGAAAGAGAGCTAATTTTTCCACATAAAGTTTTCAAGTTTAATCTTGTTTGTGCATGGATTAATTTAACTGGCTAGTCACAAAGAAGCTAGTCATTACCATTCAAAAGTAAAATATATGCATATACAGGCATCAGTGTGTTCTGAGAAAATAATAGACATGTGCTAAATAAGCAAAAGCATTTACCATCCTAAAGACAATAAACAGTTGTTCCATATCCTCTAGCCAAAAGAATTGATTCCTTTGACTTATTTGACTTAAGACAGTAAATTCATAGCCAAAATTATTTCCTTTTGCCTCATTAAATATGCAACATTGTAATAGGCTGAGAGCATATAATGTCAGTTGAAGACAATGAGACTTGGATTCAAGTCTCATCTTTGCCACTTACTAAATCTGAACCTTAATAAAGTTACTTAACCTTTTTGGATCTCAGTTTCCAACATCACTATATGGGGCTTTTATAATCTTTATTTCAACAGAGCTGTTATAAATATGAAATGAGATAAAATAGACAAGTTTATCTGTCAGTCTCTGACTTATAGCAGAAACTTGTTAGAGTGTCCTCATGTGTGATCAGATTCTGCTGTTGCTTTAAAACTCTGTCATACTTGTCATTCATTCTAGAGCCGTGCTTCTTTCTGTGGACAGAGTTAGTGATTGCATTCTTTAACATTTTGCATTCTTTAACATTTTGCATTTCATATCCATGTGGCCCCTAGCTGGGATAGAGGGACAGGAGTTTGGAGCTCTATAACACTTGGGTGGCAGACTTGTGTTTACACTAAGGTTGTGTATTCTTTGCAAAGCCATCTGGCTGGCCTTAAGGACCCCAGCAGCTCTTCTCGCCCCAGTGCAATCCCTATGAAGAATCCGTACACACAACCCACTTCCGTTTTGCCTGCACATGAAGATTATTGTTCTTTTCTATGGCTTCCTGTTTTCTTTCTTAGCAAATCCTTTTCTTGGTAAAGTTGGGCAGGCATGATCTCCCCTCCTGATGAGTATCTAATTCTTGTTCAAAACTGGAGGACTTTTGTGTGAAACAAACAGGCGAGGGCAAAGAGAGGGCAAATAGGATGTTTCCCAGTCAGGAGGTGGTATCTCCAAAGGAAACCCCTACATGAAGTGGGCTTTCTCATGCAATTATCTCACCTGAGATGGTTAAGAAGAGCAAAGAAAATTTAGATGAAAGGGAAAAAAGTTTTCATGTGTGAGATTTGCTGCTTTTATTCAGAGCCCATTCCCCCACTCCCGGAAATAAAACTGGACATGGTCTTTTAAAGTTCTAATTCACTTAGAAACTATAATCAAGTAGCAAAAATATACTATGATACGAAACTGAGAGTAAGAGATCTATTCTCACAGATGAACGCTTTCAAAGGGCTTCCCATGACAGGTATTAAACTAAAACATGATGCTTGTAGTATGGCGTGATAAGTATCAAAGAGAAGAGAAGGGGGAAAAGATAGGAGAGGGAAATTTCTGGTCCAGTTTAGAATGGAAGCTGAGTGATATAAAGAGAATAGAAAAAGGAAATATTAAAGGGACAAGTCATGAGTAAAAGAGATATGCATTTCTAAGACTGGGATGAGGCTCAAGTTGCAGGGCACATACCTGGGCTGTGTAGGCGCAGAGTTATTCCCAAGCACCACCTGCCAGCCCTGGCAGCATCCCCAGAACTGCCCCATCCTCCATTCCTGCTAGAGATGTTCCCTATGAAAAGTTGTATTTCTAATAAGAACTGGCCATTCCATAAATCTAGAGTTTTGTAAGGGGGGTTTCCCTAGGATTTTTGTGAAATTTCCCCAGGATTCCTTAGGATTATTTCTTGGCCCAATTGCCTCCCTATTTAGATGAAATTATAGAGGCAGCAGTGAGAGTTCTAAGGTAGTATCTTAGGCTGCTTGCTTTTCTCAAGGTAAATTTTTGCCTTCTTTCCAAATATAATGCTTGGGTCTATTGTCATTCTTCAAATTTACACCATCAACTGCATTGATGGAGACTGGCTAAGGTCTCATTTTAAGGATAATTTTAAGCTTGTATAAGCAAATCTACTTATAGTCAATAATTGTAATATATCACAGGATATTTTTTTAAAAATTAAATTTAAGTTTTAAAAAAATCATTGTAATTAGTAATTGTAGTGGTGATTTTCTGAAGCTCATAGAACTGTATATGAGCTTCACATTTACATCATGTTATCCTCCTTTGTCAGTTTTAAAAAGAAAATAATTATCTGCTGAATTAGGGCATTATAGGTAAAGGTAAAGGTAAAGGCCCTCCCGTTGATCGTCGATTTGCTCGAGCGGGCCCAGTAACGTCTCCATTGGAGACTTTGTTGTTACTGTGTCTGGCATATCGAATACTCTCGGTAGCTTGCCGGGCTCTCCGAGAGGGGCGGAGGAATCGAATTCGGGTCGGCCATGTTGGCCGCTTGTAAGGCGAACGCCCTACCCACTGTGCTATCGCTCCAGCCATTATATAGACGAGCAGAAAAAATTGGGTAGAGTATACTGAAACTTAGAACATCGCGAGTCTTAGATTTTTAGGTCCAGTTATATTACTAATTAGCCATAGGATTTTGAACATGCAATTTAATATTCAAGGACTGACTTTGTCATTTGAAAATGAAGGGTTTGCTCAGCATTTCACAGAGTACTTCTGGAAAACTTCCTAGTCATTCAGAGTGTTTGTAGTTTTTTTTTTGTTTTTGTTTTTGTTTTTTTTTTAGTTAAGTAAATAAAAGTCATTTTAATATAACATACTTATTTTTTTTAATTTATTTATTTATTTATTTTTTTACAGTTGTAGATTTACAATTTTTTTGTGCTTGGGTTTCAATTATACAATGATCAGATACCCATCCCTCCACCAGTGCCCGTTTTTCACCACCATGGATAATATCCCTCCCACCCCCATCCCCCCATCCCCCCCTGCCTCTGTGGCAGGGCAATCCCCTGTGTTCTCTCTCTCCGTTTGGGTGTTGTGGTCTGCAAAAGAGGCATTGAGTGGCAAACATGTTCAGTCCATAGTCTACTTTCGACATGCATCTCCCCTCCTGGGAGGATCCTCCAAGTGTTTGTAGTTTTTAATATGGGTACAAAGGCTGTTCCTTTGTTTAAAAAAAAATAGAATAGTTATGTTAAGCAAAATCAAATATGCTTTAGTGAGTATTTAACACAGCCTTTTGGCGCATGTACAAATTCGCACAACTTTCCCCAATTTATTTAATCTTCTTAACTATTTATCATTACACCCAAGTTGTCAACTTCCACAGGTTTAGTGGATAAACTTGGGAGACATTCGAGATACTGCACTAACTTCCTGACAATAGTTCTGGTAATTTTCCCAGACAAATTGGACGCTTCAATTCAAGCTACTAGAAAACTGAAGTTATTCTTAGTTATTCTAACAATAATGAGCCACAAGGAGTGTGAACAGTTAGGTCCAGACTCAACACAGATGTGGTCAATTTATTTGTTGTATAAGTACATATTAGATTGTCCACAACTCTTTTGAGTGGGATACAAGGACAAAGCAGACTGGGGTCTCCAAAATAAGTACAAGTACTTTTACAACAGCAAAAATACTAACAGAGTCTAAATTGTATTAGAAAATAAAAACAGTGGCAAACCTACAAATAGTTTCAACCTCCTTATAAATCTGTATCAACTATATTCTCTCTAAGCTGACAGTAACATCTAATTTATCGTACACAGTAAAGTAAGTAAAGTAAAGGCCCTCCCGTTGATCATCGATTTGCTCGAGCGGGCCCAGTAACGTCTCCATTGGAGACTTTGTTGTTACTGTGTCTGGCATATCCAATACTCTCGGTAGCTTGCCGGGCTCTCCGTGAGGGGCGGAGGAATCGAACTCGGGTCGGCCATGTTGGCTGCACGCAAGGCAGACGCCCTACCCGCTGTGCTATCGCTCCAGCACCTATTGTACACAAAAGAGGCTTTATCTTTAGTCCTATTCTGGGAGCCATCCACTGAGAGTAAGCGTGTTGGGCTGAGAATGGAAGGAATCTTTCTTTGAATGAACTTGAAAAAGCAGAGACCCTTCTTTTCACTCTAACTAGCAGCACACCTTAATACAGCCATGGCTCATCTTAACTTTCTCCTTGTTTCATTAGTAAATATCAAATTATTTTATATGATGTCAAAAAATTGGCTGAAACTCAGTTATCCTCAGCAATCCACAATTTCTAGAAAATTTAGAATACTATATTCTTGGGGCTTTCTCTGTCTTTCTACAAAGAACTTACTTAATGTTTGTTGATCTCTTTTACTATTACTTTGCAACAAAATCCTTCTGGATAGTACACACACAAACACACACACACACACATATGTATAATGTAAATATGGAGTCCGAGGTCACAGAGTTCTGCTTCCCTGGGTCTCTGGGGCTTCACCCCTGCGTGAGTCCCAGCCTAAATGTCCAGAAAGCGTCCTGAAGGACTTCCGCATCTGGGTAGTGGAGGTACTGGAGGTAATGGAAGTCTGCCTGGCTGCTGGGAGCAGGCAAAGGATCTCTGTTCCTGGGTCCATTGAGCCTGGAGTCCAGGGTCACAAAATTCCACTTCCCTTGCTCTGTGGGCTTCACTCGTGCGTGAGTCTTGGCCTGAGTGTCTGGAAAGTGTCCTGAAGCGTGGCGGCGGCTGGGTAGTGGAGGAATAATACTATAAATATATATTTTATTTAAGCCTAACTAGAAAGGGAATAAACATACACAAATACTCATTGCTTCTTTATATTGGAGTATTTAGTCATCACCATGGTGAATAAAAAAAATTGACATTGTGATGCTTCCCTCTGTTGCTGTTTCCATTTATTCCACTAATTTTTCAATTATCCTACCAGTAAATTAAATGTATTCATCAAGGTCCCAAAGAAACCTCAATAGGCACCTTAAATTGGTTAAACTGAGCTTTGATTTAGTGAAATATAGGGTTTGCTATGTCATTTAAGAATTCAGCTTCTAAAACAATTGGGATAGAGAAGGGATCATTATGACAAAGATAGTTGGAAATGATCATTCTGATTAGGAACTGCATGCTGAAAACAGGTAAAGTAACAAACACAAAAGTCTCTCAATATCTGTGTTGAAGCATAGTGCAAAGAAGGAGAGGGGCCAAGGGAGGGAGAGAAGGAAAATGTCAGCCATAGAGCAATAGAAGCAGGCTGGGGGCGAAGAGGGGGTGGCAGGAGAACAACTTTCATCCGTGGTGGGAAATGAACACTGGAGGGATCATTGTATCACTGAAACCTGATCACGAAGAGCTTTGTGACCATATCTCATAGTGACTCGATTAAAAAAATTAAAAAATGAAGAAAAAAGATTTGGCTTCTAAACCATAACCTTTAACCATAACATATTATGCCTGGTCCCCCAAACCCCTGGATTGTTTGAGTTTGAAATGTTTTCAAATAGTAATGTTTTTATGTTCGGTTTGATGTTGCTAACATGAAATAAAATAGAGTGAATGCTATTTGCATCTAATAGAGACATAAGTAATTAACATAAAAGTCAGTAGAAAACAACTCACACAGTTAAAAAATTTCATTGGTGTTGCATTTTAAAAATAATTTTATTCAACTCTGATACAAAATTTTATATATACTTGGTTGCACAGATGAGGAAGACTTGGAGATCTACTATAACTCATAGTTCCTATAGTTAACAATGCTACATTGTATACTTAATATAGTTAAAGTGTAGGTCTTATATCATGTTCTTATCAATAATCATAAAAGTAATAATATATAAGGACCGCAAGAAGCCTTTGAAAGTGATGGATGAATAGATGGCAAAAACAATGATAATGTTCCTATAAATGTAAACTTATTTACAAACTTATAAAGTTGTATGCATTAGTTATATTTCTTTTTAAATATATAAAGAGAATATATATACAAATATTACTATAGCACAGCAGGTAGGGCGTTCGCCTTACAAGCGGCCAACATGGCCGACCCGAGTTCGATTCCTCCGCCCCTCTCGGAGAGCCCGGCAAGCTACCGAGAGTATTCGATATGCCAGACACAGTAACAACAAAATCTCCAATGGAGACGTTACTGGGCCCGCTCGAGCAAATCGACGATCAACGGGAGGGCCTTTACCTTTACCTTTTTACCAGTATATACCTATAAAGTTTCTGTATATAATTTCTTTTAAAATAATTTTATTTGGAGACTGGAGAGACAAGGTTTTGCATATGACCAACCCAGATTCAATCACTGGCACTACATATGGTCCCCCGAATCTTCCAAGGAATGATCCCTGAGCACAGAGCCAAGAGTATGCCCTAAACACCACTGGTTGTAAATCTTCTGTTCCCCCCACCAAATTGAAACTGCTTATACATTTTAAGATACAGTTTTACCATACCCACATGCATCACAATATCAGTGACCCTCCCACAATCACTAAATCCTTTTTAGCACACTCCTTATATTAATAACCTCATTTTTGTGGTCAGAGTCTTAGGTTTTGATTTCATTCAATGTCTTCTATTCTCATGCTTTGTTTCTTTATATACCACTCATGAATAAGATTGTATAGTACTTGTCTTTTTTCTTCTGATTTACCTTGCTTATTATAGCACTTTCCAATGTCATTGATGATGTAACAAAAGATATGATTTCATCGTTTCTGATGTAGTACATAATTTACTTATCACTTATCTGTAACTGGCTATTTGGATTGTTTCCATATCTTGATTATTTTAAGTTGTGTGCAATAAGCATTGACTTGCCTGTAACTTTTTGAACTAGTATTGTCGTGTTCTTAGCCTAGATACCTAGAATTAGAATTGCTAGATCATACGGTAGTTCTATTTTTAGTAAAAAAAAAAAAAAAACCAAACTCCAAACTGTTTTCAATAGAGATTGAACCAGTATGCACTCTTATCAACAGTGAATAATGATTTCTTTTTCTCCAAGTATTCACTAGAACTGATTGTTCTGGATTTTGAATGTAGGTCAGATCGGGGCTGAGCATCCTCCACCCAGATCCTCCATATTCCAGTAGGCAGGGGTCACACCCACCAAATGGTCCCCTGGCGTCATGTAATCCCATCAACTGCCAAGACCCAGAGACTATAAAACACAGCTCCCAGGAGGGAACAGCGCAGAGTCTCCTGCCCCCGCGCCTGGCTGTCCTCGCCAGGGGTCCCTTGGAGGGAAGCGGGTTGAGTTTCCCTCCCCGCCCTGACCAGGGCTCCAGCATCCGAAGACCTCCAGAACCAGCTGCCACCATGCTGAGACCACTCTCCACACGCATGAAGGTACCAGGAGAGGCACAAAGGCATGCGGGTCCCAGGGCTGAGATCTCCAAGCCTGCTCGGATCGGGGCTGAGCATCCTCCACCCAGATTCTCCATATTCCAGTAGGCAGGGGTCACACCCACCAACTGGCCCCCTGGCACCATGTAATCCCATCAATGGCCAAGACCCAGAGACTATAAAACACAGCTCCCGGAAGCACTTGGCCGCAAATGCCATATATGCCATATACTGGTATATGCCATATACCAGTAACAATGATGGGTCTCATTCTCCTAACCCTGAATGAGCTTTGATCTCGAAGGACGAAGGAGACATTACTGGGGCCTGCTCGAGGCAATCGATGAACAACAGAATGGTCGTGATTCGTGATTTGTATGTGTGTCATTTTCAGTGGTGTAACATAACATTTCATTGAAATTTGAAGGAAGTGGGAAGGAAGGGAGGGAATGGAGTTACTTTTATTTGAAGGGAGTGAGGGAGGGAGGGAAGAGGGGAGAGGGAATGGAAGTACTTTTATTTTGCAAGCATCTCTGTTCATAAATACAGGAAAGTTCAAAAGGAGGAGATTCCTAAGAAAAGGAAATTCTGTGTTCCTTCCTTTCTCTCGGTATTCATAACCATCTCATAAATTTCTAGACTCCCGTTGCCAATAGATCCCTGAAATTCCTGAGCTAAGGTGCTATATATTCAAAGGTTTCCATTCCACTGTTCGTTCTCACTCTGTCAGGAGCCTTCATACAACAGAGAAAGCTATGTTATGTTCTCTTCTCATTGTCTTACCATTTGAATCTAAATAAAAAAAATTGAGAAAGACTCAAAGAGATTTTCTGCCAAGAAACATTCTCTTCACATAACTTCTGACCCAGAGCTTCTAATAATCCACCAGATGCCATGACACAAGCAACAGCTAATTCTGTATTAGGCAAGCTTTGAGTTATAGCTCAAAAAAGACATGATAATGTACATAAAAGTGCTTTGTAAACTATAAAATTTTATAAAAACTAAAGTATATAGTGATCATGACTATTACTATTATGATTATTGCCTTAACTAAGACAAAGACCTCTCTTTGAAAAGTCTTTTCACATTTTGTTCTTTTGGCTTTTGAGAAATGTTTCATTACATGTTTTAATGGGACAAATTATTTCCTGGAAATAAAATAGAAATTTTTAGAAATCACATTAGCCCATTCAAACACTATATTATAGAATATAAAAGAAAAATAAAGCAAAACCAGTCTCTATAAACTCAGAAATACCAATATTTCACAATAGAGAGTACAGACATTTCTTAGTTTACTTATTAGGTATTTGAGGTAGCACTGCCCTCCCATTGTTCATTGATTTGCTTGAGTGAGCCCAGTAACGTCTCTGTGTGAGACTTGTTGTTACTGTGTTTGGCATATTGAATACGTCACAGGTAGATTGCCAGGCTTTGCCGTGTAGGTGAGATACTCTCGGTAGCTTGCCGGGCTCTCCAAGAGGGGCAGAGGAATCAAACTCAAGTCGGCCAAGTTGGCCGCGTGCAAGGCAAACACCCTACCGCTGTGTTATCGCTCCTGATTTAATTTTGATAAATACTTTAATTTTCTATCATTCAGGATAAATTCTAATCCTTCTTCAACAATCTTTCCTTTTATCTCTTTTCACATAACACATCTTCCTGGGTAGGAGAACCCAGCATATCTATCAGATCAAATATCAGATCACATCAGATGCATGACAATAAAAGCAGAAGTTGTGGAATCAGAATAAATTTCTAAAATAAATTTTTATTCCCCAAAGATGGTTGGCTGTGACCCTGGTGGCCCTGAGTGCCACAGGCCTGAGCAGTAACTGAGCAGTGGACCCCATCATTGAACCATTCTGCCTGCTTCACTAGGCATTGCCTATCACCAAGAGTGACTCTTCCCATAAGCACTGCTTGGAGAAGTCCACCAAAAATAAAATAAAATTTTATCAAGTTAACATTGGTTTGTCACCCTATACAAGTTTCAAAAATACAGTTTTATAATTTAATCTCTGTGTACGCTAAATAGGGTGATGATCACACCATCAGTAATCTTTAGTTTCTTTCTGTAACTCTACAGTGGAACTCCTTTGCCCATTTCTATCAACCCACAAGTGTTTTTTTTCTTCTGGGAACCACCAATATGCTTTTTTGTTCAATCTAAGAATTGGTTTTTGGGTTTTTTTTTTTGTTGTTTATTCATCACTTTCTTTTTTGTGGGGACACTCCCAGATGGTGTCAACCTGATGTTTAGCACCCAAGCTGCAGCAGAAGTGATTGAACTGCCTGTTCAGGAGCCCCTTGGTAATAGGACCCAAACTCAGGGTCTCTAGTATGCTAATTATGTCCTATACCACTTGTCACTTTTATATTTTACCTTCCACATATAAGTTAATTACATGGTATTTGTTGTTCTCTATCTGATTTCACTTAGTGTTATATTCTCTAGGCCCATCAGTATTGCAAGTGTGCAGACATCATTGTTTTATAAATAAATAGTAGCACTATAGCACTGTCCTCCCGTTGTTCATTGATTTGCTCAAGTGGGCACCAGTATCCTCTCCATTGTGACACTTGTTACCGTTATTGGCATATCGAATATGCCATGGGGCGCTTTCCGGGCTCTGCCATGCTGGTGGAATACTCTCAGTAGCTTGCTGGGCTCCCCGAGATGGATGGAGGTATTGAATCCAGGCCGGCCTCATTCAAGGAAAACACCCTACCCATTGTGCTATTGCTCCAGCCCATAGATAAATCACTGTCACTGGCCTCCCATTGTTCATTTATTTGCTTGAGTGGGCCCAGTAACATTGTGAGATTTGTTACTGTGTTTGGCATATCGAATATGTCACTGGTAGCTTACCAGGCTTTGCTGTGCGGGTAAGATACTCTCGGTAGCTTGCCGGGCTCTCTGAGAGGGGCGGAGGAATCAAACTCGGCCATGTTGGCTGCATGCAAGGCAAACGCCCTACACTTTGTGCTATCGCTCCAGCCCATAGATAAATAGTATTCTATTTATTTATTTGTTCTATCTTAGCATTATTTTGAATACTGCTGCAAGGAACATGGGGGCACATTTACCTTTTCAAATTAGTGTTACCATGCTTTTTGAGTGCAGTTTGTATAAATATTCAGAAGCTGAATTGTTGGTGCATTTGATATTTCTATTCTTAGTTTTTGAAGTAATCTGCATTACTCCTTTCAGTAATGGCTATGACAGTTTACATTCCCAACAACACTGTATTAAGGTGCCTAACTAGTATAATTTGAAGTATATCCAGAAAGAAGCTCTGCTTAGAGGTTTCAGCTCTGGGGTTTGAATAAATTGAATAGTCTCTTTGAGTGCTCTCAGCCAAAAGGCAAAAGTCATACTAAGCAAATTAGAATAAAAAGATGAATGTGTGTATGTATGTGTGTGTATGCCTCTTTAGCATATAATTGTTCCTAGAAGGTCTTGAAATGTTCCTAAAAAGCTAATTTATGTGTCAGCAAGTTAGCCAGCACATGACAGTTTCAAATTTCTGTTTTCCAATGCTGACCTTTGCTGTCCAGATACACTCAACTCTCCCGCCCCTCCACCTTGGGAAAAATCACCATTTTCTATTACTCTAATAAATGAATATATATACTGAGTTTCTAAAAACCTGTAAATTTCTAAATGATTCCTAAGGATCACAAAATAAATTAATATGAATTGCTAATGTATAATATGTTCTCATGAGAAAATTCATCAGTTTGGGAGAATCCCAAAGCACTTTTAGAGGCGTATTTTTACAACAGATTACCCTTTAGCTCTCCTCTAGATCAAAATAAGCAGAGGAGAAAATAATAAAACCTTCGGTTTAAAAGCATCTGATAGAAGAATCTCAATTTTATTTAGAAGCAATGGACACTAGCTTGAGGGTTTCATAATGATTGGGCTGGATATGGAAGAATTTATAAAGAAATTTTTGCATGGTGTTCAAAAGTAGATATAATTTAGCTTTGATAGTTTGCATAAAATTAATGTTAGATTCTGACAATAACCTTCCATAAACTTCTAGGAGTGGATATTTTGGTGAAAGGTAAAAGTAAAAGCTCTCCTTTCCTTACGAGTGCGTAATTACACTTAAGTTCATGTAGTTCTGATGTTAGTGGGAGATCTTTATAATTTATTTCTGGGTAGAGTCTTACTGTGAAGCTTTATTCTTCCATGGGGAGGGGGGGAATTTAACATTCTTGCAAATTGGATAAATGTTGCATTACAGTGGTTTGCAACCCATTGATAGAGACTTACAGGCTTTGAACTTTAGTAACAGCATTTGAAACAGAGATTAAAATCCCTTTAACCAGCAAGCATTCACTTTCTCAAAGTTCCTATTTCCAATACATAAAAGCACTGTTTTGAAAGCCATATAAATCCAAAATGTACCTCTTCTCAAATGAGTTCATTGGTACTCGGACCTTTCAGAAAATGACTTTTTTTTAAGGTTGGTTGCAAATTGCCAAAGCAGCTGATCCATCACTCTGCATCACAGGGTTCCTCTGCCATGATGGTAATTATAGATGTTGCCAAGCCAATTAAGATTGCATGGGGGGAAAGATGATTGTTCATTGTAGCCATTTCACTTTACAGTCAGTGGTGGATTCTGTGAGAAAATTTTATCTGACAACTTTCCCATCCTCCTGGAAAGGAGGGGTCCTTGGGAGTCAGCCAGAAACATGCAAACCTATTGCCGTTTTAGGGGCTCAAAAAAAAACCCAGACATTTCCCAAGAGAGGCCAAATTAGCCTTTGGCACTGGAACTCTGGATTATTTATCCAGTGAGACACGTCTATACAATGAGAAACAACACACTTGAAAGGCAATAAAATGCTGCATACAGTTCCCAGGGGCCTGTCTGCATGATGAAGCATTTAATCAAACAGACCAGATCCTTTCACCTTGTATGTGTGCGGGGAAAGCTGTCAAGGGAAACTGGTTGAGAAGAAACCACCTAGCTTGGGGCTTGATTTTCTCCACAAGGGTCTTCAGGCAATGTCCCAAAGGTCCATCTCCAACCCATGGATGGTATTTCTGAGCCCTGGAAGTCAACTCTGCCTTCTCAGAAGCTCAGCTCAGCAGCATGTCTGTGCTCTTCTACTTTTCTGACGTTTCAGACCACTGCTCAGTGCTTCTTGCTAATCTTTTCCAACGCTTTAGTTTCTCTCCCCAATAATATGATGAGCTACGTGAGGGTACAGGGATGGAGTTTCTCTCAGATGCCATAACATCTGAGACAGTGCTTGAATAAATAATCAGTCTTTGAAAAGTTATGTTTGGTCTACTAGTTTGTTTGTCACCTAAAGAAAATTTCCTTTTGGGAAGAGGATTTCTGTTGTCTTTTGAAAATATCGCTGCCCTTTGTTTTGGTCTAGGTGCTTCTTGACACACTTTACATCCATCTCCATGCACATAATGCTCCTTGATGCTGAAATCCCCTAAGTCAAAATATTTGATATTTAAAATGTTTTCAATGTATAAGCTTTCATATACACAAAATAACTATGCTTCAACTGTGTAGGGTTGGGGGAAGGCACACAAAGCACAGTAACACTAATTTATCCTATGGTACTTGTCACCTATTAATCACTTAATCACTTAACTTCCCGTTAGTCATCGATTTGCTCGAGCGGGCACCAGTAACGTCTCCATTTGTCCCTGTCGCGTGCTAGTGTAGCCCAATGGCATCTGTTCGCTCTGGGAACATGAAGAGCCTCAAACCAATCGTTCATGATCTTGATGAAGAAGTATGACCATCTGGTAGGTGGGCGGCCACGCGGTCTTTTGACATCCCGTGGAATCCAGTCGGTAACAGCTCTAGTCCAGCGGTCATCTTTAAATCTCATTACGTGACCAGCCCATCTGATTTTTGACACCTTGGCAAACGAGACAGCGTCCCTGATTCTTGATCATCGACGGATGTCGGAACTCTGGATTCTTTCTCTCATTTGAGTGAAACGTGATATTCCAAGCATTTTCAATTCTTCTTTGGGAGACCTGAATATTAATTCACATATTAATAAAAGAGAAAAAATTGAAGTGAAAGTTTTGTACACCTTGGATTCATTCATTTCTAGCTGAGCATCTGAGCAAGTTATGTGCCCTCCTTAAATGCAGGAAACACAAAGAACCTATATTTATGTATTTGAGAATTATAGGTGCATTTATTTGGATAAAACTGACAGGCTTACAATGAGTTCTAACAGAGATTCCCTCGTTTCTTCAATCTGAAGTATCATTGATGATATTATTTGAGGTCTATGTAGGCTCATATACGCTGGAAGAGAAACCAAGATCTTCTGCCTATTAGCAGATACTTGTAGGATGACATTGATTTGTCTTTTCTGCCTTGCCAGAGGAGCTTAGGTTTATTTGGGTTACTCTCATCACAGTGGTCCCTTTCTTCTGTCTTTATTTGTAACTTCTTTCTTTGTGCTCTGTTGACTTGTGAATATTGTTTTCCTCTTCTTCTTAAATACTTTGCATAGTTTATTCAGAACAATGTCCTTTCTGTATGGGCACAGGAAGACAGTATATGCTATGTTTTTGTAAAGGGGAGGTAGCGGGGAGTCAATTGACTCTAAATGATATTTTCCTCCTGGGCATCTGTTCTCTCGACCTAAGCCTTAGCTGCCATTACTTCCTAGCATCCCCAAAAGCAGGGTCCCAATGAGGGATTGGATGGACCCAGGGCAAGCGGTGAGCTATGTGCTACCCTAGCATCGAAATGGGCCTGGCCAAAGTGCCTAATGCTTAACTATAAGTTAAAAGTTTGATCATGGACAAATGCTGTCATGATCCGAAAAGTAATAACTAGATTCGGACCCTGCTAGGGTTAGAAATGATTAATCTGGCCTGAGCACTGTAGTCTGAGTCTGTGGCAAGCTGTTCCCAGGAGAACTGGCCTACAAGCCTCAATTTATCTCTTCCTGTGCCCATACAAAAATAACTAATATTTAAAGATGTTAATTAAGATGCTAGGAGAAGAGGAATACCCCCAGGTAGTGTTTCCTCCCCTGAGACTGATGGGCAGTCAGAAAGGGCTTTGGAATACCCCTAGGTGATGTTTCTGCCTTTGAGCCTGATGGGCAGTCAGGAAGGGCTTTCTTATCTTGATTTTGCTACTAGACTGGGTGTAGTGTGGGCACAGAGGGCAAGAGGGGAGAGTGGTGTGGGGGAGAGGAGAAAAGGGGAGTCAGGGAGTCGTGGTTGGGAGAGAAGCAGTCAGAGTCAGAGTCCAGAAGTCAGAGTCAGAGGCAGAATCTGGAGAGCTGGGAGTGGGTGAGTTGGAAGGAGGAGAGAGAGCAGGGCAACAA
Organism: Sorex fumeus; assembly: GCF_029834395.1. NCBI lineage: Eukaryota > Metazoa > Chordata > Mammalia > Eulipotyphla > Soricidae > Sorex > Sorex fumeus. Next base: position 19,169,295 of record NW_026606075.1, on the reverse strand, counting down.
GATGGAGTGCGGAGAGACAAGCAAGGGGGACAGAGGGAGAAGAATGTAGAAGAAGAATACAGGAACAGGCACGTCGAGAGAGAGAGCCCAGGCTGCAAGATGGAGCATGGAGAGATGAGTGGGAGAGACAGTAGGAGACTGGAATGAGAGGCAGTGAGTGTCTAGAATGGGGGGCTTAGAGAGACTGAAACAGGTGTGTGGGGAGAATGGAATAAATGGAAACTGAGCAACCAAACATCTTAGCCCTCATTTCCTCCTCTGTCTGCCACATTGCCAGCTGGGCGAGTGGCCGGCCCTCCTCCTCCACCCAATGCAAGTGGTGAGGGGGAGAGCCATCGGGGCTTCCCTTGCTGTCCTGGGAAATCAAACAGATACTGTTGGTTACTTTATTTATATTCTATGCCTCCATTTACATATTTGTAAAATGTAAATATTAAAAATACTAGCTTATAAGGTTCTTGTGAGGATTACATAAAATAATATGTATAAAACCCTTAGTTCTGACATTTAATATATATTCATCAAATATTAGCTACTTTTCTCTTTCATATCTAATGATGCATTCATGTATCACAGTAAATTTTATTCCATACTAGCTGAGACTAGTGAATGCATTTCACTTCTTAATTCAGGAATGTTGGTGATAAATTCTCACACTTCTAATAGAGTTGTTCAAAATATAATACTCATGTGATTACTCTATTCATTTTGTGTTTAGTTATGCTTAAATGGAGAAAGTCTCAGAATATGAGTTTTATCCTAAACTTTTTTATAAGATCCACTATGTCGAATACAGCATATCACACAGATTAATGTTTATTTTTTTCGTAACTTGTTCTGTTCTTTCCTCTCCAGTTATCTAAGGCTGTTTAGGCAGCCTTCCATTCTTCATCCTCTCCCACACTTTGTGTGTTCTGATCTGCCATAGATATAAACTGAAAGCATAAAGCAATGGGGGAACGTAACATACCAGTAGCTTCATATGTAATTCTTGCCAAAATTCTATTTAGGTAAAAAGAATGAGCATATGCTTTCAGACATATTGACATATTTTTGTCCTGAATTATTAGGGCTGGAGCGATAGCACAGCAGGGAGGGTGTTTGCCTTGCACAAAGCCCACCCGGCTTTGATTCCTCTGCCCCTCTCGAAGAGCCTGGCAAGCTACCAAGAGTATCCCGCCCACATGGGAAAACCTGGCAAGCTACCGTGACATATTCGATATGCCAAAAACAGTAACAACAAGTCTCAAAATTTGTTGTGAGATGTTACTGGTGCCTACGAGCAAATCAATGAACGAGAGGACAGAGCTACAGTGCTACAGAATTATTAGTAGGATATTTGTAGCTTTATTGTGGGGTGACATTCTGATAAAATTTGAAGATGCATACACATAAAACACTCACCAACAATTTTAGCTAATAAAAGTGCTTATTCTGAGCAATTGTGGCTATAGTAGTGGGGTATAGTGTCTCTAGATATGTATTTAGCTGGAAATTCTCCACCATTTGAAGATAACAAATGAAAACTTCAGACTCACTGGGCCAGCTCCTATCTACAAGTTCTTGTAGTCCGAGTAAAAAGAACTTTTTTTCTCATTTTTATGTAAGCACTGTAGCACTGTCCTTGCATTTGCTCAAGCGGGCAGCAGTAACATGTCCATTGTGAGACTCATTACTGTTTTTGGAAGCATAAATTGAAAAGTAAATAGTTAACAAGCTTCATTCTAACCAAAGCAATTATTTCCAGTACCATAAAATGTGCTCACCGAAGCACATCTATGTAGAGGAATTTTACTCCAGTGGAAATAATCAACCCTCAGTATTAGTTCGGTATATGTGTGAGTGTTTGTGTGTGTGTGTGTGTGTGTGTGTGTGTGTGTGTGTGTGTGTTTTCCCACAAACATTGTGGAAAGTCCCTTTTCTTTCTTGGTCCCCTGTTTCTCCACTTGGCTTAATCCCTCTAACTGGAGTTTTAAGTTATCTAAAAACATTCAATTATTTCAGTGATTATTATTAATGTTTTAAACTTGCTATTTCAAAAAGATTTGGTTCCAGTCCATAAAGTAAAAGTTAATCATGTTCTCTACTTGCAGTGGTCTTGCTGGATTCTTTTCCTTGAAACTGTGACTTTCTTTGGCTCTTTGGTCTAATCTCTTCTGTGACCTGTGTATAAGGCAAGTTTCTAAAAGTTTGGATCAAACTCTGACCTTTTGATGATCACTTACACATGTTGCCATTTTTTCTCAGTGCCTTTTCTGTTCTAAAACCCCATGTAATAAAATGAATTAGTAGTTTTTAGTTACTTGGTGAGAATTTAACTTGTGGATTATTATATTTTAATAGGCTTTCCTTTTTTACCATATTAAGATAATACGTTTGCAACAGTGTCTATGCTTATGATGTACATAGCTACTGCCCCTTCACCACCAACACATTGCCTAAGACCCTCCATCACTGTCGCTTCTATTCTGCCTCTTCTTCTTCTTCCTCCCCGCACCCCCACAACCACTTGGCTTGGTAATCTGAGTTCTGCAGTCAAAAGCTAAAGGAATTGTCATTATATTCTGTCCAGTCACTTGTTGTGTTTTATTATATTCCAACCATGAGCCTGACCATTCAGCATTTGTCTCTCACTTATTTTTGCTTAATATGACTCTTTCTAGTTCTACCCTAGTTTTCCAAGTTGTAGCAACAGGCAAGATATATCTTTTCTCATAATTCAGTTGTACTCATATATATCTCAAAACTTCCTAATGCACTCATCTATCTTTGGCATTGGTTGTTTTCATTCTTGACTATTTTAAATAATGCTTCAGTGATATAGGTATTCGCATATCTTTTTTGAGCTAATGCTTTTGTGTTCTTGAGATAGATGCCAAACATTAAAACTACTGGGACACATGAGGGCTCTATTTTTAATGTTTTAAAGAGTCAGCATTTTTCCTAGAGACTGCATAAGAAGACAAAAGATAGGTTATTCAAAGTATTTGGTTTTCGTCTTGCTTTTAAATTTTGTTCATGTAAATGAATTCCTAAAATCCAGATGTTGTTTCAAATGTGTAAAGGGCATTTAAACTGCCTGACTAAAAAGACAATAACTACAACTACATTTGATTAGTTGGTGAACTTTAAAATTTGCACTATATTGAAAAAATTTCGTGCTACTACACAGAATTGTTTAGTATTCGATATGCCAAACACAGTAACAACAAGTCTCACAATGGAGACATTACTGGGCCCGCTAGAGCAAATCAATGAACAACGGGAGGACAATGCTACAGTGCTAAACAGAATTAATTAGTAAGAAAAATTCAAAAAGGAAAACTTCTTCTATTTAAACTGGATAGATTATCATAAAAGAGATTTCATAATTCATATTTTAGTTTCTGTGGTGATTGACAAAGAGGTCAGGAAGGTCCTTTATAATGGGGGACTTAGAAAAGAGATTATTGTAAGAAACAGAGACTCATTGGTTGCCTAAGTCTAAAATAAAACAAGAGGGAATATTCATGAAGTTAAAGGTCAGATCTTTCTTAGTATTACCTCTTTTTCATCAGAATCTACAAGAAGGATTAAAAGTCTAGCATTAATTACTCAATTGAAATTTTAATAGGTTTGAAAGACTTTCCAATAACCTGAGGGAAAATCACAGACAACGGTTTCCTCCCACCATAGCAGTTCACCTCTCTGAGCCTGGTTTCCCCATCTTTAAAAGTTGTATATTTGCCTTTCCAATAATCCCCCAAATACATGAACAAAAGTGGCTATTATTCTGGTAGTTATTCAAAGGCTATCCCCCTGTATCTTCATCATAAAGATATTTTTGTGCAACTAAGGCAAAATACAGGACTAATAGCTAGTTGGAGAATTGAACTCTCATGTTCAATTTAATCTATGCAACATTAAGATAATGACTATCTATTGAGTAGTAACTTAACTATCCTGCATTTAAACTAGTGTGTAAATAAGTAATAGATGGAAGTTTATAAGAATGTATAATTTAACTGAAAATTGCTAAAAGAATAGAAGTTAAATCACTACCAAGCACACAAAAAGGTAAAGTGTGTATTGGCAGATATATTAATTAGATGATGAGAATTCTCTCCATATTGTAGTGAAAATCAACATAATAAACACTTTAAGTATTTTTAATTGTATTTGATTATTCCACCCCAATAAAACTTTTTTTAAATGATGGAATAGTGGGAGTGGCTGGAAGCTTATTAACTTCTAATACTACTGCCTCTGCCTTCTTCAGATGGAACCCCAGTGACCATGAGCCTCTACAAGCATAGCTCGGGCATGCGGGAACCAGGACTTTTATTCCAAACTGCTGGGAATGCCCCGGCTCCCAGGTAATCTCTAATTCCAGAAGTCACGCCCACAACCTGCCCCCCAGCACCATCTTTACAGCACACAGCAACAAAGAAGAAAAATCTCTGGGAGGCTCCACAGCTCCCAGAGAATGCTCCAGGTCCCAAACAGAGCTGAGATCACCCAGAAGTCCCAGATGGGGTAGGTGCCGCATCCCGCCTTCTCCAGATGGAACCCCGGTGACCATGAGCCTCTACAAGTATAGCTCGGGCATGCGGGAACCAGGGCTTTTATTCCAAACCGTGCAGCCACTTATGTGGCTGCACAACATCTCCTTATATACAAAGTGATCAATGGAAAGTAAATCATCCATTGTTTCTCCCTGAAAATCAGGCTTAACTCTTTTACAAGCCACAACACCCAATAGGAGAGAGAGAACAAAAGGGAATGCCTTGCCACAGAGGCAGGGTGGGATGGCGGGTCTGGGGGGTGGGAGAGATACTGGGATCTGTGGTGGTGAGAAATGGTCACTGGTAGAGGGATGGGTATTCAAAATAAATAAATAAATAAAAATTTAAAAAAATAATACTGCCTCAAGTCCCATTAAAATGACTTATATGTATGACAGAGATGCTCTGGTATTTGTCTTTATCTTTCTGATTTATTTTACTTAACAAACACCATCTAACTTTACACTGTAGCAAAAGGCAAGATTTCATTTTTTCTGACCTAACATCTTAAGTTACTTGATCTCTCCATACTTCCATATCCTCCATTTTAAATGAATAAAATAAAACTTATTTCATAGGTTTTGTTTTAGTTAAGTTTGCTTATGCACAATGCTTAAAAGAATTCTCCCTCCTACATGACACTGAATAAATAATAATAAATAGATTAATTATTTATAATTTTTTTTCTTTTTATTAGTGAAACACCATGAAGTACAGTTGTAGATTTACAATTTTTTGTGCTTGGGTTTTGATTATACAATGATCAAATACCCATCCCTCCATCAGTGCCCACTTTCCACCACCATGGATAATATCCCTCCCACCCCCACCCCCCTATCCCACCCTGCCTCTGTGGCAGAGCATTCCCTTTTGTTCTCTCTCTCCTTTTGGGTGTTGTGGTCTGCAAAAGAGGCATTGAGTGGCAAACATGTTCAGTCCATAATCTACTTTCAACATGCATCTCCCCTCCTGGGGAGGTTAAGTTTGCTTATGCACGATGCTTAAAAGAATTCTCCCTCCTACATGACACTGAATAAATAATAATAAATAGATTAATTATTTATAATATTATTTCCATATTTTTTCTTTTCTTTTCTTTTTATTAGTGAAACACCATGAAGTACAGTTGTAGATTTACAATTTTTTGTGCTTGGGTTTCGATTATACAATGATCAAATACCCATCCCTTCATCAGTGCCCACTTTCCACCACCATGGATAATATCCCTCCCACCCTCACCCCCCCATCCCACCCTGCCTCTGTGGCAGGGCATTCCCTTTTGTTCTCTCTCTCCTTTTGGGTGTTGTGGTCTGCAAAAGAGGCATTGAGTGGCAAACATGTTCAGTCCATAGTCTACTTTCAACATGCATCTCCCCTCCTGGGGAGGTTAAGTTTGCTTATACACAATGCTTAAAAGAATTCTCCCTCCTACATGACACTGAATAAATAATAATAAATAATAGATTAATTATTTATAATATTATTTCCATATTTTTTCTTGATATATATTTGCCCAAAGTTTACTTTTATAGTGGAATCCTGAAGATAAGATGAAGGTTAAGGTTTTCCTTCAAAGATATTTACACGCAAACATCACCTGTAACATCCTCTCCCAAGGAAGTCTACTCAACTGAGAAGGCAGAACTTAAATCTATATACCTTATTTTGTTGTGCTTCCCTGATAAGTTTTCTAATTGACCTTCTCTTTCTTCTCTCCAATGACATCTAAACTTACTAGGTTTTTAAAATATGTCTTCTAAGATTCCATGGTGAGTTTTTCTAGTACTCTCCCATGTATATTTATTAATCACAAGCATGCTTGTGATTAAATAAATGTTAGCTTACTTTTCTCTTTACGTTTTGTTTGTTTATAGGCCACACCTGGCTGTTTGCAGGACTTACTCCTGTGTCTATACTCAAGGATCACTCCTGGTGAGCTAAGAGCACAATAAGGGGTGCCGGGGATCAAACCTGGGCCAGCTATATGCAAGGCAAGCACCTTACCTGCTGTACTATCTCTCCAGCCCTATCCTATTTTTTATCTTATCAGTCTGGCTCTATAATTTTTCTTCACTATTTGTCTAGCTTCTGAAAACCTAGAGTTATACAAGAAAATTCTTTTTGCACCTACACATATGCATACATTCATACCAAATCATATGTATAATTAACAAAACCATTTTCCTTTTCCTACATCTATTTCTCTGAGTGAGAAGAAGTTTTCTCAGATGGTGTCACAGTTGAAAAGCAGATGGTGCTTCTAGAGCAGGCAGCTTGCTTGCTGAAATGTCATGGGTCTTCAGAAATAAAACCGAAAATGAAAGGCAAGAAAATATTCTCATTTGAATAATGAACTCTCTGATGTTTTCTCTGAGCCACACAGCTCAGATAATGAAAAGAAACACTCCTAGACCCTTTGTTCTGCATTTACAACAAAACTCAAACCACATGCCTGTCATGTAACAAGCTAGTCTGGATAATTTCTTGAAGAACAATAATCATTGTTTGATGAAGCCACTTGTAAAATCCAGAAGGTACCCCAGAGAAGTTGGCACACATAGTAAACTATCCAAGGGGTAATTTGTGGTGACAAATGGTACACTGAGATTGCATTTAAACTTTTGAAACAATTCTTCTCACACAAAAGACAAATAATGGCTGAGCCAACTCTCTACCTCAGCTTCCTGTCACTGTTCGTTTTTCAATGTTCCCCATAGTTGAGGAAGCCCTCTGGACTCATGGCAGCAGATTGTTCAAAATGATGCCTATAAAGCTTTTATAATTATTATTATGTTAAACACATAATTTGGTTGCTTTGTTCCTTGACTGTATGTGCTTATTTCAACCCCATAATAGTTGCCAGATCTTGTCTCCTGATTTGCATCCTACAGTGAAACACACAGAAAACAAGCTTGCTTGTGTGAACTCAGGGTTCCGCTCAACACCACACACACTCACAGTGCCTTCCATTGTCCTCTGGATGCTTCAGACAGTGATAAAAGAGTCACTTCAGAAAAAGTAGCATATTGTAATTTCAGGTGTGGCATTTGGTTTTGCTCCCTTTTTAAATGATTTGGGGGTCTGACATAAATCTTGACTCAACACCAACTAAATTGATATTTGGGCCAGTTGTTTACTTTCATTGATTACATTCAGATTTTACACAAGCTAAGAAACTTACCTAAAAGGTATTTATTCCTCAGTTTACTGACTTCCAAAGGGTGTAATTTTTTACATTGTAAATTAAAAGTATATATTAAATTAAATGTAGTAGATATAAGTGTATTAGAGCTGTGGCTCAGTCCACTATTACAGTGGACTAGAAACAAGTTGTTAAGACTTTCAAGGCCCCAGTTATTTGAAAGAGAAACTCACCATTGTACAAATTCCCTGATTACCATCTCACCCCTTACCTCCTTCTACCAAAGCTGCTTTGGGGAAGAAACTAATTTTTCTGCTACTTGGACATAAATCACTTCTTGTTTGGACAGAGTAGATACTTATTTTACAAAGAATGTGAGATACCCTAAAAGTGATATGAGCCAGAAAGAGAAGAGATTTGGAAAATCAATTGCATTGTCTTCCTTGGAGAGTTATTTCGTTGAATAGTTAGAGGCCAATTGCTAGAACTGAAAACAATTCAGAATCTTCAGAAATCCTTTGATTGCAACTTCCATTATCCTTATCTTTGTTTTATGAGAAAAATACTTTTCTCATTTAGAGTTAGCCGATAATGATTTTATTTAATTTCTCAATAATGACAAATGAGTCTGAAAGAGACAGCTAATAAGTGTATTTGTACTCTTACAAATACTGGTTTTTCAAGACTAAATAATAGAGAAATCAGAAAACATGTTCACCAGGTGGTCAGAATTAAAATGGTTAGGGAAAGGTAAATAGACATTGGTTAAAAGCACTATTTCTCCCCCTAAGGTTTATATCTGATAATATATGTAGGACTCTTTACTGAAACTGAAAATATAACTCAAATTAGTTTAAATAATGATAATTAATGATATTGCAGAAGCGGTGTTCCATAACCAGACATTGTATAAAAACAAATATGCCAACATTAACCTTTTCCCTGTTGTTTATGTCTAACTAATATTCCCCATTGGTTAAAGCCAATTATTATTATTATTATTATTATTATTATTATTATTATTTCGCTTTTCAGGTCACATTTGGCAATGCTCAGGGGTTACTCCTGGCTTTGCACTCAGGAATCACTCCTGGCAGTGCTCAGGAGACCATATGGGATGCTGGGAATCGAACCCGGGTCGGCTGCTTGCAAGGCAAACACCCTACCCTCTGTGCTATCACTCCAGCCCCAGTTGAAGCCAATTATAAGGCAGAGGACAAGAAAGTGCAGCTACACAGGCCACAAGGTCAAGCTTTTAGTGCAGAGAAGGAGGTGAGGATGAATATGGGAATAAATGGGTGATAGTCTCACAATGCAGCGCAGATTTGGTTTATTTGTGTGGTGAATCTATGACATCAAAGATCTAGATGTTTCCATTAGTCTGCTTTCCAGTACCCTGACTCTTAAACTCTTTCCTGAAAGGGAGAAAATAAATTTTATTTTTCAGTCTGATTGTTTAGTTTAGGTCTTGTACCCCACCTTAATCCAAGTAACTCGGTGAACCCAATGCTCTGAAAAACTTCAGCCTGGGTTCGAGAATCCAGGAATGTAAATAGCATCGCAGGTTTCCTCTTGTTTAGGAAAGTAGAAAATTTCTATTTTGCATGATTTGGAAGGTTATTTTTAGGGTATGGGAGCACTATTACTTTTTTTAAATTTTTACATAGAAAAAAATTGAGCCTCTCCAGACTATGAAAAAAAGATACCAAATCATACCAAATAGGAATGTTTTATTTTTACAGAGGAAGGGAAATTTTGCCCTAGTGAATGGTATTTGACTGTCTAGAAATTGTTCCTTTGCTGTTACATAAATGAAAGGGTTAGAATGAGGTTACAAATTTAACCTCAACACCCTTTGTAAGTGTAAAACACCCTTTACAATTCCTGACAAAGAGGGATGCTTAACAAATCTTTTCTCTTCCTCTTGAGCTTAGCTCTACATAAAGTACTCTTCTTAATTCTGAACATCCTGGGTATTAATTGTGATCAGTCATTTCTCTTTTCAGACAATTGGCAGCCCAAATGAAGGAAATGAGGTGTATACTCATTAACGATATTTAGTATGACAGAGCCAAAGCAGTAGGATAGCAGATGGGGGTTTCGCCTTGCATGAGGACAATCCAGATTCAATCCCCAGAATCCCATCTGGTCCCTCTGTTCATGCCAGGAGTTATCCCTGAGCTCACAGCCAAGAGCAAACCCTGAGCACTGTCATATGCAATAAGCAAAAAATAAATAACATGGAAATATTGATACAAGATGGCATGTTAGGTATCCAGCTAGGGTATGGGTTTGGGAATATATATAAAATAGCGATTTCTAATACCTGATTATTTGACACAGATGAAGACAATATGTAATAATAATAATAATAATAATAATAATAATAATATTTGGCAACTCCAAATGTGAATAAGCTCTAGGATTTAGACTGTAAGGACAATGATTAACATATAATAAAATAATCATGTAAGTGTTCTGGTAGCAAAGGCCTCTCACCATATCCACTACAAATGGACTCTGATACTCACTATAACTCTGGGGTCTTGATCAGTCCACAAGCAGGAGTCAAACAACCATTTCCACCAATGAATTTGCTACAACCCATCCATGACTGTTATTGATGTAGCCTGGGATCCCTTCTGGGAATGCCATCTTCTACCACTCAGGTCATTGATGAGGACTACTCTTAGGAAAGTCTATTCTATTATACATGACTTAGATGTTGAAACTTCCAAGGCATTCAGAAAACTGTATCAACTAGAAAAATGTTCACCTTGCTTCCCAGGCACTGTGGATAGCAGATTGCCAAGAACAGAGAAGCAGATAAGGTCTACTTACACCAAAATACCAAATAGATCATCAAGAATAAACCACTATTCATGAAGTCACTTTGATTCAGTCAGTAAAACAAAAATAATACAATTAAAAATAGTAAAATGAAAACTTAATTTAAAAGGACTGGGAGATGCTTAAGGCACATCCTGTGCATTCATCTAACCAGGGTTCAATTCCCAACACCACATGGTCTACTGAGCACCAGCAGCCATGACCCTGGGGGCTCCTAGCATTGCATGCTGGTGTGGGCGGGGTTTTCCTGGCACTGCAGGGCCTGGGCAGCATTGAGTACTTGTGCCCTCACATTGAATTCCTGGGATCCTGAGTCACCTGAGTACTGCTTGGGAGCTGCCCCCTCAAAACACACACACACACACACACACACACACACACATACACACACACACATACTACACTTATATTCACAAAATACTGTCACTCTCACTGTCCTCCCATTGTTCATTGATTCGGTCAAGCGGGCACCAGTAATGTCTCCATTGTGAGACTTGTTACTGTTTTTGGCATATCGAATATGTTATAGGGAGGTTTCCAGGCTTTGCCATGTGGACAAGATACTCTCGGTAGCTTGCCACGCTCTCCGAGAGAGATGGAGGAATCAAACCCCTGGTAGGTAGCATAGCCCTACCCACTGTGCTATCGCTCCAGCCCTGTAAAATGCTAGCTATAAATAAAATTATTAGTGAATTTATTGTACTGTTTTACTGTTATTTATTTTACTCAAAGCTAATATAAAGCTAAGAATCACTGTTAAATTTTGTACTAAGCAGAGGGCATGCAAGTCAACTGGCAGGAAGGCGCCCCGTAAGCAGCTAGCCACCAAGGTGGTCCACAGGAGCATGCCAACCACGGGTGGCGTGAAGAAGCCACACCACTGCCAGCCCAACATCATGGTGCTATGTGATATCCCCCAGCTGCTGTTCCCGAGGCTGGTGTGCAAGACTGCATCGGACTTCAAGACAGACCTGTGCTTCCAGAGCCTGGCCGTCATGGCTTTGCAGGAGTCATGTGTGGCATACCTGGTGAGGCTCTTCGAGAACACACCAACCTCTGCACATTCCCTGCCAAGCGCATGACCATTATGCCCAAGGACATCCGGCCGGCGTGCCGTATCCTCAGAGAGAGAGCATAAAAGTTTATAATGCTAAAATCTCAGGGCTGGGACAAATGGAGATGCTACTGGAGCCCGCTTAAGTAATCAATGATTAACAAGATGACAGTGACAGTTAAATTTTTACACATTCCCTTAATGCTTTTCAGCTTTTCATATTCACAAAACATCAAACCAGAAAATGTTGAGGAGTTCTAACACTGGAAATGATTACAACTTCTTAAACCCTCCCCCACTTCAACATGCCTGTTGAACTCTCTATCCAGCTTCCTTGAGAACATACACGTGTGTCACACCGTATCTGGTCCTTTCTGTAACACAAGAGCATTCTGTGAGAATTCTTGAGATGGAGCCTCAGTTTGCAAGGAACTATTCGAAAGTATTTTCCATGGACAAATATAAAACTGTATGTATAAGTGTTCTGAAAGGGAAAAAAAAAGCATTTATTCTCTGTCACTACCCATTCTCAAGAGAGCTTGATAACTTTTGACTTGAGATCTTGAGGAGATAATCTTTTCCTATTTTTTCTTTCTTTGTGGGATTTGAATTTAGACCCTCTACCTACTCCCTCCCAACTCCCCTCTCCCCCAAAAAACCCAGCTTATATTTGAAACTCTAAACCCATGTCTTTTAAAAATATGTTCTGAGAACCACTTTCATCAGAAACATCTAAGACTGGTCTAACATGTAGTACTGTCTCACTGTCCTGTTGTTCATTGATTTGCTCAAGTAGGCATCAGCAACGTCTCCATTGTGAGACTTGTTACTGTTCTGGGAATACTAAATACACCACAGGAAGCTTTCCAGGCTCTGCCATGCGGGCAGGATACTCTAGGTAGATCGTCAGGCTCTCTGAGAGGGATGGAGGAATTACACCCTGGTAGGTCACATGCAAGGTAAATGCCCTACTCCCTGTTCTATCTCTCCATCCATCTAACATGTAAGTTTATGAATCATAAGCTCTTAAAGAGATCTTGGGGATATGTGTTGTGACAAAGTCCTTGGCTGATTCTTTCTCACATAATGTTGCACAAATTATTGCATTTGTATTAATTTGACTGTGCTCCCCAAAGTTACATCAGTGACACATTCAAGTGAGTAGCCATGCAAGCTATCTTCTTTTATGCTAGACTCATTTTTGTGGCAGAAAATGTGGGAAAGAGAAAAAATAGGTTTATTTTTAAAAAGAACAATTTAGTATCCATTTTTATACAAAAGTACAAAGTAAATCTAAGAATTAGCTTCTATTGATATTGTTTGAGTGTGTCAAATCACTTGACATAGGCAATAAAACATTAGCTGAACTGGTATCTGTTATAATTACGCATATGGTTGTGTGTTATTTCTTCTGCCATGGAACAAATGGCAACTCTCCAGAAACTTTTGGTCTGTTATTATACTCGAATATTCTTCAGTACAGAGGAAGATGGGAATTTTCTCCTTTCCTTTGAAATTATTTCCCATGCTTTTCATGGACCTTGGTAACATTCCAAAACTTTTCTAATCAATCTAACATTGTAAGTTGTCAGAACAGATTTTCTTTGCTATAATTTATATGACACTATACATTTAATATCTGTTCTACATAAATCCTTCTATTCTTTTCCTTTTGAATTATTTTTTTTGTTTCTTGAATCTTTTTTTGTTCTTTGTAGATCTATTTTGTTTTCTCTCAATTTAAAGTCTCTCTATAATTTTATTTTCATAAAAAATGAAATAAGAACATCCTTTCTACAATTTTCTATTGTTCTTGGGATTTATGGCCCACTGTATTTGAGAACTTCTAAAAGAGAGATGTTAAAACTTTGAGGACAGTTGTTTTAATTGCACTGTTTAGTAAATTTGGAAAAATAACCAGCAAGTTCTGATAATTTTGATGTTTATGGAATTTTTATCATTCCTTTAAATACTGAGTGGCTGCCTTAATGCAGTTGCCAAAACACTGGAGCTGTTTGTTTTTGTCTTCAAATCTAGTCTATGATCATGAAATAACCACCTATTGAACATAAAACTAAAACTTAAAATTAGACAAGTGACAAAGGAGTTACTTCTTCCTGGAAATAGTTGAGAAACTTTTGATGCTTCGCAAATCATTTTCATTCTCTCCTTTGTCCATTAAGTCTCCCTGATATAAAATTATTATGCTGCATACCTTATCTACTTCACAGTCATTGCCATTGTTAAAGGTAACCCTACAAGTGCTTTCTGTTCAACATTGAATTTGTTAACGCAAACACAAAAATAATACATGATGAGAACACATATCTTAACAGCTGTTTGTGATATACAGTAAAATAATAGATCAACCCAAGGTATTGCTTTTTTGTGTGGTTTGGGGGTGGGGTAGAGGAGGGTAGTAATTGCTGTCATTTTTTAGCTTCCACCTGTGTTGCTGTGATTTAAGAATCTCTAACTACTGGTTCCACAAGAATCAGATAATCTTACTATTCAATGTAGTTTTTCATGGGCTGGCAGCACAAGTCCCAGTGCATTGCTTATTCTCTATTGAATAGACTCCAGAATCCAATCTGTATCGTATAGGATCTCCTGGTAGTTCACATACACTTGAGGCTAAAGCAGTACTTTATTATTCAGTGATAGGCTTTCTGCTATCATGTGCCTAACGAGACAGCAATTTCTGAGATAAATTTATTATTATTACTGCAGAGTGTGGAGCCCAACGCTCTGCAGTATTCAGGGCTTACTCCTGGCTCTGGAGTCAGGGATCACTCCTGGCAGGGCTCAGAAGACCATACTTGGTGGGTGGGGGTGGGGGGGATCAAATCCTGGTTGACCACATACAAGGCAAGTACCCTATTTGTTTAATAAAATGTATTCCAATCTACCATTTCTTTTATTGCTGTGAATTTCTTTTACACTCCAGGAGGTAACACAAAAACAAGAATTTTACTTGAATTGGCTTGTTCTCTCAAGCTAATTAAGTCAACAGAATCCCATTTAAATGCATTTTTCATGAGACTCTGTCTTTAGAAATTGACCTTCTCTAAGATATAATCTTGTTATCACCTCTGAGCTCACTTCAAACATGTATATTAACATGTTTTAAAAAAATAGAAAGACAGAAACAGTTAAAGGGAATCAGGAAAAGAAAGCTGCAGGAAGAAGTAACACTTTAGAAATTTCTGCCCATCCCTCCTTTGATACAGGATATTTCACATATATCTTTCTAATTTTATTATGTTTTTGTGAATAAAAGAGTTTTATTTAGACAACATGAGAACACCCTGACTACTAATTAAACATATGGAGTACTGAGTTCAGGTTTTTACCTCTTGACTCAGAATATCTAGACCAAGATGAGGAAATCTGTATTTATCATGAAATCTAAGGTAATTCTGGTGCCTATTAACGTTTGAGAACAATATCACTTGTGATTCTGTGAATTAATTGTACAAGTCACCCTTTAAAAGATAATGAGAATATCAAAGAAAAAAATTAGTTGAGCTTCATTAAATTTACAAACTTTTGTAAATTACATTATTAAGAAAATGAAAAGATAATTCTCACAATAGGGAAAAATATTTGTATATCATAAATCTGAATAGGATTTTTAACAAAATAGGTAAATAATCTGAAATTGTCTTATTCATTATAAAATTTACAGTAATGGGACTGGGGGAATGGCACAGGGGCTTAGAGTACCTGCCTCGCAAGAGTATGGTCACAAAGTTCAAATCATCAGTGTCCCACCTGTGCCAAGAAAAATCCCAGGAGCCCTGATATCTGTGACCTGGTGCCACAAATTATTTTTGGCTACAGGGCGTTCGCCTTACAAGCGGCCAACATGGCCGACCCGAGTTCGATTCCTCCACCCCTCTCGGAGAGCCCGGCAAGCTACCGAGAGTATTCAATATGCCAGACACAGTAACAACAAAGTCTCCAATGGAGACGTTACTGGGCCCGCTCGAGCAAATCGACGATCAACGGGAGGGCCTTTACCTTTACCTTTACCTTTACATCACCGTAGTGCATAAGCACTGCAACTACCTCTGGCAAGCACTACACCATAGTTCATCTCAGATTGTAGGTCTCCACAAGCAAGTGCAAGCACTCCAACTAAGGAGAGCAAACTTCAACATCAATAACAAAATATTAATGTTTACACCAATGTAAATTATCTATATGTAATGTTCTTTCCTCCTAAAAATGAGAGGAGTCAAATATGAATACAGATATGACTTCAAACCAATCATTTCAATGTAGAATACAAGTAAACCAAGGTTTCTCAATTGCAGCACTAATATATGGGTCAGATAATGCACCATGGAGGGTCATCCTATACTTTGTAAGATGCTTAGCAGCACTCAGTCTCTATTAGATTTAATTATCTGTGCACTCCACTATGCTTTCAATTTGTGAACAAACATTTCACTAAGGGAGAGAGCTCAAGGGTCAGGGATGCATGCAAGGCCATGAATTTAATCCCAGGGAACACATGTGCGTCCCTGACCCCAGTACCATGGGTGAGTTTCTGGAGGTCCCAGGACTGAACCACTGAATGGTCAGTTCAGGATCATCACAAGCAGTGGTCCTCAGGCTCCCAAGCATGGCTTAGGAGGTAAAAGAAATTTCTTTTTTTTTAAATGTAGGAGTACTGCTATTTATTCAGCCACTGATTAGGCTGATTGAATTGGGCACAGAACTCCACAGATTATTTAATTTAGATGTTAGTACATGCATCTATGTATTTCCTGTTCCACATATAGAACTTGATATGTGAGCCTTTTCTAGAATGGTGGAATATTGTAGAATAGTGTAGAATTGTCTGCATTCCATAAACATACCTTGTCAGTCTATTTGACGCTGCTGATTTTTTTCCCCATCCTGTCCAGGGCTCCGGCAGCCGAAGACCTCCAGGACAGCCACCACCATGCTGAGACCACTCTCTGCACACATGAAGGTACTGGCAGAGGAACAAAGGCAAGCGGGTTCCGCCCGGGCCTGAGATATCCATGCCTACTCAGATCGAGGCTGAGCATCCTCCACCCAGATCCTCTGAATTCCAGTAGGCGGGGGTCATACCCACTAACTGGCCCCCTGGTGCCGTGTAATCCCATCAATGGCCAAGACTCAGAGACTATAAAAACCAGCTCCCGGAAGAGAACAATGCAGTCTCCTGCCCCCGCGTCTGACTGTCCTCGCCGGGGCCCCTTGTAGGGGAGCGGGTTGAGCTTTTCTCCCCGCCCCAACCAGGGCTCCAGCAGCTGAAGACCTCCAGGACCAACCACCACCATACTGAGACCACTCTCTGCACACCTGAAGGTACCGGCAGAGGAACAAAGGCAAGCGGGTCCTGGGGCTGAGATCTCCAAGCCTACTCGGATCGGGGCTGAGCATCCTCCACCCAGATCCTCCAAATTCCAGTAGGCAGGGGTCACACTCACCAACTGGCCCCCTGGCGCCGTGTAATACCATCAACGGCCAAGACTGAGAAACTATAAAAACCAGCTCCTAGAAGTGAGCGGCTGCATTTGCGGCTGCGCGACATCTTATTATGACATCTTATTATCTCATTCCTACTTTGGACAAACTGGCAGGCTACCGAATGTAACCTTCCCACATGGCAGAGTCTGGCAAACTCCCCGTGACGTACCCAATATGCCAAATACCAGTAACAATGATGGATCTCATTCTCCTAAAGAGCCTTGAATATAGCACTTTCTTAAAAATCTCAGGGCTAGGATGAAGGAGACGTTACTGGGGCCTGCTCGAGGCAATCGATGAATAACAGGATGGTCGTGATTTGTCGTCGTGATGTTTAGAAAAGTAAAAGGCACATAACGTCATGAAAAGTTGGAAGAAAATTTAAATAAGAATTTTCCCCCCAAAGAAAAGGAATGGCCCATAAGAACATGAAAGGATTATTAGTGTCAACATTAAAAGTTATTAACAAAATGTAATCAAAATCTCAGTGACAAAGATACTACTCCAGATCTACTAAAGTAATAATAATAAAAATGTGGTCAATGATAAGTGTTAGAACAACGACAAATTGAAGCTCTTACACACTTACAAAGAGTGGGAATAACCCTCTAGCTCTAGAGTTTGTGGTGCCAAAACAAACCAAGAAATATAAAGATATTACCTTCTTGATGAAACTTTAATCAGGCATATTTTTGTTCTCAGCTTCATAAGGCACCTTTTGGCTTACCATACTTGGACTGTTCAACCCACTTCAGCAAGAATATGCTAAGGAAGTTTATCAAAAACCCCTGCCTTGAGATTAAATGAATTCCTCTTAAATATTTTCCACTCATTGATACTAACTCTACCAGTTAGCTCTAAATCCTTAACACTATTATATTGGAATTGAGCTCAGTTTCTCTTTTACTGTAGTAGTATTGAGTAAAATCTTTATTACTTCTGTACAATGAGATTTTTTTGCTTATTTGTTTGATGGGGGCCACACGCAGCAGTGCTCAGGACTTACTCTATCTGTGCACTCAGGGATTACTCTCCTAGGCACTCATGGGACCAGATGGGGAATGAACACAGATCAATCACATGTGCAACAAATGCCCTATTGGCTATCCTATCTCCTCTGCTCTTCAGTCACTTTGTTTTATTTATTTATTTGGCTTTTGGGATCATACCCAGTGATGCTCAGGGGTTACTCCTGGCTCTTCACTCAGGAATAACTCCTTGCTGTGCAAAGGGGACCATATGAGGTGCCCATGTTTGAACCTGGGTCGGCCACGTGCAAGGAAAACGCCCTACCTGCTGTGCAATCACTCGGGCCCTCCAGTGCCATTTTTATCTGACACAGGTGAGAATGTAAAATTGTGCTCTTCCTTTAAAGCAATCTGACAGCTCCTAAAAAGGTTAAATATAGAATTACCCAGAAATCCACTGCTATAGATAGGCCCAAGAGACTAGAAAACATATGTTCACATAAAATATTGCACATGAATATTCACAAGTATGCATAATAATCACAAAATGAAAACTCAAATGTCTATCAACTAATGCAAAAATATGCAAAAGGTAGTATACTAGTATCTCCATATGAGGGAGTCTTTTTTATTCATAGTAGTAAATGAAATGCTGATATATACTAAAACCAGAGACATGAAAGCATTTCGCTTAATAAAAGAAGCCGGACATAAAATACTATACATTATGTTCCATTAATATGAAATTTCCAGATGAATTCATGGAAACAGCACAGAGATGAATGATTGGCAGGGACTAAGGAAGAGGGGGCTGGGGAGACTAGTTATGAGTTCAGAGCACTGATCTGTGAGATGATGAGATGTACTAATTTTAGAGTATTAAAGCTTGGTGAGGATGAATACTCTCATGAATATATTAAAGGCAACAGAATTTTACAATTTACAAATAAACTTCATGGGTACTATATGGATTGAATCTCAAAATATTTTTGAGTGAAAAGAATTATATTTGGTTGTGTTCAGTGCTTATTCTCATCTCTATATATGGGATCTCTATAGCAGTATTCTGGGGACTATGCAATGTCGGTACTTATTAATATTAATTAATATTAATGATGATAATAAAATATAAATTTAGTGTTTTCTTAAGAGGATACCATCAAATACACTTTTGCTCCTATGCTTTAAGCTTAATGTTAAACCCTTAAAGATTCATCATCCCTAACCAGTCAATAGAGGAGAAATCAGAAAGCAATGTGCAATAAATAAAACTTTTCTGTGACACTCTATCCCAATTGTTAGTCAACCACATTTCTTTGTTAAATATATTATCTTACTAGTGTTTCTATGAAGCTTTGTGTCATTTAGCATGGCAGAAAAAAGAAGGAAGAAGGGAAAAATTAGAAATATGGAGAATAAAATCAATTTACTATTTAAAAAGAAAGAAAGTAATGGGAGTAAACAGTGAATAAAATCCGTCTCTTATTTCTGCCTTGGCACTTTGAAACAGCTGCCAGTTTTCTTAATACCCTATTGCTATTAAGTTTTGGGGCTTCTGCAGAAACCTTCTAAAATAAATTTTGCAATATTAACTTGTATCTGCTGAGTTGCTGATTTTATATATTAGGAAGAAACTATAAAAACCAGAGATAAATAAGCTACTTTTTATAGGAAAGAAAAGGATACCCATGTGCAGGAGAATATTTAAAACAGCCAAAAAGGACAGGAAAAACCAGAAATTCAGAAACTCAGTAAAACAGATTGCTCTCAAGCCTAGTGGAAGATTTAACCATTGAGAATGCAGAGGGACTTTTTTAGAACTATTTTTTTTCTTTTCTTTTTGAGTCACACCCAGTGATGCACAGGGGTTACTCCTGGCTCTGCACTCAGGAATTACCCCTGGCAGTGCTCAAGGGACCATAAGGGATGCTGGGATTTGAACCTGGGTCGGTCGCGTGCAAGGCAAATGCCCTATCCGCTGTGCTATCGCTCCAGCACCTTTTTTCAGAATTTGCGTGTATGTAGGGGAACATATTTAAATTTAAGTCACTTTATGAGGGATGTCACAGTAGAACACCATTCATTTCCTCTCAAAAATGGCCGAATGTTGTGCCTGTAGTATAATGAAGCAGAAGAGTAAAGATGAAGATAAAGCAGGAAATAAACAGGGGAAGTCTTACCTCTGACTGTAGTAAGAGGAACTCTGCAGTTCCTATCATTTGCTTTTTTTCAACTCATCTTTGTAATCAAAAGAGGCAGTAATAAGTTTTCTGCGAGCTATTAAGAATAGGTAAAGGTAAAGGTAAAGGCCCTCCCGTTGATCGTCGATTTGCTCGAGCGGGCCCAGTAACGTCTCCATTGGAGACTTTGGTGTTACTGTGTCTGGCATATCGAATACTCTCGGTAGCTTGCCGGGCTCTCCGAGAGGGGCGGAGGAATCGAACTCGGGTCGGCCATGTTGGCTGCTTGTAAGGCGAACGCCCTACCCGCTGTGCTATCGCTCCAGCAAATTTTCCTACTGAAATCTTAAAAAAAGAACTTTAAGGACACAACAGAACATCATCTAGAACATCATCTTATTAATTAAATAAGTCCCTGGAAAATACTGGGTCTGGGCTGATTTATCCTAACCAGTGAATGAAACCCAAACCCCGTGGTTAACTACTGTGTGTTAGACGCTTTAATAGATGCTGTGACATAAAAGTCAATAAAAGATGCAATGCTACTAAGGAATGTTTGAGCTATATTTCTTTTAATTTTTTTCTGCGTTTAGAAACCAAATACAACATTAAGGTTCCCAAGCATATTGTGATCTGCCAGTCATGCTAGTATATAGATGTTTGTGTGGCAAGAGATATATAGGAATTGAGAGTATCTAAAACTTTTATAGATATACAGAATTGAGAGTATTTAAAACTTTTATGAAATCAAATACAGAATAATTTTGTAACTGCTAAATGTAGCAATACCTTTATTTTTTATATACATCTTGTGGGATTCATCTTTTCCATGACAGCCTGTGATTTTTAAGTTAGTGTGACCTTGATATGTGGAAGTCTCTGAGGATCAGTGGGCCTTGGAGAGTGATACAATTACTTAAGAAATGCAGTTTAGTTAGGTTAAGAGTGTTGAAGGCTGACATGACTGAGGGGTAGCTCTAATTTTGTCTCAGTCCTTTATCCTTTTCATAATAGAAGGGAAAATGATCAGTTCCAACACTCACCCTTTTTCCTAATTAATGAAATAATTGTTATAACCTAGAAGAATGTCCTTTGGAGACAATCATTCAACTGTAGGTTTTTTTTTCTTTTAGTTTGTTTTGGTTTGTTGGTTTCATCCAACTGTGCTGAGGGATTACTCCTGGATCTGTGTACAGAGATTGCTTCTCTGGGGAGCGTATGAGATACCTGGGATAGAACCTGGGGCAGTCAGGTGCAAAGCAAGGACTCTACTTGCTCTGCTATCACTCCTGACCCCTATCTATAGTTTTATAGTGGCTATGTCCTCTCTATTTGAGAAAACTATTTTTCACTTTCAGTGTAAAGATGAAGTCAATCCCTCCACTTCATGTGAAACACCTTGCTTCTGGATGCTTAGGTCCCTGAGCACAGGAAATATATGCCTCCGGTTTCCTTTCATTTTTTAAGAACTTAGAAATATGAAAATTTTCCATAGATGTGTGTTATTAAATAAATTTTTATTAATTAACCAGTCTAACAATACTGTGATTACTCATTCACCAAAAGAATCCAGAGAAGTGAGGTGGTTTCCCTTAAACCCTACAATCTATTTATAAACTGTGAAATAGTTTTATTTAAAGAAATTTACTTAGAGAAATGTGAGGAAATGGAAAGAGAGAGATACATGTCCAAGAGAGAACATTACTACCTCAGTGGGGAAAAATTCTAGAATGGCTTTTAGGAGAAGGCTATGTAAAACTTTTCCAAATTGTCTCCATTTAGAGTTCTCTACATACCTAAAGATTAATATGGGTATTGTCACAGGAAAAAAAAAGCCTTAGACTCTTGATGGTTTTTTCATATTCTTCTCATGATCTTCAGATTTTCTTGTACCTTTTCCTTTACTGAAGAGGTCACACTCCTCTGGAGGGTGCCTCAGTTTCAAAATTTCCACCCAAAGAACTCAGTATTTGCTTATCAAAGAGATCTAAACTTCATGCTTTGGGCTACTGTAGGACTAGGTAATTTTTTTGAAATTTTATTTAAAAAAACTCATCACCAGGGCACCCTTATCTATCTGCCTGCAACATCCTGACCTAAATATTTCACCTCCTTAAATCTTTAAGGAGCTCATCGACGAAGTCCATATTCTAGAAGTGCCTCTTGCTGACAAAGGGCATGAACCTGTGTATCGCTGTAAGGGAGTGAAATCTAATAGTAACTCAGTATAATGGGGACCAGTATTGTTGGCTTTCAAAGCTGTCAGTCTGAAAGAGAAATCAGAAGAATTAAAAAAAAATTGTTTTAAATGTACTAAGATCCGGAGGAGGAGAAAAACGTTTTGCCTCATCCAGGGATGTCAGAAGTTTAAAGAGACAATTATTGATGATGAAGATGATGATGATGATGATGGTGGTGGTGGTGGTGGTGGTGGTGGTGGTGGTAGCCACTACATAAGCATTGGTTCCTTTTTTTAAGTTAGACGGAATTGATTTTATACTGGAGAGATGAATCCAGCTCAAAATTCCATTAAGTTTTACAGCTGTGTGAATACTTAAAATAACTTGATACGGTCCCTTTCTTTTAGGCAGTAGTTGATTGGAAAGGGATCTAGAATTACAGGATTTTAGTAAGACCCAATTATCAGGCAGAATTTTGGTTGGGGTTACAACTCTGTTTAGGTGAGGTAAAGCAGTATTTTCATACTCCTGAATTACCTGCTGCACTTTACCTAAATTAATAACATCATTTGATCACTTGATCACTTGACATCCCATTACTCATCAATTTGCTCGAGCAGGCACCAGTAATGTCTCCATTTGTCTCTGTTATGTGCTAGTGTAGCCCAATGGCATCTCCTCATTCTTGGAACAGGAAGAGCCTAAAACCGATCGTTCAGGGTCTTGACGAAGAAGTCTGACCATCTCATACGTGGGCAGCCATGTGATCTTTTGACATCCCACGGAATCCAGTCGGTAATGGCTCTAGTCCAGTGGTCATCTCCAAATCTAATTACGATTCCAGCCCATCTGATTTTCAACACTTTGGCAAATGAGATAACATCCCTGATTCTTGATGGTCGATGGAGGTGGGAACTCCAGATTTGTTATTTCATTTTAGTGATGCATCTTTGGGAGACCCAAATAACATTCTCATCCTATTTTCATAGGGCCCAGGTCTCTAAGGCATATACTAATGCAGGAAGAACAGTGGAATCAAAGAGATGTGCCTGGAGCCGGAGATTCTTTGTCCTCTTAACTATTTCTTTGATGCTCTTGAAGGTGTTCCAAGCCACTCTCTTCCTCCTGCACAACTCAAGTGCCAAGTCATTCGTCATGTTGACTTCTCGACCTAGGTATACATAACTGTTGCATTTGGAGATGTTCTTTCCATTGAGAGCAAATGAATCATCAGGAATGAGACCATTTCTCATGAACATTGTCTTCGTGAGATTCAGCTATAGTCCGACCTTTCCACACTCACAGTTGAAGTCATCCAGCAATTGTGCAGTTTGGCTAATGTTTGGTGTTATTAGAATGATGTCATCAGTGAAGCAGAGATGGTATAGTTGCCGACTGTCTTCACTCCCATTCCTTCCCATTCCAGTTATTGCATGATGTTCTCGAGGGTGGTACTGAAGAGTTTTGGTGAAATGGTATCACCCTGCCAAACCCCTCTCTTGACATGGATGAACACTTCCTTGTAGAATGGTGAGATCCTGGCAGTGAATCAGTAATACAGCTCACGGATAATCCTGATGTATTGATTATGAATGCCCTGTTTGGCTAGGGCTTCGATGACCGCTTCAGTCTCAACACAATCAAAGACCTTCCTTAAAACAATGAACATTAGACAGAGCAGCACCTTGAACTCCCGAGAAACCTCAATGAGCTTGGTTATCGTGTGGATATGGTTGATCGTGCTGAATCCTTTGTGGAACCCGGCTTGCTCGCATGGTTTTCCTTCATCTAGTGTTCTGTCAATCCTATTAAGAATGACTTGAGTGAACAGCTCATAGATGACAGACAACAGGCAGATCGGGCCAATGTCATGGATGTCTCCCTTCTTGTACAGTAGTACAGTACCCCTGGTTTTCCATTGGGACAGAACCTTGCATTCAGAGAGGTAGTGTGTGAAGAGAAGAGACAGTGTATTGATGAGTACTGACGGCAGGTTCTTCAGGTGTTCGGGTCTGACCTTGTCTGGGCCAGGTGCTGAAAACCGTCCATGGTAACTCACAATTCCAGAAGCCCGAATCTAAACGTTGAACATGGGAGTCACCCGGTGGACGGTTCCACAATGAAATTGACCACATCATATTCAATGAATGGTTTTGCCTGACCATTGTAGCTGTTGTCCCAAAATTCCAAACGGGATCAGATCACCATCTCCTTCGTGCAAAATTCTACTTCACCGAGCAGGGAGAAAGGCCTGCAAAGTTTAAGAAGAGAACTCCCAGAAAGACCAGCAACTGGGAGCTCTTTGGTACTATTGTGGCAACATGGGAAGATGCCGTCATTGACAACATTGACGAGGAATACAATCGACTGGTTCAGCACCTCCATGATTGTGCGAGGAACGCTGAGAGAGAGATAGCCACAAAAAGACACTGTCTTTGAAAACTCTCGAGCTCATTCACCAGTGTGGCTTGGCACAAGCCTCAGGCAACTGCAAGCAAATGTCCAGGCTCACAAAGAAGTACAGCAAAGCGATAAAGGAAGACCTAATCTCCTTTCTAGACATGGAACATATGCTTGATTGATCACAGGAAAATTCTATGGTCAAAAACAAAGTTGCAAATCAAGAGGACAAGGAAAAGAGGGATGACAAAAAAAAACACTGGGGTGTTGAAAAAGAAACCTATCCAGAGAGAGAATTCTTGAGAATAAAAAGAGCTACATATTTCACAAGTCTAAGGTCCTTGTAATTTAATGAAACAGAGAACTAATCCTTTAGATCCAATTTTTAAAGATGTATATTCAAAAGTTACATGCAGTAAAATAGATCCCTTAACAGAAATAATAGCTTAATGTTGATACAATTGCAAGTTTTTCTATTGTTAAATTATTCTGAAAATAGAATGAACATTGTATAAAAGTTCCTCTCTAACAAAACAATCAGTAATCACAAAGAGTCCTACTCCTAGACCTTTGGATAATAGAATTTCTGAAGTCAGGGAGAAGGAATGTTTCTTATCTTGGAACCTCTAAAATTTCAATATGGATATGGAAAGTGTGTCAAATAGACAAAAGCACCAACTTCAGATACCTCAACTAACCCATTTTCTTGTGAAATATCAAATGTTTTACAGTGTCTTGACGAGATGTTATGCTCAAGTTAGGAGAAGAGTGTATTACAGCACTTTTATTTCTCTTGCATTTTATGCATTCTTGATATACTACAGATAAAATGAAGGTGATAGATTAGACAAAATTCAAATTAGATTTATAGTCAAATTGGTTTTACTGTACAGGTAGTTATTAGGGAATTTTCCGTAAAATAATTAATTTTTTCAACCTTGGGCAAAAAAGAATGAAGACATTCTTTGTGTGAAATAAGTGAAACAAAGAAAAGAATAATAGTGATATGCTCTCCAAGTGAGAGACTATAACAAGAGCGACTTTTTCATCAATTAATTTGTTCATTCATAAAATGAATCCACATTACAATCATTTATTGAATCCTTTTATGTACCAGATATCTTGCCAATGTGGAAAAGAGAACATGAAGAACTTGGAAGGGGCTCTAGGTCTTATTAAGCTCACTTCTAGTCAGGCATAGTTACATCAAACACGTGATTAAAATACTCTGTGACTGTTTGGATAGGTGATGTGATGTTGGAAGTAGATGAATAGAAATTCAGTTATGGCTATGAATTATACAATGATGTTTTCAGATTCTCTTTTCTCTCCTATTCCTAATTGTCTCCATCATTGTGATTCTATTCCAGTTTTCCTTTGATTTTTTTATAAAAAATGTTCTTAGGTTTGAATTTCTTGCCAAAAACTGAAGAAATGCTTTGGCTTAGTAGTGTTCTATCAAATTTCTTTTGGTAACCAAAGATAATCAAACTACTGGCATGCACAATCTACAGTTACATAACAAATAACTTTTTAGGTACAAAGAACTGTGGATGCTAGTATAACATAGGACCATGGTAGTCCCAAAATTTCTGTGTATGTAATAACATCATAACATGTTACACAGTCAGTACCCTTATATATCTCACATGTAACCTGCCTCTTTGTAGCATCAGTTTCACTTGTGTTTGACTTAATCTCTTATTTTTGATCACTGTGGCTCCTAATCACATGAAATCCACTGTTAATGTTGCCAGTAAGAGTTCATGTCAAGTTATTCACCTTGAACTAAAATTGGAAGTGATTCAGAGTTACTAAATGAGAAAGTCAGAAGTAATTATTATTTAAGTTATGAACCTCTAATTCTACCATAGCTACAATCTTGAAGAATAGGACCAAAGTGACAGAATCTGTCAAAGGATCTAGATCATTGAAAGCAATGAAACTCATTAACTTTGAGAAGGTTCTTCATCAAATATAGAGAAATTTGGCCAGAGTGATAGTATGGAGGGAAAGGTGTTTGCATGCAGTTGACCCATCCCCAACACCCTATATGATCATTCTATCCCACTATGAGTGATTCCCTAGTGCAGAGCAAGGAGTGACTCTTGAGTATTATAAGAGTGACATAAAACATACTATAAGAAACATTATGTCTTAAGTGAGACAACTTGTCTTACTTTTCTCAAACAATAATTTAAAAGCTCTGTACTTCAAGATGTTAGTAAAGATTAATTGCTTCACATATAGTTTTTGTGATTGTTTGGTGTTGTCCAGTCCTCATCCTATCAAGAGAGAGAGAGAGAAAGGGAGAGAGAGAGAGAGAGAGAGAGAGAGAGAGAGACCTTAATTGATAGAGAAGCAAATCTCTTTTACCATGATATTTATGACAATGCAAAAAGTTTATTTATTCTATGATGTTTGCACAATACAAAATTGCTGAAGATACATTTCTCCAAACACCTATACCTTTAAGTGATGTATCTATCCTGCTTCGCTATTTCTCCTCCTCCTTTTGTTCGAGAAGAGGAGTGAGACTGGAGCACCTGTGACCAGGTTGCCTTTCCTGCAAAGAGCAATTCCTCTTTCCAGTCTGACTCATGGCTCCTCAAGGAATTAGGTGACAAGGACCACTTGCCACTTTGTAGAAAAGCATACTCCAGGCACATATTGATTTCTGTCTCATAGGGCTGGCTGCTGTGCCTGATGTGTAGGAGATCACATCTGACTAAACTTCTCTGACCCAAACCAGGTTTTGCCCTGGTACTGGTGGCCAAGAGATGGGTGGGTGGAACAGAGAAGTAAGTGGAAGCACTCTTTATTGGAGTCTACTTCCTTCCCTCCCCACCTTACTGAGTTATCAGCAGTAATATGAACCAGCAGTTCCACTTCTTGGAATCTACCCCCAAAGCTCACAAAACTCTATAAAGAAAAGGCATTCCTTTTTGTTTATGTTCATTGTAGCACTGTACATATTACCCAAATTGGAAAATAACCCAAGTGAACAAGGAGACTGGATTAGGAAACTATGACACACATATGCAATGTAGTGCTACTTTACTCTAAGATGAAATAATGCAATTTGTTGCGACCTGAATCTGTCTGGAGAATATGCTTCCTGCATGTAGAAGGAGAGGACAGCTACAGAATAACCCCACCCCCACCCCCTCTTCTTCGAGACATTACACATACAGTAGGAGAATAACAAAGGCAACCAAAATTGAGGACTGATTTTTAGTAGGAGGACTTCCACATGGGAAGGATTGCAGGGAAGGACCAGGAGACACTGAACAATGGTGGAGGGAAGTGAACATGCTAGTGGAGTGTGCAGTGCCGGAATGTGTCTTGCATTAAACCTTATTAAGAACAGTGTTGTGAGGCTCGAGCCATAGTATAGTGAGTAGAGCTCTTGTCTTGCATATAGTGGACCTGGGTTCTATTCCTAGCACTCCACAAGGTCCTCTGAGTCCTTCCAAGAGTGATCCCTGAGTGCAAAGCCAGTAACAATCCCTAACTACAGCAGGGTATAGCCCAAAATTTTTAAAAGACTAGGATTGTAAATGATACTTCCTGAAATAAGTTTATTAATAAAAACAGAAGAATGAAGTATTTGAATTAGGATGTTAGCTTTGAGAGAGTCAAATTAGTCTAATTCAGAGAACATTTAAGTATAAAAATGGTTTAGCACAGCTATCCTTTGAAATAATAAGCATGGTAAATAATCAAGGTCTTATCTCAGACAAGGAGCATTATGTCTTATGTGTCACAACTTGTCATACTTTTCTCAAACAGCAATTAACAAGCTCTATACTTCAAGATGTCAGTAAAGAGCAATAGCTTCACATCTAATTTTTGTGAATTCAATCGTCCTGACTTGGCACCAGGAAATAGTTGGAGGAGTTAGTAAAAGAGAGGGAAACAAATTAATTAAATTGGGCTGCAATTCTTGCCTGCCATCTCAATAAATGACAGTGGGAAGAAAAAAGGAGTCTGCTTCTCCCTAAATCATTTCCTGAATGCCTCTCTCAGCATACGGCCATTGTTTAAAAACACAAACTTTTGATATGACATAATTTTTACATGTAAACCTGTTATGTGCACTTGATGTTGGGTCAGAGAAACAGCAATCTGTTTAAGTGGTGGGAAGAGTAAGAATTGATATGCTAGACATATTGAAAGATGGACTATAGTTCTTACAATAATCTTCCTAAATATTTTCTAACTTTAATTATATTTAAATATCACTACATTTACTGATTTCCAAACACAACCACCAAGTAACATGCAATCCCCTTTGTACTGAAACACATAACTCTAAACAATAGATTCCATATGTTAAATTATATTAATTTTTTAATTCTCCTAATAATTACAGATACCTATATAAATATGTGTATACTTATACACATATTCATATATATCCTAGGCAATTTTCATTTTACTTATGAAGAATTCAAAATAAGTGTCAATGTTAAACATTTGGTATTGTGAACATCTGTGAAGGTTTGATCCTACTGCCACTCAAGGATCAATCAATCTGGAGATGTGGTAATAAGTCCAAAAATGAGCTGTCTTGGCAACCAGCTGGCAGGTTGGAAGAGAGTAGAAACATGTCCTCATAGTAACCATCTTGCCTGTAGTCACAAGAAGCAATTCTATGTTGTTGTTTCTGGTGCCGGGGATCAAACCAGGGACTACACGTATACAAGCCAAGTGTTCTACCCAGCACTGAGTCATTTTCCTTACCCATGAAGCCATTTTTATAAGAGAAAAAGAAATGGGTAACATAATTTTTCAGAAATGGTAGGTTGCAGGCTGGTGGACACCAGTGTGGTAAGCTGTGTAATCACTAGACAACTAGGAATATCGCAGCCCTCTCTCGCCACCTGCGTTCAGTGGTCTCCAGCTGCTTCCCCTCTAGGGACAGCCAATGCCATGGGCGGATGAAGGAGGAAATGAGGGCCAGGCTGGTTGGTGACCAGTTGACATTTATTCCATTCTCCCCATGAGCCTCTTCCAGTGTCACTAAGCCCCTCATTCCCATCTACTCCTGTCTCCCTTGCTCATCTCTCCAAGGTCCGACTAACTGTTCTGGTCTCTCTCATCTCTCTCAACCTTCAATTTGGGGGTAGCAACCAGACCCAGGTCCAGTAGCACATCGAGAGAGAGAGAGAAAGGGAGAGAGAGAGAGAGAGAGAGAGAGAGACCATCCACTCAAGGCTTTCATACCATTTAGGGTGTGTTTCTCCTTTCCTTAGTCCAACAATCATTTAATTAACATTTTAATTAACATATTAATTCTACTTTTTTTTCCCTTTTTGGGTCACACCTGGCAATGCACAGGGGTTCCTGGCTCTCAGAAATTATTCCTGGCAGTGCTCAGGGGACCATATGGGGACTCGAACCCAGGTTGGCTGTGTGCAAGGCAAAATCCTTACCCGCTGTGCTATCTCTTCAGCCCCTAATTCTACTTCTCAATATTAGTTATTTTGTATGGACACAGTAAAAGATATATTAAGCGTGTAGGGTGACTCTCCTGGGGACATCCCGCTATGGATCTCAGACTACAGTCCTCAGGTCAGATTAATCTGTCCTAACCCTAGTAGGGTCATAATCCAGTTGCTACTTTTTGGATCATGAAAGAATTTTCCCATTACCATGCTCTTAAGTTATAGTTAAGTTTAGTTAAGTATTATGGTGCATTTTAGCCTGGCCCATTTTGATGCTAGGGTAGCTCACAGTTTGCCCTGGGTCCATGCAGTTCTTTGTCAGGACCCTGCTTTTGAGGTGGAGGAAGTAAGGGCAACTGATACTTGCCCATACCTAGATGCCCTGGAGTGAATATTATTCGGAGTCAATTAACTGCCAAGTTACAAAATTATAGCATCAACTGTCTTACTGTGTCTATACAAAAAAGGACATTGCTCTGAATTAACTATGCAAAGGACTTAAGGAGAAGAGAAAAGCAATATTTACAAGTAAACAGAGTCTGATTAGGAGATAAAGGTGATTGACTGGTTGGGGAATAAATGCAGAGGAATGGGAGCACTGTGATGGGAGTAATCTAATAAATCTAAGCTCCCTATGGCAAGACAGAAAGGACAAACAAATGTTATCCTACATGAAATAAATTCCCTCCTGCATTTGCCCCCTAAGATAATTTTTTCTGCAAATTTTATCATAGGTTTTCTGAATATGGACTCAATCTCTTATCATTTTAGGGAGAGGGCAGGTGTAAATACTTGCCCATACCCAGAAAAGCTGCTAGTTTTTAATTTTGAATTCAGTTTTTAATTGCTTTGGGGACTGTTTCATTGGTAATAGTAGTACTTGGATTTCAAACATAAGACTAGGATATAATTCTACATGAATGCTTTTGACTTTTTGTAGTCACAGAAAAGGTTACACTTTTTCAAGCAGAGCAAAAGTTATTTTCATCTTCCACTAACCATTGAATTCACTATGAAACTTGAAATCTGGTTAAGTACTGTGAGATCCAAAAAAAGTGCAGAATGTACCTGATGTTCAGAATACTGAAACATTTTCAGTCAGTATATTAAACCTTCAGTGATCTTCTCGGGTACAATGAGGTAATATTTCTAGGAAAAAATATCCCTCTAGACTGTACATGCAAATAGATTGATTTCACTGTCAGAGGATAAAACTTATGGATACCAGAAACAGTGTCAGAACATAATTGATGATCCAAAAGTAATAAAATAACAAAATATAGGGGAAAATAGTAATTTGTGATTCTGATGGTGATTAGCATTTTGTCCTTTATATTTAGACACACACACACACACACACACACACACACACATACACACACTATCTATACATTATTTAGAAGACTTCAAGTGCTGGGTTTTTTGTCACTTTTCTGGAGCCCTAAATAATTATGCTGTCATGAAAATACTCAATATAGCTAGGCTTTATGCAAAATATTTTGATTTTTTTTTATCTCTAGAAGCAAGAAATTTTAGGTGACCCAAGGCAGTTCTTTAAGGATAAAGAAGTGCTGTTCAAATAAAAGGAGAACGCGGTCACTTTTATGTAGAATGTATACTTGCTGTGTCTTAATTGTTTTCTTAATAGGGAAAATTGTGATTTTATGCCGAAGAATAGAGCTAATGAAATAATGAGTAAAAGACTAAATTCTTTACTGATTTGTAGTGATTAGCAATAATGACAGTTAAAAGTTCAAGGGTGTCCTCTGTGAGATTGAATTTTTCACCTCAGGCCAATCTTTGCTTCTTTGTGAAGTCAAACTGGCTAATTGGCATCCTCTGAAAATCACCCACCCTGCATCTCTGGAGCCCAGGAAGTGTCTAGGGTCCCAGCTATCCAGAGATAATAAGGACAAGAAAGGAATAAATTATCGTAAAAAACTCATTGTCCTCAGAAGCTCCTGGTTTTAGCATTCAAAAACATAAATATAAACTGGTCACTTAATAATTTACTTCCTGAAGTGCAAACTAATTCTAATTGAAATGTATGTTCTGATTAGTACTATGTGAGAAATGAGAAACTTAAAACAGAATCACACTTCTAAAGTATATCCTGGAGAACTGCTGGCTTTAGTTTTAATGAACCTCTTTCCCTTCATCTTCATAACTTTGTAGTTTATATAGATTTTGTAGAGATAACTGTTCTTGTAAATCTAGTATAGGGCTGCCTTTCCCCACCTCCAATACCCTGAAGGCTTGGTTCACTCTGAGAATTCAGACACCTAATTCAGAAAGTGAGCATGCTTGCTTTGGAGATTATTCTGAATTATATTTACATCTATTATGGCTATTGCATTGTACATTTTAAACATTGTATTTAAAAATTCAAATCCTCTTCACATAGTTTCTTGTATCTTTCCTCAAATACCATGAAAGTTAGTTTTTAAATAAGCTAGAGAGCTCTACTAATTAGTCAAAAAATGATTACATATCAACTTCAAGATGTATATAGTCAGAACTCCTTGGGTTGCAAGTAACTGCAAGTAAGCTTAAACAACTAGTATAAACATTGCCTTGTCTAATAGAAAATTTAGACTAAAACTATGGTCATGTTTAGTCAGCAGTATCACTTAAACTTTAAGTGTTCTCACCTCTTTGTGAAATAAATTCAAAGTCAGTTTTATGTAAATGTTGTTTCACCTTGTCATGCAAAGACAGCTGAGGATGTTTCTTGGGCCTTTATTGTTGTTCAGAAAGAAGGAAAGGAAGGAAGGGAGAGAGAAAGGGAAGGAGGGAGGGAGGGAGGGAGGAAGGAAGGAAGGAAGGAAGGAAGGAAGGGAGGGAGGGAGGGAGGGAGGGAGGGAGGAAGGGAGGGGGGAGGGAGGGGGGAGGGAGGGAGGGAGGGAGGGAAGGGAGGGAGGGAGGGAGGGGGGAGGGAGGGAGGGAGGGAGGGAGGGAAGGGAGGGAGGGAGGGAGGGAGGAAGGAAGGAAGGAAGGAAGGAAGGAAGGAAGGAAGGAAGGAAGGAATTAAATGAATAATTCTCCAGATGGAGTATACTACAAAGTTGATTATTCAACACCAGGGAGGGAGGGAGGGAGGGAGGGAGGGAGGGAGGGAGGGAGGGAAGGAAGGAAGGAAGGAAGGAGGGAGGGAGGGAGGGAGGGAGGGAGGGAGGGAGGGAAGAGAGGGAGGGAAGGGAGGGAGGGAAGGGAGGAAGGGAAGGGAGGAAGGAAGGCAGAAAAGCAGGAAGGCAGGAAAGAAGGAAGGAAGGAAGGAAGGGAGGAAGGAAGGAAGGAAGGAAGGAAGGAAGGAAGGAAGGAAGGAATTAAATGAATAATTCTCCAGATGGAGTATACTACAAAGTTGATTATTCAACACCAGGGAGGGAGGGAGGGAGGGAGGGAGGGAGGGAGGGAGGGAGGGAAGGAAGGAAGGAAGGAAGGAGGGAGGGAGGGAGGGAGGGAGGGAGGGAGG
This sequence comes from Sorex fumeus, assembly GCF_029834395.1. Classification (NCBI taxonomy): domain Eukaryota; kingdom Metazoa; phylum Chordata; class Mammalia; order Eulipotyphla; family Soricidae; genus Sorex; species Sorex fumeus. Next base: position 19,135,544 of record NW_026606075.1, on the reverse strand, counting down.
GAAGAGAGGGAGGGAAGGGAGGGAGGGAAGGGAGGAAGGGAAGGGAGGAAGGAAGGCAGAAAAGCAGGAAGGCAGGAAAGAAGGAAGGAAGGAAGGAAGGAAGGAAGGAAGGAAGGAAGGAAGGAAGGAAGGAAGGAAGGAAGGAAGGAAGGACTGCTCAAAGGTTTGGTTTTTGCTATCAACTCAGCTGAGCTGTCTTTGGTCCCAGATCTATTAGAATTGCCAGAGAAATGCACTAGGTTTAGATATTCAGTGACTATTAGGTTGGCCACAGTTGTTTCCTATGATTACTAAGCATTTGATTTGTGGCTAGTCCAAGATGACATGTGCTCTAAATGAAAAAGATATGATGGATTTTAAAGATTTAATTAAAAAAGTACATCTCACTGATGTTTATATTAATCATTGATAACCAAGAGTATTACTTATTGATAAGATAATATTTTAGATGTTAGATTAAATTAAAATGTAGTAAAATTAGCTTTCACTTTTAAAAAATATGGCTCTTAGAAAATTTTAAATGACATAAATGTTTTGCTAGATACCTATTGACCAATGGGGACCAACTCATCAGAATTCTTTTTGGATTGGAGGTCAGAAAAAATTTGAACAAAATTCACAATTTTCTTGGAAAAGAAAGGCATGAATTGGTGTTGAATAATCAACTTTGTAGTATACTCCATCTGGAGAATTATTCATTTAATTAATTACCTACTATTTTTATTTTTATTTCCAATTGATAGTGGGAGGATAGAATAAAGTTAGGAGCTACCTATGGGTTTCATATGAGCTTGGGACAGCTCTCTCTACATAGTTGAATGCAGTCACTGTATCTTCTAAAATTTTGAAATTTCTAATGCTGCATATAACTAAACATGGAATGCACAGAGATTGATTTACAATGATGAAAACATGAAATTTACATAATGTTATAATGTAGTTAATGACTAAGAAATAATTCTATACCTGATATCCCTGTAAGGCCAATTGCAACAAGGAATAATGTTGTACTTATCTTATAAGCCAGAGTCCTCTTCCACTAACTTGTCTTAACCAATTTTATTTTGTTTCGGATTCAATATTCATTCCATTTTTAATTTATTTGTGCAGCAGCAGCTCCAAATGTATATGGCTGGTTCATATCGTATTGACAGGAGAACCTCCCGAGGATGGTGTTTATTCATGTTTGACTTGTACACTTCTCATTTTCCCCTTTTATTCTCAGTCTCAGTCTTGGATAGAAAGGCTCTTAGACACAGTTAATATTGTGAAGTTATCCTTGTTTCTGTGTACAGCTGTGCTACTTGCTGTTCATTTGTTCTAAGAACAAGAATTCAAAAGAATTTGTATTCAGGAGGCCTCTAGAAATTAGTTTTGAAAACAGTGTGAATTCTCAATGAACTTTTGTGGTCAACACCTTGCTTCAAGAGAAGACAGTAAAATTTCTGAGTAAAATTCCCCTTCTTTCTTCATTCAAGATAAGCACGCAGGGTATAAATATATAATTGTAGAGCCAAAGATAAGCATTCAGGACATAAATATATTATTTTAGAGCTACCTGCATCCAGGGCTGATATCTTGTTGGTGCAGAGCATCTACAGTGGCAATATTGAAATCTGGAGTCACTGCCTCAAATCCCCTCATATTCCTCTTACCCTGAAGCTCTTCTGCTTCTAAAGAAATACACAGGGAGCTTCAGGACTGAGAAGGACTTCAAGCCTCTGACACAGTGTCAAGCAACTCGTTAGGGCTGAGAGTTAGTACAGGGGTTAATGCACTTACTTTGCACGTAGCTGACCCCAGTTTAATCCCTGACACCACTAGGAGTAATCCATGAGCACAGAACTAGAATGCCCTAAGCACAGCCAAGGGCTTAACCCATAAACAAACAAACAAACAAAAATTCCTACAATTCCATCTGTTGTCCAATATTGCAACCTGTCATACACTATTAATCAGCATTCTACTTAACAAAGAGACAACAAAGAACAAGACATTTTGTTAGATCACGAAGTAGCTAATCAATATTTTCTCTTTCATGCCTAGACAAAATTACCTTTTGTTTTATTGATAGCAGCTAAAGATAATTTTGAAATATCATAAAGAAACAGTAAGAAGGTTTGTTCACACAGTAGCTGCACTTACACCATCTTTGTGAAATTGGGGAGAATCTTTACATATCTACATCTCAGTTTCTCCTGGGTGAAAATCAAGAAGCACCTTTAGTTCATAGAGTCTTGAAAGTTAAAAATAAAAATAAATATGTGAAAGCACTCAACATATCCACATATATCATTAATACTCAAAAAATCCCAGTCAAATTAGAATTGGAAAAGCTGGAAGAAGATTTCTTGAGAATAAATTTTGTTCCTTTTATGGAAGTAAAATAGAGATAGAGAAAATTCACTGGTCATCAGTATAGGCTTCAATGGCTTGTGACCAAGGGACCATGTGCAATCAGCAACCACATAAAAAAAAAATATATCTATACGCCAGAAAACCCCTGCCTCATTCCAGACAGCTTACCTCTAAGGAGTCTTAGAACATAACTGATTTTCTTAGCATGAAAACGAAATACCGCAAACATCCTATTGGATTTTAATGATGAAAAAAATAAAGATTTTTGTTGTTTTCTGGTGCTTGGATTGAACCCAGGGCCTTACACAAAAGCACATCCTTGGTCCCTAGGGTTAAGGTACCTTATTTTTCAGGTTGAATAGAGAATCAAAGTAGAGTTAAAGATTAGCACAAAATACTTCACTTGTTCTGCAAATGTATTAGCTTGCAAGTCTGCACATCACTGTAAAATGCTGGAAGCACTCTATTCTCTAGTATTTTTATGAAAGGAGCAACGCAAGCAAAATGGGGATATTCACTACCTGAAAATCATTAAGCAATCTGGTGCTCCCTGATCTGGTCAAACCTAAGCTAGCAGTGGAGGTATGAACTGGAGAAGGTTTCAAATGCCAGGTACAGATAACAGTGAGGGGAAAGAACCACTCGATATTTTTGAGCAAAAAGAAACAAGGTGTAGGGTGGAATAAAGATCATGAAATAAATTAGGAAGTTTTAGGAAGTAGTCAAAGACACAGGACATCAGAATCACTATGTTAAACAAGAGAATTCTGGTTTACCACCGGGGCTTTTAATTTAGTTGTCTAGAGCACAATCTCCAAATCTAGTTTTCTGACATACACCCAGTGTGCTGCCTTTGCTGACATTTTGAGAACATAATTTATAACACAGATTTGAGCGAACCAGTGATTTTCAGTCTTTATGACACATTTGACTCACCTAACAACATGTTTCCTTTTTTTTAATTTTAAGTAATCCAATCCAGGACTTCGTCCACGAAAGGTGAGTGCTAAAGACAGTTTAAAAATACCTTTGTCCAAATCCCATGTCCAAAAGAAAGATTAGGAATTTTAGGGAGTCTAGAGAAAAGTCTGAATATTAATATTTTCTAGTAGTAATTCCATTTTGTATCCAAGTTTGAGGATTATGCGTCTGAACAGTGATTATGAAGTGTGACTACTCTTCAGAATTACTCTAGGAGCTTAGGAACCAGATTCCCTGGCATCACCCCAAAGACATGCTGTTAAGGAGCTGTGGAGCGGGGCCTGGCTATTCTTGTGTTTATGCTTCATAATCTGGTTTTTCTGATGCACTCAGTTACCACATGGTCTTGGGGGCTGCTAATCTGGAATGGGAAGTGAAGACACAAATCCTGGAAATGAAGTAGAAACAGGAATAGCTAAGTTATTTATGACTGTCTAGACAGACAAATCAGGGGGAAGAGACTAAATGAAGCCCAGAGAGTATAAATCTACCTTAAAAGTTCATAAGAAAGCCTTGTGCAGCAGCCAAGGTATTACCATGGAAATGCTGGTATCGAAACTTATGCCACAAATTGGGTATATTCTCTTCTTGCCATCATTCTGATCCTAACTCTCAGGAGAGACTGATAGGCTCAGATTTCTGATGCAGGATAAGAACTGTTATCTTTCAATGAAAAAAAAATAATGAGGAATGTACCTAAATACATGTATACTTCCTATGGGAAAATTACACCAAAATTTAGATTATTATCAGAAAGTCTCTATATAAGTATTAAAATAGAGCAACACAGATTTCATTGTTATTTAAGTGTTTGGAGGCATCTAGTTGTGTATCTGGGTGCATCCTTCTCTATAAGTTAATAGTGGAAGAGATTGAAAAGATACCTTCTCATGAATAGCCCCTAAAGGATACAGTCATCATGTGCCCCAGTGGCTCTACTAGGTTTATCCTCCACTGTCAAGTGATGAGTGAGCCCATTCTTACTAAAGATCTAGAATGTCCTCAGTCACATGGGAGTCCTCTTGCACACTCATGGGATAGTGCTTCTTCAATTGATCTTGTCCATCTCTCACCTCAGCAGTTATGTATCTTAGAATTCATCCACACAGACAAAGGCCTTTTTCCTTAGTTTTTCATTTCATAGTGGTACTTCCAATTTACTGTCACCACCCATTCTTTAAAAATTCATTTCCGGGGGCTGGAGCAATATCACAGCGGGTAGGGCATTTGCCTTGCACGCGGCCGACCCAGGTTCAATTCCCAGCATCCCATATGGTCCCCCAAGCACCACCAGGGGTAATTCCTGAGTGCAGAGCCAGGAGTAACCCCTGAGCATCGCCGGGTGTGACCCCAAAACTGAAAAAGAAATTCATTTCCATTCTTTGAAAACTAACAGAATTCTTTATAGATCAGAATCAGAGGCTAGTTTTAACCAAGAATTTCTTTTTTCAAAAATCGTTCTTTAATTTTGGAATTAAAAGAGACATAATCAGAGTCTAGAGCAACATATAGTGGGTAGGGCACTTGCCATGCTTGTGCTGGGAATTGATGCAGATTCAATCCCCAGCATCCCATATGGTTCCCTAAGCCCAGCTAGGAGTGATCCCTGAGCACTGTGCCAGGAGTAAGCCCACAGCACCACCTAGTGTGGCCTGAAAATAAATAAAAATTAAATTATAAATAAATAAATGAGACCTAATTAATCAGAACACAAATATTTTGTATCCCAATCATGGAAACGTCATGCTTGGGTAACTCTTGAACTACTACAAATTACAGACCGGAAACTGTAAGTAAAAGGAAATAATCTAGCTCTATAAGCATGCACACCAACCTAAACCTGCAAAATGATGATTTTGCAAACCATATTTCAGGTTTATAGTGATATTGAGAATGAAGCAATTCGCTGTGGGTGACAAAATGTGGAACAAAGCATTTAAATACACTTGATACAGATACAAAATAAAATAAACCCAAACCACAGCATTTGGATGACCTTTCTTTAAGCAGGAGTGGTGGCCATAAACTCCCCCAAAGGCATATTTGTTGCTTGGCAAATCAAGCAGCTGCATTTTTACTGCAGGGAGAAAAAGATGCAGGTGGGGAAGGCTTGAATCTGCTCTCAATGGGAGCAAACAGGATATGTATTCTTTGACCTCTTACTACTCATCGATTTATGAAAGGCCTACTGGGTGATTATGTTTGGATCTTTATTTAAATCCAATTAAATCTGAGACTTGAGTAAACACATATGTATATCATACAGTGCTAAGGGATTCTGCACTTAGGCCATTGCAGCTGCATTTCTTTAGTTATTTAAAATTTGTTCTTTTTCTTAATATCTTTGGAGCGGGGCGGGGGGGTATCAATTATAGGAGGTTTAAATTTCATACAAACCAGAATGTTCCTCTTTTCCTCCCCCTATTTTGGTGGAGACTATCTGAACTGTCTTAAAGCACAGTATCATGGACCCCCTAACCACCCCTCCCCTCTCTGCCTCCCTCTCTCTCCACAGTGGCTCCCTATTGTCTGCAAAATAACGTCTAGCCTCACAACAACACTCCAGATTTCCTGTGTAATCTGGTTCCCCTCTTGGCTCGCTAACTTTATTTCTTTCACATCTCTTCTCACATAGAATAATTTATCAAATCTAGACCCTTGCTTTTTCCATAACTTGGAGTTATTTATGCCTTCATGCTTTAATAGTCTTGTTTATCTTGACTGAAAGTAGAATTTGTGCAGATTTTGGAGCGAAATTACTCAGACTTCATAATGAATCAGTTACTTTGTTAGTGGCAGAATTTTAGGCAAATGACTTAACCTATCTGTGCTTCAATTCTATCTTCCCTAAAGCAATGATCTTCCCTAAAGCAATTCTATCTTCCCTAAACCTATCTCACATGTTTCATTGTGGGGATTAAATGATTAATTTATGCAAAACATACAGTACAGTACTTAAATATGTTAAGATTTGTACTGTACTAAATATGTAGTATTTAAATCATACTATAAGCCTACACATTTCTTCCACTGTGAGGTCTTATCTGAAATAACCTACCCCCACCCCCGCAATCCCTACTCCAAGAGAGTTGATTATTGAATCTTTACAGCATGTCTTTTGAAACTTCATCATTGTATTTACCCAATCAGCATTTAATTTGGGCTGGAGCGATAGCACAGCGGGTAGGCCGACCCGAGTTCGATTCCTCCACCCCTCTCGGAGAGCCCTTCAAGCTACCGAGAGTATTCGATATGCCAGACACAGTAATAACAAAGTCTCCAATGGAGACGTTACTGGGCCCGCTCGAGCAAATCGACGATCAACGGGAGGGCCTTTACCTTTTAGCATTTAAGTTGGCCTTGCAACCATGATCGATATTATCAGTGTGCGCATGTAAGTGTGTTTGACTGAGCCTCAAACTTCTTGTGTGCTCTGTAGGGAATAGTCTTCTATCTTGATTGCCTTATACTTCCCAGGTAATCTTGAAAGTCCGATTTTGCTGCCCTAAAGAGATATCAACTGAGACTCAAGGTGACTAGTAGAGAAAGACTTTTATGTTTCATCCAATGAGTAAAGCAATATCCCACATAGGATAAATGTTCAGTGAGTATCTAAGGAAAGTACAAGGAACAATCTTCTAGAAAGGAGATGGTTGAAGACTTTACTGAAAAGGACGAGATTGAAAATTTACAAAACTTGCCTTGCTTACTATTTTTTTGGCCAAAGTAGACAATATAGATGAGCAGAAGGAACCAGGGATATGAACTGGTGAGAGAAAGATCATCAGATAGAACAAGACTTTCACTGCCACATAACATTTTAATACTTGTTCGGACACAGATGAGGATAGAAATAAATTTGGATTCAAACCATCCTGAGAACAAATATTCATATCCTCCATATCCTTCTTGATACTTCTTAAGTCATGAACTGATAAAAAGAGGCAATTCCTAACAAGGATTCATTACCCTACCCTCTCTCTCCACTCCTCAGAACTTTCATTAAAATATGGAGACATTTCTTATTGTCATAATTGGGAGGATATTACTAGTAGAAAACAAAAGGGTTACTAAAAATCTGCAATGCATGAGAGATCTCCCAAATACCACCAACAAAGAATCAAATTATCTCTGATGCTAAAGTTGACATCTTGATGAAAAATGTACTTCAACATTTCATTGGGGGGCTGGGAAGGGCACTCCAGCTGTGCTTGGCCGCAATGGTTTGGTGTTTGGCCTAACCATCATTCTGTGACACAAACCTCTGGTCTCCAGGATTCCACGTGGTGCTAGGTCTGTGATCCACCACATTTAAATGATAGCTGGAGACTAATTAAGATATTTATCGATACTCAGTTCCATTAATATATGTTCTTTCACCTTTATACAATATCAAAGGATGCAACCATTGAAACCATTATCTTGGAGACTCACATGGATTTATTGAATTGTACAATACGTCTGTCTCTGCCACTTTGCTAACCTGCAGCTATAATTGATATCAGTGCTATTCTAAGCAGTTTACCTGTTTTAACTCATTTAATCAAGACAACACTATGAAGTAAGTACTTAAGTGCCCAATTTCATAAGAGAGGCAAAGTTACTCTGTGTTACTCCAGGCTTTGTGTAAAAATCCAGGTAAAATCAAGTATCATGCTCAGTCCTCCACAAAGAACTGTCTGAATTCCTGAATAATTTTTTTTAAGTCCATTTGATTTTTCTTTTATTGTCACCTTGCAGAGACTGGCTTTGGTTACCAGGTGTTTTGACAGAGGACCTTCTAAGTTGCAGGTGTTAGTTGGGTCAGAAAGGAAAACAGCAGCAGAAAAAAGGGAAATCAAAAAATAAAATCTTTTGAGAATTTGAAATTTGAACCTGATATGCTCCATGAAAGCACTTTGCAAGTTGGCAAGGCAGTGCTTTCGAAACACCAAGGTGTTCAAAAATTACCAGAGGTGTTTGTTAAAACTACTGATTCCCTCCTCTGACCGCTCAGAGTTTCCGATCCAGTGAGGCTGGGAACTTGCCCAGGAATCTGCCTTTTTCACCCGCTGCAGATGGTCCAGGCTCCAACCCTGAGCTATGTGCTGTACCCCACCGGCTTGGAGACAAGATCTCTCTCCTCTCAGAAGACTTGCCTGCACTTTATGTCAATCTGTGCCTGGCTGGGAGCTGCTTTTCACTATTGTGGTCCCAGTGACCAGTGTCTTAGCTAGGTCAAGGGGCTGGACTGACTGAGAAGACGAGAGAAGTGAAGGTGAGGCCTGGAGAGAAAGAGGAGATGGGCAATTAAGCCACTTTCCGGGGAGGTGACTGTCTCTCTGTGGACCTTCAGGAGACCTGGGTCTTCCTGCAGTGTCTCCCTAATTGGCTGTTGTGGTTAGCATTCTACCCCGAGGCAGTTTAATAGAAAAAGGGAGAAAAAACGAAAAGGTCGCCAAATAAATTAGAGCAGGAACAAAAGAGGAGCTGGGCTCATTTCCACAGCAGACAGCAGCCGTGATTGGTCCCATCCCTGAGGTTCTCTCACACCATCTCTATGACCTTTCCCCTCCTTTTTCTTTTCTCCCTCGGAGGGACCAATAAACAGGAGGCGTCTGGACAAGCTGAGTTTCATAATTATCCAGGGAAAATGCCATAGCCCAGAAATCTGCCATAAAGGAATCTGCGATTGCAAAGCAGGGTACTCTTAACCTTCTTGTAGAATCACCTTCACTTCACTACACCAGTCAGAAGCTCTCAACATCTTTCCAAGAGATCAATTGGTTATTTTCATTTTAATATCTGAAAGTTGTAGGACATCCATTACCAATATATACTATAGCAATTTGCCTTTCACTGAAGTAAGTAATTTAAAGTCATTTCAGCAATACTGTCTCATGGTGATTAAGTCTGCCTGGTTCAGTTCTCGCCTGCAAATCATTAGCTATGTGACCTTGAAGATTACTTTATATGTCTTAACTGCAGGTACAAGTCTGTAAAATTAAGATACAAATAGCACACTTACATACACACATACACACACACATACACACATTTTAAGGGATTGTTATACCCACCAAATCAGACAATATGTGGAAAACATATTACCACATTCACAAAACAAACTATAATAGGGGCTGGAGCTATAGCACAGCGGGTAGGGCATTTGTCTTGCATGCGGCCGACCCGGGTTCGTTTCCCAGCATCCCATATGCTCCCCTGAGTGCTGCCAGGAGTGATTTCTGAGTGCAAAGCCAGGAGTAACCCCTGAGCATCGCCAGGTATGACCCAAAAAGCAAAATAATAATAATAATAATAAATAAATAAAAGACTATAATAATATTTGCCTCCAATGTATATATCTTTCTTTTTCTGAATTACCAATTTTGAATTTTAAAACTAATATCTCAAAAAATTAGCAAAAAGATAAAGGAAAAGAAAAACAAGCTTTAACATATTTTCACTGTACTGGCATTGAATTTCACATCTCTTAACACACTGTAAGCAGAACAACAGATGAATTCCATCCGAAGGGAAGTACATTTAACTTAAGACCCAAATAGACAGAGGAGAATAAGCTAGATAAATCACTTGGTTGCTTACCACACACATTGCGAGACATTGAATGTAGATTAAAAGATTCTTACTTCTGATAGTTTGGTATCCATTTCTTAACTGGTTTATATTTCCAGACTGCAAACAAATGAGTCAGTGTGCAATATATATATATATATCACTGTCACTGTCACTGTCCTCCCGTTGTTAATCGATTTTTTTCTCGAGCGGGCCCAGTAACGTCTCCATTGTGAGAGTTTGTTATTACTGTGTTTGGCATCATATATAATATATGTATATATGTATATGTACACATATATTTTTAATAGGCTGGAGGACAAATTCAAATAAGCCAGAAAGTCAAGATTTCTGAGTTCTCTTGGTGCTCTTTACACAAAAAAATCTTTTGAGAGTTGTCTGGAGAGTCTTCTAATTTATATCCAGGTTCATCCAGGTATAGCTAGAAGAGTAACAGCCCCGTTTAGTAAAGATTTACTAAGCAACTTATCTCCCTCACAAGGACCAAGGAGAGAAAGCCTTGATTTTAAAAACAAGAGAAAATTTAAAATGTGCGTTAATCAGAGCTGAGTCTAATCTAATTTTCCCCTTTAACTAAATTAACTCCCAAACTAATGTATTCTTACATTATATTACAACTAAAAGCATATGCAACTTTATAATATAGTTTCAAGCACCATTTTAAGTTATCATCAATACATTTCATGTTATACTGGAACCTTGTACAGTAAATCACGTGGTACTCATCTGTGCACCTAAATGGAATGCAGTTGAAAAGTTTGAGTAACTTGGGGCCAGGAAGATAGTACAGTGGTAGTGCACTGGCCTTGCATATAGCTGAGCTAGATTTGATTCCCTACACCCCATATGCTCCCCCTGAATCCTCCAAGATGATTCTAGAGCAGATCCAGGAATAAGCTTTGAGCACCACCAGGTGTGGCCCACAAATAAACAAACAGTTTGAGTAACTGACGGTTTGGTTAACAGGTTGAGTCAAGCTTAGAGTTTGAGTCAATTTTTAGGCTGGGCTTGAAATTGTTCTCTTAATATTCACATATAGATTTCCTGTGTGTTTATGGTAAAAAAATATATTTTTAATCATTAATGTAAAGATGGTAACAGAACGATGGACTGAGCCTTTAGAATCTGGTGTCTACATTATAGAACTGAGAAGGAAAAAGGAAAGGGGAAAAATTCTAGGGTGGGAGATAAGAAGAGGCATACAAAATGTAGCAGGAACAAGGAGCAGAAGCCTCAACGAGTGTGGCATATCTACATGGCTGAACTCCAGAACCAAGAAAACTGAAAGCATGAGACTCAAACTACAACCACACATCAAAATGTGCCTGTCAAGGTAGCAGACTGGTGGATGGGAAGGCAACTGGAGACATTGGTAGAAGGAGGTTGAGACTGGTAATGGGATTGGTGTCTGACTATTGTATGCCTGAAATTCAACTCTGAATTACTTTGAAAATCACAATGCCTTAATCAAAAAAATTTTTTTAATTGCAAATAGACCTTTATTTGTTTGCATGTCCTATATATATCCCCTCAAGAGGACATAGTGAATCATTTTACTGTTCTAATTCTTATTTTGATGATCAGTTAGTAAACATTGATTTGGGCAGAGCACAGCACTAGACACTAGAAGGGGGAAAGGAAAGGAGATAACACCAAGAAATATCCCAGGTCTCAACCATTAGGAGAAATATAGTTATCATGGAATATTTATATCAGGGCCTACAAAATAAAAGAGATCATAAGAAGAAGAAGCACTTCGTTATGTAATAATCATGAAAATCCCAGGTTTCACACTGTCCAGTTAAGGTTAACACTGTTGTAACCCTCAAAAGGGCAGGAGAGCAGGACAGAAGTGTTCAAAGACAGAACTCCCAAACAGCATGCTGACTCTTCTAACTGTCTTCACATCTTGATGTTGTAGATACCCACAATTTCAGTCTTACAATGCAGTCAATAAAAGTACTGTGAGCCAGGCTTTGTTTTGCCACTTGCATGGCCTGTATCCTGGTATACCCACTTAGACGCTTTGCATTCAGGACATGATGTTCATACAATTTTGCCCAGACTTTCTCGCATAATCTGAGAAAATGCTGCCCACACCATTAACCATGGTATGCGTGATGTGGCGTGTTTAGTGAAGCAAAGGAACAAAACATGGTGAGCTGAATTGGGGCCTCAGCCTGAACTCATCCTCATTTATAAGTCCCAAAGCAAGTTAACACACTTCTCTAAATTTAGGAAAATGTCACTAATATTACTCACACCCAGTTGAGCCACACTGGAATCTGTGACAAAAAAAGAATACATGCTCCTATATATATGTACCAAAATAAACCCCCTCAAATTGAACTCAGTTAATAGAAGCTCTCCAGTGAAAACACATGCCAATCTAGAAAGCTCTGCATTGCTCAATCTGTTAACAAACCATCATCAATCCCAATAAACCAGTTGGTGGGGGACATGCTGATTGGGAATGACTATGCTGTTACACAATAACATAAGGTTTAAAACACACAGCCTGTTTTTATTTAGGCTTATGTTTTATTCTGCATAGACTTTCACATTAATTTTGATTTTAAAAAAATGTTATGCAAAACTACTATTCTAAATATTGAGGATTTTTTATGCCCTAGTTTTTTTATGTTCTTGTTTGCCACTAGTGGTAAGTGTATCATTTGTTTCCCCCTGATCCAGGTCCTGTGAATACAGACTTTGAATCACTATTATAATTTGACATGAAGGTGGTAAAATAACTTCACAAAGTCAATCTTTAATGTGGTCGTTGTTACCGTATTATTCTATAATATAATAGAATCACAGAGGTTCTATAGCTATCAGCAGTCTCCTGAAGTTACAATGTGGCTGAAATCAAAGTGTTTGACATCACTGTATCAATGTCATCCCGTTGTTCATAGATTTACTCGAGCGGGTGCCAGTAACATCTCCATTCCTCCTAGCCCTGATTTGTTAGACAAAAAAAATATATATATAGTTCTCTCTATTATTTGTTGCCTAATGTCTGAACCCCATCAAATATGGTATGGTAATTATGGAAAATGGGTAGGAAGTGTCTTATGATGTATCCGGAAAGTGGCAGCAGTTGGGTAATGGAGGTCTGCTGCAGGGGCTGAGTCCCTTGGGGCGGGGAGTGTTCTCACCCACCCCCCTCTAGGGAATCCTGAATGTAAACTGCCTGGCACAGAGTCCGGGAGCGGTTATGGGAGCCTCATTTTATGCTCCCTTCTGGGAGAAGCAGTCAATGAGTTCTTGAGTGTGGCTGATGAGGCGATTATCTGACACCCGCAGGGAGTGGCATACGGATGATAAGGATGTGACCCCCTGGGTCTCCAGAGACTGGGGGAAGCAGGAAAAGGATCTCTGCTCCCCAGTCCTGTTGAGCCCAGAGTCTAAGGCCACAAAGTTCCGCATTACCTAGGTTCCATGGGACTTCATTCATGCGTGAGGCTCAGCCTGAGCATCCAGAAAGCGGCCTGAAGCATGGCGGTGGGTATAGGTAGTGGAGATTGGTTGCTGGGGTTGGGTCCCTTGGGGCGGGGATGGTTCTCACTGCCCCACTCTGGGGTGCCGCAAGTGAAAACAGCCGGGCACGGAGTCCAGAGTGTTTGACATAGTTTACTAAATATCTTTGAAAGTCTAGACATCAGAGTCAGTCTTCAGGTTTGGCTCACTAAGGAAATAATATTGACAACACTTTTGTGTGTGCATGTGAATCAAAGTAATATTGTTGAGGGAAATTTACTTTGAGAAGAGAGAGAGAGAGAGTGAGAGAGAGAACATGGACTTCTTCCAGAGTGGAAAAAAGCCAATAATATCAGCTCTTAATAAGAATGTGCAAGAGAAGGGTTCTGGCATAAATGAAACTCCATTCTTTAGTTCTGAGTACGCTCTTGTGTATCTAAAGTAAATCTGTATTTTCAAGCCCAGATGACACTCCCTTCCTTAGTGATTACATTCACAACACTTTCAGTCGTTGCACTAAAATGGTTTAAGAACCAAGTTTGCCATCAGCTTTTCATCAAAAATCTCTGATTTATCAGGGAGATGCAGATCAAAACAACAATGTGATATCATCACACACACAGAGACTGACCCACATCCAAAAAAACAAAAGCAACCAGTTTTGGTGCGGATGTGGGGAGAAAGGAGCTCTCCTTCACTGCTGGTGGGAATGCTGACTGGTTCAGTCCTTTTGGAAAACAATATGGACAATTCTCAAATAATTAGAAATTGAGCTCCCATTTGACCCAGCAATACCCCTCCTGGGAATATATCCCAGAATGGCAAAAAAGCATAGTAGAAATGACATCTGCACGTATATGTTCATTGCAGCACTGTTTACAATAGCCAAAATCTGGGGAAAAAATGGAGTGCTCAAGTACAGATGACTGGTTAAAGAAATTTTAGTATATATTCACAATGGAATACTATGAAGATGTTAATAAAGAAGTCATAAAATTTGCATATAAGTGGATCAACTTGGAAAGTATCATGTTAAGCGAAATGAGTCAGAAAGAGAGGGACAGACATAGAAAGACTGCACTCATCTGTGGAATATAAAGTAACAGAATGGGAGACTAACACCGAAAAATAGTAGAAATAAAGACCAGGAGGTCTGCTCCACAGCTTGGAAACCGGCCTCACATGCTGGGGGGAAAAACAGCTAAGATAGAGAAGAGAACACCAAGTAAAGGATGCTGGAAGGACCCATTTATGTTGAAAGATGCATGCTGAAGGTAGACTATAGATTGAACACGATGGCCACTCAATACCTCTATTACAAACCACAACACCCAAAACAAGAGAGAACAAAAGGGAACGCCCTGCCACAGAGGTGGGGTAGAGGTGGTGGGAGGCATGCTGAGAACATTGGTGGAGAATGGGCACTGGTGGAGGGATGGGTAAACAATCATTGTATGACCATAATGCAAATACCAAAGTATGTAAATTTGTAACTGTACCTCACCATGATTCACTAATAAAAAATAAATAAAATTTTTAAAAAGAAAGCTGTGATTCCCACTTTTTTGAAGGCATGCTTGCAAGTAACTCTCCTCGCTGACCTAATATCAATTCTCTATGCAGAGGCCTGAGGGTTTCTCTTTTAAATTTTAAATTTATTGGAATAATATTGGCTTATAACATAATATCAGTGTATATCATTCTAAATTTATGTCTGTTTCGACTAACTTATGTTCACCACCAAAAATCTGGCTTTCATCCACCACCATACCATTAAACATTTTGCCTGATTTTCCACCTCTGTACTGTCCTTTTGGTAACCACTATTTTGTGATAGCCTAAGAATTTGCTTTTGTTTTGTTTTATTTGTTTATTAGTTTTATTTCTTTACATTATACTATCTGTCTTCCTTTGTCAGACTTATTTCACTTAGCATAACACCTCTTGGGGACCTTAATGTTGTTGCAAATGGTAGAATTTAATTTTTTAAATACATTAGCAGTATTCCATTTGGTACATATTCCACATTTTTTATCCAAACATCTGTTAGTGGGCACTTAAGTTGTTTTCAGATCTTAGCTATTATGAATAATTTGATGAATATGTAAGAGCATCTATATCTTCAAATTAGTATTTTTATATACTTCAGGAATAGCAAGAGGTAAGATAACTGGATTCTATGGAACTTCTGTTTATAATTTTTTGAGGAATCTTCAAACTGCTGGTTAAAACGAATGCAACAATTTACATTCCACTAACACCCACTAACAGTGTGCAAGTTTTCCTCCTCTTTGCACCTTTGCCAATATTTTTGTGTGTCTTGTCTTTTGAATAAAATTCACACTTATGGGAGTAAGGAATTCACTGTTATTTTGATTTTCATTTCCCTATAACAATTAATGGTGACTATCTTTTCTGTGCCTGTGGTAAGTAATTCTTTTTTGGAAAAACATCTATTCAGATCCCTCTGACACCTGAAGACTTTAAACCTTCATTTGTCAAGATGGATCATTTTTACCTGAAGTTTCACCAATAGTGTTATATGATATGAGAGTTTTGGGGCTACCTGAGTTTTCATCTTCTACCACTATTCAGTCGTTTTCCTGTTGAAGCATCACATGTAAAACTAACAAACTAACAAAAGTAAAACAATATAAAACATAACTTACATTTCCTGAGAATAATAGAGAAAATTTGTTAGCAAGCACAAGTAGGAGTACATAGTTAAATTCAACAAACACTGAAAAACTGGCACAATATTTTAACTACATCCATTTGTTCAGTAATATGGCATCTAGCAGAATAATTGCATGGTAATCTTGCAGAATGTTGCTTTCAAAGTAGGAAGACAAATAAATAGATGTTGCTTTAACATTTCATTTCCTTAGTGGTTCATAGAGGGGATAAATATTTCAACCTATCAAATGTTGAAAAAACTATTAGCATCAAAAGGCAATGTTGTTTGTTTGATAAAAATTATTATCTAGACACAACACAGGGCTTCTCACTTTTAATGAATCATCAGCTTAAAAACTAAACTATACTCTTTCCCATTCCACCTTGTTTCCACAGAGACTGCAGCTACAAAACAGCCTGTCACCAACAGTTACTGTCTTTGCTCTGAATGCTAAGGGCTCTGTGGGCTGAGAATGAGCAAATGTTGGGTAAGTGTTTGTTGCTAGTTTCCTTCTCACTTCTCTCTTATGTTTCTCTCTTCTAAGTCAACAACTAGCTCTCAGTTATGCATATTTCAACTCACTTTACACTCTGGTTATAGCTACATTTTTTTTAAATATTTACTTTTAAGGGAGTTTTATTTTATTTATTTTTTTTCTTTTTGGGTCACACCCAGCGATGCACAGGGGTTACTCTGGCTCTGCACTCAGGAACCACTCCTGGTGGTGATTTGGGGGACCATATGGGATGCTAGGAATCGAACCCTGGTTGGCCGCATGCAAGGCAAACACCCTACCTTCTGTGCTATCGCTCCACCCCCTACATTTTTTTCATTTTTAAGTAATAAAGGTAAAATATACTAGAAGATGCACTGGGCTTCTTATTTTCTTGATTAAATTTTCAATTTTTTTTATTATTCATTCTCATTCCAAAAGCAATAAAGTTCTATAAGTTATTGCAACTACATAGAAAGGTGAAAAGCAAAAATTTACAAATTGTTCATAATCTACTCGCCAAAATAATAATAACAATAATAGTAACCAGGAGACTGGGAAGATTACTCCAAGTGGTAGATTGCAAATGCAAGATCCCAAGTACAAATTCTTGCACCATAAGTTCCAAACTCCACTGAGTTATGTCCCCATTGCCCTCTTGAGTACAACCCATAAAAGCACTTAAGAGCAGGTCCTCTCCATATGGCAATTTGGTAGGAAATAGTTCCAGCTACTATACCACCCATTCCTAGTACTGACAGAGGGGACACCTACTTAAAAAATATATATTCAAGTAACATTTTTTTAAAAATTTATTAAAGCACCATTTCTTTTTTTAAATTTTTTTATTAGTGAGACACCATGAGGTACAGTTGTAGACTTACAAATTTTGTGCTTGGGTTTCAATTATACGATGATCAAATACCCATCCCTCCATCAGTGCCCATTTCCCACCACCATGGATCCCAGTATCCCTCCCACCCCCATCTCCCCCATCCCACACTAACTCTGTGGCAGGACATTCCCCTCTGTTCTCTCTCTCCTTTTGGGTGTTGTAGTTTGCAAAAGAGGCATTGAGTGGCACTCATGTTTGGTCCATAGTCTACTTTCAGCAAGCTTCTCCCATCCTGGGAGGATCCTAACCAACATCCTTTATTTGGTGCTCCCTTCTCTATCTGAGCTCCCTTTTCCCCTAGCATGTGTGGCTGGCCTCCAAGCCATGGATCAAAATTCCTGGTACTAATCCTGGCCACTCTTGGGTGTTAGTCTCCAATTTTGTTACTTTATGTTCCCTAGATGAATGCAATCTTTCTATGTCTATCCCTCTCTTTCTGACTCATTTCGCTTAACATGATACTTTCATGTAGGACCACTTGTATGTAAATTTCAGGACTTCATCTTTTCTAACAGCTACATATTACTCCATTGTGTAAATGTACCAAAGTTTCTTTAACCAATTATCCTTTCTCGGTCACTCGGGTTTTTTCCAGATTCTGGCTATTGTAAAGAGTGCTGCAATAAACAAACAAGTGCAGATGTCACTTTGACTATACCTTTTTTGCCTCTCTGGGATATATTCCCAGGAGAGGTATTGCTGGGCCAAATGGGAGTTCAATTTCTAATTTTTTGAGAATTGTCCATACTGTTTTCCAAAGGGCTGAACCAGTTGGCATCAGCATTGAGTTGTTTAATTTCCAGGTATTTGATTTCGTTCTTCATGTCTGTGTGTGATTCACTTCTATCCTCAGTGCATCCTGGTCTGAAAAGATGATTGATACTTTTTCTATCTTCCTGATTCTGTTGTTTTGTGGCCTAGCATATGGTCTATTTTGGAAAATGATCTGTGTGCACTGGAGAAGAATGTTTATTCTTTCTTTTTGGGGTTTAAAGCTCTCTATAGGTCTATAAGCCCTTTTTCTTCTATTTCTTGTTTCAAAGCCAATGATTCCTGGCTGAGTTTTGTTCTTGTTGATCTATCCAGAGGTGATAAGGCGATGTTGAAGTCTCCCAATATTATCGTGTTGCTAGCAATGTCCTCCTTAAAATCTGTTAGCAGTTGTTTTGAATATTTAGCTGTTTCATCATTAGGTTTGTATACATTTGAGTGTGATTTCTTCCTGTTGTAACTATCCCTTGATGAAGAGAAAATAGCCTTCGCTGTCCTTCAAATCTTTTTCAACGTGAGATTAATGTTGTCGGATACTAGTATGGACACCCCAGCTTTTTTGAAGGAGCTGTTTGCTTTTAGGATTGTTTTCTATCCTTTCACTTTGAGTCTGTGTTTGCTCTGACTGTTGAGATGAGTTTCTTGTAGGCAGCAGAATGTTGGGTTCTGTCTCTGAATCCATTTTGCCTCTCTGTGTCTCTTAATTGGTGAATTTAGACTGTTGACATTGAGAGAGATTACTGTTATGGGGTTTTGTGTCATTTTTTTATAAGGGTCTGTTGTGGTTTTAGGGTTTGTCTTGTCTTATAGTAGCTCCTTTAGCCCTTGTTTTAGGTTTGGTTTTTAGTTTATGAAGCTCCTGAACTGCTGTTTATCTAGAAAACAGTGTACCGTTCCTTCGAGTTTGAGTGAGAGTTTAGCCGGATAGAGTATTCTTGGTGAAGCACTCATTTCAGTGAGTTTTTTCACTATATCCTGCCACTGCTTTCGGGCTTGGAGATTTTCCTCTGATAGATCTGCTGTGAATCTAAGGGGTGCCCCTTTCAATGTGATTTCCTTCTTTGACCTTGTTTCTTGCAGTATTGTGTCTCTATGGGCAGCATCAATCATTCTAACTATGATATGTCTTGGAGTGTTTTTGTTAGGGTCTCTTTTAGCTGGCACCCTTCAAGCTCCTTGAATCTGAAAAAGCTATATTGTGGAGCTCTGGGAATTTTTCAGCGATGATTTGTTTAACCATGGCTTTTTCATTGAGATCGTTTCCCTGAGCTTCTGGCAGTTCAATGATTCTAATGTTGTTCCTCTTGGAATCGCCTCCTAGGACTCTGATTTTCTCTAGACCTATTTTGAGGTCCCTTGCCATTGTTTGTTGTTGCCTGTTGGCTTGGTACAGCTGATCTTCCAGCTCACTGATTCTTTCCTCAGCTGTGGTCACTCTACTTTTGAGGGCACAGACTGAGTTTTTTATTTCATCTACGGAATCTTTGATTCGTGACATTTCTGTGTGTAGCTTTCCAATTTCTGCTCTCATTTCTTCCTATATTTTCTCGATTGTCCAATCCACTGTTTCTTTCATATCCTCCTTCAATTTACTGGACATCTCTCTCACTGTTTCATTGAGTTGATTGAACATCTTCATGACTTCATATTTGAATTCTTCGTCAGAGAGGTCCCTTAGGTGAGCAGCACCTACAGAGGCTTCTGGACCTCCTCTTGTGGTAGGGATTTACGTTGTTTCTTCATGTTGGAGTGTAAGTGTGGGGACTATAGTCCTTGGTTTGACAAAACTACCTGTGGCCGCTCGGCCCAAAATTAGGCCGTGCTCACTTCTAAAGAAGCCACGCCCACTTCTGACGCGGCCACATCCCCACAGGAATCTGGCGTGTGTGGGGGGAGTAAAGACTAGGGTGGTGGGGGGAGAAGACCAGCTCAGCTTGGGGGATGGAGAGGAAGTGGCAGAGGCTCAGAGTTGCTTTGTCTCCCAAGGTCCGAGAGGACGCCTGGGGGGCTTGCAGGGAGAAATCCAAGTCCCGGGTTCAAGAAGCGGCAAATAAACTGACCTGGGTGGAGGGGAGAAAACCAGCTGAGCTTGGGGGATGGAGAGGAAGAGTAAAGCACCATTTCTAATAAAGTTATTGATAATTGAACATTAGACATACAAATTGCAGCACTGATCCCACCACCAGTGTCAATTTCCTTCCACCAGTGTTCCCAGGTTCCGACCCAAATCCTCTTCTCCAGCCTGCCATCTTGACAGGCACCTTTCTAAGTTCAGTTTATTAAAGTAATTTCAGCTGACTCTATGGTTCAGATATTTTCCCCCATCATACCTTAACACCACCAATGTACTTGAATCCCCTGAGCTTGACCCGTTGCTTCTCATCTATCTCTTCTTTCCCTCCTCCCCTCTCTTTTTCCCTTCTCCTCCCTGTACCTTGGGTCAATGTTGATCAGGGCATCCCCCACCTTTAAAACATTGCATTCCCTCAACTAGTTATTCCTAATACTACATATAAGTGAGTCATACTGTGTTTATCCTTCTGACTTAAAACAATCATTCAAAAGAATGCATGTACATCATTATTCATTGCAGTACTCAATACAATAGCTAAGATTTGGAGTCAACCTGGATGTCTAATGACAGATAAGTAGATCATGAAAATGAAATATACATACACAATGGAATACTTACAGACTATAAGGCAAGATGAAATCATGCAATACCTAGCAACATGAGTGAAACTAGAAGATATCATGTTAAATGAAGTAAGCCATAAGAAGACAGGTATACACATAAAACACTTTTGTATACTTCTTCCAGGTTAAACTCTGTCTCCTGATCCTTAATTATTTTTTTAATTTATTTATTTATTTTTTAATAGTGAGAGACCATGAGGTACAGTTGTAGACCTACACATTTTTGTGCTTGGGTTTCAGTTATACAATGATCAAACATCCATACCTCCACCAGTGCGCATTTCCCACCACCACGGATCCCAGCATCCCCTCACCCCCCAGCCCCCATCCCACCCTGCCTCTGTGGCAGGGCATTTCCCTCTCTCTCCTTTTGAGTGCCGTGGTCTGCAAAAGAGGCATTGAGTGGCAATCATGCTCGGTCGACAGTCTACCCTCAGCATGCTCTCCCATCGTGGGCAGATCCTCCCAACACCCTTTATTTGGTGTTCCCTTCTCTTTCTGAGCTCCCTTTTCCCCTAACATGTGTGGTTGTCCTCCGGGTCATTGAGTAAAATTCCTGGTACTAATCTCTGCCATAATTGGGTGTTAGTTTCCTATTTTGTTACTTTATGTTCCCCAGATGAATGCAATCTTTCTATGTCTATCCCTTTCTTTCTGAGTCATTTCGCTTAACATGATACTTTCCAGGTAGTACCACTTGTATGTAAACTTCATGACTTCGTCTTTTCTAACAGCTGCATAGTACTCCATTGTGTAAATGTGCCAGAGTTTCTTCAACCAGTCATCTGTTCTCGGGCACTCAGGTTTTTTCCAGATTCTGGCTATTGTAAAGAGTGCTGCAATAAACAATTGCAGATGTCACTTCGGCTATACTTTTTTGCCTCTCTGGGATATATTCCCAGGAGTGGTATTGCTGGGAGCTCAAATGGGAGCTCAATTTCTAGTTTTTTGAGAATCATCCATACTGTTTTCCAGATCCATTATCATACCCCACTTATTTGAAGTTCCACTTAGATAACACATCTCTGGATATTCTTATGTATGTTTCTTGACTCCATTGTCATTCTTTTTTTATTTATTTCATTTTGAATCAAACTTTCCTTTTTTTAAAAAAATTTTATTGAATCACCCTGAGGTAGTTACAAGCTTTCTTGTTTGGGTCACAATCACACAATGATCAAACACCCATCCCTCCACCAGTGCACATTCCCCACCCACCACCACTATCCCCAGTACCCCCCATTCCCACCCTCCCCCTGCCTCCATGGCAGACACCATTCCCCACGATCTCCATCTACACTTGGGCATTATGGTTTTCAGTACAGACACTGAGAGGTTATCATTTATCTACTTTCTGCACACATCTCCCATCCCGACCGATTCCTCCAGCCATCATTTTCTTAGTGATCCCTTCTCTATTCCAGCTGCCCTCTCCCCTTTGCTCATGATGCAGGATTCCAGCTATGGAGCTCTCTACTTTTCCCATGTATCTACTATCCTTAGGTGTCAGCCTCATGTTATTTTTTTATACTCCACAAATGAGTGCAGTCCTTCTATGTCTGTCCCTCTCTTTCTGACTCATTTCACTTAGCGTGATACTCTCCATGTCTATCCATTTATAATCAAAGTTCATGACCTCATCTCTCCTGGCAGCTGCATAGTATTCAGGTAGATGTACCAAAGTTTCTTTAACCAGTCACCTGTTCTAGGGAACTTGGGTTGTTTCCAGATTTTGGCTATTGTGAACAATGCTGCAGTGAACATATAGGTACAGATGTCATTTCTACTGTGCTTTTTTGCATCCTCGGGATATATTTCAAGAAGTGGTATTGCAGGGTCATACAGAAGCTCAATTTCAGTTTTTGAAGGACTGTCCATATTGTTTTCCAGAAAGGCTGGACTAGTGGGCATTCCTACCAATAGTGAAAGAGCATCCCTTTTTCCCCACATCCACGCCAGCACTTGTTGTTTTTGTTCTTTTGAATGTGTGCCAGTCTCTGTGGTGTGAGATGATATCTCATTGTTGTTTTGATTTGCATCTTCCTGATGGCTAGTGCTGTGAAGCATTTTTTTCATGTGCCTTTTGGCCATTTGTATTTCTTTTTTGAGGAAACTTCAGTTCATTTCTTCTCTCCATTTTTTGATGGGGTTGGAGGTTTTTTCTTGTGCAATTCTACTAGTGTCTTGTATATCCTGGATATTAATCCCTTATCAGATGCTTATTGGGTAAATATTCTTTACCATTCTGTGGGCTCTTGAAGTGCAGAAGCTTCTTAGTTTGATGTAGTCCAATTTGTTTATGTTTGCTTCCACTTGCATGGTCAGTGCTGTTTAATCCTTAAAGATGTTTTTAACTTCAATGTCGTGGAGAGTTCTGCCTACAGTTTCCTCTATGTACCTTGTGGATTCATGTCTGATATTGAGGTCTTTAATCCACTTTGATCTTACTTTTGTGCCTGGCATTAGACAGAGGTCAGAGTTTATTTTTTTGTAGGTAGCTATCCAGCTTTTCCAGCACCACTTGTTGAAGAGGCTTTACTTGTTCCACTTTACATTTCTTGCTCCTTTGTCAAAGATTAAGTGGTCATATATTAGGAGCTCTGTGACAGAATATTCAACTCTGTTCCATTGGTCTGCAGGTCTGTTTCTCGCCCAGTACCATGCTGTCTTGACTACTACTACTTTGTAATACAGTTTGAAGTTGGGGAGGGTGATGCCACCCATCCTTTTTCCCAAGGATTGTTTTAGCTATTTGTGGGGGTTTATTATTTCATATGAATTTCAGGAGTGTTTTGTCTATTTCTTTGAAAAATATCGTGGGTATTGTGATAGGGACTGCATTGAATTTGTATAGTGTTTTGGGCAGTATTGCCATTTTGATAATGTTAATCCTCATGAGCAGGGGTTGTGTCTCTATTTCCTAGTGTCCTCTTTTATTTCTTGAAGTCGTGTTTTGTAATTTTGCTTGTATAGGTCTTCACCTCTGAGGTACTTGATTTTCTGAGGTATTATTGGAACAGGATTTTTTAAATGTTTATTTCTTCTCTTTCATTATTTGTATATAAGAAAGCCATGGACTTTTGGGTGTTGATTTTGTAGTCTGCCACTTTACTAAACTGACCTATTGTTTCTAGGAGCTTTTCTATAGAATTTTTAGAGTTTTCTAAGTATAGTATCATATTCTCTGCAAATAGTGATAGCTTGACCTCTTCCTTTCCTATCTGTATACCCTTGAAACCTTTCTTGCCTAACTGCAGTAGCCAGTACTTCCAGTACTATATTGAACAGGACTGGCGAAAGTGGGCAATCTTGTCTTGTGCATATGATCATATGGTTTTTATCTTTTCTTTTGCTGATATGATGGATTATGTTGATCGATTTCCAAATGTTAAACAATCCTTGCATCCCTGGGATGAATCCTACTTTGTCATGGTGTATGATCTTTTTGATGAGTTGTTGGATTCGATTTGCTAATAGTTAGTTGAAGACTTTTGCATCTGTGTTCATCAGGGATACCCGTCTGTAATTCTCTTTCTTTGTGGTATCTCTGTCTCCATTCTCATTCTTTTTTCATGCTGGCATGCAGAATTCTGAGGGCTTTTCAAATTCTCTGAATTGTGACTTAGGGAGAAGGCCTGGGAATAAGTAGCGGGACTGTGACTTTAGCATCTTGTTTCTCCTTGTAGCAGAACAGCTCTTCTCTTTGGGTTTGTAAGTAAAATTTCCTTTGAATCATAATTTCCATGATTAGAAACAAAATTAAACAAACTCATATTTTGTCTCATGTTTATGTTTGGAGATGAGATTCTGAGATGTGCCTTTGTGGCAGTTATTTGCTTTTTAATTCAACAACGATACATTGAGCATTTAGTATTAACAAAATATTGTGTTAGACACTGACAGGGAGTCGAGGAGTTGAAAGATTCAATGCACCTCCAAAGGAAATAATCAGAGGGAAATATAAACTATATCGAGAACAAATGTAAATAGTGGGAAAGCTGTAACATGCATCATTAGGGAGATATAAAGTACAGCATTTAGTTCACTGGAATCATTAAAGAATTCTTTCAGTGTGTGTAGGGAGTTGAGGGGAGGAAAGGAATATCAAGTTGGAAGAAATTCTATGAGCAAAATTTAATAAAATATGATAAAAATTATAATAAAATTTAAATGATAATAAAACATAGGACTTGTTCAAGAGAGATGAGGGTTGGCATTTGGGAATGATTTTTAAACCATGCTAGCAAGAATGCTTTTGGGTGGTGGGGTGAGCAAGAACAATAAGAAGAGGCATCATTTACCTACTTATACATTTTTAACATATTTTTGTTTTGTTTGGGGTTCACACACAGCTGCACTCAGATTTTATTCCTGGTTCTGCATCCAGGTACCACTCCTAAATTTTCTTTGGGGACCATGTGCAGTGCTGGGGCTAGAATCCAGAACAGCTGTATGCAATACAAACGCCTTATCCACTGTGCTATCTCTCCAACTCTATTCCTTAAGATAAGAAAATGGTTATCAATTTGCTCTGAGTATGTTGATATGACCAATTAAAAGGAGAACGCATCTACACAGCTCAGTAAGTGCAGTAGGAAGCTGGTGTCTTCATCTAATCCCTGAACTGTCCCTGAGCATGGGTGGCCTTTTCTGATGCACTCTATTAATACCTCATGCCATGTCAGGGATCAAATAGGGCTCCTACGAAGGCTATTTTTATTCCTGTATGCTCTCATGAGGAACAAACTTGTGTTCTGTTATGAAATGCACAGTTACCCTACGTCTAAAAGACTATAGTGGTTGAACTTGACTTGCTACCCGGAAACTACCTACCTAAAACAACTTTCTTTCTATAGAATCTTCCCTCTATGTACAATATATGGAGCAGAAGTGCCTTAAATGGGTCATGTCTATTTTCATAGGTCAGAGCAGGATAATTATCCCTGTAATCTTACCCTCCTCTTGCACATTCCTACACTCACTAACAAAAAACTTTGACTCTTCTGACTTATCTTAAAAGTTAACACTTCCCCTGAAAGTGGGAATATTTTCCTGAGTAGGAAAAATTCCTCATTCCTATCAGTCAGAATGCAGTCTTGCTTTATGACCCAGAAAGGAAAATAGCAAAACAGTTTACATGAGAACACTTATTTTGAAGTGTGGGCTACCATTACTGCCTACAAAGCCTTCATCACAGAAACCAAGTAAGCAAAACATCTACATGTTTTCTGTATAAAAAATGATCTGCCTCCCAATATTTTGACTTCTCTCTTGAATTTGCTGTGGTTGTACTAATTTATATTATGTTAATAATCAACTATTTATTGAAGGCACTTGTTTTAATAAGTATAATACACTGGATTCGGGGAAATAGTACAAATATGGCCCATCATTACATATTGTACTATCAATTGATCTACTGCTGAGCTCAATCCCCAGCACAACTATGGTCCCCCTAAGTACTGTCAGAAGTAGACCATCAACCAGGACTAATCCCTAAGCACCACTGGTATGGTACAAAAACAAAAGAGTAAATAAATTTAAAAATAAATAAGTATAAGATACACTCCTTTGCTTTTGTAGACTTCCTTATGGTTCTACACCTCTTAAAATAAATTTAAAAATAGATATTATGAGAAAGTAAACATGAAAGAGAGGATATTCAGACCACAAATAAATCACTAAAACTTTTTCAATGCATTCAATGATATAAAAGGTAAAAGGTAAAGGCCCTCCCGTTGATCGTCGATTTGCTCGAGTGGGCCCAGTAACGTCTCCATTGGAGACTTTGTTGTTACTGTGTTTGGCATATCGAATACTCTCTGTAGCTTGCCGGGCTCTCTGAGAGGGGCGGAGGAATCGAACTCAGGTCGGCCATGTTGGCCGCGTGTAAGGCGAACGCCCTACCCGTGTGGATTATATTAAAAGTATAACCTAGGAACTGTAGAGATAGTTCAGAGGACTGAACGAATGCTTTGTTTGTGGGAAACCCAGGTTTAATTTCCACCAACACATGGTTCCCCAAGCACTACCAGAAATG
This sequence comes from Sorex fumeus, assembly GCF_029834395.1. NCBI lineage: Eukaryota > Metazoa > Chordata > Mammalia > Eulipotyphla > Soricidae > Sorex > Sorex fumeus. The sequence goes on along the minus strand of NW_026606075.1, from coordinate 19,108,576 downwards.
ACTCCATAAAACAGAACTGGTAGTAGCCCCTGAAAAATGCCTGGCATATCCTCCAAACCACTAAATAAATTAATTAATAATACTTGTTAGGAAAAATAATATAAGTATACTCTAAAAGACTTATAGCAGAATTTTGAACTTTTATTGAACAGTGATACAGTGAATACAGATCTAATGAACACATGATTTTAAATTATTCAAAAGTATAGTTCTGAATAACATTCTGTATTATTAGTTAAGGGCTAAAGACAGAATAAGAGTCACAAATGTCTTTGTTAATATCTTGGTAATTTTTAAAAAGCTTCTTACATTATTGCAAGATCATTTTGATATAGTATGCAATATGTCTCAAATTGAAGGTATTCTCCAAAATCACATTTTTTTACTGTGGCTTTGTAATACAGTACAGTATCAACCAAGCAAAAAGTACACTAATCAATTTTTCACCTTATTATTTTATGAATAAATTTTGTTTATACTTTCACCTACACTAAACTATTCGACCAAAAATTTAATTAAACTTTGACTTTACAAAACTATTTTGGGAAGATAAGAAAAATGATAATTTCTAAAAGTTGATCTTTAAATGCAACTCTATTAAATTCTATGGGCATTTTGATTTAGCAAGGATCACCAGAACTATTTTGACCTTTAACGCCTAACATTTGTTCTCATTGTAAATTAGGTTTTGTGAACACAGTTGGTGGTTCATGCTATTTTTACTCTTGTTTTTCCTAAGGGGAATGTATGAAAGGTGTGAGCATGTTGTCCTGATCCATCATCACCTCATGAAGGTGAAATGTTATTATATTATAAGTTGACTGCTGCTCTCTTAATAGGAATCATATGGTATCAGCTGTTGATAGGGGGTTGGGGGTGGGGAATACTTTCTACAGCCAAATATATGAGGAAAAGAAGAAGATGTTTTAAATGACATTTTGAGAGGCGGGTAATTGAAGACTAATGTTGTTTTTCCTTCAGGTTTCTCCTTGTTATTTTAGAAAATTTACTCAGCTACATCTATATACACAATTTCTAGCTGGCAAGAAAAACTTTCCATCTGTTCTCCTTTCTCCTCTCCTTTACTTTATCTTGTTTTAGACTGCCATAAACAATCAAATTACTCATATTTTGGCATTATTATTTCATTTTTACAAAGGTAACAGTTTACAAACTGTTTTCTGGGTACAATTTCATCACTTTTCTAAATATAGATAGCTATCCACAACACCACTAAAATACACTCTCTCTCCACTGCAATCCTTTAGACCCCAACTTGTTTCTATCCATGTAATCAAAAAAGAGAGGAGTTCATCTTAATATTTAACTGGGTATTCCATTGTGTAAATAAATATGTATACATACAATTTCCTTGTCCTCTTACCTGATAGTGAGTCCGTGTATTGTTTCCATATCTTAGCTATTTTAACTTGTGAACAAAGTAATAAACCTTTACGCTCTTTCAGGGACAGTGAATATTGTGATGAGGTGTAAATAATAAGATACCAACTGAAATAATAGCGGAAGAAAATAACAACATAGTTTTCTATTGCTATGCATATAAATATTTTGGAATATGTGTTATCTGTATGACCTATGACTATTTTGCTGTATAAGCAAAATAAACTGAATTTTCTTGAGAATTTATTTGTGTATTCGTGATTTGATTCTCTTGGTTTTATTCATTTGCATTCAAGTAAAAAATTATTTGACTGATTACTACTAGTAACTGCTTATACATGACTCAGGAAATCAAAACAGGATTTAAAATGATTAGACTACATTGCTCCCTACACTGAAATATTCTCATATCTACATCTTGTGTAAATCGTATTGTCTTGTTTTCACTTTTTCCGGAACTACCTACACATTTCTGACTAGTTTTCTCTACTCTTACTCTTCTTGATTCTGGTCATCTTATTTCTGGCTTGGGGTATCTGCCCATTGCCATCTTCCTCGTTGTCTCTTTCAATGACACTATGCTCTGCCAAATCTCTCGGGATGTCTGGCATTCACACTCACCCAAAGAAAGAATATGATTAGTTCAGCCTGTCAGAATCTTTAATAAAAAAACTTTTGTAGGAATCTCTAAGTGGGTTGTCTTTGTATCAAACATCAGCCCATGGTCAAGTTTACTGTGGTCAACAGAGTTCCTTGGTAGAGATGCAGGGTCTCTGCATCCAGAGAGTTCCCTTGCAGCTGCTTGTTTCAGAGATGTTCAACATATTCCAGGCTTCACAGTGGAATAGTCTGTTTAATGTGAGAAAGCTTTACATTTTTATTCATTCTCATTAAAGAGTAAAGAGGGGCTGGAGCGATAGCACAGCAGGTAGGGCGTTTGCCTTGCACGCGGCTGACATGGGTTCGATTCCTCTGCCCCCCTGGCAGAGCCTGGCAAGCTACCGAGAGTATCTCACCTGCACGGCAAAGCCTGGCAAGCTACCCATGAATGACGTATTCAATATGCCAAAAACAATAACAACAAGGCTCACAATTTGTTGTGAGATGTTACTGGTGCCCGCTCAAGCAAATCGATGAACAACGGGAGGACAGTGCTAGAGTGCTCGGTAAAGACGTAAACTTTTACAATTCCACAAATACTAGTTTTGGCACTCGTAATTAACATGGTAGAGTTGGAGAAAGGTAGTGCAGGAGGTAAGGCATTTACTTGCCTTGCGTGCAACCTACCCAGATTCAACCAACCACGTACAATTCCCCCAAGCACTGTCAGATGTCACTCTTAAATACAGAGCCATAAATAACCCCACAGCACGACATAGAGTGGCTCCTTATCCCAAAAATAAACAAACAAATTAATTAAATGACAGAATGACCCATGTACCAAATCTTAGAATAGGATATACCAGCAATAGAGACTTCTTGGCTTTCTCCATTCAAATAGCATCATTGAGTGATTTCAGCCTGGAAGGCACAGCTACTGTGAATATGATTGGCATGTGAGCAGGGTTTCCCAAGTGATACTATCCTAGGGATAGGAAAGCAGCAGCATCCTAAAAGAATGTGTCAAAATACATCCTTATATGCCCAGGAGGGAGTAATTCATCTGTTTTTCACCCATAGAACTTGTAGTTCTTAGAGGATTTCTCCCTTGGTTGCAAAGAACTATGCCTTCCAATTGCCAGGGTGTTCCTAAATTCTCTCCCTTTTTGTGAATCCTTGTGATAAAAACTTTTTCGCATCTAAAATCAAGAGTTAAACCTTAACAGCTATGTCTCCCACCAAATCACCACTGCAGTTGTTTCTGATGTTTCTCTTCTTGATCAACACAGACCTTGTCTGCAGCTCTTGTCCCTAGTTTTCCACCAAGTGTAACTGTCTCCAATGTTAAGGAAACTAACACGCAGCCACAACAATAACAAATTCTGCTTCCACCAATGCTAATGATTTCACTGCCAGTACTGCTGACATGACCTTAGTATCACTTTTTGTTTATCAAGGTTATTCATAATTCTTCATTCTGTTGTTAGGTTCACACAATGTTCTTTTGGACTATTAAGTATGTTCATTTTGATCATTTAAGATAAATAAAACAGTGTTTCTCAACTTGTGACAATATTGCTAGCCCAGTATATTTCCAACAGGTGGAAATAAAGTAAATGGAGACATAGCATGTGATTGAGTGGGGGCTACAGGCAGGAACAAGCTTGGAGGGGGCACAGTCAGACAAAGGCCTGAGAAACACTTTATAAATTACTCATATAAATTTTCCTCTAGATAACTTGGAATAAAAAATGAGATGAGAGAGGTTGGAGTGACAATACAATGGCTAGGGCATTTGACTTGCCTGTAGCTGACCTGAGTCCAATCCTGGTAAGCCTGCCAGGAATGATCTCTGAGCACAGAGCCAGGAGTAATCCTGAATACCACAAGCTGTGGCCCAGAACCTAGCGATATAAACTGATGGGTTTCAGCGAAGGTAGGGCATTGGATAAAGTCACTGTGAAAGAGAGAAAGAAAGATGAATTGAAAAGAGAGTATGGCTAAGAACCAAACTTCAAAGTCTAAATACTAAATTGAAAATCAGGATCTGGAAAAAAATTAAGACCAAGGAAAACTGTTCTTGAGAAATAGGAGAAAAATCTGGAATGAGTGGGATCAGAGACTCCCAAGTAAAAAAGACTATTTTTATGAGGAGAGAGTGATTAGTGCTGTCCAAAGCTCCCAAATGGTCCAAAGGTATTGTTTTCAAAAACTTGAAGGTATTGCTTTATTTTTCAAAAGGTTAAAAAAAGTAATTTTCTGAAAAAATAAATCTTAAAAATTAGCTTATTAAGACTTTATAAAGGGAAAAACCAGTATGATTTTAATACAAGTTCAGAGAAGAATTTGAAGACTGAAGATTTAAAGACCAAATATTTGTGAAATCAATTGAGCAAAAATTCACAAACATTCAATAAGGTAATAATCTGTAAATTTGGGGCTGGAGCGATAGCACAGCGAGTAGGGCATTTGCCTTGAACGCGGCCTACCCGAGTTCGATTCCCAGCATCCCATACGGTCCCCTGAGCACCACCAGGGATAATTCCTGAGTGCAGAGCCAGGAGTAACCCCTGTGCATCACCAGGTGTGACCCAAAAAGCAATAAATAAATAAATTAATTAATTAAACTGTAAAGTCTAATGTTATGTTTTATACCTGATTCATATCAATTGTATCTATTTTGAATCAAATTAACTTATAAAATAGCAAGAATTGTTTGTATTTCTCTCAGTCCAGAATGACTTGTATTAATATCAGTTTTTTCCCAACATATTAATCTCTGCTCCTATTTAGTTGCCAAATAGTCTAGTCAAAAAAACATAGTCCAAGGTGTGTATCCATACGAATTTTGTAATACCCAGGTGAACTAGACAATGCCATCATTATACTAAAGGGAAATCTAATCATCTCTTTTATCTATTTCAAAATTTTGGAAAATTTTTCCTAACAATGATCATTAAATAGAATTCAAAGTGACCCCTGCAAGTTGCAACACGGAGATCACTGGTAATTTTCAAAAGAATAGCTGTCATTTAATTGGAACTGGAAGGCCAACAGACAAAATGAAAAATAAATGGGAAATAAGGTATCACATATATATATATATATGCAGATGAATTTTCTAAGGTTATGAAAAGGCAATATGGCAATATTTGAAAGATTTGGGGAGTCAGGTATTATGTTGTCCTTTTAAACAACTGGAATAAATAGACACATCTAATTGTCCCTAGCTATTTGAGCTTTCCAGTGCTTCTTTTTATTTCATTCCTTATTCTTCATATTCATAAAATTTTTCATGTTTGTCTTTTCCCACTAGTGCTGGAGCGATAGCACAGCGGTAAGGCGTTTGCCTTGCATGCAGCCAGCCCGTCCAGGCCGTGTTTGATTCCTCCGCCCCTCTTGGAGAGCCCGGCAAGCTACTGAGAGTATCTTGCCGGAGGGCAAAGCCTGGTGAGCTATCCATGATGTATTCAATATGCCAAACTCAGTAACAACAAGTATCAAAATGGATAAATTAATGGGCCCACTCGAGCAAATCAATGAACAGTGTTTTCCCACAATTCCCAGTTAGCATGATGGCAGAATTTGCCATGTAGCATGATCTCATATTATTCCACGTGGTACTTATGCCACAATTCCCTTCAGAAAAATTGCTACAGGACCAATTTTTTGGGGGGGAGGGGCATTATTGGGTCACACCCGGTGATGCATAGGAGTTACTCCTGGCTTTGCACTCAGGATTACTCCTGGCGGTGCTTGAGGGACCATATGGGATCGGCTGCATGCAAGACAAATGTCCTATCTACTGTACTATTGCTCCAGCCACACTAGTCACTTTTAGCACTCCCAGTTAATCAAATACCAACGTTTTGCCACAGGAAAAAAATCATCCATTGGTTGACCAATAACAGTGAAGCAGCCTAAGATGAATCCCTCCCTGCTCCCCACCGCAGCAGGTCTGAACCATTCCCACCCTATTTAATACCAAATAAGTCAAATGATCCTCTCTCGGAAAGATTGAAAACAAAACCTACAGAGGGAATGGGCAATATTGAGATGCAGAAAGACAAAGAAGGGAAGGAAAGAGAGAGCCACATAGAAGTAGGAGCAAAAAGAAAAGAGAATTTGAGGAGTGAGGTTCAGTGTCAGTGATAAAGAGACAACTGGAGTTGCACTGTTATAGGCAGATAGATAACGGGGTCCTAGAAATGTACTTTAGGGGGGATAATAAAACTTAAGAGGATTTCCCTAGCGCTGAAGTAGCCCAATGCATGAAAATGACATTCATTTGAGACATAAATCCTGAGATCTTAAAAGAGAAGAAGGGGTGGAACCACCCAGATGCAGAAGTTCAAGGCTCTGCCTAGATGAGTGTGGACCCTTCAGAGAAGGAGACACTTCAGGGAGAATCTGGGAGATTATGAAAAAACCATAAACAGTGCAAGGGACGAGCTTATGAGAAGGTCGATCATCAACAATGCAAAGCACATTCCAAATTTACTTTTATGTAAGCAAAACTCTATTATAAAAAAAAAAAACGTAAAAAAATTGTGTGAAGGCTCTTTCCAAAAGCCATTTGGGGCTTGTTCTTCAAGCTGTGTTCTCCCTTGTTTTTTTTTTTTTTTGGGGTCACACCTAGTGATGCACAGGGGTTACTCCTGGCTCTGCACTCAAGAATTACTCCTAGCAGTGTTCAGGGGACCATATAGGATTCTGGGGATCGAACACCAGTCAGCTGCGTGCAAGGCAAATGCCCTAACCGTTGTGCTATCACTCCAGCCTCTGTGTTCTCCCTTGAACACGTACCTCACTTGTTCTCCATTTATTTGCTTTCTTGTTTCCACTGTGGAAAAGCTTGTGTTCCCTCTCAAGCACAAATCTCTCTGCCCTCCTATCTTTCTAAATAAGTTTCAATAAAAACTATCTTTCTTCACCATTTCACCTCCTTCTGAAATTCTTTTCTGAGAGAGAAAGTCTGTGGACCAGAGACTTCGGTGCTGAGGTTGGGACTGACTTGATCCAGGCCAGGCATTTCCCCTGAATGCTGGTAGCCAAGGAGGTTTGTGCAGAGTGGTAAAAACATTCTTTTTCAAACCACCCTCCCTTGCTCCTCAGTTTACTAGGCCACTGACAATGCCAGGAAAGCAAAGTTGCTACAGAGGGTGGCAATGGCCCTAAATTGAGAAGAGTAGTGCTACAATTTCCCTTGCATCCTGGTATTTGAGTTGTCCAGAATCAAGCGTTAATGGGAAAAAAATGCAAACTACATTTGACTATCTATCTTTTCTGAACCAAGAATTGTAAAAAGACAGGTGATAAAATTAGGGGCCTGAATGCATGACAAAAGAATCCTGCAGAGAAATTCATTCCTATAGTGTTGGCCACTGAGCTGCTTTCTGTAAGAGTCAGAGCAAAATTGTGTTTATTTTATTTTTATTCAGACTGATTATTTTGTTTCCTACTTTAAAATTTTAGAAAATTACTCAAACTCAGCTCTTTACTGGGATTCTTGATTCATACATACATTTATTTCTTTGAATTCATGTCCGTATTTCCATTACTTACTTTAAAAAAGAAATAGGCATCACTATTCTTTAAAAAATAATAATTTTTCTGAAACTATAGAGGGTTTCTTTTGTGAAAGGCAGTTATGCTGCCTTTTTATTCCCCCTAAGGCTATTAAACACTGTGTGGTAGTCCTTTATCAGCAGTGTTTATACAGCATGATTTTGTTTATTTAGATGTTTGTAGAGTGTAAAATTATGGGTTTGGTGGTTTGTAGTCAAATTTGCTTCCCCATTTCCCTCCTCCCTTTTACTTGAATTTTGAAGGTGGTATTTTTCGCTTTGTTTGGTTTGGGAGTTGTTTGTTTGTTTGTTTTTTGGTATGTTTTTGCTTTCTTCTGTTAAGCTGATAAAGAATATGTAGATTCTCCCAAAGAGCTCTTTGCAGATTGATAAATGAAAACAATTCTCTCCCTGTTGCTGCTCCACAATTTTCAAGTCCAGTCAGAGAGAAACAGCATCACTTGGGTCAGGCTGGGGGTAGTTGCGGTGTCCACAGTTTTTCATAGTCTCCCCACAGGTCCTCTTCTTGTCCTTCAGTTTTCCCAGACCATATCCCATCTCTTTTTAATTTGGGAAGATGAATTGACTCACAGCTGTGGAGAACATCAGTTTTACTTCATTTATTCTCCACACATAGCCAAATACAAACTTCTTTTAAAAGAAAACTCTTAATGGAAGAAGAAATCAGGACATTATCAACTTCTTAGATTTTCTTAGGTCACCCTTACTTTGATTACTATACCTTGTGCAAATTAATGGAAGCTGAATTAAATTAGCATTTCAAAGTCATCAGGGAGTTGCACTATAGTTTATTATTATCTTTGTTTTATTTGTTGTATAGAACTGGGAAGATATTTTGGTTGTAATAATAGAAAGTTTATTAATTTCTGAATTCACTCAATCTGGTAACCTACATAGGTGAGAGCAATTATTTGCTCCTGGAAATAAGGAATTAAGAAAACAGTAAGGAAACAAATGCCTAAAGTTAACTAGTAAACTGGAAGTCTTAGCCCAAGTTTATTAAACATTTCTCTCTCTCTCTCTAAGTTCTCTTTTCCCGGGCCCTCCCTCCGTCTCTCCCTAATTCTTTCCTTGCCCCTACCATCTCTTCTACTTCTCTCTATTCTTTTCTTTTCTCAAGGAGTTGGCTTCATTCTTTCACTGTAGACTTGGATTCTCCATGGGTAAGCAATGTAACCACTGGTGCCCCTCACTTTATGCTCTGTTGGTTTCATGTGCCAGAGAAGTGCTGAGTTACTTAACTTGCTGTTAGAATTGCTTCGGAAAAATCTTTGAATGGCTTATCCTGGAGGAGATGTCCACCCTGAATTAGTGAAAGGATGAAACAATAGCATCTTGGAAGAATTTGGTGTGTTTTATGGGTTGGATTGGAGAAGTGGGGAGTGGAAGGAGAAGCGGTCTCAAAAGCAGGCATGGAGCAAGAGTACATATACCCACAGAAAAAAAATCATACATGCGCTACAGGGAAAATAGTAGCCTGTGTGAGCACAGTACCTTCTTTATCTGTATCTGAGTGAATGAGATGACCACACCCAGCCCCAAGACTAATCTCCCCACTTTAAGAGTACATAAAATAGTTTATTTGTACATTCTTAATGATATATTAGACATTTTTATATAATGACCAAAGATATTCCCTAAAATTCAACTTTTTTCCTCGTGTATTTCTTTGTTGATTGGTTGAGGCTGGGTTCACAAAGTTGAAGCAGTTGAAGGAAATGCATTCAGACTACCCATTAATGTGATGAGCCAAAAGAAAAACAATCCTTCCACACAACCTTCCATAGTGCTGAAAATAAACTCTGATTTCAATTGCAGACTCAGGGTATCATCCTGAAACCCACCCTGCAGCAGTCTCATAAAATTGCTATTTGAGTTACTTATTTTTTCTGACTGTGCTCTAAAGGTTATGTAAGCACGGTACAGCCCATGGCTCATCCAAATAATGGATAAAGGAAAACTTTAACATCTCCCAGGAATTTCCCCTAGTTATAAATTAATAGAAAGGGTGGAATTCTGGACAGTAAATGGGTAAATTTGACAAATGATTACTCATTAAAAACATAAACAGAAAAGAAACCAAAGCCACCCGGACTTTGAGAGCTGACCTCAGTGGTAAAATTATATTTTCCCTTTCCTCTCTTCTTGCCTTTTTAAAGAAGATATGTCCCTAAAGCATTATGCACTGTTAAAACTGAACTAACAATGATCTGTGCACACGCATTTGATGTGCTTTTCTCAGAATTCATCTTTTGGTCACAGGCAAAGTTAACCTTGATAGGGGATGGAGCGATAGGACAGTGGATAGGGCATTTGCCTTGCACATGGCCGACCCGGGTTCAATCCCCAGCATCCCATATGGTCCCCCAAGCACCGCCAGGAGTAATTCCTGAGAGTATGAACCAAGAGTAACCCCTGTGCATCGCTGGGTGTGACCCAAAAAGAAAGAAAAAGTTTACCTTGATAGATAGGCAAGTATTGTCCATAGAATAGTTTAACAGCAATTCCTCCACATAGTCTTCATACATTATTGAGATTCTGTTACGTTCCAGTGAAGCACTAATGGCTGGGCTACAAGGACGAATTCTCATGAACTCAGAATCTCTAGCTTTTCTTCTTCTCCCATCATCAGCGTTCTGTCCCTAGACATCTCTTCCACTAGATTTCCTTTGGTTATCAAGTACAATGCTGTGTAATGATTGTAATGATTTGTGTATATAATTTCCAAATCTGTAACTTTGCTTATCACACAGAATCCAAGAACTAGTGGAAAGTAATTTTTGGTTACCAACTCAAATTCAATATGTACTAAAAATAAATCACTGCCCTCTGTCTTTGCTATGATCCTCTTTCCACATTCAATAATTTAGATAATAATAGTCTCACTATCCTCACCCATCCTGCACATTTAACATCCCACATATTATCATAATTTTTTAAAAAGGTTTTTGCCTTCAGTATTTCAATTATCTGCTCCACATTAATGTCGTATATAGGAAAAAAAACTTGTAAAACTATAAAAGTGTCGCTTTTTTTTTAAATGTAGGAGTACTGCTATTTATTCAGCCACTGATTAGCTAATTGAATTGGGCATGAACTCCACTTTACTTTTTTTCATATTTTATAATTTTATATATTGAATCACTGTGAGAGCAGTTATAAAGCTTTTGGGTTTAAGTCTCAGTCATACAATGAAACACCCGTACCTTCATCAGTGCCCATTCTCCACCTCCAAAAACCCCAGTATACTCCCATCCCACACTCTCCCCCTACCTGTGGAGCAGATGATTTCCACATTACTCTCTCTCTACTTTGATCACACTCAATATTTTGACACCAGATCCACCATTATTATTTGAGATCTTACCCTAACACTCAGATCTGCTGAAAAGGCAACAGTAGACAATTTGTTTTCTATTGCTGGTTAAGAATAACATATGACGTTGCGTGGCTGCGCGATTTTGAAATTCCAAAATTTTAACACTTAAATCTGGAGGGATTTCTGCCAAAACCTGCTGGGTTCTGAGAATTGTTCCTGAGTGTCTGGGATCATGGCCATTAAACAGCTTGATCAGGAGTCAGAGAGGCCGTTCGTTGGCGATGACTTGGGGTCTCGTTGGGACAAGGAGCACAGGACCAGCTCCACCCCCATTCCTTGAGGCCCAACAAGTTTCGTCACTGCGGGTCCAAGCCTGACTGTCCAATGGCCTTTGTAGGATGGCGGCCACTGAGCCACCAAAGGGGAGCAGGCAGAGGGACAGCACCCTTTCCCCCGTGGGGTGGTCCGGCGACAGTAACCTACTGCATGGTTCAGACGCATTTCTGCCAAAAGCCACTGGGTTCTGAGATTTGTTTCTGAGTCTCGGGGATCATGGCCATTAAGCAGCTTGATCAGGAGCCAGAGAGGCCATTCGTGGGCTGCGACTTGGGGTCTCATTGGGGTGGGGAGGAAAGGGCTGGCTCCACCCCCATCACATGAGGCCCTGCGTGTCTTGTCACTGCAGGCCCAAACCTTATTGTCCAGTGGCTTCTGGAGCATGGTGGCCACCGGACCACCAGGGGGAACAGGCCAAGGCACAAAACCTATTCCCACCAGGGGTGGACTGGCACCGGTAACCTACTGCAGGGACCTGACACATTTCTGCCAAAAGCCGTTGGGGTTCGAAATTTGTTTCTGAGTCTCTGGAATCATGGCTGTTAAGCAGTTCGATCAGGAACCAGAGAGGCCATGCCTCCAATTACATACCTGAGCCCGAGGTGGTCTGTGGGTGTGTCTCCCACATACCTAACTTTTGGCCCTTTACTTTCTTGGTAAACTTTGCCCCAAGTTTTTGGGGTCTGGCCAAAGGCACAGCAACAATTTTTGGGTATCTGGAAGTCTGAAGGTGCCATCAGGCTGCTGATGCACTCACCTCACGGGTACAGATTGACCTGCTGGTAGCACCATACCCCCTACCTTTTAGGGGTTTTTTTTTTGTGTGTGTGTAGATGTTATGTTTCTATACAGACAAGAGTTATCAGTGTCTAACCTCCTCTTTTCACATAAGTTCTAAGTTCTTGGACTAGAATTTTGAGATCCTAGAATTTCTGTAATTTTATATATTATATATATATATTTGCATTTAAGTCTGTATGCATTGAAGAACAGAATTATTTACTGTTCCCTTCATTTGTATCAAATAACATCTTTTTTCAAATTCTTCTTTCCCTTTTTCCTGGAATGCTTATCTTCAGATCCATCCCTTCACATGTCTTTTCTGCCTCCGGTTAATGAACCCTCCAATGTCTTAAAGTAGGATAATTGAATTACTCAGGTCACAGATGATAATAGCCTCATGGACCACTTAGTAAAAATCTTTTTTTTTTTGACAACTCAAGGCATGTAGCCTGCCAAAAAGTACTGGAGTTAAGGTGTTTTCCTTGCATGTGGCCAACCTTTGCTTGAACTTTGGCACTCCATATGGTCATCTAAACAATTCCAGGAATGATACCTGAATCAGAGCCAGAAAATATACCTTGAGTACTATTGGATGTGGTCTAATATTTCTCCCCACCCTACCAACTCTGTCCCACTCACCAAAAAGGAAAGTCAGGAAGAAAGGAACTGTCATGTCATAATGTCATGGGGATGGAGAGATAGTACAGAGGATGAGGCACTTGCCGTGAAAGTTGCCTGGCAGCCCATATGGTTCCCTGAGTTTGTTAGGAGTAATTCCTGAGAATAGACTCAGAAGCTCTGGGGGTGGCAAAAAAAACAAGATAGAAAAAAATTGTGTATGTGATAGCAGATAGAAGAAAGAAGTGTTATGGATTCTAAAGCACTTGGAAGGCAGCTGACAATTACCAGTTCAGAAGTGTGCATAAAGGTATCTTTCTTGCAGTCTATATATGTGTACTGTTGGGTTTATCCAGACATGTGAGAAAGATAGTTATTTATTTGCAAGAGGTGATACAAAGAAACAGGCACAGATAATGAGGACATGTAAAAGCTAAGCTGTCCAGGCAGGGATAGAGAGTTATGATAGGGTTCTGGGGGTGAGAGTTGTTGTCCATGTTCTCAGTAACTTGAATAAACTAAAATATATGAACTAAAAGTAAAATCAAGCAAGAGTACATTTAAAGTGAAAGTACAGTCCAAAGCAGAGTAGCCTGCTCAAAGCCTAGAGGGTCTTACTGTCACTGTCACTGTCCTCCCGTTGTTCATCGATTTGCTCAAGAGGGCCCAGTAACGTCTCCATTGTGAGACTTGTTACTGTTTTTGGCATATCGAATATGTCACGGGTAGCTTGCCGTGGTCTTACATCAAACCTTTTTTATTATGGACTGAAGAGAATTGTTCAAGGTGATTTCAGGGTGGCATTTTGGGTGAGGACTCTTGACAGATTTTGACTGGCACACACAGGTTATGTGAAAGAATTGAAAGAGGCTATTTGTGGTCTGTTTCTCTATCTTCTGGCCGTTGACTACATGATATATCTGAGAATATGTCTGCTTCAGCTATGACCTGCTGGAAAATCCCCAATGACATTTGGTGGTGTTTTCATTGTCCTTGTACCTTGTCTAACTTGCCTGCATTTACTACAGTGGAAAATTCTCAACTGTTAAATTCCTCAGTGTCTCAGAGTACTAGATCAGAGAGCTGACAACAAGTTTTCCAATAAAAAGAGAAATAAATATATTTAAGTTTGCTCTTATTTTCATGGTTCATTCAACTTGCACAGACAAAGAATGACTGAAATCTGGAACTTTCCCAAGGATTTATTGTTTGTGCTTGTCAGCACACCTGAGTAAAATCAAAACTTTTTCAAGAATTATCTAACCTAACTAATCTAACTTAAAGATGCTTCAGGGAGAAATAATATAGAAATGCTTAGGGGCAACTCAAGTATAAAATATGCTTTGTGAAATTGCCTGATGAATTTTGACATGACATGCTTCAAACAATGGATGCTCTAATAGTAGGTCCCTCAGGCCATAGAGGGAGGCTCATCGGTGTCAACTTAAGAAACAAGGGTAAAAGATTATATATTTGAGCTTCACTGACACATTATCTGGGTATTCTTTTTAATTCATAATAGTTATTCAATAAGAACAACAATGAACAAAAAATATGCTATAGAATTTTTATAAGAGCCAAGATTTTAAAAAAACAGGATAAAGATGTTTATCAATCCATATATTTATCTTATGAAATTTAGTCTATTTATAAGTACCAGGAGGTTTACTCTATGGCTTGAAGGTCAACTGCACAGGCTAGGGAAAAGGCAGCTCAGATAGGGAAGGGAGCACCAAATAAAGGGTGTTGGGAGGATCTTCCCAGGATGGGAGATGCCTGCTGAAAGTAGACTATAGACCAAACATGATTGCCACTCAATGCCTCTTTTGCAAACCACAGCACACAAAAGGAGGGAGAATACAAAAGGGAATGCCCTGACACAGAGTCAGGGTGGTATTGGGGGGGAGATGGTGAATGGGAGGGATACTGGGATCAGTGGTGGTGAAGAATGGGCACTGGTGGAGGGTTGGGTACTCAATCATTGTATAACTGAAACCCAAGCACAAAAATCTGTAAGTCTACAACTGTACCTCATGGTGTTTCACTAATAAAAAGTTTTAAAAAAGAAAAAGAAAAAATTTAGTCTATATAAACTCGATTTTTTGAAAAATATTGAAATGTTTGAAGTTATTTCTTTGTCACCTTTATCAACTGTGTATATGTAACATATGTGTCTATTTGGACATGTCTTCTAAGAAATCTGATTTCTTTCTACCACTAATGACATCTCAGTAAATAGCAACTCTAGCCTCGATTTGTCTTATACCACAGCATCCAAGTGATTAGTATATCCTGTTTGTCCTATCACCAAAAGAGATCCAGAATCTAATCTGTCTCCTTTTCATTGTTACTACTTAACCAGTCTATCTACCATCATCCACAGTCTGGTTTGTCGTAGTCACTTTATTTTGACCTTCCTGCTTCACTATTATTCATATCAGCAGGTCCTTAAATAGTATTATCTTGTTCAAAGCATTCACTAAGTGAAAACTTACTATAGTCTCTCAATAGAGCATCACAGTGATCCCTTAAAGACTGCATATCCTTAAGACTTGTCATTAACTTCTTATTTTCTCACATTGAAATTTCTTTGAAGTTCTTTCTCTAAGGTCTTACAAATGCTCCTCACCTTTCTTTACAATCCCATTTACTCCTCTTACCTCATCTCCTGAGGTTTCTCCTTTACTGAACTTTAGTCTCATTGCCTTCCTTGATCTTTATTTCATACTGAATTTAGCATAATCTCTGTGAACCTCATTCCTACAATATGAATTTTCTTCTCCCAACCCAATAGGAACACATACCCAGCATAATAACTATCAAATTAAAAGCTAGCAGTGGAGAAACCATTGCCTATAACATGCTCTTTTGGAGTCATCTGTTTACTTTAAGTTTAAAGATCAGTGAAATTAGATGAGATGGAAACAAAAGAAACGGAAGGTGCATAGACCTAGTGTTAACTATCTTAATGGAATTATGAGCCACTGATGAAATCACTTCCCATAAAACCTCATAGTATTTATATTCTATCTTTCACTGAACTTAGAAGTTTCTATAAGCCTTCTTGCATCATTACAAAAGACCCTCCTTGGTTTTTCAGGAGGCAATACTTCTTAGCCAGTTTCTCAGGATATATTCTTAAAATGAGTATGATTCCTAGGTATCCTCTCAAGCTTCCAGGATGGGGTTTTCTTCCAGTTTCTGAGACACTGATAAATATTGGCAGGTAGAAGGATTTTCATAATGGTTTGTATTTTATGCGAGCAGCCAAATAAGATTATGAGTTTTAAGCTGCTAGATGTTGACCCAAGAATCAAATAAGCCAAACATTTTTAAATGCATGTTTGTGAAGTTTCTATTAAAGAACATAGATGAAATTCACCAAAGCAAGCATTGCTACTTCAAGTATGTGTTACACATTTTCATTAAAAAAAAGAGTATCTATTAACTTTTGATTCGTGATTAAGAACAAGTTTCCAGGACTAAATGCAAATGTTCTTAGCTTTTGGGAACACAGGAAAAAAGTCTAGTGCTGCAGAAATATTCACTGATCAGCCAGAAAAGAAAGCTCAGAAGAAAAAGAGAACACTGTAGAGCAAGTAGAGTTTGCTCAACCCCTTAGAGTTGAATTGTTAGTCAAACACCTCCCCCAAACAATGCTAGTGATTTGAAGGGATAGGGGAGGTGAAATTGTGATTGACATGAAGCCTTATTTTTCAGATGTATTTTAAAATTTGTTTGACTTCAATCATAGAAGCGTTATCCTTGTCTCTTTCATTAATAAGTACATAATTGTTTTTGAATAAAATTGCTTTTGAATACAATATTTTCCAATTATTCCTTGAAAAAAAGAACAAATACTGTCAGGAAATGTTATTCTTTTCCTATAATTTTCATGTAATTTTCCTTCATATGATATTGATAATTTTCAAATTCTCTGAGTTTTCGGAAATTATCAGTAAAAATTGTAGGTACCATAGCATTAAATTAATTGCTTATTGTTCAACATGTCTTATTTTTGGTTTTATTTGACTTTTTTTTAAATTTATTTTGGTTGGTTAGGCTGGGCTCAGGGCTTACTCCAGGCACTACTCAGGGATCACACTTGGCAGGACTAAAGGATCAAATGTGATGCCAGAGATCAAACCCAGGTTGACTGCAAGGCAAGTGAATTACCAGAAAGATGGTAAATATTCTTCTGGCTCTGTTTCTTATTTGTATTTGTATTTGAATTATACCCAGCAGTGTTCAGAGGCAACTCCTCACAATTATCAGAGTGATCATACAGTATTGGAATGTAATCTACACAAAATATTCATTTCTAAGGTCATTCATGTGATTCAGTAGTAGAATACATGTGTCATATGAGTTGAGGCCCTAGGTTTTATCTCAAACACCAAAAAACATTTATTTTTAAATAAGTGTAATACAGGTATATGGTTTAATAATAACAGAGTATGAAAGAGTTTAAAGCACAAATCAAACTTTTCCACTCTGCATCCATCTTGATCTTCCTCTTTATCCCAGATTTTATCAAGATACAATCAACAAAGTTATAAGTAATATATGGAGATAAAAGTATCTATCTTGTTTGGTTCTTAAAATTTATTTTTTAATTTTTTCTTCCTTTCATATGTCTTCACTGTATCACAGTCATCCTGTTGTTCATCCATTTACTCGAACAGGCACCAGTAATGTCTCCTAGTATGAGATTAAAATAAAATAGTATAACTATTTATACTATTTAAATATAGTATAAATATTTAAATACTAGAAATTTAAATATTTCTTCCTAGCCCTGAGATTTTAGAAAGTGCCACATTCAAGGCTCTTTCAGGTCAGGAGAATAAGACGTATCATTAATACTAGGTTTTGGCATATTGAATATGCCACAGGGAGTTTACCAGACTCTGCCATGTGGGCAGGATACTTTTGGTAGCCTGCTGGGTTGTCCAGAGGAAGAACTAGATAAGAGGTCGCGCAGCCGCGAATAGGCTACACGCTTCTGGGAGCTGGGTTTTATAGTCTCTGGGTCTTGGCCGTTGACTGGATTACATGGCGCCAGGGGCAGTTGGTGGGTGTAATGTCTAAATACTGGAAGACGGGGAATCTGGGTGGAGAAGGCCCAGTCCCAATTTAAGCAGGCTTAGAAATCTGCACCCCGGGACCTGCACACCTGGGTTCCTCTGCCAGTTCCTTCATGCATGAGGCTCATCTGAACGTATGGAGAGTGGTCTCAAGCATGGTTGTGGCTGGAACTGCAGGTCATCAGCTGCCGGGGCTCTGCTAGGGGTGGGGAGGGAAACTCAACCCACCCTCCTCCAAGGGGCCCCGGTGAGACAGGCAGGCGCAGAGGCAGGGGACTCTCATACATCTCATATCTCACATGTCTTAGCAAAAGATTATATGACAACCTCCTGATTTAATAATTATAGTCATTTATGACATCCTGCTCTACTGGTTAATAATTTGACCCCTTTACACAATTACTTTACACATTATATTGCTGCTTTATTTTTATTAGTTGAATCAGTTATTTTATTTTATCAATGTGTGTTGACTTCACTTCTTGTTTCCCCACATCTGTTCTTATGTATTTATGTTGTCAAATTAGTAACATTTCTTTTTTATTATGTCAATTATGACTTCTACTTGCACATGTAATTTGGTGTTGTGTTATCTAACTTGACTAAGTACTTCCTATCAAACACTAGTCTTAGATTTTTGTGTAAAGTAACTCACTTAAGTCTCATGGAAAGATTATTAAATAAATAACTATCTAAATAACTAACAAAATTATCTTCTACAGAAAGAAAACTAAATAAGGAGGTTTGGTGCTGCCAGCAGGTCAATTTGTACCTGTGAGGTGAGTGCATCAGCAGCCTGATGGTTCATCAGACTTCCAGAAACACCAAAATTGCTGCTGTGCCTTTAGCCAGAACCCAAAAATTTGGAGCAAAGTTTACCAAGAAAGTAAAGGGCCAAAAGTTAGGTATGTGGGAACCACACCCACAAACCAACTCAGGCTCAGCTATATAATTGGAGGCATGGCCTCTCTGGTTCCTGATTGAACTGCTTAATGGCCATGATTCCAGAGACTCAGAAACAAATTTTGAAATCCAACAGTTTTTGGCAGAAATGCGTCAGGTCCCTGCAGTAGGTTACCAGTGCTTGACCAACCCAAGTGGGAATAAGTTTTGTGCCTTGGCCTGTTCCCCCTGGCAGCCCAGTGGCTGCTATCCTCCAGAGGCCACTGGACAGTCAGGTTTGGACCCGCAGTGACCAGACACACAGGGCCTCATGGGATAGGGGTGGAGCCGGCCCTTTCCTCCCCACCCCAACGAGACCCCGAGTCATCGCCCACGAATGGCCTTTATGGCTCCTGATCAAGCTGTTTGATGGCCATGATCCCAGAGCCTCAGAAACAAATCTCAAAACCCAGTAGCTTTTGGCAGAAATGCGTCCAGACCCCACAGTAGGTTACCATTGCCGGGCCACCCCAGGGGGGAAAGGGTGCTGTCACTCCGACTGCTTCCCCTTGGCAGCTCGGTGGCTGCTATCCACCAGAGACCACTGGACAGTCAGGTTTGGGCCCTCAGTGATGAGACACGCAGAGCCTCATGGGATGG
Organism: Sorex fumeus; assembly: GCF_029834395.1. Taxonomy (NCBI): domain Eukaryota; kingdom Metazoa; phylum Chordata; class Mammalia; order Eulipotyphla; family Soricidae; genus Sorex; species Sorex fumeus. Next base: position 19,089,302 of record NW_026606075.1, on the reverse strand, counting down.
GGGTGGAGCTGGCCCTTTCCTCCCCGTCCCAACAAGACCCCGAATCATCATCCACAAACGGCCTCTCTGGCTCCTGATCAAGTTGCTTAACGGCCATGAACCCAGAGACTCAGGAACAAATTTCAGAACTCAGCAGGTTTTGGCAGAAATCCCTCCAGATTTAAGTGTTAAAACTTGAGAATTTCATCTCATTGGAAGAGGGTTGGTACCAGCTCATTGTCCCCCATGAGAGGCTCTCTGGCACAGCCATGGCTCCAGAGGCAAAAGGACTTAATGCAGAGCCCGGCAGCTTGTGGCAGAAAAGTGAATGGACCATGCGTTAACCTATGGCACCACGCCTTCCTGGGAGGGAAAGCGTGTTGCTCCCTTCTGCCTTCCCCCCACCCCCCAGCAGCAAGGTGGCTGCCGCCTCAGAGCTTATTGGAAAGCCAGGTATGAGCTGGCAGTGACGGGGCAACTGCAGTCTCATAGAAAAAGAGGCGGTACCGGCTCATCCTTCACGCCCTACCAAGGTCACGAGTTGCCCCCCAGGAGCGGCTCTCCAGCACAGTCATGGCTCCAGAGGCAAAAGGACTTGATCCAGAACCCGGCAGCTTGCGGCAGAAAAGTGAATGGACCATGTGTTAACCTACAGTGCCGTGCCTCCCCGGGAGGGAAAGGGCGTTGCTCCCTTCCACCTTTATCCCCCTCAGCAGCAAGGTGGCCACCAGCTCAGAGCTTATTGGAAAGCCAAGTATGAGCCGGAGGTGACAGGGCAACTCCAGTCTCATGGGAAGGGGGCGGTACCTGCTCGTCCTTCACACCCTACCAAGGTCACGAGTTGCCCCCCACATGTCGCACTCCAACACAGCCATAACACTAGACGCACAGAAACCAGCCTCATAATTTTGGCTCTTTGCAGAAATCCCTCCAGACTTACATAGTAAAATATCAAAAATCCAAAATCAAACAGCTGCAAAGTGGCCACGTGACATCATATGGTTCTCATAACCAGCTATAGAAATCAAATTATTTGATAATGCCTTGTCAGCAGTTTTGATTGTTGGGGGGAGATTCTAAGCAATGGTGGAGCATTTTTTGTTGAGGTGATGGGTGTGGTCAAAGTAGTGAGAGAGTTGGGTGGAGATCGTCTGCCTCTTGGGCTTTGGGAGGGGTGGGGGGATATGTTGTGGTTCTTGGTGGTGAAGGGTTAGTACTGGTGAAAGGAGGGGTGTTTGATCATTGTGTGACCAAGAACTAAGCCTGGAGGCTTTGTGGTTTTCCCACAGTGATCCAATAAATATAAGAAAGAAAAAAAAATACTTCGGAATTTTAGAACCGCGCAGCCACTACTGCAGCCACACAACATCATATGTTATTCTTAACCAGCAACAGAAAACAAATTGTCTACTGTTGCCTTTTCAGCAGATCTGAGTGTTGGGGAAAAATCCCAAATAATGATGGTGGGACTGGTGTCAAAATATCGAATGTGATCAAAGTAGAGAGAGAGTAATGTGGAAATCATCTGCTTCACAGGTAGGGGGAGGGTGTGGGATGGTGGTATACTTGGGTTTTTGGTGGTGGAGAATGGGCACTGGTGAAGGTACAGGTGTTTCATTGTATGACCGAGACTTAAACCCGAAAGCTTTGAAACTGCTCTCACAGTGATTCAATAAATCACTTAATCACTTAATCCCCGTTATTCATCGATTTATTCGAGCGGGTGCCAGTAACATCTCCATTCATCCCGGTTGCGTGCTAGCGTAGCCCAATGGTATCTGTTCGTTTTAGGAACATGTAGAGCCTCAAACCGATCATTTAGGGTCTTGACGAAGAAGTCTGACCATCTTATAGGTGGGCGTCCACGTGATCTTTTGATGTCTCGTGGAATCCAATCAGTAATGGCTCTAGTCCAGCGGTTGTCTGTAAACCTCATTACATGTCCAGCCCATCTGATTTTTGATGTCTTGGCAAATGAGACAGCGTCCCTGATTCTTGAGCGTTGACGAAGATCAGAACTCCGGATTCTATCTCTCATTTGAGTGAATCGTGATATTCCAAGCATAGTTCTTTCGATTCCTCTTTGAGAGACCCGAATAGTGTTCTCATCCTGTTTTCGTAGGGTCCAGGTCTCTGAGGCATATGTTAATGCAGGAAGAATAGTGGAATCAAAGAGATGTGCTCGTAGTTGGAGGTTCTTTGTCCTTTTAGTTATTTCTTCAATGCTCTTGAAGGCATTCCAAGCCGCTCTCTTCCTCCTGCGTAACTCAGGTGCCAGGTCATTCATCATGTTGATTTCTCGACCTAAGTATATATAACTGTTGCATTCGGAGATGGTGGTTCCGTTGAGAGCGAATGGAGCGTCAGGAACAAGGCTGTTTCTCATAAACATTGTCTTCGTAAGATTCAGCTGTAGTCCAACCTTTCCACACTCACGGTCAAAGTCCGCAAGCATTTGTGCCGCTTGGCTGATGTTTGGTGTTATTAGAACGATGTCATCAGCAAAGCGGAGGTGGTGTAGTTGCCGACCATCTATCTTCACTCCCATGTTTTCCCATTCTAGCCGTCGCATGATGTTCTCGAGGGTGGCACTGAAGAGTTTTGGTGAAATGGTATCACCCTGCCGAACCCCTCTCTTGATATGGATGGTTACTTCTTTGTAGAATGGTGAGATCTTGGTAGTGAATCCGCAATAGAGCTCACGAAGGATCCTGATGTATTGAGTTTGTACGCCCTGATTGGCTAGGGCTTCCATGACCGCTTCCGTCTCAACAGAATCAAAGGCCTTCTTTAAATCAATGAACGTTAGACAGAGCGGCATCTTGAACTCCCGAGATACCTCAATGAGCTTGGTTATTGTGTGGATATGGTCGATGGTACTGAATCCTTTTCGGAATCCAGCTTGTTCACATGGTTGTCCTTCATCTAGTGTTCTGCTAATCCTATTCAGGATGACTCGAGTGAATAGTTTGTAGATGACAGACAATAGGCAGATTGGGCGATAGTTGCCAATGTCGTGGATGTCTCCTTTCTTGTATAGTAGTACAGTCTTGCTGGTTTTCCATTGGGATGGAACCTTGCATTCAGACAGGTAGCGTGTGAAGACCACCGTCTTCTTCGTGCAAAATTCTACCTCACAGAACGAGGAGAAAAGAATGCAAGGTTTAAGAAGAAGACTCCCAGAACAACCACCAACTGGGAACTCTTTGGCTCTGTTGCAGCAACATGGGAAGATGCCGTCATTGACAACATTGATGAGGAATACGATCGAATGATTCAGCACCTCCATGATTGTGCAAGGAATGCCAAGAGAGAGATAACCACAAAAAACCGTCTTTCTTCGAACACTCTTGAACTTATTCGCCAACGTGGCGTGGCACGTGCCTCAGGCAACCACAAGCAAACGTCCGAACTGGCAAAACAGTGCAGAAAAGCCATCAAGGATGACCTCAAAAACAGGAGAGCAGCAGTACTGGTAGATGCAGCAGAAGCTGGGAAAAACATTCGTAATGCCCGCCTGTCCTTCACCAACTACAAAACCAAGATGACTGCCCTCCGACATCATGATGGATCTATCACATCTTCCAGAAGGGCAATGGAGAAGATTATTCATGAATTCTACTCAGATCTCTTTAATAGCCACATCCACTTGCCCACATACCACATACCACATGATGGATATGTCGTTCCCAATGTTCTCCCTTCCGAAATCCAACATGCCATCTCGTCGGTAAAGAAACAAAAAGCACCTGGCCCAGACAAGATCAGACCTGAACACCTGAAGAACTTACCATCAGTACTCATCAATACATTAGCTCGATTCAATAAATAAAATTATAAAATAATAGGGGGAAAAAGTAAGGTTGGAGTTCTTGCCAATTCAATCAGCTAATCAGTGGCTGAATAAATAGCAGTACTCCTACATTAAAAAAAAAAAACTAAATAAAAAGAAATTAAAATTCTGGATTTAAGCCCATGAGACTAACAAAATAGCAGAATCTCCTTAAATTATCATTTTAAAGTCATTAATTAGTACTTACATCCTAATAGTATGAAGGTACAAATAGCATCTCTTGTAACATCAAGAAGTGTGTTATGATTACACTTAGTTTAATAAGGTGGTTTATTTATTTTTCAAGCATTACTGTGTTACTGGGCCAGAGTGATGGCATAGTGGGTAGGGTGTTTGCTTGCACGTGGCCTACTCCGGTTCGATTCCTCCGCCCCTCCCAGAGACCCCTGCAAGCTACCGAGAGAATCCCGCCTGCACGGCAGAGCCTGGCAAGCTACCCATGACATATTCAATATGCCAGAAACAGTAACAAGTCTCATAATGGAGACATTACTGGTGCCAGCTCCAGCAAATTGATGAACAATGTGAGGACAGTGCTACAGTGCTACTATATTACTATTGTGCTCTTTCTCTCTCTTTCTCTCAATTACTGTTGTGCTCGCACAGCGGGTAGGGCGTTTGCCTTGCACGCAGCCAACATGGCCGACCCGAGTTCAATTCCTCCGCCCCTCTCGGAGAGCCCGGCAAGCTACCGAGAGTATTCGATATGCCAGACACAGTAACAACAAAGTCTCCAATGGAGACGTTACTGGGCCCGCTCGAGCAAAGTATTATATCTCAAAAATATTCTTACTTGTTCATTTTTCCTTTGATCCCTTTTCTGAAACCTTTTATAAACCTGCCCAAGTTATTGTGACTTTTGTCTAAGTTGGGTCATTACACAGTCATTCTTGGATTGGATCCTTTTTTCACTAGAACTGTGTTGCTTTTTCTTGGTTTGCTGTATCATTGTGCTAGAACATAAAATGATTTTGCTTTGTTTTTAAAGTGGCAGAACTATCTTACCGGGCTTAGAATGAAGGTTGTTAAAACATTTCTTTCTTGAGACAATTGGTTTTACTGTTTTTAGAATTCTAAGTTAAAAATAATATCAAACTCCAGTTGGAATGATAATACAGCAGGTAAGTTGCTTGCCTTTCACACGGCCTACTGAGTTTAACCCTCAGCATCCATATTGTCTCCAGATCCCCTACAGGAGAGATCCCTGAGTGTAGAGTCATGAGTAAGCATTGAGCATTGCTGACTGTAATCCAATAACCAAAAAATAAAATGGTGTGATCTTGGTAGTGAATCCGTAATACAGTTCATGGAGAATCTTGATGTATTGAGTTTGAACGCCCTGTTTGGCTAGGGTTTCAATGACTGTTTCAGTCTCAACCGTCAAAGGCCTTCGTTAAATCAATGAATGTTAGACAGAGCAGAATCTTGAACTCCCAAGAAACCTAAATGAGCTTGGTTATCGTGTGGATATGGTCGATTGTGTTGAATTCTTTTCGGAACCTGGCTTGCTCACATGGTTGTCCTTCATCTAGTTTTCTGCCAATCCTTTTCAAGATGACTTGTGTGAACAGCTTGTAGATGAAAGACAACAAGCAGATCGGGAGATAGTTGCCAATGTCGTGGATGTCTCCCTTCTTCTACAGTAGTACAGTCCTTGCATTCAGACGAGAATTCTTGCATGTGAAGAGCTGAGCCAGTGTATTGATGAGTACTGATGGCAGGTTCTTCAGGAGTTTGGGTCTGACCTCGTTTGGGCCAGGTGCTGTTCACTTCTTTACTGACGAAATGGTGTGTCGGATTTCGGAAGGGAGAACATTGGGAATGACATGTCCATCTTTCGGAATTTGGCATGTGGGCAGGTGGACGTGGCTATTGAAGATATCTGAGTTGAAGTCATGGATAATTTTCTCCATTGCCCTTCTGGAAGAGGTGATAGATCCATCAGGACATTGGAGGGCAGTCATCTTGGTCTTGTAGTTGGCAAAGGACAAGTGGGGGTTGCGAATGCTTTTCCCAGCTTCTGCCGCATCTGCCAGCACTGCTGCTCTTCTCTCTTTGCGGTCTTCCTCTGTCACTTCTCTGAACTGCTTTGAGAGCCCAGCTGTTCTCTTGTGATTTCCTGAGGCTTGCGCCCAGTCACGTTGGCAAATAAGCTCGAGAGTTTTCGAAGACAGGCGTGTTTTTGTGGGTATCCTCTCTCTCTCTCTCGGTGTTCCTTGCACAATCATGGAGGTGCTGAACCAGTCAATCATATTCTTTGTCAATGTTGTCAATGATAGCATCTTCCCATGTTGCCACAATAGTGCCAAAGAGCTCCCAGTTGGTGGTCGTTCTGGGATTTCTCCTCTTAAACCCTTTCTCCCCTTTTCCTGAAGTAGAATTTTGCACGAAGGAGATGGTGGTCCGATCCGTTTTGGAATTTTGGGACAACAGCAACATCAGTCAGGCAAAACTATTGATTGAATATGATGTGGTCAATTTCGTTGTGGAACCGTCCACAGGGAGACTCCCATGTCCATCGTTTAGATTCGGCCTTCTGGAACTAGGAGTTACAATGGACTATCTGAATTCATCATCTTGGTCAACATGATGAACTCAGATAGTCTCTCACCCTGTGCGTTCCATTCTAGGCCATGGGTCCCAATGTGGAGTCCTTCAGCCAATCTTCTCGGTTCTATCTTGGCATTAAAATCACCAACAATGATCTTGTAGCAGGTGTGATCTTTAGAGAACTTCTCCAGCTCCAAGTAGAACTTCTCAATTTCTTCTTCATCATACTTGGATGTTGGTGCATAGACAATGAAGATAGAAACTGCTGGCAGTGAGCCACATCTATTCAAATGTAATCATCTGATTTGGGTTGTTAGGCATTCGAATGATTCAATGCTCATGGCTAAGTTCATGTTGACAAGGACACCGACACCACCGACACCTCTTTTCTCACATGCTCTTAGGAACAGTTCTTCTCCAGTGTCGAAAAGAGTGTGATATGATTGATGCCTTCTCATCTTGGTCAGACCGATGATGTGGTACTTGATCTTTCGTGCTTGCTCCATCAGGTCCTCAATGGATACATCCAATGCCAGTGCATGGAAAGTGCAGTCATTTTTGTCCTTCATTTTGACAGCCTAGTTCAGCCTTGCGATTATATCAGACTCTCCATCCTCATCCTTCTTAACGCTGCCTTATTGGTGGCCCTTTCAGGATCAGCCGAATGAAACCCATTGTATTTACTGGTTTTGGCATATCGAATACATCATGGATAGCTTGCCAGGCTCTGCCATACAGGCGAGATACTGTCTGCTTCCACCAATCTCCGGCGACCCACGGATTACACCCATAAGCCCCACCCTACCAGTAGCAGATAAATACCTCATCAGCAGACCTCCACTACCTCCTGTACCTCCACTACCCAGCCGCTGCCACATTCCAGGCTGCTTTCCAGACTAAGCGGCCATGCAACACACAAGACACTGAATACCCATCTTCCAAGATTATTGCACCATATTTGATGGGGTTCAAATATAGTTTGAACCATGGGAACACCTGCGAGGGTGATTAAAGGCCACCCTAAAAGCCTTTATCCCTCTCTAAGAGCCAGGCAAGTTATGTGTATATATATGTATAATATATATATAATCCATATACATATATATATATATATAGAGAGAGAGAGAGAGACCCTTGAACCAACAAGGCTGAAAGCATGAGATCCAAACAATAGCCAAATTTAAAAATGTTCTTATCAAGAAAGCAGACTAGGACTGGGATGGAAAATGGGGCAAAGAGGGATGCTAACACTGGTGATGCAATAGATATTAAAAAATTGTATATTTGAAACTCAACTATGAATAATTTTATAAAACATGGTGCCTAAATTAAAATAATGTAATAATTATAAAAAATTTTGGATTGGATGACGAAGTGTAAAATTACTTTGCTAAAATCCTCTTTCTTCTCCTTGAAAACTACTAGAATAATCTTTCTCCATGGTATTCTTAAATTTTATGGCACTATGACACTAAGAGTAGAATCTAGGACCTGGGCTGTGGTTCAGTCCCTGCTGTTGCAAAGTTTACTCACATTTTGTGTCTATTGTTTTTCATTTATATTCAAGTGAGGGAACAGAGGACAAATGGGTTTGTCAATTACCCCACTGTATGCTACTGGGAGGATTGGGAGCCAGAGCCCACACTAGGGAACTCCAAGGAGAAACACAAACTCAAGGGGTCATTCCCACAGAGCATGGAGTTATAGGGCTTTCTCCATAGAGAAAAACCTACATTTAAAAAGCATGGGTAACCTAAACCCTAGAGTGTTGATAAGATACAAAAGGCAGCTCACGGGGCCAGAGAGAGAGGCACTTGCCTTGCAGATGGCCAACCCAGGTTCAATCCCCAGCATGATATATGGTTCCCCTAGCCCCCAACCCCCACCCCCGGAAGTGATTCTGAAGCACAAAGCCAGGAGTAAGCCCTGAGCACCATTGGTTGTGACCCATGCTCCTCTCCCTCCACTCTACCCCAAAAGAAGTAAAGGTCAGAATCTATTGATGCCTAGGCAAAGGTGGTTAGAACCTCTTCATCTAAAGCTACAAATTAAGCAGCAGTGGGAAGGACTGTGGGGGCACCCGGAACTCCACTCAGCTTTCTGAGATTGTGAGCCATTACTGAGCCCTGAGTGTTGGCACTTTCAGCAGATACGGTGTTATAGGTGAAGTTCCTCTCTCCCAGTCATGAGCGATAAGCTGCCACATGAGTGTCACGTGACATCTTCCTGCCTAGTTCAAAGTAGATCAACCCTGGGTACGTGCAGGTCTCTGATACCAAAAGATGACTTTATGCACAAACAATGTATCCAAGGGATTCTTAGGCTGGGTCTATGGCTAGAAAATTCTCCCAGGAATTTCAGCAAGTATAGCTTAGCAGAAGAGGCTATGTTGGAACTGTGTCATCACTCATAAACAACTGTGACCACCAAACTGTAGGATTCCACCTGGTAGCACAAATCCTGCGAATGAGACCAAGCAAAGTTTGGAATGATGAAACTTCTCTCTTCTTTATTACAAGTTTTGGCTACTCTAGCCTCAGAGTAGGCCACAGACAGACACATGCAGATGGTGGAAAGGTTTACCATTCTCAGATAGAGAATGGATCTAATCATAAAGGGAGAGGGCAAGGGATTGCATACCGAGGCTGCCACTCCCTACCCAGGGCAGCAATTACAGAAACCCCATTAGGAATCAAGCTGAATGTCAGGGAATGAGTAGTCTAACAGACCACAAAGCTGCTATGAGGAATTCTCTCTGCTCAAACAATGAAATGTATCAAATGTACAGAAACATAGAATAGCCGTGTTTAATAAGATTAAAAATACAGAAACAGAGAGGATTCTTCACTCAATAGATAGAATTTTTTTTTTAATTTCCAGAGATCCCAGAGGTGCAAACAAAGGAATGATACAAAAATCTTAATGGAAAGAATAATAGGCTCGATCTTTTAGAAGAAAGACTAAATAAAATTGAATAGAAAATTTCCAAGAAGGTTTCAAGTGTAACAGGAGAGAAATAAGACTGTTATTAGAGAGACTGATATAATCCTCATGATAACCACAAAACAAAAATCTCAACAAAGTGTTGAAATTAAGAGAGCCTCCAGGAATAATCAGGCAAATAAGAATATGTTTAAGGACAAATCACTGTATCACTGTCTTCCTGTTGTTCATCAATTGCCCCGAGGAGGCCCCAGTAATGTCTCCTTTGTCCTAGCCCTGAAATTTTAAAAAGTCCCACATTCAAGGCTCTTACAGGGTCAGGAGAATGAAACCCATCATTGTTACTTGCACATAGAATACGACACAGGAAATTTGCCAGACTCTGCTGTGTGGGCAGGATACTTTTGGTAGCCTGCCAGGTTCTCCAGAGTAGGAACTAGATAATAAGATGTCATGTCCGCTTCCGGGAGCAGGGTTTTATAGTCTCTGGGTCTTGGCTGTTGATGGGATTATACGGCACTGGGGGCAGTTGGTGGGTGTAACAACTACATGATGGAAGATGGGGGATCTGGGTGGAGGAATCCCCAGTCCCAATTTGAGCAGGCTTGGAGATCTACGCCCCCAGTCCCGCACACCTGGGTTCCTCTGCCAGTTCCTTCATGCATGAGGTTTATCCGAACATGTGGAGAGTGGTCTTAAGCATGGCTGTGGCTGGAAATGGAGGTCTTTAGCTGTCAGGACTCTGCTGGGGTGGGGAGGGAAACTCAACCCACCCTCCTTCAAGGGGCCTCGGTGAGGACAGCCAGGCACCAAGGCAGGAAACTCTACCAGGGATGTGAGGGCTACCTGGCTGAGACATCTGTCACCCCATTGATCGCCAGAGTTGATTCGGCTGATCTGGCTGGCTAGGCGGGTGTCCACTTCCTCCCTTAACGCTCCATGTGCGTCCCTCCCAAAGCTGCGCATTCAGTCGAAGAGGACGGCCTTCCCTGAATAGAGGTTGACCGGTCTTTGGTCAAGGGTATACGAGTAGCTGCGTTCCCCTATAGAACCTCCAAACAAGCTCTCTCAAGGACAAATGGAAAATGATAAAAGAGAAAAACAATCAGAAAGAAATAAGATAAAATTACAATAAGTATAGTCCAATACAAAGATCATCCTAAATGTGAATGTTCTGATATCACAAATAAAAATAAACAGACTGGAATAATAAAACAAGACAAATTAATAATATTCATACAAATATTTCACACTAGATACAAAACATAAGAATAGGCTCAGAGAAATGAGTTCTAATTAATGATGCAAATAAAATAAAAGGAACTCCAATTACTATTCTCATATCTGATAAAATACTTTTAACTTTAAAAAAAGTAGTAAAGAACAAAGATAAATAATATTAAATGCCCAAGGGGTCTATATCAAAATATTCCATTGTAATCAAAATATATGTACCCAACACAGAAACTACTAAAATATGAAAGTAATATGTCAAAAAATGAGAGAAACACAAAAATTGTAGAGGATATCAACTTAGAGAAATAAAATTAATAAAGGAAATAAAATTAAATGAATTGGCTATAAAGACTTACTAGAAAAATAAGAAACCTCCAATCACAAATTAAATTAATCACAAAATCAGTACATATTCTTTTCAAATACACATGGAAGAACATTTGATAATCAAAAGTCTGATAAAATGCTGATATTTAAAAACATAAAGAATTCCCAAGATTTTTAAAACAGGTCTCCCAGGACGTGTCATATCCCATATTAGGACACTTCAGGCTCCTCAGAATTTATAACACAAAGAATTCATTCGGCTCAATAACTAAAAAGTGAGCAACCCAATAAGAAAGTTGGATAAAAGTCTAGAGTACATGCTTCTCAAAGAAGATATATACATGACCATGGATATAAAATGTATTTTATCTCCAAAGAAGATATATACATGACCATGGATATGAAAAAATGTTGAACATCACTTATCATCAAGGAAATGAAAATCAAGGCCACAATTTTATCACAAAAAAACAGACATGATATTACACCAGTGAGAATTATCTATAAAATTATTGGGAAAAAATGTTGGTGAGGATGTAGATAAAAATCAAACCTGCTACACTGTTTGTGGAATGGATATTCATGCAACTTATATATGGAAATCAGTATAAAGATTATTTTTAATATAGGAATGGAAAAAATATGTAATACACACATGCTGACAGCAATCCTGTCAGATATAAAATATACAAAAACACTAACTCAAAAAATTACTTTCACTCTGTGCTCATTGTGATATTGTTTATAATAATCAAAGCATGAACTCAAACTAAATATTTATTGATTACTAGGAAAGGTAGCTGTGCACAGATATTCAGTAGAAAACTCTTTTGCCATTAAAAATAATAAAATTGTGCCATTTGGAAAAAATGGATAAAACATGATGATTATGCTATGAAAGAAAGTGAAACACAATCACAGATGGTTTCACTATTGTGGAAAAGAAATAAATATAAACTTATGTAAAATATGAATAAGTAAAATTAATGAACTAAAAAAATTACTCCAAGTATACTAGTGTCAGGCTGGAGTGATAGCACAGTGGGTAGGGCGCTTGCCTTGCACACAGCCCAACCCAGGTCAACCCAGGTTCGATTTCTCCGCCCCTCTAGAGAACCTGGCAAGCTACCGAGAGTATTGTGCCCGCATGGCAAAGCCTGTCAAGCTAACCGTGATGTATTCAATATACCAAAAACAGTAACAAGTCTCACAATGGAGATGTTAGATGCTACTGGTACCCACTCAAGCAAATTGATGAACAATGGGAGAATAGTGCTATACAGTGCTATGGAATTCTATACTAGTGTCAGCCAGAGTGTTTACTGTAGAAAAAGGGGAGTGAGTGGGTACAGGGATAGGTAGAAGATCTTTTTGATGGAGTTATGGCACTGGAATTTTAGTGGTAGGAGTGGTGAGTCACATACACATAAGGAAGTATTACACTATAACCCTGAAATTCTGTAATGCTGCAAAGCAATAGAATCAATTTAAAGTGTATAAATAAAAAAACCAAAATATTAAAAACGTTACTAATTATCTAAAATAAACAGAGAGAACAAAAACATTTGAAATAGAACCCTTCCTGGCTGCTCTGATTCTTCTTAGATTGTTCATTTAATGACTTGAAAAATGATCCCTCTTATTTCATGACCTAGTACATATCTATACATAAATGTGTGTATATACATATATATGTATATATAGATATCTATACATCTATACATATATAAAGTTATATATACCTTTTCAGTCTTCCATATACATATTCTGAATAATCTCATCAGCCACCCCCAAAACTCATGGCTGGTTCTTCCGGAAGGAAGCATAAAATGAGGCTCCCATAACCATACCACCAGATTCCATGTCAGGCTGTTTTCACTTGGGGCACTCCAGAGTGGGGTGGATGAGAGCCCTCCCCGCCCCAAGGGACCCAGCCCCAACAGCCAACCTCCACTACCCAATTGCTGCCACGCTCCAGGCCGCTTTCTGGACCACGAAGTGGCTGAACAACACATCATAAGACACTTCCGACCCATTTTCCATAATTACCACACCATATGTGATGGGGTTCAGACATTAGGCAACAAATCATAGAGATAAATATATAAATATATGGCTCTCAGAGAGCCCGGCAAGCTACTGAGAGTATCCCACTCACATAGGCAGAGCCTGGCAAGCTCCCTGTGGCATAATTGATATGCCAAAAACAGTAACGAGAACAGGTCTCATTCTCCTGACCCTGAAAGAGCTTCCAATCATTGGGAAAAGACGAGCAAGAAGAGGCTGCTAAAATCTCAGGGCTAGGAGGAATTGAGATGTTATTGGGGCCTGCTCAAGCAAATATATAGCACTGTAGCACTGTCCTCCCATTGTTCATCGATTTGCTTGAGTAGGCACCAGTAACTTCTCCATCATGAGACTTGTTGTTACTGTGTTTGGCATATCGAATACATCACGGGTAGCTTGCTAGGCTTTGCTGTGTGGGCGAGATACTCTTGGTAGCTTGCCGGGCTCTCGGAGAGGGGCAGAGGAATCAGACTTGGGTAGGTCAAGTGGGCCGCATGCAAGGCAAATGCCCTACCTGTTGTGCTATCGCTCCAGCCCATGTATATACTCCTGGATGCTACAAGTACTATGTTGTGTACAGTGGAAGTGAATGGGAGAGATAGCATAATCTAACATTGATTCTTGACATCACCATCTCTTCTTTGTCATGTGGTTCTGTTTTACTCTCCACTCTCCACATCCTTTGGGTTATGAGTCACAACTCTCCAGTCCTGGGCAGAGATAAGGGATTTCCTATCTCTATCACATTCCCTGACATGTGGGATTTTTTTTGGAAAGACCTTTAGTCTCTCTCCAGATGATGGTTTTCTTCCCATTCTTTTCCCTGTTATGAGTTTGTACCTTTCCAATTCATGGTGAAAATAGGCCACCCCAAGATTTTTAAAACAGGTCTCCCAGGACGTGTCATATCCCATATTAGGACACTTCAGTCTCCTCAGAATTTATAACACTCCCTTACCTGACCAGGAAAGAAAAGGAAATTGGTATTGTCCAGAGTTATAATTTTCATGAGAAATAACCTCTACCAGAAAAACCTGCCTATGTGCAGGACAAACATCAAATTACAGAGTCTGGTCTTCATCCTGAGTTACCTTCTTCTTGTCATGTGAACTCCCCTTCTTTTTCTTTGAACCCCCAGGCCTCTTATTTGCTCAGCATATATTCCTTCAGTTTGCCCCCATTGGCATTTCCATTCATATAGATTCTCCATACATCTAACTAAATGTGTTTTTCCCCCTACTAATCTGATCTTGGACTCTTGGGTGGACCAAAAAAACCAAGGGAGATGGAAGACATTTAATCTCTGCCCCTAAAATGTTCAGACTCTACAGTCTTCACTAATAGAATGTGCTGAACCTTGTAGTTTTTCTCAAAATATATCTCTTTTCAGCCTTCCATGTCTGAATACAGCCCTTTCTAGTTCTTCTCATGGCTTTTCTGCCTTGTTTTAATCAATTCAGAATGTTTGGGTAAGTTTAGTTCTGGGTGTTGTTTCAAAGCTCCATGGGTGATTATATCAAGCTGCTGGGGCTGCAAACAGCTGCTCTGATTATGAGTTCAGAGGATGAAGTTTCCGTTCATTCAGGCAACTCAGGGTTGTCTCTGACCTATTTTCAGTTTCCGATGTTGGGAGAAATGTTTGAAAGACATACTTAATTGTAAAGTACCTTTAATCAAAGTTTAGAGAGTCACATCAAGCTACTAAAGCGCAGTTATCAAGTTCTGTTTTTTTCCCCACATATAAATTGACTTTAATGCATGCTATTACTGTGCTTCTAGGAGATGATGGAACAGAAAAGTGTCCTGTTTTGTGCTTTCATATGAATGCAGGTTTCTGTGGCTGCTCTTGCAATTAATGTGAATTGTGTGACTTTTAAACTACATAAGAAAAATCATAAATTCTCTATGTTATTGTATATATATATACATGAATTTAGATATCCCAGCTTCATTAATTCTGCTGCTAAATTACCAGTATGTGGTCCCCTAAAATTCTATTGAGTTTATATTATGAAAATATGATTTTTAAATGTGCAATAATACATTACTTCCACTTGGAGCACAATTATGTTCCCTTGGCTGGAAAGTTCTGGACTCCCTGCCTGTTTTTGTTTTTAAATGAAAACTGTCACTATCTAAAAGGTAAGTTTTCTATCCACTGTACAACAATTATGAAATTTCACAGGTGGCATCTATTTAAATTATTAAAGGTGAAGAACAGAGATAGCATGGTTAAGAATTAGGTTATAGGGCAGGAGAAATAGTACACCGGGTAAGGCCTTCCTTGTGGCAGATGAGGTTTGATCCCTACCATCCCATATGGTCTCCTGAGCATCACCAGGAGTGATTTCTGAGTAGAGATCCAGAAGTATCTCCTGAGCATTTCCAGATGTGCCCTAGATCAAAAATAAAAAAGAAGAATTAGGTTATTGGGTATGGTGTTGGAATTATGTGCTTGAGAACCCATTATTAAAAGAGTTGTATACCACAGAATTTCAGTTCTTAAAATTCAAATCAAAGTTAAGACCCAGGAATCTGCATTTAAATAAATTATGCTGATTATTCAAATGGAGAAGGTATTTGGATCTCCCTTTGAGAATCCTACCTTAAGGCATTGAGGAGAAAGAGGCAATTCATTAATAAGCCAGAACCTTCTGATAAATACTTTAAGAGGAAATAGAGCAGAAAAAAATCATTGTGTAATGGCCTCTAAAACACATGATTCTCAGTAGAGTTAAATAGTTGGAAATTTTTCACATATTTACATTATACATGTAAATGAACTAAATTCATAGATGTCACTATCAGGTTAGTTTCTTTTTTCTTTTCTTTCTTTTTTTTTTTTAAGAAAAGCTTATCTACTTAGCTAAATTACTTTTGACTACCCAAATACTAAACATTAAAAATGACAATATTTTCATTTGCTTTGTGAAATAAGTTATACAGAATAATATCTTCTGCATACAGTATTGAATTGTCTCCCCGAAATAGAAAAGATACCTAACCTTAAAATGCCCTTTTAAAATAAACATCAGCTTTCTTACTTGGCTTTTCCCAAGAATAGTCCTTATTATCTGAATTCCTATGCATTTGTCCATTGTGTCAAGCCTGCAAAAGGCAGGCTCAAAGACAAACGCCAGTGGGTAAACATGTTTAAACTGGAAGACTCGCTTTGCTGTCAACTCTTTCTCATAGAGGATAGCTCACTCTAAATAACTCTTCATTAAAAATAAATATTAAAATCAATTGAGTACTACATCAAGCTATTTTATTCATTTTTAAAAGAACTCTCCATTTTTCACTGTTATTTTTTAATAACATAAATTTTTAAATATTTTTTAAAACATGGACAGGCAGAAATCTGCGAATTTCAAATGGAGGGAAGCAAAGGTGATAGAATTCTTTGTTAGATACTTGAAGTATTCTGTCTCATCTTCCTTTAGTTTCTATCCACCAGACAAACAGTTAAGATTGCTTTATAGATATTAAATTCGACAGGGAAGTTACTCACTTGGAGTGAAAGATGTAGCATAACTGGACCCAAAATAGCTATGGCCAGGGGCCAAGTGAAATTTCACCTTAATATGAATGCCTTCTTCATTTCCACAATCCCAAACAAGGGTTGTTCCTAATCTATTAACCACACACCCTGTACCTGCATTAATCAGAAGAGAAGCCCTTGACTTAACTTTTCTTCAACTGCTTCTTGTATTCCACACTTCTTACATAACTCTGACTAATATTTAAGAACCAGCATAAGGACTGATACTACAGCAATAGTTTCTACCAAAGTTTCAATGCTAAAGACTTTTGATTCCCCAAATTATTAAGTTTCTTAAATATACATACATATACAGACTAGGCCCCTTCCTGTTAGACTCAGCCCAACAGTGCTTAATATCCCATACGATGCCTGGACTCAAACTAAAAGTCTCACACACGTTCTAAACTGCTTGACTTTCTCCCTGGCCCTGAGTTTTTCTTTCTGCACAGAAACTTACTTGATGTTTAGGCTGGTTTAGGAAAGAGGACAGAAGAGAGGAGGGAAGGAAACAGAGAAGAGATGCCCAACAGATGTCTTCTATGAGTTAGAACAGTTCTACCTTTGTACCTTACATCCTCCTTGAAACTAAAAGCTACTTCACTCAGAACCTGGAAATTGATTCAAGTCTTCTTTTTCAATTTTTTATATTGTAATTAGTTTTCTTTTGAAAGATGCTTTTTTACTTATACCTTATTGTGATCTAAATAAAGCTAAATAGGATAACGGAAGTACACTAAACCTTAAGTCAAGTGGGTATCTGTATATAAATCATTCTTAACCAGTAAAAGTGCATATATTGTCTGTCACGACTGAATCAAAATAAATGCCCCACTTTGCTTGCTTTGTCAACACATAAATTAAAATTGAGGCATACAGAGAAGATTAGCATGGCCTCTGGGCAATGATGCCATGCAAATTTATGAAGCAATCCATTCAAAAAAAACCCTGATTATTACATGTTTATCATTCAAACACAGAAAACAGCAACAAGGGCTTCCTTGCATGGGTAAGGCCCTGAGTTTAGTGTCCAGCATTGCCCAAACAAAGTATGAACCTATGTCTGCTCATCCTGTTTGTTGGTTTTTTTAAAAAAAAATTATCTTTTACCATCACAAATTAACATTTTCTATTTCTTTTAAATCTTTTATGATTGTTCATCATGTATTAGTTCTTAGGCTACAATATATCTGTCATCTCAGAGTCTGCACTCTGGTCATGAAGACTGATTTCAGACAAAATGTAGTCTAAAATTGTAATCATGTTTTTGAACTTAAGTTGCGTTATTTTTTAAACCTAATAAGTTCAATGACCATTTTCATAGTTTTCCTGACCACTAATGGTCAACTTTAGATATATTTAAGATAAGTTCAGTAACACAAAATAGTGTTTTAATGTTTTTTTTCTTTTAATCACAGGAGAAAATTTCTTCCCTTCATAAAATTTTAACTTACAATACAGCAGGCTAATGAAGCCTTTGGGTTCTCTTTGACCATAATATGGAGTTCTCTGGGCCAGGAGCAGGAAAAGATTGTCCAGTGGCAGACAGCAGAAAGAAACCCAGCAAGCAAAGCAAAGGAAAACAGGAATTAATGAGTGGATTACGTCTATAAGAGCATGTCATGTTGTAGCAAATAAAAAATTCAATTGTATCCTTGCTCTGTGTCTTCAAGAATCTCTATTACTAGCACTTCATTAACAAGATCAAATCTACCCACACTCAACCAGAGATTTTTGTCCCCAGATAATAGAGGACCACCAATTCAGATTTATGTTTTTCTTTTTCTTGCTCATCTATTTTTGTTACATTTAATTCTATTGTATGAACATCCCAGTCATCTTTCAGGTCTTAGTTCTGACTTTTCTTTAGAAAAGATGTTTCTGTGGAGTATGGTGCTGCCAGCAGGTCAAACTGTACCTGTGAGGCAAGTGCATCAGCAGCCTGATGGCACCGTCAGACTTTAGGATACCCCAAAATTGCTGCTGTGCCTTTGGCCAGACCCCAAAAACTTGGGGCAAAGTTTACCAAGAAAGTAAACGGCCAAAAGTTAGGTATGTGGGAGACACACCCACAAATCACCTCCGGCTCAGCTATACAATTGGAGATATGGCCTCTCTGGCTCCTGATGGAGCAGATTAACAGCCATGATTCGAGAGACTCAGAAACAAATCTCGAAACCCAGCGGCTTTTGGCTCATCTGGACAGCATACAAGGTGGCCGCCGCCTCAGAGCTTATGGGAAAGCCAGGTATGAGCTGGCAGTGACAGGGCAACTGCAGTCTCAGGGGAAGGAGGACGGTACCAGCTTGTCCTTCATGCCCTACCGAGGTCACGAGTTGCCCCCCATGAACAGCTCTCCGGCACAGCCATAACACCAGATGCACAGAAACCAATCTCATAATGATCTGGCTCTTTGCAGAAATCCAAAATCATTATATGACATTATATGATTCTCATACCAGCTATAGAAAACAAAGTATTTCACAATCCCTTTTCAGCAATTCTGATTGTTGGGGGAGAAATTGTAAACAATAATGGTGCATCTTTTGTTGAAATAATGAATGTAATCAATGTAGAAAAGAGTTAAGTAGAAATCATCTGCCTCACAGGCATTGGGAGGGATGGGAGGGGGGTATATTGGGATTCTTGGTGGTGAAAAATGAGTACTGATGAAGGGAAAGGTGTTTGATCATTGTATGACTGAGACTTAAACCTGAAAGCTTAGTAAATTTTCCCACAGTGATTTAATAAATAAATATAAGAAGAAAAAATAAATAAATAAAATTATGAAAAAAAGAAAAGTAAGGTGGAGTTCATGCCCAATTCAATCAGATAATCTGTGGCTGAATAAATAGCAGTACTCCTACATAAAAAAAAAAAAAGATGTTTGTATTCTAACAAACATAGTCCCCAGCCCTGAAACTTCCATGCTCTATCTTCTATAAGCAATTCCATCAATCTGGTACCCTAAAGAGACAGATTAGACTCTTAGCTCTTGGCATCCTTCTTTGTAGTGCTTTCTTTTTTTTTTATTTGCAGTTATTTTAATTATTTGGTCAGTTTATTTTTTCCTAACTAGGTTATAAATCTTGTGAAGGAAGTGATCTTGGTTTTGGTTTGTTTTGACTTATGAACCACACATAACTCAGGACTTACTCTTGACTCTCTGCTCATGGATTCACTCCTGAAGGTGCTCAGGAGATCATACAAGGTATCAGGGGTTGAACTCAGGTTTATGATGTGCAAGGCAAGAGCCCCACCTGCAATATTCTCCTTCTGACCCCAAAGTAGTCATGCTTATCTTGCTCACTGTATCTATTGTATCTAGCAAATAACATTTTTGCTCCTGTACAAATACGGAATTACATGATTGTGTACATTAGTCAAAGACAGAAGGCAAAATTTTTAGACAGAAGTTATAAACCCTGTCAAAAAATGCAGAAAACATTTATTGGTATACATAGTTTCTCACTTTGAAATCCATGCAGTGGAGAAGGAACCCTCACTTCTTGTTCCTATAACAATAGAGAATTAAATACTTGTGGTTAAGAGGCTCAAGGTTACTTTCTTTTAAGAGAATATTGATCAAAGGTTCAACTATAACCTCAAATGTTTAGTTAAAGAAAACAGAAAATGAAGAATTACTTTAGTTGTGAACAAGATGTCAACTGAAATGTTTTTAAAATTCATCTTTTCTGTGAGGAAAACAAATTTTCCTATAATCCCTTGTAAATCCTCTTTTTAATTCTTCCTTTCATAAATGTGTGCACAAACATATGTACATGGGTGCACACACATTAGTTCTCCCCTTAAACATTGGTTTCAGGCATATAGTTTTTCTTCCCAAGGGGTTTGCATTACAAATATTAGTTTTCCATGTTAGCTATGGAAGTCTTCTGGTTAAAGAAGAGGTCTATTCTGGAAAGTGACTGAAAAAAACTTGAGTACTCTGCTTAAAAAATCCCAAACACAAAAGCGAAAGGTTTGAAATGCTATACATCCAACTGTATGCATTTTAGGGCAGTTCAACTGAAATACTCCTGGAGAAAGAAAGCAGAGAATTTTTGGAATGGTTTTCCTGTTAACATTTGTTTTAATCTGTCAAAATTCCGCTAGTTATCTGTTTCTTTATAGTGCATATTTCTATATATCTTTTGAAGCCTCCTCAGAGTTGGAGATCAGTCCAATTCCAGTAATTTGATATTATCTATAAGGATAGAGAATGTCCTGTCGATTTGTTTTCTCTTCAATGTTAACAAATACGAAACTATATCAAAGAACTTTCTCAAAGGTCAATGTTTATTTGCCCACCATCCCCCATCTCCCTAGGGTGAAGTGTCAGTGAGAAGTGGGGATTGTAGAAAAATAAGAAGGGGGAGTGTGAAAAGGGCAGGCATAGATCTTAGACTGAAGATTGTAAATGTAGGGTGAAAGAGGTAGAATTTAAGTAGCTTCCTCTACATAATCTATCATGATCTCTGTGTGGTAGGTAACATTACAATGTCCTGTAATTTGAAACCAGAGGAAAGAAAGAGAAACATAGTCCATGGAGAAATTGGAGATTTCCCATACAATAAATTCTTGCCAAGAGTCAGAATCTTACAGGGTTTTACAATTTATTTTCAAACAGGATAGGGTCTTTTGTTTTGTTTTTTGTTTGTATTTTATTCTTTCAAGCAGAAAAATCATGGTACATTGGCCTTTACTTGGAGTGACTTTTGATAAAAATAAATATCTCACAATTTGTTGTGAGACGTTACTGGTGCCCACTCGAGCAAATTGATGAACAGTGGGAGGACAGTGACAGTGTTTAATAATAATTGGACAAAACACATCCATAAGACTTTGGAATAATTTCATGTAGAACTAAAGGAGTCATTGAGAAAAAATTCTAATAAATGTTGGGCCTGGAAGCAATGTCAGAGCAGTGGAGAACATAAGAATGAAAATCTAGCTAAGCCTGAAATTGGTTGTAGTACAAACAGCAGATAATAAAAAGTCAAAAACAGCAGGTCATATAGCTTTACTTTAGTCTCAGTAAATGAGGTCAGCCAGACATATAATAATAACCAAGGGAAAATCTGGAAAGAGAACATAGGGTTATTTTCTTCTACCCACATGCAAGGGAAATAAATGCAGTCTCAGAAAGAAGTGAGGAATATTTACTTCTGTATCTTCACATATCACTCCCAAGCAGGGATGCTGATACTTTACTCAGTCAAATATCTACATTTAGAGACTCTTAGCATTGAAAAGACTGTGATATTTGACCCATTGGTAATTCACAATAGAATCTAAAGAATGGAACAAAACTTGCAAGAATGCTGACATTACAATAACATACTTCTAGAAATTAAAATAGCTTCTTTTGATTTTTCTTATTGACATGAGGTTGGTGGATTGCCTTTCCTGGTGCTTGGACCCTTACTTAGCCTGCCTTTTGATTTATCTGTTACTTGACTCTTCCTAGATCCAAACTGGAACTACAAGAGGGTAGACAGAGTGGGGAAAGCACAGGGAGAGAGCTTGCATTGAAAAATCCTTTCAGAATCATCTTCTCTTCCAAAATGACCATCTGCCTTAGGCCTTGGCACTCCTGAGCTGGACGGAGGGTACATGGCTCTCTTCTTTTGCACCCCTGCATCTGAAGGGGGTGGGTGAAGATGAAGCTTTGAGACGGTCATGATGGTCACTTGGCAGTTGAACTTCCAGGCTGCATAGTCATGCCATTGAAGGGAAAATATCTGTACTTGAAATAATCACAGGCTTTCTCCTCTAATTCTAGGCTGCCCTGCCAATGTGTCAATAATACAAAGGACTCCCGTATTTTTCTTCCATCACAGTTAAAGTGCGCCTCCCCCTGCCTCTTGGCATCCACCTCCCCTCCCTGTCTGAACAGGAACCCAGCTGGGCTCTCATCTAAAGAGGGGTGGATGACTGATTACTTTTGTTAGGTTTTCATTGAAAATAACAACACAAAGATATTTTATATTTGCCTTGTGTTCAAAGTCGCAATATGGATGACTTAAGACATTTTGTTCTCAGAACAGAAGCTGCTACTGAAAAAACATACAAATTGTTTTACAGGAACATTAAGGCAATTGCTCTGAATTTTATGCACAAACATGTGTCAATATTTCTTGATTTATAAATAAATTGTGTGTCAATAAATTTATTGTAAGATGAATAAATGTATATATGCATATATGTACGTATATTCTTGTATATATTGTACATATGAGTATTCATATAAATAGTCAATATATGTATACATGTGCATTCATATATATATTCATGCATAATATATTCATACATATATATATGTATATCTTAAGTTGAACATGTATTTTTCTTTTGTGTTGTTTTTTGGCTCACACCCAACGATGCTCAGGGGTTACTCCTAGCTCTGCACTCAGGAATTACTCCTGGCAGTTCTTGGGAACCATATGGGATGCCAGAGATTGAACCTGATCAGCCATGTGCAAGGCAAATGCCCTAACCACTGTACTATCACTCCAGCCCCCTGAACATGTATTGATTATACCTGACCTGCTTAACATTAAAACTTATTTGGCCTAGCCTACGTTAAACATCCTCAGAATACTTATACTAAACTACTGTCAGACAAATCATTTAACACAACCCTATATTCTAAATATCCAATGTAATTTATTGACTATGGCATTAGAAATGAAAAACAGAATGGCTGTATGGGTTCTCGCCAATAATACACACAGCATCCCGGAACTGAAGAATGTTTGAAACTCTGAAAAAAATGAATGGATGGATGGTGGAATGTAAGTGACAGTATCAAGTCAAGTAGCTTTTGCTGTTCCTGTCGGGGTGAGAGTGGCAGTAGCTAGCTGTTTTGCCCTCATGACCACATGGCCAACTGAGATCTACATCACATTGTTGCTAACCAGCCTCACTATAGAGCACCCTTAGGTATATCACTAGTTTGGGAAAAGATCAAATCTCAAAATTCTGGAGGCTGGAGAGAAAGTACAACAGGTAAGATGCTTGTCTTACCTTGCAGATTGAATGATTGGTTCAATCCCTGGCACCACATATGGTCTCCCAATCACCACTAGGAAGGATCCTTAAGCAACAAGTCAGGAGTAAAGCCCTGACGACAGTAATGTATGCCCCCAACTGCCAAAAAATTCAAATCTCAAAATTTAAGTAAACTTTTTACTGAACATATAGAACTTTCACATAAGCACAAAGTTAAACACTTTAAGTTGAACCACGGATGACGGACTGCAATATTAATGCCATTATCAGAAATATAGAACAGGTTTAATCTAATGAAACAATTTTTATGAGTGAATACTACCTGAATATTTTAAGGAATAATTTTATGGAAAAAGTGAATTTTATTCCCTTGCTCTCAGCAACAATCTCTCGGGATTTCCCCCAAATTGATATTCTCAACCAAGTCTTTCATTTGTGTCATATACAGAATTCTCAACTTAACACCTAAAGCACCAAATTCCTTCTTCTTTCATGACTCTTTTCAATATTTACCCCTACCTAGATTCTTCATGTTCATACAATCATTATTTCACATGTCCAATCTTATCCGTATGCCTCGTCTATCTTTAATTTGCATTTAGTCTATTAAATTCCATATCCTGTTAGCTTTTTTCCTGTGTAATTGTACTTTATTTAGCAGTTAGCACTTTTTCCAGATACTATTCTAATTTTTTTCTTTTATATATATATTATTATTATTTTTTAGTGAAACACTATGAGGTAGAGATGTAGATTTACAAACTTTCGTCCTTGGCTTTCAGTTATATGATGATTGAGTACCCATCTCTCTACCGGTGCCCATTCTTCACCACCAATGATTCCAGCAGACCTCCCACCCCCACCCCACCCCCTAACCCTCCCCGACTCTGTGGCAAGGCATTCCCTTTTGCTCACTCTTTTCTTTAGAGTGTTGTAGTTTGCAATAGAGGTATTGAGTGGCCATTGTTTTCGGTCTATAGTCTACTTTCAGCACACATCTTGCATCCCGAGCAAGTCCTCCAAATATCCTTTACTTGGTGTTTCCTTCTCTAACTCAGCTAACTTTTCCCCCAGCATGTGCGTCCAGCTTCCAAGCCATGGAGTAGACCTCCTGGTACTTATCTCAACTATTCTTGGGTGTTCAACTCCCAATTTGTTACATTATATTCCTCAGATGAGTGCAGTTTTTCTATGTCTGTCCCTCTCTTTCTGACTCATTTCACTTAGCATGACACTATCCATGTAGTACGACTTGATGTAAATTTCATTACTTTCATCTTTTCTAACGGCTGCTTACACTCTCCCAAACATTTTCTATGAAGCTCATATCTCTCAAATACCAAAAGGAAACAAAACACCACAAGAAAAGAAAGTTACAGGCCGATATCTGTGATGAACACGGATGCAAAGATTCTCAATAAAATACTAGCAAATAGAATTCAACAACTCATCAAAAAGATCATACACCATGACCAAGTGGGATTCATCCTGGGGATACAAGGATGGTTTAACATTCATAAATCAATCAACAGAATCCATCATATCAACAAAAGAAAAGATAAAAACCATAGGATCATATCAATAGATGGAGAAAAAGCATTTGACAAGATTCAGCACCCGTTTATGATGAAAACCCTCGCCAAAATGGGTATAGAGGGGACTTTTCTCAATATAGTTAAAGCCATCTACAACAAGCCTACAGCACGCATCATCCTCAATTGGGAAAAACTGAGAGCTTTCCCTCTAAGATCAGGGACAAGACAAGGATGCCCACTCTCTCCACTGCTGTTCAATATAGTACTGGAAGTACTTGAAATAGAGGTTAGTTGAGAAAAAGATATTAAGAGCAGGAAAGGAAGAAATCAAGCTCTCACTATTCGCAGATGACATAATACTATACTTAGAGAACCCTAAAATCTCTACCAAGAAACTCCTAGAAACAATAGACTTGTATAGTAAAGTTGCAGGCTATAAAATCAACACCAAAAAGCCCATGGTTTTCCTATAAGCAAATAATGAGAGAGAAGAAATTGAGATAAAAAAACAATCCCGTTCACAATTGTGCCCCAGAAAATCAAGTACATAAGAATCAGATTAACTAAGGACATAAAAGATCTGTACAAAGAAAACTACAAAACGCTACTTCAGGAAGTAGAAGAGGACACGAAAAAATGGAAAGATATCCCCTGCTCACGTATCGGGAGAATTAACATTACCAAAATGGTAATACTATTCTAATTTTTTTATATGTAGGCTTCATTTAATTTTTCAACAACCCAGAAAAAACTATTATAATGCTTTTTTTTACTGATGAGGAAACTTAGGTGAAAAATGTTATGTAGTGTCATACAACAAATAATGGAAGAACTCATACCCAAGCTGATTATCCCAGAAACTACATTCTCAATCCCTCTACTATACTAAGTTTAAAATTATTTATACATATACTTATGTATAAACAGTTTATATATTGTTATTGTAAATAATACAATGACCATAATGTTTCTAAGTGACCCTTCCTTTATACTTAAGTTCTAAAAGCACACATGTGTACTTTGTCACCCTTCTACACTGGGTTTATAGGAACAGCTCATGTTTGATCATTTTCTTCAGCTAATCATTCTCAAAGATATGTTGCCAACTAGAGATAATGTGTACATCTTTTACCTATTAACTCCAAGTAATACAATGTCAATGACATGTATCATAAAGAAAATTGAGCTGAAATGAACTTGAAATGATGAAGGAGAGCTCAAGGTTGCAACAGGTAAAGTACGTGGTAGAGAAATGTAAAACTGGACCAAGAAAACATGAGCTCTTGCAACATGAGGGTTTTTTTTTCTTTATGTAACTATGGCAGAATAGTGCTAATCAAACTGTTAGTGGAAAAATCTCTGCAGGAAGTATGAGTGAAATTTTACTTCACTGGTATACTAACAAATTTTAATACACAAGAATCTCACATGTCAGGAAAGACAAATCTAGAATCCAAACTTCAATGTTTACCTACTGACACATGATTTGTCTAATTTCTATCCCATCTACTCTCACAAAACTTCACTTTTAACCCCACACTATGATGATTTTTATTTTCCAAGAACATTGTTCTCTTGCATACTTCTTCAGGAAAAAAACTATAAAACTATTTCCCTTCTTCATCTTATCTTTCTTAAAAAGAGGAAGATCCTTGCCCTGGTTATCTTTCTATACCAATTTCTATCATACCAAATAATAAGTGAGCCCTAAAACATATTGGAGACAAGGCCAGAGAGACAGTTATAGGACGTAAGGAACTCTACCTTGCTCCTGAGCACAAGGAAAAACCCTAAAGACTGGTAAGTGTGGCCCCAAATATCACATATATGTATATATATATATATTAAATAAAATATTCATTTGATCAAGTCACAATATAGTAATGCTTTTGCAGCATTATGTGAATAGAATATTATCTTTGATTTTTTACACTTTAATTGTATGAAGGGGAAGATGTCAAAAATCTTTGTTTCAGCTAGTTGTTCTTTTCCCTCAAATAATATGGAAATAACCATTATAAAAACTGCCACTGGAGACTCAGAGATGCTTTAATGGAATCTCAGGGTGAAGGAAAGAAGTTTTTATGCCAGCAACTAAATATTTTCCTATTCCAACTTTCCTAGCAGGAATTTTAATTCAGAAACCAATATCAACCTGAGTCGAGGAAAAACTGAGATGCTTAATGAAAATGGAAAGTGTAATCACCAGCTATTGTTACGGGCAATCAACATGTAAGATGGACTTTTACCAAATTTCAACCATCTGCAGGGCCATGAAGACTCACAACACTTATATCATCTGAGGGAACATTTTTCATTTTTTGCTTTTTCTGATGCTTAGAATTAGAGACTCGTGATTTACTACTGAGCACTTACAGGTATATTTGTTAACCATTTCTTGGGAAATTCAAAACAATTTATGAATTGAGATGAAATGAGAAATTTAAATTGCAAAAATAGATATGATCTTGGGGCTGGAGAGACAGCACAGCGGGTAGGGCATTTGCCTTGCACACGGCTGACCCGGGCTCGATTCTCAGCATCCCATATGGTCCCCTGAGCACCGCCAGGAGTAACTCCTGAGTGCAGAGCCAGGAGGAACCCCTGTGCATCGCCAGGTGTGACCCAAAAAGCAAAAATATAAATAAATAAATAAATAAATTATTTTTAAAAAAATAGATATGATCTTAGAAATGTGTGTTTGTATACACACATAAGTTTTAAAGTAGGGAAAATAATAATTCTGGGTTTCATAATGTGAAATATAAAATAGAAGCTGGAATATCCCTTTATTTCCACCTTATTTTCCACCTTATTTTTGACATTTTTAATCCAATTTAATTATCCTTTTTGTTTAGAAAAATACAAGAATTATTGTGTAAAATAATAAAATTCTAAACAAATACTATTAATTTTTATTAAATATATGTTTGTATATTCATTTTTACTATTTTGGGTCATAGATATTATAGAGAATGTAATACAGAAGAATAATTAAAGGACTCCAAGTTTAATATACTAGTATCTAACTTTCTGTGACTCTGAATAATTTATTTAACCCCCAAAGTTTCTGGTACTTCATGAATAAAATATTTGAAAAATAATTTGTCAACTATCTAGGTTTTTCATATCAATTAATAACATGGGAATTTGTCAAAATTTGTCACTTCAAAGAGAATTACTTGTGTCCAAGAACAGTTGTTTTCTTGCATTTTGTTTATTCCTCTAAGATGAAGAAGTTTATTAATTGATTCTATTAGGGCCTAACATATTTTTTTCATTGTTTTGGAAGATAATATATTACATTTCTCTGCTTAGGGTAGACATCTTGTTTTAATTTGTTTTGTTATCAAGAAGAGGATATAAATGATTAATTGGTAAATTCCAGGGAATCCAACAATAATTTTTTTTTATTAATTTCAGATCAACAGGGCAGAATGAATAAAAAACCTCTTACTAAGCTCCATGGAAATATCAGTTATTTGAAGCTATTACACAGAAGCACAAAAATTAATTAGAGTAACAAATAACATCATATAAGAATGGAGGCGGTCACAATCTCTCCCAGAACAGATTCCGAGTTTTTGAAAAACAGAACAGCTATAGACTCAAAAATAGAGCAAAATACAGTCACACATCATCAGTAGCAGAATGCAGAAGAGAAGACAATAGGCTTTTCTGTAGGAGGCAATATATAAAGTGGCAAATAAGTCAGAATATAACAAGACATAGAGCAAACAAAAATATTATCTATAGACTCCAAGGAGCAGTCCAAAGTTCCTCTTTTCCTCCTTCCTACTAGAAAGTAGGGTGAAAATCCTGAGATCTCTTTGATCAAGAAATTGACTGAAATTAGAATTAAAGTTTCTTTTGGAGTATAGAAGTTTAAAATTTCTTTGTTCTAGCTTTTGAAGAACTGCAGACTGTCAGCTAATGTCCATATCATTCACCCTGAAATGCATCCAATCATCAAGTTATTTCACAAGCTGTTGCCTATAACATCAAACTGCCAATCAAATGCCAATGAAGTAGATAGGACTTTGGGGGGAAAGATCCATTCAAATGCCAGCAGAGGAAATGCAGAACAATCATTTAGAATAAAGAACTTTATTCTAAAGTTTATTCAAAGAACTTTATTCCAAGACGCAGAGACTTTAAAACCCAGTGCAGTCTCCTGCCCCCGCGCCTGGCTGGACCGGCTGTCCTCACCGGGGCCCCTTGGAGGGGGGAGGGTTGAGTTTTCTCTCACCACCCCCCTCCCCGCCCTGAGCAGAGCCCCAGTAGCTGAGGACCTCCGGAGCCAGCTACGGCCATGCTGAGACCACTCTCCACACATCCGGACGGCCTCATTGCATGAAAGAACTGGCAGAGGAACCCAGGCATGCGGGTCCCGGGGCTGAGGTCTCCAAGCCTATTCGGATTGGGACTGGGCCTTCTCCACCCAGACCCATCTTCCAGTAGGTAGGCATCACACCCACCAGTTGCCAACAGCGCCAGGTTGATCCCATCAACGGCCAAGAAGCAGAGACTATAAAACCCAGCTCCTGGAAGTGCGAGGCCACATTCGCAGCCTTGCAACATCTTATTATCTTTCCTTTGGAGAACCTGGCAGGCTACAAAAAATAACCTGTCCACAGGGCAGAGTCTGGCAAACTTCTCGTGTCATACTCAATATGCCAAATACCAGTAACAATGATGGGTCTCATTCTTCTAATCCTGAAAGAGCATTGAAATGGCTCTTTTAAAATCTCAGGGCTAGGTAGAAGGAGACGTTACTGGTGCCCGCTCGAGACAATCGACGAACAACAGGATGATCGTGATCGTGATTGTGATTCTTTATTTTTAAAAGTGTTTGGATATCAAAGATATAGAAAAATAGGAAGAAAATCTAAAACAAAACAACAGAACAAAAATGACTACAGAAAAGGACTTAGACTAATAGATTAACAGCACTTGGTATCAGGGATTATTCTAAGAATTTTATATATATAGTAACTGAAGTATTTCTCACAACCACTTTACCAAGTATGCATTTTCAGTATCTTAATTTTACAAATCAGAAAAATGAGATTCATAAAGATTTAGTTACCCCATGGCCATAGCTATTAAGTCCAGCCATAATTGTGATAGGTGCACTCTTGGCACAGAATTTCCTCTCAATCAAATCTACCCATTCTAATTGCTTTCCTGGCCATGATAGAAAATATTGCATTAAAAATAGAAAACAATTTAAAAAACAATGCAACTTCAAAAAATATTTTGCTTAAAAATTATTTTATAGGTGTTAAAATGGTTTAGAGTAGGCCTAATTTTTTGTTGTTTTTAAATTTTTATTAGTGAAATACCATGAGGTACAGTTGTAGACTTACAAATTTTTGTGCTTGGGTTCGATTATACCATGATCAAATACCCATCCCTCCATCAGTGCCCATTTTCCATTACCATGGATCCCAGTATCCCTCCTACCCCCATCCCCCCCCCCCCCATCCCACCCTGCCTCTGTAGCAGGGCATTTCCTTTTGTTCTCTCTTTCCTTTTGGGTGTTCTGGTCTGCAAAAGAGGCATTAAGTGGCAATCATGTTCGGTGTATAGTCTACTTTCAACATTCATCTCCCATCCTGGGAGGATTCTCCCAACACCCTTTATTTGGTGGACCCTTCTCTATCTGAGCTGCCTTTTCCCCTGGCATGCCCAGCAAGCCTCTGAGCCATGGAGTAATCGTCCTGGTACTTACCTCGGCTATTCTTGGGTATTAATCTCCTATTTTGTTATGTTATGTCCCCCAGATTAATGCAATCTTTTTATGTCTATCCCTCTCTTTCTGACTCATTTCACTTAGCATGATACTTTCCAGGTAGTACCACTTGTATGTAAATTTCATGACTTCATCTTTTCTAACAGCTACATAGTACTCCATTG
The DNA here is from genome assembly GCF_029834395.1 of Sorex fumeus. Lineage (NCBI taxonomy): Eukaryota > Metazoa > Chordata > Mammalia > Eulipotyphla > Soricidae > Sorex > Sorex fumeus. The sequence goes on along the minus strand of NW_026606075.1, from coordinate 19,058,338 downwards.
TGTAGATATACTAAAGTTTCCTTAACCAGTCATCTGTTCTTGGGCACTCAAGTTTTTTTCAGATTCTGACTATTGTAAAGAGTGCTGCAATGAACAAACAAGTGCAGTTGTCACTTCAACTATACTTTTTTGCCTCTCTGGGATATATTCCCAGGAATGGTATTGCTGGGTCAAATGAAAGTTCAATTTCTAATGTTTTGAGAATCATCCATACTGTTTTCCAAAAGGGCTGAACCAGTCAGCATTTCCACCAGCAGTGAAGGAGGGTCCCTTTCTCGCCACATCCGCGCCAGCACCGATTGCTTTTGTTCTTTTGGATGTGGGCCAGTCTCTGTGGTGTGAAATGATATCTCATTGTTGTTTTGATCTGCATCTCCCTGATGATTAATGATGTAGAGCATTCTTTCATGTGCCTTTTTGCCATTCAGATTTCTTCTTTGAGAAAGTTCTGTTCATTTCGTTGCCCCATTTTTTATGGGGTTGGATGTTTTCTTTTTGTGGAGTTGAACCAGTACCTTATATATTCTTGATATCAACCCCTTGTCAGATGTGTATTCGGCGAATATCCTTTCCCATTCTGTATACTGTGTTTGTATTTTGGTCACCGTTTCTTTGGAGGTGCAGAAGCTTCATAGTTTAAGATAGTCCCATTTATCTATCTTTGTTTTCACTTGCTCTAGTAGGCCTAATTTTTGTTTATTTCTTTTGTTTAGTTTTTTTATTTTGATAAACAAAGTTACAGTTACACTGCCACCAACAATTTGCCAAAAACCTACCACCATTGTCCATCCATCACATCCAGAATGTCCCATTTACCACACCTCCACTTGGTAACTTCAGTTCTGTTTTCATTAGATATAATCTATTCTTTTTCTTTTTTTTATCTAAAGACTACATCCAAATGAGATCAAACAGCATTTTTCTTTCTCCATCTCACTTATTTCATTTAATATTATAACATCCAATTCTATTCAAATTAGAAAAAGGCAGGATCTAATATTTTTTTAGTCTTTACAAATATACAATATTTTCTTAAATCATTCATCTTTTGTTAGGCATCTGGGTTATTTACAAATCTCGGTTAGGGTGATATCTCACTTCATCTTGATTGGCATTCCCCTGTTCATCCATAGTGCTAAATTTTTTTTATATGTCTTTTGGCTATCTGTGTTTCTTTTCTAAGGAAGTGTCTGTTTAGCTCCTCTCCTCATTTTTAATGAGATATTTGAACTTTTGTTGTTGAGTTGTGAGTGCTTTATAGATCTTGAATATTAATCATTTGTAAGATTTTATCTTCTACCATTTAGTAGAGTGTCTCTTTATATTAGTCATGTTTCTTTTGCAGTGTAGGCATGTTTTTGTCTTATGTATTGTTATTTATTATTGTTTTTGTCCTCATTGCCAATGGAATCAAACCATTAAAAGAACCCTCAAGTCAATACCATGGAGAGTTATGCTTATGCCTTTCTCTATGCAATTTTGTGAAATTGCATCTTCGATCTATTTTAAATTAATTTTTGTGTGTGGTGTGAAAAAGGAGTCATGAAATTTACATACAAGTGGTACTACATGGAAAGTATCATGTTAAGCGAAATGACTCAGAAAGAAAGGGACAGACATAGAAAGATTGCATTCATATGGGGAACATAAAGTAACAAAATAGGAGACTAACACCCAAGAATAGCCAAGATAAGTACCAGGAGGATTACTCCATGGCTTTGAGGACAGCCGCACATGCTAGGGGAAAAGGCAGTTCAGATAGAGAAGGGAGCACCAAATAAAGGGTGTTGGGAGGTTCCTCTCAGGATCAGAAGTGTGTGATGAGAGTGGACTATAGTCCAAACAAGATTGCCACTCAAAGTCTCTTTTGCAAACCACAGAACTCAAAAGGAGAGAGATGCCCTGCCACAGTGGTAGGGTGGGATGGGGGGAAGGGGGATAGGAGGGACACTGGGGACTGGTGGTGGTGGAGAATGGGCACTGGTGGAGGCATGGATATTCGATCATTGTATAACTGAAACCCAAGCACAAAAATTTTTAAGTCTACATCTGTATCTCATGGTGTTTCACTATTAAAGAAAAGAAAAGAAAAGAAAAAGGAGTTTCTTTCCTTCCCCCTCCCTCCCTTCCTTCCTCCCCCCACACTTCCTTTTTCTTTTTCTTTTTTTCTTTCTTTCTTTTTTTCTTTTTCTTTATTTCTTCCTTACTTTCATTTTTCTCTCTTTCTCTTCCTTTCTATGACTAATAAATTTATTCAATACCATTTGCTGAAGAGGCTTTTCTTGCTCCAATTCATGTACCTATCTTTGTTGTCATACTTTAACTGTCCATAATTCTGAAAGCTTAGTTATGGAGTTTCATCTTTATATTATTGTCTGGGAACCTGATTTTATTTCAGCACAACATTCTTTTGATTGTCATAGCATTATAGTAGTTTAAACCCAGGAAATTCAAACAGTCTAATCTCTTTTCCTCAATATTGTTTTGAATTATAAAGTACAAATTTTATGGTCACATACAAATTTTAATAGTGTTTGTCCTATGTACTCTCAGAATGCCATGAGCATTACACCTGTATAACACTTTTGGATAGGAAGGTTATTTTAACAATGTTAGTGCTCTCAATCCATAAACATGGAATATTTTTCCATTTCCATAACGTCTTTCGCTTCCCGTTTAGTCAGTCTTGTAGGTTTATAATTCTAAAACTTCATCCATTTCTTTTAGGTTGTCCAGTTCAATGACAGTACATTATTTGCAGTAATCTCTTAGGAAATTTTGTGTTTGTTAGGTATCTATTGTAGCCTTCCATTTCTGATATGAATTATCAGTGTTTTCTTTTTTGGATGAGGGTTTGACCATTTTCATTATTCTTTTGATTTTTATGTTATTTATTTTTACTCTAATTTCTGTAATTTCCATATTTCTACTTATTTTGTTTGTTATTGTATCTAGCTTCTGAAGATGTGAGGTTAGATTATTTACTGAATGCTTTCTTTGCTTTCTTGTTAGAAACTCTTTAACGTCTCAGGACAAGGAGAGAGACATATAGAGACATATGCATTTGTATGTATAGATATAAATATGTATATATACATCTATATATACATATACATACCTATATATCTATATGTATAAACACTATTATCTAGGATGTGTGGAGTTTGACTCAGAAAAGACAATCTTCTAGTCAGTTGCCAGCACCAACAGATTAAAAAGCCATCACTGTGTTAACTCAAGCTTCCATTTCTTAGAAATGTGCTTTCCAGTTGAATGGGTGTGAAAACAGAGGTGGGTAGCTAGAAACTCGGGAGTATTGTATACCCTCTCCCATGTTTCCTAGGACCTTAGAGGTTTACAGCTGAAGGTTTTAATGGATTGTTGAAATCCGTAGAGCTATGGTACTTTGTGCTCCCCCAACAGATATCTCCACTGCTGTAACCACTTTTTTGTCTGTTTTGTTTTTTGGAGCCACATCTGGATGTGTGATGAGAGTAGACTATAGTCCTGGATGTGCTCAGGGATTATTCCTGGCTCTGAATTCAGGGCTCACTCCTGACAAGCCTGGGGGAACAAATGGGGTTCCAGGGATTGAACCCAATCAGCCACATGCAAGGTAAGCCCTTTACCCACTTTTCTATATCTATAGCACCCTATAGATATTTTTAATTCCATTCCGTGGTTCCTTTTCTGAAGGTAGGAGTGTTTGTGGTGGAACGCTGCTTATACTCAGTGACATTTTCTGCTGAAATTTAGAGTCTGTATTTGATTTAAGTTTGGGATTGAGTTTTTTTTTGTTATTGTTTTTTGTGGGGGGTTTTGGTGGTGGTTACCTTACTGTTGGGAGACTGCTAAATGGATTCCCCATAGTTGGCCATCAACAAAGAAACTGTTTTAGAAATTTAAAACTCAATGGTAAAAATAGAATAAATATATAGCACAGAGAAAAATACTGAAATATAGAAGGTATTTAGAAATAAAAAGATAAATACTGAAATTTAGTATTTATAATTAAGTAAAGGGACAATTTCATGTTTAGACAGATTAGCCCCAAATGAACATTTATTAAGCATTTTCCCATGTTTGTACAATGAAGGCTATAAATATGTCAAGATTTTGTCCTTGAAGAACTTACAGACACTCACAGATCTACCTCAGGGAGTGAACAAACAAATAAATCATGGAGCACACAATACTTGGCAACTCAGGCATACAAGAAAATTACCTAAATGAGCACACGTTCTCTTTCCATGAGATTGATAATGATGCCTCAGCACATAAAGAAAGCAAACTTCTCCCCACTCCACCCCTCATACTACACAGTTTACTATAAAACTTAGGCTTATCCTACTAAGCAAAATTAAAGGGGAAATTGTGTCAGCTGAGAACAGATATTTGAGGTCTCAAATACAGGGGGGGATGCTTTGTACATGGAGGTATGAAACAGCAAAGCTTTTGTTAGGAAAAGCTACTCAGAAAATTTCCTGTGAAGAAAGTGGGGACTTCCTCATCTTACCTCTGTTCTGTTTATTTCAAAATCTTTTATTCCTCTACTCAAACACTAACACACACAACCACCACAATGATGTGTCATCAGGATAAAGTCAGCTGTTGATCATCATGTGTGCAATTCATTTTCTTCCCTCTCCTAAAGGAAGAGAAAAATATCTAAAAGAGTAATAAACACAGGGAAATGAATAATGCCCATGTAGCAGACAAAGCTCTTAAAAACAGACAATGAAATCTTAGTTGATATAAGCATGAAGGGATTTATTGGAGCATAATGAATAGATTAAAGAATTTCTGAAAGACCCAAAAGTACAGAGGCTGAGTTTCCATGATTAAATCAAAACTCCTTGGAAGAACTAGCCTGGAAAAGAGGACATGCTTAACCCCAATATCATAAATAAATCTTATCCAGAGAGGAAGCTGCCCACACCCCCACCAATCTGAAAATCATGCTAATCCCTCCAAGCCTGACTTGAAACTATTGGTACTATCACCAAACTTTTCCAACTTGGTGCAACCAAGTGAATACTATTAAGATTCCTGTCTCTCGGATTACTTGTTTATGAACCAGGAATAATTTGGGCAAGTCTGGTCACAGAACAAAAGTTACACATTTTCTTCCCACAGGCAAATAAAAGGGTGGGACATAGAACATCTTGTGTTGTATTTCTGTTTGAGAAGATGGCATTGAATATGTGGGTGAGTATCAAAATGGAAAAGGGCTCAAATTCAAGACAGCAAGGAAAACAGAAGTCTGACCATATACTAGGGAGAGGGTATAGTGAGAAATAGTTGTCTAATTAATACAGTTTCAGTTTAAGATAAAAAGCATAATGAAAGGGGATATGGTGCCACCAGCAGGTGAACCTGTACTTGTGGGTTGAGTGTATCAGCAGCCTGATGGTGCCTTCAGACTTTCAGATACCCCAAAATTGCTGCTGTGCCTTTGGCCAGATCCCAACAACTTGGACCAAGTTTACCAAAAAATTAAATGGCCAGAAGTTAGGTATGTGGGAGCCACACCCACAAACCACCTCTGGCTCAGCTATATAAACTCTTTCATTGGCCTTCTTTCAGAGACCCATAAATCTCAAAAGAGATCAAAAGATACAGTTGGAGTCTGTAGCTCAGAGATAGGTGGGAATCCAAGACTGAGAGCTCCAGGCTCACTTGGATCAGGACTGGGCCTCCTCCCCCCACGTTCCCAGCTTTCAGTAGCTTGTCAGTCACACCCACAAACTGCCCCCAGTGCCAGGTAGTCTATTAGTGGCTAAAACCCAGAGACTATAAAATAGAGTTCCTGGAAGAGACCAAAGAATGTCCTGACCCTGAACCAAGGCCACTCTCCACATGCTCGGAGAAGCCTCACTCAAGAGAGACAAGCCTCACCCAAGACGGATGAACCTCACCAAAGAGTGGACAGGCAGGAAAACCCAGGTATGCGAGAACCCATAACTGAAATCTCAAAGCCTGCTTGGGTCAGGACTGGGCATCCTCCCCCAGGTTCCCAGTTTTCTAATAGATTGGCAGTCACATCCACAAACTGCCCCCCTGGCGCCATGTAATCTCATCAATGGCCAAGACCCAGAGACTATAAACTAAAGCTCCCGGAAGAGAATGACACAAAATGTCCTGGACATTATAGTCTATCCATAACAAACAATACAAAACAAATCGTCTAGCATTGCCTTTTCATCGGGTTTGAGTTGTGGTGAGACTGGTGTCAAAATATCAAATGTAGTCAAAGTAGAGAGAGAGTATGGGGGAAATTGTCTGCCACACAGGCAAAGGAAGGGCTGAAATGGGGGAGGGGGGAATAAATACTGGGGATTTTGGTGGTGGAAAATGTTCACTGGTGAGAGGATGGGTGTTCAATGATTGTATGACCGAAGCTCAAACATGAAAGCTCTGTAACTGTATCTCATGGTGAATCAAAAAACAAAAAAAAAGGGGGGATGGGGGGAGAAACATAAAATAATAAAATAAAATTAACATTCAGAATAGAATTAAAAAAGTAATGTGGAGTTCATGCCAAATTCAATCAGTTTAATTAATGGCTGAATAAATAGCAGTAGTCCTACATTATTAAAAAAAAACACATGATGAAAATGTATTAGTGATGTAGGCTTGAATTAGATTGTAAGCATATATGTACTCACTTAATTGCGCACTTATAAATGTTGTGTCAAATTTTATGTTTACCACTTAACCATTTTAACACAATTTATAAAAGAAGAACTCCCACGACCAAGTTGCTTAAAGATAAAGTAGTAGCCATTAGAGAAATATTCACTACAATTTCTGTTTGCCTAAATTGCCCTGGTAAATATATAGACATTTTAGAAAAACTGTGAAACATTTTATTTAAACCATCCAGTATAAGTGGAACACATAACATAAAAAGGTTGCTAGAGGAAAAAAATATATAGTTGTCTTTTTAAATGAGTGAAATATTTAATAGCCCATCTAATTAAGATATAATATCTAGATATCTTCTTTAGATACCTTCTTTCTATATAACTTAAATCCTTCTTGCTATATGTTAAAATATTTGCTTATTTCCTTCTCTGGCGGATATGCAGGTAGGCAAACTTCTGCATACTTCACCTATAGGCAAAAATCATCCTAGCTTTTTTTTTAATCTTACATGGAAGGCTGTGTTTTCTCCGATGAGTTAATTTGTTTTTCTGTCTTTTAAATTCCTTTCTATCTTCCCTGTAATTTCATCCTTAGGGTTTGTCTCAAGGTTGAGTCTTTTTGAAAAGTTTGACTCAATCATTTTCAATATTATCAACGCCCATTTCTGATTTACAAACAACACTGTTAGAAGTACTTGAGTTCACACTGAGTCACAATAAACGAATTACATCCTGAGAACATGGATGATGAAAGGAAATTTACACTGACGCCTCCAGGACATGTGAACACTAAGTCCAGCATGAACCAGGGTAAGCAGGGAAGAACAAACCGTGGGTGTAACCCAAGGACAATGAGGTGTGTTGAATTTCTCTGAGAGAAAAAAGTGGGAGCCAAACTGCAGCAATGGGGGAGCAAAGCTATGCTCCTGTGTCCTGGGTGTGTGTTTTGGGCGGAAGACTCTGTGTGTGGGGAGGAAAATGGGTCACTTCCCTAGGGTGATGGCATCTACACACAGCTGGGAACTGAAGGAGGAAGGATGAATGCGCTCCTCGCCTGGAAGATGACTTTATTCTTTGGACTACCCAGACTTTGCTGCATCCAGAGTGAAATATAGGTGCTGCTGTTGACAGTGTGGAGACTTGCCAGTTAAGGGATGGCTTCCATGGAATAAAAATACCAGAATAGCTTCATGTGTGCCCAGTACACTGTGGCCTACAAAGTTCTTCTACATTCTTGATCTAGTTTACATTACACACCAGCGTTGGCTGTTGGCAAGTTATGTGTGTATCACACCACTCCACTGTAAAGGAGGGACAGGTAGTATGACTCGACCAGGAAATGAGAGCAAGGTCCTTGCCCTCTTGACTCTGACTTTGGAAACTTTTGTTCTATGCTGCCTTTCCTCTTTCATGGTCAGATCAGGGTTCAGTAAGCCCTGTGTTGAAATGCTTCTTAATTAGCTGAAGATTTCCATTTTCCAAACCAGAGCCTTGCACAATGCAAGCTCCAGAAACACTAATAGAAGTTGGGAGTTAATATGACAAAATGAGAAGGAGAAAGAAGTTGTTTCCATTGGCATGTAGCATAGCAGCTGGTAGACTCCCCAAATAACTGATTGCCTTCGGAAAACTTTGTTTACTCTGGTTCTGAATGGTTTGGACCATTGTTATATTACTATTTGATACACAGTGAATAGAAAGGCAATTTCTGTAAATGTTCTCTTTAATAATATGAAAGAATATATTCAAAGAATTATTAATTTCATTTTTATTCATAATACCCTAAAACCAAACATTATCCCAAACTGAGTAAGCTGTGTACATTGAATTGTTCATGACTCAAATAAGAAATGAATACTGTATTGAAACCAAATCAAAAATTCGTGTTTTTTTCCCCAGAAGAAAGGTCTCCTTCTTCCCACCCTCAGAGTTTCCACACAGATTAGAGAGTAGTCTATTTTATTTTAACAAAGCTTTTGGCAGAATATTAACCAGTCACAATTGTGGCCTCTGAACATCAGCAGCAAAGAAACTAATTATGTTTCTCTGAGAAATAGTTTGTTCAACAAATGAGAAGAAATAGAAAACTATAGTTGTGTCAAACTTAGTAAGTTAGTAAATTCAACTATCCCAATTATGATGTGAAATTTCTCATAAATCAGCCACCATCAAGTCACATTGCACAATATTAGCTTTTGTTTTTGCCATATTTTGTGGTAGTCCCTGATATAAATTAATAGCTTAGTGTTTTCAGTTATTTATTAATCATTTGCTGCTATGACGGGAACCTGAGAACAATATGCCTGTATATTTCCATCAGCCCCTATGAAACCACCACTAAAAGGCACAGCAAATACATCCAGTCTTCTCACCACAGGACAGTGACAAAGGTGACCAAAGCAATAGTTAAGCATCTTAGATCAACCATTGTGATTCAAGTACAAACATAATAGAAAAATCAATCTACAGACAACAAGATATTTAATGTAAAAAAGTGCATAATACAGAATTTTGTATTTGGCTTCATTAGGATGTCATTTTAACCAATGGTTTTTACTGACCCTAGGTAGATAACTTTGTTTAAAGATATCCCTTATTCTATAATTTTTTATGTAGCTTGATAGCTAAAAGCTTAAAATATCTGTCCTGGGGTGACATATATGACAGTTTGTGGGAACTTTTCTTAATTTATGTCTGGAGAATGCTCAGGACTATTTTCTAAGTTCCTCAGATACAGTTCCTGCACTCTGCATGAGGTGATTCATTTATTTTAGTGTATGCAATGACTTTATTTACAGCTGGTGCAAATAAGTTCTGATAGCATATATTAACCTTGTAGAAATCATACATTTTATTCAGTGACAAACTGCTACTTGACCACCTTTGTGCAAACCCCAAGGGAGATTGGGCAACAGATGATTCACCCCACACTGATGGCTTTCCAACAGAAAACAAGCTTTCATAAATCTAGTAAATGCAGGCTCTGTGTCCTTATCTAAATCAGCAGCCTCCTAATCTGGTACTGCACCCTATGAAGTAATTCACACAGTGTGTATACTCACAGCAAAAGTTCTTAGAGCCTCCAGGAAATCAATTCACTGTGTCCAGAGCTCCCACCAAGACCCTCTTCACTGATTTCACTGCATCTCTGCCCTAGCCTAGAATGACCACTCTCTGTGGGACTTGTGATGGAAAGCAGAGTTCCTGTGATAAAGATGCCACATGATTTGTGTTAACTGAAAAGAGTAGAGAGAGCAACTGACATTGAGCCAAAATAACATGGTAGAAATTCCCTGAGGTTCTTAAACTGAACATGCTATTTCCATCCTATGAGAAATAAAGTCAAGAAAGTGACAAATTTGATTTCTGCTTCATGACACAAAATGTACAACTTAAGGCTTTATCTAAAAGGAATAGTAAAAGGCCCTCCCGTTGATCGTCGATTTGCTCGAGCGAGCCCAGTAACGTCTCCATTGGAGACTTTATTGTTACTGTGTCTGGCATACCGAATACTCTCGGTAGCTTGCCGGGCTCTCCGAGAGGGGCGGAGGAATCGAACTCGGGTCGGCCATGTTGGCTGCGTGCAAGGCAGACGCCCTACCCGCTGTGCTATAGGCAGCGCGTCAGTCTCTAAAAGGAATATAAAGACAAATTAAATATCAGAGAAGTTATATTCTATGCATGAAGAACCAAATAGGCCAACAGAAGCTGAAGTAATTAATGCCGACTCACTGAAGAATAATTAGTTTTCTATTGCTGTAGTAAGACATAAATTGCAAACTTAGAACCTGAGTATGGTTCATGGGGGAAAATACATTCCTTGAATATGCAAAGGGCCTGGGTTCAATCACTGGCACTGCACTTCTCTCGTCAGCATTGGTAGGTGTAACCCTGATAGCTCCTACAACAGAACAATGAAAAGTACCCTGTGCACAGAAAGCAAGAGAAGCTGTTCTTGCTCTTGTCACATAAAGAAAAGGAAGGAAGGAAGGAAGGAAGGAAGGAAGGAAGGAAGGAGGGAGGGAGGGAGGGAGGGAGGGAGGGAGGGAGGGAGGGAGGAAGGAAGGAAGGAAGGAAGGAAGGAAGGAAGGAAGGAAGGAAGGAAGGAAGGAAGGAAGGAGAATGGAGGGAGGGAGGGAGGGAGGGAGGGAGGGAGGAGAATGGAGGGAGGGAGGGAGGGAGGGAGGGAGGGAGGAAGGAAGGGAGTGAAGGAAGGATGTTTTAGTATAGTTTTATAAATGGTTCTATGTAGGGTTTCAGAGACCTGGGTCCTACAAAAACAGGACAAGAACGCTATTCGGGTATCCCAAAGAGGAATCAAAAGAGATATGTTTGGAGTATCACGCTTCACTCAAGTGAGAGAAAGAATCCGGAGTTCTGACCTCCATCTATGATCAAGAATCAGGGACACTGTCTTGTTTGACAAGGCGTCAAAAATCAGATGGTCCGGACACGTAATGCAATTAAGAGATGACCGCTGGACTAGAGCTGTTACTGACTGGATTTCACAGGACGTCAAAAGGACATATGGCAGCCCACCTACGAGATGGTCAGACTTCTTCGTCAAAACCCTGAACAAACGGTTTGAGACTCTTTATGTTCCTGGAGCAAGCAGATGTCATTGGGCTACACTAGCACGCGACAGGGATGAATGGAGACATTACTGGCGCCCGCTCTAGCAACTCGATGATCAACAGGATGACAAGTGATACAAGTGTAGGATTTCATTCCTCTGATGATTCTTTAAAAGATTCAATTTCCTTGACTTTTCTACTTTAGAGGCTATTGACATTGTTTACTCATTGTCCCCTTTATTCATCCTCAAAGGAAGCAGCATAGTATAAAATACTATGAAGATCTATATCTATATCCATGGATATATGAAAATAGCTATATCCATGAATATAGATATTCATAATACAGAATACCTTGTAGAGAATATCAAGTATTCTTTTCTCTGTGCAACAGTTTCACATCACCTTCTTAGAGTCTGGCACTTTTGCTCACTCTTACAAAAACATTTATGACTAGAGTGAATTATATTTGATTTGAAAATCTTAAGTAATTTTGTTAAAATCCTTAACAAAATATACAAATTTCTTTTACTATGTAAGGTAGTATTTTCACAGACTTGAGAGAATTAGGACATGGCTTTTGGAAAGTGGAAGTCAGGACATTATTCTACCAACACAAATAACCATGAAAATCTAATAAATTATGTGTCAATATTGGGCTGGAGTGATAGCACAGCAGGTAGGGTGTTTGCCTTGCAAGCGGCCAATATGGCCAACCGGAGTTCGATTCCTCTGCCCGTCTCGGAGAGCCCAGCAAGCTACCGAGAGTATCTCACCCACACAGCTCCTCGTGACGTATTCGATAAGCCAAACACAGTAACAAGTCTCACAATGGAGACGTTACTGGGCCCATTCGAGCAAATCAATGAACAATGGGAGGACAATGACAGTGACAGGGATGTGTTAATTTTATTAAGAGGTATTTAATGATTGTAAGTTTCCAAATACTAAGATAGACAAACATGAAAATACAAATAGTAAGACTTGACTTCTTCATAATCAATTGAAAAAATTTTTTTCTTTAGTTTTTGTTTCTGAGCCACAATTCAAGACTTATTACTGGTTCGGTGCTCAAGGATCACTTCTGGCAGGATTCATGGGACCATATGTAGTGCTGGGGATCTAACCCAGTTCAGATACAGGCAATGCAAGCATAAACCCTCTGTACTATCGCTCCATCTCAATTTTAGAAACATTTTTAAATGTAGTTCAGAATCAAGAAGACCATTTGGGATACTTTAGCAAGAAAAAAGTTAATAATGAAATTATGCCAGTTCATGATACAGAGAGCTCATATTTATTCCAATTTTTTTAAATTCCCAAATAAAAGTAATGGGATGAACAAGCCAAAATAAAACATGGGTCAAATATTTAGTAAAACATACAATTATGTGTACATATAATAAAATGCTATTTTATTTCTCAGATTAGCAGGATTTAAAAGATTTGCAAGCTCATGAAGATTTCAGCTTCATAAACTAATTATTGTGCAGTGGCTGTACCTTCTAATGTTAACACATTTGAGAATAGAATTTCAGCATAGTATATGAGGTACAGGAGATGCGAGCATTTATTTTGTAGTAATGTATGCTATATACTATATTTTGTTCACTATATTTAAATCATCAGTAGATTATATTTTATTCATTATATTTTGATTATTTTATAGCATAAGTATATATACAGGTCCTAGCAGGAGAAATATATACTATACATAGGAAACATATATCTGTATACACACATACTTATAGATATGTCAGAATATTTAGAATATTATAACAAAATATCATGGGCTTTGTGACTTATAAACAGTATGAACAGTAAAATTTACTTCTTACAAAGTATGGGATCAGGATATCAGAATGGCCAATTGAAGGTCTACTTCTTATTACTGAATTCTTGTGTATCCTCATAAGGTAGAATAGGCTAGAAATTCTCTGGGGTCTCTTTTTAAAGTATTCTAATCCCATTCGTGAAGGGTTTATGCACTCTTATGATTTAAGGGTCTCCAAAGGGTCCAATTTACAAATAGCATCATACCACCTTTGGGGTTTAGGATTCAGTATGTGAATTTGGATGGACACAAACACTCAGTCCATACCATAAATCCAGAAGAACCATTTCTTCAAACTATCATTTTTCCCTCCATCTGCCAATTTCTTAAGACCATCCTAGCAAAAAATTGGCTTTTTCAAGACATTTGGAAATCTGCTTATTGCCTATGTTTTCTACTCAGAGTTGGCTTTGACTGTTAAATACATTATGCTCAAAACCCTCTGGATATTCTCATTACATCATACATTGTGTAAGAGAAGACTTAAGCGTCCTTTAGAATTTTTATAAGTATATATTTCCCTCTCTCATAAGGAAATAGAAACATCACTGGAGTAAAAATTTCTAACATGAAATATTCTAGATTTATAAACATAGTGAAGCTGCATTTCAAAAACTTCTACAAATGTGGTCAAACTAATTCATAGCAAATTTTATTAAAGAAGAGACAATAAAAATTTTATCTTATCCCATAAGACCCCTGCAAGTGTACTTTCTTATAGTTTTCACGTGTGAATTTTTTTTGGTTTACTAAAATGGATTTTCACAATCAATATCATCAAGTAAAGTCAAAATAAAATCAGATAACCTCAAATTTTGAATAACCAAGTTCTCTTTATATGTAATGTAATCATTTACAAATCATTAACAACTTTATTTATTTATTTTGGTTTGGGTGGGACCACAGTTGGCAGTGCTCAGGGCTTCCTCACAGCTCTGTATTCAGGGATCGCTCCTGGCAGCGCTTCAGGAATAAAACCTGGGTCAGGTACATACAAGACAAGCAACCTGCTTCCTGTACTGTAGCTCTGACCCAACAAAATTGTTTTAATTTAACTTTATTTTCTGCAAAGTTATACCTGTCATTTTATGGGCACTTGTCATCAGCATCCATGTATGATCACCTTGGTTCAGAGTGTTCTAAAAGAAATAAAACTGTATAAGATCAACTTAAAGCAGATTGTATTTGAGTTAGAGGGATTGCTGGAATTAATGTGAATGAGCTATCATTTACCTTTTTTCTCCTCTTGGACATGAAACAAAAGAAATGGGAAATACAAAGAGACACCCAGAAATTCAATACTTGGAAAATTTAGAAAATAGATTTAAAATAATCTCCAAAATACATGAGGCACCATAAAATGCCATTACCAGCAAGAACCCACACAAAATACAAAAGAAAGAAGCAAAAAGATTTACAAGATGATCTGAGAGCAATAGAGTTCAGAAAAATATGCCCATCACAGTGAGAGTTTCATTGAGAGTAGACAAGTGATGTAAGCACCAAGGACGAGGAACCTATTATCAGCCCTGACAACAAGGCTTTCATGGACAATTACAACCTGCAAAGAAGGAAGGATACATTAAAAAATGCATAATTATGCCATATTGGAAGCACAAGTTTGTCTCCGAAGAAGTAGAATAGGAGAGAGCTAGCAGAGAACTCTTCATATGGGAGCTTAAAAGCCTACTGCTGTATTTCCTGTAGAGGAACTTACTGTAAAAAACTGTCCAGAAAAATCCTAACTTTTCACTATTGACACGAAGAATTGACACAGAATTGATAACAATATTATGTAAGAAAACATGAAAATAGCAATACAAACTCCAACCTAAAAGGAATCATAAAGCAAATAAAAATTATTGATATATATTGTAGCACTGTTCTCCTATTGTACATCGATTTGCTCAAGCAGGCACAGTAATGTCTTCATTGTGAGATTTGTTGTTACTTTTTTTTTTGCATATTGAATACCCCATGGGGAGCTTGCCAGTCTCTGCCGAGCAGGTGGGATACTCTAGGTAGCTTTTCCAGGCTTTGAATAGGGCCTGTCCCCAGTGATGCTGGGACCAGAGGTGTGGTCTGAGGCTATGGTACATTGGGCATAGGAAACAAATGTGTGGTGGTTACAGAATATGTTTATAAAGTTGCAATTAGCCTGTTTTGTGACAAATTTTAACTTACAGAAATGAGTTCACTGCCCATGAGGAGAAAATTCACATAGCAGCCCCTCTTTTGAAGATTCAATATTTTTAACAGTTTTCTAAAATATGAAAGCATGCCTATTTATATAATTTGTTCTTTGTTAAGTAGGGGACATCATCTTTAAATCATTTTTTGTTCTTTATCCAACTAGCACATAACTATAACATGTTACTTTGGGTGCCAATTAGAAAGGTGACAAAAATTAAACTGCAAGCACTGAAGTTATATCGTGTTTTTCAACGATGATTACTCAAAATAGAAAAATTAATTTCTATTAATTAATTTTTGTTTATTGTTAAGTAGAAAACATGGTTTTAGTGTTCTTTCACACATCTGTATTAGAAATACATTCTAGATATTTAGAGACACAAAAATTCCAAATCACCATATTCAGACAACCAAACTTTACATTCATGCACTCCAATTCTGAGTTTACTGTATTCTCTGATTTTTGCTGCATGAACCTCACACTATATACAAGAGAACTATTTTGTGGCTGGTTTTAAGTCTTACCTCAGGGAGAGAATCTCAGAAAGTTAATTTTTCACCTTTACTTAGAGCAATAAAAAGTTTGAAGTGAATAAACTAATAGTAAGTCTCTGAAGATTTGAAAGGAAGTCTACTTGAAGATTTGTTGAGACTCTGGGATATGAAATCAGGGATTGAAGTCTTAGTATCATGCACAGATGAAGATATCCAGCAGTGAGGAAGAATAAAAACATTAAGATACCCTACTGAATTGGAGAAAATATTTGCACACATCAAATAAAAAAGCTAATATCCAAGATATGTTAAGTGCTCACAAAGCTTAACTATATAAAATGTTTTCTCATTTAAAAAAAGAAAGAAGATGAATAGACACTTCTTAGAAGAAGGATGATCAGTAGACATATGTAAATGTCTTCATTACTTATTATTACAGAAATCAAAGTAACAATGAAATTTTATCATATACCAGTAAAAATAGTATATATCAAGAAGACTTGTAATAATCAATATTGCCAGGGATCTTGTGAGAAAGGAACCCTCATTCACTGTTGGTAAGAATGTCATCTGTTTTTTGGTTTGTTTGCTTTGTTTTAAGGCCACACCTGGCAGCGCTCAGGGCTGATCCTGGCACTGCATTCAGTAATCACTGTTGGCAGTGCTTGGGGGATCATATGGGATACAGGTATTGAACCCAGGTTGGCTACGTGTAAAGCAGTGCCCTAACTACTATACAATCTCTCAGCTTCACAATGTCATCTGTTTATGGAAAACAATATGGCTATTCATCAAAAGAAGTAAAAGTAGAACTCTCATATGACCCAATGATTACACTTCTTGACATCTACCTCCCAAACATGAAAACATTAATTCAAAAGATGTATACACAACTATGTTCATTGCAGTGCTTAGTCCAATAGTGAGGATATAGAAACCTAAATGTTCAATGACAGAAGATGAAAGGATAGAGAAGTCGTGGTACTTACACATAACGAATTACTGTGTAGCTGTAATAACATATTAAATCATGTAATTTGCTGCAATGTGAATGTAACTGTAGGGTATTGTGCTAAATGAAATAAGTCAGAGAAAGAAAAGCAAATAGCAAATGATCTCAGTCATCCATGGACTATAAAGAGACAAACAATGACTAACAGTTGGTCTTGAGTTACAAAGCATATCTCCAAGAATAGGATGAATGAAAGTAGAACTAGACATAGGGACAGTAGTATAGAGTCTTGCACACTTTGGTGGAAATGGAATATATTAACTTTATACATAAATACCATAAAATTTACCAATACTATAACTTTTACCTAAACTATAAAGAAAATAATAAAAGTATAAAATTATATTATCAGTAAATATTACACAAACTATATACCTATATACATATGTATATAAAACAGAATATAAATGTATATAAAACAGAAAGAGATCTTCAAATCCCCAGTTAATAGACACAGAATCACCACAAAACAAACTGAACTTCCACCAATGTCCACAACAAATACTGAGAAACATTGAAACTGAACAGTCTTGAAGGCTTTCACGAGTTCCCCTCTACCCAGACCCTACATTATACACAAGAACTTACAAGCCACTTGCTGGTCACAACTGGATTTCAGATCATTATAAGAATGTCATTCTACTCTCTTTATATCTACTCCATTCTCTGTATATTTTCACTGGAAAGCACTGCTCTCCCTTCAGAGTACTATTTTCTGAGGAAAACCAAAACCGAAGATGCTTGATAAGTTTTCATCCTTGAAAAGGAAGGTGGGAAACATACTTACTACAGAGAAAAAATAATTTCAACTACGACTAAGTAGAAAATAAAGGCAAAATTGGCAGTCCTTACCTACACATAACTGTTATTATAAAAAAGAAAACTAGGAAAGTGTTTTTTAAGAGTTCAGCTTTTTAAAATGTTCCAGGAGAGCACTTTAAAAAATATATTTTAATGTAGAAAAAACGCCAAACTCTTTTTACAATTCTAGAATTAAAATGTATTAGATAATAACAAAGCTCAAATATTAAATTCAATAAGTATAAAATCATTTTACATGAAAATTGTTGTATCTTATCCTAGGGTTATTAACTCCTTGTCTCAGAATTTATTAAGAGCAGGGCTGGAGCAATAGTACAGCAGGTAGGGCGTTTGCCTTGCACGTGGCCAACCCGGTTCAATTCCCAGCATTCCATATGGTCCCCTGAGGACCGCCAGGAGTAATTCCTGAGTGCAAAGCCTGGAGTAACCCCAGTTCAGCACCAGGTGTGACCCAAAAATTAAAAAAAAGAATTTATTAAGAGGAAATCACTTTTTCCAGAGAGAATTTGGGTGTTGGGCCATATCCAGTGCTGAGTAACTGCTGTGGCTGGGGATTCAAGGCAGGGCTGGCTGCATACAAGGCAAGTGCCTTACCTCTTGGATAATCTGTCCAGCTCTATAGGAGAGCATTTTTACACAACAAGAGCAAAAGTTCTAACCTCAAGACAGTCTGTTTTTAATCATAAAAATAAAGTAAAAATAGTTCTAGTGCATAAAAATTTACTAACTTTACAGTTGTTATCATTCAGATTGGGCTTAGTGAAGGGAAAGCTCAAGAAATCCATCATGACTAGGCCTATAACTTCTGTTCTTTGGCTAGAATACACTGCCACCAATGAAGGGTTTATCACAGCATTAGCTCACATTTGCAATACTGATTTATACATTGCACTGCTATCCCTTTAAACAGTGTGGATCCAAATAGGATACTCCTCGAACTTTATTTCTAGTTATGATTTTTAATTTGGTGTTATTCCCAGCATATAATATACTAGAAATAGCTTATTATACATTATGAATATTCTGCAATTTTATTGTCTGGGTCCTTGAAAAAATATGACAATTGGAACTATGTTGATCAGTTGTGTATCAAAAATGACAGCAAATGTTGTCCTATTATGTACTATTCAACTTTAAGGTATTTTCCAGTTTGATTCTCTAAGAAATTGTATTATGCATGCAAGCTTTTCTACTTTTGAAGTGTATGTGAGTGTGTGTGTGTGTGTGTGTGTGTGTGTGTGTGTGTGTGTGTGATGTTAATGATGAGATTTGGAGCCTTGCACAAGCTTCCATTGAGATACTCTAAGAAATTTTATGAAGAGCTTCAAGTTTTCTTCTTTTGCAATGATATAATTGTGTATACACACTGGTAGGTGTGTATGGTTTTCACACATGCATGTGTGTACTAGCGTGTGTTTGTGTATGCATGTGCATATGCATGTGTGTGCATGTTTGTGTATGAGAGAGAGTGAGAGAGAGAGAGAGAGAGAGTGTGTGTGTGTGTGTGTGTGTGTGTGTGTGTGGTACTGGGGATTAAATCTATGACTTCCCACAAGCAACGCAAGTCCTCCTCTCCTGAGCTCTATCTCCAGCATATCTAGTGTAGAGAGGGCAGTTATTGAGATACAAGGCCAGTTCAGTTATCTAACAACACCCATGCACCCTTTTATAACCACTATAGTTTTAAATGTTTAAATTGAATTTTACTATTGAAATTGTTCCTCAACAACTTGTGACTAAGAGAATTGCTTTGGTATTGGCATTCTAGGGTTGCTATATCAAATTCCATAGAATAGGTAACTTAACGGAAACTTATTTTTCTGCCTGGAGTTCATAAGATCAAGATGGTGTTCTCCATTAGAGACTTCTTATGCCTTTTTCTTTGACTTGAGGCCACCTACCTATCTGTTTTCACTTGGTCTTCTTTGCATTGGAAAATCTTTGGTATATCTTCCTTGCCTTATTATGGTACCAGTCCTTTCAACTGTGGCTACATCCTTATGAGTTCATTCAACTTAATTAAGTATTGAAAAGCCTACCTTTAAATACAGTCATACTGAGGATTATGGTTTAACACATGAATTTGGGCAGCACATAATTATGTCCGTTAATAGCTCACAACCTTAAGTAAATAAGGAAGATGCATCTTAGTAAAGATAAAAACATTTTGTATTTCTCCCTTGAATATTAAAAATTGTCTTATATGTATTTTAACCCCTGGCATAGATTGTCATGTCATGTATCTATCTGAGTAAAATTATGATGAGCACAAATGTTTTTGCTGCCTGGATAAGTCTAGAACTGACTTTATTATCCCTTTTCAGGCTAGAGATTAGTCAAATAATTATATCAAGTGCTTCAAATGATCAATATTTGTAGTTATAGTCACTTCAAGTGGTAACTTATTTGATCAAAAAAATACAGCCTTACACTGGTGTTGTTATACAATAGTTTCTAAATTAAGCCGATTGGTTGTAAACCAATATGACTTCAATAAAAATTCAATTAGAAAATAAAATATGGCCATGTCAAGCAAACATTAGTATTATCCAGGTTAGAGACTATAGCAGCTTTGGTCTCATATAGGGAGGGAAGAAATTCTCAAGTTAGATCCTGCTGGTGGCCTAGACCAACAAAGAATATTAAATTATAATAGTGTCATAGCTTTACTATTCCAATATGTAGTCCTTTAGTTATAATGAGACTGATCATGTTTAATTGAAATTGCATTTCTTAAAATGCTAGAATAATTTAAAGGGTAGGGACAGAGAAAAGCACAAAGAAAAGACTACAATCATTTGGCATTCCCCGCAAAATTAAGAGAAAGCGCCAGTTTAAAGTAATTTTATGTGAATTTAAAAAGAAAAATGTAAACTCTAAATTATTTCCACCCTTATCAAAATATAATGGGAGGGCCATAAAAATAATGTAACATCTGAGAACACCTGATAAGTATATGGTCACAAGTACTCACTAGTGTCCACAAATGCCACTCATAGTCTTGGCAGCTCCATTGTTTGAGCCTGGAAATTCTGTTATCTGTGATCCAGTGCCACTGTAGTCACAAAGTGGCATGAGCCTTGAAACGACCACAACTGAAAACATATATGAACACCATGGCTAAGAAGCACAACCCCGATAAATACAATTCTTGTACTACTGTTACCTCTGGCAAGAACTACAACCGTAACGCCTGTGTTTCAACTAAAGAGTAAAATCCCCAGTGAGAACATGCACCAGAGTCACAACTAAAATAGAACAAACCTCAGTGAGCACCACTACTGAGAGTAGGAGCACTGCAACTTGATGAGCAACTCCCAGCAATCACCTCAGCTCAAAACCTGTGTGAGCACCACCACGAGGTATGCATTTGACCCCCCACAACACATGCTGTGTCACAGCAGCATCAGCAACAGTAATGAAGGGAGGGAGTAAATATTGTAGAAATAGTACACAGTGCACAAACCCGACCGGAAAAAATAAGCATATATATATATATATTAAATCCAATGCAAGACTTCATTAGGAAAAAAATTTCATTTAATATATATGTATATATATACATATATATTAAATCCAATGCAAGACTTCATTAGGAAAAAAATTTCATTATGAAGAAGTTTGTTCTCCCTAAACAACACGGCTATTGTTGATCACTCTTCAGCTTGACTCCCTCCTTCATCTTCTGAATCAGAAAAGAACCACACAAGACTGTAAGTACAGAAAAAAATCATGCAAACTAGTGGGCTAAATGTTGATTTGGGTAATTAGTCATCCCTGAGAGTTCTCAGTGGGAATTGCTTTGATTTTTGACTTTTAGAAAGTTGTTCTACCAAAGGATTATTATGGTAATTGAAATTAGGAATGGAATTATGGTCGAATCCTAAATAACATGATGTAGATGCGAAAACTGCTATTTAGTTGTTACACTGAACAATTTTGAACAATGGAAGAGACAGGGTATACTTGGGAAAGCTCTAATTTTAATTTTGGGATTGCCACTTTGTTAGCCTTTCACTGCTTCCTTAACGGAAATGCAAGGTCTTTGAGAACTTGCTCAAGGCCTATAGTCAAGTAGAAAATTATGAGCTTCACTTCCTAAAAAGAAGACATTAATTTTTTTCTCCTTTGAGGGTGGTGCAGGCTTCACATTTACAAGTCTTAGAATATCTTCTACAGAATGAGAGATTCTCTATGACACTTCACTTGTAAGAGCTAAGTATTTTAGGAACAATCTCTCTCTTTACAAGTGCTTATACCTCTAATTTTTTCTGACAAATAAAGGAATAGGTAGAATCTTATTTTATTTAAAGCTGCAATTTATAGGCATAATGAAGATCAGGGCTAAAGTTCAATTGTCATAAAGCATAATCGTGACAGCTAATTTGTTCTTATCTGCATTTACTAAGATATTAGCAGACAATTGAATGAATGAATATCAATGCAAAGTCTTGTTAAATGTCTTCATTAGATAATGAGGAATATTATTATGGTAATTAAATTAAGAGTCACAAAGAATCAAATTAGGACAAGGAATCAGAATCCCAAGTAGAAAATAATAGTTTATCAAAAGAAGACCAAAGCCTCCAACTTCTGAGAGAGAAGCAAAATGAGGTATGCTATTTTATCAAATGCATTTTATGTTATAGTATTGTCACTATTGCTATAAAAGTGATCTATAAGATATATATTTTTTTCAATATATTTTCAGTTCACACACTGTGAGTAGGCTTTCCAAGTCATTTTATGAGATAGAAATGTAGAAATCAGACACATATGTCAACACATGCATTTAAAAAATTTTTGAATAACCATGCTGAGACCACTCTCCACACACATGAAGGTACTGGCAGAGGAACAAAGGCAAGCAGGTCCCAGGGCTGAGATCTCCAAGCCTACTCGGATCGGGGCTGAGCATCCTCCACCCAGATCCTCCAAATTCCAGTAGGCGGGGGTCACACCCACCAACTGGTCCCCTGGCGCCGTGTAATCCCATCAACAGCCAAGACTTAGAGACTATAAAACCCAGCTCCCGGAAGTGACATCTTATCATCTCATTCCTACTTTGGACAAACTGGCAGGCTACCGAATGTAACCTGCCCACACGGCAGAGTCTGGCAAACTCCCCGTGGCGTACCCAATATGCCAAATACCAGTAACAATGAAGGGTCTCATTCTCCTAACTCTGAAAGAGCCTTGAATATGGCACTTTTTTAAAAAATCTCAGGGCTAGGACAAAGGAGACGTTACTGGGGCCTGCTCGAGGCAATCGATGAATAACTATAAGAAATCATATATGTGCTTTGCTCTACAAACTAGAAATAGACAAGAGGATTAATGGCTAGAGAACTTTAATTCTTAATTTTGTTATCAACTGAATAATTGAATAATTATTGGATTATAATTGAAGTATTAAATAATTTCAATTTTATCTACAATCAAGATTTTATTTTTATTTATTTTAATTTTTTTTTGTTTTTTTGGTCACACCCGGCGATGCACAGGGATTACTCCTGGCTCATGCACTCAGGAATTACTCCTGGTGGTGCTCGGGGTATCATGTGAGATGCTGGGAATCGAACCCGCGTCAGCCGCATGCAAGGCAAACGCCCTACCCGCTATGTAGTTCCAAAGATTTTATTTTTAATAAATTCAAACAACTAACTGAAGCAAGTGACAGAGAGATTCTAAATTTAAAAGGATAAAATAGAAAAACAAATAAGATTTCCTATAGCAATTTCTATACTAAAAAATTAAAAGATCAAATACTTAATCTGCTAAATGTTTAGTTATTTGCATAAAAATTCACAAGGAGCAGATAGAATCTATATTCAAATTCCCAAGACAAATAATTCACTCCAGTACAAACAGAATCAACAGTTCTCTACTCCTCTTAGATGAATTTCATGTAGAGTATCCATTTTGCTCTATTCATGTACATTCTTTCACTTTGAGAGCAAATTCTACTCCAAATTGGTCTTATTATACTTTTGAAGTTGTGATGGGATCTTCAGGGTCTGGAGGGTGGGCAGCCTAACCTCACTAATAACTCTAATGAACTGAAGGTCCAGTAAACTCCCTGAGAAGTTTGACTTCTACAGATTTTGCATTGGTTATTATTTTTATTATTATTCTAAGGTAATTCCTGTATGCCATGGGGGGAAGGGGCATGTCTTTATTTAATTTAATCAGATTAAAAATCCATTTAAGGCAAAAGTACCAGCTGGGGATTTGCACAAGAGGACAAATGTACTAGAAAGTAAGATAGCTTTGGCTTTGCTTCTTTCCAGTACATTGCAGTCTCTTTCCTTAGAACTCCAGAGGGAAAGTTTCTGCTTTCAAGAATGATTAAAAGCAACCAAATAATTAATTTTGTTTTATATTATTGACAATGTGGATTTTGCAATAAGGCCTGTTTCTGATTTTTATATTATTTAACATGGGTAACCTAGATCCCAGTAGCTCTAGGGGCACAAGTGAGACACATTACAATTGCCACTGCCACTGTCCTCCCGTTGTTCATCGATTTTCTTGAGTGGGTCCAGTAACGTCTCCATTGTGAGATTTTGTTGTTACTGTATTTCTAAATAATGGGAATTGGCTGAAGGGCCACAACCCCTTTCAGGAAGACCCCTTGCTCCAAACATCTCTGCATGTTCTCAGGGTATATTGCTGTGTACTTATCTTCACTGATTTTCAGTAGAAATCAATTGTGTTGCCTTACTCCAAGAAAGGGCTGGAGCAATAGCACAGCAGTAGGGCTTTTGCCTTGCACGCAGCCAACATGGTCGACCCGAGTTCGATTCCTCCGCCCCTCTCAGAGAGCCCGGCAAGCTACCGAGAGTATCTCGCCCGCACGGCAGAGCCTGGCAAGATCCCCGTGACGTATTCAATATGCCAAACACAGTAACAACAAAATCTCCAATGGAGATGTTACTGGGCCCGCTCGAGCAAATCGATGATCAACGGGAAGGCCTTTACTTTTACTTTACTTACTCCAAGAAAAAAGAAATGTATTGTAAAAATCAAAAAGAGACTGGTAGAACCAAAGGACAGAAATGTCACCCTGCTCAGAATACACTAGAACAGAGATTCGGGTGTCATCAGAAAGTTCTCTATCTTGCATCTCAGTGCCCTGCTACCTAACCTCTTCCTCCCTCCCTCTTTCTTTTGCCTCTCTCTCCTTCTCACACACTTATCTTCAATCCTTCCACCTTCTGCTGCTCTAATTTACTTACAGAAAATAAAGGTAACTGAGAATTCCCTAAGTTATGTGGCACAGATCCAACTACCGAGAGGGTCGCTGAGAACATTCTGGCTCCCAATTTTGAATTTCTGATAAAGGGACTGATAGTCAAAGCTCGAGCAGCGAGCCCACCTTTGCTCCAGCCAGTGTGGAATAGGCTCCTGGCTTAGTGGGTGGAAGAGCAGAGCTCCCAGAGAAAAGGGTTAGTGAGCAGAGTGAGGCTGACAGAGAGGGCAGCTATAGGTGGCCAAGAAGAGCCTTGAGAGTGGCTGCTCCCCCACAAAGGCCCACCAGCAGCTGTTTACTTTCTAAAAACCGCACATGGCTCACCTCGGACAGTATCTTTCATCTTTCTTCAGGGCACTTCATCTGAGTAACATGCCTCTCACCAATTTCTGCACAGTAAATCTAACAGCAAATCTCATGCGGCAAATTCTCAAGATGCTGAAACCCCAGTGAAAACTTTCAGCCTTTGGGGCTAGAGCCATCTGTTTACTGAAAAAAATGGTTAGTAGACTGCGTTTTCACCTGTCTGCTATAGAAAGCAGATCTCCTCCCGGAGTCCACATGAGGTTTACTTTCCACAGGATTCACACAACAGAAACAGTACAATGATATTTGAGTTATCTGATGATCTCTCTGATTCTGAAAACCCTTATATTCCTCATGCTATAAACAGCTTTTTATTTCTCCCAGAGGGAAGCCAATTCTATCATTGGATTTTCTTTTATAGATAGATTTTTTATAGTTACTTTAGTCCAGGTGGTACACAGAAGGTGCTGCCACTTGAGTCACAAGCCCAGGTCTCTTTAAAGACATACTTTAAAAGTAGAGTGGGTACACTTTTCTTCAATCAAATCTTACAAAGCCCAACAGGTAAAAATGATAAAAGTTGGGCTACTCTGATAGAACTGGGCATAAACACAGATGAGAAATGGATCCTAGCCCCTGTGCTCATTGCTTGTTAAGAAAGATGCTAGAGGATTCTTTGGAGTTTGGGAGATATGTATTCTCCTGCAGTAGAAAAATTACTCACTTAATATTAGCTACTATTGGCATGAGTGTATTAGCATTGCTTTGTGGATGTTTAAGGAAGAACACTAAAATTGCAATAGCTTAGTCCTTTGGTCAGAGAGTAACAAGTACCAATATAAATTTTCTTATTTCCCTAACCAATTCTAAAAGGATGAAGTTCTGCATATGAATTTTATCTTACTTTTTATCAAAGTCCCATTAAAGTATTAGGTAAAGGTAAAGGTAAAGGCCCTCCCGTTGATCGTCGATTTGCTCGAGCGGGCCCAGTAACGTCTCCATTGGAGACTTTGTTGTTACTGTGTCTGGCATATCAAATACTCTCGGTAGCTTGCCGGGCTCTCCGAGAGGGGCGGAGGAATCGAACTCGGGTCGGCCATGTTGGTCGCTTGTAAGGCGAATGCCCTACCGCTGTGCTATCGCTAAAAGCATATATGTTTTAATGATAGAAAATGGAGATTGTAGGGCTGGAGCGATAGCACAGCTGGTAGAGTGTTTGCCTTGCACCCAGCCAACCCTGGTTCAATTCCCAGAATCCCATATGGTCCCCCGAGCACCACCAGGAGTAATTCCTGAGTGAAGAGCCAGGAGTAACCCCTGTACATCGCCGGGTGTGACCCAAAAAGAAAAAATAATTGGAGATGGTAACCATCATCAAACCAAACACTTGGAGCAGTTTCTGATACTTACACTTGGGACCATGTTAGGTGCAGTTCAATAAACATAAAAGAAAAATCTGTTCAGATGGTGTTAGAGGCAAGTTTCATTCTGCTCTTCTGGTAATGATAATTCCAATGTCGTGTAAGTAATTTCAGCCAGTTAAAAAGTAATAAATTCAAATCCATTATACTAAGTTAAAGTATAGAGAATTTAAAGTTTTTGTTACAGTTGTTTAGACTTGGACTTGTGTAAATAATGATATAAATACGATGACTTGAAGTATCTAACCAGGGACCATACAATAACAGTCAACCCTAGTTTAGGTGCGATCCTCAGCACATGATTCCTGGAGAACCATTGGGAACAATCTCAGAGTACAGACCCAGGAGAAACCCCCAAGCACTGCCATGTGTCCTTGTGTAACTCAACCCCCTCCTCCCAAATTAAGATAAAAAGACAGTATAATATAATTGAATATTCCTAGTTGATTTTCCCCTTGAAAACAATAAGTAAGAACTTATTGGCATATACTCCACAGAATATTTTTTTAATATTTCATAAATTTAGTGTTTGATAAATACATTTCAAGTTAAGGTGTTTTGAAAGATGTCTTCAATATCATACTGGGAGAAGACTTAAAAATTCTGAGGGATTGAATTCTAACTCCAGAACACCAATGAGAAAAAAGGGAAATGAGCTCATTGGTTCCATTTCCCTATCTTCCTTTAAGTTTAATGCAAACAAGTAAGTTGGCTTTTTGTCCTTTCTTAAAGGATTGGTTATAAATATGTTTAATTTATTTAAAATATACAATAAGTGGGGCTGGAGTGATAGCACAGCAAGTAGGGGCGTTTGCCTTGCACGCGGCCAACCTGTGTTCGATTCCCAGCATATCATATGGCCCGCTGAGCAACACCAGGAGTAATTCCTGAGTGCATGAGCCAGGAGTAACCCCTTTGTATAGCAAGGTGTGATCCAAAAAGCAAGAAATATAATATACACAATAAGTTTAAAAAGCTGAAAAGTACATCTGTAATTACATAAGATTTACCTAAAAGCTGTTCTCTAACTCAAACTTATCACTTATCACTTAATCACTTAATCCCCGTTATTCATCGATTTACTCGAGCGAGTGCCAGTAACGTCTCCATTCATCCCAGTTGCGTGCTAGCGTAGCCCAATGGTATCTGTTCTTGGAACATGCAGAGCCTCAAACCGATCATTCAGGGTCTTGATGAAGAAGTTTGACCATCTTGTAGGTAGGCGTCCACGTGATCTTTTGATGTCCCGTGGAATCCAATCAGTAATGGCTCTAGTCCAGCGGTTGTCTGTAAACCTCATTACGTGTCCAGCCCATCTGATTTTTGATGTCTTGGCAAATGAGACAGCATCCCTGATTCTTGAGCGTTGACGAAGATCAGAACTCCGGATTCTATTTCTCATTTGAGTGAATCGTGATATTCCAAGCATAGCTCTTTCGATTCCTCTTTGAGAGACCCAAATAGCATTCTCATCCTGTTTTCATAGGGTCCAGGTCTCTGAGGCATATGTTAATGCAGGAAGAACAGTGGAATCAAAGAGATGTGCTCATAGCTGGAGGTTCTTTGTCCTTTTAGTTATTTCTTCAATGTTCTTGAAGGCATTCCAAGCCGCTCTCTTCCTCCTGCGCAACTCAGGTGCCAGGTCATTCATCATGTTGATTTCTTGATCTATGTATATATAACTGTTGCATTCGGAGATGGTGGTTCCATTGAGAGTGAATGGAGCGTCAGGAACAAGGCTGTTTCTCATAAACATTGTCTTCGTAAGATTCAGCTGTAGTCCGACCTTTCCACATTCATGGTCAAAGTCATTCAGCATTTGTGCCGCTTGGCTGATGTTTGGTGTTATTAGAACGATGTCATCAGCAACGCAGAGGTGGTGTAGTTGCCAACCATCTATCTTCACTCCCATGCTTTCCCATTCCAGTCGTCGCATGATGTTCTCGAGGGTGGTACTGAAGAGTTTTGGTGAAATGGTATCACCCTGCCGAACCCCTCTCTTGATATGGATGATTACTTCTTTGTAGAATGGTGAGATCTTGGTAGTGAATCCGCAATAGAGCTCACAAAGGATCCTGATGTATTGAGTTTCTATGCCCTGATTGGCTAGGGCTTCCATGACCGCTTCCATCTCAACAGAATCAAAGGCCTTCTTTAAATCAATGAACGTTAGACAGAGCGGCATCTTGAACTCCTGAGAAACCTCAATGAGCTTAATAATCGTGTGGATATGGTCGATGGTACTGAATCCTTTTCGGAATCCAGCTTGTTCACATGGTTTTCCTTCATCTAGTGTTCTGCTAATCCTATTCAGGATGACTCGAGAGAACAGTTTGTAGACGACAGACAATAGGCAGATCGGCCGATAGTTGCCAATGTCGTGGATGTCTCCCTTCCTGTATAGTAGTACAGTCCTGCTGGTTTTCCATTGGGATGGAATCTTGCATTCAGACAGGTAGCATGTGAAGAGCCGAGCCTATGTATTGATGAGTACTGATGGTAAGTTCTTCAGGTGTTCAGGTCTGATCTTGTCTGGGCTAGGTGCTCTTTGTTTCTTTACCAACGAGATGGCATGTTGGATTTCGGAAGGGAGAACATTGGGAATGACATATCCATCAGGTGGTATGTAGTATGTGGGCAAGTGGACGTGGCTATTAAAGAGATCTGAATAGAAGTCATGAATAATCTTCTCCATTGCCCTTCAGGAAGATGTGATAGATCCATCATCATCATAACTCAAACTTAGCTAGATAAATATTAATCCTAAAAAATAAAACAAGAAAGAGCTTAACTCAGCTACTTAAAGGTAGAAAAATCTTCAATAAATAGTTGTAAATAGGGTGCCTCAACAAATAATTATGTATAAGATAGTAAATAACCTAGGAAAAGGTGTATTTAAAAGAAAAAATATTTTTAAATGAAACCTATTTTGATAGCCACTGCTATGATATTTAATGGAGTACTACAGTTTAAAGCAAAATTTTAGTAAACAGGAAAACAGATATGTTCCCTCAAAATAACAGAAGGCTATCTCAAACAAATGGTCATTGTTTTTTAAAAATTACAAGTTTATAAAAAAACTCTTAACAAGATAAGGACTTTAGCCATTATTTAAGTTAGTTTTAGCCAATCAAGAAAATTATTAGTTATAGAAAATAGAAAGACAGTAATAGTATTCTAGATAATAATGGTTGACAGTAATTTCGAGGTAATCAATTGTGTTTATTTAATAAAATAGCTTAATAGTAAGATAGTCAGCTATAAAATAGACATACAATTTTAACCCATACATCAAGTTTGTGCATTAAAGTTTAATAAACTGACAAAATTATCCGATAAAACTTGGCTGTTTAAAAATTTAATACATGGCTAAACTATTTAAAATTAGTAAAAAAAAATATTACAAATATTCAATAACTGATACTAGTACAAATAGCCAGTCAGAATGTATAGTTAGATGCCTACCACACAATGAATGGGAAAATAAATAAATATAAATCAGAGATTTATAAATAAATAATATAAAATATTATAATATCATAAAATAACTATAATTAGGGGCCAGAGAGGTAGTATAGCAGGTAGGGAGTTGGCCTTACATGCAGCAGACTGCGCTTCAATTCTTAGCATCCCATATAGTCCCTGAACACAGAGTCAGGAGTAACACCTGAGCATCACCAGGTCTGGCCTAAAAACAAATTAAAAAATTACAAGAAATAATATTAATATAGTATATGACCTTGGTCTAGAGCCATAGCACAGAGGGTAGGGTGTTTGCCTTGCACTCCACCAACCCCGGTTTGATTCCTCCGTCCCTCTCAGAGAGCCCAGCAAGCTACCAAGAGTATCCGACCACACAGCAGAGCCTGGCAAGCTCCTTGTGGCGTATTTGATATGCCAAAAACAGTAGCAACAAGTCTCACAATGGAGATGTTACTGGTGCCCACTCGAGCAAATCCATGAACAATGGGAGGACAGTGCTACAGTGCTATGACCTTGAATTATATTGACCCAGTCTTACCAAAACAAAAATAAACATGATAATTTTGTCCATTATCGAAATCTTTAAAAGGTCTAAATAACATAAACACTGAAACAAATGACAAAATTCTTATATACTAAAAGTTACATATTCATACTATGTAAATGAAACTACAAAGAACGTGAATGCTCACAGAGCAATTCAGAGTGGAAACATAATTAATAAATATAAAACTGGACAAAAGCTCAGTCACAAATAATCAAATGGATGCACAGAGTAAATGATACTTACGTCGTTAGTTTTTTCCTGTACAATTGCTTAGCAGGTTCTGAAGATTTTTTCAGATGAAAACAATATTATTTAAATATGTACAAGCCAACAGCCTTTGATGTTGCTGATTGGGGGAGCCTTTTTTAAAAGTTGTAACTATTCATTTAAAATCCTTAATATATGAAGATCTACCTAACAATTTCTAGAATTTTATCTAAGAAAATAATTATATATAGAGAGAGAGAGGTTTATCACATAACAAAATTATTTGCAATTGAAAATGCATAGCATAAAAGAGTCTTACTGGTTAAAAAATTACCGTATGTTTATGTCATGAAATAAAACATTTATCTAAGTATATGTTATGACATTTATTGACCTGGAAAGGTGATTACATATAAAATTAGGTCTAAATTATTAAATTCAGCACATTCTTAACAGAAGTACATTCAACACGATCTTAATTGGCCATGCCTATTTGAGTAAACATAGTTATTTTCTCCAGGTTGCTTTATGTTTCCTCATTTGTCCTCAGTGTTCTGAATAGAACTACGTTAGTATTTTGTAGAGCTTTTTAAAAGTCACTATAGAGATACAAATTCTTTTTATAGATAAACGCTACTCCATCATTGGAAATAAATATTCTTATACAACTAAAAATTATACAACTAAAAAGGGGCTGGAGCGATAGCACAGTGGTAGGGCGTTTGCCTTGCACGCAGCCAACATGGCCGACCCGAGTTCGATTCCTCCGCCCCTCTCGGAGAGCCCGGCAAGCTACGAGAGTATCTCACCGGCACGGCAGAGCCTGGCAAGCTCCCCGTGACGTATTCGATATGCCAGACACAGTAACAACAAAGTCTCCAATGGAGACGTTACTGGGCCCGCTCGAGCAAATCGATGATCAACGGGAGGACCTTTACTTTACTTTACTTTATACAACTAAAAATAACAGAAAGAACAATTCTTAGTTAGACTATACCATAGAGGCTTCTATAAAGTAATATTCTCTCTATGTATATTAAAATATCTGCATTATTTTCAGCCAATATTTAAAGATAAGGACTTTGGGAATAAAAATGTTTGATTGATTATTATCTTGCCATATTTAAGTGATTCTCAAAAAAAGAATGGTACCATCACTAGGAACAACTTGGAAGTAAGTGAGTACAAACTTTTTCTTGGTTCTTCTAGCACCTGGTGAATAACTTCTAACATTTGGTGGTGGCATAAAGAGAGATGGACAATGCTTAGAAAGTCCAGAATATAAAGACCTGTAGTGTCCTAAATGTACAATAACATTCACTACTGCAAAGCCCTACTATTCTAAACCTCTAGATGAACGACAAACCCTGCCTTCTTTTCTAATCTTATCTCATCCAGCTTTGCTTCTTATTTTATATTTTTCTGT
Organism: Sorex fumeus; assembly: GCF_029834395.1. Taxonomy (NCBI): domain Eukaryota; kingdom Metazoa; phylum Chordata; class Mammalia; order Eulipotyphla; family Soricidae; genus Sorex; species Sorex fumeus. The sequence continues at coordinate 19,026,119 of NW_026606075.1, read as the reverse complement.
TCACCTCAGTTTCTTTATTCTCTGCCTTGTGACTTAAACATGTCAAATTGTTAGTAATTCCTGTGAGGTGCCAAAAAATCTATACTTCTGGGATCTCAGTTTGCTTAATCTTTGGGGGCAGGGGTGGTTGCCCAAAATACCCATTCAGAAAGTCCTATTGGAAGATTCACTTAATCATGTTCTTAGCTGAGACTTTTGTTTTGATTTGGACATAATCCCCCTTATGTGAATTTCATTGTTACTTATTTCTTGAGGGCAAGGAGGGACTAATCATTCATAATTTAGCTCCAAAGATGAGGGGAAAAAATCTGACACATAGTAGTTACTCAACAAATGTTAGTTAGCTGGGATCAGGAGAAATTAAATATTTTTCTTCTCTTTGAAAAGAGTATTTTCCTCTTACATATTTTATCTTTATTTAATCATTTTTATCTTTATACTTATTTTTTTCTCTTTCTATTAATTTCGGAGAGCCCAGCAAGCTACCGAGAGTATTTGATATGCCAGACACAGTAACAACAAAGTCTCCAATGGAGACGTTACTGGGCCCGCTCGAGCAAATCGACGATCAACGGGAGGGGGCCTTTATCTATTAATTATTTCTTCTTCTATTAATACATTATTTTAGGAATATATTTTCATAACTTACTGGTAGAGAATATATTTATTTGATTTGCATTTCAGAAAACAAATACAGTTCTGCATTCTAATTAACAAATTATATAAGTGGATGGTCATGGAGAGTATCATGTTAAGTGAAATTAATCAGAAAGAGAGGGACAGGCATAGAATGACCACTCATTTGTGGAATATAAAGTATTCAGGATATTTCAGGATGAGAGATGTTTCCTGAAAGTAGATAAAGGACCAAACGTGATCATTTTTCAGTATCTATATTGCAAACCATAATGCTCAAAAGTATAGACAGAGTATGAGGAAAATTGTCTTCCATAGAGGAAGGGGAGAGGGTTGGGCTGGGGATGGGGGGATACTGGGGACACTGGTGGTGGAAGATGTGCACTGGTGGAGGGATTGGTGTTCCATCATTGTATGGCTGAAGCTTAAACACAAAAGCTTTGTAACTGTATCTCACGGCGATTCAATTAAAAAAATATAGGAGCAATTACTATGCCAGATTTAGGAACAGGGTACCATATTTGTTTAATGTTTTAGCTAGCTAATTTATCCCACATTCTAGACAGTACTATTCCCCCGCCCTTAAAATTATATAAATACAATGTACTAATATACTATGTACTGTGCATGTCATTGATGGTGATAAAAGTGTAAGAATTAAAAGCCTACTTTCTAATAGTTTAAACTTTAGTAGAAGGGACAAGATAAAAACATAGATATATTTGAAAGATTAATAGCAATGCATAGGGAAGAGAATCTTCTGAGTGCAGAGTTTGTGATAGAACATTTGAGATGGATATTGAAAACTGGATACATTTTACACATATGGATATTCAGGAAAAATATGTTAGATTAAGAAGAAATAGCTCTTGAACCAGAGCCATAGTACAGAAGGTAGGGTGCTTACCTTGCATGCTGCTGACCCAGATTAAATCCCCACACACACTACATTTGGTTAAGTTCCCCTACATAGGTGAATAATTCCTCATCATTGCCTGGTGTACTCCTAAAAAAAGCCTAAAAAAGTAACTTCATGAAGTAAAATAAATAAATTAAAGAAAAATAATACACCAGGGGCCAGCAGATAGCTCAGGGTGCCTGACTTGCATATGTGAGGCCCTGAGTTTGGACTCCAGCATCACATAACCCTCGAATAATGCAGGGGCATCTTCATGATCTCCAAGCACCACTGGCACTGAAGAGTTCTACGTCACCAGCCCAAGCAGGGAACAATCCTGACCAGGTAGCCAAGTCTCACCAGCAGCAACCCCCAGTTCTTCAACAATGAATGGGAGATCCTCCATAAAAATATATAATTATATGGCAAAATATGTGAGATGCCCCTGGGAAACTATAGCCCTTAATGCCTATGTTAAAAAGGAGAGGTCTATTTTGAAAATAAAAACAAATGGAAATAAAATTTACCTCAATGAATAAGATGACCAGTATCAGAGTGTAAATCATTGAAGATCAGGACGTGGGTACTTCCCCCAAAATATCAAACAAATAGTAACAAAGTGGTGAAGAAAAGATCATATCTATATTATAAAAGAAGTAGAACATAACTACTAACAAGTGAGTTTATCAAAGTTTCAGGATTAGACATCAATAAATGTCAATTGTGTTTCTAAGCAACAGTCATAAATAATTTTAAAATAGTACCTTTTACAATTTGCTCGAGCGGGCCCAGTAACGTCTCCATTGGAGACTTTGTTGTTACTGTGTCTGGCATATCGAATACTCTCGGTAGCTTGCCGGGCTCTCCGAGAGGGGCGGAGGAATCGAACTCGGGTCGGCCATGTTGGCCGCTTGTAAGGCGGACGCCCTACCCGCTGTGCTATCGCTTCAGCCCTACCTCGGAGAGCCCGGCAAGCTACCGAGAGTATTCGATATGCCAGACACAGTAACAACAAAGTCTCCAATGGAGACGTTACTGGGCCCGCTCGAGCAAATCGACGATCAACGGGAGGGCCTTTACCTTTACCTTACCTTTTACAATATTATACAGAAAACATGAATTCCTTGAAAAACTCTAATATGATGTCTAAGGCCTCTGTTAAAAATATTATTGAGGAAAATTAAAGAACCAAATAAATGATAGAAATCCTATACCATTTAGAGAGGAAAATGTTTTTTTTTTTTAGTTTTTGGCCATGAAGTTCTTCTTTGAGAAAATAAAAATAATAAAACTGGAGGAATTATAATACCAAATATCAAGGTCTCTAATAAAACAAGGGAATTGTGAGAGTGGTTTTTAATGAAGTCATTCACGGTAGAGCTAGGGCCTGGCAATGCTTGGAGAACAATCAAGGTTAGAGTTGCCAGGCTAGGTGGGGGAGGCCACACTAAGCATGTGCCTTATTGTTTACACTATCTCCCTGATCCTATAATAGTATTTTTGACACAAAATAGGCAAGTAATTTATGGGGGGAGGGATCAGGGAGTGTGGGGGTGTAGAAAAGAAACAAAAAGACTGTAGAAAATGTTACCTAGTCTATGACAAAGACTATCATACAGAGAGGACGAGAAAATGGACTTTTCAATAACAATGCAGGGACAACTATTGTCTATATACATCAGTTATGTATCTAATTCTCTATCACTATGTAACAAAAATTAATTTCAGATTAATTGTAGACTTAAACAAGTTTGCACTAAACATCTTAGACATAAATATGAGAGTATTTTTGTGATCTTAGAGTAGTAGACAAAGACTTAAGGGATGCTGAGAAGCATAAACCAAGATATTTTAAATGGTCAAATTATATTACTGTATCACTGCCATCCCGCTGTTCATCGATTTGCTTGAGCAGGCACCAGTAACGTCTCAATTGTCCCAGTCCTGAGATTTTAGCAGCTTCTCTTTACTCATTCTTCCCAACACTGCCATATTGGAGGCTCTTTCAGGGTCAGGGGAATGAGACCTGTTATTGTTACTGTTTTTAGCATATTGAATACTCCACGGGGAGCTTGCCGGCTCTGCCATGAGGGCAAGATACTCGCGGTAGCTTGCCGGGATCTCCAAGAGGGACTGAGGTTAAGTCCATATATGAGAGAATGCAAGCAAGTATGTTAAAACCAAGCACACGGGTGCTTTGGGTAGATCAGTGGGCTAGATTATAAGAGATCGTGGGGCCGTAAAAGCAGGAAAATTCTGGGATCTTTGGTTTATAGTTTCTGGATCTTAGTCATTGATGAGATTACATGGTGGGTGGAGGGGGAGGGCGCAGTTTGTGGGTGTGACTGCCAGCTGCTGGAAAATGGGGGATCTGGGTGGAGGAGGCCCAGTCCTGATCCGAGCAAGCTTGGAAATCTCAGTCACGGGTTCTGCATACCTGGGTTCCTCTGCCGGTTCCTTCATGCGTGAGGCTCATCCAAGCATGTGGAGAGTGGCCTTGAGCATGGCCGTGACTGGGTTCTGGAGGTTTTCGGCTGCTGGGGTTCTGTTTGGGGTCGGGAGGGAAACTCAACCTGCCCTCTCCGAGGGACCTGGTAAAGACAGCCTGGCCTCGGGACAGGAAATTCTGTGTTACTCTCTTCCAGGAGCTTTGTTTTATATATTTTCAAATTTTAACTTATAAAACTTAAAAACTTCTATTTAAAACTATTGAAATAGTAAAATTCCAGAACTCAAATGGGAGAGAAAAAATCTTACTATGTTTATGTTATTGATATTTTATGGTGATCTTTTTTAAAATGAGACAATTTTAAAAGGCATAATATCCAGTATAGAAAATATGAAACACGGATAACTGATGAATACATAGCACATCATAAGTCCTAAGGGAAAGAAAGCAACAATTGAAAAACATTACACACTCACTAGGACAGTTAAAATGAAAGATGACTTCTATATTTAGTGAAGATTGAAATCAATTCACCTCAGAAACTGTTGATGGGAGTGTGAACTGACTCAGTGACTTTGGAAAATGTTCTACAGCAGCAATGAAAACCCACTATGTATATTTTCAGCAAGATGGTGAATAAGCAAAGACTCACTTCCTCCCTATATAGAAAAAATAATTACCAAAACCACAGTCCCTGGAAGAAGACCTGACAGATGGAGAAGCACAATGAGAGGTGACAGTGAACACTCAAGAAAGTAGAAAAAAAGAGTTTATAATTTCACTTGGCATGCCACTAGGGTATCACGGCTAGAAAGAGAGGGATCACTGGCATAGGGTAGCTTGTTTTGGAGACAGAAAGTCTAGGGCCCATGTCAGGCAGCGGAATGTCTAGGAACTGCATGGGTCCTTGAGAGGAGTGCACACAGCCAGGTGCTGCAAATGAAAAAGCTTCCCTGCAAAAGGCAATGAGACAAAGGGAGCAATGGGTGAGTCCTAGAGGAACAGAGAAGGCTGGCAGGGACAGATGTTGTCCTGTCATCTTTTTCAGAAAGCAACAAAGGACCCAGGATGAAAGGTAAAAAGCAAACAAACGAAAACATTCTGGGCTGTGGGGCTGTGGGGCAGAAGGCTGAGGCTAGCAGACAGTCCTTGAAGCTATCTATTAGTGCAGCACTTGTCCAAAACAGGGACTGGCCACAGGAGTCTGCAACCCCCAGGATGCATAGCCAGTGTTTGAGATCTGAGCGAGATTCACATGTGAGAACCTCAAAAACAAACCAAAAATATTTTTCCTCTCTAAGACTGGATTTAGTGTTACTTAAATCATCTCTTTCTTCTACCCGAGGTCATGTGAGATTCCAGTCACCTACGCTGCCTGGGCCTCCAGGGAAAGATCCATTCTTGAAAGTTATTGGGAATAACCTTTGTTGTGGCTCTTCCCTCTCATAACTCCATCCCAGATCTACAAACTCAGAGATTTTAGAGAAGTTTGTAAGTGAGGCAATTTCAGACAGACAGCTAGACACAGCTTCCTTGTGGGCTTGTGATTGCTATGGGTTCTAAGTGTCTAACTGCAGTCTAAGCCTACAAATTCCTAGATCATTTCCCTCCTGTCTATGCCCTTATGAAAGACCCTGACTACAAAGTCAGATCAGAGCTGATTGGTCAGTGATAACAAAGACACTGGAACAATCCTGCCTATGGAAATGGATTGGCAGAGAGGGTAATTGCCTGTCTCCTTCTCAACTTGGAAACCAATGGTACAGCAGGGAGGCTCAAATTTATGGTTCTCTCTTCTGTTTCTGCTTCCAAGTTTCCAAAACTGCTCGCCCCAGAGGTCCAGTCATCCAAAGAGGTTTGCTTACTCCTAGCTTGCAAAGGAATTTTACACATTCACAATTTCAAATTAGCATTTCATTTATATCTGATGTTCTATATCTGGGGTTGGAATGATAGCACAGCAGTAGGGCATTTGCCTTGTGTGCGGCTGGCCCGGCCTGAGCCGGGTTCGATTCCTCTGGCAAGCTACAGAGAGTATCTCACCCTCACGGCAAAGCCTGGCAAGCTCCCCATGACGTATTCGATATGCCAAACACAGTAACAACAAGTCTCACAATGGAGATGTTACTGAGCCCGCTCGAGCAAATCGATGAACAACAATGACCAACAGGAGGACAGTGCAGGTAGTGCAGTGCAGACAGTTCTATATCTGGTCAGGTGTTTTTATTGCTGGAGCGATAGCACAGCGGGTAGGGCGTTCGCCTTACACGCGGCCAACACGGCCGACCCGAGTTCGATTCCTCCGCCCCTCTCGGAGAGCCCGGCAAGCTACCGAGAGTATTCGATATGCCAGACACAGTAACAACAAAGTCTCCAATGGAGAAGTTACTGGGCCCGCTCGAGCAAATCGACGATCAACGGGAGGGCCTTTATTTATATTATTATTTATTCAGAGACTTCATTACAATGTTTTACTTATAATGAAGATAGAAAACAGTATCTATTTTCTAACATAAAAGCAATATTCCTTTTCTTAGAATAAAATACACTTTTATAGACCAATGCACATTTTCCGCTTAAATTTTTCTTAATTCTCTACACTCAATAAATTTTACATTTGTGGGATTTTTAACTATTTCTTTGGTTATTAGTATATTTCATAAAAATTTAGAAAACTATATACATTTTTGTACTTATATAAAAATTCAGTATGTTCCTTAAAATATATGTCAGTGCATTGCTTTGGTTATATTTCTTCTTTAGACTTTATATATAAATTCCCAAACTTGTTTTAATTAAATTATGTTTACTATAGTACTGAAATTCTGTCACTGTCACTGTCACTGTCCTCCCATTGTTCATCAATTTGCTCAAGCAGGCCCAGTAACATTGTGAGACTTGTTACTGTGTTTGGCATATCCGATACATCACAGGTAGCTTGCCAGGCTTTGCCGTACGGGCAAGATACACTCAGTAGCTTGCCAGGCTTTCCGAAAGGGTCAGAGGAATCAAACTCGGGTGGACCATATTGGCTGCGTGCATGGCAAAAGCCCTACCTGCTATGCTATTGCTCCAGTCTAGTTCTGAATTGTTGGGTTTTATTTATTTATTTATTTATTTATTTATGGTTTGGGACCACCCTGAGAAGAGAAAAAGCAATAATTACAAGTTAACAGAGTCTGATTAGGAGATAAAAGTGACTGGCCAGTTTGGGGAGCAGAGCACAAAGAGATTACAAATAAACATCAAGGAATGGGAACAAATTGTGATGGGAGTAACCCAATAAACCTAAGCTCTCTGTAGCAAGGCAGAAAGAGAAAATCAGTGTTATCTTACAAGGGACCATATGGGTGCTGGTGGATCAAATCCAGGTAAGCTGCATGCAGGCAAATGCCCCATCTACTGAACTATTACTCCGCCCCCCTTAAATTGTGGTTTTATTCTTCTGGTGCTGCTACACCAACATCTCCAGGTGAGAGTCAAGATCCCTTCACCAAAAGTGCCTTCCCATGCCCCACATGCTGGAGTAAAAAGCATTTGGGATGGAGAAGGGAGCAGTAAATAAATGGTAATTGGGGGGATTGCCAGGATGGGAGATGTGTGCTGAAAGTAGACCAAGGACCAAACATGATGACCTCTTGGTACCTGTATTGCAAATCATAACGCCCACAATTAGAGAGAGAGTAATAAGGATTGTACCTGCCACACAGGCAGGGAGAGAGATGGGGTGGGAGTGGCAGGAAGGACACTGGGAACAATGGTGGTGGAAAATATGCACTGTGTAGGGATGGGTGCTAGAGCATGGTGTGAATGAAACGCAATCATCAAAGTTTGTAAGTCTGAAACTGTATCTCACGGTAATTCAACTTTAAAATGATTTTTTTTAAAGTCCCTTTCTCTACTCTCCTTTAGTATCTTCAGTTCACAGTTGTCATGTTCAGTTCACAGTTCTTTTGACCCTAGTTCAGGTTTTGTCAAAAACTGAAGGCAGCCAGGGAATGGCCAGGACAGCTCTTCCCCTGGCCGCCCAGGTTCTGGGTGGGCCCGGGCCACTCCCCCAGCCAGCGCGGCCCAGGCGATGGGGAAGATGGTGGATGAAACAAGGGCCAAGCCGTTTGATTGATCAGATGCCATTTATTCCATTCTCCCCATGCACCTGTCCCAGTCTCTCTGAGCCTCCCATTCTAGTCTTACACTGCTCCTCATTCCCGTCTCCTCCTGTCTCTCCCGCTCATCTCTCTGTGCTCCATCTCGCAGCCTGGGCTCTCTCCACGTACCTGCTCCTGTATTCTTCTTCTACATTCTTCTCCCTCTGTACCCCTTGCTAGCTGCTCAGCGGTCCATCTTGCTGCTCAGCTCTCTATCCTCTCTCCAGCTCTCTTACCTTTCCAACTCTCCAGCACTCTGGACCCACTCTAAACCCAGTCCCAAGCAAAATCAACATAAGAAAGCCCTTCCTGAGGGCCCACCAGGTTCAAAGGAAACACCACACGGGGTATTCCAAAGCCCTTCCTGATTGCCCAAGGGCAAAATACCTACTAAGGTGTTTTTCTCCTTTCCACAGTCCAATAATTCTATCAACATCTCAATACTAGTTATTTTTGTATGGACACAGCAAGACTTACACTGAGGCTTGTAGGGCAGCTCTCCTGGGAACATCCTGCTACAGACTCAGACTACAACCCTCAGGCCAGATTAATCATTGCTAACCCTCCAGGGTCCGAATCTAGTTATTACTTTTTGGCTCATGACAGCATTTGTCCATGACCAAGCTCTTAACTTATAGTTAATGGCACTTTGGCCGGGCTCATCTTGATGCCAGGGTAGCACATAGCTACCATTTGCTCTGGTTCCATCCAGTCCCTTGTCGGGACCGTGCTTTTGGGGGTGGGCGCTAGGAAGAAAGGGCAGCTGAGGCTTAGGTGAGAGAACAGATGCCCAGGAGGAAAATATCACTGAAAGTCACACTAAAAAAGCATAGCATATACAGTCTTCTTGTGTCCATACAAAAAAGACATTGCTCTGAATAAACTATGTAAAGAACTTTGGGAGAAGAGAAAAACAATATTTACAAGTCAACAGAGCACAAAGAAAGAAGTTACAAATAAACACAGAGGAATGGGAGTACTGTGATGGGACCAACCCAATAAACCTAAATTACCTGAGGCTATGCAGGAAGGACAAAACAGTGTTATCCTACAAGGTTTGATTTTTTTTTACCCTAATAAGGATTATCAAACCCCTTGCTTAATTTTTTGTACTTCACACATGAGTCAGATAACTTGGTGTTTGTATTTTTCTTTCTAAGTCACTTCACTTAGCATAACGTCCTCCTATTTTATTCAATTCACAACAAACTATAAGGTTTCATCTCTTCTCATGTTGTGAAGCTATAGTACAATTTCCTTATCCACTCATCACTTGTTGGGACAGGTGGGTTACTTCCAGACCTTGGCTATTGTCATAATGCTGACATAAACAAAGGTATACATTTGTCCTTTTAGCTTAGTGTTTCTGTATTCTTGGGATAGATACCCAGGAGTGGTGTCACTATCCTGCAGTGGCAGGGTACGTGAAAGTGACAGGCCATTTGAACCCGGTCTAAGACTGATAGTTCATAGACACAAAACACAAGCTATTGACAAGGAACCTATAGATGGGGGCCAATGACTGGTGGTCAACTGACAAGTTTATTTAAGGCAAGTAGAGATCGTATAGAGGCAAAAGCAGGCATGTGGTAAAGAGGGAGGAAGGAAAGATCAAAGGTTACCTGACAGTAAAGGTTACCTGACAATCTACAGTTCCAGGGAGACACAAACTCAGTGTCTCTGAGCTCTCTAAACAGAAACAGAGCTTATTATCCTTAAAGACTTCCAAAGGCAACTATGAAGGTTTCAAGGCAACCCACGTCCCTGAGCCCAGCCAAAGGTGAATTACTGATCTATACTATCATCTGAGGAGCATTAGGCCCCTGGCATCGGGCCATTGCCATTGTTTAAACTTAGTATCAGAAGCCAGAAACCTTGCTTCTAGGAACTCTGGGTGATCTCACAGGTTACACAGGGCAGGTGGCTCTGAACTGTGCCAGCAGGAATTCCAACATAGAGCAATCACCGGAAGTTCTTAAAGTATTCTACAATTGTCAGGTGGGACAGAAAGAGAATTTTTTTAAATAATGTTAAAAATTCTATTGGACAATAGCATTAAAATTTCATTTGTCACAATTTTTTTCTGGTGATAAATAAATGATAAACCAAAGGGGAAAATAGCAAATCACTAAATAGATTCTTAAAAATGCCTAACTCAGGAAACAACTTTCTGTGAAGTTCCCAACATTTTATATTAAAATTATTTTAAAGTTCAGAAACAGAAACTTGAGGAATGTAATCATGTTGGTATAACTGGAAATAGACTCTCAGAACTCATGTCTTCATTGGCAATTTTTTGAGAAACAATTTAAAGTTGTAGTGAAGTCACATTTTTCTAAAATATTTCCCAACTCAGATACTGGCTCTTTGAAGTAAATTTATGCAGTATACTTCAGTTCTTCATCCATTGTTTGCATTTATGAAATTTGGAGATAATAATATATTTCAAATTTTGGCTCTTGAGGATTAAATTAATCAGGATATGTAAAAACTCCGACAACAATAAATTATCCTTATTAGGTGCTCAAAAATTTCTTATTATCTGGGCTGGAGAGATAGGCAGGGTGTGAGCACTTAACTTTTATATGGTGGACCCGCATTCAAATACACCCAGGACCACATATGATCCCCTGAGCACCACCAGAGCACCAGAGGTCCAAAAGACAAACTTAGAAAAATAATCATAACCCTTCTTAATGATAGCATCTATTCCTTTTTTTCAATGAAACCATAACTTTATAGTTGGTATAAGTGCTAAATGATCGTTGAACATACTTGTTTTCCTACTTGTCTTGGAGCTTATTGAAAACAGAAATGCCTTCAGGTTTCTGCAAATGAAAAAGGTTTAAAATGTATAACAGATTGCCTTATCAAAAAAACTGAAATCTCCCAGCACCAGACTATGTTTGAAAATGAAACTGCTCATGACCACCATCATTTCAAAAAATAGTTGCTTTGTCAAGAGACAGTAGTTGAAAACTTGATTCTCCTTTGAATGTACACATGCTTTACTTCAAAAGCCTATGACATTTTACTGTGAATTGAAGAAAGTTTAAGTGTTTAGATGAAAAGTGTAAAGTATGTCCATATTTTTCTCATCTAGAGACTAAATACTGTTCCTCTGTCTTCTGTGTTTGCAACATATCTGAATTTGGTTGCTTAAAAGAAAAAGGAGGAAATCCTCTGAGATTAGTCAAATAACAGGCCTTTTGTTTGGGTCTTATTTTTGTCTTTTAGGCTTTATAGGATGTAAATTTCTCAAGTAAATATTTCTTGATTATCAAAATTAGATTTCTCACCAACATTTTGCATTTAACATCAGAAAGAAAGATGAAGGGAAGAAAGGCAGTGTTTATACAGGGGAAGCTGGGCATTGCTCAGCAATGAGTTCCAGATGGGACGCCTAGAAGACCTTGGTTTCTGTGATAGGCCTTGTGTCTTTCATGGTATAAGAAGCTCAAGACGATAAATTTCCTTTCAAAACCAAATGACTCAATCCCTTCAGTAGTTGCAGCTTGAAAGAAAAGGAATTACTTAACCTGTCAGGTTGTGTCAATCCACCTCACAGGATGATAGCAGAGGTGTGTTTGTCAGAGAAATCAGATCATTTCAGAGGAATCATGATACATGGCAGTCTGTCAATTTATTACAGATTTTGCTGTATTTATTTCTCTGCTTATGTGCTATAATTCAAAAGAATGAGATGTTTTCTGTAACCTCACATATAGAACGCAGCAGAGCCAGAATGTATTGTGACTGGTGTCTTGGTTTTCCTAAAGAAGTTTCCTTAAAGCTTTATAGTTATTTTTTAAATAAAAGATGATAATAAAAGCAAATGTCTGATGAAACATTAAAGATAATTCCATCAAAAATTTTCTGTTAATTGTAGCTTTTCTCCCATGTTTTAACATCTTACTATGTTTATGGTCATTTTATCGTGTTTTAATTCTTATTATAGTTTAGACAGCATGTTAACATTTATGGTTTTGCTATAGATACTGCACCTTCACCACCACCAAAATACCTAAAACTCTCCACCACTGCCCTCATGTCATTTGTTCCATTACTCTATGATTCTCCTTAAAGAAAAGCTTTCTCTTGTCAATTTTATAGCCCTGTCAAGTCAGAATGAATTTACTAGTCAGCAACCTTGTAGACTCCTGACACATGAATATAGCACTCAGCTGTCACCGGTGTCTTCTGTTCTCCAGATACAAACCATTAAAATTCCCTTTTCAAAAATATAAGCAACTTTTTCTTTCTCTTGCTCAGGATTCTCTAATAAAACCCAAACTCTGTATTCTTGCCTTAGAAATGTGTCTTTGTCTGGCCCTTGTTGCACCTCAGTTTACTTTTATCCTTACCCGTGCTTCTCACACACTTTTTTTTTTTGTGCTTTTTGGGTCACACCCAGCAATGCACAGAGGTTACTCCTGGCTCTGCACTCCAGGAATTACTCCTGGCAGTGCTCAGGGGACCGTATGGGATGCTGGGAATCAAACCCAGGTTGGCCGCGTGCAAGGTAAATGCCCTACCTGCTGTGCTATCACTGCTGCCCCTGATCACACATTCTTCTCCAGCTACTTCTCCCCAATTCACCAACATTTACGATTTTTATTTATTAAGGAGATTATAATCAATTGAACCTTTTCATCATTAGCTCTCACCTCAAACACTAAAAGATCCCATAATTTATCTTCCTATTTCTTGATTTGGCCTCTCCACACTGTAACCAAATGATCATTTGAAAGTACTTACGTCAATTATATGCTTAAAATATTTGAATAGCACTCCACTATAGTTTTGATAGAATAAGGAACCACTTAACAGGTTTATGAGGCATTTTACAATATGGCTGCTATTTATCACTTGTCTAAATCCATAACCTATTCTTCTATCCTGCCCCACACACCCACACATACACATCCCAGCATTTGTCATAGTTCTTCCATAATATGCTGTTTTCAGTCATTTTTCTATCAACCAAACCTGTGGGTAGAGTTATTCCTTTCCATTATTTTAATGATAGGTATGGGTATGGCATTATGTTGCTTTGGTTTCTCTTGCTTTAACTCTTGTTTTTTAAGACAGCAAAAAACTCTGTCCTTTCTGGATCAGAAAGGACCTTTTACTCCTCCAGGGTCCAACCATTTCAAAGTGATATCCCTCAGTCTAATAGATCTGATTTTTTCTTTCAGATAACTTTAGGAACCCAACCAATTCATTGCCTGGGGCCTGTTATAAACTAAGGTAGTATGAGATTTCCCCCTCGCACAGGCAGGGTCTGCACCCCTCTGTCAGCATGAAACAGTTTCAGAAGATGGACCACCGACCACTTTCCCCTTGAAGATTTAAGGTGGTGAAATCTCTAGGGGGGAATATGATATAGGCAGGTAGACAGGAAAGGCCCCCTCCCAAGGCAATGGCAAAAACCAGCTCTGCAGAAAATGGAAAAAACAGGAACTAAGGCCTGATAAGACATTCACCTATCAACAGCTATAGACCCAGAGAAGCTCCTGAAGGAATAAAAGGCCAGGAAAGGAATTTCAAAGAAGACCATCACCTTTCCCACACACCCCCCCCCACCTTCCCCAACCTCCTTAGCAAAGGGCCCACCTGGGGGCAGGTGGAGAAACCCTGTAAAGGCCACCTTGAACAAAGGAGGGGAGCGCATTTGCTGCCCTAACTCATGTGCTGCTTGTGCCCACATGGCTGAGCACATGTGGTGCCTGAGCACATGTGTCGCCTGCATCTCCCCTCTTGAGATGTGTACTTTCATGCTTTTGTGTCTAATGCTAGGATGTGTGTAGGGGGCTTTCTCCACCCTTGGAGAAACCCGTGTTCTCTCTTAAGTGTGTTACTCTCTCTCTCTCTCTCTCTCTCTCTCTCTCTCTCTCTCTCTCTCTCTCTCTTCTCTCTCTCTCCCTCCTCCACACCTTAAAAACTCTCCAAATAAAATCTATTTGCTTCAAAAAAATGCTATTTCCAGTCTTGGTCTCAAATTATTCCTATGAATGTTTTTTCTTTAATGTTTTGTCCTTTCTATTTTTGTTTGTCTTCAAAAGTTCTCACCCATGACCAAAAGCACTAAAATTCAAAATGTTATAACTCATATAATAGTGCTGTACTTTCGAAGTATAGTTATGCAATATTTCCTCCATTGAAATGCCACATAAAAAGTTAAGATAAAGGATTGGGACTATCTCAACTGAAAAGCTTTTTCAGAACAAAAGAAATCAGAAATAAATTGAAAGTCTATCAAGTGTAAGAAAAATACTCGCCAATCATATATATGACAGGTTAAACACACATCAACACACACTCCTGTGCATGTGTGTGTGTTGTGTACAGAGAGAGAGCCATAAAACTCAAGAGTAAAATTATAAATAATGCAATGGGTAGAAGATCTAAATAGTTGCTTTCCCCTAAAAGACAAATAAACAACAACTTTATAAGATGCTCAGCATCACTAATCATTATAAAAAATGCAATCAAAATTATGAGCTATTACTTCTTAATGCTCGAAGAGCTATAAGTAAAAGGACAAGAAATAGGGCTGGAAAGATAGTACAGCAAATAAGCCATTTATTTGCCTTGTATGCAGCTATCTGAATTTGATCTGCAGCATCCTATATGGTCTGGTTTCCCACCTTGCATGAACCCAAAACTCACCCCCAAGACCTCCAAGACTGATCCTTGAGCACAAAGCCAGAAGCCCTGAGCACAGCCAGGTATGGACCAAAAAACAAACAATATAATACAAAATAAAAGGAAGAAAAAATAACAAATGTTAGCAAAGATAAGGAGAAAAGAGACAGTAATAATTCAAATTGGGGCAGCCACTATTGAATATTTTATAGAGGGTCCTCAAAAAAAGTAAGAATTGAAATGCTGGTTCCAAAGTGATAATATAGCACTTGCCTTGACCAGGACTGAATCTCCATTATCCCATATGGTCCCCCTATCACTGCCAGGAATAATTCCTGAGTGCAGAGCAAGTAGTAACCCCTGAGTATCACCATGTGTGCTAAGTCCCCCCAAAAAATATTCACGTGCTCTGTTTATAGGTGGTAGTTATTCCAAGAAAATAGAAACATTAATTTGAAAAAACATATAAACTACCATACTCTCTGCAGCATAATTTATATTAACCTAAATACATATCAATGAGTTAATAGAGAGGCAGATTCATCCATTAAAAAAGAATGAAATCTTTCCATTTGCAACACTGATGGACCTAATCATAATTATTCTAGTAAAGTAAAAGGCCCTCCCATTGTTCATCGATTTGCTCGAGCGGGCCCAGTAACGTCTCCATTGGAGATTTTGTTGTTACTGTGTTTGGCATATCGAATACATCACGGGTGGCTTGCCAGGCTCTGCCGTGTGGGCGAGATACTCTCGGCAGCTTGCCGGGCTCTCTGAAAGGGGCGGAGGAATCGAACTTGGGTCGGCCATGTTGGCTGCGTGCAAGGCAAACGCCCTACCGCTAAGAGCACTACAAATTCAGAGAAGATAAACTATGTATAGTATAACAGGAAGGATATACTATGCAATATATTACATATACATCAGAGAAAAAATATACTATGAGACCTAAACAAACACAAGATTATAGATAGAGAAAATAGATTGGTGGTTTCCAGGGACATGAACATGAGGAGAGTAGGAGAAATGTATAAAGGGGGTCAAAGATGCAAATAATCAGTTTCAAAATATATATCACTGTGCTATACATTTTTTCAGTTTCCATTAAAATCATCAACTTATTCTTTAAGATTATTAAAATTTACATGTAATTTTTCCTATTCTTTACCTTATTAATTCCACCTTTCTTCTCAGACCATAATTCCCTGTGGATAATGCTACCCCAAGGTGGTCTTCATTAAAAATATACCAGACTCGGTGGTATGGTGCCGCCAGCAGGTCAATCTGTACCTGTGAGGTGAGTGCATCAGCAGCCTGATGGCAACGTCAGACTTTCAAATACCCCCAAATTGCTGCTGTGCCTTTGGCCAGAGCCGAAAAACTTGGGGCAAAGTTTACCAAGAAAGAAAACGGCCAAAAGTTAGGTATGTGAGAGACACACCCACAAACCATGTCCAGCTCAACTATATAATTGGAGGCATGGCCTCTCTGGTTCCTGATCGAACTGCTTAATGGCCATGATCCCAGAGTCTCAGAAACAAATCTCAGAACCCAAAGGCTTTTGGCAGAAACGCATCCTGTTCCTGCAGTAGGTTACTGGCGCTGAACCACTCCAGGTGGGAATAGGTTTCGCGCCTTGGCCTGTTCCCCTGGCGGCCCAGTGACCACCATCCTCCAGAGACCACTGGACACTCAGGTTTGGGCCTGCAGTGACTAGACACACGGGGCCTCACCACATGGGGGTGGAGCCGACTCTTTCTCCCCATCCCAATGAGACCTCGATTTCTACAAACAGCCTTTCTGGCTCCTGATCAAGCTGATTAATAGCCATGATACCAGAGACTCAGAAACAAATCTTGAAACCCAGCAGCTTTTGGCAGAAATGCATCTGGACTGCATACAAGGTGGCCGCCACCTCAAAGCTTATTGGAAAGCCAGGTATGAGCCGGCGGTGACGGGGCAACTGCAGTCTCATGGGAAGGAGGGTGGTACCAGCTCATCCTTCACACCCTACCGAGGTCACAAGTTGCCCCCTACAAGCGGCTCTCTGGCATGGCCATGGCTTCAGAGGCAAAAGGACTTAATCCAGAACCCGGCAGCTTGCAGAAGAAAAGTGAATGGACCATGCATTAAACTACGGCGCCATGCCTTCGCGGGAGGGAAAGGGTGTTGCTCTCTTCCGCCTTTCTCCCCCCTGGCAGCAAGGTGGCCGCCACCTCAGAGCGTATTGGAAAGCCAGGTGTGAACCGGCGCTGAAGGGGCAACTGCAGTCTCATGGGAAGGGGAAGGGTACCGGCTCATCCTTCACGCCCTACCTAGGTCATGAGTTGCCCCTCACAAGCGGCTCTCCGGCATGACCATAACACCAGACACACAGAAGCCAATCTCGTAATTATCTGACTCTTTGCAGAAATCCAAAATCGTGGCTGCTTGACTTTATATGATTCTCATAACTAGCTATAGAAAACAAAGTATTTCACAATGCCTTTTCAGCAATTCTGATTGTTTTGGGGGAAATTCTAGACAAAAATGGTGCATCTTTTATCAAAATAATGAATGTAATCAATGTAGAGAATAGTTAAGTAGAAATCATCTTCCTCACAGGCATTTGGAGGGGTGGGAGGGGGGGTATACTGGGGTTCTTGGTGGTGAAAAATGAGTACTGGTGAAGGGAAAGGTGTTTGATCATTGTATGACTGAGACTTAAACCTGAAAGCTTAGTAACTTTTCCCACAGTGATTCAATAAATAAATATAAAAAGAAAAATTAATTAATTAATTAATTAATTTTTTAAAAATACACCAGTCTCTGGGGGTATGGTGCTACCAGCAGGTCAATCTGTACCTGTGAGATGAGTGCATCAGCATCCTGATGGCACCTTCAGACTTCCAGATATCCCAAAAATGCTGCTGTGCCTTTGGCCAGACCCCAAAAAAGTTTACCAAGAAAGTAGCACTGTAGCACCATCCTCCAGTTGTTCATCGATTTGCTCAAGTGGACTCAGTAACGTCTCCATTGTGAGACTTGTTGTTAGTGCGTTTGGCATATTGAATATGCTTGCTGTGCCAAACGGCCAAAAGTCAGGTATGTGGGAGACACACCCACAAACCACCTCCAGATCAGCTATATAATTGGAGGCAAGGCCTCTCTATTTCCCGATGGAACTGCTTAACGGCCATGATCCCAGAGATTCTGAAACAAATCTCAAAACCTAATGGCTTTTGGCAGAGATGTGTCTGGTTCCCACAATGGGTTATCAGCGCCAGACCACCCCAGGGTGGGAAAGGTGTTGTCCCTCTGCCTGCTCCCCCTTGGCGGCTCAATGGCTACCATCCTCCAGAGGCCATTGGACAGTCAGGTTTGGGCCTGAAGTGACGAGACACGCAAGGTCTCACAGGATGGGGGTGGAGCCGACCCTTCCTCCCCACCCCAACGAGACCCCGAGTCACTGCCCACGAATGGCCTCTCTGGCTCCTGATCAAGCCGCTTAATGGCCATGTTCCCAGAGACTCAGAAATAAATCTCAGAACCTAGCGGCTTTGGGCAGAGATGTGTCTGGTCCCTGCAGTAGGTTACCAGCACTGGGCCAGCCCAGGTGGGAATAGGTTTTGTGCCTTGGCCTGTTCCTCTTGTCGGCCTAGTGGCCGCCATCCTCCAGAGGCCACTGGACAGTCAGGTTTGGGCCCACAGTGATGACACATGCAGGGCCTCTGGGGATGGGGTTGAAGTCAGCCCTTTCCTCCCCACCCCAATGAGACCCAAAGTTGCCTCCCACAAACAGCCTCTCAGGCTACTGATCAAGCTGCTTAACGGCCATGATCCCAGAGACTCAGGAACAAATCTCGGAACCCAGCAGGTTTTGGCAGAAATCCCTCCAGATTTAATTGTTAAAATTTCGGAATTTCAAAATTGCGTGGCCACTACTTCAGCTACATGACATCATATGTTATTCATAACCAGCAATAGAAAATAAATTGTCTACTGTTGCCTTTTTGGCAGATCTGAGTGTTGGAATAAAATTCCAAATAATAGTGGTGGGTCTGGTGTCAAAATATTGAATGTAATCAAAGCAGAGAGAGAGTAATGTGGAAATCATCTGCCCCACAGGTAGGGGGAGAGTACACTGGGGGTACACTGGGGGTTTTGGTGGTGGAGAATGGGTACTGGCGGAGGTACAGGTGTTTCATTGTATGACTGAGACTTAAACCCAAAAGCTTTGTAATTGCTTTCATGGTGATTCAATAAAAAAAAATTATAAAAAGTGAAAAAAAAAAAGTAAGGTGGAGTTCATGCCCAATTCCTTCAGCCTAATCAGTGGCTGAATAAATAGTAATACTCCTACTTAATAAAAAAATACCCCAATCTGCCTCTCTCCATTTTTCATTATAACTTCAAGAACAATGTTTTTCTTTGTAAATTTCTTTGGTCTATTCACATAGAAAATTCCAGAGTTTTTAAGAAAGTGAGTGACTTTTTACAGAAAGACTGGTTTCTTTCTATAGAACATGTCCCTGTATTTAGTTTTAAGTGTCCCTGTCACCTTTAAGTGATACAATGTGCCAGATTGTTGACAATGAGAAGCAACAAAGATGGAGTCGGGAAATTTCATGTAAAGAATATAAAATGATATAAAATATGAATGTAGATATTTGTGTATATATGCTACTTATTTTGTTTCCAGCCAGAGTTATTGTTTTCCTTGAATGAGTTGACACGTTGAAAAGAAAGAAATTTGGTGGTGTTTTGACACCACGACTAAAAAGTTTGGATTAAATAGGAATTCAAGATCTAACTTCTCCTAAATTTCACTTCATATCTCCATGATGTTTAATAAGTTTAGATAAAATGACTAGATTTTATTTACACATGATATTCTTGCTGAAAATTATCTGTAAGTTTGAAATAACAGGTATGAATTCTTTGTTTGCTTTTTTTAAATTAAGGATGTTGGGTCACATCCAGCAGTGCTCAGGGCTTACTCTTTACTCTGGTTCAGGGTCATGCCTGGCAGTACTCAGGGAACCATATATGAACCATGTATGGTAATTGGGGATGCAACATGGTTGATCACAGATAAAGCAAGCTCCTTAACCCCTTTACCATCTTTCTGACCCAGGGAATTCTTTCATATTTTATTATACCAGTGATAATCATCAGGATCATGAAGAGGGTTTGTTAAAACAGATTCCGTGGTCCCATTCCCTGATTTTCTGATTCAGTAAGACTCAGTGAGATCAAGGATTTTTTACTTCAACAGATTACCTCATGAATCCAATTCAAAACCTACTTTTTGAGAATCACAGATTAATACCAACAAAATAATATATGCCAATGAATAAAATCTGAATTCTTTCCTCCTGCTTGTATAAACAGACAGCTTAATACAAAAGCACCCTCAGATGCCAATTATTTGATAAGAATCAGATTTAGACTTTATGGACATCTGGAGAAGATTATTGTGAGCAATTTCATTTTGTCACTCTTTAACAAAGCCTCTTGATCCAGGTGAGCTGATTCAAGTTACTCACTCCCAGTCACACTGTCAAATCTAGTTTCAAATATTAGTATAGTTGGAAAATGCAATAAAATATTTACAAATGCAATTGATTTGATGAACACTTAACTGTCTTTGGAAGCTAGTAATTCAATACTCAGATTATTCAAATGCCTTCATAATGATCAGATGTACCAGTGGGGAGGACTAAAAGAAATAAGAAACAAGCACTCATCAGTTTTGTTATTAAAAGCTACCTGGGTGGCACCATTCCTTCTGCCTTGTTCTCATCCTGAATGAAGTCAGTCACTTTGCTGAAGAGTCAAAATAAATATTAGCAAGATAAGAAAGAAGGAAATAACAAGGAAAGACTTATGTAAATAATTGCCATGTAGCTACTCTTAACATTACTGCAGTTTTATACACAATAGCATTTCTTCCGTTGACAAAAAATGGTTTTGAATTGTAAATATAAATCATGCTCATTTACTCCCCGCAAGACAGAGTCGACTTCAACAATGCAGTTTGCAGAGATTTACTGTGCTAGACTACTGCTTTAGATCCACAGGAGCTGTTTGGAGAGGAGATAAGCATAGCCTATCCAAACTTGAGACATGCTAAGTTTTCTTCAGTGTGGTCCTTATGGATACTACAGTTTCTTGAATGGAAATAATCTCTTTCACAGCAGAGTTGAGTATCTTTTATTAGAGATTTTCTATGTTCTAAGCCTTAATGGACAACCTCAGTTTTCACTATATCAGGCCTCTCTTGAAGGGCCAGAAAGAGCTATAAAAGCATTTTATAATTTAAAGTGAATGGGCCTGATTATAAATCTCAAAGACCTTAAGTGCCAAAAAACCCACATTTTAAGTAGAAGAATGACAGGTCTGTCAAGTGGTAATGCATTTGTATTTGCATCTGACCTGAAAGCACTTCAGTGTGAACAAGGACAAAAAAAAAAAAAGAAAATCAGAAAAGTCATCTAGTACTAAAAAACATTAATATTAACATCCTGCAAACTGCCTAGATATGGTGGGAGAAGCTCTAACCTTTCACCTCAACTCTTAGTTGTCACCCAAAGTTAGGTTTTGAAATGAACTCTAGCCTTAGGGTTTATATCTATTTCCTTGTTGGCTGAAAGTGTAGGCAAAAGACACAAAGGAATGGATCTAAAAATGAATGTACTTCATGTCCCTTAACTATCATGAATCCACAGAAACAGACATTGCTGTTAGATTTGGAAGACTTCTTTGTAAGCATATGTGTGATCAGCTTCCTTCTGACCCAGAAATGGCATTTGCAATCTTTGAACAAGAGATTGAGAAAAGGCATCTGGTTAGACTGGCATCTGGTCAGAGTCTTATTACTGACAAACTTTGACTACAGGAAGTAAAAAATATTTTAACTTGTCATTTTATACCAGAAAAAAACATAAATAAAATAACTATATGTTGCAATGCCCTATGCAAATTAGAGAAAAATGTATATTTTTCGATGTTTTTTTAGTTACCTGCACAATATTGTCAGCTGACTTTGTATCTATCCAATAACATGGATTCAAAGGATTTGATTAGAAATTTGAAAGTAAGACTATTACCACTTTGAATGGCAAATATTTTAAATTTGACAACTATATGTGCCTTGGGAAAAGAACATTTTTAGAGTAATTTTACTTTATTTTCCAGATATGCTAAGGTCCAGTTTCAGTTGTAATTAACATAAGGAGAACTCTCTTGGAGCTATTTACAGAATGAAATGTCTCTAGGGGTTAGTAAATTGCATGCTTTTGAGGTAATTTCCTAAGGAAGAAGCTTTTATACCTTACCTTGAAATTTCTTGGACACCTCCTATGAAGCTACAGTTGACTTTCATAAACAACATAATGACTACATGTCAAAGAAAGAGTGATAACCGTGGGTCTTCAAAGAAACAGAAGAGGCCCACAAGGTTTCTTTCTTTCTGTTGACATGTAAAACATAAAATTAGCCCACAAAGACATTTGAAAATATACTTTCAAAGGTTGGTAATTATTTCTAACAGTACAAAGTGACTGCACCTTCCTTGTTTAAAATGCTCTGTTTATTACTGTTTTGTTAGAAAAGGTGAAAATCCTTCAAAAATTTAAGGACATTTTTAAAATATAGAAATCTTAATAAAAATCATACTGTGTGCAATAAATCAAACAATCTCTGGCAAAGTTCCTAGGAATTTAATAATTGTAGGATATGAACGATTAATTTACATATATTAAGTTCAAATATACTAGAATTTTTATATTATTGTTTTTTAAATTTTTTATTAGTAAAACACAAAGAGATACAGTTGGAGACTTACAAATTTTTGTGCTTGGGTTTCAGTTATATAACGACTGAGTACCCATTCCTCCACCAGTGCCCATTCTACACCACCAATGATCCCAGTATCCCTCCCTACCCCTCATCCCCCCATCTCACCCTGCCTCTGTGGCAGGATATTCCCTTTTGTTCTCTCTCTCATTTTGGTTGCTATGGTTTGCAAAAGAGGCAATGCGTAGCAATCATGTTCATTTTATAGTCTACCTTCAGCATGTGTCTCCCATTCTGGGAGGATTCTCCCAACACCCTTTATTTGGTGCTCGCTTCTCTATCTGAGCTGCGTTTAACCCTAGCATGTGCAGCTGGCCTCCAAACCATGGAGTAAACCTCCTGTATTTATCTCTGCTATTCTTGGGTTTTATTCTCCTATTTTGTCACTTTATGTTCCCCAGATGAATGCAGTCTTTCTATGTCTGTCCCTCTCTTTCTGACTCATTACGCATAACATGATACTTTCCATGTGGTACCACTTGTATGTAAATTTCATGACTTCATCTTTTCTAACAGCTACATAGTACTCCATTGTGTAGATGTACCAAAGTTTCTTTAACCAGTCATCTGTTCTCAGGCACTTTTCCAGATTCTGGCTATTGTAAACAGTGCTGTAATGAACAAACAATTGCAGATGTCACTTTGACTATACTTTTTTGCCTCTCTGGGATATATTCCCAGGAGTGGTATTGCTGGGTCAAATGGAAGCTCAATTTCTAATTTTTGGAGAATCATCCATACTGTTTTCCAAAAGGGCTGAATCAGTCGGCATTCCCACAAGCAGTGAAGGAGGGTCCCTTTCTCGCCACATCCATACCAGCACCAGTTGCTTTTGTTCATTTGGATGTGGGCCAGTCTCTGTGGTGTGAAATGATATCTCATTGTTGTTTTGATCTGCATCACCCTGATGATTAATGATGTAGAACATTTTCTCAAGTGCCTTTTGACATTCATATTTCTTCTTTAAGAAAGTTTCTGTTCATTTCGTTGCCCCATTTTTTGATGGGGTTGGATGTTGTCTTCTTGTGGAGTTCAACCAGTACTTTGTATATTCTTAATATCAACCCCTTGTAGGATGGGTATTGGGTGAATATCCTTTTCCATTCTGTATACTGTCTTTGTATTTTGGTCACTGATTCTTTTGAGGTGCAGAAGGTTCTTAGTTTAAGATAGTCCCATTTGTTTATCTCTGTTTCCTCTTGGTTGGTCAGTGGCATGTCATCTTTGAAGATACCGTTAGCCTCAATATCGTGGAGAGTTTTGCCGACCTTGTCTTCCATGTACGTTATGGATTCCAGTCTGATGTTGAGGTCTTTAATCCATTTTGATCTTACTTTGGTACATGGTGTTAGGAAGAAATCTGAGCCCACTTTTTTGCATGTAGCTGTCCAGTTTAGCTAGCACAGTTTGTTAAAGAGGTTATCCTTGCTCCACTTCACATTTCTTCCTCTCTTATCAAAGATTATATGATCATATGTTTTGGGGGAGATGTCAGTATATTCAACCCTGTTCCATTGGTCTGCAGGTATCTTTTGATTTCGCCTTTGACTTCCTTCCTGACCCACTCGTTGTTCAACATTGAGTTGTTTAATTTCCAGGTGTTTGGTTTGGTTCTCCATGTCTGTGTGTGGTTCACTTTTCTTCTCAGTGCATCATGGTCTAAGAAGATTGTGGATACTATTTCTATCTTCCTGATTCTATTGAGGTATGTTTTGTGTCCTAGAACATGGTCTATTTTGGAACATGTTCCTAGTGCACTGGGGAAGAATTTGTATTCTGTCTTTTTGGGGTGAAACGCCCTGTATAAGTTTATACTCCCTATTTCTTCTATTTCTTCCTTCAAAGCCAATGTTTCCTTGCTGAGTTTTGTTCTTGTTGATCTATCCAGAGGTGATAAGGCAATGTTTAAGTCTCCATCTACTATTGTGTTGCTAGCAATGTCCTCCTTAAAATCTATTAGCAGTTGTTTTAAATATTTAGCTGGTCCCTCATTAGGTGCGTATACATTTAAGAGTGTGATTTCTTCCTGTTTTATGTATCCTTTGGTGAATAGGAAATGGCCTTCGCTGTCCCTTCTAATCTTTTTCAACCTGAAATTGATGTTGTCGGATACTAGTGTGGCCACCCCAGCTTTTTTGAAGGAGCTGTTTGCTTGCAGGATTGTTTTCCATCCTTTAACTTTCAGTCTGTGCTTGCTGACTGTTCAGATGTGTTTCTTGTAGACAGCGGAATGTTGGTTTCAGTTTTGTACACATTTTGCCACTCTGTGTCTCTTTATTGGTGAATTTAAACCTTTGACGTTGAGAGAGATTATTGTTATGGGGTTTTGTGTCATCTTTCTGTAAGGGTCTGTTGTGTTTGTAGGGTTTGTCTTGTCTTATAGTAGCCCCTTTAGCCCTTCTTTTAGCTTTGGTTTTGAGTCTATGAAGTTCCTGAGCTGCTGTTTATCCAGAAAATAGTGTACCATTTTTTGAATTTGAGTGAGAGTTTAGCCAGATAGAGTATTCTTGGTGACGCGTTCATTTCAGTGAGTTTTTTCACTATATCTTGCCACTGCCTTCGGGCTTGGAGGGTTTCCTCTGATAGGTCTGCTGTGAATCTAAGGGGTGCTTCTTTGTATGTGATTTCCTTCTTTGACCTTGCTGCTTGCAGTATTGTGTCTCTATCCGCAGCATCCATGATTCTAACTATGATATGTCTTGGAGTGTTTTTGTTAAGGTCTTTTTTTTAGCTGGGACTCTTCGGGCTCCTTGAATCTGAATGGCTGCATTGTCCAGCTCTGGGAACTTTTCAGCAATAATTTGTTTAACCGTAACTGTTTTCACTGGGATTGTTTCCCTGAACTTCTGTGACTCCAATGATTCTAATGTTGTTCCTCTTGGATTCATCTCCTAGGAACTCTGATCTGCTCTCGATTATTTTGAGGTCTCTTGCCATTGTTTGTTGTTGCCTGTTGACTTCATGTAGCTGATCTTCCAGCTCACTGATTCTGTCTTCAGTTGTGGTCATTCTACTGTTGAGGGCACAGACTGAGTTTTTTAATTTCATCTACGGAATCTTTTTCATGACATTTCTGTGCGTACATTTCCAATTTCTGCTCTCATTTCTTGCCGTAATTTTTTATTGTTTCTCTTATGTTACTGGATATCTGTCTGACTGTTTCATTGAGTTCATTGAGCATCTTCATTACCTCATATCCGAATTCTTTCTCAGAGAGTCCCTTAGGTGAGTAGCACCTAGCGAGGCTTCTGGACTCTTTTCATCATCCTCCTCTCATGGTGGGGATTTGTGTTGTTTCTTCATGTTGGTGTGGTGGTATGGAGACTGAGATGTTACTTGATTTGCTGGATATGAGTAGATTACCTGCAGCCGCATGAGCATGTGCTGGCCCAAACTTAGGCCATGCCTACTTCTACGGAAGCCACGCCCACCTCTGAAGAGGCCACGCCCCCATGGGTAAGTGGTGTGGGGGGGAGGTACACCCTGGGGAAAGAAGAGTGGTACAGCATTGGGGACTAATAGGAGGAGGCTCAGGGATGATGAGCGTCTAGGGTCCTAGAGGATGCCTGGGGCGGGGACGTGGAGAAAGCTCTATTCTTTTTTTTTCCTTTTATGTAAGAATATTGCTATTTATTCAGCCATTGATTAGGCTGATTGGATTGGGCATGAACTCCACTATATTATTCTTTTATATTAGAAGTTAAGAAATCCTAAACACTCTACTCTTTCAACTAAAGCGGTGTGTATTGTCCTATTTTCTAATTTTTCTACAATGATTTCCCAGATTAATATTAGTTTTAGTACTAGTGTTGTGTCACTTCTATTAATGAAATGTCTCCTCATCTGATGCTAATTTAATATGGATTAATGAATTATGGATCCCAGAGTCTCATTTATTAATTCACAGAGCTATTCTGAGCATGAGAAAATATTGTGAGATGAGATTTCAAAAAATAAATTACTCTTCCAAAAGTATTTCATTATAAAAATATTTTTGGAGGAATTGATATCAGTAGTAAATATTTCTAAGTGTAATAGAAATAATTGTCATCTTGAGAATTTGATTAAAAATAGAATAGCTTTCAGTCCCTACAATTTTAAAATGAAGCTATATTTGTGAAATTGGGTGTCACAATAATATGTTAAACTTCTATTGTGCTCTTAAGCTTTCAAGAACACTTTCAAATACTTTATACTTTTCTATATAGGGAAATTTATATTTCTGTCTTCTCAAGACGTTAGTAAGGCCGACAGCACAAGTGTCTTTTCAAATTTCAAGACTAATGTTTAAAAGAGTTAAGTTACTTGTCCAGATTCATGCAACAAAACCCAATAAATTCATGTCTAGCACCTATATTCTCCAATTCCCAGCAAAATGTTTTTTCCATGTATACTCCTACTATAACAAGTCATGAAACTATTCCCAAAGGGCACTCATCTTCAAAATTCTCTAAACATGAATTGATTTCCCTTAATCGCTATAAAGAATCATTGCTTGAGCCCTTCCTCTCAACACCCCATTAACCTCCCTCTCACAGTCCCTCCTTGGGTTCTCCAGGGAGTTCCTCATCCTGAAGTAACTAAGGATTAAGAACTAGTTTAGCAGGAGATTTTGAGGATCTTCCTCCAGTCTTATATTTAGATTCTCTTCGGAATGATCAGTGGCCAAGACAAACTAGTCATTAAATAAGTTTAATATTTTCCTTGGATCCCTGAATTCCCCTCCAAGTGCATGGAAGTACGAACAAACTAGCACTGAAAATGTGAAAAATGTCCCAAACTTTTTGTTGCAGTACAAGGAGCTTAGGTTTATCAGGTTGTACCCATATCTGTGCTCCCGAGTCATTACCATTACTATGTTTGTCTGTAGCTACTTCTTTGTGCTCTCTTCCCCAACCAATTTGTAAGGTCTCATCCTTCTAAGACACTGAACTTGTAAGTTAATATTGCCTTTCTCCTCTCCTTATGTCTTTTGAATAGTTTACTTTAATGCTATGTCCTTTTTGTATAGATATAGGAAGACAATGTTAGGGCGCGGATCGTGATCTCTCTTTAACGCCAAAGAGACTCCAGAGACTGCAAACAGCACGCAAGGTTTATTGTAAGACTGGCTAGCCAGGGTCAAGCCGCCTACACAGACACGCAGGTCAGCTAGGTGAGGCAAGACCCCGAACTTCTTCAAAGGGGATCTTATATAGGCCTTCACTGGCCGTTACATCAAAGCCCGCGCATTTCATAGCCAATAGATTTGAAACAACATATGCTTTCTTAACCAATCCAATTAAGGGTACATCACTTCTTAGCCTATATATAGTTTAAAGATCAGCATTTTGCGTCAGTGCTTAGGAATTGACAGGTTTTTAAGGCAGTCCTGGGTCTTGCAACATGGGTCTTGTTGAGAGACATCCGGTTATCTGGTCTGACCCCCACCCTTCGAGTACCTGTATCTGAATTCCTTTTTCAGGGGCAGAAAAACCAGTTATTTTGCAGTGCAGGCTCCTATAAAACAGATCTGAAAAAGCTTATCTAGACCTGTTCCTTGAAAAACAAGTTATTTTGCAATGCAGGTTCCTATTAAGCTAAGCTAAATTAATTCTGGTGGTAGTCCATTTTGGGCCTGTCCCTTACAACAATAAATATTATGCTTTATATCTTAGGATTTGATTGACTTTGAATAATATTCACTCCCGGGCATCTGCTTTCTCAAATTAAACCTCAGTTGCCTTCACTTCTTAGCACCCCAAGGGCAGGGTCCCGACGAGGGACTGGATGAAACCAGAGCAAGCTGGTAAGTTATGTGCTACCCTGGCATTGGGATGGGCCATGCCAAGGTGCCAGGATTCTTAACTATAGGTTAAGAGTTTGATCATAGGCAAATGCTGTCACGATCCAAAAGTAACGATGAGACTAGGACCCTGCTGCTAAGAATAGGAAAGATATCTGGCCTGAGCACTGCAATCTCGAGATCGAGATGGCCTTAGGAGAGCAATTCTATGAACTTAAAGTAAATCTTACTGTGTCCATACAAAATGATTTATGCTTACATGTTGGTCGGACAAGGAGAGGAGAAACACACCCAGGGAATTCTGTTCTAGTGTGGGTTGATCTGCTAAATGAGAATCTGTCCTAGAAGCAGTTTTCCCATGTGTCCTGACTAGCTTGGATGAGAATGAACATTTCTCCCCTTCCTCTGCCTTCAGTAAATAATTTCAGTATATTGTAAGAGGCAGCTTCCCTTATCTCACAGAAACCTAAAGGATCTTAGATACTCAGATCTCAAGTGCTAGCCAGGCCTGATCTTTGGGATGTAGATGCCTGGCTCTAGGCAGGCTAGTCTTTGAGATGTAGATTCCAAGCTCTAGCAGACTGGTCTTTGGTATGCAAATCCAAGTGCTTGTAACTTGTGAAAGGTGAGGCCAAGATTATTGGCCTGTGGATATAAAGAAACAATGTATGTTTTGTTGCCTCAATGTTCTTTCTGTAACTACTCTTGATGACATCACTATATTGATCCCTTTAGAGGTACCATGATCTATATAAGATTTTCGGGGCTCTCTGGGGGAGCACGTGCTTGAAAGATTCTGGGGCCTCCATGACATATATTTCTTCCATATAATAAATTGCTACTAAGACCAACCAGCTTGGCCCTCATCTCCTTCCTTCGCCTGACCATCGCCACTGACCTCCCTGGAGTGGGGAAATGGCCTGAGACTACCAAATGCGGGCTACTGGAGAGATAGGCCGCTGCCATCCCTTTGTCTGTCGTTTTTTGTGTGTTTACACATTTTTAATGCCTTTACATTTCTTGTTATAGGATGCTTCATGAAAGGCTATTATTTTAGTTTTCTGTGGCAAAAATTTATTGAAGGTAAAAGTGAAAGAAAGTAAAATTTGGGGGTCATTAACAAGGGATATAAAATTGGTGATATATTTTTATAGGTGTGAGGGACAGGCCCAAAATGGACCACCACCAGAATTAATTTAGCTTAGCTTAATAGGAACCTGCATTGCAAAATAACTGGTTTTTCAAGGAACAGGTCTAGATAAGCTTTTTCAGATCCTTTACAGGAGCCTGCACTGCAAAATAACTGGTTTTTCTGCCCCTGAGCAAGGAATTCAGATACAGGTACTCCAAGGGTGGGGGTCAGACCAGATAACTGGATGTCTCTCACAAGACCCATGTTGCAAGACCCAGGACTGCCTTAAAAAAAAAAACCTGTCAGTTCCTAAGCACTGACGCAAAATGCTGATCTTTAAACTATAGAATAAGAAGTGATGTACCCTTAATTGGATTGGTTAGGAAGGTATGGGTTATTACAAATCTATTGGCTATGAAATGCGTGGGCTCTGCTTTAATGGTCAGTGAAGGCCTATATAAGATTTCCTTTGGAGAAGTTCGGGGTCTTTACCCAACCTGCCAGACCTGCGTGTCTGTGTAGGAGGTGGGACCCTGGCTAGCCAGTCTTGCAATAAACCCTGCTTGCTGTTTGCAGTCTCTGGAGTCTCTTTGTCATCAAAGGGAGATTTCGATCCGCACCCTAACAATAGGGTTATAATTCAAGTTTCGAATATGTAGGGGGATATATTATTGCATGATTTCACTTAATACATGCCCTTTAGTTCATAGTAAAACACAAAGCCGAACAAAAGTCCCTTGGGATCAAAAAGATGTTTTAGAATTCAATGCAATCATATTTGTATTCTTTGAGTGTCTTCAATGTGCAGGTGCTTTTGTCAGATATTAACTTTTCAAATATAGAAAAAAGCTCACAGTTGAGTAGAGAGATAGACCTCAAATAAATCAATACATGCCGCATTATCAATAATAATTGCTTTATAATAGGTCAGTTACCTTCATTATTAGAAAGTATGTGATTGAACAGCATGCGATATTACATAGTTGGAGAGACAAATCTAGAGTCATAAGACCAATTTAAGCCCTGCTGTTGTCATTCCCTTCCCTCCCAACTTTGAAAAATAAATCAAGTAGAACCAAAGATATCTTCCATTACCGCTGAAAGCTTTGTGTATGATCTATTTTTGTAAATGTGGCAAATTTTTCTTTTACAATTAAAAATAATTAGAATTAGGACTGCCAAATAGTACAGTGGGCAGGATGCTTGGCGTGCACACAGATAACTGCATTCAATTTCTAGCATCCTATATGGTTCTCTGTGCCTCACTCACCAGGAGTCATCCCTGAGCACAGAACAAGGAGGAAGGCCTGAGCACTGCTGAGTGTGACCCCAAATCACAACTTTTTCTAAAAAAAATCATTTAGAATTATGTGGAAAATAGTAACTTTATAAATTGCTTGCTGCTTTAAACAACTTATAGGTTGTCATTATTTTGCTGAGTTGCTCTTTTCATCTCTGACAAATGGGGTTTTGTTCCCAAATAGTTATCTGCAGATGAAGGCAAAAGAGTGCAAAAAAGTCTTCCTGCAGGCTCAGTGCAAATAGATCAAGGTAAGAAAAGTGCACATTCAAACAGCTCTCATTATGTCTGGATTAAATGTATTAGTCCTTATTGTGAATATGTGGGCCATCAACTGTGGGTTAATTTTCCCCTTTAAGAAAAGGTGTGACAAAACTTAATCCTAAAATTGCCTAACTCTAAATCATAAGTATTCTTCTCAGAAGATGAAGATTGGATTGTATTATCTTTTAATGTCATTTGTTCAGCCTAGTAAATGTGTCAACTTTTGTATTGTCCTTTGAAATTTGTCATTTGGTATTTGAAACATTGAATGTGTTCAGTAGAAGTTCACTGATTTTCTTCTCTTAGGAACCTGCAATGTTTCACCTTTTGAGAATTTAAAGTCTATTGAAAGGGTTTAATATTAAAGGGGATCTCCTAAGCAAAAGACTTTTATTTACAAGTGACAACCTGTGTCTCCAAAAGCAGGACTTTCAACCAGTTAAAGACGTGGTAGAGGGTGAACCCTGCGGGCAACTGAAGTCTTTGCTTTACAGTGCCTGCACTAAATCCCTCCCATCAGGAGTTTTCAACTCTTCAAGGCTAGGAATTCTTCCTACTAAAAACAATAAACATCAAACTATTTATCAACACCAGCTGTTAATGACAAAAACACATGATGCTACATAGATATTCTAAATTTACAGTCTTTAAAATTAGTATCCTGCTGCTTTTGTTGTAATCCCAACAGCATCTCCATACCTTTGTAAATGTCACTCATTTGGTGGGAATCCAAACAAAGGGAGCATAAAAGATATAAGCTTCCAATTTTTCTACATGACCTTCCATCTATGAAAAGCACACATCTATAATAATTGAAGGATATTTTGTTAATTACAATGTATAAAATTCAAGGACAACATCATACTGCAAGAACAAATGAGCAATATTGACATGTGGCATTCTTATACAATTAAAAATGCTCACATAGCAACCTTACTGTGTGTGCACATTTTGGCAGTAACAAATATTTTGAAGCTTTAAATTGCAGTGGCTAAAAATCTAATTTTATGTATCTCATTTGTTAATCTATAAAACAGAAAGAAAACTCCATTTGAATACTTCCCCAAAATTGGAGAAATGAATCAAGTCGGTTATTATTATTATGCTTTAAGTTAAGCTTTTTTCCATATTTGAAGACATCATTTGTTTTGATCAGTTTATTTCTATATGGTCTGAATAAACAATCTTCTGTTTGGTAAGAATGTATGTATGTAAAAGAGTAATTATTTGAGCTCTTAATATAGATTTGGATAATACTTTAATTATCTCCTCTTGTGCATGACCAGCAAGCAGCTCAGCACATCAGGAAAGTCCGTGAGTGGGAACTCTTAATTGCAATGCAAATTGAAATCATGGCAAATGCTTATTGATTAACTTTCCTGAAAAGTCCAAGTGTAATTGGAATCATGGCTTAAATTATGTTATTTTTCTTTTCCCATCTCTATCCTTTTTCCCTGGAATGGTTTCATTTCATTTTAGCTTCTCTCTCTGAATCCCAGGAAACTTATGTCTCCACTGTTCCACAGAGAGGCCTCTGTCCCCATACCTTTATCTTTTCAGGATTCAGATGCCCTGCCCATTTCTTAGTAAATCTCCATTGCAAAAGAATGAAATGCTCTGAATGACCAGGATGGGTCATATGTCCACATAGGGAAAGACTCCTTTATAAAGCTAAATTAACGGTGGGAGAAAAACATATTCCTCAAGGAAACCAAATACAAAATTGTTAGTGGCCCACAGAGACGGGGGGGATGGGGGGATGGGGGTGGGGGGATATTATCCATGGTGGTGGAAAATGGGCACTGGTGGAGGGATGGGTATCTGATCATTGTATAATAGAAATCCAAGCACAAAAAATTGTAAATCTACAACTGTAAAAAAAAAAAGATCATGTGGCCGCCCACCTATGAGATGGTCAGACTTCTTTGTCAAGACCCTGAATGATCGGTTTGAGGCTCTTCTTGTTCCTAGAACGAGCAGACGCCATTGGGCTACACTAGCACGCAACAGGGATGAATAGATACGTTACTGGTGCCTGCTCGAGCAAATCAATGAGTAACAGGATGTCAAGTGATCAAGTGAAGTGATGATATGAGAGAATAAATCTTGTTATTTTTTCAAAGAAAAAAATTGTTAGTGGCAAAACAAAGCAAAATTATTCATCTAACCCTGACTCTATACATTTTAAAGATGGGAACAGAAATTGTTTGAAAACCACATTCTGGCAGATCCTGAGTCCAAAAGAATTCAGAGAGCCATGGGACCAGAGATCAACGAGTCTTTACTGAATGACCTTTGCAAACAGGCTTCAAAGAGCCTTTGCAAATGGGCTTCAAAGCCCAAGGACACTGATACAACCAGGGAAAACAACATCCAGTGGTGACTCTGAATAAATTCCCTATCAGCCTAGTACACTAGCTGCTTGGCACTTGTTGGTAAAGATTTATGTGATTGCTCTCATTATTAAGCAACAGAGAGTATTTAGAACATAAATGGACTCAATTTTTTTAAATTATGACACTGAGCTCTGGGTTGGAGGAAACACCCGAAATCAAATTCTGTAGTGCTAAGTATGCGCACATTGTGTAAAACAGATCTCTAGGACATTTCCAATTTGTAAATGTGAAGCTCTATTGCTATTAATGATTTATTTAATCTTCCTCCAAACTTCTGGCAATCTCGATGCTACATTTTGGTTTTATTCATTGTGATCAGAAAAGAGATTTTGTGTGAGTTCAGTGTTGAATTCGTTAAGACTTCTCTTGTGCATCTCCTGTTAAGTGTTCTGTGTATCTCTGTTAGATATAATTGGTCTACATAATTCTCCAATTTCTCAGTTTTCTTACCGATATTTTATCTGTTTTTAGTGAACCGTTTCTCAGTTCTTCATATGTAAAATGACAATAGAAGTACCTATTGCTGGTTGAGCAATCATTAAAAAGCTACTACTTGGCTGTGGTATGTGGGGCTGACCAGTCTGGGGCCTAGAGAAGCCCAATGACTATCACAAGAGGCCTGGAAAGAGTAGGGAGCAACTACAAGAAAGGGTGCAGAAGGTGAAGTTTGTTGGTCACTTAGAGTCAGAAACTAGAAAGAAGCACTCCCTGGGGAGCAAAAGTAGGGATAGCCATCTGAGAAGGCAGAGAAGTACTCTCTTCCCTGTGGCTTTCCTGGGTGACCTAGTGAAACAAGAAACAGTTCAATATGCCTTTGTTCCCTTGTTCCAGAGATGATAGATGTCAACTGCACTCAGATATAATGTGCTGGGAAAGAGGCGGAGAGTTGAGGCTGAAAGAGGTTTAGTTTAATACCAGCATTCCAGAAAGTGCTGCTGGGGTGGGGGGGGGCAGAGAGAGAGAGAGAGAGAGAGAGAGAGAGAGAGAGAGAGGTGTTGTGGCTGTGCTGATCTGCTCAGACATGGAGCCTCCTCCTCTGCAGACAGACCCTCCTTGAGGGGATTTGTCATTGCTGCCATGCAAGGTTTTTCTTTCAAATCAAGTTTTGCATCTGGTGAGTTCATGCAGGAAGATTTGCAGGGATACAAAATGGCCTGCAAATTTCTGAACTGTATTTGCTTTATCCATTTTGTATTGGTAAAGTAAAGAGGTTTTACCTGTATGAAACAAAATCTAGGAAGTCAGGTGCCTAAAGTGGAGCAAAAAAACTCTCTTCAACAACTGGTGCTGGGAAAACTGGATGTTACTTGTAAAAAAAATGAAATTAGATCCATATCACACCATACATAAAAATCAATTGAGTTAAAGGCCTGGAAATTATATTAGAAAACAAAAAATACATTGAGAAAAACAGGCAGAACTCTTCCGAATCTGGACATTAAAGGGGTCATCAATAACCTGATTCAATTGAAGAAAATAATGACAACAAAAATTATCAAGTGGGATGATTTAAAATTGAAAAAATTCTGCACAACAAAAGAAACTCGGGATAAAATAAAATGTCACCCATTTAACTGGGAAAAGATAGCCTCACCTAATACTTCAGACAAAAAAAACATACTAAATCTATAAAGCTCTCATGAAACTCAGCATCAATAACAAAAAAAAAAAAAAGAACAACAACAAAAAAAACACCCTCAACAACAACCGCATCAAAAAAATGGAGAAAAAAGCTAGAGAGAGATAATACAGTGGGTATACCCTGCCGTAGCTGACATGAATTCAATCCACAGCACCATATTAAGTAGCCACTGTAGCAGTGTCCTCCCATTCTTCATTACCTGTAATGTCTCCATTGTGAGACTTGTTGTTATTGTTTTTGGCATATAGAATACGCCACGGGGAGCTTGCCAGGCTCTGCCATGCAGGCGGGATACTCTCGGTAGCTTGCTGGGCTCTCTGAGAGTGGCAGAGGAATCAAACCCGGATCGGCCATGTGCAAGGCCAACACCCTAACATCTGTGCTATAGCCACTAGAAAAATAAAATCATGCAGTTTGCAGCAACTTGGGCAGAATTGGAAGCATTATGATTGAAATAAGCCAGAGGCAGGAGGATAAATGAGAATGATCTTGCTCATGAGTAGTGTTTAGAGAAATGAATAAAGGGTATAGAAAATATCAATTTACAACTAACCTCAGATAGCAGAATACAGACTTGAGAGTAGCAGGTTAGGAGGGAAGGGGTCACAGGAATTAACAGGCTTCCAGAAAGCAACACTGACACACAGGTGGAGCTAAGGGAAATAACATTGTGCACCCAAACCAAAACTGTCAATGAACAAATGATGGGGGCAGGGATAGAGAAAAGAAACACTGGTCCAGAGAGGTAAAAGGGATAGAGAGGAGAGTCATAGTGCTTTGGTGGCAAGGGTATGCACTATCTTTCAGAAGCTTGAGCAATATTGTAATCCTACGACCTAAACAATAATATTTTTAAAAAGTTTTAAGCAAAAATATTAATTTATAAAAAAACAAATAGCTCACTTTAAAAAAACTGCTCCTCACAGTTATACATATAGCAATTGCTAAATAAATGTCAGTTTCTACCAATTTTTTAACTTTTGTTAATTCCACTCCAAGTCTTAATTGTTCCTTTTTAAAAAATTATTGAAAAGAATTTAACATATAACTTGACTATAGTTTCATATATAGAATATAATAATTATACATTGTGAAATGTTCAATACAAGTCAATTATCATCCTGGGAACTTATAAAAATATAGCCCCGTGTAACTGCCTACAGTCCTCATACATCAGTTATTATTAAAGCACAAGAAAATATGAAAGGGCCAAATATCAATGCAAAAATGTCTAACTTTCTAGTCTTTATCAGATTTCAGTTCTTTTGAGATTTTTTTTCCCTCTGACTCATTATAAGTGTAGTGAATTAGCACAGTTCAGAGACAAGTTGGTTTTTAATTTCACTTTGTAAATTATTAGTTATTCCTTCCATTTGCCTCCATTCAGTTCACTAAAACCAAATAATGTTAGAGGTAGAAGCAACCTTAGGGGTCATCTAATTCTACTTAATTATTTTACAGATGGAAAAATTGAAGTCAAAAGAAGCTAAGTGACCTGCCTAAGGTCACACAGTTAATGGCAGGTCCTTTGTGATTCCTGGATCATGCCTTCTCATGTGCAATGAAGCCTACCAAAATTAAATAAATAAAACCCAGTATATCAAGAGACTAGTATTATTTCAGGATGTTTAGCTCAATTAAACAGTGTGCCATAAACCATAGAGGCAACATAAAAAGTGCACTGAATTGAATTGATTTTCAAGTCTCAGTGGAAATTAATTTTTCATGTGCTTAAATTTTTTATTTCTATAGCCATTGAAAATTAATTTTACTATTTTAATCATAAAATTTATTACTTCTAAAATGATTTAAAATACATTATAGTTGTCGTTATGAAACTACAGAAATTTTGGACATGAAACATTATGATTTTTATACACTTTTACTTCAAGACAATACTATTTAAACCTTTTATTTCCTGGAATTTTTTAATATTAATTTTTTTATTGACTCACCATGAGACAGAGCATTACAAAGCTGATTGGATTTCAGTCATACAATGTTCCAACACCCATTCCTTCACCAGTGTAATTTCTCAGCACCAAGTTTCCCTCCCATCCTTCCACACCATTCCTCACTCCAGCCTACCTCTATCGCAGGCACCTCTCTTATCTCTTACTCTCTCATTTTAAACATTATGATGATTTGCAACACAGATGCTGAAAGGTTATCATGTATATATCTTTACCTACTTTCAATACTCAATTCTTGTCCAGAGTGATCATTTCCAACTAATGTTGTCATAATGGACTCTCCTCTATCTTAACTACCCTACACCTCCCACGCACCCTTATGTTTAAATTTATATATTCCCTCCATGTGTTTTCTTTAAAGAACAGACATTTTTATTTTGTCTTCTCATCTGTAGTGCACTTTTCAGATTTCTCTGATCATCAAAAGCATCCAGGCAGCTTTCTAAAAAACAGATTGTGCTACATGCAGAAATAGAACTACAGGAGTGTGGATATCTGTATTGTTTAAAAGCTTCTCTTGTGATTCTTCTGGTTTGTCAAGTTTAAAAGACACAGTTTTATAGTACACTATAAAATATAAATCCGGAAATGTTTTACTGTTAAAAACATTCTGGCGTGTAAATACACACTCATTATATAAACAGCGAATGGTAACTGAAATAGTTACCAAGATAGTCACATTTTCTGAACTGATGAAAATAACTATGGAAAAACAAAAGTCAAATTTTATTTAGTTTAAAATCTCACTGATTATATGGTGCATCATTATAAATATTTTACTAAAAGACTAATTAAACTGACATTCTATCACATAAGATGCTTCATGATCTTAGAGATACAAAAACCTGCATCTTAATGAAACACAGTAAGCTCTATCCTTGTAGTCAGTGTAATGATGTATGTGAAGTTAAATATGAATAAAAGAGGGCTATTCACTCAGGATATTAAGAAAAAGAGGAATCCAGATGAATGATTCTAGCAATCTTACTAACATCTCTATAGATCTTATATGCATCTACTAAGGCTTTTCTGAAATAGAGAAATTCATCCTGCTGAGTTTTGAGCTCCCATGATATCTTTGGGAACTTTGGATAAAACTGATACAGATTGGGGCTCTTTATCTACAGGTCTGAAACAATATACTCTCTCTCTTTCTTTCTCTCTCTCTCTTTCTTTCTCTCTCTTAGATAAACAAAAAAAAACATCAAAAACAAAAAGTGCAAAAAATATAACTAACTGAGACTATAGAGATAGTACAGTGGCAAAACACTTGTTTTGTATGTAGCTGACCCAGGTTTGATTCCCAATACCACCTGCGGTCCCTTGAGGTCCTCCAAGAGAAATCTGTGGGTGCAGAGCCAGGAACAAATCCTCAGCACAGCTGGGTATGGCCCCCAAGCAAGAATAAACAAAAATGCACTTTCAGTGGGTGGCACATAATTGTTAGAGTGTAATAATGTGAGAAAATCAAACCTGAAAACATTTTATATTATAATTACTTCAGACTGAAACTGTGAAAGTTGTATTTTCGATTGCAATATTCATCTTGGTTTCTTTTTATAACTTTTTTTATTTTGTAGAGTAGTTCACAATATTTGATTAAATTTAATATTCAAACACACCAAGTCCACTACCATTACACCTTCCCGCCACCATATTTCGGATGTTTTATCCCGAACCCCAATCCCTGCCCCACAGCAGAACCGAAATAATATACTTTGCATTATTTGTTATGAAAAACTGCTGAAAATGCTACCAAAAAAAGTATCCTTAGGGGACTGTGAAGATTGTTGTATTTCACCCAGGGGTCATTAAGTCCTTCTATAAGTCTGTAAAGAAAATATTTCCTTCTAAGATTGGTTGCCTCCTACTTTGAACCCCATCAAACATGGTACGGTGCTCTTGTAGTATGGGTAGGGTGTGTTCTATGAAGTGTTGTGCAGTCATGAATGAGGCCGCATGGTCCAGGAATAGGTTCACTCATGGACGAGGCTTCGCCCAAGTGTGTGGAGAGCAGCTGTGAGCATGGCTACAGTTGAGTTCTGAAGTTTTTCCACTGTCGATTCTGGGTTTCTTGGGGCAGGGAGGGTCTCACCCGTCCCCCTCCCGGGTGCCCCAAGTGAAATAGCCTGGCACAGGGTCTGGCAGCACAGTTATGGCAAGCATCATGTTTTGCTCTCATCTTGGTTTCTATGATCAACTTTATAACTGTTTTTTTTTAATTTGTCTCATAAATAATTGACAAGATTTACATTGGAATTTTTTTAAGTTTAATGATGAATAATTATTTTAAAATATGGATTAAACTTCTAGTCCTGTCCAAGTAGATCTCCTCTCCAATATTTCCTTTATATTCAATATGAATAAGAGTACATATTGATTTGTCTGTCTTTTTTGTTTCATCATTTCATACATTAGTTTCATGGACACACTCTCTTTCCTTAATTGTAGCACTGTAGCACTGTCCTCCTGTTGTTCATCGATTTGCTCGAGTGGGCAGAGTAATGTCTCCATTGCGAGACTTGTTATTACTGTTTTTGGCATATTGAATACACCACAGGGAACTTGCCAGGCTCTGCTGTGCGGGCGGGATACTCTTGGTAGCTTGCTGAGCTCTCAGAGAGGGATGGAGGAATCAAACCTGGGTGGGCCGCGTGCAAGGCAAATGCCTTACCTGCTGTGCTATTGTTCCAGCCCTTCCTTGATTATATAAATTAGTATTTTAACATTCTATTTTGAAATTCTGCTAACTCAGTTGTTTTAATGTTGAGCTTATTGTCAACCTTTATTCTACTACCTTTGCTTAAGTATGCACACTTATTTATTCCTTAGGTTGGGATCTTGTTTTCTGGTTGGTGCCAGGGATAGAATCCAGAATAACACTTGAACTCCAGCCCTTTGATCTATCTTCACAGGCCATGTGTGTTATTCTAGGATTGTGTATTCTTCCTTATCATTGAGAATTCTTATTTGATTTTTATATATTTACATACACTTGGGTAGTTTCTTTGAAGAAATTGGAAACTTCTGCTTGTGGTGTATCATGGGGATTTTGTTTGTTTTGTCTTAGAAAGGTTTTTGTTTTATTTTGTTTTGTCTGTTGTCTTAAAACCATACCCTGGGGTAGTTAGAACTTACTCCTAGGTCTTTGCTCATGGATGATTACTTGACAGGACACAGGGGACCAGATGGTATGCCGGGGATCAAACCCAGGTAGGCCATGAGCAGGGCAAGTGCCTTACTTGCTATCACTTGATCACTTGATCACTTGACATCCTGTTACTCATCAATTTGCTCTAAGGCGCGAGTAACATCTCCATTCATCCTTGTCGCATGCTAGTCTAGCCCAATGCCGTCTGCTCGCTCCAGGAACACTAAGAGCCTCAAACCGATCATTCAGGGTCTTGACCAAGAAGTCTGACCATCCCGTAGGTGGGCAGTCACACGATCCTTCAACGTTCCATGGAATCCAGTGGGTAATGGCTCTAGTCTACTGGTCATCTCCAAATCAAATTACATGTCCATTGGGCTAGACTAGCATGCGACAGGGACGAATGGAGATGTTACTGGTGCCCTAGAGCAAATTGATGAGTAACAGGATGTCAAGTGATCAAGTGATTTTCAATGCCTTGGCAAATGAGACAGCGTCCCTGATTCTTGATCATAGATGGAGGTCGGAACTCCGGATTCTTTCTCTCACTTGAGTGAAGCATGATACTCCAAGCATAGTTCTTTCAATTCATCTTTGGGAGACCCAAATAGTGTTCTCCTCCTGTTTTCTTAGGGCCCAGGTCTCTGAGGTA
The DNA here is from genome assembly GCF_029834395.1 of Sorex fumeus. Lineage (NCBI taxonomy): Eukaryota > Metazoa > Chordata > Mammalia > Eulipotyphla > Soricidae > Sorex > Sorex fumeus. The sequence goes on along the minus strand of NW_026606075.1, from coordinate 18,985,206 downwards.
TGTGCTAATGCAGGAAGAAGAGTAGAATCAAAGAGATATGCCAAGAACCGGAGGTTCTTCGTCCTCTTAGCTATTTCTTTGATGCTCTTGAAGGTGTTCCAAGCCGCTCTCTTCCTCCTACGCAACTCAGGTGTCAGGTCATTCATCGTATTGACTTCTCGACCTAGGTATACATAACTGTTGCATTCAGAGATGTTCATTCCATTGAGAGCAAAAGGGACATCAGGAATGAGACCGTTTCTCATAAACATAATCTTCATGAGATTCAGTTGTAGTCCGACCTTTCCACACTCATGGTCGAAATCAGCCAGCATTTGTGCCCTTGGCTAATGTTTGGTGTTATTAGAACAATGTCATCAGCAAAGCGGAGGTGGTGTAGTTGCTGACCATCTATCTTCACTCCCATTCCTTTCCATTCTAGTTGTCACATGATGTTCTCAAGGGTGGCACTGAAGAGTTTTGTTGAAGTGATATCACCCTGCCAAACCCCTTTCTTGACATCAATGATTACTTCTTTGTAGAAGGTGAGATCCTGGTAGTGAATCCGTAATACAACTCACGGAGAATCCTGATGTATTGAGTTTGAACGCCCTGATTGGCTAGGGCTTCGGTGACCACTTCAGTCTCAACAGAATCAAAGGCCTTCTTTAAATCAATGAACGTTAGACAGAGTGGCATCTTGAATTCCCGGGAAACCTCAATGAGCTTGGTTATCATGTGGATATAGTCAATGGTGCTGAATCCTTCGCAGAACCCGGCTCGCTTGCATGGTTATCTTTCATCTAGTGTTCTGCCAATCCTATTCAGGATGACTCAGCAAATAGCTTGTAGACGACAGACAACAGGCAGATAGGGCGATAGTTGCCAATGTTGTGGACGTCTCCCTTCTTGTACAGTAGTACAGTCCTGCTGGTTTTCCATTGGGACAGAAACTTGCATTCAGACAGGTAGCATGTGAAGAGCCGAGCCAGTGTATTGATGAGAACTGAAGGCAGGTTCTTCAGGGGTTTGGGTCTGACTTGTCAGGGCCGGGTGCTGTTCCCTTCTTTACCGACAAAATGTGTCAAATTTTAGAAGGGAGAATGTTGGGAATGACATATCCATCCTGCGGAATTTGGTATGTGGGCAGGTGGACGTGGCTATTGAAGAGATCCGAGTAGAAGTCATGGATAATCTTCTCCATTGCCCTTCTGGAAGATGTGATAGATCCATCAGGACATCTGAGGACAGTCATGGCAAAGGACAGGCAGGCGTTTAGAATGCTTTTCCCGGCTTCTGCCGCTTCTGCCAGCACTGTTGCTCTTCTCTCTTTGAGGTCTTCCTTTATCGCTTCTCTGCACTGCTTTGCTTGCTCGAATGTTCACTTGCAGTTGCCTGAGGCTTGTGCCAAGCCACGTTGGCGAATGAGCTCACAAGTTTTTGAAGACAGGCATCTATTTGTGGCTATCTCTCTCTTGGCATTCCTTGCACAATCATGGAGGTGCTGAACCATTCAATTGTACTCTTTGTCAATGTTGTCAATAATGGCATCTTCCCATGTTGCCACAATAGTGCCAAAGAGCTCCTAGTTGGTGGTCATTCTGGGAGTTCTCTTCTTAAACTTTGCAGGCCTTTCTCCCCGCTTCGTGAAGTATACCAATGGCCTAGAATGGAACAAACAGGGTGAGAGACTATCTGAGTTCATCATGTCGACCAAGACTATCCATGGTAACTCACAGTTCCAGAAGATTAAATCTAAATGTTGGACATGGGAGTCTCCCTATGGACAGTTCCACAATGAAATTGACCACATCATATTCAATCGACCATTTTGCCTGACTGATGTCACTGTTACCTGCTATATTATCTTTATTTTTAATTGGAATTAAGATGAGTTTCTAATGAGAAGGGGCAAGGAGCAAGATAGTCTACTGGGCTGAGGATGTTTTCTTGATTTGGGTGGATCACTTTGCTAATAAGAAACACAAGATATTGGAAGATTGGTGGTGGAGAATGACTAGGATATATATTCCTCTTCTCTCTGTTCCTTTTACCATCTCTAGCAAAGGCACTGTCTTATTTGTGGCTTCAACTCACCTCCTCATTTGAGTAGCTAAGCCAAGGCTAGTCCCTACATTGAATGGTGCTAACTTTTGAGCTTTGATTCCTAAGTTTGTCAATAGAAATTTTAGTAATATTGCTGAATAATGTAAATAAGTCACTAATAAGACACTTCCTACCTGTATATGCCTCTCGGAGAGCCCGGCAAGCTACCGAGAGTATTCTGCCTGCACAGGCAGAACCTGGCAAGCTCCCTGTGGCATATTCAATATGCCAAATGAGTAACAATAATAGGTCTCACTCCCCTGACCCCAAAAGAGTATCTAGTCAATGGGAAAAGACGAGTAAGAAGAGGCTGCTAAAATCTCAGGGCTTGGAGCAATAGAGACATTACTGGCACCCACTTGAGTAATTCAAAGACCAATGGGATGACAGTGATACAGTGATAATTTTTTGTGGTTATATAGCACTAATTTTTCTTTCTTCTGCTTTTCTCTTCCATTATGCAATAACCAATCTCTTGCATTAAATTTTTCTCCCTTAAAGTATTTACAATGTTGTGTTTTCTTGAAAAGCCCTGAAAAATTTAGAGTGGAAAACAAAAGCAAATTCTGAATCTACCATCTTGAAATAAGTATATAGGAATGTACACATATTTTAAGAGTACAGTTCTCTTTAAAATCATCTAAAAACATCATGAATCTACTATTTTGGAAGTCCACAATGGACTAAACAACTTGATAAAGCATTTGGGACCATTCTGGCACTTTGATTCTGGTTCATTTCCCAAGGGCCCCAGTAGTTCCTTGTTGATAGTGACTATTATTTCTCTAATGCTGTTCATTTCCTTTTTTACATTTGCAACATAGTTTGAATTAAAATACTTTAAACATCTAAACATCTATTCTTATGTCCAAAATAATTTTCATGCCAATTACAGCCTGAACTGGGTTGTATGGTGAGTGACTTCAGATCCGTCATGCTTGAAATTAAAGATACTGTTTGGCCACTAGGAGCCTTTCAATATCTTCATATTTTAATTGTATGGACAAACATTTTACCTGAGTTTGTGGTCTGTCTTGTTCTAAAAATTCATATCTTTGTATTTATTTTTCAAAAACAAAAACCAAAAACCTAAATTTTCTCCCTGTATTCTACCATGGCAGGAGAAGATCAAACATTTAATCAAGTTATTTCTTTCTAATGCCTTAGCCTTGCCAAAAACCAACAGTAGCTCCCCTTAGTATTCCTCTTGATCTTAAATTTTTTAGTTCAAATCTACCACCTCACATTACATTTGGCACTTCAAACAATTTGAAGTTGGCTTGTACACAGCTGACAATCTACATTTAATTTTTGACTCCCTAAAACAACTGCGAATTCCTGCTGGTGACTGGAATAACATAAACAATCAAAGTACTTTATTGTATTGTATTGTTTATAACATAAACAATCAAAGTACTTTATTACAAGTATTATAGACTATATTCTACAATGGGTTGGAGCAATAGCACAGTGGGTAGTGCGTTTGCCTTGCACGCATCCAACATGGCTGACCTGAGTTCGATTCCTCTGTCCCTCTCAAAGAGCCTGGCAAGCTACTGAGAGTATCTTTCCCACATGGCAAAGCCTGGCAAGCTACCCATGATGTATTCGATATGCCAAACACGGTAAGAACAAAGTCTCATGATGGAGACGTATTGGGCCTGCTCGAGAAAATCAATGAACAACGGGAGAACAGTGACAGTGATATTCTACAATATATTAAACTTACTAGAAAAAAAAGTATCATTTAGAAAAATTAAAGAGCAAATACACTGTATTGCATTTATCAAAAACATAAGTTCAAGTCTCCCATTGACACATAATCTCATATATGTAGCCTTAAGTAGTTCAAACTCTCATATATGTAGACTAATGTAGTCCAAAGTTCAATAGTACTTTTAATAGAATAATTCAACACTAACACTTAATAAACATGATATTTCATAATTTTAAATAATCTAGCTTTTTTCCTCATGCATATTTATGTTTTTAATCAAACATAGAGCTTTAAGTTATTAGGAGATGATTTGTTCATGGGTATTATTTATTAACAAGGAAATTTAAGACATTAAAAAATTCATTTCAAAAAATCTTTTGTATAAGACACATTATATAATGAATTGTGAATGCTAAATATAATTAAAGATTACAATTAAATTTTTCAATTGGCTCTTCCTTCCCTTAATTCCAAGAGAAACTTCAGAGTAATTGAAATTTGAAAGCAACATGGAAGCTTTTTAAAAAGAATCCATGACAACACAGAATTTCCCTTCAGTTTTATAAGGTTCATCATTTCTTTGCCAAATTAAAAAAAAAACTTTGTTCATTCAACTACAGCTTGAAAGCTTTGTAGATGACTGAAGAACTGCTGCAAAGTTAGAAAAAAAAAAATATATATATATATATTTTTATTTTCCAGTTTTAGGCCACAGTGCTACAGTGCTTTTTTATTTGCCATTCAGAACTTATACTCAATAGCATTTTCTGCACATTTTTCCACTACCACTTTTAGGCCACAGTCTGACTGAAAACAATGTCATATGCTTTGTCTCAGATATTTTCATGTATGTGTGTGCAGTGCGCAGGATACTCAGGATAACTGGGACAGCCATTGGGCAGCAGTTTAATACAACCTTAGAATTTCATGTTACTTGCAGGCCTTATGGTGCCCAGGATACTCAGGCCAATCAAGTGAGGCTCAGGAACATCCAGAGCCTCATCTGCCGGAACTGTTGCCTCTAGGGTTGCAACCCACAATGGTTGTGGGAACGTATAGTGTCAAGGATTCAACCCAGTTTCAGTGCATGCCTAGCAAACATCCTAACTCCTGCACTACCTCCTGGTCCTGCCTTGATATTTGTTCTGATGCAAACTTCCACTTCGAGAGCTGCCGGATGGTGGTGGAAGGATATTGGCACCTATGGTGGTATATGTGGCTGGGTCAAGTATAGCTCCCAAAAAATAAAATTATATTCTTTTAAACCATTGTTCCTGCAATTCAAATAATAGTCACGAATCACGAATCACGAATCATCCTGTTAATCGTCAATTGCCTCGAGCAGGCCCCAGTAATGTCTCCTTCATCCTAGCCCTGAGATTATATTCAAGGCTCTTTAGGAGAATGAGACCCATCATTGTTACTGGTATTTGGCATAATAAAGCAAAATTAAATCAGTTCCCAAGAAATAGCAATGCCTTTTGATGAAGACCCTCTAACAAGGATGTGGACAAAGAATATCACTTCTGTACTGAATCTTTTCATCATTTCCTGCCTTCTGTTTGAGCTACCGTACCTAAGAAATTACCACAAAAATATGTAAGGTGAAATTGGCACACTGTGTAAGATATACCACACATGAGAAACATCTTTTTTACGTGACCAGGATGGATTCCAACAGGACAGCCAAGCGGGCACTTTCACAGCAGCTTTTAGTCCTGGCTCGTTCCTTCCAGCATGAGATTCTGAGCCACATATATTTTAGTCTTTCCAGCCTACTGATTCATTGAAAAATAAACGCCAAGGTGATAATTAATTAGGAAGCTTGCATATTTCTCTCCTACAACAAGTTAATTGTTTCTTCCAGCCAGAAGTTGGTTTTCAGGAACAGAGGAGTGTAATGTCCTTAGGTTTGACTTGCATTGGTTCATCTTTCAGCAGACGTCAAGCTTTGACACCTGTGGCTGAATATTCATAACATTTTGCTTGGATTTTCAAGTTTACTCAAACCCATATCATTTCCCCAACCAGTTGAGACAAACAAGACAAAAGATTTCAACCACATCCATTCACCAAACCAATGTATTACTGTTTTCTTAGTTGTCTATTCTGCTCTGTCTGTGTGGAAGGGTTTGTGTGAGGCTTGATTCAAATATTCTAGGGAAAACTTTGCCTAAATAAAGGAGCATTAATCATTTCACTGAATAGAGAGAACGTTTTTATTGTTATTTTACTGATAGAATCTTTCCCCAAGGCAAGAAACAATAAAATTCCTCCTACATGCATTTTCGAAAGAATTCTAATTTGTCTGAGAAATAACCATCTCTGAAAGAATATTGAACACCTTCCAGCGAGTGGCACTTTTTAGGAAATAAGCAGATCGGGAAAGAGTAAGCACCAGAGTTGAACACAGCACATGCAGGGTTCAGTTCTGGTCTGCAATGTATCAGCTGTGACCTTGGAAAATAATGGTTATTTACTGAGGAGTTCAGGTTTTCCATGCACTTTACATTAATTCCTAAAAATATCATCATGCACAATAATTATTAAATATACATTTTCTAGGTTAAGATGAAATAAGGCACAGAGAAGCTCAATAACTTAGGCAAGTATGAACAGTTAGCAATTGGCAGAGGCCGGAACTAGCCCCAGGTTGTAGTTTTTGGACTCCAAAGTCAATTGCTATTTCACCCTATTATGACAAATAATTTTCCTTTTCTTGGCTTTAGTTTTGATATATTTTAATCTGAAAAATAAGATGATTGAACTAAACCTTAAAAACTCCTTTGAACTTGGATACTCTGATCCTATAATTGAGCCTAAGCCTTAAACTTGTAGAGATTATAGTTTGGTTTAGTTCAGTCCAAACAATACACATATTTATAAAATAAAATTGAGCGGCATTGGTAGGAGGTGGGTGGTATGAGATTAAGGGTCTGGTATTAATCTACACAGGCTTCCGGCCCAAACGATTTTCATCTGGTACAGTCTGGAAGATACACAATGTAGGGTGACAGATAGAAGGAGGTCAGCCTCATCCCCAAAGGATCTGGGGAAAAATTGGGGAGCATTCAGAGTGAAAGAACTTTAGGGGGTCTTACTGCCAGTAAGGCCAGCTGAATCAGGGGACTCATTCTGGATCCTTCTCTCACTGTTTCTCCATCCTTGGCAATATAATAAACATTATTGACTGACTAGATGAGATGAAGTGAACTGCAGGCTTGCTTTGAAGTCCAGTTACAAGCTTTAATTCAAAGGCTGTCAGAAAATTCATGTTCAATGAAACCATGAAAGAATATTGTTCTCATGTTTCGGAGTTTGCCAAAATATAAAGTGTTCTTGCTGCTTTAAATGTAGTCACCCTTCTATTCTATTTTGTAATTGTTCCTAAGTAATGTTTAGTATCTTTATGTTCAGATTTTCCAAAAAAAGTTAGCAAATGTTCAAACACTGCAATTTTTCTGGTGACCTAATGGTAAGGCTGCACTCAAAGTAAATGCTGCACTATTTTCCCCCTGATAAACAGGAACACTATTGAGAAAGGAAATATAATATCCAGAGGATAAGTAGCTACAATATAACCATGAATAAATAAAGACTGGGAACTACAGCTGAACTCTTTATAGAGTTCTTGTTCTTTTCTTCCAACACAGTATTAATCATTTGCTCCTGAGTGACTTGAAAGATGCAATCTTTGAACCTATAAAAACAATCATATATACTATGTTCCAGGCACCTTTTGCTAGACATTTCACATATATTATCTTTAATCCTCAAAGCAGTTTTTTAAGATAGAACCGATTTCAGACGGAGTAGTTCAGGAACATGCCCTGAGCGCCAAGGGGGGTTGCAACACTAGCCTGTTTCACCTCAATCCCCTGCTCCTTCATCACTGTCTCTTACAAAAGACAATAGGCCCTGTGCTTGTTCTCTAGCAAAAACAACTGGCATGGTTTTAAATAATTATTTCCAGTATTTTAAGACTTGTCTTTTACAGAATCACTTGTACAGTGCCACACAATAGCCATTCCAAATTCCTTTCCTCCCCTTCACCCGGAAGGAAATTTCTATTTGAAAGTTAATGCGTATTTAGACTTGTTTACTAGGCATTTAACATTACTATTTATTGAACTTCATTGTAAGAAACAAAGACAAATCTTGAGATGAGTGTGATCTTCCTGCATGACCCTCCTATTCTCACACATGACCCTCCTATTAACAACTGACCTTCAAATCGGGCACTGCCTGTAGATATAAAATTTATTTTCTGTCTCTGTGTTCAGGAGAATTCCTTCTGTGATACTCCGGGGGGACCATGTGTGACAACAGGGATCAAACTCTGTTTGGCCACATGCAAGGCAAGCACCCTACCTGCTTTACTGTCCCTTGGTTCCTCCTAATTTATTTTCTAATAAAAAAATCTACTGGTGAATAATTCTCCAGGACATCTAAGTTAAATGGGTCTAATGTTAGGTTGCCCTTTTCAAAATGTCCATTTAATAGGAGTAATGAAAGATTTATGGAGTGGATCTGTCAGTTAACTCACGTTAAATGAAGTAAGTGGAGAACTAAGAGGTCTCAGAAGCCAGCAAAATCTGGGTCCCCGGGACACAGTTCAGTGGCAAAAGTTCCTGCCTTGCAAGCGTTAGACCACAAATTAGATCTGTGGTATTGCCCACATATTCTGAATGCAGTTACAGCAACTTTGCTGTTTGGGACCCCTAGTGCTAGAACAGAGAGTGTCCTCTTCAGGACACAAGTTTAAGCACCATTTCTCCTGAGTCCAACCCCTTTTATCTGCGACAATAATACCAAAGGGAAAGTGACGGGGCATCAATCACAATAATGTGTTCATTTCATTTTATGAAGTAAAATTCTAGATGTCACAGGTAAAGTAAGCAACAAACAAACCTGAGACAAGAGAAAGTGAGCTATCTTGCATGAGGGGATTAGGAGAGCACGAGGAAGCGAGGAAGCGAGGAAGCATCTTTCTGAAGTCCTGTCTTTGATTCCACTGTCATTCATTAGTTCTCTCCAGGTCAGTGAAACTTTTTTCCTTTGTTCTCAGAGCAGAAGTAAGAGGAAAACACTCAGAATGAATCAGAGGTTCGTTGATGCACTCAGGGCTAAATCACAAGCTGAAAAACGTTCAAGTCAAAACAAATGTGTAAACTAAGAAATATTTCTTAGTAAATGCCACCAACCTGACGATTCCCACAGGAACTCATAAAGCCTTCACTACAAAACTGTTGTCGTGAACGGGTTGGCTGTTTGGAGAAGGAGTGGTCTTAGTCAGCAGGTGGTGTGTGGGACAAAAACACTCCATAAATAATCACTCCAAAAGCAGTTAAAAAAGCATTTTACTGGTAACATCAGATTTTTTGTATTAATGTACTTACCCTAAAATAGTCTTTTGTTAAAAGTAGCAAAGAGACATCATCTAATATTTTATTGGCGTGTTCTAAACTTTGTATGTTCTTTTTATATATTGTTAAAGGTAAAACCAAATAAAGACAATTTTAACAAATTTCTTGAGCTATACTAGATGCTTTATCCAGCCTTACTTTATAATTCCTCCCCTTTCTTGCTTAAAAATATAACAAAATGACAAAAGACTTCAAATTACACTCAAGGGTTTTCTTTTCAAATTCCAAAACTGCTAGAAAACTTTACATTAATTATCATTTTCAAGTCATTCCCCCTATCCCTAAAGTTGACAATATAAGTGGGGGAATAAAATTTTTTGGCATATTAAACACTAAACTTAAGTTTTAAAAAAATTGTGGCCACTCCTGGCAGTGCTCAGGTCCTACTCCTGGTTATGCAATCAAAATTTGCTCGGGCCACTCCTGGCAGTGCTCAGGTCCTACTCCTGGTTATGCAATCAAAATTTGCTCGAGCGGGCCCAGTAACATCTCCATTGGAGACCTTGTTGTTACTGTGTCTGGCATATCGAATACTCTCGGTAGCTTGCCAGGCTCTCCGAGAGGGGCGGAGGAATCGAACTCTGGTCGGCCATGTTGGCTGCGTGCAAGGCAGACGCCCTACCCACTGTGCTATCGCTCCAGCCCAATCTTGGTTTATTTGGGGGACCATATGTGGTGCTTGACTGCATAAAAAGCAAGCACCTCAATCTCTGTATTCTCTATTCTGCCCCTAAAAACAATAGCTTTAACATGTTCTTTTAAGGGAAAACCATGTCCATCGAAATCTTTAACTACAGTTTTATTAAAGAAGTAGAGATAAACAACAATTTGATAACAACTCAAAGAGATATTTCACGTACCTTGATCTATTGGACTCTTCTGAAAACTTTTAAATTTATTATCACCATGTCTTTAATTGTTTCCCAACAGACTTGTTGAAATGGAAAATCTCTAGACTGTGAACCACATTTGCATTAATCTCCACCAATGTTACTATTTTTTATTGCAAAGTGAAAGCTAAGCTTTCGTTTCATAGTACTAAATTAGAACTACACACTCAATTCCCAATAGACAAAATTTCTTCCTGTTATATTCTTCAAAAATAAAAATCACCGTACCTTAATGTCATCAAATACAACTTTATGTTCGTTCTATCAATGTTATTTAAGTCCTTAATTCTACCAAAAACAAAAAGAAAATTTTTATTGGCCAGAATTCTTCTCAGAGAAAACACTGAAATTCATCAAAACAAAAGTCATGGACATTTTGTGAAATGTGCAAAAAGGTTGTTCTTCAAATCATCTTCAAAACTAAGTGGAATACATTGCTTGTTTAATAGCTATGAAAAGGAGTGGCATATAAAGATGGAACAATCAAAGAAAGAGATGACAAAAATCTGGTGCTCCATGTTGAAGTCCTATCCCCCTAACGTTTTCAATAAAATTATAGGAACTTAATGTACTGTTTGCATAGATTAATTAATAAATTAGTTAACTTCTTTCTTTAGCAAAATAGGTAGCAAAAGGCTAGGAACAGGCTTCAAGAGTGAGTAAGATTATATAAATTTTTTGTACACTTTTCTATCAAACAGTGAGATTTTCAAGCACAATCATTTTACATATGGAAACTTCCTTCTTCTTTGGTATTTTCATAAGTTGATAGTTTTACATTAACCTTGTTTTACTAAATATTCTTATAGTAAAGTCATTCTTCTGATACTTATGTCTGTAACTGTCTCTGTCACTATCCTCCCGTTGTTCATTGATTTGCTTGAGCGGGCCCTGTAATATTGTGAGACTTGTTACTGTGTTTGGCATATCAAAAACGTCACGGGTAGCTTGCCAGGCTTTACCATGCGGATGAGAAACTCTCAGTAACTTGCCAGGCTCTCCAAGAGGGGTGGAAGAGTCGAACTCGGGTCTGCCGCCTTCAAGACAAGCACCCTACCTGCTGTGCTATCGCTCCAGCCCTAAATAATCATTAATTATATCCTAGCTGAGTTGGTTATGGAAAAACAGAGGGCTGGATTCCAGGTATCCTGCTATGCATGGGTTTAAAAAACATGCTCATTTTTAAGATATTTATAATTTGTCAGAAATTACAGTTTCAAGGTAGGATAATAAATTAGTTACACATTTTTGTTATGTTATTACTATGTAGCAACCCCACTCCAGCTGATAAAATTACCTGTCACCGCTTTTGAGAAAATACCTTGTGTTAATGTACTCTTCCTTTCTCCCTCCCTTCCTCCCTCCCTCCCTCCATCTCTCCCTCCATCCCTCCCTCCCTACTCTTCCTCTTTTTGGGATACACCCAACAAAGCTTAGGGGTCATTTCTTGCAGTGCTCATAGAATCATGCAGTGGTGAGGATTAAATCCAGGACTTCCTCTTGTAAATCATAAAAGCCTGTTAAGCCATCTCCCCAGTCCTGTTAGGTCTATTTCCAAGGTAATAAAGAATGTTCCTCAGGACTAGCTAAAGATCATTCTGTTATTAAAGAAACTGGGGGTCGGGGCAAACCACCAGAGAGTAGCTGAAATGAGATTTTAAGGCAGTACTGTAGCTAGAAATGAGATGTCATTTTAGAAAGAGGGAAATATGAAGACAGAATTTCAGAGTCTACTGGGAAAGAACCTATGGCCCTATTCATCTGGAGGGTGGGGTGTAGGTGTTAGTCTTATGAGCACAATAATATGTTGGCTTGCCTTGCATGTAGCCACTCAGCACAAGCCTTGATTTCTCATAATGGAACAGTGGTCAGGCTCCTTCTCTGAGATTCGTAGGCAGTGGTAATTGGCAAGTGGAAACCAGAAAGGAAGAAGTTGTAAGCTTCCAAGTGTTGACCACAGTTGGCAAATGGGTAAGATTAGCCAAAATTACTAATGTATAACCATTCCCAGTCCTTTTTGCTACTTACTCAAGAGGAGGCTGACTTTTCTATACAATTTTTCCTTTATTTTCCATATACCTTATCAGGTAGGTCCTGCCCTATCAGTACCATTATTTTCATTTTTTTTGCTTTTGAGGTCACACCTGGTGATGCACAGGGGTTATTCCTGGCTCTGCACTCAGGAATTACCCCTGGCAGTGCTCAGGGGACCATATGGGATGCTGGGAATTGAACCCGGGTTGGCCACATGCAAGGCAAATGCCCTACCCGCTGTGAAATCGCTCCAGCTCCTATTTTTATTTTTTTCAAAAAACAATCCTCCAAACTCCAATATTTTAAAGGCATTAGAAGGCTTCTATCATTATTTGTCTATAATAGAATGCAATGTCTTCAAGAATACAATATACACAGACTGGAAACAGATTTATTTATTTTTATATTTAAAACCAATAATAAGGACCAGAAGTGTACCGGATATTCTCCACAGGAGGCAGCTCAGCATCATTGTAGTTTGTACATAAATATAGTCAGTCACATTCTTTGGTTCATAAGATCAAGGCTGAAAAGGTAGCCAAAAAGACACAGGGGAGATTTTGCTGAGAAAGACATTGATGACTCCTGAATAGTTGGTGATGTGATTATTTTTATTCTTTGGAAAGATTAGACTAATAGTTTTATCCATATAAATGAAGAAGAAAGAAATAAAAGTGAAATCAGATAGGAGAGTTTGTAATAAAGCTTAGTAAAAGGTAAAGAGTTCTAAGAGGGGAGGTAAAGATTTTTTCAAGACTGTAAATGGTAGAATAATTGGAAAGCAAGATTAACAGAAACATTTTGAAGGTGAAACAAGAGTAAATGGTTTGATATTTGAGTCCTCAATAATTGAAAGAATATACAACCCAATAACAGAAGTAAGAATGCCAGAGGAAAAGCTGACTTTGGTACAGTTAATAAATAGCACAACTGATAAGAGAAAAAACACATGGAGGGTGCGGAATCCCGGAGGAAAAAAAAAAAAGAAAAAACAGGTTCCAAAAAGAGCCGAGATCACCCGCAAGTTCCAGATGGAGTAGGTGCCGCATCCCACCTCCCCCAGATGGAACCCTGGTGACCAGAAGCCTCTACAAACACAGCTCGAGTATGCGGGAACGAGGACTTTTTCTCAAAACCGCGCGGCCGCTTATGCGGCCGCGCGACATCTCTCTATATGCAAAGTGATCAATGAGAAGTAAACCACCCAATCTTTCTCCCTGAAAGTCAGAGTTAAGTTTGGAGCACGGCCACAGCCCCAGAAACACAAGGACTTAATGCAGAACCCAGCAGCTTAGAGCAGAAAAGTGAAAGGACTATGCGTTAATCCAGGCCATCAAGTCTGCCGGAGGGGAAAGGGTGTTGCCCCATTCGCCCTCTCTTCTCTGGAAAGAAGGATGGCGGCCGCATGGGAGCCTTGTGGACAGCAGGTATGAGCCGGGGGTGTGGGGGCGACTAAAACCTCATGGGAAGGGGGGTGTTCCGGTCCGTCCTTCACGCCCTACCGAGGTCACCAGTCACCCCCCACGAGCGGCTCTACAGCACAGCCACGGCCCCAGAAGCACAAGGACTTAATGCAGAACCCAGCAGCTTGGAGCAGAAAAGTGAACGGACTATGCATTGACCCAGGCCATCAAGTCTGCCGGAGGGGAAAGAGTGTTGCCCCATTCGCCCTCTCCTCTCTGGAAAGAAAGATGGCGGCCACATGGGAGCCTTGTGGACAGCAGGTATGAGCCGGGAGTGTGGGGGCAACTAAAACCTCATGGGAAGGGGGGCGTTCCGGTCCGTCCTTCACGCCCTACCGAGGTCACCAGTCGCCCCCCACGAGCGGCTCTCCAGCACGGCCACAGCCCCAGAAGCACAAGGGCTTAATGCAGAACCCAGCAGCTTGGAGCAGAAAAGTGAAAGGACTATGCGTTAATCCAGGCAATCATTTCTGCCCAGAGGGGAAAGGGTGTTGCTCCCTTCCGCCCTCCTCCCTCTGGAAAGAAAGATGGCGGCCACATGGGAGCCTTGTGGACAGCAGGTATGAGCCGGGGGTGTGGGGGCGACTAAAACCTCATGGGAAGGGGGGCGTTCCGGTCCGTCCTTCACGCCCTACCGAGGTCACCAGTCACCCCCCACGAGCGGCTCTACAGCACAGCCACGGCCCCAGAAGCACAAGGACTTAATGCAGAACCCAGCAGCTTGGAGCAGAAAAGTGAACGGACTATGCGTTGACCCAGGCCATCAAGTCTGCCGGAGGGGAAAGGGTGTTGCCCCATTCGCCCTCTCCTCTCTGGAAAGAAAGATGGCGGCCACATGGGAGCCTTGTGGACAGCAGGTATGAGCCGGGAGTGTGGGGGCGACTAAAACCTCATGGGAAGGGGGGCGTTCCGGTCCGTCCTTCACGCCCTACCGAGGTCACCAGTTGCCCCCCGCGAGCGGCTCTCCAGCACGGCCACAGCCCCAGAAGCACAAGGACTTAATGCAGAACCCAGCAGCTTGGAGCAGAAAAGTGAAAGGACTATGCGTTAATCCAGGCAATCATTTCTGCCCAGAGGGGAAAGGGTGTTGCTCCCTTCCGCCCTCCTCCCTCTGGAAAGAAAGATGGCGGCCACATGGGAGCCTTGTGGACAGCAGGTATGAGCCGGGGGTGTGGGGGCGACTAAAACCTCATGGGAAGGGGGGCGTTCCGGTCCGTCCTTCACGCCCTACCGAGGTCACCAGTTGCCCCCCACGAGCGGCTCTACAGCACAGCCACGGCCCCAGAAGCACAAGGACTTAATGCAGAACCCAGCAGCTTGGAGCAGAAAAGTGAACGGACTATGCATTGATCCAGGCCATCAAGTCTGCCGGAGGGGAAAGGGTGTTGCCCCATTCGCCCTCTCCTCTCTGGAAAGAAAGATGGCGGCCACATGGGAGCCTTGTGGACAGCAGGTATGAGCCAGGAGTGTGGGGGCGACTAAAACCTCATGGGAAGGGGGGCGTTCCGGTCCGCCCTTCACGCCCTACCGAGGCCACCGGTCGCCCCCCGCAAGCAGCTCTCCAGCACGGCCCCGACTCCAGAACACAGAAACCAGTTTCTTAACTATCTGACTTTCAGTAGAAATACTTCCAGGGTCAATTGGTAAAATAGCAGAAATCCAAAACCAACATTTAATTCTTTAACCCAGCTGTAGAAAGCAAATCACTTCACAATGCTTTTTCAGCATGTCTGATTTGGGGGGGGGGGGGTAAACTCTAAATAATAGTGGTGAATCTTTTATTGAAACAATGAATCTAATCAAAGCAGATAGAGTGTTAACTAGAATTCATCTGCCTCACAGGGACGGGGAGGGGTGGGGGGTGGGGTTTTATTGGGGTTCTTCATGGTAAAAAATAAGTATTGGTAAAGGGAAATGTGTTTGATATTTGCATTACTGAGACATAAACCTGAAAGCTTTGTAACCTTTCCCACAGTGATTCAATAAATAAAAATTAATTAATTAATTAATTAATTAAAAAAAAATAAAAATAAAAAAAATAAATAGCACAACTTTGCATGAATTGTTTTTGATTTGCATGTGGAAGATCTAGGTAAGAATGTCTCATGAACAATTTGAAATGAAAACTCCAAGAAAAAAAGTTTATATTCGTCTTGTGCACCTTTCACTATTAAATCTTTGAATATTCACACATAATGGCTGATCAATAAACACTACTACCTGAATGAAGAATGGTTGAAACATTTTTTAGTTGAATTCTAGTTCAGTTCTCTTAGAATTCTCATTTACACTATTGCATTTTTTCTTGTGCTTATTTCTCTTTAGGAATTCTGAGTTTTAGATCTAAGTCTTTACATTTTAATCTTATGTCTCTACTATAGACTGTTTGTATATATTTATGAATCAATGATAGGAGATATTATTTTACTTTTTATCAGAAGTTACCAAATATTTGGCCTGGTGCCACGTTTCAAAAAAAAAAATTACTTAGTACCCCTCCCTCCAAAATCTTCAACAAACAGAAAGCACACACTAATTATACCCAGGACTGCTAATACCCCTGGATTAATACAGTTCCTATCCCAAAAGTTGGATCATTTACTTTGATTACGTTTGCCTATATTTAATTCTCATTATCTGTCCACTGTCTTCCCGTTGTTCATCGATTTGCTTGAGCAGGCACCAGTAACATCTCCATTGTGAAACTTGTTGTTACTGTTTTTGGCATATTGAATATGCCACAGGGAGCTTGACAGGCTCTGCCATGCAGACAGGATACTCTAAATAGCTTGCCGGGCTCTCCAAGAGGGATGGAGGAATCAAATCTGGGTCAGCCCAGGCAGCAGTGCAAGATAAACACCCTACTCGCTGTGCTATCGCTCCAGCCCAATTCTCATATACTTTTTAATATTCAAATAATACAGAATCCACTAAATCCACTGAACATACAATTAACGTAAGTAAATAAATAAATGTATATAGTCAAACTCATTTCAAAGAGTAAAGTAGTAGATCATAAGTTTATCCCACTAATTTGGATATATAGCTATAAGTACTTCTACATTAGGAAATATTTTTTGTGTCTATACCTACTTGGTGCCAAAAATTGCGTTTCCTTCCAAGTACAAATGCCCTAAAAATGACCTTTGATTAGCAAATTGGAAGTGAAATTTAAAAGGTAGTGTTCTAAGGGATGGAAAGATAGTATTGTGGGTAGAGTTCTTGTCTTATATGCAGTCAACCTGGGTTTGGTCCCCAGTACGCCATATGGTCCCTGAGACCCAGTAGGAGTGATCCCTGAGTGCAGAGCCAGGAGTAAGCCCTGAGCGCTTCCAGGGATGGCCCAAAAAACAAACAAACAAATAGGTAGTGTTTTAATTTTATGAAAAACTGGAACGACTCCATTTTCAGTGTAACAAATGATTCACTTTTGTCCTAAGCATAGTTTTTAGAGCCAAAAAGGCCATAAAACGAAATTCTTGCAAGATTCTATGATATAAACTCTTCCCAAAATCTTCTTTCTACCTTTGCAGTATATAAGGGTCTTATAGGGAACAGAGTGTCTCTATCTGGGGCAAAACTTTTCCTCTTGTGGTCCAGATCAAAATGGCTTTACAATATATGAGCATACTATAAAATCATTTACTTTTAAAGGGTTTCTGAATCATTATATATCATTTCCTCGGGACATTCCTCATAGGCAAGTCTTAACAATAAAGCACAAAATTTAAAATTTTAGTGTACAATGATTTTTTTTTCCTTAGGCTAAAATGGATTCAAGAAAGTTTAAATTTTTACCCAAAAAAAAAAAAAAGCAAACCTTGAAAACAACATCTGGTGTTGAGTTCAGAAATTAAAACCAGATATGCTTGCTTACCATATTTCAGTTCACATGATTAGCTGCCAGAATGGTTAAAGGAAAAAAGGTTTACTTTTCAATTTTTATATTTTGAAAAATAATAGAAATCCATAATGTTCAAAGTAAGTGTATACATTTTTAAAAGTATACAGACCATAAAGAATTACTGGAATTAACCAAAATTTTGATTACTATTAACATCATAATAATTTATATTAGTGCATTTGATAAGGACTTCTTAGAAATAGCCTAGGGGTCTCACACATTGATATGAAAGATTGTTTTCAAAATATTATGATATATAAAATTGCAAACAAGAATATAGTCAAAAGTATCTTTTCTCCCATTTTTCCTAAGCATCATAAATCACAGAGGTTTTAGTAATAGTTCCATGCATATGCCATTCAAATGCCACACCCACCAGAGCACCTTCCACCTGTGTCCAATCCATCCACCTTATGGAACCTTCTTTTTTGCTCTTTTCTTTAATACAATATTCTTCCATTCAATCTTGACTGACACAATCAGGCAGACAAAAAAGAAAGAAGGCCCCTTTTCTTGGATTTGTGGTGGAAACCTTGGCAACAGACAGTAATTGCTTCAGTTCTGTCAAATAGACACATCAAAAAAAATTTTTTTTGATCAGCCACGTTACAAGCATTAGCACATTCCATTGACAAAACCATTTTATTATAAAAGAGCAGGTAGGATTTTTTGTTCCTAAATATCAACAATGATTCATACAATGAAAATAGTCATTAAAATATGGTGAATGACCTTGGTGATAGTGATATAGAATTGTAAATTGCTGTTTATAATTATTTTACATTTGTAACAAGCTTAAAGTTAACCAAGCATATATTATTTCCCTGAGACAGATGACAAAAATCTATTAGGAGAGGAATGTAGCTCTGCAGCAGAGCTTAACTTGTATAAGGCTATTTGATCAATCCCTGCACCACACACCAAAAATTTGAAGTCTGCAAACATGCATAATACATTAAGCTAATTTTGCAATAAGTACCAGAATCTAGAACTTCTGTATCTTAGATCAGAGCTTTTTCCATTATTTCCATGCTATCTTTCTGCATGAGAAAAATTCAACAAACTATATCCTAAATTGGCTTGTATTTGGACCTAGTGTTAAGCACTCAAACACTTGGAAAATCTACCTAAGTAAAACATTATCATTAAAAAACAAATATATTAACATTGTACTTGGAATATCTTTGTTGTAAGGAATCCATTGAATCTGGAACTCATTACATTGATGAGTTATCCTTATTAATGGACTTTCTAACTGACTATGTAAATATTTCATTTTCTATTTTTTGTTTTATATGTAAGTTTCTCAATAAACTCTTTTTCAGCAATCTCCCATCATAAAAATAAGTTTTTGTCCATTTATGTTAGAAAGAATAAAATTCTCTAATATATATGTTGTTATATTAGTACAATTTCTTTTGCCATTTTTGAACAGGACATTTTTCAAATCTGTTATACATCTTACACACGTGGGAATTGAAATGGAATGCTTCTTAAAATAAAAGAGTTTTCTAAGTTTCCTGGTGGCATAGTCCTTTAGCTATTTCATTGAGATCGGTTCCAAAATCTATTCCAGTAAAAGATTATCAAGTTTCCCAAAATGAGTAGGAATCCTGGTACATATTTACCTTTGCTTACCCCTCTCCATTTAATTATAGCAATTCTCTTTTCATAAGACTAGCATAAATAACAATGACAGATATCTCATTATTTTTTCACTATAACAATGTTTTTAGAGGTATGGAAAAACAGTAAAATGCATGGGGAAAAATCACAAAGTAATGATAATGCACACTGGCTTTTAATGCTTTATAGCACATAAAATTTGGTTAATTTCTATGACACAAAAACTAAAGTTCAGAGATGGTAAATACAACGTTATGTGGCCAGTAAAGAAGAGTTGCATTAAAAATTCATCTGTTCTGGGCTGCTGTGTTATTCAAAAAAGTTCTCTAACTCCAAAGCTACAATCATATTGAATAGCCATGTAAAACAAGTATGGGCCGGTCTGAAATTCAGGAGCTCTGAATTCCTGTCTGTGACTCAAATAGGATGATTTAACTCGCAGGCAATATGACATCATTGTTAAGAGCATGGATATAGAAGTATCTAGACTTGGCTTAGTTTTTCAAAGCTTAAGTTTTTTCATATATAACTGGAAGAATGTTTTGAAATGTTACTAAAATAAACAAATGTAAAATTCTTTGGCCAGAGTAAGTGTGGTATAAATCATTGCTACTAGCATTTCATTTGAAGCTGATATCTTCTCTTCATTAACAATCAGCAACGATAATACACCTGAGAAAGTATTATGCCTCATGACACACAAATACTAAAAATACACACAGAACCATTCCACAGGTATTTGCATTCTTCTTGTTGAGCAACTCAGAATTATTAGTTTTTTAAATGCAAATGTACTCAATATCTATTTTAACTGAATGATTAACATATACTTGTTTAGGTAGACCCATACTTTTACATCTAGATCTATTTCTTACTTCAAATTGTAAGTTTTCTGAAATATTTAATGTACTTTTTAATCAATGACTGCTTAGGTATCACCATAATTATAGATGGTGTAGGACGATATTATCTTGTGAAATATTTGGTACTGTTCAAAATAAATTAGAGGCCGCCCCAAAAGCCTCTATCCCTCTCAGAGAGCCTGGCAAGCTACCATGAGTATTCGACCTGCACAGCAGATCCTCGCAAGCTATTCGTTGCGTATTCAATATGCCAAAACCAGTAATTACAATGGGTCTCAACCCCTGACCCTGAAGGCGTCACCAATATGGCAGTGTTAAGAAGGATAAGGAAGCAGAGGCCAATAAAATCTCAAGGCCGAACTAGGCTGCCAAAACGAAGGAGGACAAAAAAGATCATCTGTACTTTCAATGCACGTACACTAGCATCGGATGCATCCATCGAGGACCTGAAGGTACAAGCACGAAAGATCAAGTATGACATGATTGTTCTGACTGAGACAAGAAGGCATCAATCACATCACGCCATTTTTGACACTGAAGAAGAATTGTTCCTCAGAACATGCGATAAAAGAGGTGTCGGAGGCGTCGGTGTCCTTGTCAACACAAACTTGGCCATGAGCATTGATTCATTCAAATGCCTAACAACCCGAATCGGACGTTTACCTTTGAATAGATGTGGCTCATTGCCGGCAGTTTCTATCTTTGTTGTCTACACACCAACATCCAATTATGCTGAAGGAGAAATTGAGAAGTTCTACATGGAGCTGGAGAAGTTCTATAAAGAAGACCACACCTTCTACAAGATCATTGTCGGTGATTTTAATGCCAAAATAGGACCAAGAAGATCAGCTGAAGAAATCCACATCAGGACCCATGGCCTAGAATGGAATGAACAGGGTGAGAGACTGGGTTCTTCATGTAGACCAAGACCATCCATGGTAACACACAGTTTCAGAAGGCCAAATCTAAACGTTGGACATGGGAGTCTCCCGGTGGATGGTTCCACAATGAAATTGACCACATCATATTCAATCGACAGATTTGCCTGACCAATGTCACTGATGTTACCAAATTCCAAACGGGATCAGACCATCTTCTCCTTCATGCAAAATTCTATTTCACAGAGCGGGGAGAAAGGGCTGCAAAGTTTAAGAAAAGAACTCCCAGAACAACCACCAACTGGGAGTTCTTTGGCACTATTGCTGCAACCTGGAAAGATACCTTTGTTGACAACATCGATGAGGAATATGATCGACTAGTTCAGCACCTTCATGATTGTGCGAAGAACGCCAAGAGAGAGATAGCCACAAAAAAATGCCTGTCTTCGAAAACTCTTGAGCTAATTCTCCAGCATGGTTTGGCGCATGCCTCAGGCAACCGCAAGCTAACGTCCGAGCTCGCAAAGCAGTGCAGAGATGCAATCAAGGAAGACCTCAAAGAGAGAAGAGCAGAAGTGCTGGTAGATGCGGCAGAAGCTGGGAAAAGTATTCATAATGCCCGCCTGTCCTTCGCCAACTACAAGACCAAGATGACTGCCCTCCGACGTCCTGATGGATCCATCACATCCTCCGAATGGCAATGGAAAAGATTATCCATGACTCCTACTCAAATCTCTTCGATAGCCATGTCCACTTGCCGACATATCAAATTCCACAGGATGGATATGTCGTTCCCAACGTTCTCCCTTCCGAAATTCGACACACCATTTCGTCGGTAAAGAAGCAAACAGCAACCGGCCCAGACAAGGTCAGACCTGAACACCTGAAGAACCTGCCGTCAGTACTCATCAATACACTGGCTCGGCTCTTCACTCGCTACCTGTCTGAATGCAAGATTCCGTCCCAATGGAAAACCAGCAGGACCGTACTACTGTTCAAGAAGGGAGACATCCATGACATTGGCAACTATCGCCCGATCTGCCTATTGTCTGTCATCTACAAGTTGTTCACTCAAGTCATCCTAAATAGGATTGGCAGAACACTAGATGAAGGACAACCATGTGAGCAAGCAGGGTTCCGCAAAGGATTCAGCACCATCGACCATATCCACATGATAACCAAGCTCATTGAGGTTTCCCGGGAGTTAAAGATGCCACTCTGTCTAACGTTCATTGATTTCAAGAAGGCCTTTGATTCTGTTGAGACAGAAGCGGTCATTGAAGCCCTAGCCAATCAGGGCATTCAAGCCCAATACATCAGGATCCTCTGTGAGCTGTATTGCGGATTCACTACCAGGATCTCACCATTCTACAAAGAAGTGATCGTTGATGTCAAGAGAGGGGTGCGGCAGGGTGATACCATTTCACCGAAACTCTTCAGTGCCACCCTCAAGAACATCATGCGACGACTGGAATGGGAAGGAATGGGAGTGAAGATAGATGGTCGGCAACTACACCACCTCCGCTTTGCTGATGACATTGTTTTAATAACACCAAACATCAGCCAAGCGGCACAAATGCTGGCCGACTTTGATCGTGAGTGTGGAAATGTAGGACTACAGCTGAATCTTATGAAGACAATATTTATGAGAAACAGCCTCGTTCCTGATGCCCCATTCGCTCTCAACGAAACGACCATCTCCGAATGCAACAGCTATGTGTACCTAGGTCGAGAAGTCAACATGACAAATGACCTGGAACCCGAGCTGCACAGGAGGAAGAGAGCAGCTTGGAACGCCTTCAAGAACGTTGAAGAAATAGCTAAGAGGACAAAGAACCTCCGGCTCCGGGCACATCTCTTTGATTCCACTGTTCTTCCTGCATTAACATATGCCTCAGAGACCTGGGCCCTACCCAAACAGGATGAGAACGCTATTCAGGTCTCCCAAAGAAGAATTGAAAGAGCTATGCTTGGAATACCACGTTTCACTCAAATGAGAGAAAGAATCCGGAGTTCCGACATCCGTCGACAATCAAGAATCAGGGACGCTGTCTCATTTGCCAAGGTGTCGAAAATCAGATGGGCTGGTCACGTAATGAGATTTAAAGACGACCGCTGGACTAGAGCTGTTACTGACTGGATTCCACGGGATGTCAAAAGACCGCGTGGCCGCCCACCTACCAGATGGTCAGACTTCTTCGTCAAGATCCTGAACGATCGGTTTGAGGCTCTTCATGTTCCCGGAGCGAACAGACGCCATTGGGCTACACTAGCACACGACAGGAACAAATGGAGACGTTACTGGCACCCACTCGAGCAAATCGACGACTAACAGAAAGTTAAGTGATTAAGTGATTAAGTGATTGACTGAGGTTATTAAGATGTAGAAACAGAAATATTATTCTGATGTGCCTTTGGAGGAAAATACAAATGCTTTAAGTATTAAATAGATTTGACCTATGAATTCTTATACTGCTGGTCAGTAATCATATTCCAATGCAGAGACAAAATTGAACTTTAAGCTTAGTGGCTGGAATAAAGCAAAGGATAAGAGAATAGGTCTTTACAAATGTTCCATGAACATATAATGGTACATTTTAAGTTTAAAAAATGTAAACTTGAAGATTTCTTGCAAACAATGATTAAAAAGGAAAGCTGAGATTTCATATGGAAAGCACTTTGCTTTGGGAGAAACATGCATGAGTGGCAAAGTATTAAGATTTCTATAATGTCAAATTTTTTATGACCCACAGATTAATTTTAGGCAGTGATCTGTCCAGAACCTAATAACAAAAAGTAACTTTCCTGTTTAAGAGATTTTACATTTAAAAAATGTATGTATGACTGCTAATCTTTACTGGTCACTGTCACTGTCCTTCCGTTGTTCATCGATTTTCTCAAGTGGGCCCAGTAACGTCTCCATTGTGAGACTTGTTGTTACTGTGTTTGGCATATTGAATACGTCACGGGTAGCTAGCCAGGCTTTGCTGTGCGGGGCAGAGGAATTGAACCTGGCTTGGCTCTGCGGGCAGCTTGCAAGGCAAACGCACTGCCGCTGTGCTATCACTCCAGGCATTCCAGTGAATTAAATATTATATTAAATACTTGTAGAACATGATTTGATTTAATTACTAATTTCCAAAAGACTATTTTCAGAAAATATGTATTTTTCTCTTAGTATTATCAGACCTCTGAAAACCCTCATTTTTAATTCACTGACCTATGATTTTTCTCTGTTGTTGTTATTTTGGGGTCACACCCACTGGTGCTCAGGGCTTTACTACTGACTCTGTACTTAGAGGTTACACCCTCCTGACATTGCTCAGGAGAACATGAACCATGTAAGGGATCAAACTAGAGTCAGGCATGTACAAGATAAGCAAACAGCCATACTACCACTTTAACACAATAATTGTTGTTATTATTATTGTTGTTGTTGTTGATTTTTGGACCACACTGATAGTGTTCAGGGCTTATTCCTGATCTGTGCTCAGTGATCACTCCCGGGGGCTTAAAAGACTATATGGAGTTTCCAAGATCAAACTCAGCTTGTCTGCATACAAGGCAAGTACCTTTCCCACATCACTATAACTCCAACCCCCTATAATTATTTTTAAGGTGCTTCCTAATCTCTACCACAAAAGCAAGCAATTATGGCAATTATGCTGTTTCCTAAAACTAATTTAGATTAAAATTGATTGTTATTATTAGTTAATCATTTAGGTATTTGTAGAACTAGTACTATATGCAAGAAAGAATCACAGTACTTACCCTTTATCTGCAGGAGATATGTTCTTGGACCTTAAGTAGATGTCTAAAATCAAGAATAATATCAAACCTATATATTTAGATTATGATTTTTGTATTTTATATACATTCATATTAGCACTGTAGCACTGTCGTCCCGTAGTTCATTTATTTGCTTGAGCGGGCCCAGTAACGTGTCCATTGTGAGACTTGTTGTTACTGTGTTTGGAATATTGACTACGTCATGGGTAGCTTGCCAGGCTTTGCTGTGTGGGCGAGATACTCTAGGTAGCTTGCCGGGCTGGCTCTCTGAGAGGGGTGGAGGAATCGAACCCAGGTCGGCCATGTGCAAGGCAAACGCCCTACCCTCTCTGCTATTGCTCCAGTCCTAAATACATTCACATGTAAGATAAAATTTAATCTATGAATTGGGCATATTTAGAGATTAACAGCAAACACCAGTGATAAAATAAACATCTGAATATAAGAAATAAATAAAATATACCATAGAAAAAAAGTTATGAAACTTTGTCTCTCCATCTCTTTGTCTCTCAAAATGTCTAGCTCAGGAAATATTTTTGTACTGTGGTTTATGGTGTGTAATTACCTGACTACTATATAATGCCAAATTCCTACCTTCAGGAATTTAGGATCTATTTGAAGATACCAACCCCAAAACATAAAAGACAATTAGCAAGCAATAGACAATAACAACTGAAAGCAATCGTGGTGAGAAATGTACACTAGTGAAGGGTTGGGTGTTGGAACACTAGTGAAACCCAATTGTGAACAACTTTATAACTGTGTATATCTTGGTTATTCGACCAAAAGGAAGGAAATAAATATAATTAAAGTCTTCCTTCAGAAAAGGGCAAAAACAAGGTAATGAACAGTTAACCACTATATTGTGGTTCTGGTCATTCTCTAGACTCAGTGAAGAAAATCACACGCTTTAGAGAAATTATAGAATTTTTACCATCATTATTGAACACTTATCATTCCAAATAAGCCTAACAATATATAATTTTAATCTCACAATAATATTAGTAGGTATAAGCATTGTCATAAATATTTTACTTTAATAACTTGTTTATAAAGATTAATTTTCCTCAAAATGAAAAGTTAGCAAAAATCTAACTTTTTAGATTCTAAGAATTGAGCAAATATCCAAACTTAGTTTGTTTACTTGTTTGTAAAGTTATTCTGACTTCACAGAATAAGACACATTTTGCAGACTTGGTAATTCCTCTTTATTAAAGAGAACAATGAAGGATATTTTAGAAAAGAGGGTCAACATGAGAGAAGGCATAGATGCTGTTTCCATTATATGCATTTGGTGCTTATAAGGAAACCAATAAGGAGCTATTCAGTTCCCTCTGGAGTTTGGGCAAAGTACAAAGACCAAAATGACTGAGCAAATCCAGTCGAATTGGATTTTAGGTAGTAATACAGTCACTGGTGAGTTTACAAAACAATTTCCCTCTTTATAAGTTAACAATTCAAACTCTCATCTCCTCTTTCTCATTTTCAGCTGCTTCCTGAAACTCCAAAGTACCTTTAATGATCACTGGAGACCACCCAATGCCACTCAGATGTTAGGATTAGACTCCAAAGCATGGAAGTGTTCCTAATAGCTCAAAGGTTAATACTTTTTAAATCCTGGGTCAAACAACCCCTGGGAGAAAGCAAGAGGCATTTTGATGACCTGGAAATTCCCTCAGGCCCCAGATGACTTCCCAAGACTGTTCCTCTGCATTCCACAGGTTTTGTCTTCTAGCAGTGCCGTGACCATTTGAAATGTAATCCAATCTAACCCCAGAAAGAAGTTCTACTACATTGAAATGGCAATAGTTCCAAAATGAAGATAGTTCATACAAATGTGTTTATAAATAGCTGGGAAAATACTAGAAGAACTTATAAAAATTCAGTCACTGTGCCTGCCTCTGGAAAAGATAGTTGAAAGGTTAGAGGATATTTGAAAGGCAGAAACTTACTTATCCTACCAATATTTTGTACTTTTTCAGTTTAGGAGATTGTCGTGTATCGGTATGTATTTGAAATATGTATGTTGCAAGTTAACTTTCTAACACTTTTGGCTTATCTCATGATGCTTTCAAAGCTTAGTTACCAGATTGACCTCACAGTGCCCACTGCACCCTGTCCCTGGTTCAAAAATTCTAGTACTTAACCATCATGTAATACCAGGCTTATAAAGATTGGCTTACCAAACTTTTGTTTTATGCCACATTTTGATATAGGTTACACTTCATGTGACAAGCACTAAAATGGCATAAATGAATTAAAATTTTTTGTTCAGGGTTACACAGGTATTTGGTAGTGCTATTGAAATTTGAGTTTTGAGTTCTTTCCACACTCTGAGATATCACACTCTTGCTCACATGCTTATTGAATGAAATAAAAACGTTTTACATTGCCATTAGTCTCTAATTTATCTTAGAAAGTTTCTCATGCAAATTCCTAGCACCTAAGCTTAATTCCAGGAGAACCACTGAAGCATTGATTTCTCAATTATTCTCTTAAACTCTCTCTCTCTCTCTTTTTTTCTTTCTTTCTTTCTTTCTTTTTTTTTTTTTTTTTTTTTTTTTTGCATTTTGGGTCATACCTGGTGATGCACGGGGATTTCTCCTGGCTCATGCACTCAGAAATTACTCCTGGCGGTGCTCAGGGGACCATATGGGATGCTGAGAATAGAATCAAACCCTGGTCGGCCACGTGCAAGGCAAACGCCCTACCCACTGTGCTATCGCTCTAGCCCCAAACTCTCATTTATTAATTGTAAAATTTTCATGGCTATCCACAAGTGGTCTTTTGTGCAACTTTTCCTGGTTCCTTCTATATTCTCCATGTCAATGTTTTCTTGTACTTTATTTAGAACACTAATAAAACTGCATGATAGTCTTAAATTACAGTTGATTTGGTGTCTTTCTGAATCTGGCTACAAAACTATATTCACTTTGACAATAGAGGTCATTGGGAAACTATGTACTTTTCATTTATTATGGGATAAGATGTATTTGTTGGATTGAGTTTGAAAATTGACTCTGTGGGGTGCTAGGACTATATTTTTGGAATAATGAATTTTGGAGAGAACCCAGAAACTTATTTACAATAGAGATGACAAGCTTTAAGCTAGTGCTGTTCTATGGTATACATAAATATTGGGGGGGAAACATGCCAAATGATCTTTAGGGATTGCTCTTCATGATACTCAGTTTGCAAGCAGTACCAGGATTAGACCTGGGGGTCCTATGTTCAAAATATGTGCTCCATACTTAGAAAATACAGGGATTAAGACTTTGCAGATTTTACGAAAGTTTGCAAATCTGTAACTGTACCTCATGATGATTCACAAATAAATAAATAAATAAAATAAAATAAAAAGACTTTGCAGATTTTTTTGCTTTGAATTATTTTACAGTTTTTAAAAGCAAAGAGAAAAGGCTGGGTTTCTAGCTTTTGTTGTAAAACAGGAAAAACTAGAAACCATTAAATCTGCAATCATTTGAATGAGAAAATTGACTAGAATTTGGTGTGATACCTGCTTGAGTTTCTCCCTCTTACTGTCGAATTATATAGAACATTTTTCCCCCATGGAAATATCATTAATTTACACCACTGTTTTTGTTTTAGAGATATAACTTCATGCATCTCACAGTATATGTTTCCACACCAAAATTACCAACAAAGTACTACTATGTTTCCCTAGTGATCCCTTGGCCCCCTGTCCCTCTTTGGTTCTCTGTCCTTCCTCCTCTACTGCTAACCATAGTTCAGTGACGACCTGCCTATTTTTAATGAAGCATAATCTAAATCTACCTGGTGTAGCACAGTCCACCACTAACTGTTGTCTACCTGGTAGGCTACACTGACTTGTGACATCTGTAGATGCTTTCCACTTACATTTGCACTCCCTACAGAAAAGTCACTAAGATTAATTATCTCTTCCCAGTGCTCTCCATATGTTTCAAAATTAACCAGGTGAAAGACATTTTCAGAATCCCCTTTAGAAAAGCATCTCTTGCTCTTCAAGTAAGAAAATGTTAAGCAGAATTAAGCTAACTATTACATGCAGGTAAATTAACAAATACACAAGAAAATTCTAGACAATAATAGAAAAATGTTAACCCCACAGGATGTCACACTGAGACATTATCAGTGAAACTGCCAGTGAAACAAACTATTCTGTCTCACAAATGAAAACAGAATGTGAAGAAAGTGACAAAATTCCACAGCTAGAAAAAATCTAAAGAAGGTGATCCGTATGCTTTAATCATTTCTATAATTTTCCTACCAAGTTAATTTCTAAACTTTCTAGGTCTCCAATGAGGTAAGTCTGTTTCGGCTTTCACTATTTGTGATGCAAAATTATTAACATAACTGTATTCAACCTCAAATTTCAATTAGTTATTTTGGCAGCTACAAATCTCTATTGACTCACGCTATGACTGCAGTCATCTGGAATCTTCAAGTTCTGTTAAAACTTATTTTCACTCTCTTGAGCCTCCATGGTGGAATATAGTTAGACTTAATCCTTATCCCTATAAGACACATTATTTAAACATGCCAGGTATTTTGGGGCTCAAGCCTAAGACTATCCTTCCTTGATTTATATCTTGCATATTTGATCTGTAAAAAGTTAATTCTTTCTTCTAGGTCACTAGACATCAATGGAATAGAAATCAAATGGATTTTAGATTCTTCCTCCTAATTTCAAGAGTAAAGCTGATTCCTCAATATTTTTTAAAAATGATCATTTATTTGTCATGTCACCCAAGTTTGTTGTTAATATTCAAGAATACAATGGGGAGAAATGTTGCGTTCCTCACATCCACATACATGCAACTATATACTTTCCTTGGAAACAGATTCATGTTCTATTGAAAACTTCCAATGGATAATGCAGTCTCCTTAACATTACAAAAAAAATGAAGAAAAAGAAGCTGGAGAGATATCAAAAAACTGGAACACACAGAGAGATTAAAATATGAATGAGTATTAAAATCAAAAATGGAATAGTATTACAAATGCATATATGTAGAATGAAATCAAAAGAGACCAAAAATGTTAACATCAGTCTTTTCAAAAAATTCATTGATATGTTTTCTTATATGTTTTCTACATTCTCTATATTAAAATGTCCTCTTTTCTGAAATACAAAAATATTAATTACAGCAGGACTTTATAAAGTTCACTTGCCCAAAACTCTAATATAGCCTTTTTTCTTACTAGATTTTCTTACCACTCTTCTCTCTCCAACTGTCTACTCATCAACTAGTGATAGATTTATCGTTTATGAATGCCACTTCCAGAGATTTTTAAATCTCTGCCCTACTCTACTTGGCCATTATAACCATTCAGAACATTTCAAGACCCCCAGAATCTTACTCCATAGAGAAATGGTAGAATTGTTAGCAGCTGGACCCTCTTGAAAGTGTAAGCTTCACATATTTCCTTGAGCTTAGGAGGATTGTAGGAGGGGTGAAACAATTGTCTCTCAAGTCCCCTTTCCTGGCAGTTTCTCAAAGGTTACCAAGTGAGAACAGCGGTGCCCAAGTGCCCTGAAAAGCCAAAGAGAGGGTTGAAATTTAAAACTTGAATTGCCTCTCTCTTCTCATTATGTATTATTTGTCAATCATGGATGAAAAGTGGTTTTTGCCCTCCAACAGCTAGCCCTGGGGTGCACATAACAGTGGCTTTACTCTTTACTT
The DNA here is from genome assembly GCF_029834395.1 of Sorex fumeus. NCBI lineage: Eukaryota > Metazoa > Chordata > Mammalia > Eulipotyphla > Soricidae > Sorex > Sorex fumeus. The sequence continues at coordinate 18,954,844 of NW_026606075.1, read as the reverse complement.
TCTGTGAAACATTGCAAGGAAAATCAATGCTTATACCTTAAATGGTGGTCATTTTTTTTCTTTCCTTAAATTTTAACATTTTTAACATGGTGACTTGAGCCAAGAAGAAAGCCATTTGGAGAAGAAGAAATAACCTTTGTGCTTACAGCAATAGATAAATTTTAGATAATAATCCATATTAGAACATGTACAAAGAAAGTTTTATTCCTCCTTTTTTAATTGCAGCCAAAATGTCTGTAGCTTACTGGACTATTGTGCCTGATAGGAGAAGGAAACTCCTTTTACTAAACCTTTTAAGTGGGCAATAAAATTTACATTACTAGTTAACATGTAACACAGATCCTTAAAAATATATTCACTTTGGTGCATATCTTTCAAAATTATTACTTATTTTTTCAAAGCACATTGCTATTCTTTTTATAAATTTTATTCATGTGACATAGCAAATGTGTTTTATATTTGATGATCAATATTTGAATTTATTACACTATGAAATAACATAAACATATGGAAGATATATTTTATTTGGTGTAATAAACACATTAAACCTTATTACACATGACTTTCTGCCAATCTCCTAAACAAGGCACCAAAGCATCATCTTAGTAGTTTAAGCACATTTGAAGTGAAGGTTCATTATCATCTTTTTATTTTAAAACTTTATTTCTTTGGCTTATTATACTCAAGAAGAAAAGTTCTCTAATAGGAAAATATGCTTACAACTACTAGTTATTTTTCAGCATACTCAGCTTTTAATTTTAATAAGTTAAATACCAGTCACAATATTTCAGAATTATGATAAATTGTATGCGTTTTATAGTTAAGACAAAATGCTGACATAATTCAAAACCTGCAATTAAAGAGGTCCCATTGAATTAAAATAAGACAACAGTTTCTCTTCTCAATCTTTCTTTCTTATATTTCCTCTTGGAACAGAAGCTTGATGTCAACTGGAAGTCTAGCTTCCTCTTTAATATTCTAATTTACATGGAAATGTGAGGCAAAATAATATTTATAATCAATTTTACAGTGTAGGTTTGGGCATGAAGAGTTCAGTAGTTTGATCCCACCTATTTCTTCAAGGTAGACTAAGCACCCTGCAATACGCTCAGTATCAAATAGAAATAAAACTACTGAGTGACACCCAGTGGAAGGCATAGAGTTGGCTAGGTTTTCACCAAAGTTATGCAGTGCTGTGGCATTTGATATGGTTTCCATCTGAAGCTACAGAGGACTAAGGCATGTCTGTCTGTATCTTTGAATGTATGTGTATATACCACCACCACGGCTGCTTCTGATTTATGCCTAACTCTCTCCAGGCTCCCAGAAATGCACTTTGGTGAACTTCAAAAAAGCTCAACATTCATAACCAAATCTGAAATTCTGGAAGTTCTGACCAGATTCAGCTTCAAACTTGGCTTTCTCAAGCTATATGTTTCCAACTATTATTGATTCTTTGGTCCCAGAACCAATAATATTTAGTATATACCCATGAGTTACTAGATAATGTGAGAGAACTGAAATTAGAGTGCCAGCACGTTGGGGTGGCTATTGAACATCCTAATTTCAAAGAATGTCCCATAGGGGAGATTCCCCCAAATAAATGGGATTCTGAGGTGGTCCATGGACACAAGCATATATAAGTTGCTTTTTTTAAATGTAGGAATACTGTTATTTATTCAGCCATTGATTAAGCTGATTGAATTGAGCATGAACTCCACATTATGCTTTTTCTTTTGAATCACTGTGAGATAGTCACAAAGCTTTTATGTTCGAGATTCAGCCATACAATGATAGACACCCATCCCTCAATCAGTGCACACTTTTCACCACCATTTCCCCAGAATGTCCTCCCCCCACCTCCCACCCAGTCCTCACCATGCCTCCTTGGCAGGCAATTAGCCCAATATTCTCTCTCTACTTTTGGGCATTATGCTTTGCTCATTTTTTTTTCTCCATCACCATTCAAGTCTTCCTGCCAGGGGCAAATGCTAGATCATTTATTGTCCATTGCTCATTGTGAATATCATGGGTGCTGCAGAGAGTGCTTCTGGAATCCTAGATTGTAAAGGGTTGGGTTCCAGAGACATTTCTGTAGGGCACTAATCTGATTTGGGATTATGTTGGGTGTTTCTGGACCAGGGCTTTTGGTGCACTAAGGTGACACCCGGAGGCACATGGTTGGGGTGACAGCCAGGTTGACGAGTGGGCAAGGAGCCAGGGAGGGACAGCCCGGTGCCTCTGCTGCCGTGCAGTGTAAAGGTTTAGTCTTGGAACCCGCATAGCTGGGCCTTACTTGTGGAAGTTTTGTTTTGTTTGCTGGGATTTTATCTAGAGTAGGCGGGGAGACTGCACCTATTCCATCTAGGGTGCCCTGGTGAAATTGGCTCGGTATGGGGCCAAGAGAGATCTCCGGCTCTGTGGTGTCTTCTGGTACTTACTGCTGTGTCTCTGGCTTTTGATCTCTTTCAAGATTTATTTATGGGTCTCTGAAGCAAGGCCAGTAACAGAGTTTACAGGGTGGTGCTGGAATTGGTTTATGGGGGTGACTGCGAGTGCTCTCGGTGTATTGGCGGGGGCAGGGGGAGTAGCCCACCCATCTCTGTGAAAACCTGGAGATTTCAGTCTCAAAACCTGCATACCCAAATTTTCAGCAGATTATATCTTGGTGAGGTCTGTCCTGAGATGGGGGAGTTGGGCCAGGGCTATGGCGGTGATTTTTTTTTTTATTAGTGAAACACCATGAGGTACAGTTGTAGATTTACAATTTTTTGTGCTTGAGTTTTAGTTATACAATGATCAAATACTCATCCCACCACCACTGCCCATTCTCCACTGCCACTGATCCCAGTATCCCTCCCAACACCCAACTGTTGCTGTGGCAGGGCATTCCCTTTTGTTCTCTCTCTCCTTTTGGGTGTTGTGGCTTGCAAAAGAGGAATTGTGTGGCAATCATGTTTGGTCTCTAGTCTACATTCAGTATTCAACTCCCATCTTGGGAGGATCCTCCCAAAACCCTTTATTTGATGCTCCCTTCTCTATCCGAGCTGCCTTTTCCCCTAGCATGTGCATCTGGCCTCCAAGCCATGGAGTGAACCTCCTGGTACTTACCTCAGCTATTCTTGGGTGTTAGTCTCCTATTTTGTTACTTTATGTTCCCCAGATGAATGCAATCTTTCTATGTCTGTCCCTCTATTTCTGACTCATTTAGCTTAGCATACTTTCCATGTAGTACCACTTGTATGTAAATTTCATGACTTCATCTTATCTAACAGCTATATAGTACTCCATTGTGTAGATGTACCAAAGTTTGTTTAACCAGTCATCTGTTCTCGGGCACTCCGGTTTTTTCCAGATTCTGGCTATTGTAAACAGTGTTGTAATGAACAAGAAGTGCAGATGTCACTTCGACTATATATTTTTTGCGTCACTGGGATATATTCTCAGGAGTGGTATTGCTGGGTCAAATGGAAGCTCAATTTCTAATTTTTTTGAGAATCGTCCATACTGTTTTCCAAAAGAGCTGAACCAGCCGGCATTCCCACCAGCAGTGAAGGAGCGTCTCTTTCTCACCACATCCCACCAATACCAGTTGACTTTGTTCTTTTGGATGTGGGCCAGTCTCTGTGGTGTGAGATGATATCTCATTGTTGTTTTGATCTGCACCACCCTGATGATTAATGATGTAGAGCATTTTCTCATGTGCCTTTTTGCCATTCGAATTTCTTCTTTGAGAAAGTTTCTGTTCATTTCGTCACCCCATTTTTTCATGGGGTTGGTTGTTGTCTTCTTGTGGAGTTCAATCAGTACTTTGTATATCCTTAATATCAACCACTTTTTTGGATGGGTATTGGGTGAATATCCTTTCCCATTCTGTAGACTCTCTTTGTATTTTGGTCACTGTTTCTTTTGAGGTGCAGAAGCTTTTTAGTTTAAGATAGTCCCATTTGTCTATCTCTGTTATCACTTGCTTGGCCAGTGGCGTGACATCTTTAAAGATACCGTTCACTTCAACATCATGGAGGATTTTGCCAACCTTGTCTTCCTTATGGATTTAGGTCTGATGTTGAGGTCTTTAATCCATTTTCATCTTAGTTTTGTACATGGTGTTAGGCAGAGATCTGAGCCCATTTTTTTTTTGTATGCAGCTGTCCAGTTTTGCGACCACAATTTGCTAAAGCGGATTTCCTTGCTCCACTTCACATTTCTTGCTCCCTTATCAAAGATTAGATGATCCTATGTTTGGGGGGAGATGTCAGTATATTCAACCCTGTTCCATTGGTTTGCAGCTCTGCCTTTGTTCCAGTAGCATGCTGTTTTAATTATTACTTCTTTTTAGTAGAGTTTGAAATTAGGGAGGTTGATTCCTCCCAATTTCTTTTTCCCACGAATTGATTTAGATATTCATGGGGGCTTATTGTTCCATATAAATTTCAGGAGTGTTTGCTCCATTTCTTTGAAGAATGTCATGGGTATCCTTATAGGGGTCACATTGAATTTGTACAACGCTTTGGGGAGTATTGCCATTTTGACAATGTTAATTCTCCCGATCCATGAGCAGGGGATATCTTTCCATTTCCTCATGTCCTCTTTTATTTCCTGAAGTAGGGTTTTGTAGTTTTCTTTGTTCATATCCTTTACTTCCTTCCTTAGTTAAGCTGATTCCTAAGTACTTGATTTTCTGGGGTACAATTGTGAACGGGATTTTTTTTTCATGTCACTTTCTTCTCTCTCACTATTTGCATATAGGAAAGCCATGGACTTTTGGGTATTGATATTATAGCCTGCCACTTTACTAAACTCTATTGTTTCTAGAAATTTCTTGGTAGAGGTTTTAGGCTTCCATAAGTATAGTATTATATCATCTGCGAATCATGAGAGCTTAATTTCTTCCTTTCCTACCTGAATGCCCTTAATATCTTCTTCTTGCTACCACTATTGCAAATACTTCCAGTACTGTATTGAACAGCAGTGGAGAGAGTGGGCATCCTTGTCTCATCCCTGATCTTAGAGGGAAGGCTCTCAGTTTTTCCCCATTGAGGATGATGCGTGCTGTAGGCTTGTCATAGATGGCTTTCATTATATTGAGGAAAGTCCCCTTTATCCCCATTTTGGCTATGGTTTTCATCATAAACTGGTGCTGGATCTTGTCAAATGATTTCTCTGCATCTATTGATATGATCCTATGGTTTTTATCTTTTCTTTTGTTTATATGATGGAATATGTTGATTGATTTCCGAATGTTAAACCATCCTTGTATCCCTGGGATGAATCCCACTTGGTCATAGTGTATAATCTTTTTGATGAGTTGTTGAATTCTATTTGCTAGTATTTTTTTTGAGAATCTTTGCATCTGTGTTCATTAGGAATATCGGCCTGTAGTTTTCTTTTCTTGTGGTGTCTTTGTTTCCTTTTGGTATTCAAGAGATATGGGCTTCATAGAAACTGTTTGGGACAATTTCTGTTTCTTCGATTTTCTGAAAAAGCTTGAGAAGAACTGGCAATAGGTCCTCTTTAAATGTCTGGAAAAATTCGCTTGTGAATCCATCTGGACCTGGGCTTTTTTTTTGGGGGGGGGAAGACTTTTGATTATAGTTTCAGTTTCTTTGATATTAATAGGTCTATTCAGGTACTCTAGATCTTGATTCAGCCTTGGGAGATATAGGAATCCAGGAAATTATTCATTTCTTCTAGGTTCTCTCTTTCGTGGCATACAGACTTTCAAAGTAGTCTCTGATCTTTTGAATTTCTTTGATTTCTATTGTAATATAACCCTTCTCATTTCTGATTCTGTGTATTCGGGTTCTCTCTCTTTCTTTGTGAGTCTTCCTAGTGGTTTATCTATCATGTTTATTTTCTCAAAAAAACAACTTTTGGTTTCTTTTTTGATCTTTTGGATTTTTTTTGGTTCCCATGTCGTTGATTTCTGCTCTGAGTTTTATTATCTTTCCTTCTGCCTCATTTAGGCTCCTTTTATTGATCTTTTTCTAAGATCTTGAGTTGTGAAGTCAAGTTGTTTGTGTGGGCCCTTTCTTCCTTTCTGAGAAATGCTTGTAGAGCAATAAATTTTCCCCTTAACAAGGCTTTAGCTGCATCCCATAGGTTCTGGTAGCTGGTGTCTTCATTCACATTTGTTTCCAGGTATCTTTTTTTTTGTTCTTTACTTCCTTCCCTGACCCACTCTTTGTTTAACATTGAGTTGTTTAATTTTCAGGTGTTTAATTTGGTTCTCTGTGTCTGTGTGTTTTTCACTTTTATTCTCAGTGCATCATGGTCTGAAAAGATTGTGGATACTATTTCTATCTTCCTGATTCTATAGAGGTATGTTTTGTGTCCTAGAACATGGTCTATTTTTGAAAATGTTCTGGGTGTACTGGAGAAGAATGTGTATTCTTTCTTTTTGGGGTGAAATGCCCTGTATAGGTCTATATGCCCTCTCTCTTCTATTTCTTCCTTCAAAGCCATTGTTTCCTTGCTGAGTGTTGTTCTTGTTGATCCAAGCAGAGGTGATAAAGCGATGTTGAAGTTTCCAGCTACTATTGTGTTGCTAGCAATGTCCTCCTTATAAACTGTTAGCAGTTGTTTTAAATGTTTAGCTGTTCCCTCATTAGGTGCGTATACATGTAAGAGTGTGATCCCTCCTATTTTACGTATCCCTTGATGAATAGAAAATGGCCTTTTAATCTTTTTCAACCTGAAATTGATATTGTCGTACACTAGTATGGCCACCCCAGCTTTTTTGAGGAAGCTGTTTGCTTGCAGGATTGTTTTCCTTAACTTTGAGTCTGTGTTTGTTTTGACTATTGAGATGTGTTTCTTGTAGACAGCAGAATGTTGGTTTCAGTTTTGGACACATTTTGCCATTCTGTGTCTCTTAATTGGTGAATTTAGACTGTTGACGTTGAGAGAGATTATTGTTATGGGGTTTTGTGTCATCTTTCTGTAAGGGTCTGTTGTGTTTCTAGGGTTTGTCTTGTCTTATAGTTGCCCCTTTAGCCCTTCTTTTAGCTTTGGTTTTGAGTCTATGAAGTTCCTGAGCTGCTGTTTTTCCAGAAAATAGTGTACCATTCCTTTGAGTTTGAGTGAGTTTAGCCAGATAGAGTATTCTTAGTGAAGCATTCATTAGTGAGTTTTTTCACTATATCCCACTAAAGCCTTTGGGCATAGAGGGTTTCCTCTGATAGGTCTGCTGTGAATCCAAGGGGTGCTCCTTTGTATATGATTTCCTTCTTTGACCTTGCTGCTTGCAGTATTGTGTCTCTATCTGCGGCATCCATGATTCTAACTATGATATGTCTTGGAGTGTTTTTGTTAGGGTCTTTTTTAGATGGCACACTTCGGGCTCCTTGAATCTGAATGGCTGCATTGTCCAGCTCTGGGAACTTCTCAGCAATGATTTCTTTAACCGTGGCTTTTTCATTGAGATTGTTTCCCTGAACTTCTGTGACTCCAATGATTCTAATGTTGTTCCTCTTGAAATATTCTCCTAGGACTCTGATTCGCTCTCGAGCTATTTTGAGGTCTCTTGCCATTGTTTATTGTTGCCTGTTGGCTTCATATAGCTGATCTTCCAGCTCACTGATTCTGTCTTCAGCTGTGGCCATTCTACTGTTGAGGGCACAGATTGGGTTTTTCATTTCATCTATGGAATCTTTTGTTCATGACATTCTGTGCTTACCTTTCCAATTTCTACACTCATTTCTTGCCGTAATTTCTCGATTGTTTCTCTTATGTTACTGGATATCTGTCTGACAGTTTCATTGAGTTCATTGAACATCTTCATTACTTCATATCTGAATTCTTTCTCAGAGAGGTACCTTAGGTGAGTAGCACCTAGTGAGGCATCTGGACTCTTTTCATTGTCCTCCCCTCAGGGTGGGAATTTGTGTTGTTTCTTCATGTTGGTGTGGAGGTATGGAGATTGAGATATTACTTGATTTGCTGGTTTTGAGTAGATTACCTGCAGTCACATGAGCATCTGCCAGCGCAAAATAGGCCACACCCACTTCGGCCAGTGCCACGCCCACTTCTGAAGAGGCCACACCCCCACGGGTTCCTGGTGTGTGGGGGTGTGTACCAGTGGGAGTGGAAGAAGTCTGGCGTAGCATTGGGGACAAACAGGAAGAGGCTCAGGCATGCCGGGCATGCCAGGATCTCAGAGGATGCTTGGGACACATGTGTGGAGAAAGCCAAGTCCCGGGTTTGAATACTGACAGGTTAAGTGACCTTGCAGGGGAAGAAGACTGGCACAGCATTGGGGACGAACAGGAAGAGGCTCCTGGCAGCAATTTTGGATTGTGGAAGCAAGTGGCTGCTGGGGCCTCTGCCTGGATAGGCACAAGCCAACCTGCCCCCATCCGATTTACCCCAGTATGTTCAGCCATGCATGGGGCCAAGATTAACTGGCTTTTGATCTCTTTCGATATTTATCTATGTGTCTCTGAAATAAGGCTAATAAATGAGTTCGTATAGCTGAGCCGGAGGTGGTTTGTGGATATGTCTCCACACACCTAACTTTTGGCCATTTGATTTCTTGATAAACTTGGTCCCAAGTTGTTGGGGTTCGGACAAAGGCACAGCACAATTTTGGGATGTTAGGATGTCTGAAGGCTGCTGATGCACTTGCTCTACAGGTACAGGTTGACAGCACCATACCCCCATTATAGTTCCCTCTTTATGCTGTTTTACCCACACGTAGCCCATCCAACCAAACTGAAGTGACATGTCAAGTTAACTGAATACTGCCCCGAGCTTTGCTGAATCAGAGATCCCAATTCTATTACATTGTTTTCTCTGTCCTTTACCTGGGATGTGTTTTTTCTTTTGCCACAGTGTTCATAACATCACTAATTGAAAGATCCAGTTTGCAGAATTTTTGTCTATGCAGTCTTTTCTCACTTTGTCAACCAGCAATCATTACTGATTTACTTGAACTTACATAGCACTTACAGAATGACATCAGTATCATGATGTAAATATATATCCCACACTATATCATAAGAAGATGAACTAAGATGAACACATTCATCTACCTTTAAAATGTTAGATGATAGAATTAATATATTCAATATTTATTGAAATAATAGTAAATTAATGAATAAATGAAAAACATAATCTTCAAGTATAAAGTGTCAGGAGGTTAGAGCATAGCCTCTAAGTATCATGATAACAGTGTGCAGTGAAAGAAAGCATTTGACAAGGAAAGACACTTCTTCCAGAGTCTTTGTTGCAATTACAGACTATCTAGTTAATGTCACATCACTAGTGCTTTGAGCCCTAAAAGGAAAAGTACTTCATTTTTTTCTCTCTAACTATAACATCTCAAGTCTTAAAACGTAGTTTTTAGCACATAATAGAAACCATGCATTTTCTTTGAATAAATAATATATTAATTTTTTAATGGAAGGATGCTTTGTACAATGTAATTTTATAGGCTGTAGAGGAAATTTGAGAGATGTTACAAGAGATAATAAGATAAAGAAATTAAACAAAATCTAAAATACCTTACAGTAAACCACTAAATATGGCCTCATATTTTCTACCTGTCTGATCTTGTCTAAGCGTCTTTGAGCCTTTAGCTCTCCTCCTGAACAATGACAAGTCAAAGAGAGCCACAACTGATAATCTGTGAAAACTCAACCACTCTTTTATTAGCCCAGAGAAGATTATAAAAACTGTTACTGGTTCTTGATGGTTCACTGTTATTTCCAAAGTAGCTACCATGCTTTGTAAGATCCAAATCTTTGGAGAAAAAATAAGCATCAGACATACTGGAGATGTTTAATTACATTAAAACAACATAACATTACCTGAGAGGAAATTAATCCTCACTTTTAGGCTATGATGTATTAGGTGGGACATGTGGGAATTCTTTTAACTGATTTTCTGGTCCATTATACATCATAGTATTTTACTGCTTTGAGACCTAAATATCTTTCCTTTATGAGTTTCTAATTATTCTTGATTAACAGAATGAACTATTTGATTATTATTTATTGCTTCATAAAATAATTAATGAAGTCAGACATATTGATATCTTATTTCCATTAAGACTCTAATTATAGCATTAGGTACCCAAATATGACAACATAAGCAAATTCAATTAGTTGTGCTTACATTATATTTGTAATTTAATGTTAGCTGGAAGAGATCTATAGAAAATTGCACAGTAATTACACACATTCATAAATGTAGATGAAGAAAGGTTGATGTACATTTTAATGTACTTTGTAGAACAAGTGAAAACTTGTTTAAAATTCCTCACATTTCCAGACAGTTCTTGGGATTTTTGATGGTATCATATCCTATTTTAAAATATGAAAAAATGTTTTTTTATAGAGTTAGCTAGTCACACATGTTTCCACAAATAGCTTTAAAAGATGTGCTCACTTTTATGACTTTATTATAAGGGAAAAAGGAAAAGGTAAGACTTTAAGAACTTTATATGCCTGTTTAATGAGAAGCTATAGATTGAAATAAGAGTTCAGAATATTATAATGTTTAAAATATCTTTAACAACTTAATTAGTACTATTCATATGTTGCCTCCTGAGCCAGGAAACATTTATCAATCACTAGTATCAAACAAGACAAAACAATTTAAATCCTGCTACATGAAAACTATTGGTTGTAAATTACCAATTTTTAGGGGGGGAAAACCTTGTCTGAATGTAGTAGACCCAGGCTCAATCTTTCACATAGCTACGGTCCCCCTAAGCCCTGAGCACAGCATTGGGAAGGAGTCCTGAGAACCACGAATATGGCCAAAAACAAAAACAAAATCAAATTACCAATTACTATTACTTACTTATTACAAAGAGACCTACTCTCACATGTCCTTCTGTTAACTTGACTTATTACTATACTTGTAGTTATAACAGCAAATTCCTATATAGTAATTTAAGGCATATTGATATCAAATTCTCAATTAAATTACAGTATTAAACATTAGGTACCAAAGGGTAAAGAATTCATTTTAGTTTAGCCACTTACTTTACTTTAAAGTATTCTATAATTCTGGTGCTTTGTATGTGATATACATTTTTACAAACTATTCAAAAAACAAATTCTAATCTCCAAATGCAAGCTACAAGTTCTGCTTAAATGCATAACTAAGTAGAAATACTGAAATGAAAGAGCTTCAGAATACTGATAGGAAAGCATTCATTCAATATACCATTTTTTTCATTTGGAGACTTATTACACACACACACACACATGGGGGAGAGGGAGGGAGGGAGAGGTAGAGAGAGAGAGCTATTAATATCCAAGGTCAGGAAAAATAGGGGCCAAGAGGACTTTTTATGAAAATCAAACAATCTTATGAGATGGGCAGTAGGGTCATTTCTATCGCCAACATCCCAATTTTACATATGAAAAATATGAGACTCAAAGAGTCTGAATAAATTCTTTAAGACCACATAGTTCATAAACAAAAGTCTGAGAGAGCCAAATGGTGTGGGTAGAGAGAGATTTCCCAGCAAAGGTTATTAATATACTATGCATTCAAGTCTGCCCAAATAATTAAAAAAATCTCCGTATCCTAAATTTATCTCAGAAAACTCCAGGCTTGCTTTCCAAGGTCATCCTAATTTGTCACTACCTTATATGTGTGATAAAATAAACTGATGACCAACTGATTCCAGTCAAGTTTGTTCGTCTTTGGTTCATCATCCTTGGATTCAAGTGTGGATACTTAAATTTTTTATTTAAAAATCAAAGAACCCTTAAATGTTTCTTACTTTCAAATTTCCCAATAGCTGGGAGAAATCAGAAAAACAGAAATAATATTAATCCAGGTCAGACATATATTCTAGGAAGAAATTTCTATGTGTTTCATTTATTATCAACTAATTTCTAGCACACATCTGACAATGATTGAGGAAGTCATCACATAATAAGGCTTGTGTTCTAATAGAAGCAAGAAAGCAGAGATCTTGCAGGTGTGGGTAGAAAAGAGAAGGAGTGTTAAGTGAAAGAGTACTGAAGAAATGCTAACAGAGTTTTGCCTATTGATTTTGTAGCCTGCCATTTTACTATACCTGTCTATTGTTTTAGGAGTATTTTTATAGAATCTTTAGCATTTTCTAAGTGTAGTATCATATCATTTGCAAATAGAGAAAGCGTGGCAGCTTTTCCAATCTATATGACTTTATTACCTCTTTCTTGCTAGGACTTTCAATACTATATTGAAAGTAGTAGTCATTGTGGTCATCCTTGTTTTGTACCTGATCTCAGAAGAAATGCTTTCTATTTTTTACCATTGAGTATAATGGTTACTGTGAGTTTGTAGTAAATGGCTTTTATTATGTTGCGGAAAGTCCCTTCAATTCCCAATTTATTGAATTATTATCATGAATGAGTGCTGAATCCTGTCAAAAGTTTTCCCTGGGTCTATTGATATGATCATGTGATTTTTATTTTCCTAGTTTTGATATGGTATATTATATTGATTGACTTGTGTATGGTAAATCATCCTTGCATCCCCAAGTGAATCTCACTTGGTCAGGATGTGTGATCTTTTTGATGTGTTTTGGATTCAATTTGCTATTATTTTGTTGAGGCTATTTTTACTTTTTTTATTTTTTAAAATTTTTATTAGTGAGACATCATGAGATACAGTTGTAGACTTACAAATTTTTGTGCTTGGGTTTCAATTATACAATGATCAAATACCCATCCCTCCACCAGTGTCCATTTCCCACCCCCACGGATACCAGTATCCCTCCCACCCTCCATCCCCCCAATCCCACCCTGCCTCTGTGGTAGGGCATTCCCTTTTGTTCTCTCTCTCTTATTGGGTGTTGTGGTTTGCAAAAGAGGCAATGGGTGACAATCATGTTTGGTCTATAGTCTACTTTCAGCATGCTTCTCCCATCCTGGGAGGATCCTCCCAACACCTTTATTTGGTGTTCCCTTCTCTATCTGAGCTTTTCCCCTAGCATGTGTGATTGGCCTCCAAGCCATGAAGTAAAATTCCTGGTACTAATCTCAGCCATTCTTGGGTGTTAGTCTCCTATTTTGTTACTTTATGTTCCCCAGATGAATGCAATCTTTCCATGTTTATCCCTTTCTTTCTGAGTCATTTCACTTAACATGATACTTTCCATGTAGTACAACTTGTATGTAAATTTCATGGCGTCTTCTTTTCTAACAGCTACATAGTACTCCATTGTGTAAATGTACCAAAGTTTCTTTAACCAGTCATCTGTTCTTGGGCACTCCGGTTTTTTCCAGATTCTGGCTATTGTAAAGAGTGCTGCAATGAACAAACAATTGCAGATGTCACTTTGACTATACTTTTTTGCCTCTCTGGGATATATTCCCAGGAGTGGTATTACTGGGTCAAATGGGAGCTCAATTTCTAATATTTTGAGAATCGTCCATACTGTTTTCCAAAAGGGCTGAACCAGTCGGCATTCCCACCAACAGTGAAGGAGTATCCTTTTCTCGCCACATCTGCGCCAGCACAGGTTGCTTTTGTTCTTGTGGATATGGGCCAGTCTCTGTGGTGTGAAATGTATCTGTGGTTTTGATCTGCATCTCCCTGATGATTAATGATGTGGAGCATTTTCTCATGTGCCTTTTAGCCATTCGGATTTCTTCTTTGTGAAAGTTTCTATTCATTTCATCTCCCCATTTTTTGATGGGCTTGGATGTTTTCTTCTTGTGGAGTTCAACCAGTGTTTTGTATATCCTTGATATCAACCCCTTATCGAATGTGTATTTGGAGAATATCCTTTCCCATTCTGTAGACTATCTTTGTATTTTGGCCACTGTTTCTTTCGAGGTGCAGAAGCTTCTTAGTTCAAGATAGTATATCTCTGTATATCTATTTGTATTTCTCTGTTTTCACTTTCTTGGCCAGCGGCATGACATCTTTGAAGATAACATTAGCTTCTATGTCATGGAGGGTTTTGCCAACTTTTTCCTCAATGTACCTTATGGATTCCGGTCTGATGTTGAGGTCTTTAATCCACTTTGATCTTACTTTTGTATATGGAGTTAGGCAGAAATCTGAGCCCACTTTTTTGCATGTAACTGTCCAGTTTTGCCAGCACAATTTGTTAAAGAGGCTTTCCTTGCTCCACTTCACTTTTCTTGCCCCCTTATCGAAGATTAGATGGTCGTATGCTGGGGGGGAGATGTCAGTATATTCAACCCTGTTCCATTGGTCTACAGCTCTGCCTTTGTTCCAATACCATGCTGTTTTAATTATTACTGCTTTGTAATAGAGTTTGAAGTTAGGGAGGTTGATTCCTCCTATTTTCTTTTTCCCAAGAATTGCTTTAGCTATTCGTGGGGGCTTATTGTTCCATACAAATTTCAGGAGTGTTTGCTCCATTTCTTTGAAGAATGTCATGGGTATCCTAATAGGGATTGCGTTGAATTTATACAGTGCTTTGGGAAGTATTACCATTTTGACAATGTTAATTCTCCCGATCCATAAACAGAGGATATTTTTCCATTTCCTCATATCGTCTTTTATTTCCTGAAGTAGCGTTTTGTAGTTTTCGTTGTACAGGTCCTTTACTTCCTTAGTTAAGCTGATTCCTACGTACTTGATTTTCTGGGGCACAACTGTAAACGGGATTGTTTTCTTCATGTCACTTTTTTCTCTTTCACTATTTGCATATAGGAAAGCCATGGACTTTTGGGTATTGATTTTATAGCCTGCACAACTTTACTATACAAGCCTATTGTTTCTAGGAGTTTCTTGGTAGAGGTTTTAGGGTTCTCTAAGTATAGTATCGTATCATATCATCTGTGAATAGTGAGAGTTTGATTTCTTCCTTTCCTACCTGGATGCCCTTAATATCTTTTTCTTGTGAGGCTCTTTTTAATTATGCACAACAGTGATATATAGATCTGTAGTTTTCTTTTGTTTCAAGCTGTCTTTGCCTACTTTTGCAGTCTCCTGCCCCGCGCCTGACTGTCCTCGCCGCCGGGGCCCCTTGGAGGGGAGCGGGTTGAGCTTTCCTCCCCGCCCCGACCAGGGCTCCGGCAGCCAAAGACCTCCAGGACCAGCCACCACCATGCTGAGATCACTCTCCGCACACATGAAGGTACTGGCAGAGGGACAAAGTCACGCGGGTTCAGGGGCCGAGATCTCCAAGCCTACTCAGATTTGGGCCGAGCATCCTCCACCCAGATCCTCCAAATTCCAGTAGGCGGGGGTCACACCCACCAACTGGCCCCCTGGCGCCATGTAATCCCATCAGCAGCCAAGACTCAGAGACTATAAAAACCAGTTCCCATCTTATTATGACATCTTATTATCTCATTCCTACTTTGGACAAATTGGCAGGCTACTGAATGTAGCCTGCCCACACGGCAGAGTCTGGCTAACTCCCCGTGGCGTAGCCAATATGCCAAATACCAGTAACAATGATGGGCCTCATTCTCCTAAAGAGCCTTGAATGTAATCTCAGGGCTAGGATGAAGGAGACGTTACTGGGGCCTGCTCGAGGCAATCGACGAATAACAGGATGATTTGTGATTTGTGATTTGTCTTTGCCTACTTTTGTTAACAGGGTATGTTCGCTTCATAGAAACTTTCTTCTATTTCTTGAAAGAGCCTGAAAAGGATTGGCAGTAGTTCTTATTTAAAGGCTCAGAACTCACTAGTGAAACTGGCCTGGGCTTTTGTTTTGGGGCAATTTTTGATTTACCATTTGAATTCCCTTATAGTAATCGATCTGTTCAGGTTTGGTTCTCTGTGTCTTCTTGGTCCAGCATTGGGAGATTATAGGAGTCCAGAAATGTATCCATTTCTTCTAGGTTTTCCGGTTTTGTGACATAAAAACTTTATCGTAATCCCTGATTCCATTATGATGATCTTTGGAATTTCTCTGTTATCTGTTGTGACATCTCAATTTTTATCTTTAATTCTGTTTATAAGGGCTCTCTCTTTCTCTTTCTTTGTGAATTTTGCTAATGGTTTTTCTATCTTGCTTACTTTTTCAAAGAGCCTGCTCATGGTTTCGTTAATCCTTTGTATTCGACTTCATTAATTTCTGCTCTAAATTTTATAAGTTGCGAATGTCAATTGTTCTGGCCTTTCTTGAGAACAAACCAGGAACTGAGGTCCCATTTGACCCAGCAATTCCGCTTCTTGGAATATACCCTAAGGGATCAAATCACAGTGTAAAAAAGTTATTTTCACACAATTCAAAAAGCTGGTACTTGTATTGAAACAATGAATCTAATCAAAGCAGATAGAGTGTTAACTAGAATTCATCTGCCTCACAGGGACTGGGAGGGGTTCGGGGTGGGGTTTTATTGGGGTTCTTCATGGTAAAAAATAAGTATTGGTAAAGGGAAATGTGTTTGATATTTACATGACTGAGACCTAAACCTGAAAGCTTTGTAACTTTTCCCACAGTGATTCAATAAATAAATAAATTAAAAAGAAAAAAGCTAGTACTTGAGATCCCGTTTCACCCAGCAATTCCGGCTTACCTTAAGGAATCAAAAAACAGTGTAGAAAAGCCATTTGCACACTATTCACAATAGCCAAACTCTGAAAAAAAATTCAAATGCCCTAGAATGAAGCAATGGTAGATATATACAATGAAATATTACACAACCATAAGAAAAGATAAAATTGTACAATATGTTGCTATGTGGATGGATCTAGAGAGTATCATGCTGAGTGAAGTTAGTCAGAGGGAAAGAAACTGACCTAGAATACTCTCCCTAATATGTGGGATATAAAGAAACAGTTGAACAGTTGTGGAAGGATATAAACAGTTGTGGAAGAATAAGTGCCCAAAGACAATAAAAACAAAGAACATAAGAACCAGTCTTGATGTCTATCCATGTATAAGCAAAGTTCATGACTTCATCTCTCCTGACAACTGCATAGTATTCCATTGTGTAGATGTACCAAAGTTTCTTTAACCAGTCATCTGTTCCAGGGCACTTGGGTTGTTCCCAGATTTTGGCTATTGTGAACAGTGCTGCAATGAACATATAGGCACAGATGTCATTTCTACTATGCTTTTTTGCATCCTCGGGATATATTCCCAGGAGTGCTATTGCAGGGTCATATGGAGGCTCAATTTCTAGTTATGAAGGACTTCCATATTGTTTTGCAGAAAAGCTGGACTAGTGGGCATTCCCACCAACAGTGAAAGAGGGTGAGATGATATCTCACTGTTTTTATTTGCATCTCCCTGATGGCATGGATGACATGGAGAGTATCATGCTAAGTGAAATGAGTCAGAAAGAGAGGGACATATGTAGAAGGACTGCACTCATTTGTGAAGTATAAAACAACATAACGTGAGGCAGACACCTAGGATAGTGGATAGATGGGACAGGTAGATTGCTCCATAGCTGGAAGCCTGCCTCATGAGCAGAGGGGAGAAGGCAGCTGGAATAGAGAAGGGATCACTAAGAAAAAGAAGGCTGGAGGAATCAGTTGGAATGAGAGATGTGTGCTGAAAGTAGATAAAGGACCAAACATGATAACCTCTCAGGGTCTGTATTGCAAATTATACTGTCCAAAAGTAAAAAGAGATTATGGGGGATCATGTCTCCCATGGACGCAGGAGGAAGGTGGGAAAGGGGAGGTAGACCAGGGATATTTGTAGTGGGGAATGTGCTCCGGTGGAGGAATGGGTGTTTGATCATTGTGTGATTGTAACCCAAACATGAAAGCCTCGAACTATCTCATGGTGATTCAATAAATTTTTTTTTTAAAAAAAGGGTTGAAACTTGAAACCAGTCTTGAAACCAGTAGAAACTTGGCACCATTGTGCAGGGAGTTGGGAGGAGGGAGATAGGAGAGGAGGGGGCTACTGAAAGGTGTTATGGTATTAAGCATAAAACCTTACCAGTGATATTAATGTAAACCATAGCACCTAAAGTTTGTAAAGAGCCTTTCATAAAGGAAGACTGCAGATAGGAATGGGGAGATTTGTGGAGCAGGGGACAATTTTGAAGGAATTGGTGACTGAAATATTATATGCCTGAAAAAGAGATGAAGACACTCTTCAAGTTGACCAGGAATCATCAAAGAAAGGCAATATGTAAAAATAAGAGGATAGTACAAACTGATGCCATGTTTTAGGAACTCCCCCTTTGGCCGAATGACTTGGGTCCCATGAAGCAGAATTTTTTCATTATGCCCTGTTGAGCTAAACTTTTTTTCTTGAAATACCATTTCTCTTTCTGACATAAATATTAGAAACTCATTGTTCTAATGGATGGTTTGGTAAAGGCCAAAATGTTGCCACTTTCATTTCAAGCAATGGTATAAATTTTCAGCCCTGATTGGTGCCTCCCCTCAAATATCAAAAACCTTCCCTCAAATATCAAAAATGGCAAGAATCACAGGCACAGGCCATACGTTGCCCTGCACTTATATGGTTCCCTGAGCACCATCAGGAGTGATTCCTGAGCACAGAGCCAGAAGTAGCCTCTGAGCACCACTGGCATGGTAAACACACACACACACACACACACACACACAGATACAAACACAATATCTTGTTGAAGTGAACCATTCTAGATATTAAAGCAAAGAAGTAATAATAAATTTTAAAATAACAGCGTTGAATTTTAGAAATATCATTCTGGTGGAATAATAAGAAATGGAGAGAATGGAGACTATTGTATAACCCCCACTGTGAGAATATGAGGTCCTTCACATGTGATGACAAAGTGGAAGAGAAGAAATATTTGAGAAGTAATTTGTCATATATTGAATGAGGTAGATGACTCAAAGACTTCAAAGTTTTTGGCCTAGTTGGCTATTGATGACTGTTAACAGCATCAACAAAAAGAATACAGAAAGTAATGATTTATAAGATGGATGCTGAGCTGTGTTATGGACTTCACCAGATACATGTCCCACTACGATCAAATTTGCTTGTCTCTAGATTTTTTTCTAACTCCATTTTATAACTTAAAAAATTTTTATAGGTAAGGTTTTATTGGATGATTTGTTTTTGATTGTTTGTTTTAGTTCTGGTTTGGGGGCCATACCCAGAATGTCAGGGATTGAACCCAGGTCAGCTTTACAAGGCAAATTCCATACTTGATATTCTATTGCTTCAGCCACTAAATAAGCTCCTAGGGATTTGTCAAAGATTTTAAAACCCTGAAGACTAAAAATTTATAGGCTATTTATTCTGATGAGTCTGAATTCTCATTTCTGACATACTCCATTTAAAAAATATATATGTTGACACGATCAAGAGAATACACATTATTTTTCAAAACAGTATCCAGATCTTGTAGTTAAGAAGCTCACCCAGCAGATTTTAAATTGCCTCTATATCTAACTATCAAAATATCTTTTATTTATTTGTTCTAGTTTCATGAGTCCTGAGGGCACCACATTAAAAAGTCCATATCAGAAACTCAGAGGTTAAGAAGACTGCAGAAAGGATGGAGAATGTCCATTATAATCTCTCATTTTGAAAAGCTTCCATAGGGGCCAGAATCAAGTGGGTAGTGCACTTGATTGCAGTCAGCCAACGTTGGTTTTATCACCTGAAACTATCATACTTAAAAAAGTTAATCTTAGAAAAAAAGCTATTTGACATTGATCTTGGCAAATGGTTTGTCAAGGCACTGATAACAACAACAACAACAAAAGATAAATGGAATTTTAAAAACTCAAATTAAGAAGTTTAGCAAAGAAAACAATAGAATAAAAAGATGGGCCATGGGATTTAGGGAAATATTTTCAAAGTATATTTCTGATAATGTGGGTTGTTGCAAAATATACAAAAATATATCAAGGCACGGGATGGTAAAAAAGCAAGCAACTGGATTTAAACTTAGGCAAAGAACATTAATTGACATTTCATATAAAAGACATACTAATGGCTAACAGGTACATGAAATAGATGATCAGCTTCAGTAATCATTGAAGAAATACATGTTCAAGTCACAATGAGATCTCATGTCCCATGTTAAAACACCTACTAGCAGAGAGAAAAGATAACAAAAGTTTGTAGGGATGGGGAAGAAAGGTCATTCTGGTACACTGTGACAAAAAAAAAAAAACAAAAACAGTATAGGAGTGCCTCATATCATTAAAAACATAGCTACTGTGACTGAGCAGAGAGCTTGAAGTGCTGGACTGTATGTATTGCGTGTATGAGGTCCCAAGTTTGATTCCTAGCATCATAGGTCCCAAGTTTGAATTCCAGCACCATAGGGCCTCACACCACTGAGTGACCATGTTGTTTTCCATATACTGCAGGGCCTGGACCTGAGTCACAAACCACTGAATCAGCTGGCCCAGTTGGTTGAGTATCACTACAAGTGATCCCCAAACCCTTCTAACTTTAGCCCCCTAAAAAAAAAACTCAATATGATCCAGTAATCTCACTTCTGAGTGAATATCCAAAGGAAGTGAAATCAATATTGTCAATATCTCAAAAAAGATTTTCTGATCTTTATCAGAATGCTGATATTATGTTCAGCATTATTCACAGTAACCAAAATATGCAAACAACCTAAATGTTCCAGCCCAGAGTGCTGGAGAGTTGGAATGATAAGAGAGTTGGAGAGACAAGAGAGCTGGGGAGAGATGAGAGAGAGAACAGGGCGGCAAGATGGATTGCGAAGAGACTAGCAAGGGGAACAGAGGGAGAAGAATGTAGAAGAAGAATACAGGAGCAAGCACGTGGAAAGAGAGCGCCCAGGCTGCGAGATAGAGTGTGGAGAGATGAGTGGGAGAGACAAGAGAAGATGGGAACAAGGGACAGTGTGAGACCTGAATGGAAGGCTCAGAGAGACTGGGTCAGGCCTGTGGGGAAAATGGAATAAACGGCATCTGACCAACCAATGGGCTTGGCCCTCGTTTCCTCCACTGTCTGCCTGGTGACCTGGGCTGCCCTGGCTGGGAGAGCAGCCCAGGGGCCCCAGAATACGGGTGGCTAGGGGACGAGCCATGAGGGCCTCTGGAGTTTATACAGGCCTCATACAAGGCCAACACCCTACCCGCTGAGCTATAGCTCCAGTCCATGGATGACTGTGGAGGGTAATATTCTAAATAAAATTAGCCAGACACAAAAAAACAAATATTGACTTGTCTCATACTTATGTAGAATTTAAATTAAAAGATTAAACTTAGAAGGAGAGAGTAGAGCAGTTGTTGTCTGGGGATGGAGAAAGGAGCTAGGAAAAAATGGGAAGATGTTAGTCAAAGGGTACAAAGACTTAATTACATAGAATGGGTTAGTTATAAAGAACTAATGTATAGCATGTCAGCTACAACAAATGATACACCATTACTTACCTAAAAGAGTAGATATTAATCTTCTAAGGCAAAAAAGATAACAAATATTAGGTGATTTGCGTGTTAACTAGCTTGATGATAGTGGTAATAATTTCACTATATAGATTTAAAAATCTGCATGTTATATACATGTTACCACATGCAAGTTATCACTTACTCCTCAATAAATTAAGAATAATAGGAAGAATGCCTAATTGTGCTCTACTTAGAATTTGGCTCATTGTATTCTAAGAAAAAATTACACTTATAGAAAGCACCTAAAACTTAAGTCTCATTGTTAACTAAATATTCAAGGCATTTTTTTTACCATTTTTAATTTTTTTATAGAAAAACTAGTGATTTAATCTTTTAGTTGGGCCAGGAGCATTGTAGAGACTTATAGGCACTCTATTGAAGAGTAATGTGGGTAATATATATCTTTGAAATATTCTAGTATCCTTGGTCTCTTTTCCAAAAGTTGAGATTGCTTGCAGAGCTAAGTTATGAAAGGATCATGATGACAATAAGAACTTTTTTTAAAAAAAAAATTTTAAATGAATCACTGTGAGGTACAGTTAAAGACTTACAAACTTTCGTGCTTACATTTCAGTCAATCAATGATCTAGTACCCAACCCTCCATCAGTGCCCATTCTCCACCACCAATGATCCCAGCATCCCTCCCACCAACCCCACTCCATTGCCCCCACCTCACCCCACCTCTGTGGCAGGGCATTCCCTTTTGCTCTCTCTTTCCTTTTGGGTGTTGTGGTTTGCAATATAGGTATTGAGTGGCTATCGTGTTCAGTCTATAGTCTACTTTCAGTTCGCATCTCCCATCCCAAGTGGGCCCTCCAAGCACCCTTTACTTGGTGGTCCCTTCTCTATTTGAGTTTCCTTTTCCCCCAGCATGTGAGGCCAGCTTCCAAACTGTGGAGCAATCCTCCTGGTACTCATCTCTAATATTCTTGGGTGTAGGTCTCCCATTCTGTTACTTGATATTCCACAAATGACTGTAATCTTTCTATGTCTGTCCCTCTCTTTCTGAGTCATTGCACTCAACATGATACTTTCCATGTTGATCCACTTATATGCATATTTCATGACTTCATCTTTTCTCTCATCTGCATAGTATTTCATTGTGTAGCTGTACCAAAGTTTCTTTAACCAGTCATCTGTTCTCAGGCACTTGGGTTTTTTCCAGATTCTGACTATTGTAAACAGTGCTGCAATGAACATACAAGTGCAGATGTCAATTCTACCATACTTTTTTGTATCTCTTGAATATATTCCTAGGAGTGGTATTGCTGGGTCAAATGGGAGCTCAATTTCTAATTTTTTGAGAATCGTCCATACTGTTTTCCAAAAGGCTGAACCAGTTGGCATCCCTACCAGCAGTGAAGGAGAGTCCCTTTCTCACCATATCCTCACCACAACTGGTTATTTTTGTTCTTTTGGATGTGGGCCAGTCTCTGTGCTGTGTGATGATATCTCATTGTTGTTTTGATCTGCATTTCCCTGATGATTAGTGATGAAAAGCATTTTTTCACATGCCTTTTTGCCATTTGAATTTTTTTGAGAAAGTTTCTGTTCATTTCATCGACCCCTTTTCTGATGGGGTTGTATGTTTTCTTCTTGTAGAGTTCAACAGTGCCTTGTATATCCTTGATATCAATTCCTTATCAGATGGGGATCAAAGGCAGAGCCTCAGAACGATGGAACAGAGTTGAATATCCTTACACACATCCTCAAATATATGGTCATCTAATCTTTGATAAGGGAGCAAGAAATGTGAAGTGGAGCAAAGAAAGCTTCTTTAACAAATGGTGTTGGCAAAACTGGACAGCTCCATGAAAAAAATGGGTTCAGACCTCCACCTAACACTATGTACAAAAGTCAGATCAAAATTTATTAAAGCCTCAATATCAGACCAGAATCCATAAGCTACATTGAAGAAAATCCTCCATGACATTGAAGCTAAAGGTATCTTCACAGATGACACTCCACTGACCAAGCAAGTGGAAATAGAGATAAACAAATGGAACTATCTTAACTAAGAAGCTTCTGCACCTCAAAAGATACAGGACCAAAATACAAAGACAATCTACAGAATGGGAAAGGATATTCACCTAAGAAGGTAGAGACTTTATCACTGTAAAAGCATTTAAGTTCACTGAATACAAGGGTCTAAGTATTATGTTATTGATCATGTGCTATGTCCTAGACCTTACCATGAACTCTGAATTTCTGTTCCATGTGAACTATAGTACCAAATTTAATTCAAAAGGATCTGGAATCTACTAATATTTAGTCACTTGTGCTATATATTGAATCAATTTCTCACTCTCTGTGAGAATTGCCTGGTGTGTTTTATGAACCTGAGATTCCCACGTAAGACATCTCCATGTGTATCCAAGTTTTCGGTATTTCTTGGATCAAATCATTGTATTTCAAGCCTTTGAAATGCCACACAACCTCCAGTGATTTCCTACCATGAGTGGAAGTTGGATATGGGAGACTTTGTCAAATATGACTGGTGGACGCCCATAAACATGATATCTGATTCTACTCTGTTCTTTCCTTCTTTTAATTCCCAAACTTAGGAGTGCTGGAGAGTAGTTCATCCATAGCCCAGTTTGAAAGTTAAGCACACCCCATCAAGCCTAAGGACTGTTCCAAAAATGATGTTTTGAGAGTAAATTTAGAAAACTTCTCAGGATTTTAAGTAGGACTCTTCCAAATGTGCTATTTTTTATTTGTGAGCTCAGAATTGAAACAATTTCTCAAGAACTCTGAAACTGCCCATCTTTGGTCAAGAGAAGAAAAGCAGGAAATTTAATCACTAACTCAGAGACAGGAAGTGTCTTAACTAGAAGAAATGATTCAACCTCACCAACCTCCTCTTTTTTATTTTGCCTCTTGATTGGCTTTCTTCTGTAGGTCCTGATTTTCTTCCTATTTGGGTTTTCTATTTTTTTCCTGTAGTTTTAAAAAATATTTTAAATTGAACACTACTGTCCTCTCCTCCCATTGTTCATCGATTTGTGTTTGACAAAGCCGTGAGGGCGAGATACTCTCTGTAGCTTGTGAGGCTCTCTGAGAGGGGCAGAGAAATCGAACCCAGCTCGGCCAGGTTGGCTGCGCGCAAGGCTAACGCCCTACTGCTGTGCTACTGCTCCAGCCCAAATTAAACACTATGGATTATAAAGTTGTTCCTATTACAATTGTTACAATTGTTACAAAGTTAGGCTTATAAAATTGTTCCTATTACAATTGTTGCAGTTGTTATTATTGTGACAATTACTAAATTTTTTAACAGCGATCCCACCACCAGCGTGACTTTCCTTCCACCTTTTCTCCATTTTCCCAACCACCCCCAAGCCTGCCTTCTTAGCAGGCACAAAATTATTTATTTTATATCATTTGTTACAATTACATGGTTAATGGAATTATAAAAAAAATCAGTAAAAGAAAATTTGTGAAAATTGTTACACCTCACCAAAGGTTATATCTCACTGAGGCTCAACTTGCAGACTTACAAACTTTTTCGTTCCAAGTTGAGTCTTCTGTTATTGTTTTTTTTTTCATTGAGCTGAATTGGCTTCTATGTCACTTTCTCATCTAACTTGGTGTGTTCCTACTAGGATGTCAGTATTTTCTAGCTTGCGGATTAGTCTGATCCTTATTTTTAAATGCTTATAGAGCCTTTTAAAGAACACTGATTAATGGAACACTGATTAATGTCAAACTGTAGGAGTTGGTCATACACCCACTTGGGGTATCTTGTCCAGTTTTCATACACTTCTATCCAGTGACTTTAATATAACAGCATGGTTTTCTAAATTTTAAACTAGAGAAAGAATTGATATCAATATATAGCATATTTATTTAACACTTTGATATTCAAAATTTATGCACATAATATCTTATATGATTCCAGGAATGATAGGTCCATATGATAAAATAAATTTCAGTTCAGTATGCAGGACAGTTTTCCACAAATCAACGTGTCTGAAAATGAAACAGCTTCACAACAAACTGAGTTTCAGGCAATGACAATGTTTGAGTAGAGGGGAAAAGGTCCACTCTGCTTTGGATATATGAGTAGATTACATGACACTGTAATGAAAGAGAGAGAGAGAGAGAGTTGATATAAATTCAACTTTATATAAATTCATGTTGTCTGGGAAGGGCTGGGGTAATAGTACAGCATGTAAGGCACTTGTCTTACATGCATACAGTCAACCTGGGTTTGATCTCCAGCATCTCCTATGTCCCTGGAGCCTGCCAGGAGTAATCCTCAGCACAGAGTCAGGTGTAAGACCTGAGCACAGCTGGGTGGGGAAAGTAAGGGCGAGGGGAGATTGTTAGGGAGAGAAGATGATTGTGAACAAAAATGCAGTTTTATCAAAACTCTTTGACAAGATAATGGAACTCCCAAGTACAAGTTTAACATAGGACATAAGACTAAAACATATATAGTCAAGTAAGTCATCATTTTATTTAGCTTATGTTTCTAAAAATTAATGAGAATGAGGTAGTGTCAGCTTAAATCAGGATCTCTGGATTATATCAGAGACATGTGGTTTACAAACCTCAGACTAAAATCAACCCCAAATTGAGGATTTAATAGGAATATCTGAAGAGAAACCTGCAAGCAGGGATAAGATGCATGTAATACTGGAGATGCTTGCCTGGGTAGAGATGTATAGAAGTGGGAGACTAAGTAGTCTGTGGAAAATGTTGGGGTGGCCAAGAGGAAGATTTTAAGATTACTGAACCCACAGGGGGCAGGACTAGAATGAGGTCATTGCCCTACTTCATTAGAAATGGAAAACTCAAACTAAGCACCAAGACTGGTTTGCATTAGAGATTCTGTAGTTGGGAGAAATGTCTCCCTTTTCTTTAAGATCAGCTTCAGGGAATGTTTAGTGAAATATTTCCTTGGCCTAATCCAACTTCACCTCAAAAATGATCTCTCCCTGACTTCTTAGAAACTTGCTTTTATTTTGTATATTTTGTTTTTTGTAATATTGGGGCAAATGGAACAAGGAAGAAGCAGAATAAAGCATTCAGGAATGGAAAAGAATAAAATATAACACTATTCTTTTGTTCCTTTAAAAACAGAAAGTTTTTACATATATTTGTATATGTATATTTTTGTATATTTGAATTTTATCTCAAACTGAATGTTTATAAAATGTAAGTGTACAACATTTGGATTCATCTCAATAGTTATATGGAGATATATAATTTATAGAAACATTAAATTCTAATTGCTTATTAAATTCTATGAGAAATTTTAATTTGCCTGAATTTTTTTTTTGTTTCTGGACCACACCCAGCATTGTTCAGTGCATATTCCAGGCTCTCTGATCAGTGATCACTCCTGGTGGGATCAAGAGACCACAGGGTGTCACTGTAATATGTCTCCAGTCCATTTGGTATATCATTTTCTTTCTTATATCTGGATAATCATACCTTGGTAATATTGTACTAGTCAATTTAGATAATCTTTAAGTTTTAGCATATGTAAGTATGTATTTGGAAAATGTTCATGATAGTATGCATTACTCATTTTTTTCCAGGTAAACTTATTATCATTCCAAATAATGCTCTAAAAATTTAAGTACATGAGGCTCAGATCATCTTGTTTCTTATTTTTACCAATTTTCAATTAAAGAAACTTGGGGTCCTTATGAAACCATTTTTATGCAGAACTTAAGTAAAATGTATACAAGATGATCTCAGAATAATTTGACATGTCAAAAAGTAATAATAGTAATAATAATTCAAAAACAAAGACAGAATCCAAAAGGTCACTATGTTGTAGGTATCTCAATGAGATATAGCAGCTAACTGAAAGGGTTTCCAATAGCCCAGACCAAGCTGAAATGACTGAGCAACAAAATAAATAAAATTGCTTGGTATAATAATTCAAAGTACAAAATTAATATATACTCACACATGAACTGATATAAAATATATACCATGATTAATTTAGATAATGAATATGGGAAATAGACATTTCTTTAATGCAGAAAAAATTCAAAATAAGGGGCCGTAGAGTTAGAACAATGGGTGGGGTGCTTGCCTTGCATGTGTCAGACCCTGGTTTGATCCTTGAAACCCTTTATTGTCTCATGAGTTCCACCCAGGAGTGATTCCTGAGAAAAAGGACCTCCCCACCTCCCAAACTCCAAGAAATAATTGTATTACTATTCTGCTCTCCAGGGGAATTCATGTCCTTTCTCTTTTATTTTGACCTGTACCTAAGTTCCCAAGAAAAATCTAAAATAAGAATATTTTTAGACTTTAGAAATATCTCCACCAAGTGATTAAGGTCAACAACACAGACATTAGTCATATAGATGGTATGTGATGAGAATGCCATTGTGTCTCTGTATTTCTTTTCATAAAAACACATAACCCCAGTCCAATCATGAAAACAACATCATACAAATCCCAACTGAGAGCAGGCTTACAAAATGCCTAACCAGGACTCCTTCAAACCGTCAAGGTTATTAAAAACAAGATAAAGGAGAAATTGTCACAGACATGAGGAGCCTAAGGAGACATAATGATTAAATGTAAGGTGGCATCCAATTTTGTATCCCAAAGGAGAAAGGATAATAGCTTGAAACTAAGTCTGAATAGAACTTGGAGTTTAATTATTAAAAATATAGCAATGGTGTTTCATTAATTGAGATAAATTAATTAATTTATTTTTTTATACAATATACCATACTAATGTGCAGCATAAATATTTGGAGAAACTAGGTATGAGGTCCATGAGGTTCATTTGTTTCTATAAATATACAAACTATTCCAAAATAGAGCTTCAGTTGGAAAAAATTAAGTATGGAATACTATCAGTAAATAGACATTCAGTTATTCACTTTCAAATTGCAAGATCAGACTCAGCTAGAGCTTAGCAGGAGAAAACTTACTCTGCATGTTTGAGAAGTTGGGTTCTGTCTAAGGCACACAGGAAAATAAAAGTCAGGTGAAAATACTGTTTGAGACACGCTCACTGACAGTGAACAGCGAAGAAATTATTTGTATGGTCAATGAAGCAAATAGGCACTTTTATATAATGATCTTTCCCCCCACCCTCCTTCAAATGAGAGGTTCATAGCCTGGTTTGGAGATACCCTAGTTCCCTGTGAGTATCAAGAACCACATATTCTGAACAAAAGCAGCATATTCAACCAATCCTGATCATAACTAGCTACTGCTATTAACCACTTAAAATGTGGCCCAAGCATATTGAAATGTGTTGTAAATGCAAAACATGTATTTTATTTTATTTTTATTTCTTATTTATAATAAGCGGGTTTCAAGCATAACATATTCATTCTAGTATCACACCTTCCAATTCCCTCCACTGTTGTCCCAGTATTCCTCTCTCCTGTTCCCCATCTTCCCTCGATATTCTTCCCTATGTACTGCAGATGAGAGAGATAATCTATTTGTCCTTCTCCTTCTAACTCATTTTAAGTAATCTTATGCCCTCCAGTCCTGTGCAAATTGCATGTAACAGTAAGATTTCATCCTTTCTTTTAGTCATAAAATGTTCCACTGTGTATATTTATATCACAACTTCTTTATCCATTCTTCTGGGGTTCCACATTGGGGTTGTTTTCATATCCTAGCTATTGTACTTAGCACTGATATATATGTACCATTCTCATGGAGGCGAGGTAGTATCTCATTGCTTTGTGACTTGCATTTTCCTGATAAGAAGTGACAATACATTTTAAAAAATATCCCCACTTTTTGTTTTTAATCTACACACAGGACTTTCTTGGAGGAAGTGGCTGGGAAACACACTGGGCAGTGCTTATGGCTTACTCCTAGATCTGTACTAAGAAAAAAACTCCTAGAGGTACTTAGGGAACCATATGCAGAGCCAGGGATCAAAATGAGGGTGGATTATATTCAAGACAATCACCTTAATTTCTATACTATCTTTCTATCCCTACACACAGGATTCTAGAATTGGTGTTAATAACACACACACACACACACACACACACACACACACACACAAACATAATTTAAAAAAAATTGGGGAGACTACACTTGGCTGTACTCAGAATTTAGTACTGGCTCTACATTTGGGGATCACTCCTGGGTGGACAGGGGGACCATGTAGGATGCTGGAAACTGAACATGCGTCAGTTGTGTGCAAAGCAAGTACCTTCTGTAGTATCACTCCAGCTTTGCAAAATATTTTATTTATAATTTGTTAGTTTTTTTTAATATGTTGAGATACTGTTTGAGATATAATGAGTTAAGTTACTAAAATTTATTTGCCTTTTTTCTTTGTATTGATCCTGGTAACAGCAACAGAAACATTTAAATTATATATATATATATATGTTAAGTATGTTAAATTTTATGTTTGTAATGTATATATGTGCATAATTTAAATGTTTCTTATTACATTTGTATTGGAAAACACTGGATTAAATGAGGACTACAAGCCTAGAAGAGATCATGGTTATCAGTTATTCCCAAAATAGAGCTGCTCCAAGAAAGTGTCACAAGACACTGTTGTGGGTTTCTGGGCCCACCACAAAACCCCTGGAATGTTGCTATTCTTAAGGCAATTGCTCTGAGATGAACCTACCACCATGAAAAACCACCCACAGAGACAAAAAGCCTTCTCCATTTCCGACCTTTTATTTCCTTGAAGATTACACATAAAAGAAAATGTTGGGGGGCTACTTCTTGATGAATTCAATGCAAATAATAAAATGTTTAATGAAATTTGTACCTGTATATCTATATCTGTCTATCTATATGCATTTCTAATACCAGGTGTTTTATAGATCTGATTTCAGGTGGAGATGAAGTTTTTTAAATATTTCATTTAGAACCTTTTAAAGGGATGGGAATATTCTGAGACAATATCCTTATTACAGCCAAGCAATTAGTCAACAAACTAAACATTCTCTTCTCTGTTGTTTGGACCCTTAGAGGCTATCTCATACCAAGAACAATTAACAAAAGGTGTTTTACACATCAATTTCCTCTGGAGATATGTGAAAGATGATTTCAGCTGATATTGAGGGAAAATATGTATTTTTTTATCTTGAATAGAATTTCATTTATATTTTCTTGAATGCATTATAATAAAAAAGAGACAAAATCCAACACTATATATATATATATATCATATGATGACATTTTTATTTTTGCTAGTTTGACTCTATACACAAAGCAAACCAATTGCAATAGTTATTATCCTCTCCTGAGCAGCTCTTATAAAGGAGAGTATTCAAAAAGAGACAAAGTCCCTTTTTATGTAAAAACCTGGGGGGTGGGAATGGTTTATAGGGTTCTGAACTGATCTGAACTGATGGTAAGATCTGAAAGTAGGAGATGGGGGGAGGGAACCACATAAGATCTTATTTATAATACAATTTGACTATTTATGCAATGCTATTGACATTGCCATAGTAGGATATTCATCAAAAAATGGTAGGAAACAAGTATCATTAGCAATCTATGTATTTACCCATGGCAAGAAGTAGGTTGAGGAAACAAAGCAACAAACAAAAGCCCCTTTGGTTGATGAAGTATAAATCAACTTAACCTGTTTATTGTCTTTAAACAGATGGGAGAAATGCCTCACCCTCTGACACATCTCTTCAAGACATTCTTCAGCAGCTAAAAAATTCAATCTGAACGCTGTTCTTTGCTTCAGGAGTTCATTTTGGTCAACTTGTAGACCTATGTAAAACCTAAAAGCTTTTAAAGCAATAACGGGGACTGGTGGTAGGAGTCTATTTATGGCTTATACACACGAGGTGCAAACTCATCCACTGCAGTTTAGCATCTGTGCAGGACAAACATGTGTACTGCTCTGCTTGGACAGACCCTGGCTCAGTTTGTCCTTTCGTTTCAGCTCTGATAACCAAGTTCTGTGTTAAGAGGAGAGCAGAGACTCAGTTGATACATTAGACCAGTCTGGCTTGTAGGGCTGGAGAA
The DNA here is from genome assembly GCF_029834395.1 of Sorex fumeus. Classification (NCBI taxonomy): domain Eukaryota; kingdom Metazoa; phylum Chordata; class Mammalia; order Eulipotyphla; family Soricidae; genus Sorex; species Sorex fumeus. The sequence continues at coordinate 18,923,607 of NW_026606075.1, read as the reverse complement.
GCACATCAGTAATAATTTAGCACTCAGCAGCTCCAAGAGGCAAGACCCCTGCCAAGTGCCGGTTCTTTGATTCTCCTCTCTACAGGCAATAGCTAGTTCATTTCCGGGTCTCCCAGCCATATTTCAGAGAGAGCCTGACTGGTGATAGCTGGGATAGCACAGACTCACAGCTCCCTTAACAAGTCACCTCTATGAAATAGCCTGCACCATTAATAGTGCTGAAGAATCAAACCCTTAGCAGCTAAGACAATACAGGGAGTGATTCATTTAAGAAACTGTAGAACCAGTGATAAAGAATAAAGTTGTAAATAAATACATTATAATAAGCAAAATGATTAGGAATACTCACAGGATAGGTTCTGGGTGAAACTTAGTTCTAAATATATGAATTCTGAGCTCAACTGTTTTTTTTAATTAAAAAAAATAAACAAATAATCCACTATTTCCTGTCAGAGCCAGGAGAGTTCCCTGGAGTCAAAGATAAATCATTCATTTCAAACATAAGTAGGGGTGTGTGATGCAGGGTTTATGAAACATTTGTTGCCTCAGTGCTATGTGGGAAGTTCCTAAATTACCTCTGAACAAAATAAAATCTCATTCATATCCTCTGTAGGGTTGTTTTGTTTTGTTTCTTTTCTTTCTTTATTTTTTTCTATCTTCAGTCTTATCTAGATCAGATCTGTGATTTCAACATCAATCCTGTTCACCGTGGCATTATTGCAGCCTTGATTTTTATTGGAAAGAACAGCTCACATTCCAACAGACCCCCCTGGCTACTGTTTGTGGCAATCTGAGTTTGTGCCTGTTGTCAGCTGAAGGGTTCAAAATTCATTTTAAATAACAGCTTAGTAGAAGTAGTCATTTTTGTTTTCACTTGCCTTAGAAATTATCTGGTAATTTTCATTGAAAGTCACAGAATTTATCTGGATTCCAAAGCAAATTAAATGGTTTTGAACGAAAGGCACAGGAAAAAATTAAAATAATCATTTAATAAATATATCAAATAGCCTCGAGATATATTGAACATACAAAAATTATTCGATAAAATTCTGTGTTTTAAATTAGATGACACTATTACAGTCATCTTATTTTTTAAAAATCTGCACATTTTTTTCAAGAAAGACCTTGAAGCATACTGTGGTCTTAATCTCTTAGATGTTTTAAGGGATGCTTGAGCCATAATAAAGAGCCCCTTTACTCGATGTATATAAAAGCCAACATTTGTCTTGAACAGGGTGCATCAGTTAATTACATACTAAGGATGATTCTTTTGTTCACTGTATGAAAGTAGTTTCTAGCAATCGTGATTACATTTTCGTAGATAATATTTATCTTCTCAAAGTCAACCTAATTCTAACATCAATGTGACCATGAAATAGTATATTTTTCTGTCTCTTGAAAAACAGTTTAAAGGCTTTACTGTATACACGGGGTTTTCTGTTTTGCAAACTCTACATGATTTTTTCTTTCATCTTCTTTTTCTTTCTCTCCAGCTACAAGATGAGCTCATTAAGGATCTTTCTGTCAGTTATAAGAAGGAGACTCCCATTTCAGCAGGTACGAGTCTCAATAGCTGCTTTAATCTCTAGAGAGTTCAGTTCTGCTCTATTTAATAAAACCCAACACTTTGTTATCAGTATCATTAGGAGAAAGAGGGATTGTCTTCATTTATTTTGATGTCATGTAAAATTAGACCATTTATTTCCCCAGTGGGCTCACACCTTCAACTGCCCCTGTTTCTTTTTTGCTTTTTTCTTTCAGAATACTTCTGAGAAAGTCAATTGGAGAACAGAGATCAAAACAAAAACAAAAACAGTCCTTCAGAAACAAAAATAGTCCTATTACCAGAAAATTAGTACATGTTAGTGCATTGATGCCACTTATTAATAAATAAATCCCATTCCTTTGAAAACTACTGTCATGTTGTTTATTACCTTTCTCTAATTTTTCCCAGCTATATGATAAGTCAAGTTTGTCTTAAGTTGTCCACTGTCCAAAAGGTATTTAAATTTGATGAGTTTAAAGAGCTGCGAGTCTCTGAGGGGTCTGAAAGCTGGAGCTGGGGGCTGGAGGTTATAAGGGGCAAGAGAGATGGTATATGGGGCAATGCTCTAGCCTTGCATGCAGCTAACCCGGGTTTGGTACTTGACATCCATATGGTCCCCAGAGCACTGCCAGGAGTGATTCATGAGTGCAAAGCCAGGAGACACTCTTAAGCATTGCTAGTGTGGCTCAAAACCCAAAATAAATAAAACAAATAAATAATCGTTATGAAATACATTTTCTGAAGCTATAATCAGAAATCAAGTATTACACTTGCACAGGAAAAACAAGTCCAATCGATTGTTACTAATCACACCCTGTGAAGAAACTAAGGAAGTTTCTTAAGTTACAAATAATTGAAGCACAAAATATTCCAAAAAGTATTAGTTTTAGGTCTGTATGAAAGTGAATTTCAGTTACTCTACACCATATTCGACTTCCCACCCCTTCCGCAGCTCAATGCATAACCAATCAAATAACGCATCCTGATCCCACCTAATTTCAATTCCAATGAGTTTTAAAATAGAATCACATCTATTTCTGTTTGTTTTGGGGTGATACCCAAGGTCTGTGATCAGGGATCACTCCTGACAGTGATGTCATGTTGTGAATCAATTAGTGGTTAGCCATTTGCAAAGCAAATGCCCTACCTCCTGTACTCCCTATCTTGCTCCCTAAGATGTTTTTTTTTTAAGAAAAAGAAGTCAAGAAGGCTTATATAGTTTGTAAATTAAAATTGGGAATTCAATCTTCTGAATATATATAATTGGTACTACAGATTTGTACACTTTTAAAATCCTTGGATTTCATCTGCTTTCTTATTTATAATCCATTAAAATATAATTAAATCCAAGAGCTTTAAAAAATTAATTTGCTAAGGAGGTGGGATGGGGAGGAGAGAACCCTAGGTCATTGGTGGAGGGATGGCTAACACTGGTGGTGAGTGTAGAGTTGGAACACTGAACGATCTAAACATTTACCAATAACTTTGAATATCACAGTCTCCAACTCATTATTCGCTTCTGTAATAACTTGTCATATAATCACTGTCACAGTTCTCCCGTTGTTCATCAATTTGCTCGAGTGGGCACCAGTAATGTCTTACAACAAATTGTGAGACTTGTTACTGTTTTTTGGCATATTGAATACATCACGGGTAGCTTGCCAGTCTTTGCTGTGTAGGCGAGATACTCTCGGTAGCTTGCCGAACTCTCCGAGAGGGGCGGAGAAATCAAAACTGGGTGGGGCGCATGCAAGGCAGACGCCCTACCCTCTGTGCTCCAGCCCTGTCATAAAATAAGACTTTTAAAAAATAGTCCGGGCTTATCTATCTTGGATTTCATCTGCTTTCTTACTTATAACCCATAAAAGCAAGGACCAACATGTATTCAGTCAGCTAGTATTACATTTTCTGCATATTTGTTTCTTTAATATATGCAATGAACAGAATAAGAAAATTTGGATACAAAGCAAAATTTTCTCTAAATTTTCATTGGACTCCAATGTTAATTGATTATATTCATATAAACTAGTGACACTATTTAAAAAATGAATATTGGTTATTACTAAATTTCTATTTTCTGTGTGAAATTTAAGCAAAATTTAATTATCATTCATCTTAAAAATTTGGAGATACATGTGTAAGATGTGTAGATATATTATTTTTAGTTTTTAAGGGTTGAAAATGAAAACATGAATTTTATTGTGGAGTGAACTAGAAACCTGCAAAGATTATAGGTGACATGTGCACCATATGGAAAAGATTGTTCAGAATTTAAATTGTACCTTTCAAATATCTCTCACATCTCAACATGGTTTTGTTTTTCTAATATAAAAAGGTCAAATCACTGGTATTAAGTATCTTTCTCTTAGATTTGACATCCTGTGGTACCATGTATCTTGTTCTGCTTTTTACTTTCTCCTGATGCTGGATTATTCCTCATCTCTCCTTTACCTACCTCATCCCAGGTACCTCTTCTCCCATTTCCAGCTTGGACTTCCCAATCAGTAAAAGAAAGGAAAAGAAAACCTTGTAATGTCTTGTAAAGCTGAGCAACAAACCATTCTGACAATGATGTGAAATAAAGAAGTATGAGTAACTACAATTTCAATATTAAAACAAGAGTACAAGTCTACTAGTTATGTGAAAATTGAATGTAGGGAAAACATTAATTTTTAAATTAATGTAAAATGCACAGAGATAACATAATAGCGTTACGAGAGTGGCCACGATAGAGGTAGAGTTTCTTCTTATTTTGTACCAAAAAGTAATAGGTTTGGTTTAGATGAAACTATTGTCTGTAACAAGAGGAAAATGGAATTCTAAATGTCTCTTGACTTAAATAAATGTATACTACTGACTTCAAAACTGATGGCTTTCATGTGCCACTTGCTTTTTTCAGTAGTATTGTTTTTCTACTGATTTAGGTCACAGAATTTATAGGAATAGGACATAAAGTGGTCTGTCCGTGGTTAAAAACCTTCAGGTCCCAACCTGGAACACCATTTATTAACATTGTCTAGTCAGTTGACTGATGAAGCCTTGGTTTATTTTGCTGTACAATAGATTATACTGTTATCTATTCATAGACATATTGTGAGATTTGACAAGATCCTGAATGTAAACTAAACTGATAGGACTGAAAAAATACAATAGAACTATAGTTCTTGGACTTGCATGTGGCCAATCTTGGTTTGTGCCCTAGCACTGCATGGTGCCACAGCACTACTAAGAGTGACCCCACAGCACGTAGTTAGGAGTACCTCTGAGCACTGCTGGCTCTGGCCCCACCCCAACCCCCATGTCTGTCATAAAGATTACAATTATTGCACTATTCCTTTTTATTAACAAGTTTTTCCCTGTGTTCTTCTATGAGAAAACACTCTCTAGTCCTCCTTTTACTGGCTTTGCAAATTGAGATGATTTTTATGTGAAAATATTTCAGTATTGGTAATTATTGGTAATTCTCAGAACTTGTCTTGCACCAGAATTACCTAGGTATATTACTTCTTTCTTTTTTAAATTGAGTCACTGCAAGATATAGTTACAAAGCTTTCATGATAGAGTTTTAGTCCTACAATGATCGAACACTCCAGTAGTGTACATTTTCCACCATTGATATCCTCAGTATCCCTCCCACTATCCCACCCCACCTCAACCCTTGTCTTTATGGCAGACACTTTCCTTTTTATTCTCTCTCTATTTGGGGGCACTAGGGTATGCAATACACATACCGAGAGGCCGTTTTGTCTATTGTCTACTTTCAGAACATATCTCCATCCCGAGCAATCTCTCCAACCATCACTGACTTAATGGTCCCTTCTTTTTTCCAGCTGCCGTCTCCCCCAGCACATGAGGCAGACTTCCAACCATGGAGCAATCTTCCCACCTCTTGTCTCTACTGCCCTTAGGTGTTAGTCTCATAATACGTTATTTTATATTCCACAAATAAGTGCCGTCAATCTATGTCTATCCCTCTCTTTCTGATTCTTTCCAGTTAGCATGATACGACAGTTCGTTGGACTTCATGTACAAAGTATAACTGAAAAGTTACAGATAGTCTCAAGAGTTAGCATACCTAGTATCCTGAGGTAGTCACTACTCACCAATGTAAGTCTTGGATCACTATTACAATGATTTCCCTGTGGTTGTACAACAACTTATCATCCAGGAAATTTTTCAGAGCTTCCTAGAAACAAAAGCCCCCCCAAACCCCACATTTTTCTATAACCAGAACCAGCAGGTCACTACCTGCCCCTGTCCTATTAAGTGGTTTCCATGAGTAGCAAGCAGTGCATTGGAAGTCCCTGGCACAAAGCTTAGCACTTCAAGTCCTGAAATTGAAGGATTTGGATTCTTTGGAAAAGACTTTGATTTAAGAATCCATTGAAAACTTCATAAACCTTTCTTCCTTCTCTTATGTGATACACTTCAATTAGGCACTTCATTCATAGTAAGAAAAAAGTAATTAAACAATTTCTATGATCTTAATTACCACTAATTTAATGAGCCTTTAGAATGTCAGGATAAAATGGCTTGTGACCATCTATTGTATCAAATGACTGCAAGAGGAAGGATAGTCAGGGCAAGCTGGGAGGAATTATAAGCTTTCTTTGATTTCTCTTCACTTGTTGTTTCTCATTATAGAAAGATGACCTCTGACTTATCTAGACACATCTGGATACTTTGAGTGATCTTCCAAGAGCTCTCCCTTTATTAAAGGACTTGACAAATAAAAAGCATAATGATGGCTTTTCAAGTAGAATTAGATGACACCTTTTCATATTTTGTTAGGTTTCCAGTGTTTAAACCATTGTTGAACTGCTGCTTAGCTTCTAGTTGTCCCTGTGGTAAGGTGAGACATATTCAGTTAGTCACCTTTCGTCAAGAATGTTATTAGAGGAACATTTGACAATGGCTCTTTCCAGATTCTCTAGTGCAGTGGTTGTTTTCAAATGCTGCTGTTCATCGCCGGAGGTAGTCTGCCAGTGTAATATGGTCAAAAATCAATACTAGTAGGTATGCATACTATTACATGATATGAGAGTATCTGGATAGTTTGCACAGTTTTTTTTTTCATTTTATATATTATTTGATCACTGCAAACTATGCTGGAAGCACAGGGCCATTTGCAGCAGCACTCTGGAAGGATGGAAACCAGGGCCTGAGACACTCAAGGCATATGTACTACTGTTTGAGCCATGTTCCCAGCTAAATTCCATGTCTTTAACTTTTGTCTACCTAAGCTACAACCCCTCCCCCACATCCTTACCCCAAACAGTATGCTTGGTATATAGTTTCATTTTAGTATTGATATAAATAAGACCCTGGGCTGGAGCGATAGCACAGTGGTAGGGCGTTTGCCTTACAAGCGGCCAAGATGGCCGACCCGAGTTCGATTCCTCCGCCCCTCTCAGAGAGCCCGGCAAGCTACCGAGAGTATTCGATATGCCAGACACAGTAACAACAAAGTCTCCAATGGAGACGTTACTGGGCCCGCTCAAGCAAATCGACGATCAACGGGAGGGCCTTTACCTTTACCTTTATAAATAAGACCCTATATTCAGCTAATGTAAGCAAAAGTAATATTTTTAAAACTAGGAAAGCCACAGGGAAGATTTTGAGAGTTTTCATGAGAATTCTACTGACAGATATGCCTTGTTCTCTCTACAAAACAGATTTCAAATGCTGAGCTGAGAAATTGATTTTCTAGCTTGACTTGGTGTCATACCTCCATGCAGGACTATTTCCAGAGAAGGGGGAACATTAAACTGGGTTGGCACCCCGGGGATACACTATAGAAAACTTGTATAAATTACACATCAATCAAATGCATATGATCTTTATGAAAGTCCTTTAGTTGAGGGCAAGGATCTAAATTTCCAAAGAAAGAAAAAGCTACATATTTGCTGCACTCAATAGACTAACATGATTATTTCTGTAGCACTGAGTATTCAGTACTGAGCATGATCTGAGCACACTAGATAACTTATTGCCTCAGTATTCAATACCTGAAGAACGAATTGGCAGGAAGATAGAACCTGTTTAAGATGTATCTTGGGGACTAAGTGAGGTCCTAGTAATAATAAACACCTATTGACTTTCAATCGTTATATCAGGGCCTTTCATATTAAGAAATCAGTATAACATATGGTCACTAAAAGCAATATCAATCTATATCAATAGAAATTGCTGCTTATTTATGAAATTAAGTATCTGTCTCTGAGTACCTCTTTTCATATAAGTTATATATAAATGACTCTGGATCTCTCTCCAGCAACAAACTAGTGGGCCTTATACTAAGGGTATATCTTAATCAGTTTCACATTTGAGTCCCCAAATTCCAGATGCTGAGCAGTTAGTATCCCCTATTACTGCTCAAACCAACTAATGATTTTATTACTTGGCAGCTGAATCCAAATCACTTATTTTATAATGACGGTTGCTTTCATAATTGACTTACAATAATGATGAACAATGAGGGGCATGGTCTTTTTTCTGGAGCGCATTTGTAAAAACAATTTTTTTCTTTTTTTTTGGGGGGGGGGAAGGGCATACTAGTGCTGCTCAGGACTTCCTCCTGTATCTGCATTCAGGGATTATTCCTGGCAGAGTTCAGGGGACCATGTGTGGTGCCAGGGTTAAACCCAGGTCAGCTGTGTGAAAGGCAAGAGGCTTACCTACTGTCGTCTCTCTGACAAACATGGCCTGCAGAAGGACAAGTGATTACCCAGGAATCAGCTCAGCTTTCTGCCTATACATTCTCATCTTTTCGGAAGGATGCCACTTATGTAAACTCTGAACTCACCCAACACATAGGTGTGCCTGAAAGGTCACAGCAGTCAAAAGGCTAGAGATGGAATCAAACTACCTATGTCTCAATTTTATCTTTTTTTGTTCCTACAGAGATGTTGGGATAATTTTTATTAAAATATTCAAAGAAAAATGGTGTTGTTTGATAGATTTTCTGGATTTCCAGCAGTGTTTAGGGCATTCAGTAACAAGAACTAAATCCAGGACCTCACATATGCACACCATATGTTCTTGACCCACATCCCTGGTCTTCTCTCTCTCTCTCTCTCTCACTCTCTCTCTCTCTCTCTTCTCTCTCCCTCTCCTCTCTCTTTCTCTCTCTCTCTCTTTCATTCTCTCTGCAAAGTTTAAACTTTGTAAAAGTTTAATTCTTGCTCCTTGAATGTGTCTGTAGGAGACTGAACATTCATGAATAAGAGTTTTTACTTTTTTTTCATTTCACATAAAATTGCTTCCATTAAATCTTCTGGGAATGAAAATGAAAGACAATTTTTATTCAGGATTCTGTATAGAATCAGGTTGAAGCTCTTACAAGTAGGATCATTTCTTTGCCATTTCCCTGGGGTAAAAATAACATTTTTTCCTCCTACTAAGTGACCAAAATCTCCAATTCCTACTACAGATTAAATTTCTGCTTCAAAGGGCAGAGTGATAGTGCAGTTATAGAATTTCTGGTAATGATGGCAGAATAAGGCAATGAAGTAAGGAAGAAGACTTCAATTCCTAGCTACAGTTCCTACATAATTGACTTCTTTTATGCACTATCCACTATGTTTAGAGTAACTAACAGGATCACAAAAAGCAATTTTTAGTGTCTAACACAAAGGATAACTTCTAAAAAATCTCTAACACACTAATTTTCTTTCCGAGTTGAAAATTTCCTCTTCCCCCGAAACCTCCAAGTATACAAATTCTATAATATTTTGAAAATATATATAAAATTAATGAAGATAAATTTGCCATTACTGTCATGAGCCAGAGAAGTAGGCAAGTTTATAAAGTTGATATTTTTCATTATCTACCCCAGATATAAGCATTTCATTTCACAAGAAAGAGAAGAGAATTAAGTTTCATGACTCAAAAAAATTATTTACTTAGCATTAATTCTGAATTCAACTCAAGACAATTTTCTGGTTACACTCACATTATTGTATATGTGAAATTCTCACTGACAAGTATAGACATTTAAGTTAATTATCTTTTGCCTTTACACAAAGACCCTTGGCACCCTCTTCTTAATGTACAAAAGGAGATAACTGAGTTTGCTTCTTGTCAGTTCTAAATTCAAGGGATTTATTTATGTATTTATTTATTTATTTTGGGGTCACCCTAGCGATACACAGGGGTTACTCAGGAATTACTCCTGGTGGTGCTCGTGGGACCATATGGGATTCTGGAAATCGAACCCGGGTTGGCCATGTGCAAGGCAAATGCCCTACCCGCTGTGCTATCGCTCCAGCCCCGGGATTTATTCTTTCTTGATTGTTGAAAATGCTTAAAGTCAGGGCACTATCAGGGTAAACCAGTCTGTTTGTGCTTCTTCAAAAGGATTTACACGATACACCAAAGTTTACTAAATACTGTTCACATGCTGGATTTCCAAAGGCAAATATGGACTGGTCCACACTTAAAATTCACATGAATCATCTCATAAAAGAAGAAGGTGTGGGAGAAAGTGGAAAATGGGAGACTGAGCAATAAATTCAGAGATAAAAATGATAAAGATATTTCAGATTTTGAAATAAATTAAACAAGAGAAAATTGTGCAAGTTTCAGCAAAAGTCTGATGGTTTGAAAATATGAAGCAAAAAGAAAAAAGAGTAGAGTATGAAAGTAAGAATGAAATGCTTGTCATTTATTTGATCACATACACTTTTGTCAAAATAGTTAAATAATATAAAGAATAAAAAGTAACTCATACCTAGAGAAAATCTGTAGGCTGACGAGAGTGTATATATATATATATATATATATATATATATATATATATACATATATATATAATTTCTTACATTAAAGGATCACATTCCATAAAGTAATTTGTAGGATGATTTCATCACTTAATATATTGTACAAATTCCTGTATGTCAAAGATATATTTCAGTACATTTAATGACTACATTAGTACACTGTAGTTCTGAAACGTTGGGTGCACAGAACAGGCCAGAGAGCCAGCCGTGGCAGTCCACCCAACCCCACCCTTAGAGGGAGGATAAGTACACGGAGCCATATGACAGACAAAGACAACCAACGGCTCTGTAAGCCTCTGCAGGGAGAAGACTCAGTTTATTGCAATCAGGCTTAGGTTTGCATACCTTAAGAGAAAAGGGAGAACAACGGATGAACACCTTTTGGGGGGAAATTCCTGCACTTGCCCACCAGCAGTCGAACACGGTGTTCTGGTTCCGAACTCTCCCTGGCTGGCTGTCAATTAGTTTGCTCAATGGTTCCTGACACTTTGTATTAGGTATATTGACTGGATATTGCGTCCTGCTGGCCATTTGAGGAGAGAGGGAGGAGTCGCAGCTGGGAAGTCAAGAGGGCCCTGCCAGGGGAGGGGCCACCCACAGCTAGTCTGCTTGGGTGAAGTCTTGGGGGCTCACCCTCATCCCAGCTGTTCCCCCAATTGTCCCCTGCAGTGCCCCACAGTACACCATTTTGAGAATAAGCAAATGGGCTCTATCGAGATTCTTTGCTGATTACCACAACAGCCATTATTACATTCATGCTATAACCCTATTAAACCTGGAATGACTGAAATACAATAGAAGTCAAGGCATCGAAGGCTCTAGTGGTCCTGCATAGTAGTATGCTTGGTGCAATGGCACTCTGTTTACTGCTTCCGGGGTTACTTTGTTCAGTTTGAAATGTTCCTTAGCATCTAGCTTTTAAACTACGGGTCTCAACACCCTGGGCAAGAAACTTAAATTTTTAAAAAATGAATTTCTTTGTGATTTATTATCAAATGTTTAATATATATATATACAAATTTTCTCTGACAAAAAGGTGTTATGAGTGGAGTTTAAGAAACCCTTTTTAACACACCCACAATCTTAGCTCACTTTTAAAGTTTCTATATTCGCTATTATTTATTCTGCCTCTTTCACTTCCCAGTTGCCTCATTTCTGTTGAGTAGACTGGGGAATATTTTTATTAGCTGTCTATAGTGTCCAGTAGAACTGTTATTGTTTTTGGCATTTCAAATACGCCACGAATAGCTTGCCAGGCTCTGCCTTGCAGGTGGGAATACTCTTGGTAGCTTAGTGAGATACTCTCGGTAGCTTGCCGGGCTCTCCGGGAGGAGCGGAAAAATCAAACCAGGGTCGGCCGTGTGCAAGGCAAATGCCCTGTGCTATTGCTCCAGCCCCTATGGTACTTTATTCAATCAATTCTTTAATTCCTTTATATTGTCCCCTATTAAAAGTTGGTAAAAAATGCCTTTTCGGAGCTATAGTTTTAATTTGCAGGTATAGGTGCAATGAGAAGATATTTCCGAGTGAACTCGACAGAATCAGAAGCAAGTAGTAAACATCTGTGCAGTTAATCCTGAGCAAGGCTTGTTTGGGCAGAGCTAAGTGGAAATATGGGTTAATTTAAGTACTTGTGTAATAAAAATTAATTTAAGAGGACATTGATGTGACTAGTGCTATACTGTCATTTAAAATATGCTATTTCTACAGTGAAAGCAATTGTCTAATCACAGAGTATTGGCTAAGTAATGCCAATTAGCCAAAATTTTAGACTAGAATGTTTTGTAATTCAAAATAACAGCATACAGAAATCTATAATTTGTATAAAGATGGTGATGCTATTGTTAAATGGTATATGTGGGGTTATAAAACTATTATTTTATCTCACTGCAAACTATAGCATATCCCATATTGTAATATAAATTGTTTTATCTTTATCTGACTTGTTAATGGAAGTTATTTTGAACTGGTAAGATTACTGGAAAGTTTTTCTTCATTTTTTTTTTTACATTCTATATCTTGTAGTAGTTATTTATTTACTTTTTTTCAGGTTTTTTTTTTAAATTTCATTAGTGAATCACCGTGAGGTATAGTTACAGACTTACAAACTTTTCTGCTTGCCTTTCAGTTGTACAACAATCGTCTTCATGTGTATTTTCGTTTTGCAAATCTCCTGTAACTTACAATTTTACGTTTTGTAGTGAGAAAATAATTAAAATCAGTTTTAGATGCAAGACTAAAAAAAGTGTCATGGAAGTTTATCTCTCATTTGATTAGAAAGGGACTCATTACACTATTGCTCATTACAAGGCATATAACTTGTCCTTTAGAGATCAATCCTCTTAGAAGAAATATAAAATTCAGAGAATTAGAAGCATTTCTTGCTCAGTGACAGTGCTAAGGTAGGCAGTGATGAGCACATCACATTAATGTAAATCCTTGAATGATAGTAAGTGAAGCTCCTTGGGGGACAGACGGGGGAAATGATAGCAGTTATATGTCCCCTTGGAGGGGAGCGGGTTGAGCTTTCCTCCCCACCCCGACCAGGGCTCCGGCAGCCGAAGACCTCCAGGACCAGCCACCACCATGCTGAGACCACTCTCCGCACACATGAAGGTACTGGCAGAGGGACAAAGCCACGCGGGTTCCGGGGCCGAGATCTCCAAGCCTACTCGGATTGGAGTCGAGCATCCTCCACCCAGATCCTCCAAATTCCAGTAGGCGGGGGTCACACCCACCACCTGGCCCCCTGGCGCCGTGTAATCCCATCAACGGCCAAGACTCAGAGACTATAAAATCCAGCTCCCGGAACCGCGCGGCCGCAAATGGGCATCTTTTTATGACGTCTTATTATCTCATTCCTACTTTGGACAAACTTGCAGGCTATCGAATGTAGCCTTCCCACAGGGCAGAGTCTGGCAAACTCCCCGTGGTGTACCAAATATGCCAAATACCAGTAACAATGATTGGTCTCATTCTCCTAAAGAGCCTTGAATATAATCTCAGGGCTAGGATGAAAGAGACGTTACTGGGGCCTGCTCGAGGCAATCGACGAATAACAGGATGATGAATGAATGAATGAATGTGTAGAAGTAATTTCTTTTTTTCAATTGATGGTGTAGCTCTTTGTCTCGGCTTGGTGTAGATAGTGAATGAATTAATTCTTGCTGTTATTCAGATAAGGTTTACGTAAGAATTAGAGAAAGGAAGAGGAGGCAATACATGATTGGTACTTGGTGTGTGTGTCTGTGAAGTTGTGGGGTTGGGCCACACCAAGATGCTCATCTCTCTCTCTCTCTCTCTCTCTCTCTCTCTCTCTCTCTCTCTCCCCCATACATTTCAGTGGACAGAAGTGGGAGTAGAAAATATAGATGTTCCCTCTGGGGTATGACAGTCCTGTTATGTTGCAAGTAATATATTTTGTTACCATTTACCATTTGTTGATTACCCAAGGGCTCTTTTCAGCAGAGCTCTGCTCTTGCCACTGCCTTCTTTAAGCCTTGGGGCAAAAACAAAGGTTCCCTTTCAAATTTTGTCCACTCAGGACAGAAAACTCAACAAGGATGTTTGAGTCTTAATGGTTCTTTTTGTCTTTTTAGCTTCCACCATAGGACCAGGCAGCAGACTGAACCACGTCACTGCCAGGATACTCCACAAACTAAGTGATAACCTGTTAGGAATCCATCCTGCTCTGTGCGGTGTGACTATAAAAACTGGCTTTGTCCATCATGAACGTTCCTGTATTTCAAGATTTGGAGGAATGAAATTGGCCTTTTTGTAAGCCCAGCTCAGTTGTGTAATCCTTTTTTGTGTCTCGCTGGGGAATTTTCCTGCTTACACTCTATTATGTGGTTGAATATTAAATTGGCTAAAATAAACATGTCCCCTTTAAAAGAAATTAAGCTTAAGGATTGAATACTGGGAATGTGGTTCAAGTGGTACAAAGTAAGTGTGTACATTGGATTCCCAGAACCAGACCCCACCCTAACCCTAGCACTGTTAGATGTGGCCCCAGAATGTCCCAAACACTGCTGCCAGGCCCACAGCACTCAAGGAGTGGTCTCCATAACACCAAAACACAATGAAAAAAAGAGTAATATGTTTTGAAATCCAAAAGGTTTATTTTCTCAGTACCAAGCTGTTTCTAGGACTGATTAAAAGAAGATCAAATTGGAGTAGAAAATTCCCCATAAAATGCTTACATAGAAACTTCAGAATACACGAATACATGAATCCGGTTCTATGAAATGTGCTGATCACACCAGCATCAGCTCACTAGCACAGTGACCACAAATTTCTTTGTAACTCCATGGGTGTGATATCCAAAGTGTCCAAGATCACCATCATTTTGCTGAATTTCTCCACAGCTCCTCTGCTTCCTGGTGGTTATTTATGTAACATTATTCCACATAGGAAAGTACAGCTGTTAAAGTTTTAGAATCAGGAATAAGAATACATTTTTATTAGATCTTTCATCTTGTCTACAGTATTTAACTTGGTTTAAATAATGGCAACAGCATGCTAGCTCCTCCACCATAACTCACCCTTGTGCTTTTGGGGTTTCAGAATGGGGTGTCTATCAAACCACGTATAAGATTAATATTGTGTGGGAATGTATAATCACTTGGTGAATTTGATAATCACTTGGTGAATTTGAATTCATACACTTTGGGTCAGCCCTATATGGGTAGAAACAATAGAACTTAGCTATAAAATTGAGGGAATAAGAAAGAAATGAGAGTTTAGGGGATTAGAGTTTTCCATGCTAAAAAGAAAGTTTTATACATTAAAAAAAACCAGGGAAATACAGACGGATAAGTTTATATTTAGAAAGGAAAATAAAAAGCTGTGTTATGATAAAGCTGAAGTTGTGGGAGATGAATGTGTTAAAACTAAGAAGGTATGATGATCTCATAATGTGTCAAGTTTGGGTTGACCTACTTTTTTTTTAATTAAAAAATGTTAATAGTGAGACATCATGGGGTACAGTTGCAGACTTGCACATTTTTGTGCTTGGGTTTCAATTATACAATGATCAAATACCCATCCCTCCATTGGTGCCCATTTCCCACCACCACGGATCCCAGTATCCCTCCCCCCATCCCCCCCTGCCTCTGTGGCAGGGCATTCCCTTTTGTTCTCTCTCTCCTATTGGGTGTTGTGGTTTGCAAAAGAGGCAATGGGTGACAATCATGTTTAGTCTATAGTCTACTTTCCGCATGCTTCTCCCATCCTGGGAAGATCCTCCCAACACCTTTATTTGGTGTTCCCTTCTTTATCTGAGCTCCCTTAGGAATTTTAATACATGACTTTACTGATTTGTGGAACAGGGATTGTTTATGTTACTGCATCTTAAAACTTCTTTGAATCTTTGATCCTTCAAGATTTCACTCAGACTACTGATGCTAATATGAAGTCACTAATTTCTCCAGAAATGGTTAAAATTTGATTCTGATTGATTTTTCATTGTTGACAGTTATTCTCAATCTTCTCAACTGAGTGTTTTTAGATTCCCAGACATCCTGGCAAGTTCCTATCATTTCCTATCCAAAATGTGTCTGAGCAGTGTTATTCAGAGTCAGATTGTTTAGCCAATTTATTTCATCTCTTGAGAAATACAACAGATGTATTAATGCTTATTGGGGAGTCATGAAGACTAGTGGTTGAAGACTAGCATTATCTGACTTGAATGTGGCTTGGGATACTCCTAAGAATACAGTTTCAGGGTTAGTACTTCCAGTTAGTCACCCAACTCTAATTTTACCCTTTATTTTGTGTTCCATAGCTCCTAAATTTCATGTTATTTTACAATCCAATGTAATCATTTTCTTGTTATACAGTGGGAAACCTCAGTAACACCTATTACTAAAAAAGACAGCTCAACCAGATGAATCCCAAAGCTATAGTTTAATTTGCTTTGAACTCAAGTATTTAACATTTTTAATTTGTTTCAAAAAGCATTTCAGATATCAACAGAAAATAGTGTCATAGTTTCTTCCCTTGACAATCCTCCTCCAAACTTTCAAGCTCCTTTATAACTATTAATTGCATGTCTTTATGGAGAAAAATCACTAATTCAGGCCAAAAAAAAAAAATCAAGATGTCTGTCAGAGATTGAAGAGCAAAATTTCCAGACACTACTAACTGTTTGAGCTTTATTTGTAAAAGTAATATATGATGTTAGAAAGTTTATAATCATATTGTTGAGCATTTAGTTTATGAGCCACATTGGTTTGGTTTTGGGGCCACACCAGCTGTGCTCAGGGCCTACTCTTGGCTTTGCACTTGGGGACCAGTTCTGGAGTGGCTCAGATGACCATATGGGGTGCTGGGGATTGGTATCAGATGACCACAAGCAAGGTAAGCACTCTACCCACTGTATTATCTCTTCAGCTCACCACACTATTTTTTTTTTTTTTATCAAGTACTATGTATAGACTGAAAGTGAAGTAATGTGCAAAAGAACATGAAGGATACCAGGGTCAGCATCAAAGATAAAATTTGCATTATTAAAATTATCTTCAGAATCCCTCATACCCAAAGATTTGTTCTAGGTTATTAAAATATAATGAAGATAATTGAGAATACACTTTCAGCAACATTTTTGTCGGGAACCTGAAGAGCAGTGTAGCATTTCCTTTTTCATTAAACAGAAGTGAAATATTTACTCTATGTGATGAAAACTGTTAAATCTTGAAAAAATTTTTATTCCTACCTTAGTAAAAAAGCAGAAATTTAAATTTTCTAACCTCTTTCACTCACCTGACAATAAAACTAGGAGACTCAAGTTCATTTTGATTTTATTAAAAAAGTCATATAATAGTAAAACGACTACCTGTATTCTTAAAGTTACAAGAAATGTATTTCTACCTCCCTCGCTTTTCTCCTTATACTGGAGTAACAATTCTAATTATTTTGGGACAAAATCATAGAAACCATGGAAAGCAATGTAGAAATGACATAATCATAAAGCTATTTTTAGAAGATAGTAACAATTTATAGATTTAAAACATTGAGGTTGTGCAGTACTCAGAATTCTGATTACTCAGATACTTGGGTTTTGACTAGATTTCAAAGAAATGATGAATGGTCCCTAAAAATTTTTCTTTCTTGCTTTTCACTTTCCTTTGATTCAATGTCTCAAAATCTTTGAAATGAGTACAAGGTCTTAGTGGAAATCTTTCTCTGAGATACCAAGGAAATGTAGACAATACAGCTACCTCTGCTTCTTAGCAGCTGTGTACTTGAAATGCCTGCATTCAGCGGGCTGGAGCTGGAGTTAGTTAAAAGTTACTGAAGAACTCCTCAGGGGCAAGAGATGTAGTTCAAGAGGGAGAGAAAATGCAGAACATGTTCACACTCCCGGGTTTGAGCCTGGAACACTGCCTGTGTGAACCCCATAACAACTGAAAAAATAAATTCTAAAAATACTTGACTGTCCAAAGTGGTTAGTTACCCCTCTTTTGTGGGTACACTGGGGTATTCTGGCCCAAGCTAAGGTTGGCATGAAATCTAACCTTGTTCACATATATCAGGGAAGTATTTATTTTTTAATATATTTGTTATGCAAGAGGGAATACACAGTCAACTCCAATTGAGGTAGGTAACAGACATGGAAAAAAAAAACAAAAAAAACAAAACCAAAAAAAACCAACCCCCCCCCAAAAAAAAACCCCGAAAGACCTAGTAGTATCAAACTTCTGCCTACCTTTCTATTTTGGGACCAGGAAGGAGGCTAGCAAGAGTATTTCTGAGTCCTCATCATTCTATCCAGTTGTCTAAAAGACTTTGAAACAGGTAATGTTTGATGTTTGGACTGAGTGTTACCCCCGCTTTTCAGCAACCCACTGTCACACCCAAACCAAAAAGATATCTGAATATTCTCTGGGCTTAAAACTACCTTCTGGCTACAAAACACAAATGAGTGGAAGTCTTTGATAAAATATATCAGAGCAAATAGTAACAGCATGTCTTTTATTTTTTTTAAATGGAACACTCTTTCTTCCCAAACTCAAAAAGAACTTCTATTTCAAATAGTCAAAATGATTTATGCCCAAAATAAGCTGCTTTCTACTTTGTTTAGAATTTACGAGGCTCGAGCGATAGGACATGGGAGAGCGTTTGCTTTGCATGCAGCCAACCTGGGTTCGATGCCTGGAGCACCGGCAGGAGTAACTCCTGAGTGCAGAGCCAGGAGGAATATCACTGGGTATGACCCAAAAAAGTTAAAAAAAATCACAAACAATAAAAACATTTATATTATCACACAATTGTCAAAGAAACTATTTTTTGACTACTTTCCATCTATCTCCTCTGAAATGTCAAATGTTAGAACTGATTAGCTAGAACATTCTTTCATTTTTCAAATCATTTTATTATTAGCATAAAAAATGTTACAAAGGTTACGTTTGGAAAATCTACTTTCTAACAGTACTGGAATAACAGATTACCACTCAGAAAAAAAGACTCCAAAAGGTGACCTACACCGCATATGTATATATAAGACAAGGACACACTTGTCCTATATTTGAGTGGATACTCTGTAAGTCCTTAATGTTCTGTTAAGCACGAGACAGTTCAGAATAAGAACAATGGTCACATTTTGAGTCTGTCTAAAAAGCAAAATCTATTCCTTCGAACTGGTTATAGAGAAATGGGTGGTGCTTGTTTCCATATTTTGTTTATGCAAAACGATCTACCTAAAGACATTTTAAAATTATTTAAGATACTTTTCACTACCTAAAAAGAAAAAGTTTTTATGTTTCTTAGGGGCCACATGAGACTACTATCTACTTAAAATTATATATAATTTTGAGCTGAGATATTTTATCTTAAATTTTAATCAGATTCTTATTAATTGTTATAAGGTGCTGACTGTTAACTTCTAAACCTTAGTCACCACCCCAGTGTCCCTCTTGTCTCCACTGAAAATTATTTAAGGCCTGCCTTTACTAGCATGGATCAAAGAAACAAGTCATGGGAAAAGAGAAATAGATTTAACAACTGTCCAACATCACCTACTAAATTACACAAGATTCCAGGTGACACACAAAACATAAACCAGATTTAAAGTGCTGTATTAACACACATACACAAACAAATCACAATAAATACAGATATAGTTTGCATTTTGGTTACAATTAAAAGAGTGTTTCATTTTAGAGGACCTGACATTAAACACATATCGGATTATCTTACTGTAATTGTTCTACTTTGCTCTTTCATTTTAATAACAGCATTTTTCAGAAAGTAAGAGTTAGCTGTCAAATTTATGTTTAAGACTTTTATCCACACCTGACCAGAGAGATTTCAAAGGTTACTGCACCAGTCAGCTCTTCTAAACTCTTTTTATGTTAAATAAGGGCATTTTCCAAACACTACTCTTGTGAAGTTATATTTCATTTGCTTCTCCCTTAAGAAATGCATAGGCTTATTTTAAATAGTTTAAACACTTGTAATAAACAATAGAGTTTGCTAGTAGAGGTACTCTGGTTAATGCTCAAAATGGTGTGTTGAGAGAAAAAGCAAGCATTACATTAAATAATGCAATTCTTACCAATACAAATTGAAATTTTTCTCCAATAAAAAAGCTATACTAGAAAGGTCTCATAAAGATTTACCATTTTCAAATCACAATGAAAGAAATTTTCTAATTCTGTTTTCTACTATGTGCCCTAGAAACCTTGCTAAACTGGTATCTGACACAACAGGATGACACTTGTAGAACGTAATATTGTGGTGACCGTATTGAAGTTGACTGTTACAAAAACATGCAACTCTTTAAATATTAAATGGTTATATCCTAATTATTACATAGAACATTGGTCCAAAACATAAAAATAGAGAGCAGCAGCTGGAAATTTATCTCATCAATGTTCAGAGATAAAGGGGTAAACCATCTGTTTCATTATTATCTGTAGACAAAGTCTTTTTTCATTATAAAATTTGAAGACAATTAAGTCCTGGCGTTTTGACAAGTTACTGGATGAAGAGGATGCTGAAGGCCATCACTATACAGCATACTGCTACATAAGGACTCTTTCGCTCACCTGTTTAAAAGAAAAGGAGATATTGCTGATTAATTGAGTGACTAATATGGGCATGATGAGGCTATTACTATAGGAGAGAGGAACATTAAGACTCAAGAATCAGTTCTTGCTTCTGAGTAAATGCAGGGCTGTATGACTCCATCAGTTATTTATATGCTGCTCTAAAGTTGCATCAGAAAGGAAGAAGAAACAGTTACATAATTAATCCTGGTTAATGTACCTGGACTCCTCTGGTAGAAATGGTCTCTTCTCTGACCATACTATGATGTTAAAAATCGGATCTCTATCAGTAACTCATTTCCTTACCTACCTTAGTTAGAAAGCAGTTTATTTCTGGAAAATGGCAGTCCTAACCACAACCTTATCTACTGAAATTCTTAAGGTGACCATTTTCAGAGCTTTATATTCAAAGAGTGACATTGTGAATAAGCCTGTTAAGAGTCAGTTTATCTTTTTAAGAAGTTCTTCTCTTTTTCATCCTTTAACTGAAAATGCTGTAATTTACACATGGGCTTCATTTTTCCTGTTTTTAACTTTCTTAGAAGAGACTGCCATGTGGTAGAGTTAATCATCTTTGGTTGAACTTGGGTAAGAATATTACTTCTTGTCTGGACTTATGCCTGGATTATAAGTGAATGTGAAATATTTGCTATAATGTGATGTGTAATATGGTAAGATAATTTGGCTGGGCCCTTTCTTATTATAACTGCATCCTTTCTTTGTGGATATATTCTTTGTGAAGAGAAGACCACGTGGTTAAGAAAGCAGCATATCAAACATGAGTGTTTTCTAAGCCACTTTGCCAGAATGAAAAGATAACGCTTTCACATAATTGGCAAGAATGAATAAACGAACCCTGGCACTCATAGTTAAGAGGAAAAGGGATATAATAAAGGACCAAGGCAAAAAAGGGGCAGATTATAAAAAAATATAACTCATAAAATTATCTGGAAAGCTACACAACAGGTGTTTTTAAAATTTCTATTTTTAAATTATTAAATAGTATTAGTCTGACAAAATGATATTCTCTTTATTTCATCAAATTATCTTTGCTTTTGCTATAGCATTATCTTTTCTTTGCAGTCTGAGGTATTCTTACCACTCTATTTCTTGACAATACACTTTTTTTTTCCCTGAGCAACCTGATTCTGAAGCAAGAAGTCTCACCCACATATATTTACATTTACATCAGTCATTGAGGATGCTACAGTGTCAAAGTATTCCAGTTTATTTTGATGTGCTTATAATCAGTTTATCTCAGAGTTTGAAGGTATCAAGCATAACTGAATTTGTCATTTATACAAAAAAAATCTCTAAATCTACATTGGGTGTTCTTGGTTTTTAGCACTACTGATATTTGGTGCTAATTTGGCTGTGAGGTGTTTTTCTGTATATCACCAGAAGTATAACAACATACAGAACTACGCCCATTTTATAAGACAACCAAAATTCCTACAGATATTACCAAATATCCTGTCACATGTACCTATGTATCTGTGTGTAACCAATCTTCCTACAGAATAATATTCTCATAACAATCACCATAAAAATAGTGAGGACAAAAAAAATCGATGTAGAACGATTTTACATATTAAAAGCACAGTAACTTATGTTACTGGCGCCCGCTCAAGCAAATTGAAGAACAACAGGGTGACAAGTGATTACAAGTGAAAAGCACAGTAAATTGTTTCAATAGTCAATGTATTAAAATGAGGGCCCTGAAAGAGGTACTTTACCGTGAAGTTTTTCATGCTTGATTTTATACAGCGACTGGATACTCTGTACAGATTCAGAAATCTCATAATCTCAAAACAAATTTAAAGAGAACTTTTACGTAGTTTAGTATTATGCTTACAACTTCAACTGTTAATAGCTCAAAGGAAGAAAGTAAAAAATTCCCAAAATTCTTTCAATGGTGAGCACATGAATCTGAAAATACTATGAGGAATCTGAAACTTCTACAATTACATTGCTAGTCCTTAGCACAGATTAGGTAATACCTGTGCCTGTAATTTATTGAAGATAATTATCAAAGAAAGATAGAATTATGTGTAAATACACCGTTAAAAGAATAGCACTGTCCTCTCGTTGTTCATCGATTTGCTCGAGCAGGAACCAGTAACATCTCCACTGAGAAACTTGTTACTGTTTTTGGCATATTGAATACGCCATAGGGAGCTTGCCAGGCTCTGCCACGCGGGCGGGATACTCAGTAGCATACTAGGCTCTCTGAGAGGGACAGATGAATCAGACCCGGGTCAGCCGTGTGCAAGGCTGTGCTATCGCTCCAGCTCAACGTTAAAAGAGTACTAGAATCAAACTTCATTTTGGTTGTGGTGGTAAAGGGTCAATGCAAAAAATTCCAAAGAAAAGAAGAAATTTATTTTTAATTCAGCAGTTTTAACTATACTGACCTTAAGTGCTTTTTACAGGTGTTAGGTACGTAAAGAATAAATGATTATTCAAGAATATTGATGCATCAAAAAACAAAAAGCCCAGTAATATATATTTTAAAGTATTAACTGACCAATCATTTGAGGGTCTGTTACATGTTGGGCAATGATGTATTTTATATACATAGAATAAAACAAGAGCATATTGCTATTTTAAGTTCTATAGAAGAGATATTTAACTTTTTTTTTCTTCTTGCTTTTTTTTTGGGTCACACCCGGTGATGCACAGGCTATTCCTGGCTCATGCACTCAGGAATTACTCCTGATGGTGCTCAGGGGACCATAGGGGATGCTGGGAACTGAACCCAGGTTGGTCACGTGCAAGGCAAATGTCCTACCAGCTATGCTATCACTCTAGCCCTATATTTAACTTTAACCCAATGAGAACAAGTTAGTTGTGCTCAGTAAAATTCAACACTTAAAACATCTATATCTATATATTTATATCTATGTCTGTCTGTCTATCTATCTATCTATCTATCTATCTATCTATCTATCTATCTATCTATCTATGGCCATATCATTTATGCTCTACCTAAAGGTGCCCTGGGCCACACCTGGAAGTGCTTGGGGTGCCATGTGGATTATCAGGGATTGAATTGGAAAACCTCAAGCATGTGTTCTCCATTTGAGTTAGCAACCTGGCCTCAAAACAACTGGGGGACTGGAGTGATAGTACAGTGTGTAGGGCATTTGCCTTGCACATGGCCGACCTGGGTTTGATTCCCAGCATCCCATATGGTCCCCTGAACACTGTCAGGGAGTAATTCCTGAGTGCATGAGCCAGGAGTAACCCATATGCAATGCCGGGTGTTACCCAAAAAGGAAAAAAAAAACCCAAAAGCAAACAAAAAATCCCCCAAAACCAAAAAAAACATAGCCTTGGGCCAGGGAAAATAAGAAACAGCTAATGAAGCAACAAATAACATTCTATGACTTAGTATTTATTATACAAAATAGATTTGACATGCTTTATAAACATGCACACATATAGCACATTTGTCTCTAACTTCCTTAAAATCTAGAATGTACAGCATTTAATAATCCTTGTTTGCATATTTCATCTCATTACTAATGAAGTACCTTAACAGCTGGTGGGACTTAATAACTTTTGCAAATATATACAAAATTAGATAGCATACAATTTAAAAATCCAACACTTTCAGTGAATGTGACTTAAGTAAACTGGACAACAACCTATAGCACTTAATAGACACTTACCAATTCGGGCACACTTCCAAAATATGCCCAACAATCTGCATAAAATAAAAGAAGAAAAAAACAATCAACAGAATATAGAAAAAAGAATACCTCAGTATGATAAGAAAAACTCAGTATACTCTAGTGCTTTCACTTATGTGCTCTTAAAACTTGAATACATGTGCTTTCAAAGGTTAATCCCAGAATAAATGAGTGGCAAATGATTTGCACAAGGGCTATCATATGATTAGTCAACTATAAGTACTTTAGCTTCAAAAGCAAACATATATTTGCCAAGTTAAATAAACATGAATTTTGAGAATATTGGTAAATGAATTTTGGCTTTGGATGAACTGAGGATAAACCACTGGTTTTGGATGAATTCTGACATTAAAAAATCACTGTCACTGTTCTCCCATTGTTCATTGATTTTGCTCGAGCGGGCTCAGTAACACTGTGAGACTTGTTACTTTTGGCATATCGAATACATCACCCGTAGCTTGTCAGGCTTTGCCCTGTGGGCGAGATACTCTCACTAGCTTGCTGGGATCTCCGAGAGGGGTGGAGGAATTGAATTCGGGTAGGCCATGTTGGATGTGTGCAAGGCAAACTACACACTGTGCTATCGCTCCAGCCCCGGGATTAAAATAAGGTAAAAGGTAAGGTAAAGGCCCTCCCGTTGATCGTCGATTTGCTCGAGCGGGCCCAGTAACGTCTCCATTGGAGACTTTGTTGTTACTGTGTCTGGCATATCGAATACTCTCGGTAGCTTGCCGGGCTCTCCGAGAGGGGCGGAGGAATCGAACTCGGGTCGGCCATGTTGGCCGCTTGTAAGGCGAACGCCCTACCCGCTGTGCTATCGCTCCAGCCCAATAAAAGTCATATATAGCCCAGAAAATACCACTGAGCTAGACTATACCCTAATTTCAATACTGCTTACTTGGTTACTATAAATATCTTATTTCCTCTTTTTAATAGCAGCCACTAGTTGCTAAACAGATCTGAGTTTTTACTCACAAAATTCTCGGAATAAAATTTCATAATATAATAGTTAATAGTTCATTTAGTAGAGCTAAATGAACATGTGACAGTAGCTCAAGATAATTAAAGTTATATTCAAAGCTTATCTTTCATCAAGAATGGAAGACCACTCCTTAGTGATCTTCAAAGCTGTGTATCTGTATCTCTAAAACCTTATTGATTACTGTAATCTGACTAAAATACTGAATAAAATCTACTCTGAGGGACGCAGATGCAGGACACCTGATTTCCTCTGAGGGCATGCACAGGTCTTTTCAGGTTTGAGATTTTACAAATAACTCAAAATGTCAGTAGGAAATTGTTACAATTTTGAAAGCTACTTAAATGAATAGTATCCCACCGGTATGGCAAAGCCTGGCAAGCTACTTCAGAAGAATTCAATATGCTAAAAGCAGTAAAGAGTCTCACAATGGAGATGTTGCAAATAGATGAACGGGAGGATAGCGCAACAGTGCTACAGTGCTTAAATGGAAGGGCTGGGGCGATAGCACAGTGGGTAAGGCTTTTGCCTTGCACGTGGCCCACATGGCCAACCTGGGTTTGATTTCTATGCCCCTCTCGGAGAGAGCCCCGCAAGCTACCGAATGTACCTTGCCCGCAAAACGTGACAACAAAACGTGGCAAGCTCCCCGTGACGTACTCAATATGCCAAAAACAGTACAAGTCTCACATTATGTTGTGAGATGTTACTGGTGCCTGCTTGAGCAAACTGATGAAAAACGGGAGGACAGTGCTACAGTGCTACTTAAATTGGAAAAAAAAAAAAGTAGTTTCTCAACACTTATTTACAAAAACATAGGAACTTTATTAGTTAATTAAAAAAAAAAAACCCCCAACCAATTATGCTGCTTTGGCTAGAAACCATTTAGTTTATCTGCTGTTAGTGCTAAAAGGGGATATGGAAATTGGAAACAAGGCAAAGTTTCTGCTGTTTTAAAGTTCTTGAAGTAGCAAAACCTGAAGCTATTTTCAAGAGCAGAGGGTTCATCAAGAACACATCAGTCTGTCTAAGCTTTTCTAGTTAAGCATGAAAAACTCACAATAATAAAAGTTTATTATGAGTTTCATAAAATATTTCATAACATATAAAATGGACTATGAATTTTCTTGTACAAAAATATGTTACTGTGCAAGTCAACAGAAAATGGGCCTTAACATTTAAATAAAAATAATATAGACAAAGATTTAAAATGCTTTCAGTTGACACTAGAGCATATGTTTTAAAACATAAAAATAGACATGCTATTTATTTGGTCACTTGTGTAGGAGAAATATACTACTACTCAACCTCTACTGTAAGGCTGGTAGCCCTGAAAACTCCTTTTTGCTTTTTAATGTAGCATGTTATGGATGTATTCCTGCCCCTAAAGGAATGAGAAGCAGGCATTTCCACATGCAATACTTTCTAACATTATTCAAAAAAGTACAACATTCAATTCTACCATGACATGACTATTCTTTGATAAAATACTTAAGTTTATTTCGTCATGGGTTGGAGAGATAGCACAGCGGTAGGGCGTTTGCCTTGCACGCAGCCAACACGGCCGACCAGAGTTCGATTCCTCCGCCCCTCTCGGAGAGCCCGGCAAGCTACCGAGAGTATCTCGCCCGCACGGCAGAGCCTGGCAAGCTCCCTGTGACTTATTCGATATGCCAGACACAGTAACAACAAAGTCTC
Organism: Sorex fumeus; assembly: GCF_029834395.1. Taxonomy (NCBI): domain Eukaryota; kingdom Metazoa; phylum Chordata; class Mammalia; order Eulipotyphla; family Soricidae; genus Sorex; species Sorex fumeus. Next base: position 18,896,860 of record NW_026606075.1, on the reverse strand, counting down.
CAATGGAGACGTTACTGGGCCCGCTTGAGCAAATTGATGAACAACGGGAGGGCCTTTACCTTTACCTTATTTCATCATAGCTTTGATAAGAAAGAAACAATTCTAGTCAACTTAACTTTGTTTTAATTTAATATTGTCTGGTTTAAAATTATTCATTCTGCAGCTGGTGCGAGAGCACAGCAAGCATGAAGAGCAAGCACAGTAGAGGGTCTGCTTTGCAGGCAGGCAACTGGGTTCGATTCCTGGGCCTTCCTGAGCCCCACAGTGAGTGATCCTTTAGCACAGACCCAATAGAAAGCCCTGAATACAGCCGGTGTGGCACAAAAACAAGAAATAATAATTGCTGTTTCTAAGAACATTTATTTTAGTGCATATTAGAATTCCAAGCAAGAGATTTTAAGAGTTTATATACCGATTTCTACCATTAACTTTAACTAACTTTTACAATAGTTTAGGGTTGCAAAGAAAGTGAAGGAGGATTAACAAATCTCTTGGCATGGGGATAAAGGCTCCCTGAAAAACTAAGCAACAAATACGATTACATATTTTCAACAAAAGGACATAATGATGATGATTTGATGATTCAGTGCAACAGTTGAGAGGAAAAGGCGACATAAAGAGAAAGCAATGTCTAAAAAAACTGTGGGATACTGTCATAAAACTAATGGACAATAGCTTTTTTCATCTTTACTAGGTTAAATAAAATTCTTCAGACTGACAGATTGTAAAATCTAATTTTATAATTAGATTTGGAAGATCCCTGGCACTGAATATAATCCTCCAAACAGAGCCAGAACTGACATGAACAAAAAAGTCAGAAGCAGCCCTTAAGTATCACCAGGTACAGCCCCAAACCCCCCAATAAACATTTTTTCAAAAAAGCATATGACCATAAATCGTTTAACTCTGTACAATTATCAAAAGATAAGCGATAATTTAATTTAGACAGGAAGGATGAACGCACTAATGACATGCCCAAATGTTAATTTTTATACTGTTTTAAGTTAAATACATCCCCAAAATGGTTGGTTTAAGATAGAGTGCTGGTGGAAAAGTTCAAATGGTGGGAGCACAGCTTAGCAATCTTCCGTACTGTAATCACATGGTCTCTGGAACATCTCGGGCTACAGCACCCCTTTCTCCCCCCAAAAAGATATAGACAGGGAGTCCAGGTGATTGTGTAGTGGTTGTGAGAATATTATTTTTATGAACATGTGCTTGAAAACTGCTTTCAAAACCTAACCAAATGTATTAATTATTCTACAAACATTAAAACAAACACTGCCAATTTTATCTCTATTTTAGATAAAAATTTGTCATATTTTACAATGACTTTTACCATTCTAATACATTGCAAGTAACTTCTTTTTTTTTTATTAAAAAATTTTTTTTTATTAGTGAAACACCATGAGGTACAGTTGTAGACTTACAAGTTGTTGTGCTTGGGTTTCAGTTATGCAATGATCGAGTACCCATCCCACCACCACTGCCCATTCTCCACCCCCACCAATCCCAGTATACCTTCCATTCCCCCACCCCCCATCCCACCCCGCCTCTGTGTCAGGGCACTCCCTTTTGTTCTATCTCTCCTTTTGGGTGCTGTGGTCTGCAGAAGAGACATTGGATGGCAATCATGTTCGGTTCATAGATTACTTTCAGCAGGCATCTCCCATCCTGGGCAGATCTTCCCAGCACCCTTCATTTGGTGCTCCCTTTTCTATCTGAGCTGCCTTTACCCCTAGAGTGTGCAGCTGGTCTCTAAGCCATGGAGTGAACAACCTGGTATTTATCACAGCTGTTCTCGGGTGTTAGTCTCTTATTTTGTTACTTTATGTTACCCAGATGAATGCGATCTTTCTATGTCTGTCCCTCTCTTTCTGACTCATTTCACTTAGCGTATTTTCCATGTAGTACCATTTGTATGTAAATTTCATGACTTTATTTTTTCTAACTGCTACATAGTACTCCATTGTGTAGATGTACCAAAGTTTCTTTAACCAGTCATCTTTTCTCGGGCACTCAGGTTTTTTCCATATTCTAGCTATTGTAAAGAGTGCTGCAATAAACAAACAAGTGCAGGTGTCACTTCGACTATACTTTTTGGCCTCTCCGGGGTATATTCCCAGGAGTGGTATTGCTGGGTCAAATGGGAGCTCAATTTATAATTTTTTGAGAATACAGTGCAAGTAACTTCTAACTTTTTATCTTTTTACTAAGATACCACGAATATAAGATTTTTAAAAATAAAGGGAGAGAATAATGTACAAAAACATTACAAAGCTAAGTTCCATTTAAGAATTATTTAACGATCTCTATGAAACTTTATATTTATTGTCTACAAGACAAGTTAAAGTAACTAGTATTATTAGAAACATACCCACCCAGTTTTATTTCTGTCCAGGATACTGGGTGCTAAGGATCGGATATAAGCACAGGTACATATAAGCAGCAAGATCACTGTCAAAAGACTCTGGAAATTGAAAATGGCAGACTGAAAAGAGAAAAAGAAAAATTAGTACAAGGAAATTACATTGTTAAAAAAAAAAGCTAGGTTAATTCCAATTAAATATTGCACCTCTTTTTTCCCTTAAAAAAGGAAAACTGAACACAATACTTCTGATTAAAGGATTTACGATATTCAAGATGTATAAAGCACTCACTAGACTTACCAACAAAAATTCCAATGGCCCCAGCCATAAATGGGATGAGTAGATAAACAGATACTTCCAAAGAAGAAATACAGATGGCCAGGAATATCTAACAGTGCTCATTGTCACTCAATTAGAAAAATGCAAATCCAAACAATGAGAAATCATCCTAAGCCTGTGAGAATGAAACATATCCAAAAATATCTGGAAAGAGCAAGTGCTGGGATTGTAGTGAGAAATGAACCCTCATCCACTGTTGGTGAGAATGCATCTGGTTCAACCTCTATAGACAATATAGAGGGCACTCAAAAAAATAAGAATACAACTGCCATATGATCCAGCAATACAATATCTTGGCATTTATCTTCCAAACACAAAAACATTACTTCAAAAGGATAATATGCACACCTATGTACACTGCTGCACTTAGCACAATAGCCAAGATATGAAAACAACCCAAAATGCCCAACTAAGGTGAGTTGACCAAGAGAAGTTGTGGTATATATACACAATGGAATATGATGCAGTTCTGATAAAAACAAAATCATGCAATTTGCAGCAAAATGGATAGAACTAGAGGCTATCAAGCTGAGTGAAGTCAGAATGAATGGGACAGGTGCAGAATGATTTTGCTCATATGTGGGATTTAAAGGTACACAGTGAGGTAGCAACAAAGATCCAAAGGCAACATTATAGGGAATGTTGCAAGCATACAACTGAGTTGAGGAGATTGGGAGGGAGGGGAGTCGAGGTACTTTGGGGTGGGTGGTGATGGGTACAACGGTGATGGGTAAAGGTAAAGGTAAAGGTAAAGGCCCTTCCATTGATCGTCGATTTGCTCGAGCGGGCCCAGTAACGTCTCCATTGGAGACTTTGTTGTTACTGTGTCTGGCATATCGAATACTCTCGGTAGCTTGCCGGGCTCTCCGAGAGGGGCGGAGGAATCGAACTCGGGGCGGCCATGTTGGCCGCTTGTAAGGCGAACGCCCTACCCACAGTGATGGGTGTGGCTTTGAAATTAAGTCTATGAGAAATTATTAATAGGGTAAACATAAAGATGTCTAAGAACTTATAAAGCAATAATTGTGACTGTTTTGTTATACTTTTTGTTATTTGGAATAAAGAATATAGAGCATTCTAAATTAAAAAAAAACCTGAAAACACGATAAAATGTTACGGACCCCAAATGGCTTTCCAAAGCTTAATACATAATTAATGCTATTAATTATGTATTCAGTGCCCAGAATATTAGATGAGATATGCAGTCGACTAGTTCATTCGGGGGTTGGCTCTACGATGGCAACTGAATTATTAGACTCTCTAAGTCTCTTGGTTTTAGTAACTATAAAACTGGATGACAGAGTGGGGAGATATACAGATGCTATTTAAAATTATTTTCATTTCTGAAATTTCTTTAGAAAAAATGTTTAAACAATCATGCTATAAGCATACATTAAGTATACATGCTGCCTGGTTTTAGGTGAAAAAAAAATTGGCTTACTCATTCAATGTTGATGCTCAAAAGTCATTAAGTTTACAGTAAGAACTATAGAAAAGCAGGTTCCACAGCTCTACCTAATATACCCAGACAAAAGAAAATGGTGGAATTAACTCAAAATCAAGCTCAAGTGGCATCTTTCTCAACAAATTTCCTTCTATTCATCAGTTTCTTCTGTTATTTCAAGTTATTTACTTTTGCTTGCACAGTGAACTGTTATGCACATTAAAATATTAATGTATCTCTAGCATCTGGCCACATGGTTACCACACAGTTGAAGTCCAATAAGAAATGGTTAATATAACAATTTTCTAAAATATGGGATATAAAGACATTTTATTACATACAAGTGGAAAAATGTATCATTGTAATATAGCAGTCTATAAAATTCTTATTTGGTAAACATGGTGAGATTACAGACCATAAGAAAAATGAATAAGGTGGCTGGGTATATAGTTAAAATATTTAAATAGTAATAATCATAGTCAGATTAACAATAAATTTAACAAGAGGTGAGAAATACTGATATTAAAGACTAACACTGAAAATCTTAAAATGTACTAAAGGATGTAGAATAGAATCTAATGCATCAGATTCTTGTATTCAAGGGTAATATTGGAAAACTCATCTATAAATTAAAAGTGAAATTAATGCCAGTAATTTACTTGTTGAAACACTGTCACTGTCCTCCCGTTGTTCATCAATTTGCTCTAGCGGGCCCAATAATGTCTCCATTGTGACACTTGTTACTGTGTTTGGCATACTGAATACATCAGGGGTAGCTTGCCAGGCTTTGCCGTGGGGGCAAGATACTCTTGGTAGCTTGATGGGCTCTCCGAGAGGAGCAGAGAAATAGAACCCGGGTTGCCTGGGTCGGCCGCGTGCAAGGCAAACGCCCTACCCGCTGTGCTATCGCTCCAGCCCAACTGATTCTAAACTCCATCACTGTATCACTGCACCACTGTCACCCTATTGTTCATTGATTTCCTTGAGCAGGCACCAGTAATGTCTCCTTCATCCTAAGCTCTGAGATTTTAGAAAGTGCCACTTTGGAGGTTCTTTCAGGGTCAGGGGAATGAGACCCATCATTGTTACTGGGTTTTGGCATATCAAATATGCAATATGTGGAGAAATAAGTCCATTTGTTATTTTTCTATTAAGTTATTTAAATTAACAATTTTTCTATGTTTTATCTTTCCTTCCCTGAAAATCTTATTAAAGAAAAATGCTTACATGATGTCTGAGGTTGGTTTCTAAATAATCCAGAGTATGTTTGTATATGTTGGGGGAGATGTAGAGTAGATGACAAAATGCTAAGTACATGAAGGCTCATTATATACACTCTTCTACCTATTTGTTAGAATTTTTTCATAATAAAGGATTTTTAAAAGGCACTTTAAAACATGCCTATTATTACAGAAATGGGTGTGTATACATGATTTTGTATGAAGATATTTATAAATGAAATCCATCCACAAATATGCAACATATGATACATTTAACTTTGCTCCTACATTTTATAGACTTTAAATATTAAACCATCTTAGGTGGTAAAGTCTTTTTAGACGTACTCATAACATCTAAATATCTCTGGTCAAAAGAGTTTTCTAATCTTATAGACATTAGTTTACCACTGCTTAACCTACCTACCCACTCCTCCTAATGTGTAGCATCTGTTGTTCGTTGATAGAGAATTTTAGTCTCAGGGTTAAAGAAAACAGATGTTATTTCTCAGTAGAAAAATAATTGGGGGTTTCAGTAGGTCACTATTACTTAAGGATGAAGTTAAGAAAAAAAGCATACTGGAATGCAGAATAGGGGGAAAATAATTTAAAAAGCTAAGGAAAACTCAAGCACTGTTTTCAGTTCTTTTTAAATTCTTTACACATGAAATCTTGCTCAAGAGGCTGCTGTATTTTTGCAAATGTCATCTATTTTTTCATGCCTTATGATATGACAAAAATTTATACTCTGGCTCTCAAGAATTAGCCCTCCAAGAAATCTTCCCTGTTCCGATTCTCCACCATGCTTGAGGATCTCTCTATGTGCTTGCGTTACAGACAGCACTTATCAAACCATGCTGTAGGTTTCTGTCTATTGTTTTAAGGTTTTATTAAACCACTAAGCAAAAGAGGTAAAAAGCAGTCACTGACAAATGAAGATGAACTTAAAAAACTGCCACAATGAACAATTATTAAATTAAATTATTAAATTCAAGCGCATATTTAATTCCAAATAAACAATGCATGTTATAAAAATGAAAATGAGAATGCTATACAGATCATCTTGTTAACCATTCGAGAGAAACCTCATTTGTTGCTTTATATTTTTATTTACTTAGTAATGTTATCTGAAAAATCCAAAGGAAGAAACAGTATCCTAATGTTTAAGAAATCAGGTCAGGAGACCAGAGAGACTGTACAGCAGTACGGGAAGAAGGCCATAGGGTGCTTGCCTTTTACACAGCCTACCTAGTACCCTGTACCACACTTGGTCCTAAGAGTTCGGAAAAGTGATCTCTGAGTTCAGAGCCAGGAGTTAAGCCCTGAGCTCTGCCATGGGTGTGGCTTCCCCAAACAAAGCTACTGGTATGTTTGAAATAATTATATTACTGTTCAATATATCCAAATGAATATTGGATATTTGCAAATCATTACTGTGTACAATCATTCTGAGATCATAAGAGCTGAGAAGATCTAATAAGAGCTTTCAAAATAAACAGAACAATTAAGACTTTCACTTGGAATACCACTAAGAAAGACTATCCGAGGACCTGGGATTGGATAACGCAAAGTCCAAACATGAAATTATTTTAAATATCAGGAACATTTTTTGTCTCAAAAGTTTAAAATTTAACTAAAAAGATATCTTCTTGTTTTGAATCATTACTGAATGATGAAACTATTAAACCTCAAGTCTGAACATAAGGGTAATAAAAAATTAAAGATTTTGTTTTCAGTTGTATATAAGAATACTCCTAAATAAACCACTTGAAATATTAGAAGTGGGGGAGGGGGAATAAGAAAATGATCAAAGCAGTACTCAAGTTGAAGAAAGACACTATAAAGAGCCAACTCATATTAACATGTGAGACAATGAGTGCTCACTGATGGGTTAACTAGACTTAATCTACAGAACAAGCTTTTTCATTAAGTTCACAGTAGTTTTTATTCCTAGGTCACCTGAACTCCATATACCTTATTATTTTGTTTTATATTATGGAAACAAATTGTTTAACTGATTTGCTGACCAAGGGTCTTCTACAGATATATTAATTCCTCCAGCTGAACTGAAGTTCACTTTAAAAGAACTGAGTAGCAAAGGTATTTAAAACATTCAAAACAGTAGCAATTTTACTTGTCTTAATACCTACTGCATCTACAAAAAGTGACTGATTCCTTTGTGAAGATAGAAGAGAACTTAAAAGTGACATTACTGACCTGTGATAAAAAATACAAAGTACTTGAAAAGTGGGTCAGCATTTTTATCATTTACAAATCTAGGTCAGGTCAGCATTTTCCAACTAGCTTCTACTTGTTCACAATTGCACTTTCATATAAATAATGTTATAACTATATCACTATATTATCTCTTAAAAGAAGAAAAAAATCTAGGTAAATGTGTAAATGCACATACTCATACACAAAAACCCCATTGTCCCTACATGAGAGATAATGAAAAGATATCCACTAGCACAAAAAAATTAGAATTTTCTTTTGTCCATTATTAGCACATTAGTGATAACTGAGCACAGAGCCAGGAGTATGCCCTGAGCACTGCAGGTATAGTCCACCACCCCTCCCCATAAACATAATAATAAATTGGGAAGTCAAGTCTCACTTTTCTTGAAACTAGATCAGTGAGATTAAGTAGGTAGTTCAGTCTCCACCTTGCCATTGTTCATCTTATAAATGAAATTAAACAGATAAATCACTTGAAACCTGGAATACAAATTAATGTCCAGAAAGGAGGACTCAACTGGCTGAATAGCTATAGAGTTTCACAGTTCCCTAAAGTTTTTATGCAGTTAGCATTATAAACCCTTTTCCAGCGGGCTGGAGCAATAGCACAGCAGGTAGGGCATTTGCCTTGCATGCAGCTGACCCGGGTTCGATTCCTAGCATCCCATATGGTCCCCTGAGCACCACCAGGGGTAATTCCTGAGTGTAGAGCCAGGAGTAACCCCTGTGCATCACCGGGTATGACCCAAAAAGAAAAAAAAAAAGAAAAAAAAAAACCTTATTCCAGAAAGTCAGCATACATACTAGATGATTATAGTCTAGTGCAATAGTTTTTAAAGTATAGTTTATGGAATTCTTTCACGTGTTTATGTAGTCAAAACTATTTTTATACTATTATGAAGATACTTGTATTTCTCCTTGATCACATTTACAAAAGTAACAATAGCAGCAGCTTTATCATTACATTAATAAATTTTCACTGCCATCCATCCAGTGCAAACAAATCTTGTTTTTCCTCTTGAGCTTTCTATGGAATTAATGGAATTGTTGTATTAAGAAAAGGACATAAAATCTGTTAACAACTGTTAAGCTTGGGCAACGCAATTAAATCCTATACATATTTCTTTACATGTCCGATGTAGCCAGTAATGCAAGTATTTAATAAAAGACACTGTGAAAGGACCTGATGCTTAACCAGTATTTAACAGGCCAATCACTCTTCAGTAATTACTTCCAAAATACTTTTCCTGTATGTCCTTTTCATTAAAGCCAATTATTGTCAAAAGTTGAGGAATTCAATCTTTCAATCTTCTACTACTAAGAATGCTATAATTGTTTCTTAACTGGTCTCAGACATAATCTTCATTTTAAACATATTTTCTATATTAGCAGCTTTATAAAATCAAGGCATTGTTTCCCTGTTCAAATATACTATCAAAAACACACAAATGGATACAATAGAGAATAAGGTGCTTGAAATGGACTCTGGTTTGATCCACTACATACAGTGCCCCAAGCATCATGATGACTTAGCCCAGAGCACAGAGGCAGGAGTAGTTTCAGAGAACAGCTTGCTGTGGCCCTCAAACCAAAATCAATACAAAAACAAACGATAACAACAAAAAAGCAAAAAGCCCCAAACAAACAAAATCCTTTATCAAGTAGGAAATAAAACATATCTAAATACAAAGTCCTTGGTATATCATAAACCCTTCAAGATATGATTTCAGATTTTCTAGTCTCATCCATTTCTAGTATACTCTATTTCTATTCAAGCCAAACTTTCCAACCAACTATTCAATATCATGCCTTTTGTCCGCCTAATTGCTATTTCTTTTGTCCACCTAAAGAATACTGAAGCTATCCCAGTCTAGCTAATGACTACTTTTCTGTTCTCTGCTCATCTTTAAGAAACAAGTCAGGAATCAATTTTGTAGACCAGAATTGAGGGAAGGTCCTTGGGATAAGTGTGGAAGGAATCAGACACTCTAGTGATGGGCTTGGTGTTGGAAAGATGTATGCAGAAACTTCTATAATTTACAATATTGCAAATCGCATGTCTCAATAAAAGTTGGAGTAAAAACAGCAACAGGGGGGCTGGAGTGCTAGTACAGTGGGTAGGGCGTTTGCCTTGCATGCGGCCGACCTGGGTTAGATTCCCAGCATCCCATATGGTCCCCCAAGCAATGCCAGGAGTAATTCCTGAGTGCAAAACCAGGAGTAACTCCTGTGCATCGCCGGGTATGACCCCCCCCCAAAAAAAAACCCCAAAATAAAACAGTGACAGTAGGCAGGTAAGGCTTACATTCGATTGACCCAGGTTTGATTACTAGTTCCACAACAGTCCCCTGAGCTTTACTAGGAATGATCCTTGAGAACAGAGTCAGGAGTAAGTCCCGAGCACAATGGATCATAGCCCCCAAATTCAAATCCAAAGAAATGAGTCAAATGTTATCAATGAGAATTAATCCCTGTGCTCTTAACATTTCCTAATCATCTCTGGTATAAAAAAGTAAAATTATTTCATATCTTTTTGGACACTCAGTTTACATACAATGAGGGCAATGATTACCAAGAGTTGTGAGCATTAAATGAGAATATTTGTAAGCCATTAAATATCAACAGAGGAAAAAATGGTATCTCTACTGTGTGGGAGCTGGTAATTTTTCAGAACTCAATTAGCAGTCTTAGAGGCCCTCTTTCCATTCACTTTACATATCCTTCTAAATAACAGCAGACTAACAATCACTTAAGTGAAATCACTTAATCTTCAGCACAATATATGAAATCATGAGAAATGCTACACCAGAGGTAACTACACATAACAACTAAGGATGCTCAGATGGGTACTATAAAGAAGTATTAGAAAATAAAAGGGAGGTCTTACTGGAAAGAAATGAACTAAAATGAATTTTGAAGAACTTATTAAGAATCAAGGAGATCAACATATTTTCAAGGTTTTCTAAAAGTATCCACCCATAAGTAATATAATTATCAGACTGTTATGTTTTGATGATTATATACAGTGATTAGCTTTTAGGGAGAATGTGGGGGAGGGGGGACGGACAGACCTGCTTTACTATTTCTCCAAACCACTTAGCTGATCATATTTTAGGTGATTCATTAACAACATGATAAATCAAATTAAGACCTTGAGTGACAGTGATCATTGCATTACCTCACTTGTCAAATTTAGGTGCTTAGAAACAAAAAGAAAGCTGCCCCATAGCTCTTTCAAATACCATTTAGTTTCTTTAAAATGCTAATAAACTAGGATTACAGGAATGGAACAGAAATGAAACACTAGTTGCCTGGCAGTTGTTTCATTACTCAGTTTGGTTGACTAGCATATCATACCAAGAGCAAGAAATCACTATACCATATTTTACCTTCACTTAATTTTGATTAACAGCATAAAGACTTCTGGCATCTAGACGTAAAAATAGTGTATTAAGGAGCTGGAGAGAGTTCAGCAGGTAGGACACTTGCCTTGCATGTGGCCATTCCTGGGTTCAATTCTCAGCATCTCAGAAGTGATTCTTGAGTGTAGAGCCAGGAATAAGCCCTTACTCTGCAGGGGTAACCCCCAAACCAAAAACCAGCCAACCAACCAAACAAAAACCCCCACAAAAACAAAATATTAAGATAATACCATGGTGAAATAGAAATATATCTTGGATTTGAAATAGCTTCCATGCAGACATAAAAACCATTCTTTACTTTTTTAATTGAAAAAGGAATAGAGCTGTCTAAATTAACAGCTATTCATTACAATCAGACTAAAGGTATTGGTCCTATTCTACCAGATACAAAAATCCGGAGAATCTCTGTGGCCAGGGACAGAATTACCTGCCACTCCTCCAGATGATAAACTCTATGGAAGAGGCTGTGATTAATGCGCCAACTAGAGTCAAAATTGTTGGCATCAAGCAAGCAGCAATGAATGAGTTTTAGAATAAATACTTAAAAGTTCTATGCCAGAGGGGATTCTTCAGCAACTCCAGAAACATTTCACGAAAGATGAAATACTTAGACCCAGGTCATATTCACTGAATAGAATACCTGCCTTGTAAGCAACTCTCAAATATATGCTTAAAATGGTAATGTTTGGCAAATGAAGTTCATAAATTCAGCATGAGATCTGGTTTACTTTTGAATTTACCAAAAATAGAGCGAAATGGCCTTAAGAATAGCTTTGATAGTGTTTTATAAAAAAAAAAAAACCATCAGTACAAGCCCTGTTACTATTTTCACAAGTCCCCTGGCTCCTCTGATTTTCTTAGCTAGGAGACGGAATTATTTCTCTCGAGAATGTTTGTGACTTTTCACTGCAAGGTTTTCTCTAAGAAAGGCACAAACTTAAGGGAGGTGGAGACGAAGGAGGCCATGATACCACTCCAAATATTTTCCAGAAGACAAAGACCACCTCTGCACAAGAACCCTAGTGGCTAGGGTGATCGTTTTGCCTTCTTGGTATTTTATCAGCAACATGCAAAGAAGCCCCTTTGAGGTCGAGAGAAATAAGGGCCTCCAAAGGCTGATTGAACAGGTGGAAATGGAAGCGTGGAGTTCGGGAATTAAAACAAAGACAAATAAAACCCTGGGGGTAACGCACACAGGGAGACGTGCCGCAAAGACCAAACAAGCCGAGATTCCAACAAGCTCCGCCGCCCCCAACAGCCACGTAGAGTCTCTAGAGTCGACAAGGTTAAGTCAAATCAAATCATTTCCTCGACATACATTGGAAAAGTGGCCTAAGCACCAAGGGCCGGGCTCCGCGACCCTGGGGTCTTTCGGTGGGGGCATGTTTCACGTCCTCCCAGGCTGGGGGCACAGGAACCCAAAGACCCCGGGCCCGCAGCCCACGACCCCCGGGGGAACCCAAGTGGACACAGGGCTGCCGGGGCTCGCGCTCGTCATGCTGCCGCCCACTATTGCAGCCCTAGTTTGGTTCCCCTGCCTTTTCGGAAACAGCAGCCGCGACCCCACAGCCCCTCTCTTACCATAGTGAGGCCGGCGGAGCCTCAGCCACATCACCCTTCCGGGCCCAAGGCGGAAAAGGCGTTCACGCCCCGCCCGCCCCTCCGGCTCCCTCCCGCCGTCCGGTTGGGCCCGTCAAGGCCCCGCCTTCTGGGGCGTGTCAGTCAGGCGCTGGGATAGGCTTCTCTCTACCGGAAAAGGCGGGACTCCCATGACGTCCTGCGACCTGCGGAAGTAGATCTCGCTGTCATTGGCTGAGGCTCGTTTGCCGGGGAAGCGCGCCTTTTGGAGGAGACCGGAAGTGGAGTGGCTGCGAGGTAGGGTCCGGAAGTGGGGGTTGTTCTTTAAATGATAGTATTCAACTGTCTTTTCCTTTTCCTCTCGTTTTCTCTCTCTCTTTAAAAGTAACCTTTTATTTCTCTCTAGAATTTCGCTGTTAGTGGGCCCTTTTCTCGGGTCGTATTCCTTATTTACCCTTCCCCATTTCTAAGCTCCTGGGTCTTCAGTTGGCAGGTTGCCGGGGAGGGACTACAGGATCAAGGGCCTCTTTTTTTTTTTTTTAATGTCTTTTTTGGCGCCTGGAGAAATTCTCTCGAGTGCCTTTGAAATGTTCCGAAATGTTTGTGGCATTAGGTGTACTCCTATGCTTGGAGGCTTGTGCTGTGTAGGCTGTTAGAGCTTTGCGGTCCATCTCGCCCACCATATTTTGTCAGCCATTGATTAGGATCCGAATGAGACTGAACCCTTCAATATTCATGGGGGTCAGGAACTTAACTTTGAGGGGGGTGGTGATTAATCTTACCAAGTAGCCTGTTATAGTGCAGTGATGGACTAAGTTGCTTAGATGTTATCCACTGGCTAATTCATTTTTCATTAAGTTTTTAAAATATTTTAAAATATTTGCGTCCTTGTGGAATTCATGCCCAATTCAATCAGCTTAAGCAATGGCTGAATAAATAACTACTCCTACATTTGAAAAAAAATTACATCTTGTACTCCCCCCATTCTAGCGAGGCTCAGGGGCACCCACAGCCACACCAGGTGATCTTTGGCAGTAAGTGCTCCGGGTGGATGGAGGGTGCCCGGAATTGCAGTCATGTCCCCACATGCAAGGCATGTGCTCCATACACACCTCTCAGGTCTTTCACTGGCGTGATTATTTAGCTTCCTTCAATTTTATTAATCTCACAGTTGGGGATTTCGCTCATTTTTGTATTCCCATTTCTACATAGGCAGGCACTTGGGCACTCTCAGTTTCTACAGTAGCTGGAATCGCTCAGAAGTCAGAGGTGTTGCATTTGTTCCCATGTCTGTTTTGGTTTTTCTCTCTACAGTGGAGGGTTCTTAGATGAAAAGACCAAAGGAAATGCATGAAATGTTGATTTCTATGACCTCCTAGATCGCTAATGAGACCATTACCTGTTTACAGCAACACATTCAAGAAGCATTTGGGTTTTTCCTATCTGGAATGCTGTTGTTTGCAGCTACCCTTTTCTCTTTTAAAACTATAACTGTGCTTTTGATTTGTAGGGTCAAGAGGTAAATGCATAAAAATTATGTAGCATAGCCTCTTTTTGTTGTTACTGTTATCTACCAGTGCTTAGGACTGACTCCTGTTTGCACTCAGGGATCACTTTGGCAGGCTCTGGGGATCACTTGAGGTGCTAAGGATCAACCCAGGTCCACCACATACAAGCCTTTAACTGAACTATATCGTCCTTGAGAGTACACTTCTCTTATTAAAAATTGTTTAATGCTTCCTCTCTTGTAATTGCTTTACATTGTATCTTTTAAGTCTCACCGTTCAAGTATCTTCTAAGTCTCACCTTTCAAATTTAACAAACAAGGTTTAGTTTTCTGGGAATTGTGTTGTGCATCTCATAAAGCTTTGCTTCAAAAGCAGTAAATATTCTGAAGGTGGTCTGGACTTTTGTGAATATTTAGGAAGGAGGTATTTTGTAGTATTCCTTCTGTAGGAAGTTGTGAATACTGGCAGGATACTGAGGGTATTAAAGATCACAGTTGAGGGTCAGAGAGAAAATTCAGATGACTTACCCACCACAGGGATGACCTTGTTCCATCCCAATCACCAGAGCCAGGAGTAAGCCAGAGCACAGCCCCCAAATCTGTCACTGTCACTGTCACTGTCATTGTCCTCCCGTTGTTCAATGATTTGCTCTAGCGGGCCCAGTAACATTGTGAGACTTGTTACTGTGTTTGGCATATCAAATACGTCGCAGGTAGCTTGCCAGGCTTTGCTGTGTGGGCGAGATACTCTCGGTAGCTTGCCATGCTCTCTGAGAGGGGCGGAGGAATCGAGTTCGGGTGGACTGGGTCGGCTGCATGAAAGGCAAATGCCCTACTCACTGTGCTATCACTTCCGCAAATCTAATCATCTAATTAAGTTGCTATACTCTTGGACTATAGTTAATTTTAAGCTGTTTCTGGGTACTTCAAAATGGTAAAAAAAAAAGCTTTCAGTGATTTTTTTTAAATTAGCCATTGATGTATACAAGTGCAATAGATAATATATGTATAATGAACATATAACAATAACAGCAAATGAATTAAATCAGACATGTAATAAAATCTCTCAAGTAATACATAAACCCTATTTTGTTTTTCTTTGATAGTTAACTAAGTATACAATATCTTGCATCACTATTTCAAAGGTCTCCTTTCTGTTTACCTTGCTGTTTTCATTTCAAGCCATCTTGGAGTATTTTCTTACTAAAACTATGAGTGTAATTCCTTTGCTTAAATTTGATCAATCTTGCAAGAAGAGACTTCATCTTTGGTTACATAGCTTCTCTATAACTGAACTTAAGAAAATAGTGAATGTATTTTTCTATGGAGAGCATGCACAGACTTCCCCAGTGTTTTATGGATGAAATCAGTTTAATATAAATAATCATCTGGTCATGTATTTGGCATACAGTAGGCACTCAGTAAACGTTTTGAGCTTGGCTTTCTGTTTCACTAAATTAACCCATTGAGAGGAGAGAGAATGACTGAAGAGTGACAGACTTGTCTGCTAGACCCTCAATGAAAGATTCAAATTTAAATTAGCATTGCTTCTCTACAACTAGACCACTTTCCTGTCTTTTTTAAAAACTCAATATCTTGTTTTGATAGTGGTGATGTTTTATTTATTCATTTTCCTTTATTTCCCTTCAAGGATAATCTCATGTTAAGGGGTAGTGATTTTACTTAACTGCTGTTTTCCCTGATCCACCCCTAACTTTCGTAGACACTGACTTTGTTATTGTTGTTATTTTATTGTTTGTGTATTCTCTCCCGCCCACTTTTTATTTCCTGTGGCATTGATATTAAATTTTGTTCAACCTGGGCTGGAGAAATAGCACAGCGGGTAGGGCATTTGTCTTGCACGCGGACAACCCGGGTTCTATTCCCAGCATCCCATATTTTCCCCTGAGCACTGCCAGGAGTAACTCCTGAGTGCAGAGCCAGGAGTAACTCCTGTGCACCGCCAGGTGTGACCCCCCCTCAAAAAAAATTTTGTTCAACCTGCCTGTCGCTGTTCCTGCCTGTCGCTGCTTTCACTTTAAAATGCTTCTCTTTAACCTTGTTCACTTCAACTCTACTTACTTGCTCTTGCTTTAAACAAAAATCCTCTCAGCAGGATTTATTCTTTATGCTCTCAATCACAATTCCTTTCATTTTTTTTTCTCAAGTTCTGTCCAATGAGACTGTTGCTTCCCCCAAGATACTTTTGTGAATCACCAGTGTCTCCAGCTGTGGATTTTTTCTGCCTTTATTGTAATTTCTCATATCAGCAGCCTTTAACACAGTTGATCACTCCCATCTCCACAGTGTTTCCTTGCATGATTTTGAGAACATCACTCTCTTCTTTGTGGAGGGAGTCACATATGGTGATGCTTATAAGTTACTCCTGGCTTTGTGCTCAGGGATTACTCCTGGTAATGCTTTGGGGACCATATGGGATGTCAGGGATCAAACCTGGGTAGAGGGTCTGTAAGGAAAGTATCTTACCTGATGTATTATCTCTCCAGTTCCAGAATATCTATCACAATCTTGTTTTTCTTTATTGGTTGCTCCTTCTCAGTCTATTTATTTGTTTCTGTTTTTCCTGATATTTTACTGGAGTGCTCTAAGGCTGTCATTGTTTCCTCTGACTGTACCTTCTTTTGTTGATATCATAAAGCATAATTGTAATTATGACTTTAAATTTATCTGAATTCTGGACAACTTGCAAAGTTTTATTTCTACCCTCCCCCCACCCCGTTTCCTAACTCAGATCTCTTTATTTGTTTATTTAAAGACTTCTTAAAGTCTGATATTTAACTGAATCTCTCTTTTTTTCTCAGACCTATGCCATCCTTTCTTATCTTTGTTCTTGGGAACTCTATGCAACCAATTATTCAAAGATAAATATTTAGAATCCTATACTTAACTCCTTAGTTTCTCTTATATTCTATTCAGTATATCAAAAGAAGACTCCATTTGGCTCTAGACAATATGTCTATTATTTCTTTAGTTAGTACACTGATCATCTTTGTTAGTGTACTATGTGTTTCTTAGCCACAGTGTTTGTCTAAATGTCTGTTATTAAGTATTATTATTTTTCAAATTGCAGTAATAGTTCTCCAGTTGACCTTGATGCTTTGTTCAATCTCTCTCTAGTCTATTTTTATACTTAAAACTAGAGTAACACTTTAAAAATTTAAGTAGAAAACTAGTATTAAAATGTAAGATTCTAAATACAATGTGTTATAGTTTGGTTCTTGGAATAGACAATATCTTAATTAAAAAAATTTGGAAAATCCAATTGTTCATAGTTCATAGTTCAATTAATAGTTATATACTATGGCGGCCGCATGGGAGCCTTGTGGACAGCAGGTATGAGCCAGGGGTGTGGGGGACGACTAAAACCTCATGGGAAGGGGGGCGTCCCGGTCCGTCCTTCACGCCCTACCGAGGTCACCAGTTGACCCCCACAAGCGGCTCTCTGGCACGGCCACGACTCCAGAGCACAGAAACCAATCTCTTAATTATCTGACTTTCAGTAGAAATACTTCCAGGGTTAATAAGTAAAATAGCGGAAATCTAAAACCAACATTTAATTCTTGAACCCAGCTGTAGAAAGCAAATCATTTCACAATGCTTTTTCAGCATGTCTGATTGGGGGGGGGGGGGTTAAACTCTAAATAATAGTGGTTCATCTTTTATTGAAACAATGAATCTAATCAAAGCAGATAGAATGTTAACTAGAATTCATCTGCCTCGCAGGCATTGGGAGGGGGGAGGGGGGGTTTTACTGGGGATCTTCGTGGTAAAAAATAAGTATTGGTAAAGGGAAATGTGTTTGATATTTGCATGACTGAGACCTAAACCTGAAAGCTTTGTAACTTTTCCCACAGTGATTCAATAAATAAATAAATTATTTTAAAAAAAGTTATATACTAATGTTTCTTCATTTTGATAAATACACCATGATACATCAGATATTGCTGTTAGTAAAAATTGAATAATTGGGTATATTGAACTCTTACCTTTCATTTTCTGTACATTTTGGTACATTTTGGTACATTTTTGTATAAGAAATTCTTTCCAGATACAAAGCTTACTTAAAAAGCATGGCATATTTCTTAAAACACCTTTCATGACTTCTCACTTGCATTAGTATAGAAAGTATTGGTCCTTGTATTGGCACACAAGACTCAATCTGAACTGGTTTCCCATAACTCATCTAACTTCCTACACTGTATTCTCTCCCTCCTTAATTCTGTTCCATCATTACGACTTCTTCCTTTTTTTTCTTTTATTTTTTTCTTTTTTTGTGTAGATATGTGATTAAACCCAGTGCCACATATACAATGCAGAAGCTCTATGACTGAGCTACGTCCCTTCCTTGTTTCTTAGACAGACTAGGCTCACTTTTATCTTGGGACCTTTGCACCACTTCATCTATTTGAAATGCTTCTCTTCCACCCCTTTCCTCCCCACTCCCCACTACACACACACACACACACACACACATACACACAAAACACACACATTCACAACTTCACACAAACAATTCTTTTATCTCATTGAGGTCAAATGACACCTTTTCAATCAAGCCTATCTGAAACTTTTTTTTTTTTTTACCAGTGAAACATCATGAGGTACTATCTGAAACTTTTTAAAATACCAACTTGTTTGTTTGTTTTTGTTTTTTTGTTTGGGTTCATACCTGGCAATACTCCTGGGTTACTTCTGGCTCTGCACTCCAGAATTACATTCTGGAGTGCAGAGGAGGGGCTGGAGCAATAGCACAGCAGGTAAGATGTTTGTCTTGCACGCGTCCGACCCGGGTTCAATTCTGCTACCCCTCTCTGAAAGCCCAGCAAGCTACTGAGAGTATCCCGCCCGCACGGTAGAGCCTGGCAAGGTACCCATGACATATTCAATATGCCAAAAAACAGTAACAACAAATCTCACAGTGGAGTCGTTACTGGTGCCTGCTATTGCAAGTTGATGAACAACGGAAGAACAGTTCTGCAGTGCTACTGTGGGGCCAAGGAGTGCAGAAGGGACCATATAGACCATATGGAATGTGGGGGAATTGAACCCAGGCCCAGGTTGGCCATATGCAAGGTAACCACCCTACCACTGACTATAGTCATTCTTTTTTTTTTTTTTTCAATTTTATTGAATCACTGTGAGATAGTTACAAGTTTTAATGTTTGGGTTACAGTCACACAATGATCAAACACCCATCCCTCCACCAGTGCACATTCCCCACCACCAATATCCCCAGTATACCCTCCCCTTTCCCACCCTCCCCCTGCTTCTGTGGCAGACATGATTCCTCATAATCTCTCTCTACTTTTGGGCATTATGGTTTGCAATACAGACACTGAGCGGTTATCATGTTTGGTCCTTTATCCACTTTCTTCACACATCTCCCATCCCGACCGATTCCTCCAGCCATCTTTTTCTTAGCGATCCCTCTCTTTCTGACTCATTTCACTTAGCATGATACTCTCCATGTCTATCCATTTATAAGCAAAGTTCATGACTTTATCTCTCCTGACAGCTGCATAGTATTCCATTGTGTAGATGTACCAAAGTTTCTTTAATCAGTCATCTGTCCTAGGGTACTTGGGTTGTTTCCAGATTTTGACTACTGTGGACAGTGCTGCAATGAACATATAAGTACAGATGTCATTTCTACTGTGCTCTTTTGCATTCTTGGGATATAGTCCCAGAGTGGTATTGTGGGGTCATATGGAAGCTCAATTTCTAGTTTTCGAAGGACTGTACAAATTGTTTTCCAGAAAAGCTGGACTAGTGGGCATTCCCATCAACAGTGAAAGCGTGTTCTTTTTTCCGCACATCCACTCCAGCACTGGTTGCTTTTGTTCTTTTGAATGTGTGCTAGTCTCTGTGGTGTGAGATGATATCTCATTCTTGTTTTCATTTGCATCATCATGATGGCTAGCACTGTGGAGCATTTTTTTTCATGTGCCTTTTGGCCATTTGTATTTTTTTTTTTTTTGAGGAAACTTCTGTTCATTTCTCCTCCCCATTTTTTGATGGGGTTGGTCTTTTATTTCTTGTACAATTCTACTAGTGTCTTGTATACTCTGGATATTATTCCTTGTCAGATGGGTATTGGGTAAATATTCTTTCCCATTCTGTGGGCTCTTTCTGTATTTTGCTGGAAACAGTAATGACCATGCAAGTGGAAACAAACTTAAACAAATAGGAATACATCAAACTAAGAAGCTTCTGCACTTCAAAAGAAACAGTGACCAAATTACAGAAAGAGACCACTTATGTGTACCACCCATCTTCTTTTTTCCCAAGGATTGATTTAGCTATTCGTGGGGGTTTATTGTTCCATATGAATTTCAGGAGAATTTTGTCTATTTCTTTGAAAAATGTCATGGTGTCTTGATAGGGACTGCACTGAGTTTGTATAGTGCTTTGGGCAGTATTGCCATTTTGATAATGTTAATCCTCCCTATCCATGAGCAGGGAATGTGTCTCCATTTTCTAGTGTCCTCTTTTATTTCTTGAAGTCGTGTTTTGTAATTTTGCTTGTATAGGTCCTTCACCTCTTTGGTTAAGCTGATTCTGAGGTACTTGATTTTCTGAGGTACCAATGGGATTTTTTTTTTAATGTCTATTTCTTCTCTTTTGTTATTTGTATATAAGAAAGCCATGGACTTTTGGGTGTTGGTTTTGTAGCCTGCCACTTTACTAAACTGACCTGTTGTTTCTAGGAGCTTTTCTGTAGAAACTTTGGGTTTTCTAAGTGTAGTAGCATATCGTCTGCAAATAGTGATAGCTTGACCTCTTCCTTTCTTATCTGTATTCCCTTGATACCTTTCTCTTGCCTAACTGCAATTGCCAGGACTTTCAGTACTATATTGAATAGGAGTAGCGAGAGTGGGCACCTTGACTTGTCCCCGATCTTAGAGGGAAGGCTTTTAGTTTTTCCCCAGTGAGAATGCTACTTGCCTTGGGCTTGTGGTAAATGGCTTTGACTATATTGAGGAAAGTTCCTTCAATGCCTAATTTGCTGAGAGTTTTCATCATAAATGGGTGCTCCCTCTTGTCAAATGCTTTCTCTGTGTCTATTGATATGATCATATAGTTTTTATCTTTTCTTTTGTTGATATCATGGATTATGTTAGTTAATTTCCAAATGTTAACCTATCCTTGCATCTCTGGGATGAATCCTTCTTGGTCATGGTGTATGATCTTTTTGCAGAGTCATTGGATTCTATTTGCTAATAGTTTTTTGAGGATCTTTGCATTTGTGTTCATCAGGGATGTATGTATTCAGCTTTTTGAGGATGAAGTGTCCGAACTGTCCTGTATATATCTACTAAGTCCCTTTCTTCCATTTTTTTTTCCCCTGAGATGAAGTATGTTCTTGCTAAGCTTGAATCTGGTTGATCTATCAAGAGGTGATAAAGCAGTGTTGAAGTCTCCCACTAGTATTGTGTTGCTATCGATGTCTTTCTCCAAGTCAATGAGTAGTTGTTTTAAATACTTTCATGGTCCCTTATTAGGTGCATATACATTTAGTATTGCAAGTTCTTCCTGTTGTACAGATCCCTTGATCAATAAGAAATGTCCTTTACTGTCTCTTGTGACCTTCTTCACTCTGAAATCAATTTGGTCTGATACTAGGATGGCTACCCCAGCTTTTTTATGGGAGCTGTTTGCCTGTAGGATTGTTTTCCAGCCTTTGACTTTGAGCCTGTGTTTACTCTGACTATTGAGATGTGTTTCTTGCAGGCAGCAGAATGTTGAGTTCAATTTTCGAATCCATCCTGCCACTGTGGTTTAATTGGTGCATTTAGTCCATTGATGTTTAGAGAGATTATTGTTATGGGGTTTTGTTCCATTTTTCTCTTGAAATTTGGTGTATTTGAGGGGCCTGTCTTGTCTTATAGTAGCCTATTTAGTTGTTCTTATAACCATGGTTTTGAGTCTGTGAAGTTCTTGGGTTGTTGTTTGTCTGTGAAACTGTGTGTTGTGCCTTCTGTTATGAATGAGAGTCTCACTGGGTAAAGTATTTTTGGTGAGGCATTTATTTCATTGAGTTTTTTCACTATATCCCACCACTGTTTTCGGGCCATGAGGGTTTCATCAGACAAATCAGCTGTGAATCTTAAGGAAATTTTATGAAATTTCTTTCTTTGATCTTGCTGCTTTCAGAATTTTGTCTCTATCTAAGGTTTTGGTCATTTTTACCAGGATGTGTCTTGGGGTATTTTTATTTGGATTTCTTCTAGCTGGTACCCTTCGGGCCTCCTGAATGTGGTCCAATGTTTTCTTCAGCTCTGGAAACGTCGTAGCAATGATGTTTTTGACAGTTTCTTCTTTATCAGGGTTTTCTTCCTGTCCTTCTGGGGTTTTCTGGGCTAGTCTCATTAATAAGTAAGCTTGGTGGGCTTCTGCGTTGCTTTACCATTGTGTCCTGTGTGGTTTAGACCTTCATGCGCACTGTTACTACTCTGCTTATGTTGCAGAATTTATTGAGATGGGCTTAACGAATTATTGGCTAATGTGTTTCTGGTGGTTCCTATGGGATATGTAGGGGGAATGATTCAATTATAATAACTTGCATCCCCGTTGGTGGCCACTGCTCCGGGAGGGGGCCCTGCCGCTGTGCCGATACCTGGATGAGTGAACAGAGGGTCCCGGAATGGTTCGGCTTTGGGTACATGCTGTGTGCCTCAATTCCTGTCCCCCGCAGACTGAGGACGTAAACCGGTAATTCTCGGGGGATCTAGTTAGACTTGCAGCCCTGGGAAGGGGCCCTGCCACCAGCCAGGTACCTGGTTGAGGGAGCAGAGGGTCCCTGGAATGGTTCAGCTCACCACGGGCTATAGTCTTTCTGGCCCCCCAAATGCCAGCTTTGCAGCTCTTTGTATCCCCATAACTGACCACTGATCCAGTTTCCTGAACTGTTTAATCTTTAACTTCAACACTATTATCATACCATACATTTTGAATATTTATTTACTCTGTTTTTGTTGTTTGACTCCCCTAATTTTTAGTTGTTTAAAATCTAAATATACAATGTAATAAATTTTTTTTATTTCTTCCCTAATGGCAAATTCTAAACACTGAGATTTAGAAGTACACAGTATGATTTGCTTGAATGAATGACTTGACTGAATATTTATTTGAATTTGTAATCCTTGACTAGCACTCAGTGTGAAACATTGAATTGTTTATCATTTCTATGTATCTTGCCATTTCTTGCCTCCAAGATTTTGGTCATGCACATTCTTCTTCATGGAATGATTTTCTTATCTTTCTGCTTCTATCCCTAAACATTTTTTTAAAAAATCCATTTCTGCCTTAAAATCAATATCAGATGTAACTCAAGGAGACCTTCCTTGAAACACTCCTTGAGTTGTATGACTAAGAACTTGCTACTTTCAGAGAAGCTGCATCCTGTATTTGCATTTCATAAGTTCGGGTGTTTCTCACTAGAGAATTGGGAATATGTCTACTCATCCTTGGAATATCAAAGCCTAATTCATACATAGAAAGTGGTGAATAAATGTTTTTGATACTTGAATGTTATGACCAAAATCATTCAACTATAAAGTGTTTCTTTTTTTTTTGAATTGGTAGTTCTGGGTGTAGAATCATTGCTTTCTTTGCATATCTTTTTGTTCTTAGGAAAGTAATAGAAGTATAGTTGGTTTTATGTAAGTAAGCAACAGTGAAGGTGTTTTATAGTCTTAGGCCGTTGGCTTCTTGTCATTTGTGAGGTTACTGGTGCTTACATAAAAATGAGTTATGCTTTTTTTCTTAAGACACTGCATAATACAGGTGAACAGGATTATTGTATTCAGAAAGTTTTTATTGGTTCTAAAAATCTGTTCTTTGTGGGTAGGGAGTGGGAAACACTGTTTAGACTTGATGCCCCAAAGAAGAAATTCATGCTGAAATTCTGGACCATTTTTGATGATGTTTGGATATTCCAACAGGAAAATTATTAAAAACTAACAACAACAACAGCAAACCCTGCTTGTATGCTTTTTGGAAATCAGGGTGTTTAAAAGATTTTGTAAAGATTTTCTTAATGATATAGCAGTTTGTTCTTAAAGCTGTATTAAAGATTTGTTGGCTAACATTATTTTTGGTGGGAGAGAGAGAGTGTTTACCTGGCACATATTTTTTAATTATAGGATGTCTGGGTTCAATTTTCAGCACTGCTGGAGATTACTCTTGAACATTGTAGGGTGTGGCCTCTAAACAATAAAGCATGATTTTTGATGTGGCACGAGATTTGGTAAACTGATTTGCATATAAAAACATTCAGTTTTATATCATGAGCCATATTTTCCAAATATTTTTTATGGTAGACACTCTGAATTCAAATTGCTTTCTGTATTTCATCGTCACTGTTGCGCTCTCTATCCCAATCTATTATAAACTTGCCTAACCATTAGGATTGTCAAAGATGGAAACAATGCTCAAACTCTGAGATGGTGTTAGTGTGAATAATAGGGGTGAAAATGATGATTAGTCTTGGAATTAAATTACATCGTGAAAACCAAACAAAATATTACTTGGATGACATTCCTGAATTTTGTGCCTTGTTTCCAAAAGCCTTACTAATTCTGTGGAAGTGACTGAGCTGTTGAATGAACAGAAATTCAGCTGTTCTTTGTATAAGAGCATGCTGTTAACTTGATTGTAATTTTATCTGAGCCATTAGTGAGAATTTTATGAATGAAGGACTTTTCTTCATTGGAATATAAGCAAGTGACTATGAAGAAGTAAGATGCAGCCTTTGTTGCAGATATTCAGACAAGTTTTGACTATTGTCTATATTACCATGCTGAGAGATAGCAGTATTTGCCAAATAATTTTTAAGTTGCCTATTTCCTGTTTAAGAAATATGACTAGCATTGAACACAATATATCAATAAATAAAAAATATGTCCAAATGAACAGCTGCTCAGAGAAAATAGGATAACATCTGTCTAAACTTTGGATTTTTTTAAGAAACTAAATTAAAAAAAATTAGCAAGACTTGCTGGTAATTTGTATGTAGATACTTATATAGTAAACTAACATTGTTACAAAGTGCTTTTAAGAAATTTTCATGTGGTTGCAGTTTATAACTTCATAAAATAATTATTTTATGATCCTAATGTATAAATTAAATGAAAAATGTTCTGAGTATTAAGCAATATTGCCTTCATTTTTAACATTGTTTTTACAAAAAAAATTGGCCCATTATTTAGATTCATTTTTAACTTTATTTTCTGAGAATTGGCTCAAGTCATGACTAGATATTATTTTTGGGAATTCAAAAGCCTGTGCTCTTGAGGATTTAATAATAGAGAAAATGTAAGAAGTTCCTAAAGTTTAAATGTGACAAGGAAATCTATCCTGGTTACTATCTGATGGTTATTGCAGAATAAAACCCATGAAATAAAGAGAGTGTGAAAATGAAATAAAGAGAGTGTGAAATATATAGCACTGTAGCGCTGGTCTCCTGTTGTTCATCTATTTGCTCGAGCGGGCACCAGTAACATCTCACAACAAATTGTGAGACTTGTTGTTACTGTTTTTGGCATATTGAATACGTCATGGGTAGCTTGCCAGGCTTTGCTGTGCGAGTGAGGTACTCTCGGTAGCTTGCCCGGCTCTCCTAGAGGGGTGGAGGAATCGAACCAAGGTCGGCCGCATGTAAGGCAAACGACCTATGGTTGAATTTTACAAATTGCCACTGTAATTCTCATGTGAATATCACCGTAAGGTAACAGCATTTGATGCAGTGTGGATTAAAATATACTCATATCTAATCAGTGGAGCCATACAATTTTATTCTTTTGCAGGCTTCAAGAAGAAGGTTAAGCTTACTTTAACACACTTTGATATTCTTTGAAAAATAAGTTAAGAAGCACATGAAATATGTTATTAAGAATTGGTTTTCCCCTCTCATTACTTTTCTAATCACAGATTTTTTTAATCTTATAAAAGATGACTTTTAGAAGTAATCTAATAATTAAACTGCACTATAATGTTATGCTGGTACAGAAGAAGAAGATGAAAGTTACTTATTCTTCTGGAAACTGCATTTGTTTCTATAGAATTATTTATAAACATGAAGAAGTAAATTTGCCTATAGGTACATAATAGACTTATAACTTATTTTAAGTAGAATAAAGTTAGAAGCAATTGAAACATATTAAAATTTAAATTGAATTGCTTTTTAAAGCAGTTTGCTCATATTTTGAGGTACGATGTTAAGATCTCAGAAAAGTGTTAGAATTATTATTTTTTAACTTAATTTTTTATTGCAGTCTATGATTTGAACCTTGTTTCTTGAATATAGAGATTTTTTTTGGAAAAATTAAGCTTTTATACAGAATAATACAGAATAATAGTTTTATACAGAATAATAGTTGTATTTTTAAACTACCTCTTACCACTAATTGTTTCATGTAGTGATAATGAAATTGCTCAGTGTTTTTAAAATGTTCATTTTAGTTTGTAAAAATGTATTCATATAAGCTAAAAGTGTAATCTTCCTATTTGGCACTTTAGGGTTGCCTAAAGTGCGACACGCATTTCATTGATGGGCTCTCCATTTTGCTACTTACTGTTTTTGCAGGTGTTATGAGATAATTACGCCCACAAAGTGATTTGCTAAAATCCACATAGCCAGTGAATGACAGAATATAATGTGAAGTCTGTATGATTCCAAGCTCTGACACAACATAGCTTTAGTAATGCACAATTTCTTGGTCTGGTACCTAAAATCTCTATGGCTTGATGTAGGTTCCTGTGTAGCTGGCCTCAGAGCTGAACTCTTGCACACCTGTCAGTTCTGCTTTCTGATGTGTTCCTTTTGTCACAGAAGCTCTTTTGTTTTCACTGGCCCATATTATAATACCAAACCAGAGAGAAGAATCTATATCCTTAATGAAGCAAATTAAAGGCTTAGAATTGAGCCTGTTTTGTCTTAGTTGTCCTATCTTGAGTAAAGTGCTCATCTCTAAATTGTTCACTGTAATGTGGAATGGAATGTTGTTGGTAAGCCTAGGTCTATTCCTGCAACTTGGGGCCAGAATCAGCTGTAGGCTGTGGATTTGTTACCAGACATCAAGAGATCCATCTCTTGGTAAGTGCAGAACCAACATAGACTCAACCAAGTTGGAGTCTCAAAGTACAGGTGAAAATTGAATTTCCTTACTGAAAGAAAAGGAGACAGCTGAACTCAGTGTTGTTTAAAACTAAGCCTCTAACTAAGCTTGGTTTTCATTTTTATGTTCACTGTTGGAGATGGGAGGGCTCTGTATATGAAATCTATTTATCATGGAGTGGGAGGGAGTCTTAAATAGCGCATGTGCAGTGGCCACCTGTACTAGTTTATGGAGCGCTTGTGCAAAAATAGTAGTTTCCTCTTCCAAGGTAGAAATTTTAGCAAGGTGATAAAGTCTATAGCTACTCTGGGTCACTCAGTCCTTCTGCCCCTTCAGCATCTTTTTTTTTTAAATTTATTTATTTATTTTGAATACCCATCCCTCCACCAGTGACCATTTCCCACCACCGCAGATCCCAGTATCCCTTTCACCCCCCACCCTCCCCAACCCACCCTGTCTCTGTGGCTGGGCATTCCCTTTTGTTCTCTCTCTCCTATTGGGTGTTGTGGTTTGTATAAGAGTTTAGCCTGATTTTCAGGGAGAAACGTTGGATGATTTACTTTCCATTGATCACTTTGTTTATAGGAAGATGTCGCGCGGCCGCATAAGCAGCTGTGCGGTTTGGAGAAAAAGTCTTGGTTCCCGCATACTCGAGCTATGCTTGTAGAGGCTCCTGGTGACCGGCGTTCCATCTGGAGGAGGCGGGATGCGGCACCTACCCCATCTGGGATTTCCTGGTGATCTTGGCTCGTTTTGGGACCTGGTGCATTCTCCGGGAGCTGTGGAGCCCCCCCCCCTGCCCCCGCGGCCTTTCTTCTCTGAGGCTGTGTGCTGTAAAGATGGCGCTGGGGGCGGGTTGTGGGCATGAGTTCCGGAATCAGAGGTTACCTGGGAGCCGGGAAGGTCCCGGCAGTTTGGAGGAAAAGTCCTGGTTCCCGCATACTCGGGCTATGCTTGTAGAGGCTCCTGGTCACCGGGGTTCCATCTGGAGGAGGCGCCTTTCAGCATCTTTTTAGGAATGGTTATAACTGTTACTGGTTTCTGTTATTTAAGCTGTGGTTTAGTGGTCACAGTAAGTTTTAAAAAAGAAAACGTCTATTTTCTTAGAAGTGACCGTGAGGCCTTCCTTGACTATTAACTGTCAGTTAGCATACTGAGAAGAGTGGAGATGGGATAATTAAAAAATTTGTTTCCAATGGCAGAAAGGAGAAGTTTTTTGAGTGACATATCTGGGAATAAACAAACACAAACAAACCAGTAAAAACCTGTGAGAATTTTCCACTTCCTGGGATTTTTTCCCGTGTCTTCACACAGAACATTGCTACTGACATTTCCGATCACTAAATGTGTGGAGGTTTCCGTATGCCAACAAGCAATTTTCTGAAAACTTCTTGGTGTCCCTCAGTTTCACTCAGTTCTGATACTACCTGACTAGAGATAACATCAGATCCCACAGTGAAGACCTGGGAGAGACTTTCTTTTCTTTCTCTAATGCCAGTGGAGTAGTCAGTTTCCCAAATATTCAACAAGTTTTTTCTAGTTACAAATCAGTGGTTCCCCTGATACTTCCCCACAGTTTAACACCCTTAAGGTTGTTTAATTTACTAGACCAGCTGACAGAGCTCAGGGAAACAGGAGCGTCAGTTCTTTAAAGGGCAGAAGCCAGGTTAGAGAAATACATAATGTGAGGTCTGGGAGGGATGCACTTTTGCATCTCGGAGTTGTGATGCTTCATCCTCTGGTTTGTAGATGTGTCTACTGACCTGGAAGTTCCCTATTTCTCGAAGGATTGTGCCATTTCATTTTTAGGTAGGTCTCCCAAGCACTGGGCCTGTCTGCGGGCCTGATGATTTAGTGCTGTTTCAGCAGTGGGGTGTTGCTTGGGCCCAGTGGTGTTTGGGGCTAACAGGGGATTCCCAGCAGTGCTCAGGTGTTCATGTGATGCCAAGGGTTGAACTCAGGGTGAGCCCATGCCTTTGAACCTTCTTTTTGGTGCACAGTGCACAACTGGATATAGACATAGTTTGTCATTGCATTTTTTTTCATTCTCTCAAGAGAATAGTGGGAGAGCTGAATGCTCTAAACGTCTCATCATGGGGGGAGGGGTCTTTCTGGTAACCAGTCCCTCCATGCAGAAGCTCACCTAGAATCTACCTAGGGTTGTCTTTTGATGCTCTTTAAAAAAAAATTATTAAAAAATAAATCCTAGATGAGGGGGGCTAGAGGGTTAGTACAGAGGGCAGGCATTTGCCTTGCGCACAGCCGATCCAGGTTTGATCCCCAGCCTCCTATATGGTCCTTTGAGCACCATTAGGAGTAATTAATTTCAGAGTGCAGAGCCAGGAGTAACCACGAGCACAGCTGGGTGTGGCCCCCAAGCAAAAAATTTAAAAAGACTGGAGAGATGTATAGCAGTAGGGCCTTTGTCTTTGCATACTGCCAACCCAGGTTTGATCCCGCAGGCAAGGAAAATGACTTACCCACTGTACTATCACTCCCGTCCTGGAAGCCAATTTTGTTTCAAAATCCTGTATGTTATATCAGAATGTCATATAATATCATACCAGATATATCATTATATCATATCATATGAGAAGCCAAGTAGATTATGAATCATTTTCCTTTTCTATTTTAAAATAAAGTAACTGACTATAAAACAAAATTTATGCCAGAAAAGGTAAAGGGAAGGCGGAAAGTTAAATACTTAATTCTTAAATACATTAACATTATTTGTCAGTACATTTAAGTATTATATATATTTAAATATACACTTGTGATTCCGCTACTATCCTTTTTAATTTTCTAGCAGGTGATATTATGTGTTACTGTGCATGTCATGTGTAATTTAAAAAGTAAAAAAATAATATTTTTCTTTAGAATATTTCAGGAGTTCATCATAAAAGAATTGAGCTCTTTTGAAAATGCTGTAGTTAGTATAATCTAAAATAAAGGAAATATATAGGGAAGGTATAATATAGGTACCTTCTATATAATAGAAATTTGTTTCTTTTATTTGGAATCCTTACAAGAGAAATTATGGGTTTACATATCAACTTAATAATTTAGGGCTCTGTAATAAAAGCAGTGTGATAACTTGATCAGACAGAAAGTTGATAAATTAAAATCAGATCACATGTTAGGAAAAGACAGTCTTGGAAACATTTAAAAATGAAAGCTAGCTTTAGTTTTTTAGCCTTGGTTGTAATACAGTGAGAAAATCGCAAGAATCTAATATAGTATGTCAGGATTTAGACTTCCCTGCTAGATAATATGTAGAGTGGATCTACTTTTGAGTATACTTCTATCCTTTCTTTATTCAACATCAGTGTCCTTCTTTTTAGAACAAGTAAAAAGATTATAGTGTTATATATGTATATATGTGTGTGTATATAATTGTAATCATACATACAAAATTTCTAACTTACATGTTTGAGACATTTGATATTTGTTTCACTATCTGGCTGATAACTTGAATTCTTTAATTTATCTTGAGGATAAATTAAATGGTTTTAAAGCACGCAGGTGCGTGTTTTAAAATTTTTGTGTTTAGCTATTTTGGTCTCAAATTATTACCACCCACTCTCTTTTTCACTGTGTCCTGAGTCAAATTCTTAGATGTTAAACCAGAGAGACTTGAACGAAGTGTTTTCACAAACAATTGAACTGTGAGCTTCATGTCCCTCTAACTTAATTGAATTGCACAGGTAATCAGCTAAGTATTTACTTCCACTGTAGGTATTTCTAACAGGGTTCAACCAAAATAGGCATTTTTTGCATAATAGCTGTTTTTTATAAAATTGTCATTGGTATATTGTTTCAGAAAGTAAGCTGTCATCAGTATATCCCTTTTTGAAAATTCAGTTTCAAAATTCCAAATTTAGTTTGGAATATTAATTTTTTTTGGAGTTAAATGTCTTCTTGTTATAATGATAATAATTTGCGTCATTTAGTACCTTTCTGGATAGCACATGTTTCTTACTCTTCACTGGCCATGTTTGACCGTTGGCCAAAGTGAAGCATTTAGGCAGGCAGAATTAAATAATATGAATTTATTTGTTAATGAAGGTAATTTTTAAGGCACTAGAAATAAATTATTGTTCCCTTTAGTAAGTCTATTATACTGAATTTTATGAACACTGGATTCTCTCATATGAACATATTTTTTATATTTGTTATTTAAAAGTTATTTTTTTTTAAATGCAGCAAATTCTTATATTGCCCACCATTTATTTGACATATTTTATTCCTTTTAAAATTTCATCCTTTAGGTGGGATGGGGGTGGGAGGGATACTGGGACCCGTGGTGGTGGGAAATGGGCACTGGTGGAGGGATGGATGTTTGATCATTGTACAATTGAAACCCAAGCACAAAAATTTGTAAATCTACAACTGTGCCTCATGGTGTTTCACTAACAAAAATTTTTAAAAAAATGTAAATGATGGAGAATGGGCACTGGTGGAGGGATGGGTACTGGATCATTGTATAAATGAAACCCAAGCACAAAAAATTGTAAGTCTACAACTGTACCTCATGGTGTTTCACTAATAAAAATTAAAAAAAAATAAAATTTTATCTTTAGTCATAGCAACTTTAACTCAGTTGTACAGAATACACCTTTTATTTTAATTTCTTGTCGTTTTTGTTTAGTTTTTTTGAGGCCACATTAGCAGCGCTTGGGGAGTACTTCAGGTTCTGTTGCTTCTGTGCTCTGTCAGGTTCAGGGGGCCAGGGAGCTATCTCATTTCCCCTGTCAGCTGTGTGCTGTGCAAGTGCTTTACCTACTATACTCTCTGTCTGACCCAAAATAGACATTTTCCAGTAATTATCAATTTAATATGGAGAATTGAGGTCAGTTGAGCCCAGTGGACCTGGTAATATCTGTTAATATTACTTGAAGAATGCAGATTATTTCAAAGGAATTGCTGAGAGGACTTTAGAGTCTGAAAACAAATTTCTTATATTTAAATTTATTTTGCTCGAGTGGGCCCAGTAACGTCTCCATTGGAGACTTTGTTGTTACTGTGTCTGGCATATCGAATACTCTCGGTAGCTTGCCGGGCTCTCCGAGAGGGGCGGAGGAATCGAACTCGGGTCGGCCATGTTGGCCGCTTGTAAGGCGAACGCCCTACCCGCTGTGCTATCGCTCCAGCCCCCCAGTAACGTCTCCATTGGAGACTTTGTTGTTACTGTGTCTGGCATATCGAATACTCTCGGTAGCTTGCCGGGCTCTCCGAGAGGGGCGGAGGAATCGAACTCGGGTCGGCCATGTTGGCCGCTTGTAAGGCGAACGCCCTACCTGCTGTGCTATCGCTCCAGCCCTAATTTTATTTTATTTTATTTTATTCTGGGGTCACATCCTGTGGTGCTCAGGGCTTACTCTTGGCTCTGCATTCAGGGATCACTCTTGGTGGTGCCTTTGATACTATATAGGTTACTGGGGATTAAACCTGGATTGGCTGCATGCAGAGCAATCTCTCCAGCCCCAGAGAAGTTCTAGTACTTGCCATCCTTCACCTTTTTCCTAACCTGAGAAGCCATCACCATACTATCTCTCCTTCCTTTTAAAGATCTGTAAGAATGTAATTTGCCGGGGGGTGGGGTGGGGGTGGGGGGGGCACATCTAGGTTTAGATCTCTCTCTCTCTCTCTCTTTCTCTCTATCTATCTCTATTTCCTCTGTATTTCATGTATTAACAGAATAAGATATGACATCCCCTCACCTGATTTTGTGACGTTTTCCCCTTTTCATGTCACGTTGAAACAAAATTTCTCTTGATCTGTCCCTCTGCTCTGCCTTATTTTAATTTAGAATTTACATCTTAAACCTTGTCGATATATGTTATTAAATTTTGGCACTTTACCCTGCTAATCTGTTTTAGATTAATTTGTCTCTTCAGCCTCAGAAGAACCCAGTTGGAGTAGGAGAGTGTCCCTGTGCTCCAATTTACACTTTTGTAAAAATATTTTTTGTTCTTAAGTTTTTTCCTTATTGCATTAAAAGCTTCTGGAGCTTAGGTGTAATTACATTTAAAAAAAAACAAGAAAAATATTTAGTCTGTATCAGTTCTTATTGAGGACAAAGTTTATATGTAGTACTTCTTCAATGATAAATGGAGTGCAATTTTTGCAATTGTATTTACTTTGCTTTATGAGTGGGGAGTTTTGTGTTCTATGTACTAAGTGCCTTTGAAAATAGTTTGGGTTTGGCCTTTTTGATCAGCTTTTGAAATTTTAGATTTTATAAAATTAAACTTGCTTCTCTAGAGTGAGGTAGCTTTACTACTAAAATTGCACCGGTTCTTTGTGGGAAGTGTTTGATTAAAAATACATTTTTCTTGTGTTTCCAGAATGTGTAATATTTGTAACTTCTTCCTAAGAATAGAATTATTATTATTTTTTATTATTCCAAGTAGAATACTTTTATATTTTTTATTTTTTTATGTAGGGGTACTGCTATTTATTCAGCCACTGTTTAGCTGATTGAATTGGGCATGAACTCCACCTTATTTTTTTTTTTTTATAATTTTATTTATTTTTTTTCTTCTTATATTTATTTATTGAATCACTGTGGGAAAAGTTACAAAGCTTTCAGGTTTAAGTCTCGGTCATACAATGATCAAACACCTTTCCCTTCACCAGTACTCATTTTTCACCACCAAGAATCCCAATATACCCCCCCCCCCCATCCCTCCCAATGCCTGTGAGGCAAATGATTTCTACTTAACACTTCTCTACATTGACCTATTCCCACCTGGAGTGGCCCAGCGCCAGTAACCTACTGCAGGAACAAGATTTGTTCTGCATTTGGGTTCTGCAAGATGGGTTCTGAGATTTGTTTCTGAGTCTCTGGGATCATGGCCGTTAAGCAGTTCGATCAGGAACCAGAGAGGTCATGCCTCCAATTATATAGCTGAGTCGGAGGTGGTTTGTGGGTGTGTCTCCCACATACCTAACTTTTGGCCATTTACTTTCTTGGTAAACTTTGCCCCAAGTTTTTGGGGTCTGGCCAAAGGCACAGCAGCAATTTTGGGGTATCTGAAGGTCTGACGGTGCCGTCAGGCTGTTGATGCACTCGCCTCACAGGTACACACTGACCTGCTGGCGGCACCATACCCCCTACAATAGAATTATTATTGATGATCCCAGTGTTTGAATGGCTTAATTTTGCTTAATAGGTCAACATCTCTGACTTAGTGCTGTTTCAGAATGCCTCGAAAAAGTCTAATAATCATCTTAGTATTTAAATTAAAAATTATTATGAATTATAGTCATATAAAAGGAATTTTATCAGTCTTTCTGATTAATGTAGTAATATGAAAACATAAAAAGGCTTTTTTAAAAAAGATAAAAATGCTGTGGTATTATTCCTCTGTTTTCTGCTATGGTTAGTGCCACTTTTTCTGCAGCTTTTGCTGGCAGATTATTATTCCACACTATACATGCATAGTCTGCAAAATTTTGATACCTTAATAACAAATGATTACTTTCCAGGGTTAACTTTATTGATTGTAGAGACCCAAACATAAGAAGCCAACAGAATAGTACCAGAATACTGAAGCTATCACAACTGCATTTCAAAAAGTCAATAGCTGTGTACTCTGACTTACAGTTGAATGAATGCGAATAATTTAGTTCAGGGCCTTTTCATTCAGCCATTATAACTGACAGTGTCTCTTTGAGCATAATCTTCCTGATATCTTTGCTGTAGCATGCCTTCTCTCTTTTTTCTCCAGAGGAGAAGTAAAATGATTGACAGCTGGGATCTTTGAAGACTGATCATAATTACTTTCTAGTCTCTTGAACCTTGAATGGATGAATAGATTTTCCAATAAGTAGGAGGTGGATATTTTAGGCCTGTGGGTAGCATAACAAAAGGGCAATAGCAGTTGTGAATGCAGAACTCCTACTCTGGCCTTAAATCTTTAGAAAACAGCACTGAAATCTTTTGTTTCCTCTTTTTTTGAGTCTTGCTATGTCCTATTTCTGCATCTTTTATTCCACATTATATCTTTTTACTGCAATATTTTGTAATATGCTTATTAATTATTATATTATTCATAGTCTAGGGCCAGGGTAATGTCAATTTATTCACAGGCTATGCTTAAAATCTAGCATAGTATCTGTCACCTATGAGGATCAGATACATATTGTACTTGATTTGCCATCTTTCAAAAGTTATTATACAAATGAGAGTCTTCCTGAACCTCCTTAGAGAATGACCTTTCATTAGTAAGCGGCACAGGACGTTTCATGATTCCAAGTACTAGTGACCAAACGAATTGGCTCCATATTTAATACAGATTGAGTGCCTACGGCCTGAAAAGGTAGACTTAGACTTTTTGATTTGGTTCATAGGATGTTTTTCAACACCAACAATCTATTCGCTCACACCAATAGGATGTTTTACAATTCAGCTGAATTCTAAAACTACCAAGAATTGGTTTCATTTCCCCAATGTTTAGGGTTCAGTCCAATAAGCCTGCCTTTCGCCTGTGTCTGTACTTCTGATTGGCCTTTTGTAAATTAGAGTTTTCATGATTCAAGTTTTCTTAGGTTTGATACTTTGTTAGAATTACTCAGATTTTAGGGAAACACTTATGGTTAATTTATAGGATATAGCTGAGGAACAATCAAATAGAAGAGGCATTTGTGCAAGTATGGGTGGATGAGTCAGGGTGCACTTTCTATGCTCTTAGCTGAAGCTATAGCACAGTGGGTAGGGTGTTTGCCTTGCATGTGTCGGACCTGGCTGACCTTGAGTTCGATTTCTCCGCCCCTCTCGCAGAGCCCGGCAAGCTACCAAGAGTATCTCGCCCTCACGGCAAAGCTTGGCAAGCTGCCCGAGATATATTTGATACGCCAAACACAGTAACAAGTGTCACAATGGAACGTTACTGGGCCCGCTCGAGCAAAATGATGAACAACAGAGAACAGTGACAGTGATTTAGCATGCTGTTATCTGAGTATATTGATGTATTTCCAATCTGAAAACTCTACAGATTTTTTTGTTTCAGAATTTGAAGAGAACTCAATCCCTAGCTTTAATCGCCCTTCTCAAGGTACTGTTTGGGATAAGTTTCAAAGTGCCAACCTTCAAATCATTTGGCCTCTTGGTGACCAGTCTCATCTTTAGGCTATTTAAGAACTCACCCCAAGTCCTTTCAGTATCCTAGGCATTGACATGATTGAAAGGGTCTCCTCATCAATAACAAAGTACCTTTGTCACTCAGGAAATTCCAAGAGTATTTTGAACTCTGTTGGAGAAAGATCTGACATATTTTTATTTTATCAGCTGCACATTGCCTTTTATTTCCTGTAAGTAGAGTCAACATTTAAACCACAGGTGACATACATAAGAATAATGATTTGTAGTTTTCTTTAAAAATCAGAATGACAGACCATCAAATGAAAAGCTAGTACGTAACAATCTTCATTATTACTAACACTCTTTACTGAGTTGTGGCTGCCACCTTTTACATAGTAATTTGTAACTTCCTGTTTCCTATAATCCTTACCCATCTTGTAATGGTTATTTATGGTGCTACATTCAGCATCCTAGTCCTCAAAGGCAATAGAACTTGCTAAAATTACTTTTTTTTTTTTTAAAAAAAGCAGATACAAGGTTTCAGTTTGGTTTAAGAATATGTCACCCAAAGGCAACTAAAATTAAATCTTTTGCTTAAGCTTGCAATCTCCTCCCATTAGAGTTGTATAAAATACGTTCAGAATATGATTGAAAATTAATTAGACACAGAATTCGCAGCATAGGAAATAAATATGTTGTTATTCATCCAATTAGGAATGTAAGTCCTCATGAGCTGGTTATAACTTTATATTAGTGAGCCATGTAAAATTGCCATTTTTTTTAGACTAAAATCTATTAAATATTGGTTTTAGTTCCTAAATATTTTTATGTGACCCAATTAGGTTGTGTCACCAGTTGAGGATATAGTTTAGATTTATCTTCTGGTTTGCCGTAATAAAAGAGGCAGATAGATGGATGCAGTTGTAAATACATGTTAGATTTGTAAATGAGGGACAATACAGTGCAAGGTATATTGATTTTCCCTAAAGTGCTTTTGGTTACGTTTCAGATCTGAATAGCAGTTTCTGCCTGCTTCCCTCCCCCCACCCCCAAACAGAAAAGATTACATGTATATAAACTTAACTGGAGCACCGTCCCTCTTCTGAGATTAAGTTGCGAGGTGTAAAAGGTTTTAGGTCTACGAAAGCACAATTATTGAATGAAAAATTCTTACCTTAGGCCAAATTTTGGATGCTGTCTTATCTTTTCAGTTCTGTTAAGTGTCATTCCCACAAGAAACTCTGACATTAGAACTGAAGTGTTGTTTTAACTATTTAGAAGTTTTCCATTTGGTAAGCAAGTGTAGCTTATACGTTTACCAAAGTTATTTCTGATCAAGAGTGATCATTTATAAATAGAATGGAAGTTAGTCTTAGAACTTTGCATTTAATTTTAAGGTCATTTTGGATTAGGAATTATAGTTCATGTGGGAAGCTTATTCAGATCTTAGGTCTGTATTGTTTCGTAACAGTCACCTCATAGTGTAAGAGAACCGGAAGGAAAAGAAGTGAAATTTTAATGAATCATTGAAACTTATGATTATTAATGGTGTGATAGTAGAGAAAATGAGCAGTAATATGATATTTGGAATGGCAGCAGCTGTCTTCCCACATTCATAAGAGATTATTGAGAATGGACTATGATCATGGTAAAGATGCCTTAATTTTTTAAGCTTGTTTTATAGTTCTCATGTTGGATTCCTGAAGTATTATATTGTTAGGCTAATGTGTTCCAAAAATGTGATATTGTGCGAATTTGAGCAAGAGTATGCCAACACTCAGTTACATTTTACTCTTATTTAGGATGACCTACTATCATAGTTTTTGCCTTGGTTAAGTAATTTCCTAGTACATGGGACTTTAGTGTTAAAACTGAAAAATTCTGAGGCAAACACAAACAATAGGTTACCTTAGTTTCCTTTTCACAATTGTCACAAGGCAGAAAATCCTGACTTGTTTAGAAAGATATTTGATAATTCTGTGAATTCTTTATCCTTGACGTTTAGAAAATTCCAGCATAAAATAATTTTTTTCTCTAGGGGAAAAATGATTTCCACTTTTGTGGGAACTTAGCCGGAATTTAAAGATAAATTGATTTTATGGTCATTTTTCAGTAAAATTAAATTTACCCTTTGCTCATTTAAATAACAACAACTAGCTAATTTGACATGCTATTACTAATGCAGATACGTGTGATAGGTTATTAATTAAAAACTTCTCAATGTGGGAATATTGAGAGGATAAAAATAAATAGTTAATCCTTTTAAAAATACTAAATAGGAAGTCCCTTTTTTTTTTGAACATAGTTTCTTGAATTACTGACATAGCTTCTTGAACTACTGCCTGATTTTTGTCTTATCAATAGTAAATAGCCAAGCAGTTGTTGGATAAACCTTTGTTCCTGTTTTATCAAACTATTATTTATTCTGATTCTTGAACATTGGGAAAGTAATAGAATTTTTAAAAGCAGTGGGGTTTTTTTTTTAACAAACCTACCTTAGGTTTATAATTTTTTATTTTGTACTTTTTTTCTTTATAAAAGGTAAAACAAAATAATGTGATCACGGTTATAATTACTGACTGGTAGCAGCAAGGAAAGTATGCTAAAATCATTATTCTGAACTCAAGTGTCAGCCTATTTTTCTCAACAAGGGGACACTTAAATTAATTGCTGTGTTGCTAACATGCATCTAGCTCATTCTGATCTTTAAGTTCAGCATCTTGGCATAGCTGTAGAAGTTTGAACACCTGCACCCAAAGCAGCTTGAAAAGAAGCCATAACTTGCCATGAAGGAAAATAAAAGAAGCTCAAGTTCAACGTTGTTATCAATGATACAGTGTTGTCACTAACTTGAGCTGACCTAAGAGTCTTGGCTTCTGCACTGCTCCTTATCAGCATCCAAAAGGGCATACAAAATTCTTTGTAAACTAATTTAAAAAGCGTCTTGTTTATTCAGAAACAACTGTGAATGCTATTTGTTCAGAGCGTAGATCCCATCAATTGCCTACCAGCCAACAACTTATTTTCCTTCTAAGAGAGAAGCCAAGTATCAAAAACACAAAGTACTAAAGATAAGCTTCTCAATTCTCAACTGTTCTGAGTTCTCAATAAACCCACTGATGTACAAATTGGGGTGGGACCCAACTGTTTCCACCTGCAGGCTTGTTTTAAATCCTTGGCTCTGACTGGGAGAGGTGCTGATACTACTGCGACCTTTAGTGCCCTTAAAAAACAAAACACAGACTTTCTTATGGGTCTAGTCAATCCGTCCCTCTTAAGAGGATTCTACCCTCTTTAAGCAATCTTGGAATACTGAGCAGCTGCAAGGAACAATGAAATCATGCAGTTTACTGCAACATGGTTGGAACTGAAAGATACCATGTTGTATGAAGTAAGCCAGGAGAAGACAACCATAGTGTGGTCTCGCTTATCTGTGGAATATAGAATATTGGATGAGGAAATGTAGTAAAAGGCGGATGCTTAGATCATCCTTGACCCCACTGTTTAGAGAGGATTAGGACAGACAAAGGAGGAAGAAGAGAGTAATAAGAACTGGGTGAATAGGCACCAGGGCTTCAGTTATAACAGTGATATAAGTGAGGGGTATAACCACATCCCCAAAACACAGATTCAGCAGAACGAAAACATGAGATCAAAGTGGCAACCCCTGAAACTTTGTAATATGCTCAT
Source organism: Sorex fumeus (assembly GCF_029834395.1). Classification (NCBI taxonomy): domain Eukaryota; kingdom Metazoa; phylum Chordata; class Mammalia; order Eulipotyphla; family Soricidae; genus Sorex; species Sorex fumeus. The sequence goes on along the minus strand of NW_026606075.1, from coordinate 18,856,832 downwards.
CAAGTTGACAGTTGGGTTGGAGTTGGGGTTGGGATGGGGAGGGAAATCTGGGAACACAGGTGGAGGGAAGTGACATTGGTGGAGGGATTGGTGTTTAATTATTGTATGTCTAAAACTCAACTATCTCAACTCAGCTATCAGTAACTTTGTAAATCATGGTTCTTTAATAAAAATTAAAAAAAATCAAGCAAGCTTAAAAGATGGCAAATAAAATAGAAAAAAATTTCCTGAGGGAGTGGGGTTAGTAATCTTGGGAAAAGAACATAAGACAAAAATCCATGAAAACTTGTGGCATGTCATTTTCATTTATGTGGCTGGCAAAGGCAAAGGGAATGTTGATTTGCTCTTCTTAAAGACATTCCAAGTCATTCTTAGTATCTTCTTTCTTCAATATTTTGCATTTAATATTTTATGAGATCATGATCTCAGTAAGTAAAAGAATAAAATTATTTTAAAATTGATTAAATTGATATAATTGTAGGAAATAAAGGCAGTTGATAGAAAAGAATTGAGCCTACTCTGGTACAAAATTACTGAGAGGATACCAAGTAGCCAAGGTTGAGCCATTATATAAATTAATTCTAAAATGTCTCACAGGTAGTATTCAGTGTTTCAAATTTGAGTTTATTAAATTTATAGAAACTTTGAAATCACGATCACGATCATCCTGTTTTTCGTCGATTTCCTCGAGCAGGCATCAGTAACGTCTCCTTCCTAGCCCTGAGATTTTAAAAGAGCCATTTCATTGCTCTTTCAGTATTAGAAGAATGAGACCCATCATTGTTACTGGTATTTTGGCATATTGAATACGACACGGGAAGTCTGCCAGTCTCTGCCATGCAGGCAGGATACTTTTGGTAGCCTGCCAGGTTCTCCAAAGGGAAAATAAGATAATAAGATGTCGCACGGCCGCATCTGTGGCTGCGCACTTCTGGGAGCTGGGTTTTATAGTCTCTGCATCTTGGCCATTGATGGGAACTCAACCCTCCCCCCTCCAAGGGGCCCTGGTGAGGACAGCCAGGTACGGGGGCTAAATATATATATATATATATATATATATATTTGTTTATATATATATATATATGTGTTTACCATTCTGGTGAATATAAATTGTTGGAATTTTACTACTTCCAAGCAAAAGTTTGACCTTTCTTTTTCTCCCCGCCTCCCCCCCCCCCCCCCCCCTTACTGCTGTTGAATTGAGGTCAGTGGATCCCAGTCTGTGGCTGCCCTTTATTACTAGTAATCACAGTTAAGTAGAATTGCCTATTGAGATGGGGGCAGATGTTGGTGAATCTCTCATGTTCTCACCATTTGTAAAACATTTAATTCAGGGGCCTCTGTATCATCTCAAAGAACTGCCAAATGTCTTTCTATGCACAGTAAAGTCCGTGTAATGTCTCTATCCACCCTATTAAAGAAACTTGCCTAGGCCATTCTGCTAATTTAATACTTCCTGAAATTTTTTTCCTTGATGGTTTTACAAAACTAATGGAAATCTGAATATAGAGCGTGCAGATATGCTGGAGCAGGAAAGGTGCTTCCTTGCAAACAGCTGACATGACACCAACCCCAGGACCCCATAAGTTTCCCTGAGTCCCCCCAATCATGGACTACTGACCTTAGCGGCAGAATGACGGCCTGTGCACAGCTCAGTGAGTGTCCCAAGAACACAACAGGAGGGGCCGAAGAATGAATGCTTACCAGTTTTTCTAATTTCAAAGGATTTGCTGGGCATCATGGTTAATCTATCATTAGCCCCAGCAAACCAAACCAGGGCCTGTGAACTAAGCCAGAGTTAAAACAAAGAATGAAACAGTGGTGAAACTTGACAGCCTGAAGTGCGGGGAGGTTTCCGTACCTGTTTATTTAATTCTTATTTGATCACCTGCTTCCTGGCTTCTATCGCCAAGACCCATTATTTACAGATTAACAGACACATCAAGTCCAATTTCTGGAACAGTGATATAGCTGCACCCGAGTGATAAAAAGAAGTATTTTTCCCGTATGTGCTGACAGCATGGGAATGGTATCCCACACTATCAGGATAATTTCCCTCTTATATCCACATTGGGCACCCCCACCTCCTTATACAAACAAACCATGTATTACTGAATGGGTTTGGTATTAGGGTATCATTTTCTTGGAGTTCGGTTAGGGCATCACTCATCCAATATGAAATTAACATTGTCTACAGGGCAGAGTCTGGCAAACTCCCCGTGGCGTACCCAATATGCCAAATACCAGTAACAATGATGGGTCTCATTCTCCTAAAGAGCCTTGAATATAATCTCAGGGCTAGGATGAAAGAGACGTTACTGGGGCCTGCTCGAGGCAATCGATGAATAACAGGATGATGAAATGAAAATGAAAATGAACTAGGGCTTGAGTGGAACACAAAGGCCTTCCCACATTCTTGACATGTGTAAGATTTCACACTGGTATGCATTTTCATGACAAGTAAGGCATGAAGGTTCAAGAGAGGCCTTTCCTTGTTCCTTATGCAAATAAGGCTTCTCTCCAGTGTGAATTCTCAGATGCACAGCAAAGCCTGAGTACAAATTGAAGGCCTTCCCTCATGCCTGACACTGATGCGGTATCTCTCCACTCTGAATTTTCATATGTTCAGTAAGTTTTGAGGACAGACTGAGGGTCCTCCCACCTGTCTGAAATGCATGAGGATTGTATCCAGAATGAATTTTCCTGTGCTGAGAAACCTGTACAGACTGAGAAAAGACCTACCCATTCCTTAAAATCAAAAGGTTTCTCTCCAGTATGCATTTTCATATGCCTAGTGAAGGCTGAGGAATGAATGAAGGCCTTCCCACATACCATACATATATAAGGTGTCTCTCCAGTATAAAATCTCATAAAACTAGTAAGACCTAAGGGAAGAGTGAAGGCCTTCTCACATGGCAGACATTGATGAACTTTCTCTCCACTATTTAATAAGGCCCCCAGATTGAGAGAAGACATTCCCACATTCCATACAAAAATAAGGTTTCTCTGGGGCTTGAGCAGTAGCACAGCGAGTGGGATGTTTGCCATGCATGCAGCCAACCTGGGTTTGATTCCCAGCATCCCATGTGGTCCCCTGAGGACCACGAGGGATAATTCCTGAGTGCAGAGCTAGGAGTAACCCCTGTGCATCGCCGGGTGTGACCCAAAACGCCAAAGAAAAAAAAAAACAAGGTTTCTCTCCAGTATGTATTTTCCTATAACTACAAAGACTTGAAGAAAGAGCAAACACCTTCCCACATTCCTGATATAGAAAAGATTTCTCTCCAGTATGGAATATCCTATCCTGGCAAAGGCTGGTGGTGTCAATGAAGCCCTTCCCACACTCCTGACATATATAAGGCTTCTCTCCAGAATAATTTTTCCTATGCACAGTAAGGCTGAGAATAGAGGATTCTCACATATACAAAGCATTTTTCCAGGATGATTTTCCCTCTGATTCAAAAGGTTTGAGCAACTAATAAAGGTTTCATCCCAGAACATCCTGACCCCACAGAAATGAATGCCCAGATTAGTTAGAAGGAAAGGATACAGGTCAATACCCTTGTGTCCCTAATAAAACCCTCAAAAATACAGAAAAGGAATGAAGAAAATATCCATTTTCCATATACCCAGGTTGGTGCCTATCAAAAGTTAAAATAAATTCACTTAATTTTGTGATGAGTAGAGGTAATCAGAAAATTGGAAAATACTTGAAACATGAATAATCAACAATGTTGAAACTAGTTGGAACTCTAAATTTATTTTTTTAACATTAATGAGATTGAAGTCCCTTATATCAGTGATTCTCAGTTGATATCCCCGAGTATATTCACTGACTAGGGTTACTGTAATAAAACAAATATAAGACATGTAATTGTACTCCTGTTTAGAAAAAAATAGACAAATCCTCCAAACCTCCCCAACTGAACTTTGTACAGATATCAAGTTACATGATTTATGATTGTGGTAATTCAGCAGTGCACTTGGGAAAGGATACTCTGATAAATATTACTGGGTCAATTAGATATCCATGTGGAAAAAGTATATCTTGACCTTTACCAGCAGGATATACCAAAAATTAATTCCAGATGGATGAAAGATCTAAATTTGAAAGGTATAAAGATGATGCTTAAGATTAATATAGGATAAAATTTACTGAGCAAAAATATTTTCACATAGGACATAAAGTACTAACCATAATATAAAAAAATCTGTAAAATATAATCTTATTATTAAGAACTTCTTTTATTCAAATATATTATTGTGAATGAAAAAGTAGCTTAATGTTTGGGAGAAGATGTAATCTGAGCATGTACTTATACATGGATTTATACCCAAATAAGTTACAATTCAAGTAAATGAAGAATAAATCAATAAAAACAAAGCAATAAAAATCTTGATAAGTGTGATTGGATAGGCCATAGACATTCTATTTCAGGTTTTATTGTGTCTAGTGCACAATTAATATATGTATACTCAATATCATTATTTATCAAGGAATTGTTAATTAAAACCACAATGCAATTTTATTACCAGTATGGCTAAAATGAGAAATATTTGCAAGGTTGTACAGTAATTAAAACTCTCATATACCAAGCTTAAACTTACACTTAAACTTACACCTTTCAAAGAAATTTTTGACATACAGTACTGAAATTGAACATGAGCATAGTCAGATCATATTTCTTATGTTCTAATAAGTATATATCCAACAAGAATGCATAGATATTTGCTAGAATGTTTATGGCAGTACTATATGTGATATTCAAAGCCTGTAATATAATCAAATACATATCTCTGGTAGAATAGATGAATGAATTATATACCCGGCCCCATATAATGAAATACTATACAAGCAGGAGAATGAATTCATTCCTTTGAAGTGACATGGACAAATTCTAGAAAACTATTGTTAAAAGAAGCCAGTCAGAAAAAAATAAACCTATGTAGCACTGTAGCAGTGTCTTCCCATTGTTCATTGATTTGCTCGAGTGGGCACACCAGTAACGTCTCCATTGTGAGACTTGTTGTTACTGTTTTTGGCATATCAAATTCATCATGGGGAGCTTGCCAGGCTCTGCCGTGTGGGCAGGATACTCTGGTAGCTTGCTGGACTTGCCAAGAGGGGTGGAGGAATTGAACCTGGATTGGCCATGTGCAAGGCAAACACCCTACCCGCTATGCTATCGCTCCAGCCCAAACTTATGTATATAATTATAATTACATGGTAGTACAAAAGCACTTAAAATTCTAATCATTGTTAGAAATAAAGAGAGTAGCTGTTTGTAGGATGTAAGAATGAAAGGGAGTGTGGAATGAGTTCTGAGGTTGTAATGTTCTGTTTTTTGATCGTTTGAAGTTGTTCAATTGTGAAGTTCCTTGAATTGTGTTTATACATATGTGTGTATAAATATATATATGATTTTCCCTTTATATAGTATTTTTATACAGTTTTTTTAAAACAAGTTTTTAGGTCTTAGGATGTATATGACTTTATAACCTGTGAATATAACTCAATATCACCCATCTCTATTACAGAGTTTTCTGTCTCAATTGATAGAGTGATTCACTGGGTCTAGTAACCTCTTTTTTAGGGGAGGAATGACTGTTTGCTGCCAACTCCAGGATTCTGAGGTTTTTCTTTCTCAGTTCCTGTCTTACTTTTCTTTTTTACATTTCATATGTCTTTTTGTCAAACAGGTACTAAGGCATATTTACCCTCATTAATTTTAGTTGCATTTCATTCTTGAGATTATTCTTAGATCATTTTCTTAGACTCTTGTGCTCAGTTTTGTATTTTTTGTTATAAAAAAAGAGGATATTGACTCTTGAGGAAAATTTAGTCTTCATATTATCGGAGATGATAATTTACAGTTGGAACTCGTGTAACTCATGGACCATTTACCGGCCTCTGCTTTTCTTTTTTTTTATCTGTATAATTATGAGTAAATATTGAACAATATTACTGAATTTGTGATTGACTTTTTTTTCTTCTTGGTGCTTTGTGTATCTGAGAGACAAGTACGAAAAAGATTATTGTCTGTTATAATTTCTTACAAAAATGCTTAATTTATCCTTCTATTACAGGTGACTAGAAATGGAGAAAAAAGTAAGCAGGATCCGTTTTGCTTCTGAACCCAACATCACTCATTTTCTGCAAGTCTCTTGGGAGAAAACACTAGGATCTGGTTTTCTCATTACACTCACTGATGGCCAGTCAGCTTGGACTGGGACAGGTAATATAAAAGCAGATTTAAAAAAAGTGTTTAATGGCATGCTGTTCTTGGATTTTAACTGATAGTTCAGTTGAGGTGCTTTAAAATAAATACTGACTAGTATTAACACATTTGCTTTTATTTACCAGTCTGTCTATACCCAAATTAAAAATCGTTAAAGATTTCTGCTTTTTAAAAAAGTATAGAGAAATAATCACGAAGCCCCACCAAATTCTAGTACCATCTACATTTATTTGTTTTTTTTGTTGTTTTTCTTTTTTTTTTTTGTAGGAGTACTGCTGTTTATTCAGCCACTGATTAGCTGATTGAATTGGGCATGAACTCCACCTTAATTTTTTAAAAAATTTTTATATTTATTTATTGAATCACTGTGGAAAAAGTTACTAAGCTTTCAGTTTTAAGTCTCAGTCATACAATGATCAAACACCTTTCCCTTCACCAGTACTCATTTTTCACCATCAAGAACCCCAGTATACCCCCACTCCCAATCCTCCAAATGCCTGTAAGGCAGATGATTTCTACTTAACTCTTCTCTACATTGATTACATTCATTATTTCGACAAAAGATGCACCATTATTGTTTAGAATTTCCCCCCAAACAATCTGAATTGCTGAAAAGGCATTGTGAAATATTTTGTTTTCTATAGCTGGTTATGAGAATCATATAATGTCAAACAGCCACAATTTTGGATTTCTGCAAAGAGCCAGATTGGTTTCTATTTTCTGTGTGTCTGGTGTTATAGCTGTGCCGGAGAACCACTCATGGGAGGTAACTCGTGACGTCGGTAGGGCATGAAGGACGTGCCGGTACCGCCCCCTTTCCCATGAGACTACAGTTGCCCCATCACTGTCGGCTCGTACCTGGCTTTCCTATAAGCTCTGAGGTGGTGGCCATCTTGCTGCAAGGGGGAAAAAGGCGGAAGGGAGCAACACCCTCTCCCTTCTGGGGAGGGATGGTGCCGTAGTTTAATGCATGATCCATTCACTTTTCTTCTGCAAGCTGCTGGGCTCTGGTCTAAGTCCTTTTGCCTCTGGAGCCATGGCCATGCCAGAGAGCCGCTTGTGGGGGGCAGCTCATGACCTCGGTAGGGCATGAAGGATGAGCCAGTACCGCCCCCCTTCCCATGAGACTGCAGTTGCCCCTTCACTGCCAGTTCATACCTGGCTTTCCAATAAGCTCTGAGGTGGTGGCTACCTTGCTGCCAGGAGGGAAAAAGGTGGAAGGGAGCAACACCCTTTCCCTCCTGGGGAGGCATGGTGCTGTAGTTTATTGCATGGTCCATTCACTTTTCTGCCGCAAGCTGCCGGGCTCTGGATTAAGTCCTTTTGCCTCTGGAGCCATGGCCGTGCCAGAGAGCTGCTTGTGGGGAGCAACTCGTGACCTCAGTAGGGCATGAAGGACGATCTGGCACCCCCCCTTCCCATGAGACTGCAGTTGCTCCGTCACCGCTGGTTCATATCTGGCTTTCCAATAAGCCTTTGGGTTCCGAGATTCGTTTCTGAGACTCTGGGATCATGGCCATTAAGCAGTTCCATCAGGAACCAGAGAGGCCATGCCTCCAACTATATAGCTGAGTTGGAGTTGGTTTGTTGGGTGTGTCTCCCACATACCTAACTTTTGGCCGTTTACTTTCTTGGTAAACTTTGCTCCAAGTTTTTGGGGTCTGGCCAAAAGCACAGCAGCAATTTTGGGGTATCTGAAAGTCTGATGTTGCCATCAGTCTGCTGATGCACTCACCTCACAGGTACAGATTAACCTGCTGGTGGCACCATACCCCCTCATTTATTTGTTTTTAAGTGAAGTAACTTGGTTTAAAGAGATTGATAGTAAATAATGCAGGGAGGAAGAGGAATGATTGAAGGGGGATATGAGGAAGGGAGGGGGGAAGGGAAGGAGGGAAGGAGGGAGAGGGAGAGAGAGATTTTTTCCAGAGGAGTGGGGATCCTTATTTTTGTTTATGTTTGTGTTTGTGTGCCACTTGGCAGTGTTCAGGAACTACTCCAGGTGGTGGTTGGGGAACCCATGTGGTGTCAGTGATCAAACCTGGGACCCCTCCATGTGAAACCTGTGTCTAACCCTTTGAGCCATCTCCTTAGCCCCAACAGTACTCACTTTAGTATTTGAACTTGGTTATAGTTCTTAAATCATTTCTTTATATAGAACAGGTACTTTGTGCATGTATCTTTTTTTAGGGTCCTAGGAGGTATGGAAGGTGGATTGACTAGGTCAAGAATTTGTGTTGTCTTCATGGCAAGTGGGGTTGGTAGTACTTTTAATTTTAAATATATTAAATTTATATTTCAATGAAGAATGTATGCATTTGTATTTTTTATTAAAATTTGAAATATTTTGTTAAAATTTGCTACTATAATTATTTCACCATCTTTTAAAGTGATAAAAGAGTGTGAAATTTAGTTCCTTTTTTGAATGTTTCAAATACTATTATATAGCACAGTCAGAATTTGTATGTGCAGGATTTTATTTTTTAAATTTGTTTTTAATGACTAAAAGCAAGGCATGTTAACATACAGATTATTGTAAAATAAAGAACTGTCAATGAAAATATTTGCAGTACTTTTGTGATATCATTATTATTACTGTTTTTCAGTTTTTATTTGGCATTACCAGTGATAAAACCCAGGGCCTCACAAATACGAAGCAGACTTTATACAACTCAACCACATTCTACCCAGTAATGATGTTTTTTTTTCAAGCTATATTTTTCTATGATACGTTGGTTTTTGGCTGATTGTTTCTGTGTAGGAGTGTAGGTTTGCAAGCTAGCTGTAGGTGTGTTGAAGGAGTGATATAACCCTGCTTTAGGGTGTAGCAGGTAAACAGAGCTATGGACCATAGGAGCATTTTAATGCCAATCATATGAGAGGGAAAAGCAGTTCTAACTGTATACCCCAAGGTAGGTCCTAGGTGAAATGGTTGCTGGTATGTAATTACAACTTAGATATTTCTAATTAACAAATTATTTTGTATAATAAGGAATTTTGGCCAAACAGATGACCTTGAGGTGCTTTAAGAGACGTAATTATTACAGAAAAAGGTTAAATTTTAATCTAGTAAGTAGCCCTCATTCACCAAGCAAAGAACAGTAATTATATGTTCAATTTTTTTTTTAATCATTAAAGATTGGAAATAAAAGAGTAATTAACTCTAAAATGTTCATTTAGCCAAGGATAGAAATAAAATTTGCATTTCTGAAGTATTTATTTTATGTCATACAAAATTTACTGGCAATGTTTGTAATTCTGTTTTTATGAAAATTGTTTAACCAGGATAAATTCATTGATATATTTATTTTCAAATATATCAAATAATGTTTTCTTTTTTTTGGTCACACCCAGAGACGCTCAGGGGTTACTCCTGGCTCTGTACTCAGGAATGACTCTTGGCAGTGGTTGGGGGACCATATGGGAGGCTGGGAATCGAACCCGGGTTGGCCACGTGCAAGGCAAACGCCCTACCTGCTGTGCTATCGCTCCAGCCCTTTAAATAATGTTTTAAATCTAATTTCTGTCATATGTTTTCATGTCAGGGACAAAATCTGAAATAAATAATATAACAAAGTTTTATGTTTAGTATTGTTACATAAATATAATTTGGTTTGCCACTTTACAGATATAACATGATTAAGAACATTGAGGCAATTAAATAATTGAAACATACAAATGAATTTCCTTCCTATACCTCATCCTGGATTTTTTCTTTTTGGTATAACTTTTTAATTGCTACAACCTTCAATTTGGGTAATTTTTTTTCTTTTCATTTGGGTGAAATTCAAAGGATATGGGGTTCCTTTTAATCTCCCACACACTAAACTCACATATTTCTTTTTCATTAGCAATCTTGTATCTAATGAACGTTCTGGGGTCTAATTATTATGCAGTCTATCATCTCTTCAACATTATAGAGGATTATCATAAGGTCAAGTCATGAAGTTAGTTCACAATCAATGATTATTATTTGACTTTAACAAAAATTTCGACCCGGATTCGATTCCTCCACCCCTCTCGGAGAGCCTGTGAAGCTACCGAGAGTATCTCGCCCACATGGCAAAGCCCGGCAAGCTATGTGTGACGTATTCAATATGCCAAAAACAGTAACAACAAGTCTCACAATTTGTTGTGAGATGTTACTGGTGCCCTCTCGAGCAAAATCAATGAACAATGGGAGGACAGTGCTGCAGTGCTACAGAAATTGCAATGTGTAGTAGCAAATTTATATCATCTATTTCTGGGGTACTTTAAAGTTCATTATATTTTATTACTTTTGTATTATCAGTAAAGTAATACACTTTATTTGTATTAAACTTATATTTGGTGGTTTTGTGGAAATTAGATTATAATACAGATTAATTTAAAAAATTTAATAATTGAAGTAAGAAAGTATGCCATGATGTGATACCATCAAGATTTCTAAAGGGAGAATTAGATTGTCTGTTTTTGTTTTTTTGTCACTTTGTTTTTGAGTCTCACTGACACTGCTCAGGCAGGGCTCATCCTAGCTATGTACTGAGGGATCTCACTCACTCTTGGGCACAGGGAATCATTTGGGGTGCTGGTGATTGAACCCCAGTTGGCTGCATGTAAGGCATGCAACCTACTCTTTGTATTAACATTCCAGCCCTTTGATTGTCTTTTGTGTTCTAGTGATAATTTGTGGTACACAAAATCTTTGTTCATGATGCACAAAGATCAAAAGAAACAGAACTGAGTATCTTTTTCTGTTAATGAAATAATCATAAATGCGTAAACCCATACCTACAGTCCATACACACACCACATGCCATAGAGACAGCAGAGGGCTTATTGGTGTGTGACTTCATTTCCATCCCTGTCATCACATAATTTCCCCCTTCATCAACATTAATTATCGCAGTTCTGTCAGCCCAAGGACTGCAAAGGCTACTTGAACACTGGTTGGGAGTCCTTTACAGTTCCAAAAAATAACAAAAAAACCCCCACTTCTACAAACACACAAAAATATAACCTGGAATCAGTCTAGAAAATGCACCTCAAGACCCACACCAGTTACTGAGGGCTATGAATGAATAAGTGAATGTTGTTTGAAGGGCTCACTCGGGATGGGAGTTGCTGAAAGTAGACTATAGGCCAAATATGATGGCCACTTACTACCTACATACATGTATTGCAAACCATAACACTCAAAAGGAGAGAGTAAAAGGAAATGTGCCTGCCACAGAGGTGGAGGATTTGGGGGAAGAAGGGAAGGAATACTGGGAACATTGGTGGTGGAGAATGGGCACCAGTAGAGGGATGGGTACTCAATCATTGTATGACTGAAATGTAATCACAAAAGTTTGTAAGTCTAACTGTATCTCATGTGATTCATTAAATAAAATAAATAATTAATTAATTTTAAAAAAAGAACAGTATTCTCAGGGCCAAAAAAAGCGACAAAACTAAAAATACTAAATCTGTGTTACATATTGGTAGGGTGTTGAATTTAAATTTGAATGTTTGCCTCAAGTTTAAAATATTTATAACTTTTGGGTCAGAGAGCTAGTAAAGGGGCTTAGGCCTTGCTTTGTATGACAACTGCATCCACTATGACCCTAGTTCAAATCCTTGGCCCCACATAATGGTCCCCTTCACATGGCCAGAAATATCTCCTGAGTGCCACAGGATGTGGCACTCCTTCACTCCTCCAGTAAAATAAAATAACCTTGAAAGCTAGTTCAGAACTGGTGAAATCTGTAGAATTTTGAGAAAGGAAAACCAGCAATGTTTATTTAAGATTATCCCCAGCACCTGGAGTACTTGATAGTCTGACCAAAAGGGGACCATATCCACATTATAAACCATAAAAGACAAAAAAAGTGTATTGAAGAAATGACATTAATTACACAGGTACTATACATAAAGACCTATCTGAATGAGACTGTATGTTAAAAATGTGTAATTAAAGCTTTTAATTAGGTCTTGTAAGTATCAGATATTATGAAAAACTAGACAATAATATAAAGAATTATAGCAGTTTCATTTCATATTTTTGTTTTGGTACCATTCTTGGCACTGCTCAGGGCTTATTCCTGGCTTTGTCCTTAGGGATCACTCCTGGCAGTGCTCTAGGGCCAAGTATAGTGATAGGGACCAAACCTGGATCATTTACATGTACGGCAAGAATTTTAGTCCCTGTAACTTTTTGATCCAGAATCGAAGACTTGATTATTAAAATAAAAACCTTTATGAATGATTAAATTATCTTTAAGATAGCACAGCGGCAGGGCACTTGCCTTGCACGCAGCCAACATGGCTGACCCTAGTTCGATTCCTCTGCCCCTCTCGGAGAGCCCGGCAAGCTACCGAGAGTATCTAGCCCGCAGGGCAGAGCCTGGCAAGCTCCCCGTGACGTATTCGATGTGCCAGACACAGTAACAACAAAGTCTCCAATGGAGACGTTACTGGGTCCGCTCGAGCAAATCGGTGAACAATGGGAGGACAGTGACAGGACAGTGATACCTACATGAAAGAGTTGGAAGCCAGAGTAGCAGGATAATACATACACAGAGGGGATGAGCAGTTCCCTACCCTTTCTACCATTGTCAAGTTTTTGTATTACTGGCCCATAGTGCAGTGAGCAGTGAATTCCACTTTTACTTTGATTTGACTATGCTTATGTTAGTGAGGAATACTGTTTTATTTGATAATTGAAACAAGGATGAAGAAATTAGAAATTCTGAATAAATGTCTTAATTATAAATGATGAATGATTTATAAGTCATCTTAGGGAAGAACTTATCTATGACCCATAGAAGGAAGCTTTTGTGGCAATTTGCACTGTGTTTATATTTTCTAAGGAAAAAGAAGACAGAGGGCCTACTGATCTTCAGATAAGATATGAAACTAAATTTAGTATATTTCTAAAAAATTGTTAATTCTTTTAATATCAAAGTTGACTTGAAAACCTATTTTATTTTTGGTTGAAATTTTTATGTCCCAAGTGATACATTAGTGGAAATAGGTAAACAAATACATTCTTATGTTTAGAATTTTTTTTTAAAATTTTAGGACATTTTCTTGTTTCCCATAGTTTCCGAATCACAGATTTCCCAAGAAGCTGAGGACATGGCAATGGAAAAAGAGAAATATGTTGATGAATTGAGGAAAGCATTGGTATCAGAAGCAGGACCGGCTGACACTTACAAGTTTAATTTTTCTAAAGAGCTTTGTCATTTCTCCTTTGAGAAAAACCTTAAAGATGTTTCAGTAAGTAAAACTTTCATGCTATAAGTTGTATAATGTAATGGTGTTTATTGAGGAATTATTTAGGTAACTGTCTTTCTAAAATACCTAAGAAATAAAAGGTTCAAAATTGGTTCAAAAAGGTTCAGTTTTAGTTAGAGGGATGCTACAAAGCTTCAATTATCTTTTTAATTAGTGAACTGTAAAAAAATTTTTCAAAATGCATTTTTTAATGCTGTACAAAATGCTGTTACTGTGTTACTGTGTATTATAGAGATAATTTACATGAATGAGCAATCCTATGAAGTGGCACAGTAAGTTTTAAACTATTGAGATATAGCCTGTTGTGTTGTTTGATGAAATAATGAACTTTCCAAGAAAGAAAAAATCATTTCATGATCATGATCACGACCATCCTGTTGTTCATCGATTACCTCGAGCAGGCCCCAGTAACTTCTCCTTTGTCCTAGCACTGAGATATTTTAAAAAGTGAAATATTCAAGGCTCTTTCAGGGTTAGAAGAATGAGACCCATCATTGTTACTGGTATTTGGCATATTTGGTACTCCACAGGGAGTTTACCAGACTCTGCCGTGTGGGCAGGTTACAGTCGGTACCTGCCAGTTTGTCCAAAGTAAGAATGAGATAATGAGATGTCACTCTTCCGGGAGCTGGGTTTTATAGTCTTTGGGTCTTGGCTGTTGATGGGATTACACGGCGCCAGGGGGCCAGTTGGTGGGTGTGACCCGTGCCTACTGGAATATGGAGGATCTGGGTGGAGGATGCTCAGCCTTGATCCGAGCAGGCTTGGAGATCTCAGCCCCGGGACCCGTGTGCCTTTGTTCCTCTGCCGGTACCTTCATGCGTGTGGAGAGTGGTCTTAGCATGGTGGTGGCTGGTTCTGGAGGTCTTCGGCTGCCAGAGCCCTGGTCGGGGCGGGGAGAGAAACTCAACCCACTCCCCTCTAAAGGGCCCCGGCGAGGACAGCCAGGTGCGGGGGCAGGAGACTTTTAAATTTTTTTGTAATGCGTTTTTTACCTTATCAGGAGAGATGATGCAATGGCGTATAGTTAAATATAGTGAAAAATATCATTAGTATATTAAGAAATTATATGTGTGCATATATTTATATGTATATCTATATACATATATATGTTTGTATTGTGAAGGTGGTTATTTGGTTGTCTATATTCAGATACTTTTGTAATTCATGTTTTGAATTTTGCCTCTGATTGTCAAGCTAACAGACTGTACCCAGCCTACTTAGATAAGTATGCAAAAGTTTATTTTCTGTAACAAGTAAAGGAGTCAAGGAAAATCATGTTTCAAAACTCTACCTCCTGAGTTCCTGCATAGGTATAATATTTACAGGACTTGAGGAGTTTGAGTACAAAGAGGTAAACTGCTGATTGTTAGGGTTCGACTATAATGTTCCTTTGAGTAACCATATGTTGTATAGTGTTTCTGTGACTGTTTCAGGTGACAAGCATGAGAGGACATAATTGTTTTTTTGGAAATTGGCAAAAAACGCCTCTATGCTAATGAGGTTGAGATTATTCACTGGTCAATCTGAAGACTAATACATCCCCTTGGACCAGGGTTTAAAGCTTCCTAGTGACTTCTGCTTGGTGCCCTGCAAAAGCTCCTGGGGGTGTGGGGGGAACTTTCCTTTCATGAAGAGAGTATTCTTTACATTTGCAAATTCATTAATGGCTTCTACAGAATTTTTGTTAATCAATTACGTTGAAGTCTACTTACTTATTAACTGCTTTTTCTCTTCAGGGCCCAGTACCCCTTTAGGTAATATATCTGACACTGTACATTTTACCTAAGTTTATTGGATATTTTGAGATTGAATTACTTGTTTTGTGCAAGTATTGATCAGTTATGAACTCCATGTTAGAAGAAATGAAGGGAATTTGTTGTACATTAAGTTTAGAGAATTACTGACTGTGCTGGAAGTAAAAGGAATTAAATATTTCAAATTATTTTAATTTTGAATTATTAAAGGATTTCACCAATCAGAGTGCCCTTTGAAACAGCAAATAAAATTGTTTTCAAATATCTATATCACGGTCACGGTATCACGGTCCTCCCATTGTTCATCGATTTGCTCGAGCGGGCCCAGTACTGTCTCCATCATGAGACTTGTTGTTACTGTGTTTGGCATATCGAGTACGTCACGGGTAGCTTGCCAGGCTCTGCCGTGCGGGTGAGATACTCTTGGTAGCTTGCCGGGCTCTCCGAGAGGGGTGGAGGAATCGAACTTGAGTTGGCCATGTTGGCTGTGTGCAAGGCAAATGCCCTACCGCTGTGCTATCACTCTATATCATATGAGAATAATATGGAAACTGACCACTAATTATTTCTATTTAGAATTACATTTCTTTTCTACCAATTCTGATATTTTGTTGTGTTAGTTTATATGTTTTAATATGCTGATATTTGTAAAACTACAATATAGAGTAGATTAAGTTAAAAGGTTTGAACATGATACTGAAATTTTTTATCTATTGCAAAGTGTTTATTTCTATAGCCCAGATCTTTTCTTTGAGTAACATTGTATAGTCAAGTGATATTATATACTAGGGAACTGATGATTCTTTCTTCTAATATTTTGAAACTCATCATTGTCACACTGGGAGCAATCCCATTTTCCACTCAACAAGCATTTGTATATAATGTATAGCATTTCAGGAAGCTAGTGTCTGTTTCTCATCTCTCTTATGGACACTGATACATTACAAATTTCAGGTTTGTTATATTTTGGAAACCTAAAAAAACTTTTAATATTATTTGACATGGTAAAAAGGATGGTTGCCATATTTGGTGTTGGAATATTACTTGCCTTACATGGCAGTTTTTACTGTTTTCACTGTTTCATGAAGAAAGAAACTGAAGTTCTCGGGATGTCTTATACTATCAAATTTTCATGTATAAGCGTTGAATTCGATGACAATAAACCTGAAGAAATAGCTTGTTATCATCTTGAAATAGCATTATTACAGCTAACAATTTGAACTACTACTTTTTCAATTGTTTTTTTCAAGAAAAGAAATAAAAGATTCCCGGTATTGCAGAAGTATGTTGTTTCCCTCAAGGATATATTGTTAGCACTGTACTTTGTTAAATTGTTTTTATTTATTTATTAGGTTTTTTTTCACTTCTCAAAACATACTTTCAGAACAGGTAGAAAAGGATGAGTTTTATTATAATATTTTGGAATATTTGAGAGCTATTTTTTATTTGATGTAAGTAAAATTTTTTATTTGAAGTGTTACTGTCAGCTTTATGGATATTGCTTAAAACTACTAGTTCATGTATCTACATTTCTATGGGGATCTTCCAACACTTTACGATGTGCTTCTGTAAATAATTTTATAGTGACAATGTCTTGTAAATTTATTTGGTAAAAATAAGCAGTCCATTGGAATCATGGAGGACCACTTTTTAGGCTTAGTGCTTTGGATGACCTAAAAACTGAAAAGGAGTTTATCTTTTTCTTGATGATATAGACATCTGGTTGTTGTTGAAAATCACCTCCTGCATTTAGAAGAAAAGAATGAATATAGGCTTAACTGAAAAAGTAATGAGTTCTGTTTTTCTTATTAACGTAAGGTGATTCTCTTGTGGCAAAGTATATGACATGAGTTCTAATTGCATATAAGATATATATAATTCTGAGAGTCAGGGCTTTTGTTTGTTGCCATAAATTCAAATTATCTTATATAGTTTTACCTACCACTGCACAATTTTACATTTTGAATACTCAGATCCTAATACGGTTTATTTGAAACTCATTACATTTGCATTTATAACAAATTTTATTTTCTCTTTTAAAGAGAGTAACTGGTAATTTTTAAATTAAAAACTGTGACTTAAAAATAATTATCTTGTATTTTGTCAGAGTGAAATCATTGTCATTTCCAAAGCAGTGAAGTACTTTACATTAAAGATGTTTATTTTTTTATGTTACCAGGAATGCTGTGTAGTTTTCTTTAGATTGCTTTCGAACTCATAAACCTCAAAATCCTATTTATGCTTTAATTATCTTTTCTTTATAGATAACAGTTCTTTTTCTTTTCGCTTAATTCTTACTGGAATAAATGTTGAATGACCAGAAAGAACATTAACTGTTGTTCTCTGTAGAGAGCAAACCTCTGGGCTGTTTTCTACTCTGTCGCCGGGCTCTTGAGTTCTGAGCAGATTGTTCTGATAGCATACTCTGGTGTCAGCATTTGGGAGTCATTATCTCTTTATTATAAGTCCCAGCACCCACTTGGGAGATTATTCTTGTACTTTATGTCACTATTTTACTACTCTGCTTTTCACAGTTCATACTTATTTTGCAGTGTGTACATTGTCATGTCAACAATACATCTTAATATTTTCTTCTACTTGTTTTGCTTTTATAACTTATTCTGTTTCTCAGGAAAAATATCATTTGAAGAACACTTAGGAAGATTTAGCTATATTTTATTTTTATTTATTTGTTAATTTTTCAGGAGGTTTACCAAGCAGTACTGAGAAAACCTAGGGTCCTATGCAAAGGGTGCAAAACTCCTTGGGCCTTGGAATTCTCTGGATTACCCAGTGCTGGGAGCCTCCAGAGCCACACTTGGTGATGTTCTGGGGACCAAGTGCTAATCGGAATCAAACCTGGCTTGGACACAGTAGGCATGTATTCTAACCTCTTGTACTGTCTTTTTGCTCCCTAAGTATATTTTGTAAGAAAGATGATGAATTTTTATCATTTTGCTAGCACTGTAGCACTGTCCTCCAATTGTTCATCAATTTGCTGGAGTGGGCACCAGTAATGTCTCCATTGTGAGACTTGTTACTGTTTTTGGCATATTGAATATTCCACGGGGCGCTAGCCAGACTCTGCCGTGCAGGCAGGATACTCTCGGTGGCTTGCTGGGCTCTCCGAGAGGGACAGAGGAATCGAACCCAGGTCGGCTGCTTGCAAGGCAAACGCCATATCCGCTATGCTATTGCTCCAGCCTGTCATCTTGCTAAATATGTGTGTGTGTGTGTGTGTGTGTGTGTGTGTGTGTGTGTATTAGTTCATGAGGGATTTGAGGCCACACCTAGCAGTGCTCATCTGTGCTTGGCTTTGCATTCAGGAATGTTCCCTGGCTGTGCTCAAGGACCATGTACAGTGCTGGGAATTGAACCAGGATCAGTTGGATGCCAGGCAAGCAAGCAACTTACCCTTGTGATATCTTTCTGCCTTATAAAATTTTTAAATGAATGTCTTAGATTCATTCTAGGTCCTGTTATATTGCACTTTTATATTTAAATAAATAGTGAAGACCATGAAATAAAATTAAGCACACACACACACACACACACACACACACACGTGCACTCAGGAATTACAGTTTTTTGTTACAATAGTCATGTTTTATTTGCATCTCCTTTCACTTTTTTCTGCTTCCACCAGCAGTCAGGTATTAGTTTGGGACATAGTTATAGTTTAGGCTAAAATTTAACAACTTAAATAATACAGAGAATTTTTGGAATAGAGTTTCAAATAAGCAGTCCTGGCTTAATATGATGGATGGCTTTGTGTTCTTGTTGGTCACCAAGATTTCTTTAATTATGTTGCATTACTATTGTTAACAGTTTTTATCCAATGATCCAAGATAACTGATTCTTCACCTTTCAAGCCATAGGATCAAGTTTATGAGAAAATTAAGAGCTTATGTTTTTTTTTAAATGCTTTATCTTAAAATTGCTGCATTACTTTTGCTCATATCTCATTGTTTAGGACTAAATTGCATAGTTTCAGCTAGCAATAGGAGAATCTGTGAAATGTGATTTTAAACTATGTTCCATGCCCAGACATTTCCTTAGTATGTATAAAATGGGAATATTGAGGGATAAGTAGTTAAAATTCATGAAAAATGGAAGCATTTCTTTTGCTTTTACAATACTATTTCTTTAGTATTTTAATTATAAATAGTTATTTCAATTATATTTTAGTATCAAAAATACTCTACTATATACTAAGGTACAGGCTAGTCTATTATATATTGCTTTTATTCTTTATTACTATTGTTTAAAACTTTTATTTATTTTCTTAGTTGAAATGCATTCTAAGTTCAGAAACCTTCCTACATTTTTTTCAGATATATAAGAATGATGTAAAACAAGTTAGCCAAAAGCAGCCAAAGCTGTTTTTAAATACAGCAGTCCAAAATCCTATATTATTGCCATGTGTCCTTGTGGTTTGGGGGACTTTGAATTCACATGGCTATTTCCAGATGAAATATCAGAATTGGAGCATTTATTATGATACTTTGCCAAGTACTTTGTCAAAAATAGTAATGACTTTCAGGTTTGTGGGTGTATGCATTGCAAATGTGTTTTGTGAATGCCTGAAAAAGAAATTGTACTATTTTTTATTTTAGTGATAATATATTTGTTTATATTTTCCATTTTTATATTAAACACTTTATAATTTCCTGACCATTTTGGAATGTGGAAACTATGAAGTAATATAAGTGAGGCAGAAATCCTGCTTAAAGTATAAATTTCCTAGTTAAACATAGATGAGATTTTATATTTACTTAAAAAAATTTCTAAATTTCAGTTGTTTGTTCTTTAACATTTCATTTTTTTTTCTTTTTTTTACTTATTGCTTTGCCTCGATGTAAAATGTTTCATTCACTTAGAAACTTTTCAATGTGAACATATTTTAATTTGCTTTTTCAGTTACTTCAGGATTATTCAGGACAAAACAGTTTCTCAGAAGAGCACAGTTAGAAAGTAATCTTTAAAACATGGCTGTTAAAGAAGCTCTGAATTTTAATAAAATTAATCACTTGATCACTTGACTTCCTATTAATCATCGATTTGCTTGAGCGGGCGCCAGTAACGTCTCCATTCATCCCTGTCGCGTGCTAGTGCAGCCCAATGGCATCTGTTCGTTCTAGGAACATGAAGAGCCTCGAACTGATCGTTCAGGGTCTTGATAAAGAAGTCTGACCATCTTGTAGGTGGGTGGCCACACGATCTTTTGATGTCCCATGGAATCCAGTCGGTAATGGCTCTAGTCCAGCAGTCATCTCCAAAATTCATTATGTGTCCAGCCCATCTGATTTTTGACACCTTGGCAAATAAATCAGCATCCGGGAATCTTGACCGTCGACGGAGTCGGAACTTTGGATTCTTTCTGACATTTGAGTCAAATGTGATACTCCAAGCATAGCTCTTTGGGAGACCCAAATAGCATTCTCCTCCTGTTTTTGTAGGGCCCACGTCTCTGAGGCGTATATTAATGCAGGAAGAACAGTGGAATCAAAGAGATTTGCCCAGAGCTGGAGGTTCTTTGTCCTCTTAGCTATTTCTTCGACACTCTTGAAGGTGTTCCAAGCTGCTCTTTTTCTCCTGCGCAACTCAGATGCCAGGTCATTTGTCATGTTGACTTCTCAACCTAGGTACACAGAACTGTTACATTCGGAGATGGTCGTTCCTTTGAGAGCGAATGGAACTTCAGGAACAAGACTGTTTCTCATAAACATTGTCTTCGTGAGATTCATCAGGAGTCTGACCTTTCCACACTCACGGTCGAAATCGGCCAGAATTTGTGCTGCTGGGCTGATGTTTGATATTATTAGAACCATGTCATCATGTCAGCAAAGTGGACGTGGTGTAGTTGCCTACCTTCTGTCTTCACTCCCATTCCTTCCCATTCCAGTTGTTGCATGATGTTCTCGAGGGTGGCATTGAAGAGTTTCGGTGAAATGGTGTCACCCTGTCGAACCCCTCTCTTGACATGGTTGATCACTTCTTTGTAGAATGGTGAGATCCTGGTAGTGAATCCGTAATAGAGCTCATGGAGGATCCTGATGTATTGAGTTTGAATGCCCTGATTGGCTAGGGCTTCGATGACCACTTCTGTCTCAACAGAATCAAAGGCCTTCTTTAAATCAATGAACGTTAGACAGAGCGGCATCTGGAACTCCTGAGAAACCTCAATGAGCTTGGTAATCGTGTGGATATGGTCGATGGTGCTGAATCCTTGAGGAACCTGGCTTGCTCGCATGGTTGTCCTTCATCTAGTGTTCTGCCAATCCTATTTAGGATGACTCGAGTGAACAACTTGTAGATGACAGACAATAGGCAGATCGGGCGATAGTTGCCAATGTTGTAGATGTCTCCCTTCTTGTACAGTGGTACAGTTTTCCTGCTGGTTTTCCAATGGGACGGAAACATGCATTCAGACAGGTAGCATGTGAAGAGCCAAGCCAGTGTTTTGATGAATGAGTACTGACAGCAGGTACTTTAGGTGTTCAGGTATGACCTTGTCTGGGCCAGGTATGATTCGTTTCTTTACCGGCGAAATGGCGTGTCGGATTTCGGAAGCGAGAACGTTGGGAATGATATATCCTTCCTGTGGAATTTGGTATGTGGGCAGGTGGGCATGGTTGTCGAAGAGATCTGAGTAGAAGTCATGGACAATCTTCACCATTGCCCTTCTGGAAGATGTGAGAGATCCATCAGGATGTCGGAGGGCAGTCATCTTGGTCTCTTAGTTGGTGATGGACAGGCAGGCGTTACAAATGCTTTTCCCAGCTTCTGCTGCATGTACCAGCACTGCAGTCCTCTTCTCTCTTTGAGGTCTTCCTTTATTGCACCTCTGCACTGCTTTGCGAGCTCAGATGTTCGCTTGCGGTTGCCTGAGGCATGCGCCAAACCATGTTGGCAAATAAGCTCAAAAGTTTTAGAAGACGGGCATTTTTTTGTGGCTGTCTCTCTCTGGCGTACCTTGCAGAATCATAGAGGTGCTGAACCAGTCGATTGTATTCCTCGTCAATGTTGTCAATGAAGGTATCTTCTCATGTTGTACCAGTAGTGCTAAAAATCTCCCAGTTGGTGGTCATTCTGGAAGTTCTCTTCTTAAACTTTGCAGCCCTTTCTCCACGCTCTGTGAAGCAGAATTTTCCACGAAGGAGACGGTGGTCCGATCCCATTTGGAATTTTGGAATGCCTGTTTTGTGTCTATACAGATTAGTAAAGTGAATTGTATGAATGTGTTATTTTAGTTTTGTATTTCAATTATCTGGACTGTCTGGGCTTTGTCTTCTTAATTTGTATGCATGTTATGATAATCTGCTATATTTGTTGCTTACTTTGCATATTTGCTTATTTTGAAACTTTCAAAATTTGAACTGGAAAGATAGAACAGCAGGATTGTTCACATACATGTTTTGATTTCAGGAGGCCTAAATTTAGTTCTGGCCCTTTTCCCTTGAAGAATTCTAGGAGCAGCTCTTGAATACTGAGCCTGTGATTACTCTGGAGCATCACTGGGTTTGGCCCACAAATAAAAGTATAAACAAAACAAAAAATTTATTCAACCTACCTTGTATCCATATTTATTATTATATTTTATAATTAATATGTGACTGTCATATATTATTTGTATATATCTATAATTCATTGCTTATAATTAGTATATTGCTACTTTGTATGTTTCTTCTGGATTTTCTGAATAGAATAAGAGTTTGTATCTGTACATCCTTGTGTTTATTTATATATGCACTCTTCTGCATTTTTTCTATATATGTTAAAATACTTTACTTCAATCCATGTCACAGTTTTGTCCTTTTCCTCTTATTTGTAACTTATTCTGACAATGAAAATCTGCCCCTATTATTCATAAGTTGTTTGCTCAGTTGTTGTTTTTTTGTGCTGACGGGGGGTTTGCGTGGGGTACATTTGGTATTCCTGTGCACCTGGGAAATATTACTGGCAGTGCTGGGAGAACCATGTGTGGTATTTGGTGCTAGGGATTGAACCCGGGTTCGCTACATGCCAGGCAAACCCTATTTCCTGTACTTTTTTGCTCAGGCCATGTTGTTTGCTCAGTCTTAGTACATGGGAAGTACTTTCAGAATTGTTAATTAATATCCCTGTGAAAACATATTTTCTATCTACAGTACGTTGTATATAATTTTGGAGGGGGTGTGAGGGGACATATCTCTATGGTATGTATTCAGAAGTGTGTCTTAAATTTTTCTTTCCATCCCTTTCAGAATCTTTATACCATTTTGGGTTTATCTCACATAGTTGATATCATTTTGGGTAGTATTTGAATAATTATCAGAAATCAAGACTGTATAATGTATATTCAGAGAAATGCTGCTTTTTCATTCTTACTACCCTCTTCCATTCCCTTATGTACTTTATTATCTTTCTAGTAAATTGCTCTAGGTAATCAAATACATAATTTTATACCTTATGTCTTCTATTTCTTTCGTATAATTAAATATATGTATTTTTTTATACTGTCAGTTTCTTATTTACAGTACACTGTAAATTTATTTTGGTTATAGCAACATATCCTGGAAATTTCTCTGTGTCAATTTATAATGATTTTTGATTTTCAAAAAGGGGAGGAGCGTGTTTTGGGGCCATACCTGTCAGTGTTCAGTGCTTACTCTTGACTCCCCCGCTCAGGAGTTATCGCTCCAGGTGGAGATAAAGGGAACATATGTGGTGCTTATGGCTTGGGTCACTGTAGAGCAAGCCTCTTACATCTGTGCTATCTGTCCAGCCCTTCCATTTACATTTTTACAGATGCCTCTTTTCTATTATGGACATATATCTAATTTTTTCTACTCTTCTATACATGAGCACTTAAGTTTTGCCTAATACTTCGCAATTCTGACTGTGTTAAAGTGAATTACTTGTACTTTTTTGTGTTTTTGGATATTTTTAGGGCAAATTGCTGGTTGCGTGAATATTAGAAATTATATTTCTTTGTTATTTATAGGATTGCTATCAGTAAATAAGCAGTTGTCTATTTACCACAGCCTCACTAAGAAAACATGCTACTATATTCAAATTTTGTTTTCTAATCTACCCCTGAGAGATTATCTTAGTGTTGTTTATTTTCGGGGGTGGTTCATTTTGGGAGCACACTTACCAATGCTTAGGGCTTACTCTTGGTTCTGTACTCCTAGCAGGCTCAGGGAACCATATCAGATGCCAGGGATCAAACAAGGATTGGCTTTATGAAATTGAGCAAGCACTGTATCTGCTGTACTATTACTCTGGCCTTCAGTGAATTTTACTTTTTATTTCTCTAAATGTGAGTGAATTTAAACAACTTTTTCAATTTTTAAGGATTATTTGTATATTTCGGGGGACATAGTTTCCTCTACTCTTTCTTTTGGTTTTTCAGTTTTGTCCTCACATTTTACTTAAATTTATATATTACAGAGATTAGTTCTTTGGGGATTATTTATTCATTTTTTTTTAATTTTAATTTAGGTCACATATTTACGATAGTCTTAAAAACTCTTAAACATTATGGTTCTGATATGCACACTTACCATACCTCACCAACGCAAAAATACCCAAGACCTCCCACCAGTGTCTTATGTTATTTCAAGTGCACCTCATTCTTCTCGCCCACATGAAGGCTCCCTCCACCACCACCATCACCTTTTGGTATTTTTAGTTTTCTGATCCACTGACAGTGGTTTAATATCATTTGATACTGTTTGTTCCCTTGTTTCCTTTGTACAAACAAGTGAGATCATCTGGTATTTGTTTTTCTTTCTCTGGTTTACTTCACTTTACATTATACACTCTTACTCCAATCATATTACTGCAAACTGCATGTTTTTTTCCCCTGATGGTTCATTGTATTCTGTTGTGTATATTGAGGGAATCTGGTGTCCTGGAATATTTGGTTCTTTGGTATATCTTCAGTGACTAGTTGTACGGCAACAGTATTGGGACTTTGGCATGGCAGCATCTGTGGAGGGTAATGCAACTGCCAGGACTTCTGCAGGGCAGGAACTTGACTTGCCCTCCCATACGCATCCCAAAGTTTTCAGCTGAGAGACAGTTGTACCCATAAAATTTTAGTGGCGTGGCTTGCATCTCATCAAGATTTACTTATTTATCTGTAGAGCTGGGCTGATGGATGAATTTACTTGGTTATGGCTGTGGGATATAGGTGTGGCTGCCAGGATTTCCGGAAGTACAGGGGGTAGGGGTAGTGGGGAAATCATAGCTTCTTTATCCATTCATCTGTCTTTGGTCACTTAGGTTATTTCCATATCCTAGTTATTTTACTTATGGCTACAGTGAAGATAGGTATATGTGTATATCTTTAAATTTTTAAATTTAAATATTTATTTTTAATCGTATAACTTTTCAAATAAATGTTTTTGTGTTGGGGAGTAGATGCCACGTGGTAGAATTTCTGTTCATATAGAAAGTCTGTTTTGACTTTTTGAGCAATCTCCATATTATTTTTCATAGAGACTAGACAGAATGGTATTACTTATTTTAAAGTGTTGCAGTGAAATTTATTCTGCAAGTGTCATTTTGGTGTGGGTTTCCCGGAATATTAATCTAGAAAAGTCTGTTCTCAGATACTCTGGAGAACTTGTAGTGAGAAAAATGAAGTTTGATTCTCTGCCACAGAAAATGAATCACATTTTGATCATATCAGTATGGCATTGTTATCCACTAAATTTCTTTCTCTGAAAAATAACTTACAAAAAATTCATCGTTTATTCGTGTAGGTATAAATTTCTTAGGCTTCCAGATGATTTCACTTAATATTTTTATTGGAATTGTTATCATTATTCTTGCTATTGTAGAGGTTTTTAATACTTCATAATTACAGGTACATTGAATTGAGTTGTTATTTTAGCTCTCTACATACTGGGACCTTATGTCTATCATTTTTCACTCCTTTACTGTATTTAATGATTAAAATGACACTATGTGCCTTGCTATATATAATTCTGATGATTTTAATAAATAGGTACTATTCTCATCTCATTTCTATGGATAATGGAACTAATGCCCACTTGCACATAGGTTATCTAAGACCAAATACCAAGTTAGTAGCAGAACTGGGAGATTTAACACAGGCAAAGTAAATTCAGCGCATATGGGACTAATTACTGAACTCTATATGTCTGTTAGTTTTGTAAGCAGTTATGTGTTTAAATCTTTATTGGGTTGATTTATTAAAGTTCTGTGCATTTACAATATTCCAGGAATAAAGTTGTGAGTGCCTTGACTAAGGGAGTGATTACAAAAGGAATGCATAATGGTAACACAAATCGCACATCACATGTGTCAGTATGTACAGAACTAATTTGGTCAAATTTATAAAGATCTTTTAAGTGTTTTCCAGGTAGACATTCTTGTTTCTTTAAAAATTTTATGTTTATTAAGAGGACATGAGGAAATGGAAAGATATCCCCTGCTCATGGGTCGGGAGACTTAACATTGTCAAAATGGCAATACTATACCGAAAGCATTGTATAAATTCAATGCAATCCCTATAAGGATACCCATGACATTCTTCAAAGAAATGGAGCAAACACTCCTGAAATTTATATGGAACAATAAGCCCCCACGAATAGCTAAAGCAATTCTTGGGCAAAAGAAAATGGGAGGAATCAACCTCCCGAACTTCAAACTGTACTACAAAGCAGTAATAATTAAAACAGCATGGTACTGGAACAAAGGCAGAACTGCAGACCAATGGAACAGGGTTGAATACACTGACATCTCCCCTCAATCATATGCTCATCTAATCTTTGATAAAGGTGCAAGTAATGTGAAGTGGAGTAAGGAAAGCCTCTTTAATAAATTGTGTTGGCATCACTGGATGGCTACATGCAAAAAAATAGGCTCAGAACTCTGCCTAACACCATGTACAAAAATAAGATCAAAATGGATTAAAGACCTCAACATCAGACCAGAAACCATAAGGTACATTGAAGATAAAGTTGGCAAAACCCTCCATGACATTGAAGCTAATGGTATCTTCAAAGATGCCACGCCACTGGCCGAGCAAGTGAAGACAGAGATAGATAAATGGGACTATCTTAAACTAAGAAGCTTCTGCACCTCCAAAGAAACAGTGACCAAAATACAAAGACAGTCTACAGAATGGGAAAGGATATTCACCGAATACACATCTGACAAGGGGTTGATATCCAAGATATACAAAATACTGGTTAAACTCCACAAGAAGAAAACATCCAACCCCATCCAAAAATGGGGCAATGAAATGAACAGAAACTTTCTCAAAGAAGAAATCCGAATGGCAAAAAAGCACATGAGAAAATGCTCTACATCATTAATCATCAGGGAGATGCAGATCAAAACCACAATGAGATACCATCTCACACCTCAGAGACTGGCCCACATTCAAAAGAACAAAAGCAACCGATGCTGGCGTGGATGTGGCGAGAAAGGGACACTCCTTCACTGTTGGTGGGAATGTCCACTGGTTCAGCCCTTCTGGAAAACAGTATGGACGATTCTCAAAAAATTAGAAATTGAGCTCCCATTTGACCCAGCAATACCACTCCTGGGAATATACTCCAGAGAGGCAAAAATGTATAGTCGAAGTGACATCTGCACTTGTTTGTTCATTGCAGCACTCTTTACAATAACCAGAAACTGGAAGAAACCTGAATGCCCAAGAACAGATGACTGGTTAAAGAAACTTTGATACATCTACACAATGGAGTACTATGTAGCTCTTAGAAAAGATGAAGTCATGAAATTTACATACAAGTGGTACAATATGGAAAGTATCATGCTAAGCGAAATGAGTCAGAAAGAGAGGGATAGACATAGAAAGATTGCATTCATCTGGGGGATATAAAGTAACAAAGTATGAGATTAATACCCAAGAATAGCTGAGATCAGCACCAGGAGGATTACTCCATAACTTAGAGGCCAGCCGGGTATCCTAGAGGAAAGGGCAGTTCAGATAGAGAAGGGAGCACCAAATAAAGGATGTTTGGAGGATCCGCCCAGGAGGGGAGATGCATGTCGAAAGTAGACTATGGACTGAACATGTTTGCCACTCAATGCCTCTTTTGCAGACCACAACACCCAAAAGGAGAGAGAGAACACAGGGGATTGCCCTGCCACAGAGACAGGGGGGATGGGGGGATGGGGGTGGGAGGGATATTATCCATGGTGGTGGAAAATGGGCACTGGTGGAGGGATGGGTATCTGATCATTGTATAATTGAAACCAAAGCACAAAAAATTGTAAATCTATAACTGTAAAAAAAAATAAAATAAAATAAAGGAAAAAAATTTATGTTTATTATTTATTTCATTGAGGGTGTGGCTTGCGTGTAATATTCAGGGGGCTCTGGAGCCACTCCTGGAAATACTTGTCCATTCAGGCAATATGTGATTTACTGTTTGGGCTCCACGATTCAGTACTTGGGCAGACCAGTTGATTCTCTGGATCTGCAGAACCACACCAAGAGATGCCTGGGAGGCCATGAGGACCAGGGAATGAATGTGTTCATGTGCCCTAAGTCTTGTACTATTTCGGTATTCCTAAAACGTTTTTGTTTCTTAAAATATTATCGAGCGGGCCCAGTAACGTCTCCATTGGAGACTTGTTGTTACTGTGTCTGGCATATCGAATACTCTCGGTAGCTTGCCGGGCTCTCCGAGAGGGGCGGAGGAATCGAATATTATCATTAATTTTGATTAGTTGTACTAAAGGAATCTCCGAGACATCAATTTCAGAGTTGTTATTTAAGAGCCGGCTTTGACTATAGTTTTGTTTCTAAGGGACATGTGTTATGTGTTATTAAAATTTCCTTCAGAAATAATTACTTAAAAGTGCTTATCTTAGTTGCTTGTACTATAAAATTGGAATATAGCTCTTTAAAAAACTACTAGTGTTTCAGCCTAGGTAATAGGTACCTGAAATTATTCAGAGATTTGTGTCTCTGCAGAGAATATTAGAGAGGTGGTAGAGTTGTTCCAGAGGTGTATCTGTAGGGGTAGGGAGTCTGCCACCATGTCACTGGCTCTGTTCCACCAAATCCAACTAAATCTACCAGAAGATGCATGCCAAGCATATACATCTTATGAAATCTCCAGTCCCTGCAGTTCAAAACCACAGAGTACCCATGGGAGGCAAGCAAGCCAAATACCCGCCAAAGCAAGACTCAGACAACAGCACCCTCTCTCCACCACTACAGCCTCTCCTTCAGCCCCCATATTTGGAAACCCCAGCACCCTCACCCACCTTTCACATCTGCTCTGATGTCCATTCACCAACCCAGGCCAAAGATCCGGAAGTGTCTGAACTTTGTGACATCTCTGGAAGCAACAAAAACCTTAGTAAATTCTTTTTTAATGAATTTTTTTTTATTTTATTGAATCATCATGAGATAGAGCATTACAAAGCTGTTCATAATTGGGTTTCAGTCTTACAATGTTCCAACACCCATTCCTCTATCAGTGTAATTTCCCACCACCAGTGCCTCCAGTTTCCCTTCCACCTCTGCAAATCACCCCCCCATCTCTCTCTCCCTCTGTTTCTCTCTCTCTCTCTCTCTCTCTCATTTTAGGCAATACAGTTTGCAGTGCAGATACAGAAAGGTTATCATGCATATCCTTTTACCTACTTTAAACACTCAGTTCTTGTCCAGAGTGATCATTTCTGATTAATGTCATAATGGACCCTCCTCTATCTTAACTATTCTCCATCTCCCATACCCTTGTGGTAATTTCCAACCTTTGATATGGACTCCTGGCTTATTTTCCCTGGCCTTGGTATTAGTTTCATATTTTTTTTAAATATTCCACAAATGAATGCAGTTATTCTCATTCTGTCCCTCTTCTTCTAACTCATTTCATTCAGCATGATACTTTACAAGTCCATCCATTTATAGGGAAATTTCATGACCTTATTTTCCTAATAACTGTGTAGTATTTCACTGTGTACTGTAGTTTCTTTATCCATATGTCTGGTCCGGGGCACTCAGGTTGTTTCAAGATTCTGGCTATTGTGAATAGTGCTGCAGTGAACATAGATGAGCAGATGTTGTTTCTGCTGTGTGTTTTTGGATTCCCAGGGTACATTCCCAGAAGTAGTATTGCTGGGTTAAATACAAACTCAATTTCTAGTTTTTTTTTTTTTAATGTTCATATTGTTAGAACTAAATGGCTGGACAAGTTGACATTCCCACCAGCAATGAATGAAGGTCCCTTTCTCTTAGTATTCGCACTAGCACTAGTTGTTACTGTTCATTTAGAGGTGTGTCAGTCTCTGTGGCATGAAATGATGTCTCACTATTGTTTTGATCTACATCTCTCTAATGATTAGTGATGTAAAGCATTTTTTTAATGCGCCTTTTGGTCATTCAAGTTTCCTCTTTGAGGAAGTTTTTGTTCATGTCTTCTCCACATTTTTTGACGGGGTTGGATTTTTTTTCTTGTACCACTTAATCTTTGGGCTGGAGCGATAGCACAGCGGGTAGGGCGTTTGCCTTGCATGCAGCCAACATGGCCGACCCGAGTTCGATTCCTCCGCCCCTCTCGGAGAGCCTGGCAAGCTACCGAGAGTATTCGATATGCCAGACACAGTAACAACAAAGTCTCCAATGGAGACGTTACTGGGCCCGCTCAAGCAAATCGATGATCAACGGGAGGGCCTTTACTTTTAACATTCTCCCAGTGTGTTGTATACCTTTGATATTAAACCCCTATCAGATGGGTATTGGGCAAATAATTTTCCCATTCCATGAACTGTCTTTGTATCTTGGTCACTGTTTCTTTTGAGCTGCAGAAACTTCCTAATTTGATGTAGTACCATTTGCTAATCTTTGCTTCCACTTGCTTGGTCATCGGTGTTTCTTCTGTGAGGATGCTTTTAGCTTCAGTGCCTTAGAGGGTTTTGTCTCCATTTTTTTTTTCCATGTGCCTTATGACTTCAGATCTGCTGTTTAGTTCATTTTGATCTGACTTTTGTGAATGGTGTTAGGTAGAGGTCAGAGTTCATTTTTTTTACATGTAACTGTCCATTTTTCCCAGCATTATTTGTTAAAGAGACTTTTCTTGCCTCACTTCATATTTCTTCCTCTCTTATCAAAGGTTAGGTGATCGAATATTTAAGGGTCTGTGCCAGGATATTCAATTCTATTCTATTGGTCTACAGGTCTGTCTTTATTCCAATATCATGCTGTTTTAATTATTACTGCTTTGTAGTGCATTTTGAAGTTGGGGAATGTAATGCCTCCCATCTTCTTTTCCTTCGGCAGCACATATACTAAAATTGGAACAATACAGAGAAGATTAGCATGGCCCCTGTGCAAGGATGACATGCAAATTCGTGAAGCGTTCCATATTTTTAAGCACAAAAATTTGTACAACTCTACCTCATGGTGTTTCACTAATAAAATTTTTTTTTAAAAAGTATTGCTTTATCTGTTAGTTGGGGTTTATTGTTCATATGAATTTCAGGAGTGTTTTATCTATTTCCTTGAAAAATATCATAGTATCCTTATAGGGACTGCATTAAATTTGTATAATGCTTGGGGAAATTGCCATTATGTTATTTATGTTAATTCTCTCAATACATGAGTGTTGATTCAATGTTAATTCTCTCAATACATGAGTGGGGGATGTGTTTCCATTTCCTCATGTCCTCTTTTATTTCTTAATGTAGTGTTTTGTAATTTTCTTCGGACAGGTCCTTTACTTCCTTAAATAAGGGTTAAATATCACCCTGAAAGCAGAGACATCACAAAAAAAAAATTACAGACCTGTATCCCTGATGAACACAGACAAAAAGATCCTCAATAGAATAGTAGCCAATAGAATCTAGTGACTCACGAAAAAGATCATACACCATGACCAAGTTGAATTCATCCTGTGGATGCAAGGGTGGTTTACATTCACAATTCAACATAATACGACATATCAATATTTTATTGATAATATTGATAATAATAAACACTGATACTATTTATATGATTGTATGAAAGCCATATGATTATATCAATAGATGCAGAACAAAATTTTTTACAAGATCCAGCACCCATCCATTACAAAAACTCTTAACAAATGGGAGTTGAAGGATCTTTCCTCAGTATAGTCAGAGCCATCTACCACAACCCATAAGCAAGGATTTTATTCTCAGTGAGGAAAAAACTAAAAGCCTTGCCTCTAAGATCAGGGACAAGACAAGGTTGTAGACTACCGCTACTTCCATTAAATATAGTACTGGAAGTACTCGCCATAGCAATTAGGGAAGAAAAAGATATTAAGCACATCACGATAGATAAAAAAAGAAGTCAAGTTGTCACTGTTTGCAGATGACAAAGAACTATATTTAGAGAGGCCTAAAGTTTCTACCAAAAAGCTCCTAGAAACAATAGATTAGTAGAGTGGCAGGTTACAACATCAGTACCCAAAAGTCCATGGATTTCCAATATGAAAACAATGAAAGAGAAGAAAGTGTTATTAAAAAAAAATCCCATACACAATTGTGCCTCTAAATAAATTCTTATACAAGAACTTACCAACACTGTGATAAAATGTAACAGTGTTCATATAAATTTATTTTCTAAAACTTTCAATTTTAATATTGCAACTTTGTTATCAATTTTAATCACAAAATTGTATCAATAGTCACCATTTTTTCCTACATTAAAAATTCCCTGTCCTCCCATTGTTCATTGACTTGATCAAGAGGGCCCAGTAATGTCTCCATTGTGACAATTGTTACTGTGTTTGGCATATTGAATACCTTAGGAGTAGCTTGCTAGGCTTTGCCCTGCGAACGAGATACTCAGTAGCTTGCCGGGCTCTCAGAGAGGGGCGGAGGAATCAAACTTGGGTCGGCCATGTTAGCCGCTTACAAGGCAAACTCCCTGCCCGCTGTGCTATCGCTCCTTTTTAAAATGTTTTTAAAAACTAAAAAAAAAATTTAGCAGATTATCAGTTACATTTATTTATAGTTAGGTTTTAGACATGAAATGAAACAACTCTTTGACTTAGGAATTAGTATGAGAATTGACTAGTTTACCTATAGAATTAAGAGCTTTACTTCTCTTGTTTTCTCCTTTTAAGAATTTTATCCCTCACTTCTGCTGTTCTTTTCTTCTGTACTCTGTCCATTTATTCTTTAAGAGATTAATGATTATACCACAAACCTATGGCAAGCATCATCCTCAGTGGGGAAAAACTTAGAGCCTTCCCTCTAAGATCAGAGACAAGATAAGTATGCCCACTCTCTCCACTGCTGTTCAATATAGTATTGGAAGTACTTGGAATAGCAGTTAGGCAAGAAAAAGATATTAAGGGCATTCATGTAGGAAAGGAAGAAATCAAACTCTCACTATTTGTAGATAACTTAGAGAACCCTAAAACCTCTACCAAGAAACGCCTAGAAACAATAGACTTGTATAGTAAAGTTGCAGCTATATGATCAGTACCCAAAAGTCCATGGCTTTCCTATATGCAAATAATGGGAGAGAAGAAAGTGACATGAAAAAAACACTCATGTTCACAATTGTGCCCCAGAAAATCAAGTACGTAGGAATCAGCTTAATTGAGGAAGTAAAAGACCTGTACAAAGAAAACTACAAAACGCTACTTCAGGAAATAAAAGAGGACACGAGGAAATGGAAAGATATCCCCTGTTCATGGATTGGGAGAATTAACATTGTCAAAATGGCAACACTTCCCCAAACATTGTACAAATTTAATGCGATCCCTGTAACGATACCCATGATATTCTTCAAAGAAATGGAGCAAACACTCCTGAAATTTCATATGGAACAATAAGCCTCCCCGAATAGCTAAAGCAATTCTTGGGAAAAAGAAAACGGGAGGAATCAACCTCCCCAAACTCAAACTCTACTACAAAGCAGTAGTAATTAAAACAGCATGGTAGTGGATCAAAGTAGAGCCACAGATCAATGGAACAGGGTTGAATATACTGACATCTCCCCACAAACATATGATCATCTAATCTTTGATAAGGGAGCAAGAAATGTGAAGTGGAGCAAGGAAAGCCTCTTTAACAAATTGTGCTGGCAAAACTGGACGGCTACATGTAAAAAAGTGGGCTCAGATCTCTGCCTAACGCCATGTACAAAGTTCAAAGTGCATTAAAGACTTCAGCATCAGACCGGAATCCATAAGTTACATTAAGGAAAAAGTTGGCAAAACTCTCCATGACATTGAAGCTAATGGTATATTCAAAGACGTCACGCCACTGGCCAAGCAAGTGAGAACAGAGATAGACAAATGGGACTATCTTAAACTAAGAAGCCTCTGCACCTCAAAAGAAACAGTGACCAAAATCTTAAATTAAGAAGCTTCTGCACCTTAAAAGCTACGATAACCAGAATACAAAGACAGTCTATAGAATGGGAAAGGATATTCGCACAATACCCATCTGATAAGGGGTTGATATCAAGGATATACAAAGCACTGTTTGAACTCCACAAGAAGACACATCCAACCCCATCAAAATATGGCCACAAAATGAACAGAAATTTTCTCAAAGAAGAAATCAAATGGCAAAAAGGCACATGAGACTCTGCTCTACATCACTAATCATCAGGGAGATGCAGATCAAAACAACAATGAGATATCATCTCACACCACAGAGATTGGCCCACATCCAAAAGAACAAAAACAACCGGTGTTGGCATGGATGTGGCGAGAAAGGGACTCTCCTTCACTACTGGTGGGAATGCCGACTGGTTCAGCCTTTTTGGAAAACAGTATGGATGATTCTCAAAAAATTAGAAATTGAGCTCCCATTTGACCACTCCTGGGAATATATCCCAGAGAGGCAAAAAAGTACAGTCAAAATGACATCTGCACTTCTATGTTCATTACTGCACTATTCACAGTAGCCAAAATCTGGAAAAAACCCAAGTGCCTGAGAACAGATGACTGGTTAAAGAAACTTTGGTACAGCTGCACAATGGAGTACGATGCAGCTGTTAGAAAGATGAAGTCTCCGGTCCGTCCTTCACGCCCTACCGAGGCCACCAGTTGCCCCCACGAGCGGCTCTCCAGCACGGCCACAGCCCCAGAAGCACAATGACCTAATGCAGAACCCAGCAGCTTGGAGCAGAAAAGTGAAAGGACTATGCGTTAATCCAGGCAATCATTTCTGCCCAGAGGGGAAAGGGTGTTGCTCCCTTCCGCCCTCCTCCCTCTGGAAAGAAAGATGGCGGCCACATGGGAGCCTTGTGGACAGCAGGTATGAGCCGGGGGTGTGGGGGCGACTAAAACCTCATGGGAAGGGGGGCGTTCCAGTCCGTCCTTCACGCCCTACAGAGGTCACCAGTCACCCCTCACGAGCGGCTCTCCAGCACGGCCACGGCCCCAGAAGCACAAGGACTTAATGCAGAACCCAGCAGCTTGGAGCAGAAAAGTGAACGGACTATGCGTTGATCCAGCCTATCAAGTCTGCCGGAGGGGAAAGGGTGTTGCCCCATTCGCCCTCTCCTCTCTGGAAAGAAAGATGGCGGCCATATGGGAGCCTTGTGGACAGCAGGTATGAGCCGGGAGTGTGGGGGCGACTAAAACCTCATGGGAAGGGGGGCGTTCCGGTCCGTCCTTCACGCCCTACCGAGGCCACCAGTTGCCCCCACGAGCGGCTCTCCAGCACGGCCACAGCCCCAGAAGCACAATGACCTAATGCTGAACCCAGCAGCTTGGAGCAGAAAAGTGAAAGGACTATGCGTTAATCCAGGCAATCATTTCTGCCCAGAGGGGAAAGGGTGTTGCTCCCTTCCGCCCTCCTCCCTCTGGAAAGAAAGATGGCGGCCACATGGGAGCCTTGTGGACAGCAGGTATGAGCCGGGGGTGTGGGGGCGACTAAAACCTCATGGGAAGGGGGGCGTTCTGGTCCGTCCTTCACGCCCTACCGAGGTCACCAGTCACCCCTCACGAGCGGCTCTCCAGCACGGCCACGGCCCCAGAAGCACAAGGACTTAATGCAGAACCCAGCAGCTTGGAGCAGAAAAGTGAACGGACTATGCATTGATCCAGGCCATCAAGTCTGCCGGAGGGGAAAGGGTGTTGCCCCATTCGCCCTCTCCTCTCTGGAAAGAAAGATGGCGGCCACATGGGAGCCTTGTGGACAGCAGGTATGAGCCGGGAGTGTGGGGGCGACTAAAACCTCATGGGAAGGGGGGCGTTTCGCTCCGCCCTTCACGCCCTACCGAGGCCACCAGTTGCCCCCCGCGAGCGGCTCTCCAGCACGGCCAGGACTCCAGAACACAGAAACCAATTTCTTAACTATCTGACTTTCAGTAGAAATACTTCCAGGGTCAATAGGTAAAAGAGCAGAAATCCAAAACCAACATTTAATTCTTGAACCCAGCCGTAGAAAACAAATCACTTCACAATGCTTTTTCAGCATGTCTGATTTGGCGGGGGGGGGGGGGGGGGGGGGGTAAACTCTAAATAATAGTGGTGAATCTTTTATTGAAACAATGAATCTAATCAAAGCAGATAGAGTGTTAACTAGAATTCATCTGCCTCACAGGGACGGGGAGGGGTGGGGGGTGGGGTTTTATTGGGGTTCTTCATGGTAAAAAATAAGTATTGGTAAAGGGAAATGTGTTTGATATTTGCATGACTGAGACATAAACCTGAAAGCTTTGTAACCTTTCCCACAGTGATTCAATAAATAAAAAAAAAATAAAAAAAAAAAGAAAGATGAAGTCATGATTTACATATAAGTGTTTCTACATGGAAAGTATCTTTTTTAGTGAAATGAGTCAGAAAGAGAGGGACAGACATAGAAAGACTGCACTCACCTGGGGAATATAAAGTAGCAGAATGGGAGTCAACACCCAAGATTAGTTGAGATAAATACCAGGAGGTCTGTTCCATGGCTTGGAAGCTGGTTGCACATGCTGGGTTAAAAGGCAGCTCAGATAGAGAAGGGAATACCAAGTAATGGATGTTTGGAGGATTCGTTAGGATGTGAGACGTATGCTGAAGTAGACTATAGACCTTACACTATGGACACTCAATACCTCTATTGCAAGTTTCAACACCCTAAAGGAAAGAGTGAGCAAAAGGGAATGCCCTGCCACAGAGGGGGCGTGGGGTGGGGGGAATGGGGTGGGGGGTGGGAGGGCTGCTGTGATAATTGTTGGTGGAGAATGGGCACTGGTGGAGGGATCAGTACTCGATCATTATGTAGATGAACCCAACCACGAAAGTTTGCAAATCTATAACTGTACCTCATGGTGTTTCACTAATAAAAATTAAAAAACAAGAATAAAATTTAAGAATTTTTCTTAAATTTTACTGATTTTCGTGGTAGAAATTAGGGTCTGTCAATCTAAAAGTCATAAAAATGAAAATCTTAGACAGTGTTGTTTGGTTCCTTTTCTGTACCTTTGGGTCTTTTTAAAAATATCATTTTGTTCATTCATCGTTTATGATCATTTTTATGTGAATGACCATAGCTCGAAGCAGGAATTTGTACATAGCTTTTGCGCTCTCTATTTCATGGCTTTTTGCATATTTCAACAAAAATATTTTATCTTACTGAGTTTTCTGCTGGTTCATAAAATGGTACTTTAACCAATTTTTTTATAACTGTCTTTCTGATATCCGAGTTTATGCCTGATCTAATTAAAGTCATGCCTATATTTGAAAAATGGAAAGTTTCCAGGGAAAGTAAGCAGCTGGTATTGACACTCAAATGGGTTTTATGAAATGAAAGTAAGCAAAGGGCCAGTTAGGCTTGAACCTCAGAAAAAAATATCTAATGGTGAGATTTGTGAGACTAAACAATCTGGCAAGGAGATTTTCTCTGAGCTATTTCAAGCAGAATTGGAAAAGTCAGGAGAAAAACAAGTAATAAGCCCAGGTCATGCATTTGTAGATGGACTATTTGTATGATCTCATAGCTACCTCTCCTAGTGACGGAATGTGTGGTCATTAGACTGAAATCCTTTCAAATTTACATTCTTAATATGAATTTTAAATAGGATTTAAAATGGCTTTCTTTAAAATGTCTATATTTTAAAAATTTTCTTGGGAAGGAAAAATACTGATATTCATTTTTTTTTTTCCAGAACATTCTGTGATATCACACGCTTGAATTATCTTGCCTATAATTCCCAATATTCTTGATAGTGAATGGCACATAACAGGTCTTCACTAAGTTTTTTTTTTTTCTGTATTCCTATACTTTCATTATACTTCACTAAATAATGGAAAGTACTTTCAAATACTTGTCAAAGTGACTATATTAAAATTGATCTTTCCTATTATTCTGTTTTGTTTCTCTTTGTTGTCAACTTCAGAAGCCTGAATTAAGATATTTAGGTTTCCTCTGTAGCTTTGGATACAGAAAGAAACAAAAGATTTTATTCTGTAGTGTCTGTGAAATGCACTACAGACAAAAAGATCACCAAAGCTATTTGCTATAAGAGTCTATTACTGAAATGGTGAATTGTTCTGGATCTAAAGTTAAATAGTTCTGACTCTGAATTCTGACTGCCTATTCATTATATTTATATTCATATTGTGACTTCTGTCAGATTCCTTAACCTCTCAAATTTCATTTTATTTCTCTTTTAAAAATATGGTTGACTTCTATTTTATATTGCAGGTGTGAATGTAAAATGAGATTAACACGTACAGACCTTTAGCATTGTAACAAATAACAGGAGGCACTCCCAAGATTGTTTTTTTTTTATAGTGATTATTCATCTTAATTTTGGTAGTTCTTTCCTGCTTTTAGATCATTTTATATTTTAATAAGGGACTGATTATTTGCTTTATGACCATAAAACTATGTTTTAACTTTTGATTTTCAGTTGGTTATAAAGTGAACAACAGAGTTAACTTAAATTTTCTTCATGTTCTATCTCTTAGCTGGTAGGAGCCTCTTGGGAGTACTATTCTTCAAGAGTATTTTAGGGTTTCTTGGTGTTTTTGTAGACATCCTGTAATGATGAGTTTTGGACAAATTTGCTCTCATTTATTTCATTCATAAACTCAATTTCCAACTTTTAATAGATTAGAATATAAAAAGTCTTAAAATTTTATATAACTATGCATTACTTAGCATATTTCTGAGAGCCTGCTTTGTATAATGAATTGTGTTACATATTTCCTTTGAGTTTATATGTCGTAAAATAATTGTGAGTAGTGACTTTTCCTGGAATAGATGGCTAAATTAGAACACTCAGAATTATCAATAGTGAAAATGTAGTAAAGACATAAGACACTTATAAAGGAATAGTATCAATTATTCTCCAAATGAGGAAAGATACTTTTTTTTATCAATATAGAAATGCTGTAAGATTTTTAACTTCTAGGAAAAAGTAAGAGTTTATCTTATTTCATTTTGGGGGATTGTTTATAGCTAATGCCACATCCAAAAAATCAAATTTATAATTAAAGCAGAGCACTAAAAATATATATATATATTTGATTATATCAAAATCATGTCAATATGACTATCATGGTTTATTTTATGTCCAAATTACTCTTCATAGATTTTTATGTTTCTTTTTGATGAATCTTATAATATAGAAGAATCTCTACCAGTGTTTCCCAGAGTGGGCAGTAGTGCCAGGTAGAAGTCCCTGGAATGAAACCTGTGGGGTTTCTGTTGGTTGCTTAAAGAAGGTAGACACTGTGAAGATAGACACAAGTGGGCACTGACTTTTTCCGAAAAGCAGTGGTAGCACAAATAAGTTTGGTAACCTAAGTGATATTTATCCATTCCATTTATTTTGGGCTGTTTTCTCTTTCAGTTAATCACATTCAACGTGCATTATTCCAGTGGATAAGCTGCATTGAAGTGTGTTAAGCTACTTACTGTTCTAAAACATTCTAGTTTTTTTGAGATGAAGAAAAGATGTGTAATGGATATGTTATTTCATGTTATAAAATTTTACATACTATACTTTATTACATGTTCTACTTTAATAGTTTCATAATGATTAAAGGTAGCTTTAAAGTAAAATGAGTAATTCATTCAACAAGAAACATCAACTATTTCTAGCATTCGTAATTATAATGATTGCTCTCCTTGTAGTCTTTGAAGCAGTGATCAAAGAAGTTATATTTCTCTGTGACTCAGTATTTTGAAATATTTATTCTCAACCAAAGTAATATTTCATCAAAAAAGGTGTCATTAGAACTGATTTATAATTGCTATCCTCACAAACCTAAGCTGCTATCTGGTAGGTTGTAAATATCTTACACAGTGGTGCCTTTTTAGGATTGAGTAGTGGGAGTAGAAGGTGTCTATCCCTATTAAAATAACAATTTGCTTGGTATACTGTGTACTAAACTAGAAGGGATGCAAAAATAGGCCACCCACAGAGAGTTCAGTGAGGTCTTGTTGAGGGTTGACTGTTTAAATTGCTTCTACCTCAACAGATAACTTTGCTGGTTTTGAGTTCAGTGTTTGATCTAAGTAAGTAATTAGTTAGAAGTAAATCTCAGTGTCTG
Source organism: Sorex fumeus (assembly GCF_029834395.1). Classification (NCBI taxonomy): domain Eukaryota; kingdom Metazoa; phylum Chordata; class Mammalia; order Eulipotyphla; family Soricidae; genus Sorex; species Sorex fumeus. The sequence continues at coordinate 18,816,098 of NW_026606075.1, read as the reverse complement.
AGTTTCTAAAATTCTATATTAAAAAATAATCAAGACTAGGTGAAACTTCACTGATATAAATCAAAATTCTGGTAGAAAAAAATGAATCTTCTTTTGTAGCCAAATGATAATATTTTCTTAATTTTGACATGGTAAATATTCTAATATCTTAAATAATGTGTAAAGAGTTTTTAGGCAGTAGTCATTTAAAGTGTTTGTATTTTCTCTCTTATTTCCTTACTATAGTAGGGTTTGTAATAATATAAATAAAAAGCTATAATCATCATGATATCTACTTTATTTAGATAGATGTCATCATTCTTGTATGATGATCATTCATAACAGACTCTCACAATGAAGTAAGCGCTTTACTCTGAAGGGGAAACTGGTATTAAAAGCTTCTAAGCACAGTTTGGACTTTCAAGGTTTGAGTAGCAATATAATTATGTAGTATAAGATATAGTAGTTGGAAAGCAGAGTTCACTTGGGAGTTTAGAATGTTTTTCAGGTAAATTCACTACCTGAAATTTCAGTTAAAGCATGTTCAAAGATGCTTCCCGAGCACAGAAAATAAGAGTGCTCTTCTTTGGCTTATAAGCAATTGCTGAGGTTTGCTAGAAAAAGGTACGATCACAAATAAAAATACAGAGATTTGATGGTATATGAACAACAGAAAATGTGCTGTGAAATTTTTTTCAGTAATAGATTCTAACTTTTTGAAAATTTTTGCTAGGTTCTGTCACATGGCTAACTGTATATCAGTGTAAGAATTGTAGGATTTACTATTGGGCAGACTTGTTACCTCCTTCATAATGACTTTTTTTTTTTTTTTTGCATTTTGGGTCACATCTTGCAATACCCTGGGGTTACTACTGACTATGCACTCTGGAATTACTCCTGGTATTGCATAGGAGACCATATGGGATGCCAGGGATCAAACCTGGGTTGGCAGCATGCAACTCAAATGCCCTACAGCTATACTATTGTTCTGGCCCCAGAAAACTTTATTGAGGAAATTATTAGTATAGTTCATGGTCTGGAATAAAGGATTTCTTTATATTGGAATATGTGTCATTGCAAATATTGTTTATATTTTAAATAAATTAAAAAATAAGTTTTGTTAAAAAGAATTCCTACATAAATAGTCTTGTAAAACTATAAGCAGATAGCACTTCTTAAGTCTTGTTTCACTCTTTATGGTAAAGCTCCTTACCTTCATTGTATCATTGTTGCAGTGACCAGAGGTCCTACATATGCTTTGCTGAAGTAGTTGTTGGGTGTCATATGTCAGGTTGTGGTGAGTGCCACTTGGGCTCATTGGGATCTGCATGGTTGTGCCCCTTTTTTGGTGCTTACACAGGTTTGTCTGTGTTGTGGTCAGAAGTTGTTGTACCTCTGTGGATTGCAAACAGCAGAACTGCCCAGATCACATTTGGGCTATGTGGTGACACAGGGTATTTAAATTCATGACTGTGTGCTTATAAGTCAGGCATTTATAAGTTCTTGAGTCATACCTCTGGACTTGGGGTTGAATTTTAGGCAGTGCTCCAAAGCAAAATTTGAGTGTTAATAAAAAAATTTCCCCTTGAAAGTCCTTTAGATTTACATCAAATCTAATGTCTTTGGCACTGTATGGCAAATAAGCCTGGCATAAATAGTTTTTCCTTTAGTGAAAACATTTTGCTGCTTCTTTCATTGACTGCTACATAAAAAGATAGTTATCTTTTATATAGATCATATATTGTTTAAAATGTTTCCATTTTTAATTCCTGTATACATAACATAAAATTGATTTTGGAATCATGTTTGTGATATAACTTCTCAATGTAGATGGTAGTAATAAGATCTAAGGTCAATTTTTAGAAAATGGGCACAATATGAAATCAGAAGAACATGGGGTCTAGGGATAATTCTGAGTCAAGTCCAAACTGTTCCTTTAATGTGTAGCCTAAGACATTTTACTAAGTTTCTTTGCCTAGGCTTGCTTGAAGTAGAATTGTAATAATCCTATGATATATGAGTGACCTGGTATTAAGTTGGCTTCAGTATATTTCAGTTTTCTTTTTTCTTTTTCACAATGAATGCAACTACAAGTAATTTTGAGAAGAAAGTAGAATTATGTTGGTTACTTAAGATGCATATAATTTATACATAAGGTCATTTAAAGCAAACTATTTTATTAAGGTTGGGTTTTTTTGGGGGGGTGGGGCACACCTGGTCTTCAGATCTTACATGGCTCTGTGCTTGAAGATCATTCCTGGTGGGGCTCAGGGAACCATGCGGGATGCTTGAGATTGAATGCAGGTCAGCGCTATGCAAAGCAAATGCCTTACCCACTGTACTTTTGCCTCAGCAATAGTATTTTTCATTATATATTTCTTATTTTATTATTTTACTAACAATTTATTAATTAGATAATTTATTTTATTATTAGATAAAATGATGTCTGATATTATATTTTATTTTATTTTGTTTCAATTTTGTTATTAGATATATTTTATTTTAGTATTTTTTTTTGGTTGGACCAATAGCACAGTGGGTAGGGTGTTTGCCTTGCACACAGCCAACCTGGGTTCGATTCCTTCGCCCCTCTCGGAGAGCCCGGCAAGCTACCAAGAGTATCCCGCCCACACAGCAAAGCCTGGCAAGCTACCCATGACGTATTCTATATGCCAAAAACAGTAACAACAAGTCTCACAATGGAGACATTACTGGTGCCCACAGAGCAAATCGATGAACAATGGAAGGACAGTGCAGTGCGACAGTATTTTATTATTAGCTATAACATAGTCTATATGTGTTCCTTGTTCAAAATATTTACCTGTTCTCAAAAGCTTTCTTATAAAGTTAGACATATTATTATGGTTCTCCAGTTTTGGTTTTCTCGTGATTTTCTGTTTCCTTTCACCAAGAAACCTTTTCTAGTTCGTTATACTGCTGTCTTACTCCCTATTTCTAGTCTAAGCAGTTTCCATTACTCTGAGACATAACTCTGACCAGCACACACTTTTTAATTTTTTAGCCCTCCTACATACCCTGCACTCTTTGCCACTCTACTCTCTGAATTCTGTTCCTTCAGTTTATTTCCATGTCACTCTGTGTGAAAATAATCATTGCAATTTTTTTTGAAGTTCAATATTTTTAACGTTCAGCATGTTTTTTTGTTTGTTTTATTAGTGAAACACCATGAGGTACAGTTGTAGACTTACAGGTTGTTGTGCTTGGGTTTCAGTTATTCAATGATCGAGTTCCCATCCCACCACCAGTGCCGATTCTCCACCACCACCAATCCCAGTATCCCTCCCACTCCCCCATCCCCCATTCCACCCTGCCTTAGTGGCAGGGCACTCCCTTTTGTGCTATCTCTCCTTTTGGGTGCTGTGGTCTGCAGAAGAGACATTGGGTGGCAATCATATTCGGTCCATAGACTACTTTCAGCATGCATCTCCCAACCTGGGCAGATCTTCCCAGCACCCTTTATTTGATGCTCCCTTCTCTATCTGAGCTGCTTTTACCCCTAGAGTGTGCGGCTGGTCTCTAAGCCATGGAGTGAACAACCTGGTATTTATCACAGCTGTTCTTGGGTGTTAGTAGATCAAAACAACAATGAGATATCATTTTACACCACAGAGACTGGCCCACATTCAACACAAACACTGCCCTCCCGTTGTTCATCGATTTGCAACAGCGGGCCCAGTAACATCTCCATTGTGAGACTTCTTGTTACTGTGTTTGGCATATTGAATACTCTCAATAGCTTGCTGGGCCCACATTCAAAAGAACAAAAGCAACCTGTGTTGGCGCGGATGTGGCGATAAAGGGACCCTCCTTCACTGCTGGTGGGAATGCGGACTGGTTCAACCCTTTTGGAAAACAGTATGGACGACTCTCAAAAAATTAGAAATTGAGCTCCCATTTGACCCAGCAATACCACTCCTAGGAATATACCCCAGAGAGGCTAAAAAGTATAGTCGAAGTGACATCTGCACTTGTTTGTTCATTGCAGCACTGTTTACAACAGCTAGAATATGGAAAAAGTGTGAGTGCCCAAGAACAGATGACTGGTTAAAGAAACTTTTAGTACATCATTGTAATTTTTAGCTCACTTTTTTTTGGGGGGGGGGTCACACACAGCCAATGCTCAGGGGTTACTCCTGGCTCTGCACTCAGGAATCACTCCTGGCGGTGCTTGGGGGACCATATGGGATGCTGGGAATCGAACCTGGCTCGGATGTATGCAAAGCAAAAGCCCTACCCTATGTGCTATTGCTCCAGCCCCAAGCTGACTTTTTAAAAAAATTTTTATTAGTGAGACACCATGAGGTGCAGTTGTAGACTTACAATTTTTTTTTTTTAATTTTTATTAGCCAAGCTCACTTTTTTAAAGCTGTGTTTTCCCCTTTTTTTCCTGGTGATGGATCATATATCCATGGAACTTGCAGTAAATGCATGATCAGTGTTTGGCTCAGTTAAATTGTAGAAGTCTTGAAAAACAGAAAGATTTAGTACTATATCTTTGAAATGAAATCTTAGACTTAGTTCCTCTAGTACAGTATTTTTGTAACTGTAAAAATTATTTTGTTATTATTGATTTATCATTACTTTATTATAGTATGGAATTTCAAGGATTTTGCTTTAAATCTCTATATTGTAACCAACTCCAATTGTCATTTGTTACTTTTTGAAAATAACAATTTTCAGTTTGACCTTAAACTTTGAATAATTTCATGGGTGGATAAGTTTCTGAGTGTGTTGTATTTTTTATGTTGTAAGGTAAGCGATAGCACAGTGGTAGGGTGTTTGCCTTGCGCGGCTTGGCCTGGCTGAGCTGGGTTCTATTCCTGTGCCCCTCTCAGAGAGCCCAGCAAGCTACCAAGAGTATCTCGCCCGCACGGCAAAGCCTGGCAAGCTACCCGTGAGGTATTCAATACGCCAAACACAGTAACAACAAGCCTCACAATGGAGACGTTACCGGGTCCACTCTAGCAAATCGATGAGCAATGGGAGGACAGTGCAGTACAGTGCAAGGTAAATATTTTTAGTTTTTGATAAAACTATACCATAGTTCTCTGAACAGTACAGTAAGATGAACATGTATTGCAGTCTTTTTTTAGGATCATTCACCCTTAATTCCGTCATTTTCAGAAATTTCTGTAACTGGTATCAATGTTCAGTATTCTCCAACATAATAAATTTAATAATTGGGCTGTAGAAATTATCTGAAGATTAATAAACACTGCTGTAGTTGGTACTTTTAAAGAAAGAAAACAAGAAATGATAGTACAGCGGGTAGGGCATTGGCCTGCATATTGCCTTCCTGGGTCTGATCTCAGAACGCCAGATGGTCTTTTGAGCCATGAAGGAATGATCCCTGAATGCAGAGGATAAACCCTGAACACCACTAATGGCCCCGTCCCCCACCAAAGAAAATGTATGGTTATATATTTTTTTAATTTGAATGATCAGAAACCAGTATTAAACTACTATTATAGCATCAATAGAATTAACTCATTCCTTTATATTTTGATCACTGCTAATTTGATATTTGAATTATTGAGAATGGCTATTTCACTTAGGATTTCTGCAGAATAGTATATATTAATTATTCTGTTAATTATTCTGTTTTGTAGTCATAGACTTTAAATAAGTAGTTTTAGTCATTCTTTTGGAGTTATAAATAGACCAATATCTGATTGCCCAGGGCTCTACCTGTACTTTAAGTAATCAGACTACTCCTTAGGATAATTTTGGGTTCTGTAGTGGCAAATTACATTAGCAGCTGGGAAAGTGATGCATATAGAAAATATTTTAATTTCAGTAGTTTTGTATAATTTTTGCTGGACTGAATATTACAAAATCTGACTCTTTTATTATACATCAGATCACATAATCAGATACTGACATCTGATTTTTCCTTCAATTTAGTTCCAAACTCTTCTCTAGTGGTGTTATTGTAGCAGGGATGTTTTAATTAAAATTAACAGTGCATATAGAACTTTGGTAAAGGCCCTCCCGTTGATCGTCAATTTGCTCGAGCGGGCCCAGTAACGTCTCCATTGGAGACTTTGTTGTTACTGTGTCTGTTATATGGTAAATGAATGCAAAACACATATCATTCTGGTTTTGAATTAAGTTCAAGCACTTCATTTTATATTTGGTTTTAAAATTTATATTATTTTCTTAACTTCCTTTTTTCTCTTTCTCTATTTCCTTCCTTTTTGTTTTTGGCCTATACCTTAGGGGTTGTTCATGAATCTGTGCTCAGTGGTCACTCTCTACAGTGCTCAGGGAACTATGTGGTGCCGAGGATCAAACTTGGGTCATTTGTCTGGAAGGCAAATGCTTAACCCCCATACTATGTCTTTGTTCCTAAATTTTCTTCTTTTAACAGTACACATAATCTCTTTTGAATTCAGTTCAGTGGTAATTCTTGTTCTTGTTATATCACTTTTGACTGCATATATGCCAGGAATATTAGGAGGAAAACTGCCTGGGTAATAAAGTCCCAGTCTCTCAATTTTCCCCCTGTAGTTGTGACAGTTACAGCGTATATACTATTTATATGAAGACTATCCTGTGGGAGGGTAAATGCTATCAGGCTTATGATATTTATTTTCCACAACGTTCAAAATCTGACTTTGAAATATTATCTTAATTTTAAGGGTAAAGCGTAATTAATGATTCTATTTTAATCTTACTAAAACAATTTGTTTTTTCCATAATGTGTTTCTGTGTGCCTAGCCATTTAAACATACATGCTTCTTTCCATGACAGACCATCACAAACTGGATAGCTTAAAATAAAAGTATACCCAGCCCTAGAGGGCTAGAAGTTTAAGATCAAGATTTGTCTGCCTGCATCAACTATTCCCAGTAGCTCTGGGAAAACAATGTCTTCCTTACCTTTTCTCGACTAATCACTTCCCTCTTCAAAACTGTGGCAATATGCACAAAAGTAAAATTTATCAGGAGTTCAGTGAAACAATCATTCTTCGTTTTTCTTAAAAAGCTGCTGTTGCTTTGCCTATGACCACTTCTCCACTCTATACCTCGTCTGCATTGCACCTTCTTTTTTTGTGTGTCTCTGTTTATGTGAAAGAAAGAAGCTACCTCAGACTCTCTTAAGAAGATCACCACTGTTTCTCTCCAGATCCTTAACTAATCACATCTTTTGCAATATGTAGTAATTATTACATATTCTAGAGCATAGGGGATGAATATTTTTATAACCAATTATTTCTTCTCTGTAATATCTTTTTAATTAAATATTTAATAGTTAAATTATACTTAGGTTTGTTTTATATATAGTTTTCAATGAAAACCCGGTGCATTTTTAGGTGTAAGTTTAAAGCAGCTTTATTGATAATTTTGCAAGATTTGGAAACAATTAAGATGTCTTTGACTATGTGAGAGGATAAATAAGTTGGTACATCAGTTAATGGAATATGTTATTAATTGGGGCGGTTCTACATGTGTGACTGGAAAATTTACCTCCCTCTGTTTTGCTAAGAAGATTCTGTGCTTTAAATCATAAATACATTTTAAATTAAATTTATATTAAGGTAATGCTAATTTATTGGTATGTTTCATGAATGCTTTTTTTCACATCTCTTCAAGTCTCTTATCATACTATGCCCACCACTAAGCGCCAGTATGCTGAAACTATGATCTGTTGGACCTGCTCCATCCATTTGTGCCTTACACTCTTATCATCTTGCAACCTCAGTTCTGTAGTGCAAATCCGATGGTTGGTACTGATTGTTTTGGTTTGTTCCCTGGGTTTATTACCTTATTTCTACACATGAATCTATTGCTTCATATCACTACTATGTGTTTATATCCCACATAAAAGTGAGATCATCTGGTACTTATTTGTCTTTCTAATTTTTATTTTTTAATTTTTTTTGCTTAGCATAACACCATGGCATTCTATCCATGCTGTTGCAGATGACAAGATTTCATCTTTTCTTAGAATAGTGGTCCATTGTTGAGACTATGAGTAGTAGTCCACGTATATTTATGCTAGATTTTTGTAACATAGGAAAGTACCATTGCTTGGTTCAGATTAAAATGGCTTGCTAAAATGTGTTTTCTAAATCCTTCCAGTTTCCAGTGGGCAGGGATTTTGTGGGTTTCTTGGCTCCTGGCCAAAAGTATGCTCCTGGTTTGAGGTTTTTGTCTCTTGTCGGCTTTTAGAAGTTTTCCTACTGCTAATAAATATTTCATCCTTATGGTATATGTGTGTGGGGAGCAAGGGCCAGGTGGTTGGGGTAGTGGGGGAGAGGGATGATCCTGAAGGCCTATACCTCAAGTTGAAGATGGGGCTGGGTCTACAGGGATCTATAAATAACTTCTGGCTAATTTATATTTTGTCTTTGCTTCAGGCTGGAGTGTGTGTGTGTGTGTGTGTCTGTGTGTCTGTGTGTCTGTGTGTATGTGTGTCTGTGTGAGATGTTGGGGGTGAATCTCCGGCCCTCACACATACAAAGCAAGTGCCCTGATGCTCAACTGCCCCAGCCAAAGAATAAATTCCTAATAAATTCCTAAAAATAAAGCTTGCTACAGCGTTCTTGCTAAGTACACACTCAAGATATGATTGTGCAATCAGGCCTTCTCAAGGTAGATTTTATTAAACTCTTTAAAGAGATACTTTGACATATTTATAAAGAAGAAAGAGATTAAAATGCTAAAGCAAAATACTACTTTTGTCACCTTTCTGCAACTTTCCCTCATTCCACATACTTGTGTGAGCAACAAGCATGCAAAGTTATTAACTAGTCCATAATACCAGTCACTTGCCATTAACAATCACAACCTTAAGAAGGGTTTGTAAACATTAGTTTGATGTGATCTTACGTGATTTGAAATTGGAAACATTTGATTTATGTAAAGCACCAAATGCATCTTTATTTAGTGTTTAACTTATCTTTGGCCTCAGTGGATTCACTTTTGCCATGTGAAGTTTCATCTTAGATTAGCCTTTGCTAGAGTGATTTAAAACTTGAGTCAGTAAGTAGCTTTTCGGTGACTATAGTATAGACATTATTCATTACAACCAAAAATGAAACTAAAATTCTCTTAAAACTGTAACAATCGACACGATTAAGGGATATTTTACTAATAGTAATTTAGCATATGGAATAATTTTGAAACATTTTTACAATGTCTGTATGTATTTTGCTTCTAAGATAAAATAATCATTTTAAAACAATGATTTTTTTTCAAAAATGTGTTGTTTTTTGGTATTGTGAATTGAACCACGGGTTTCATACATGTGAAGTAATCTGCCACTGCTCTTCAATCCTGACTCCCCAGATAATTTTTATAATATTTATGTTCAGATATTTTACTAAGATCTACTGTTATTTTAGGTGTATTTTCTTACCTACAAACATAGTACAGATAGTATAAAAGGCAGTCTTCTTTTACCTGTTGATGTATTATTCTTATTAAATGGTTTCTGGAAATTGTATCTTAAAAATAAAATAAAGTTCACGATCACGATCATCCTGTTGTTCGTCAATTGCCTCAAGCAGGCCCCAGTAACGTCTCCTTCGTCCTAGTCCTGAGATTTTTAAAAAAGTGCCATGTTCAAGGCTCTTTCAAAGTTAGGAGAATGAGACCCATCATTGTTACTGGTATTTGTCCATCATTTCTTTATAGATATAAATATAGATATAGATATAAATATATATAAGTATATATAGATATAGATATCTTTGTCCATCATTTCTTTATAGATATGTATACATCTGGGAGTGTGACCTATCTTTGTCTTTTAAACGACAAATATAATAGAAATTTTAAGAGATTTATTGAAATAGTTCCCTTGCTAAAACTATGCTAGCCCTTATGAAATTTTCTCAAGTTCTTTCTTTGTCTAGATGAGATCTCAGCTTAAGTGATGGGCTTTCATTACATTCCTGGGGAGATTATTTCACCATTTAATAAACTTCACTTTAAGGAAATTCTTTGCTTTTTCATATTTGTATGATTATCATGGTCATGACCTTTAAACTACCCTCCTTCCCCTTACTCATCTTTTTTTTTTTTGCCCATTGTTGTATTTATTTTTGTTTCTAGTTTTATTCATTGGATACAAGTGAATAGACTTTTATTACAGAATGACCATATAGTGTATATGAATCTTAGAAAGTGAATTTAGAATTTTAGAAGTCAAAAATGGTAAAGATAATTTTTCTCTAGCATTTATTTTAAATAATACTTATGGTGATTTTCATATTTTTTTCAGCTATTTCTTTTTTCAGCTATTTGGGTTTGGTATATTTTTCAGCTGTTCTTTTTATTTGGGTTTGGTTTTAGTTTTTAGACAATACCCAGAATTGCTCAGTGCTTACTCTTGGCTTTGCTAGGGGAATAATTTCTGATGGGGCTCTGACTACCTTTTGTGGTACTGGGAATTGAATATATGTCTGAGAGATGAAAGCCTTATCTACTGTACTATCTCTATGACCCCTATTCTTTTTTTGTTTTTTGTTTTTTGTTTTTGTTTTTGTTTCATTTTTGGGTCACACCCAGCGATGCACAGGGGTTACTCCTGGTTCGGCACTCAGGAATTACTCCTGGCGGTGCTCAGGGGATTGTATGGGATGCTGGGAATTGAACCCGTGTTGGCCACATGCAAGGCAAGCACTCTACCTACTGTGCTATTGCTCCAGACCCCTGAACCCTGTTCTTTAATGGAAATGTTTTTCTTTTCGAAATATTTGAAGTTTATATTCACAACTTTCTTATATTTGATGAACTGAGTACAAATATTTAAGAAAAATATACCTGAATTACTAAAAGATTCTAGTGTGTATAAAGCTATTTGATTTTGAGCATATATTGTAAAATTGTATTACTATATTATTTTTTTAAAATTATTATTATCATTTCTTTTTCTTTTTGGGTCACACCCGGCGATGCAGAGGGGTTCCTCGTGGAATTATCCCTGGCGGTAGCTCAGGGGACCCTGTGGAATGCTGGGGAATCGAACCCAGTTCAGCCGGGTGCAAGGCAAACGCCCTCCCTGCTGCGCTACTGCTCCAGCTGTATTACTATATTATTATATATAGAATGGGTTACTCATTCTCTATTCTTAACCTATGCACTATCAGTCTAATACTTATTTTGTTCTTTTATCAGTTGTTTCATTTTCTCTCTAAAACCATAGTTGCTTTCATGTGTAATAATAAATGTACAATTTTAAAGTATTATCTTTTATGCTAGTATTTTAATTTCATTGAAAAATTTAATAAGTCTTTTATTTGGGGGCTCTATAAAGTGGTAGTCAGTGCTTCCTCCTGGCTCTGCACTCAGAAATCACACTTAGTGGAGTTCAGGGTTCTATATGGGATTCCTGGGTTAGAGCCCGGGTTGGCCTCCGTGAAAGGCATGTAAGCTGCCCACTATATTATCTTTCTGGTCTATAATAAGTTATTTTTTAGATGATAAAATTAAAACATTCTATGAAGAATAAAACTAAACTTCCTCTCTTTTAACAGACCAAGAACCCCAGTTATTTGAAATAAGCTACTTTAAAGAGTAGCACTGTACTGCACTGAATATGAGTGGTGAAAGTGGGCAACCTTGTCTTGTACCTGATCTTAGAGGGAAGGCTTTTAGTTTTTCCCCTGAATTAACCTGAAGAAATATTTGGTCTTATGTTATAGTATTTGTGAATAGTTATATAATGATAAAAAATATGTCCATTAAGAAAGCTTCATTTATGAAGTTCAGCCACTAAATCTGGCAGCACCATTAGTGATCAGATTCCAATAGAACTGATAAGTGAATCAGGTTGCATAAAAATAGAGCAATTCGAAAGAAAGGCAGCCTTATTTCAGACACTTAATAACTCTTTTTCAGAATTTCTCTCTTTTTATTTATTTATTTTATTAGTGGAAAACCATGAGGTACAGTTATAGACTTACAGATTTTTGTGCTTGGGTTTCAGTTACACAATGATTGAGTACCCATCCCTCCACCAGTGCCCATTTCCCACCTCCAATGTTCCCGGAATCTCTCCCACTCCTCCCAGCCCCCCATCCCACCCCACCCCTGTGGCAGGTCATTCCCTTTTGTTCTCACTCTCCTTTTGGGTGCTGTGGTTTGCAAAAGAGGCATTGAGTGGCAATCATGTTTGGTCTATAGTCTGCTTTCAATATGCATCTCTCATCCTGGGAGGATCCCCCCAACACCCTTTATTTGGTACTCCCTTCTCTATCTGAGCTGCCGTCTCCCCCACAATGTGTGGCTGGTCTCCAAGCCATACAGTGAACCTCCTGGTACTTATCTTGGCTATTTTTGGGTGTTAGTCTCCCAGATTGTTGCTTTATATTCCCAGATGAATGCAATCTTTCTATGTCTGTCCCTCTGTTTCTGACTCATTGCGCTTAGCGTGCTACTTTATGTAGTACCACTTGTATGTAAATTTCATGACTTCTTTTCTAACAGCTGCATAGTACTCCATTGTGTAGATGTACCAAAGTTTCTTTAACCAGTCATCTGTTCTCGGACACTTAGGTTTTTTCCGGATTTTGGCTATTGTGAATTGGGCTGCAATGAACATAGAAGTGCAGATGTCATTTCTTCTGTACTTTTTTGCCTCTCTGGGATATATTCCCAGGAGTGGTATTGCTGGGTCAAATGGGAGCTCAATTTCTAATTTTTTGAGAATCGTCCATACTGTTTTCCAAAAGGGCTGAACCAGTCGGCATTCCCACCAGCAGTGAAGGAGGGTCCCTTTCTCGCCACATCCACGCCAACACCGGTTGCTTTTGTTCTTTTGGATGTGGGGCAGCCTCTGTGGTGTGAGATGATATCTCATTGTTGTTTCCATCTGCATCTCCCTGATGATTAGTGATGTAGAGCAGTTTCTCATGTGCCTTTTTGCCATTTGGATTTCTTCTTTGAGAAAATTTCTGTTCATTTTGTGGCCATTTTTTGATGGGATTGGATGTGTCTTCTTGTGGGATGTGTCTTCTTGTGGAGTTCAACCAGTGCTTTGTATCTCCTTGATATCAACCTCTTATCAGATGGGTATTGGGCGAATATCCTTTCCCATTCTCTAGACTGTCTTTGTATTCTAGTTATTGTAACTTTTGAGGTACAGAAGCTTCTTAATTTAAGATAGTCCCATTTCTTTACCTCTGTTTTCACTTGATTGGTCAGTGGAGTGTCGTCTTTGAAGACACCATTAGCCTCAGTGTCGTGGAGGGTTTTGCCGACCTTGTCTTCAAGGTATCTTGTGGATTTTGGCCTGATGTTGGTATCTTTAATCCATTTTGGTCTGACTTTTGTGCATGGTGTTAGGTCAAGGTTTAAGCCCATTTTTTTTGCATGTGGTTATTCAGTTATGTCAGTACCATTTGTTGAAGAGGCTTTCCTTGTTCCACTTCACATTTCTTGCTCCCTTATTAAAGATTAGATGTTCATACATTTGGGGTTGTGTGTAGGGATATTCCACCCTGTTCCATTGTCTGCGGCCCTGGCTTTGTTCCAATACCATGCTGTTTTAATTATTACCACTTTGTAGTAGTATTTGAGGTTGGGGAGGGTAATGCCTCCCCATGTCTTTTTCCCAAGAATTGCTTTAGCTATTCATGGGTGTTTATTGTTCCATATGAATTTCAGAAGTGCTTGATCTATTTCTTTGAAGAATTTCATGGGTATTCTTACAGGGATCTCATTGAATCTGTATAATGCCTTTGGGAGTATTGCCATTTTGACAATGTTGATTCTTCCTGTTCATGAGCAGGGGATATGTTTCTGTTTCCTTGTGTCCTCTTTTATTTCATGGGTTGCATTTTGTAGTTTTCATTGTAGAGATCCTTTACCTCTTTAGTTAGGCTGATTCCGAAGTATTTGATTTTCTGGGGCACAACTGTGAACGGGATTATTTTTTTCATTTCGATTTCCTCTCTCTCATTATTTGCATATAGGAAGGACATGGATTTCTTGAATTGCTGGCCCATTTAGCAGAGAATCAATGAATGAATTTCTGACCCCTAAGCTTTATGAACATCACTTGCAGTCTCCTCCCTGCCATATCGTATAAAACGCACTGTGGAATTAAAGGGTTCTATATCTTGAATGGAAAATTTAGAATGGTGGCAATGTTACATGTTGAATTGTCAAGGACAATGATAAATCATTCCCAGTACTTTTGTTCATCCTAACTCAGTAGAGAACATGACTTGTTATTCAAGTTTTTTTCTGAGCTCAGTACTCAATAAATACCAATGTTATTCATGGCAGTAATGGCAATGATCAGAAAAGTGTTGTAGTGATGTGTGGGATTGGCTTGTGATGTGATACTCTTATCATCTCATTCCAGGTACAGAGAAATGCTTAAATAAGAATGAGGTGAAAATCTTTAGGGAACAGAAATGAAACAGTAACTTGAATTCAGACAATGAATTATGTTGCACTGGCCTGAAGGACCATTTGGCTTTTATATAAGTCCTAAGAGTTTGTGTTCATGTTTATATGGTGATAAGATATTAGACATTAAGGGAGGAAGGGAAGGGAGGTCCCAGTATCGAGGATTTATAAAGTCCCTTAACACAAGAATCTTGAGCCAAGAGATTGTCATTAAATAACTTCTGAGAGTTTTGCAAAACCAAATGTTAAACTGTTCCAGAACTAATGCAAAGCTCATGTATACAGGAATCTTATAGAAAGTATACCCTTTTGAAAATAAGTTCAAAATAAAAAATTCTAACCACATGAATTAACTAACTAATATAGGCCGTGGCCAGAATATAAAAGAGAATAAGAAAAGATAAATAATATAAAAGACATATAGTATATGAATATTGAATTCACTTATATTTCTATTAGTTACTTTGGTACGTGACAGTGCTAAGTGCTTATTCCTGGCTCTGTACTCAGGGCTCACCCCTAGGCAGTATGTGGTGACTGTGTAAGGACCGGAACTGGGGTTGGCCACATGCAAGGCAAGCACTTTAACACCAGTACTAGTTCTTTAGAACCCAAGTATGTATATATAAAGTAAGTTTTAAAGAATTACTATAAACTATAAATGTTTACTTATTTATGGCAGGTAAATAAAATTTTAAATGCAAAAGTAAATAAATGTTAAGAAGAAAGAACAAAGGGAAATAAATACTTTGAATATAGGTAAACAAAATTTAAAAAGTAGAGATAAATAAATCAGTTAAATATTTATGTGATATAGGCTTTCCTGTTAAAAAATTCTAGGTTCTATAAAATGCATGATCAAGTGGCCAGAGCAATAGTACAGCAGGTAGGGTGTGGGTGTTGCACACTGCTGACCTGGGTTCAATCCCCGGCATCCCGTATGGTCTCCCAAGCACTTCCAGGAGTAATTCCTGAATGCAGAGACAAGAGTAACCCCTGAGCATTGCTAGGTGTGACCTAAAAAGCAAAAAATAAAAATAAAAGCATGATCAAATTTTATGCTATTTTTAAGAAAATCTTTGTAAGCATAAAAGTCATAAATGTTGTAAACTAAGAAATAGAATTACAGACTATTCGTTTTCAAGTGTATTAAGTTGTAACAATATTTCTATACTAGAACATAAACAAATTCTAAATATATATATATGTATACACACACACACACATATATATATATATACACATACACACACACATATATATTTGAGCACTTGGTTTAGGACTTACTCCTAGCCCTTTGCTGAGGGATCACTCCTGTTGGTGCTCAAGGAATCATATGTAGTAGTAGGTTTCATATCCCCATTGGCTGTGTACAAGACAAACCTTACCCACTGTGCTCTCGTCCAGAACCTTAAATAAATTCTTCACCAGAAAATCAATATATAATTCAAGTCTTCTTCAATTATTTCCCCCACATATATCTAGCAGCCATATGTAAGAAAATTCATTGGCCACAGAAGATATTTAAAGAAATGTTATGAAATATTTGGAATTGAACAGCAGCCAAAATATTGCAAGTCAAAGCAACTTAAAGTAAGCGTGACCTTAAATGCATATTTTAGCAATGATTGAAGATTGTTGAGCTAAGCTTTCAACTCTTCATGTGATCTAAAGAACAAAGTGAACGGCAAAGAGAGATCTTCAGGATGAGGCTGAAAACCAATATTGCAGCATGCCTGCAGTACAGTTGGCTTAGAGAGTTCCTGTCCATCTTGATTCAGCAAGGTCAAAGACCAGGAGAGATCCAGTGATTTTAGTCTAAGGGGATGGTTATCTGGTATTTCGGATTGATTTTTGGTGCTTAAATTTGCCAAATGTAAATTTTTTCCCTTATTCTAATTTTCCATCTATCTCATATATATGTATGTATGTATATATGAGACTATGTATAATGTGTTCTCATATGTTTATTTTATATATGTGAGAACATATATATGTTCTCATTTTTCATCTATTTCATATATATAAGAAAATATTGTATGTATATTGGAGTATGGGGTTGTGGGGGAGGGCTAACTTAGCAGTGTTTAGAGGACTCCAGAATTACGTCTTGCGGATACAATACCAGGAATCAAACGGGTCAGCCTCATGTAAGACATATACCCCTCTGCTATCTCTTTGGCCCTGTTTTCTTTTGAAAGGGCTAGTTCAGATTCATACTTTAATTTCTTGTAAATTAAGTTTTTTGATACTTTCTAAACCCTGAGTGATTTTATAATTATTTTTTATTAGGGATTTTGTTTAGAATATTGTTGATTGAACAACAATGAATACCTCCTTAGAAATATTTATCTAAGAAACCTTTAAAATTTGCGTGTCTTTTTGTGATTAATTTCTTTACATTCTGTGATTTAAAATCCTTTCATTCTTATCTAAAGTTTGCTTTTTTGTTTTCATTAGGGAAAGAGTTGAAAGTTGACAAGAAAAAGATGAAAGACAAAGCAAGTGCTGTGCTTACTAACATAAAATGAACAAAACTGGATTCATTATGTCATGGACTGCTTGTCTCCCTCAGGAGACAAGAGTGGGCCAATCTGGGCCATCCTTCTATTAAGTTAGAACAGCTGGAGGTTGACATTTTGCTTTTCTTAATCTAAAGACTGGATATTGTCATATTGGACCTTACTTGTCTTTTACACATTTGTTCTCCTGTGTTCTTTTTGGCTTGTGATCTTACTGCGCAGTATGAATTTGAGAAAAAAAAATCTTTTTCAGAATGGAATATTTAAAATAAACAGGCAGTGTGTTTATTACTGTGGAAACCAGACAATAAGTATGACTGTAACAAACAGAATGATTTCAAAACACTAAATGATTACATGCCAACGGACTGCAATAGTACAATTATTCTTTTATAACTTTTATTTCTGCCATAATTATTGAAGACTTCTTCTGAAATATTTTTATTATTTATATATTTTTTTATTCTTATATATTTTTTTGACTTTAGTAGAAGCAGTGATTTAACTGGGTAGAGAAAATATACTTAGTTGTGGCAGTGTGGTTAGAACCTTCTGGTGGTATTAAATCTTCGATAATTTGATAACATTTTTCGTGTTTGTCACTACCAATTATATAAGTTATATAAAGAATTTTCATCTTGTGAACTTGTTGCATCCATCTGCTTTCTACTAAAGTTCCTTTGTGTGAATACACTCTGAGATACACTCTGAGAAATCTGTTGTAACTGCAACTCCTTGGTATGTAGATTAACATTTGATGTAACAATAAATTATTTCTTTCTTCTGTATTACTTTATGTCTGATAAGACATTTGCATTAAATTGTATGAGAACAGAGTTGTTAGAAAATAAATTCATCTTCTCTCTCATTCATTACAGTTCCACTAAATTACTGTGAAACAGTACCCTTTTCACTGAATTTTTTTTTGTGTGTGTGTTTTTCTCTTTTCCCTTTCCCTCTCCTCACCCCTCTTTGGAGGCTCATTCTTTTCTCAAGAAACCATTCTCATGCACCGTACATTTTCAGATACCTAAACACAACTTCCTTCCAGTTGTACCCCAACTCAGTGAAGATTTCTTGACTAGATTGATGATTGATAATCTCTCCTTTTAATCTCTTGGGGCCTGAGCAACTGGTTTGGGGGTCATTCCAGAGTCTGTGTGTTAGGTTCCATCCATGTGACGTTTAGTGGTCCATGTGGTGCCAGGGATTAAGCCTATTGATTTATCTCTCTGGCCCAAATTATCTCTCCTTTTAAAATACATCCGTGCAGTTGTGTGCTGAAAGTAGACTACAGATCGAACACAATGGCCACTTGGTACCTCTATTACAAACCACAATACCCAATGGGAAAGAGAGAACAAGAGGGAATGTCCTGCCGCAGAGGTGGTGTGGTTAGGGGGGATGGGATGGGGAGTGGGAGGGATGCTGGGATCATTGGTGGTGGAGGGTGGGCACTGGTAGAGGGATGGGTACCCAAGCATTGTATGACTAAAATACAAGCACAAAAATATGTAAATCTGTAACTGTGCCTCACAGTGATTCACTAGTAAAAATTAAAAAAATAAAATACATCCCTGCTCTTTGACTAAACCAAGTTATGGGAAAGAATATCCTGTAATTCACAAATTTGTACTTACACACACAGGGTGAGGATTATACATGAGTGTGGATATCACAGGACTGCAATCTTGGGAGTCATTAGACTTTTGCCTACCATTAAGAGGTTGAGCTGGTATGTGATTCAAGTGGTAAAGCACATCCCTTGAATGCACAAGGTCTAATCCCCAGTACCGCCTGGTTTCTCAGTTGTGGAGTTGATTGTCCTCAGTGCAAGCTCTGTCTAGAGTGGCACTAAACTGGTGGTTCCTGAGTTAAACCCCCGGTGGGATTCCTACAGTTAAAAGTCGCACAAGATAATTGAGGGTTTTAGGTACTTTTTTTTTTTTTTTTTTTGCTTTTTGGGTCACACCTGGCGATGCTCAGGGGTTACTCCTGGCTCATGCACTCAGGAATTGCTCCTAGCGGTGCTCGGGGGACCATATGGGATGCTGGGAATCAAACCTGGGTCGGCCATGTTGACTGCGTGCAAGGCAAATGCCCTACCTGCTGTGCTATCGCTCCAGCCCCCTAGGTACATTTTTTTTTTTTAAATCTGTTTTCTCTCTTCCAATGTGTCTATTTTATTATTATTTTTTTAATGAATAACTGTGGGGTACAGTTACAGACTTACAAACTCTCATACATATGTTTCAGTCATACAATGATCTAGCACCCATCCCTTCACCAGTGCCCATTCTCCACCACCAATGGTCCTGGTATCCTCCCCACCACCCCACCCCGCAGGCTCAGCCCACCTCTGTGGTAGGGCATTGCCTTTTGCTCTGTCTCTCTCCTTATGGGTGCTGTGGTTTGCAATAGAGGTATTGAATGGCCATCATTTGGTATGTAGCATATTTTCAGCATGTATCTATTTCTTTTCCTTCTGTAGTTTGAGAAAAGAAGGACTTTTTTTTTTAAAGTCTAAATTCAACCTGGTCTTTTCTATCTTTCCTCAAAGTTTACTCTGTTAGACCTGAATTCAGCTTCCTCTCTATATTTTCTGTTCCCCTGTCTACCTGATTTTTACTTGCAATTTATGTTTCACCTGTTCCTCTTATTTGCTTAGGAGAATCTGTCCACATTCTTCTATGGCTCAAGTTTAAATTCACCATTTTTGTAAGGACTTTTTGCAAATAGCTGATTCTTTATCTCAGGTTCCCCCTGAACTCATTTACCATCAGGGAAACATTTCTGAGATGCAAATCTGATTATCACTTGATCACTTGACTTCCCGTTAATCGTCGATTTGCTCGAGTGGGCGCCAGTAACATCTCCATTTCTCCCTGTTGCGTACTTATGTAGCCCAATGGCGTCTGTTCGCTCTAGGAACACGAAGAGCCTCAAACTGATCGTTCATGATCTTGATGAAGAAGTCTGACCATCTGGTAGGTGGGTGGTCACGTGGTCTTTTGACGTCCCGTGGAATCCAGTCGGTAACAGCTCTAGTCCAGCTGTCGTCTTTAAATCTCATTACATGACCAGCCCATCTGATTTTTACACCTTGACAAACGAGACAGCGTCCCTGATTCTTGATTGTCGACGGACGTCGGAACTCCGGATACTTTCTCTCATTTGAGTGAAACAGGATATTCCAAACATAGCTCTTCACACGCTACTGGTCTGAATGCAAGGTTCCATCCCAATGGAAAACCAGCAGGACTGTACTACTGTACAAGAAGGGAGACATCCATGACATTGGCAACTATCACCCGATCTGCCTATTGTCTGTCATCTACAAGTTGTTCACTCGAGTCATCCTAAATAGGATTGGCAGAACACTAGATGAAGGACAACCGTGTGAGCAAGCCAGGTTCCGCAAAGGATTCAGCACCATCGACCATATCCACACAATAACCAAGCTCATTGAGGTTTCTCGGGAGCTCAATATGCCACTCTGTCTAATGTTCATTGATTTAAAGAAGGCCTTTGATTCTGTTGAGATGGAAGTGGTCATTGAAGCCCTAGCCAATCAGGGCATTCAAGCTCAATACATCAAGATCCTCTGTGAGCTGTATTACGGATTCACTACCAGGATCTCACCATTCTACAAAGAAGTAATCATTGATGTCAAGAGAGGAGTTTGGCAGGGTGATACCATTTCACCGAAACTCTTCAGTACCACCCTCAAGAACATCATGATACGACTGAAATGGGAAGGAATGGGAGTGAAGATAGATGGTCGGCAACTACACCACCTCTACTTTGCTGATGACATTGTTTTAATAACACCAAACATTAGCTGAGCAGCACAAATGCTGGCTGACTTTGACCGTGAGTGTGGAAAGGTCGGACTACAGCTGAATCTTACGAAGACAATGTTTATGAGAAACAGCCTCGTTCCTGATGCCCCATTCGCTCTCAATGCAACGACCATCTCCGAATGCAACAGCTATGTGTACCTAGGTCGAGAAGTCAACATGACAAATGACCTGGCACCCGAGCTGGCACCCAGGAGGAAGAGAGCGGCTTGGAACGCCTTTAAGAGCGTCAAAGAAATATCTAAGAGGACGAAGAACCTCAGGCTCTGGGCACATCTCTTAGATTCCACTGTTCTTCCTGCATTAACATACACCTCAGAGACCTGGGCCCTACCCAAACAGGATGAGAACGCTATTTGGGTCTCCCAAAGAGGAATTGAAAGAGCTATGCTTGGAATATCACGTTTCACTCAAATCTGATTATATTATTGCTTACAAGTTATTAGCGATTTCATCTTACTCTCTTTAGCAAATGGTTAATATAATCTGTAGACTTGGTTTTATATATCTACATAGGCAAAAATCAATAGAAACTTGGGGCTGGAAAGGTAGTGCAGTGGGTAGGGTATTGGAATTGCATGCGACTGACCCGGGTCCAATCTCTGGCATTTCAATGCAGTTCTCAATGCAGTTCTCAAGCTAGCCAGGACTAATTCCTGAGCACAGAGCCAGGAGTAACTCCTGACCATTTCTTGGTTTGGCCCCAAAACAAAGAAAAAGGCAATTGGAACAAACAAAAATATATCTGTTCTCTAGAACTACAAAATTATAGCAAAACTTTATTTTCTACAACAATTGAATCACTAGAGTCATTTTGGTTTACAAAGTGTAGTCTATAGTAGTACTTTGACAGTGGCAGTGGTGGTAGAAGCTATCCAACATTGTCAATATTTGATCCTTTTATTTTTTTTCTGTGTGAATGGGAATTGAGACTTTTCTGGCAGAATTTAAATGTTCAGCATTCTGGAGAAGACAGAGAAAATAGGACTTCTAAGTTTGCTCTTTTTCCCTTCTTTGCAAGACATTGAAAGGCATATGTGTTGATATCCATCAATTGTATCTCTAAATAGAAAATTCCTAAATACTATTATTCATCAAAATGCATTTAAAACTAGGATTCTGTGATATATTTTTAATAATTTTTGACTTGTGCATTGGAAGATTAAATACTGATAGATGCAGTTGGACTAAACCATATGTGAACATGATAATTATTAAGCTATATGATTCTGGAAGCATGGAATGTATAGTACTATGAATGTAATTTTTCTGTTATGGTTCAAGGATACATTTTCTGCTACAGATTTCAGTTTTGAATTTCAAATATTTCGAACTACTAGGAAATAGATCTTTTTTCAGTTTTCTACAAAAAATATTTTTTCATAACATTAGAGGTAGCCATTTATTTTCAAAAGAATCATAGATTGTTATTGAAAATGAGAAGGAAATCACATTTAATCCAGGACAGGGTGGTTCCTCCAGACTACTCACAATAACAGTGGAAAGTTTTGCATCATTGCTTTCTCTTGGTAGTGTGGGGAGTGGGAAGATCTTTATTTGTGACCTTGTTTTTGTGTTGATATAACTGATTCAAAATATTCTGCATTCCCCTTTTCAGTTGTATCTTGCAGTGATGATGTGACTTGTCTACAAGACATAATGTGGTTATATTCTAAATATATACATAGTTCTAAATAAATATGTAGTTCGATCCCAACTTATGAAAGCAAAAACTTGAATAAAAGTAGATTTAATCTGCTTTACTTTTAAAAATTTAATTGAATGGAGGGTGACCAGGGCTCTGTAGAAAAACTTTGGAAATTAAGTTTAGGACAGAATAATAGATTCTATATTAAAGAAACAATCTATAAGATACATGCATAAGTGTGTATCTGTGTATGTTACAATATAATTAATGTAATGACTTATGCACTTATGGAAGCTGAAAAGTACTACTATCTGCCATTGAAATATGGAGACCAAGAAAAGCCGGAAGAATTATTCAAGACTCTGTTTTGAGAATCAAGAGTTTAGATTTTAGTTCAGTTCTTAAAAAGAAGGCTTAGGAACAAAGAACACTGAGGACAGGAGTAGATCTCTGCTACCTCAAGTTTCTGGAAGCAAATTCAGCTTTCCTCCACTTCCTCTTTCTATTCTGACTCACATTAAATAAATGGTGCCCATTGGTATAACAAGGGCCAATACTTTATTCCATGTACCAATTCAAATGCCAGTTTCATCCACAAACACCCTCACAGAGATAGCCGAAATAATTAACTCACTTTTTGGGTAGCCAGTATCCTAATTCAAACCGAAACAAACTTAGCTATCATGCTAATTATTGCAAGTCTCAATATTGATAATCTGATTATGGTTAGATATATGTTGATGCTTTGCTTTTCATTTTATGTTTACTATTGCTACCCTGAAATGTGCTAATTCTGAGATTTACATACTTTTAAAAAATATTGAATTATACATTAGAGTAGATTTTAGTTTTTATTATTTTATTATTTTTAAGTAAATTGAGATTAAATTAATTTTTTTCATGCCAGGGATTGGTTGAATCAGGTCTCACTTGCAAGGCAAGTGCTCTACCACCGAGTTAACATTCCTGATAAAATAACATTTTAAAATAATGCATTTCATACTATGTAACAGTTACTTCTTTATAATTTCCTTCTTGTTGTGCATTCTTTATTCCTCTTTATAGCTTTGAAGTATACCCGGTATTTGGTGAAAAAATCCTTTAAAATGTTTGTTGAACTTTCAGTATAAAGATGATGAAGTTCCATGGTAGTACTTTATTTTATAAAAGTGTACCCAAAAAAAAGCGCACAAAAACCTGGTATACCTACTATACAAGGTTTCTGGATCTTTGTGCCCAGTTTTAAAAAGACTAATATATACTAGACTGTAATGTTAGCTCTGTACAGTGTGGGGAACTAACCTAAATTCATGGGAACTATCTTCTGTTTAGGGCTGAAGCGATAGCACATCGGTGGGGTGTTTGCCTTGCTTGTGGCCGGCCCGCCGACCCAGGTTCAATTCATCTGCCCTCATGGAGAGCCAGGCAAGCTACCGAGCGTATCTCGCCCGCCCGACAAAGCCTGACAAGCTACCCATGATATATTCTATATGCCAAACACAGTAACAACAAGTCTCAGGATGGAGACATCACTGGGCCCACTCGAGCAAATTGATGAACAACGGGAGGACAGTGACAGTGACAGTGATCTTCTTTTTGCTTAAGATTACCGCTTATAGAAACTGGAGCCATAGCACAGTGGGTAGGGTGCTTGACTTATATGCTGTGACCAGGGTTTAATTCCATTACAATATATGATTCCTGACTTCCTCCAGGAGTGAGACTTGAATCCACAGCCAGGGGTAAACCCTGAGCACTGAGTGTAACAACAACAACAAAAAAAAAAAATCTGGAAAAAAACTATGTAAAATAAAACCAAAAAAACACACCGCAGGGCTGGAGCAATAGCACGGCAGGTAGGGCGTTTACCTTGCACGCAGCCAACATGGCCGACACAGGTTCGATTCCCAGCATCCCATATGGTCCCCCGAGCACCACCAGGAGCAATTCCTGAGTGCATGAGCCAGGAGTAACCCCTGAGCATCGCCGGGTGTGACCCCCCCCAAAAAAAAACCACCGCTTATTTAGTATTTCAAATGAGACCCAAAATAAGACAGTTGATTCCATTTAATGAGAATAATCTCTTTAGGAAGACTTAAGGTCAAGTCACTTCAGAAGCAGTTGATCATTTCTATACTAAATCTTTAAATAATTGTCTTTATTTTGGATATTGATCCAACTAGCAATATGCAGGTAACAAAATTTGAATTTTTAAAGCATAAATTTGTTAAAGCCCGACATACATTTGTAGAACTTTAGTTACCCTGTTAAAAAAATTAATTATCTATTGAAACTATCTTTCTGAGGAATTTTATATGAGTCACATCAGGCAATCAGACATTAGCACTGTAGCACTGTCCTCCCGTTGTTCATCGATTTAATCGAGCGGGCCCCGTAACTTCTCCATTTTGAGACTTGCTCTTACTGTGTTTGACATATTGAATACATCATGGGTAGCTTGCCAGGCTTTGCCTTGCGGGCGAAATACTCTCGATAGCTTGCCGGGTTCTCCGAGAGGGGCGGAGGAATCAAAGCCGGCTTGTACGAACAGCTGTGTGCAAGGCAAATGCCCTACCAGTGTGCTATCGCTTCAGCCCAATCAGACATTATGGCACTCTTTATCCAATTTATAGTCAAACATTGATTTATAATTCATTATAATTATTAGTCTATATTTTCTGAGTTTCCTGAATTGAATAAAATCGTTTTAAACAAGGTAAAGGTAAAGGCCCTCCCGTTGATCGTCGATTTGCTCGAGCGGGCCCAGTAACGTCTCCATTGGAGACTTTGTTGTTACTGTGTCTGGCATATCGAATACTCTCGGTAGCTTGCCGGGCTCTCCGAGAGGGGCGGACGAATCAAACTCGGGTCGACCATGTTGGCCACGTGCAAGGCAGACGCCCTACCCACTGTGCTATCGCTCCAGCCCGTTTTAAACAAATCCCTTAATAAACTATGACCAAAACAACTATTAAGGCATATTTGTTGACCATAAATATTTTTTTGATTTTGTTACACTTTTCACCCTTAGGCCATGTGCTGGTGGGAATGAGCGCCTCCCTAGATCTATGCCTGAATGACATGTGCTGCCAGGAATCTCCTAAACCTTTATTACCTCCTAACCTCCAGACATCTTTACTGTGATCCTTTGAGCTACCAAGAGAAAATGTTTTTTTTTAAGTTTCTCATAAAATTTCGTTTTCAATGAACATGGTCTCTCCAGAAATATTGATTTTTATAGTTTTGTATATCAGTGGTATATTTTATTTTCAGAATGCTATCCTGTTTTCTATAGATCTTTAGTTTCTTCATTTTAAACAGAACTTTAGTTTCTGGGAATCATCTATTAGGACTCCCTCAAATGAATTTTGGTTACCACATTGTCAAAATACAATAACTGCTTTGCCAGTTGGGCATTTTGGCAATGGGTAACTGTTCTCATTTGAGTTTGCATCATATGAAACAGTTGATTTTTTTTATTTCACAGAAAGTTCGTTTCTGGTTTTAATATTTGCTAACAGCAAGGTGCTGCTCTCTGTAACATGGCTTGTTTGCATAGTTACCAGAAAACATTAGGTATTTCATGAGGAATTAAAAGTAGCGGTTTTAGTTCTGTGATATTTTGGCTTTTATTTTGTCTATTTTTACACTTTCCATCTTTAGAAGAAGATCATTCTTGGACCTAGGAAATAGCTCAGAGACTTAGAGGAGGAGATTTGTGTGTATGAGCCCCAGACATACTTTGTATGATTCTGAGCGTTACATGGACCGGGTTCCTCCCAACATTGCTGTGTCTGGCCTAAAACAAACAAAATGCTGAAAATTCATGGTTTTAAAACTAAAGTTTGCATTGATTTTTCTAAATTTAATCTATTAGCATTGTACATGTATAAGTACCACTGCTTTCTTTGCATTTAAATGAGCAAATTCATCTTCTGTGACTTCAAATTCATCTTCTATGATCTTTTTATATGGCAAGTTATATATTTCTATCTGATTTTTTCTTGTTCTCTTATTTGTTTATTTGGGGAGCCTCCCATTTGGTAATCAGGTAGTGTAGGGTTCACTTCCAGCAATTCTTGGCCAACCTGGTTCAGTGCCAGAGGATATGGTTGTGCTTAGTACCTGTGCCACAGACCACCAGAGCTACTTTGTCAATACTTGGGGGATTCTATGACTAGCCCTGGTGCTGCCTTGGGGATAGAACTAGGGCTAGCCTGATGCTGGGTACATTTCTTACTCCTATACTGTATCTTTGGCCCTTCTGAACTTCTTCTTTTCTTTTTTTTTTTTTTTGTCTTTTCTTTGGGGGGGAGGGGGAAGTAAGGGTATGATACTCTGCTGTATTCAGTGCTTACTTCTGAATTTGTGCTCAGAAATCACTCCTGGTGGGGTTTTAGGGATCAAATGTAGGTCAGCTATATGCAAGCAAGAACCTTACAGTCTGTGCTCTCTCTCTCCAAACCCAATTTCTTTTCAGAAATTATAGAGCTTCTAATTTTCAGTCCTTTTTCTTTTGTATTACTGTATTAGATTTATTTTAACTGATTCTTTATTGTACTGACCCTCTAATTTTCCTATATTTCTTTTACTGTGTTGTGTTGTGGGGTGTGTGTGTGTGTGTGTGTGTGTGTGTGTGTGTGTGTAGAGGGATAGGAGTGTAGCCCAAGGTTCCATTTTGATACCTCAGACCATTAAATGTTATTCCTACTTGCTCTACATGAACAGTTAGACTGGAAAGTAGCTCCCAAAGAATTGTCATGTAAACAAGAATCTCACCCTGTTAGTACCATCCTACACTAAGTATTGCTGTCTGATTTGGTCACGTAATAGTTCTTAAAATAGGGTTTTGTTTCTTGTTTTGTGTTTGTTGTTCAGAGTTTATAATTATCTCTCTAGGAAGGTAAATCTAATTTAACTTTGTTCTTAGCCAAACTGAGCTATTCCAGTGTTTACTTTTAATTACATTTTTTATAAGCAAATTCAATTAAATGCATGGATATTATCCAAAATGCTTGCTAATTCCTCTCAATCTCATCAGAAGTAGATTCTAATTTTTTTACTTCTTATTATTTATTTAGATAAACAATTTGAAGATTTTGAACCTTTTAGAGCAATAATTTGTTTTTATTTTATCTCTAGGTAAATATGAAAATAAACCAAAGTGATCATTAATTATTTCT
Organism: Sorex fumeus; assembly: GCF_029834395.1. NCBI lineage: Eukaryota > Metazoa > Chordata > Mammalia > Eulipotyphla > Soricidae > Sorex > Sorex fumeus. The sequence goes on along the minus strand of NW_026606075.1, from coordinate 18,788,519 downwards.
TTGTGTACATATTTTAGAAAAATTAAGGAAAAAAAACTACTAGTAAATACAGTGAATAGGGACTTGAATGATAAACAGGGGGTAAGGTGCTTGCTTGGCCTGCAGCAAGCAGGGTTCTATTCACAGTAGTTTCCCAGCCAACAGTGTTCCCTGAGCACAGAACCAGGATTAAGCCCTAAGTACTGTGGCCCCCAAACCTAAATAAATAAATAAAGATGATAAATAATCTTTTTTAGATTCTAAAAAACTTTTAAAGTAGATTTTTTATTTATAGTAAACAATTTTAAATGAAAATATGATAGGAAAATTTGTGAATCAGTTTAAAATGACAGATATTAGTATTTTAAAAAGACTTTTAGCTGTGGTATACTCAGTGAAATTTAAATCTGTCATTTAAAAAGATGAAATTTTATCATTTAGAAGAAAATGGATGGAACTTGAGGTATTTCTATAGGAAGTAAAATAAAATACCCAAATGATTATTCTTATATGTGAGAAATAAATACTAAAGCAAAAACCTGGCTAAAAGCAACAAAACTTCCTCTGATAGCTGGTAAAACCCAATGTTTTTACTGGAAAAAAGGCAAGTGGGAATGGAATAGGTAGCGTTGTCTTTTTTGATGATAGAATTACATTGAAATTATGGTGATGAGTCACAATCACAGAGATGAAAAATCATGTCCCTAAAATTCATTGTAAGTATGAATCAATAATAAGTCTATAAAAAAAAGCAATAAGTTTATAAAACACGAGGATTGTATGTATCTTGACTTCACATTTTATCATTTCACTAAACTTGTGTATTTAAAGATTTTATTTTATTGATTTATTTTTTGGGGAAGGGCCACACTCAGCAGTGCTCAGGGGTTACTCCTGGACCTGCAGTCTGGAAGTGCTTGGGGGATCAGTGGAATAACAAGGATCACATCTGTGTCAGCTTCATAAAGACCAGCACCCTATCCCTCCAGCTCCAAGACTTTAAAGTTTTTATTTAAACTATTAGTTTCCCCATATTTTCTGATAACAATACAGTTTCAAATATCAGTACAGCCAGGATCAAGCCCTGAACACTGCCTTGTGTGGCCCCCATATGAAGATAATTGAATAAATATGATGAACAAACCAATTGTGTTGTTTTATCAAATAATAATTCAGTGATTTGTGGGAGAGGAAAGGTTGGTATTAAAATTCTAATATTTTAAATGTTAAAGTACCAAAATTTTTATCACTATATCACTATATCGCTGTCATCCCGTTGTTCATCAATTTGCTAGAGCGGGCAACCAGTAACATCTCCATTTGTCCCAGCCCTATGATTTTAGCAGCCTCTTCTTACTCGTCCTTTCCAACAGTGCCGTATTGGAGGCTCTTTCAGGGTCAGTGGAATGAGACCCATTATTGTTACTGTTTTGGCATATCGAATACGCCACGGGGAGCTTGCCAGGCTCTGCCATGCGGGCAGGATGCTCTCAGTAGCTTGCTGGGTTATAAATATTATAGTAAAAAAAAAAATGCAAGACTCTTCAGTTTTAATTATCCTAAAGAATGTAATGAGAGATTTGAGCAATTGATTTTGAACAAGGTGAATGGTTCAAATGATAAAAAATAAATGATCCGTGATATTTCTTCCTATACCCTACTATTTCATACATGATAAGAATCTCATAACATAACATTTTTTAAAATTTTGGTACATATTTGCTTACTCAATTTTTATTGATCCTTTCAAAGAACTTTTTTTAATATTAATTTTTCTATTTTCTTTTTTCTCTAATTTTTGTTGTCTTTTTAAAAATTTTTATATGTTACTTCCCTGTTTCTTTCCTTCTGTTAAAGATGGAGCAGTGACCAAAGGGCACAAAAACCCTCACTGTTGTGCTGACAAATTCAATTGCCTCACCAGGGACTGCTTACAGATTGTGGCATATTTGTGACAGATTTGTTGCAGTATTCTTCATGATTTGCGCTCCTTTCATTGTGGTGCTTCCATACTTATTTCCCAGGTTTTGCACCTATAGATATGTTCATGCACATTTAGATTGACTTTTGGCTCTTAATCACTGGTTCTTTTTGTGATTTTAGGGGAGATTGCTTGGAACTTTCTTTATGTAGTAATGAAAGCCTTCATTACTATACATTTCCCTCTTAATATTGTTTCCATGGTATCTCCTAGGACCTGGAAGCATGTATCTTTATTTTTGCTGTTTGTTAGTTTTATTTATTTACAAACTTCATTGACTCAATCTAGGAGCATATTATTTAGAAGAATGTTGTTGAGTCTATGTTTGAGATCTTTCAAAGATCTAAATGTGTGATTTATATCTAACTTTACACTATTGATTCTGGAAAAGATAATTCATGCATTAAATTTTTTCTTTTTTTAGTCAAATTATACTAATCACAGAATGGTTGTATCTTCTATCTCTTTAAAGCAGATCTAAATTTTTCTTCAGTAATCACTCTCCCTACTGACTAGAAGTAAATGGTCACATACCTTACGTATGACTGTCACTGTCACTGTCCTCCTATTGTTCATCGATTTGCTCGAGCAGGCCCAGTAACATGAAACTTGTTACTGTGTTTGGCATATCGAATACGTTACGGGTAGCTTGCCAGGCTTTGCCATGTGGGCGAGATACTCTCGGTAGCTTGCTGGGCTCTCCAAGAGGGGCAGAGGAATCGAACTCTGGTCTGTGGAATCGAACTCGGGTCGGCCATGTTGGCTGCGTGGGAGCTAAATGCCTTATCAGCTGTGCTATTGCTTCAGCCCAATTCATTTCTCTACCTGCCTACAAGAATTTTGTTACCTTTATAATGAGAAATGTTTATCATTATAATATTAATATAAAAATGATAAACATTTCTCATTATTATAATTCTTCAGAAAAATATTCAAGTCTTTTTGACTATGTAAATGATAGCAATTATGGAAAAGATGTAAGATATAACCCCTCATCTTAAAGACCTAGGAAGGGGGCATTACTTCAAATTTTAGACTTAAGAATTGTCAGACTTGTGAAAAAAAAAACCTCCACAAACATATCTTTTTTGAGATGGAGATTTTTGATACAGATGATGTTTGTTTTAGTCACTAAACTGGCGTAGCATACTATGATTATGAGTATTTTGAAAGTATTGCCAACTTTTCTTATGTAGGAAAATAGAAATCTTAAAATGTTAAACATTTACACATACAGTTACTTGGCTGGTAGTCTGTCTTCTAAAGTTCTTGGGAATTGACTATAGAAAGAAACTTAGGTTTGCCTATATCTCTAATAAAAGATACATCCTTTCAAAGTGCCCTAATTTGTGTTTTTTTTAAATCTTGTGTACCATTTAGCAATGCTTTTATACTATAGATTATTTTTAACTGACAAAACTAGTAAAGAAGGAGTAGCTGTGCTTAATAGACTCACATATCAAAATGCCAAAGTAAAATATTTAAACATCAACACAGCCATACAATATGGGTTTTGTATGAATTTACTGGTTATAGAAGGATTACAAATGGCAGTAAATGGATGTGCCTGGTGTAAAATTACAATACAAAAGTATTTTATATTCTTTTATTTGTTAGACCAGTTATCAGGCCCTTAATGAAGTTCTGTGTTGATAGGAACATGATGACCACTTGCAAATGTCTTATTGCACGAACAAGCTGGAGCTTCAGTAGTGAAAATGGAAGGAGTGTTACTGCCTTGATCCTGAACCATATGTGTACAAACACAATGGTTCTTAGATTCTAGAATTTTTCTACAATGTAATCCAAATATTTTAAGTAGAACTGTCTTTCTAGAATTGAGTTTCTACGTTCTGCTGGTTTACTTTCATTATTTAGAAATCACAGATATTTACATCTATTAAAGAACCCCAAACTAATGAACTTTATTAGAAAACAGAAACTTAACAATTGGAAAGAACTGTTAAGAAGAAATATTGACGTTTATTTCATACTGAAAAGCCAAGAAAATATTTAAGAATTCTCCTTTGTGATTTTGAATAAATAAATTTGAATGATCTTTTAAAAAAGAACTTTAATCAAAACAAGTATTGAATAAAAGATTCACAAATATGTGATTGAGAATTGTTTCCTTCTTTTGACACCAATGGTAGAAGCGGATGGGCCTGGACTTCTTTTTTCCTCACTTAATGTGTATTTAACTGATTAGTCAGAATCAAGGTGTGCCACCAATTTCTTATTTGCCATTGTAAAACTTTCCAGTGATGAAAAACTTTTTCTTCCTAGAAATTCTCACTTTGTTAACAACACTGCCTGAAATTGTGATACTCAGAGTGTGCAAAATCACTTTGCAGCATTATGGTTAACTGACAATGTAATATGTTGTCTGAAAATAAAACAAGATTTACTCCTTGGTAAGAACTAGTGAAAAAATAGTATATACAGGTGACTTCATTTTTGCATGTGAATCTGTTTACAATGAGGGAAGTGTCAAAAAGTAAATGATCAAATTGACTTTTAATTAATGTAATTCTTAATTTCAGTACATACCTTTTTTTACTTATAAAATGTATATGTTTTTTGAATGAACATTCACTTAATTATCTGGAAAAGCTGCATATGTGTTTGAACATTTGATCCTAAATTTAAAATTAAAAAATTAATTTGGCATGATAATGATCTAAATTGGTTTCAACTCAATAAATGAAAAAAATTTAGAATTTTTCAAGTGCCCTTTTTGATAGTTATTTTACAAATCAATTCATTTAGGTCATGTTATGAGGTAAATACAGTTCGGTGTACTTATTGAAGTAAAGGATAATTTTTTTTTCTTTTGTTAAGAAATAGAAAGGGATGAAACAGAAGAAATTAAGAAATAATCAGATATTATGACAGACCAACTTGAATTTCAAAACTCTTCTCTCAAATGCATGTGAATTTATATGTGATCAAAATAGTATTATTCAATCTTCATAGTGTGCTTTTAACTGAAAAATATACATAAAAGGATAAAAATATTTTGATTATCTTTACATTTTAATTAACTTATTTTACCCTTCCTCTCTCCCACCCTTCCTCTCCTTTCTTTTGTTTCTTTCCTGCCTTCTCTTTCTTTCCTATCTTTCATTGTTCAGCCCATTGTTCAGTGCTTTGGAACTGCACCCGGTCTGTGTTGAGGGGTCACTTCCTGCAGTGTGCATGGGGCAAAGAAGTGCTGGGGCCTGAACATGGGCCTCCCACGTGTAAAGCATATACTCAGCCCATTGAGCTGTCTCTGTCCCCATACCTTTACTTTCTCAATGAATATAATTGTTTTTCAGTCTCATCATCATTATTAAAATATTGCCCTTTTTCTGCATTTATCTAATATTGTGTAAGATATATACCAGTGTTTTCTATCTGAAAGTTTAAAGGAAATTAGTGGGTGGATACCTCCAGGTAAGTTCACACTGTTGGACTAAACATCAAATGATCCTAAATAATAGAACTTAATGGTAGTTTTTATGAAGTGCCACTCAGATGGTATTATGTTTCTATTTAGGTTACATTTAATCTTCTTTGTAAATTTACTAATAGGCATTTATTTCTGATTTATCAACAGCTGTTGAATTTTCCCAATCTATACATGCCATTTTTATAGAAACATTCTTTTCAAAATAACAAATTTTAACTATGTTTCTTTTCTTTTTTCTTTTTTTTTTTTTTCCTTTTTGGATCACACCTTCTCCTGGCTGTGCACTCAGGAATTACTCCTGCAATACATGGGGGACCATTTGGGATGCTGGGGATTGAACCCTGTCAGCTGCATGCAAGGCAAATGCCCTATCCACTGTACTACTGTATAAGTATACACTATACACTTACATAGTGTATTTTAATAAATTTAATAAATACATTTTAATAAATGACTTTATAAAACAGATTTTGCAAGAAAATTATCCAGTTTTTTGTACTCTGTATTTACATTTGGTAAATATATTATTTTGTTTCTTACATTTTTGTCCCTTCAGAGAAAATTATGTATATTTAAAATTGAGCTGTTCAGTCTTAATACTGCCTCAAAATCAATTGTGATTTTTTTTATTCGTAGTTCAGACTTGGCTCCTTTGACGTAGAAAAAGTTGCAAGCCCAGCTGATGTCATTAGAGAACTTATTTGTGACTGCCTGGACACCATCGCAGAAAATCAAGCCAAAAATGAGCACCTGCAAAAAGAAAATGAAAGGCTTCTGAGAGATTGGAATGATGTTCAAAGTCGGTGGGTACATAATGAGCCTGTATTATAAGAGAGCTGCATCTTTTTTTTTTTTCTTTTTTTGGGTCACACCTGGCAATGCACAGAGATAACTCCTGGCTCTGCACTCAGGAATTACACCTGGTTGTGTTCAGGGGACCATATGAGATGCTGGGAATCAAACCCATTTCAGCTGCTTGCAAGGCAAATGTCCTTCTCGCTGTGCTATAGCTCTAGCCCGGAGACCTGCATCTTCAATGTTGTAACATTAAGTTAATAATTTGTAGATTTTTATACTAGCACTGTAGCACTGTAGCAGTGTCCTCCAGTTGTTCATCCATTTGCTTGAGCGCGCGCAAATAACATCTCCATTGTGAGACTTGTTGTTATTGTTTTTGGCATATCGAATACGCCAAGGGAAGCTTGCCAGGCTCTGCTATACGGGCAGAATACATTCAGTAGCTTGCCAGGCTCTCCAAAGGGACAGAGGAATCAAACCTGGGTTGTCCACATGCAAGGCAAATGCCCTACCAACTGTGCTATCACTCCAGCCCTTTATACTAGTGTATATTTAAAATAAAGTCTTTCACTATTTATACTTTATATTATGTAACTAAAACAGGTCATTATTTACTTGTATATTGACACTTTTAGGTTATTAGTATTTGGATCTCACCAGCTAACTTATACACTATTGGAATCATTTGAACTGCTAGTTTGAGTCCATTCATATTAATTAAGATTTGGGATGTTAATGCTTATAAGGATCAATTTAAATTATATTAAAAAGTGAATACAAAAAAAGATAGAAAATATGAATTAACCCAACTGGTTACAACTTCAAATTTTTATATGAATAGCAACAAATGATGTTTGTTTTGGTAACTTAAAGACATTTTCCTTTCTAATTGAAAATTTATACTGGCATTTTCAAAAGATGAGGTAATCTTGGCAATTGGAGGTGACATTTGGAAAACTTTGACTTCCTTGATTTGCCTCTTATTTTTATTTATAATTTTGTTGCTTGTTTGCTTTTTGCCCACACACAGTGGTGCTCAGGAATCACTCCTTGTAGTATTTGGGGAACTATAGGGAGTACTGGGGATCAAACCCTTGTTGGCCGTATGCAAGACAAGCTCCATACCACTGTGCCACCACTCTGGACCTCCTCTTTTTTAAATGATGAGGAAAGTCACTTATTTTCTCAATTTGAAATTTCTCAATGTTATCACAATCTAAGATGACCCAGGATATAGCATGTATTTGTCTTATATGCTTAAGATGTGTAAAGGAAGTAAGATGTTGTCAGCATTTCTGTCCCCACAGAGAAAAGTATAATATGCATGTTTGCATGTCTATCATATGAAACAGTTATGTAGAATGTATGTTTTAACTATTGTTATATATGCCGACCCGAGTTTGATTCCTCCGCCCCTCTCGGAGAGCCCGGCAAGCTACCGAGAGTAAGTTCCCCGTGACGTATTTGATATGCCAAACACAGTAACAACAAAGTCTCCAATGGAGACGTTACTGGGCCCGCTCGAGCAAATCGATGATCAACGGGAGGGCCTTTACCTTTACCTTTACCTATGGTTTCTCATAAATATTTTTTACCATTCATTCAAACCAATAGCTCTCTATATAAGATTTATCCTACTTAGAATCTTTTTTTAAAAATAGTAATTGAGATTATTTTTATGAACACTAGTCACAAAAAAAAACAGGAAAAAATCAGAACTTCAGTAACACCAACATATGTGTGTGAGAATGAGGTCAGAGGGAAAGAAATCACATAGCTATCAAGTTATTAATAATTATTATTATAAAACATATAAAATTATGTTCCTTGAATATATTTATAACTCCTTAGTCATTATATTATGAAGTATCTTTTTCTTTTTAAGCTCAGAATATATATTACTCCCAATTACAGGTAAGTAGGCTATATCAAAAGTGACAAAATTGGGAAATCATCTAGAATAAATGGGTGATTATTCTCTTTAACTTCTGCTTTATATATGCTGTAATAAATCATGATCATATATCTGTGCTAGAAAGTATGTTTTGTGATGCAGCTGTAGTTTTGGCATGCTTTCTATATCATATATGTTTTAAATCAGTTTATAGAAGTTATACTGTGGTCATGATAAGCTATTATATTTATAACTCATGAATGCTCAGGATGATAGGAAATTTGATCCACAAATTGCCCACAAAAATGCCGACTGAGTACTTGGTACTTGAACAAATTGCTTTAAAAGTGTGCCAGAGGTTGAAAGAGGTATTATCTCATCAATATTCAACACTACTGTCAAAGAAAGAAATGCAGAAGAGAATAAAGACAAGACATTGGAGAAAACGCACCCTGTGCTGTGTAAAACTGAGGAGTGCATAGAATATGTTGCCACAGATGCTTGATTTTCTATTTCTGAACTGTCTAGAAAGTGCCTTTTTGTTAATGTGGCATAAGATTTCCTATTATATGAAAAACACATATCTTATCCCTTGCTTTATTTTTTTTAACTTTTGTTTATTTGGGTTTTATTTTTTATTTATTTATTTATTTTTTTTTTGGTAAACACTGAACCAGACTCTTAAAGGACTTCAGATTGTCATAACACTCCAAATTGAAAGGAAAGAGAATTTTTTAAATTTTGTATACCCATGTTAAGTTACTAGCTTTGCCTATTTCCCAAATATGCTTTTCTTTCCTATCAAAGGAGTAAGTGGCAATTTTTAAGGAGCAACAAAAACATCTTGAATGTGGCCAAGAGTGCTTTCTTATGCATTTCTTCTCTAGAGCCTTAATACACTAGAAAATGTGCAAACGATTTGTACAGTTCTAACTTATACAGGCAGTAGTACTTTTCAAGTCTTAATAAAAAGATTGGAACTAGGAAATAAACATAATGAAAAAGGCAATTGAGATCATAGGAAGTAGAGTATCATTAGTACAAAAGTCATCATCTTAGGCCTGTCACAGTACAATTTTCTAGGCAGCCTCTGACTTTCTCAGTATTCTGTTCATGTTCTATTCATTTCTTCCCCATCATTGTTACAGACTGTGTATGCATGATGAGTGAAGTGGGAGGGGACACATCACTGAGAATTTCCCTAGAAGCTATTAATAAGACTAAAGTACAAGATAGGATATAATATGAATACAAGTGCCTATTTATCCAATTTTTAACATGAAAAGTATTTGTATGGTTAAAGTGAAAGTGTATGTTACCAAATATGAGTAGTATCCCATTTTTTTTTGTTTTTGCAAAACTCATTTAAATAGAGGTATCTAAAAAGACAAAATTGTTAGTAGTATATGCCTAAAATTATGGATGAAATTTGCCTTTATTTTTTGAGTATTTTTGCATATATTTAGGTATTTAATAATTGATTACTGTTATACTCAGTCAACTCTAAAGATATTTCTATGCAGAATGATGGTAAAGAGTAAATTTGGTTTAAGTGAAGAATGGAAATTTTATAGGAATAGAATGAGATTTTATGTGTAGATTTTTAATATATAGGTTTTCTTTATTTTTAATTTGATAGATAATTATGGAATCCGTTCCAATAGGTGACATATTAAAGTTGTTTAGTTTAGATGAAACTACTTGAAAGATTTCCAATTAATAACATTAGAAATATAACTGAATCTGTAGTTATTGACTATATTTATTTCTCTAGTTTTTCCTACTTTAGTTGAAAAACAACTCTCAAATTTATTGTTATTAAGTAGGTCTTTTGTTTGTGCTTAGATATCAAAATAAAAACTTTCCAGCTCTATTCTGAGTTAACAATTATTAAAACTCTAATTGGAGGCAATTTTCATCTGAATGAATTGATTTGACACTCCTGGAATCATTAGAATAAAAGAGACCTTGAAAGCTCCTGTCCTTATTCTCTCTGCCTTCAAACCACGAGCACATTGTATACAGATGAATTCAGTCCAATTTTTAAAGACCTCGGGAGATAGCTTCAACTCCCCCCCCCCCCCCACCCCCATTGCCCATTAAAATATCTAAGAAAAGTCACAGTCAGAAAATTCTCCCTTCCATCTATTGGTAATCTGAGTCCTTCATGGTATAGTTGAAGGTCATTTCCTCTTGTTTTGTCATCAGAGAGGATGAGGAACAGCTGTTCACCATCTTCTTCGGTACTTTCAGGCTTATTAATCTCATTTCCACTGCTTTTGTTTTCACTTCTTTTTAGCATTATTTGTCCTCTGAGCTCTATATAGAATGTTTTTCACTATGCAGACTTGATGTGGATATAAATTTGGTCAGAACTACTTATAAATAAAATAATTAAATTCTTTTTAGGTAATGTAGACTCATGTTATGCATCTATTGTTTTATTAACATTGAATCTGGATGTGTTATTTCTGCACAAAATTGCCTTGTTTCTGACCTTTTTTCTTTAAAATAATTTTGTGTACTCTATTCTCATTCTCAAGTGTTTTTGAGCATTCTGTATTTGTCCAAATTAATCTTTTATCTTTTCTGTTTTGTGGGCCACATCCAGCAGTATTCCGTGCTTACTCCTAGCTTTAGCTCAGAAGTCTCTCCTGGCAATGCTCAGAAAACCTTATATGATGTCAGGGATTAACTGGAGTTGACCACATATCTCTTCAGCCGTTTTTTTTAAAACCATTTCAATTTTTTAAAAAAATTATTTTCCTTTTATCCATGTTCCTAGATATCTTAGTTCTGGTTACTAATTAAACAACATTATTAAAGTTGTCCTAGTCAGTGTTGAAAAAAATGAACATCATTCTTTCTTTTTGATATTGTAATTTCATCAGGTTTATGCTTTGTCTTGGAGTATATAAGTTTTCTTCTAGTGTTACTAAATTTAGCAATGAATTATATATATGTATATATATATTTCTTTTTTTATATTTGGTTTTTGTTTTTATAGCCACCTGGTTCATGACAATGCTCAGCTGACCCAGGTGCAATCCTGGGCTTGGTGGTGTTTGGGGAACCATATACAGTGCAGGTCATTAAACTCAAGTCACATTACTTTAATGCAAGCACCTCATCTGATGAACTCTCTCTCCAGACTTATGTCCTGCTCTTTTTTTTGTTTGTTTAAGCAATAAAGTTTTTATTGAACTTATTTAGAAAGATGTGAGGGAAGAAAGTGGGAGAAATACATGTTCGAGATAGAACACAAATTTCTCCAGAGTGGAAATGAGCAAACAAAGAAGTATAAAGACAAGCAAGCAAGATACATGTTCAAGGGAAACCATATCCTATTCCTAAAGTGGAGTATTGGTATAAGCAAAGTAATAGAGAAGGCATAGTACATCACGATGCTCTATTTGAAGGGGACATAGTATTCACCCTTAGTTCAATATTGAAGAAAGATAATGTTCTCCAAGTGTTCTAAAAAATAAGTAAGAAATAGTAAATTCACACCTTGAATACTTCAAAGTAATACTTTTCCTCTGCCAGTCTCCACTCCTTAGCATTGTCTAAGAAATGTTATCCAGGTTAATAATCAGGTTTGATTGCAACAAAAACCTAAAGCTTTGCTAAAACCTAGCAGTGTTAACTCACATACTGCCTATACAATTTAATTTCCTATTATGTAAATATTACCTTAGAGAATGTAACCATAATGCTAATTCTTTAGATTTTCTTTAGGCGAATTATATATCTCATTTTGATATCTGCTCTTATTTTTGTGATATACAAAAAGTTGATTTTTCTATTGGTTCAGAAATTATTTTGGTCGTTGATAAGCACTTAATTATTTAGTCAAGAATTACTGAGGTGATTTATGGAAATTAAATATTTAACAATTAGAAAAATTGCTAAGTACTATTCCTCTAATTTATATAACCAATTATACTGTATAAGGTAGGGCTGGAGCGATAGCACAGCGGGTAGGGCGTCCGCCTTACAAGTGGCCAACATGGCCGACCCGAGTTCGATTCCTTCGCCCCTCTCGGAGGGCCCGGCAAGCTACTGAGAGTATTCGATATGCCAAACACAGTAACAACAAAGTCTCCAATGGAGACGTTACTGGGCCCGCTCGAGCAAATCGACGATCAACAGGAGGGCCTTTACCTTTACCTTTACCTTTACTGTATAAGGTATTTTTTTATGGGTGGTTTTCACTTTGCTTATATTTAATCTCCAGCATGTCATGTCCATTTTCATACCCTCCAACTCCCCTGCCCCAGCACCAGATTAACCTTCCTGATCTCTGCCATTGCTAGGCCAATGCAATACATACCACTGTGGCCCAAAAGTAGAACTATCCCACCTGCAGTGCAGAGCTCTATGTGTAAGATTCTCCCCACAAACAAAGAATAGTTTACTATATACTTAAATGTGTTAATGGTATGTATGTTGGATTCATCTTTAATATATTTTTGTGTTAGAGATTACAGGAAAATAGAATGTGTATAGAATGTTTACACAACATCTTCATCCAAAATATAAATGTCCTTACCTAAAATAGATTATCATTGTCAATTTGGCAGTTCCTCTTTATATTTGTCTGTTTTCCCTTATACTGTCTAGTACATATATTTTTAATCGGCATATTTTAATCATTTATATACTTATTATTTGAATTTTCTTAACTGAATAATACATTCACTAATAAGTTTGTATCATGTTTGGATATTTTTATTTTTACTACTATATTGACTATCATATATATACATGTATATATCTATACACAGATATTTAAATATAACTAGAGGTCAGAAAAGAGAGGAAATACTGGTATATCTGTGTAAAGCATATAAAACGTAAATAAGCAGAATGGTGGAAAGAAGACTAGGAAGAAATTTATAACATCAAAAAGAAGTCACGGTCACGGTCCTCCTGTTGTTCATCAATTTGCTTGAGCGGGCCCAGTAACACTGTGAGACTTGTTACTGTGTTTGGCATATAGAATAAATACATCATGGGGAGCTTGCCAGGCTTTGCCCTGCGGGCGAGATACTCTTGGTAGCTTGCCGGGCTCTCCTAGAGGGGCGGAGGAATTGAACTCAGGTCAGCCATGTTGGCTGCTTGTAAGATAAATGCCTTACCCGCTGTGCTATGGCTCCAGTCCATCAAAAAGAATATCTTATATGAAACAATTTTTACTTGAATATCTGAAATAGAGTTAAGAACCAATTATAGTATAGTAGTTAGAGCATATACTTTGCGTGTACCTGATCCTGTTCAGTTCCCAGCACCATATGAGGCCTTGAACACCACTCCATACAGCCCTGAAGATCCCAAAATCCTGCACATCCCGAGTAGTATCACATTCTTGGCCTTTGCATTGAACCATGACCCAGTTGACTAAAAAGTCAAGGCCTTCTGGCCTTCTGGGTCTCCTGAGCACCCTAGATAAATAGATAAAAATATAACAAATTTGTTGATGCTGTATGTAAATGTATTTATCTGTTATATGGAACCACAGATACATATAGATAGATAGATAGATAGATAGATAGATAGATAGAATTTAAATCAATACAGTTCATCGGTATATTTGAATTTTGTAGAAATAAATGATAGGGAATTTTATTTTTTCTTTTATATACCTAAAATTGAAGGTGTGTAGTCGGTCATGTTTCGTAGAAAATTCATGTTGGGTATTTTTTTCCCATACTTAAGTGTGTACATGTTTATGTGATGCTGGGTCAGAATCAAAAGGGAGTAACCCATGTTCTTACCACAGAGCAATTCATTATCTAGATAAACAGATTAATTGCTTAATGACAAAATGAGATCATTGTGGCTATAGTAGTAATTTTAACAAAAGAGAGGAAACAAAAGTTATGGTTAATTTTTTAATACTGTAAAATCAACAAGATAGGCTATATGAAGATCTGTAAAAGTAACGTTTTACACAAAATGAACTCTAACAAATGTATAGCTGCTTTTTTAATATCAATATCAACTTCCTCAGACATTTTATAACTACATTTGCAATTTCTAATCAAAACTGAAATTTTCTGGACAGAGTTTTCTCAAATAATTCTTGTTGGTACTAACAAATAACAGTAAAATGTGCTCACTGCTCCCAAATAACTACAAATCTAAAAAAAAAAAAACTACTTTCTGCATAACTTCATAGGTGCTTTGCTTTTTAAAATTTAGGAGAATTTAGTTATTTTCCTGGCATTACAGTTAATATATACAAGACAAGGGTCACATCCCTTCAGGCACCTAGGAAGTAATCCTAAACAGAAATAACTTGAGAGATATAGTTCAACGGGCTGGTTGTACATGCTTCATATGTCCCTGGATTGGATCCTCAGCACCACCTGGAGAAGGCCACTCCACATCAGCACATGGCCCTGGGGGGTTTGGTGCTACTGTGCACTTCACAGGCAGCCACATAGGCTGACTCTGGGAAGAAGTCATCATGGTATTCTGCTAAAAACCGCAGGAAGAGATCTAAGTGCTTCAGTAACGCCTTCAGGTTCTTCTCGGGCAGGGACATCTTTCCAAGAATTTCTGGAAGTTTCACAAATAACCGCAGCAAGTGTTGTGCTCCATAAATATAAGAGGCAGGAGGTGGCTGGTCACTGGGCGGATAACTTTCAGGCACAAGTTTCCAGGTCAGTACTTCATTTATTTCTTGAGATCTGCCTTCCACGCCAGCAAACACAATGCTCCCTTCTTGACTGAGGGTCAGAAGGACAGGTGGGGTGGAGCCGCTCTGCACTGGTGTCGTCTTTTCCAGGTGCAGGGCGGCCGTGTCCTGCTGCCAGCACAAGGGTTGCGGGGAGGCCCCGCTCTCCGACAGGGTGTCGCAGCCCACCGAGTGGCGTGTGGAGCGCCGCAGAGACAGCAAAGCTTCGGGCTCGGCTTTGCGCCTTTTGGGGGTGGTGGGCTCCCCGGCCACTGGCTGCCCCTCCGTGGGTTGTGGGGCCGCCGGATTCGCTAAAGGTGGGCTAGGAGAGAGCTCCACCGAGCTTCTGGTCATGTCGGTGACGCTTCCCTTCACCGGAAGAAAAACTGTGGACAACGTCGCCATTTTATATTGCTCTTGTTCGTACGGATACAGCAGAACGAGCGGGAGAGTGTAATCGAAGGTTATCCTCAGCCCGTCCACCATCTCCTTACAAAGGTCCACGCTGCCGGCCCCGCCTACAGTGGGGTCTCGCGGGCAGAGCAGGTGACGAGGGCGACTGCCCTGATTCTTCTCGGCGGGGACACAGTGCAGAGTCACGCCCGAGTGCGCGTTGGCCTGATGGGGACGCGGCGTCTCGCTAGCCGAGAAGGCAACGTTGATCGCAAAATGCTTCACGTACGATTCCAAAATCGAGATAATGTTGGTCCGGCATGGAAGTTTCACCAGCCGCTTCCTCCTGTTGATATAGTAACAGTCATCCTCCAGTTTCTTCTTCAGAACCTCGGGGATTTCTAGGGCAATTGTTCTTTCTTCCATGGCCCTGTCGCCGTGTCGCTCCGGTTCTACTTCGCTCCACCCGTCACTGTTCCTTTTCTCAATGAAGGCCCAGTCCCCGTCCTCACTGCCGTCCTCACAGGAAATGCTCGTTGCCTTTCACCCGTTTCTTCAGTGGGGAGGTTCTTTAAGGCCAAATGGACCCCCCCCCCTCCGCTGAGGAACGGGCGTGCTTCAGCTTTCGTCCCTCCCGGCTACTACAGAGGCCCCAGAGTCTTCTTACCAGACGACCCCAAAGTCTCGGATTTTATTCAGTATCGGAAAAGCCCCGGTCCTCAGCTGCCGTTCCGTCCCGTCCCGACTCCAATTCCAACCATGAAAATGGGTAAGATGTTCTGGAACTTTCAGTTTCTGTCGCCTTTCCGGCGCCCGACCAGCCTGAGGAGAGACAGACAAACGAAAAGGCCGGCCAGGTGCCCCAGAGTCCTTTGACTTCCGGGCTGTGAACCCACCCACACCCGGGCCGCAGCCTCGCGATACTGTGTGGGTTTGGAGTTTGGAGTTTCCCATGAACGTTTGCTTCCGGAAACAGTAGTTGGAGTAGGTGGAGAAGATGATTACGTTTAAGCTTTTCTTATTTTTAGAACTTTTTTTGTTGACTTTGGGGCCGTACGTGTTTGTGGGTGGGGCTTTCTCTGGGCTCTGCGCTCAGGGGTCACACCCAGCGGTGCTACAGAGACCTCATGGGTGCGGAGGAATGAATCAGCTTGGCCGTGTGCAAGGCAAGCACTCTCCCGGCCCTAGTGGCTCACCTGAAAGCTTTTTTGTTTCAGTTTGCAGTGTTTTGTTTTTTCTTTTGTTGTTTGTTTTGCGTCTCCGGTCACACCGGAGGATGCACAGGGCTTACTCCTGGCTCATGCACTCAGGAATTACTCCTGGCAGTGCTCAGGGGACCATATCAGATGCTGGGAATCGAACTTGGGTTGGCCGCATGAAAGGCAAAGGCCCTACCGTCTGTGCTGTCGCTCCAGCCTCTCAGTTTGCAGTTTTAATCCATTTTCTGTGCATAGCAAATCAACGAATGTTTGTTACTTGATAAGCAAGCTATTATGTAAAACTAAAACCACAGGAATAAGTATATTGAAATATTTTTGTATTTTAACTTTAATTGAAGTAGAATCTGACATTTATAAATTTTAGCTGTACATTATTGAAAATCAGGAAATACTGTTTTTGGATTTCCCTTAAAAGTTCTTTTTCTATACATTTGGTCTCTTGTTATCGATCTTTTAAATCCTTTTCTCTTCCCACCTAGTGACCTCAAATGTTCTTATATTCAAAACTTTGTTATGCTTGTTTTCTCTTTAAACTATTAATTGGTGGATTTGAAGTAAATTTCATTTATTTCCGAAAACACAAAATCGTTGATTCAGGCAGATATGTGGACACCTATGTTTATTTTAGCACTTAGTAAAATAACCAGGATATGGAAATAGCCCAAATGTTCGATTACAGATGAAAGGATAAAGAAGTTGTGTTGTATATACAGAAATATTGTGTAACTGTAAGACAAGTTTGAAATCACATAATTTGCTACAGTGTCAGTGGAATTGGAATGCATAATACTGTGATAAATAAGAGGGAAATTAAATGCAGAATAATCTCATCTCTTAAACATAGGGGGAAAAAAGGGGAATAGATAGTATTGAACAAAGACAAACCCTTGGCCTTGGATTACAAAATTTAAAAACAAACAGAGTGGGGAGTCATGGGGCTGGGGGTGGAGCAGGCATGAGAAGCAGACCAGATGTGACATAAATACAGGAGAGGGGTTAGGGCGCTCTGGTAGTGTTATACAGTACTTTGTGCATCAATACTATAAATGTAAGCATTATTGTAAATGTATTATTTAAAGTGTAATTAAAAATGTATATGGTGTGATGTATTATCACTGTTTTATGCTTCTGTAATATGTGATGATAAGCATATCTTTTTGTGTATTTGTTGACTTGGAGTTTTGGAGATGTTTCTATTTGGAGTAGGTGAAGAAGATGATTATGATTAAGCTTTTCTTATTTTTAGAACATTTTTTGTTGACTTTGGGGCCACACGTCCCTATTTCTGTCCATTTAAAAAACTTGGTTATTTGAAATTTTTATGTTCAGTTAGATAAAATATTTGTCATTTTTGGATTGAATCCTGGCTAGACATAAGATATGAAAATATTTCCCCCTTTAGTAGGCTACCCTTTTATTTTGATGCAAGTTTATTTTTTTTATTTTATTTTTTTTTTTTAGCCTCTTTGATTTGTTAGCTCATTTAGTTACTTTTGCTTTGGTTCCCTTACTTCTGGAGTGCAATTTCCAAAAATATCTCTAAGGCACATTTCTGTGGAGTTATCAACTGTGTTTTTCTCTGTGCACTTTACAGCTCAGGATTTCCATCTAAATATTTGATCAGTTTTGAATTAATTTTTGGTATGAGATAGTGGTCTACATATATATATATTTTTTTTTGCATGTGACTGACCAGTTTTTTTATTGTTTACTGAGGAAACTCTCTTTCCCCCATTTTATGCTCTTCCTTATACATTAGTTTTATGTGTATGTTTATTTTTTTTCTGGATTCACAACTTTCTATCATTGATCTCTATTTTTATTTTGGTAACAGGCTGCTTTTTTTACTGTTTTTTTTTTTGTAGTATAGTGTGAGTATGATGAACATGATATGTTGTTTTTCTTGAAAGCTTTGTTTCTATTTGGAATCCTTTGTACTTTATATACATTTTGTCTTTTTTTTTTACATTTCTGTCAAGAATTACATTGAGATTTTGATAGGGACTTCATTGAATCTGTATCTTGTTTCAGATAATACAGGGAGAATTTTTATAACTGTAATTTTCTATTAAGTATTTGAAATTTATTTCCCCTATTAAGTGGAATTATACACTAATAAAAATATGCATCACCTTGTATATTTGTTTTAAATTTTAGATTTGAAAAATGTGTGAATGCTAAGGAATCTGTGGAGAATGATCTTTATACACGATTTATTCTTGTGCTAAATGAGAAGAAAGCCAAAATCAGAAGCTTACATAAATTGTTAAGTGAAACTCAAGAACTAGAGAAAAACGTCGAACATAAGAGGTATCGTGACCTTTATATTTTCAGTTGGGAGATGCATAAAATTAAGTAGAATTTTATCAAAACACACAGCTGTGCAACAATTTTTTAGTAATATGAGATTTGATAATCTAAAGTTGTATATTTTGCCTTAAAATATGGATAGAGCATCGACTTGAGAATTCTCCACATAATCTTTCCATGTCTGCCCAGTTGCCAATCCTATTCTCTTTCTTTCTTTGGTTTGGTTTTGGGATCATAGTCAACAGTGCTCAGGACTTATCAGATTTCATTTTAAACAATAACCTAAATATTGTGTAAATGTTAGACTAAAAGTTCTCATAATTAAAACTTTTATTAAAATTTTTGCAGAACTGTAGAATTGGAGTCATGTATAATACTTAGATTTTATTTCATTATCATTATTTCATCATCATTACCACTTTTAGTGTCAATGATCAGACCCAGGTCTTCCACATATGTCACATGTTCTCTACCACTGAGCCATGTATCTGATTTCACATTTGAAATCTTAATGTCTAAGCCATGGTTGACTTTAGTGGCTCTGAGGTTGAATTTTTGTACTTGATTTTTAATGACGAATCAGAGGTGTTATGTGTATGAAACAATTTTTGAAAATTATCGTGGGCATTAGCAGTTGCAGGGCTGCAGCGATAGCACAGCGGGTAGGGCGTTTGCCTTGCAAGTGGTCAACATGGCCAACCCGAGTTCGATTCCTCCGCCATTCTTGGAGAGCCCGGCAAGCTACCGAGCGTACCTCGCCCACAGGGCAAAGACTGGCAAGCTACTCTGACATATTCGCTATGCCAAACACAGTAACAATTGTCACAGTGGAGATGTTACTGGACCCGCTCGAGCAAATTGATGAAAAACGGGAGAACAGTGACAGTGATTTATTGGGTTTACCTGTGGTATAATATAAAGACTATGTCACTTAATGTCAGCTGGTTCTGTTATTTGGAGTAAATTTTTTAAGCACTCTGGCCTTTTTCTTCATAAGAATATGAATTTGAGGGAGATCAAATGAAGGCAAACTGCTTTGAGATAATAAAATGCTAAATTCTCTGCACAGAGGCAGGAGTAAACCCTGAGGAATACTGGATGTGGACTCAACACAAACAAATACCTAATTTCACATTAGAACTGGGGAGATAGCTCAGAGGGTTAGAGCACATATCTTGCATGCTTTGAGGTGCTGAGTTTGAACCCCAGCACTGTCTGCCTCTCCTAACACCAAGGAGTGTGTAGTCCTGGGGGCCACCTGCACAGCAAAACCCTCTCTGTGCCATACTGAGGGCCAGTATTATAGGAATTAACCCAGGTGCTGGTCCCTGAATGCCACAGGAAAGGCAAATAAGCAAAAGGCCTTTAAAAGGGTTTCACCTCAATCATGCATTGTATGTTTGTTCCCCAGAATATTTCTTAATTATCTGCCTATGAATTTTTACCTAGCCGAGGT
The DNA here is from genome assembly GCF_029834395.1 of Sorex fumeus. Classification (NCBI taxonomy): domain Eukaryota; kingdom Metazoa; phylum Chordata; class Mammalia; order Eulipotyphla; family Soricidae; genus Sorex; species Sorex fumeus. The sequence goes on along the minus strand of NW_026606075.1, from coordinate 18,768,352 downwards.
TGAAGAATGAAGAATAATGCTAACTTTCTGTTCCTAGGGAAACTGCTACGGGTGGTCAAATGAATGCAGACATGGAATCAATTTATGATGAAAGTACTGATGAGGAAAGTGAAAATGTGCCTAATCACCCTGTGTTGACTTCAGGTAAAATAAATACATTATTTTTCATTTTTGTAAAGTATCTCACTGGGGCTTAAACCTCTAAAGATAATAAACCAAATAAAAAAATGAATTTTCAGTGAAAAATCCCCAAAATAGAACTGCTTTATGTTAAAGGTTAACATTATAAAATATGCAGCTAATAGAAACAACAGAACAAGCAAACATGCCCACACATGTGCAACATAAACCATTTCTTGTTAAAAGGATACATTATAATTAGCAAGATGCCTTCATGCTGAATATAACCAATTTTTAGAATGCTAGATGCCTTTAATTTTTGAGAGCTTACCTACGTAGAGGTAAGGTTTGGGTCCTTGGTGTCATCTGGAATGCTGCAAATTATCAAATGAGACCTTCCCTCAATTCAGGAAGTGAATTGCAGTAGAGTGAAGGATTAAAAGACAAGAGAAAGGCAGTTGACGGCTTAAAGAACCCATGCATTACTTATTCTCAAATTAAGTTCACGGTAGATTTTTTAGTCCTGGTGAATTTTTTCAAGATTTATTTATATCTTATGGAAGCAGACCTCCCTCTCTTGGAACCTAATCTTATTAGTGGGTTCTAATTAAAACTAATTATTTTCAAACTGACTTTATTCATGGTCACGGTCCTCCCGTTGTTCATCGATTTGCTTGCTCGAGCGGGCCCAGTTACATCTCCATCATGAGACTTTCTGTTACTGTGTTTGGCATATTGAATACATCATGGGTAGCTTGCCAGGCTTTGCCATGTGGGCGAGATACTCTCAGTAGCTCGGCGGACTCTCCAAGAGGGGCGGGGGATTCAAACTCAGCTCAGTGGTCTGGCTGCACACAAGCAAACGCCCTACTGCTGTGGTATCACTCCAGCCTGACTTTATTATATCTAGTAATTATTATTTTTATTTATTTTTTTTTCTTTTTGGGTCATACCGGCGATGCTCAGGGGTTACTGCTGGCTCATGCACTCAGTAATCACTCCTGGCGGTGCTCGGGGAACCATATGGGATGCGGGTCCGGAAAGCATCTTGGAGTGTGGTGGCGGCTGGGTAGTGGAGGCAGTGTCCCTAGTGTCTGCCAGTGGGGTATTTATCTGGTCCCGGTAGGGGTAGGGTGGGTCTTCTGTGCGCAGTCCGATCCCTGGATGGTTGGTGGAAGCTGACAGTGCAGGGTAGGGTGGGACTCCTGATTAGAATCCCTTTGTCACCTGTGGTTGGTGAGAGCAAGGAGAGAATCTCTGGCCCTGGGTCCACTGAGCCTGGAGTCCAAGGTCTCAGAGAGTTCCGCTGATCTTGTTCTGTGGGTCTTCAGTCGTGCATGAGTCTCGGCCGGAGCTGCCACGCGGGTCCGGAAAGCATCCTGGAGTGTGGCGGCGGCTGGCTAGTGGAGGTAGTCAAGACGACCGCTGGACTAGAGCTGTTACGGACTGGATTCCATGGGATGTCAAAAGACCGTGTGGCCGCCCACCTACCAGATGATCAGACTTCTTCATCAAGATCATGAACGATCGATTTGAGGCTCTTCATGTTCCCAGAGTGAACAGATGCCATTGGGCTACACTAGCACGCGACAGGGACAAATGGAGATGTTACTGGCGCCCGCTCGAGCAAATCGACGACTAACGGGAAGTTAAGTGATTAAGTGATTAAGCATTTCCTAAAAACTGGTGAATTATTATAGATTCTGAAAGACAAGATTGTCTCCAGAAAACTATTTCTTTGGATGAAGATCAATTAATGATTTTCTCGTTGATTTGTTAGCTAAGCTGTGGGTAATCTTCAAACTGAAGTAGGCCCCCTGAATACAGAAACGTTGTACTATTACAAAAATAGAATGAGCTAATAGCACAGCAGGTAGGGCATTTGCCTTGCACATGGCCAACCTGGGTTCTATTCCTCTGTCCCTCTGAGAGAGCCCAGCAAGCTACTGAGAGTATCCTACCCACAAGGCAGAGCCTGGCAAGCTTCCCATGGCGTATTTGATATGCCAAAAACAGTAACAAGTAGCCTCACAATAGAGACATTACTAGTACCCGCTCAAGCAAATCAATGAACAACGATGGAAGAACAGTGCTACAGTGCTACAAAGATAGAAGTGTAATTTCTATAGTATCTATATAATTCTATAGCATCTCTATAATTTCTATAGATTTCCAGAAAGTTCTAGCATTATATCCTAGTGCTGTTTGCCCCAAGAATATCTGGTATAACCTAAAAAGAAATTTGTGATTATACTTCTTTTCTTTTGGTTATTTTATAACTGTTTAAAAGTTTGATAAAAGTGGTATTATAGATGAAAAGTTTTTAGTTTGTTATGTGAATAGTCTAAGAATTTTAGCAATTATTACAAAACCTGTCTTTAGTCCTAACATAGTTCAAACTACACTTGGATATTTAGTAGAAAAATGGGATTTATTCATAGGAATAGGATCTGTCTTGTAAAACATTTTGAAAACATGCTTAATTAGCTCCAAATTAGTTATCACAAGACTTTTTAATATCCAATTTCCCATCACTCATCTTAATTATTTTAATAAGTTTTTTAAAATAAGTTTTGAATCAAAATTATTTCTTTTAATAGATTTTGACTATACTTAGAGATCAGTTAAATTAGCTTTACTAGCAACATAAAGAAAAATTATTCTAGAATGTTTTGCCTTTTTTAAGCTTCATACTTAAGGTGAATATCCATTTAAAAATAATATCTTTTACTACTTCCTTGCATAATTTTGGTCCTGAGTTTTAACACATTAATTAGTTCTGTTTCTTAGTAAATGGAAGATCCCTGTGTAAACAGCTGCTATCAGTAATTTAGACTTCTTAGTTGGTTTCTGAAAGTGTGATTATAGAATAGCCTATTTGAGTATAAATGAGAGACTATGTTAAACTGTTGATGAATACTGATATAGTGGCTTTAAAAATAGAGCAGAATCCAAGATTTCTAAGTATCAAAGAGCTTGTTGCTTCGAACAGTGAATGTCTACTCACAGAGAGGATAACAACATGTACTGCCAAAGAGATTACTCAGAAATTCAGTTTTAGCATCACAGATTATACCCTTAATCTTATCCTCTCTCTTTATTAGGTGCATTTATTTGTAAATTCTAAATAAAAAAAAAACCTTAGTATAAAATCTGTCATAAAAGTATAAAAAAAAGAGCAAAAGTATAAAATATACTGGAGTGCTAGCATACCTAACAAATATTGACTCTTATAAGAAAGCATCCTTTTTGAGGAATGACATTGTTATAATTTAAAATCTTGATCTAATATATGTTTGAGGCTTCTAGTTCAAGTCTATTGGATTTTTCAAATGAGATAATGAAGGTCTTGCAAGTTTATCCATATTTCTGTTGGCGACATAGAAGGAAGAATGAGAAAGCATTTCTTTCACTAACAATATCACATTTTGCATCTTTTTGGGATATTATAAAAACCACTATTTTTTTTTCTTTTTGGGTCACACCCAGCGATGTACAGGGGTTACTCCTGGCCCTGTACTCAGGAATTATCCTTGGAGATGCTCAGGGGACCATATGAGATGCTGGGAATCGAACCCGGGTCGGCCCAGTGTAAGGCAAACACCTTACCTGCTGTGCTATTGCTCCAGCCTCAAAACCTCAGAAATTTTTTAACACTAAGAAAATAGCCTCCAATGTAATAGAATAAGAACCTTTTTCTCTTTAGAGAAGAGAAATCTTATTAATATAGAAGTTGTCTTATAATAAGCAAGATTCAGGATAACTTGTTAAGAAAATATTAAAGAATGTACATATTTCTACTGAGGATAACTGGCTAAATTGTATTCCCTACATTTTCAAGTCCATAATTTCTGTTTCGAGGTTTCCTCGTCTATAGGCATTTCTAACTCCCAAGCTCTGCCTAAAACCAACTCTATCGCTCGTTGTAGTCGCTTTCTTTTCTTTGAAGCTGGAAATGGATCCGGGGCTTCTTATCTAGTGGAAGCGATATAATGCCATGTGGTTTTCAAGGCTAAGTGCTGAAGTTTTTGCCTGGTTCCTTTTTGGAGCCCTGAAATGCTACTTAAGTCCAGCTCTTCAAAGTCACCATTTTGTATTACAGATGGAACCATTAACAGGGAAATGTCAGACAAACTCCAACCTAAGTGAAAGTAGCCTTTTAGATTTCTTTGCATCTACCGCAGATTTCTGGAGACCCCAAAATCAGATCTCATCAGAGATGCTTTTAAATTTCTGACAGATATATTATATTTCAGTGACTTGGTATAACAATTAGCTGGAACTAATACACACTACTGGTGCTTATAACCATTGCCATCACTAGCCTATAGTGTCAGAAAGTGAAGTTTTCAAGAATATATTCATATTTTAGGGTGGGAGAGAGTTAGACATTAGACATACCTAGCTATGTTTGGTGAGGGTGGGTTGGGGTGGGCACATTACTCCTAGTTTTTCACACAGGGATTTTTCCTGGTTTTTCACACAGTGATTGTTCCTTGTGATTAAATGCAAGTCTCCATGCAAAACCCTTTGAGCTATTTTTTCTAGACCTATAATATAATATTTTTATTTATAATAATTAGGCTTTTAGTATATTTCTAGGTCTTATTTATCTACTTTGTACAAGATTTTATACTTTACAGCCTCCTCTCCCAGGTACACCGTTGTACTCTGTTCTTCATGAGTTTGGTCTTTTTTGGATGCTACATAAAAATGATAACATATAATATTTGTCATCCTCTCTGACTTAGCTTACTTTCTCTGTATATTAATTGCTTTAATTGCTTTAGATTTGAAAAGCATAGTTTTTATGGAAATGCACATAATGAATAGTGGAATGGAATGTGGGATTGGAGAGGTATTAAAAGGTATAAAAAGGCACTGGCCTTGCATAAAGCTGGCCTTAGTTTAATCCCTGATGGAACTGCATGTGGTCCCTTGAGAATTCCCATATAACCCAAACCCACCAACCTCCACAGAAAAAAAAAGAAAATGATATAAACTATGATACATCTCTCAAATTATAAAACCCTGTATGCTTTTTCAGTTAATATTATTCCATACAGCCATGTGCCATGTAAGAATTCCTGTTTTTTGGTGGGTTTTTTTTTTTTTGGAATTCCAAATTTTTTTTTTTTTACAGTTGTAGATTTACAATTTTTTGTGCTTGGGTTTCAATTATACAATGATCAGATACCCATCCCTCCACCAGTGCCCGTTTTTCACCACCATGGATAATATCCCTCCCACCCCCATCCCCCCATCCCCCCCTGTCTCTGTGGCAGGGCAATCCCCTGTGTTCTGTCTCTCCGTTTGGGTGTTGTGGTCTGCAAAAGAGGCATTGAGTGGCAAACATGTTCAGTCCATAGTCTACTTTCGACATGCATCTCCCCTCCTGGGAGGATCCTCCAAACATCCTTTATTTGGTGCTCCCTTCTCTATCTGAACTGCCCTTTCCTCTAGGATACCCGGCTGGCCTCTAAGTTATGGAGTAATCATCCTGGTGCTGATCTCAGCTATTCTTGGGTATTAATCTCATACTTTGTTACTTTATATCCCCCAGATGAATGCAATCTTTCTATGTCTATCCCTCTCTTTCTGACTCATTTCGCTTAGCATGATACTTTCCATATTGTACCACTTGTATGTAAATTTCATGACTTCATCTTTTCTAACAGCTACATAGTACTCCATTGTGTAGATGTACCAAAGTTTCTTTAACCAGGCATCTGTTCTTGGGCATTCAGGTTTCTTCCAGTTTCTGGCTATTGTAAAGAGTGCTGCAATGAACAAACAAGTGCAGATGTCACTTCGACTATACATTTTTGCCTCTCTGGGATATATTCCCCGGAGTGGTATTGCTGGATCAAATGGGAGCTCAATTTCTAATTTTTTGAGAATCGTCCATACTGTTGTCCAGAAGGGCTGAACCAGTGGACATTCCCACCAACAGTGAAGGAGTGTCCCTTTCTCGCCACATCCACGCCAGCATTGGTTGCTTTTGTTCTTTTGAATGTGGGCCAGTCTCTGAGGTGTGAGATGGTATCTCATTGTGGTTTTGATCTGCATCTCCCTGATGATTAATGATGTAGAGCATTTTCTCATGTGCTTTTTTGCCATTCGGATTTCTTCTTTGAGAACGTTTCTGTTCATTTCATTGCCCCATTTTTGGATGGGGTTGGATGTTTTCTTCTTGTGGAGTTTAACCAGTATTTTGTATATCCTGGATATCAGCCCCTTGTCAGATGTGTATTCGGCGAATATCCTTTCCCATTCTGTAGACTGTCTTTGTATTTTGGTCACTGTTTCTTTGGAGGTGCAGAAGCTTCTTAGTTTAAGATAGTCCCATTTATCTATCTCTGTTTTCACTTGCTCAGCCAGTGGCGTGGCATCTTTGAAGATACCATTAGCTTCAATATCATGGAGGGTTTTGCCAACTTTATCTTCAATGTACCTTATGGTTTCTGGTCTGATGTTGAGGTCTTTAATCCATTTTGATCTTACTTTTGTACATGGTGTTAGGCAGAGTTCTGAGCCTATTTTTTTGCATGTAGCCGTCCAATGATGCCAACAAAATTTATTGAAGAGGCTTTCCTTACTCCACTTCACATTACTTGCACCTTTATCAAAGATTAGATGATCATATGATTGAGGGGAGATGTCAGTGTATTCAACCCTGTTCCATTGGTCTGCAGTTCTGCCTTTGTTCCAGTACCATGCTGTTTTAATTATTACTGCTTTGTAGTAGAGTTTGAAGTTAGGGAGGTTGATTCCTCCCATTTTCTTTTTCCCAAGAATTGCTTTAGCTATTCGTGGGGGCTTATTGTTCCATATAAATTTCAGGAGTGTTTGCTCCATTTCTTTGAAGAATGTCATGGGTATCCTTATAGGGATTGCATTGAATTTATACAATGCTTTCGGTAGTATTGCCATTTTGACAATGTTAAGTCTCCCGACCCATGAGCAGGGGATATCTTTCCATTTCCTCATGTCCTCTTTTATTTCCTGAAGTAGCGTTTTGTAGTTTTCTTTGTACAGGTCCTTTACTTCCTTAGTTAAGCTGATTCCTAGGTACTTGATTTTCTGGGGCACAATTGTGAACTGGATTTTTTTTTTTTTGTCATATCCAGTGCTGCTCAGGAATTACTCTTGCAAGGAGTATGTTAAATGAATGTAGGAATCAAAACAGAGCCCATTCATGCAAGGCAAGTGCCTTCCCAGATTTGTTATCACTCTGGTCTCAAGAATTCCTAATTTAAATGGTTTTGACTCATATTTAAATGAACTGGGAAAAAAAAAGAGGAGCTAACTAAAGAACGCATTTTCTCAGAATAATTCCTGCATACCCCTGTTTTAAGTGGTCATGTGCTGAATATGACAAAGGATCGTAATCTTTAGAATTTGATATTCTCTGAGTGTAACATGAATCAATGAGCATATTAAACCTTCTAACACATAGGAATTCTGAAGATGGTTTTTAGAGTATTTTGGAGATGAGTTCTTTTAATTGTTGCACAGAAGACTTAGGGCTCCACCAGTGATTCTTAGCCACCGGTCCAGAGAGACAGTGCAAGAAAGGCTGAGGATACTGTATAGTGCCAGAAATTTTACCGTTGTGATATTTCCAGCCCTAAAAGTATTCTTTTTATCATAGTTGTAAAGAGGACTGCTCCGAAAATACTTAGGACAAATGCTACTGCTGTGACTGATATTTATAATATTATTGAAAATTAATAGCATTAAGATAATCTACTCATCTTCCTTCTATGTTTCGTACAACTGTTCTTTTCTGTCCTGTAACTAACTTCTTAGGGTTTCACTAACTGCTAGTAATCACTGGAACATCACCATCACCACAACTACAACACATTTATAATTATTTAAGCACTTATCTAAGTGCCACCAGAGTCTTTATTATGTTTCTGTGATGCATTATTTCATTTGCATCTAACAGTGCTCCTATTGAATAAATACTACTATTATCACTGGTTTACATCTGGAAGATTTGAAGTATAGAAAGAAAGAGAACTTGCTTGAAGAGCTGATATTCCAATCCAAAGAGTTAAAGAGCTGAGATTCTAATCCAGTTTAACTATTAACTGATATTTGAGAGTTCTTCCTGTGAGAATGTTCTTTGTTTTTTATTAAGTGGAATACTCACTTATTTTTTCATGGTATTTTATTTTGATTTTGTGCGTAAGTTCATTTATATTGGGTGCTTTCACTTTTTATGAAATAATTTGAGCTTCCTAAATCAAGGAAAGTGAGGGCCTAAGTGATAGTACAGTGGGCATAGTGAACAGCACTTGGCTTGCACCTGGCTTATGGGAGTTTTATCCTTAGCACCCTATATTGTCCCCTGAACTCACCAGGAGTGATCCCTGAGCACAGAGTCAGGACTAAGTCCTGAGCACAGCCAGATTTGGTACCCCCTAGCCCCCACCATCATTATAGAAAAACTAAATAAGGAAGGATGAAATCTCTGCCCTCCATTTCTACTTGAATACTGTAGAAAAAGATACAGATCAGTAATGTGAATGCACATGAAGTTAAATAATGATGCACTGTTGACCCAATAGCAAAGTCATCAAGAATAAGGTCAGAGAATAGTGCTTTATACTCAGTTTTTAATTAAAAGACTTGAATATAGTGGTGCTAACTAAATATTGAATAAGATTACCAATTTTCCATGTAGGAGTTTTTAAAAAAGTTATTTCCGCCATAATTCCAAAGAATGTTCTTTTTGGTAAGATTTGATAGATTATTGTTTGAGACTGGAAATGCTATTACTCTTGATTTATATGAAAATTTTTGAGTATTTCCAGACTTAAATAATAACCTACGAAATCATGCCCAATAGGAATATTCTACTTTAGGGTACTGGGGAAACTTGTAGAGATTAGTATTTTTAAATATAGTCTTGTATTATATGCCATTTATATATTATTACTTGCATATACATTTATAATTATATTATCTTTATAAATAATTGACTTTTTCTTATGAAATATCATTTTCTCTAGTAACAGTCCTTTCTTAAAGTTCTCTTTTATAAAAATATACTATGTCACACATTTTTCTCAGTTTTTGTTGTTTATCTTTTTATATTTTTCCAGTCTTTTCTTTCAACAATTTATATATTTAAAATCTTTCTTATTTAGCATTATGTAGTTGTTAAGTTCTGTGAGATATATTTTTAAATTGGAGTATTTGCTCCCTATATAGTTTGCGTAACTTTCAATTTTAGGTTTTATCTATTAAGATGTTTATTTTATATTTTCATTGTTTCAACATTCTCCCTTTGCTAAATTGTTGCTTATATATTCTTGTATTTTATATTTTAGTGAGTATCCTAGACATTAAAATGTACATCATGTCCTTTTACAATCTAATATAGATTTAAAACTTTAACACTTTCAGACATTGTCAGGATTTAGGACCCTAACTTTATTTAAACTATCAATTTTCTATATTATAAAATAAAATTGTCAACTGAAACCTCATAACATTTTCATTTTTCTATGATAGTAAACTCTTTGATTTTGCTGATTTGTCCTTTAAGATTTTTGTTTAATAGTTTTTCTCTATGAACCTAAGTGTGGTTTTCTTCATATTTAACCTTCTTGAAGCTCCGAGAACTTAATTTGGTGACACCAACATTTTTTGTCAGTTTTAGGAAATTATTTGCAAATGATTTTTACAAATACTCTGTTTCTTCTCCTTTCCTGGGAACACACTTATACATATATTAAATGTTTCCATATGTTAGAATATTTTTTACTAAGTTCCACACATTTCTTGTGTTGCCTGCAATTTTAGTTATTTTAGCTTTCTTTGAATCAGTGATAATATTTCAACTGAATCACTTCATCAAAATTTCAAATCTCAATTTGGTTTTTGCTTATTTCCCTTTTCTATCATGAATCAATTGGACATATCTATAATGTTTTATACTAGTTTGTCAGCTCTTAAGGTGTTAGTTACTCATAACAGTTCATTCAGTGTTTCCTACCAAACACAAAATTTTAAAAGTAGTTAATGACTTCAATTTATGTGTGTGTCTAATAATAATGGTGTAAAATATACTTTAAAAGTATTTTACCCCAATATTGTTTGTTTAAAGACATATGAAGGTGCCTAAATTTATATTAAACAGGCTAATCATATTCTAAGTGGATCTGTAGTAAACTATCAATGTAATTAGGAAGTCATTGTTTTGATTTATCTATATGCTTTTCACTGGTTAACACTGTGCTCTGACATTCAGTTTTTTTAATTGTTAAGGGACTATATTGATAGTACAGTGGGTAAAATACGTCCTTCGTACAAAGCTGACCTGGGTTCCATCCCTGGCACCCCACATATTAACTACCATGCGCGATCCCTGATCACAGAGCCAGGGTTAATCTCTGAGCTTTGGTTTTGGGTGTAGCCTCCAAATCAAAAATAAATTAATTTATTAAAATACAATGGTTGTTTAAAAATAGTTGCTTAGTTTGCTTTACATTTAGGATAAATTTTACTGCAAGTGAAAAAAACTCAATTATTGATAACAATAGTTTTACTCAATTATTGATAACAATAGTTTTATTATCTCACATATTGAATTTGAGTGTCAAATGTTTCCATTATTTAGTATCTATAGAATCTTCAAGAACTCAGGTTTTATTTTTCTATATCTTTTTTCAGAAACTAAATATGACAATAATTGCTGAGTTTAGTCACTTAATATGGCTGTGTTTACAGTTTCTCTATTCAAAGAAACAGGGACAAGCTCAGTTTGGATGTTTGTCAAACCATTAATAAACCCACCAAAGGCAATTAAAATTTTTTGAAATTAACGGGTAAGGCATTTTCCTTCCCTGCGGTCAACCTGGCTGACCTGAGTTCGATTCCTCCGCCCCTCTTGGACAGCCCAGCAACCTACCAAGAGTATCTCTCCCACACCGCAAAGCCTTGAGAGCTACCCGTGACGTATTTGATATGCCAAACACAGTAACAACAAGTCTCATGATGGAGACATTATTGGGCCCACTCGAGCAAATTGATGAACAATGGGAGGACTGTGCTACAGTGCTACCCAAAATTCAAAACACTGTAGTTTATCCTTCCCAGTACTCTTAATATAGTGCTAATCGTTTACCATTGGAAGTTGTTTTTTAGTCTGTTGGAAGGGAACTGGGAATGGTGCTACAGCATAAATGAGAACTTAAAAAAATAATAATAATATGAGTCAAAATTTGATATATGACATGTTTACATACTCCTTGATGCTCTAAAGTATTATGTTGGCAGATTCTCTGATGTTAACTATGATAAAAATAAGCCTACCTGAAATCTTTCTTCAAAGTATTATTCTGGTTCCTAGATTTTTTTGAGGCTAGTATAAGTGACAGTGGCGATGTGATATCAGGAATGATTCTATTATTATTAAAGTAAAAGGCCACTGATGGGTTCTGAAGGATTCTATAGGGTTTGCTTTAAATGCACACCCAGAGGTTTTATTTAGGAAGAAAATGCTAAAATTGAGTATTTGCAGGAAGATAAATTTAAACTGAGAAATATTTTCTGAGAAATGATCATTATTCCATTAGAACTATAATGCAGGTAACCAATTATACTTTGCTAACACTGAGTTTTTTGTCTAAATAAATTTGGAAAATCGAGTTAACAGAAGCTAATGAGTTCCTTTAGTTCTAAAGTTTTCTGTCTTTAATATGGTAATTAATATGCATTTTGATCTTATTAAATGAGAAATATAAAACATACCATTCCCCACAGTTCAACATTTGCATTATTGGAAAGTAATTTATTTCTAACAGAATGTGAGATATTGAAAATTAAATAAAGTTCATAAAATATTGGATATACTTGACTTTTTAATTTACCTTTCTGTGCTGGAATTAATTTGATTAATATTAAAATAGGTCTGTAACAAATAATGACAACTGTAATAGAGGTTCCTTTACATTGTTTCAAAATTTTATTCTTTGTTTACTATAATTGGATTTTCTGTTTCATAGACACATTTTCAGCATATTAATTTGGACTTGTAAAGTTATAAACTTGGTGATATTGCATTAAAGCATTTAATACAAGTAAATGCTAAATTAAAAAATAATATTAGATTTTGTTTACTTGATAAACTCTTGCCACTACATTATTGAAAAACACAAATTTGGGGTCAATGATATAGCTCACTGGTTGAGAGCACCTTCTTACATGTATGAGACCCTTGATTTGATCCCTGGTACCATACACAAACAGACACAAAATATCACAAAATTTAAAGGCTAATTTACGTCACTTTCCTTTTGAAAACTTGGATTGTATGTGTGTGTGTGTGCGTGTGTGTGTGTGTGTGTGTGTGTGATTTTTCAACTACAGCTCAAGCCTACACAGAAGTTCTTTCTCTATTCTCTAGTAGGGTACAGCTTTCCAACTGTCACTGTCACTGTCCTCTTGTTGTTCATCGATTTGCTCAAGCGGGCCCAGTAACGTCTCCATTGGAGACTTTGTTGTTACTGTGTTTGGCATATCGAATACTCTCGGTAGCTTGCCCAGCTCTCCGAGAGGGACGGAGGAATCGAACTCGGGTCGGCCATGTTGGCTGCATGCAAGGCAAACGCCCTACCGCTGTGCTGTTGCTAAAATAAAATTAATCCTTGCTATCATAGAGTCAAGAGTCATGTGCATAGTTTCTTTAAGACATTATGTGAGCAAAGTATTGTATGTTTTCTATAATCGCCATTACAAATAATATCAGTAATAATCATTTCATTTTTAAATGTTGTTTTGAAGGAGACAATATTGGTGGTGGTGGTGGTGGTGGTGGTGGCAAGTCAGGGTGGGGAAAACAGCCTGACCACTGAAGGCACGCAGTGAGACCCCACACATTTTGTAAATACACACTCTACTGCTGATAATTACCTCATAACTAAAAAATAATCTGGGATGGGGAAAAGTACAGTGAAAATATTTGTGAGATAATGAGTCCATTTTTCTACCACAGGTCTAACAACATACACTTTGTTTCTAATTGTAATTTCATTCAAATTCAAATACTTAAAAAGAGTTTATGATAACAGCATGCCAGTCCCCATTTCTATTTTTTTTCACTGTGAGTCCCAGACCCCCTGACCACCATTGGTTTGATCGCTGTGAATAAAGAAAAAAAACTTTGGTATGAATTTCATTACAACCTGGGCCATAAGAAGAAATAGTGCTATCTTTACAGGTTGAAACTCTAAGCCCCAAAGGAAAGACAAGAGAAGAATTTGGGAACAATAGTAAGAGTTTTTGTAACAAAAACTAGCAGTATAAAAAAGGTATTCTTGGGCCATTCTCTTTTTCCTACTCCCCAGTGGGAGAATAGCGATGAGAAGAACAAAATAAAAGGCTTGATCACTTGACTTCCTGTTAATCATCAATTTGCTCGAGCGGGCGCCAGTAACGTCTCCATTTCTCCCTTTTGCGTGCTAGTGTAGCCCAATGGCTTCTATTCGCTCTAAGAACACAAAGAGTCTCAAACCGATCGTTCATGATCTTGATGAAGTCTGACCATCTGGTAGGTGGGCAGCCACGCGGTCTTTTGACATCCGGTGGAATCCAGTCGGTAATGGCTCTAGTCCAGCGGTCATCTCTAAATCTCATTACGTGACCAGCCCATCTGATTTTTGACACCTTGGCAAATGAGACAGCGTCCCTGATTTTTGATCATTGACGGAGGTCAGAACACTGGATTCTTTCTCTCATTTGAGTGAAACGTGATATTCCAAGCATAGCTCTTTCAAGTCCTCTTTGGGAGACCCAAATAGCATTCTCATCCTATTTGCGTAGGACCCAGGTCTCTGAGGCATATGTTAATGCAGAAAGAACAGTGGAATCGAAGAGATGTGCCCGGAGCCGGAAGTTCTTCGTCCTCTTAGCTATTTCTTCGATGCTCTTGAAGGCATTCCAAGCCGCTCTCTTCTTCCTGTGCAGCTCGGGTGCCAGGTCATTCTTCATGTTGACTTCTTGACCTAGATACACATAGCTATTGCATTCAGAGATGGTTGTTCCATTGAGAGAAAATGGGGCACCAGGAACGAAGCTGTTTCTCATAAACATTGTCTTCGTAAGATTCAGCTGTAGTCTGACCTTTCCACAGTCACGGTCAAAGTCGGCCAGCATTTGTGCTGCTTGGCTACTGTTTGGTGTTATTAAACAATGTCATCAGCAAAGCGGAGGTGGTGTAGTTGCCGACCATCTATCTTCACTCCCATTTCTTCCCATTCCAGTCGTATCATGATGTTCTCGAGGGTGGCACTGAAGAGTTTCAGTGAAATGGTATCACCCTTCCTAACCCCTCTCTTGACATCAATGATTACTTCTTTGTAGAATGCTGAGGTCCTGGTAGTGAATCCATAATACAGCTCATGGAGGATCTTGATGTATTGAGCTTTATTGCCCTGATTGGCTACGGCTTCAATGATCGCTTCCATCTCAATAGAATCAAAGGCCTTCTTTAAATCAATGAATGTTAGACAGAGCGGCATCTTGAACTCCCGAGAAACCTCAATGAAATTGGTTATCATGTGGATATGGTCGATGGTGCTGAATCCTTTGCGGAACCCATTTTGCTCGCATGGTTGTCCTTCATCTAGTGTTCTGCCAATCCTATTTAGGATGACTCGAGTGAACAACTTTTCGATGACAGACAGTAGGCAGATCGGGCAATAGTTGCCAATGTCATGGATGTCTCCCTTCTTGTACAGTAGTACAGTCCTGCTGGTTTTCCATTGGGATGGAACCTTGCATTCAGAAAGGTAGCGTGTTAAGAGCCCAGCAAGCCTATTGATGAGTACTGACGGCAGGTTCTTCAGGTGTTCATGTCTGACCTTGTCTGGGCCGGGTGCTGTTCATTTCTTTACTGACAAGATGGCGTGTCAGATATCGGAAGGGAGAACATTGGGAATGACATATCCATCCTGTGGAATTTGGTATGTCGGCAAGTGGACATGGCTATCAAAGAGATTTGAATAGAAGTCATGGATAATCTCCATTGCCCTTCTGGAAGATGTGATAGATCCATCAGGACATCGGAGGGCAGTCATCTTGATCTTGTAGTTGGCGAAGGACAGGCGGGCATTACGAATACGTTTCCTGGCTTCTGCCGCATCTACCAGCACTTCTGCTCTTCTCTCTTTGAGGTCTTCCTTGATCGCATCTCTTCACTGATTTGCGAGCTTGGACGTTCCCTTGAGGTTTCATGAGGCATGCGCCAAACCACGTTAGTAAATAAGCTCAAGAGTTTTCGACGACAGGCGTTTTTTTGTGGCTATCTCTCTCTTAGCATTCCTCGCACAATATTGGAGGTGCTGAACCAGTCGATCGTATTCCTCGTCAATGTTGTCAACAATGGCATCTTCCCATGGTGCCACAATAGTGCCACAGAGCTCCCAGTCTGTGGTCATTCTGGGAGTTCTCTTCCTAAACTTTGTAGCCCTTTCTCCCCACTCTGTGAAGTAGAATTTTGCACGAAGGAGACGGTGGTCCAATCATGTTTGGAACTTTGGGATAACAACGACATCGGTCTGGCAAAACCATCGATTGAATATGATGTGATCTATTTTGTTGTGGAATTTTCCACCGGGAGACTCCCATGTCCAACGTTTAGATTTAGCCTCTGGAACTGTGAGTTACCATGTATGGTCTTGGTCGACATGATGAACTCAGACAGTCTTCCATTCTAGGCCATGGGTCCCGATGTGAAGTTCTTCAGCTGATCTCCTCAGTCCTATCTTGGCATTAAAATTACCCACAGTGATCTTGAAGAAGGTGTTGTCTTCTTTATAGAACTTCTCCAGCTCCATGTAGAACTTCTTAATTTCTCTTTCATCATAATTGGATGTTGGTGCGTAGACAACGAAGATAGAAACTGCCAGCAGTAAGCCACGTCTATTCAAATGTAAACGTCCAATTTTTGTTGTTAGGCATTCAAATGAATCAATGCTCATGGCCAAGATTGTGTTGACAAGGACACCGACGCCTCCGACACCTCTTTTATCGCATGTTCCGAGGAACAATTCTTCTCCAGTGTCGAAAACAGCATGATAAGATTGGTGCCTTCTTGTCTTGGTCAGACCAATGATGTCATACTTGATCTTTTGCGCTTGTACCATCAGGTCCTCGATAGATGCATCTGATGCTAGTGTACGTGCATTGAAAGTACAGACGATCATTTTTGTATTCCTTCGTTGTGACAGCCTAGTTCGGCCTTGAGATTTTATCGGCCTCTCCTTTCTCATCCTTCTCAATGCTGCCATATTGGTGAAGCCTTCAGGGTCAGGGGAATGAGACCCATTATAATTACTGGTTTTGGCATATCAAATACACAACAGGTAGCTTGTGAGGCTTTGCCCTGCGGGCGGAATACTCTCAGTAACTTGCCAGTCTTTCCGAGAGGGATAGAGACTTTTGGTGTGACCTCTAATCGCCCTTGTAGGTGTTATCATATTTGAACCCTATCGAATATTGTACGGCAATTCCGCAAGATGGGTATTTAGTGTCTTATAATGTGTTTCCGGCCGCACAGGTCTAGAAAGCATCCTGAAGATGGGTATTTAGTGTCTTATAATGTGTTTCCACCTGCGCGGTCCTGGAAAGCATCCTGGAGTATCGTGGCGGCTGGGTAGTGGAATAATAATAAGGGTGAGTCCAAGGTCTCAGAGTTCCACTTATCTTGTTCTGTGGGGCTTCAGTTGTGCGTAAGTCTCGGCTGGAGCAGCTGTGCGGGTGCGGAAAGCGTCCTGGAGTGTGGCGGCGGCTGGGTAGTGGACGTAGTGGAGGTCTGCCAGTGAGGTATTTATCAGGTCCTTGTAGGGGTAGGGTGGGTCTTCTGCGTGCAATCCAATCCCTGGGTCTCTGGTGGTTGGTGGAAGCAGACAGGGCAGGGTAGGGTGGGGCTCCTGATTTTAATCCCTTCCTCACCTGTGGTTGGTAGGAGCAAGCAGAGAATCACTGTCCCTGGGTCCGTTGAGGCAAATAAAAGGCAAAGTCCCTCATATCACTACTTCTTCCTACAAATATATATTTCTGCATCTCAGGAACATTTTTAGTTTTGTTTTTCATGTTCTTTGGTCTTTGTGTTCTAAAAGTTTTCCAAGTTGATTGAGCTTTTCCTGCATCACCCACAACACTGCATTGCGTGTAGTAGGATTTTTAATATTTGTTTGTCACATGGTGAATGAATGCTTTTCATTATAATTGAGTATATTTGAAATGAATACAAATGCGGTTTAAATTAAATTATTATTTTTAATTCATTTCACCTGCCATGTTGTGTAAGTACCATTAGTGAAATGTTGACAAATTTGGAACTTTATGGTTATTATCTGGCATAACATCAGGGCTGCCTCAGAGTTTATCTTAGCATCGTCCTATTGCTAAACAAAGCCCAGCAGTTATGACTGTTATTTGGCGCAATTTCCTACCTATTTCAGAAGGATAAAGTATGGCTTATGCTAGTTGTTTTTCTCTAAGCTTCATAACACTTATTTAAACACTGTGTTATATCCAAATTAGCCTAAAAGACTCCATTCATTCTGTTTCTTTGGCTGGTGTGCCACTTACTCATAGATCCATTGACAATGATTGATTATAAACGGCCTGAGAGACCCACTTACGTGGATTCGTCATTTGTTACAGTTTAAATGAGTCACAATTCCCTCTGCTGTTGCACTTTACAACATGTAATAAGGTGTTTTTAATGACTTTCCCTGCAAACTGCACTCCTTTCATCTACAGGTCAACTTAGTTTAAATCTCTCTTTTGCTGGACACCATCCCCAAGAAAACTTTTAGCCCTTATTATTCTTTTCATCTCATGAAACCATATCCTATAATATTTTAAAAGCCACAGTGAAAAGTAATTATGCCTTTGCAAAATATTTTTACAAAAATAAAGTTACAGTAGTCTGCATCTGTTCACCAAAGTGAAATTAAAATATTTTCTACATTACTGATAATACTTTTAATTTCTTTTCTTTTTCCTTCCCTTTATTGTTGTTTCATAACCAGGATGGCACATTTTCTTGCTTGTGGTGTTCTCCAATACTCCAACATCTGATTGTGGTGCTTGCACACACTTTTCACAAATTCTATTAATCTTAGTGCCCATGTACATTCTGATCATAGTGCTTGCCAGGGGTTATACCCTCATGTCGCACTGCGTACACTCTTGCTCTTAGCTTCTCCAGTTGACTGTAATGCTTGCATACTTTACTGATGATACTTGCACACATCTAGTGTGGCTCACTGAAGTCAAACACTGTTGCACATGACAGGGTGTAGGATTGCAATAGGTTTGTACTTTCAGCCTTGCCACAGGGAGCTTAGTTTACCTTAAAGCAATGTCCTTTCTGTGTGGACACAGGAAGACAATTTTATGCTTTGTAACTTGGGAGTTGATTGACTCCAATTATATTTACTCCTGGGCATCTGCTCTCAACTCAGATTCCCTTAGTTCCTAGCACCCCAAAAGCAGGGTCCCAACAAGGGACTGAATGGACCCAGGGTAAGCAGTGAGCTACGCTGGCATCGAAATGGACCAGGCCAAAGCACCACAATACTCAACTATAAGTTGAGAGCATGATCATAAACAAATGCTGTCATGATCCAAAAGTAAGGGACTAGAACCCTGCTAGTGTTAGGAAGACTAACCTGGCCTGAGGATTGTGGTAAGACGTCCTCAGGAACGATCAAACTTTAGGTAGATATGTCTCTTACTGTGCTCATACAGAATGACATTGCTAGAAATATTATAAGTAGATTTACTACAACTATTTAAGTGGATTACTAGCTGAGGAAAGAAGAAAGTGACACACCCTAAATGGGATCCTGCCCTTAAGCAGATCTCCTAGTAATCCAGAGTAATCTTTTTAGATGAGATTTTATCCTTGAGTTAATCTCCTGAAGGAGTGGTCTTACCTCTCTTTGTTGATTTGTTAATGTTCAACCCACCTTTGTGTCACTACCCTATGTGATTGCTATATGAACTAAGACTGTAAAAGCGGAGGAAAGCAGATTCAGAATCCAGGGGGCAGAGTCAAAATCCAGGGAAAAAGTCAGAATCCAGAGCAAAGGGCACCAGAGAGAAAAGCAGAAGAGCTCCAGAGAGAGATATCAGAAGAGACCAGAGTAGAGAGTACAGAGACAGAGTCAGAAATAGATAGACATAGGAAAGCAAAGCAGCACGCACAGAAGCAAAGCACAAAGGAGGAGCCATCCCGAACCGGTCCATACACAGCTGCTCAAGAGCACCCAGCACGGGCGGCGAAAAGAGCTGCCCCGAGAGCCTGCTAACAACACATCATCATCTTCGTATCCCTCCCCTGCACGCGCATAAGATATAGTTTTTACTTCATGGGTCCTACACAGCCGGACCAGTGGGGTTATGAGAGATGAAAGTGTACAGCATCAGGAAGCAATCTCATGGCCCTCTTTTGCCCCTCAAGTATTCCTGAGCCTGATAATTCATTCTTTCAATAAAAAATTTTATTGAAGCGTATTCAATATACCAAACACAGTAACAACAAGTCTCACAATGGAGATGTTACTGGGCATGCTCGAAAAAATCGATGAACAACAGGAGGACAGTGCTACAGTGCTACATCATGACTTGTAACACCTGTATTAATATTAGCATTTAGGCTTACGATGTTGCTGAACTACATCCATCCCCACAATGTCAGTATCTCTTCCGTCACTGTCTCGTGGTCTGTTCTCGGTGCTTCTTCAGCTTCCAGCCCCTATTAGGCAGTCTTAGTTCTGTTGTCAGTGTCTTGGGGTTTATTTGACCATTGTCTGTTTCCTTTCATTGTCTTTTTATATTTGGCATGAAAATAAGATCCTTCAATATTTGTCTTCTCATTTAGACACACTTTGCTTAGCGTAGCACCTTCCAGCTGCATCGAAGTTATAGTGAAATGCAAGATTTTATCTTTACTTACATATGGATAGTATTTCATTGGTATGTATGCAACAGTTACTTTATCCACATATCCATTCTGGTACTTGTGTTGATCCCAGATGTAGCCTATTGTAAATACCACAGAAATGAGCATAGTATTACAGTGCATACTACATGCTACCAGTGTAATTAGTTATGTACTTGCTTAATTGTGAGTTCTTTATGTGAATAAAACTAGAATTTATTCACCTTTGCTTCTTGCTGTTAGTATTATGTGTATATCTTTGTAGCCAACTATTTTGTTGTTGTTTATTTATGGACCAGACCTGTTAGTACTCAAAATATACTCCTGACTCTGCACTTAGGGATCACACCTAATGGGATTTGAAGGAGCAAATGGATGTCAGAGATCAAACTTGGACTGGATAAGAGCAAGGCAAGCACTCTACCCACAGTACTATCATTCTGCCCCCTGCTTATCAACGTCTTTTAATTATCCTTATTTGCTTGCATAAAATATGGGTGAAAATTCTTTTATTAAAAAATTACTACTGAAACACCATTAGGTACAGATGTAGAATTACAAATTTTCGTGCTTGGATTTCAGTTATACAATAATCGAGTACCCGTCCCTCCACCAGTGCCCATTCTCCACCAAAGTGATCCCAGTATCCCTCCGACCGACCATCCTCCCTCTGTAGCAGGGCATTCCCTTTTATTCTCTCTGTCCTATTGGTTCTGTGGTTTTCAATAGAGTGACAATCATATTCAATCTATAGTCTACTTTCAGCAGGCATCTCTCATCCTGGGAGGATTGTCCCAACACCCTTTATTTGGTGTTCCCGTCTCTATCTGAGCTGCTTTTTCCCCTAGCATGTGCGGCTGGTCTCCAAGCCATGAAGTAAGTACCTCCTGGTACTTACCTCGGCTATTCTTGGGGATTAGTCTCCTATTTTGTTACTTTATGTTCCCCAGATGAATGCAATATTTCTCTGTCCCTTTCTTTCTGACTCATTTTGCTTAGCATGATATGTTCATGTAGTACCACTTGTATGTAAATTTCATAACTTCATCTTATCTAACAGCTACATAGTACTTTATTGTGTAAATGTACCGAAGTTTCCTTAACCAGGCATCTGTTCTCCGGCACTTAGGTTTGTTCCATGATCTGGCGATTGTAAAGAGTGCTGCAATGAACAAACAAGTGCAGATGTCACTTCGACTATACTTTTTTACCTCTTAAAATATATTCCCAGGAGTGGTATTGCAGGGTCAAATGGGAGCTCAATTTCTAATTTTTTGAGAATCGTCCATACTGTTTTCCCAAAAGGGCTGAACCAGTCAGGCATTCCCACCAGCGGTGAAGGAGGGTCCCTTTCTCACCACATCCAGGCCAAAACCAATTGGTTTTGCTCTTTTGGATGTGGGCCAGTCTCTGTGGTGTGAGATGATATCTCATTGTTGTTTTGATTTACATCTCCCTGATGATTAATGATGTACAGAATTTTCTCATGTGCCTTTATGCCATTCGAATTTCTTCCTTGAGAAAGTTTTTGTTCATTTTGTCGCCCCATTTTTTGATGGGGTTGTATGTTGTCTTCTTGTGCAGTTCAACCAGTGCTTTGTATATCTTTGATATCAACCCCTTGTCAGATGGGTATTGGGTGAATATCCTTTCCCATTCCCTAGACTGTCTTTGTATTTTGGTCACTGTTTCTTTTGAGGTCCCGAAGCTTTTTAGTTTAAGATAGTCCCATTTGTCTATCTCTGTTTTCACTTGCTTGGCCAGTGGCGTGACATCATTTAAGATACTGTTCGCTTCAATGTCGTGGAGGGTTTTGCTAATCTTGTCTTCACTGTACCTTATGGATTCAGGTCTGATGTTGAGGTCTCTAATCCATTTTGATCTTACTTTTGTACATGGTGTTAGGCAGAGATCTGAGACCTTTTTTTTTTTTTTTTTTTTTTTTTGCGTGGAACTGTTCAGTTTTGCCAGCACAATTTGTTAAAGAGGCTTTCCTTGCTCCACTTCACATTTCTTGCTCCCTTAGATAATCATATGTTTGTGGGGAGATGTCAGTATATTCAACCCTGTTCCATTGGTCTACAACTCTGCCTTGATTCCAGTACCATGCTATTTTAATTATTACTGCTTCGTAGTAGAGTTTGAAATTAGGGAGGTTGACTCATCCCATTTTCCTTTTTCCAAGAATTGCTTTAGCTATTCGTGGGGGCTTATTGTTCCAAATGGATTTCAGGAGAGTTTGCTCCATTATTATTTTCAATTTTCCCAACCATTCCTCAAGCATGCCCCTATAGCAGCTTCTGAATGATTTATTTTATGTTGCTTGTTTTAATGCGCTAAAACTGATTAAAAAATATTTCCTTAGAAAAAGGTTTGTGAGTATTATTTTCTCTCACCATGGAGCCATTAAATCCTTGTAGAAGAAATTACTAGCATGTTGTTACAGGTTAAGTCTTGTGTGTTTATATTTTCTTTTTTTTTAAATTTTAGTGAAACACCATGAGGTACAGTTGTAGACTAACAAATTTTTGTGCTTAGGTTTCAGTTATACAATGATCGAATACCCATCCCTCCACCAGTGCCCACTCTCCATCATCACCAGTCCCAGTATCCCTCCCACCCCCCATCCCCCCATCCCACCCTACCACTGTGGCAGGGCATTCCCCTTCGTTATCTCTCTCCTTTTGAGTGCTGTGGTTTGCAAAAGGGACATTGAGTGGCAGTCCTGTTCGGACTATAGTTTACTCTCATCACATATTTCCTATCCTGAGAGGAACCTCCCAAAACCCTTTATTTGGTGGTCCCTTCTCTATCTGAACTGCCTTTTCCCCTAACGGGTGTGGCTGTCCTTAAAGCCATGGAGTAATCCTCCAGGTACTTACCTCGGCTACTCTTGGGTGTTAGTCTCCTATTTTGTTACTTTATGTTCCCCAGATGAATGCAATATTTCTATGTCTATCCCTCTCTTTCTGACTCATTTCACTTAGCATGATACTTTCCATGTTGTACCACTTGTATGTAAATTTCATGACTTCATCCTTTCTGACAGCTACATAGCATTCCATTGTATAGATGTACCAAAGCTTCTTTAACCAGTCATCTGTTCTTGGGCACTCAGGTTTTTTCCAGATTCTAGCTATTGTAAACAGTGCTGCAATGAACAGACAACTGCAGGTGTCTCTTTGACTATACTTTTTTGCCTCTTCGGGGTATATTCGCAAAGTGGAATTGCTGGGTCAAATGGGAGCTCAATTTCTAGCTTTTTGAGAACCGTCCATACTGTTTTCCAGAAGGGCTGAACCAGTCAACATTCCCACCAACACTGAAGGAGGGTCCCTTTCTCGCCACATCCGTGCCAGCACCAGTTGCTTTTGTTCTTTTGGATGTGCGCCAGTCTCTGTGGTGTGAAATGATATTTCATTGTTGTTTTGATTTGCATCTCTCTGATGATTAATGATGTAGAGCATTTTCTCATGTGTCTTTTTGTCATTCGAATTTCATCTTTGATGAAGTTTCTGTTCATTTTGTCGCCCCATTTTCTGATAGGGTTGGATGTTTTCTTCTTGTGGAGTTCAGCCAGTACTTTGTATATCCTTGATATCAACCCCTTGTCGGATGTATATTTGGCAAATATCCTTTCCCATTCTGTAGACTGTCTTTGTATTTTGGTCACTGTTTCTTTGGAGGTGCAGAAGCTTCTTAGTTTAAAATAGTCCCATTTGTCTATCTCTGTTTTCACTTTCTTGGCCTGTGGCATGACATTTTTGAAGATATCATTAGCTTCAATGTCATGGAGGGTAGCACAGCGGTAGGGCATTTGCCTTGCACGCAGCCAACATGGCCGACCCGAGTTCGATTCCTCGGAGAGCTACCGACAGGATCTCGCCCACACAGCAGGGCCTGGCAAGCTCCCCGTGATGTATTTGATATGCCAAACACAGTAACAACAAAGTCTCCAATGGAGACGTTACTGGACCCGCTCGAGCAAATCGACGAACAACAGGAGGGCCTTTACCTTTACCTCTATCTGTTTTCAGTGTACCTTATGGATTCCGGTCTGATGTTGAGGTCTTTAATCCATTTTTATCTTACTTTTGTACATGGTGTTAGGCAGATATCTGAGCCCATTCTTTTGCATGCAGCCGTCCAGTTTTGCCAACACCATTTGTTAAAAAGGCTTTCCTTACTCCACTTCACATTTCTTGCTCCTTTATCAAAGATTAGGTGATCATATGTTTGGGGGGAGATGTCAGTATATTCAACTCTGTTCCATTGGTCTGCTATTCTGCTTTTGTTCCAGTACCATGCTGCTTTAATTATTACTGCTTTGTAGTAGAGTTTGAAGTTAGGGAGTTTGATTCCTCCCATTTTCTTTTTCCCAAAAATTGCTTTAGCTATACGTGGGGGCTTATTGTTCCATATAAATTTCAGGAGTGTTTTCTCCAGTTCTTTGAAGAATGTCATGGGTATCCTAATAGGGATCAAATTGAGTTTGTACAGTGCTTTGGGAAGTGTTGCCATTTTGACAATGTTAATCCTCCCGATCCATGAACAGGGGATATTTTTCCATTTCCTTGTGTCTTCTTTTATTTCCTGAAGCAGCGTTTTGTAGTTTTCTTTGTACAGGTCCTTTACTTATTTAGTTAAGCTAATTCCTAGGTAGTTGAGTTTCTGGGGCACAGTTGTCAACGAGATTGTTTTCTTCATGTCGTTTTCTTCTCTCTCACTATTTGCATATAGGAAAGTCTTGGACTTTTGATTTTATAGCCTGCAACTTTACTATACAGATCTATTGTTTCTAGGAGTTTCTTGGTAGAGGTTTTAGGGTTCTGTAAGTATAGTATCATATCATCTGCAAGTAGTAAGACCTTGATTTCTTCCTTTCCTACTTGGATGCCCTTAATCTCTTTTTCATGTCTAATCGCTATTGCAAGTACTTCCAGTACTGTATTGAACAGCAGTGGAGAGAGTGGGCATACTTGTCTCATCCCTGATCTTAAGAGGAAGACTCTTAGTTTTTCCCCATTGAAGATGATGCTTGCTGTAGGCTTGTGGTAGATGGCTTGAACTATATTGAGGAAAGTCCCCTCTGTTCCCAATTTTGCGAGGGTTTTCATCATAAACGTTTGATAGATCTTGTCAAATACTTTCTCTGCATCTATTGATATAATCATATGATTTTTATCTTTTCTTTTGTTGATATTATGGATTATGTTGATTGATTTCCGAATGTTAAACCATCCTTGCATCCCCAGGATGAATCCCACTTGGTCATGGTGTATGATCTTTTTGATGAGTTGTTGAATTCTGTTTGCTAGTATTTTGTTGAGGGAATCTTTACATCCGTGTTCATCAGGGATATAGGCCTTTAGTTTTCTTTTTTTGTGGTGTCTTTTTTTCCTTTTGGTATTAGAGAAATATGGCCTTCATAGAAACTGTTTGGGAGGATTTCTGTTTTTTTTCAGTTTCCTGGAAAAGCTTAAAAAAAAACTGGTAATAGGTCTTCTTTAAATGTTTGGAAAAATTCGCTAGTAAATCCATCTGAACCTGGGCTTTTGTTTTTGGGAAGACTTTTGATTACAATTTCAATTTCCTTGATGTGAACAGGTCTATTCAGGTACTCTATATCTTCTTGATTCAGCTTCTGGAGATTATAGGAATCCAGGAATTTATCCATTTCTTCTAGGTTCTCTTGTTTCATGGCATACAGACTTTCAAAGTAGCTTCTGTTGATCTTTTGAATTTCTTTAGTTTCTCTTGTGATATCCCCATTCTCATTTCTTATTCGGTTTATTAGGGTTCTCTCTCTCTCTGTTTCTTTGTGAGTGTTGCTAGTGGTTTATCTATCTTATTTATTTTCTTGAAGAAACAACTCTTAGTTTCCTTAATCTTTCGGATTGTTTCTTTGGTTTCCATGTCGTTGATTTCTGCTCTAAGTTTTATGATCTCTTTCCTTCTGCCTACTTTGGCCTCCTTCTACTGATCCTTTTCTAGGATCTTGAGCTGTGAAGTCAAGTTGTTTATGTGAATCCCTTTCCATCTTGAGGTATGCTTGGAGAGCTATAAATTTTCCCCTTAATATGGCTTTCGTTGCATCCCATAAGTTCTGGTAACTCGTGTCTTCATTATCATTTGCTTCCAGGTATCTTTTGATTTCGTACTTGACTTCCTTCCTGATCCATTTGTTGCTCAGCATTGAGTTGTTTAGTTTCCAGGTGTTTGATTTGGTTCTCCGTGTCTGTTTGTGATTCATTTCTATTCTCAGTGCATCATGGTCTGAAAAGATTGTTGGTAGTATTTCTATCCTGATTCTACTGAGGTATGTTTTGTGGCCTAGCACATGGTCTATTTTGGAAAATATTCCATGCACACTGGAGAAGAATGTGTATTCTTTCTTTTTGGGGTGTAAAGCCCTGTACAGGTCTTTAAGTCCTTTGTCTTCTATTTCTTATTTCAAAGCCAATGTTTCCTTGCTGAGTTTTGTTCTTGTTGATCTATCCAGAGGTAATAGGGCGATGTTGAAGTCTCCCGCTACCGTTCTGTTGCTAGAAGTGTCCTCCTTGAAATCTTTTAGTAGTTGTTTCAGGTATTTAGCTGTTGCCTCGTTAGGTGTGTATACATTTAAGAGTGCGTATACATTTAAGAGTGTGATTTCTTCCTGTTGTACGTATCCCTTGATGAAGAGAAAGTGGTCTTCACTGTCCTTTCTAATTTTTTTCAACGTGAAAGTAATGTTGTTGGATACTAGTATGGCCACCCCAGCTTTTTTGAGTGAGTTGTTTGCTTGCGGGATTGTTTTCCATCCTTTTACTTTGTGTCTGTTTTTGCTCTGATTGTTCAGATGAGTTTCTTGTAGGCAGCAGAATATTGCTTTCTGTTTCTGGATCCATTTTGCCACTCTGTGTCTCTTGATTGGTGCATTTAGGCTGTTGACATTAAGGGAGATTATTGTCATGGTATTTTGTGCCATGTTTCTGTAGGGGCTGGTTGTGTTTCTAAGTGTTTTCCTTCTTAACCCTTTATTTAGTTTTGGTTTCGAGTCTATGAAGTTCCTGAGCTGTTGTTTATCTACAAAATGGTGTATAGTTCCATCGAGTTTGAGTGAGAGTTTAGCTGGATAAAGTATTCTTGGTGAGGAATTCATTTCATTGAGTTTTTTTCACTATATCCCACCATTGCCTTCAGGCTTGGAGGGTTTCCTCTGATAGGTCTGCTCTAAATCTAATGGGTGCTCCTTTGAACGTGATTTCTTTCTTTGACCTTGCTGCTTTTAGTTTTGTGTCTCTGTCCACAGCATTCATCATTCTTACTATGATATGCCTTGCAGTGTTTTTATTAGGGTCTCTTTTTGCTGGCACCCTTCTGGCTCCTTGGACTGTATGTCTGCATTCTTTTAACTCTGGGAACTTTTCGGCAATGATTTCTTTGACTGTGGCTTTTTCACTGGGATTGCCTCCCTGCCCTTCTGGTACTCCAATGTTTCTAATGTTGGTCCTCTTGGCGTCATCCCCTAGGTCTCTGATTCTCCTAAGAGCCATTTTGAGATCTTTTTCCATAGCTTCTTTTTCCCTATGGGATTTCTGTTGTTCATCTTCAAGCTCACTGATCCTCTCTTCAGCTGCACTTATTCTATTGCTAAGGGCACTTACTGAGTTTTTAATTACATCTACCGAGTCCTTTATCTGTGACACTTCTTTCTGTTGCTTTTTTGTTTCTGCTTTCATTTCTTCCTGTATTTCTCGACTAACCTTTCTATTGTTTCTTTCACTTCTTCTTTTAGTTTTCTGGCTCTCTTCCATTGATTCTTTGAGGTAGGTCCTTGAACATCCTCTGCATTTCGTTCCGGAGTTCTTTATTGGAGAGAGCATATTTGTATGCGACCCTGGTTGAGAGTTCGGGAATCTTTTCTTCGTCTTCACCTTGTACTGGAGATTTGCGTTGTTTCTTCATGTTGTTTTGTTTGTCTAGTGGTAAACCCCTGGAATTCACCAGCACTGTTCACTCTTATTGTGGGAAAGGGTTCTGGATAAGGCCGGTCGCTGGTGGACACCCTTCTCTCTCTAGGGTCTGAGCATCTTTTCTGGCATTTTTTCTCTGGCTTATGACGGGCATCTAGTGAAGGTTTGTAGGTGTTCTATACATCTTCTATTGCGTATTGGTCTTTTTTTAGACTTGGAGTAGGCCAGTGGGTTATTATTGTATTGTAGTGTAGGTGGCCGGAATTTTTTCCCACAGAATTAGATGGCAAGGGCTGGGGTGAGGGTCCAGAGTGCTGGGAGTGGGAAATATAACTGTGGCCGCATTAGCGGCCACTGCCCTGGAGAAGGCCACGCCCACTTCTGGAGGCCACGCCCAATTGCAACGGAGACCACGCCCCTACAGTAATGACCACGCCCCCAGCCAGTCTAGTTGCTGGTCCACAGACCTAGCATCTTGTAGGGGGCGGCGATTACATGGACCTGCGCTCCTGCCGAAGTGGCTTGAGCTGCTGGAGGGGCCCCTGCCCAGGGGCGGCAGTAGTGGCTGGGTTTCTGGGTCCTGAGTTGAGTTGGGGTGGGTGGTGGGCGCCAGCAGTACCTGTTGTGGGGCGCGGCAATTACATGGACATGCGCTCCCTGCGGAAGTGGCTCGAGCTGCTGGAGGGCCCCTGCCCAGGGGCGGCAGTGGTGGCTGGGTTTCTGGGTCCTGAGTTGAGTTGGGGTGGGGGGTGGGCGCCAGCGGTACCTGTTGTGAGGGGCCGCGATTACATGGACCTGTGCTCCCTGCAGAAGCGGCTCGAGCTGCTGGAGGGGCCCGTTCGATTGTTTCTTTCATGTCCTCATTTAATTTACTGGATTTCTGTCTCACTGTTTCATTGAGTTCATTGAACATCTTCATTACTTCATATCTGAATTCTTTCTCAGAGCCATCCCTTAGGTGCGTAGCACCTACTGAGGTTTCTGGACTCTTTTCGTGGTCTTCCCCACATGTTCGGGATTTGCGTTGTTTCTTCATGTATGGAGACAGAAATTACTTGAGATTCCTGGGTATGAGTAGATTACCTGTGGCCGCATGAGCTTCCGCCTCCCCAAATTTAGGCCACACCCCCTATGGGTACCTGGTGTTTGTGAAGGGGTACAACCTGGGGAAGGAAGAAGACTGGCACTGAGATGGGGACCAACAGGTAGAGACTCAGGAATGGTAAGTGTCCCAGGGTCCTAGAGGACATCTGGGGCGCATATGTGGAGAAAGCCATATCCTGGTTTCGAATACTGATGACTAACTGACTGGGGGGAGGAAGAAGACCGGCACAGCCTTGGGGACAAACAGAGGCTCAGGAATGGTCTGTGTAATAAATCTTAACCATATTATGTTCTGCAAAGGTCTTCAGTGCATTTTTTTCAAAATCCAGAAAAATGAGAGTATGACTCTATCCTGTGTTTCTCTGGTGGCTTAGGACATTACTCTGACACTGCTAGTTCAGTTTGGGGTTAAGTGCCAAATATGTGGATTTTTTATCTGGATCCTTCTATATAAACTCTTATCCTTTTTTAACAAAACAATGTCTAAAGTTTAATGCTTACGATTATTGTAATCAAGTCTTGCTGAGTCTTCTAAGTTTTTGCTTAAAACGCTAATGGAAAAATTAATGCACATTGATTTTTATATGCTGCTTCATACGTGGTGTTGTATTAGGTCTTCATGTAATTTTATCTCATTTCACCGTAACCACTGTATCAAATCTTATAGTTGACAGTTTGAGGTTAAGTACACTGTCCAAAATTATACAATTAGTATGAGAAACAGCTAAAATTTGTAGTTACTTGTGACTGTCAGCAAAACTCATGTTATAAGTATCCCCATTTGTTATTCAGACTCTTCTACTATTAGTTAACTACCAGATACGGTGACTAAGTAAATCTTAACCTTGTATTATAGGGTTATTGTCAGAGTTAATGTAAAGAACCATCCTTGTTGGGTTGGGGAAATTCTTCAAGCAGATGGAGTGTATGGTTTGCTACAGGAGTGTCTAGTGTGGTCCTTAGCACTGCAGGGTGCCCACCCACCACTCCCTGAGTACAATGCCAGCATCATCCTTGAGAGTTGCCAGATGTGTTGTACAAAACACAGTGTTGAACTAAAAAGTATTTCTCACTTACTATGCTAGAAACTAAAATTATTGAGGCATATAAAATTCAATTTGATAAATAGAATCAGTCTGTAAGATGCCTTTTATAGTGTAATAAGCTGATATTAATGGAATTTTATTTACTTTTAAAATTAAAATTTTAACTTGTATAATTATGTGTTCTCTGCCTAACTGTATTAGGCAAATTCTGATTTGTCTCTGGAAAAGAATACAGTTAATGGTAAAAGAAACTCTTGTATATTTTAAAGGACTTCACTTTAAAATCTATAATAGTTTCTCTGTTTCATATATTATATGTTGATAAATATATCATTTAACATTGCTTATCACAAAAATGAATTGTCACTAGCATTGTTATTCCTATCCATGTTACCATTGACAGTGATGGCGATAATGATTATAAGTGACATTGTTAAATACAATAAGATGTAAGTGCTACTATTATTGACAGGGAAAGAAAATTCCAGTTAAAAACATCAAGCATCTAAGCCTGGAATTGTCCCAGTTTTCCCTGTCCCCCATACACAGCTAACCCACATATGGAGGGATCACTCAGGATGGGAGATGTGTGCTAAAAGTAGATAAAGGAGCAAATATGATGGCCTCTCATTGTCTGTATTGCAAACCATAATGACCAAAAGCAGAGAGAAAGGAAGTGGGAAATTGTCTGCCACAGAGACAAGGGGAGGGTTACTGGAGACGTTGGTGTTGGAAAATATATACTGTTGGAGGGATGGGTGTTCGTTCATTGATGACTGAAACTCAGTCATGAAAGGTTTGTAATTGTATCTCATGGTGATTAAATTTAAAAAGAAATCTTTGTAAAGTAATAATCACTATCACTATCCTCACATTGTTCATCAATTTGCAAGAGCAGGCCCACTAACATTATGAAACTTGTTACTGTGTTTGGCATATCAAATACGTCATGGGTAGCATGACAGGCTTTGCCGTGCTGGCAAGATACTCTCGGTAGCTTGCCGGGCTCTCCCAGAGAGGTGGAGGAATTGAACTCAGGTCGGCCATGTTGGCTGCATACAAGGCAAACACCCTACCCGCTGTGCTATTGCTCCAGCCCAAAGTAATAATAACTCAATAAAAAATGAAAGATGACCCACACACAGATTCTTAACTGAAAGTTCTCAACGTCTCCTGACTATTACAGACTGTCAGTCCCAACTCTCTTAGCCACAGTGAAACTTGTACTCCACAACAAAACCTATACAGTCCCTACACCCTAGCTCTTCAGCCTAACTGCACCATCCTACAAATCACTGTGAAACTTTTGACTTTGCTATAAAAGAGTTAAATAAATAAATAAATCACTTGATCACTTGATACCCCCATTACTCATTGATTTGCTTGAACAGGCGCCAGAAACGTCTCCATTCATCCCTGCTGCATGCTAGCATAGCCCAATGGCATCTGCTTGTTGTAGGAACATGCAGAGCCTCAAACCGATCATTCAGGGTCTTGATGAAGAAGTCTGACCATCTCGTAGGTGGGCATCCACGCGATCTTTTGATGTCCCGTGGAATCCAGTCAGTAATGGCTCTAGTCCAGCGGTCGTCTCTAAAGCTCATTATGTGTCCAGCACATCTGATTTTTGATAACTTGGCAAATGAAACAGCATCCCTGATTCTTGAGCATTGACGGAGATCGGAATTCCAGATTCTATCTCTCATTTGAGTGAAGCATGATACTCCAAGCATAGACTTTCGATTCCTCTTTAAGAGACCTGAATAGCATTCTCATCCTGTTTTCATAGGGCCCAGGTCTCTGAGGCGTATGTTAGTGCAGGAAGAACAGTGTAATCAAAGAGATATGCCCAGAGCTAGAGGTTCTTTGTCCTCTTAGTTATTTCTTCAACACTCTTGAAGGCATTCCAAGCCACTCTCTTCCTCTTACATAACTCAGGTGCCAGGTCATCCGCCTTCTTCGATTCTCGACCTAGGTATATATAACTGTTGCATTTGGAGATGGTCGTTCCGTTAAGAGTGAATGGAACAACAGTAACAAGACTGTTTCTCATGAACATTGTCTTTGTGAGATTCAGTTGTAATTACACCTTTCCACACTCACGGTCGAAGTCCGTTAGCATTTGTGCCACTTGGCTGATGTTGGTGTTATTAGAACAATGTCATCAGCAAAGCAGAGAAGGTGTAGTTGCCAACAGTCTATCTTCGCTCCCATTCCTTCCCATTCCAGTCTTCTCATGATGTTCTCAAGGGTGGCACTGAAGAGTTTTGGTGAAATGGTATCACCCTGCCGAACCCTTCTCTTGAAATGGATGATTACTTCTTTGTAGAATGGTGAGATTCTGGTAGTGAATCCGTAATAGAGCTTATGGAGGATCCTGATGTATTGAGTTTGAATGCCCTGGTTGGCTAGAGCTTTGATAACTGCTTTCGTCTAAACAGAATCAAAACCCTTCTTTAAATCAATGAACGTTAGACAGAGCGGCATCTTGAACTCCTGAGAAACCTCAATGAGCTTGGTTATCGTGTGGACATGGTCGATGGTGCTGAATCCTTTTCAGAACCTGGTTTGCTCACATGGTTATCCTTCATCTAGTGTTCTGTCAATCCTATTCAGGATGACTCGAGTGAACAGCTTGTAGATGACAGACAATAGGCAGATTGTGCGATAGTTGCCAATGTCGTGGATATCTCCCTTCTTGGACAGTAATACAGTCCTGCTGGTTTTCCATTGGGATGGAACCTTCCATTCAGACAGGTAGCGTGTGAAGAGCTGAGTCAGTGTATTGATGAGTACTGACGGTAAGTTCTTCAGGTGATCAGGTCTGACCTTGTCTGGGCCTGGTGCTGTTCGTTTCTTTACTGACGAGATGGCGTATTGGATTTCAGAAGGGAGAACATTGAGAATGAAATATCCATCCTGCGGAATTTGGTATGTGGGCTAGTGGACGTGGCTATTAAAGAGATCTGAGTAGAAGTCATGAATAATCTTCTCCGTTGTCCTTCTGGAAGATGCCATAGATCCATCAGGATGTCGGAGGGCAGTCATGTTGGTCTTGTAGTTGGTGAAGGACAGGCGGTCTTTACGAATGCTTTTCCCGGCTTCTGCTGCATCTACCAGCACTGCTGCTCTTCTGTCTTTGACGTCATTCTTGATCGCTTCTCTGCACTGTTTTTCCAGCTTGGACGTTCGCTTGCGGTTTCCTGAGGCATGCTCCAAGCCACGTTGGTGAATAAGTTCAACAGTGTTCGAAGAAAGGCATTTTTTTGTGGTTATCTCTTTCTTGGCATTCCTCGCACAATGATGGAGGTGCTGAATCATTCGATTGTATTCCTCGTCAATGTTGTCAATGACGGCATCTTCCCATGTTGCTGCAACAGAGCCAAAGAGCTCCCAGTTGTTGGTCGTTCTGGGAGTTCTCTTCTTAAACTTTGCATTCTTTTCTCCCTGCTCTGTGCAATAGAATTTTGCACGAAGGATATGGTGGTCCAATCCCATTTGGAATTTTGGGACAACAATGACATCGGTCAGGCAAAACCGTCAATTGAATATGATGTGGTCTATTTCATTGTGGAACAGTCCACCAGGAGATTCCCATGTCCAAGGTTTTGATTTGGTCTTTTGGAACTGTGAGTTACCATGTATGATCTTGGTCGACATGATGAACTCAGACAGTCTCTCACCATGTTCGTTCCATTCTAGGCCATGGGTCCCAATGTGGAGTTCATTGGCTGATCTTCTCGGTCCTATCTTGCCATTAAAATCACCTACAATGATCTTGTAGAAGGTGTGGTCTTCTTTATAGAACTTCTCCAGCTCCATGTAGAACTTCTCCATTTCTCCTTCACCATAATTGGATATTGGTGCATAGACAACAAAGATAGAAACTGCCAGCACTGAGCCACATCTATTCAAGTGTAATTATCTGATTCAGGTTGTTAGGCATTCGAATGAATCAATGCTCATGGCTTAGTTCATGTTGACAAGGATACCGACACCACCAATGCCTCTTTTTTCACATGTTCCAAGGAACAGTTCTTCTCCAGTGTCGGAAACAGCGTGATGAGATTGTTGCCTTCTTGTCTCGGTCAGACCGATGATGTTGTACTTGATCTTTCGCACTTGTACCATCAGGTCCTCGATGGATGCATCAGATGCCAGCGTACGTGCATTGAAAGTACCGACAATCATTTTTGTCTTCCTTCATTTTGGCAGCCTAGTTCGGCCTTGAGATTTTATCGGCTTCTCCTTCCTCATCCTTCTCGACTCTGCCGTATTATAAATAAATGAATTTTTTTTTTTTAAAAAAAGGATTTGTAGCTCAGTTCCAGATAAGGAGATTCTCTTTCCAGGGAAATAGCACCTACAGCCCACCTCTCTACTAAGGTACTGCTTCACTTCAGAGAGAGCAAAACCAGCACTCTGTGTACATTCAGGACAATCTCTTTTCAGTTGCACACTTTAAAAGTTTTTAGAAGTAAAGTGTCCTTTCCTTTTAATAAACTCATTCAGAGTATAGAGATGCCAGGAGCTTTCGCAAATTCCTATGTGTTTCTTACCCTATGTGATAGCCTGTTCCTATCCCCAACATTACTAAACTTTTAGAAATTTTTGAAGAAAAAATTTTAAAAGCCAAAATTATTCTCTTAATTTTGAAAATGAATTTTAAAAATGAATCAAATATTCAGGATTTTAATCTTTATAGAAATGGATAATAGATTTGTGGAGAAGTAGAGTAGTAGTAGGGCTCATAAAATGAGGTCTTACCTTTGTACTGTCTTTTGGTTTTGGGAAAGGATTAGTTTCAGAACAGTGTGATTGGGACCTGAGTGTTATGAAGACAGCATTTGCTTTGATGTAGATGCAGTCAGTCCAGGTCTTATCCCCAGGGTCACTGATGGTTCTTAGCACCCTGAGTCCCACCAAAATTGACCCTGAGTATAGTGACGGTGTAAGCCCTGAGCCCTGCTGGTGCCACCTACACCCCCCACCCACCCGCAGTATAAACCAGAAAAATGAACAAAAACTAAAAACTATCAGAAAAATGTGAATTGTTAAGATGAACAATATATCTTCATGTCCCTGGGCATTTTCACAATTTGAATAAAATGCTGTCTTTTAAAGATATTTATCTTTATTTATGGTGTTCATCTGGGTCAGTAGGTCTTATTAAGTATTCACAATGCTCTTTCTTAGGTCAAGTCTCTATCATAGTTATTTGTCATAACAGAAATTTTAAGATAAAAAAATTAAAGAATGAAGTAGAAAATATATTAAAATTCTACCATAACTAATGTCACTGTCACTGTCTCTGTCCTCCCATTGTTCATCGATTTGCTCTAGCGGGCCCAGTAATGTCTCCATTGTGAGACTTGTTATTGTGTGTACCATATTGAATATGTCACGGGTAGCTTGCCAGGCTTTGCTGTGCAGGCGAGATATTCTCAGTAGCTTGCCAGGCTCTCCAAG
Source organism: Sorex fumeus (assembly GCF_029834395.1). NCBI lineage: Eukaryota > Metazoa > Chordata > Mammalia > Eulipotyphla > Soricidae > Sorex > Sorex fumeus. The sequence goes on along the minus strand of NW_026606075.1, from coordinate 18,732,680 downwards.
AGGGGCCGATGAATTGAACCTGGCTCGGTCAGGTTGGCTGCCCGCAAGGCAAATGTCCTACCACTTTGCTATTGCGCCAGTGATGATATAAAATATTCATCTGAGTGTATATGAGCAAATAAGATAGTTATGCTTAAACTTATTTTGATGAATGCAGGTAAATTTTATATATCTTTTATTCTATTTATTATTTATGCAAGAAACAATCTCAAGTTATTATAAATAGCTTTAAAGTTTTCAAGTTCATCAGTACCAAAAATAAAAACCATTCTCTTAGGAAATTTACCAATTTTTTAATATGGAACTAATTTTTAGATGTGGAACTAATTTTACTAGGCAAAACAGTGTTAACTGTTTCTTTAAGAAGTTGTTTAGTTGCTAGGAAACCACAAATAGTTGTTAATGATTCCAGTTTCATGCAATTCTTAAGTGGCCATTATCTCTTAGAAAAGATGTTTTATTCCTATTCATGCTGACTGTGCCATTAATAGTTAAATGCTTAGTGATTCTGTTCTCAGAGAATTTTAGATTTTTTGCAGAGAACAGAAATATTTGGACAGTGGAAGAAAACAATTTGTTAGAAAGTTTTAAATTTATTTATTCCCACATTTGTTAAATGCCTGTAATTATTAGGACTTGTCTGACTCTAGGGAGACCATGGTCAATAAGACATTGTTTCTTCTTTTATGGAGTTCACCTCCTAGTTGAGGGAATAGAAACAGCTAAACAGTCAATGCAATGTAATGAGTATAATGATCAAAGATGATACTCAGAATTTATCAGTGAATGAATGCCTAATGGATGATTATTTAAGATGCTGTGTAAAAAGTACTTGAAAGTCAAGTGGAAGGGGTGACTGCATCTAATGTTTGCACTGATGATGTTTGAACTCTAGCATGGATGAACTGGAGTATGTGTTAAGCTAAATAATCAAAGGGATATAATACCAAAGGGAGGACATTTTCGAACAAGCTTACTCATTGTGGAATATCGGGGCAAACAAAAGAAGGGAATAGATGCTATCGAACAATGGCAAGCTGTTAGCTTTGAATTATGAAACTGATTAGCAAAAAGTAGGAGGGGAGGAGGGATAGGAGGAATGGTGAGAGGAACTAAAGATTGCATGAACTGGAGGTAACATAACAGCAGTAACATATTATGGACATTTGATGGTGATGAGGTGTAGCGACTTTGCACTTCAATACTCTAAGAACTTTAGCTGTTGTCACATTACCATAGCTATAATTTAAAATTTTAAAAATTTTATTAAAATTAAAAAATTTAAAATTAAAATTTTTAAATGAGTTTTTTTTATTTTAAATAAAATAATGAATTGGAGAGCTAAGGATTCCGCAGATTGAGAAGTCAGTACAGAACACACTAGGCAAAGGAAACATTCGGAGATGGTTGTTCTGTTGAGAGCAAATGGAAAGTCAGGAATGACACTGTTTTTCATAAGCATCGTCCTTGTGAGATTCAGCAGGAGTCTGACCTTTCCACACTCCCAGTCGAAGTTGGCCAGCATTTGTGCTGCTTGGCTAATGTTTGGTGTGATTAGAACAATGTCATCAGGAAAATGGAGGTAGTGTAGTCTGTCTACACTCCCATTCTTTCCCATTCCAGTTGTGACATGATGTTCTCGAGGGTGGCACTGAAGAGTTTTGTTGAAATGGTATCACCCTGCCGAACCCCTCTCTTGACATCAATAATCAATTCTTTGTAGAATGGTGAGATCCTGATAATGAATCAATAATATAGCTCAGTGGCATCTTGAACTCCCAAGAAACCTCAATGAGTTTGGTTATCGTGTGAATATGGTCAATTGTGCTGAATCCTTTTCGGAAACCGGCTTGCTCGCATGGTTGTTCTTCATCTAGTGTTCTGCCAATCCTATTCAGGATGACTCGAGTGAACAGCTTGTAGATGACAGACAGTAGGCAGATTGGGCGATAGTTGCCTGTGTAATCACACAAAAAGGACTGGCAAAGGGACGGCAGTGCCTATCTCTCCTGCCATCCACGTTCGATAGTCTCAGGCTATTTCCCCACTCCAGGGAGGTCGATTGTGATGGTCAAGCGAAGGAAGGAAATGAGGGCCAGGCTGGTTGGTCTTAGTAGCAATTTATTACATGAAAGAAATGTATTTCATGGAGGCCTCAGGATCTCTCAAACAAGTGCTCCTTTGTTCTCTCAGCTTCTGTCCCCATTCTCTCAGACCTGTCTCCTTGGTTCTCTCAGCACATCACCTTTCCCCCCGTTCCCTCAGGCACGTGTTTCCCAGAGAGCCCCGAAAAATCTCCTTATATAGGTCATGGTACCGCTAAAGGGCGCAATACAGTGATGTTATCAAAAGGAGTTACAGAAAGAACATTGAGGCAGCAAAACATACATAGTTTCTTTACATCTGCAGGCCAGTAATTTTGGCCTCCAGAAAGAAGATGCAAAACCAAGACTGAAACCTTTCACAAGCACTTTCACAAGCTACAAGCACTTGGATTTCATCCCAAAGACCAGTCTGCTAGAGCTTGGAATCTATATCCCAAAGATCAGGCCTGATCAGGCTAGCACCTGAGATTACTGAGAGAAAAGGGAAACTGCCTCTTACAATGTACTGAAATTATTTACTGAAGGCAGTTGAAGGGGAGAAATGTTCAGTCTCATCCAAGCTATTCAGGACACCTGGGAAAGCCACTCCTAGGGCAGATTCTCATTTAGCAGATCCACTCACCCTAGAACGGAATCCCCTGGGTTTGTTTTTCCTCTCCTTGTCCAACAAACATATAAGCATACATAATATAAATCATTTTGTATGGACACAGTAATAAATACCTTAAGGTTATAGAATTGCTCTCCTAGGGCCATTTCAATCTCAGACTACAGTGCTCAGGCCAGATATCTTTCCTGTTCCTAGCTGGAGCGATAGCACAGCGGGTAGGGCATCTGCCTTGCACGCAGCCAACATGGCCAACCTGAGTTCGATTCCTCCACCCCTCTCGGAGAGCCCAGCAAGCTACCGAGAGTATTCGATATGCCAGACACAGTAACAACAAAGTCTCCAATGGAGACGTTACTGGGCCCGCTCGAGCAAATCGATGATCAACGGGAGGGCCTTTACTTACTTTACTATTCCTAGCAGGGTCCTAGTCTCATCGTTACTTTTGGATCATGACAACATTTGCCTATGATCAAACTTTTAACCTATAGTTAAGAATTGTGGCACCTTGGCCTGGCCCATCTTGATGCCAGGGTAGCACATAACTTACCAGCTTGCCCTGGTTCCATCTAGTCCCTCGTTGGGACGCTGCTTTCGGGGGCGCTAGGAAGGAGGGCAACTGAGGCTTAAGTTGAGAAAGCAGATGCCTGGGAGTGAATAAAATTCAAGGCCAATTAACTCCTAAGTTATAAAGCATAATATTACTTTTCTTCCTGTATCTATACAAAAAGGACATTGCATTCAAGTAAACTATTTAAAAGACATAAGGAGATGGGGAAAGGCAATATTACAGTAAAAGTTCAGTGTCCTAGAAGGTTCCGACCTTACAAATTAACAGATTCTGATGGGGAAAAACTGAGTAACTGGTTGGGGAAGAGAACACAAATAAGTGGTTACAAACAAACAAAGTAATGGGAATGGCTCAGGAGAACTTTGATGGGTGCAACCTGATAAACCTAAGATACTTGTACTCCAGCAGTTGCCAATGTTGTGGATATCTCCCTTGTACAGTAGTACAGTCCTGCTGGTTTTCCATTGGGATGGAACCTTGAATTCAGACATGTAGCGTTTGAAGAGCCGAGCTAGTATATTGATGGATACTGAGGGCAGCTTCTTCAGTTCTTCAAATCTGATCTTGTCTGGGCCAGGTGCTGTTCATTTCTTTACCAACAAAAGAGCATGTCTGATTTCAGAAGGGAGAACGTGGGGAAGGACATATGTATCCTGCGGAATTTGGTATGTGGGCAGGTGGATGTGGCTATCGAAGAGATCTGAGTGGAAGTCATGGATAATCTTCTCCATTGCCCTTCTGGAAGATGTTATAGATCCATCAGGACATTGGAGGGCAGTCATCTTAGTCTTGTAGTTGGCGAAGGTCAGGTGGGCGTTACGAATGCTTTTCCCAGTTTCTGCTGCATCTACCAGCACTGCTGTTATTCTCTCTTTGTAATCTTCATTTATCACATTTCTGCACTGCTTTGCAAGCTCAGACGTTCGCTTGCGGTTGCCTGAGGAATGCTCCCAGCCACGTTGGCGAATAAGCTCAAGAGTTTTCAAATACAGGCATTTTTTTTTTGTGGCTATCTCTCTCTTGTCATTCCTCACACAATCATGGAGGTGCTGAACCAGTCAATTGTATTCCTTGTCAATGTTGTTAATGAGTGCATCTTCCCATCTTGCCACAATAGTGCCAAAGAGCTCCTAGTTGGTGGTTGTTCTGGGAGTTCTCTTCTTAAACTTTGCAGCCCTTTCTCCATGCTCCTACCCCCATTACCCAGCCGCTGCCACACTCCAGGATGGTTTGCGGACCATGCGGTCGCAAAGTGAGCCAGACACTAAATACCCATCTTCCAGAATTGCAGTACCATATTTGATAGGGTTCAAATATAGTTTGAACCATGGGAACACCTACAAGGATGATTATAAGCCGCACCAAAAGCCTCTATCCCTCTCAGAGAGCCTGGCAAACTACCAGGAGTATTCCGCCCACATGGCAGAGCCTCACAAGCTATCTGTTGTATATTCGATATGCCAAAACCAGTAATTACAATGGGTCTCATTCCCCTGACCCTGAAGGCATCACCAATATGGCAGCGTTGAGAAGGATGAGAAAGGACAGGCCGAAAAAATCTCACGGCCAAACTAGGCTGTCACAACGAAGGAAGACAAAAATGGTTATCTGTATTATCAATGCACATACACTAGCATCAGATGCATCCATCGAGGACCTGATGGTACAACCGCGAAAGATCAAGTACGACATCATCGAGACCAGAAGGCACAAATCTCATCATGCCGTTTCCGAAACTGGAGAAAAATTGTTCCTCAGAACATTCAATAAAAGAGGTGTCGGAGTCCTTGTCAATACGACCTTGGCCATGAGCATTGATTCATTTGAATGCCTAAAAACCCGAATCAGATATCTACATTTGAATAGATGTGGCTCACTGCTGACAGTTTCTATCTTCGTTGTCTACACACCAACATCCAATTATGATGAAGGAGAAATTGAGAAGTTCTACATGGAGCTGGAGAAGTTCTATAAAGAAGACAACACCTTCTACAAAAGATCATTGTGGGTGATTTTAATGCCAAGATAGGACCGAGAAAATCAGCCGAAGAACTCCACATCAGGACCCATGGCCTAGAATGGAAAGAACAGGGTGACAGACTGTCTGAGTTCATCATGTCAACCAAGACCATCCATGGTAACTCACAGTTACAGAAGGCCGAATCTAAACTTTGGATGTCAGAATCTCCCGGTGGACGATTCCACAACAAAATAGACCACATCATATTCAATCGATGTTTTTTCCAGACCGATGTCGTTGTTGTCCCAAAATTCCAAACGTGATTGGACCACCGTCTCCTTCGTGCAAAATTCTACTTCACAGAGTGGGGAGAAAGGGCTACAAAGTTTAAGAAGAGAACTCCCAGAATGACCACCAACTGGGAGCTCTTTGGCTCTGTTGCAGCAACATGGGAAGATGCCATTGTAGACAACATTGATGAGGAATACAATCGACTGCTTCAGCACCTCCATTATTGTGTGAGGAATGCCAACAGAGAAATAGCCACAAAAAAATGTCTGTCTTCAAAAACTCTTGAGCTTATTCGCCAACGTGGCTGGGAGCATTCCTCAGGCAACCGCAAGCAAATGTCCGAGCTCGCAAAGCAGTGCAGAGATGCGATCAAGGAAGACCTCAAAGAGAGAAGAGCAGAAGTGCTGATATATGCGACAGAAGCCTGGAAAAGTTTTCATAACTCCCGCCTGTCCTTCGCCAACCACAAGACCAAGATGACTGCCCTCCAACATCTTGATGGATCCATCACATCTTCCAAAAGGGCAGTGGAGAAGATTATCCATGACTTCTACTCAGATCTCTTCGATAGCCATGTCCACCTGCCCACATACCAAATTCCACAGGATGAATATATCGTTTCCAATGTTCCTCCCCAGGAAATCCTGGTTTTAAAAAAAAATCAGAAAGGAAACAGGTGATATCAGTACTGATATTGCTGAAATCAAACAGACCTTACGAGTACTATGAATTACTATATAGTCCAGAAGATAAATTTTTCGAGTTGTGTGAACTTCAAGAATTGGTTTATTTATTTGTTTGTTTATTTTGCACTTTGGGTCACACCAAATGATGCTCAGGGGTTACTCCTGGCTCTGCACTTAGAAATTACTCCTAGTGGTACTCGGAGGACCATATGAGATACGGGGGATTGAATCCGGGTCGGCCACATGCAAGGCAGATGCCCTACCCACTGTACTCCCCCCAAACTTCCAAGATTGAACATGGAAGAAGCAGAAATCTTGAGTGAACCAGTGAAATGTCAAAATAATAAACAAGCCCTCTTGTGCATCTCCTGCACAAATAAAGACCATTTTCAGCAATGATGGTGTCCACATTTTCTGACATTTTAGAAATGTTGGCATCTCTATGGTAGGTGACAGTTATTGTGAGTATCTCAGAGCCATCTTGCAGAGGGACTTTAATCACTTCCCTTTAGAATTCAGTCTCTTTGGGAGGAAAAAGTAGACACTCCAACTAGGCAAATGATAGGGAAATAGGAACTTTTACAACTTGTATTGTCAGTAGTCATGGGCAAAACATGACCAAGGGGACTCCAACAAGCCGTCACATCCTTCCATGTAGCTCATCTCAGTTTGAAAACTGAGACTTTTTAGCAGTGGGGATGGGTATATTCCCCTTCCTTCTAACTCGGTCTGGCAGCCTCCATACTGGTTTACCTCCGTCATATACATGGATCCAGCTTCACAGCTTCTGAAGTGAACAGTATCTGGGAAAAGTTACAAATATAGAATGAAGAAATGCACCAGAGAGACAGTGGGTAGGGCACTTGCTGTGCATGTGGTCCATGTGATTTGATCCTTGGTACCCCATCTAGTTTTTTGAGCACCATCAGAAGTGATCCAAAGCACTGAGCCAAGAGTAAGCTCTGAGCATTGCAGGTGTGACCCCCAAGCCAAAAGCAAACAAAAAAGAATGAAGAAACAATTTCGCTTTTGTTGATGAAAAATGGACTTTTTAAGATGTAAAGGAGGGGGCTGGAGAGATAGCACAGTGGGTAGGGCATTTGCCTTGTACACAGCCTACCGGGATCCATTCCCAACATCCCATATGGTCCCCCGAGGACCGCCAGGAGTAATTCCTGTAGTGCATGAGCCAGGAGGAACCCCTGTGCATTGCCAGGTATGGCCCAAAAATAATTATGTAAAGGACTTTTTCCCCTACAACAAACCACTTTGAATTACTGTATATTTGAAGTTTGAAGTCTGGGATCAGGAGGTCTCCTATCTTTTTTCTCAGAAGTGCTTTGACTATTCAGGGAGATTTTTGGTTCCATATAAAGTGTAGTATTTGTTTTATGTCGTTGAAGAGTAATATAGGAATTTTGATAGGGATTATGTTGAATGTAGAACGTATAGTGCTTTCAGTAGGAAAATTATTTTAGCAATATTCTTCTAAAAAATATCATGTACATAGATATGTAGATAGTGAGATAAAAACCACTTTGTGTAGATATCTTTAACAAGTTAAGCAGAGTTAAACAAAATGTGCTATTTGTGTGTTGAAAGGATCCTGACATTTTTACCTTCATATTTTCTCTACCAACTTGTATGTTTTTTTCAAATTAATTTTTGTAATATCTAACCTTAGTTATAATGTTTATTATATTTTTGGTTGAAAGCCTTCCTAATTTTTGAATTCCAGTATATAATATATCTGTATAAAATACAGACATTTTTATTTGTGTTATTTTCAAGCTATGTAGTAAGTTCCCTTTGAAATTATATTCTTTGCTTAAGATATCTGGTGACCATTATTTACAAATAATATACTTCTTTGTATAATGTCAGAATATTCTCTATGAGGACATTTTAAGTGCTGAATAGCTTATTGTATATAGCTTTGAGTTTTGTGTTGTTTTATAATGAATTTCATAGCCCCCAGCCCCCTTAAAGAAGTTATGTTTTTTGAAAAACAAATAAGCCTTTTATTACTTTTAAGTTTTTATTTAACTATAAATGACTTTCTGTCTTTTAGAACCATTTTTACTGGTAACAATTTGGTATTTGTTAGTATTTTCCTTCGTGTGGTTTCATTTAACAGTAATACTTTGAGCACCTTAATCATACCAGACAAATGACTCAATTTTTTTCTAAATATAAGTTAATTATATAATAGCTATGAATATCATTATTGTGGAAGTACATACTGAATTACTTGAATAGTAAATGATGGTCATTTCATACATAGGTCATCTTTTCTTATTTTAAAAAAATTTATGCAAACTCATAATGCCTAAAACATGACTAGCCTCCCATAGTAATAGCTCATCCACTAAAATTTATTATTATAAATATAGCCAGTGCATCTGTACAAAACTCTTTTTTTTAGGGGGATTTTTAGGAAATGTAATGTGTGTAACTTATGAAACCTACAATAGAATGATGTTTTTCTTCCTGTTTTGCAATTTAAAACCTTGAAATATTTAAATCTAGACTTTATATATTTATTAAAAATATAGTGGAATGGAATCATAACTTAATTGTCTGAAATGACTCAAAAAGCAAAAAAAAAGAGGAAAATTATAATTCTAAGCCATCTGCCAATTGCTTGCTAGTCCACTTAACAAATATACACTCAGGAGTAGCGGATGTAATTAAGCCTGACAGGAATTATACCAATGGGAGTAGTTATGAATAAGTATGAGTACCTTCAAAATTTAAAGCTATTAGCAAAGGAATAGTAAGCATTGGTTAAGTAGTCAAGAAAGGATGGTGATGATGCTTCAACCAAAATAAGAAGACAATGAAAAATTAAGTAGGAACCATTGACACACACAAACACACACATGCACATGCACGCACATACACACTAAGGGGAAGTCTTAGAGCATTGGGGGATAAATATATATTTCACCAAACATTATCATTAAACTAAAAGAGCTAGCAATTTGAATATTTCTGTATTGCTGATTCTTTAGATTATTGAAAACCGTGAGTAATTTTTCTACAGAATAGAATTTCCCTTTAAAAGTATATACTGTTGTGGTCATTAAATATTATACATATGCAACAATAAACAGTTAATAAACAACTGTTGTATAGTTAATGGTCAATTTACAGAATGTTTAAAAGCAGTTTTGATTAACTTTGATAATTTGCATTATATATGGAGTTGTACAATAAAATTTAACCCAACTGTGTTTACTATTTTTTTTTTATTTTTATTGAATCACCATGAGATAGTTACAGGCTTTCATATTTGGGTTGCAATCACACAATGATTAAACACCTATATCTGCACCAGTGTACATTCCCCATCACCAATATCCCTGGTATACCCACTCTTTCCCACCCTCCCTCTGCTTCCATGGCAGACAGTATTCCCCATGCTCTCTCTCTACTTGTGGTAATTATGGTTTGCCATGCAGATACTGAGAGGTTATCATTTTTGATCCATTGTCTACTTTCAGCACACCTCTCCCATCCCAACCAGTGATTCCCTTCTCTATTTCATCTGCCTTCTCCTCTTTGCTCATGAGGCAGGCTTCCAGCTATGGAGCAATCTTCCTGTCCCATGTATCTACTATCCTTACGTGTCAGCCTCATGTTATTTTGTTTTGTACTCCACAAATATGTGCAGTCCTTCTATGTCAGTCCCTCTCTTTCTGACTCATTTCATTTAGCATGATACTCTCCATGTCCATCCATTTATAAGCAAATTTCATGACTTCATCTCTCCTGACAGCTGCATAGTATTCCATTGTGTAGATTTACCAAAGTTTCTTTAACCAATCATCTTTTCTAGGGCAGTTGAGTTGTTTTCAGATTTTGGCTATTGTGGATAGTGCTGCAGTGAACATAAAGGTACAGATGTCATTTCTACTGTGCTTTTTTGCATTCTTGGGGTATATTTCCAGAATTGGTATTGTGTGGTCATATGGAAGCTCAATTTCTAGTTTTTGAAGAACTGTCCATATTGTTTTTCAGAAAGGCTGGACTAGTGGGTATTCCTTCCAACAGTGAAAGAGTGTCCCTGTTTCCCCACATTCACGCCAGCACTGGTTGCTTTTGTTCTTTTGAATATGTGCCAGCCTCTGATGGTGTGAGATGATATCTCATTGTTGTTCCTACTGTGTTTACTCTTAAGAGAACCCAAAATAGCTTTTCCTTATTTTACTTTTCTTTATCTGTGACCTAAAGCACTCTGTGTAAAATAAAATAAAGTAGTAAAAAGGTATTCTGGGAACACAAAGAAGGTATATTTAACTGAAAGTTCCAAGGATTTATCACAGAGTGGTTCCTTACTAAAGTATAAAGGATGGATGAGGATGCAAAAATAGGGAGAGAATGCTATATTAGACAAAATTCAGCAAGACTGTAATAGTAAATTGAATCAGAAAAAGAAGAAGGTACCAAAATGATTCAGGAAGTTTAATCTTTATTTTTGAGGAAATAGACAATTTCATGTCTTTTACTTTTTCAGACGTCTCCTAGATGCTTTGCTAGAAATGAACTATAACTGCTTTACTGAATGCCCAAGAACAGATGACTGGTTAAAGAAACTTTGGTACATCTACACAATGGAGTACTATGTAGCTGTTAGAAAAGATGAAGTCATGAAATTTACATACAAGTGGTACAATATGGAAAGTATCATGCTAAGCGAAATGAGTCAGAAAGAGAGGGATAGACATAGAAAGATTGCATTCATCTGGGGGATATAAAGTAACAAAGTATGAGATTAATACCCAAGAATAGCTGAGATCAGCACCAGGAGGATTACTCCATAACTTAGAGGCCAGCCGGGTATCCTAGAGGAAAGGGCAGCTCAGATAGAGAAGGGAGCACCAAATAAAGGATGTTTGGAGGATCCTCCCAGGAGGGGAGATGCATGTCGAAAGTAGACTATGGACTGAACATGTTTGCCACTCAATGCCTCTTTTGCAAACCACAACACCCAAAAGGAGAGAGAGAACACAGGGGATTGCCCTGCCACAGAGACAGGGGGGATGGGGGGATGGGGGTGGGAGAGATATTATCCATGGTGGTGGAAAATGGGCACTGGTGGAGGGATGGGTATCTGATCATTGTATAATTGAAACCAAAGCACAAAAAAATTGTAAATCTACAACTTTAAAAAAAACAAAATAAAATAAAGGGAAAAAAAAAAGAAATGAACTATAACTGCTTTGGTCATTGCGTAGGAAACTATAGCAATAATCTAGGAAAGAGACTGTGGAAATACTTGGGATGCAGATATTTATTACATTTGAGACTTTTGGGAAGTGTTCATTGGCTATACAAGAGGGAATTTTGGAAAGTATCAAAATGATTTCTAATTTGACTTCTGTGTATATTGGTATTATAAATGCTTTATCCTGAAGCTTCACATTACTGAACCAACATGATGAAACTGAGCAGTCAGCACATTGCATACAGTGATTGCTTACAATGAATTGCAAGATTTTTACCAAAAAAATCTTGCAATTTTTAAAAATCTATGAAAAACATGAACTAGTATAATATTAAGAAAAGCATATGGATGTTTGGAAATTAATATTTTAGAGAAAAACTTTCCTTTTCTGTCATCTTTTATGTTTTCAAAAATTGATTATGGTTTAGGTAACTTGGTTACAAGAATGTTAAAACTTTTGGTATTGATATACAAAGTTACCCCATCATTATCAAAGTGTCAGTGACCCTATACCACTGTTCTGTGTCATTAAAATTTTCTCATTTGAGCAAGACATTTAGTCTAATAACAGATGACTTCAAAATGTTTCAGTAATGAGAATCATTACTTTTAATAAACAAATTTAGATGACTTAACATAGTCATTTGAAAAAATAGTTGAATTATAGAATTGGGGTTTTCTCTTTTTTTTCACGTCAAAAATAATTATTAACTTTGCAGTCACTTTTAGATGTTAAAGTAAAGTCATTCAGAGTTATTGTGGGATTTTGTCATGATCATTAAGCTGGTAATTAACAGAATCAAATTTATGATCCTTCTGATATAGCTTATTAACTCAATCTAAACATTTTTTAAGTTTTATTACCATTTGGCATGGGAATTTTCCTTAATCTTAGTAGTAAGAATTGCATTAAATCACATTTGGTTTGAAAGTATTTTGGAATACTATATCTGGCATTGCAGACAGAGTTTGAGACAGATTTCCTTTTTGAAATCTTTCCACAACCAGGGATGTGGCTTTGCAGTGAAACGTATGTCTGGCATGCATGAGACCTAGGTGTAATCCCTGGCACCATCAGAAACAAAATAAATTCATTTTTTCCAAAAAGAAATCTATGAAAATTAGCTTCAGATTTACCTCTTCATAGAGCTACTACAAACAAATTGTCTACATTATATCACAAAGGCATTTATTTTACTGTCAGAAAGTGAAAACAAGTGCAAGTAAAATGTGTAAAAAATACAAGTATCAAACTTGAAACTTTCTAAGACTAAGGAGATACTGACAAAATGAAGAGGAAAACACTATCATCACCTTAACTCAGTCAAGTATTCTTCCTAACCCTGTGCATATTAAGAGAGGGAGCATGTGACCTATATTAATGATTCTTACCTACCCAGATAGATCACCTGATAATTGTGCATCTTTTATTTTTTTTTTGCCACTTTCATCATATTTTGACTTTGACTTACTGCTTATTTTATATTGGTTCATTTTATTTAGAACATACTCAGCTGTACTTAGGGCTTACTTCTGGCTCTGTTCTCAGATATCACTTGTGATGGGCTTGGGGAACCATATCTGGGGATCAAACCTGGGTGATCTGCATGTGAGGCAAGTGCCTTACTCTTTACATTATTGTTCCAACCCTTACTATTTAAGCTAGTGACTTACCTTTGTCTTAGCCATTTAACCTAGAATTACTTCAGGTCATATATTGGCAATGCATTTTCAAAAAAAAAATTTAAATGACTGAAATAAACTATGTATCATTTTTTAAAAGGAAAAATTGTGTAGTCTTTTTCATTTGCCTAAGTTAAAATCTTTTCTAAGCTCTGTAAAAACATTATAAATTTAATTTTACTTTACTTTAATTAAAATAGACCAGAATTAAAAAAGAATGAAAATATCAAAAAGCTGTAAATTTCTATGAAAGAAATGCTATAAAATATTTTAAATTCATAGAAATCCATACACAATTCATATATAACAATGAAAGCTTTATGTTGGCTCCAACTATTTGATGATATAGGTCATAAGCAGAAATACCTTTATAAAGTTGTTGAGAGCTAAAAGTTTGAAGTTTTGTCTTCTGGAATTTTACTTACTATTAAAACTACCTACTATGGGACCAGAGAGATAGTGCAGAGGGCCGGACACTTGCTTTCCCCATGGCAGACGTGTATTCAATCCCCAGAACCTCATATGTTTTACAAATAATTACGTCAGATTATAATGATACCAGCATTGAAGGATCATTGCCAGAAAATTGGAATCATTACAAAATATCAGCTTGAGATTTGTTTAGAGGAATTTGAAAGATGTTTTTGCTACCTTTTAATACGGAAAAAATAAAATAAAAAATTAAAATATGTCTCTGCAGATTTAGATACAATTGTCACTACCATCTGTTATGAATATAGAGTGCCCAGTCTTATGAGTGTTATTGATTCTTTTATTCATTTTATAAATGTATCTTAGCTATTTGCAATCAATGGTCATTGTGTTTTGTTTCAAAGGATATAAAATATTGAGGGGATAAAATAAAGTCTTAGTCTTAAAATACTCCACTAAATAAATTTGAAACTTAAAAAAAAAACAAACATAAATACTTATTTTTTACCACCAAGAGAATAATCACTTAGGCTACCTTTTGTTTGTTGTTTGTTTTAAAACAAACATGTCTCACAAGAAGCCAAAAAGAGAGCAGAAGAATAGTTGGTCATCACAACACCCAAAAGGAGAGAGAGAACACAGGGGATTGCCCTGCCACAGAGGCAGGGGAGGATGGGGGGTGGGGGTGGGGGGGATATTATCCATGGTGGTGGAAAATGGGCACTGGTGGAGGGATGGGTATCTGATCATTGTATAATCAAACCCAAGCACAAAAAATTGTAAATCTACAACTGTACCTCATGGTGTTTCACTAATTAAAAAAAAATTTTTAAAAAAAGCATTAAAAAAAAAAAGAATAGTTGGTCATGCAGTACTTTCAGTAAGCATTATTAAGGAGTGACTTAATCTTGAGACAGTAAATTTGAATCTGGCCAAACAAGCAAGTATTGTTTTCCCTCACCATTTATCAGTTTCCTCCTTTTCAGATATGCAGTCAGTTACTTTCTGGTTTTTATAATGTAATCTGAATTACTGATCTTATGAAAATGGCCAGTGCTCTAGCCCATTCATCAGCAATCACCACACAAATTGATGATTAGCATCACACTGAACAAAAATGTGTATACATTCATGTAAACTTGCTTTTCTAAAAGCCATGTTCTTCTTTTAACTAATACAGTGAAAGTCAGAGTTAATGATAAATAACTGACATTGGGAGATAACCCAAAAGGTCATCTTTGGAAGTTCAGTACACAGTGTCAGAGGCAGAGAGATAAAGCACAGACTTCAGAAATACATTGTAAAGGACTGGGTGTTGGACCAATGTATGACTGAAATGCAGTCATGAGCAACTTTATAGCTGTGTATCTCAGAGTGATTCAATTAAAAAAAATTTTTTAAAGAAGTATGTTGTGTGCATATGGTTGTGTGTATGGGAAAGGATGTGTAGTTCGGTTAGTGGTGCCAATCTGGGTTAGATTATATAAAATGTGTGTGTGGAACTATATATTAACTGGTGGGGGAAATCTTTAGATAATTAATAATGAAATGTTCTGATAAAAGAAAATGTTAACCTTAAAAAATAGTTCTTTGCTATTGAAATGTAAGGGGGTTGTTACAGACCTAAGTTTACCAGTTAGTTTGACTTATGGAATTTATTGGGGTTATTGGCAGTACAGGCCATGGTGCCACACTGTGCAACAGTGAGGACCTAGGAAAGTCAACACTTTGCTGCTCTCATGTCTGAACCGCGGCTGCCAAGTTTCTGCAGTTTTTCTGTCAGATGAGAAGTGTGACTTTTTGTAGAGCCACCTTTCACAATAACAGAGTTTTTGTAAAGATGTCCTAATTTCTGGATGCAGTGAACCAAATGAGAATTTTAAATTTATCCCATTGCTCTGCCAAGCAGTATTTCAACTGTGGTGAGTTAATTGGCAATCACTCTTTTCTTTTCATTTTTATTTTTTTCTTCTCTTTTTTTAATGCCTGGAAATGGCACCAGTCACATTATCATACAAACAGACTAATGGTAATGTAAAGAAGAGAGCAATCTAGAGGTGCAACTTCAGTTTAAAAAAAAAAATTCCAATTAGCATCAAATGCTTTCTCTTCTGCTAGATTTAAAAGTTCGCAAATTTGTTTGGCATACCTCTGCCCCTTTTTCCCTTTCTCTTTTCCTGTTGCTCGTACTTACCAGTTTTATTTTCTGCATCTGTCTTTCTCATGATCACTCCAGTCAAGTCACAATCCTTCTCATTGCCCTTTGAATATGTGCCATTCTTTTTTAACTAGATTCAAGTTATTCCTCAGAACTACAGTGGTATGTATAATATAGTAAATTCAATATGAATTGAATTTTATTCTTTAAAAACTAAAGCTAAAACTTAAAAGTGAAAACTTTAGTTCTTATGCTTAGAATATGTAAAGTTATGAATAACACAGACATTTTGGAAATTCCAACATTATTAGACTTCCTTGGTGTAGTTCTGATCCTTCCTGGTGTAATATAGCAGCCCTGCTTATTTGGATACTCTGAATCATTGTTGAAGCGATCCACTGTCAGAATACAAATAAAATATTTGGCATTTAGATAGAATGAGATTTGGAAAATCTTATTTTCCAAAAGTATTTTATTTGGTAAATATCCTGTAGATACTTGATAAGAAATGGTTTAACCACTAGTGAAAATATATTTTGTCATTTTTATAGTCTATAATATAGAATATGAGTTGGATATTACTTAATATCCCTTAAACCTGTTTCCGTTTATATAAAATCATAATAGTAATATAAGTTTTTCACAAACTTAATGATTAATAATATATGTAAATTGCATAGAAACATTTTTAGCACCTGTGTTTCAGAAGATGGTCATTACTTTAAGAAACAAAACAGAAGGAAAGTTTCAGAAGTGTGGTAAGCAGTTCCAAGTAACTCAAGTCATTCAGAAAAGCACAGACTGCTTAGAAAATTAAAATACAGACTTTTCTTCTAGAATGTAATAGATGTGCACCTGAAAAATCACTCATTCTGCAAAATGACACACTAAAAATAATAGAACCTTTGATTAAAAAAATATAAGGTTTGCTCACACCATTCAAAATATCTGTAACTTTACATCATTACTTTAATTCTCTATCGCATTCCTAATTAAATATATATATATGTATTTTTTCATCAGTAAATGTCCAAAAACATTTGCATGTAACATCAAAGGCTGCTAACCCTTTGCATCATACCTCCCCTTGAAACTCAGAAAGACTTAAAGAGTGCATGTGATTATAGCAGTTTCCTCTGAATTAAATATCTAGTTCAAGAGGTTTCTTTAGAACTTGTTCAACTCTAATGTAGCTTTATCAAAGAGCTTAACTTTTGAAAAAATATAGGGTTCTTTGCTCAACTAAAACAATTTTTCTTTATGCTGAAGTAATAGGGTTGTACAGGATTTCTAGCTATTCATATCTATTTGTATTATTAGGTCTTTATTCATTGCTAAGATTTTCTGTTTAATTGGGATCAAAGCTTATACCTGATTCCCCTAATAAGTTAACATGCTAGAAAAAAAAATAGTATGAGTGAACAGGGCATTAAAAGTCCAAATTACATTAATATTGACAGTAATAAAGGAAATATTTTTGTAGAAAAATTTGTAATTATAGAATATAGTGTATGTTTGCTCTAAGAATGAAGCATGTTCCTATTTTTGCATCTGTTCTATATATACCAAACACTTTTAGGGAAATTTACTGGGATAGCCACATTAGAGACATATGTTATTATTTCTTATATTTTTCTTATGCTTATATCCTACAGTTGGCTTAAACTTTTGTCTCTGGATCACTAACAAACATCTTCATTCTTGCAAACAATTTGTTTGGAGGGAGTTGGTGAGGAACTTTTAGGGTCAAACCCATCTATGCTCAGGGATTACTCCTGACTCTGCACTCAGGAATCACTCCTGGCAGTAGTGCCCAGGGGAGCATATGGTATGCCAGGAATCAAACCCGGGCCAGCCTGGTGCAAGGCAAATGCCCAATCCACTGTACTGTCACTTCAGCCCTGCTAATAATTTCTATTAGCATCAACTAGATTCATTTATGTTGTTTCTACAACAGTATTTTTCCCCATCACCTTTGTGAGTTGCCTATAAGGCACTTCTTCTGTATTTGTCTTAGTACCAAAAGAGGAACTGAGACTGAAAAGTATGTGAGGAGACTGTTGAAAGATAAGCCAAGATCATTCTGATCAAATAGTTTTGTGTGTTCAGTGTATTTTGTTTTGTATTATTATTAAGGTGTTGCACACTTTTTCTCCACCAAATAGACATTATTTTTAAGTATTTGCTATATTTTAATTTTATCACTCTCTTAGTTTAAAAGCACTTGATCACTTGATATCCCGTTACTCATAGATTTCCTCAAGCAGGTGCCAGTCACGTCTCCATTCGTCCCTGTTGCATGATAGCGTAGCCCAGTGGCATCTGCTCGTTGTAGGAACCAATCGTTCAGAGTCTTGATGAAGAACTCTGACCATCTCATAGGTGGACGGACACGTGATCTTTTGATGTCCAGTGGAATCCAGTAGGTAATGGCTCTAGTCCAGCGGTTGTCTCTAAATCTCATTATGTGTCCGGCCCATCTGATTTTCGATGCCTTGGCAAAGGAGACAGCGTCCCTGATTCCTGAGCATTGACAAAGTTTGGAACTCCAGATTCTTTCTCTCATTTGAGGGAAGTGTGGTACTCCGAGCATAGCTCTTTCGATTTCTCTTTGAGAGACCCGAATAGCGTTTTCAACCTGTTTTCATAGGGCCCAGGTTTCTGAGGCGTATGTTAATGCAGGAAGTACAGTGGAATCGAAGAGATGTGCTCAAAACTGGAATTTATTTGTCCTCATAGATATTTCTTCCACGTGCTTGAAGGCGTTCCAAACCGCTCTCTTCCTCCTGCGCAACTTAAGTGCCAGGTCATTCATCATGTTGACTTCTCGACCTAGGTACACATAACTGTTGCATTCAGAGATGGTCATTCCATTGAGAGTGAATGGAACGTCAGAACAAGGCTGTTTCTCATGAACATTGTCTTTGTGAGCTTAAGCTGTAATCCTACCTTTCCACGCTCATGGTCGAAATCGGTCAGCATTTGTGCTGCTTGGCTAATGTTTGGTGTTATTAGAACGATGTCATCAGCAAAGCGGAGGGGTTGTAGCTGCCAACCGTCTATGTTCACTCCCATTCCTTCCCATTCTAGTCGTCACATGACGTTCTCGAGGGTGGCACTGAAGAGTTTCAGTAAAATGGCATCACCCTGCCGTACCCCTCCCTTGACATTGATGATCACTTCTTTGTAGAATGGTGAGATCCTGGTACTGAATCCATATTACAGCTCACGGAGGATCCTGATGTATTGAGTTTGAATGCCCTGATTGGCTAGGGCTTCAGTGACCGCTTCCATCTCAACAGAATCAAAGGCCTTCTTTAAATCAATGAACGTTAGACAGAGCGGCATCTTGAACTCCCGAGAAATCTCAATGAGCTAGATTATCATGTGAATATGGTCGCTGGTGCTGAATCCTTTGCAGAACTCGGCTTGCTCGCATGGTTGTCTTTCATCTAGTTTTCTGCCAATCCTATTCAGGATGACTTGAGTGAACAGCTTGTAGACGACAGACAACAGGCAGATTGGGCAATAGTTGCCAATGTCATGTATGTCTCCCTTCTTGTACAGTAGAACGGTCCTGCTAATTTTCCATTGGGATGGAACCTTGCTTTCAGACAGCTAGCCTGTGAAGAGCCGAGCCAGTGTATTGATGAGAACTGGCAGCAGGTTCTTCAGGTGTTCGGGTCTAAGCCTGTCTGAGCCAGGTGCACTTTGTTTCTTTACCAATGAGATGGCATGTCAGATTTCGGAAGGCAAAATATTGGGAACAACATATCCATCATGCAGAATTTTTAGTATGTGGACAAGTGGGCGTGGTTATTAAAGAGATCTGAGTAGAAGTCATAAATAATCTTCTCCATTGCCCTTCTGGAAGATGTGATAGATCCATCAGGACGTCGGAGGGCAGTCATCTTGGTCTTGTAGTTGGTGAGGGACAGGTAGGCGTTACGAATGCTTTTCCCAGCTTCTGCCGCATCTACCACCACTTCTGCTCTTCTCTCTTTGAGGTCTTCCTTGATAGCTTCTCTGCACTGCTTTGTGAGCTCAGATGTTCACTTGCGGTTGCCTGAAGCATGTGCCAAACCATGTTGGCAAATAAGCTCGAGAGTTTCTGAGAGAGGCATTTTTTGTTTGTTTCTTTGTTTGTTTGTTTTGCAGTTATCTCTCTTTTGGCATTCCTCCTCAAACAATCATGGAGGTTCTGAACCAATCAATTGTATTCCTCATCAATGTTGTCAACAATGGCATCTTCCCATGTTGTCGCAACAGAGACAAAGAGCTCCCAGTTGGTGGTCGTTCTGGGAGTTCTCTTCTTAAACTTCACATTCCTTTCTCCTTGCTCTGTGAAGTAGAATTTTGCACGTAGGAGACAGTTGTCAGATCCCGTTTGGAATTTTGGGATGACAGTGACATCCATCAGGCAGAACCGTCGACTGAATATGATATGGTCAATTTCGTTGTGGAAATGTCCACCTGGGAGACTTCCATGTCCATCGTTTAGATTCGGCCTTCTGGAATTGTGAGTTACCATGGATGGTCTTGGTCGACATGATGAACTCAGACAGTCTGTCACCCTGTTCATTCCATTCTGGGCCATGGGTCCCGATGTGGAGTTCTTCAGCTGATCTTCTCGGTCCTATCTTAGCATTAAAATCACCCACAATGATCTTGTAGAAGGTGTTGTCTTCTTTATAGAACTTCTCTAGCTCCATGTAGAACTTCTCAATTTCTCCTTAACCGTAATTGGATGTTGCTGTATAGACAACGAAGATAAAAACTGCCGGCAGTGAGCCACATCTATTCATGTGTAATAGTCTGTTTCGGGTTGTTAGGCATTCAAATGAATCAATGTTCATTGCTACGTTCGTGTTGACAAGGACACCGACACCATCAACGCCTCTTTTGTCGCATTTTCCAAGAAATAGTTCTCCAGTTTCGGAAACAGCATGATGAGATTGTTGCCTTCTGGTCTAGGTCAGACCAATGATGTCGTACTTGATCTTTCGCACTTGTACCATCAGGTCCTCGATGGATGCATCAGATGCCAGCGTACGTGCATTGAAAGTACAGTCATTTTCGTCTTCCTTCATTTTGGCAGCCTAGTTTGGTCTTGAGATTTCGTCAGCCTTTCCTTCCACATCCTTCTCAATGCTTCCGTATTCACGGTCAGGAGAATGAGACCATTGTATTTACTGGATTTGGCATATTGCAAACACCACAGATAGCTTGCCAGGCTCTGCCATGTGGATGGGATATTCTTGGTAGCCTGAAAACACAAATAAACTTTACAGGTGTTCCTATTCAGGCATATGTGCTGGTATGATACTCTCAGTAGCCTGCCGGATTCTCTGAGACCGAGAATTAGAGAATAAGAAGTCGCTTCCGGGAGCTTGGTGTTATAGTTTCTGAATCCTGGCCATTGATGGGATTACACTGCAGATGGTGGGTGTAACTGTCTAGCTACTGGAAGGCCCAGTCCCGAACCATGCAGGCTTGGCGATCTCAGCCCTGGGTCCTGCACACCTGGGAGTGTGTAAACACACTACATTGCTTTACTTACAAGTTTCATGCATAATTCTGTTGAGTCACATTTTTATGTCATTTTTTTTTTTAGCTAAAATTGATGATTCCATTACTTTAAGTCCTGATGTTACTGATATTGCACCAAGTAGAAAATGGAGGCATCGGAGACAAGAAAATCTTGGAATTGAACCAAAAATTGCTTCTCAGGAACAACAACTTCAAGAAAAAGAAAAGTAAGTTATTCTATTACTTACTGTAGTAAGTTGTTATAAAATAATTCCAATCTAAAGCTCTAAAATTACTTCTTTATTTCAGAGTTTAGTTAAGCTAATGCCAAAAAACTAACATTATGCTTTTAGAAATTATAAAGTGTTTTAATAAATATACTTACCTGCTAGTTTGTTATTTTTCTATAATATTTAAAGCAGAGGTATTAAATATATAGGTAGATTTTCTTCTTATGATTTTGATAAATTAATTAGAAATGGTGTGTAAAATACTAAAAATATTAGCATCCAGCTTGGGTTCAGTAAAGTGTTTCAGTCTGATTTACTGCTTTGGATAGACCTATGTAACGTTCAGATTAACCTCTTTGGTTATGCTTGAAAAAATTTTCAAATACAATATTTCTTTCTAGTCACCTATTTAATTTTATGAAACTTTTTAATTATATACTGAAATTTTAATATGTTTTCCTCTGTTTCAGTTTGTTCTTGTGTTCTTCTGAATTTGCTATAATAATTTAAAAATATAAATAATTGATATTTCATTATGTAATAAGAGTTTTATAAGGAAACTTATCTGTTCAATCAAAATTAATGAACAGATCATTTGTATATGTTTGTATGTCAAGATAGTTCATTTATTCTCTAACTTTTGCCTTAATTTAACTAAGAGTTATTGTGCAATAGTTATAGTAAAGATATTGCAAGCTAATAGTTTTAGCATATAGAATAAGGACCTAGAGGACTCCCAACATTTTATTATATAGACACACAGTCCATCCTTTCTTTAGTTTTACATAATATGGGAATTAAGAATTTAGGATAAGTAAAATAATTTAATGTCAAATGCAGAAGATTTTGAGAATACAATTGTTTTTATTCAGATAAGTCATCCAGGGACTGGGAGACAGTACAACATGTAGGGCACTGGTCTTGCATGTGGCTCACCCAGATTCAATGCCAAAACAAAAATGAAGCAACAATGAAAAAATAACCAATCATCAAAAGGGTTTGCTAAGTAGTTTATAAAGATTAAATTGTTCACTATCACTGTATCACTGCCATCCCATTCTTCATCGATTTGCTCGAGCGGTCGCCAGTAATGTCTCCATGAGTCCCAGCCCTGAGATTTTAGCAGCCCTTCCTTACTCATCTTTCCCAATGCTGCCATATTGGTGGCTCTTTCAGGGTCAGGGGAATGAGACCCGTTATTGTTACAGTTTTTGGCATACCGAATACACCATGGGTAGCTTACCAGGTTCTGTTCACTATATACCAAGTTTATTATTTTAAGATTAATTAATATATTTTTAATTTTTTAGTTTTTAGTTTTAATACTTCCACATAAATAGAAATTTTTAGGTCCTCAATTTCTAACTTATTTTTTAATTTTATTAAAGCAACTTAATTTACAAAATTACTCACAGTTGAGCTTTAGACATACAAGTTCTAGCACCAATTCCATCACCAGTGTCAATTTCCTGCAGTAGTGTCCCTAGGTTCTCTTCCATTCCCTCAGCCTGCCACCGTGACAGGCACATTTTAAAGTTTGGTTGTTGTAACTTGGATCTCATGTTTTCAACAATGTTGACTCTGTGGTTTGGATAGACACATCTGTATCACTTATATTGCTGAGGTCCTTGATCCCTGATACTATTACTTAAGGATTAAAGGCAATAAATCTTCTAAAGGTTTGATAAAACTCACCAGTTTGAACCAGGACTTTCATTCTTGAGGAGATTCTTAATTACTGTTTGGAGTTCCCTAATTGTGATTGGCTTATTCAGATTTTCTGCTTCCTCCTTTCATTTTTGGTTGCATATTTTTTTCCAAGAAGATTACATTGTAAGACAGAGTCATTGAGCTGAAATAATTCTCATATTTACAAAATATAACTTTCAAATTAACAAGATTTTTGAAAATGCTGAGTACTTTATGAATTTTGTATGTTAACCATTATTTCCACTCTTATTTGTTTTCCTTATGTTCTTAGCCATGATTTTCTAATGAAAGATTAACAGAATGAATGCATTGCATAATTTTTATGCTTCTCATAGTAAAGGATGACTGCAGGGAAAAATTGTGTTTATAATTTCCATTATCATGGCATATTAACCATTTCATCCCATTAAATATATCTGAGAAGGCTGCCTTCATTATTTGTTTTCAATTCTAAACATATGCTGGAAACTTTTTGTCAGCCCCACAGAATATTATTTTCTCCATATATCCTGCAGTTGCATCTTTGTAGAATCGTCATCATTGAATATCTACCACGTGATTTCATATTGACTAATGTCATGCACAATAGATAGTTTTTTTTTATAGAAACAAAAAATCCTGGCTAGATTTTCATCATTCATTCATCTGTTCATGAAGCTTCATTTTAAGAGATGTTTACATGCTAGGAACCAAAGATATATTGTTCAGTAAATAGATATAGTCTGTATCTTAAAAAGTTAAGTCTGTCTAACGTAGGAGACAGGCAGTAATCACATTTCATAAATATATACATATAAAAATACTTGAGATTTCTTGATTAGGGGTGGTCATAGAAGAGGGATTCTGGTTTGAGGAATCATGCTTTGAATTTTATTTTAAGCGTAAGTAGGAGTAAAGCTGTGGAGTGAAAGGCAGAGTGCTGAGACAGAAGCAGCATCCTATGGCATGTTTTCATGTGGAATATGTGAGTGTGATGGGAGCGGATAGAGCAAGGCAGAGTTAGAAAACTGAGGGCTGCTGAAGCCAAACCAAACCTAGTTAAGGTATGACCATTCTTGAGAATTCAACTGTTTATGTGCATGATAGCATTTATGTTTATCAATTCTAAAGAACTTTTCTACTTTTTTTCCTTAACATTGATACATACTATTTTTAACTCTAAAGTGTTGCTAAATATTAGATTCACTGAAAAATTCTAATAATTGGGTAATTTCAACATCTTTTAAATATAATCATCTCAAATGAAGGTCATTGTATTTAACTTATTCCTTTAGCTTTTTTTTTTTAACTCACTTTCAAGCTACTTAATTTTACATTTTGGATTCCCAATAATAACAAGAAACTAGAAAATTGAAAACATACTGAAACTATGTAGTCATAGGGGGAATAGCTTAAATAGGCATATGTTAGCAGTCTTGAACTGCAGAATTATACTACAGTTTTGCCTTTTTTGTTGTTTATTTTTTTACCATAAATGTTTCCCTGAAGAATATTTTTAGATCTTTGATGCTTTCAGCAAGACTCTGAAGTTTTTGAATCTGGTACATATTGATAAATATTCATTAAAAAATTAGTGTGACTAATGCACACAATATGACTATTCTTGGAGAACGCTCACACTGTTCTGTCAACTAGCATAACACGAAGAATTATTTCACATAACCATAAAATGCTATATATTCCTTATTTATTCTCTTCTATCACTTTTTTTTAGTTTACAGCTCAATTTATTTTAATTAATTTATTTTTGAGATTCTATAATTTACAATATTTTTAATAGGTTTCTCATGCATATAACTTCTATCATTTTAAATTATGATTTTTACTGATTAGTATGTCTTTAATTATGTTTATTCAAAAAAGTAAACCAGCTGAAAGGCACTACAGGAGTTATAAAATTAATTTTGTATTTGTAACATTAGTATCATCAAGTAAAATCTTGAGAATAAACAAAACTTTTCATAAAAATGTAAACACAAATTTTTTTTTTAATTTTTATTAGTGAAACACCATGAAGTACAGTTGTAGACTTACAAATGTTTGTGCTTGGGTTTCAATTATACAATGATCAAATACCCATTCATCCACCAGTGCCCATTTTCCACCACCACGGATCCCAATATCCCTCCCACCCCCATTCCCCCCATTCCACCCTACCTCTGTGGCGGGGCATTCCCTTTTATTCTCTCTCTCCTTTTGTGTAGTTTGCAAAAGAGGCATTGAGTGGCAATCATGTTTGGTCTATAGTCTACTTTCAGCATGCTTCTCCCATCCTGGGAGGATTCTCCCAACACCCTTTATTTGGTACTCCCTTCTCTATCTGAGCAGCCTTTTCCCCTAACATGTGTGGCTGGCCTCCAAGCTATGAAGTAAAACTCCTGGTACTAATCTCAGCTATTCTTGGGTGTTAGTCTCCTATTTTGTTACTTTATGTTCCCCAGATGAATGCAATATTTCTATGTCTGTCCCTCTCTTTCTGACTCATTTCGATTAGCATGATACTTTCCATGTAGTACCACCGGTATGTAAATTTCATGACTTCATCTTTTCTAACAGCTATATAGTACTCCATTGTGTAGATGTGCCAAAGTTTCCTTAACCAGTCATCTGTTCTCAGGCACTCAGGTTTTTTCCAGATTCTGGCAATTGTAAAAAGTGTTACAATGAACAAACAAGTGCAGATGTCACTTCGACTATACTTTCTTGCCTCTCTGGGATATATTCCCAGGAGTGGTATTGCTGGGTCAAATGGGAGCTCAATTTCTAATTTTTGGAGAATCGTCCATACTGTTTTCGAAAAGGGCTGAACCAGTCAGGATTCCCACCAGCAGGGAAGGAGGGTCCCTTTCTTGCCACATCCGCACCAGCACCGGTTGCTTTTGTTCTTTTGGATGTGGGCCAGTCTCTGTGGTGTGAGATGATATCTCATTGTGGTTTTGATCTACATCTCCCTGATAATTAATGATGTAGAGCATTTTCCCATGTGCCTTTTAAGGCAAAATATTTTATATGTGAAATAGCATGTATTTTGACTTCATTATGTTTCCAGCTTAAATTTTTTTTGAGATTAAGCCTTATCATGCCTCAAACAAAATATATCGAATTTTATATATGAAACCGTACCAAGAATCACGGTCGACATTGGCTAGCATTAGCATTGCTTAGCTAATATTTGGTGTTATTAGAACGATGTCATCAGCGAAGCAGAGGTACTGTAGTTGCTGACCATCTCTCTTCACTCTCATTCCTTCCCATTCCAGTCATCACATGACGTTCTCGAGGGTGGCACTGAAGAGTTTCAGTAAAATGGTATCACCCCGCCAAACCCCTCTCTTGACATTGATGATCACTTCTTTGTAGAATGGTGAGATCCTGGTAGTGAATCCCTAATACAGCTCACGGAGGATCCTGATGTATTGAGTTTAAATGCCCTGATTGACTAGGGCTTCAGTGACCACTTCCATTTCAACAGAATCAAAGGCCTTCTTTAAATCAATGAATGTTAGACAGAGCGGCATCTGAACTCCCGAGAAACCTCAATGAGCTTGGTTATCGTGTGGATATGGTCGATGGTGCTGAATCCTTTATGGTACCTGGCTTCCTTCATGGTTGTCCTTCATCTAGTGTTATGCCAATCCTATTGAGGATGACTCCAGTGAACAGCTTGTAGATGACAGACAGTAGGCCGTTTGGGCGATAGTTGCCAATGTCATGGATGTCTCCCTTCTTGTACAGTAGTACAGTCCTGCTGGTTTTCCATTGGGATGGAACCTTGCATTCAGACAGGTAGCGTGTGAAGAGCCGAGCCAGCGTATTGATAAGTACTGACGGCAGGTTCTTCAGGTGTTCGGTTCTGACCTTGTCTGGACCAGGTGCTGTTCGTTTTTTTACCGACGAGATGGCGTGTTGGATTTCAGAAGGGAGAACATTGGAAACGATATATCCATCCTGTGGAATTTGGTATGTGGACAGGTGGACATGGCTATCGAAGAGATCTGAGTAGAAGTCATGGATAATCTTCTCCATTGCCCTTCTGGAAGATGTGATAGATACATCAGGACGTCGGAGGGTAGTCATCTTGGTCTTGTACTTGGCGAAGGACAGGCGGGTGTTAAGAATGCTCTTCCTGGCTTCTGCCGCATCTACCAGCACTTCTGCTCTTCTCTCTTTGAGGTCTTCCTTGATCGCATCTCTGCACTGCTTTGCGAGCTCGGACATTCGCTTGCAGTTGCCTGAGCCATGCACCAAACCGCGTTGGCGAATAAGCTGAAGAGTTTTCAAATACAGGAGTTTTTTTTGTGGCTATCTCTCTCTTGGCATTCCTCACACAATCATGGAGATGCTGAACCAGTCGATCGTGTTCCTCATCAATGTTGTCAACAATGGCATCTTCCCATGTTGCTGCAACAGAGCCAAAGAGCTCCCAGTTGGTGGTTGTTCTGGGAGTTCTCTTCTTAAACTTTGCAGCCCTTTCTCCCCACTTTGTGAAGTAGAATTTTTCACGAAGGAGACAGTGGTCCAATCCCATTTGGAATTTTGGGACATCAGTGATATCCGTCAGGCAGAGCCGTCGATTGAATATGATGTGGTCAATTTCATTGTAGAACCTGGGAGACTCCATGTCCAACATTTAGATTTAGCCTTCTGGAATTGTGAGTTACCATGGATGGTCTTAGTCGACATGATGAACTCAGACAGTCTCTCACCCTGTTCGTTCCATTCTAGGCCATGGGTCCTGATGTGAAGTTCTTCAGCTGATCTTCTCAGTCCTGTCTTGACAGTAAAATAACCGACAATGATCTTGTAGAAGGTGTGGTCTTCTTTATAGAACTTCTCCAGCTCCATGCAGAACTTCTCAATTTCTCCCTCATCATAATTGGATGTTGGTGCATAGATAATGAAGATAGAAACTGCCGGCAATGAGCCACATCTATTCAAGTGTAATAGTCTGTTTCGGGTTGCTAGGTATTCGAATGAATCAATTTTTATGGCCATGTTAGGTTGACAAGGACACCGACACCACTGACGCCTCTTTGGTCTCTTTCAGAGCAATAATGTTGTACCTCATCTTTTGCACTTGTACCATCAGGTCCTCGATGGATGCATCTGATGCCATTGGACGTGCATTTGAAAATACAGACAGTCATTTTGGTCCGTCTTCGTTTTGGCTGCCTCGTTTGTCCCTGAGATTTTATCAGCCTCTCCTTCCTCATCCTTCTTATCTCTGCCGTATTGATGACTCTTTCAGGGTCAGGGGAATGAGAAACATTGTATGTACTGCTTTTGGCATATCGAATACACCACGGATAGCTTGCCAGGCTCTGCCGTGCAGCCAGAACACTCTCGGTAGCTTGCCAGACTCTCTGAGAGGAATAGAGGCTTTTAGGGCGGCGTCTAATCATACTTGCAGGTGTTCCCATGGTTCAAACCATATTTGATCCACATTAAATATGGTGCAGTAATCTTGTATTAAGTGTTTTATGATGTGTCGCATCACACAAATGCTGGCCGACTTCGACTGTTAGTGAGGAAAGGTCGGACTAGAGCAAATCTCATGAAGACAAAGTTTATGAGAAACGGTCTCATTCCTGACATTCCATTCGCTCTCAATTAGATGAACATCTCTGAATGCAACAGTTATGTGCACCTAGGTCAAGAATTCATCATGACAAATGACCTGGCACCTGAGTTGCACAGGAGGAAGAGAGTGGCTTGGAATGCCTTCACGAGCGTCAAAGAAATAGCTAAGAGGACGAAAAACCTCCGGCTCCGGGCACATCTCTTCGATTCCAGCATTCTTCCTGCATTTACATACGCCTCAGAGACCTGGGCTCTAACGAAAATAGGATGAGAATGCTATTCAGGTCTCCCAAGGAGGACTCGAAAGAGCTATGCTTAGAGTATCACACTTCATTCAAATAAGAGAAAGAATTCAGAGTTCTGACCTCTTTTGACGATCAAGAATCAGGGATGCTGTCTCATTTGCCAAGGCATCGAAAATCAGATGGGCTGGACAGGTAATAAGTTTTGGAGACAACCCCTGCTCTAGAGCCATTTCCGACTGGATTCCACGGGATGTCAAAAGATCCTGTGGCCGCCCACCTATGAGATGGTCAGATTTCTTCGTCAAGACTTTGAACGATCGGTTTGAGGGTGTTTGTGTTCCTAGAATGAGCAGACGCCATTGGGCTACACTGACGTGCGACAGGGACAAGTGAAGACGTTTCTGGCACCTGCTTGAGCAAATTATTGAGTAAAGGGATGTCAAGTGATCAAGTGACCAAACATAGTTTTGTAAACCACAGTTCTTAAAATAAAATTACTTTTAATTCCAAAAATATTTTTTCTTGAGGTTATGCTTCACTGTGTAGAACATTCCTGAAATCTAAATATTCATTAATTCTTTGAATAGTCTAAGAAATTATAAGTTTATGAAAGGAGAGCATAGTGAACAGGAAGATCAGATTATTTTGATAATTAAGGTAATATTTAATCATTGATTAAACTGATTAAATTTAGTCAGTATCTTAATCTTATTAAAATAGCACTTATTAAAACCCACCAAACTAGCAAAATACTTAAGTTAAATGAGTCAGTTAATATTGTAATGCTTGTTACTTCAACTGTTTCAATTTCTTCTTATCTGGAAATTCTGCTTTACATTCTTACAGATTCTTCCCTTCCTGTAGATCCTTGCTCAAAAGCAAACTAGTTCTAAGTGACAGTGAAATTAGCCTCTGACTAATGTAGTTATAACACAACACTTTGTCACAAAATCAGGACTCTAACCTTAAGATTGTTGATGAAAAAGAGAGTCAACCCAAGTTATGATCATATCAAAACTGCTTGTCATGCATGGGATTTTATCCAACTCTCTTAGTTATATGTTGTCATTTGAGCAGAAACAAGGATTATTAAGAATAATGAGAAACAACTCTTAATTTTTGAGTTTCTCATTAAATAATCCTTGGGTATAAAAAAATATTAGACCTTGTGACCTAGAGAAGAGCTAGATGTATAGGAAAAAAAATGCCTCCAACTTAAAGATTTGGATATTTGGAGGGAATTAACTCAAGATATTTGTTGAACTTGAGAATTGTAAGTCTAGATTTTATTCTGTACAAATCCATTCACAGATTTCCTTCTGTATAATTAAAGGAAATTTAATAAGTACCCTACAAAAGATTTCCTATTTTAATTTAGAAATTGCTGCATACCCTAGCTCTCACATTCCTGTTGTTTGTCGATTGCCTCGAACAGGCCCCAGTAACGTCTCCTTTGTCCTAGTCCTGAGATTTTAAAAAGTGCCATATTCAAGGCTCTTTCAGGGTTAGGAGAATGAGACCCATTATTGTTACTGGTATTTGGCATATTGGGTACGCCACAGGGAGTTTGCCCGACTCTACCGCGTGGGCAGGTAACATTCGGTAGCCTCTCAGATTGTCCAAAGTAAGAATGAGATAATAAGATGTCGCACAGCCGCAAATGCAGCTGCGCACTTCCAGGAGCTGGGTTTTATAGTCTCTGGATCTTGGCCGTTGATGGGATTACACGGCACCAGGGGGCCAGTTGGTGGGTGTGACCCCTGCCTACTGGAACATCGAGGATCTGGGTGGAGGATGCTCAGCCCCAATCCGAGCAGGCTTGGAGATCTCAGCCTCGGGACCCACATGCCTTTGTTCTTCTGCCGGTACCTTCATGCATGTGGAGAGTGGTCTCAGCATGGTGGTGGCCGGTTCTGAAGGTCTTTGGCTACTGGAGCCCGGCTCATGGCGAGGAGGGAAACTCAACTAAAATTACAGAATTTTAGGCAATAAATTGCCTCTCAAGAAAAAATATTGCTGTGTATATGGAATTTTACAAGAAAAAGTAGAAAATGAGTGTATATATCATATTCTCTTATTCTCTCCCTCGAATCATACTTCTTAGGACACTTTTTGCTTATGTGCATGTTGGCTTTGCTGGAAGTCATTTTCTAAGAAACTTTTAGTGATTGGAACATACTGGTACTTTCCTAAAAGGAGCATTTCAACATCATCTCAGCTGCAGGACAAAACCATTAAAATTGTTTGGACCAAAAGTACAAATAAATACTTGTGTAATCTTTAGACGCTTTCATATACTCTCTGTTTCTATGGACTAGCAAGTAAAAGTATATAGATTCGTGTATCTCGTGCTAGGCCACAGACATGGTTTAGTCTTCTATGGGATGCATGTCTTGTGAAAACACAGACCTCTAAACAACTTGTTCCAGACAACCTTAAAATATTATTAAGTTGTAACTTTTCACAGATGTTTTTCCTTGAGCCATACTGAAGAAGTTTTAGCTGTGTGTTCTGAATATCCCATAACTATTCCCATTAAGTAAGTCTTTAGCTGAAATATTTTGATGAATAATAGATGTAGCATGCATGCATTCATGGGGCATATACGCACACACTCACATATACCACCACCTCTACCATTGCTCTAGCTTAAGTTTAATTTTATTAGCTAAGTTTATACAATTTTAGGATAGCTAATGTTTATGCTCAGCAGGAAACAATGCAGCAAATCTTACTATGATATATCTTCACGTCCCTGTAGTAAGACTTATTTTTTTATAGCTATCCCAGATACAAATTGCGTAAGGTGTAATTATCTTAACCCAGAAAAAACTCAGCTCCTTCCTATTATACAGCAAGCCTACAGCATCCATCTTCATGGAATTACATAATACATAAACTTTTATTTAAAGAAATAATTATCCACATTAGAACTCTCCTGGTAATAAACCAAAGTAATAATGCCTGATAAAACTTTTCAAGATGCTAGAAAGCGTACTTCCCAAAAATAACCTGGTTGCAGTTAAATAGTTTAAAAATATATATATATATATATACTATACTAAGATTCATAGAATGAAGTATTGAAAATTAAGTGTTCACCTACTGTATCTTATATTTATAAAGATACTTTTAAATTATAAGCTAAATCAAGCCTATAGTGCATCAGGAAAGAATCCAGTATTAATCCACTGAATATTTATTGAATTAATTTTTTAGAGTAATTTTATATAAACAGCAAAATCAAGCAGAAAGTAGATAGTTCGAAATGCCCTTGTTCCCCCATTTGTACAGTCTTTCCCATTGCCAGTATCACCAGTCTGAGATACAGTTGTTATAGTTTATGAACCTTGTTTGAAATTGCTATTCCCCCCAAAGTTCATATTTTCCTTTAGGGTTCATTCTTGAATTTATATGTTCTGTGAATTTGAAAGTATATGTAATGAGAACTATTCATATGTAAAATAGCATGCAAATTAATTTCTCTACCTAATATATGTGACCTACCAAACTTTCTGTCCCACCTCTGAACCCATAGCTCCATAGTTTTACCATTTTCAGAATGTCATACTGCTGGAATAATAAACTGTGTAGCCTTTTCACTGATTTAACAATTAGCAGGAAATAATATACACTTAATAATTATACTTAATTTAATGATTATTTGAAAATAAAATAATATGCATTTAACAACAATGATACATAATATGCAGTGAATTCAAATGGGTGTCCTCTCCCTCCCTTCCATTCTCTCTCTCTCTCTCTCTCTCTCTCTCTCTCTCTCTCTCATCAGTGTTATAAGGAAACAACATTTAGGGAAACAATGCTTTTGATGAACTTTTATCTACTGCCTATTTTTCTGCATATATATAAAAGAGTCACATAATATAAAGTACTACTTAAGACCTTCTAGGAATGTGACACTGATATTTTTAAAGCTCTTTTTTTCTTTCCTGGAGTTTTGGGTAAGTCTCAGAAATCAGTTCTTGGGAAACAACCATTGTTTATGGGATTTCAAACCTGGAATATTACCTTTCCTTTGCAGTCCTTATGGAAATGAGGTTTGCTCCTGTTCTTCTATACTGTAACTCTCAATAAAACTTGTATTCAGCAATCAATAAGGTAATGTTGCCAAAGAAGGATGGGGTAGGGAATGGATGCAGTGAAATAGAATTGACCTGAGGAGTTTAGAGTTGGAGTACTTTTGGCACTTGGTGGGTGGTGGAGGTGTGGTAACTTTGTGCACCAAAAGTATAAACATTAACAATATAGCAGATGATGTTCCTTCAATACTAAATAATATTGGAGGAAAATAATGTGATGTAAGACCAGGTTTTAAAAGCATTTTGTTGGGGGTCGGAGCAATAGTACAGCAGGTAGGATGGTTTGCCTTGCACATGACCATCCCAGATTCAATCCTCAGCAATCCATATGGTTCACTGAGCCCATCAGGAGTGATCCCTGAGCACAGAGCTAGGAGTAACTCTGAGTACTGCTGAGTGTACAACCGACCATATACGCAAAACATTTTATTTATATATATAGCTATATCCATATTTATGTTATTATATATACACATATACTTATATTTTTATATTATTATGCAAAGTTTTGTTTCCAGCCAACTCAAGGAGTATTCATCTTCTAACAGATTATTTTCATCTGACAGTAATTTAGAATAAGTTTATTAATCATCTTGTCCTTTTAGAAAGAATCTGTTTACATGTTTATACTTTGATTCTTAAGAGATCTTAATTTGTTGACTTATTGACTTAGTTTAAATATATTTTTAAAATGTGTATGTTTGATTTACATGGAGTATATATATATATATATAGTTTATAAGATTCAATAGATAATTCTTAAAGATTTGGAGTAACAGAACTTTAAACTTGTCAAATCAGGGATATAAATTAATGTACAAATACATTTATGTTGTTCATGAATGAATTTCATTTTATTTTACATAACTTAAATTTTATCATATTGTTTATCTTAGTTAAAAAGTAAGCACAGTGGTGGTTTTAAAAATTGATAGGTTTTTATTAGTGTCACTCTGTGTTTACTTAACTATTCAAACTGCAGCTCTCACTTTCCTTGCTACGTCTTTTGATTAATGGCTCCCTGGACTTCTTCCAAAATATACTGATTATGGTCAGTGCTCTTCAAAGATGATTTATTAATTGTGTTTGTGACTCAAAGTAATTAAGTAAAGATTAGCTGTGAACATTATAGTTTTGCAAATAAAATCAGCAGTTACATTTTTTTCAGCAGTTACATTTTAAGGTGGCTTACTTGAGAATTTTTTCTCTAATTAGATGGAAAGGAAAAATATTAATATTTCAAAATTTCAGTACTAACCACTCTTTGTGGACTTTTAGAGTTTGTATAAGTTGGTTAAGTTTTAAGTACTTGTATCATAAGTTATATTTTGACATAGTTTCGAAATAATATGTTTCAATGGAGATTACTTAAAAGTTTAAATAATGTATTTTCATGTTTATAACTCACCCTGGGAAAAACCCTCATTACAGTTCCCAGAGACTGTTGCATGCATTTAGATTTCAGATTACAGACAGACTTGGATTTGTGTTTAAAAAAAAAGTTATGGGAAGCTGTTATAATCTTTCTGTGTTTTAGGTAAAGTAAATTTACTATACATTCCATCTGTTTTATGCTTTTAAACTTTGAAAGTTGCTTTAATGTAATATTTCTTTCTATTTTTCTTGATAATAGTTATTTTTAAGACATTTTAAATACTCTATCAGCATAGAATAATGGTAATTATTCAATATGCCTGGCCAGAGTAGTTTTTATTTAAAATAAGTGATGCTCTGTTTATAATACATTGTCAATATTCAAAATATTGTGCATTTTTTATTATTTAGTAAACTTCATTCAAAATTTTGCCTTAACATGCGCTGGAGCGATAGTACAGCAGGTAGGGTATTTGCCTTGTACATGGCCGACCCTGGTTCAATTCCCAGCATCCCATATAGTCTCCTGAGCACCGCCAGGAGTGATTCCTGAGTGCAGGAGCCACCCCTTTGTGCCTCCAGATGTGTCCCAAAAAGCAAAAAAACACACACACACACAAAAAATTTTTACCTTAACAATGGAATTTTATAATTTGAACCATCAAGTATAATGCATAACTAAATAATAAAATTCTTTTAGTTTATCTTAAAATATCATGAAACTAAATAAAATTTTTTATCACTTTAAAACTAAAGACATTTTAAGCTTTATTTGAAATATTTGGCTAATCATATAAAAATAATAATTCCATAAATAATGTTGGAAAATAACATTGTAATTTAAATATAATTGAAAATACTTTTATCGGGCTGAGTAGTGGTTTAGCAGTAAACTACCTGCTTCAAACATCTGACGCTGTTAAGTTTGTTCTGCCACCACATACACACACAATCAGATTAATAAGTCTTTTTCATAAGATCTTAGGATATGTTTTCTCAATTCCTAAAAATTACAATTTCTCAGGCAGAGAGATGGTACAGAGAGTAGGACTCTTGCCTTCCACACGCCTGACCTGGGTTTGATCTCCCAGTATCCATCTGGTCTCCCCAGCACCATCAGGATTAATTTCTGAATACAGAGCCAAGAGTAACCCTTGAGCATCCAGGGGGTAGTCCCCAAACAAAACAACAAAATTACAATTTCTCTAGATCAAATTTAATTGTGTTACTTTGTGGGTTAGTTTATGGTTTGTTGCCACACTCATGGATGTTCAGTCACTGCTCCTGTCTCTGTCCAGGGATCACTCCTGGTGATGCCATTTGGTATACCTAGGCCAAATGGTAACTTGGGTTAGCCATGTACAAGGCAAATACTATCTCTAACCTTTGTGTCACTTTTTAAAATGTTATTTTTTTTTTTAGCAAATTGTTATAAGTTTCATTGAATTGAGTAAATTAACAGTATTGGTACCAGTGTTATTGAGTGCTTATTCCTACATACACATCTTCTAGAAGTACAGAACAAAGAGAGTGGGCCCTTAAAATGTATTCACCATTGCAAACCACAGCACCCAAAAGGAGAGAGAGAACAAAAGGGAATGCCCTGCCACAGAGGCAGGGTGGGATGGGGTTATGAGGGGGGTGGGAGGGATACTGGGATTAGTGGTGGTGGACAATGGGCACTGGTGGAGGGATGAGTACTCGATCATTGTATAACTGAAACACAAGCACAAAAATTTGTAAGTCTACAACTATACCTCATGGTGTTTCACTAATAAAATTTATTTATTTATTTATTTATTTATTTATTGAATCGCTGTGGGAAAAGTTACAAAGCTTTCAGGTTTAGCTCTCGGTCGTGCAAATATCAATCACGTTTCCCTTTACCAATACTTATTTTTCACCACGAAGAACCCCAATAAACCCCCACCCCCCACCCCCCCAAATGCCTGTGGGGCAGATGAATTCTAGTTAACACTCTGTCTACTTTGACTAGCTTCATTGTTTCGATAAAAGTTGCACCATTATTATTACTAATAAAAAATTTTTTTAAAAAAATGTATTCACCAATCGGGGAGAAAAAGCATTAGAGGGAATTAATTAGTAGCATAGATATTCCCTCATTTGGCTACATTATAATTTCTGATTAATTAATTTGTGTGATGGCTAAAGGTAGTAAGTTTGAGTGTGCTGTTATTAACAGGTACAAAAACTATGATAAATGTATGCACTTCTCAAAGAAGAAAGTTGCTAATACATTTGAAAAACTGGAATATGGGGCCTAAGCGATATTACAACAAGTAGAGCGTTTGCCTTGCTAGCGGCTGACCTGGGTTCAGTCATCAGCATCCCAGATGATCTGCCAAGCATGGCCAGTAGTGATTCCTAAGTGCAGAGCCAGGATAACCCCGGAACATCCCCAGGTGTGACCCTACAAGCACATCCCCCCCAAAAAAAAGATAAATGGAATAAGGAGATGGGAGATGGGACAGTCAGGTAACACTGGCTGGAAGCCGTTGCGTTTTGCCTTGTAGAGTGATGGTTACTGGATGTTCACATTGAAGATAGATAATGCAAACTGATAAATTGAACCTTGGCTTCTTTTCTTTCAGTTAAGCAGAAAGCCCTTTTGCCACCCTTTGCATTTAAGTTTTACCCGGGCACAGAACTACATTTCTCATCCTCACTGGCAATGAGGGATAGCTTGGTGACAAATTCCCCCCCATGGGGTGTGATCATAAATGGAATGTGCAATTTTGGAATCTTGCGCCCCCTCCCCCCCAACCTTTCTCTAGCGAGAAAATAATTCACCTAACATTTAGTGAAAGCATCTGAAGAGAAGGTAGAGCAACAAGAGTGGAAGAATCATAGTCCTTGAAAAATCTCCAGTAGTGGCCTCAACTACTCCAAGACTTTTGTGTTAGAAACAAATGCCCTGTTTGACTAAGCCATTGTGTTTTGGGGATGTCATTGTTAGAGAAATTTGCACTGTTCCCTGTGTAAAAAGGCTTTTTCTTGTCAGGGAACATAAACAAAGTGCACTGAAGCACTGTAGCACTATCGTCCCATTGTTCATCGATTTTCTTGAGTGGGCCCAGTAACGTCTCCATCATGAGACTTGTTGTTACTGTGTTTGGCATATCGAATACGTCACAGGGAGCTTGCCAGGCTTTACCGTGCGAGCAAGATACTCTCGGTAGCTTGCCAGGCTCTCCAAGAGGGGTGGAGGATTTGAAACCGGCTTGGCTGGGCCAGCTGCGCGCAAGGCAAACATCCTACCGCTGTGGAAATACATGAAGGGAATTTCTGATGATAGGGGACTAGGGACCATATTGTGAATGGCATAGAGAAGTGATTAATCATATTTCAGATCAGAAATGGACTTAAATGTTAAATTGATTTGGATTTTGTTTTATGTTTATTTTTGTTTGGGAACCACACTTCATGGTGCTCAGGGACTGTTCTTATACCTGTACTCAGGAGTTACCCTGGTTGTACTTGGGTGATCTGGGTTTTGAATCAGAATTGAATACATGCAAAGCAAGTGCCTTACCTCCTGTGCTCTTTTCAGCATTAATTTGGACTTCTTTAATGGAGGCAGTATAGAGCAGGTAATAGTTTTGAGCCAAAAATTGGCATAACAGCAGTTAGAAAAATTTTCTTAGAAATTATACTTGAT
Source organism: Sorex fumeus (assembly GCF_029834395.1). Taxonomy (NCBI): domain Eukaryota; kingdom Metazoa; phylum Chordata; class Mammalia; order Eulipotyphla; family Soricidae; genus Sorex; species Sorex fumeus. The sequence goes on along the minus strand of NW_026606075.1, from coordinate 18,694,507 downwards.
GAAGATATGTTCACACACACACACATATACAGATGTCAGTGAAGATAGAATAGGAATCTATGAAGAGTTATCTGAAGAAAACTGATTTTTTATAAGGGAAGGAAATCAGGAGGGCAGGTAAAGGAAAGGAAGGGCATTAGTCTCCTTTCCTCTTACCAGCAAAGACCTAAGATGCTCACTTGTATTAAAAATCTTTTTTCAACATGGTCTTTCTCAAAGTACGTTATCTCTTTCTTTTGAAATCAGCCTGCACAAATGCTGGATAAGCAAAAGCTGAGCTGGTGTTCATAAGTAATGACTTCTAAATATACTGCTTTGGGAAGTTCAGAAATTATCCTGCAAAAAAGAGGAATTCATTGCAAAATTAATTAAAAGCAAAAAACAAAAACAAAAAAAAACCCTTCACATCCTAAGGCTCATATGATAACTGTCAGGTAGTAGATGTTTTATACTATTGTCAAGTAATCAAATGATAAATTGATCTAATCAGTTATGACATAATGGAAATATTAAGTTGTCCTCACCTATCTCGATGTGTTACACTATTTGTATAATAACAAAGTCTAAAATTGACTCATCCTTAACTTCTTCCTTTTCTTGAACCCACCAGCCATCCTTCTATCTTGTGTTATCTGCCTATCTCTTGGATATAACCATCTGTCAAAACCTAATCACTTGCTGTCCCTAACCCACTGTCTAAGCCACAATCATCTTTTACCTGGAGTACTGAAAACCCCTCCTTTTGATCTCTCCCATATTCATTTCTCCATTCTTCTATTCATTATAAAATTCTTTTAAAAAATTAGATTTTATTAAATTGTATTAAATCATATTAAATTAAAATCTTTGTGTTTCTCCTGTGTCTTCTTGCTGCTTCTGCCTTTCCTAAGGTATTCCGATGAACTTCCATTATGCTTAAAATCTAAATTTATTCACATAGATTGCATGCTCTGAGTGACCCTTTCCCTGCTTCTTGAAACTATAATTCATACATTTGTTCAACAAAGATTTGTGAACCAAAGACAGATACAATCAATTCTCATTCACAGTAAATACACTCTCTGAAGTTACTGTGAACACTGAATTAACAAACACTGAATCACCATTCGTAGAAATGCCATGTTCAGTCGTTCGAGCCCTTGGTCACAAAAAAGTTTTGTCAACCCTGAACTAAGTTTTATGTATGTTTCTGTTTAAATGAACCATAATATATAGTATCATTAAGCTCATGGCCAACAACACTGTAACTCATTCCTGAATGAAGCTTAACCTAACACCTTGTTTATTTTATCTTCTCCTTCTGATGTCCATATATCTAAGTTCGAATGAAGATTATCTCCAAATGAAGTTAAATATTTGTTGTCAAATTATAATGCAATAGCACAGCTGGTAGGGCATTTGCCTTGCACGCAGCTGACCTGATTGACCCAAGTTCGATTCTTCTGCCCCTTTCGGAGAGCCTAGCAAGCTACCAAGTATTACCCATGATGTAGTCGATATGCCAAACACAGTAACAAGTCTCACAATGGAGATGTTACTGGGCCCGTACAACTAAGTCAATGAACAATGGGAGGACAGTGCTGCAGTGCTACAAATTATAATATAAAAATTGTTATGCTTAGTAGCACTGACTTGAATGATTTTGTAAGGTAAAGGTAAAGGTAAGGTAAAGGCCCTCCCGCTTATCGTCGATTTGCTCGAGCGGGCCCAGTAACGTCTCCATTGGAGACTTTGTTGTTACTGTGTCTGGCATATCAAATACTCTCGGTAGCTTGCCGGGCTCTCCGAGAGGGGCAAAGGAATTGAACTCGGGTCGGCCATGTTGGCCATGTTGGCCGCTTGTAAGGCGAACGCCCTACCCGCTGTGCTATTGCTCCAATCGTAACATTGGAAATTCCAGAATAGTTATGAAAGTACCAAAGATTAATTTTGAAGTGTTGCATGATGTGTATTGATGCCCATATATGTGTGTGAGTGTGTATGAGTGTATTTTTTTTATTACAGTGACATTGTTATACATTTACCTTGTAAATATTTTTGTTTTAGGTGTATAGTGTTAGACCAACCCCCAGAAAGTTCTAATTCCTTCCCCCAGTCCTTTGGACATTTATACTTTTGTTTTCAATTCTTTATTATTGTATTCAGTGTCTTTAAAGCTCCCCTTCTGCATGTGAACACACATATCATTGTTAATATCAATTCTCTGGTCAGGTTTTTAAACAATTATTTTTGTTGGAGAATTATCTATCCCTTTTTTCTTTATATACAACATATGAGTAGGATCATCTGACTTATTTCACTTAGCATGACACCCTCTAGTTCCTTTATGTTGTAGCAATAAACTAGTTTTATATTAAACTTACAGAAGATTATATATATGGAAATTTATATATAAATTTATATATTTTATAGTGATAGCACAGTGCTTTGGGCATTTGCCTTACACGCAGCCAACATGGCCGACCCAAGTTCGATTCCTCCACCCCTCTCGGAGAAAATCTCACCCGCACGGCAAAGCCTGGCAAGCTACCCATGACGTATTCAATATGCCAAACACAGTAATAACAAAGTCTCACAATGGAGACGTTACTGGGCCAGCTCGAGAAAATTGATGAACAATGGGAGGACAGTGACAGTGACAGCACAGCGGGTAAGGCATTTGCCTTGCACGCTGCTTACCCGGTCAGCCCAGGTTCGATTCCTCCACCCCTCTTGGAGAACCCAGCAAGCTACTGAGTATATCGCCCACACAGCAAAGCCTGGCAAGCTACCCGTGACGTATTTGATATGTCAAACACAGTAACAACAAGTCTCACAATGGAGACTTTACTGGGCCCACTCGAGCAAATCAATGAACAATGGGAGGACAGAAATTTATTTAATTTATAAATTAAATATAAATTTATATATATATAATTTTCCTTATCCATTCAACTGTCTTTGGGGAGTTGGGTTTGATACTAAGTTGATAGATGTACTTTTCAATTTAGGGTTTTTATGTTCTTTGGATACATACGTAGGAGTGAAATTCCTAGATCGCATGAAAGTTCTGATTTTACTTTATTTTTAAAAGAGGCCACCCCCAGGGGTGCTTAGAAGCAGGGAGCTATTCCCACTGATGACTCCCTGCTGAAATGGTGCACTATACTGCTGTGCATAGGCCTATTAGTACAGGATCGCTCCCTGCAGAACTGAATGGGGAACTTGTGGCGCTAGCATATGCAGGACTTGTGTTCTGTCTCCTGAAGTATCTCCTAGTGCTCTGTTTTTAATTTTGTGAGAAATCTCCATCCTGATTTCATAGGGTCCAGGTCCATTAACATTCACAAAAACTATAACGTTTCCTTACTCTCCACACCTCTCACCAACACTTGTTTCTGGTCTCTTTGATATAAATCATTCTCACAGGTGGTGGTGGTAGCTCCTTGTCAGTTTTACTTACCTTTCCTCATAAGAAACTTTCTTCCTCTTCTTCTTCTTCCTCCTCTTTTTTTGCTTAATGTGCTTGTTGACTATTTGTCATCTTTTGTGAAGTTTCCAGTTGTTTTCCCCATTTTTTGAAGGATTGTTGGTTCTTATTCATGAGTTACACACACACACACACACAAACACACACACACATCCTTAAAATGTCAGTGCAGGGCTGGAGTGATAGCACAGCCTTGCATGCGGCCGACCCAGGTTCAATTCTCAGCATCCCATATAGTCCCTGAGTATGGCCAGAGGTAATTCCTGAATGCAGAACCAAGAGTAACCCCTGTGCTTGTCAGGTGTGACCCAAAAAAGGAAAAAAGTCAATGCATATTTTTTGAATACCTAATATGATCCAAGCACTCATCAAAGGATTTGGAGTTCAAAAAAGATCTAACATTACATTCTAATGATGTGACATAAGCAGAAACATAAACGAGGACACATGAGGTGGTAATAAAAAGATAATCCACTCAGCTTTTTAAAAGTTGATTTAAAAGAGTAATGAGATAGTTCTTCCTTATAGAAAATAAAGAGTCATGAGAGATTTCTCTGAGTAATGTGAATGTAACACAAATGATGAGGACCCACCCATGTCTGAGAAGACAGGGTGAAAGAAAGTAATATAACTGTCTTATTTGCATTATGGCTAATGTAAATTTGCAATATTAAACGACCAGAAAATTAGCCCATGGAAGTACAAAAAGACTCGCATCTACTGTGAATATATAGACAGTGAAATGGGGAGGGTCAGATCATATCGAGCTTTGAGAGCCAGTGATTTTATAATTTATTTACAGTGTAATGATAGATTTTAAGGAGGGCAATTACATGTTCTGATGTTTGTCCTGAAGATTTTCCATGACCACAATGTGGAATATGGCTATGAAGGTAGGAAGTGAGTGAAAGCAGTGATCAATTGGAAGGTTTTATAGTTGTGCAGGGGGGATGTTGATAGTGACCTAATGATATTCTGTGAAATAGTGAAGCATTCTTAGATCCTGGATATATTTTAGCAGCAAAGTTGTCATGTATGTCTTGTTAGGTTTGTCTTTGGAGAATCAGGGAGAGCAGCAGGACTCCTTAGTATTAGTCTGGAGAAACTAGGTGGATGGTACAGTGTTCACAGTGCGAAGGACAACAAATAAGATATACAGGGCAGAAAGAGTAGGAGTAAAAAGTTCTCATTTTGCAAGGTTATGTTTTTTTTTTTTAAAAAAAAGAAACTTGGTAGACATCAAAGCAGAGATAATAAATATAAATGAGTCTGAAGTTCCTGGGAGAAGAGATGTCTGCTGATAAAGATAGGGGTCTTAACATTTGAGACTTATTACTATTATTTTTAATGAGAGCAGTCAACATAGAGGGTACTTATCTCCAAGAATCTTGAGTAGTTCTTAATGTCGAGCTTGATACAGCAAATGCAGTAAAGGTAAGATATATTATGTAATGTTTAGGCTTTATTTTTTAATAGATTATAATACCTGTGGGGAAAATATAGCCAGTACATTTTTGATGACTTGTTTGAGATTTTACCTAAATTGAATAGATTATTGCTTTCTGGGCTCTGCACTCTTCTCATCAATTTTATTATATAATCTTGGAAACCTTTAGTATTTACATCAAAACTGAGTTTAATAGGGTATTAGGGCAAAGTTCCAAATGGGCATAATCACTTTATTTATATTGCAGTTGAAATTGAACCATTCTATTTCCATGTAATCATTGAGTTAAAATAATTACTGGGAGCCTATAAATAATGAATTCTGACTTAATAGTCCAGCCAGGTAAACAAAGATACATGATACCATGGAAGAATAATTACTTGGGTGACTGTGACAATTAATAATGTGTCATCAAATATGTCACGATGTCAGTGTCATGGGTAGTATCTGAGCCAAAGAACTTCTTTCATTCAGCTACAATGATTAGGAATGTCACTAGCTACTCTGATGTCCTCAGTCGTAGTTCAAAGCAAGCAAAGCAGAACTCCCAGGCAATCTCCAATGAACAAATAAGGAATTTAAACTTTGATTCAAGCCTCTGAGGTATTGGTATATTGCTACTCCAGTATGCACTGTAGCACTGTCCTCCTGTTGTTCATTGATTTGCTCGAGCAGGCACCAGTAACATCTCCATTGTGAGACTTGTTGTTACTGTTTTGGACATATCAAAAACACCACGGGGAGCTTGCCAGGCTCTGCCATGCGGGTGGGATACTCTCGGTAGCTTGCCAGGCTCTCTGAGAGGGACGGAGGAATCGAACCTGGGTTGGCCACATGCAAGGCAAATGCTCTACCTGCTGTGCTGTCACTCCAGCCCACTCCAGTATAATCTAACCATTATCTAACCAATGGAATATGGAGACATAGCCACATTTTAGCATACTCTTAACATTATCAAACTGTTATCTAAAACATAATGATTCATAAGACATCGTTGATAAAGGTACAATTTCTGGATCAAATGGTTTTAAAGCTTTCATTGTGATAGGAAATTATTTTAATAGTCACCAGTCCAAACCTTTGCTGTAAATGTATACTGACACTTTTATTTTGAGCACTTAAACATTGAATAACCCACTGATTTACATTATTGTAAATTTGAAAGAATATATTTCCAAATAATTCAATTTTAAAACTTTCAGTATCAGTATTCAAGTATGTAATTATATAATAGAGAAAATTTAGGGCATCTACAGGCAATGACTTACTGAAACAAGTCAGCATCTTTTGAAATTAAAACATTTATTATTTTCTGCTTTTACTTTAGATTTTATTTACAGTTATTAATACAGCCAGACAGTGGAATCCAACTCCCAGCCCAAAGGTTAAGAGAGAAAACACTCAGATTTGACATCACTTCACCCCACCTAATGACTTCACTTTCCATTTAACTTGCTTGTTGTCTGTCTCAGTTATTCATTCACTGAACCAAAAAAGGCATCAACCAAATAAGAACTGTAGTCTTCATTCCCACTATGTACGCAGAGATTAACCACAGTGCAGATGATCCAGAAACTCATAAATTGAGTAATTGTTAGTCATAGAATTTTAAGGTGGGAAGATAATTTTAAGGTAAGATAGTTCTATTTCCTACACAAAATATTTATGCATTTATCCTTTACTTAGTTATAATTATTACCTGGCATAGCCAAATGAAGAGTGATAAAGGGAACTTTTTTAATACTGATCAGTATCTGTGTCCACTGTCTTCTCATGATTTCTCTGTACATCCTCTTCCCCTGGAATTCATTTCAATATAACATTTGCCTCTACTATACTTTCATTATTTATCTTTAAAATCCTGGTGTTTCAAACTAATGCTCACAGAGAATCTCCCCCATACCTTATTAATTACAAACTAAATAATAATCTTAGGAAGACACCTAAAAATACTGGTATTATAAGAGTATCAGTTAAGAAAGAGTAGGCCTATGATATGATACTCTACTTAGAGAACCCAATAACTTCCACCAAAAAACTCTTAGAAACAATAGACTCATATAGTAAAGTTGCAGGTTATAAAATCAATACCCAAAAGTCCATGGCTTTCCTATACGCAAACAGTGAGAGAGAAGAAAGCAACATGAAAAAAACAATCCCATTCACAATTGTGCCCCAGAAAATCAAGTACCTAGGAATCAGCTTAACTAAGGAAGTAAAGGACCTGTACAAAGAAAACTACAAAACGCTACTTCAGGAAATAAAAGAGGACATGAGGAAATGGAAAGATATCCCCTGCTCATGGGTCGGGAGACTTAACATTGTCAAAATGGCAATACTACCGAAAGCATTGTATAAATTCAATGCAATCCCTATAAGGATACCCATGACATTCTTCAAAGAAATGGAGCAAACACTCTTGAAATTTATATGGAACAATAAGCCCCCACGAATAGCTAAAGCAATTCTTGGGAAAAAGAAAATGGGAGGAATCAACCTCCCGAACTTCAAACTGTACTACAAAGCAGTAATAATTAAAACAGCATGGTACTGGAACAAAGGCAGAACTGCAGACCAATGGAACAGGGTTGAATACACTGACATCTCTCCTCAATCATATGCTCATCTAATCTTTGATAAAGGTGCAAGTAATGTGAAGTGGAGTAAGGAAAGCCTCTTTAATAAATTGTGTTGGCATCACTGGACGGCTACATGCAAAAAAATAGGCTCAGAACTCTGCCTAACACCATGTACAAAAGTAAGATCAAAATGGATTAAAGACCTCAACATCAGACCAGAAACCATAAGGTACATTGAAGATAAAGTTGGCAAAACCCTCCGTGACATTGAAGCTAATGGTATCTTCAAAGATGCCACGCCACTGGCCGAGCAAGTGAAAACAGAGATAGATAAATGGGACTATCTTAAACTAAGAAGTTTCTGCACCTCCAAAGAAACAGTGACCAAAATACAAAGACAGTCTACAGAATGGGAAAGGATATTCACCGAATACACATCTGACAAGGGGTTGATATCCAGGATATACAAAATACTGGTTAAACTCCACAAGAAGAAAACATCCAACCCCATCCAAAAATGGGGCAATGAAATGAACAGAAACTTTCTCAAAGAAGAAATCCGAATGGCAAAAAAGCACATGAGAAAATGCTCTACATCATTAATCATCAGGGAGATGCAGATCAAAACCACAATGAGATACCATCTCACACCTCAGAGACTGGCCCAAATTCAAAAGAACAAAAGCAACCGATGCTGGCGTGGATGTGGCGAGAAAGGGACACTCCTTCACTGTTGGTGGGAATGTCCACTGGTTCAGCCCTTCTGGAAAACAGTATGGACGATTCTCAAAAAATTAGAAATTGAGCTCCCGTTTGACCCAGCAATACCACTCCTGGGAATATATCCCAGAGAGGCAAAAATGTATAGTCGAAGTGACATCTGCACTTGTTTGTTCATTGCAGCCCTCTTTACAATAGCCAGAAACTGGAAGAAACCTGAATGCCCAAGAACAGATGACTGGTTAAAGAAACTTTGGTACATCTACACAATGGAGTACTATGTAGCTCTTAGAAAAGATGAAGTCATGAAATTTACATACAAGTGGTACAATATGGAAAGTATCATGCTAAGCGAAATGAGTCAGAAAGAGAGGGATAGACATAGAAAGATTGCATTCATCTGGGGGATATAAAGTAACAAAGTATGAGATTAATACCCAAGAATAGCTGAGATCAGCACCAGGAGGATTACTCCATAACTTAGAGGCCAGCCGGGTATCCTAGAGGAAAGGGCTATTCAGATAGAGAAGGGAGCACCAAATAAAGGATGTTTGGAGGATCCTCCCAGGAGGGGAGATGCATGTCGAAAGTAGACTATGGACTGAACATGTTTGCCACTCAATGCCTCTTTTGCAGACCACAACACCCAAAAGGAGAGAGAGGACACAGGGGATTGCCCTGCCACAGAGACGGGGGGATGGGGGGATGGGGGTGGGAGGGATATTATCCATGGTGGTGGAAAATGGGCACTGGTGGAGGGATGGGTATCTGATCATTGTATAATTGAAACCAAAGCACAAAAAATTGTAAATCTACAACTTTAAAAAAAATAAAATAAAATAAAGGGGGAAAAAAAAAAAAAGAAAGAGTAGGCCTAAGTTCAAGTTTCAGCTATATAATTTATTAATCTGAGTACTGTATTGATCAACTTTCAAGTCTGTGGTTAAAATTCATCTTATAGCGCTCAGCAGTCTTTTCTAAAAATTTTTGCTTTCCCTTGTCTAGAACACTGTCATACCTTTTGATTTCTTCATCTCTGTGACCCATTCACTTCCTTCAAAGTTCCATATAGAGTGTTTGTATTCTTTAGAAAACTCACCCCACCTACCCCTTTAGTATACCTCCTGAGCTTATTCTAACACAACCTCTGTTGCACTGCATAATGTTTGTCTTAAATCAGCAAAAAGACAATCCTCTGGGCAATTGTTGGCATTTAACACAAAGAATTATTTGTGCTTTCAATAGGATATTTATGTAAGTTTAATGGCAACTATTTGATGAAGAAAGAAAAGGGTAGATGAGGAAATATGTCAGAAAGAATGAGTCTAATTCAAATGCTACAATTGAGCTTACCATTTAAAAACAAAATTTGGAAGATGGGACCCTGTTGACAGGAACAAAATAGTTTGGGGAAAAGTAAATGTCAAAGTAATGTACCATAAGAATAACTACATTAAACCAATAATTCCACCTCTAGGAATTTATGCCAATAAACAGAAATGTATGCAGGATATATGTATATCATTTGTAATAGAAAATATTTTTAATTGCAAACAGTTTGAATTTCATTAGGAAATTATTTAAATAAATGGATTTAAAACAGTGGATGCCTAGGAGTGTTTTGGTAATCATATCAGAAAATCCCTAGGTCTAGTAATGTTGTATAACATTGGTTTTTCCTTGCTTCTACCTCAGGGAGCTTAGGTGTATTGAGTTACTCCCACAACAGTGCTCCTGGGGCACACCCAGTTCCATCAGGCACTAATAATCCTATATTGCTTTTCTCTTTCCTTTATGGCATTTGCATGGTTTCTTTAGTAATGCCTTTTTTTATAATAAACACACAGGAAGACAGTTGATGCTATGCTTTTGTAACATGGAATTTTATTAACTCTGAATTATATTTACTCCTTTGCATCCATCCTATATACTTCAGTTAAGACTCAGTTGCCCTTACTTCCTAATACCCCCAAAAGAAAGACACCAGAGAGGGGAAAAGGATGGACCCAGGGCAAGCCACAAGCTACCCTGGCATCGAAAAGGGTCGAACTAAGTTTCATATAATAAGTTAGGAGGGCAGTCATGGAACAAACTCCATCATGACCAAAAGAGAAGTAACTGAATAGGGACCTTCTGCAGTTAAGACAGACTAACCTAGCATGAGAACTGTAGTCTGGAATATACAGCAAGATGTCCCCAGGAAGAGCTAACCTTTATGCTTAATATATCTCTTACTGTGTTCATACAAAATGACTAGGAATATTAGTATCCAATATGACTGCTTAAATGGATTAGTAGCTGATGAAAGGAGAAAGCAATATGCCTTAGATGGGATCCCACCCTTGAGCAGATCTCCTAGTAATTTGGAGTGCTGACACCCCCCCCCCAAGATGAGATTTTGTCCTTGAGTTAATCTCCTGGAAGAACTTCTCCTGAAGAAGGACTTGACACCTGTTTGTTATGATAATGTTCAAAGCCACCTACGTGTACCATCCTTCATGGTTTCTATGTAATTATACTGTAAGGAGGGAGTATGAAAGAAGAAAGAGCTATACTGGGAAGAAAATAACTAGGCTTTGGGAGAGAAAACTACACTGTAAGAGAGAAGTAGAGAGAAATAACTACTCTGGGGAAGAAACAACTATGCTGTAGGAAAATGAAACCATAGGATGAGGATGAGAATGAAATAAATGGTCACTGGTTGCCAACCAGTCTGTGGCCTCTGGCCCCTGTCTCCACATTCCTCATTCCCTCGTATGTCTTGTCACCATCGACTTGCCTGAGGAGGCGGTTCTTTGCACCAAACACACTTGTCCTGTGTGCCCACACTTGTTGAACTCACACAATAATACTATTTCATTCATCACCCCCCCCACCCCCCGGAGATAAAAACCTGAATTGACTGCATGCAACCTATACTATTGCTTCAGCCTTGTGTTTTCAATCAGAGTAGTTTCACTTTTTTTTTTTTCAGTATTAGGGCTAAATGGGAGATTTTCTTCTAAAAACATGATTTTTCTCATCAAACAAAAATTGAAACTACTGAATTCAATTACAAAGTAATTGATATAACAGTGAATTTGGAAATTTCATATATATTTCATATATATTTCAACTTATTTTTGGATAGTGACTATGGTCGTCGATACAATTATGAAATTTTTTCTGTGAAATAAAATTGGTTATAAAAATTAATAACAGTATAGCCCGACCCTCTCATTTTACAATTGAAAAGAACTATGATTCAAAGTGGTTTAATATATTAAAACTAAATGAGGGTCCTGTGGTCTCCTGATTCCATGTGTTTTTTCTTTTTTCTTCCCAATTTGTCAAATGTACTGTTATTTCTCTTTTTTTCCCATAAATGTCTATCTTGTTTGAACATTTATCATTATATTATTTATTTTCCATAATCAAAAACTTTCCTTGAAGTGCTAGTGGTCATAATTTATTTAGAAAAATTACCATGGACTAGGATATAAAAAAACAAGTATTAAAGAACAACTGATTCATTGTTCCAATTTAATACAGTTAAAGTTTTTAAATCTATGTTACTCTATTAATTCTTTAAATTAGTATGTTCTGCCAGGCTTATAATTTGAAATTGAACTAGACTGACCTCCCTCAATTCTTACAGTTGTCTTCACTTTTGGCATCTAAAAGGTAGACATTAGATACATGTTCCATCGGCCCCACCTTCCTTTTCAGACATGAATGTACTTGAGAAGAAGTTTGTCTATGTATTTCAGAATCTTAACTCATCTCTGATTTATCTTGCTATGAGCACATTGCCCACCCCCAAAAAAATTGCTTTGTGTAATCTTTTCTTGCATATATGTGTATATGTCATTACTGTCCCTTGACACTTTTCTTTTAGTGTTGGGAAGTAAAATTGGGTAGCCACTTAAACTTGGAGAATGTGAAGTAATGTGTTTCAAATGGAGAAAAATGGGAAAGTTTAGAAACATCAGTCACTCTTCCAAAACCCCCCAACTGATCCACAGCCAGACAATTAAAATAGTGAATAATTCACAATGAAAAACAAGAAGAAATGTGTGGAAATTTTTAAGATAAAGGTGAGAAAGTTTGTTTTTAATGTTCTTATTCATGAAAAAGGGCTAAAAGTGACAACTTTTGTAGAGCATTTATTTTTACCCATTTCGTCCCAAGAATCTTAGTGTCTTAACTTAAACTGCAAACCTTTTCTGGCTTGTATCATATAAAGAACATTTTACTTCAAGAATTTTGCTTAAACTGAAATCATTTGTACAATTGTTTTTACTAAAATAATTCCTTTGAAACACCACCACATGTAGTAGATTCAGAGCAAAATTTTAAATGGTTTAGAATGTCATAGTTTCTGATTTAGTCTTTCTAATTGTTTTAATACATTAGGACTGCTATTCATTTCCTCTTGGAATCAAGTGCAGAAACTCACAGATGTAAAAAAAAATCAGTTTTGTGAACAGTTGATTTAATAACTTGAACATGTATGCAAATATATTTTCTCATGATTAAGCTTTTCATGTAGTTTATTGTTTCAATGAAGCATTCAAAGCTAGGAATTATATGCCACTAGGTGAAAATTTCAATGTTGAAATAGCTTTGGTTTTATTATTATATTTTTGGGCAGTTGTGATTATTTTATTGTATTCTGGTTTTTATCATTCCAGAGAACCAACCCTGAACACATTTGCAGTATTCACCAAACCACTGAACTGTTATCTCCAACCCTGGGTTGTTGGGTTTTGGCAGAAGTGGGGGAGAGGTTGACTGATTTTATTTTATTGATGATATATGAGAAATAATATCTTACTTATTTTAAAAAATCTATAGCTTTTACAGCACACATTATATCACCACTTAAAATGATTAGGAAGGTAATTAGGGGCTGCAAACTTTTATATTTAATGAAATCTATTGTCTGTGTTGGAGTACTACAAAATAGGGCAGAATGCAGACAGTTCCCTCCCGTATCCCCCTTGCCTCCAATCAAAAATATAAAAAATAAAGAAGAACAAAGTAGAAAATATCTGATTGATGGGAACCACCTAATCAGCTTGCATGAGGTGAAAGGCCCAGTCAATAATTTGGGATTTGGGGATTGCTTGGCATTTAGGGAGATTGGCTGATTGGATAGTGTGGCATTTCTAGTCAAGGCGAGCATATACATCATATGCCAGAAGAAACAGGAACATTTCTGTCACTACCACCCAGACAGGAGCATATTCATCTATTTCAACAATTCATTTAGTTTGTATATAAACCCTGTGAGAAAAGTGAGAAGAGGATTGTTCAGAAACAGAGATTGAGATTACTGGCATCCCTCAAATTTCATGGCTATGAAAAGGCTAGAAATTGCTCTACGACCGGTGTTATTTCTGCTTTTAGCCACTGTAAACAAATACGGGTGCCTATAATAAAAGCCGAGCGATAGCACAGTGGTAGGGCGTTTGCCTTGCACACAGCCAACATGGCCGACCCGAGTTCGATTCCTTCGCCCCTCTCAGAGAGCCCGGCAAGCTACCGAGAGTATCTTGCCCGCATGGCAGAGCCTGGCAAGCTACCCATGATGTATTCGATATGCCAAACACAGTAACAACAAAGTCTCCAGTGGAGATGTTACTGGGCCCGCTCAAGCAAATCAATGAACAACGGGAGGACAGGAATTGAAGGTTATACATTCAATACATATAGTGAAAAGATGAAAACATAATGGCAAATAACTTCTATTAATACATAAAGGTTCTGAAAAATTATACATAAGCTGTTAATAATGATCACTGCTAATGCAGTTGAGAAGCGGAATTGAGGCAGGAGACTCTCAAAGGAGAATTTAGCTTTATACAATATAAATACTCATATAATTTTTGGAATTAAAAATAATTTTAGAAATTTTAATGTATGAATGAATCTGGAAGTATTGAGCATGACAAAAATAAGAAGGGATGGTGGATGTGGATGGAGATGTCCCTGCCTTTTTTGTGTGAATAAAAACTTGTCATTATACTCTCTTTGTAATCTTTATGTAATATTTTTTCATAGCTTCTTTTGACCAAGGGCTAGAGCGATAGTACAGTGGGTAGGGTATTTGCCTTGCAAGCGACTAACATGGCCGACCCGACTTTGATTCCTCCGCCCCCCCCTTGGATTGCCCAGCAAGCTAACGAGAGTATCTCGCCCCACGGCAAAGCCTGGCAAGCTACCCGTGGCATATTCGATATGCCAAACACAGTAACAACAAAGTCTCCAATGGAGACGTTACTGGGCCCGCTCGAACAAATCGATGAACAAAGGGAGGACAGTGACAGTGATTTTGACCAACTGGTTTACAGAAACAAAGGAATTATAAATAAGCATCTTTCCAAAATCATTTTTTTCATAGTTTTGAGAACTACCCAGCAGATAGAAATTGGCTGTGGTGTGGTATTGTGAAACAAATTAATATCAGTCAAAAAGTTGAGGGGGGATGTTTGTTTCATCACAATATCACAATGGCTTTGGTAAATCAAATGTAATAAATTCAGTTGAAAAATCATTAGTATGTTCTTGTAGTTCTGTGTTGTATGATTTTTTTTTTCAGGTCCTATTGGTAATTCCTCTGGGCTTTGTTCAGAGGGGTGGAGGCTTGGACTCTGAGTACTTATGCTTTTACTCCACCCTCTTGGAACTCAGCATCAAGTTTACAAACACCAAAAACATGACTTTTCATAGGAGCTTGTTATTTCTTTTCTCAAAGTTTCTTTGAATCAGAAGTGTGATTAGGCTAAGATATCCCCTGCCCTTGGCATGTGTTCCTTCAGAAAAGCCAGACGATCCAGCCCTTAATTCCTGGTTAGTAAGATAATATCCATAACTGGGTGAGGCTCGAGAGATGGAATAATTTGGCACAGCACACCTCTGACTGAAATCTAAATGTGACTCTTGGGACAAATGAACTATTTTTTGGTATGTCTGTGTGAATTTCAGTTTCCTTTCGCAACGAATCAACTTCATGTTTGAAATGTCTAAAGGAAGCTCCCTGTTAAAATTCTCTCTAACCTTTCTGATTCACACATTTGGTTTTCTTTCTGACAATTTGTCACCTTTATTCCTGCTCCAAATTAACCAAAGTGGCACTCATTGTGGCTTTTTGGCCCTCTAAAGTGATTCTCCAAGATATTCTTTGTAATACAGGAACCATCTTTTTTATTGAAAATCGTATTATAGAAAAAGTAACAGCTGCCACCATTTATGTTCCCAACATCATATTAATAAATTCTCTCTAATCTTATAACAATCTGTAATGTGATCTTATTCCCTTTCCATACCCCATACATAATACAGGACTAAACTGAAATGAGGTCTTTTCCTAAATAGCTTTTCCAGGGATACATGGCAAAATAAAGGCTTAAGTCTTATTTAATTAATTTTAGTTAATTTTAATTTTAATTAATTTAGTCTTATTTAAGTAATTAACACTCTTTCCCAAAAGCCTGTCAAGTCATGAATCTCACTCTAATGGTTAAGAATGAACTCTGCTACCTACTAGGTATTTTGAATTTGTGCAAACTACTTTATATCACTAAACTTCATTCTTCTCTTTTATAATGAGAAGTTTTAACTGATAGGTTATTGTTTTTGTTTTGGTTATTGGTTTTCTCTTGTTTTAGTGTTGAACGATGTAACTATCTACCTCCCTAAAACTACAGCTAAGGGATAGTACAGAGATGAAGGTACTTTCCTAACATATTACCCACCCCAGTCCAGTCCCTCTCACCACACGGTTTCTGAGCATCACTGGTTGCAACCTGGAGTATCTCAAGTGCTGGTGGGTTGCTGTGTTGCTTTACCATTGTGACCTTTGCAGTTGGAGTTGTTTCTTGTGTGTTGTATGGTTAGGCACCAATAGATAGGATATCTTTCTATGTTCTTCGTGAATTATGGAAAGGTGAAGAGGCTTTGCTCCGAGGCTGCACTCTTTTTGGGCAGGGTTCACTCCTGCCTGCAGGGCAGAATCGTGTTCCCGAGTACAGTTGCAGAGGCCCCGACCTTGTTTTCTTTTTCAAACTTCACTAATTTCTGCTCTTATATATGGAGACGTTACTGGTGCCCGCTTGAGCAAATCGATGAACAAGGGAGGAGGGGGGACAGTGCTACAGTGCTATTCTGCGTATTTTAGACTTTAATTGCTTTTGTATCTTTGGTTTCCTCGGATAAAAGCTTAGGTCAGTGTAAGTTTAGTTCATTCTCTTTTCAAATACAGACATTCAAAGCTATGTGTTTTCCTCTAGGACTTTACATTTTGTAAGTTGTATTTTCTGTGTTTCATTTTGTTTTGGTTTTGGCCCACACGTAAGGTTGTTTTCAGGTCTTACTCCTGACTCTGCACTCAGTGATCAATCCAGGCAGGCTGAGGGGCCAAACCTAGTACCTAGTACCAGAGTTCAAACTCGGGTCGTCTGTATGGAAGGCAAGTGCCCTATCCTCTGTTTTGTCTCTCAAGTCTCATGTCAGTGTTTAGTTTTCTAAGGATTGAAAAATCTGACAAGTCATAAATATTGACAAAGTTGTAAGATAGTGATAGCTTACACATGATTGTAATTGTATCATTTTTAAAAGGAAAGGTAGTATCCTCACAAAATCATTATTTTGTCATACTTTGTGTTTATTCAATATAGATAGATTAAACATCTCCCAAACATCTGATGACATAAACATTCAAATACATAAGCCTGCTTGTAGTGTTTAAACATTTAGATATTTTTTAAAAATTGTGTACCTTTTTTTCTAAAATATATAATGATTTCTAAAGAGCAAAATAAAAGCATGAAAGAAACTGAAAAATGGAAAGTTTACAGACTGAGAACTTAAGCATCATGGTCTGAAAAGATGGTTGATACTATTTCTATCTTCCTGATTCTATTGAGGTATATTTTGTGGCCTAGCACATGGTCTATTTTGGAAAATGTTCCGTGCGCACTGGAGAAGAATGTTTGTTTATTTTTTTTTTGGAGTGTAAAGCCCTGTCTAGGTCCATAAGCCCTTTCTCTTCTATTTCTTCTTTCAAATCCAATGTTTCCTTGCTGAGTTTTGTTCTTGTTGCTCTATCCAGAGGTGATAAGGATATGTTGAAGTTTCCAGCTACTATTGTGTTGCTAGCAATGTCCTCCTTAAAATCTTTTAGCAGTTGTTTTAAATATTTAGCTGCTCCCTCATTAGGTGCGTATACATTTAAGAGTGTGATTTCTTCCTGTTGCACATATCCCTTGATGAATAGAAAATGGCTTTCCCTGTCCCTTCTAACCTTTTTCAACTTGAAAGTGATGTTGTCGGATACTAGTATGGCCACCCCAGCTTTTTTGAGGGAACTGTTTGCTTGCAGGATTGTTTTCCATCCTTTAACTTTGATTATGTGTTTGCTCTGACTGTTCAGATGAGTTTCTTGTAGGCAACAGAATTTTGGGTTCTGTCTCTGAATACATTTTGCCACTATGTTTCTCTTAATTGGTAAATTTAGACCATTGACGTTAAGAGAGATTATTCTTATGAGGTTTTGTGTCATCTTTCTGTTAGGGTCTGTTGTGCTTGTAGAGTTGGTCTTGTCTTATAGTAGCCCCTTTAGTCCTTATTTGAGGTTTGGTTTTGAGTATATGAAGTTCCTGAGCTGCTCTTTATCTAGAAAATAGTGTACCGTTTCTTTGATTTTGAGTGAGAGTTTAGCTGGATAGAGTATTCTTGGTGAAGCATTCATTTCAGTGAGTTTTTTTTTTTTACTATATCCCACCATTGCCTTCGGGCTTGGAGGGTTTCCT
Organism: Sorex fumeus; assembly: GCF_029834395.1. Classification (NCBI taxonomy): domain Eukaryota; kingdom Metazoa; phylum Chordata; class Mammalia; order Eulipotyphla; family Soricidae; genus Sorex; species Sorex fumeus. The sequence continues at coordinate 18,676,498 of NW_026606075.1, read as the reverse complement.
TTGATACGTCTTCTGTGAATGTAAGGGGTGCCCCTTTGTATGTGATTTCCTTCTTTTACCTTGCTACTTGCGGTATTGTATATCTATCGGCAGCATCAATCATTCTAGCTATGATATGTCTTGGAGTGTTTTTGTTAGGGTCTCTTTTAGCTGGCACTCTTCGGGCTCCTTGAACCTGAATGGCTGCATTGTGGAGCTCTGGGAATGTTTCAGCAGTGATTTATTTAACCGTGTTTTTTTCACTGGGATTGTTTCCCTGAGCTTCTGGTAGTCCAATGTTTCTAATGTTATTCCTCTTGGAATGATCTCCTAGGATTCTGATTCTCTGTAGAGCTATTTTGAGGTCCCTTGCCACTGTTTGTTGTTGCCTGTTGGCTTGGTACAGCTGATCTTCCAGCTCACTGATTCTCTCTTCAGCTGCAGTCATTCTACTGTTGAGGGCACGGACTGAGTTTTTCATTTCATCTACGGAATCCTTTATTCGTGACATTTCTGCCCTCGTTTCTTCCCGTAATTTGTCTATTTTTTCTGTCATGTTACTGGATATCTGTCTGACTGTTTCATTGAGTTGATTGAACATCTTCATGACTTTGTATCTGAATTCTTTGTCAGAGAGGTCCCTTAGGTGAGCAGTATTGACAGAGGCTTCTGGATTCTTTTCGTTGTCCTCCCTATTTGGTGGGGATTTGCGTTGTTTCTTCATGTTGGTGTGTAGGTTCGGGGACTAGGTTCCATGGTATGTCTAAAGGTGAGCGTTGGCCCAATGAAAAATAGGCCAGGCCCACTTCTACAGAAGCCACGCCCACTTCTGAAAAGGCCATGTCCCCATTGGGTACCTGGTGTGTGTGGGGGGAGTAAGGACTGGTAGGGGAGAAGAACAGCACAGCTTGTCCGAGAGGTAGGGGAGAAGACCAGCACAGCTTGTCCAAGAGGAGAAATCCAAGTCCAGGGTTCGAGTACCGGCAGATAAACTGACCTGGGTTTGGGAGAAGATCAGCGCAGCTTGGGGGGGCAAAGAAGAAAAGGTAGACGCTCAGGGCTGCTTTTCTCCCAGCATTCGAGAGGATGCCTGGGGGGCTTGCAGGGAGAAATCCAAGTCCCGGGTTCGAGTGCCGGCAGATGAACTGACCTGGGTTTAGGAGAAGATCAGCACAGCTTGGGGGGTGAAGAGAAAAAGCGGTTCTTTTCTTTGAACTTTATTAAACCAATATTTCCCAACTATGTTTGAATTTATACCTTTTATTGGGATTTTGGAAAACAATTGCTCAGCAAAGTTTCTGATTTTAATTATTACTTCAAGTCAGTATTATCCAAATAAATAGAACTGACTAAATCCTCTTCTTCTGAAGAATTCATTGTTTCACAGTATTCAATGCCCACAAATGTAAGCTCCAAAATCTAATTTGAAATATATCTTTAAATATGCATTTGGTTTTCACAGTGTTTCTCTAATGGTGATAAAATAGCATTATTTTATTTTCTATAAATGACATTTTGAATAGTACTATATTTTTCAAAATAATGAAATAATTTAATTTCTTTCTTAGATAAAACTAAATTATAGTTCTGCAAGTTTAATACAGCATTACTCTGTTCTCATTCTTTAGGCTTGTTAGCATTCCAGTGAACCAAAGACAGACAGTATTTTCTGTCCATTTGTAAATTTTCATCATTTAAGCAATTGTGTGTTAACTTCTTATGCAATTTATTAAACTAAATTATTTTAATCCATAATTTGATTAAATATATGTATGCCTTTTACTTATTTTCTAGCTTAGCTAATAAAAAATATAATTTGAATTTCTATTTGTTCGTAAGAAAAAAGAGGGACTTAGTATTTTATTATATATTTAGTGGCAGAATACAGTGATTTTTTAAAACTGTAATATATTGTAAGCCGAGTAGAATTGGTTTTAGTTACCGTAAACAATAGAAATGACAGTGAGATTTATTCTAGGTTGTTTCTTGCTCAATGTTATTATATTTAACAGTTACAATTTATAATGCAAATGAGGATGTGGTGCTAAACATTTGTCAGCTTTTCTAAGTCATTCTCTCCATTGTTACATTCCCTGACCACCACACCAGTCTCTGTCTCTAGTGGTGTGTTCTTTGGACGATGTTCATATTCTTTCACACTTGTCAACAGTGAGACTCTTCTTATGTGCACTTTCCTTCCCAGAGGAAGTAATGTCCGTTCCCATTAACCAGACCTGTACAAGCTCCTCTGCTAACATCATCCTGTGCTTTACCTGTCAGCACTTTTCTCAAGTTAAACTTAACTAAACTTCTTCAGAGATAACTCATTCTTCACTCTGTTGTTTTTGTTTTGTTTTGTTGCGTTTAAATTCGGCTCAGAAAATCTTATTCACCACTTCTTTCATAGTCTAGTCCTTTGGATGTGGCCCACCAGGGTTCAATCCTTTGCACCCATAATGGCCTCCAAACCTTCCCAGGAGTAATCTCTGGACACAGAACCAGGAGTAATTCGAGCACAGTTGGGTGTGTGTGCGCGCACACACACACACACACACACACACACACACACGTGCATATATACAAAAACAAGTATTTAATATTATTAAAGTTTAATACTTTCTTGTTTTGAATCAAAATGTAAAATGTTGGTTTTTGTTTTGTTTTTAATTTGGGAGCCACACCCAGTGATGTTCAGGACTTACTGCTGGAATTGCACAGCCCTACCCATCATTATATTTCTTAGCCCTAAAATGTAAAGTTTTAAAATGGTTTAAAGATGGAACAATCAAAGTAATTTCATCTATGAGGAGAAAGCTTTAAAAACTTCATTTAAACACTGTGGTGTATAAAGTTGTTTGTAATATAGTTGTTTCAGGCATTCAGGATGCCAACACCAATCCCACCACCAGTGTGACCTTCCCTCTGCCATTATCCCCAATTTCCCACCTATACCCAGGCCTGCCCCCTTAGTAGTCACAAAATTATTTGTTTTATATTGCTTGTTACAACTTAATGGCTGATGGAGTTATCAAAAAATGCTACAGTAAAAAAAATTGTGGAAAATGTTATGTCTCGCAATGAGGTCATTAAACTTTTTCTGAGGATTTACTAAGCTGTTTTATTGCCTCTTGTGCCTGTGTTATTAAAGCCTTTTTTAACCTTTGAGCATTTTTCTTCTCTATGTAGTGCTCTAAGAAGTCATGGACTACAAATACTACAAAGAACTATCCATGAAACTTCTGATGAACTGCGTTTTTAAAAAGTGTTTGGGAACAATAAATGTATTACATCAAATAATACACTTGGCCTATAAAAGCTATAGACAGGGATTACTGTTATCAAATTCTATCTAGTTAGTATTATATGAATTAATTGTGATTTATATGTCACAAGAAAAATGTAAATATAGGCATATAGGATACACATGTGCATATATACCAGCATGTTTATGATTAAGAAACATGTATCAAAAAAAGAACAAAAAAAAAAATACAAAATGGTTCCACACCTAAATCTTAGGTATAAGTTCTTAGTATTCCATCACTGACTCTTGTGTGTGTGATTTTATGCAACAAAAGATTTGGAGGAACATTATTTGGTAGTATTACAAAGTACTTATAAAATTCTTGAAACTATTTAAGTAGCTAAACAAAAAATTTAATATATAAGTAGTTCTCTGGAACTCTGTAGAGCCATTTCCCAGTGGGTCTCATGTTTAATGCTAGAATTGTGTTTAATGCTAGTATAAAAAACTTAATAAATACTTAAAAGTAAACAAGGAAGGAGTTTGTATAATTTCCATATGGTTTCGATGTATTGGATAAATGTAAAAGAACTTTTACTTTTTAAAATTTTTAATATCCTCTTGTTTATATGAGAATATCCTCATGTTCCCTCAAGGGAAACATAGAGTCCATAGCACTTGTAGGAATTATTTGACTAAAGAATTGTTTTTTTCATCAAATGGCCTGCATTTACTTTGGAACAGACTAAAACATTGATATAATGTTTCACAGAGGGAAAAATGATAACATGTAAAATAATGTATTTTACATTTCTGTTTTAAGAAATTATACATAAAAAGGTGTTATCAGGAAAAACTGACTAGCCTTTGTCATCATAAAACTTATGGATTAGGGGATAATTTTATAAGAAACTAACAAATATAAAAACAATTGCACAGTGTAATTTATGCTGAAAAGACATTGGGAGTTGAGGCAAGTGATTACAAAGATTCCAGAGAGGTGATATTTAAGTTTTATGCAAATAGAAAGAAATGAATTTTTAGAACTGGGACTTACCATGAAGAATGAATAACATATGCAAAGGAACAAAGGTGGGGGAAAAAAACTAGAGGCCAGAAAGAAAGAGACAAGAACTCTTTAGTAAGAATGTGACTTGGCAGATTCAATCATGCAGAACCTAGAGGACAAAGTAAGGAACTTTGAACTTTATATACTTGGGAAGTTCATGGAAGATTTTAAACAGTGAATTTTATTACTTGATTTAGTTTGTGAAAACATCACTTTTTCTTCTCTGTGATTGATTAAAAGGAGATAAGACTGAAGTCTGAAGACTAGTTAACACTGTTGTAATACATCATATGGGAGATGAAAGAAATATAATATGTTGTGAGGTTCAAGATGAAATTTGAGGCTTTCCAGTAGAGCATAAAAGTAGCAAGTAAATATGAGCTTAATTCCTCTTTCTCCTCTGCTCTTTTTTCTAGAGAGCTCTGCCAGTGATATTTAACATTGCTTTATGCCAAATATAAATTATATAAATTTTATTTCTCTCTTGAGTTTGACTTTATTTGATGTAATGTTTGGAAGATTTCCAAAATGATTGACAGAGACAACATGTAAAATCCCTTAGCATTACACTTTCCATGTTAGCATTTCTATTCATCTTTTCCTGGTGCTAATTTATTTAAGTATACCATTTCACTTTGAATGAATCTTGTTTGCTTTTTCCTTAATCAAGACACTGTTGTACAGAACATTTGTTTGAATATTAAATTACTACCTTGAGAAATAACTCTATTGGCAAGGATATGTCACCATGATATTCCCTGTAATAGCTGTTCTCATTACTGTCTCTCTAGCCAGACATTATTCTACCTAAATTTAAATTTTACTTTGTACCATTTTATACTCAAAGAATAAACTCATGTACCTTGAGTTTATGATGAAAAATGAAGAAATGAAGTAACATCTTCTATATAGAATGCTTATCTTACCAAGAAGTCTCTGAGGATTAATGTTTTTGGTTTTTTATGTTTTGATTTTTGTCTCACACTTGGCTATACTAAAAGCATTCTGTCTCTCTGCTCTGGGATCATTCCCGGCGTTACTCAGGGGACCATATGCCATTGATTGAACCTTGGTGAGCTGCATGTATTGCTAGTACCCCATCCACAGTACTATTTCTTCATACCTGATCACTTGATCACTTGACTTCCCGTTAATCGTTGATTTGCTTGAGCGGGTGCTAGTAACGTCTCCATTTGTCCCTGTCGCGTGCTAAGTGTAGCACAATGGCATCTATTCGTTCTAGGAACATGAAGAGCCTCTAACCTATCATTCATGATCTTGATGAAGGAGTCTGACCATCTGGTAGGTGGGCAGCCACACGGTCTTTTGACATCCCCTGGAATCCAGTCGATAATGGCTCTAGTCCAGCGGTCATCTCCAAATCTCATTACGTGACCAGCCCACCTGATTTTTGACGCCTTGGGAAACCAGACAGCGTCCCTTATTCTTGATCATCTACGGAGGTCGAAACTCCGGATTCTTTCTCTCATTAGAGTGAAACGTGATACTCCAAGCATAGCTCTTTCAATTCCTCTTTGGGAGACCTGAGTAGCATTCTCGTCCTGTTTGCGTAGGGCCCAAGTCTCTTAGGCGTATGTTAATGCAGGAAAAACAGTGGAATCAAAGAGATGTGCCCGGAGCCAGAGGTTCTTTATCCTCTTAGCTGTTTCTTCGACGCTCTTGAAGGCATTCCAAGCCACTCTCTTCCTCCTGCACAGCTCAGGTGCCAGGTCATTTGTCATGTTGACTTCTCGACCTAGGTACACATAACTGTTGCATTCGGAGATGGTCGTTCCATTGAGAGCAAATGGAGCATCAGGAACGAGGCTATGTCTCATAAACATTGTCTTCATAAGATTCAGTCTGACCTTTCCACACTCATGGTCAAAGTCGGCCAGCATTAGTGCTGCTTGGCTAATGTTTGGTGTTATTAAACAATGTCATCAGCAAAGCGGAGGTGGTGTAGTTGCTGACCATCTATCTTCACTCCCATTCCTTCCCATTCCAGTTGTTGCATGATGTTCTCGGGGGTGGCACTGCAGAGTTTCGGTGAAATGAGATAATCCTGCCAAACCCCTCTCTTGACATCAATGATTACTTCTTTGTAGAATGGTGAGATCCTGATAGTGAATCCGTAATACAGCTCTCGGAGTTAGGTGCATGCCTCAGGCAACCGCAAGCTAACGTCCGAGCTCGCAAAGCAGTGCAGAGATGCAATCAAGGAAGACCTCAAAGAGAGAAGAGCAGAAGTGCTGGTAGATGCGACAGAAGCCGGGAAAAGTATTCCTAACGCCCACTTGTCCTTCGCCAACTACAAGACCAAGATGACTGCCCTCCGACGGTCCTGATGGATCTATCACATCTTCCAGAAGGGCAATGGAGAAGATTATCCATGACTTCTACACAAATCTCTTCAATAGCCATGTCCACCTGCTGACATACCAAATTCCACAAGGATGGATATGTCGTTCCCAATGTTCTCCCTTCCAAAATCAGAATACGCCATTTCGTCAGTAAAGAAACGAACAGCACCCAGACAAGGTCAGACCTGAACACCTGAAGAACCTGCCATCAGTACTCATCAATACGCTGGCTCGGCTCTTCACATGCTACCTGTCTGAATGCAAGTTTCCATCCCAATGGAAAACCAGCAGGACTGTACTACTGTACAAGAAGGGAGACATCCACGACATTGGCAACTATCACCTGATCTTCCTATTGTCTATCATCTACAAGTTGTTCACTCGAGTCATCCTGAATAGGATTGGCAGAACACTAGATGAAGGACAACCATGTGAGCAAGCCGGGTTCCGCAAAGGATTCAGCACCATTGACCATATCCACACGATAACCAAGCTCATTGAGGGTTCTCAGGAGTTCAAGATGCCGCTCTGTCTAACGTTCATTGATTTAAAGAAGGCCTTTGATTCTGTTTGAAATGGAAGCGGTCATTGAAGCCCTAGCCAATCAGGGCATTCAAACTCAATACATCAGGATCCTCCGTGAGCTGTATTAAGGATTCACTACCAGGATCTTCATACCTGAATACAGATTAATTTTAACATCATTAGGCAAGTTACATTTAAGTGAAAATTATAAGAAAATAGAGTTTGGGACCACAGAGAGATAAGGAGAGAGAGAGAGAGAGAGAGAGAGAGAGAGAGAGAGAGAGAGAGAGAGAGAGAGAGAGAGAGAGAAGTGTACAATGGGCTTCAGTCCATGCTTTACATGTGGAAGTCCTGAGTTAAATCCCCTGCAATGCATTCCACTCCTACCCCCAAGCACTGCCAGGAGCAACCCCAAGCACAGAGTTTAGAATAGCCCCTGAGTTCTGTCAGATGTGATCCAATCCCCCCAAATAAAATGCAGTTCTGTTTAATATTTGCTTTTAGTAGTTATGAGCAGGGTTTCTTCTGAATTTCAGAACAGCGGTAGGGCGTTTGCCTTGCATGCAGCCAGCCTGGCCGAGCCAGGTTCAATTCCTCCACCCCTCTCAGAGAGCCTGGCAAGCTACCCAGAGTATTCAGTATGCCAAACACAGTAACAAGAGGCCTCACAATGGAGACGTTACTGGGCCCGCTCGAGCAAATCTCTGGAAGTTGTATGTGATTATTTTTCAAATCTAATTTGTAATTTTATAACATACTATTATTCTTAAGAGCATCTTTTATTTCTTGAAATGAGATGCACATTGCTATTGCATTGCTATTGCTTTCTATTGAAATATTTGAACCTTCACAATCAATTTCTTTTCTTCTTATTTCTGTTATCCTTATTCATTTTATTCATGTGTCTGGTTTTCATATAAGAGAATTAATTAGAGTGTGATGCTTATTTTCCTCAAAAAATGACTTGTGGGAATTTTTAAGGTCTTTTTTGAAGGTGTTTCACCTGGGAGGGATGGCAAATTTTCTTTGATTTTAATGACTACAGCCATTAACAGTCTTAAACCATTTTAAAAATCATGGTTTGACTTTTTCTTTTTTATTCATGTTTAGCTTTATTAAGATATAATTGACAAATAAAACTAAAATATTGATGTCTATAACATTCTATTATATATATATACAAATATATGTGATAGAAGTATTGTAAAAGAATTCCCTAATTAAATCATTCATCATTGAGGGTTTTTTTTTCATTTTAACTACTCAATTGATAATAATTTGGGAGACAGACATTGTCAAGGTAAGTTTGTGGTCACTAAAGGATCTGTGATATGCCAGCTTTTTTAAGGATGGTGTCTACTTTAGTCAGGCGTACTGTCTGCTTGTACTGTGCACTACAACTCTGTAAAACCTTGTAGCACAAATTCCAATGATTCCAAAGGAATGTCCTTAGACTGTGATGCCTTGGAGTCTTGACTATTCATTATATTTTCACTTAGTAATACCTTAGTAACTTACCAGTGTGTAAATCAGCATATGATAGACATCAGTTTTACAGTTTTCTCATGTATGTATATATACATACACATACAAGCACATACACATCAGATATGTACTTACATACATATATTCCTGTGTTTTTAATGCTTTTTTAAAAATTCAATTTTACTCTTCTACCAGGATTTAGAATATTGTTAATCATACTTTTCATGGATATATTATTCCAATACCACACCCATTACCAGAGCCCACTTCTCTTTACTAGTGTCCAGCGAACCCCTTCAACCCCCCCCCCCCCCCACACACACACACAACATATGCTCAGTTCTATAGTGAAAATCTTTCATTCTGAAGAATTGACCATTTGGAGTTCCCTTACTATGTTTCCTTTTTCAATTTCCCATATGGAAGATACCTCTAATGCATTTGGACAAGATTTATCCCAGCCTTTCAAAAATTGGGTGATGTGGGAGCTGGAATTGAAATTCGTAAGGTAAAACCTAGCAAGAATTGCACTGAAAATATAAAGTATAAAAATTCTATGGATAAATTAATATGATTGTCAAAAGTAGCTTTGTGCTACACAAATTTTATCCTTAATACAAAACAAATCATGGAATACTTAATTCAGAGCAGCTACCTTATAAAAGTTCTTGCGGTGATAAAAATAACAATACAAAATGACAACTTAGTACTAGTATGGACTTAATTAAACAGTTTTTCAAAACACTTTGAATGTATTACTTCATTTGATCTTTAACCTATTTTATATGTTGTTAGCTAAGGAGACTGAGATACATTACAGATGATAAATTATAAAACAAAGTCAAACTTGAGTTTTTAGAATCTGAAACTAATGCTGTACTATATTGCTACGCAAGCACTAAAAGGAAATGAAGGTAACTTTTATTTATGCATAAAGTGAATGCAATCATGCATATTTAAAGCCTATCTATCTAGTGTAGGATGTCATAAATATAGGTTTGTAACTATATTATAAGGAAACTTCAGTTATAATTGTGGGAATATAACAAATTACAAGAAAATAAGTAGCAATAATTTTTAATATTTCCAAATGGTAAAAGATTGTTTTATGATAAATCTAAAAATTAGTTAATTAGAATATTCTGAACTTAACACCAATATAACTTGTAAAAATCAAGTTGAAACTAATAAAAATCCTACAAAGAACACAACAGAAAATTCAGTTAGAGAGACAAGAATACCATATTTACATTTAGCTAAAGTTATGTGGAGTGAACAAACTGTTTGAGAATAAGATTGAGGTAATGATTCAAGTAAGTACAATTTCAAGTTCAAAAAAAGTGATTACAAATATAATTAGGAAAAACTGATAAAATTTGCAGTTGACATGTGGCATGTAAGAAAATAATTTGAAAATGTTGTAAAACTAAATACTTTGAACTCAGCTATAGTCAGCCCTTGACTAACTTGCATAATTGGGATAAAGTATAGATAGAAAAGAAACCACAGTTTACCCTGAATTGTGGGTTAAAGAAAAACTACAAAATATTGCCATGTAACAGAAAATAGTTGTATTAATAATTTAGTATTTAAAACATAGTTCACAGATATTATACTACAGAAGTGTAGTACAGTATAAGCACTTTGACTTATGACTGCATAAATTGTTTACCCCCAAATTCTAGTCTGTTAAACAACTTCTTAGTAAAGCTTTCTTGTGTTTGTGAGGTTTGAATTCAGCAGTATGCCTCCTCTGGTTCCATTGCTATCCTTACCTGTGTTCAAACATGATCCCTGCTCTATAGCATTTCTGTGTAACGTGATGGACAGAAACTAGCCTGTCAGTATGACTGTTACTTCCGGAAACTTCACATATCTAGATAGATAATCAAGAGATAAGTGTACCCTCCCAAATGTCACTGTCACTGCCCTCCCATTGTTCATCGATTTGCTTGAGCAGGCCCAGGTCACCTAAATAATCTCTAGATGAAATTTACTGTTGCTTTGTTTCTATAATATAATTTATGCAAATTATCTCCATTTTTACATAAATGGAACATTTAGACTGCAGGAATAATTTTTAATTTGTTTTGGCAAGCTAAAATATGTTTTTATTTATCATTCACTTATAGTACTCTATCAGCGTAGGAGTTCAACTGAAGTCAGTGGGCCCCTACAGGTATGTTACATGCAGCAAGAGACACAGTCACCAGTTTCTCCCGATTCACCTTTGCCCCTCCCCCCAGGACCAGCTGGGAAAAGTAAGACTGATAAAGTCTGCAATGAACCAATGGGACACTAGCCAGAGCCCTGCAACCTGTCATCTGCTTGGTCTTGTGGGCACAGGACTTGATATCGCCACCCGATTTCTTGGGGAGCCACAAACTCAGACTGGAATGAGGAATTGGAAAAAAGAAACTTTTTTTCCCAAAAGAAATTTTTTTTTTCCCTTTGGAAAATAAACAGTCCTAGGTCTTACCCAGGTTTCCAAGTCCTTGTCTTTCTCACAGAAAGGAATTTCAGGAGTAGACGATCAGTGAATTAAAAACAGATTTTATTTGGAGGCTTTTAGGAAGGGAAAGAAGGGAGACAAAATAAGAAAGAGTAATGGATTCTAGAGAGAACTCGAGTGTCTCCAAAGGCAGAGAGACTCCTACACACATCCCAGCATTAGATATGAAAGTATGAAAGTACACATCTCATAAAAGGAGATGCGTACAACTCATGTGCTCGGCCACGCGGGCACAAACAGCATATGGGCTTGGGCAGCCAATGCATGGTGCTTCCTTTGTTCAAGGTGACTTTTATAGGGTTTCTCCAATCTGTCCCAATTGGGGCTTTCTAGGTTGGTCCATTGCTAGGGGGTTGCCAAGAGGGTAGAATTGGGAGTGGTCAATGGTCCTCTTTGAAAACTGTTTTTTTGACCTTGCTCCTGTTGGATCTTCTCTTAGAGCTTGGCTCCATTATTCTTTATTCTGGGTAGGCTGAGCCTCAAGGGTTAATCAGATTAAAGGAAGGAATCAAGGGTTCCTGAGGAATTTTCTTCAGGCACTCTCAGTAGGAGGGGCCCCTTTCTCCTCAGGGTCTACTGCTGGAGAATGCTTTATCTGGTCTTGCTTTCTATATCCACCTGGTGGGTCAGCCTTAGGACTTGTGGCTTTTTTACTTCCCAGGAATTTTAATGCCATGGAGGGCCCTTTCCAATCTACCTGACTGCCTACATCACTGCTTAATACTTCTGTGCAATCTCACCAACAACACAACCAAAGTTCTAGTGCCAATCTGATGAACTCTTTTCCACCCTGCTTTCCAACACCCTGTCACTCTCCCAACAACAAAAAAATAACCATCATATTTTTTACAGAGTGCAAAAGTTATTTTTGGTTCTATTTCTTTGGTCTGACTGTTTCTATTTCACATATGAGAGAAGCTACACAGTAACTGTCTTTCACTTTCTCACTTTGCTCAGCACTAATTTGTGAAGATCCATCCATGTTATCCATAAAAACCAAAAAGACCTTTAAAAAAATCATTGAGTAGTATTCTGTGGTATATATAGCACATCTTATTTAACCACTCTCCTATCGCTGGGTATATGTATTGCGGTTCTAAATGGCACTGCAATGAACATGGGAGTGCATATATCTTCTTAAAGTGATATTTTGTGTGTCCATATAAATATGCAGCAGTAGATTTGCTGAATGGGTCTGCTTTAACATTTTGAGAACCTTCCCAAACTTTCCTATAGTGGCTACACTAATTTACGTTCAGTCCTATGCTGTGATTCCTTTTACTTTCTGCTCTCCACACCTTAAATTTACTGTCTTTTTGATATAGGCCATTTTGACAGATGTTGAGTTGTTAAAGATTCTCAAGTTGCTTAGTGTGCTATAGCTACCTGAAAAAATACTTGTTAAATTAAATCACTGGACTTCTGAATTAAAGAGCAAACAAATTAACTATTCTAATTTGTTCCTCCCTTGGATACTATTACTGTGATTGAGAAAACAAAAACAAAAGCTTAGTGATCATTTTGCAGCTGAAACAACCTTTGTAATGGAGCTGGCTAAGTGCCTTCCAGTTATTAAGCTGAATCTAGAAGCTGCATTTCCTAACTAGCCTCCTAATGTTCTTTCATATTCCATTTACAGCTCCAAATTAGCTTTATTTATGTTAGACTTTATTTTTCAAAATTGTTTTAGATTTACGGAGAAAACTGAGAAGAGTTCTCAGGTAGAACACAATCAGCTCTCTGTTATTGTATACATTCCACATCATATTAGTATGGCACGTTATTATGGTTAATATTATTCAACATCTTGTAATCACTAAATATATAGTTTATTCAGATATCTTTAGAAAAAGAAACAAAAAAATTACTGGCTGTTTAGTAGCGTTATTTAAGTGGAGAAAAATGTATTCTGTGGTAAAGTAAGTTTATGAAATGCTTGCTTTAAAAAAGTTAGATATTTCATGCGTGAAAATCTCAGAGCCCTGAAGACATGTGATTTATATTTCAGAGTGAGTCAGGATTTTGCTGTGTTTCCTAAAATGATTAGCTAACTGAACTTTTTCTCAATTAAAATGTTCTGAAGGACTTGTATTATGAAGAACACCCTTTAGAAATTCTGACTCAGATTGAATTAATATGTGAAACTGGAATTATAAAACTCATTTCCTAGCTCTTATCTGGCTATGTTGCTGAGTAATTGATAATGTGGTTAGCTCCATGAGTTACCTATTGGCTAAATGTGAAAGGGTAAAAGATTTTTTTTTGCTTTTTTTGGGTCACACCTGGCAATGCACAGGGGTTACTCCTGGCTCTGCATTCAGGAATTACTCCTAGCAGTGCTGAAGGTACCATCTGATGCTGGGAATCAAACCTGGGTTGCCTGCATGCAAGGCAAACACCCTACTTGCTTTTCCATCGCTCCAGCCCCAAGAAAGACCTTTTATATATTATTTCTACCTCTTAACATTTTGTACGAAATGTATATATTAGCTAAATGAATACAAATAAGATGGCATAGACGAAACTACTTTGTACTCTTGTACTGTGTGTAAATAGGGTATCTTTTTGACATGGTATGTGCTACCATACTGTTATGGTCTGTGCTGCCGTACCCTTATGGTATTTCCCATAGCAATAAAACATTGTCACAACTAACATCATTCACATGGTTCCTGCTCTCATATACAAATTGATACGTTTGTTCATTGTAAAACTATCAGTGTTATAATAATAAAATTAAATATGGTCTTTAGATAAGATCAGAGTAAAAGTAGAATATAAGAAAAGTATACTCATCAGACATGAATCTGTAAATTAATAAGATTAGTAGTATAGAAGCACTGTCGCACTGTCCTCCCGTTGTTCATCGATTTGCTGGAGCGGGCACCAGTAACATCTCACAACAAATTGTGAGACTTGTTGTTACTGTGTTTGGCATATCGAATACACCACGGGTAGCTTGCCAGGCTTTGCCAAGTAGTATCGTATACTTCACTAATTATAGACTTCAGTGTTATAGAGGTAATTTAATTTTAAAGTTGGTTACTCTGACTGGGTTATAGCTTAATGGTAACAGCACACATCTCAAATGCATGAGACCTACGTTTAATTCCTGGCACCACATGCAAAGAATTTGAAAGTTTGTAAGTTTCTATTCTTAAAAAATTAACTCAGTTTTCCTAAGATTAAAAATAAATGTTAACTGAGCAAGATACTCTGCAATGAGACATCTATTATAATTTAGATTCAGTACAAAAATGAGTTTCTTGACCATTTCATTAGGAAATGTCTTTTCACAATAAAACAAAAGAAAGACAGACAGAAATGAAGGAAGGGAGGGAGGAAGGGAAGGAGGGAGGGAGGAAGGAAGGAAGGAAGGAAGGAAGGAAGGAAGGAAGGAAGGAAGGAAGGAAGGAAGGAAGGAGAGAAAGAGGCGGGAGGGAGGGAGGGAAAAACAAAAGAAAAAATACATGTTGTAAAGTACTTGGTTACTGAGACCTTCCAAGTATTATATTGTTCCAATTTATTAAAATAAATAAGAGCCTGAAAAAAATAAGAGCCTGAAACGGCTCACTGACTAACAGTACTGCCTATAAATATGAGGCCACACTTTTGGTCCCCAGCACCATCCATATGTAGCAAGCATGGTCTTGACACTCTGCTCTGTGGGAGTCGCTCCACTACAACAGAGTGTGTTATATCTGGTGCACGGGTGTGAAAGAATACCAGAACTAGGCTGTGAAATCCCTCACAAGAACTGAAACTAAAGATGTGTGAGTACTGCAGCTGGAACTGAGACCACTCCCTCACCACCAAGCCAGTGTGGCAGCACCACAGGAACAACCAGAATGTGTAGCATGAGCACAACAATGAAATGAGTACCATACCCCACCAGCACTGATGCAGCGCTGCGAGTCCAGTATCTGATCACCAGTTAGCTTCACAAGCACACACCACTTTAACAAAAAAAAAAAAGGGAGGTATGGGAGAAATAAATAAATGAAACCAAGTTAAAATTTTTAAATAATAGTTTTCATTCGGAGCTGGAGCAATAGTCCTATCACTATCACTATCACCCCGTTGTTCATCAATTTGCTCGAGTGGGTCCAGTAACGTCTCCATTCGTCCCTGTCACATGCTAGTGTAGCCCAATGACATATTGGGGGTTCTCTCAGGGTCAGGGGAATGAGAAATATCATTGTTACTGTTTTTGGAATATCGAGTATGCCACGGGGAGCTTGCCAGGCTCTGCCGTGCAGGCAGGATACTCTCGGTAGCTTGCTGGGCTCTCCAAGAGGGATGGAGGCTTTTGGGGCAGCCTCTAATCCCCTTTACAGGTGTTCGCAGTCAGGCATATATGCGGGCATGATACTCTCAGTAGCCTGCCAAATTCTCTGAGAGTGAGAATTGGAGAATAAGAGGTCACATGGCTGCACTCGCAGCCACATGCTTCCGGGGGCTTGGTTTTATAGTCTCTGGGTACTGGCTGTTGATGGGGTTACACGACAGTTGGTGGGTGTAACTGTCTAGCTACTGGAAGGTGGGGGATCTGGGTGGAGGAGGCCCAGTCCCAATCTGAGCAGGCTTAGAGATCTCAGCCCCGGGTCCCGCACACCTAGGTTCCTCTGCTGGTTCCTTCATGTGTGAGGCTAGTCCAAGTGTGTGGATAGTGGTCTCAGTATGGCTTTGGCTGTGTCCCGGAGGTCTTCAGCTGCCGGGGCTCTGCTCAGGGCAGAGAGGAAAACTCAACCCGCCCTCCTCCAAGGGGCCCCAGTGAGGACAGCCAGGCACAGGGGTAGGAGACTTGGCCTTGTTCTCTTCCGGGAGCTTTCTCTGAATATTTCTCTGAATATTCTGTTGAATTTTCTACTAAAAACAGTAAATTCCTGGTGAGAGAAATCATGTGAGTCTCATCAAATGTTGTTGTACCTATATAGGCTGGTACATAATCAGCATATACAAAAAATTATATATTTAATAAATATTCATGAGTATTGAAAAGTAGAAAAATGAGCAGTTATTTAAAACATTCAAATTTGTCATCACATTAAAATATATTAAAAATTTAGGCATTTCTATTTTAATCTCATTGAAGACATGAAAAGAAAAACATTCCAGAACATGAAATCACAGATGATTATTGAATTTTTGTAGTAGGTTTTATAATCATATTGTAAAGTAAAACAGAGCAAAGCAATAAAGACATTTGAATAATCTGGTTAGTCTCTTAAGATTGTGGACTTTTCTCTAGTCTCATTTTTAAGTATCAAATATTAAGATTTTAGGTTAATAAGAATCATTTTATAATCAATCATTGTTGGTATAATAGAAATGAAGTCATACAGTTACAAACCATTGTGATTTGATGCTGTTCAGAGTTTGGGATTTTTGAATTAAGTATGCAATGCAGGGAAATGATGGCAAGTATCTTAACTAACAAAGTCATAGCAACAGAACCCCTCCCTGATTCAGTGGCAGGTCTGATTAGGCAAGAGGATTCTCATCACAGCAGGGCTTCTACTTGGGGCAAAGACTGTCAGAGATGCTGGAAACTCTGACTCATCTTTCTGTGGCTTCCTTTCTACTATCATAAGGCACAAAGTGCGTAACTAAACAGAAAAAGGAGAAAGTGGGGGGAAAGGGAAGGAAAGGAGAAGGGAAGTTTCATAACTCTCTAAAATATTTCAATGTTCTCTTTATCAGACTTTACTTTTGTGGGAATCCATAGTTTGTCCTATTGTGTTTGGGGTTCAAGGCTTTCACTCTGCATGGAGAAAGGGCAACTTAACTTCATTCCCTCTGTCGCTCTTATGTATTCTAGACAGATTTTTTTGAGATGTTGGGAAGAAATAAGACTTTTTCCCAAAGAAATTTGGTCCAGAGAAATATCTTGTGAATAGAATTTAAGAAATTCTGGTGGATTTTTTTCTTTTTTTTTGCTTTTTGGGTCACACCCAGCGACGCACAGGGGTTACTCCTGGCTCTGCACTCAGGAGTCACCCCTGGCGGTGCTTGGGGGACCATACGGGATGCTGGGAATCTTACCCGGGTTGGGTGCGTGCAAGGCAAACGCCCTACCCACTGTGCTATCGCTCCAGCCCCATGGTGGATTTTTTTTAATTCATTAATTTAAACAAGCGGCCAACATGGCCAACCCGAATTCGATTCCTCCGCCCCTCTCGGAGAGCCCGGCAAGCTACCGAGAGTATTCGATATGCCAAACACAGTAACAACAAAGTCTCCAATGGAGACGTTACTGGGCCCACTCGAGCAAATCGACGATCAACGGGAAGGCCTTTACCTTTTACCTTAATTTAAACTAGTGTTCAGTTTTCCCAGAAAATGACTACTGGGTGGGAATGTGACTCAGTAGTAGTTCATGCCCTGTTTAAGTGAAGCCCTGGGTTTGATTGATTCCTAACACAGAAACAGAAGTGAAAAAGATGCATTGTTTCTATCAGTTGGCTTAGGGTGAGAGCATAGAGAAGTTTAGAGACTAGATTATATCTGCGGCCCTTCTATAAATTGAAATATTTCACACAGTATTCAACTTGAAGTACTGCCAGATTTCCTGTGTATAAGTTAACTTTCCTAAACATAAATATAAAAACCAGCTACTTATAGTTTAGTGAAGGGGTAGACCAAATGGACAAAAATCTAGTCTTCGAAGTGTTAAGAAGAAAATCTAGTTTTAAGAAGACTAGGGATTTTTTTCTTTATTTCTTTTTATTGCAGTTCTGTGATTTACAATACTGTTAATGATGGTGCCTAATTTTCTATGTGCCTATTTCCAAACTACACTCATCTCTACTAGTGTTTCTCCTACAAGGTTCCCAGAGCCTCTCCCTTTCAGTCTCCGCTCCACATCAAGTCTTGGTTTTGTGAATCAGTTCTTTCATGGGTGTTTTTTTAAGGGAATCATTGGCAGAGTATCATTGCTGAGGTCCTAGGGCACACTTAGTTGTGACCATCAGGAGACTTTATGCCACAGTGGTAACAAGTTGGTTTGTGAATGGTTTACGTGAGGCACAACCATAAAGGAGAATGGAAGATTAAGAAGCACAAAATTAAAAATAATAAAATATGTGTAATGAATAGAAGTTACTTTTCAGTGAAACCTACAGACCATAAAATTTCAAATACGATAAGATGTAATGCTGAATGACCCAAAACCTTGTATTTTTAACTTAAATGGAGAAAATTTTTGTGAAGAATGAGGTATACTTGTTTTTGCTAAAATAAAGCCTGTCGTGTGGTTTTTATCTATCTTTGTTCATGAAGTTCTAAAATTTTGTTGTAAATGATGGTAAATGAGAATGTCTTCCTCCCACCACTTCTTCAGTTTTAGAGCAGTTCAACTCCTTCTTACTTTGCTGCTAAGGTGATTTTTATTTTATTTTAAGAAGACATTTCCCCCCATTGAAATGAACCTTGATTTCAGTGAGAAATTCCTGGGTGTTTTATTACTAATAAAGCATTGTATTATTGTGGACAGTTAATTTCTTTAAATATTCTTTTTTATTTGTTATTTTGGCAGGGAGGGGGGGCTATATTTGATGATTCTCAGGGGGCATACCAGAATCTGCACTCAAGAATTACTCTTGATGGTGCCCGAGGAACCATATGGGATGGCAGGGATCAAACCCAGATCGGTTGCATGCAAGGCAAGAAAACTACCCGCTATACTATCTCTCCAGCCCCTGTTTCTCTAAATATTATAAATATTGTGGCTAAAGCATGAGCTGATAAATGGTTAGAAGCATTAAAGGAAGTGATTGTATTCATGGTATGGGGTATATGGATGAAAAAAATATGTGGGGAGAATAAGTTATCTTTAGAAATAGGCCATCTTTAACCACTTTAATTTTGAAGAAAGAACAATCTTGTTTAATACATAGATTTGAATATTTACAAAAATTTCCTGGTGCTGAAGTGAGAAAGTTTCTAAAATGCCAAGAATCTTCTAATTTTGAAAAAGTTTTTTGTTTTTAAAGTTCAAAAATCTCCCCTTAAAAACTCTTTACAGGGGGCTGGAGCAATAGCACAGCAGATAGGGCGTTTGCCTTGCACGCAGCTGACCCGGGTTCAATTCCCAGCATCCCATATGGTTCCCCGAGCACTGCCAGGAGTGATTCCTGAGTGCAAAGCCAGGAGTACCCCTGAGCATTGCCGGGTGTGACCCAAAAAGAAAAAAAAATCTCTTAGGAACCAAAGCAATAGTATAGTGGGTAGGGCACTTGCCTTGCATGTGGATGACCCCATATGATCCCTGAGGCTAAGAGGAGTGATCGATCATTGAGCTCAGAGCCAGGAGAAAGTCCTAAGCACCACCAGGTGTGCCCCCAAACAAAAATTTAAATAAGCAAAAAAAAAAAAAGAAAGAAAAGAAAAATTTAAGTAAGACAGTTGCACATGCTGCTAAATCGAAACTATAGAATCAAATCCCATTAAGCTGACGTGGTGGGGGAATATTTAAGGAAGAGGTAAGGATTTCTCTTGGCAATTAAGAGATGGAGATTGAAGCTACATGGTGATGGAGGAGAGGGAGGAGGCAACTCCACTAAAGACGTGCAAAGGCCAGGAGAAAGGCATCTACTCAGTCTCTTTAGTCACTTGTGAGTTTGATTTGTTTCTAGAAAAAGTTTTATCTAGGACAACAATGGGAATCAGACTAAAAAGGAAGAATGAGCCGATATTTTTTAGGTTGTGTTTTCCTATTTATTATGTGTACTTTTCTGTGGTAGAATACTACCTCTTCCTACCCCTCTCTGCTCACCCCTCTTCCAGATACCAAAAAGAAAATAGTATGAATGGCTGAATAGTGATTCTTAAATATTCCCAAGTACTCATTCCTAAAATCTGTGAGTGTTCCCTTATATAGCAAATTGATTTTATAATTGTGATTAAATTAAGGATGTTGAGATGCAAAACTCAGCTGAGTTATTCAGATGAACCCCAAGTGCAATTACAAACATTCTTTTTTAAAGGAAGAAGAGCAGTATTTCAGACAGTGATAGAAAACCTCAAATAAGATGATAAACTGCTGATTTCTGAACAGATGAGTCAAGGAAGTTAAGAAACACTTTTCTAGATACCAAAAATGTTGAGAAAATGGGTTTGCTAGAGTCTGTAGGAAATAACCCTGCCAATACCCTGACTTGATAAACTCTGTGTAGTTGTGGCCTCTACAATTATGACAAGAAACTTGCATTATTAAGACACAGAATCAAGTTTAGCCACTAAAGGTCAATACGCATAAGGTGTATTTCCACATAAGGTGTATTGACTCTCTGCCAAAATTGCTGGAAAATGTGGACTGGGTTCTAATGGGTCTCTTTGAATGATATTTCAAGCTGCCATTAGAACACCATAAGTCACTACCATACTCTAATCCAGTTTGTTATCAAGAGGCTCTCTGACAAACTCAAAGTTGTCCATGGGAACAAGTTTACTAGCCACCACCTCTACCACAACTGCCCCTCACACGTCGAAAAAATGAAGAATTAGCACAGGAATTTGCTACAGAATTAAGCCTCTTTTTATTCATCAAGACCGTGGTAGTGGGGAAATGGTAAAAGTACAGCTTTAGCTTTTCATGTTCTACAATAGTAAGGAGTTATCATTGAAAGTAAAATGAAAGATGACCATAAATCCACATGATTTATAGCAAAGGATGTGAGGTTATTTAGATGACCATTCAAGATTTTATTGCCATAAGCTTTTATAGAATTATTATGTAAATAACATTGAAATAACAAAATTAGTTGGTGCACCAACACATATAGGTACACTTACTGTATGGGGAGCATTAAATTAGCTTCTGTGGGAAAACACTAAAGATAGAAAAAACTTTCCCCTTCTCTTAGAAGGGGTACATGTCTGGGGCCAGGGTAATAGTACAGTGGGTAGGGTGTTTGCCCATATAGTCTCCTGAGCACCGCCAAGGGTAACTCCTGAGTGCAGAGCCAGGAGTAGCCCCTGAGCATCACTGGGTATGAACCAAAAAATCGAAAAAAAAGGGGGGGTGGGGGTACATGCTTAATGCAAAAGTAACTGTTACTACCTAGAAATTATGTCTGTGAGTTCTCAATGATAAAAATTAAGTTGTAAATAAATTCAGTCATTATGTACAATAAGAGAAACTTCTTTGAGAAGATTTAGAAGTGCATTTCTGAACGATGGGCATAGCTTCTCTATGGGGCGGAGGCAGAAAGAAATATAGTCATATATGTGATTCCCATGGACTCAGACATGTTCAATGTGGAAATGTTACCGTAGAGAAGTTGCTTAGATTTTTGTAGTTGCTAGGTAACCAGAAAACTCACATTGAAGAACTGAAATTCATTAGTAAAATTGTTATTTCTTTGTAAAATCATTGGAATTAGCCCTGAGAAAGGAAGTTAAGAAACTGTATACTTGCAAAATTCATTTCAGACTGCTGATATGGCATCCAAAGGGCAAAAGGCAAAACTCTTACATCGGCTGATGATGAGGTTTGACTGGAAAGAGACCATGACCATACCACAGATATGCTAATAGCTCTTTTTCTTGTCTTTTTTTAAGTTGAAGTAACACATAGATGCAGCTTTACAATTGTCCACAGACATATAATATGAAAAAAATAAAGTCTCCTGCTCTCCCACTCCTCTGCGTCTTTATCTAAAGGGAGCTACTCTTAACTGTTTCCTGTATATAGCTCTGGAAAACATTCTTCTGACATAAATAGAACAATAATGTATACAAATAGGATTATGGATATGTATACACTACTGACCTTTTCCACTGTACAGTTTATTAAGGGGTGCTCTGTAGTGATTATGTAGGGCCCAGGAACTACTTTCTTGGTATGTGGCTATATAGTGGGAGCTGGCAAGTTCAGTATCGGCTTCCAGTGATAATGTACTACTCAGGCCCAATGGTGACAGGGGCCACCTGGACCACCCTTGCAGTGCTCAGGGTTCACTGAGTACAAACACGGTGATAAATGGATTTTACCTGGCTAGCTGGAGATGAGATCAAGTTTGTCCAGGGATAGAACTCTGAACCTTTAAGCTCTCCTCCTAACTCCCTTTGGATTTAAAAAATAAAATAAGGCACTATGATTTATGAAGTTATTCATAGTACAGACATGCAATATTCTTGCCCCTATTCCACCACCTTTGCCACCTTCACACTACTTCCCCAACCTACTACCTTAACCAGCACTTTTGTTTGTTTCTTTGATCATTATAGTTTGGATCTCAAATCTTCAGTGTTGTTGACTCTCTCGTTTGGATATATAGATGTCCCACTCCTCTATATCACCAGAGGGTCTTGAACCCTGACCACATCTCTCTTGCCAATTACTCCCCATCACCTCTTCTTCTCCCCCAATTTCTTACCTTCTCTGTCCTTTTCTTTCCTCTTATGAGTCAAGAGTGAGCCAGGCACCCCCACTTTAACATATTACATTTCCTCACCCAGTCATTCTGTATGCCTCAGGTGAGACCATCCTTTGTCATTCTGGCTTCACTTAACATGATGTCTTCCAGTTCCATCATGTAGCAAATTGCATGATTTTATCATTCCTTGCAGCTGCATAGTATTCCACTGTGTATATATACCCAATCTTCGTGACCCACTCATCTATGATTAAACACCTAGGCTGAATCTGTGCCTTAGCTATTGTACAAAGTGCTACAATCAATAATGGTGTACATATGTCCTTTTGAGTTAATGTTTTTCTATCCTGGGTATAAATACCCCAAAGAGGAATTTCTGAGTCATATGGCAGCCCAACTCTTATTTACTGGAAAATGTATACTGTTTTCTATAGGTGTTGAACCAGACAACATTCTCACAAGCTGTGAATCAGAGTTCCTTTTTCATCACATTCCTGCCAACACTTGATTATTCCCAGTATTTTTAGTATGTGCCATTATCATTGGTGTGAGATACCTTATTGTCCATTTGGATTTTCCTATTAATACATGCTGATAAGTGTTTTTGCATGTCCCTATTGGCCAACTGTCTGTCTTACACAAATAAGTGCTTGTTCCTTTCTTCTCTCAAAAACTCCTTTTTTGAGTTTTTGTTGGTAGTAGTCTTTGTGAGTACTTTATATATCCTTGACATTAACCCCTTATTTGATATGTTGAGTGTGAATATTAGTTAAGCATCTCCCATTTAGTTAGATGTCTTTTAGTTTTAGCCTGGTGGTTTTTTTTCTTTTTTGTCATGCAAAAAATTCTTAATTTGAATGTAGTCCCATTATTTATTTTTTTATCATTCCCTTTGTCAATAGCATCATATCATTGAAGACACCTTTGTCATCCAAATTGTGGCATATTCTGCCAACATTTTTCTCTGTGTACTTTATAGATTATGGCCTGGTCTCCATATCTTTCATCCACTTTGAATTGACTTTTGTGTAAGATGTGAGATATAGTTCCAACTTTAATATTTTTGCATCTGCTTATCCAGTTTTCCCAGCACCAATTGTCAAAGAGCTTCCTTTACTCTATTTCATGTTTAGGTTCCTTTGTTAAAAATTAGCTGACCACATATATGGGGGGTTTTTCCTTGGATATTATAATTCTGTTCAGTGCCTCTCATTCCAGCACCATGCCATTTCAATCACTATAGCTTTTTAGTATAGTTTCAGGCTAAGTAATGAGATGCCTTCCAGTTTCTTATTTTTCAGTATGGCTTTAGGTATTCAAAGTCTTGGAGAACTGGACTGGCAGAGGTGGATCCACACAGGTCAAAAGTGCAGGTAAGGCTGTCTCAGGGCAGGCTGAAACAGGAGGCAGGCAGTAATGCTTTGTGAAGTATCTGGCTGTTTTGTTTGTTTTAGGCAGAATCTTCTGGTGCAGATCTGAAGGAGCAGTCTCAGGAAACAGGCAGGAATCCTGCAGTTCAGAGGCAGGAGGATAGGCTGTCTCAATAGGTTGAACACAGGGACTGGGGTGAAGGCATGGGGGTTGGAGGCAGGGGCAGCTGGGGCAGGTCCAAAGGAGTTGTCTAGGGACAACTTTGGGATTTTTAGTATCAAAATGTTAAGATCTGATTTGTTCTTGGTAATGACTCTAAAGAAATGCACAGCTCAGTTTACCATGATACGTCAATGTCAGCCTATTGACATAAGATACTTTTCTTTCTACCCCTCTCCACTCTAATTTTTTACTCTCTGGACTCATCTGCTTTCTCTCTTTATCACTGTGTTCCAAATACCTGACCCTATCTATTATTCAAACACATCAGTGGTACCACCGCTTATATGCAAGTGTTCCTCTGCCCTAAATTTGTCTCTTTAAATCTTCCTTTATATCATAGCTCATATTTCAAGTCTGACTTCCCAGTAAGATCATCTTTGATTTCACCATTCGGATCTATTTTCTCTCCCAACCCTTCCCTTCCACCCTCCCTCTCTCCCTCCCTCCCTACTTCCCTTCCTTCCTTCCTTCCTTCCTTCCTTCCTTCCTTCCTTCCTTCCTTCCTTCTTTTCTTCCTACTTTCCTTGTGGTTTTTGGCAACACTGAGCTTCACTAAGAGAGTACTCCTGAATCTGTGCTCAGGAATCACACCTGGCAATGATCAGGATTATGTACTGTGGCTGGGATTGAGCTGGTCGCTGGCCACATGGAAAGCAAGCACCTTTCCTCCTGTACTCTCTCCAACCCCTGAGGTTTGCTGTATAAATTTTTCTCCATGGAACACTTTACCCAGTAAAATATTTTATGCAAATTTATTTTGATCTCTTTTTTCACTAAAATGTTTTATCTCAAAATTTGTATGTTATTAAAATGTTACTTTTCACATTATGAAGAAAAAATTGAAATCTTACGATCTGAAAATTATTAAATATTAAACATATTCTTCGCTAACATTGAATTACTATGTAATCACATTCTTCATCAAATATCTCCCTTTGAATTTTCAGGTATCTCCTAACATTGTTAACCTTTTTTTAAATAAATGTTATTTTAGTAGACCTTTTTTTTAAAAGTAGACCTTCATTTAAATAGCACTTGGCAGACAACAATTTTAAAAAAAACATTCTATGAGCCAAATAAATCATATGCCCTGCTTGAAATAAAGTAATGTAGTCCTATACTTGGATGATTATTCTCAAATTTTAGATAATGCATGGCATAGTTACACTCAAAAACATATTCCACTTTGTCTGAAACTTGTATTTATGATTCTTTATATTCTTTGCAGACTTTGCAAATAACAGTGACAGCAACTCCACATTTAACTAATACAGATGACTACAGATTTCAGTAGAAAATGCTATTGCAATATTCAGCAAAGGATTATTTTTAAGTGTAAAGATTGTGATAAATTTATATCAGTTTTACTTCATTTTTTTAAAGTTGCAAAATTTACCACAAGTTTCCTCAGATATTTCAGTATGACATAGCTAAATAGAATACGTCAAAAAATTCCCAACTGTTTTGACAAGTATTGCCAGAGCTTTTCAAAAATTTTCCTTTCACTGAAAATATTTATTTTTATAGCAAAACTTTAATTATTTTCTTGGTGGCCTTGTATGTTCTGTTATTCCATATCCATTATTTATTAATATAATTGGTATCTCAACTTATTTTATTTTTCAAATTTCCCTTAGTTACAATCAAATATGCTCTATTTTGGCAACCTTCCAGGCAGTGTTCATGGGGACCCAGGAGCTCCTTGGAAATGCTGTGCCAACTAGTCAAGCCTTTAATGGCAAGATTTGGTGCTGTTTGGTGCTTGGCTGTGGTTTCAGGGACCAGAAGGGCTGGGCTATTCACTCACAGGGTAGCCAGCACCATGCCCAGCAGTGCACATATGGCCATATGATGCTTGATTGAAAATCTGGCACGTGCCAGGTCTGTCAGGCATGTGCTAGGTATGTGGTCTCACCTCTGAACGATGTCCAGGCCCCAAGTATTTACTAAAATTGTAGAACGCCATTAGGAACATATATACTTGCACAGATGTCACAGTCAGTTAAAGATAGTTTTTATCAATATGTTTGTCATCCATAATAAAGATGCAGAGAAGCTGGAATGTATTGGATACTGTTCCTCATTACTCATGGTTCAGTCACAGAAAATGATACAAAGACCAGGATACTAGCCAGGCTTTTACCAAAAACATTTGTGTTTAATCTCTGAGGAATCCTATTGATTTCTATGAATTAGTGAATGTTTCAGTAACTAAGAAGCTAAATCCTTTATAATAATAGCTATCTATCTATGTGAATCATATTTTAAATTGGAAAAATGAGCTTGTACTGATGAGCTATATTTGATTCTATATTCTGCTTTCACACTAACAGTAGTCACTTAATTATTTTTAAATTGTACTGTCTTAAATATTTTTCCTTGTTCAATACCTGCATAGCTCTGAGTATTGTTAAGACTGAATAGAAAACCTATTGTAAAACAAATTTATTCATACATAATAAATCACTAAAATGCTACTATTTTATTCACCAGTTAAACCTCTAATCAGCTGTTCTCAGAACCAAATTCTGCTGGCTATTCTAAACAATTTTACATGATCTGATATGCAAATGGGGCTGTAGCTATAGCACAGTGGGTAGGGCATTTGCCTTGCACACGGCCAACCCGGATCCTGGGTTCAATTCCTCTGTCCCGCTTGGAGAACTCGGCAAGCTACCAAGAAAGAGTATCCCGCCCACACAGTAGAGCCTTGCAAACTCCCTATGACTATTTGATATGCCAAAAACAGTAACAAGAAGTCTCACAGTGGAGACATTACTGATGCCCACTCGAGCTAATCGATGAACAAGGGGAGGACAGCGCTACAGTGCTACAGATATGCAACTAAAAGTTTCAGTAAAATTATATTTGTATTTGCTGATCTAACAAGTACGTGGCACCTAAAATACTAATACTGAAGTTTGCAACATGAGTAAGATATTTCTTCTGAGTGTAGCAGAATGAATATTTCCCCCCCAAATATCCCATCTCCCAATCCCAGGAATATAGAAATGTCACCATAAATCACAAAGACCGTGTATATATTTATATAGTAAGGTTGAGATTGCCCTAAGATACTAGAGTAGTGAGATAGATCCAAGTGAAATTACATGTTTCCTTATAAAATATAGTCCCAGAGATATTTCACCCAGATAGGAGATAAGATGAAGTGTCAGTGAAAGTGACTGAAGTGATATGGCTCTCCAAGAGAACTCTCGCTGACCAGAAGTTAGAAGCAGCGGACAGTTTTTTTTTTTCCTCTACTGGATGCTCTGTCAGACCCTTGATTTTTTGGCACCACCAAACTGATTTCAGTTTTCTGGAAGATAGAACTATGAGAGAATGAATTTTGTCTTCATCCACCAAGTTTGTGGTAATTTGTTGCGGCATTCACTGAAAATGAATATACCAAGTTACTGCTCAACATATAGTGAAAGAAGCACACACCAAACTAATAATTATTGTGCCGTAAAAGCCCTGTGAGGAGAAATTGTGGTAATTTAGGGTGGAAATTTAAGTGTGATGGACTGATTTCTGCCGGCAAGTTGGTAGATAAAACTGAGATTTTGAAGTGGAAATAACTTCAGGAAAGAAAGAACATAAAGCAGGAAAAGGGCTTGGGAGACAGCTTAGAAAGCTAGAACATATAACCAGCATGTGCATAGCTTGAGTTTAGTCCCTAGTGCCTCATGGGCTCCAAAGCACCATCTCTGGTACTACCCTAAAGGCCCCCCAGCACTCCCAGGCACTAGCAGCAATGCATCGGTGGGTCGAAGCACCTGTCAGACCCACACAGGCCAGGTATCACTAGAAATGTCCCCAGGGCCCTAGAGCGCTGCTAGGAGCCCTCATCTTCCTCCTCTCAAAAAAAGAAAAGAATAGGGAAACCATGCTCACAGAGTCTTACAACATAAAACTATATTGTAATGCATATTTCATTTTAGAAATATGCCCTTAAATAATATTTATTGATTTTCAAAATTTCATTTAATCATATTTATCACAGAAAAATGTCCATCTATGATGCATTCTTGGAAAGAATAACAACACACCACAAAAAAGATAAAGAAATATTTCAGTGTTACAAAAACAAAGAATAATTACAATTTCCTGCCATTGCCTATAGCTGGGGGTTTTAGAAAATTTTTTCCATAGAAATTTTGATTAAATTGTCTCACCGGCACATAGTTTAATTAGATGAGGAAAGAGAGGGCATTTGTTCTAATCATACAAATAATTATCAGCTCCAGAAATCATAGTGAAAATAAGAAACCAATTTTAATAAAAATACTTCTCTTTTTTTTGTTCCATTTGGGTTAGAAAAATTTTGGGTGGCAAAGTGAAAATTAAAATCCATTCTCTAGTTTTCCAGAATTAAACTGGAAGAAAGGATGGCTGAACAGAACTTCTGATACTGTGCTTGAAATGGACCCCTCAAAAGTTGGTTGATGAGACAGTATTTGGATGAATTTTAAAAATCTATTTTCAAAATTGATTTAAAAATTTGAGAGAGGAGAATGTGCAAAAAAAAATCTTATAAATAAAATGGAAGTTTTCTTTGCTGTGCATAAAGTACCAGTGATTTGTGAGAGCATAAAGGGGAAAACATAAAATTATAATATAATGGAAAATTTTAATGTCTGTTGACAAGGAAAGAGCTTTCATTCCCCTTTCAAAGCCAAAAGTATAGATTAACTGATCAGTAGGCAGTGGAATTTTTATTCCTATGTCCTCCACTGCATGAGGGATTCTCTGAATTTTCAGTTCTGTAGAGAGGCACTTCTCAAAGCACAAAAGAGTGAAATTTTAAAATGTTTTGCCATATTCTTGAAGCTTCCTGAGGAAGCCCAGTGCTTGGTCCCCTCCCCAACACTTGCAGCTCACCTCAAAGACTCAAGGTTCACAATTTGTCTTCAAGTCTTCATAGCTTCTGTTCCAAGTACTAGTTAAATTGAAGTACGTCTACACCTTAGTTGAAAATAGGTTTGCTTTTGCAAACTTAGGCAGTCAGGGAGGTCTCACTTTACATAATATTTTGGCAGAAGTTCTCTGGAATAATTGCCTTCAAAGCAGTCTAAAATACTTTTCTATTACGCTAGTAAAGCAAATGGATATAAAACTGAGATTGCGGTCATGGTCCTCCCGTTGTTCATCGATTTGCTCGAGCGGGCCCAGTAACGTCTCCATCATGAGACTTGTTACTGTGTTTGGCATATCGAATACATCACAGGTAGCTTGCCAGGCTCTCCGAGAGGGGCGGAGGAATCAAACTCGGGTCGACCATGTTGGCCGCTTCTAAGGCAAACGCCCTACTGCTGTGCTATCACTCCAGCCCCCCCATATAAAACTGAGATGAAAATTGTAATTCACTTTGACATATAACAACATTCTATTTGTTTGTAAATTACTGGTACAAGAGAGCTTTCCTACTGATAATTTTTAAATGTTTAATTCATCTGCACAGTAAGAATTTTTAAATAATAAATGCATAGTCATGTAAATCTCTTAATTTAATCTTTACCTATCTTTATCCTTGGCCACCATCCATTCAGACCCCACACCCATTCCCAGGCTTTCCATCCCTCCCATCCATCCTCACCTCCACTTTGTGTTGTCAGAATCTAAGAGCTTGGGGGCCTGGAGAAATAGTACAGTGGGTAGGGCATTTGCCTTGCATTCAGCCAACCTGGGTTCAATATCCCATATGATTCCCTGAGCACCACCAGAAGTAATTCCTGAGTGCAGAACCAGGAGTAACCCCTGAGCATCACTTGGTGTAACCCAAATAAAAGACAAAAAAAGACTGTAAGAGCTTGGGTTTTGTCTTTTAATTATTTTCTTCATTTCTTCATATGTCTCTTCATGTTCTGCACGTCTAAATAAAGTCATAACATTAGGTATATTTTTTTTCCTGAGGCATCTTCATGCTCTTTTTCCTGGTGGCTGAACCAGTTTATATTTCTACAGTGTATGAGGACTCCATTTTTTCCACCACCTCACCTCTACTTGTAATTTCTTGTATTTTTGATACAGGCCATTCTACCAGGTATAAGATGATATCATGGTGGTTTTTATGGCAAGCTACCCGTGGCGTAAACAGTACGGGTCTCATTCCCCTGACCCTAAAAGAGCCTCCAATATAAGAAGAGTTAGGAGAGGCTGCTAAAATCTCAGGGCTGGGATGAATGGAGATGTGACTGGTGCCCGCTTGAGTAAATCGATGAACAACGGGATGGCAGTGATACAGTGATATAATAATCGTGGTTATAAATAATTCTTCTTGTGCTATGGTATGTCTAGATTGTAAAAGTGTCAATTCAGATCCTCTACCCATTAGTTCATCCAACTGTTTTTTGTTGTTGAGCTGTATGAATTCTTGTGCATTTTGTTGTTAATCCCTTGTTGGATATGTACATTAAGAGTATCTTCTCCCAAACATTAAGCCATCTCTTTGTGTTATGTCTATTTTCACTGTATAGAGGCGTTTTAATTTAATATCATTATATATGATTATTTTGCTTTCATTTCCCTTGCAGTTGGAATTGAATTACTAAAGACATCTTTAACACATGTAGAAGAGATTCTATCTATATTTTCTTCTATTTATTTTATTGTTTCAGATATTACATTAAATCTTGGCATGCTATTTCAAGCCCATCTTCTCCCTTGAACACATAGCTCTCTCTTCCTGTATTTCTACTCTGGAGATGTCTGTGTTCTCTCAGAAACGTATTCTTCTCTTTCTCTCCCCTCACATCTTCCTAAGAAAATTGTGTTAAATAAAAACTCTTGCTTCACTAAATGAAATCTTTTAAACTCCTGTAAACTAATTTTTTAAAGATTGATTTTAATATTTTGTTATCTTTGTTTATTTTACTATAAAAAGATTTCTCTATACATATCCTATACAAATATTTACCAAAGAATTTTATAGCCAGTGATATAGTACTTCAAATATATTAAACACTAATGCTGTTTCCTGAATACAGATTGTCTATCTAACAAAGCTTATTTGTTATGATTTAATGGGTTGGGGTGCAGTCTGGGAATACACAAAACTTTCTGTTGTAATTAGTAGTAATGGTGCTCCAAGACTTTAAAAAAAAAAAACTTTATCAAATAAGAACTTTCTATTTTCAGTAGTGAGGAAAATCTGTACTTTTCTATTCATTTTTAATTTTTTTTCAAGTTGTGTTCATGGCTACCCTTTTATTGAAAACAAATACAGATTTATGCTGCTGCTTCTATCTCTCTGGTTTCTACCCATGCCAACCTATGCTTGGAAACTTCAGTCATCCCAAAATTATTCGGTGCGCTAGTCTCTAGACAACAACTTACTTCTGTTTGCACCATTTGGCAATAATAAGGAAACAGACTAGCAAATAACTGCAAGTTTAATCAGCCATTATACCAATGTGAATTTTTATAAAAGTCACAGTGTACTTGGGATATGGGAGTACTTTATGTAGTGTTTTATGCATCATACCCTGTACAATTTCATATATGTATATAAATACATATGTATCAATGCTTTTTTTTTTCATAAGGTGAGATTCAACTTTGGCCGTCCTGCAACTTTTGTAAAATAACAAAATGTAGTTTTGTATTATTCTGGGAAGAAAACAGCATGGTCTGCTAATTAGCCAGAGAGGTAATTAGCCTTAGTTACAACCTTTACTAAGATTGTAACCTCTTTGACTTTAAGTGATCACCTTAGAAGAGGAAATGTTTTGGTTAACTCATATATATCAATTGCATCATTTAAACTAAAAATAGACCCTCTCTCTGAAAGCATATTAAAGGTTATTAGAAAATTAATTGGAAACTCTGACAATTAATCTGAATCTGTGTAATCATGTAGATTGGAGACTTCTCCCATTTTTTTTGCTACTTTTACAAATAAAATTAAGATCTTTTAAAATTTCTTTCCTTGAACAATGTAGTATAGAACAATCCTTTTTTGCATATAGATACTTTCTATTCTGTTCCCTAATACAATCTAATTCCAATGTCAACTTTCTCTTTTGCACTGAGGCTGGGAATGTTTCCACCTCAAAACTAACCTTTCCTATACCTAAATGTATAGTACCTTTAGAAATTGTACCTTTACTTGCTTCTAGTCGGATTCCCTTATTACTGAATGAATAAACAATTTTTCTTCAAATTCCATTATATGTATTTCTCAAAGAGTTTGTCCTTTTGAATTTGTCTCTTTACTTTTTAACATAATTATAAGAAATTGTTCTTCTGATCAAGCTTGAGCCATTTCACATTTAATATTCTTCAGGGAAAAAATACATTTTGAATATATATTTTGCTAACAGTACATTTTCCACTTCTCCATTTTGAACTACAACATGGTTTATTTCTTTGTTTTACTATGACAAGTATAATTTTGTCATTGTGTAAGTTTTTAGTTCTATTCAGTTACATTTCTTTTGGTCTTACAGCAGTAATTCTTGCCAGAAATCAATTTGTGTTCTATTTCTTGAAGAGTGTAGAAAGAAATAGGAAATCTAAGGAATCATATAAAGCATTCCTTGACAATTTGACACTAGCAAGTTCCTTTCTCAATGATTTTCCCCCATTTGCTGAGGAGCTTCTATTGCTATTCCATGAATTTAAAAAAAATATATTTATATACATTTTTTAATCTGTAGATTTAAAAAATAGCTTAACTTCAATATGTTAATAAGAGACAAAGCTAATCATAAATATAGCTTTAAAATATTCCTTCAGGGCAAAACTTTCTATTTATTTGCCTTGCTTATTGAGATATAATTAACATGAAGTAAAACTCAGTTTCTAGGTATATTGTTCTTAATTTTGGCCAACATGTATGAAGCCAAGAAATTTTTTTATTATCCCCAACTGTTTCTGAGCACCTATTTGTAGTCAGTTCCCACATGAGATCCTGGAAACCAGTAATGTTTCCCATAGTTCTGTCTTTTCCAGAATGTGAAAAAAAATTAAACAGTCATTCTGGGTCTACTTTCAGATGTAATGCAGGCTTAATTTCCTTGAGATTCTTTCATGTAGAACTTTGCCACTGTTACATTTCTCTTAATGAGTAGTATTCCATGAGAAGATGCATCACGTTTGTTTATCCAGTCACCTTATGAATTTCTACT
The DNA here is from genome assembly GCF_029834395.1 of Sorex fumeus. NCBI lineage: Eukaryota > Metazoa > Chordata > Mammalia > Eulipotyphla > Soricidae > Sorex > Sorex fumeus. The sequence goes on along the minus strand of NW_026606075.1, from coordinate 18,643,216 downwards.
ATTAAAAGTTGTATTATTATAAAAATTAGATATAAAATAATATGGGGCTAGATGCTGTGTTAGACATTTGCATGATATAAATGTTTTAATACTGCTAATCCTGGTTATAGTGTTTTTTTAAACGGTAGAGCCATGCTTTAGTTTTAATTCCGTCACTTACACTTACTAGTTTTATGGCCTTTGAAAGATTCTTAATTTTGCACAACTATAAGTAGGAGGTTATATTAATGCTTCTCATAAGGTAATTGTGTAGAGTAAGCAAATTAATACCTGTAAGTAGTAAATACATGTAACCATGTCTAACAGTGTTCAGTAAGTATAACTTACAAATATATAGAAACAAATATTTCTTTATATAGGTATACACATTCTTTGAAATAACTGGTAAAGCAGGCAATGGCATCCACAATTAAAGTGAAATCAGGCTCAGAAAAGTTTGGATTCCATCAGAATCATGCGGTACCAAAACTTCAGATACAAGAATTTATTAATAACTGTTAAATTCAAATGTGGTGCTTCTACCTGATGAGAGAATATTATTAAATTAAAACCACAAAATTATTTTCTGATATTATGACAAATTAAAAATATTCTGATGAATCCTTCCACTAAAATAATATTCTGTATTATATTAATAAATAAAATACTTATTTTTAGGTACACAAAAAATAAATTTAAAAGAAATATTCAAGAACAAAGCAGTAATAAAGCCAGATATTCACTTGTTTTGAGTGGTAATCAAACTGAATTTTTTAAATGCCTTCTCATAAATTCTGTTGATAGAAGACTGCTTTACATGTGTAGCCATGGGCAAGGCAAGTGCCCTAGAGATTGTACTATTACCCTGGCCCCTAGAAGATTGCTTTAGGCTGTGAGTGACCTGTGATAGGTGCTCAGAAACAGTTAAGGATAATGAAAAGATTGCTTGGCTTGACACATGTTGGCCAAAATTAAGAACTATAGAAAATAAATCCACAAACTCTTTCTGGAGGAAATTTCTCAGGTTATCAGTGAATACATGATTTTGATACCGGCAAACATTTCTTGCAAAGTGAATGGGATAGCATCCTTATCTCATTCCTAATGCAATAGGCAAATATAACCTTGATTCCTGGACCAAAATGAAATAAACAATGAAATGGAAGGAGAGTTTGATACAGGAGAATTTCAAACCAATCATGTCTCTAAACATGTATGTAAAAGTAACAGTGTTAGTAAATAAAATCTGACTATGTGTGTGTGTGTGTTTTAATTGAGGGATTAAGGGTTTACGAGATTGTAAATGTTTACTTCTTAGCAGTACAATGTACCACACCTAGCACCAAAGTGTGATTATTCCTCTAGTGTATGCTTATGACCCTTGCTACCCCTTCCTCTTCATAGGTAACCTCAGTTATATTATCAGAGTCTACTCGCTTTCATTGCTTATCATTGTCTATCCCCATGATTTCTTTATATGCCACATATGTGGGAAAGCATCCAAATATACCTTTTTCTTTCACACTATAGATGATTTTTACTTTGATGTAACCCCATTATTTTTGTTTTTATTTTACTTGCCAGTAGTCTTGAATTAGGGAAGAAAATTTTAAAGCCAATATCATTGTGTTTTTGCTGTTTTCTTTGATGTATTGTATGAATGGATTTTAATCTTGTACCAATTAAGTCTTGTATCCATTTTTGAGATAATTTCATACATGGGTGAGATAGTGGTCTAGTTCATCATTTGACAAGTCATTAAAAAATTTTCCTAACAATGTATGTTGAAGAACCTTTTCTTTCTCCAACTTATGTTCTTAGGCTCATTTGTTGTAAATTAACTGTACTTACATACAAGTTTATCTATGGACTCTCAGTTCAATTCCATTGTTGTATCTACTTTTATTTCATATTCTTTTGATCAGTGTAACTTCAAGAGTATAAAGCTGTGGCATTGTAGGATAACATTGGTTCATCCTTTCTGCCATGCCACAGGTAGTTTAGGTTTATTGGGTTACACCCATCACAGTGCTCCCGGGGCACTTTTATTCCTCTGTGTTTATCTGTAGTCTCTTTCTTTGTGCTCTACTTCCCAAACCAATCAATCACCTGTATCCCCTAACTTGTAAATACTGCTTTTCCCTTCTCCTTACATGCTTTGCATAGTTACTTCAGAGCAATATCCTTTTTGTATAGACGAGGGAAGACAATGCTATGCTTTTGTAACTTGGGTGTTAATTGACTCCAAATAATATTTACTCTTGGGCATCTGTTCTTTCAACTTAAGCCTCAGTTGCCCTTAGTTCCTAGCACCCCAAAAGTGGAGTCCCGACGAGGGATTGAATGGACCCAGGGCAAACTATGAGCTACCCTGGCATCGAAATGGACCAAGCCAAAGTGCCATAATACTTAACTATAAGTTAAGAGCATATTCACAGACAAAGTCTGTCATTATCCAAAAAGTAACAACTGAATTAGGACCCTGCAAGGATTAGGAAAGACTAATCTGGCCTGAGCACTATAGGCTGAGATGTATAGCGAGATGTCACCAGGAGAGCCATCCTATAAGCTGAATGTATCTTTTACTATGTACATACAAAATGACTAGTATTATTAATAAGTAAAATTAAGATGAATGTTTAAATGATTATTAGACTGAGGAAAGGAGAAATGCACCCTAGATGGTATTTTGCCCTTGAGCAGATTTCCTGGCTGCAGGAGATCAAGATGAACTTTCATATGTTAATGGTGCTACCAGACCTGGGTGTGGTTGTTACCACCAAGGTTTGGAGGGTGGGAGAGACCAGAGAGACCAGGACAGCAAGTCCTGGCACAGAGAGAGTAGCAAGAGGGACCAGAGGAGATGGGAATGAGGGAAGGTGAGGCTGGAATGGGGAGTTTAGTGACTGGAACAGGCATATGGGGAGAATGAAATAAATGGCAACTGATCACTAACCAACCTGGACCTTGTTTCCTCTTTGTCGGCCCATGGCATCAGCTGTCCCAGGTGGGGAAGCAGCCGAAAACACCGAACACAGGCAGCAAGAGAGAGCCACAAGCTTCTTACTTGTTTCGTGTATTCATTCTTATGGCATGGAATACTTCCTTCTTTCATTGACAGAATTTCATTGACTATGTGTGTAGAGGGGATGTAGGGGCTGGTTGCATATAAACTTATAAGTATATATATTATAGATAGATAGTAAAAAAGGTAAAGTAAAGGCCCTCCCATTGATCGTCGATTTGCTCGAGCAGGCCCAGTAACGTCTCCATTGGAGACTTTGTTGTTACTGTGTCTGGCATATTGAATACTCTTGGTAGCTTGCCGGGCTCTCCGAGAGGGGCGGAGGAATCGAACTCGGGTCGGCCATGTTGGCCACTTGTAAGGCGAACGCCCTACCCGCTGTGCTATCGCTCCAGCCCTAAGATAGATAGATAGATAGATAGATAGATAGATAGATAGATAGATAGATGTGTTTGTCTTTAAATTTTTTCGTTGGGAATTTAGATACTGGTTGCATTAAATCTATATAATGCATTCTGGGTTTTTTTTTTTCCAATTCCTATGTTGTGAAGTTGGAGTACTTATTTGAACAATTTAAGCCTCTATAGCTAGAAACTTCTCTCAATATTTCTTTTGTATGTCTTATATGTTCTGTTATTTCATACCTTCAGTCTTGTTTGTTTCCACAAGAATTGTTATATGTCCTTTTCAATTCCCTCCTTAACCCTATTTTATTCAGTAACAGTCTCCTTAGTTCCCTCAGGAATTTGCCCACAGGATCTTTCTAGTAAGGGAGACACACAACAGCATTTCTTCGGAAGATTGATTCAAGAGATCACTTAAGTGATGCCTGCTGCTAATACTGACATTTACAGCCTTTTTTTATTGTTGTTCTGGTGTAATAAGTATACCATTGTAGGACTGAGATCTCAGGAGTTCAGTGTAACCTACCCCCCCCCCCCCCCGCCCCGTTTTCTGGGGCATCGTTGAGCACATTTCAAGTATATTCCCAACCACTCCTTTTTCCCGTTACTAGTATCCACACTCTAGAGTCAGACCAAGACTACAGCTGCTGCTCCCCTGGGAGTCTTCTCTTCTGATGTCAGAGTTAGTTCACTTCTATCTCATAGCTTTCCTGTGTCCTGTTCAGTGGAGTCTTAACCCAAGTTTTGGTATAGATTTTTCCATAATGACAGGGAATGCTCTGCAATTTATTTTTTGGGGCATAAAAAATATATGTGATGATGGACTTGGATTTATTTCAGGAAGAAATAATATACCACATTATAATGTAGTGCAAATACTTATAACACATTAACAAAGGGTGAAAATCATATGATGAATTTAATATAAAGAAATTTAATAAAACTCAGCACTCAGAAATAACATTTTTATGTTGGTATTTGCATAAATTTCCTTAGGTACTTAACCCCAAAAAAGAAAAATAGAAACATTTCCTCAGATCAACATATGCTTCTTTTAAGTATTGTATTGAAGTTCCCAGTTGGTTCATATAGATCACACTAACAAATATAATGTATAAATCTTAAAGGCAGACAGTTTCACAGGTCATATGGTTGACTACACTTAAAACTACAAAAGTAGTTCAATTAAGAGTTATCAGTTAACTAAAAAATACAAAATGTGAAAAAAATAATTGAATATGTGTACCAGCATAAAATATTTAGAAAATATAATTCAAAGTATAACAAGTTTAAGTTGTCACTGTCACTGTCCTCCCATTTTTCATCAATTTGCTCGAGCGGGCCCAGTAACGTCTCCATTGTGATTCTTGTTACTGTGTTTGGCATATCAAATACGTCATAGGTAGCTTGCCAGGATTTGCTGTGCGGGCAAGATACTCTCAGTAGCTTGCCGGACTCTCTGAGATCACAGTTGGAGCAAATTGAAAAATTGAAAGTAAGATTCGGTGTCACAATATTTTAATTCTCTGCAAGTTATCAGTGTATCCCAGTATACTAGTAACTTCTGAAATTTGCATGAAAGAACTCTGAGCTACAAATACCAAACCAGTTCTATAACTTTCTCTAGAAAGTACCACAACTTGTGATATGGGACAAGTGTTTAATTATGGTATTGACAATGGCATAAACATCTGGAAAAACTAGGAATGAATGCTAATATGCACATTTTAGAGTTTTTACAGGGCAGGTGGGGCCACACTCGGCAACACTCAGGGCTTACGCCTGACTCTGCAGTCAGAAATTACTCCTGCTGGTTCTCAGGGGATCATATGGAGTGATACTGGGATTGAACTCAGGTTGGTGGCATACAAAACAAGTGATAGTACCCACTGTACTATCACTTCAGCCCCTATGCAAGTTTTCCATATGGCAAAACTTTATGGTTTACTGGGGAAAGGAGCAACTAAATGTTAGGGCAATAGGTTTTCTTTTTGATAAATAGTGAAACTTGAAACTTCTTCACACCAGAAAATAAATTTTAATGGGATGATAATATAAATATAAGAAGCAATAGTTTAAAACCTTTGGAAGATAACAAAGAAGAACCTTTTTAAAGTTCTGAGGAAAAGAAGTAGGTGCTCAGGAAGCCCAGTGGGGTTACTTCTAGAAATTCTTTGGCTTCCTGGACAGACTATTCAGTTCCAGGACCTGAGGGTGTAATGCTGCTCAGGTAGGACCGCAGTGCCAGGCACTTATCTGGGTCATAATTCTCTGCACGCAGAGGATGCTCATGTCTCTCCCTGGTAATCTGTGGAAGGTAGATGGTTCTTGGGATCAAACCAGGATTGGTTTTTTACAAGAGACATGCCTAACTCAGACACTGAGCAGTTTCTTATATAGGGCTGAAAGAATAAAATCAGAAAGGAAAAGATATGTGAACCCAGACCCCATTAAAATAAAGCACTTCTGGTCATCCAGAGATAAAGAGAATGGCAGTCCCATGCTAAGATAAAATATTATAGCAAAAGCAGACAAGGAATTTCTCTCTCCCTGAGTTAGTATAGTAACGGGGAAGAACAGACCGAAGACATAACAGACATTTCAAAGAATAAATCAACATCTATAATTTTTAAAATTTAGTTTTATGGAGTTGAGGGCCTGACCTGGTATAGAAGGTAGGGCGTTTGCCTTGCACATGGCTTGTCAGGGTTCAATCCCTGGCACTCGATATGGTCCCCAGAGCATTGCCAGGAGTAATCCTTGAGTGCAGTGCCAGGAATAAGTCCTGAGTGCTGCTGGGTGTGGCCCAGAAAAACCAAAACCAAATAGTTTTATGGAGCAAATATTGGTTTACAAGAGTGAAAAAAACTTGTTTCCAAGTTTTAGGGGTACAGTGTTGTCACACCACACTCATCACCTAAGTCAATATGCGGCGCCGGACGTAGTACAGCAGGTAAGGTGTTTGCGTTGCACATGGCCAAGTTTGGTCTCTGGCATCCCTTGAGACTGCCAGGAGTGATCCCTGAACTCAGCCAGGACGAAGTCCTGAGCATTGCCAGGTGCGACCCAAAAACCAAAAATAAATACATAAAATGTCAATATGCCTCCATTGCAGTTCATAGAAGCCCACTTCTGATGTACTTATTTTAATTTAGAAATGTTTATTGATATATTGAGTTAAAATTAGTTTAGGAAAGTATAAATATTTATAATTTGGACGGTATACCAAGCCCACTACTAAAGTAACAGGGTCCATCAGACCCTTTCCTTCTACTCCTCATACCTGCAGGTCATTGCCGTCTGTTCTGAGTTTACAGATACGTTTTTCACTGGCATTGCCTCTTCCTTTACTTTGCTTATTTGCATAGTGCCCATGAATAATACCATAACGCATTTGACTTACATCACTGAGCATGAAACTTTCTAGTACTATCCATTCTGTAGAAAACAAAACAGAACTTTGTCTTTTCTCCCCCCACCCCTCACCCTCCCCAGTTATTTTTTGCTGAGGTCAGGAATCGGGAATGGTGGTTTGAGACCATGCCTAAGGCTTACTCCTGCCTTTGTGGTGGTACCAGGAATCAAACCTGGGTTGACTGAGAGCAAGGCAAGTGTTTTATGTGTTATCCTTTTTTTTTTTTTTTGATTTTTATTAGTGAAACACCATGAGGTACAGTTGTAGATTTAGAAATTTTTGTGCTTGGGTTTCAGTTATACAATGATCAAATACCTATCCCTCCACCAGTGCCCATTCTCCACCACCACTAATCCCAGTGTCCCTCCCACCCACCCCCATCCCCCCATCCCACCCTGCCTCTGTGGCAAGGCACTCCCTTTTGTTCTCTCTCTCCTTTTGGGTGCTGTGGTTTGCAAAATCATGTTCGATCTATAGTCTACTTTCAGCATGCATCTCCCATCCTGGGCAGATCTTCCCAACACCCTTTATTTGGTGCTCCCTTCTCTGTCTGAGCTGCCTTTACCCCTAAAGTGTGTGGCTGGCCTCCAAGCCATGGAGTAAACCTCCTGGTATTTATCTCGGCTATTCTTTGGTGTTAGTCTCCTGTTTTGTTACTTTATGTTCCCCAGATGAATGCAGTCTTTCGCTATCTGTCCCTCTCTTTCTGACTCATTTCGCTTAGCATACTTTCCATGAAGTACCATGTGTATGTAAATTTCATGACTTTATCCTTTCTAACAGCTGCATAGTACTCCATTGTGTAGATGTACCAAAGTTTCTTTAACCAGTCATCTGTTCTTGGGCACTTAGGTTTTTTCTAGTTTATTTGTTATCCTTTCATTCCAACTCCTAACTTCACTTTTTTCTATAATCAAATACTATTCAGTTATATGACTCCTTTATAGTTCACATTTTTTCAAAAATTTGGGTTGTTTCCAGATCTTATCTATAAATAGTAGTATGAATATAGGTGTGCATATATCTTTCCTAATGTATGTTTTTGTGTTCTGAAATGAGCTTCTGGGAGTGTAACTGCTGAATCATATTGTAGTTCTAATTTACCTTTCTGAGAAATTTTTATACCATTTTCCATAGAGACTAATCAATTTATATTCTCCCCAACAATTAACCAGAGATTATTTTTTTTCTATATCACTGCCAATACTTGTTGTTTCTGACCTTTTTGATATAAGCCATTTTTACTGGTAAGTTCATATCTCCTTGTCATTTGATTTGAATTTCTCTGATAGTGATGATGAGCATTTTTTCGATGTGTTGGCCATCACAGGAAAGACTTCAGCTCTTCTGAACATATTTTGATGGAACTCTTTATTTGTTTTTAAATTTTGTGAATGCACACCATAGCCTAGATATATAAAGCCATCTGTCAGAAAATTATAAAATTACAAAGTTATAAAGCCCTTTGTCAAAAGTCTGGTGGGGGAATATTTTCTCCTATTCAGGTAGATGTCTTTTTGTTTCAGTATCTTTTCTTTGCAATTCAGAAACTTATAGTTTAATAAAACACTATTTTTGTTTTTATTTTCCTTGCTAATGGTGTTAGATCACAAAAGACACTAATTTAAAAATAGCATTAAAGATGGTCCACTCAATTTTCCATGAAACATAGTATTTTTTAATTGAGTCACCATGAGCTTTCATATTTGAGTTTCAGTCATACAATGATCAAACATTCATCCCTCCGCCAGTGTAGATTTTCTACCACCAATGTCCCCAGTATTGCTCCCCTACCCCAGCCCACCTCTCCCCCTAACTCTATGGCAGACAGTTTCCCTCCAACTCTTTCTACTTATGATCATTATGGTTTGCAATACAGATAATGAGAGTACATCATGTTTGGTCCTTTATCTACTTTCAGCACACATCTCCCATCTTGAGCGATCCCTCCAACCATCATTGACTTAGTGATCCCTTTTCTATCCCAGCTGCCTTCTCCCACAGCTCATAAGGCAGGCTTCCAACCATGGAGCAATCTTCCTGACCCAGTCTCTACTGTCCTTGAGTGTTAGTCTGATATTATATTTTATTTTCCACAAATGAGTGCAGTCATTCTTTGTCTCTCTCTTTTTGACTCATTTCACTTAGCATGATATTCTCCATGAGAAACATGGTATTCGTTTTTTTAAAAGCAAAGAGAAACCTCCTAGAAGAAAAGAGTGGCAGAAACTACTTTGTGGTCACAATGAAGGTCAGCAATGGCATATATTAAAGTCAAAAAGCACCTAGTAGAACATGACGTATCTGTGAAAGCCCTACCAGAGTTCCATAACTTTCAAGAACTGAGGCAAACTCAAATTTAGGTGCATTCTTCTTTATAACTGACCAGTAGTTGCCAAAGTCCCTCCAGAAATGACTGAGGAGCTGAGAAAGAAAACAAAGAGATGTGACTGAAAATATAATGTACACCATTTAACCAGTCCTTTGATTAAGCAGAGAATGTTTATTATTGCGAGACTGGTAACTGAATAGAGACTGAGGGTTAGAAGCCTACCAATATTAATTTTCTTATTTTGATAATTATATTATGGCTAAATGGAGAACACTTATAAAAAGATTTATACTCACTAAGCCAGAGGTAACTAGAGAATCTTGATGCCAATTTATTTCAACTTATTTGAAAATAATGCCATTCCTATAATTCTTAGTTCAACCTAAAAGAAATGTTAGATGTTATAGGCAAATATCACACATTATTTGGTCAAAAAATTAAAATTCTGATAATATCAAGTGTGGAAGAGAAATCCATTGCCAGTAATTCTTTTGTAATGCTTCTGGGAGTGGAAATTAGTTTACTGCTTTTCAAATCAATTTGGCATTGTTTTGTAAAAATGATAGACAGTTACGTGCAAACTTTTGACCCAGAAATTCATATTCTAGGCACAGTACCAAAGATGAATTCAAGTATATAAGTACTTTAAAACTATTCTATAAGAATGTTCTGTCGAAAGTAGACTATGGACTGAACATGTTTGCCACTCAATGCCTCTTTTGCAGACCACAACACCCAAAAGGAGAGAGAGAACACAGGGGATTGCCCTGCCACAGAGACAGGGGGGATGGGGGGATGGGGGTGGGAGGGATATTATCCATGGTGGTGGAAAATGGGCACTGGTGGAGGGATGGGTATCTGATCATTGTATAATTGAAACCAAAGCACAAAAAATTGTAAATCTACAACTTTAAAAAAAAATAAAATACAATAAAGGGGAAAAAAAAAAAAAGAATGTTCATGGCAGTAGTGTTCAGGGAATATTCACGGCTCTGTGCTCAGGGATCATTCCTAGCAAGACTTTTGACCATATGGGGTGCCTGGGATCAAACCCAGTTCAGGCAGACACAAGGAAAACACTGTATTATTTCTCTGGCCCTGGAGAGTGATTTAAAGTACTGTGTTTGTCTCTTGTTGAATACAGTTAAGTTGTTGGTGAGGGAGTGTGTTAGAAGGAATGAGTGTTAGGGTTCTTGGTCAAGGGAGGTGGACATACTGGTGATAAGGTGTGGTGTTGGAATTACATGCATGGGAGACCACCAAAAACAATATTTTAAATCACTGTACTTAATCAAAAAAAATTGTCAATGATTTTAAGTTAAAAGTGTGGGTGATCCTTTTCAGTGCATCTAAGAAAAGGAGAAGAGGGGGCCAGAGAGATAGTAAGGGGGTTACAACATTTGTCTTGCATGTGATGACCCCAATTTAATTCCCTGGTACCATCGGGAGTAAGCCAGACGTAAGTCCTGAGCACTGTTCGGTGTGACGCAATTGTCCCCCTCTTTACAAATATGAAAAGAAATCAAAGCACATTAACCTGGGACTTTTTTTTTCACTGTGTGTTATAAAGAAAAGAAAGTTCAAGGCATAAAGCATTTCTATACTCAGCATTGTGTTCCAAGAGCCTTGGTTAGTTGAGAAGACTTGAGACTTTCTGTAGTCTTATACTGCAGTGAGTTGTTCCAGACAGTCCACTAACCAACATTCTTCAACTATTGTAGGCCTGCAGACCATCTGTCATACAGCTCTAATAATGGACCCACAATTATAACTGTGATAGACCATTGGTCTTAAATATTTCTGCATCTGCAGACTGGCACTGGTCCACAGACTGGTGGTTGAAGACCACTGCATTAGAGGCCTTTGATAATATATGCCCCCCGATAGTGTTTCCTACCCAAGTGTTCCACAGAAGTAGACTTTGCTTTGCATGTTGATTTGCTTTGTTTTAAAGAGTCTCTTTGGAGCCAAAAAATGTAAGTCTTCTTGAAAGACTTTGCTTCTAGCTGAGCAGAATTCCTTTCTGTTTGTCAGGCAGAATATTCTGGCACATGAAGAAAACAAGCTAATCAATAATGCTAATAGGTAGACAGCTTTATGAAGCACAAACTAGTGACTCTTGGAGTTCAGAGAAATGGTGTTGTAAAATGGAGATGCTTCCTGAAAGTTTTTACATGTGCCTTATTTATCTGCAATGCATCTATATAGATTGAATCAACATTTAAACTATTGCAAATGAAAGCATTTGTAAGAGTTTAATACTGAGATCAGTGTTCTGAGTTATTGTAAATGAAAGTTTATCCTAACAGTCATTAACTAGATATAGAGGAGTTATGTTGCCACTAAACATTTTATTTCCTATTGAAGTAAAATTCTTTGAAAAGAAGATGTAAATGTAGGTTTTATTGGCACAGTCTTTACTAATAAAAGGCAGCAATAGACATCTGTCCTAAAGACATTTGACCAAGCATATACAATCATCACTTATCTCACCATAAGGATAATATAGTAGAGCAGCAACAGAGTTTATATTTGTGCATCTCAAAGTACCCATTTTTGCATTTTCCACTACTTCAGATTGGATAGTGCCATATGGCTTCCACATACATAGACCTGTTACTAATAAACTAGGTCTGATGTGTAATTACATTTTCAGTGATTCATCTGTGAAATACCCTGGGTTATTTTACATGGAAGCATATGGTTCACATGTGTACAGTGGTTATTCTGTGGTGATTGACATCTGTATTCTTCTAAGAGAACCACAGTTTTGCTGATGTGAACTGTTGCTTTCTTATATAGACAAAAACCTGAATTCTAAAACTGCCTACCTCAATCATGAAAAACAAAAACAACACACACACACACAACACACACACTACTACCAGAACTGAGACATATTTCATACAGTGTGTTTTAAAATTGATACACAGATGTATGTTGGTACCTTTATCTCTTTTTCTGTTTGTGTATACCATGGCATTTGTTTGGAAGCTCAAAGAGAGCAGCCACCATGTCAGATTCATATTATGCAGGCAGTGTCAAGTAAAATATAATTCATATACAAATGATTGCAAAGTATTTGTTAATCAAGATGGTGATGCTTAGGATTTTGAGGAAAAATAGAATTTATAATCTGTTGTAAATACTTTTTTCACCACAAGAGGTATTTGCATCAGTGCCCCTGTTTTTAGTTTCACACATTTTAATTATCCAGATAATCCCTAACAGTGTGTTGTTTTGAGTAGAATTGGTTTACTTCATGTTAGAATAATAATTTAGTGATGTGTGACAAGAGATTTTTTTTAAAGGTAGAATTCAAGGCAAGTTTCTTGAGGTGTGTATCATTTTAGTTGTTCCTTCACGGGTAGAATGTGGTCATCTAATAATTAAAAGAAGGACAGTTGAGGCAGAGGAGGAAAGGGAGTCACTGGGTAATGGAATCTGGTGGAATCAAGAAGGACTGAGTTCATGTTCTGCATTGGCTCTTTAAAAATTATGAGTACTTAGCTGAGTTGCTCAAGTATGGAAGACTTTTTTTCTCATCAGGAAATTGCAGACAATCTTAAGGCTTGGGGTATTGTGAAAATTGCATGATTAAGGAACTTAACATAATACCTTTCATAAGGAGATTTTAATAAGTCATTTTGTGTTTGTTTCATTTTCTTTGGTGGCCATAACTGGCAGTGCTTATGGCTTACTCCTGGCTCTGCATTCAGGGATAACTTCTGGCAGTCTCAGTGTATCAAATGACTTGCCAGGGATTGAACCTACATCTGCTGCATGTAAGACAAGTGCCATACCATCAGAACTAGTGCTCTAGTTCTTGATTTTAATAATGGCTGCTCTTTGGGAGAAGTTTGCAGCTTTTGTGTGTGTGTGTGTGTGTGAAACACCATGAGGTACAGTTGTAGACTTACAAATTTTTGTGCTTGGGTTTCAATTATACAATGATCGAGTACACATCCCTCCACCAGTGCCCATTCTCCACCACCACTAATCCCAGTGTCTCTCCCACCCACCCCCCATCCCCCACCCTGCCTCTGTGTCAGGGCATTCCCTTTTGTTCTCTCTCTCCTTTTGGGTGCTGTGGTTTGCAAAAGAGGCATTGAGTGGCAATCATGTGCAGTCTACAGTCTACTTTCAGCATGCATTTCTCATCCTCCCAGGATGCAACACCCTTTATTTGGTGCTCCCTTCTCTATCTGAGCTGCCTTTTCCCCTAGCATCTGCGGCTAGCCTCCAAGCCATGGAGTAAACCTCCTGGTACTTATCTTGGCTATTCTTGGGTGTTAGTCTCCTATTTTGTTACTTTATATTCCCCAGATGAATGCAATATTTCTATGTCCGTCCCTCTCTTTCTGACTCATTTCACTTAGCATGATACTTTCCATGTAGTACCACTTGTATGTAAATTTCATGACTTCCATCTTTTCTAACAGCTGCATAGTACTCCACTGGGTAGATGTACCAAAGTTTCTTTAACCAGTCATCTGTTCTCGGGTACTCGGGTTTTTTCAAGATTTTAACTATTGTGAACTGTGTAGCATTGAACATAGAAGTGCAGATGTCATTTCAACTGTACTTTTTTGCCTCTCTGGGATATATTCCCAGGAGTGGTATTTCTGGGTCAAAGGGAGCTCAATTTCTAATTTTTTGAGAGTCGTCCATAAGTTTGCAGCTTTGAATAGACTTTTAACTAAAAATTAAATGTTGAATTTAGAAAAAAAAATACATGAGCTTTAGATACAGGCTATATGCCAGAATATCTGAATTGTCATTTGGGATTCTATTTTGTATCAAGAAACACTTAGAAGGGACATTCAAATGTGGAAATAGCCTTGTAACCCTACCCTATGTAAGAATTGGATATTTGGATTGAATTTGTCTATATTTTTAATAGAACCTATCATTGTTTTAAGTGAAATTTCTTTTAACTATTCAGACGTCTGGGTGTGAGAGAGATAGTACAGCCAATAGGCCACTTCCCTTGCACTCACTGACGTACATTTGATCCCCGGCATTACCCCTGAGTACCACCAGGGCTAGTAATTCTTGAGTGCAGAGCCAGGAGTAACTTCAGAGCATTGATGAATGTAGCCCTTCCCCCACAAAAATACCCAAACAAACAAAACCATTCAATGGTCTGGTGTTTAATCCACTTTTCCTTCCTTCCTTCCCTTCCTCCCTCCTTCCCTCCCTTCCTTCCTCCCTTCTTTCCTCTCTTTTTATTGAATTACCCAGTTGTTTATGATTGATTGTCAATCATACAATGTTCCAATACCTATCCCTTCACCAGTGCACATTTTCTGCCATGGGTGTCTCCATTTTCTCTTCCACCAGACAACCCCTACCCTGCCCCACAGTCTGCCTCTATGACAGGCACTTTTCTTCTCTCTCTCATTTTCCTTTTAGGCAATTTGGCTGGCTGGCTTGCTTGGCTGATTACTTTCCTTCTTTCTCTTCTTCATGTTTTTGCACATACCCAACTATGCCTGGGGCTTCTTCGTGGCTTTGTGCTTAAGGGTAACTCATGAAAGCCATTTGGGGATTATATGGGATGCCAGGGCTTGACTGTGGGTCTGTTGCATGTAAGGCAAGTGTGTTACCATTTATATTTTCTTTTTGAAGAAAAAATCACCTAAGGGAAGATACCTGTAATAGCTATTATTACAGATAACAGCAATTATCTGTTAATAATTGCTGAATAAGAATTACTTTTGGTTATTAACCGCCAAATGTTTCTTCAAGAACTATGGGAAATTACCACATAAAACCCATCAAAGAGCAGTGTCTGTGTCCAAGTAGTCTTCTGTAAGGAAAGACTAGTTCTTGGCATTTTAAACTTGGAACTTAAAATATTTTTCCTATCTTTAAATAAGTAGTTGCACATTCTTCGTCATAACATGTTAAATATGATTTTGTTCAGATAAATTATGGCATTTTTAGTATGTGCAGTTACATTTTGTTTGCTCTTTTTAGAGACAGGCACATCATCTGACACTGAGATAATATCAATTTAAAATAAGGAATGTATGGAAACATAGGATCTTAAAATTATTCTGTCTTGTATAGCTAAAATAATTGCTACTTTCGAATGAATTGTTTATAACATAGACTAGTCTATGTGAACTAAATCTAGAAATTTTAATATTTATAACATTTTTACAGGACGTGTCCTGAATTTAAATTTAAAAACAAATTTTCTATAAAATGAACTCATACGGATCTCCTGTATGTGTTAAACTGTACTAATCAACCATGGTTCCTGCCTTCTGGAAACTTACATTCTTACAAGTGGGGTTTTTGATTGCTCCTTCCAGTCACTTTAAAATGTCTTAGTTACAGAAATGTATTCAATGTTACATTATGAAATACTAAACTTTTCCTCCTATCAGAATAAATGGGCCTACTTTTATATAAAATGATAAGATAAACCATAGGGAATAGTTTTACAGAATTAGGTTTAGGATTTTCTCTGTTCACCCATCTATGAAAACCCAGTAACATTTTGAGGAGATCTTGGTGGTTATATATATTTTAAGGGAAATTATAATCAGCCTGTCGAATCTAGCTGAATATTTTCCATGTATGTTTATAGCCTGTTCAATTTTCATGGTTGTCTTTTGGGACTGCATGTAAGTTTATGGATGACAGCTTTCCTAATTCCAAACAAGTGTTAGAATTTCTTGGTTCAACATTTTAATTTCTGTTTATGGTTTCTTATTTTTGAAACTTAATTCCCCTCTTGATTAGTCATTGATTATGAGATTGGTAGTGATAATTCCCTGTTGCTAACAGGGGTCACATTTCTTGACAGAAGAAAGGATGTAGAAAACCAAAGATTATGTTTCACCTCTGACTTTTACTCTCATTGTTAAGGAAATAATGATTGTTCATAGTTACTGCTTGTTTCTCAATAGCCAGATAGAAGAGATTTAAGTTCACTAACATTCTCAAAGCTTAAGTAATAATAACAGCTGTTGTTATTATTTTTAATAAAAGAATGCACTGCACTGTAGGACTGTCCTCCCGTTGTTCATCGATTTGCTCCAGCGGACTTAGTAATGTCTCCATTGTGAGACTTGTTGTTACTGTGTTTGGCATATAGAATACCTCACGGGTAGCTTGCCAGACTTTGCTGTTGGGGCGAGATACTCTCCGTAGCTTGCCAGGCTCTCCAAGAGGGGCAGAGGAACCAAACCCGGCTCGACCAGTCGGCTGCACCCAAGGCAAACGCCCTACCACTGTGCTATTGCTCCAGCCCCAATAAAACAATAGAAAACATAATTCAGAATTTGTATTCTTAGTGTGCGTTTATTAGAGGTTGCCCGATACATGCTGGTAAAGTTTTACATATATAAGGACTGAAACATCATTCAGCCACAGTCTCCCTTCCCTAACATCCCTGTAATGTGTAGTATAAAAAACTACTGACATTAATAGAGCTTGTGACCTTATGAATTCATAGACCTCCAGAACTACTTAAAATATAACTTATTTAAATCACCCCAATTATCAGAACTTAAATATCCTTCTTAAATAATGACAATTTTTGTGATATTTCTTTAGTTTTTATATTGTCTTCTGATCTGAAATTATTTTATTCTGTGTATATTATCTATGAAACAATGTATAGCCACTTTCATATTCAACTCTAAGAAGGAAAAAAAGGCAAAAGCCTCAACAAAGGACTTAGTAGTTGATTTCTTCAACAGACACACTGTTCTTTAATTCTAGGAATTGTGCCAAATACTGGATGAAACAGTGATTCAAAATCATAGTCTGTGTTCTCAAATTGCTTATAATATAAGAATTAAAGTCTGGAATGGATACTCTTTCCAGTGAATCCTTTCCCCTGAATCTGGGTGGGCTTTTGGCTTAAATACCAGAATGCAGAAGGGTTACTTTGTGTGTCAGAGGCTAAGTCAGGAAAAGGCATCCTTGTGTTAAGAGCCTTGAGAATTTATGTAAGGTTCTTTAACCAGTCATCTATTCTCAGGCACTTGGATTGTTTTCAGATTCTGGCTATTTTCTGTAATGCTACAATGAACATAGAAGGGCAGATAGCATTTCTGCTGTGTGTGTTTGGGCTTCTGAGGTATATTTCCAGAAGTTGTATTGCTGGGTCTAATGAAGCTCAATTTCTAGCTTTTTGAGGTATGCCCATATTGTTTTCCAAAAAGGCTGAACCACTTGGCATTCCCACCAGCAATGAAAAAGAGTCCCTTTTTTCCCCCACATCCATGCCCAGAATTGGTTGCTCTTGTTTTGGTTGTGTGCCAGTCTCTGTGGTTTGAGATAATCTTGTTGTTTTGATTTGCATCTCCCTGATGATTAGTGATGTACAGCATTTTTTCATGTCTCTTTTGGCATTTGTATTTCTTTTTTGAGAAAGTTTCTACACAATGGAATACTATGCAACCTTTAGGAAAAATGAAGTTATGAATTTTCTTATAAATGAATGAACATGGACAATATCATGCTGAGTGAAATGAGTCAGAAGGAAAGGGAGAGATAGAATTATTGTATTCATTCATGAGATATATATATATACTTTTATATATGTATATATAAATATAATATGAAACCAGTCTCCAAGGGTAATAGAAACAAAGGCCAGTAGGATTGGTCCATGGTTAGAAGCCTTCCTCAAATGCTGGAGAAGAAGGCAGCTGTGCTAAAGAAGGGACCACCATGACAAAGATATTTGAAAATGATCACTCCAGGGAGGGAGGGAGGGGAAAAGGAAAAAGCAGAACAAAAAGATTTTTAAAGGGGGGGGCAGGAATTTGAGTACTGCTTTATGTCTCTTAGATTTGGAGTGATTTGTCTCTGAGACAAATACTTACTAATTGGGGTCCATTGTGGGAGAGCAAGAGAATTTTTCTGCTTAGAAGTATAAGGAAGACAATAATAATTGAACTTGATTGCTAATGATGAGTTACTGCAAGGTAGCAAGGTTTAAAAGAAGGGAAATTTGTGGGAAAATGTGGTGATGATGAAAAGAGAGTAATGTTTTTGATGGATAACAACTTAGGTGTGGAAAGGTATTAGAGCTAGAAAGGCAGAGATATAACTAGAAATCACATACTTCCATTTTTCCTTAAATTTATTATGCCAACTGAATATTAACTGTAACCTTGTAGAAATGGAAGAAGTTAATATATTTGTGTTATAGAAAGATAACTAATTAGCATCCGTTGGAAAATGAAGTAAAGGACAAAGAAATCAAAGGCAAGGTGAAAACTTAAATAGTTCAAATGAAAGCTAATCAAGATTAAGACATGCTATTTTGTTATAATAGCAAACTATGATTGGTTAGGTATAATTATTCACTGAGTTTGTATGTTTAAAACTTTAAATGATGCAGCCTGTCCTACATTTTGCCAATGGAATCAGTGAAGTTACAAAATATGTATTAAGTTAATATTTATTGATGTTTCTGAATGATATACAGATACTTTCTACATGATAAATTCTTAAATAATTAAGATTAAATTGCATCATTTTTATGGTTTTCTTAAGCCATTGATATAGTTCAATATTTAAAGAAATGAGAATACATTTTATCAACTGATCACTTGATTACTTGACATCCTGTTACTCATTGATTTGCTCGAGTGGGCACCAGTAACATCTCCATTCATCCCTGCCGTGTGCTAGTGTAGCCCAATGGCGTCTGCTTGTTCTAGGAACACGGTCCTCCCATTGTTCATCGATTTGCTCGAGCGGGCCCAGTAACGTCTCCATCATGAGACTTGTTGTTACTGTGTTTGGCATATCGAATACACCACAGGAAGCTTGCCAGGCTTTGCCGTGCAGGCAAGATACTCTTGGTAGCTTGCCGGGCTCTCCGAGAGGGGCGGAGGAATCGAACTCGGGTCCGCCATGTTGGCTGCGTGCAAGGCAAACGCCCTACCCACTGTGCTATCGCTCCAGCCCTCTAGGAACACAAAGAGCCTCAAACCCGATCATTCAGGGTCTTGACGAAGAAGTCTGACTATCTGGTAGGTGGGCAGCCATGTGATCTTTTGACGTCCTGTGGAATCCAGTCGGTAATGGTTCTAGTCCAGTGGTCGTCTCCAAATCTTATTACGTATCCAGCCCATCTGATTTTCGATACCTTGGCAAACGAGACAGCGTCCCTGATTCTTGATCGTTGACAGAGGTCGGAACTCTGGATTCTTTCTCTCATTTGAGTGAAGCGTGATACTCTAAACATAGCTCTTTCAGTTCCTCTTTGGGAGACCCGAATAGCATTATCATCCTGTTTTCGTAGGGCCCAAGTCTCTGAGGCATATGTTAATACAGGAAGAACAGTGGAATCGAAGAGATGTGCCCAGAGCCGGAAGTTCTTCATCCTCTTAGCTATTTCTTTGACGCTCTTGAAGGCGTTCTAAGCTGCTCTCTCCTCCTATGCAACTCAGGTGCAAGGTCATTTGTCATGTTGATTTCTCGACCTAGGTATACATAACTGTTGCATTCAGAGATGTTTGTTCCCTTGAGAGTGAATGGAACGTCAGGAATGAAACTGTTTCTCATAAATATTGTCTTCGAGAGATTCAGCTGTAGTTCGACCTTTTCACACTCACAGTCGAAGTTGGCCAGCATTTGTGCCGCTTGGCTAATGTTTGGTGTTATTAGAATGATGTCATCATCAAAACAGAGGTGGTGTAGTTGCCGACTATCTATCTTCACTCCCATTCCTTCCTATTCCAGTCGTCCCATGATGTTCTCGAGGGTGGCACTGAAGAGTTTCGGTGAAATGGTAACACCCTACCAAACCCCTCTCTTGACGTCAGTGATCACTTCCCTGTAGAATGGTGAGATCCTGGTAGTGAATCCGCAATACAGCTCACGGAGGATCCTGATGTATTGAGTTTGAACACCCTGTTTGCCTAGGGCTTCAATGACCGCTTCCGGCTCCACGGAATCAGACGCCTTTTTTAAATCAATGAACGTTAGACAGAGTAGCATCTTGAACTCCCAAGAAACCTCAATGAGCTTGGTTTTCGTGTGGATATGGTCGATGGTGCTGAATCCTTTGCGGAACCCAGTTGTTTGCAATTATCAATTAAGGCACTAAATAAACTCATCAATTATTAATTATCAATTAGTGCACTAATTAAACTTAACATCACATTTACACTGCTTCCCACAAATAAACATTTCTATATAAAATCCTGGAAAAAGACATCATTTATACATATAATAAATAATACATATTTCACATATATGTGAAAACATATAGCACATTTAGTAAATATATAAACTTACAAACTATGCAACAACTTTCTAAGTAGATTTTATTAAATAACATTTGATGAACTGAATTTATCTTTTTTCAATGGTAAATAAAAGTTTGTTAGTGACAAACTTTTTTTTTGGTTTTTTTTGGGGGGGACCCAGCAATTCACAGGGTTTACTCTTGACTCTGTTCTCAGGAATTACTCTTGACGGTGCTCACAGGACCATATGGGTGCTGAAAATCGAACTCAGGTTGGCACGTACAAGGCAAATGCCATACCCGCTGTACTATCGCTGTGGCCCCATTAATGACAAACTTTTAATGTAATAATATCATACACATAGTGAACTCTTCTATGACAAAAGACAGTCTAGAGAGGTCTTTTCCCAGTCCTCTGAGCATATAAATGTATGCTCTATGGTTTAAGAATTCTTTCTCCTTATATAATTTGGTATTATGTGACAGTTTGGCTATATTTTTTTAAATCAACTGAATAGTTTGATCTTAAATTCTAAATCATAAGCCACAGAAATTTGTAGATGATTTCCTTCTACTTCCTTCTAATGTTCTTACCCCTTTCTGACTAGTTTCTCTAAGGCAGAGAGAACATCTTTCTGAATCTGAGCAGTAACTGCCTTTATGTTCATCCATACTACCAAATGGAATTAGTACACTGGAAGAAAAACTGTGTCATT
Source organism: Sorex fumeus (assembly GCF_029834395.1). Taxonomy (NCBI): domain Eukaryota; kingdom Metazoa; phylum Chordata; class Mammalia; order Eulipotyphla; family Soricidae; genus Sorex; species Sorex fumeus. The sequence goes on along the minus strand of NW_026606075.1, from coordinate 18,622,115 downwards.
AGTTTGTTTATTTTATAGAGCATCTATGCATTATTTGATGTTCTTTTATGAAAAAGTTATCTAATGTTCGTGATATTATCAAATTGTCTTCCTTGTGAACTCGGTACGTGAAATCATTCTTATTCATTTATTCCATGGAAAACATTGAAAGATATTTAGTAAGATTTGTGACAGACTGATATTCAACAAATCAAACAGGAAGGAAATGGGGCCACAGCACAAAATGGCACCGAGGACACATCTACTTTGTGAGTGGAAAATTCTGAGAAAATAATTCATTAGCAAAGCCCCTAATGAGAAAATCTGTCATTTAAAGTAAAAAGTGAGTTATCCTACAGTAAAACGAAGGAACAGCATTAAAAAGGGGGGAGAGGGTACAAAGAGATAGTACAGGTAAGAGATTTGCCTTACATGTGGCTTACCTGTGTTTATACCCTAGCACTGGTAGGAGTAAGCCCTGAGAACCACTAGTTGTAGTTCCACACCACCCCCGAGTCCCCAAAAAAGAAAAGAAACAAGATCCTGACTTATTAATCATTTAATCTATTTTATTTTTAAAGAGGATCAAACATTCTCAGATGAACACTTTCTTATTTATTTGCAGAAAAAAATTACAAGAAAAAAATTCTGTAAGATAAAATAGTTGTTTGTTTGTAATTAGCAATTAATTTTTGCTTTTGGGGTCAGTGGTATGGGAGTGGCAGGATTGTTTCTCCCAGCTCAGTGCTCAGAGGTCATCACTGCCTGCAGTTTGGGGGCTGAGACTCAGAGTTTCTGCATTTAAAGCATATGCTCCAACCCAGTGAACTATCTCCTTAGCCTTAAATAGATGTTTTTAAAATATGGAAAAGCTTTGACGGTGGTTGTGGCAGCTATGAATCATATCAAGGTTATGATTAGGACAATGAGTCTATGCCTCAGTGTGCAGCTGTTAAAATAAGTCTTTTTGTTATTGGGCTGGAGCGATAGCACAACAGGTAGAGTGTTTGCCTTGCACATGGCCGACCCGGGTTCGCTTCCTCCGTCCCTCTCGGAGAGCCCAGCAAGCTACCAAGAGTATCCTGCCTGCACAGCAGAGCCTGGCAAGCTCCCCATGGCATATTCGATATGCCAAACCAGTAACAACAAGTCTCACAGTGAAGATTTTACTGGTGTCCACTCGAGCAAATCGATGAACAACAGGATGATGGTGCTACATAGAGTGCTACACTGTTTATTGGGACAGAGTAAGTCTGAGCAATTATTAGGTCCAATTTGGGCCTTGTGTAACTATGTCAATTCAAAGTGGTTGTTCAGGACAGATGATAAGAATTTGCAGGTTTGGTACAAATGAAAATGCATGACCCTGTGTTCAGAATTATTAAGACTTTCAAGACAGAGACAAAAGAACATTAAGTCAAGGATAAGTCCCTTCTAAGTTGTGGTCCTTTGTGACTGTCACAGCCCTATGAGGGGATGTTTTTAGTTCTTTAACAGCCTTCCCGTCAGAATGTGAAGTAAAAAAACACAGTTGTCTAGATTGTAAGGATTGCCGCTAAGTCTATATTCAGGAGCTCAACAGCACAACATTACTTCTACCTCGACTTATTTGTTTTCTCTCTTTGTTTCCCAAGCCTTAAGCACAGTCTCTGACTCTTGGCAAGCAGGCAACAGCAGTAGATGGGTGAGTGATGGATGACAGTGGATGTCAGCCAGTATCAAAGATTTAGGTTGATTTAAGCCCTTTGGAAGACCCAGTGTGTGCGCTTATGGGCCTTGGCTCACATTGCATATACCTTACAGATGCTTCTTCGATCTAGCTTTGTTTCTTTAGGTTCTGCGGCATACCTGTTCAGCTATAACCAACTTGTTTCACTATGCATTTGTCCTAAGACATATTTAAACTTATGAAATAATATAATTAAACTCTGGCAATGTAAGATCAGTAAACAGAATAATATTCTTTCCAGAATACGTCTAAATTCCTCAAACTTGAGCCTATATGAGGTCACATGGCAATAAGAAGCACTGTAGCACGGTCCTCCTGTTGTTCTTCAATTTGCTCGAGTGGGCACCAGTAACGTCTCCATTGTGAGACTTGTTGTTACTGTTTTGGGCATATTGAATACAGGGAGCTTGGCAGGCTCTGCCATGGAGGCAGGATACTCTTGGTAGCTTGCCAGGCTCTCTGAGATGGATAGAGGAATCAAACCCAGGTCAGCTGCGTGCAAGGCAAATGCCCTATCCGCTGTGCTATCGCTCCAGCCCTATCAAAGTAATGTAGTTTTTTTTTTTTTGCAGTACTAAAGATTGAAGCCAGGGTCTCACATATGGAAGGCATGAGTTCTATCAGTGAGTCACATCCCAGCCCTATCAAAATAAGGATAGACTGGGCAGGAGGGAAATGAAATAGAGACACTGTGCTTTCTTCTTCTCTAGGGGTTCTTTGTTACTTTTAAATTTCTTAAGAAAAATGAAACATCAACATGCTAACAGGGATAGATCAGTGATATAATTCTCACAATTTTCAATTTTCTTCCTTTTTCCTAGTGTGTCCGTCCTTTCTACAATGACCATGCATCCGTTTTACAATCAGAAACACACTCGCCCTTTTCTTAATTAGAATCAGGGAACCATTGTGATTGTTCGATGATTACCAGGTTGTGAGTCCTCTTTGTCCTTCGTGTCTGATTTCTTCAACAAGCTTCTAGTACGGGTGGAGTTGACTAAACGCAACTGGCTACAGAGAGACTGTGCCAGGAGAGAAGGGACAGTGGTTGGGCCACAGCATCCCTCCACGGCATGGCCCTGCTCTCCCCAGCACTTAGATAAGAATTCTGGCCCACACTGGTTGAATCCTCTACCCCTCAGAGATTCTATGAGTAAGCATTTTCAAACACATATTAGTGGATATCAATATTTCAGTATTTCTTAAGGTAAAGGTAAAGGTAAAGGCCCTCCCGTTGATCGTCGATTTGCTCGAGCGGGCCCAGTAACGTCTCCATTGGAGACTTTGTTGTTACTGTGTTTGGCATATAGAATACTCTCGGTAGCTTGCCGGGCTCTCCGAGAGGGGCGGAGGAATCGAACTCAGGTCGGCCATGTTGGCCGCTTGTAAGGCGAACGCCCTACCACTGTGCTATCGCTCCAGCCCTAGTATTTCTTACATTTTTAATTTCACAGTTATCACTGTTAACTTACTTTGCTTAGTACTTGAATATCCCTTATGCCCAGACAATAAGAAATTAAGGTCTAAATTGGAATTTAGATTGCTTATGAGCTGACTGTTGAAATCGCTAAATCAGGGGCAGATAGACAGTATAGTGGGTCAGGCTCTTGCTTTGCATATAGTTGACCGTGGTTTGATCCCCATATGATCTCCCAAGACCCACCATGAGTGATCCCTGAGTATAGAGATAGAAGTAAATCCTGAGCTCTGCCAGCTATCCATCCCCTGTGCCCCCCCCCCCAAATAAATGAATAAATCACCCTGGATTATCTAGGTGTGTCCACTGTGTAACAGAGGACCCTAAATGGCGAAAAGAGGCAAACAGAATCAGAAAGAGATAGGATGAGGGAAGCAAGACTGGAGTATGGGATATGACGGGAGGGTCCACCTGTATTATCTGGCTTAGCAGTTGCTGGAAGGAGTAGCCTCTACAGACTGCAAAAAGCCAGGACACGTATTCTCCATTAGAACCCCCAAGAGGGGTGCCACAAATCACTGCCACTGAAACAACTGGGCCGGCTTTTGACCTAGCAAGATAACAAGTCAGACTATAGGAATTGTGTTACGATAATGAATTGTGTTGTTTTAAATCACTGCATTGTGGTTATTTGTCACAGCAGCAGATGGAGGCTACGACTGCAATTTTCATATTGTGGCAAAACCATCATTTGTGTCATCCTATTTTGTTTGGGAGGGCCATATCTGGTGGTACTCAGGCCTTATTCCTGGTTCTAAACTCAGGGATTACTCCTGATGGGCTTGGAGGACCATATGGGGTGCCAGGGATCAAAATAACACATCTATGCAAGGAAAGAACCCACCACTATACTATCTCTTCAGCCCATTACTGTCATCTTAATTTCGATTTCACTGATTGTAGAGACAGTGAGTACATTTTCATATGCCTATTGGTCACCTTCTGTCTTTATTAGAGAAGTGTTTGTTCTCTCTCCATTTTTTTGTTTCTCTCCATATTTTGATGAGGTCATTGAGCTTATTGATGCTTATTTTTGCCAATTCTTAGTTTTTAAGAAGCACCAATAATTTTTTTCCAAAGAGGTTGAATTAGTTGATATTTTCACCAACAGTGGATGGTGGCTCCTTTTTCCCCACATCCAAGCCAACACTTGTTGTTCATAGATATCCGGGAGTGGATTTTTGTTATTACAAAATAATGTTTATTCAAACCAAAAACCAGGGCTGGTTGACCTCCAGTGCATTTTCTTGACTTTCTCACTTGTCTTTATTCCTCATCCAATTATGAGCTTTACCCACAATCCCAGGTGGAAGTCAGAGATGAGGTGGGTAGAAGCCAGCAAAGTTGGTTTAAAAAAATATTTTTTAATAAATAATAAGTATTCTTTTTAAAAAGTATTTTAAGCATAGCATAAGAGAAAAGGTTTCTTTAGAATGTCTTTCTTGGTGACCAAGCACAAATTAACTGTTTTGCTAGATTTTTTTTATGTGACCACAGCATTGCCTGTTCATGTCTACAGTAAATCACAACCATAAAAGCATTTTTCCAGATTTTACCTCTGAACTCAAAATAATTCATAGTGAGTGAAAGTAATTTACCTAACATGTGTTTGCAAGTTCATCAAGTCAAAGTTTTTTCAAAATATAGAAAAATAGCATTTAGATGGCAAGTGGAAACAGCTCAGTCTCTGAGTCCAGAGATAAACTTGATCTTTTGCTCCTGTAACAAAAATTCTCTCTCCCTCTCTCTATTCCTACACACAAATACATACATAGTCACACATATACGGACACACACATCAGTGTTAAAAGATTAATATGGTGTTTCATGGCTTTGAACTTCAAAGAAATAAATCACATCCTGTGCATTTTATTATGCCTACTTTTGTTGTTGTTGTTGTTGTTGTTATTGTTGTTGAACATTATTTTGACTTATTCCTGTATGTAGCTGTACTGTGATCTCCCCTGTGCAAATTCTATAACTGGTTTTTCTAAGATCCAGTGTCATTTTTTATATTCTTGTAAAGTCTTGAAGGATTTACCTTTGTAATTTAAGTATTTACTTCACCTGAAATTGACATTTGTTTGGGCATGTATTTTAAAGATAGGGAAAGAACTGTCCACAAAAAAGTGTTTGGGTTTTTTTTAATTACAGAATCACTTTATGTCACAGACAGATATGAATTTTTAGATCTTACAGTGCTGTAAGTCGTTCACACATTTGTTTGGACCTCTTAATTTTCTCAGATTTGTACTTTAACTTGTCTCAGAAATATTATTGCCATAATATGTTGTGAAATACAAGTAATTCACTTCAGGACTAATCCTTGTCATTTGAATAAGAAAAGACTGTATTTCTGACTATGATAATACTTTTATGGAAGACAAAATATCTTATACAATGAGTCAGTAAGTAGAAATATTTTAAAATATGTTGATAATTCAACTCCCAGAAAGTTAAAAGGGAAGTCATGCATTCTGTTTTGTAGTGTCTAGACTGTGAACAAAATTACTAAAGTTTTTCCATGTCTGCCTTTTTCATATAAATAACTTATTTATTTTGCCTAGGAAGAGAAAAATTTACAGTAAATAATTGAGAAACGTGTTTAATATGTTTTTAGTTAACAGTGAAAACTTTAGCATGTAGTAATTATACTTTCACTTTATATTGAATCATTTTCTCCTATGGAATATATTTCTAGATATTTAATTGCATGTTATAATAATTATGTCCATATTTATTGTTAATTTTAACACTAAAACACCCACAGGGTAGTACTTGTCATCTTGACAGTGCATTAATGTTGAATACCTTGGCATTCTTATGAGAGCAGTGTTGTTTGAACATGGTTTGTTCAGATTAAGACAGACTTGTCCCACATCTAGTGGCAGCCAACCATGGTTAATTGCTTGCAGCCAGAATGCCAAGTAAGACCCTGTGATGGATTCATTTTGAATGATCTGGGTAACTAATATGAGTTGCTTTTAAAGTATTTATAATCTAAATATAGTTTATAGTTGGGCATTTTTAATGAGTTGTTCTGTCTAAATTAGAGAAGGTCTTAGCAGGAGCTCTTTTATCATTTGTGCAGTGTTTCACTGCTAATAATGGTATCAATATTTTGTGAAAATTTTACACATATTTTTATTTATATCACCTCATTTAATCTTGGCTACTTGTGACATAGTTATTAGTACCTTAATTTTGGAAGTCGCATAGTCACAATTGGAAATACCTCAATGTATACGCCCTGACTTCAATTCTCACCCTCCTTCAACTGTGCAAAGCTTTTACTGTTTCCGTTCTGCCTTTGAGCTGAAATTGTGGCAGTGCTCTGGTCATTACTGGTCATTACTGGGCTGAGTCAACCTAACCATCACTGCCCCTGAACCCACCCTCCAGTTGTCCATTTTAAGCACATTTTGCTTTGGTACCATAGAGAATCAATGGCAAAGTTTGTACAAGGGTATGATGAATATACATTCCAAATTATACTTCTGATTGAGATCAGTTTATTCTCTAACTCACTCTTTTCAAGACCAGTTAATATAAGTGATTATTCCTTTTATCCTTGGATCAAAAAAAATTTACATTAATACAGCAGTCAGTCCATTGATATAGTAGCTGCAATACTGACATTGAAGTTTCGTTTACTACCTGAAGATATGTAGGTAGATTCAGTAAATGTATGTGGGCCAACAACTGCTAAAATGTGAAATAATTCTTTTTTTTAAGTTTCATTTATTGAATCACCGTGAGAACAGTCAAAAAGGCTTTCAGTTTAAGTCTCGGTCAGTCATACAATGATCAAACACCTATGCCTTCACCAGTGAACATTTTCCACCACCAAGAACCCCAGTATACTCCCCTCCCAACCACTCCCCCCACACCCGCCTGTGTGGCAGATTTCCACTTTACTCTCTCTACATAGATCACATTCAGTATTACGACAAAAGACCCAACATTATTATTTGGAGTTTTCCCTAACATACAGACCTGCCAAAAAGACGTCATTAGATCATTTCTTTTCTATTGCTGGTTATGAAGCGCATATGATGTCATGTAGCTGTAATAGCAGCCATGTGATTTTGGATTTCTGATATTTTAGTAATAAGCCTAGAGGGCATACTGCCAAAAGCCCCTAGGTTCTGAGATTGGTTTGTGTGCCACTGGGATCATGGTCATTCAGGAGCCAGGAGGAGGTGTTTGTGGGTGGCAACCCGGGGCCTTTCAGGGCAGGGAGCAAGGCCGATTCCACGTGGCCCCATCCCATGAGGCCCCGCCTGCCGCATTAATGCAGTCCCATACCTGGCTGTCCATTAGGCTCCAAAAGATGGAGGCCACCATGCCACCGTTGCAAGGGGGAACAGGCAGAGGGACAAACACCCTTCCCCTCCCAGGCCGGTATAACACCGTAGTTAAATGCACAGTCCAGATGCATTTCGGTTGACCATTATATTTTGCTCAGATTTTCCCACCACCATTCAAGCATGCCTTCCAGGGAAAGACACTAGATCATTTATTTCCATTGCTCACTTTGCATATCAGGACGTGGCCGCGCGGTTCGGAAGAATAGTCCTGGTGCCCACATACGGGAGCCATGCTTGTAGAAACTCATGGCCGCTGGGATTCCATCTGGAGAAGGCGGGGAGACAGCACCTACTCATCTGGGACCTCCCAGTGATAATGGCTCATTATGGGGCCTGGAGAATTCTCCGGGAGCTGTGAAGCCCACCGGCCAGTTTTGTTCACTGCTGTGTGCTGAAAGATGGCGCTCGTGAAGTAATTCTTAATCACAGACACATTTATAATCAATGACCACCATAGGAAATTCATGTTATCAGAGGTTTCTGCTATTGAAATTTATTTGTCACTGTGATTTACAATACTGTTAATGTTAGGTTTTCATTCATATAGCATTCCAACCCCCACCCTCCACCAGAGTATCTGCTTCCTTTGACCATCTTCTTAGGACCCCTCTCAGCCACTGCTGCCCCATCTTACCCTTGGTAGAATTGTTTTGCAGACCAGTTGAGGTTTAAATTCTGTAGACCAATTCAGATTTAAATGTAAAGAACAGAGAGGAAGTACAGCAAGTAGAGTGATCTCTTCGTATGCACTAGACCCTGGTTCAATTGCCGGCACCCAGGAGTGATTCCTGAGCACAGAGCCAGGAGTTAACCATTGGGTGTGGCCCCAGAACTAAAAAGATAAATAATTAAAGGCATGGTGATAGGTGGAATTGGAGAGAGCCAAAGAACAATGTATTGTGATGAAGTCAGTAAAGAATTATTAGAGAAGTTTTCTAATTAATCTAAAAACTACAGCACAGAAAATAATTTATTTCTTGACATTGATTATGAGAATTACTGTAAAAATCTTGAGTTTCTGTTCTTAATAGACATAGTTTAATTCTAAAGTATTTAAAGAAATTTAAATCCTTTATCACACGCTTTCTAAGTAATGGAAATAAATCTCAAAGCCATTTCTGAAACAGGGCTTAACTTTCATTTCACTTATGTATCTTTTAATTTCCTTTTGTACTGTATGAAATTTTTTAATCAAATTATCTTGGTCTCCTTTTCACGTTAGGCTTGATACTGCACCACCTGAGACATCGGAAAAGCACAGCTCGGATGAAAACCTGTCTTTAGAAACTCTAAAAAACACCAGTTCAGAAGACCTCTTTGATGAGATTTAACTGTCTCAAAAAAGCACTTTGATGTTCACTAGACTGTGTTTTCTATTCATTTCTTTAAACTGAAAAAGCAAACTTTCAATTTAACACAGCTTTTACTACACCTAACTATTTAATTACATATACACTGAGTTGAAGACCATTGTGCTAAGTGGATTAAAATGTATATGAAGATATGATTTGATGACAGTGGTACATTATTCTAAACTATTCATTCAGGATGCCTATAATTATCTAAAATTTCAAACTTTGTTGCCTGGGATATATTTATCTTACTTAGTTCATACGTATTTTGCATGGTAACTGTCTAACAAGGTGTCTAGAAAGATTTTGCAAACACTACAAAGGAAATGTTTATGCTTCTCTTTTGAGTAGTCATATCTTGAACAGTAATGTTTCATCATTTAAAGTTGAGTATGTAAAATCAAGTGTATAAAATATATTTGTGTGTGTACACAGTCTGAAAATCTTCTGATAAAATATTTGTTGCATTTAAGATTTTGTGTTCTTATTAAAATATTTACCTTAATATTTAGTAATACATCTTGGTACAATCTTTATAGTTACATAATTCCCTATTATGTAAAGAAACTTTTTTTAGATTTTATTGATAAAATACTCATTTTGTACATACAAGGACTTTATTATGTTCACTGATCTCTCCACATCACACCTCACACATTTTTCCCCCAAGTCTAGAAATAGAACCCAGAACCTCAAGTCACAGACTAGGTATGAGTAAATCCATCCCTCCGAGGAACTTTTTTTTTCAAATTTTCACTGTTTCCACTTTTTTTTTTTTTGCCTTTTGGGTCACATTCAGCGATGCTCAGGGGCCACTCCTGGCTCATGCACCCAGGAATCACTCCTGGCAGTGCTCGGGGGACCATATGGGATGCTGGGAATCGAACCTGCGTTGGCCATGTTGGCTGTGTGCAAGGCAAACGCCCTACCCGCTGTGCTACTGCTCCAGCCCCTGTTTCCACTTTTGAAGTTGTAATCCTGTCTTCACTTATCCAGTTGAACATGCGTCCCTTCACAATGCTCAAACTTAATAACAACCAACATGTTACCAAATCCAATAGATGGACCATACTCAGTCTTCATCTTACAAATCAACTTTTGACATAGTAATTTCTCAGTAAGCATTTTCTTCACTTAATTTTTGCAGTAGCTAATACTTTTGTATTTATCTTATTTCTGACCTGATTTTTCTTATCTTTATTAAGCACTGTGATTTACAATATTGTTAATGATGGTTTCATGCATACATCATTCCAACACCACACGCACCACCAGAGTATCCACTTTTAACACTTCTTTGCTGAGTCCTTCTCCAACAGTGAAATGCTTTTGTGCCCTTAGCTAAATCTTCACCCTCCTCTTTTTGTTACCCACATTATTTAGCTAGGTTATCTTCAGCTTTAAAAACTACCTAGAGGAACTGAAGAAATAATCACTTAATCACTTAATAATCACTTAACTTCCCGTTAGTCGTCGATTTGCTCGAGTGGGCGCCAGTAACGTCTCCATTTGTCCCTGTCGCGTGCTAGTGTAGCCCAATGGCATCTGTTCACTCCGGGAACATGAAGAGCCTCAAACCGATCGTTCATGATCTTGACAAAGAAGTCTGACCATCTGGTAGGTGGGCGGCCACACGGTCTTTTGACATCCCGTGGAATCCAGTCGGTAACAGCTCTAGTCCAGCGGTCGTCTTTAAATCTCATTACGTGACCAGCCCATCTGATTTTCGACACCTTGGCAAATGAGACAGTGTCCCTGATTCTTGATCATCGACCGATGTCAGAACTCCGGATTCTTTCTCTTATTTGAGTGAAACGTGATATTCCAAGCATAGTTCTTTCTATTCTTCTTTGGGAGACCTGAATAGCGTTCTCATCTTGTTTGCATAGGGCCCAGGTCTCTGAGGCATATGTTAATGCAGGAAGAACAGTGGAATCAAAGAGATGTGCCCGGAGCCGGAGGTTCTTCATCCTCTTAGCTATTTCTTCGACGTTCTTGAAGGCGTTCCAAGCCGCTCTCTTCCTCCTGCGCAGCTCGGGTGCCAGGTCATTTGTCATGTTGACTTCTCGACCTAGGTACACATAGCTGTTGCATTCGGAGATGGTTGTTCCGTTGAGAGCGAATGGGGCGTCAGGAACGAGGCTGTTTCTCATAAACATTGTCTTCGTAAGATTCAGCTGTAGTCCTACCTTTCCACACTCACGGTCAAAGTCGGCCAGCATTTGTGCCACTTGGCTGATATTTGGTGTTATTAAAACAATGTCATCAGCAAAGCGGAGGTGGTGTAGTTGCCGACCATCTATCTTCACTCCCATTCCTTCCCATTCTAGTCATCGCATGATGTTCTCGAGGGTGGCACTGAAGAGTTTCGGTGAAATGGTATCACCCTGCCGCACCCCTCTCTTGACATCAACGATCACTTCTTTGTAGAATGGTGAGATCCTGGTAGTGAATCCGCAATACAGCTCACGGAGGATCCTGATGTATTGGGCTTGAATGCCCTGATTGGCTAGGGCTTCATTGACCACTTCCGTCTCAACAGAATCAAAGGCCTTCTTTAAATCAATGAACATTAAACAGAGCGGCATTTAAAGAAGAAACGTTCATTTAAAGAAGAAATAATATACAAGGTAAGTCACTTGCCTTGCATGCAGCCAACTTAAATTTGATTCCTGGCAACACACATAGCATGAAGAAGAGTGATTCCTGAACACAGAGCCACAGTAAGGGCCTGGGCACCTCTAGGTGTAGCCTAAAAGACTAAAAATATACATAAACTTGACCTATATGCTAGTATTTTCAAACTTAGAATATACCTCATAATGAAATTATGAAATGTGGAAAAACTCACATTTTATAGTGTTATAAAATATATCAATTTATTTTAAATATATAAACTTCTGCATAACCACATCTCATTTCTAGAATAGATGTCTTTATTATATAGCTCTGAAAGGTTAGGAAACGTTAGTGACTTGTAATCCAAATTTTAATATTCTGCACCTTGTATTTTTAAGTCAAACATTTACTAGATAAATTATATTCAATGAATATTTATGTGAGATCAGTTACGAGAGCTGGAGGTAAGATGCCTGCCTTGCACACCACTGACCCAGGTTCAATTTGCAGCATTTCATATAGTCCTCTGAGCACTAATGGGTATGGCAAAAAAAAAAGGTCAGTTATGCACAGAATAAAAATGGCCATGTGGAGAATTTTAGTGCAAATCCAAATCCAGTTGCTTACCAAATATTTGTGAAGCATTTGTTCCAGCCTCTGATCTCAGTACTAGATGCTGACAAGGAATAATACAAGAGTTCTGTTACTGTTACAAATTTTCTGGCAAATGGAGTTCAGGATCTGTCTGCTCTCAGATAGAAAATTTGAGGCAAGGGGTTGATATTGCAGCCCCAAGCCACTATGTAATGAATCATAATATCAAGCACTAGTAGGACAACTGACCTAGAGAATAATAAATTAGAAATTAATGGGTGTAAGGATCCACAAAAGATAAAAAAAAATCCAGTTGAAAGATAAATCACTAGGATTAGGGGAGAAAGAACTGGGAATGAGGTTGATCAGGGAAGAATTCAGAGGCCTGTGTGGAGGCAAGGGAGTTTGTGTCAAAATTTGTAACTGAGTCATCAGAATGAGACAATCTAGAAGGTATTGCAATTAGAATGCTAGCTGAGTATAATTAGGAGGATGGAGTTAACTTATATAATCAAGACAAAACAGGAATCAAGCTCTGCACTTCTAACTGCTAGTTTTTGTGGAAAGACAGTGCTACTATCTCAGGTGATGGGAGCCTTTCTGGACATTGGGACGATAGGCAAGAGGCCTCCTGACCTTTTACTCATTGGTGGGAATGTATATTGGAAAACAACAGAAATTTCTCAAAATATTAAAAATAGAATCACCATGTGAACCAAAAAATTCATTCTTAGACATATATCTCCACAACACAAAAACACTCACTGGAAAAGATATATGCACGCTGAGCAGTATTTTCAAAAGTCAAGACTGAAATATAGCCCAAGCATCCAAGTACAGATGAATGAATACACAGAGAGAATACATAATGTCTTTTGCTATAGGGGTCTTGCTAAGCAAAATAATTCAGAAGGAGAAAGACTACAACTGGATGATTTTACTCATGTGTGGTATACAAAGGAACAAATCAGGCAGTGACAATGTCCAGGAAATGCAGACTCTTAGATCACAGGCTTGGCTACAGGTCGAGAGGACTGAAGGATTTAATGTGTCGTCATGGAAGGACACTGGCACTTTGGTCCTGGGTGTGGTACAGTAACCCCTCAAACATTATAAACACTGCTTGTAAACCAGAGTTAATGAACCAGAGGTAACAAAATTAAATCATTGAAACTTTAAATTAAAAAGAGACTGTAGCCATGATTCTAGTAGCAGCCATAATCTAATACCAAATATAAGTCTGTTGCTCCTAATTTAAGGAAATTGTTACTTAATGAAACAAGTGTATAGCAATAAAGTATCACCTTTTATTGATGCCATAGCATCTCACACAACTAAAACAACATATCAAAAAGACCAGAAACAATCTGTTTGGCAGGGATATGGTAGAAAAGGAACTTTCATGCACAGCTGCTGGGAATGTTCAGCCCCTAAGGAAAACATTATGAAGATATCTAAAAAATAAAGAATAGAAGTCCCAAACAACCCAGCAACCACTTCTTAGTAGCTACCACCAATACTCCAAAACATCTATTCAAAGGGACGTATACAGTCTTTTGTTCATTGCACTCTTTAGTACAATAACTAGAATATGGAATCAAACCAAAAGTCTAAAGACAGATGAGTGGATAATGAAGGTCTGTGTTATATATACACAATGGATTGCTTTGTTGCCACAAAAAGGGATGAAATTGTGCAATTCCCTGCAACTTGGATGGAACTGGAAGATATGTGAAGTAAATTTGAAGAAAGACAAACACTGAATATTCTCACTTACCGATGGTATATAAAATAACATAACAAGGTAAGCAAATCCTTGACTCTTGATTACAGATATTGAAAGTCTGGGATGGAGCGAAATGGAGAGGGTGGTAAGAAGAGATGGTATGGAGGCAGCATGGGGTCAGTGATTGGGGACATGGGGACATCAGTGTTATAGAGGCAAGTTACATGTATAAAATTAAACCACTAGATTCAACACTATTATGAAATGAGACCCACATCCTAACAATTTAACTTTAAAATATACCTATTCAGGAAGTGGGCTGGGCATGAGGCTAGGGAACATGGGGACAGGGATGAAGGAATGCTGACAGTGATAGGGAAATTGGAGTAATCATCATGCCCACCTTGCTGTTCTTTACTGAAGACTATTAAGACAGAAAAACAATTATGTCCAATGATCTCTAGTATGAAATTTATCCTTATCCAAATAGAGATCTGAATTTTAACCTTAACACAGAATCTCCCAATACACATGAGCATCTTATGTTCCTGAATAATAGATGACTGAATTGGATGGTTCACACCTAGTAACTTAAGGATAGGGGCTGACCACACCAAAGAAAGTTGAAGCCACCAGCTTCTGGTTTCAAGCTCATTAACAAGGAGAGAACCCTGAGATCAAGTTCCAGCAAGTGGTCAGTCACTTAGTCACCTCTATAGTCAATTTTCAGTACAATCTCTGGAACCTGAAGCTTAGAACAGTTTTCAGAACTGACTCTGCTGCCTATGTACATCACTCATCAGTACTGAGAGATTAACACCTGAGGACAATGGAATTGTAACATTTGTAACTTCCATGGACTCTGTCCTTATGTGCCTCTCCTTTTAGTTGGCATGCATGTCTAATTCCCTTAATAAATGTAACCTTGAGGGACCAGAGAAACAGTGCGGCATGTGGGGCATTTGATTGCACCTGAGTTTAATCCCCAGCATCCCAAATAAGGCCAAGTCCTCCAGGAGTGATCTCTTAGTGCAACCCCTGAGCACTGTTGAGTGTGGGGGAAAAAAAGTTATAAAATAAATAATGTAACCATGTAACAGAAGAAAACCCCTTAGTTTTCTGTGTCTCAGTTTTTTTATTCAGTATTTTTTTATAATCCATTTTCACTAAAATTAAGTAACAGAAATTCATGAGTCACAAATTTTAAATTAAGAAATGTAAAAATTATTCAACATATTTTAATGGAAAAATATATAATCGCAAAGATCACTACTCACATATCCATTTCTAACTGTTATCTGAGTTAAAATTTTGCGGTGCCCATCTTCCAGTTTCTGATAAATGATTTTTAATAGGGTAACTATTATTTGCAATGTGCTATGCACTAACTTGTAATTACTTTCTCTGTATTTTACTAAGGGGTCTTTGAAAACCGCACTGCATAAAAAATGTGTTTGCTTCTGCCCTAATTCCTAACTCTTCTTCACTCAATCCAAACCACTCTCTGACTCACCTGTACTTAATTTTCTCTTTCATATATCCACATACCCTCTCATTTGCCATTGTCCTAGATTTCTGCTTTTCATTTTCTATTTGAATAACATTCAGCATGAGTTTTATTGTTTCATATGTAGGTTTTTCTCTCTTTGAAAGCCCTCTATCCTAAATTCGCATCGCACAAGGCACTCTACTTTTTGACCCCTTTTTGAAGCCTGTAAACATATTTATTTCTACAGAAAAGAAGAGAGATTAGAATTCACACCCATCTTTTTATTGAATTAAAGTGCAGGAGCAATTTTTGGTGGAAATTGTTCCAGTAAATGGAATATAATTTCATCCTAAATCACACACTTTTGGTTTAGAAATGGCCTTCAACTTAATTGCTATCTTAGAAATAACTCAACTACTAGTCATGTGGATGGTTTAGATCATTTTTATATAAAACCTGCTCACACACAATTCTAGAATTGTTTATTCTGCCTTCCTCAAAAAAACTGAGCCTGAAATAAGGGCTTTCATATAGCCTATTTATTTGGGAATGTGATCCTGGGAAGCACGACAAAAAGTATAAAACAGAAATGGAAGCAGAGATAGTGCAAAGATGTCTTCTCCTGCATATTATATTCACCCCCATCACACTCTTCTGAAGGGTATGGTCAGAACAGCACCACTAATGAGTGCGTATAGATTGGACTAGCATTAACCATTGTTTCCTATTTCTCGTGACCCAGGGTGACCTGGAAGTGCTATTGCCACTGTTACAGTGTGCCGGTAGGACTCCCCAGCAGATTCCTCTGATTGATCTGTACCAGCAAACTCAGAGACACCCTGAGGCAGAAAACAAAAGGAGCACATCTACTAGGTTTTTCCTCTTTGAAGTAGGGCAAGGCCCCCCTGGACCTGATTGCCAGAGAAGGCTGTTATAGGTGGGGCTCATAGAACCTTGGAAAGTAGTACAAGGGTGTCCAATACTGTACTCCTGTCTGATGAAATTATCACCCTGCTCCACTCCAAACCTCAGGCATAGCTGATTAAATCAGAGAAAAGTGTGACCTTCATAACGTACGGATCCCTTGATTAAGAAATGACCATCCCTGCCCCATATTGCCTTTTTCAATTTGAATCTGTGTTGCCTGACATAAGTATAACCACCCCTTCCCTATGAAGGGAAGATATTGCCTGTAAGACTGTGAGCAAATGTCTTTGACTTTGAGCAAATGTCTATACTGACTATTCAGGTGTTCCACTTACAGGCACCAGAACGTTGAGTTCAGTTTCCTGATCTATCCTGCTTCTCCATCTCTTAATCAGTCTTTAGGTCATTGACATTGAGTGTTATTATTGACATGAAAGATACGTTTTGCTATGATTTTGTAGAAGTTATGTGTACTGGTGAAGTTTGTCTATCTTTCAAAGAAGCTCCTTTAATACGTCTAGCAAAAGGCTATGAAGTTCCTAAGCCATTACTTGTCCGTAAAGTTTTATAACATTCCTTCAAATCTAATTGATAATCTAGCTGAATAGAGTATTCATGGGTTTTTAATTTCATTGAGTTTCGTTTTGTTTTGTTTTATTATATTTCTGGCTCCTCCCTCCCTCCCGGCTGCTATCCCACCCTTTTATTCTGGTCCTTGGAGTGTTGCTTGGTAAATCTGCTGTGAATCTTATTTGACTCTTTTGTGTGTCTACTTCCTTGATCTTGCTGATTTTAATATTCTCCTGTCTTCGGCCTTTTCATTCTGATTATGTTGTGCAGAGGTTTTTTTTGTTTTTGTTTTTGTTTTTTTCATTTGTGTTTATTTTATTGGAACTCTTCAGACTTCATGAATCTGGGTCTCTGCACTCGTCAATTCTAGAAAAATCTTATCTGATTTTGTTTGACTAGTATTTCTTTATTGGATTCATCTTTCTGTTCCTTGGAGACTCTAATGGTTCTTTTATTGTTCCTTGTGAATTATTCCATAGTTCTCTGGTGTGCTGTTCATTTATTTTCAAACTTTTTCCCAAGTTTTTGTTCTGTTTCTTTTGTTTTGCTTTCTAAAGGTTTCTTGCATCTCATCTTGGAGCTCACCAATGTTTTCCTCGGCTGCTCTTTCCTTTCACTGTTTGGGTTTTTTTTTTTTAAACTTACCAACTATCGTAAAGGGCTGGAGCGATAGCACAGCGGGTAGGGCGTTCGCCTTACAAGCGGCCAACATGGCCGACCCGAGTTCGATTCCTCCGCCCCTCTCGGAGAGCCCGGCAAGCTACCGAGAGTATTCGATATGCCAGACACAGTAACAACAAAGTCTCCAATGGAGACGTTACTGGGCCCGCTCGAGCAAATCGACGATCAACGGGAGGGCCTTTACCTTACCTTTACCTTAAACTTACCAAATTCTTCAATTCTGTCAACATTGATTGTAGTTTTTTCTGATTCCACTCTCAAACTTTCTTGTGCTTTTCTGACTACTAGAACCATCATATCTTTGAGTTCATTAAACATCCTCAACGTGGCATCTCTAAAGTCATTATCTGAAAGGTTAAAAAGATGTTTGGTACTGGTAGTGTCCTCTGGGTTATTATCTTCCCTCATTAAGCTTAAATGGGTTTCTACACAAGTTTCCCACTGTGTTCAAAAATCATCGAAAGCTTCGTGTATTTGCATGTCATCTTTGTGTGGGGCCATGCTAATCTTCTCTTTATCATTCCAATTTTAGTATACATACTGCCAAAGCAAACACCATCTTACTTAAACACTCTCAACCCAGCTTTAGTATTCCTATTTTCTTCAGAATGCTGCTCAGATACACCATTGGAGGAATTGTCATATCAGTAATTCAGTATAGAGCTTGGCACTGTGAGTCCTATTGCACTGTTGAAGGCATTCATCACATTTCTTTCCTGAGGCTTCAATATTTTGTGCAAAGATGATGGTTCTGAATCCAAACCTTGTTTGGACAGGGAGAGAGTGGAGTTCTCTCTCTTTGCCACTGTATGAATGATAAATGACACTAAACATGGAAGGAGGCTTACATTCTGAAAGACACTATGAACCAACCTCTTATTCCCTGGGATCTTGATCCCAAGATAATAAAGCATTATACATGTAAAGTGACAGAAAGTGTGTGTGTGTGTGTGTGTGTGTGTGTGTGTGTGTGTGTTTTAAGAAAACCAAATTATATCTGTTCAAGTTTCAACAGGAAGCTTGAGACAAAAGTTATCACTTTCCAGTAGACGCAGATAATAAGTACTGTTTCTTCACAAGTTTCAGTGAGTAAATTTGTTAGGAAGCCCTTTTCCCCCCCTCACAAAAAAAATTTGTGGTAACTGAACTTTATAAGAATATACTTTCATTTTTTTCATGAGCCAATCTTCTAGTTTGCTGGAAAGAACTTGGTTTTCTATCACTGCCTTTCATCTGCTATCAGAGAAGCACTTACAACATAGAGCCATAGGCAATACCTTGATATATAAAAGGAATAACCAGTAGGCCTGGTGTCTCACACAGGTGTCAAAATACTCACTCAGGATCATACATTGGTCCAGCTAATAGAATAGCCCAAGAAACTCACGTTAGAAATGTGAAGTGTAGCTTTATTTTATACCATTTAATTAGTGAACAGCTGAAAATCCTGTCTTGCATTTTCCACACATGGTTCCAATTAGCACAGCCGTGCAGGCCCCAATTTTGATAAAAGCACTGACGTGGACCTTTGGTGCCTGTACAATGTACTCTTTCATTTTACAAGGTGGCTGAACTGTGGTTTTGAATATCTTTTTTAAAATTTAACAAAAACTCAGGGTGTAAACTTAGGAGGGAAAAAAAAGGTGGAGAGAGGTAAACACAATTTTGTTTGAATTGCCTGCTGCAGACTTTTAGAACCAACCCCTATGCAGAAGTTGGCTTACTTGGTAAACTTGCACTGGGCATATACTGAATTGTGTGCAAAAACCATTATGATTCATGAGACGTGCTCGGAGACCATTAGATGGGGGATTCATCACATCAGGAAATACCACTTACTATACTGTCAGTTGGCTTCATGTGGCCACACTACTCAAAAGGCAATGAAAAGCCCATCTAAATAAATTGTTTCAGATCATTGTGTAACTGGTAGGACATTTGCCTTCCATGGAACATTTTTCTGGGTAACCTCTGGTAGTTCACAAGTTTTTAAGTAGGATAGTAAAACTTATGTGCGAGAATCTTAGAGTTTGAAATATCTAATTTATGTCATCACATCATATCTCCTGCCAAAATAAAGGAACTAACAAGAGGAAAAAGTAAGATAGAATAAAATGTATAATGCTTCACATGGTGTGTGTTCCATGCTTATCCCAGGAATGTCAAGTGATTTTCCACTTCAGGTCATGGGAAAGCATAATGCCTTAGTCCCAGGAGGGGGTGAGACAGTTAATGTTCTAGGGCCCTGCACAAAAGTTAAAAACAAAACTTTCTGTGCTCAGCTTTTACTTTTGAAGGAGCAATTCCATTTTGCACCCATTATTTATCAAGTGGAAAAATATGCTCAGCAAGTACAGTAAACTTTGTCTCCTAGACACATAAGTCATTTTACAATTCTGAAATATCCAAAGTACCAAGGTTGAAACAAAATCCTGAAGATAATAAAATTGAGAAAAATAGATTCTTCATCATTAACCTCAAGAAATGAAATATGAGAGATAGTCTTTCTGATGGCCTTAGTGTTGGGGGACTATTTAATAGACTGACTGTGGATCCTTCCTTAGTTTTCAAATTTAATATAAGCACTTTTCACTCTTTTGAAGGAATTTAGAATAAATAACATTCTGCAGACAACTATGTCCACTAATATCACTGCTGATGTAAACCTTCCGCAGATGACTTAGACTGGGCAGTGCTCTCTTCGATGACTTTTTTTAATAGGTACATTAAGTCTAACTACGGGTTAACATGTTGATACATAGGTGATTATTTTTCACCATTAGTGACCAATTCTAAATTTGAAATATTTTCAGGGGTTCAAATTGTTATCTTAACTGCACCATACTTTAGGCATATCTCTTCTTATGAAACCATTCTAATAGTCTTCATCTGTCCCATAATTTTTTTTTAATCAAAGTTACAGAGTTACTCCAAGTCGACAGTCATTGCTAATATCCTTGGTCTTTCCTAGTTCCTCACTTTATTGCATTACAACCGTGGCTACTTCAAACTCTTAACATAATTACATGAACTCTGGGTTTTCTTCCCATCTGGATGAACGCTCCCAATTTTCTTCCCATCCCACTATCTTCTTTATGCTTAAGTTACAATGTCTCTGAGAAGAGCAGGATGATTGCTCCAATCAGCCAAGTTGTGGTGTTCAGGGCCTCTCTGTGACTCTCCCAGCAGGAGCAGAACTTAGCAACTCCTCAGTGGTAGTAATGAAGGTGCTAATATGAATAAAATTATTTCTGCTGTAAAATTTAAAAGCATTCATCGCTTATCAAAACCTGGACTATTATACAATGAGTTTATTTGCTTTTTGACTATTTATTCTCACCAGATCAAACACCAGTGGGGCAGAGATTTACTTTGTTTTGGTCCCCCCATAGTCGCCTTATGGTGCTGTGTATACAGTACGTGCTTGGTATTTATTTTTTGAGCTAATGACTTAAATCTGTGTCATGATGAATGTTGAGCAATAGGGCAAAGAAATCTTTGTTGATTAGATCACTAAAATATTATAGAAGTTCTTTACTAAATTTATTGAGAGATTGGACTAAATTGCAATGGTAGATTCTCAGCACTGATAAGTTTTCAAAATTTGCATTTTGTGTGCAAACCATATGTCTCTGCCTCATCAATGTAAAGCCAAAAATCAAATCACATTAACCTTATCATCTCTTAATTTTTTATTTTAATAAAAGTCAATATTTAGGGTTTACAACAGTGTCTTTTGATATACTTATTATATATTAATCACCTCCATAGTATAGTGTAGTAAGCACATTAAAAATTTATTTTATTAGTTGATTTCAAGTATATAATACAATAGCATTAACTAATATTCAGCATGGTATATGAAGTCTTTATAATTTAATCATCTTATTGTTTTTTATCAATATTTCCCCCACTTTCCCATCTTTTGGGCTATGATAATCATAATTCTACTTTCTTTTCTTTTTAAGTTTGACTTTAAAAAATTCCACATATAAGTAAGATGATAATAATATATTGTTTTCTCTGTAAGATTTACTTCACCTAGCATAATGTACTTTAGGATTTTCCTTATTATTGTAGATGGCATAGTTTCCCACTTAAGGTTAGATAGATAGATATTATAACACTATATATATATATTCTTTGCATACATTTCTTTTTCTAGTCATTGTTTGATGAGCACTTAGGATATTTCCATATCTTTGCTACTGTAGATTAATAATGCTGCAGTGAATTTTTACAAAGGTACCAAGAATACACAATAGGAAAGGATAATCTCTTCAACAATGTTGGTAAAACTGTATATTTATATGCAAAAAATAAAGTAGACTTCATCTTATATACAAAAATCAGCTCAAAATAAAAACTCAGGAGCTGGAGCAATAGCACAGCGGGTAGGGTGTTTGCCTTGCACTCGGCAGACCCGGGTTCAATTTCTAGCATTTCATATGGTCCCCTGAGCACTGCCAGGAGTAATTCCTGAGTTCATAAGACAGGAGTAACCCCTGTGCATCGCCGGGTGTGACCCAAAAAGCAAAAAAATAAATAAATAAAAAATAATAATTCCTGAAGGGGCCAATATTGGGATAGGGTATTTGCCTTGCATGCTGCTGACCCAGATTTGATACATGGAATCCCATATGGTCCCCTGAAGCCCAACAGGAGTAATTCCTGAGCACAGAGCCAGAAGTAACCTCTGAGCACTGTGGGGTGTGGCCCCCACAAAAAGTGATAAACTTCCTGAAATGTTAAACTCCTGGCAATGAAGTTTTGGGAATTGAAATCAAAGTACAAGAAGCAAAATAAAAAATAAACAAGTCAGACTACATCAGACATTTTCTGCACAGCAAATCAAACTATCAACATAATGAAAAGGCAGTAAGAAATGGGAGAAAATATTTGCAAATGACGTTTCTGGTAAAAGACTGATTTACAACAACTCAGGAAAAAGAATTTAAAATGAACAATGAATTTAATAGCACTGTGGCACTGTCCTCCCGTTGTTCATCGATTTGCTTGAGTGGGCATCAGTAACACCTTCATTGTGAGACTTGTTGTTACGGTTTTTGGTATATCAAATACATCACTAGTAGCTTGCTAGGCTTTGCTGTGCGGGCAGAATACTCTTGGTATCTTGCCTGGCTCTCCAAAAGGGGTGAAGGAATTGAAACCGGGTTGGCTGTGTGCAAGGCAAGCACCTTATCCGCTATGTTATCAGGTAACAAATAATGCCAATAGCAAATTAAAAGTTACTCGACATCACTAATCATAATCAACATATCCCTACAATAGCACTTTGCTCTTGTTAGTATATATAGTGCTGAAAAGGTGTTTAGGATTTAGAGAAAAAGAAACCTTTTTGTTCTACTGGTGGGACTTCAATTGATTCAGTTGTTAAGGAAAATAGTGTGAAGGCTTGACAAAAATAAAATAAGTGGACTGAGGAGACAGTCTAGGAGCGAGAGCACATGCCTTAGTGTGCCTGATCCTGGTTCTACCACTGGTATCATATGTTCTCCCAAAGACTGCACGGTGAACCCCTGGAGTCTCTAAGGCATCTTCAAGTATGCCTCTGGAGACCCCTGGAACAAGGTGAAGCAGTGCCACATCTGAGGATTCTCACATTGACCCATCAGCCCAGTTAGCCAAGAATTTTCTGGAGTGATCCCAAACCATGTACTGCCTAGATGGCTCAAAAATAAATTTAATAAACAATAGAAAATGCCTATGATACAGCTATCCTAAGTCTGATTATATATCCAAGAAAATAAAAGCACTGCCTTGAACAGAAGTCTTCACTCCCATATTTACATTTTAACTTTGTCCAAAACAAAGACCTGAGGTTTTCTTTTAGTGGTTTTTCTTTTGTTCTCTGCACAGGTCAATCCACCTGGTAATTACTATTTTAGTCATTTGGTTCTTCCTGAATCTCTGTTTTATTCATGGGCCATTGTTCCCTCCTCTATCTTTATCTCCTTTTTCCCTTACATTGATGCTACCCTTTTATATTGCTCTATCCTCAAAGTTGGAAGATATAAAACCATCTCTTGATTCCTTAGATCACATATGAGGGGACCTATGGAACATGGTTTAATAAACTGACATCTCCCCTCAAACATATGATCATCTAATCTTTGATAAAGGAACAAGAAATGTGAAGTGGAGTAAGGAAAGAATTTTTAACAAATGGTGCTGGCAAAACTAGATGGCTACATGCAAAAAAATGGGCTTATATCTCTGCCTAACACCATGTACAAAAGTAAGATCAAAATGGATTGAAGACCTCAACATCAGACCGGAATCCATAAGGTACATTGAAGACAAAGTTTGCAAAACCCTCCATGACGTTGAAGATAATGGTATCTTCAAAAATGTCACGCCACTGGCCAAGAAAGTGAAAACAGAGATAGATAAATGGGACTATCTTAAACTAAGAAGCTTCTGCACCTCAAAAGAAACAGTGACCAAAATACAAAGACAGTCTACAGAATGGGAAAGGATATTCACCCAATGCACATCCAACAAGGGGTTGATATCAAGGATATGCAAAGTACTGGTTGAACTCCACAAGAAGAAAACATCCAACAATAGCTAGAATATGGAAAACACCTGAGTGCCCAAGAACAGATGACTGGTTAAAGAAAATTTGGTACATCTACACAATGGAGTACTATGTAGCTATTAGAAAAAATGAAGTCATGAAATTTACATACAAGTGGTACTACATGGATAATATCATGCTAAGCGAAATGAGCCAGAAAGAGAGGGACAGACATAGAAAGATTGCATTCATCTGGGGAACATAAAGTAACAAAATAAGAGACTAACACCCAAGAATAGATGTGATAAATACCAGGAGGTTCACTTCATGGCTTGGAGGCCAGCTGCACAATCTAGGGGTAAAGGCAGCTGAAATAGAGAAGGGAGCAACCAAATAAAGGGTGCTGGCAAGATCCGCCCAGGATGGGAGATGCATGCTGAAAGTAGACTATAAACCGAACATGATTGCTACCCAATGCCTCTTTTGCAAACCACAGCACCCCAAATGAGAGAAAGAACAAAAGGGAATGCCTTGCCATAGAGGCAGGGTGAGATGAGGGGATGGGGGGATGGGAAGGATACTCGGATTGATGGGGGTGGAGAATGGGCACTGGTGATGGGATGGGTACTTGATCATTGTATAACTGAAACCCAAGCACAAAAATTTGTACGTCTACAACTGTACCTCATGGTGTTTCACTTAAAAAAAAAACTAGTCTGTAACTTTAAATAATTTCATATTAAGCTTTCCAATCATCTCCCTAATGCTAAATCCAATTATTATGCCATCTTATTGTCTTAATCTTATAGTTCATAGTCATATAGTCCATAGTCTTATTGTGCTGGAATGATAGCACAGCAGATAGGGTGTATGCCTTGCACGTGACCGATCCGGGTTCGATTCCTCTGTCCCTCTCAGAGAGCCTAGCAAGCTATGGAGAGTATCCTGCCCACACACCAGAGCCTGGCAAGCTCCCTGTGGTGTATTCATATGCCAAAAGAAGTAACCACAAGTCTCACAATGGAGATGTTACTGGTGCCCTCTCAAGCAAATTGAAGAACAACAGGAGGACAGTGCTACAGTGCTTATTGATATTGTTATATAATCACCTTAGTTATTTGAAAATTTGAAAGAGTAGTAACAATGCAAGGGAAGACACCAAAGTAATTTAATTTTAGAAGCCAAATCTATAGGCAGTCAGTATATGTCCCAGTTTGCCAGAGCCAATTCATCAGCATACATCCTCCAGCATACAGAGGAACAATGTATGAGAGTCGTCAGGTCTCTCCTTCCTGGGGCAGAGATATAGTACAAGGGTTAGGATACTTACCTTGCACCCTGGTGATCAAATTGGAATCCCCAGCACTACATATGGTTGCTGAGCTCTACAGGATCATTCTAAGCACAGAATCGGGAATAGCCAATGCCTTCTACTGGCATGGCCCCAAAACCAAGTCTTGCATCATCTTATCCTAAAATCTTCTTACCATTTCATACCCCAGATCTAATATTTTCCAAGATGGCAGTGTTAATTCTATGGAGTAAATCCCACTCTGCCCAAGAGATGGCATTTATCTCTATATATCAGGAAAAGAACTGGTTTACATTCAATATATTTCCAAATTGAAGCTTAATTTCCTCGTTTTAATAGGGCATCTTCAGTCTGGTCTAAACTATAGCAAACCCAATGAAGAACCTTCATAGAGAGTGAAATTCAGTGGACTGGAGAGATGGTAGAATGGGTAAGGTGCTTACCTTGAAAGCAGCTGACCTGGTTTTGATTAATTATAGAACAATCATTGGGGAAAACCATAAAGAGATTCACCATTGTGATTGTTTAGAGTGGTCCATAAAATTTAATCTAATTAGTTGCCATTTAAACTCTTCAGTGAATCAGAATTATCACATTATTTTTAAAATGTCCAAAACATGGGACTAGCTCTTTTTGAGAAAATTTTTATAAATCTTCCCTGTGTTATCTCTCATAATCTGACCTCTAATGAGGCACCTCTCCTAAAACTTCCGTAACTTTCTCATCTTTCTACTAGCACATGTCTTCTTATTTCTCTTCTCCTGGGGCATTCCTGAATGACGCGGTCGCTGGTAAATCAGTGCCAAAGACAAGAGACTTAATTTGTTTTGAGCTACTCTGGGGCTGGAGTGATAGCACAGCGGTAGGGCATTCGCCTTACAAGTGGCCAACATGGCCAACCCAAGTTCGATTCCTCCGCCCCTCTCGGAGAGCCTGGCAAGCTACCGAGAGTATTCAATATTCCAGACACAGTAACAACAAAGTCTCCAATGGAGACGTTACTGGGCCCGCTCGAGAAAATCGATGATCAACAGGAGGGCCTTTACCTTTTTTTACCTTTACCTGTTGTATCATGTAGTCACTTAGCAAGCTTACATTGAGTTAACCCAGAGTTACTGACTTAAAATTTTAGATTTTACAGTCAACCATTGGGATTATTCCTTTAGTCAATCATTAACCAGTGTCCTAGAATGTTACACAGTGCAGGCATCTGATGATGCACACAGCATAGGGAACATGGGAGCTTGTGGACCTTTATTTCAATGAGCTCTGCACTAATCTCAAAACAAAACAAGAGAGGATCACTGTAATTGGGGTAGGATTCGGGACCTCTGCCCCTTCATCTTTTGGGAAGAAGATTTATAAACTTGTGGGCCGGTGATTAAGAAAACAGATTCAAGACTCCAGCAGTTGAACTCAATCCTTTATTCTTTCTAGGTCCCTCTTGGGGAAGGTCACTCTTCGGGAAGTTTTTCTAACTTCAGTTTCATCATTTGAAAAGTGTAGTCAGCCATCCTACATCACAGGTGGTTCTAAAGATGAAATTAGGTCATGTGAAGGTGTTTAGCACAAAGCTGGACCATAAGAAAAGTCACATGTAGTAAGCCGGGTTTTGATGTGCATCTGCTTCCAGTTCCATCTAAGCCAAAACTGTAATGGAGAAAGGAAGGTGCAATCTGGTGGGGAGGCAAAGAAAACTGGTGACTAAACACTCCCTCTAGAGCAGAACAATGGCTTTTTTGTAAACCAGGTTAAATCACCCCCTGTTGTGGCTAATGGTGACTAATACAGCAGAAGGGTGTTGGTCACCATGTGTACACGATTCTGTTGGGAAATCGACCCTGCTCTGCTCTCAGAAATTCTCATAACCAGTGAGTCTAATTCCTCCCCTGCCACAACTGATATCGTAGAAGAAATTTACTCTTTGAAGAAGAAATTTGAATCCTTATCATATAATTAGTATCTACTTTTATTCTGACAATTTCTGGCAGGCTTACTTATTTGAAGTACATTTTATTAACATTATATTAATAACCTTTTCATGAGGCAGGTTGTGTTCATATCAATGGATTCACATGAAGAGGAAAAAAGGGCTGGTCAGATGTAAGTATTGAGGAAATAAACTGAAAATAGTTGAAATGAAAAAATAGTGCTCAGGTAGCACAATGACTTTTTTTTTCTGTTAACAATATTTAAGTTAGAAGGTGTTAGAAAAACTATCAGCATCAAATCAAAATCTAGTGATTTTGATTTGATGCTGTTAGTTCTAATGATTTCTTAGAAGTGAGTAAAATTTAGTTCCTCATTTTTCCCTATATTTCTTTGAACACATTGCTTCATATAGGATTGCAAAGGCAATGATCTTACAAGAAAAGAGACCACCATGATAATCATACACACCAATAAGAATACAAATAAAATGCACCAACCAACAAAGCTAATATTCATATTCCCTAATATTTCATCTATCTATAGCCTAGGCTGTTTTACTGGTTCCTAACCCAGATATATCACCCAAAGTCTTTCCAAGATTCCAAGGGGAGGCCAAAAGTCCCCAGCTGTGGGTTTTAACTATTTAGGACTATTCTTACTTCCCCTAAACTTTCTTTAACTCTAATGAGGTTAGAAGCCTATTCAAGATATTAAAAATTGCACAATAAAGTCTTGTCATCCCGATTGCTGAGTAATTCTTATTGCTGATCCCTTAATATCTTCATTCTCAGTGCTTTGATCTTGAATCATAGTTTCTTGTGTCCTCCTGCAAAAGATAAAGGTAGGCTTTCCCGAGAAACCTGTTACTCATACTCTCCATATCTTAAAACATGAGTTTCTAAGAAGTATTCCTTGATAAAGCTTCTTGGGGGACAGAAAAATGGTCATTTCCTGACTTCCCTGTACACCCTAAGGGAGACAGAGGCTTATCGTCAGGTTCCCCGTTGCCTGTCCAAGTATACCTCTGCTTTTGAAGAGCTTTTAAAGCTCTAACTGAATCCATAGTACTCCATTTTGTAAATGTACCAAAGTTTCTTTAACCAGTCATCTGTTCTGGTGCACTCAGGTTTTTTCCAGATTCTGGCTATTGTAAAGAGTGCTGCAATGAACAAACAATTGCAGATGTCACTTCGACTATATATTTTTTTGCCTCTCTAGGATATATTCCCAAGAGTGGTATAGCTGGGTCAAATGGGAGATCAAATTCTAATTTTTTGAGAATCGTCCATACTGTTTTCCAAAAGGATTGGACCAATCGGCATTCCCACCAGCAGTGAAGGAGGGTCCCTTTCTCGCCAAATCCGTACCAGCACCGGTTGCTTTTGTTCTTGTGGATGTGGGCCAGTCTCTGTGGTGTGAAATGATATCTCATTGTTGTTTTGATCTGCATCTCTCTGATGATTAGTGATGTAGAGCATTTTCTCATGTGCCTTTTTGCCATTCAGATTTCTTCTTTGTGAAAGTTTCTGTTCATTTCCTTGCCCCATTTTTTGATGGGATTGGGTGATTTCTTCTTGTGGAATTCAACCAGTACTTTGCATATTCTTGATATCAACCCCTTGTCGGATGTGTATTTGGCAAATATCCTTTCCCATTCTGTAGATTGTCTTTGTATTTTGGTCACTGTTTTTTTGAGGTGCACAAGCTTCTTAGTTTAAGATAGTCCCATTTGTCTTTCTCTGTTTTCACTTGCTTGGCCATTGGCGTGACATCTTTGAAGATACCATTAGCTTCAATATCATGGAGGGTTTTGCCAACTTTGTCTTCAATAAACTTTATGGATTCCGGTCTTATGTTGAGGTCATAAATCCATTTTGATCTTACTTTTGTGCATGGCGTTAGGCAGAGATCTGAGCCCTGTTTTTTGCATGTAGCCGTCCAGTTTTGCCAGCTCAATTTATTAAAGAGGCTTTCCCTGCTCCATTTCACTTTTCTTGCCCCCTCATCGAAGATTAGATGATCATATACTTGGAAGGAGATGTCATTATATTCAACTCTGTTCCATTGGTCTGCAGCTCTGCCTTTGTTCCAATACCATGCTGTTTTGATTATTACTGCTTTGTATTAGAGCTTGAAGTTAGGCAGGTAGATTCCTCCCATTTTCTTTTTCCCAAGAATTGCTTTATCTATTCGTGGGGGCTTATTGTTCCATATAAATTTCAAGAGTCTTTGCTCCATTTCTTTGAAGAATGTCATGGGTATCCTTATAGGGATCGCATTGAATTTGTACAGTACTTTGGAAAGTATTGCCATTTTGACAATGTTGATTCTCCCCATCCATGAGCAGGGGATAATTTTCCATTTTCTCGTGTCCTCTTTTATTTCCTGAAGTAGCGTTTTGTAGTTGTCTTTGTACAGGTCCTTTGCTTCCTTAGTTAAGCTGATTCCCAGGTACTTTATATTTTGGGGCACAATTGTAAATGGGATTCTTCATGTCACTTTCTTCTCTTTCACTATTTGCGTATAGGAAAGCCATGAATTTTGGGGCATTGATTTTATAGCCTGCCACTTTACTATACAAGCCTATTTTTTCTAGGAGTTTCTTGGTAGAGGTTTTAGGGTTCTCTAAGTATAGTATCATATCATCTGCGAATAGTGAGAGCTTGATTTCTTCCTTCCCTACCTGGATGCCCTTAATATCTTTTTCTTGCCTAATCGCTATTGCAAGTACTTCCAGTACTATATTGAACAGTAGTGGAGAGAGTGGGCATCCTTGTCTCGTCCCTGATCTTAGGGGGAAGTGACCAGTCCTTTCTAACCCCACCAACACTGCCACACGATGTATTATCTAAATTGATGCCATAATCTGTCAAGTTTTTTATCCTCTAAATTTGCCCATTCCAATCCTTCCCCCTACTTCTCATTTTTCAGCTCTGCATCTTTAATGGTTCCCCACTGCATTTTATAAAAATATATGGTCACCTTATATTGTCTTACAAGCCCATCATAATGTGAATGCTTCTTCATTCCAATGATATTTTTGCCCTTTTCTCCATTGCCACTCTTCTTACTTAGGAATCATATATTTAATTGGCACTGAACTAATCCAACTCTCCTTATTCTCTCACTATTTCTGAGCCTGTGGCTGCCGGAGCCCTGGTCGGGGTGGGGAGGAAAGCGCAACCTGCTCCCTTCCAAGGGGCCCCGGCGGCGAGGACAGTCAGGCGCAGGGGCAGGAGACCAGGGCTCCGGCAGGCAAAGACCTCCAGGACCAGCCACCACCATGCTGAGACCACTCTCCGCACACATGAAGGTACTGGCAGAGGGACAAAGTCACGCGGGTTCCGGGGCCGAGATCTCCAAGCCTACTCGGATTTGGGCCGAGCATCTTCCACCCAGATCCTCCATTTCCAGTAGGCAGGGGTCACACCCACCAACTGGCCCCCTGGCGCCGTGTAATCCCATCAGCGGCCAAGACTCAGAGACTATAAAAACCAGCTCCTGGAAGAGAACAGCGCAGAGTCTCCTGCCCCCGTGCCTGGCTGGCTGTCCTCACCGGGGACATCTTATTATCTCATTCCTACTTTGAACAAACTGGCAGGCTACCGAATGTAACCTGCCCACATGGCAGAGTCTGGCAAACTCCCTGTGGTGTACCCAATATGCCAAATACCAGTAACAATGATGGGTCTCATTCTCCTAAAGAGCCTTGAATATAATCTCAGGGCTAGGACGAAGGAGACGTTACTGGGGCCTGCTCAAGGCAATCGACGATTAACAGGATGATTTGTGATTTGTTTGATTTGATTTCTGTGCCTTTACCTCTGTTTTTCTCTTAGTCTTAAATATTCTTTCTCATTATACTTTCTCCACAATTAGCTATTTCTATTCATTTTCCAAGGCTTGTATCAAATGTCATATCCCCAGAAATGGGGGTGACATGTACTATAAGCTTTCCAAGTCCTGATCAAATGTTCTTCATTTTTGTTTTCTTAGCACCATGCTTTCACCGTCATTATTAGTATTGCAGGTTCCTTTTGGATTCTCTGCCACTTAACTCATCTTTCACAAAAACAAAGTCAATCTTTTTCTATTCTTTTTTACCCATAAAATCTTCCTGAATGAATAAATGAGTGTATTTTATGGAATCAAAGTATTTAAAGGAGAAACATCAAAGTGTCTGGTGTATCTGGAAGAGGAAGAGAGTCAAGAATTGAAATATTTTTCTTTGGATCCAGATAGAAATTGTGTGGCCTGTAACAAGAGCACTTTCAGTAGAGTAACAGGGACAGAAATCAATGTGGAATGGTTTGAAAGTGGCTAGGACCTTAGTGTATTTAAACACAAAATGTACGCCCTCTCCTCTCTGGAAAGAAAGATGGCAGCCGCATGGGAGCCCTGTGGACAGCAAGTATGAGCCAGGGGTGCGGGGGCGACTAAAACCTCATGGGAAGGGGGGCGTTCTGGTCCGTCCTTCACGCCCTACCGAGGTCACCAGTTGCCCCCCACGAGCGGCTCTCCAGCATGGCCACAGCCCCAGAAGCACAAGGACTTAATGCAGAACCCAGCAGCTTGGAGCAGAAAAGTGAAAGGACTATGCGTTAATCCAGGCCATCATGTCTGCCCGGAGGGGAAAGGGTGTTGCTCCCTTCCGCCCTCCTCCCTCTGGAAAGAAAGATGGCGGCCACATGGGAGCCTTGTGGACAGCAGGTATGAGCCGGGGGTGTGGGGGCGACTAAAACCTCAAGGGTCGGGGGGCATTCCGGTCTGTCCTTCACGCCCTACCGAGGTCACCAGCTGCCCCCCGCGAGCGGCTCTCCAGCATGGCCACGACTCCAGAGCACAGAAACCAATTTCTCAACTATCTGACTTTCAGTAGAAATACTTCCAGGGTCAATAGGTAAAATAGCAGAAATCCAAAACCAACATTTAATTCTTGAACCCAGCTGTAGAAAGCAAATCATTTCACAATGCTTTTTCAGCATGTCTGATTTGGGGGGGGTAAACTCTAAATAATAGTGGTGAATCTTTTATTGAAACAGTGAATCTAATCAAAGCAGATAGAGTGTTAACTAGAATTCATCAGCCTCACAGGGACTGGGAGGGGTTGGGGGTGGGGTTTTATTGGGGTTCTTCATGGTAAAAAATAAGTATTGGTAAAGGGAAATGTGTTCGATATTTGCATGACTGAGACCTAAACCTGAAAGCTTTGTAACCTTTCCCACAGTGATTCAATAAATAAATAAATAAATATATATATAAAAAATAAACACAAAATGTATACACATTTTTTGGAAGAGTGTGCCATAATAAGAAGACAGTGTTGGTGAGGGAGTAAAAAGAGATGGTCAGAAAAAAATACATATTATGGGACGGCTTGTAATAAGGGAAGAATTGTCCTTAGGGTGACACAAAAGACATACCCCACCAAAAGGAACGCACAATGACAAAAGTCCTGTCACAGAGTCCTATAAAATGTTCTAGGAGATGGATTAAAATTCAAGACAGCATTCAGAAAGTAAGCTTATAACGTTACTTAGCTATGCTTTGTGTAGCAAGTAATAACTTTATCTGTGGATTGTGCTGGCTGTTGTGATAACAATGTAAGCGGAAACAGCTGTAACAGAGATGAAGGAAATCCTTTTGCTTTCATTTTTTAATTAAATCTGCATGTCACAAAAGAATTGAATCGTGTAGCAAATAACCACCTCACTCAAGGAATAAACTATTATTAAATACAGTAGAAGATCTGGTGCCTCTTGAATTTAAATGGCTTTTCTTCCAGTTGCGTAAATTATCAATGTTAATTCATTGTTTTAGTCTGAATAAAAGGAAAAGTTTCCACTGTGGGTAGTCATAACCAAGTTGTTGAAGTTTATTCAGAAAATATTTTTAGTAAACAAAATGGAGTAGAGAGTTTCAGGAAGACAGCTTGAGGGTCATGAGGATAAAAGCTACAGAGGACAAGCAGATGTGCCCCAGGCCCTCCTCATTGTCATCAATCATAAGCCTGTCCTATTTTGTGGTTCCCTACCAGAAGGTCTTGGACCCCTAAGGGCAGCAGGATTTATTGTGAGTGGCCTGTAATCCATGTGCACATCCAGTATAGGTAGACTAAATAAACAGTGTGTCATACGTAGTACAAAGTAATAATTTTTAAATGTCTATAGATGAGGTGATGAATAAAATACAAATTCACTCGCTTGGCTGAATTAATAGCAGTCTTTGATCACTATATATTTTCTCACTCTGTAGACGATGAGAGCAAAATGACCAGTCATCATCCTAGAAGGATTGGACTATCACTTTTGTCATTTGCTAGAAAACACACATGAAGCTATTGATGGTGATTTAAACAAGAACCACAACGTTTTCTTTAATATTTTAATTTGCATTATGAACATCTATTTTTAAAGTATTTGTAATAATTTTCAATGAACTTGGTTTTTTGTGGGTTTTTGTTGTTGATATTTTTGTTGTTTTGGAGGGGGATAAACCCATGGTGCTCAGGGGTTTCTCCTGGCTCTGCACACAGGGATCATTCCTGGCAGGGCTTGGGGTACCATTTGAGGTACTGGAGCATGAGCCTGGGTTGTCACATGCAGG
The DNA here is from genome assembly GCF_029834395.1 of Sorex fumeus. Lineage (NCBI taxonomy): Eukaryota > Metazoa > Chordata > Mammalia > Eulipotyphla > Soricidae > Sorex > Sorex fumeus. The sequence continues at coordinate 18,588,211 of NW_026606075.1, read as the reverse complement.
GCAAGCACCCTACCTATAGGCTCAAACTGACTGATAAAAATGATCTTTACTCCTGCTCTCAAAGAGTTTATCTTATAGGCTCTATTCTTGCAGACTTTCATGTAAACGACCTTCTTAGTTCAGAGAGCCTGGCAAGCTACCGAGAGTATTCGATATGCCAGACACAGTAACAACAAAGTCTCCAATGGAGACGTTACTGGGCCCGCTCGAGCAAATCGACGATCAACGGGAGGGCCTTTACCTTTACCTAGTTCATACTCTGCACAATAAACATCATTCAATTATAAAGGGGCTGGAGTGATAGCACAGTGGGTAGGGTTGCCTTGCACGCAGCCCACAAGGCCAACTGCAGTTCGATTCCTCTGCCTCTCTCGGAGAGCCCGGCAAGCTACTGAGAGTATCTCGCCCGCAGGGCAAAGCCTGGCAAGCTACCCGTGCTGTATTCGATATGCCAAACACAGTAACAAGTCTCACAATGTTACTGGGCCCGCTCGAGCAAAATCGATGAACAATGGGGTGACAGTGACAATTATAAAGGGTGTCCAAGGACCAGTTCTTGTTCATTTGTTTCTTTGTTTATTTGGAGGCCCAACTAGTGATGCTCAGGGCTTACATTAAGATTTCATGTAGAATTTCTCTCCTTTGGACACTGATAATAATTTCCAGTGTGCAAACATGGAGGGGAGGAGAAATTTGACTTTCCTTCTATTTTCTGATACCCTGATCCTTCCAGACTGCTTCTCTCTAGTAAGCCCCTATGTCTAATTGTCTGCCTAAAAGAGGCATCATTTAAGGTTTTATTCACACACAGGAGCAAAGATGTCTTGCCTATTCCCTTAATTGCTGATTTGTAGTTACTTGTTTTGGGTGTACTTGTCTTTCCTCACCAATCTTTGAGCACATAATTTATATTGTGTACTGACTAGAACTGACTGAGAGGAAGTCTCATCTATCCTTGTCCGAAATTCTCCTCACTCTCCTCACTAGTGTCAAACTGACTGATAAAAATGATCTTTAGGGGCCAGAGCAAGTCCAGCAGCTTGAGTGTTTGCTTTGCACACAGCCAACCCAGGTTCAATCCCCAGCATCACCTACGGTTCCTGAGACCCCTGAGGAGTGATTCCTCAGTGCAAGGCCCAGAGTAAGCCCTAAGCACCACTGAATATGGTTTTCAAAAACAAAAGCAAAAAAGTGCTCTTCAAAATTTGGGCATATTTTTCAAATAGTCATCACTAAATACTCACCCACATGAGACAGCACATGGAAAGGCACGATGGAAGTTTCAGGGATAGGACCAGGCTGTGTGTCGTGTATCCCGCAGTGTTGAAGGTCACAGGCTATACAAGACAGTTCTGGGTGCTGTGTGTGTGTGCACGCGCGTGTGTATGTATGCATGCACACATATAGGGGATCTAATTCAGCCCAGCCATGCAGAGCATAAGCTTCTGCTACTTGGAGTTCTATCCCAGGCTCCCTCCTCCTTGCTTTGTAATCAAAAGTGTCCATGTTTCACATTCAGTCTTTAGCATAACATAATTGTAGAAGTTCAAAAATATTGTTTAGCATTCACTGTACATGTATGTACACATGCATATTTATGCCTTAACTAGCTTTTAAGGCAAATATTATAATCCATCCATTTATAGTAGTAATGTGGTCATTTAAAATAACAAGCAAATGAATCCATTGAAATAATATAATTCTGTTTTTTTATTCCAACAACCATGGGAAATATGGAAAAGTTTGTGAAATCCTTCCCTATTACAAAGCAAATTGATTGCCAGGAGCCAAAATATCAATCTGTGAACAAGGGGCAGTTTATTAAGATTGAATGAACATTCACCTTTCAGCACTGTGATAAACAGAATTCAGAACAGTTTTGATTTAAGGAGGTGAGTCTGTGTGTAGGCAGCAGAAATCTGACTCCACCCTGGCCACCGTGCACTAGCCGACATGCTCACAAGTACGTTGGTCCCAGCCTTTTTGACTGTGAAGAATCATTTTAAAAAGCAATATAAAGTTCTTGTTTTGAACATATCACTTTTTCCATATCACAGTGTCACGGGACCCATTAATATTGAGGTCAAAGATTACATTCTGAGAGGCTGGAGAAAGAGTTCTCAAGTGCATTACTCAGCGGCAGTCAGACGTCACAAGGCAAACTGGCTATGTCTGAAAGCCAGAAAGTATAAAACTGACTGTTCCTTTCTATTTGTCTGTGAGACAATCCTGGCTCACACTTTCCCTCCAGGACACTGCTGTCAAATAAATAAATAAATGAATGAATAAATAAATAAAGACCTAGCTCATTCACGAGATCCCAGGAACAGGAGAAATAAGTGTTCTGACTGCTCCTTAGAAGTGTTTCCTCCAATGACTGCGAATAGCGAATGCCAACTCCACAGAGGGATCACTCCAGCAACACAAATTCTTTTCTACAGCCAAGTGGAGATAACGTCAAAAGGGAATCAAGTGGGCTGGAGTCACTAACTTGGCTGTTTCAATCATGGATCTCCCATTGCCGTCTCTTCTCTTTCCCTCTCCCTCTCCCTCTCCTTCTCCCTCTCCCTCTCCCTCTCTCTTCATCAGTCTTTCTGTCTCTGTCTCTGTTTATCTCTCTCCCCCTCTCTGTCTTTCTTTGTCTTTCTGTCTTTGTCTCTGTCTATCTCTGTCTCTCAATCTCTTTCCATCTTTCTTTGTCTCTGTCTGTCTGTCTCTCTGCCTCTCTTTCTCTCTCTCACTGTCTCTCCCTTAGCCCCCTCCCTCCCCCTCTCTCTCATTAAAACCAGCCTCTTAACTTCTTTGGGGGAAGTGGGAAAGTTAACTTTCTTGAAGAGACCTACTCAAATATACTTTGTGTCTAAGCAGCAGATAAGGCAGAGGAAACGGTCCCACCTCAACTCACCACACCATGAACGGTCCAGACATTTCTCCTTCCCTCTCTCAGAACTTTTTATGTCTCTCAACTTCATTTATTCTGTGTCACCAATGCCACAGAACGGTCTTTCTTTGTCCTGAAGACTGGTCCACTACTTGGCAGGTTGCTTTCTGACTTTAATAAACTTGTAAAAGTAGTGGGTTTGTTGTTTTTCCTGTAATGCTGTATTGATGGAGACATCTGAATAAGACTTTTGTTTTCTGGTTTTGAGACTGAATTTCAAATAACTATAGAAAAATATTTTTGATATCTGCAGAAGATCTATTAAAAATAGTTCTACTTGTCATAGTTTTATTAAACAGATACACTGTTTAGTACCAAAAACAAAAGAAAATCAAACAAAAACCCTGTACCTTTTGACATTAGTGGAAATATAAAAAAGGTATATTTATGTTTTCTGAAAGCTTAAAGTACTAAGACTGAATTTTAGAAATACAGGGAGCCAACGAGATAGTATAGTAGGTTAAATGCTTGCACTGGCCCACCTGGGTTCAATTGTCCTGAGCACCACCAGGAGTGATTCCTGAGCCAGAACTGAACTCCAAGCCCAGTATGTGGTTCAAAACCAAGCCAGAACAAAACAAAACAAAACAAAAATAAGAACACAATAAAATAATACTCAACTTTTGCCTCAGCCATCAATGAAGAACTAGATTGTACTGTAATGGGCATTTGCTGAGCCAGAAGGAATTCTAAGAGAAAAACAGAATTTATTCAGAAATGAAAGACTGAACTGTTAGCTGTGTATAGACAAAATACATTTGTGAGTTTGAAGCAAATAGCAGAGGATCTAACACACAAGTTTCTCAGGACCTGGAACTATATGCTATAGTGCAGTATAGAACCCTACACTGTTAGTTATTTCCTATGTGAGAAGTTTGTGGATGAAAAAAACAACTGACTTCCAAAACTTAACCTATGTTTAAATTAAAGCATAACATATGTGCGATGTCTTAGTTATACTAAATGCTTTGATGTCACATCTTTAATAAGAAACTAGCTGGATTAAATTTAATCCCTTGGATATAAGTAAAACATATATTTAGAGCAGCTTTACAACTTTTATAACTATATATAGTGATGAATGGCTATTTTGCAAAATAATTTTTTTGTATCCTGCCTTGATTCTGAAGGTTTGAAAGAACTAGGTTAGGACTGATAAGAAATGCTTATCAGTGAGTAGAAGTCTGTGGTGAAATTAATTGGCTCCAGGAATTTTTTTTTCATGATTTGGCCCAATCTCTTGACTACTCTAATACTGTATATGTCTCATTAGAAATGGTTTTCAACAAAGATATCCATTAAGCAAATTACAAATGGTGTGTTGATATGTTTGATTATATATCCCATTTTTCTTTCTTTGAAGCTTTGAACACAACTTCTGGTGATTATTATAATTGAAATCCACTTTCACACTAGATTTCCTTTATTTCTCTTTAACCATGGTTTGGGACTGCTTCTCTGTTGAGGGGAAGTAGCACTGGTGCTAATCCCAACTTGGCAGAATTATTGGGTTCCTCCCTGCAGTCACCAAAACATTTGGGTTTAGTCAGAACACCAGCTCATCACTTCATAAAAGCAAATCTCTTCTCCATCCCACAATAACCTGCTCTTAGACCATAGGGAGAATGAGTGCTAAATACACTCATTGTATAATAGGACCCAACCCCATTATCAGACGTCAAAAGAAACGTCAAGCTTTCTCTGAGACACTGAGTCAAGAGAGAGCTGAACAAAAATGATCAGTTTTTGAGTTTCCTGGAATACTGAAAAAAAAAAAAATTAAGGAGGTCAAGACTTAAAAATGTAAGAGAAGACATGTCAGAACAAAAGTTACAAAAAAGTAACACATTTTAAATATTGAAAAATATTCTTGAAATGCACTGAAAATAAAATAAATTTCCTGGGAGGTAAGACGGAATAGCCAAGTATATGAGCCTTGGCAAATATAAGACCTTGGCTGTGATTCTCCTGACAACCTGCCGTCAGTCTGTTCAGAACTGGAATTAGATTTAAGATGATTTAACTTCATTTTATAGATATGGAAAGTGAGGCCAGAGTGCAAATTTTGTGCTTTGGAACATAAGCAAATAGTTGCTGTAAAGGATATTTTACACTCTCCATGCAGGTAAAAGAAAAGGCACATGAAGGGTACTGAGCAGGTTTTAGGTGGGTTCAACAACTCCTAACAGTTGTTAAAGTGATTAATTTAACAGCATTTTTGAAGGGAAAGCAAATATTGGGCAAAGACCCTTAAAAAAATACTGAGTCATGGCCAGATTGACTAATCCAAACTCTAGATTGATATTTTCACATGATTTAAGTCTGGGCTACAGTTAAAACAAAGGTCTCTATGATGAACTCTGAAGTTCTTTAGTTCCAATACTATATTTTTTCTGGTCTTCCAGCTTGGGAATATATATGAAAACTCTGTAAAACACAGATGGCCACTTCTTCAATGACTTTCTATGCTAGGAAGCAGAAAGTCTGTTAATTTTGACTCAGTCCTTTGTGGGACACTTTCTGTTTTGAATCATACTTTAATAATTTGAATCTCAGCAATGATTTTTATTTATCTCGTGGAATTCTACTTTTTAGAGACCCAGAATAATTCTTCTCATTTAAATATTAGAAGCAGATACTAGAAATATGCTTTCTGTGTCTTTTTTCATACTATGAGGATTGTGGACTTCCTTAGTAACTTGGCCAACCATCTAAAATCAAATGTTAGGCAAGCACTATTGGCTCTACGTCCTCGAAGATCATTTCCAGCTGTTACTGCAATGATATCTCAAATATGATATCTTCTGAGCCAAAAAAACTTAAAATTTTTATTGGACACCATACAAAGATTGGACACAATCATTATAAAGATTATCAATTCCCTGTAATTTTAGGGTGATAATAGACGAACCTCATAACACATTTTTCAAAAGTATAATTTGACACAAACATTCTAGTAGGTAATTTTGGCATATATGTTTTTTTAAAGACATATTTTTCCATTCAAGATGGCTGACAACATAAGCATTGATCTTCCATCTTTACTTAAGACCCTGTTGAATTAATAGTATAGAAATGGAGAATATACTATGTCTTTTACTCAGTCAAGAAAATTGAGCTCAATACTTTAGAGGGAAGGATGACATATAAATACTACCCTTATGAAAGTGTGGGAATATTTAAAAAAAAAACATAAATTGGCAGCATTGGTGATAGGATGAGTTCTTAGGGCTGGAAGGACAAAAACATTATTGTTAGAGGCCAAAAGGCAGGACTACATGGCAGAAGCTGGAACCATTAAATAAGAGGGTGTTTATGGTCAGGTTGTTTTAGACAGGATGGGAAAAATGCTGTTATTTCTAAAGATGCTGCTCAAGGCAGAATAAGAAGACAGAAATAAACTCTTATCTCTTCTTCCCTTTTCTCCAATATTGTATCAATGTGTAGCATGACTATACCTTGACGAAAATGAGTTAGCTTGAAAATGTCATTTGCAGGAGTCACTTCCCTATGATGGAGAGCAGAGCAGAACCATAAACAATGACTAAAATCAAGAAGACAGCTACCTGGAAGAGCAGACGGAAGAGAATGCAAGGTGCATATGAAATACAAAAGTAGACACGGGCATTTAAATGGAAGAAAGGGCAGAGTAATTGCTAGCCTAGAATAGACACTAACCGCTCCGTAGAAATCTATTATTCGCTATAGAATTTAGATGCCTTTAACATAGAGGAAATAAACACAACCAAGGGTTTACCCAAAGGTCTGAATACTTCGGGAATTCTTTGATTCAACATCTCATCCTCTTGGTATTCACAGTGAGCAGCCAGTTAGAGTTTATCCCTTAGCAGAATATATGATGACTTCTCTTTAAAGAAGTCTGACAAATTGGGGAAAGATGACATTTACAAATGTATGGGTGCCTGAAATGGGAAGAAGGAAGTCACGAACTTTGGGACATTTCCCAAGCACTCATCCTGACAGTCAGGTATCACTCTTCTGCTCCTTCAGCAGAAAAAGGTTAACAGTGAACACTGCCTATGGGAAAGAAGTTCCAAAAAACAAAAACTTACAGGAACGCAGTCCTATATTCACAGAAGCAGAAATAGCTCCTCCATCTAACCCATCTCCTTTCTCAGTAGAAAGTACCACTAAAATGTGAGGAGAATAAGCAATTCAAAAAGAGACATACTCAATTCTAAAAGAGAGGAAAACAACCTTGGAGTAAATAAATAATTTAGGCACAAGGAAGAACTTTACAAATAATTCCACAGGGCCAGAGAGATAGCTCTGGAATCAGGGGTGTGTGCTTTGCAGACAAAATGCTCCTACTGTCATTTTTTACAAAGCTACTTGATTGTGCTTCAGCAAAAACAGATCAGTAATTCAGGAATTACTGAATGGGAATAAGAGACTGGATTCAGGAAAGGAGTAAAGAGATATCACAGATAATCTCAGATCTAGAGAACAAATCAGTAAGCACCCCAGGATGTAGATTTTATGAGCGATCTGTGGCTTGTGGAGCAGGTAATGTGACTTAAATGTGAAAAAAATTAATAAATGTAAACAAAGCAAAAAAGAGAAATGAGAGTATTAAAAATTCCATGGGGAAAAACTAGAAATATAAAAGATAGAAAATAGAAAATAAATTTTCAAAATAGAAAAGCAAACTAAATGCTGAGACTTACATACCAGAAAACACAGTTTTGAGGGACTCAGCCAAATGTGGATGGCTAGTGTATCTTTTGGTGTAGTATACTTCTGTTTGTGCTTCATTCTATTGAAAAGAAAGAGCAGGTTGAAAATGGAGTCACCTATGTTAGGAAAGAAAGAAGAGAAAGAGAAAGAAGACTCATCATCTGAGTACTTTACTCAGTGGTAAAATGCATACCACACATGTATAACACAACAAACAACTAAGGGCAGTCGAGATAAAAATATATTGCCAAAGTTGAGAAAGATACATATAATCAAAAGGAGGCAAGATGGCTGACTAAGGGGATGTCCATCCAACAATCTTCCTCAGTTTAACAGAGAATTGGACTGAAATTCAATAGAGGAAGAAATCATTGGATCTGGGCATTTTCCTATAGAAGAGAAGTTCTACCAAGGGACTGTGGGCCATGTGGAGAGAGAGGACAGAGAGCACAAAGGAGTTCAAGTGACTCGGAGGAGTGGAACTTCCAGCATGGCAGGAACAGATTGAGGTCAAAGACTTCTAAGGTCATGAGAGCACAGGTGGAGGTGGTGTTGTACTGAGGTTTCCCAGAACACACAGGTTCCCCAGAAGCTCCGTGTATTTGTTTTCACTGAGGGGGAAGAAAATAACTGGGAGTTGGTCTGAGCAGGGTGGGCATTAATTTTATTCAGCTTGTCTGGTTGCTTCCACACCTGAGGGAAATTCTTTTATGGATCTGAAGCAGAGCAAGCTGGTGGCTGAAGGACACCAAGGCAACAGACTCAACCGTGCTTGACTCGCATGGTCATTAGCAAGCATATAGGGATTCCCAAAGCATTATGGCAGCTAGCAAGGGGCCTCATCCAGGCCTGTGGAACATAGTAGAATAGATGAAAGTTTTCCAGACTTGGTGATGAGAGCCTCTCATTGTCACTTATGCCTTCCAAATATAAGGGTGTGATCACCGTAAGGCATTTCTGATCTGAAACCTAGTTCCCCAAGATTAAAGAAATTGGTTCACAAAGGCCACTCCCCACATGTTCAAGCCTAGCCTCATGCACAGGTGAAGTCCAAAATACCCCAGGTATCCGGAACTCTGAAACTGGGAACTCTGGGTTCAATGGGACCGGGAGCGGAGATCCTCTGCCTATTTCCCCCTGTTTTCAGCCACCTCTGGCTGGCACCAGATAATCTCATCATAGGCTACCATCTATAACACATGTGGGAGCATAACATGACGCTTGCCATAGCCATGCCACTGGACCCTGTGCCAGGCTATTTCTCTTGGGGAGTCTCAGAGAGGGGCAGGTGAGAGCCCTCCCCACCCCAGGGGACCCAGCCCCAGCAGCCAAAAACCTCCAGAGCTCAACCACTGCCATGCTCAAGGCCACTCTCCACATGCTCAGGCCGAGCCTCACGCACTAATGAATCTATTCCTGGACACTTCATAGGACACACCCCATCCATAATTCAAGAGTACCACACCACATTTGATGGGGTTCAAATAGTAGGCAACCATCATAGAGGAATATATATATATGTATATATATTTACAGACTTACCTGGGCATTACCATTATCTCTTAGTATCCTCTAAACCTAAAATCTGAGGCACAATCAGGGTCTTGAGGGACTTCTCATGATCAGAAAGATGCCAGGGCTTTGCAGCAATGTTTAATATGTGGAATGGAGACAGGTGAAATGGAGCCGCTCGCAGCAGTTGGCAAAGAGAAGTGGAGGCTTTCAGCATCACATCACAGGCTGCTGCTCAGGTCTGCGGAACTGTGACCAACCAATCACAGGCAAGTAGTGGCAAACGCAAACTCCCATTAGTTCAAAACATAAGTCGCCGAATTACTCTTGTCTAGTACATAAGACCACTGTTTCTTGTTAGTACTGAGGCTAGCCGTGAGTAGTATGACTTCATATCTGTTACCAGAGTCCAGCAACTACGAACCCTGAGCCAGTACTACAACCTACTAGACCTCAGTACTGCAGCAGCTACAAGGCCATTGCGACCAACAAACTCTACAAGTCCTCCCAGCAAACACAAACTCAAAGTCACAGATACTCAATTTTATGAATGTGAGCCCCTGATCATTGCCCATCCAACCTGTATTTGGATCTACACCCCTTGCCTTAAAGCAGCACCAGGCATTTAAAAAAAAATAGGAGCAAGGAATTCAGTCACAGCAATTAATTGATGGATGAAAAATCAAAGAAAGATCTTCAAACACATCAAAGCTTTCTAGGACCCCACCCTCAGACACTTCAGCCCAGTCAGGAAGACGTCTAAGCAACAAGTTTATCAATAGTCAATGAAATAAAGGAACCAGTGAAGACATCATAAATTAGCATGAGAAAGGCATTAGAGAAAATTGGAGTAAGTTCCCAGCAGAAATGAATATGTGAAAGAGTATAGCAGACAAAACACACACACTGTGAGAGAGAGAGAGAGAGAGACAGAGACAGAGAGAGACAGACAGAGACAGAGACAGAAAGACAGAGAGATACAGAGAGAGAATCAAAGAGGTTAGCAGGATTTCACAGAAGTACAAACCTATCAGTGACTGATGACAAGGTAGAGGACATCATTGATTTAAAAAAAAAACGGGTAAATAGAACTGCAGCTTTCTGGATAGCCTCAAGCTACCTTCCTTTTAAATCATTAGAGAAAAACATTGGCTCTTGCTCTAGAGAGCACTTCTGCCAGAAGTCAAAGCAAGGAAAATTACCAATGGAATAATATACTGATTTGTAACCCTGTGAACCAGAGAAATGTCCCTGTATCTGCCAATGTGGATGAGACTGGAAAAGATTTGGTTAAGAGTTTCTTTCTTCAGTCTGGGAAGATAAAATAATAGGAGGTAATAAATAAGCCTTAATAAAAAAGGACGTTTTTGTATTAGTCAGAAGGATGGGGAGAGACACGGAATGATCTGTCTCATATAAGGGATATAAAGCAACAGCAGAAGAATGACAAAATCCCCTAAGCAACAGAAACTGAGGATTGGTCTTCAGCTGGAAACTTTACTGAGGAAAGGAAAGGGTTGTTAGGACTTAGGATGGGACACTAGAACAATGGTGGAGGTCAATGATAACTCTGGTGGAAGGTGTGGTGATGAAATACGTTATGCAAGAAATGCTGTAAGGTTCACTTGTATTGGATTCTAAAAAAAGCTACAGGCTAAAGAGGAATGGTACTATGTATCCAAAGTCACTAACAGACTAGCTCTCCAACCAAGAATCTACTATTCTGCCAGGTGATGACTCATATTTGAAGGATCTAGAAAATAACATTCTCAGACAAACAATAACAAAAGTCATAGTTGCCTTTAACCAGCTTTACAAGAAATACTAAGCTGTTATCTATAAAATACAAGAATACTCCACTCAGCATCATAACGATAATTTTTTTTAAAAAACACACAAAATATGAAAAAGAGGAAACATAATAAAGGGGATTGCCAGAACGAACTTCACCTCTTTGCTTCAGATTTTAAAGGTGAAACAAAGAGGCTGGAGCGAAATTACAGCGAGTAAGGCATTTGCCTTGCAAGCAGCCAACCCGGGTTGATTCCCAGCATCCCATATGGTCTCCCAAGCACTGCCAGGAGTAATTCCTGAGTGCAGAGCCAGGAGTAACCCTTGTGCATCGCTGGGTGTGACCCAAAAAGCAAAAATTAAATAAATAAAGGATAAATAAAGTTAGAATTTCAGATGTTAAATACATGGTAATCTTAAAGAAAAAATACTTAGAAGAAATTGTACATTCTCAACAAAACCATCTTATTCAAACCAAATGCAATCTTTAGAAAATTCTAATAATAATTTGCAGAACATAAAAAAATACTCAAAAGTTGTATGAAACTACAATACCCAACTCCTTCTGACCCCTTTAATAGCTAAAGCAATTCTGGAAAAACAGAATATTAGAGACATGTTATTCCTTGACTTTAAACTATGCTATAAAGTTGTAGTGATTTATTTTGTTACAAGCATGGTAACAAAATAAAAGCACACACACAGACCAATGGAGTAGAATAGAGAGTTCATAAATATTCTTCACATATATGGACAAGAGCATAAAATAGAACAAAGAAATATCTTCAACAGATGGTGTTAGAAAACTGGTGAAGCACATGCAAATGAGTGTAATTGAGTTATGTCCCACAACTGGTATTAACCTTGTGGATTAATCTTAGCTGTTAGATCTAGACCATAAAATACATTGAAGAAAAGTGAAGCACTGACTTCAATGCAATCTTCAGTGATTTGAGTCCATTGTCAAGGAAAACAGCAAAAAAAATGGGATTATCCCAAATTTAAAACTTGTGAAATGTTCAAGAAACTGTTGCTAAAAGGAAGACATCTGACTGAAAAGGAGAAAGTATTCACATACCATTTATCTGACAAAGGACCAATATCCAAGGTACATAAAAGCACTTACAACTGAACAACAACAACAAAAATCAAGCAAGCTAATCAATCAAATTGCTTCAAAGATGATCAATAGGACATAAAAAAAGTAATCAATGATTATCAGGTAAGTACCCATAGAAAAAAAATGATATAGCACCTCACACCAGTGAGAAAGGCTTATCTCCAAAAGTTTCAAAATGACAAGTTCTGGCAGGGATGTGACAGGCAAAAGAAAACCTCCTTTACCCTTGATGAGAGTATAAACCAGTATAGCTTTCATGGAAAATAGTGTAAATGTTTCTTAAAACCTTAAAAGACATTGTGTGATTCCATTCCTAATTGTGTATTCAAAGAACAAAAGATATATACATACCTATGGTATTTTTGTAGCATTATAGTCAATATATGGAATAACCCAAATTCCCAACATCAAATGAGCAATATGATAAATATGCAAATATATTATAAATAGAAGTTGTGGTATAAATACACAATGGAACACTATTTGACTATAAAAATGATGAAACTTGCTTTTTGCTACAGTATGAATAGAATTAGAATGTGTCATGTTTAGTGAAACAATGGGAAAGATAAGTGCTAGGCTATATAATCTTATTCATATATGATATATAAAGAAACAAAGACAGGAAATAGACAACGGCCAATGAAAACAAGCTCTTAGAATGACACCAGAACTTAAGAACCAGGGAGTTGGAGAAGAAGGACCCTATAAAGTGATAAAGTGATATTGGAATTTTGATACTAGATATGGTTTGATATCCTTATACCCTTAAGATTTATAGACTTTTACTTTAGTGAATAAAGACATAAAACATATAATATATAGTATAAATATATATTATAATATATAATACTATTAATATGTTATTATATTATATATATTATATATATATACAACTTTTCTAGTTTCTCTCTTCCTTCCTAGAATCCATTACTTGGTTAAGAATGCATCTTCTACTGGGGACATTGGTGATGGAAAATGTGCACTTGGTGGAGTGTTGGGTGTTCAGTCATTGTATGACTGAAATTCAAACCTGAAAGCATTGTTACTGTATCTCACGATGATTCAATTAAAGAAAAATTTTTAATGCATCTTCATTCTTATGCAGTAAATCAATATAGTTGCTGAAATCAAATGGTTTTCAACAATTCAGTGTTATTTTTGTACTGTATTATGTATAATATGTGACTTACATAATAAATTATTAAATTTTATGTACATTTACATAATTTTATGTTATTTGATATTAGTATATTTTTAATTGAATCACTGTGAGATATGCAGTAACAAAGTTGTTTATGATTTGAGTTTCAGTTGTACAATCTTCCAACACCCATCCTTTCACCACAGTGTACATTTCCCACCACTGATGTCCAATGTCCCCAGTTTCCTTCCTGTTTCCCCACCTCCACCCCAACTTGCTGCCTTTATGGCAGGGTCTTTTCTTCTCTCTCTCTCTCTCTTTCTCTCTCTCTCTCTCTCTCGTCCCCCCGCCATGAGCAATATGGTCTGCTATATAGCTATTGAAAGGTTATCATGTTCTCAGTTCTTGTCCAGAGAGATCATTTCCAACCATCATTGTCATAGTCATCCTTTCTCTATCCTAAATGCTATCCTGTACCTGCCACTTGAGGCAAGCTTCCAACCATGCACCAGTCCTCCTGGCTTTTGTTTCTACTCTCCTGATAAAAACATCTGAGAAAGAATAGAAGAAAACAAGAGCAGGAACCAAAGAAGAAATGATAATAAAAAGAAAATAGGAAAAAGTGAGGTAGGACTAAACAAGGAAGGCAAAACAATTGCAGAATTGACATTCTGTGTGAGCATGTTCCCCATGTTGGCAATAGCCCTAGCAATTTAATTGAATTTCCACCTCAAAACCAATTTGAACAAATTTTCTGATCTGTAGAATAAAAATATAAGATGAAAATAACCCCAGGTTGTTTTTATTAAATATGAGGCTGTTTCTCCTAAATCATAGCAGTAAAATGTTGCTGTTTTTTCAAAACATTATAGTTTTTAAATACTATCATGCAAAAGGATAATAAACAAATTTTTGCATTGCCTTCAGAATAATTTGGATAGCAAACTGCACAAAATTTGTGCTGACTTATGAAACATTCTTAGTATCTGGGACTTCAAAAATTGTGCTAAGCTTGCAAGTCCATACCAGATCAAGAATAAGAAGTGTGTCACGATGTTTGTTGGTTTTACTTTAGTTTATATGTAGCCAGCTGGTTTCTGACCCCTCTGTGTAAATATCCAGTTTTACACATAATCAGATACCATATTACCTTGTTATGACATCATTCTGAGCAGTCTTTGATCCCTTACTAACTTTTCTAAACCCATACACATAAACTTACATAACAATAAGACAATTATTACTTATCAAAAAATCACCAGTTGTTGTAAAATATATATCCATTTTAATATCCACAAATATATATATAAATATCTTTATATATACATTACATAATAATACATTGACAGTAGGTTAGAAATACACTAAAAAGGAAACTATATTCTGTTAATACTAAATTCTTGAATTTTCAAAAATTTATATCTTTGGTGAGATATACATTTATGTACCCACTTTCTGTTAATAAGAGTTGGTATTTTATTCAAAAAAAGTGAGGCTACTCTGATGTAGAATTTATAGATTATTAAATATTATTTCCCACATGGATATTTCAAAATAAAGGTTAAGCTCTATTCTTTGGTGATCCAGGAACCAGCAAAAGAAAAGACACAATGATCTGTAAATTACCCCAAAATGGCTTACTTAACCCCTGATCAAGATAAATGGCACAAGGCAGCTGTAAAAAGAATTCCCTCTAGTCATTGACCCATAAACAGTGGTGTCATTTTTTATTTTTAGAAAAGTATCAAAATCAATCTAAAATAACACCAAATCTCTAGTGTTATAATTAAATGCCCTAAATTCTGTCCCTAACTTCTGTCTCAGAGGATATTATTTTAACTAATGTTATTTTTAAGTTAATGTAGATCAAAACATTATGATTTCTATAGAATTTTTATGCCTGTAGGTGCAAATCATTTTTCTGTTAACCTTCAGTATCTTTACACACAAAACAGTCTTTAAGAACATAGCAAAGAATATAGTAAGTGGTATATAGTAATTTGTCAGTAAATAACATTGACTGCATGACTAAAGGAATAAAAATATATCAATTTATTCATGTTGCTATTCAGATATTGAAAGTGATACCACACATACAAAGATGGGCATACAGAACTAACAGACAGACAATAATCTTTATTTTTAGTTACTAACATTTTTATGTGCCAAACTTTATGCTAAATATTTTTATATGAATTATTTTATGTAGTGATTAAAATATTTTGATGGTGCTGGTGGTGGTTAGGTTCTTTTACATGAGAAATAGTGGTTTAAAAACTAGCAATAGTACAGTAGGTAGTATATTGCACATCGCTAACTAAGGCTCAATTGCCAAAATCACATGCTATCACCCCAGAACTGTTAGTAGTGATCCTTGAGCACAGAGCCAGGAGTAAGACCTAGGCACAGCCAAGTGTAGCACAAAAACAACAACAAACAAAGCTAGTAATAATGAAATATATCCAGCTAACACCTGAGGGAATCAAAAGTTAAAATTCATGTCATCCTTGTTTGTGTAAACATATTTTTTGTTGTTGTTTTGTTTTTGAGCCACATCCAACCATACTCAGCTGTTACTCCTAATTCTGCACTAAGGAATTATTCCTATTGGTTATCTGTGGACTATATGGAATTCGGAGGATGGTACCTAGGTGGGTCACATGCAAGGGCAATGCACTACCTGCTGTACTATTGCTCTGGCCCCTGACTAGACATAATTTTTCAGCTGCATCATACTACACTTGGTGGTGTCATTGTGACTTTAAGGTCTGGAAGCAACCACGACTGTGACTACAATAGAATGAAAGTCTGTACATTATTACTTTTAAAAGAATGAAAGCTTTTGTGGGGCTGGAGCAATGGGACAGCGGGTAGGGCGTTTGCCTTGCACGCGGCTGACCCGGGTTCAATTTGCAACATCCCATATGGTCCCCTGAGCACCACCAGGAGTAATTCCTGAGCTCAAAGCCAGGAGTAACCCCTGTGCATCGGCAGGTGTGACACAAAAACCAAAAAAAATTAAAGCTTTTGTGAAACATTATGTTTTATATCATCAGATTAAGTATATTATTTATTATATTTTCTATATCATATTAAGACTTTTTAATCAATAAGTCATACTACTTTTTTTTCTACTGGTACATAGAAATTTGTTCTGTAAATACATTTGTAGAAATCGGAAAAGGAGTTCTTAGAAGGACTAACTTGCATTTTCTTTTATAATAGCAAAAAACTGGTGATAACCTTAACACCACTCGGGAAAGTTAAGCAAATTATGAATATGTAATGAATAGCCACATAGGTATCAAATAGATTGGGAAGTGAATTTCTAATATTGAAAAAACTTTAGCAAACTGCACGAGTACATATATAGATATTTATCATTGTTTCTGTTTAGCTATTAAAAATGTTTAAGATCAAAGATGAGTAGAGGTGCTTGTTTGTATACAACTAACCCTGGTTCTATTTCTAGCACTCTAAATGGTCCTTTAGGATCACCAGGAGTGAATTCTGAGTACAAAGTCAGGAGCAGTCCCTGAGCACCTTCAGGCATGACTCAAAAACAAAACAACACAAATGTGTACTTTCTTTCACTTTCTTTCTTTATTTAAGATTTTATTTTTTAATACATATTGACATTTTACAACTAAAAGTTTTATTCAACATTAAGGAAAATTAATAGCATTAGTGTTTATGAGATATCTTGAACTTGATAAATGAGTTGTCATTAAAGGCAGAGAACAAATCTATATGCACCAAACCCAGAACTGATAGAATTTATCAGTAATTCTGTTTGTATTCAAGATAAAAAAAAAGGTAATACTTAATTACCCTAACAAAAATGCTAACTATTCAACTGGTTAATGGACCAGATGTTTGATTTTTCAATCAAACTCAAAAAATTAACTTTTATGAGAAATCATGTTTAAGTGATATAAAATACATAAAGCCATAGATTTTGGATTCAAGCCAATCTGGTTCAATATCAGAACCTACTCCCCCAGCCCCAAGGCTCCTTTCCAGACATGTGACTCCACACAACAATTTAACCTTTGTAGAATTTATTTCCTCATCTGTGAAACATGAGTCTGATAGTAGCTGCCATATGGAGATTTAAATGATATTGGTGTGGAAGTGGTGAAGAGAAAAAGTTTATATGCAGATTCAGTAATTTCTTTTTATCTTGGTGTCACATCCATAAGCAATATCTATGGTAAGGAAAAATGGCGGTTGTTGCTTAGGATTACAATAGTTTTAGATTCCTTTTTCAAAAGACCATTCTTGACAACAGTTGTAAATTTTATTAGGTGTATTTTATAGCTGATTGTGCCAGTAAGTAACAGAAGGTAGACAACGATTTCAGACATTAGAAGGTCAACCCTATGAATTGTTTAAAAACCATTCTCAGTTGCAGCTTTCTCCTGGTCAATATATAGTGAAAACATTCGGAATTTGGTTAGAGAGTTGTCAACTAACTTTAGAGAAGGAAATTTAGCTAAATTGGCCAACTCTCTGAGCCAATATTTATTATAAGAGCACAATGACTTCATTAATCTTATTCAATATTTTACCATTTTCATCATGTTTTTTTCTGTTTATTTTTCTTCATGAAGAAAATATGTTTCCAATTCTAAATCTAAGCACTTAGTCAGCTCTTGTGAGAAATCAGTATACATCTTTGTAAATAAATCTAAGCTTTGAAGTAACTCCTTGGGTTGGCCTCAACTGGAAAATAGAGAAATTAAACTTGCTGTTTCCCAAAATATAATGCTTGTTTCCCTATGGTTCACACTGAGAAATCAGAAGATAAAAATGGAAGGAAAGATGGTCCTGTGTGTGAAGACAGAACTACTGGGGTTTGACGCATAAATGTGAAAATCTTTCCATGCAGTAAATTCCAGATACCTCAATGTGACTTGTAGCACTATTCACAATAGCCCAAAATCTGGAAACAACCCAATGTCCCAATTTAGACTACTGGGTAAAGAAACTATGGTACATATACACAGTGGAATACAACTCATCTATAAGAAAAGCAATTTTCTGCTACATGAATGGATCTGGAAAGTATGATGCTAGGTGAAGTTAGTCAGAAGGAGAGAAACAGACACACAATGATGTCTCTTATATATGAGATATAAAGAAACATAGTAGGGGCATCACTAATGTCCAAAGGCAACAGAAACTAAGAACTGGATTTATATTCTGAATAAAATTTTGGGGCCTTAGAAATAGGTGCTAAGAAGTAAATTTTCTGGGTCATGTAGAAACTCAATTCATAGTTTTTTGAGGACTGTCCATATTGTTTTCCTTAATGTCTAGAACACTCGACATTTCCACCCATAGTGAATGAGGGTCCCTTTTTTCCCACATCCGTGCCAGCATTGGTTGTTTTTGTTCTCTATTGAAGAGACCCAATTTTACTCATCTGAGATGCTATCTCATTGCTTATTTTATTTTTATTTCCCTGATGATAAGTGATGTAGAGAACTGTCAATATATCTTTTGGCTATCAGTATATCGTCTTTGACAAAGTTGCTGTTCATCTTTCCCCCCATGTTTTGATGGGGTTGGATATTTTAAATATATATACATATCACTTGTATCACTTGTCATCCCGTTGCTCATTGATTTGCTCAATGAGCTTGACAAAGGCTTTGACAAAGAAGTCCAACCATCTCGTAGGTGGGTGGCCAGGCGTTCTTTTGATGTTCCGAGGAATCCAGTCAGTAACAGTTCTAGACCAGCGATCTTCTCCAAATCACATGACGTGTCTGGCCCATCTGATTTTCCACACCTTGGCAAATGAGGCAGCATCCCTGATCCTTGATCATCGATGGAGGTCGGAACTCCGGATTCCTTCTCTTACTTGAGTGAAGCATGACACTCTAAGCATAGCTCTTTCGATTTCTCTTTGGGAGACCCAAATAGTGTTTATATGTATGTATATATACACACACATATGTATGTATATGTATATGTGTATATATACACGTGTATATATCAACCCTTTGCCATATTAGTAGTGGATAAGTGTCTTCTCAGTCTGTAGGTATGTTTATTCTGGTTTTTGCTTCTTTTGCAGTGCAGGATCTTCTTAGTTTGATGTAATCACATTTATCTTTGCTTCTGTTTGCTTAGCCAAAGGTGTTGAATTTGGAGTATTCCTCTTATGTTTTCCACAATATAATTTATGGATTAAGGTCATATATCAAAATAGAAAAATACATTGCTGGAAAAATTGAGGCAAATTGAATAGAATGCAATAGCATTGTATCAATTTTTATTTTTACTTTAGGTAAATATAATGTAATATTATTATGTAAGATGTTGTTTATATATTTATATATAAATCTCTGTGAGATACAGTTACAAAAATTGATTTTCAGTCATAAAATGATCCAACACCATCCTTCCACCAGTCCACATTTTATACCACCAATGTCTCCAGTATCCTCCCTGCCACCCCAACTCAAACCCACCCCCTGACTCTATGGCAAACAATTTTCTTCTTACTTTCTCTCTACTTTTGGGCATTTATGGTTTGCAAAACAGACACTGACATGATGTTTGGTCCTTTATCAACTTTCAGCACACATGTAAAATGTTATTATTAGAAGAAGCTGAATGAAAGGGATTTAGAAACTCTTGGTGCTATTTTTGCAGTGATTTGTACATCTAAGATGATTATTCAAAAGAAAAAAAGAATACTGAGAAGTGCCTTGATTTGCTGAGAACATAAGAATTTTCATTTTCTGCACCACACAGACATAAACAACGTTCTATATAGTACAATAGAACACTTATTGAGTATATTGCTCTCAGTTCTGCTTAAGCAGCCTACTGGTCTGGCTCTGCCAGGACATTCATTTATAGGAACCATGATTATTGCAGATCTTGGACTGGGATATTGTTGCCACAGTCACTACAAAAAAATTCTTGAAAGCTTGTACTTATTTGCATACTAATTTTCTTTTCAAAATTTAGGATACATTATACAATTAGGAGAGGCTAGGTGATATGCTTAGACCAAAGGTCAAGAGAAACATTTCTTGCAGTGCCAGTAAAGAATAGATGTTCTCAACCATATAAAGAGAGTTCAACCCATGGTAGACAAGAAAATAAAAACAACTTTGTTTTATTTTGTGAATATGCAAAATTTAATGAGAACATTCAAGCTAATATAAAATAACAATTTGTTTCAGTGTGTTTAATTGCATAAAATGGTAAAGTAGGTACAGTGATGAGGTAAATTGACTGCTGCTTAAGCATTGAAGGATATCTATTTTAATTTGACTTTACTTTCCAGTATTTGTTCTCTAACAAGTCATTATTTTCCTTAATGTCAATTCTGTCTATTCATTAAAAACAATAGCAATAATAAAAAGGCAAACAGAAGACAGAATTTCTTTTCTAAGTGAAAAATATTTCCTTGAGAAATTACACTAGTGGAGAGATTGGTGTTGGAACATTGTATGACTAAAATGCAATCATGAACAATTTTGTAATGCCCTGTCTTGCAGAGATTCAATAAATTTAAATAAATAAATAAATATCTCTTACTCATTAAAAGCAATCTTTTTTATATATATTTTTTTTAGTGAGACATCATGAGGTACAGTTGTACTTACAAATTTTTGTGCTTGGGTTTAATTATACAATGATCAAATACCCATCCCTCCACCAGTGCCCATTTCCCACCACCATGAACCCCAGTATCCCTCCCACCCCCAATCCCCCCCATCCCACCCTGCCTCTGTGGCAGGGCATTCCCTTTTGTTCTCTCTCTCTCTCTCTCTCTCTCTCTCTCTCTCTCTCTCTCTTATTGGGTGTTGTGGTTTGCAAAAGAGGCAATGGGTGACAATCATGTTTGGTCTATAGTCTGCTTTCAGCATGCTTCTCCCATCCTGGGAGGATCCTCCCAACACCTTTATTTGGTGTTCCCTTCTCTTTCTGACCTCCCTTTTCCCCTAGCATTTGTGGTTGGCCTCCAAGCCATGGAGTAAAATTCCTGGTACTAATCTTGGCCATTCTTGGGTGTTAGTCTCCTAATTTGCTACTTTATGTTCCCCAGATGAAGGCACTCTTTCTATATCTATCCCTTTCTTTCTGAGTCATTTCGCTTAACATGACACTTTCCATGTAGTACCACTTGTATGTAAATTTCATGACTTCTTCTTTTCTAACAGCTACATAGTACTCCATTGTGTAGATGTACCAAAGTTTCTTTAACCAGTCATCTGTTCTCAGGCACTCAGGTTTTTTCCATATTCTGGCTATTGTAAAGAGTGCTGCAATGAACAAACAATTGCAGATGTCACTTTGACTGTACTTTTCTGCCTCTCTGGGATATATTCCCAGGAGTGGTATTGCTGGATCAAATGGGAGCTCAATTTCTAATTTTTTGAGAATCGTCCATACTGTTTTCCAAAAGGGCTGAACCAGTCTGCATTCCCACCAACAGTGAAGGAGTGTCCCTTTCTCGCCACATCCCCGCCAGCACCGGTTGCTAAAAGCAATCTTTTTGTCACAAAAATTTTTCTTAATTTTTAAATACGTTTTGCTTAAGAATTGCTAATGAAATGCTTTGGTGATTTATGAAAGATATTAACTTTGTATTCAAGCTTAAAAGTCAAGTGAATACCAGTGTTTTGTTTTGTTTTTTTTTTTCTTTTCTCTTTTTCTTCTTTGAGAAATGAAGTTAATGCTGAAATAGAGGTATGGGCAAGTCTGAGCTAGTAACAACTTAATATGGATTAACACCCTGTGTTATTATCCTGTTACCTCCCTAAGTCACATTCATGGTCTCTGCTTCTACCTCATTTGTTCTTATTTTAAAACTATAGATGAATAAATGGCTTTTGGAATGGAGAAAAATAGAACTGGCACCTATAATTACATTCTTACCTTACAAGGAAGTTTAGCTGCCATCATGATAAAGTGTTCAATAATAAGAAAAGGCAAAAGCTTATTTTTAAACATTGTGCTTTGCCTAATGCTAGAGACATGGAAGAGGCAAAAAATAAAAATATTTTTGTATGGGGTCCTGGCAGTGACTTAGCAGTACAATGATTGCCTTAACAGGCCTGAGGTTTTGAGTTTGATCCCAGAACCACCCCATATATCGTATTATCCCCAACAACATTTTAACAAGTGTACAGTTACCATAACCACATGTGTGACCCCTGATCATTACAACAACAAAGGAGAGGGGAGGATTTATAATGAACCGGAGAAGGGGCCAAAAAAAAAGTACTTAAGTACTTCAATACTTCTCTTGCTTTGCATACAGCAGACCCAGATTCAATTCCCAGCATCCCATATGGTCCTTTGGGTCCATCATTAATGATTTCTGAGTGCAGAGCCAGGAGTAACCCCTGCATACCTCCAGGTGTGGCCCAAAAACAAAGAAAAAAATGTAACAGTACATACATACTGTAAAAAAAGGTAGAAGAATGTGTGAAATTTAATTATAAAACCTTTTCAATCAGAATATAAATTCATAATGGAGTTGCCCATCTTTTACATCTATGCTGTAAAAGCTGATCTTAAACTTTCCATTGTAAGCCATGTAATTCAAAGTTATAGTAAAGGAGTTGGCAACGACAGGGGAGGCTTGTGTAACAAAGCTAAGACTGAGATTCATACTTTGTAGAACTGTAGATTAAGCTGTAGGAGGAGCAGGCTCCCTGCCCCCGACCTCATCTACTGTTTATTTTATTTGAAGTGTGCCATGCAGCACACATTGTCGATTTGGAAGTTTACTTTTCTTTATTAGTGTGAAAATTGTCAAGAAAAGATTTTTCTTTCTGTCCTGTCCTGTCCTCCCATTGTTCATCGATTTGCTCGAGCGGGCCCAGTAACGTATCCATTTTGAGACTCGTTGTTACTGTGTTCGGCATATGGAACAAGTCACAGGTATCTTGTCAGGCTTTGCCGTGGATGCGAGATACTCTTGGTAGCTTGCCGGGCTCTCCGAGAGGGGTGGAGGAAACGAACCCGGCTCGGGCCGGGCTGGCTGTACGCAAAGAGAACACCCTACCGCTGTGCTATCGCCCCAGCCCTTTTCTTTCTGAATATGTAAAAACACAATCTAAAAATGAGAATTGTAATAAAGAAAACCTTTATTAGTGCCTGTCATAATTTCTACAGAATGGAGAGAAAGAAGAGGAAATTGCTTTACTTAGAAAAAAAAGATGAGTAGATTTAAATAAAAGGGAAAGAAAAGAGATGAGTATTAAGGCTTCATACTTCAGCTGAGAAAAGCAGAATGAAAAATCATTATGATAAAAATGGTTACCATTAAAAGAAGCTAACCATTGATTCAGACTGTGTCCAACAAGCACTTTTTTTAACATTCAAAAATTTGTTTTTTACTTATTTATTTATTTTGTTATTTTCCCTTTCCCACTGCTTTTGTTTCAATAGCAGGAGGTCACGTACTCTTGATTACAGTGCTTGCACACAGCGATGCTCCCCTGTGATCATATACTTGGTTTTGTTCCATCAAAGATCACAAATTTGGGCATCAGAAATCTCCAACAACAGAGCTACTGGGATCATCCTTGGGCAGGTGGGTCAGTGTGAGGCAATTAAACTCAAGCTTTCACTTAGTGTGAGGCATGTAAGCAAGTATTTTTGAAACTGAGCTTATCCATGGATCCCATAATTGTGTTTTTTGGTTTTTAGGCAACACCAAACAGTGCTCAGGGCTCACATCTGGTTCTGTGATCAGGCATCACTCCTGGTGATGCTCAGGGACCAGATGCCATGCTGAGGATTGAGCCAGGGTCAACTGTGTGTAAGGCAAATATCTTCATTCCTCTGACATTATTCTGGCCATTAGATACAATTTAAAATGATTTTATTTCATTAACTGTTTAATCGATAAACTAGCTTTATAATGAAGACAACATATTTAAATGACAATAGATTTTAGGAGCGCAGGGGTTTCCATTTATTTATTTTAATTTTAACTTCGTAATGTTTTTTGTTTGTTTTCCTTTGAAGCACCTTGATTTTTTTTTTATTTTTATTAGTGCTGGAAAAGCGATAGCACAGCGGGTAGGGCGTTTGCCTTACACGCAGTCAACATGGCCAACCCGAGTTCGATTCCTCCGCCCCTCTCGGAGAGCCCGGCAAGCTACCGAGAGTATTCGATATGCCAGACACAGTAACAACAAAGTCTCCAATGGAGACGTTACTGGGCCCGCTCGAGCAAATCGATGATCAACGGGAGGGCCTTTACCTTTACCTTTTAGTGAAACACCATGAGGTACAGTTGTAGACCTACAAATTTTTGTGCTTGGGTTTCAATTATACAATGCTCACATACCCATCCCTTCACCAGTGCCCATTTTCCATCACCACAGATCCCAGTATTCCTCCCACCTCCCATCCCCCCCATCCCAACCCTGCCTCTGTGGCAGGGCATTCCCTTTTGTTCTCTCTCTCCTTTGGGTTCTGTGGTTTGCAAAAGAGGCATTGAGTGGCAATCATGTTTGGTCTATAGCCTACTTTCAGCATGCTTCTCCCATCCTGGGAGGATCCTCCCAACACCCTTTATTTGGTGCTCTCTTCTCTGTCTGAGCTCCCTTTTCTCCTAGCATGTGTGGCTGGCCTCCAAGCTATGGAGTAAACCTCCTGGTACTTATCTCGGCCATTCTTGGGTGTTAGTCTCCTATTTTGTTACTTTATGTTCCCCAGATGAATGCAATCTTTCTATGTCTATCCCTCTCTTTCTGACTCATTTCACTTAGCATGATACTTTCCATGTAGTACCACTCGTATGTAAATTTCATGACTTCATCTTTTCTAACAGCTACATAGTACTCCATTGTGTAGATGTACCAAAGTTTCTTTAACCAGTCATCTGTTCTCAGGCACTCAGGTTTTTTCCAGATTCTGGCTATTGTAAACAGGAGGCACCTTGATTTACCTTGATATTGTTAATGGTTGGGTTTCATGCATAACAATGTTCCATCACCACATCCTCCACCAGAGTGTCTGCTTCCCTCCACCATCATCTCAGTACCCGACCCCCTCTACTTCACCCCTGCACTCACTAGGTGATAAGCTCAGTTTGCAGGGTTCTTTTTAGTGAAATTATTAAGTACACAACTATGAAAAGTGGAAGGCTAGGTGTGAACACAAGCAGTTTACTTGGACTCTAACATTGGAATTAGTTAATGAATCCTAGCTCAGTCTGATTTGCCCAAAGCAAATTGTAGCAGGTTTAATGGAGAGCGAACCCACCAGATTATATGTTCTGTGGCAGAACTACACCAACGTGTTCAACAAAGTGGTTTCTGGGGTCAGTCATTACTCTTACTAGCCCTATCTTTTCAAAGGATGTCACTTGCTTTTCCAAGTCACATCACTGAGACTAACATAATTTTATTTGTAAAACATAGCTGTTGTGCCAATGTTCACATGCCAGCATTGTTTTAGTTAGGGTAAGTAATATTAACTGATGAATTTTTTAAAAAGTCCTGAATAACATAATTGCAACAAAACATATTTCTTGCTCTTGTCACTTTCTGGTGAAAGTTGGTGGGGGCCTGCCCTACCCTCTGTCGAAGGGATCTAATTGCTTCCTTCCTCTAAATAGACTTTTAGGTGTTATCTAGATGGTGGTTGTGGAGAGAATAGATATTCCCAAAAGAGGTTGTTAGAGACCAAACTTTTCACTTCTACCCCTAGTTCATTGGTCAGAATGTCAAAAATAGGACATGTTTGGGGGTGTCCCAAGTAGAAGAAGAAATTGTGTGCACCTATGGTCATGGACTTTCTTTGCTACAAGAACTCTAACCAATTTCATTCACTATATTGATGTTTATAGGCTTCAACTAATAATTTGGGGACAAAAGGCAGAACATCTCATTACATAGAAACTTAAAGGTTCTACAACACATGCCTAACGGCTGGCCAACTTTGTTCTGTTCTTTTACTTCCTCAGATTATTAACTTGGCTCCTGGCTTTGAATCAGCTTCCGTTCAAGTTTTGGTGTTAATCCCTTAAACTCTGTTAGCGAAATGTTGCAGCATAACTTTTCTAACCACTAAGGTACTCAAGATTGAAGGAGAATATTTCTTTCTTTCCTCAGTCTTGCTCTAGCAGAGAAAGTTGCTATCTACTATTCACTTACAAATATTTTTTGGTTTACTTTTATTAAAAATAAACTATGATTAATTTTGTGAAATGCAAATTTTTATCACTTTTACAAAGTACTGAGACATGGAAGTATAAGTAATATTATATATTAAAATCATGATTTTCAGTATTTGTGTTGAGTCAGTATAGCATATTCCCAAGCCCTCAGAACAATGATTCCATAGAAATTAAAATCATGCTGGGGGCATTAAATGACTCTGTGGTTGGTCCGTGCATTTAAAATATCTAGCATTTAGTGCTGAAAGTAGACTATAGACCAACATGATGGCCACTCAAAACCTCTATTGTAAACTACAACACCCTAAGGGAAAGAGTGAGCAAAACGGAATGCTCTGCCACAGAGGCGGGGTGGGGTGGGATTGATGGGGCGTGGTGGTGGGAGGGCTACTAGGATC
Organism: Sorex fumeus; assembly: GCF_029834395.1. Lineage (NCBI taxonomy): Eukaryota > Metazoa > Chordata > Mammalia > Eulipotyphla > Soricidae > Sorex > Sorex fumeus. The sequence goes on along the minus strand of NW_026606075.1, from coordinate 18,561,436 downwards.
ATTGGTGGTGGAGAATGGGCATTGGTGGAGGTATGGGTACTCGATCATTGTATAACTGAAACCCAAGCACAAAAGTTTGTACGTCTACAACTGTACCTCATGGTTTTTCACTAAAAATAATAATTAAAAAAAATCTAGCATCTATTTCTATGCCTGCTTTGGAAGAAATCTACTTCGCTTCAGTGATAAAAGAATTAGCTGATCTCTGGTGAGAGTGGTGACAAACTTTCTGGATATAATAATATATATCACCATCTCAATAATAAAAAAGAAACAATTGTAAAACTTGTCCCATAAGTATGATATAAAGAATATTAAGTGAATTCAATTCTCATAAAAACCTATTACTTAATATTGATACAGATACAGGCATTTTGGGCTGGAGTGATAGTACAGCAGATAGGGCATTTACCTTGCACATAGCCAACCCGGGTTCGATTCTTCCACTCTTCTTAGAGAGCCCGGCAAACTACCGAGAGTATCCCGCCCTCACGGCAAAGCCTGGAAAACCACCCGTGGTGTATTCGATATGCCAAAAATAGTAACAAGTCTCACAACAGAGACGTTATTGGTGCCCGCTCGGGCAAATGGATGAAAAACGGGAGGACAGTACTACTGTGCTACAGGCATTTAAGAGTAGTCCTTGGCAAATATTATGTAATCAATAAAAATCAAAATCACAATTATTATATTTTGTTTTGTTTTGCTTTTTGTCACACGTGGCTATGCTCAGAGTTTACTCCTGTGCTAAGGGATCACTCCTGGCATGGCTTTGAGACCACATGTGGTGCTAGGGATTGAGCGCAGGTTTCCCAAGTGTAAGGTAAGAGCTCTACCTGATGCAAAAATAACCCCTGCCCTATTGTCATTTTTGTTTTTAGCAACTTCCCAATAAGAAGTAACTTTTGTATTTTCAGATAAAAGTCGTTATTTTTGTTATTTTGTTATTTTGAGATAGTTTAATCCATCATTTATGATTTTAGATTAGAAAGAAATGCTAGATGAGGATGTACAGATGTCAGTATATCAATAGTCAAAGTCAGCTGACCTGTGTCCTTATGACTAATGCTTCCATCTTTCAGGGCTGGAGCAATAGCACAGCGGATAAGGCATTTGCCCTGCATGTGGCTGACCCGGGTTCAATTCCCAGCATCCCATATGGTCCCCCGAGCACCACCAGGAGTGATTCCTGAGTGCAAAGACAGGAGTAACCCCTGAGAATTGCCGAGTGTGACCCAAAAAGCAAAAAAAAAAAATTCCACCTTTCATTCATTCAATTAATACTATTGGGAATCATGTGACTATGTGTCACTGTTGCAACTTCATCACTATTAGCTGTGTGCATTAAAGCAACTTTCACTAACTTTCTTCATTTAATCTTTTATTTCTGAGAGATGGAACAATAATATTTTTTTATTTTTGTTGTAGAGAGTTATTAGGTAAAAACAAAACAAAACAGTCAATATCAGCACATTGTCCATCTTAATAAGCACTTAATAACTAAATTGTTATTCTTACAAAGATTAAGATAGAAAGCTTTATGTCCTGAGACATTGCTCTTGTTATATAGTTTTATTAAACTACAGACCTTGATTGACTGGCAAGTGGTAAAAATTAATTTTTAATAGAATCAACACTTATCAAAATAAACATTTTTGAAAAACAACAGACTACAATAAATTTGTGTAGATCAAAGTGAGAAAAATAGAAATATACAGACAGAAGTGCATCATATGTATAGAAAACAATCCCAAACATAATTATCTACATTATACAGATATCGGTTGCTTATGAAACATGCTTATTGTTACAGTTGCTGTCAAAAAATTTTGAACTTTTAATGGTGTCTGGGCTGTGCTATGTTGAAATCTTTAATTGCTTAGAAATATTTATTATGAAACTAGCTTGAAGAAATACCTTTACCAGCATATCAAAGAAATAGCACATTAAGAACGGACTTTTAAACGTAGTAAGTTTTCTTGGTGGTATGATAGAGAGGAGTAAAAAGTTACCTGAAATAAAATATCAGGGTTACTGATAAACTGTATTCCTACATGTACTTTTGATCACTGTCATCCAGTGATAAAATTTTTTTTAAATCATGTAGAATACAGAGAAGTCATGGATGTCTGATATCTTTAAAGCATCTTGCATTAAACCTCCCCATAGGTGAGGAGGAATCCAGTAGTCCTCCGCTATTTCTAGTGTATGTACTGACATAGACTAAAGAGAACTGTCACCTAGTGCCTGATAAAACAGGAAAATAATTGCTATCTTCTCAGGAGAGCCCTTTGCCCTAAAAGCCTTCAATTCTAGATCATCTGTCTTTAGAGTTTCCTATGCACATAGGTCTCCTGTCTCCTCTTCCAAATTAAGGGCACTCAGCAGAGCTGCCACCATGAACACTAATGAATTCTCAGAGACTAATCTACACAGTAATGAGAACTGGAATCTGTCACTCACTCTCCCAGGAGGTAACAGTTCACATGCTGTTACATCACCCTATTAAAATAACTTATTAGCTGTGTTGCTTGTCGGATACTATTCATTAAGACAGTGTGACCAAGGAGACATATATTTGAACAAATGATGAGATTTAATTTGAATTGTTCTCCATTTGTTTACATGAGTGAACGGACACAAATGTGAGCATTTTATACAGACCTTTGTTATCACAGGAAAGTCTCAACACTATCACAACCTTTTACCAATTCAGTGAAAAAAATTAGATGAATGTCTGTGTTCCATTCAAATGTGTGAGGAGCTTAGGACAGTTCATTTTCAATATTTGTATCTCAAGAAATGTGTGTATTTTGCAAGGGTTTTTTAATATAATCATCTCTTATGTCATGAAACCATTGACAAAACATTCTAAGAGCTAAGTTGGGGAGAGCTAATTTAGATGAGTAATTGGGAATTGGGTGATGTTTTATCACAAATCCACCAATTATGTAAACAGTGCTATTTGTGTTACTTTAATATCTCAGTAATGGCACAAACTTTAACCTTAGAGGGAGATTTCTTAAGTCCTGGCTTGTCCACTTTGTGGTTGCTAGATCTTAGAGGAAACATATTTAGCCTTTTTATCCTTAGTTACTTCATCTGTAGAGTGAGGATAAAATGATATTTATCTCATTCTGTTTGGAGGATTAGAGTGCTCAAATATTGCTTGGCCCTTGAGTAGTGTTCAACAGTACCCATTATTATTATCATATTCATCCTCATTATCCTGTCTTTCTCCTCCTAGTTAAAAGTCACAAAGGGTTTTAGATTTTAAAATTAGATCTTTGGGGGGTTTTCTTTGTTTTTGTTTTTAATGAAACTGTCTGAAAACTACCACTCTAGAGTATAGCTCAAAAAATATTGGAAAGCAACTTTAATGCTATAGTAAGACACCATTAACTACACATTTTCAAAACTTCTCTAAACAAGAACATTTCAGACATGCAGTGAGTTCTATGCCTCTGTCTGCTGTTAGTTCTGGTTTTTTTTTCTGCTTTTTGAGTCACACCCAGCAATGTTCAGGGATTAAGTCCTGGCTTTCTGCATTCAGGAATTGCTCTGGGGACCATATGGGATTCCAGGGGATCGAACTCAAGTTGGCCACATGCAAGGCAAATGCCCTACCCACTGTACTATCACTCTGGCCCCTGCTCTGTGCTTTTGAGCAAACTTTTCAAATCCCTATTTTATATTTTTCATCCTCAGAAAAGAAAAATAATCCCTCCTTCTTTGTCTGATTGTAGATTAAATAAAAGCACTGTAGCACTGTTCCCCCATTGTTCATCGATTTGCTTGAGCGGGCCCAGTAACATCTCCATTGTGAGACTTGTTGTTACTGTGTTTGGCATATCAAATACGTCACGGGTAGCTATCACTCCAGCGATAAATAAAAAAAAATCTGATAAAATTTGATAAAATATCTGATAAAAAATATCTGATAAAATCCAGCAATTAAATTTAAAAATATCTGATAAACATCAATCAGCATATCTATCACTTATAAAAACTAAATAAATAACAGCAGTTGGGTGTTTGCCTTGTGTGCAACCATCCAGCTGAGCCAGGTTTGAGTCCTCTGCCCCTCTCAGAGAGCCAAGCAAGCTACCGAGAGTATCTTGCCCTCACGGCAAATCCTGTGACATATTCAATATGCCAAACACAGCAAAAACAAGTCTTAAAATGGAGATGTTACTGGGCCCGCTCGAACAAATCAATGAATAATGGGAGGACAGTGTTTTCATGATTATTCACTTGATCACTTGACATTCTGTTACTCATTGATTTACTCTAGTGGGTGTCAGTAACATGTCCATTCGTCCCTGTCACGTGCTAGTGTAGCCCAAAGGCGTCTGCTCTCTCCAGGAACACAAAGAGCCTCAAACCATTCATTTGGGGTCTTGACGATAAAGTCTGACTATCTCATAGGTGGGCAGCCACGTGACGTTTTAACGTCCCGTGGAATCCAGTCGGTAAGGGCTCTAGTCCAGCAGTCATCTCCAAATCGCAGTACGTGTCCAACCCATCTGATTTTCGACTCCTTGGCAAACTAGACAGTGTCCCGGATTTGAGACAGCACCCCTGATTCTTAATCGTCGACAGAGGTTGGAACTCTGGATTCCTTCTCTCACTTGAGTGAAGCATAATACTCCAAGCATAGTTCTTTCAATTCCTCTTTGGGAAACCTGAATAGCATTCCATTCTGTTTTTCATAATTATTACTACTGAGAATAACACTGTACCACCACTTGAAAGACAAAGCTCTGAATTACTTTTTTGAGTTGAATGCATTTGGACTCTACCTTCTTCATTCCCCCTCCCCCGCAAGCCTTTTCAAAACTTACTCTCTGTATGGAAATGCACTGGTTCTAGAACAGAGCTTTAATCTAGACCAGGCCATATTTAAATAGAATCTTAAATAGAATTTGGCCTCATTCACTAAACCTTCTGGCAAACATACAGAGTAGCCTATGTTAGTGCCCTAGTTGTTTTATTATTAAATCATTAATTAGATTGAGTAATCTTTCAACAATTTAAAAATGTCTGGATTCACAGAATTAGTGAACAACATAAGTCATTCAACTTTTTAAAACCACTGGAATGAAAAGAATAATCTAAGAATGGCAATCACACAAGGACACGTATTTTAAAATATGGGTAAAATAAATTCTACATATTTTTAAATTTTCATAGCCAATCTAAAGCCATGAACAATCTAAATCTTTATTTAATTTAATATACTCAAATGTTAAAAACAAAATTTCATTTAATTTTTTTTACACTTTGGAACTTGGAATGAGTGTGTCCTGAGTTCTATAGTCATGTGGTACTACATAATGAAGTGTTGAACTTCCATTATGTTCTTTGAAATATGTCTTTCTGTATTTGTGTTTCCCATAAATCATATATATAGCTATTTATTTAAACACCATGGTTTGTTTACAAAGTTGCTCATAATACTATTGTTAAGGTCATTCAATGTTCCAAAACTAATCTCACCACCAGAGTGATCTTCTCTCCACCATTGTCCTGATTTTTCCAACCATCTTAAAGTCTGCACCTTTAACAGATACACAATAATTTGCTTTATGTTGTTTGCTACAGCTAGATAACTAATGAAATTATAAAAAATACTTTGGTAAAGAAAAATTTGTGAAAATTCTTTTATCTCACCAAGAGATCATTAAGTTCTTATCTGCAGATTTACTAAGCTGTGTGCTGTTAGTTGCGACTTCTCTGTTATTGTTTTAGTTTGTTGAGTTTAGTTGGCATCTAATCTGGTGTACTATGACTAGAATTTCAGTATAGTGGAAATTGGTGGTGTCACACATCCTTGTATGATCCTAGAAACTTCGGATCTGTAGAATTGGGCCAGTGGGTGAATTGACATGGTGGTGGCTGTGGTCTACAGGCATGGCTGTCAGGGTTTCTGAAAATACAGAGGGTTGGAGAGGCCCTCTGTATTTGTTATGTTAGGAGAGGCCGCCTAACCCAAGACTGAGAAGACCTCAGATTTCACAGCCTGAAAATCAGTGTACCTGGAATTTCTGCAGTTCGATGCCTTTGCATAGATTAACCTTGAGGCAGTCGGGTTGGGTCAGTGGCATGGAGTTAGCTATGGGTGAGGCTTTGGCAAGGTGGGAACTTGGCCCACCCTGCTTCTGAGGAGGCTCCCCTTTCAGCTGGAAAACTGGTGTATCCATGAATTTTTAGCAGCTTGGCTTGGATCTCATTGGAAATTTAGTCAGGAATCTGTAAAGCAGGGCAGGTGGGTGAGTTGACATTGTGGGCATTGTGGTATTTGGGACCCATAAATCTTATCAGAGTTATCTAAAATGCAATATAGTCCAGTTAAAAGAAGATTTCTTATTGACATTCTAAAAACAAATTTAAAGAGATATTATCAAACACAGGAGAGATTACCATTTCTATTTTTATTGTCTAGTCTGAAAAAATTATTATAGTATACTTATCTTGTGAATAGAGAAAACTATAGTAATAATAATATGATATTAATAGCAAATGTCTATTCTGCTTCTATATCTCTATAATGTATTAAGCCCTTTACATGTATTATCATTTAATTCTTATAACCAACTCAATGGTGTAGGTGCTATTTTAACCCTATTTTACAAACAAAAACACAGCTTCTGGTTTTTACTGTAAAATGTCATCTAACTAAAGCTGTTACATAGGCAATGCTTTTCAATTTGTCAGTATTAAAAGTGTGACACATGAAATGTACATAAAAATGCTCTACATCATTAATTATCAGGAAGATGCAAATCAAAACAACAATAAAATATCATCTCACACCACAGAGAGTGGTACACATCAAGAAGAACAAGAATAACCAGTGCTGATGCACATGCACTAGGGAGAAAGGGACTCTCCTTCATTGTTGGTGGGAATGTCGATTGCTCCAGCCTTTTTGGAAAACAATATGGGCATTTTTCAGAAAACAAGAAATTAAGCCTCCATATGACCCAGCAATACCACTTCTGGGAATATACCCAAGGGTCCATAAAACACACAGCACAAATGCCACCTGCGTTCTGTTTGTTGCCACACTATTCATAATAACCAGAAACTGGAAACAACCTGAGTGCCCTCGAATAGATGAATCGATAAAGAAACTATGGTGCACTACACAATAAAATACTATGCAGCTATCAGGAAAAATGAAGTAATAAAATTAGCTTATAAATGTATAGACATGAAGAGTATCATGCTGAGTGAAATGAGTCAAGAGGAGAGAGACAGACATAGAGTGATTGAACTCATCTCTGGGATTGAAAAAAAAGCTTAATATACGAAAATATCAATGGACAATAAAAAGAGGGGCAACAGATGGAAGCTTGCCATGAAGGGTGGGGAAGGGCAGTTAGGTTAGAGAAGGGATGAGTATGAAGAATGGCAATGATAGTTGGAAATGATCCCTCTGGACAAGAACCGAAAGTAGGAAACTTCTCAGTACCTGTATTTACAAACTACAATTCTCAGAAGGAAGGAAAGAGAAAGAGAAAGAGAGAGAGAGAGAGAGAGAGAGAGAGAGAGAGAGAGAGAGAGAGAGAAGAAAAGTGCTTCCACTGAAGCAGGCAGGGGTGATATGGGGCAGGTGTATAGGGTAGCAGGAGGGAAACTGGGGTCATTGGTGGTGGTAGGAAATGTACACTGTTGAAGGAATTGGTATTGGAAATTGTATGACTGAAACCCAATAATAATAGACTGTGGGTTTGTAACTATGTATCTCATGGTGATTCAATGAATAAACAAATAAATTAAATTATGGCACATGAGTTGGTGATGGAAATCCCTGTCCTGGAATATGAAACTAGCTGAAATCCTAAAAAATATTCTCCCTTTCTCTATGACCTGATTATCTAAAAGTGAAGCTAAATTTGTTTCCTCTATGTATAGTCTGAACTTATCTATATAACTATATAAAGAAAACGAAAGAACATAATTTCAAAGTCACTTAAGCATTTCTGACTCAGTATTGACTGGGTTAATTGACTGGGTAACCATATATATAAAACAGTAGACAAACCCAAACTACAATAATTAAACTTAAAATTCTGTCAAGGACACAGGTTGAGGATTGGGAAAGAACTTGAGGTTATTAGGGGGAGAGGGGCTTGGGGACACAAGGTGGTGGAATTGGAGATAAGAATATTGTTTGCCTGAAACTCTATTGTAAACAGCTTTGAGAACCATAGTGTCTAAATACAAGTTTAGATATATGTAATACATAATATATGTATAGATAACGTATATAAATTCCCTGACCAGAGAGATAGTACAGGGCTTAAGGCTCTTATACACTGTTGACCCTGGTCAACCCGATTTGATGCCCAACACTGCATTAAGTCTCCAAGCATTGCCATACTTGATCTCTGGGCACCATAGTGAATGGCACCCATCCAATAATGTCCCACAAAAGGAAATGCAATAAATATGTATTTTCTAGAAATGTCTGGTTATTTGGTTAGCATGCTTGGTCCTGCCCCCTAACAATATAATTTGAGAGGTGACTTTGATTTCATTAGCGGGTTCTAATTTGTCTGTGCCAATGATGTTAATACTTCCTTACCAGTGTTGCTTGAGGAATCAGTGCTGAAATTAATCAAAACACAATTCCCCTGGCTGACATTTTCTTCGTAATATGTGATCTAAATTTCCCCAATCAGTGGAGGAACTTAATTCATGATGAAAAATACAAACTTTGGAGAAAAAGATTTGGGATGAAGGCATCAATGTAAACAATAGAGGAGAAAAGGAAAGTATCTGGATAATTTGATGACGTTTGTGAGTTGCTCAGTCAATCAGGCCACTTTAACTTCCATTTGAGCAAACAAATATTTTGTATGATGGTTTAAATTTGAGTCTAGCTTTCTATTAGTTTGAAGCCCAAAGAGCAGGAAACACATTCCCACCTCTTATAGCCTGCACTTTAGTTCTGGTTAAACAAGAAAAATTGGTCTTTGCATTTTGAGTCACAAGTAACTTGGTACCGATAAAAGATCAAGCTCATATTTACACTTATTAAGCATATGATAAAACACATTTAGGTCAAAATGTAGAAAAACAAATATCTATACACACATATATTTATATACGCACATATCTATGTAAATATATATCCATAACTGCCTTCAGCACAAATTCTAGGAGAGGAATATCATTATTTATGTTCTTCCTCTTTGAGTGAAATTGCTTAGTTCAGTTTCCAAAGTTATAGCCCTGATACTTCGATTCACATGGCTCAGAGCAGGAATGGAAAGGATGAATTTAGAACTTCAAATTTCTGGAAACAATTTATATTCATAGGATATATCATTACTTGCCACCTTGTACATGATACATAATTATTTTCTACCCTATTGTATTTGTGGATTATGATGTGTTTGATATTCTGTAATTCTGTATAGGTTGAAATAAAATATATGTTATGGCATAACTAACACGCTTTTCGAATCTTTTAAGTCACATAATACAACTAAGTATAAATGAATATAAATAATATATTAACAGATAGATACTCTACCTAAAACGAATTAATTTGGTTTTAAATTTCTTTATTGTCTCATGATTCCCTTTTCTTGGATTTTCTAAGTTAAAACATTCTAATGTAGTTCTAAATAGGAAACAGTTGTTACTCATTCAAGGGAAACACACTGCATTAGGTTTGGATAACATAGCAAATAAAGATAATTATCATACATGAGAATGAAGAATTCCAATGTAATGTCAATCACAGATGACAAGTCTCTCTTCATTCTTGCTTTTAAAACTCTGAAGTTTTCCAGAGAGTGCTGCTGTGAATTTTCATAATACTTAATAAACAATTGTCTTAGAAAGATAAAAACAAAAGTTGTCAAAAATATTTTCTTTTTTTCTACCCATTGATTTGTCCTGAGAATGTTTCTTTTAATGCCAAAATATCTTGCATTTGTTGCCATTTGGACCTTAGCATGAAATTAATTTACCATTGCCAACAACTGGTGCTCAAGCCTAAACATGCCATGCAAATTTCCCAGAGATGCTGTAATCCTAAATAAGACTGGACAAATGCAGATCTTGGAAAGTTTGGACTTTAACCCCACATGTTTGCAACGACAAATTCAAGGAACCCAGTGTCAAGTAAGAGGCAAGGCAAGGCTGTCCAACATCTGTTGGGCTGAAAACAAATTTCTTTGGATATTGATAGGTATTATGTTTAAAAGTGTCCCATGGTTATAGGAGGTAGAATTGCATAATATCCTTTATTGAAGAATCATCTCTGTTTTATTGTATCTGTAGCATCTTAGGGGGCCATTGCTTCCTAAGAGACCCAATGAAAGAGTTATAAGGACTCCACGCTTATTCAGATAACTCAGAAACCTAGTTTCACAGAGACTTCATGTCTTCTGTGCATCTGTGGTCCTCACAACAATGGGAAAAGAATATCATGAACTTAACTCTAGATCTTAAAATTCTCACCTTTCCTGGAACAAAGGCAAAGCTGCAGACCAATGGAACAGGGTTGAATACACTGACATCTCCCCTCAATCATATGATCATCTAATCTTTGATAAAGGTGCAAGAAATGTGAAGTGGAGTAAGGAAAGCCTCTTTAACAAATTGTGCTGGCAAAACTGGATGGCTGCATGCAAAAAAATGGGCTCAGAATTCTGCCTAACACCATGTACAAAAGAAAGATCAAAATGGATTAAAGACCTCAACATCAGACCGGAAACCATAAGGTACATTGAAGACAAAGTTGGCAAAACCTTCTATGACATTGAAGCTAATGGTATCTTCAAAGATGTCACACCACTGGCTGAGCAAGTGAAAACAGAGATAGATAAATGGGACTATCTTAAATTAAGAAACTACTTCACCTCAAAAGAAACAGTGACCAAAATGCCTTTGCAGTCTACAGAATGGGAAAGGATATTCGCCAAATAAAAATGATATTCGTCAGATGACAAGGGGTTGATATCAAGGATATATAAAGTACTGGTTGAACTCCACAAGAAGAAATCATCTAACCCCATCAAAAATGGGACAATGAAATGAACAGAAACTTTCTCAAAGAAGAAATCCGAATGGCAAAAAAGGACACGAGAAAATGCTCTACATCATTAATCATCAGGGAGATGCAAATCAAAACCACAATAAAATACCATCTCACACCGCAGAGACTGGCCCACATTTAAAAGAACAAAAGCAACCAATGCTGGCTAGGATGTGGCGAGAAAGGGACACTTCTTCACTGTTGGTGGGAATGCCGATTGGTTCAGCCCTTTTGGAAAACAGTAAGGATGATTCTCAAAAAATTAGAAATTGAGCTCCCATTTGACCCAGCAATACCATTCCTGGGAATATATCCCAGAGAGGCAAAAATGTATAGTTGAGGTGACATCTGCACTTGTTTGTTCATTGCAGCACTCTTTACAATAGCCAGAATATGGAAAAAACCTGAGTGCCTGAGAACAGATGACTGGTTAAAGAAACTTTGGTACATCTACGCAATGGAGTACTATGTAGCTGTTAGAAAAGATGAAGTCTTGAAATTTACATACAACTGGTACTACCTGGAAAGTATCATGCTAAGTGAAATGAGTCAGAAAGAGATGGATAGGCATAAAAAGATTGCATTTATCTGGGAAACATAAAGTAAAAAAAATAGGAGATTAATACCCAAGAATAGCCAAGATCAGTACCAGGAGGATCACTCCATGGCTTAGAGGCCCACCAGGCATTCTAGGGGAAAGGGCAGCTCAGATAGAGAAGGAAGCACCAAATTAAGGGTGTTGGGAGGATCCTCCCAGGATGGTAGATGCATGTTGAAAGTAGACTATGGACCGAAGATGATTGCCACTCAATGCCTCTTTTGCAGAACACAGCACCCAAAAGGAGAGAGAAAACAAAAGGGAATGCCCTGCCACAGAGGCAAGGTGGGATGGGGGAGATGGGGGTGGGAGGGATACTGGGATTCATGGTGGTGGAAAATGGGCACTGGTGGAGGGATGGGTATTTGATCATTGTATAATCGAAACCCAAGCACAAAAATTTGTAAGTCTACAACTGTACCTCATGGTGTTTCACTAATAAAAATATAAAAAAATAAAAATAAATAAGTAAATAAATTAAAATTCTCACCTTTGTGTAAAACAAACCACTTATGCTCACATTTCAATGACCAGACAAGTCACATAATTTCATATCACTTCAAAGAAGCAAAAAAAAGTAGATTTTACCTTGTGGCTGCAAAAGAAAGTGCAAAAATATTTGGTGAAAAATAGTAATAATAGACAGTACGTATACTTGTGCCTTAAATAAACAGAAAAGATGAACTAAAACCCAGATGCAGTGAAGCCTGATTTATTTATTCTTATCTCCTAATATGCATGGTATATTTAGAAAATATATTGACATAAGTATATGTTCCATATACTTCTAATTCTGTAAATATATTACATATTATATATTGAATTATTTATATCATAATGTATAGTAAACATATCTTTATGAAGATTTATCTGTCCAGTAGGTTATTTAATGACAATTATTAGGATTATAAAGAAGCCTAGTATTGTATCGAGAACAATCATATGGCAGGTAGGTGTTTGCCTTGCACAAGACAACCTGGGTTCGATCCCCCACATCCCATATGGTCCCACAAGCATCACCCAGGAGTAATTCCTGAATAAAGAGTCAGGAGCAATCCCTGATGCAAAAACTAAAACAAAAACCAAAAAACCACCTATGGTTAATTCTAAAAAAATAGTTTTTTACAATATTGTAAATGATAGAATTTTATGCAGACAATTTTCCAACTCAATGCCCACTATCAGTGTCATCATCCTTCCATCAAGGCCACCTCCTAACTCGCACCCATTTCTTAACCTTTAAAAAATAATGATTTATCTGGGTGACATGTTCGCAATAATATTAACCCTCACGGTTTTTCTATGCAAAGTTACCTCACTCACCCCTAGAAAAGTGACCAAGACCTTTCATCAGTGACCTTATGTTACTTCCATTCCACCTCATCATAGCCTCCACCCACACTCCCACCCTTTTCTTGGTATTTTCAGTTCTCTAATCCAGGGACAAGGGTTCATCATCACTTGAAACCTTCCATTCCCAAACCTTATGTTCCCTTGCCTTACTTCTTTTTACATCACAGATGAGTAAGATCACCCAATTCTTCTCTCTCTGACTTGTTTCATTTAAAGTGATAGCCTCCAGTTCCATGCAAATTGCATGATTTCATCCTTTCTTACAGCTACATAGTATTCTAGTGTATGTGTCTGTGAGTGTGTGTGCATGTGTGTGTGTGTGTGTGTGTGTGTGTGTGTGTCACAGCTGCTTTATTCATTCAATTGACCTAGAACTGATAGATTGAGGAAAGATTAGTTTCTTCCCCTTGCCTTTGTAGTTATTGCTGTGACAACCAGGTTCACATAGCACATTGTGAATATTTCACATTTTTTGCTGCCGTGCTTCTGAGCCTTGTACACTGTAGTTGTGATGCTCACTTAGTTGTGGTGCTCTCACGTTTGGTTGCAGTGTGTCAGAGATTAACAACTTTCTAATCTCAGGGGATCCAAATGTCAGAGCTGTCAGAAAAACATCTGCATGTGGGGTCCTGATGGGGTTTGAACTCATGACCTCATGCCTGACCTGCTGGCTTTCTACCATTGAGCTATATTCCCAAGTCCCTAAGGGAACTTATTTTTATAAAGACAAGTAAAGTTAAGAGTGACAGATCCAAAGTGTGAGGTTTGATGTTATAAATTCTTATCTTGAAATCATACTAGATACATTTCCATATGGTCTCCAGTTGCAAATAGTTTCTCTGTGTAACAGAGACATCTGCACTCTCATCTAGCTACACATACCGAAGAATAAACTTCCTGCTTTTCAAGAGGCATTGTGAATTTGCAGTGTCCTTACTGCATGGCTGCATGCAAAAGCAAATGTGGTCAAATAGTCCCACACCTGAAAGTCCCTTATCTGTGCTCTTTTTGCCTCAGAGATAAAGCAAGAAAATTGTGTATAATGAAGATCTGAAGGAATCATCTTCTGCTTCTGAAGAGATGCTTCATTGCACCAATTAAAGATTATTAGTTGGCTCACTAAATGCCTCTTTCCTTCTTTGACCTTTTCTGTTTGCTTAGAAGGTGCAAAATGAGATAGAAACAAATTGTGAATGATTTTGAACCATATACTTAGCCATTTCATTGGTGTATGCTTTGTTCTACAGAGCTATTATTGCCAAAAAGGCATTATTCACATATTACCGTTTCCTGGGGGTGAATGGGAGGGCTACTAGAAAGAACATTTTCTGCTCAGAATAATAAATCACAATATTTATAGAGAAGAGATCTTGTGGAAAAGCCACCAGAGGAAGAGTGTAAGTCTGCCTTCCATCTGTGTTTGGGGAACAGTTAACAGCAATGTGTGGGAAGTCAAACGAGAATGGAGAGCAGAGAATCTATTTGCTTTTAAAAAAGGATGTTTGTTTAAGGGAAGGGTGGGGGGCAGGGAAGCAGGGCCAAGCAATGGTTCCTGTGAAAGAAAGTCCACACAGTGAAACAAATGTCAGCAGTTCAAAGGACTTTGTGAGTGCGTGATAGTAAATAAATGAAAGAGGCCACTTCATAACAGATATTTGACCAGACATAGAGAAAGATGATGGAATTATAAAGCTGCTGCTGAATTATTAAATCCATCAATGAGGTCTCCTCCCAGCAACATCACTGATAGTCATCTGAGTTGGCTTTTGTGGGTTTTTCCACATTCTCTCTGAAAGTCTCTACATTTTCATTGAAATTTCTTCTGGAATTAACTGGAGCAACTGACTCACATGGTTAAACGGCTTTAAAAGTTTCTGATTTTCACCTTGACAGATATCATGTTAATATGAAGAGAATGCCACATTACTAGCTCAATTTTCAAGGCATCTGGATGTCAGCAAGTTAAAGAATAAATTGGAGAAGGCATTTTATCAGACATTATGCAAAGTGATGAAAAATACCAATGAGAAAATTTGAACCTTTTTACCGAAGGAAGATAAATATCCATGCATAAAGTATGCGTTGGAAGAATCATTTTTTATGACTTTATTTGTTCATAAATGTAAGTAACTTAAAAAATATTTCATGTGCTCGCTTTCAAAGGAGAGAGTAATAGTTTCAGTATTATCTTCAAAGAGAAACAAGCTCAAGAAACATAAAAGATTTCACTGATAAAATTAAAGACTGTTTGGTTCTTTATAAAGTTATCAGTGATAAGGAACTTGCATAAAATCATATTTAAATCTACAACTGTACCTCATGGTGTTTCACTAAAAATAAAAAAAAATTTTTAAAAAATACAATATGCAGGGCTGGGGATGTGTGAGGCACTGGGTTCAATTCCCAGCACTAAAAAAAATAAAATTTTAAAACAAATTATAGCTAAAATTTTTTATTTATTTATTTATAGCTAAAATTGACACTGAATAGAGGTACAAAATAAAAGCAGGTCTGTGTAAAAAAAATCATATTTATGTAAATTCAAGTCAATATAGGAATGTAAAATTGTAAGTGCAGCCTTGAAGTAAAACTACACTTACTCAAAGAAAACATTCAAACATGTGGCTTATTATTTTACTCCATAAAAATGAAAGTGTTCTAGTTCTACATTTTGTCAGTTTTACATATTTGCAGATCATATTTAATCACCGAAGATTAATATTCAGTGCATACTCTAATTAAAATAAATAGACTTTTAAGCTGCCTAATCCTCAAATGTTCCAGATGAGGCAAACATTTCCCTTATGCAAAAATAAATTTCTAATTCTGAAGCATTAGTTGAGCCTCCCATCGAGGAATTCTATGATATTTGTTCATGTATATAAGACAGTTTTTTTTCAGATTTATGAATATTTATGAACCATAAGGTTCAATTGAGCATCATAAGACGTGAGAGGTGGTGTCTTCCAGACATAGAGGGTGCTTTAAAATCTATTGCTTCTCCAGATACTCCCTGGCATCTTGTCACTGGCATCTTGTCACGCTTGAAAGAACCATTCAAAACAGAACTGCCACCTAATTGAGGCACCTGAGTGCATAAATGAGAGGAGGATTTAATGAAGCATAAATTGTCTATTAAGTTGAATATAGAGACCCTTTACTATCACACAATTAAGTAAAACATAGTGGAAGCTCCTATTAATCAACTCCAATCTCCTGTTTATCAGACAGGAAAACTGTGAGATCAATTAATGTCTTTATTGTGAAGTGTGATGCAAGAACAGAAATTTATTCTCTTCTCTCTTTTCTCTTTCCTCTCCCCACACTTTCTTTTAATCAAGATTTACCACGTAAAAGACACTGTATAGACAGAACTTGTGGGTAATGCAAAAAATAATCAAAATGGCCTTACCACCCCTAAGAAATATGTTGAATGATAACCCATTTCTTTTATTCTTTGATTTATAATGTTTTGGTACAAAAGACTATTCATCCAGCCACGTCTACTAGTGGTCTTGCATGCATGCTAGCTTATTCCAAACTTCCCACAACAAAATTGTGTGATGTTTTCAAAATGTTACCCTACTCAAATCATACTTCAATTGCTCTCCCTAATTCCTTCTTCAAAATCATCTCTAATTGTTTCCTATTGTTCTTAGGACAAAGACAAGAAAACTTCAATCACTTTAGACTACATGGTCAGACCACTGTGTTCCTCTCCACCTCCTCTCAAAAACATCATCTGACTCAATTTCTGCCTCTCAGCTGTACTAGTTCTAAAGTATAAAAGCAACACTTGACTCACAGTCTTTCTATCTGTTCTTTATTTCTCTAAACCAAATATTTCCCACTCAATTAGTTACCCAATTTTTGCCTGCCCTGCTTATGCTTAATATATCGAATTTCGGGAATCCTTTCTTGACTTTGCCAGTATGCCAGTATGTCTCTTCTACTGAATACTTTCCTCAAATCTATTCCTTTTAAGCAGAGCATTTTTTTCAATTTTAAATTTTGCAGTTTTTATTGGGACTATTGGAACAATATACATCTTTCACAACTGAATGTAAGTACTCACAGAGCAAGAACTGTATTTGATTTTGCTTAATTTCCTACCTCAACACTTACAACACCTGAATATAGGTTGTGATCTATGATTGTTTGTTTTTCTGGTAACATAAGCCGTAAAAATTTGGGTATTAATTCAATAGTATAGCCAATGAGATAAACAATGAGGGATCCGATTTATCCCTGTAGGGTTAAACTTCTTCCTTTAAAAATGCAGTTTCTACAGGATAAGTAAATATATTGTAGTAAAAGAGGGATGTCTAGATCACTCTTAACCCCAGTGTTTTGAGAAGAGAACACAGAAGAAAAGAAATCAAGGGGTGGGGATAGGGAGGGAGTAAACACAAAGTAATAGGCATCAGGGCTTTAGCTATACTGGTGATATGGGTGAGTGGTATAGCCATAGATCCAAAACAGACTCAACATAACAGAAAATATGAGATCTAAGCTGCAACCACTGAAACTTTATAATGTGCCTGTCAAGTTGACAGGTGGGGATGGGGTGGGGGTGGAGAAGGAATATGGGATCACTGGTACAAGGAAGTTGACACTGATGGTAGGATTGGTGTTAACATATTATATGTCTAAAATGGAAAAATATTAATTTACTTTTGCTATACATTTTATTTTATTGATAATCTCATTCTTAAATGTATATTTTCTCATGCTTATACCTACACTATTATTATTATTATTATTTGCAACTGAAAATTATGTTAAAGCATTTTAAAAACTTGGGGTCTCTAAGATAGAGATATTGATTGGGCATTCCATTATACTGCAACAAATTTTCTTTTAATTATGAATATTGGATGTTCCAGTTATTCTTAGGAAGTGTTCCTGAAATGTGCTAATTTTAATTGAGGGGGAAAATCTTTATCTTGAAGTAGGTTCATACAGTCAGTTGGAAAGTTATTAACAATGCTAAATGAAGGAAGTAAAGATGCTATATTTCTATACGACCTTAAAATATCTATAGTGGCTCAATTTTCATTTTCAGTTTTCAGTCTTAGCCAGGCTCAATGATCTTTAATGTTACATATCAATTATTTATTCTAAGTGATATCCACATTGTTGGAAAAATTCATTTCTGGGATTATCTGTGAAATATGTCTGTGAGAAATATTTGTGTGTTTCTGGAAAATATGAGCATTTAAATTAGTACAAGCAAATAGCAAAAATGTCAACCTCAGTATAAAGGGGCTATTCTCATACATTGGGTACTTAAATAGCAGAATAAATAAGTAAATATAACCTTTGGTTCAACTTTTATGGTCTGAATAAAAGTGAGGTCAGAGGGGATATAAGGACAGTGGTGGACAGACTTGGGCACTTTGGTAGTGGTAGTTTATGAATACCATAAACTTTAACACCATTGTAACCATATTACCATAAATAAAATTAAAACTAACAAAACGAAAACAATGAGATATCATCTCATGCCTATGAGAAGGCCCTATTTGAACAAGTGCTGGCAGGAATGTAAAGAAAAAGAAACAGTTGTTCAGGGGCTGGAGCTATAGCACAGCTGATAGAGCTTTTGCCTTGCACACAGCCAACATGGCCGACCCGGGTTTGATTCTCAGCATCCCATATGGTCCCCCGAGCACCACCAGAAGTAATTCCTGTGTGCATGAGCCAGGAGTAACCCCTGAGCATCGCCGGATGTGACCCAAAAAGCAAAAAAAAAAAAAGAAAGAAACACTTGTTCACTGTTGGTAGAATGTAAACTGATCAGTTTATGTAAAAAATAATGTAAACATTTCAAAATAATTATAACAATATATTATTCATCAAATCCAGTTCTAGAAATCTATTTAAACAACACAAAAGCTCACTTGAAAAGATAACACTATAGCTACACTTATCACAATTCTATAAACTATAGTCAAGATCTTGAAACAAGTATCAAACATCAAATGAGTAAAGAAATTATGACCACGTATACAATACTACTTAGCTATAAGAAAATATGAAAATTTGCCTTTAACTATGATATTAGTGGAACTAGAGTGTCTTGTGCTGAGCAAAATAAGTCACATGGGCAATGACAAATAGTAGATGCTCTTACACAAAATTAGAGTGAATAAATAAACACAAACAAACAAAATGCAGAAAAGGGGAATCCAGTCATCTTGTTGAGCTGGGGCTTTTATTTTCTCCTGTCGTAGGTTGTCAAAAGATACTGGTTCTTGGATCTTTGGACCTAGAACTTGTACCTTTAGCTCCTTTTAATTCTCAGGTCTTCATGCCAGCACTGAGTTACACCCCGTTTTTCCTAATCCTCCAGCTTATGCATAGCAGATCTTGGGATTTTTTGGTTTCTGTAACCTTATGAGACAATTCTAATAATAAATCTCCTTTTATCCTCCATCTATTTATGTACATTGTATTGCTTGGATTTCTTTGAAAAATGTAGATGTATCCTTCCATACCTTCACAAAACTGCTTCTGGGTTATCAATTTCTCTCATCACAACAACTATCAAATATATACCTTAAACTAGATAATAATTTCTTTCAGTTAATCTGTATTTCTCTTTGATCTGGGCAGAACTTCAGCCAAAATGGAATTAAGGTTACTTTGCTTTAAGAAAACTTTGTTAACTACAATTAGGTTTGGGTCAAACATATTGCTCAAGAGAGAGAAAAGGAAGTTTCTTCCATGATATTTACAAATTTTCAAGATAGTCACTTGGGGGTGGAAGGAAGAGATACAGTTCGAGGGTTAAGGTGCTCTGCTTTTTATGCTACCAACATCAGTTTAAATCTCCAGGATGGCATGTGGTTCCCCCAAACTCAGGAGTGATCCCTGAACACAGAGTCAGGAGTAAGTCCCGAGCATCACTGGGTGTATTCCAACAAACAACAATAACAACAAACAAAAAAATCAGAGCCAAAACATCGTCTCATTTGGAGACACCAGCTGTCCCTGTTTTATACAAAAAGGAAGAGTTTTAACTTACTTCAACAACATATAGACTTAAATCAGTCTTGGTGAATAAATTTTGGGAATTAAAAAAATTACTATTTAAAAACTGGAGCGATAGCACAGTAGGGCGTCTGCCTTGCACGCAGCCAACATGGCCGACCCGAGTTCGATTCCTCCGCCCCTCTTGGAGAGCCTGGGAAGCTACCGAGAGTATCTCGCCCGCATGGCAAAGCCTGGCAAGCTCCCCGTGACGTATTCGATATGCCAGACACAGTAACAACAAAGTCTCCAATGGAGACGTTACTGGGCGCGCTCGAGCTCAAGCAAAAAAGGCAAAATTAAAAGGTACTTTTGAGATGAGTTGAGATGTACATATCTGAGAGTTTAATAATTTCTGTTTGAGTTTTAATGATGAAATTCAGTACTCCTTAGTAAATTTAAATTGAGTAAAAACAACCTTAGTTGACTTTTTAAAGGGTAACGTTGTGTATTTGTTGTCAAAATCTAAATTTTTGCCTTTGCTTACAATTTAATAAGGCACAGTCTGTCACTGTTATTAACTATGAGAACAATTCCAGATACACAATTCCAAAACACAAATTTGATATTTTAGTTGAATCAGAGTGCTGAAGATGTAAAGAAAACCAAGTAAACTAACATCCAGAAAGTAATCAGACGTTCCTAGAAAAACAAGCAAAAAAAAATCCATGACTTCTTTCTGATAGAAAGATAGAATTCTACCCAACAGATAATGACAAAAGACAGCCAAACTTCAAAAAATGTTTGGTATTTGTATGTGAACTAGTGTGATGGATCAGAGTTTCAAGAAGGTCCAGACTTAGGATGAGTCTACACAAACCTACCAACTCTTTCCCATGGATTTTGGAGATAAAATATTGCAGGTTGGGTAAAGCATTGCAGGTAAAATGTTGCAGGCTGGGTCAGGGAGGGAGTATGGAAAGAAATCAATAAGGCTCTCCAAGCCTTCTTTAAAAACAACAGCGTACATGCTGAATACTGGGCATAGAGGAAACGAGAGAAAAATCTGTATGACTTTCAAGTTCCATCATTCAATACATCATCTCAGCCCTCCGTAGGCTAGTGTCAAAAGTTGCCTGGAATACTAAATTCCATTAATAATGCTGGAAGCAAAGGAACTCCACAGAACACCTAGAAGCTGACATTCACAATCTGTCAACAGAGCATCTCTCACATTCAGAAAGCTAGTGGTGGTACTATAGTGCAGAGATGTCTGAAGTTCTGTGAATACAGTGGTCTTGAGTCTTCTTAATGGAAATCCTGTTTCCATCAACAAGCCTTTCAATCTGGTGGCAGACCAAGAAAGTAAAGCTGTAATAGAGCCCAGATTCAGTTATTCTGCTGGTTAAATTAACTCAGCATACTGTATTAGTGGTGTGACAGAAGTAGAGCATGTTTTATTCTAGGGGTAAAAATTATTCTAACCCCCACTGTTCTTTTATCTACAGTGTTCTTTGATAATAATGGGCACACAATACAGGCATTTGAGTCATGACAAACAGTAAGAAAATTTGGCCCATACTCAATAGAAGAAATCAGATGGTCCATAGAATCAGATGCAGAGACAGTCAAGTATAAGGAGGAAACTTTAATTTGCTGTGATAAAAATTCTGGACTTAGTTGAAAGAAAAACAACAACATTTGAGTTAGTCTGTCCTTGTATAATATTGCACAGTATAAATGAAGAAAAATATATGACTGTACTTTCTCCTATGATTATGGTTCTGTGATTTGTTGCTGTTTGTAACTATATATTATATTTTTCAGTGAAATAGAATGTACCATTATAGACTACACCATAATTAACTCATCCATTCAATCATCAGCATATATTTAGCTTTCTGAGTTTTTGTTCCTACATAAATTGTAATGACTAAGCATTTATGTATAGATCTCCTTTATATATACTCAATAATTTCTACATATACTAAATTATGAGTGGAAATTTACTAGACAGTGCAATTTCTTCACATTAGTTGTATCATCAGAATATGAGTCCTGTTTTTATCAGGAATCATACCACCAATTGCAAGTACTACCAGATTTTGTGATTTTTGCTTTGTTTGTTTTGTTTTAGAGTCATATCTGGTGTTGTTTTGGCTCTGTACTCAGGAATTACTTCTGGAGGTATTCAGGGGGACCATATGGGATGCCAGGGATCAAACTTGGGTTAGGCAGAAGCAAGACAAGCACCTTACTGCACTCTCTCCAGTCCAAGATATTATAATTTTTTCTAGATGCATTTTATATGAAATCTCATAAAATTTATTCATTTTTCACATTTCAGAAAAGTCTTATGATAATATTTTCATGCATTCAGAAGCCATTTATGATTTTTCTTAACCACAAGAAAGTTGATTTTTCTATTTTATTTCTGTATTCTGAAAATTAATTATTTAATTAATTAATAATCAATTAATAGTTGTTATTTATATGTGTTGTAAATATTTTCTATTTCTATACATATTATGATTGCTGTACTACATTGCCATATTGCCATTAGGTTACTTTAAATATTCAATTGTCTTATAATGAAAATGAGAAGGATATGTGTTGATGCATTATTTCTGATCACTCATTTTCCTTTGTGCAGATCCAACTTTGTTTTAATATTATTTCCCTTCTGTCTGAAGAACATCCTTTAACATAATTGACAGAGTAGTCCTGCTTATAATGTTTTCTTCCTACATTTACTTATCTGAAGGCAGTTTGTACTTAGTGTTTTGAAAAACAGCTTCACTTGGTGTCCAGTCTATGCTGATAGATCTTTTAGAATTTTTTTGTTTGTTTGTTTTTTTGGTCACACCCGGCAATACACAGGGGTCACTCCTGGCTCATGCACTAAGGAATTACTCCTGGCGGTGCTCGGGGAACCATATGGGATGCTGGGATTCAAAACCAAGTTGGGACACATGCAAGGCAAAAGCCCTACCTGCTGTGCTATTATTCCAGCCCCATCTTTCAGAATTTTAATAGTAACGCTACATCATTTACTGACTTGCATAGTTTTTGACAAGTTTTCTATAACTATTTTTATATTTTTCTCTTTTTTTAGCTATTTTTATCTATATTCATCAAATTCTAATGATTTTTCCCTTTTAGCACTGTAGGAACGTATCATTGTTTTATGGAGCACATCTTTATTTGAAGTGCTAACTTTTACTTACGTATACAATGTTATTTCTTTAGATTTTTAAAGATGTCCTTGTTCTCATTTGTTATTGACATTTGATAGATACCTTGAGATTTTCTTATCTCTTGTCTGGAATAATTCTGATTCTTATATCTGTGCAGATCTGAAAAAAACTGTTTTTATTTCATAAAATTTATATATTTTTTCCCTCTTATTACCTTACTATGGAACTGTAATTCCATGTTATATGCATTGATTTTATTCCACAGATAAGAATAAAATCAGTGAGATCCTTTATTCATTATTTTTAATCTTTTTCTCTCCTCGCTCTCATTCATATAGGATGGTCCCTATTTATATTGCTATTTAAGTTTGCCATTATTTTCTCATGAAAAATGATCACTTTGTGAGTTAGGTAAAGGCCCTCCCGTTGATCGTCGATTTGCTCGAGCGGGCCCAGTAACGTCTCCATTGGAGCCTTGTTGTTACTGTGTCTGGCATATCGAATACTCTCGGTACCTTGCCGGGCTCTCCGAGAGGGGCGGAGGAATCAAACTCAGGTGGGCCATGTTGGCCGCTTGTAAGGCGAACGCCCTAAATTTTTTCAAATATTCTAGCTTTCATCTTTAGAATGCTATTTGGGTCTTTTTAATGCATGAGAGGCTTATGCTTTTTTAAATTTTAATATTTAATTGAGTCACTGTGAGATACATAATGGTCAGGTTCAGTGACACAGTGTTCCAACACCCATTCCTCTACCAGTTTAGGAGGTGTTTCCCACCACCAATGTCCCCAATTTCCCTCCCTCCACCCTCCACGCAGCCTGTCTCTATGGAAGGCACTTTCCTTCTTTTTTTTCCTTCTTTTTATACAAAAAAAAAACTCTACAAAACAGTACTTCAAGAAATAAAAGAGGACCAACGAAAATATAAACACACCCCCTGTTCATGAATTGGGAAGGTTATCATTTGTCAAAATGGCAATATACTCCAAAGTATTTTTTTAAAAAAACAAAACGTTTTGATCACACTCAACAACCTTCCGGCAAGCTACCGAGAGTATTCGATATGCCAGACACAGTAACAACAAAGTCTCCAATGGAGACGTTACTGGGCCCGCTCGAGCAAATCGACGATCAACGGGAGGGCCTTTACCTTTTACCTTTACCAACAACCTTCAGAGGTTAGTCCTAGCTCTGCACTCAGGAATCTCTTCTGGCCAATCATTGCCAGGGAACCATATCAGGGGACTATATGGGATGTAATAGATGCTCAGGGGGGGCATATGTGGTGTTAGGGATGCTGGGGATCAAACCCAGGTTGGCTGTATGCAAAGAAAATGCCTTTCCTGCTGTGTTATCACTCCTGCCTCTATTTTGGTCGTTTTTACATCCGCCCTTTCTACTTCATGTCTGTATTTCCTTTAATTTATTGAGAGTATATTTCTAACAGGTTTTTTGGGGGAAGGGCACACCAAAGTGATGCTCAGAGGTTAATCCTGGTTCTGTACTCAGGAATGACTCCTCACATGCTTAAGAGACCATATGTGGTGTCAGAGATTAGAACCAAGTTTGCCATTGCAAGGTATCTTTCCTCCTTGTACTGTCTTACTGAACCAACAGTTGTTTTAATATTTGTGAATGTTAGTTAGATCATCTTTTTCACTTATCTTATTCCATATTTATTTAATTCTATTTGCTGATAATATTTTCTTACTTCTTTTTTCATGATCATCAAGTTGCAATTTGACAATAGAGGTTATGTACTTTATGTTATAGTGGCTAGATTCTTTTGTTCTACTTTCTTTTTTTTTTTTTTTGCTTTTTGGGTCACACCTGGCGATGCACAGAGGTTACTCCTGGCTCTGCACTCAGGAGTTACTCCTGGCGGTGCTCAGGGGACCATATGGGATGCTGGGAATCGAACCCGGGTCGGCCATATGCAAGGTAAACGCCCTACCCACTGTGCTATCTCTCCAGCCCCCTGTTCTACTTTTAAAAGTATGTTTATTTAAAAAAAATTTTTAGTGTCCATCTACTATAGTGCAAATTTATTTAGTCCTTTCTAGCCTTGTTTTTAAGCTTTAATGGTGCAGGTACAGAATGATCATTTAGCCTAGTGGAGATTTAGCTGCCCAACTAAGGCGGGACTGTTCAGAGGACTCTGCCTAAGATTGTGTTCTAGTAAAGCCTTTTCTTTTCTTTTCCTTTCTTTTCTCTTCTTTTCCTTCTTTTATTCTTTTTTATTTGGGGAGGGGGGCACCTGACTGTTGTCAGGTGCTACTTCTTACTCTGCACAAGAGGATCACTTCTGGCTGCCTCAGGGAACCTCAGGTAATCCTGGACCGGGAATTTGGGTCACCATGTGTAAGGCAAGTACCCTATCCCCTGTACTATCTCTCTGATACAAAAAAAGGTGTTTTTTAATCTGGATTAAAAAAAGATGTATTCTTAGCCTTGTGTGAGCCCTGGCTGTTGTGTGCATGCATTGACTGACTGTTTTCTTGTGCTTCTTTCCTTTGTATCTTTAACCATGTTTTGGTGTGTGAATTAGGGAGCTATACCCAGCAATGCTCAGAGAGCACTCATGGTGGAGGTTCGGAGACCAAGTGCTGGGATTAAATCACAGGTTAGGTACATACCATGTAAGTGTCTTACCTGTACTATGTACCTGTACTATGTAAGGTACATACCATGTAAGTGTCTTACCTGTACTATGTACCTGTACTATGACTATAACCCTCATCATCTTCTTTTTCATGAATCAATATTCAATTTTTGGTCATACAAGGATCTCTTTATAGACTGCCAGGGCTTTCTACTTCCCTCCATATAGTTCCTTCCTCTCTGATGCTCTGTCTCACGATTTCAAATTTTCTTGCATATGTAAACTTTGATTTTTATCTCTTCAACTAGGTAAAACCAATGTGTCTTATACATTGCATTTTAGACTGTATTGTGGCCTGTAAATTACCTCTGGGCTATATGATCTTCCTTTTTCCCTTTTCTGGTATAATCTTGTGATCCCTGTTGTCTCATTTTTAATCTATATATTCTGTCATCTTCATTAACTGTTTAGGATGAAAGGACTTATCTAGTCTCTTTCACCTTATTTGGGCCAAAAAGCAGAAAATTGTCTCCTGACAATCAAAATTCAAGCATAAAAATTTTAACGATTTGGCAGATGCTACATGTGGAGAATGACTAGGGCTTCCTTCTTCACTGTGCTCAGATAGAGTCTGGAGTCTGCTTCTGATAAGTTGCTAAAACTATGTCCCTACTTCATCACCATATTCAATGCTCAAACTGCCCAAAGACTCCACTCCTCAGATACCAAGGAGACACCTATTTTCAGATATTCTTTTACAAGTGCCCAAACTAAAGATTCCCAGATTTTTAATTCTAAAAGTATTTTAAAAACTCACCCTAACAATAGGAGAGGACAGCTACAACTAACTACACATTTAGACAATGTGAGAGTATGTTATTGATGGAAAACTAGTGGATGATAAGAACGACTCTGATTGTTTGACTTCTTTAAGATCATTCTCGAATGGTTAGGTAAACTCCTTTTTTTTTTTTGCTGTTTTTTTTTGGGGGGGGGGTGAGGGAGTACACCCAGTAGTTCTCAGGTCTTACTCTGGCTCTGTATTCAGGGATCATGCCTATTAGTGCTTATGGACCAATTTGCAATGCTGGAGATAGAATCATGGTCAGCTGCATGAAAGGTAAGTGCCCTTATTTCTGTACTAATTCTCCTGCCTCTAAAATCCATTTTTGAAATATATTATCATGTTCTCAGCCCTGGCCCCTGCATGCCTTTGTTCCTCTGCCAGTACCTTCGTGCGTGTGAAGAGTGGTCTCAGCATGGTGGTGGCTGGTTCTGGAGGTCTTCGGCTGCCGGAGCTCTACTCGAGGCAGGGAAGGAAACTCAACCCACCCTCCTCCAAGGGGCCCCCCGGCAAGGACAGCCAGGTGTGGGGGCAGGAGACTGCACTATTCTCTTCTGGGAGCTGGGTTTTATAGGCTCTGGGTCTTGGCTGTTGATGGAATTACATGTTGTTGGGGGTCAGACGGTGGGTGTGACCCCTGCCTACTGGAAGATGGAGGATCTGGGTGGAGGATGCTCAGCCGTTATCCGAGCAGGGTTGGAGATCTCAGCCCCAGGACCCGCATGCCTTTGTTCCTCTGTCGGTGCCTTCATGCATGTGGAGAGTGGTCTTAGCATGGTGGTGGCTTGTTCTGGAGGTCTTCAGCTGCCGGAGCTCTGCTTGGGGTGGGGAGGAAAACTCAACCCGACCCCCTCCAAGGGGTCCCGGCAACGACAGCCAGGCGTGGGGGCAGGAGACTCTCCAAGCCTGAGACTCTCCAAGGGCTGAGATCTCCAAGCCTGCTAGAATTGGGGTTGAGCATCCTCCACCCAGATCCTCCATCTTCCAGTAGGCAGGGGTCACACCCACCAACTGGCCCCCTGGAGCTGTGTAATCCCATCAACGGCCAAGACCCAGAGACTATAAAACCCAGCTCCCGGAAGCGTGAGGCCGCATTGGCCTCATATTATCTCATTCTTACTTTGGACAAACTGGCCGGCTACCGAATGTAACCTGCCCACACGGCAGAGTCTGGCAAACTCCCTGTGGTGTACCCAATATGCCAAATACCAGTAACAATGATGGGTCTCATTCTCCTAACCCTGAAAGAGTCTTGAATATGGCACTTTTTAAAAAAATCAGGCTAGGACGAAGGAGACGTTACTGGGGCCTGCTCGAGGCAATCGACAAACATTATCATGTTATAACTTTGTACAGAAATCAGATTCGAAATCTGGATTCATCGCATATACCTTTGACAGTTATAACCTTGCAGTTAATTACATGTCTTAAAAAAAAATAAGTTAAACAAATTAGGATCATAGATTTCCAACTTTTGCATAGTAGTTGGTTGTTGACAGGGGAAATTTGATCTATGTAACCCATTATTCAGTCTGAAGCTATATTTATATACTAGATACAGATTATTTACCAGAAATCATCGAAGTAAAGCACTTTAATAATCAATTTCAGAAGGTAGATTTGCTTTTTAATTGGTTTTATTTTGAGGGGCACACCTGGTAGTATTCAGGGATATTCTAAATTCAGTGCTTAGGGATTCCTCCAGGAGACTTTCCAGTGCCAGGGATTGAACACTGGTCTCCCATTTATAAAATATGTGCTTTGGCCCTTTGAGTCATCTCCCCAGGTTCAGGAACAAGGTTTATTTCCACTATAATACTTTAAATATATAAAATGACAAGTTATCTTAGGCTACTTTAGTCTTTTGTTAAAAACAAATTTATTTTGCTAAGTTTATTTTCTTTTTTGTTTCTTACTTCATTCTTCCAGACTTTCTTTGATTAAAATGAATGTTTAACCTACTAAATTCATTCTCACAATGATAATCTTGTTTTCTAAGAACTATTAGATGGGCGAAAAGCCTTTGATCCTAATAATAGTTCATTCTTAGAAACAGGAAGCAAACCTTTGCCAAGATTAAACAAGCCCAAACACTGAAGGTTCAAGGTCAGTTTGAAACAGAAACCACAAATTTTGATTGGATCTACACTTGGCAGTGAAAAACTCAGATGAATTGTTTCTAGTATTATATAGAGGAGATACAAATACACAGCCTAACAAAGAAAGATAGGAAGACCGGTTTAAACTAGTAGAACATTCAGGAATGGATTAAAAACTCAAGTCTGCTGTAGTAAACTTAGATCTGAGGATTCTGAGTCTCATAGCCCATCTCTAGCACACCTGGAATAAGTTAACAAATGGACAAATATATTTGGAAAGGTCACTCACTTTCTGAACAGAATGAATGTGTACACTAAAATGCCAAATGCAGAGTCTCTCTTGGAAGAAGAGCTCAAAACTATGAAATGAGCATTCAAAGGATGTAATTTAAACACACGTAAAATTAACTTTAAAATTCTGATTTTCTTTTCTTAAAAGATGTTAATGAGGCCAAAACCCCTCATGTAGGTATTAGAAGACTAGTAAAATCTAAAAGCATTTATAAATTCAACCAACTAAAAATACAGTGGAAAATTTGCAATAATTAGTACTTAGTTTGCAAGTACTTTATGGTACTTTTTAAAAAGTGCCTCAAAATGTTCTTGAAATATAGATTCAAAATCAAAGATTATTTTAAGTGTTTTTAACAATAAAAGAAAACATACACGAAGAAAATCAGAACATAAATGAAATGATCATAAAACAATATGTTACGAAACATAATTAAGTTAAAAAAGTCAGTAATCCACAAGTCCTCCCCAGGTTCACAACATAATTAATTTGTTAAAATAATCTATGGTTTTGGAAGATAAAAGCACTGTCATACCATTTACCATCCCAGATAAGTGGCATAATCGAACCTAATCTGACTAGTCTTGATAAAACCAATGATGAACCAATATTCATATTAAAATGCAGTGAAACATTTCAAGATAGGAGTGATAGGAGTTAGAAATAATATTATATTTTCCCATCAAAAAACTTGCCTTTACTGTAGGTGTGCTCTGCCCCGTGATTAGACACCATCACAATCAAGACTCACTCATGTTCTGCAGAGTCAGTTCCCTAACAGAAAAACAGGCAAATGTTTAAGTTCTTGTGGCAAAATTTGGGTAGCACTGGACTAACATTGGCCAGATCTGGTTTTCACTTTCTAGAACAAAGGCAATTACTTGTGTTCCTGACAAGTTAGTCTGTGCTTTTTGCTTGTCTGCCAGGACCCAGTGCTTTCTCTTAATTGGAAACTATTTCTGGCAGCATGTTTGTGGACAGTCATGTGCAGATAGTGATTCTTCACAAATGGATTCCAAGACAGATTCATTTATATCATGTAGTACTGTCCTCCCGTTGTTCATCGATTTGCTCGAGCGGGCCCAGTAACGTCTCCATTGTGAGACTTGTTGTTACTGTTTTTGGCATATCAAATATGCATCACGGATAGCTTGCCAGGGTTTGCCATGCATGTGAGATACTATCGGTAGCTTGCCGTGCTCTCCAAGAGGGGCGGAGGAATCGAACCCAGGTCGGCCAAGTCGGCCTTGTGCAAGGCAAATGTCCTAGTGCTGTGTGGGCTGGAGGGATAGCACAGCAGGTAGGGTGTTTGCCTTGCACACGGCCAACCTGGCCGACCCGGTTTGATTCCTCCACCCCTCTTGGAGACCCCAGCAAGCTACTGAGAATATCTTGCCCGCATGGCAAAGCCTGGCAAGCTACAGGAGGACAGTGCTACTTTTATATAATAATTTTTAAAAATAACATAGCATTACATGTCTCAGGTGCACAGCTTTAAAATATCTGTATTAAGTTCCTTCACTAAAAGCCCAATTCTCTCGTAGAGTTGACCCCATTTATTTGACTGTCCCAATTCCCTTCATCTTAGTAGCACTAATTTGATTATATAATCTAAAAGTTATTTGATTTATTTAGTTAATTTGTCCTGTTTCCTTATATACAATGTATGACTGAAAACAAGCACTCCTTATCTTGTTCTGACTTACTTTACCAAGAATAATTTCATCTAGGTCAACCCATGTTGTTGCACAATTGCATCATTTATTACTAAGTTGTATTCCGTTATATATATATCACATATATATGCAACGGAATACAACTTAGTTTTTTTTTAATAAGAGAAAGTTCAGATTGCCACCCAATCTCTCTCTCTCTCTCTCTCTCTCTCTCTCTGTCTCTCTCTCACAACAGACACATACACACACACACACATTTATCTATCTACACCCTCAGGGACCCTTCCTCCAATTCTCGCTACCCGACCCCTTTCCCAAACAAATATGGCCATTGGGACGGTGCCCATGGTTATATATAACTTCAAAAATCTTCAATTTTGCTTAATACTCAGAACCTTTGAAGTCTTCCAAAATGACAGTACTTAATTTTCATCCCTAAAGTGGGATCTAGATTGCTTTCATTACTTTTCAAGAACTTTTTTTCAGAGAAAAGCAATTCGAAAAACAAATTATAGTTACCTTACCCACACCCACCACAATGCTCTAAGGATCAGTCTCTCAATTCAGGGATTAATTTAAGAGATGAATCGCCACCTAGTGGACATGTTCCAAGGCAAATTCCTGCCTTCCGGAACCAGAGGAAGCTTTGTTCTCAATGGATCTTTCTCTTAGCTCCTTCCTCCATCTATCCCCTTCTCAATCTTATGGTTTCTTTTGCTTCCTAAAAAAATCACAGATGCATTCCTTATGTCAAATAAAGTATTTTAACCATTTAAGTTAATTTTTATATGTTTGCAATTCACAGTTAGAGGGAAGTAGGTATTTTAAGGAGAAAAGATAAGACCCAGCAAGCTCAAGCTGGGTCTTCAGTCTCTTATCTATTCGTTTTTTAAACAATCCTTGAGTAGTCAGAGACGCCTGGGCTAGACAGAGAGAAAAAGAATAGTTGTGTTCATGTCTCTCAAGAGCACACACTCTAAGGCCAACCCTTCACCTTCATCCATTTTCTCACCAAATACTAGAATCTTAACATTTCCTTGTTTAAATGCATCTCAAAGTTTAATCTAGCTAGGGTTTTGGCTTAGTAGCGAAGTCACTATGAAACAGATTTGACTGAAACTTTTCACTGAGTTTAAGGAAATCTAAGTGACTTCTATCTAAATTTAACAAAAGAATATGATTAGACTAGGTTTTTTTTCCTAACTGGAAAAAAAAAATCCATGAGTTCTGTTAATGTTAACAAAGTTTAGGAACAGGTGAAAAATATCAAGAGAATTTCTACAAACCTTCATCTTAGCTTCTGATGCTTCTAGAAGTTGCTTTATTATTTTAGCAGTAGGAACTTATTTAGACAGTAATAAAGGTTCATGCCAGCACCTCCAGAGTAGCCAGAAAGTCATATTCTACTTGCAACACATGAGACTGCATATTTCTCCAGCTTCTCCACGAACACATTTCCCTGAACACATTCCCCTCCCCCCTTTTTTGGTGTCTCTCTGCTACCAACTGCCCCAGGCCAGATTATGACATTCTTTTAATTTCTGCTTCCCACAACCTTCTCTTTCTCTGACATCACTTACTATGTCTTGAATTTTTTGGATGTTCTAAAAGAACATTCATTTAATATCTATTCAAACCAAACTTTATTTCCTCCTTCTGGTCCTTTTCTTCTAAGAAAATCCTTCTAAAGCAGTTCTTACTAAAGTACTAATACTATCTCCCTGAGTTTTATAGGCAATTATTTATTACTCTGTGGCAATTCTATAGGACTTCAGTCTCAGCTAGATCACTTAATGGATTCCATCAAGATTTTTAAACATATTAATGTTGCCCTTAGGGCTTGTTTTTCTCACTTCTATTTTTTAGAAGTAGGTATGCAGAAAAGTTCAAAGCAACATAATCGAAAGAACTCAGTGAGAAAATAGAAGAAATTAGCCATGAGCTAGCTTTAGTCGTGTTCTCTATACACCCAGAGGAAAACACACTCACACACAAAAGCTGCTTTGTTCCTCTAGTACTTTCAATCCCTTAGCAAAAACCCTATCTTTATCCAGACAGACTGATCTTAAAATGAGTTACTAATCAATATACATGCAATGAATATCTATCTGTATATTCAGCAGACTGTCTTGATGTCAGTAGAAAACAGAAATTAAGGTACAGGTTTTGGATTCTCAGAGTTTATATTATTTGAATGACACTCTGAATTTTTATAAAAACCATATAGATAATAATGTAACAAATTAGATCTGACTTTCCTTCCAATAACAATAATAATAAAAATAATAATAATAATAAATGAGAATTTCAGAATTGGCTAAAAATTTGATGCTAACCCCTTTATAGAATTAATCATAAGCACCACATTGAATTAAGTAAATGGTATATCCTTTTGAATAAACATCTCTAATAGGAGTAGCAAATCTTAACTATTGAAATGTGATACAGTTAAAAAATGATGGCTCAATAAAAAATTAATAAATCCATATTTTGACACATAGAGCCTATAAATATGATCTTTGAGAGGGAAAGTGTCTTTGCGTATATAGTTAAATTAAGGTTCTTAAAATGGAATTATCCTGGTCTATTCCGTTGAGCTCTAAGTCATGACAAGGATCCTTATCATATACAAAAAAGAGACTCAGACACATAGGGAAAAGTCATGTGACCATGACAGCAGGCTTTTGAATTAAATAGTCACAAACCAAGGAACTCCTAAAGCCATCGGAAATGAAGAGGCTAGGAAGATTCTGCCACAGTGACTTTTTAAATTTATTTATTTATTTATTTTGCTTTTTGGGTCACACCTGGCGATTCACAGGGGTTACTCCTGGCTCTGCACTCAGGAGTTACTCCTGGCAGTGCTCAGGGGACCATATGGAATACTGGGAATCGAACCCGGGTCAGCTGTGTGCAAGGCAAATGCACTACCCGCTGTGCTATGTCTCCATCCCCCAATTTTTTTTTAATTTTATAAAGTAGTTCACAATATTTGAGGGAGACCAACCCTATTACCATCTTAATTTTAGACTCCTAGTCCATGACTGTAAGAAAGTTAATTCGTCATTTTAAGTTACTAAGTTTAATCATAATTTATTATGACAGCCATAAGATAATAACCAGTCACATAAAACCATATTGATGCTCTAATTTTTCTTCTAAAATTCTTGTAGTCAGTAATTAACACAGTGTCCTGTAGAATTAATGGAATTCATTACAACTTCTATGGAGAGTATGACAGCACCATTGAAAAGATATCTGAGCATAATTTACAATTTAGAGTAAATTGTTTATATTAGGACCTTACCATCTTTGCCCTCACCTTTTTCTTTATTTCCTTTATCTCTGCATCTTTTGATTTCCACTTTATCTCTCTCCCTTCTGCTTTTCTGCTTTTTCTTCTTTTTGTGGGGGAGGGGGGGTGAACATCTGGCTTTTCTCAGGACTTAAGTCTGGCTCTGTGCTCAAGTATCACTCCTGGCAGGGATTGGGGGACCATATGAGGTTCCAGGGATTGTACCCAGGGTTGGCCAGGTGCAAAGCAAATGCCCTACTTGCTGTACCATCTCTCCTGTCCCTCTTGTTCTGGAACCAGTAATGGACCAGAAACTAGATTTAATTAAAATAATAATAATAATATCATCATCATCTCAGATCACTAGTGAGGCTTAGTGAAGCTCCTGAAGATAAATTCAAGAC
The DNA here is from genome assembly GCF_029834395.1 of Sorex fumeus. Lineage (NCBI taxonomy): Eukaryota > Metazoa > Chordata > Mammalia > Eulipotyphla > Soricidae > Sorex > Sorex fumeus. Next base: position 18,527,042 of record NW_026606075.1, on the reverse strand, counting down.
AGAGTTAGAACTGGGCTTCCCGTGAGATAAGGGATCAGGACACCAATACTCAACGAGAACTGTGGAGAAATGTGAGACAGCTATTGCCATTTTCTTCATGTTTTCAAGAGAAGTCAGAAATATATATATATATATATATGTTATATATATGTATATGTATATGTGTGTGTGTGTGTGTGTGAGAGAGAGAGAGAGAGAGGGAGAGAGAGAGAGAGAATGCTTGCCATTTTAAAGGTTGGCAAAGTATTTTTGCTTTCTAAACAACCTCTGTGAGGGCCAAACAAAACATGTTTTTTGGCCAGATAGCCCGCCAGTCTGGGTCCCTACTTCTTAGCATTTTCCTACTCTCCTCCCCTTGAATTTCTTCCTATTTCCTTCTTTCTATCTCTCCCTGAAAATTCTTGAACATGCAATTGATTAGAAATTGGAATCTGGGAGAAAAGTTGTGCTAAACAGATAAACTACAGACCTGGGTGGATTCTGAATGCCAGATAAAGTTTACCTTGAGCAAGTTAGAAAAAAAGTAGTAAGCAAGTATTGGGCTCTAGATGTCATAAATGATGACCTAGAGTCTGTAATGTAAGAAAGCTAATAACTTTTTGGAATAATAGTTACTTCTGTTTGTTCTTAAATTTCTACCTATAAAATAGAGATAATAGTATCAGTATCTACTACACCAGTATTGTGAAACCAAAGAGGTAGTATTTTAAAATTAATCTTATCAGTACAAGAGGTCATACAGTTATTGATCAGTACAAAATTTATTAAGAAAAGAGGCTTACTTGTACTTAATACTTGTTATTACAAAGACTACTATAAATATGCATAACCCAAAGTCAAATAATCATAAATTGAACATGCTGTAGCATACTGTAGTGAATTCTACAAGATAGGACATAAATTCAGTGCTCAATTTTGTGGGAGAGACTAAAAGTGTTATAAACTTTCAGAGAAGATTGATAACAACTAGGCTATGTCGGACTTGAAGGAATGAGACGTAGACTAGACTTTGAGGATACTCATATCATCAGGCTGTTTCAGATATCCAAACTAACTTTGTCCTGGAAATATATTTTTAGGACCATGTCTGATATGGAGCACCAAACAAACTTAGTGGTGGATTTTCAAAACTTCATTCATTAATTCATTCAGCTGTTACTTATTTATTGATATCTATATGTATCAGATACTCCAATAGTTGTTAGAACATGCTTTCAGGGAGCTTGCCAGAGCTAAAGTATATAACCCATAATGAACACAACTAAGTGTGTGAGTGCCACAGCAAATACATGACTCCTGGTCATCAGCACAACAAAAGGAGGAAAAAGGAAGAAAGGGGTAAAATTTGGGAAATGAGAAATGCCAGATTTGTCAAGATAAAACATTATCAGGTAGGATGTGTGTGTGTGTGTTTGTGTGTGTGTATGTACTTAACTGAGAGAATCCTTATCTTTTATCAGTTTTATACAAAGTAATAAAAAAATTTTAAATATAGAAATACTATACCTGAAAAGTTATTGAAGCTGAGGAAAAATCATTGATCCTGTCATTTGAAAATGTAAATGACTAAACAGTTTACTTTTTTCCCTCAAATTTCTATTTTATTAAAGAACCACGAATTACAAACTTATTCACAGTTGGGTTTTTGACATACAATGTTCCATCACCAATGATTAAGCAGTTTAAATGAGACTGTTTAAACATAAATTTGTCTTATATTTCCTGACTTGTTACACACCATCTCTGATAATTCTAGCCAATTTGTGGATCACAGAAATATCCAGTTGAAGGTATCCGTAAATTCGTCTAATTTCATGATTTAATATGACTTGTACATGTCTGAACACTGTAATATACGAAACACAAAACCATTTAGTCTTGTTCAGTCATGTTGTTATTAAATACTTTATCAACATATAGTGTGTCTATCATTGAGCAGTTTGCAACTGTTTCATTTTAGGAATGTATTTCTCAGACGCTAACAAAATTTTTAAAGACATGTTACAATACTTATTTTAAACTTTTTTGTTTATCTTTCTCTACTGTTTACAAGCTAAAATAGAACCTTAACTTAAGAGCTTCAAACTCTAAATGAGAAAATAAACCATTTCATATAAAGTTGACTACATTGGCAGTTCTGCCAATAATTCCAATTTCAGAATATGGAATTTGTAGAAACTATGTTTAATTAAATTTTGCTTTATTCTCCTATAAATCTATAATTCATCAATCATTTCATTCAATTACCAATCTACAATCATCCAACATATAAGTTCAAGATAGGTCTATTTTTGTTGATTTTTTTGTTTTACTTTTGTTTTGTTTTGTGGCCACACCCAGTGATGTTCAGCATTTACTCCTGCTTCTGCACTCTGGAATCACTTCTGGCAGTGCTTGGGGGACCTCATGGTATGTCAGGTTGGCCTCATGCAAAGCAAATGCCCTACCTGATGTACTATCTCTCTGGCTCCAACAGTAGAGTTTTTAGACTAAAAAATTAGAATAGATTTCAAAACACAGTCTAAGAAAAAGAAAAGCAAAAGTAATAAAAACAGTTTGAACCAATGATCCTGAAGCAGAGTTGTTTTCCAGCAAAACAGCTTGGAAAATTTTCTAAGAGGCATGTAGTTTCCGTGAAGATAAATAATTATGTATTGCTACTGTCTAAGGTAAAATTTAAGTGCTTTTTCTTTTATGTTAACCTTTCCCTGTTAATGCAAATATATATGGAACATGGCTTAGTAAATTCTAGCACTTGAAAAGATTTAAAATTGGAGTTTATAGATTATAAACTCTACTGTTCTTTGGTAATTCCTAAAACATAACCAATATTCTCTTTAAATTGATCTGAGACGTAGATCAAAAGCAGGATGAAGAAATATAATTTTGTGTCTGCATTTTTGCCTCTGTCTTTTCTAAACTTTAGCTATTTCCACAGCAATGTCTGTTTCTAAGAAATGTAAATCAGCAATTTTTAATCCTCATTTAACAGTATTAATAATAACAATGGGGATGGCCAATGCATAAATATATACTTCAAAACACACAGATAAATAAATCAAACCAAATACAAATGACAACAACAACAAATAAAATTTCATTTGTTGAGTCTGAAGATGGAAAGGGAGACCAACAACAAAAAAAGCTCACTGAAGGAACAAACATCTTTATCACCTGACAGATTGCTTTAGACTTAAATGAAAATTCTTCATAGAGTTCTGAGGGCACAGAGAAGTGGCTGTATTCTTACTCAGACAGAAGAAAGTAAACTTCAAAAGGGAAGTCTCTTAAATGCACACCTCATATACTTTGTACCAAAATGTCTATCCCAGCATTGGTTTCAGTGCATTCCTGCTCTGACTATTGAAGTAAGAAAAACTAGAGTAGTTAATTAGTAAAATTTGTAGATCAGAGAGAAGTTTTAAAATTTTAAGTTGATTTCTTTTACAAAAAAAATAATTTTTAAAACTCTGTGAAATTCCTGGGGGAAAGGTTGTGTGTAGTTTATCAAAATAAATGGAAAATTTGACTCTTCAATACCTGTCATATGCATTGGTCTACATACATCATTAAAACTTTTCTTTTTTCTCATTCTTCACTGTCTTTTAAATAAGTTCCCTCATCTTATTTCTCTCTCTCAATCCCTCCTTCCAAGTATCTGGGAAGTAACTGTGAGAATTTGCCGAGTATCAGCACAGATTAAATCGGTGCTGTGGGAAGTCATGCTTGGGGCACTGCACCCTGCTTTCTGCCTCTTACCTTTGGGAACCAAGAGGGAAATCAGTCAGCTTCATCCTGACCCCCAGTCCCACCCCACTGCTGCCCATCCTTTTCATGTGTGTAAGCTCAGGGCTGCTGTTCACCAAAACAAAGGCAAAGGATAGATGTCTGTCCATCCCTTCTGGGTCAACTGGGCTTTGAATATTCCTTCTTCTGAAGGAATGTCATAGTTGTTTGTTTCTTGATTGATTTGTTGTTTTAAGGTGTGTGTGTGGGGGGGGGGACGGATAGGTTGGTTTTGTTTATGGGCCACACCTGGCTGCGCTCAGGAATTACTTCTGCCAGTGTTGGCAGAAGCCATGCATGGTGCTGGAGTTGGAAATGGAGTCAGCTTTGTTCAAGGCAAGCACACTGTACCCTCTGTGCTATCTCTCCCACTTTGCCATAGTCACTTGAAATCTCTCATTATTCCATGTAAGTGTTAGTATATTTTTTCTATTTTCTCTTTTAAAAGTCATCAGAATTAGGACTGAGATAAAATTAAATCTGTATTTTTTATTTTGGTGGAATGGACTTTTTTTTACTTTAATTTTGGACCTGGCCCAGTGATACTCTGTTTCAGAGTTATTCCTGGCTCTTCATAGAAATTACTCTTGTTTGTGTTCAAGGGACCATATGGTATGCTGGGGATCAAACATGCAAGGCAAACGTCCTAGCCACTGTACTCTCTCCAGTCCCATAGAATGAACTTTTTAACTATAATAATTGTCCCATTCATGTACATGAGGGATTTTCCATTGCTATTGTCTTGTTCTATAACTTTTAGCAGTGTCTTGTAGTTTTCTTACACAAGTCATTGACCACCTTGGTCAAACATTCCTATATTTTTATTACTTTGAATGCAATTATACATATTACTACTTCTTAATTTATGTTTTACTATTCATTATTTGCGTGTAGGAGTGCAAACATTCTTAGTATACTGGTTTTATACCCAGAAATTATTTTCGACTCATTGTTTCTAATAGCCTTTAAATGGAAATTTAAGTTATTCTTACTATCATGCTATCTACAAATGATACATTTACTTCTTTTTTTATTGTTTCCTAATTGTTCTAAGATCTATAATACTAATTTAAATGGAAATAGTGTGAATGGGCAGTTTTGTCTTGTTCCTGATTAAAAACAACAAAAAACATTTTTCCCCTGCCATTGAGTACCTAATTAATTTTGGTTTATAGTATATGATTTTCATTATGTAAGACATGTTCTTTCTATCACCATCTTATTGAGAGTTTTTAATAATAAATGTATGCTGTATCTTGTCAAATGTTTGTCACATATACTTTTATCATCCTATGATTTTGATCTTTCCTTTTATTACTCTAGGGCATTACACTGATTGACTTAACTATGTTGAAACCATGCCTAGAACAAACCCCACTTTGTCATAATGTGTGACCCTTTTTATGCATTGTCAAATTTGGTTTGTGAGGATTATGCTGGGATGTTTTGCATCTATGTTCATTACAGATATTGGTCTGTACTTTTCTTTTACTTTAAATATATTGGCAACAGAATAATTTTGGCCACAAAAATTGTTTATTTGTAAAATGCTATGATTATGATCTATTAGGCAGGTTGATCTGAACTTCATTTTAGTTTTGAACATCTTCACTCTGGCCCCACGTTGTACATGTTGGTGTTTTACTCCTCTAAAAGACTTTTTTTTCAAGAGACCCTTTAATATTTCATGAAAGGTTGATTTGGTTGTAATGAGTTGTAATTTTTGTTTTTCTATAAAACACTATAACAACAAGTCTCACAATGGAGATGTTACTGGTGCCTGCTCAAGCAAATCGATGAAAAACGGGAGGACAGTGCTACATTGCTATAAAACACTATATATATTCCTTCCACCCTGTTAGAGCTCTTTTAGTGAAAATTCTTTTCCTTCAGGATGCACTCAGTAACTTTGAGTATCTCATAACATTTCTTCCTGTATTATATGTTTCCTGTGGAAAAGTCCATGAATAATCATATGGTCATTTCCTTCTATGTAATTTGTTTTTCTCTAGATGCTTGTATTCTTCTCTTATCTTTAGGTTTTAACACTTCACATGTCTTGAGTGTGTCAGATTGAGTTTATTTTGTTTGGGACTCTTTGAACCTCTTTTATTGGAACTTTTAATTCCTCTCCAAAATTGGGGCTATTCTCAGCTATTATTTCTTCAAATAGGATTTCTACCCCTTTCTCTCTTCTCCTTCTGTGACCTTTATAATGGGGAGTATTATTCTTCAATGTAGTCCCATAGGATTCTTACACAGTTTTCACATTACAATTATTTTTTTCTATTTACTGTTGTTTGCCTATATTCATTACCATATTTTACAATTCACCAGATTTATCAACTTTTCTTTTTTTGTTTACTATTAAGCCCCTCTATTATAGTCATTAGCTCAGCTAATGTAATTTTTGAGGCCATTATTTATGTTAGGAAAGCTTTAATAGTTTCTCTGTCTTTGTTATAAATCTCATTATTTGTGCGTTGTTTTTCTGAATGCCTTAACATTTTATAATAGTTTTAAACTCTTCTTCAGGCAAGCTACTCTGTTCCAATACATTTTAACTTTTCTCCTCTGGGTATTTTTTGCTACATAATTTATAGCATTTTCTATGTTATGTCCTTTTGATTAATATTGTATATTAATTATTACATGTTTAAGTGGCTATCATCTATCAGTATGTGAAGTACGATGTATATAAATTTGTAAACTGTAAAATATACTTGTAGGCTGCTTATCCAGGATGTGGTGTCTTTGGCCATAAATGCTGACAGTTCTGCGGCTATGTAGATGTTTAGAGAAGTCTGGTCCCAACAAAGAGTACAAATGGAGGCAGTAGAGAACAGGTTTACTATTAGGTGCTCTACAAATTTGTACACAGAGAGTCTGCTAGTGTCTGAACTGAGAGGTAGAAAATCTGCGGCCTTTCTCTTCTCTACACTGGCCCCACTTGCCAGGCTCTGCGTGCGGGCAGAACCTCAAAGAGAGAAGAGCAGCAGTGCTGGCAGATGCGGCAGAAGCTGAGAAAAGCATTCACAAACCCTGCCTGTCCTTCGCCAACTACAAGACCAAGATGGCTGCCCTCCGACGTCCTGATGGATCTATCACATCTTCCAGAAGGGCAATGGAGAAGATTATCCATGACTTCTTCTCAGATCTCTTCAATAGCCACATCCACCTGCCCACATACCAAATTCCGCGTGATGGGTATGTCATTCCCAACGTTCTCTCTCCCAAAATTTGACACGCCATAAGGAAGCAAACAGCACCTGCCCAGACAAGGTCAGACCCGAACACCTAAAGAACCTGCTGTCAGTACTCATCAACACACTGGCTTGGCTCTTCACACACTACCTGTCTGAATGCAAGATTCCATCCCAATGGAAAATCAGCAGGACTGTACAAGAAGGGAGACATCTGCGACATTGGCAAGTATCGCCTGATCTGCCTGTTGTCTGTTATCTACAAGCATGAGGGGTTGGGGTAACAATTACACATAGGTGCAATCACAATCAATAGGGCTAGAATTCTTTCCCTCGGGGACATCTGCTCCTAGGACAGATCCTCATTATCTGATCAATCCACCCTAGAGCGGATTCCCCTGGGTGTGTTTCTCCTCTCCTTGTCTAACAAACATATAAGCATATATAATATAAATCATTTTGCATGGATACAGTAAGAAATACCTTAAACTTATATAATTGCCCTTCTAGGGCCATCTCGATCTCAAACTACAGTGCTCAGACCAAATAGTCTTTCCTACCCCTAGCAGGGTCCTAGTCTCGTCATTACTTTTGGATCATGACAGCATTTGTCTATGATCAAACTCCTAACTTATAGTTAAGAATCGTAGCACTTTGGCCTAGCCCATTTCAATGCCAGGGTAGCTCATCGCTTGCCCTGGGTCCATTCAGGACCCTGCTTTTGGGGTGTTAGGAACCAAGGGCAATTGAGGCTTAAGTCGAGAAAGCAGATGCCCAGTAGTGAATAATATTCAAAGCCAATTAAATTCTAAGTTACAAAAGCATAATATTAACTGTCTTTCTGTATCTATACAAAAAGGACATTGCATTAAAGTAAACTATTCAAAAGACATAAGGAGAGGAAAAAGGCAATATTTCACTCATACATATAAAATCATAGATTTCTGAGGAATCTAACCTTACAAGTTAACAGAGTCTGATTAGAGTAAAAGCTGATTAACTGTTTGGGGAGGAGAGCAGAGAGAAGTGGTTACCGAAGGAATGGGAGTGACTCAGGAGCACTATGATAGGTGTAACCTGATAAACCTAAGCTCCTGTGGCAAGGGAGAAAGGACAAAGCAATGTTATCCTACATATCATGTTTCACTCAAATGAGAGAAAGAATGAGAAGTTTTAACCTCCATCACTGGTAAAGAATCAGGGACGCTGTCTCATTTGCCAAGGCATCGAAAATCAGATGGGCTGGACAGGTAATGAGATTTGGAGACAACTGCTGGACTAGAGCCATTACCAACTGGATTCCATGGGATGTCAAAAGATCATGTGGCCGCCTAACTATGAGATGGTCAGACTTCTTCGTCAAGACCCTGAATGATTCGGTTGAGGCTCTTCATGTTCCTAGAACGAGCAGACGCCACTGGGCTACATTAGCATGCAACAGGGACGAATGGAGACGTTGCTGGGGCCCGCTCGAGCGAATCGATGAGTAACGGGATGTCAAGTGATCAAGTCACACTGACCCCACAGCGGAGTTTTCACAGTTCCTTCAGGTTATCAGTTGTTCCTGGTCTGCATATACAGGTTCCACAATCCTACTGTAACAGGAGCACAGGTTTCAGGAGAGCAACCTTGATGAGGCTGCAGTTTCAGTAATGGTGAAGAAGCAGATAGAGTGAGTTGCTCTCAAAGTCCATAAGTATCCGTGAAAAATTCCTCCCTGACGAGCTGAAATCAGTTCCTTGACATGGGTAGGCAGTCGTTCTTCTGTCACGGTCCCTATGGATATTTATCACAGCATTTGTATTCCATGCAATGGAGGGAGAAGGAGATGGACTGCAGATAGCCCGTAGAAGCGAGAATGTCTGCCCTGTCACATGCCAGGGCCAGACTACATGACTTTCACAGGCCTGTGCCTGGATGTTCCCTGCCCTGGATTAGAAGCATGAAGCACCATAAGTGACCACACTATAGTCCTATGTCCAGAAAGGGGCTCTGCGTAACCCACTGGCCCAGAGAGGAGCCAGGCTTAAGTGGAGGCCAGAGTTGGGACTTGCTCAGTTCCCAGAAAGCTTTATAACCAGATATTTCCAGGTTCAGATTCCACTGTCTGCACCTTGAGTCACCAGTTGTCAGTTTTTACACGAGACAAGGGCCACTGACACCATTCAGTGACCCTCAGGCACTCCCTGCAGAGGAGGCTCAAGGGATCTCACCTGACTCCCTGCCTGGACTGTGCAGTAACCTGCAGTATTTGTCAGCTCCTCCTGCACTCACAGCTCCCAGTGACTCCCTGCTCTCTTCAGTTAACCACCTCTTTGTGAAATTGCCAGTGTTGAGGATTTAGTTTTTTCTCCCCCTGCGCTCCTTGAGGAACCCTGACCGACGTCACTGCTACCCTCTGACATGTGCTGCCAACCTCTCCGTGGGAGAACAGCTCCTTGGGCTGCCTGCTCCTTTTTTTCTCAAAACCTATATTTCACTTTGTCGATCATTTCGGTGAAAATGCAGGGAGGAGGCGCATCCTGCATAGACTCGGTGGCCATCTTCCTTGCTAAAGATGGGAACTTCTCGCTGTTCACTCTGTAAAAGTGCTACGGCCTTGTATCACTGAAGAGCCTGTGGCATCAAAAAAAGTTCATGTTTGAAATTCTTTCAAAATAGATGCATTTATTTATAAGCCTATTATACATAGTTGAAGGTATTTCACTTCCCCAATTGCACCCTAGTGTGAAGCTGCATTGAAGGGATTTATTACAAACGCACCTGGCAAGCTGGGCTTCTTGGCTCTGAGAGGCTTGCTGCTTGGGAGAGACTTTCCAGCAAATTGCTTAACCCTCTGGGAACCATTTCACTTCCTTGCAGATTTACCACTTTTCATATCCCCCTCTGTCAGTATGTGTTTGTGTGTCCCTTGTTTCACACAATGGCCAGAAAAATTTTCTGTGTTTTCAATGATATTTTCAATAGTATAATGTCTGGGCTGGAGTGATAGCACAGCAGGTAGAGTGTTTGCCTTGCACACGGCTGACCAGAGTTCGATTCCTCCATCCCTTTCGGAAAGCCTGGCAAGCTACGGAGAATATCCTGCCTACAAGGCAGAGCCTGGCAAGCTCCCCGTGGCGTATTTGATATGCCAAAAACAGTAACAACACGTCTCACAATGAAACCGGTACTGGTGCCCGCTTGAGCAAATCAATGAACAACGGGGATGACAGTGACAGTGACAATATAAAGTCTAGTAATGATGGCAGGGTGATATCACGGGAATACTAACATGTGTACCAGTTAGAATAGTCAGATTTACAAGACTGTAACTTCCCTGAAAGTAACCAAGTGCTCCGAAGTACTTTAGGACTGGCCATTTTTTTGTGGGTTTTGTGAGAGATGGCACTCATCCCTGAAAGTCAGGGAATATTTTCTTAGCTGATGAAGTACTTTTTTGACACCTGAAAAGCTGTGAAAAATTAGATCGTATCTCTTAAATTTTATCCAACACATATAGGGAAAATAGATTCTTTACTCACTGGATTTAATAAGAGTGTTCCTTGATAAAAGGCATTAGATATAAAATAGAATAATGAAGTAAAATTTCCTCTGGAGAATTCCTTAAAATTCAGCTCATGTGTCACTGGACTTCTAAGCTACCAAAATTGAATCAACAATCATCTTCATTTACATTCTTACAGCTGATGACATGCACAACTCCAGCAATAACTCTGACTTTTCCATTGTCTTCTCTTGATGCTAATAAAATCAACTAACTGACTAGGGGAGAATAATTCATCCTTCCTGTTTCTCTGTTCTCCAAATCAGCAGGTGAGAAATTGCATTTTCTTAAGCTTCAAGTAACTTTATGATAGATAACAGTATCCTAATATAAAAAATGCAGGCTAAGTATTTGATGTCTATTGTATTGAAGTCCATTGTGAACTCATGTATTTAAAAAAAAACACATAAAAATAAAAAAAAACCCACATGACTGCAGTCAAATTTAATGAACTCACCTCTTTTGGTTAACTTGGTAAATCAGATTGCTCATACTGCAAGAATGAAGACAGATTTATCCTTGTGACTAAGAGGAAATAAAAGTACCTGGATCCATTCCTCTGTCAGAAAATCAAACCACTTCCCTCCTAAATGGAAAACTGGATTTCCAACAATGGGTACTAGGCAACAGAAGATAGCGAAAGAGTGAAAAGGACCCAACAACTAGAGTCCTACCATTGTTTCAATTATGTACTCTGAGAGATTTTCCAGGCCATCATGCCAACCAAGTACCCAGGTCTTGGTGGAATAAAAACTCTCTGATTCTAATGAGATTTCATAAAACAGGTCTTCTGGGATTGGAGAGATAGCTCAACAATCTAAAATAAGCCAGAGATTGAACCCTGGAACTGCATAGTCCCCAGAGCTCCTTCAGGAGTAACACCTGTCACTGAATAGGGAATATTCCCCATGTACCACTGGGGATGGGGGTTGGGGGTGGGTTGATCCACAAACAAAAAAATAATAAAATTAAAGCAAGACTTTAAATTTTTTTCTCCCTTATAACCCTTCTGCACAAAAATTGTTATGCAACGCCAAGTATGAATAACATATATATTTCAAACATTTACTTATAACAAATCATAAAGACATTTATTTTAAAATGACCTCCATGTTCAGTTACTTGACACTATAAGGGATTCTACTGTATGTTTAAGAAGCTTGAGAAAAACTCAATTTAGAAAACAATTTAAATATTTATTTAGATCTTGAACCACTTGTCAAAAATAATAAATGCATATATATACGTCATTAGAAAACCTTTTATAATCATAATATTTTTATTTTCCAACTACAAAATATCAAGTTGATAAACACACTGTGATATAATGTAGACAATAGAATATTATTCAATAAAATATAATAAAAATAATAAATCTGTTCATAGATCACTCTCAATGAAAGAAGTCACATCAGATAGAAGACTTGGTAATTCTATTTGTATAAAATCTAAAATATATTCATTGATCTATAGTGACAGAAAGAAATCAATGATTAGCTGGAGGAATAGATTTGGGGATAGAGATAAGACAAATCTACAAAGGCACAATGACCACTTAGAAGATGATAAATATAATCATTACTTTTACTGCAGGAATGGTGTCACTGGTGTATAAATATCTGAAAAGTTGTAAAAGCATTGTACACTTTCAGTTGGTGAAATTATTACATGTGGTTTGAAAAATAATGTTAAATATTTTAAACTGTGGCAAAATTTACTGAAATAAAAATTTATGATTATAAGAGGGCATTAAATACATTCTTCACTTTACTGATAATTAGTTGCTTATAAAATCTGTTACCTGAATTGTGCCTTGTTGAAGTCTTTTGTAAACAATACATCCTTCAATCACCCAAGAACCCTTCAAGGATAAATAGCACTACAATTCTGACCTTACAGTGAGTAGAGGTTTTCTTGTTGGATAAAGAAAAGAGTTAAATTTTTTTCCTAAATTCATTGAACTAGCTAACTAAAGAAGTCATGTGTCAAACCCAAGGAGTCTACTGCTATTTCAACCATTATATATCCATGAATAATTTTTCAATGATGAGAAAATTGGTGCACTAATGATTTTACTTCCATTTTAAAACTAAGAAAAAACAAAAGTATGTCTAAAATAGGAACAGGATATGTATATTTTATCAATCATTATTTCCAGATATTTGAAAAAAACATTTTCCAGGTCAAGAGCTTTGCATCATAAATATAGAAGAAAATTCCTCACTTCCTTAAACCCCCCCCAAAAAAACCCCTAACTTTCCAACATAATCCTTGCTTCTACAGTCTCATGTAATCCATGAACTACAATCAGATATTTGAGCTGGAAATTTCTTGAATCTGAAAGGCGTTTGTTAGGTTACTCTAATTTCTAGAAATAAGTTAACGTAAAATCTGTTGTGCTTTGTGGCCAAGAGGTAACAAAAATAGATGAACTTGAGTAGGAGGTTAACTGCCACACACACTTTAGGTCACAGTGTATGACCTAAGATTGTTAAGTGCTTGGTATCTCTTAGTGGTGTTTAGTAAAATGAAAATAATTTGATTTGGGCTAAAATTTTGGTAAGCTAAAACCCACATGGCAAAAAGACCATCTCAAAGCTATTTAATAAATAAAATGATATTTATAATGCACACTTGCAAGTGCTACACTTTTATGGAAATGTTATAAAATTGTTTTTATAAGTCCAATTTTTTTCTTTATTTAGGAAAATGGACATTTGAAATGCTAACACTTTTAATATTGATTTTACCTTTTACAGTGTTCTATTTAAGTGTACAAGTCAGGAATATTAAATACATGAGGTTCCTTCTTACTCTCACTTGAAAAAACTTAAATCTATAATTTTTAGAATCATGTAAGCATAGGTTTCTTAATTATCCTCTTAAACAATTTCTAGTTTTACTCTAATAGATTATTAGTCCAGTTTGTTTGTCAACATTATGTTAACTCTGGAGAAACCTGCTAAGAGAGTTACTGATTTTTTCAAAGGCCAGAATTTCCTGAAGACTTTAAAACTTCAAATCATGTTTATTATGGCTACATCAGGAACTGATAGTAGTGTGAGAAGACTGTAAAAGTTATTACAAAAAGTCCTACTGTACTTATTTCAAGAACATTTCTATCTTTGAGGGCTAATATTCAAGGCTGGTGCTATCATGTTGTGTTACTTTGAAGCATGATTTAGGGGAAAAATTGTAAAAAGGAAGTATTTAGCTGAAAAAGAGCCAATGGAACAGAACACCAATTGATCTTTCAGTGTTCTTGCGTAAAACTGAATGAGGTAGAAGACCTCATTATCAAAATCAAAATAATACGTCCCGAAAAAGGAGATTATCAGAATGTCAGGGATGGAAAGGATTTACAGAGCACTTAGCTAAGTCTGAGGCCTCTTAAAATTCGATAAGTGCGGTTGCCACTCTTCCCCACCCACCTCTTTTAAGGAAGTGTGGGAGTAGGATAATTCCACTTTTGGTCCCCTATGTGTTTCTAAAGAAGAAAAATAAATAGGCAACGACCTGTAAAAGAGTAACAATTCCTGCGGGAAAGTTACGATTAACTTTGAAAATCCAATGGCAGCCTTTTCCTGAAATAAGTTATGCTTTGAACTAGACTGACATTCTTAGTTTAAGAATAAGAACAAAATCGATCACGCTAAACCCACTCTCAGGCTCACACACAAGGAGCTTTCGACCGTGGCTTCCTGTTTGACTCTATCTGCCTCCAGCCTCTTTATCTTATCATCTTCTTCCCAAAACATTAGTGTAATGTAGAGTAACTCTATGGAGACATGTACATGTTGTTGCAGTGGAAATCACTCGTGTCGTGGCTATTTGAGATCATGTTCATCCCCGCTGAATTTTGATTTCTCTTTGTGAAAGCTAGAATAATAAATAACTTCACTTCAAAATTATCTTTAAAAAGATGCTTCCTATATTAGATGCTTAACAATAGGCAGCCATTATTACTGTTTTGTTGTTGTTGTTGTTGTTGTTTTCTTGTTATTTTTACTAGAGCCATTATATTTGGTGAATCTTAAATTATCGTCAGATCTTTCCTACTTTTTGGAACTAACACTACCCTGGAAGCAAAATATTTTGATTTTGATAACAGAGAGATAATAGAATGATTAGATTTGCCTCTAAAATAGAAGGCTGAAATTCATGCCAACTTAGAGCATTGACTTAACCAAGGATAACATGCCTTTTTAAAACCTTAATGGTGGCTTTCCTATTCAATTTAAAAACAGCTGCTGGCTACAGACTTTTCAAATGTAAATTTATCCAGTATTTTGGGTTAATTTTCCCCCCCAAAAAATTAACTCCTTCAAAATGGCTAACAGGACAGATTCCTGCCAGCCACTGACAGCCAAGTGAGTCCCTCAACCACAGGGCTCTTGCATTATAGCTCCAAGGCTTCCTGTTTTCCTTCTACTTCTCTGAAAGAAACTGCGGTCCCTCTTAGTCTTGCAAAAAGGAAAGCTAATTGTCAAGCAATCTGAGAGTGGTTGAAGCACTTCAGCTAATTACAACTTGTGATATAGCAGATGTAGGAGTGTTTTGTTTGTAGTAAAATAGCACTAGTTATGGGTAGGAAAAACTTCTAAATTAGTAAAGAATGCTTGCTTTTTATCCTATTCCATTTCCTATGGAACATACTTAAATAAGTCTGAGGGTTGACTTTTGAGGAAGGGGGTTACTTTTATGAATTAAACTGTGACTCATAGGGTGCTTTTTAAAACATAAATCTATGGGGTCAAAATTCAGTTTTTCAATGGTTCATACTGTGCATATGCATCTTAGAACAACAGGCAGAAAATTGCAGAATGTTGTTTCCATTGGTTTGCACATACATTCTTGATACATTTTCATGTGGCTGCAGAGTTGATATGATATGCTGCAGATAAAAACAGTACTTTACACCTACAAATATAGTGAAGTTTTAAATGAAGAATAACACACTAGATCCTTCAAATAAATGAATCCCTCAAATAGCAAATGTTTTATACGAGATTTGAATCCTATAGCTAATCTTTACTTCATGAAAGAGTTTAGTCATTTATGTCAAAATTGGACCTCCCAAATGGAATTACTGTGTACCTATTTTCATCCTTAAACCACACATTTGGTTCACAAATCAAGTAATTATGAGTACAAAGAAATCTTGGGAAGTGCAATCACTTCACTGGCACATGTAAGCAAAATATGGATGCTCAATTTCCATCTTAATGCATGCAAATGACAGATCCAAACAAGCCTTCTAACTTCCCCTGTGCATAGACTGCAACTTGTGCTATTGGATTTAAGAGATTATTCCTCTGAACACGTTGAACAAACTCAGCAGAATTATTTATCATCCTATTTTTGGTTAAGTTTTTAAGTTTCATTTCTAAGAAAATAGTGAATTCTAGTACTGAATGTATTTTTATCTTTTAAAATAAGGCTGATCCGTTACTTTTTGCATCTTATCTTGAAATGATGATAGGCTCCATTTTGGTCTATGATCAATGAAGGGTTTTGAACTTAAGATTTACTAAGAGTAAGCATAACCACCTTGAACCTATTCTCATGTGACAGGTGGGCCAGTGCTATTATATACTGTTCAGAGGTTTTACATTGTACAATGTGAAAGATGGCTGTAAAACGATACATGGCATCTCACCTGTGTCAGAATATAGGTCCTAACTTCATAGCAGACATTAAATATTAGAGTAATATGACAATTGTTGGGCTGGAGCGATAGCACAGCAGTAGGGCGTTTGCCTTGCATGCAGCCAAAATGGCCGACCCAAGTTCAATTCCTCCTCCCCTCTCGGAGAGCCCGGCAAGCTACCGAGAGTATCTCGCCCGCACGGCAGAGCCTGGCAAGTTCCCCGTGACGTATTCGATATGCCAAACACAGTAACAAGTGTCACAATGGAGACGTTACTGGGCCCACTCGAGCAAATTGATGAACAACGGGAGGATCGTGATGACAATTGTTAAATTTCTTTCTTATGAAATGGTCAGATTATCAGATAAATAGATTGACCCTTGCATAGCAGATTCATGGTGTCAAGCTAGCAGGTTTCTTCTCCCTTGCTTCTCTGCCATCCCTGCGTCATTGTCTTTATATGTTTAATCCAAGAAAGTTAAGAGCCATATTTATATTTCAGGCAGCAAGATAAAGGAAGGAAGGAAGAGAGTCAATATTTCTATCCTTGAAGGACAGATCTTAAAAGTTTGCATCATGATTGGACAGAGTTTGTTCATGTGATCCTTCTTGATTGCAAGTAATCTGGGAAATGTTCTCTCACAAGTCATGAACCAAGCATGTTATGAGAAAAGAAGTGATGCATTGGGAGACAATTAGTTACAAGTGTTTATTGACTACATTTCCTTATTTATTGTATTCTTATATTTTGAAAATACTGGTGCTCCCTGTGCTATTAATTTCTACCAGTAACAATTTACTCCCCCACTTGTGCACTCTTCGATATGAAAACTGACTGACTAATCAGACAGGGAAAGAGAGAGAGGGAAAAGGAGAGAGAGGGCATGTGCAGGAATTAAGGCACTTGGCTTGCATGCAGCTATGGGTGCAGTCAAGACGATGGTTTGAATTCCAATATGCCTGGTATATCACCTGAGCACTGTCAGGTATGGCTCCCACCCCATCCAAAAGAAAAAGTAGAGCTAGTGAAAACCAACTCATCTGGAATTCATAACTCAAACCATTTCTTTTTTCAGGCTTTCACATCTCTAGTCAGCATCTGCCCTAAATCTCAAGGCCAGATTCTGGACAACTCCTTGGTTGTCCATCCCTGTAGCCAAAAGTTCTTAAACACTATTTAAACTCTCCATTCTTGAAGTTATTTAGCATGCCTGTCTTTGCCCTGTTCGTTCCTTTCCACAAAATCCTCAATACAGGTTCTGGGCAACAGTCTGACTTGCCCTTCTCTGTCAACTGACCATGCCTGGTTCTTCTCCAGGTGGCCCACCTGTGGGATATGCCTTGCATCTTTTTCTTGGGATCTGTGAGGACAATCATTTTATCTCATGACAATCATTTTCATATATCTAACCATACCTAATTTAAACAAATCCCAGGCGTATTTTTTTCACACAGATACATAGGAATACTTCAAGAATTAAGTGACTAGGGAATACTAACCATAACTTTGTACATGCTAATATCTTGTATAGATATGCAGTTCAATAATCCATGAATAAAAGACCTTTCATAGGAAAATTTCAAACTTTAATACTCATTGTATCAGACAATTGAAGAGTTTTTAGCCCGTAGCAAGCATAAACTTCCCACTGTTGAACATAGCTAAAACTGAAAATGGAATAGCTGAGGTTGAGATGTGGAAGATGAAATCTTATCCCAATGATTGGCAGCTATGGTCAAGTTGGATCTTGATCTCTCAAATGTTAGATGCTTTCTAGGGAGTTGTCTTTATTTTTGTTACAGTTGGGGGATAAGATCAAGACTCTACTATAAATTATGTAATTTTACTTGGTTTTTCTTTTAACTTTATCATTGGATACACTAATGAAAATGTTAAAAATCTTTTGCATAGAGCTCTTTATTAATATTGAGAAGAGGGTTTCTTTTTAAAAGCAATCTATTTTTTGACTGTTGAACTTTAAATGACAAACTTGGTTACATACAAAAATCTTCCCCAAAATCTTATTTACTAGAAAAGTAGACTGATTGTGTGCATGAAAAACAATGCAAATGAGACTGAATGAAAGTACCTGTTATATTTTACATTCCTGGATTTCAGTGCCAGAAATTCTATTCAGGAAGTTTGCCAAACGACTAGAGCATCTGCACTTTTATAAGCGCTACAAGTAAATGTTGTGCATGTGTGTGGTACCAGGCCTCAAACCCAGGGTCTTGCACATGTCAGACATATTATCTACCACTGAGTCACATTCTCAGACCACATCACAAATGATTTCTTAAACATATTTTTCTTCTCCTTTTTCTCCTCCTCTTCCTCCTCCTCCTCCTTCTTACCTAGAATAAACCCAAATCTTTTAATATGACACCTTTATTGTATGTGAGATATAATTCATACACCACATGATTCAGTCACTTATACACAATAAAATGATTTTTAGCAGATGTATGTAACTGCACATCCATCAGCATATTCTGGAATATTTTCATTACTACAAAAAGAAATATCATGCCTTATAGCCATTAATTCCATATACTCATAATCCCATATCCTTATAATAACAATATTTTCTGTGTCCATAGATTCACTGATTCTTAGCCTTTTGGATACATGAAATGCTATAACATGTGGTCTTTTGCGATTAGTTTCTTTCTTTAGTTTGTTTTTAAAATTCAGCCCTATTATCACGTATCACAGCGGTAGGGTGTTTGCCTTGCATGCAGCCAGCATGGCCGACCCGAGTTCGATTTCTCCGCCCCTCTCGGAGAGCCCGGCAAGCTACCGAGAGTATCTCACTCGCAAGGCAGAGCCTGGCAAGCTCCCCCTGACATATTCGATATGCCAGATACAGTAACAACAAAGTCTCCAATGGAGATGTTACTGGGCCCGCTCGAGCAAATCGATGAACAACGGGAGGGCCTTTACCTTTACCTTTATTATCACATATATTAATACTCCAGTCCTTTTATTGATAAAAAATATTAACTTCTCTGGATGTATCAGACATTCCATTCATTCATTTTTGGACACATGGGATTTTTTTTTCTACTCTGAATTCTAATGAATATTGTTGCTGTGAATGATTCTATACATAGTTTTTGTGTGAACATAGACTTTCACTTTTTAACCTAGGGGAGAAATTGCTAGAAAAAATTGATATTTTAAATCTGACCATTTTAGGATCTTCTAGATTATTTCCAATGTGGTTATTCATTCCCACCAGCAGCACATGAGGATTCTTACTCCTACACATTCTCACCAACATTCGTATCTTATTCTCTTTTTTTCTAGTTATCCTAGTGAACTATCTTATTATGATTTTAAATCATGTTGTCTTCTTGATTAATGATATCAAGCATATTTTCAGATGTTAACTTGTTATTTATGCGTCATTTTTCTAGAATGCCCATTCAGACAATACTTTGCTTTAAAATTTTATTTTGGTTATTTACTTTTCCTTGATGAGTTATAGACTTTTTTTTCTTTTTGGGTCACACCCAGCAATGCACAGGGGTTACTACTGGCTCTGCACTCAGAAATTACTCCTGGCAGTGCTCAGGGGACTATACCCATATGCTGGGAATCGAATCAGGGTCAGCTGTGTGCAAGGCCCTACCTGCTGTGCTATCACTCCAGCCCCTTGTTGTAGACTTTTTTGAAAATATATTCTAGATACCAGTCCCATATCAGATATATTATTTGCAAAAATTGTTATTTTGTTGGTTATCTTTTCACCTTTTTGATGGTTTCCTTTGAAGCACAAAATTTTGTATATGTAGTGAGTTCAATTTATTCTTATTAATTACTTGATTGCTGCTAGCTTGCTTGTTATTTTTCATGTCAGAGCTATAAAATTCCATTTTTTCCCTGAAGAAGATATATGTTGAGAAACAATAATGTTGCAGGTGCTTCTTAGATTGATCAGCTTATTCTCTTGCAGCCTGCTGTTGTGAATTTATTTAGAACTGGTCATACACCAGAAATAAGACACTGTGTTTCATGTATACTTTTGTCAGGTGAGTATTAAAGCATTAAAGGCACTGTGAAAATTACAGAAGGTTAGGATTTTCAGCTAAATGGAAGAGGTGTGCTTCACATGAATGAGACCCTAGATTTGAACCCCAGAAACACACACACACACACACACACACACACACACACACAGACACATACCCCTACCTACCTATTAAGTACATATATATATGTGACATTAGGAAACAGTGCTATTTGTGGAACTCCAAAATGCCCTTGATAAAGAATAGATATAAGGTCAGGTCAGAAGTGGAAGAAAGTTTTTTTCCTTTTTCCAGTCATTTATTGTTCCATAATATGAATGAATTTAACTAGCACACCTTGGGCTGTTTGAGCCCCTTCTCATTTCTGATCACACACATGGATGGCGGCCCTTTGGTTTTATAAGATAACTTTATCTTGGTATCTCATCAAATCTTGATGTTAACTGTGTTGTATAGATATTTTCCTAGTGAGGAAACACTTGCAGGTAAATTTGTTTAATGTTCTTTCCATGATTCTATTTTCCTTGTCATTCAAGTTTGAAGACCTTAAAACTTAATGAATTCCTCCCTGTAAAAAGAGATCAGGAACTGCCTGACATGTTGGAAACCTAATTTCTTTGTCCGGCTCTGTGTTCAGAATAGCACTCCCTTTTGCTTGCTGCCCTGGATCAAACATCTGACCTTTCAGCTGGGAAATTCCAGGGGCTTGGCTTTGTTCCTCTTCCCTTACTGCAGAGCCATGATTAAGATCTCTCCCACCTTCTGGAGTTGACTAAATATTACTAATCAAAGAAATCCTGGAATTTGATCTGAGATGATCTCATCATTGAATGCCTGGAAACTTTTTTTGCAAATGAAACATAAGGTCCAGGACATGAAATCCATACACATATCTAAATGCCTAAGGACAAATAGTGATGTGCCAGAGAATGAAGGCAGAGGAGACTGGAGAAGAGGCTTTCCTCGTTCCTGTCTTCTTAGGCAAATCTTTATTCAGTGAGATGTATATTGCTGTGTTTGAGGTCATATTTCCTCCACACAATCAGTTGAATAATAATAATTACAATAATAATATTATTCAGTTCACTAGGTTGCTAAAAAGTACTGGATTGCTGATATCTGGATGAATTTTGAAAACAAACTCAAGAAGCCAGTAACAAAACACCACATAAATTGGGAAAATTTAGATTGTGCATAAAACCAAAGAAGGTAGCTTTTCTTGAGGGGGGAGAGCCCTGGATAGATTCACAGTCCCCTTTGAGATCCTAAGATAGCCCATTTCATTTTGCCCCAGTCAAGGTAGGAAACCTGTTGTGATATTTAGGACACTGAGAGTTAAAAAATATACCATCGGTGTTCCTGTCATAACCTCTCGCCATCATTTCCACGCAACCTGATCAAGCTTTTGTTGTAGCCTCTGCAACTTTTAGCTTGATATCTTTCTCTGATAATAGATTTTAGTCTGTCTTTGTACATGGCAGAAGTAGCACTTTACCTACATTAGATGTAAAAATGCTCCAGCTCTCTCTTCCTCTGATACCTATCTTTGAGATATTATGTTCTTCACTGTTCTCAGATTCTCCCAAATGAAATAAACTCCAGTTGCCACATACATCACTTGATCACTTGATCACATGACTTCCCGTTAATCGTTGATTTGCTCGAGCAGGCGCCAGTAACGTCTCCATTTGTCCCTGTCACATGATAGTGTAGCCCAATGGCGTCTGTTCGCTCTAGGAACACGAAGAGCCACAAACTGATCGTTCATGATCTTGATGAAGAAGTCTGACCAACTGGTAGGTGGGTGGCCACGCGGTCTTTTGACATTCCATGGAATCCAGTCAGTAACAGCTCTAGTCCAGCGGTCGTCTTTAAATCTCATTACGTGACCATCCCATCTGATTTTTGACATCTTTTCAAATGAGACAGTGTCACTGATTCTTGATTGTCGACGGAGGTTGGAACTCCGGATTCTTTCTCTCATTTGAGTGAAACGTGATATTCCAAGCATAGCTCTTTCAATTCCTCTTTGGGAAACCCGAATAGTGTTCTCATCTTGTTTGCGTATGGCCCAGGTCTCTGAGGAGTATGTTAATGCAGGAAGAATAGTGGAATCAAAGAGATGTGCTTGGAGCCGAAGGTTCTTCATCCTCTTAGCTATTTCTTCGACACTCCTGAAGGCGTTCCAAGCCGCTCTCTTCCTTCTGCGCAGCTCGAGTGCTAAGGTCATTTGTCATGCTGACTTCTTGACCTAGGTACACTTAGCTGTTGCATTCGGAGATGGTGGTTCCGTTGAGAGTGATTGGGGCATCAGGAATGAGGCTGTTTCTCATAAACATTGTCTTCGTAAGATACAGCTGTAGTACGACCTTTCCACACTCACGGTCAAAGTCAGCCAGCATTTGTGCTGCTTGGCTAATGTTTGGTGTTATTAAAACAATGTCATCAGCAAAGCGGAGGTGGTGCAGTTGCCGACCATCTATCTTCACTCCCATTCCTTCCCATTCCAGTCATCGCATGATGTTCTCGAGGGTGGCACTGAAGAGTTTCGGTGAAATGGTATCACCCTGCCGAATCCCTCTCTTGATGTCAATGATTACTTTTTTGTAGAATGGTGAGATCTTGGTAGTGAATCCGTAATACAGCTCACAGAGGATCTTGATGTATTGAGTTTGAATGCCCTGATTGGTTAGGCTTCAATGACCGCTTCCATCTCAATAGAATCAAAGGCCTTCTTTAAATCAATGAACATTAGACAGAGCAGCATCTTGAACTCCTGAGAAACCTCAATGAGCTTGGTTATCGTGTGGATATGGTCGATGGTGCTGAATCCTTTGCGGAACCTGGCTTGCTTGCATGGTTGTCCTTCATCTAGTGTTCTGCCAATCCTATTTAGGATGACTCGAGTGAACAACTTGTAGATGACAGACAATAGGCAGATCGGGCAATAGTTGCGAATGTCATGGATGTCTCCCTTTTTGTACAGTAGTACAGTCCTACTGGTTTTCCACTGGGATGGAACCTTGCATTCAGACAGGTAGCAGGTGAAGAGCCGAGCCAGCGTATTGATGAGTACTGATGGCAGGTTCTTCAGGTGTTCAGATCTGACCTTGTCTGGGCCGGGTGCTGTTCGTTTCTTTACTGACGAAATGGCGTGTTGGATTTCAGAAGGGAGAACATTGGGAGCGACATATCCATCCTGTGGAATTTGGTATGTCGGCAGGTGGACAAGGCTATCAAAGAGATTTGAGTAGAAGTCATGGATAATCTTCTCCATTGATTGCCCTTCTGGAAGATGTGATAGATCCATCAGGACGTCGGAGGGTAGTCATCTTGGTCTTGAAGTTGGTGAAGGACAGGCGGGCATTACGAAGACTCTTCCCGGCTTCTGCCGCATCTACCAACACTTCTGCTCTTCTCTCTTTGAGGTCTTCCTTGATCGCATCTCTGCACTGCTTTGCGAGCTCGAACATTCACTTGCGGTTGCCTAAGGCATGCGCCAAACTACGTTGGCAAATAAGCTCAAGAGTTTTCAAATACAGGAGTTTTTTTTGTGGCTATCTCTCTTGGTGTTCCTTGCACAATCATGGGGGTGCTGAACCAGTTGATCGTATTCCTCATCAATGTTGTCAACCATGGCATCTTCCCATATTGCCACAATAGTTCCAAAGAGCTCCCAGTTGGTGGTCGTTCTGGGAGTTCTCTTTTTAAACTTTGCAGCCCTTTCTCCCTGCTCTGTGAAGTAGAATTTTGGACGAAGGAGACAGTGGTCCGATCCCGTTTGGAATTTTGGGACAACAGCGACATCAGTCAAGCAAAACCGTCGATTGAATATGATGTGGTGTATTTTGTTGTGGAATCATCCACCAGGAGAGTCCCATGTCCAACGTTTAGATTCGGCCTTCTGGAATCTTGAGTTACCATGCATGGTCTTGGTCGACATGATGAACTCAGACAGTCTCTCACCCTGTTCGTTCCATTCTAGGCCATGGGTCCTGATGTGAAGTTCTTTGGCTGATCTTCTCGGTCCTATCTTGGCATTAAAATCACCCACAATGATCTTGTAGAAGGTGTGGTCTTCTTTATAGAACTTCTCCAGCTCAATGTAGAACTTCTCAATTTCTCCTTCATCATAATTGGATGTTGGTGCATAGACAACGAAGATAGAAACTGCAGGCAGTGAGCCACATCTATTCAAATATAAACGTCCGATTCAAGTTGTTAGGCATTTGAATGAATCAATGCTCATGGCCAAGTTTGTCTTGACAAGGACACCGATGTTTACGACACCTCTTTTATCACATGTTCCAAGGAACAATTCTTCTCCAGTGTCAAAAATGGCATGATGAGATTGGTGCCTTCTTGTCTTGGTCAGACCAATGATGTCATACTTGATCTTTTGTGCTTGTACCATCAGGTCCTCCATGGATGCATCTGATGCTAGCGTACGTGCATTGAAAGTACAGACGATCATTTTTGTCTTCCTTTGTTGTGGCAGCCAAGTTCGGCCTTGAGATTTTATCGGCCTCTCCTTTCTCATCCTTCTCAATGCTGCCATATTGGTGATGCCTTCAGGATCAGGGGAATGAGACCCATTGTAATTACTGGTTTTGGCACATCGAATACACAACGAATAGCTTGCGAGGCTCTGCCCTGCGGGCGAATACTCTCGTAGCTTGCCAGGCTCTCCGAGAGGGATAGAGGCTTTTGGGGCAACCTCTAATCGCCCTTGTAGGTGTTACCATATTTGAACCCTATCAAATATGGTACGGCAATTGCCGTACCATTGCCACATACATCACTAATTTTATTTTCTTCCATGTCTCATTTTCTTCTTACCTGCACATAGTTTTTGGGTATGACTCCCGAATAAAGTATTTTTTTAAAAATTATTCTCTTAGATCTTGCCTTTATGTAAACCCAATCTAAGAAAGACATCGTTTTCCCAAGTTTTCTAAAAAGTAAATAGCATTGGTATTTTGAAATTGTACTGAATCTTTGGATGACTTTTGATAGCATGGTATTATACAATAATTCTTCCAGTTTGTTAAAAGTAGATATCTTTCCATTAGTCTATGTCTTCAATTTCTTTCTTCAAAATCTTTTTGTTTTCTGTATATAGATCTTTTATTCTCTTAGTTTAGTTTATTCTTAAGTGCTTTATTCTTTTTGATGCTAATACAGATGGGATTAATTTTTTTCCTTTTAAGATTGCTCGAGCGATTTTTAAGATAATTGTATAGAAATAAGTGTATAGAAATGCAACTTTTTTGTATGTGGATTTTGTATCTTGGAACTTTAATGAATTATTAGATTCAAATCTTTATGATGCAATATTGAAGATTTTTCTCCACAATTATGTCATTAGCAGAAACAATTTTGCTTCTTTATTTCTGATTTGAACACTTTTTTAATTTCTTTTTATATTAGACTAGAACATTTGGTTGAACATTAAAAAGGAATGGTAAGAGAAGGCATTCCTGCCTTCTTACTAATTTTAGAGGAAAGGCTTTCAATGTTTCACCACTAGAATATTTATATTAGATGTAAGCTTGCTTTTTTTTTTTGAATGATCTTGTTATTCTGTAAAGAGTAGAACAGTGGTTTCTGGAGATTGAGGGATCAGAGGAATGAGGAAATAGATAATTAAAGAAATAGAGAGATAGTCCTCCCATTGTTCATCAATTTGCTGGAGTGGGCCCAGTAACATCTCCATTGTGAGACTTCTTGTTACTGTGTTTGGCATATTGAATACTCTTGGTAACTTGCCAGGCTCTCTGAGAGAAATCGAACCTGGCTCGGCCAGGCTGGCTGCACGCAAGGCAAACACCCTACCGCTGTGCTATGAGTAAATCACTTGCCTTGAATGAGCCAACTTGGGTTTGATTTTTGGTAACACATATCATCCCCAAAGTCCAGCCAGGAGTGATCTCTAAACACAGAGCCAAGGGGCTGGAGTGATAATACAGCGGGTAGGGCATTTGCCTTATACACAGCTGATCTGTCCCATCTGGTTCCCTGAGCACTGCCAGGAGTAATTCCTGACTGCAGAGCCAGGAGTAACCCCTGAGAATCTCTGGGTGTGACCCAAAAAGCCAAAAATAAATAAATATATCTTAAAAAATAAATAAATACAGAGCCAGAAGTAAGTCCAGAGCACTGTCAGATATGGTCCAAAAACAATTTTTAAAGAATCTTCAGGGCAAGCAGAACTGCAGACCAATGGAACAGGGTTGAATACACTGACATCTCCCCTCAATCATATGATCATCTAATCTTTGATAAAGGTGCAAGAAATGTGAAGTGGAGTAAGGAAAGCCTCTTTAACAAATTGTGCTGGCATCACTGGATGGCTACATGCAAAAAAATGGGCTCAGAACTCTGCCTAACACCATGTACAAAAATAAGATCAAAATGGATTAAAGACCTCAACATCAGACCAGACACCATAAGGTACATTGAAGACAAAGTTGGCAAAACCCTCCATGACATTGAGGCTAATGGTACTTTCAAAGATGCCACACCACTGGCCGAGCAAGTAAAAACAGAGATAGATAAATGGGACTATCTTAAACTAAGAAGCTTCTGCACCTCCAAAGAAACAGTGACCAAAATACAAAGACAGTCTACAGAATGGGAAAGGATATTCACCGAATACACATCTGACAAGGGGTTGATAACAAGGATATACAAAATACTGGTGGAACTCCACAAGAAGAAAACATCCAACCCCATCAAAAAATGGGGCAATGAAATGAACAGAAACTTTCTCAAAGAAGAAATCCGAATGGCAAAAAAGCACATGAGAAAATGCTCTACATCATTAATCATCAGGGAGATGCAGATCAAAACCACAATGAGATACCATCTCACACCTCAGAGACTGGCCCACATTCAAAAGAACAAAAGCAACCGATGCTGGCGCAGATGTGGCGAGAAAGGGACACTCCTTCACTGTTGGTGGGAATGTCGACTAGTTCAGCCCTTTTGGAAAACAGTATGGACGTTTCTCAAAAAATTAGAAATTGAGCTCCCATTTGACCCAGCAATACCACTCCTGGGAATATACTCCAGAGAGGCAAAAATGTGTAGTCGAAGTGACATCTGCACTTGTTTGTTCATTGCAGCACTCTTTACAATAGCCAGAAACTGGAAGAAACCTGAGTGCCCAAGAACAGATGACTGGTTAAAGAAACTCTGGTACATCTTCACAATGGAGTACTATGTAGCTCTTAGAAAAGATGAAGTCATGAAATTTACATACAAGTGGTACAATATGGAAAGTATCATGCTAAGCGAAATGAGTCAGAAAGAGAGGGATAGACATAGAAAAATTGCATTCATCTGGGGGATATAAAGCAAAAAAATATGAGATCAATACCTAAGAATAGCTGAGATCAACACCAGGAGGATTACTCCATAACTTAGAGGCCAGCCGGATATTCTAGGGGAAAAGGGCAGTTCAGATAGAGAAGGGAACACCAAATGAAAGGTGTTTGGAGGATCCTCCCAGGAGGGGAAATGCATGTTGAAAGTAGACTATGGACTGAACATGATTGCCACTCAATGCCTCTTTTGCAGACCACAACACCCAAAAGGAGAGAGAGAACAAAGGGGAATGCCCTGCCACAGAGGCAGGGTGGGAGGGGGGGTGGGGGGAAATGGGCACTGGTGGAGGGATGGGTATTTGATCATTGTATGACCGAAACTCAGGCACAAAGATTTGTAAATCTACAACTGTACCTCATGGTGCTTCACTAATAAAAAAAAAAGAAAAGAAAAGAAACATAAGGAGTTAACCTGAATTTGACCAATGATTGGAGATAAATTTTGTTAAATTTAGTTTAGTTTAAGGAAAGTGAAGCGTTCCAACTTGCCAATGAACATATGATAAATAAATGCTTATTGCTTTATGCCTTTACAATTTTCTGATTATAACATCTCATTATTGTGCAACAGCTAAATAAAACAAGCATATTCTCTAAAAAAAAATAATAAAATAAAAAATAAAAAAAGTTTTAGGGTCCTAGTATACAGTTTGGTGACTTTATTTAATATTTGTTTACTTGAAAGTTGCTATGGAAAAAGTCTTTATTATTCTTATCATAGCAATAAAAAATAACAAATTGGAAATTATGTAAAGTTTATGCTAATTTTCTTGCATTTTGCAACCTATACATCTATCAACTCACAACATTATGTACCTTAAACTGGCATAAATACTGTCAATTATGTTTCAATGAACCTGGGGAATATTGAGATTGTGTATAAAATGAAATGGGGGAGGGGAGGCCAGCACATGTAGTTATTATCACCAGAGCAGAAAAGAGCAAAAGCCTCTACAGATATCTGCGGAAATGACGGATGAAAAGGGCCAATACATCAATACATATTCTCAACTTTATTTTTGAAGGAAGGATTTGGTACTATATTTAAAATCAAAAATTTTTAACCTTGTTATGACTAAGAAGAAAAAATGTTTTAGCTTATTGTTGATTTATTTTATTTGCCTTATTTGATACCCATGTCCAGCAGTCAGAATATCTACCACATTCCTGACCTTATTTTCTTGTTAGGATGAGTTAGTGCTTTCCTTTCACAATTCATCATCTTTTTACATAGCAGAAAAAAATTTTAATTTATTGACTCTGGAAAATTTTAGCTATGCTAATAGATTAATGTTCCTTGATGATGGTATGCAGTTTTTATCTTTTTAAAAATATCCAAATGCCTAATGTGTAATATGGTTCACCAAAAAAGATACTAAATAGTATCTTTTTAGATTTTAGTTTGTTAGATTGAAGAAAGAAAATTCTTTCTTTAATGCTGGGGATAAAATCTGTGTCAGCCACATGCCATACAAGTGCTGTACACAGTGTGTTATCTCTCGAGTTCCTGAATTGCGCTTGAAAATATACCAGGGATATCGCTCAAATGGCAGAGTACATACCTGTCATATGTAAGTACCTTGAGTTTGATCTCCAAGCACCATTACATGTAGAACCAAGTCAGAGAACAGCTACTCCCACTGCCAAGAGTGGCCCTAACACTTCAACATCTTTGGGGGCGGGGGGTTGGGGGTTCCTATGAAAAAATAAAAATTGTTTACTAATATTTTGTGACAAAAATGACAGTCCTGGATATTCAATTTGGTTTGCAATTCATTTTCACAGATAGAATAAAATTCGAGATGTCTGCTTATTAAATCTGTACCCTCTTTTGTCACCTGGATGGAGTTCTCTATTCTTTCTTTTTTTTTAATTAGTGAAACACCATGAGGTACAGTTGTAGACTTACAAATTTTTGTACTTGGGTTTCAATTATACAATGTTAGTGTACCCATGCCTCCACCAGTGCCCATTTTCCACCAACATTGATCCCAGTATCCCTCCCACCCCACATCCCCCCATCCCACCCTGCCTCTGTGGCAAGGCATTTCCTTTTGTTCTCTCTCTCTCTCTCTCTCTCTCTCTCTCTCTCTCTCTCTCTCTCTCTCCATTTGGGTGCTGTGGTTTGCAAAAGAGGCACTGAGTGGAAATCATGCTGTAAGTAACTGTAGTTCTCTGTTCTTTTCACTTTATCAAGCATCCTT
This sequence comes from Sorex fumeus, assembly GCF_029834395.1. NCBI lineage: Eukaryota > Metazoa > Chordata > Mammalia > Eulipotyphla > Soricidae > Sorex > Sorex fumeus. The sequence continues at coordinate 18,497,229 of NW_026606075.1, read as the reverse complement.
TGTTTCTTGTATTATCTCACACCTTTGCTCACCTGTGTGCTATTGGTGTCAAAAGGCTGTTTGCACGTCCCCCCCTACAGAGTAGCTGCAATTAAGCTTCCCATCTTTGAGGTCCTTTGTCCTTTAAATTGATGGAGTCTGGTACTCACTGAAACCAAAGAGCAACTGCAAAACATTTTGCTTCTAAAAAAATCTTACAATTTTCTTTGTTCTGTGACTTGCATAGATTCCAAGACCTCTACCGCTTCCTTGTGTTCAGAAACCAGACTCAGTTCATCTTGGTTCAGTCAAAACGCTTTATTTAAAAAAAAAGAGAGAGAGAGAGGGAGAGAGAAAGATGACCCATATTTTTTCAGGCTATGAGGACAGAAGAGAAAGAGTTTGAGAAAGTGCTAAGGAGGGGAGTAAAGTTTATACTATCTTTGATTCATTTTAGTTAGATTGCTCTATTTATGGCTTGATCTTTTCTTTTATAAAAACGATGACATTTGGGGGCAGTCGACTTCAGGCAGTTTCCCAGGGGAGCGTGCAGATGTGCTGAGCCATTTGGCTGCCCCATGGACCGACTCAGAGTGTCTCTTCTCCCTAATGAAGTCATCTCCTCCCCACAGCTCAGCCTTTCCCATCACTCCATGTTGGAACTTGGCTTTGCCCTGCATAGTTCCGTCGTGATGCAGTTAAGTTCTGGAGAAATCTGCCTGACCAGAAATGCAGGACACTTATAAAAAAGAGAGAAAAAAATGTTTTATTGAAAGACACATTTTACTGTAACATTTTGCGCTAGGGAGCAAAAGCTCCAAGTTTGATTTCTGAGCAAAATGAAATGTCATTGTGATTTTCTAAGGATATTTGCCTGTGGCTAATTTCTCTGAGTAATTTATATCCTTCAAACTAATGTTCAATAAGGTTCTCACCAGCACGTTTATTTTACCTTTCTTTTTTCCAGGCAATTAAGACTTCATGTTACACGTGAATTTCCTAGAAAATGAACAAGGATTTAAAGTGTTGAATAGAATGTCTGTCCCTTTTATATAGGATGAAAAAAGATTTTTTAAAATGAAGTAATCATAAAGGGTTGACTTCCTCTTCCTAGGGTCTATGGAGTTCATCATGATGCATTTTTGGTAAAAGCTACACCCAGTTGTGGAGCACTGGGACCTGCGATAATTTCCTGTCAGAGCTCAGCAATGTGGTCAGTTGTGGGGGCCTGACTGTGGTCAGGGCCACTTACAGTGATGGTTGGAAACCACCTGCTCCACACCTGGCTGAGAGGGGTGATCCTATGAGGTGCCAGGCACAGACTTGTCATATGCTTACCCCCTCAAGCTATTTTCCTGGTCCCTGGAGAGGCACTCTTAATCTTTCTTATTCTTTTACCATCCAGAAAGGATATCTGCCCCAGTCTGCCCAAGATCAGGGACTTGAAATGTGAACTCTGAATGTAAACTTGAATGTGAAGGGACCGCCACCTTGTCATTATTAGATAATACCATGTCTGAGAGCACAGAACTCACACACTTGATCAATAAAAAAGGAGAGGACGGAAATGTGATCCAAAAGGACCTGATAAAGGAGTTTAGATAAAGATAATAAAACTCCCTGGAGACACACCTGGCATCCATGCCGTTCTTGTTCAACTCATTGTCTGACTGCCTCCAAGTTCCCAGTGACAAGATCAGGGGAATAAAGGAAGGTACATCCTTTCTGACTTCTAGTTTCAAGTAGACAGTAATTCTGGGCATAAAGATCTGTCTTTATCTGTACTTGGGACCTTCCTGCTTGTATGAGAGATGTCCCTAGTACAAGAATATAATTTAAAGGAGGATGCAAAAAATAAGATGATAATTATTGTTAAATCTATACGTGAGTGTTATAAGCAAATATAGCTATATAATGTATATCTTGCAAAAATTATTTTTACGTTTAAGAAATTCTCATAGTTTTGTCAAATATGAGAGAACCAGAAGCAACTCTTTTCTAATTCTCTTTTACTTAAGACAAGAATAAAGGAATAGAGGAAAGAAGTGAGAAAAGAAAAAAAGGAAGAAAGGAAGGCAAGGAAGGAGGGAGGGAGGGGAAGGAAAAAAGTTCGGTCCACAAGGGCAATTGCAGAAGAATGATATGGATGTAGATTCCATCTTGAATTACCTGAATGTGCTCTTCTTATTTCTTCCATTATAGATAGAGAGAAAACTTGGCCTTAGAGAAACTAGATATTCAAGAGTGTCATATGACTTAAGTGACTTGATAGCTCAAAGAGTTTTATAATTTTGTAAATAATAATCATACAAGCAAAACTAAACAAAAGACATGAAAAACAGGTTGTTGTTGTTGTTGTTTTGGTTATTGTTTGTTTTGGGGCCACACTCAGAGAGGCTTAGAGGTTACTTCTGGTTCTGTGATCAGGAATTACTCCTGACAGGACTTGGGGGAACCATATGGGATGCCAGGGTTCGAACCAGACCCCCAAAATACAGGTTGCTCTTTTTCTTTTTTTAACACTTTTAACATCTTCTGTTCTGTTAAGCCTATTGAGGAAGTACCTTTGCTCTGTAGAACCTTTTCTGTCAAGAGCTGTAATGACTATGAGCATTACAACAAATTATTTAATGTTGGAAAACTAGAAAAACCCATTTCAAAAGAGAGGAGATGAACTAATGATATAAAATTTATTGTTCCTTCAAGAACAAATAGCATTATTTCTAATGAATATTAACTATTTAACATTTTTGGGGTTTTTAAAATTGAATTACCATGAAATACACAATTACAAAGTTGTTCACGATTGGGTTTCAGTCATATGATATTCCAATGCCCATCCCTTTGCCATTGTACATTTTCTGACACCAATGATCCCAGTTCCTCTCCTGCCTCACTCCCCAGCCTGCCTCTATAGCAGACACTCCTCTCTCTCTCTCTTTCTCTCTCTCTCTCTCTCTCTCCTCTCTCTTTCTCTCTAGTACTATGGTTTGCAATACTGTTACTGAAAGGTTATCATTAGCATTTCTTCTTAAATGTCTTAGCTGCTTGTTTTTGCTCTAGGTCTTCTTTGGCGACACATTTTATTCAAACTGTATTGTTAAGGAAAACAGGATAATTGAGAAACAACTTTTTCAGTTGGCCTTATTTAACAAATGGGCAAATCACATAAAATCTTTGAAGTTCAACAAGGGTTACTTACATTTAAGAATGAAAATAATATAATATACCTTGAAGAATTTCAGAGGAAGATCTACCCTAATGCCTTAGAAGATAAACTTCAATAAAGATTCTTTTATATCATCTTTAAAATCATTTTGATTTTAAAATCATTTTGATTTTAAAGTTGCTATGAAGAGTGCTAAGGTAACTACTGGTTCAAGAATCAGGTAAATCGTGTTTTGGTGACAGATCTTTTAAAATTTTCTTTTTGATCTTTGGGTCACCTGGCAGTGTTCATGACTAACTCCTGGCTTTGTATTCAGGGGTCACTTGTGGAGGTACATAGTTGACATATGTAGTGCCAGGGAATAACCAGATTTGGTCACATGGAAGACAAGTGCCTTACCCCCTTGTGCTGCCTCTCTAGTTCTCTTTGATAGTTTTGCCCCTGTGACTTTAGGCGAGTCACTTTCTATGTCTTAATTTGCTTATTTGCTAAATGTCAAGGTTGAAGGCTAATGCTGTTCTAATATTTTGATATTTTGCTCTTCTAAATATTTAGTGAAATAAAAGTTCAACATTAAGATATACTTTACTAACAATAAACAAATTACTCCGAAATGAACAAACTGATCACCAAATCTTGTAGATGATAATATGGCATGGCACGCACCACAGCAACCTGATACAAAAAAGAAACAAAAACTGCATATTTTGAGGATGAAAATTCCACAAACCTGCTCATTGCTTAAAATCTAAGATTATTCATTGTACATGCAACTTGCAAGAGAAACACAATATAAATGAGTATGCATAGGAGTCTAAGCCATTACACGCCTTAAAGTATAATATTAAGCCAAGTACTCAAAGAAATTCAGAGTGAAAATGGATTTCTTCCTTTCATCATCGTTCTGAGATATTGTTTTATTTACTTTTCTTAGTGAAGACTTCAGAAAAGATCATTATGAAGATTCCCTCTATGATCTTCCCGTATAGAGAGGAAAGTTTGCTTATCCCCAGCAATCCCCGTATCCCCAGCGTCAAACTGATGTGCACCTTGGACTCATTTGGTTCCCATTGTATAAACCCACACCGAACTTCAAAGTGAAGGAAAACACAAAGTCCCTCTTTTCTAAGGGGCCCAAATCCTTTGTGTCAACTGGTTGACCCTTCGCTCTGGATGGCCTTATTGGAACTCTTTTGTAACACAATGCCTGGGGAGCCCTTCCTTGGGTTGAAGTGTTTGCATAGTAGTGGGCCTGAAAGAGAAAAGCATCTAGAAAGATTATGGTTCCATTTCCTGATCCCAGGGAAATGATAACACCTAAGGACTCTCTTACTCGCTCCACCTCGAGGAGCACTTTGAAAGGTTAAGGGAGTGGAAGAAGATCACAGCATGTAGAGAGGATCTGTCTGAATTGACTAGAATTTGCTTGGGAAATTTCCTCTCCGCACCCAGCAGGGTCTTTGTGGCTTGCGTAATGACTCCCCGTTCCCCATTGGGCAGTTCCCAGGAAAGGCAGTGGGGGATTCTTATACTTTCTCTCTTGGTCCCAGGGGGATGGTGTGTGTGTGTGTGTGTGTGTGTGTGTGTGTGTGTGTGTGTGTGTGTGTGTGTTCTTTTATTCTCTCTTCCCCTCCTCCGGCTTTTGAGGTTGGCAGAAGACGTAAGCCTGACACTTCCCTCCAATGGGCCGGGGAGGCTCAGTGGTTGCGTAAACACGCTAGAACCAAGTTCTTTACTGGTTTAACAGACTTTTCTGTAGCTCGACAAAGGAACTCTGATGGTACTCAATTGTCTGGTGCTGGCCCGCTGCGCCGGAGCCCCGGGGCTCCTTTCCCCAACCCAGAACTGGCTGCGCAGGGGGGCGGGGAAGTGGGGGTGGGGAAGGGGAGGGAAGGCTGGGGTTTCCGTGCGCCCCGCGCGCTCTTACTCGGTGAGTCGCTGAATGGGGAGCGCTTGTGTCCCCAAGCCGATTGGTACTCTTGGCCGGGAAGAGACGCCGCGAGGTGGGAGTGCCTGGAGAGGGAGGCAGGCGGTCCCTGCCTTTCCGCCCCTCTGCCTGCTTTCCCAGCCTGGGCTCTCAGGAGTGGCTGGAGCTGCCGAGCGCTTCGGGAGCTCGTGAATGAACCCTCCTCCTCTTCCTCCTCCTCCTCCTCCACCACCACCACCACCTCCTCCTCCTCCTCCTTCTCCTCCTCCTCCTCCTCCTTGCCGAGTCTCCTCCTCGGTGCTGACGGTACAGTGATATAATGATGATGGGTGTCACAACCCGTATTTGAACTTGCAGGCGAGCTGACCCAAGTCTTTCTGGGGAAGAACTCCAGGCGGGCGGGCGCAACAGCGGCCAACAGTAGGTGCTGGGGACAGACGCTGGGGCCGCGATCTGCATCCAGCCCCGCATCCTCCCGCATCCTCCAGCACTGTCCCGCACCATCCGCGCACCTTCCCCAGGCCACCGCATTTCCTATGTGACCCGCCCCTGCAACGCCGAGTCCCTTCGCGTAGCGCTGCGGTGAATTCTTATCCCTAAACTGCAATAAGCCTCCTTCCAAGGTAATCACGTTTCTTTTGTTTTCGCCTTATAAAAACTTATGGGGAGTGGGGGTGGGGGAGAGCGAGCTTTGTGGGGGAACAGTATATTGCAATTAGCAGAAGGCTTTTGCAGCGGCAGAGAGAAGTAGTTTGTAAAGGCGAAGTTGAGGGGATATATACATTGAAAAAAATGCAGGTAACTTTCAGAAGGACGTTTTAAGAGGAGTAGAGAGGGACCATGGTGCTGAAAAGGATCCAGACAAAAGAAGCTAGGGGTGGGGTAAGGTGGGTAAAGGAGGACAAATGGAATTGGGGGGGGGGGGGGTAGGGGATTGTAAAGAACCCTGGAAAAGTCGTGGTGCCTTGGGGTAGTGAAGAGGGAGGGACCCCAGGCATCTTGAGACTTAATTTTTGTTGTTAACCTGCTAGAGGCAAAAGTTTGAATGGGGACTCAGGAGACTTGCAGACTTAAAAGTCTCCGAAACCTCCCCGGTGCAGGCCACCTGGTTCCTGGCCCGTGGTGTGTGGTCAGTGGCCAGCGTTCCTGGAAAGCTCGGGGGAAGCCCCTGACAGGGTAAGCCGGCGCCCCGGCAGCACGGGACCTGCACGGGCGTGACCCCCCTCTTCCCGCAGCGGTCTGGGAGCAGGAGGTCTGGCTGAGGGTGGCTGCAGAGTACCAAGGCGTGGTTTTTTGTGTCACTTGGGGGCTGTCAAGGTCTTCTTCCCCCGGCGCCCCTGGGTTCTTTTGTCCTGCGCTCGGTGCGCTGGGGCCGACCCGCAGCGAGCAAGGGCTGGGGGTGGGGTTGTTGGAGCGCTGCGGAGGTCTGGGAGGCCCCTGGGCGGGAAAAGCCTGTCCTGAACCAGCTGGCATGTGCGAGAATTTTATCTCACCCCAAGAGCGAAGTGGAGTCTTTCTGTTCGATCTCAGAGAGCGAACCAGAGCCCCGAGCCCTCTCTAGACAAAGGTGGTGAAGGGATTCGAATCCGGGGCCTTTAGAATAGCCCTCCAGACCGGGTGTCTGCACTCCACCTTTCTTTCCCCATTTCCCCACCTCCTCCCCTTTCTCGGTCCGAGTTGAGCAACTTTATTGGCGAGTCTAGAGGCTGCGAAAAGCGTGTTCCGGGAGCCCTTGGGGGACACCCGGGGCTGGAGTGTCCAGCCGCCCTGCGGAGGCGTGGGCGCTGCCTGCGGGCTGGGGGGTTGGGGGGGAGGAGAGGTCCGGGCGGTCCCCGCTAACTTTGTGTCACTAATCGTGGAGCAGTCCGTGTGTGAGGGAGACGAGAGCAGGGCTGGAAACTAGTGTCATCGCCTAAAGTATTCTCCCTCGGGTCCAGCTGCGGCCGCGCAACTCGGGCGAGCTCCTGGGAGATGCTGCGGAGGGAGGAGAAATGTGCAGGGCGCCTGGAGCCACGTCCCGCCGCGTGCTCTCTGCGCCCCTTTTCTCATCTTTGTCTCTCCCTGTCTCCATCTTCTCTGCCTCTCTCCCCCTCGCCCAGACTCTGCTCTGTCTTTATCCTGCGTCCCCTCCCCCACGGCTGACAAATGAATGGTTAGTGTGAAATCCCCGCCGCCTGGGTCCGCCGAGGCGGGCAGGAGAGGGAGGAGCCCACGAGGCGCAGCGCTCCTGGGCTCCGCCCACAGGCTCCGACTGCGGGACCGTGAAGCCCCGACGTCTAGGAAATAGGGCGTTTTTATGGTGGATGTGGGCGCCCTCTGACGGTGAAACTGAGCAGGGAGGAGAGAAAGGAACCCCCCTTCCACAAATCCTGGAAGCGCGATCACAGCCTTAGTGTCTAAGGATCGAGGACTGTAGCTTCCCTTTTCCCGTTAGGTTTGTTTTCCGAATCTGTAACATAAATCTGGGTGTTTGGTGGATCCAGAAAGGATAGGTAGATATAGCTACAGATAGAGAGATCTCTCTCTATTTTTGTGCCGATAGCATAAGTATCTTATCCCAATGGATAACGCACATGATTAGGGTCAATGGGGGTGGGAGGGCCTTGATACTCTAGAGTACGTATCTTAAGAAAAAAAGAATATTATATATTTAAAATATATATTTTACTGTATTTTAATATATATTATACTGTATTTTATATATATACTGTATTATATATGTATACTGTATTTTAATATATATATATTTGCTTTTTTACTTTTGCAAATCTTACTAAGACTTGAAAGCCTTTTGAATTCGATGCCAGGGCTCCGCAGAAGAAGCCCTCTAAAATTTTTTTTTATTTTTTTTTTACAGTTGTAGATTTACAATTTTTTGTGCTTGGGTTTCAATTATACAATGATCAGATACCCATCCCTCCACCAGTGCCCGGTTTTCACCACCATGGATAATATCCCTCCCACCCCCATCCCCCCATCCCCCCCCCCCCCCTCTGTGGCAGGGCAATCCCCTGTGTTCTCTCTCTCCGTTTGGGTGTTGTGGTCTGCAAAAGAGGCATTGAGTGGCAAACATGTTCAGTCCATAGTCTACTTTCGACATGCATCTCCCCCTCCTGGGAGGATCCTCCAAACATCCTTTATTTGGTGCTCCCTTCTCTATCTGAACTGGAAGGCCTCTAAAATTTAAACTTCCCCGGGGCAATCACGTTTCCTTCTACTTAGCACGAAATTTAAACTTCCTCAATTTCACCATACCCCTAGAATGTGGAAATTTGGGAAAAGAGGGCGCCAGGAGGAAAAAGAAGAGAAAGGAAGGTTGCCCGGAGTATGAAAGATACCGGGATGGGGGCAGATGCGAGAAAACACCTTGGAAAAGGGCGGAAGGGGGGATTCCGAGGGTTGGAACTTAATTTCCCTTCTCCTTGTATGCTAGACTTTAAAATCAGCGGTAACGGTCCTCACTGAGGTTCCGTGGCGGGATGCAAACGCAGGGAAGAAACGTGCCCCTGAGAGGGGCCAGGACCATCGGCTAGCCGCCCAGCTTGCAAGGAGGCAGGAAGCGCAGAGGGCTTCCCCGAAACACCAGGGCACTCCAGACGCCGCCACGTGGGCCGCGGCGGCCGCTCCCCGCCCGAGACGGGCGTGACCGTCGGGCCCCGGCACAGCTGCACTGCGGAGCGAGGAGTCTGCGCGTCCCCCGCTGCTGGCCGCGCGCCCCAGGCGGCCCCGCCCAGAGCCCCGGGGGCGTGGCTTGGCGCCACCCTGGGAACCCGAGCGCACCCGCATCGCGGGGACTCCCTCGTGACACGCGAGGGTGAGACGCATGCAGATGACTAGTTCTGGATTCTCGCGAGTAGTGGGAGAGGCAGAGGGCATGTTGCCGTTCTAGAGGGGCAAAGTGAAAATCCACCACGAAAAAAACTGGTTGGCAAACGAAGTGAGCCGAGTTTGTCTTGGACTCCTATTGACTTCTAAAACGTTTAAGTCCATTTAAAGACGATTTATAGTCAGTTGCAGGATAATCACTTTCTAGACGGTCCAGAAGGGCTCTTCGAGGCAGAATAAATGATTGGCATTTGGCAGGGACTGGTCAGAATCCATGGGCTCAGATCATAAAGGACTAGGGACTCAGATCCCTGTGCATCTGGAGATTTGTTTGTTTGTTTGTTTCTTGGCCACACCTGACGCTACTCAGGCTCTTAGTTCAGGGATCACTCCTGGAGGGCTCTGGCATCAGGACCTTTTTTAAAAATAGATTTTTAAATCGAATCACTAGGAGATAGACCTTATAAAGCTGTTTATAATTAGGTTTCAGTCATATAGTGTTCCAACACCCATTCCTCCACAGTGTACATTTGCCTGCACCAGTGTTCCCAGTTTTCGGCCCCCTAGAACATGCCTCTGGTTTTCTTCTCTCTGTCCCTCTGTCTCTGCCTCTATCTCTGTCTCTCTGTCTCTGTCTCTGTCTCTGTCTCTCCCTACTCCCTCTCCTGTCACTCCTTTTGGGCATTGTACTTTGCAATACAGATACTGAAAGGTTATCATGCATATGGCATCATAGTTTTAATACAGCCATATAGTGCAAACTCAGCACACAGTTATTAGATGACAGAGCAGTTGACACATGCGCGTGACACAGACTAGGTAGGAGCCAGCATTTAGAGTATCATTTGTAAACTCCCTTTATTTAGGAAGAATGGAGTTCTAGTAATCTTTTCAATCGCGAGTTCTAATATCTAATTGATTGCGCTTTTTCTTTCTTTTTGGTTTCTTCTAAAAGCTGTGACTTAAATTATTTTAAGTACCGGTTGGCAATTATGTCAAAACTCTCATGAAAAATTCACATAACGTCCTAAAATAGCATGTTGTGTGTTTAATATACAATTAATAAGGCACCAATAGAAGCAACAGCTAGTTTTCTGAAACAGAATTTGTTCCCAGTTTGGGAAGCCTGTAATTTGATAAGAGTATATTACCAAACTGAATCTCTCAGACGCTGACATAAGGCTAAGAGCTGGGAGCTCTTAGGTAAAGAAAGGATTGTTTTACAATTGTATATGCTTGTCTGGACTAATACTGCAAAGAGTTCCAATGGATTCCAGTGTGATTGAGCAATTGCTTCCTCCAGCAGGAAGTCAACAGTCCTTAATCTTTTTGTGGGCGGTGGGAAAAGGGATGAGATTCAAGACAATCACTGTTTAAGATTTATATGAGTTCAAAGTTTTGTTTTTCTTAGGAGATAAAAAAAACTAAAAGTAATTCCTAACTTGTATTTCCTGCTTAAAAAAAAATAAAGTTTGAAAAGAATCCCCTAGATTTACATGTTTACAGAGGTGGGTTTATTCTTTTTCTCTGTGCTTGTAATCTGGAGGAGAATGCCTCTGATAGCCGAGATAACTGTATCTGCACACTTTTAAGTTCTATTTGGAAAGGACCTAGAAAGCTGACTTAAGGGTAGATATGATTACTGCTAAGATATAGTCATTGTTGGCCTTTTCCTTATGTTATTTTGCTTAAGTATTTTGTGGTTAGTAAATGGTCACTAATTGACCCTTAGAACTTTTGAGAGCACAGATATGAACCTGTGTGGTGTCTCTCAGCCTTATTTAAGTATGCTCTCTTTTCTTAGTGGGATTTGAATACTTTTATTTCATTATGAACAAAGACCACTAGATATTGAATTTAAAATTAGATATAGTCCTGTAACTGATCAAAATTTCTCAAGACAGTGTTTCTTTCAAAGAAAACAGATTACTAACAGAGGTAGGCTGTTATTTTCTCATCAACCTTGAGAAATTACTAGGACACACTAATATTACTGTTGGGGTCTACTTTCTCTGAATTGAGAAAACATGTTGATTGATGTATAGTTCTGCACTTTTCCAGAAAACACAGGTCCTATATTTTCTGATATGGAATTAGAACAAGGGAAGTAGAGATAAATGTTTTGGACAAGCTCACCTTAATTAGTAGATTTTTGTCAGTTCCTTTGGTAACTTAGATTTAGTAAATTGCATATATACATTATGGATGGTTGTGTTTAAGTGGTCAGTGAAATGTACATTTTTTTTGGCAGGGGGTCACACCTGGCGATGCACAGGGGTTACTCCTGGCTCTGCACTCAGGAACTATCCCTGGCAGTGCTCAGGGGACCATATGGGATGCTGGGAAGCGAACCTGGGTTGGCCGCGTGCAAGACAAACGCCCTACCTGCTGTGGTATTGCTCCAGCCCGGAAATGTACTTTTTTTTTTTGCTTTTTGGGTCGGTCACACCCGGCGATTCTCAGGGGTTACTTCTGGCTCATGCACTCAGGAATTGCTCCTGGCGGTGCTCGGGGAACCATGTGGGATGCTGGGAATCGAACCTGGGTCGACCATGTTGGCTGCGTGCAAGGCAAACGCCCTACCCGCTGTGCTATCGCTCCAGCCCCTGAAATGTACTTTTGATTTATGGTGTGGCTTAATGACCAAAAAAAAAAAAAAGCCCAACCCAGAAATAGACTCAACTGTACATAGAAAATCATTGTGAAACATGTATTCAATAGAAGATTTAGGGATTAACTATTAGGTCTACTAAAAATCCAAGTCAAAATATATCCAGTCTTTTATGAAAAAATTAATATGAATCAAGTATAATGGTAGGGAATGACATTTATAAAACATGAATAAAGGAAAAGATAGAATTTTTGAAACAACAAGTTAGGAATAGAGAAACCCATTTTTTGCATAACATAAAATCTAGATACCATATTTGAAAAGATTAAGGGGCCATGAGACAGCATAGCAGTTCTGGTGCAAGCTAGGCCAAAACATTTTATATTCTCCATGAGGGGCTGTATTTTTGAGGGAATCCCAAGCGGTACTCAGGGAACCATGACCTCTCCCAGTAATACGTGGCCAACCAGGCGAGGCAGTTTAGTAGCAGTGTCAGAGGATGCAAAGCTGTTTGTGTTCTGGAGAAGTGAGGTCCTCAAGGGCCACCTCAGTGCTGCTCAGAGGGTCTCCAGCACTGGGCCCTGTGGTGCTAATGGAGGCATGTAGTAGTGAGGTTCGGGCTTACCTCTGGTGCATGCCAAAATATGCCCCTGACCTCTGACCTATCTCCATAGAGAAAACAATGTACCCAGTGGTGTAGATAACATGAATATAATTATTTGAAAAATGGGCATATTCATTCAACAAATATTTACAAGGTTCTCTGCATTATGGTTACTGCAATGAAGAAAACATCAAAGACTATTCTTCTAAAATTTATATTAATGTGGGTAGAGGAAGTAAATTATATATATGTGTGCATGTATACACACACATATATGCACTTATATATAAATAACATGTGTGCACATTCAAAATGGTGATATGTGCTATGAAGAAAATAGAACTTGTAAAGGAAATATATGCAGTGATTTTTAAGTTGAGTTATGAGGAAGAAGTTTTTTTAGGCAGAGAACAGAGCAGTACTAAAGGGCAGTAGCATGAAAAGACTAACCTCTTCTTCAGAATCAGCATCCGGTAGTAGGTGAGTGATAAACTCACATGACACCTTTACTCTTGGGAAGTAAACTACTGAGATTCCATGTATTAACTGTGATTTTTTTCTCTGCATTATGGCCATTTCTCTTGTAAGAAAGCACCTAGAGCAATTTTTTAAGGAATATTCATTGCATCCACTCTGGGGCCTTGGTAACCTAGACAATTCGTTGTCCAGGGTTACTAATTTGAAGACTGGAAGACCAAACCATTATGTCTGCTTCCTTAAGTCACCCTTTGCTCAGTGGGGTTTCCCAAAGATGAAGGGAGAATACTAAATGTGTGTTTACTAGAACATTGACTCTCTCTGAGGCAGCCATCCTGGCCTGACCCTTATCAACTTTGCGGACATTTGTCATGGATAGAAGTTCTGTTGACCTTGTCTCATGTCTCCGAGGCAATTAAACAGTCTCAGTCAGCTGTGCTTTGATTGTTCAGTGACTTTCTCCTCTCATTGATTTCACAGGAGTGAAAGCTAAAAATAGACACTGCCTCTCATATCTCCTAGGTTTTCCTAAGCAGACAGACTTGTTATCACAAACAGATTACACTTACAAGACAGACCCGGAAGAGCAGAGGAATATAAATGGGGATTGAAATGGTGTTAAAAACAAAGAAAGAGACTTTAGAAACACTTCACTTTTAGCAATTTCAGTGCAGAGGGCAAATAGTGTTACATAATGACCAAGAGCTTGGACATAAAGTCAAGAAAATCTGAGAAGTAGGATGAATGCCCATGAATTCCCAGAAACTGGTGATGGTAGTTCTGAGGCAGCTGAGGTCAATAAAAACTCTGAAATATTTAGAATATGGAACTGGGGTTGTTAGATCTGATTTTCTCAATGAAGACAGAGATCTTTGACTTAGAGAATATATGGAATTTTGATATTCAAATACATTTATGCAATTATATAACAAGTGTATATATTTAAATAAATATGATGACTGCTTATTATATGTAAATAATAAATGAATGGTTTCTCCTTTGTATTTTTCATGTACTATCTTCCTTTCCAATCTTGTCTTAGAGGCAACTTTAGGAAATGTGATGAGCCTAACTATTACATAAATGAGGGATCATTTTCTCATTTCCTGGGGTAGGGGTCTGGGATCTGGACATTGTTGTATGAATGAAGTAGGGCACAAAGTTAGACTTTGGACCAATACCTTGGGGAAATTCAGTAGTGGATCACATTTTTCCTTCTGTTTTTGTTATGAGATGTATACTGTTGTATATTAACTAGCATCCCATATTATTGAATTAAGGTAATTATTGAACTGAACTACTTAAATGTATTTCAGTTATTATTCTACTTACACATATTTTTAAAGCATCACTGTCATTTTGCTTTCATTCAGAGTAAGTTTCTGAGAAGGAAATGAAAGCATTGGTCATGTACTTGGTGTATAAATATCCTCAAGGGTCTACTGTGAACCTGGCATTGTGGAAACATTCTGAGAATCAGTAAGGTGAAGATTATACTAGTGCTGGCTTCCAGAAGAAGATATTCTCTCTATTCTAGAGAGAAGATAAAGCATGTAAAATAAATAATACTTTAAAACAAATAGCAATGACATTTAAGTCACTTTGCCATAATAATAAATTTGTATACTGAAGGTACCGACAGAGGAACAAAGGCATGCGGGTCCTGGGGCTGAGATCTCCAAGCCTGCTCGGATTGGGGCTGAGCATCCTCCACCCAGATCCTCCACATTCCAGTAGGCAGGGGTCACACCCACCAACTGGCCCTCTGGCGCTGTGTAATCCCATCAACGGCCAAGACCCAGAGACTATAAAACCCAGCTCCCGAAGTGCGAGGCCGCATTGGTGGCTGCGCGACATCTTATTATCTCACTCTTACTTTGGACAACCTGGCAGGGTACCAAATGTAACCTGCCCAAACAGCAGAGTCTGGCCAACTCCCTGTGGCATACCCAATATGCCATATACCAGTAACAATGATGGATCTCATTCACCTAACCCTGAAAGAGCCTTGAATATGGCACTTTTTAAAAAATTCTAAGGGCTAGGACGAAGGAGACGTTACTGGGGCCTGCTTGAGGCAATCGACGAACAACAGGATGGTCGTGATCATGATACTGATAATATGGTATTAATCCAATGTATAATTTTCAAATCCAAGAACTTTGTATACCTTTCTTTTTACTCTTTGTGATATGAAACCAGGAAAATGTTATTTGTAGAAGACCTAAATTAGTAGCAACAACATCTATAATAACAAATACTGAACACTGAAATGCTATATATTACTGTTATATTTAATGTAAATTATTTTATTATCACAATTGCTCTAATAATTAAGTGCTAATTTTAACTATTAAAAAGCTACGAGAATGAGGAAGTTAGCAGCCTAGTCAGAACCACAGAGTTTAAGTAGAGGATAAAGAACTAGAATTGAGGGCTATTTAAAAGTGGAGCCAGATTTTTAGCACTAGGTTTTCAAAGTTTCCTCAAGAAAGGAAGAAAATAATTGAGAAGATGTTTCCTTTCTTTTTATTTATTTTTTTGGGGGGGCGGGGAGAGTGGTCACACCCAGCGGTGCTCAGGACTTACTCTTGGCACTGCACTCAAAAATTACTCTTGGAGATAGAGAAGGGACCACCAAGTAAAGGGTGCTTGGAGAGCCTGCTCAGGATGGAAAATGTGTGCTGAAAGTAGACTATAGACTGAATGATGACCACTCAGTACCTCTATTGCAAACCACAACATCCAGAGAGAGAGAGAGAGGAGAGAGCGCAAAAGGGAATGCCCTGCCACAGAGGCGGGTTGGGCGGGGATAGGGCTGGTGGGAGGAAAACTGGGATCATTGGTGGTGAGAATGGACACTGGTGGAGGGATGGGAACTCGAACATTGTATGACTGAAATGTAAGAACAAAAGTTTGCAAAATTGTAACTGTACCTCATGGTGATTCATTATAAATTAAAATATATATGTATATGTATATTTTGAATACTCAAAAAAAGAGGAAAAAAATTTTCCTCTTTTTTTTTTTTACTCATGATGGTGCTCGTGATACTGTTTAGGATGCTACGGATTGAACCCCCATATAAGCAAGTGCCCAACTCACTGGACTATGACCGTGGCCCCGACAAGACATTTTTTTGAAGTGCAATATGGCTTGCTATTTATAAACCCAATATAAGAAAGTTTTGTTACTTGAATTCAATTCCTGAAACTGTAGCACTGTCCTCCTGTTCTTCATCTATTTGCTTGAGTGGGCCCAGTAATGTCTTCATTGTGAGACTTGTTACTGTGTTTGGCATATCGAATACTTCATGAGTAGCTTGCAGGCTTTGCCGTGTGAACGAGATACTCTCAGTAGCTTGCTGGGCTCTCCGAGAGGGACAGAGCACTTGAACCTGGGCCGACCGGGTTGGCTGCGTGCAAGGCAAACGCCCTACCCACTGTGCTATCGCTCCAGCCCTCAATTAATAAATAATAAATGTATTATCTTTAAAACTTCTTATGATCCAACTTAAAATTCAGTTTTTTTTTTAAACTTCAAATATAGGCATATGAAACTGGTCTATTTACTGTCACCTGAATTACTGTAATGATATTGTACGTAAATGTATATTCCCTTTTGTGATAACTTACAGGAAATTCAGACATGTAGAAAACTAAGTTTCCCAGTTAATGTTTAATAACCTATTAATATATCCTAACTATATGATAAACATAATTGTCAAGGCTACTTAAAGATTATCAGCTGCAATCTTTTATTGTGATTATAAACAACCTATACTTGGAAAACATGAGATTTATAATGTGTCAGATTTCTTAAATAATCTTCAGGAGCTATAATAATTTTACGATTCTGGGGTTGAAAAGAAAGTCAAAGGGTGAGGTGCTTGCCTGGCATCTGAGCCCTGGTTTGATCCCTGGCACCACTATACTTCAAGCCTCTCTAGGAGTGATCCCTGAGCACAAAGCTAGGAGCAAGACCTAGGCACTGTCAGGTATGGCCCTTAAACAAAATAATAAATTTTATTATTTATTTTTTTAATTTATCATTTATTAAATAAAATTAAATTTCATTTATTAGAGATGTTCAAAAAATTATTTCAGAGCATACATAATGTAATCAAAAGGAAATTTTTAATTTTAATTTTCTGATTCTTCTCAGCATCATCTTGGGTATCTTATGCCCTCAAGAGTACAAGATAGGGGCTGGAATGATAGCACAGCGGGTAGGGCTTTTCCCTTACACGCGGTCGACCCGGGTTCCATTCCCAGAATCTCATATGGTCCCCTGAGCACCGCCAGGGGTAATTCCTGAGTGCAGAGCCAGGAGTGACCCCTGTGCATTTCCAGGTGTGAACCAAAAAACAAAACAAAACAAAACAAAAAGAGTACAAGATAGTTACAAGTTTCAAGAGAAATATTCTCTCGTAATAATATCTATTGAAAAAAAACAAACAGATTTTCACTTTTTTTTCCTCTTTTTTTTAAAAGAAGTTTTATTGGATCACCATGAGATACAGTTACAAATTTTCATGGTTGCATTTTATTCAAACTGCTTGAGCACCCATTCCTCCACCAGTGCACATTTTCCATCACCATTGTTCCCAGTGTCCCACCCACTACCCACACCCCACCCCACTCTCTGCCTCTGTGGCAGGTAAAATCCTTCCTGCTCTATCTGGTTTTGGGCATTGTGATTTGCAATACAGATACTAAGAGGTCATCATGTTTGGTCCTTGGTTTCCTTTCAGCACACATCTCCGATCCCTCCGATCATCATTTACTTAGTGGTTCCTTCTCTGTTCCGAATGCCTTTTCCCCCAGCATATGGGGCCGGCTTCCAAACCATGGTGTGATCCTCCTGGCCCTTATCTCCACTGTCCTTAGGTGTTAGTCTTATATTATGCTACTTTATATTCCACAAATGAGTGCCATCATTCTATGTCTGTCCTTCTCTTTCTGACTAATTTCACTTAGCGTGATACTCTCTATGTCCATCCACTTATATGCGAATTCCATGATTTCATCTCTTCTAATAGTCACATAGTATTCCACTGTGTAGATGTACCAGAATTTCTTTAACCTAATTATCTGTTCTCAGGCACTCTGTTTTTTTTTCCAGACTCTGGCTATTGTAAACTGTGCTGCAATGAACATACAAGTGCAGATATCATTTCTACTCTAATTTTTTTCATCTCCAGAATATATTCCCAGGAGTTAGTATTGCTGGGTAATATGAAAGCTCAATTTCTAGTTTTTGGAGGAATGTCCATATTGTTTTCCAAAAAGGCTGGACCAGTCGGCATTCCCACCAGCAATGAATGAGGGACCCTTTCTCCCCGCAATTTTTTTCTCTTCTTAAGATGAATACACATTTCCAAGAAAAGCTTGCCCTCCTATCCCCAATGATCCTTTTAAACAGCATTTTTCAACTAGTGGGCTATATCGCTGCTATGGACCATCAGGATATTCCAAGGGGACCAGAGGTAAAAATAATGTAAATGCGGTTCACGGCAAAAGACAAGTGGTCCTACTATAGAACAAGGGATGACCGGAAGTAAAAAAACTTGAAAGGGAGCCACGATTCGAAAAAAGATTGAGAAAAACTACTTTTAAGTACATATCCTTTATATATATATGTGTGTGTATACATATATATATACACACAAATATATGTATCTGTATATACACACATATATAGTTTATATGAAGGAACAAAGATAATAAAATTGGAATTAGAGATTTGTCATAAAGATGGAAAGGTGGTACTCAGGTAGCCACAGAATACTATAAGTTGCTGGGAAAGGAACATCTGTGAAAATTAAATAATCTGAGATTTTTTTCTGAGTTTGGCTCTTTGATTTCTAGATGATCCTCAAATAACTATTACTTCTTTTCCTTATAATAATTACTTCATGGGAATTCAAGCTAGAAGAGACCATTCTCAGAGCTACACTGTTCTGTCTTACCCAAATTCATACAGTATTCTATGGACAAAGACAGAGCCAGGTTAGAGTTTCAATATAGAAGATACTCTGTGTGTGTGTGTGTGTGTGTGTGTGTGTGTGTGTGTGTGTGTGTGTGTGATGTATAGATATCTAATTACACAATACATTTTTTTGGATTTTTCTTTTTTGGGGGGCTCATACCCGCCAATGCTCAGGGGTTACTCCTGGCTCTGCACTCAGTATCACTCCTGGTGGTACTCAAGGAACCAGGAGTGAGACTGAGTGCAGAGCCAGGAGTATGGGATGCTGGAGATCGAACCCAGGTTGACTGCATGAAAGGCAAATGCCCTACCCGCTGTACTATCAGTCCAGCCCCTACACAATACATTTTGTTTGTTTAGTCTCCTAGAACTTAATTTGATGGTGTGCTTTTAAAAGTCTGCTGAGGTCTTTATTCTGTTTTGTGGCCTCCCTACTTCACATTCAAGGCAAATCCCTTTTAGTATCTTAACTACTCATCACCTTCTCTTATTTCATCCTCGACCAAGCTTCCTGTTTCTAAATAGACTTTGTGGTCACTACTCCCTCTTTGTGCTGGCGAATAGCCACTATTTACTTATATTGTGGTCTTTGTTATTCTTCCTGCAACCTATTCAGTTGTGGTTGCACATTGTAATATGTATCCACATCAGGCTTTGGAATTACTTTGGTAACTCTTACATGAATGAGTAGATTGTTGGCATAACTTCTGTTGTAAGTCCCCTCCATTTTTATGAGATGCTGCTTCATGTACTGTTGTACTCTTGTTATTCCTGTACATACAGTGCACAAATACCATGTAATTTATCACACCCCAACGGCAAATCTGAATGCTTATTTACTTTACTTTTTTCATTTCTAGGACAAGATGTTGGTAAATATAAAAATCATCTTATGGATATGCTCTATCTTAATAACAACCAATTCCCAACAAAATGGTGAGTTTGGCAACAATTTCTTTGGTGTGTTATTAAAATAAAATTTTAATTACTGAGTGGGAGCGATAGGTAGAGATTAATTTGGGAGCTTGAGTGATATTACACCAGGGAGCACGCTTGACTTGTGCAAGGCTAACCAGAGTTTGATCCTGGCATTCCATGTGGTTCCCCAAGCCCCACCTGGAGTGATATCTGAGCGCAGAGCCAGAAGTAAGCCCTGAGCACTACCAGGTGTGGCCCCCAAACAAAAATAAACTAACAAACAAGATTAAATTGTTTTCTATTCAATGCTGATTAAGCTAATAATGGTATTAGGCTGAAAACTAATTAGGCAGAAGTTTGAATAAATTAATCAAGTCAAAATAATGAATCAGATGCTGTCAAAGCATGTGTGTTTTCTCAGTTGCATCCCCACTGCATGTGGATTAATATATGTCATGGATTCTATTTTAAGATTCCATCTTAATACTACTGAAGTATTTTCTGTTAAAAAATGCTATAAAAGTCTCTGGAAAATAGAGTTTGAGAAGAACTAAGAAGATTAAAGAAGATTGGCAATTACTATTCTGTCTCTTTTATAAGAAAAGTAGTGAAGGATCCCTAAGGAATAAGTCAACCCTCCACTTGAAACTGAATTAGACTTCATACTTAGAACAAGGAAATTACTCAAAAAGGCAATGCAGAGAAATACATGTGGCACAGCTCTACATCACATTTAATTATAATAAATATATCATTGTTATTTGAATTTTGGGGCCATTGTCCATGGAAGTTGGAGCCAGCTTCTGGATGGTTCTGTGGTTACTACTGTGCAGATTGGTGCAGGAGAGTGAACTGAGGTCGGACGCATGCAAGGCAAATGCATTACCCACTATACTATTTCTTCATATAATATTTTAAGAGTATAAATATCAAGCAATATATATACTATTTATTAGTAGGCTTTGCAATAATTATTATATACAAGTAGTCCATTTTGTCTTAATTCTCCAATGAGATAGTTTTTTTCATTCTCCTTGTTTGGCAGAGGAGGACACTGTCATATCAAAGCTCACCTACCTAATGTAGAAACTGTACAGTAATTTGGTAACAGCATAGAGGGCAACACAGCCAGTCTAGTCCCATGGACCATGATTATTAGGAGAAATAATTAGTTTGGGGTCAGTTTCAGAGTTATTTTTTTATATAAGGAACAAATATTGAAAACATAAAGCTCCCATTTGTCAAACAATTGTCAAGTTCATAGAGATGTGCAGATGTAAATTTGTTTTATTCAGTTCAAATGCTTTAATCTTAACCTCTGTACTTTAAAGTTAAATCTTTAAGTTTTCTCCATTTATTTCTATCGACTCAAAAGGTCATTAACTAACATTAAGGAACATCTTATCTACTGGTTATTGGTTTTAACTCACAAAAAACACTTTGCTTTAGCTATATGGATTATATTTAATATTTAATGTTGACCAAATTATTGAGTGTTCTTCCAATTTTGATAAATGGAGTCACATTTCCATGAGTAACTGAACAAAAGTACTGTGTTTACTACTTGACAGAGTGATAAATTCCCATCTTTTCAATTGGACATTTGGTCAAGTCTTTATATAGTTGGTCAAATTGTGTAGTTAGAATTTATATCATACTTTCTTTTTAGAATTTACTGACAGAGAGAAGATTAATAATGAATGATCCATTAATTAAAGATTTCTCCCTTTACTCACTTTCAAACTCAAGCCCATCTGGTGAGAGCAGTGAATTTTGTCTTAGCATGCTTTTTGTTACTTGCATTGTCAGAGTTTCAGACAAGTTCTTGCAGGTAGCAGGGTTGTCATTGTTTTTATAAATAATGCACAGTCTAAACATTATGCTTTGAACTACTAAATTTCTTTACTAAAATATTTAGACTTAGTGGACTTAGACTTAGTTCTTGTGATTCATGGCATTAAAACCCAAGACATTGTACACAAAAGACTTGACCACACAGTTTTTTTTTTGTTAATCCTGTTGCTAAGACTGGGTTCTATATCACTTTATATTTATATACAGCTGAAGCTTTTAATTTTCTTATAGCTATAAACATCCAGAACAATAAATGCTTTTGGGAAATTTGCCTTGAGACATCACTTTGTTCCAATATATAACTGAGTAGTTCTGTAAGTTTCAGAAAGCTCATGATCAGATAGATTAGACTGATCATTTTTTTCTTTTTTCCCTTCCTTCCTTCCTTTCTTCCTTCCTTCCTTCCTTCCTTCCTTCCTTCCTTCCTTCCTTCCTTCCTTCCTTGCTTCCTTCCTTCCTTCTCTTCCTCTCTCCCTCCCTTCCTCCCTCCCTCCCTCACTCCCTTCCTTCCTCCCTTCTTCCCTTCCTTTCTTCCTCTATCCCTCCCTTGCCCCTCCCCCTCTCTCTATTCTTCCTCCCTCCCTACTTCCCTCTCTCCCTTCCTTCCCTCCTTCCTTCCCTTCCCTCCCTCCCTCCCTCCCTCCCTCCCTTCCTCCCTCCCTCCTTTTCTCCCTCTTTTCTTTTCTTTTCTTTTCTTTTCTTTTCTTTCTTCTTTGTCATAGTATTTTCACTTCTTTGTTTCTTGGGACTACTGGCAAAAAATACAAAATTTTAAAAAAATTCTTTCACAAAATAATGAAATCCTCTTAAGAGGAATATGAGGGGCTGGAGAGATAGCACAGCGGGTAGGGCGTTTGCCTTGCACGCGGCTGACCCAGGTTCAATTCCCAGCATCCCATATGGTCCCCTGAGCACCGCCAGGAGTAACTCCTGAGTGCAGAGCCAGGAGTAACCCCTGTGCATCGCCAGGTGTGACCCAAAAAGCAAAAAAAAAAAAAAAAAAAAAAAAAAAAAAAGAGGAATATGAGTCAAGTTTGAATTACTTTCCACAGACGATCCCAGCGGGATTTACCAATTTATATGAAAGATCATGAGTAAACAATAGGTTTAAGTTTAGAGAGAAATTTGGAAAATAAGTTGAGAGGGACCCGGGCAGACAATTTAAAGGACTAAAGTGGTGCATTATGTGCTAGGTTTGATCCCTGACACACCACATCATGGTTTCCCTATCCCTCCTCCCCCCTTCCCCCCTCCCCCCTCACTGTACAACCTCTACCTCACCATCTTGAACCCCACCAGGTATAGCCACGGTGGTCCCAGCACCATTGGGCCTAAGCAGCACCACATTGTTGGGCTAAACATTAAACTATCAGACCTGCCCTGCTGAGCCAACTACTGCAAGGGCTGGCCCAGAGGACTTCTGACATTGCTTGGGAACCCCAGAGAAAAATACTGTGGTCAAGACTGAAAAGGAACAAACATTAAGAATTTTCTTTGTTTGTTTGTTTTGGTTTTGGACCATACTCAGCAGTGCTCAGGGCTTACTCCTGGCTCTTTGCTCAGGGGTCACTCCTGGTGGTACTCAGGGGACCCTATGTGGTTCCAGGAATCAAACCCTGCTCTGCCACATGCAAAGCAAACACTTTACCCACAGTACTTCTTTCTGGCCCCTAAGACTAAGAATTCTTACAGAATTTAATTTAGGATTGCAGGAAGAACTCGATAAATACCAAATATAAAAAATTCTTTGATTATATCTAAAAAGACATGTGATATGACCCAGGTCTAACTGGCAAGCTGGTAACATTTGTGTTACTTCTTTTTAATGAACCAATCTTACTAAGGGATTGAATGAGCCACATTCTGAGGGTGAATTTTAAGTAAGAAATTTTATTTTGTAAACCAAGGAGACCATTACAAATAGATGTATTCTAACTTGCTGTTAGAGTACAAAAGGCTAATGGCTTTAACATTTTAAAGATTAGCTTAGTACTGTTAATAGCAAACTTCATTTTTATTTAACCTTGTTAAGTGTCTTAATCCCATTTTGTTAAACTATAGATTAATAAAATGATAAGCACACAACCATTACAAATTTGGAATGTTAGTGATTTCTAGCACAAATACAACAAACATAATATTGTATTAATTTAAATTTGTGGAATATAAAATATTCTGTATGCCAGTGTTCTTGAAGAAAAAGGAAATATCAATTTGGGATTTTTTTTCTTTTTGGTCACACCCAGCGATTCTCAGGGGTTACTCCTGTCTCTGCACTCATGAATTACTCCTGGCAGTGCTTGGGTGCTTGGGGGGACCATATGGGATGCCAGGGATCGAACCCAGGTCAGCTGTGTGCAAGGCAAATGCCCTACCCTCTTGCCTTTGGGATTATTTTTTAATAGTAAAAAGAACATTTTTTTCTTAAAAACACAGCTCATTTATAATATATTCCTACAATATTCAAAGTTTTCTATCCCTAATTAAATCTACAGGTCTACATTGATAGCTCTGTCATTTCTGATGCATATTGATATTGACATTGACACCTATCACTTGCCATATGCCACTCCTTCACATATCACCATCGATACCGTAAATATTAGATTTGCATTATTTTGTTAATTGACACTACTATCCTACTCCAGAGGCTTCTGTTAGCTTTTTCACTGTAGTCACATCAGATGGGAGTTGATTGTGTATTGTTATGATCAACACATTGTCAAACTAATTAGTAAAGAGTTAGAAATAGGCAAAGAAGAGGGGGATGGGATCTAGACTCCTATAAAAGGGAAAAGGACATTCAACAGATTGATATTTTCAGAGGATTAAGCGAACAGAAGCAAACTCTCCCAATGCCCCCTAACATATAATCAAGAGGTAGTGTTTCACTGCAAAGTGACGGCTGCTGGATTTGTCTTTATGATGAAAGGCTTGGTTCAAACGCAGAACCAAAGCAGGTCCTTCAAGTGTCAGACTTCCCCCTGTCCGTGTCTACTTAAGTACTTTAAAAAATTTTCTCCTCCTCTTTGAACTTTTTTTTTCATTTCCTCTATGGTAATGCATCAGTTATCTTAACAAACATTTTTCATGTCTAACCTGTAGACATAAGTTTTAATTTCATCTGCCTTTCTGATCACCAGCCTAGCTAGACTTTCAAATCTGTATTTCCTGCCCTGTCCTCCTCATGAAGAGTCACTCTGTTTTTATTAGCACCAGATACCAGCAGTGCTAAACAATGTCAATGAAATAATACTCCTGGCAAGGTCAAACTACCCCACCCTTACTTTCTATGTTATTTGAACTATGATTTAATAAGTACATGACTGAGGTCTTACTTTTCCATTAAAGAATTAGGCTGTCTATATTATATCTCCTAATTATCAAAGTGATATTTTGTAACTTAGAACTAGTATAAAGCATTAAAATTTTGTACAAAATTGTACTTCTCGGAGCTGCTTTCAAGCTGCTTTTTGGTAAACTTTATTTCCTTTCCCAGTCATTTTTTTCCCTTACATAATCACTTGCATTTTTATGCTGAAGACCTTTAGTGAATCACATGTTAAAGATTAATCTATCACTGTGTCCTGCATTTCTTAACTGTTCTGTTAATGTTATGCATTTAGAAAATCACCAAGCTTGTCCTTCCTTCCTTCCTTCCTTCCTTCCTTCCTTCCTTCCTTCCTTCCTTCCTTCCTTCCTTCCTTCTTCTTCTCTCTTACTTCCTGTTTACACTTTGTAAGTTTCATTTGTACATCTTTACACCAAAATATCTGTTTATACATACTACTCTGCTGTCCAAAGTCGGTTTTCCCACTACTACCTTGTAGTAGAACTTTAGCTATTCTACCTTCCCTCTCCTCCTTGTTTTTGGCAATCACTATTCTGTTTCAGAATCTAGGATTGTCCAACTGTTCTTTTGTTTTCTTTATTTTTCACCTAAGTGAAATCATATGTTGCCTTTTTTTGGACTCAGTTATTTCACTTAACTTGAAATATAAATTCTTTGAGTATAAATCTCTCAAGGTTCTCATAATGCCTCTATTTCATCTTATAGCTGAGCAGTATTTTACTGTGTATTTATTTATACCATATCTCCTTTATCCCATCACCTATCAGTGAATACTTAAATTGTTTCCACATCTAGCTATTGTTGACAGTGTTGCAATAAACATAAGAGTGCAACTATCTTTTCAAATTAGTGTTTTCATGTTCTTTGGACAAATGCCCAGTGGTGAAATTGCTGGATCATAAAGCAGTATAGCAGTATATATTTGTTTTTTTGGAACCTCCCCACTCTTTTTAAGAGTGGCTGCATCAATTTACGTTCACATGGATACTCCTCCAAACCTGAATTATTGACTCTAGTTTGCCCTCATATTTTGCCTTTGACTGATTGGTTTCTTATATGTGCCTTATTACTTTTAATTTAGTTTGTTTCTGTGATATATTCGTTACAAATACTTAAAAACAAATTCCATTTTTAGGTATAGAAATGAGCACTATAAGTCCTTACCTTTGTTATAAAACATTACTGAAATTGCATGCTATTTTCTACATAAAGCCATTTTTATTGTGTTCCTATTTAAAGATGTCACTTTAAGGGCTTCTTATCAACTCATCTATTTAACTCAGTTAATTTTTTAAGAACCACTAATTTTATTTTATTTTTCTCATAGACAAAGTGGGGAAAAGCCCAACTGTTAAGGCCTCCCTCTCTGGAAAAGTTGACCTTCCGTGCCATTTTTCAACCATGCCAAACTTACCATCCAGTTATAACACCACTAATGAACTTCTTCGAATCAAATGGTCTAAGATTGAAGTGGACAAAAATGGGAAAGATTTAAAGGAGACCACTGTGTTTGTTGTCCAAAATGGAAATGTCAAGATCGGGGATGACTACAAAGACAGAGTGTTGGTGCCGACACTTCTGGAGGATGGAGGTGATGCCACACTCACCATGCTCAAAGTGCGTGCAAGTGATGCAGGTCTCTACCGCTGTGATGTCATGTATGGACTTGAGGACACACAACACACTGTATCATTGGCTGTAGAAGGTAAGTTTGTCTTAAATATTTAAGAAGATAGTATATGTTGATACCTGGTTCAATAAGTTTAGTAACTGGCGAGGGTTTGAACAAAAGGTAAAAATATGCATCAATCCAGAAATTCATGATTTTCATCAAAAATTAACTGTTATTTTTTTTGAGGGGGCCAAGACAGGTGATTTGGGAAGCAGCAATTTTACTGAGTGTAATATACTACCAGTAATAAATATCTCAAGACAGGGTTTAAAGTATCATTATTCACTATTATCAGTGATTACTTGCTTTACTGTAAAGACTGATCTACAGTTTGTTTTAATTTTTGTGCATGTGTGTTTATAGGCATAAGCACGTGCACATGTCATACAAACAGAAAATGTTTTCCTTCTTATTCTCATTCTTATAGAATTATTAAAATTGTTGCATTTGTTTTTAAGAAATATAAATTCTCTCTAACTAACACTGGTGAAATAATACACTTGGTTAATTTAAACAATGTTAAATACCATTGCCTTAAAAGAACTAGGGCTAAATAAACATTTTAATTGGATTATAAAAAGAAGTCACATATCTTTAAAGGTTGATATGTTATAAGTTATACATTAAGTCTTACAAAAGACACGTTTTAGTTTTATACCCCTTCCAGAAGAAGTTTCTTTGTCATTTGAACTTAGAGACAAAGCAAAAAAAAAAAATTGTTTTAATTGGGTACACACAAGCCATAGCTCTTGGAAGCATGATATTTGGCAAGTTATTAAGCAAAGTTTTAATAACCAGGCATGATAGAACAGATTTCCCTTCCTACCCTCCATTTCCCTATAAAATATTTTCCTTTTAGAAATACATACAAAGGGCTTTATTAAAACATTCTAGCATAGCCAAAGGGAAATACTTTGAATTTTAGATGCAACACATTAACTTTCTGAATTTTTTTTGCATTCAGGATCTATTTTTCACTTAAAAAAATCCAGTTGTATATTATCTACACAGCAACTAATTCTCCTAGGGCCTTCTAACATTCTTATTAATATTAGTGAAACATTATTTCATTTTATTGTTATTTTTCTCTCCATACATATGCACACCTATGTATACAAGTATTGTATATATATTATATATATACACATCAACTCTGTATTATATATACACTAAAAACTTCTATGTAAATGTTTTAAAAATTCTAATAGAAGTTTTCCAATTTCTTAGTATTTTCATAATTAAAGAATTAATCATGGCACCTTGGCCCCAGAGATAATGAAAATTCTCCACTTCAATCTTTTACTCCCCATGAGGTCTTAAAATTGTTTCAACAATTGCAAAAACAATACAGTCTACTTTTTCTGCCTTGGTCATGAAAGCTCCTTTATCGTTTATCTTCTTTTACTGCATTTCTTCAATACACATAAATCAGCAAGAAAATGATTTGAATCTCTAATGATTATCAAATTTAAAACCATTCAAATTTTTATTCTAAGTTATAGAGATCTTTATGAATTACTTCTGATACTTAGCAGATAGCACGATATATATTTCCTATTTTAGAGCATTTGTTAAAGGTACACATTGATTTTATGTGCACTTGATCTATCGTGGAAGAGAGAGAATCTCAGAATGGACACGTGGGAAATAATCTTCTTATAGCTAAGAGGTAAACTCTGGGGAAATTATTAGGAATAAAAAGAGAGTGGAAGGTATCTTGGAAATCAAAACTGCATAAACAAAAGGTAGTATTAAGTGATAGGACTTTTAATAAAATCTCATCCCATAAGACCCAGTTGCATTAAGTGTCTTCTACACTTTTGTTTGCATGACTCGCTTTGCAGACGTTTAGAAATAAGTTAACATCTATAATCTAGTTACATAGAAATGCTTTTGTTGAAGTAGGAGAGGATCCATGGCTGTGCTCCTCACCAACTCTTTCTTCCTTCAGTTTAAGTAAGAATCACTGAAGGCCAGAGAGACACATTGTCTAGTTATCTTGCCTTGCATACAGCTGACCCAGGTTTGATCTCAGGCATCACACACATAATTTCCCTTGAGCACCACCTGAGTTCTCTGAGCACAAGCCAAGAATAAACCCTGAGGTGAGCTAGGTATGACCTCACAGCTAAAACAGAATCAAACAAGAACCATTCGTTTAGCAACTCCTAAACTAAAAGAAAGTAGAATTTGGGGCAAACACCAGAATGAATAATTTCTTCTTGAGGAGTTTGGAGAACTTCAAGCGTTCTGTGATATAAGAATTATACATTTCATCTGTCTTAGAAGATACACGAAGTTTTGCTTGTAAAATAATGATTAAGAAAAACATATACTATTCTATAACCTTTCTTGCATTTTTCAAAAATTGAGTCACAGTGAAACACAGTTATAAAGCTGTTCATGATCTAGTTTCAGTCATACCGTGATCTAACACCTAGCCCTCCACCACTGTCCATTTCCCACCTTCAACTACCCCAGTTTCCCTCTCACCATACTACCCCTTCCCCCAGCCTGCCTCTATGGATCTCTCTCTTCTCTCTCTCTCTCTCTCTCTCTCTTTCTCTCTCCTTTTAGGCATATAGTTTGCAATACAGATACTGAGATGTATCTTGTTTGTTCCTTTACTTTCATCACTCAGTTCTTATCCAGAATGATCATTTCCAAGAAATTAAATCATGGGTTGTACATGATTAAGGAAGATAATTGGAAGTGAAGCAAGAATTCTCACGATTCTGTGTTCTTTCTAGCTTAGCATATTGTCGTTGGAGGTGAAATTCTTAGAGTCTTATATATACAAAAATGTAAAATATCTTATGAGCACTTTTGAAACTGGTGAAATATATTTTGGCTGTGCTGGTGTTAAATATTAACTCAATAGTACCTTCTGTTTTTACTTTCAAATGTAGCAGTTAAGAAACATAAAATGACATTTGCAGTTCATGTTTTTTTTCTTTCTTTTTATATTTTTTATTGGTTTGGGCTTACCATTAGTGGTATGGGAGACCATGCAATGGCGGGGAGTGAGCCTCACATCATAATTTATTGAAAAAGGCTGCTGCTATGGAGAATGTACAAGCAGATTAACTTGCTCTGGGTTCTATCATATCCAGGAAGACCAGGAAAGGAGACAAGAGGGAATCTAGTATGAAGGGACATTTGTACAGACTTGGAATGGTTTGCTCTGTCTTTGCAGGAGTTGTATTTCACTATCGGGCAGCCACCAGCAGGTACACTCTGAACTTTGAAAGCGCCAAACAAACCTGTTTGGATGTTGGGGCAGTGATCGCCACCCCAGAACAGCTCTATGCAGCCTATGAGGATGGGTTTGAGCAGTGTGATGCAGGCTGGCTCTCTGATCAGACTGTGAGGTGAGAGGTTTGAAAACGACAAGCTGACTCTATTTGTCTGTCTGTCTGTCTGTCTGTCAGCCTGCCTGTCTGCGTGTCTGTCTGTCTATCTGTCTGTCTATCTATCTATCTATCTATCTATCTATCTATCTATCTATCTATCATCTATCTATTTCTTTTTTCAGTTAAAATAAAGTGATCCTTATTAGCTCTTTATTTCCCCCAGATATCCTATCCGGGCCCCTCGTGTAGGGTGTTATGGAGATATGATGGGGAAGCAGGGAGTCCGGACTTATGGATTTCGCTCACCTCATGAAACTTATGATGTGTATTGCTACGTGGACAATCTGGATGGTAAGGTGTTTAAATTTCTCTAACTGCATTGCGATTCACCAGATTGACAAAAGATGGTAGCTCAGTGGTAGTGCACATGTCCCAAATGTGTGAAATCCAGTGCCTGACATCACAAAAACAGCTGCAACAACTAAATAACTGGGTGTAAAAGAACAATTACATTACCAATATCTCTAGCAAGCATTTTAATATGTTTGTGCTCTGAGAAATGATTTGGATGTTAGGTGGCTTATTAGTTATGATTCAATAACAGAACATTGTTCCTAAGAAATTAAGAATATAGTATAGGAATCTAAAAATTAAGACTCATTAGTCATCAATGGGGCTGGAGCTATAGCACAGCGGGTAGGGCGTTCGCCTTACACGCAGCCAACATGGCCGACCCGAGTTCGATTCCTCCGCCCCTCTCAGAGAGCCCGGCAAGCTACCGAGAGTATTCGATATGCCAGACACAGTAACAACAAAGTCTCCAATGGAGATGTTACTGGACCCGCTCGAGCAAATCGACGATCAACGGGAGGGCCTTTCCCTTTACCTTTTAGTCATCAATATTAGGAAGTTTAATCTGTATTTCCTGGCATGGTAGATTTGGAGAACTTTGTGAGTATTTAGTGTAGAGTAAGGTGATTAAAGAGCTGAGGAGATTGGTTGAAGGACTGGGTCATTAGGCGTGCTAAAGACAATGCTGAGTGAACACTTTTACTTTGTTCCTTGTTATGAAGAACTGAATGGATGGATTTCCAGCTTTGTCACTTACTTGTGAGATCCTAGGACTCTCTCTGGGAGTTTTCTTAAATTTAGATTTATATCTAAGGTATTTTAGTATAACATTTTCTTGACTGCTGTGTTTGACTTAACATTACTTTGATGGATGTAGAGAACAGAAGGGAATGGATCCTTTTACAATGAAGGGTGGCAATACCCAATAATACAAGAGAAGGAGGACTAGGCCTCTACGGGTGAAGCTCAATGCTCAGTGACTATTCTAGTGATGCTGGGGAGTAAATCTGGGTTGGCTGTGTGTGCAAGGCCAGTGCCTTAAACATTGTACTGTCTTTCTGATCTCCAAGAGTTGATCTTGAGTCATTGTAGTTTACACTGAGATTTCCTGACTAGGGGCTCTCATCTTTCTCAAGATTAGTTCTACATATGTGGTATTTAACTGTACTCTCGATGTTTTATAGTCATCAAATGCTAAATGCTATGTAGATGCTCAGGTTGACTCTTAAAATGAAAGAAGTTTATACCATATAATCTATAGACTAGTTCATAGATAGGTTTTGTTCGTTTGTTTGAAGAATTAGTGATGTGAATCCTCCCTGGGCTTTAAAATTCCTATGTTTATTGGAAGAATTTCTTACATACAGTGGTTCAGCAGATGAAATTTTGATTCTAGGTAACAGGAGAAACTGTTTCAAAAAAATTTTTTTTTTCAAAAAATAGTTTCTAAAAGAAACTTTCCATCTCCTGTGATGCTGAGACTTGATGAATACTTTTAATTATTCTTTGTTGAATCATAAATGTGGATTCTTTTTGGAAAAAACTTATTTTTACCAAGATACTGTGATTGTTCATATTAGAGTTATTTCAGGCATACTGTGTTCCAACACATCTTTAACCTTGATGACATCTATTTTTCTTTGGTTTTTTGTACTTTTGGTGCCATATCTAAAGAAAAAAAAATCCAAATCTCAGACATGAAGTTTTTTTTTTATTATTTTGGTTTTCTGGGAGCAAAAAAAAAAAAAAAAACCCAGCTCCCGGAAGAGAGCAGCGCAGAGTCTCCTGCCCCCGGGCCTGGCTGTCCTCACCGGGGCCCCTTGGAGGGGAGCAGGTTGAGTTTTCCTCCCCTCCCGATCAGGGCTCCGGCAGCTGAAGACCTCCAGAACCTGCCACCACCATGCTGAGACCACTCTCTGCACACATGAAGGTACCGGTAGGGGAACAAAGGCATGCGGGTCCGGGGGCTGAGATCTCCAAGGCTACTCGGATTGGGGCTGAGCATCCTCCACCCAGATCCTCTAAATTCCAGTAGGCAGGGGTCACACCCACCAACTGGCCCCCTGGCGCCATGTAATCCCATCTACAGCCAAGACTCAGAGACTATAAAACCCAGCTCCCAGAAGCATGCGGCCACATTGGTGGCCGCGTGACATCTTATCATCTCATTCCTACTTTGGACAAACTGACAAGCTATCGAATGTAACCTGCCCACACAGCAGAGTCTGGCAAACTCCTCGTGGCGTACCCAATATGCCAAATACCAGTAACAATGAAGGGTCTCATTCTCCTAACTCTGAAAGAGCCTTGAATATGGCACTTTTTAAAAAATCTCAGGGCTAGGACAAAGGAGACGTTACTGGGACCTGCTCGAGGCAATTGACGAATAACAGGATGGTTGTGATCGTGATCGTTATTTTGGTTTTTGGGGCAGGGGGTGCTGGTCAGAGTTTACTCCTGACTTTGCGCTCAGGCATCACTCTTGGTAAGCTGGGGGACCATATGAGATTTTGGGGATCAAACCCAGGGTCAGCCACATGTAAGGCAAGTGCCCTATCTGCTGTACTGTCACACATTCCAATGCATAAGCCATACTTTTGCTTTGGGAGAGTTATTTTTGTGTGTGTGTGTGCCAAGACTCAAACCCAGTTTCACATACATGCAAGGCAAATGTTTTACTGCTTAGCCCTTGGAATTTTTTTGTTACTGTTTTTTATTAATTTTTAAAAAATTTATTAACTTGAATAAAATAATTTATTAAAACCACTGTAAAAACAATTTATTAAGAAAACTGTTCTTTCCTTTTTTAATGAATTTGGTACCTTATTGAAAATTATTTGATCAGAGAAATGCTCACTGCTGAAGGAATGGGTGTGGCAACATTGCTTGACTGAGATTTGATCATGAACTGTATATTTCACAGTGATTTCAATGAAAAAATTTGATCATACACATAGGCTTACTTCTGAAGTTTCTATTTTATTCCATTGACATATATCTGTCCTTATATACCACATGTTTTTGATTACTACTGCTTTGTATCAATTTTGAAATTAAAAAGTATAAGACCTGCATCAGTGTTCTTTTTCAAAATTGCTTTAGTTATCTCTGTCCTTTGAGTTTCCACAGGAATTGTAGAACCAGCATGTCAATTTCTATCAAAAAAATCCAGCTAGGAGTTCTATACTAATTGCACAAAATATAGATAAATGTAAAGTGAATGTTTAGCTTAATATTGAATTTTAGTTATAAATATGGAATATTTTTCTTCTTTTCAGATTTTGAATTTTTTTCAAAAATGTTGTGTTGCTTTCTAAGCTTACATTCTGCAGCAGTATTCTTTTTGGTACAACTCTAACTTGAACTAAAAAGGGTTTTTTAACCCCTCAAGTTTATAGAAAGCAACTGCCAGATACACAATAATCTTATTTCTTATATCCTTCAACTTTTACTGAATTTATTAGTTTGAATTGAATCAATAGAATTTTTTTTACACAGTCTTTTTCACTTCTATGATTTATTTCTTAAATAAATAAAAATGCCTTGATATAAGCTCCCTGACACGTCTGTTACTTATTTGTATCAACGTTTTCATTAAGATTCTCCTGAAGTTCTGAATGAAAGCTTCTTTGGAAATATAATGGTTATTAGCGATAGCACAGCGGTAGGGTGTTTGCCTTGCACGCAGCCAACATGGCCGACCCTAGTTTGATTCCTCCGCCCCTCTCGGAGAGCCCGGCAAGCTACCGAGAGTATCTCGCCCGCACGGCAGAGCCTGGCAAGCTCCCCGTGACGTATTCGATATGCCAAACACAGTAACAACAAAGTCTCCAATGGCGATGTTACTGGGCCCGCTCGAGCAAATCGATGATCAACGGGAGGGCCTTTACCTTTACCTTTTTAGTGTCTTTTGTGAGAAGTTTAAAAAATTATCTGAAAAGCAAGAAAACTACATTAAGTCTACTGTGCTCACCTGTTTCTGTACTGTGCCTATCACACCATATAGCTATTCAGTTTCTTACATGTATATTTTTGAATTTAAATTTTGTTATTTTCAAGATAATATGGTAACATAGGGTCAATGTTTAGCCATTGGTCAAAGTTGCTGTACTATCAGGATACCAGCAGACTTTCAAAGCCTGGTACCATGGTCATTAGACACCTAGAAAAGGTTTAGACCCTCTCTCTTTTTTTTCAATTTTTTTCAATTTTTATTTTTTATTAGTGAAACACCATGAGGTACAGTTGTAGACTTACAAATTTTTGTGCTTGGATTTCAATTATACAATGATCAAATACCTATCCCTCCACCAGTGCCTATTTTCCACCAGCACGGGTCCTAGTATCCCTCCCCGCCAATCTCCCCCCCCCCCCCATCCCTTTCTGCCTCTGTGTCAGGGCATTCCCTTTTGTTCTCTCTCTCCTTTTGGGTGTTGTGGTTTGCAAAAGAGGCATTGAGTGGCAATCATGTTCAGTCTATAGTCTACTTTCAGCATGCTTCTCCCATCCTGGGAGGATCCTCCCAACACCCTTTATTTGGTGCTTCCTTCTCTATCTGAGCTGCCTTTTCCCCTAGTGTGCGGCTGGCCTCCAAGCTATGGAGTAAACCTCCTGGTACTAATCTCGGCTATTCTTTGGTGTTTGTCTCCTATTTTGTTACTTTATGTTCCCCAGAAGAATGCAGTCTTTCTATGTCTGTCCCTCTCTTTCTGACTCATTTTGCTTAGCATGATACTTTCCATGTACTACCACTTATATGTAAATTTCATGACTTCATCTTTTCTAACAGCTGCATACTACTCCACTGTGTAGATGTACCAAAGTTTATTTAACCAGTCATCTGTTCTCGAGCACTCAGGTTTTTTCCAGATTCTGGCTATTGTAAAGAGTGCTGCAAGGAACAAACAAGTGCAGATGTCACTTTGACTATACTTTTTTGCCTCTCTGGGATATTAGACCCTCTCTCTTGCTCTAAAATCTTACTGCGGTCAGTGAGAGAGAATGAGGTCAGACACCTTGAAAATGATAAAAATCTTTACATTTTAAACATTTAAATCTTTAAATCCTTCAAGTTAAGATATGTGAGAGCTTTTGGAATAATACAGTGAGAAAGATGTGGATTCTTTTCTCGCTGAATATTACTTGATCTAAAGAATGTTAGCTTACTATCTAAGAAGAGTAATGATAGTTCTGTAATACATGGAAGTTACAAATGTTCAAGACCAAGGTCTAAGGCTACCTTTTACTTCTAAATTGTCCTAAACCAAGTAAGAAACTTGAAAGGTGTTGCCCCATTGTTTACTTAAGTACTGTTTTGGCCCGAATATCAAGGAAATGTAAAAAGGCTTACAAATCTTGAACTTCCCTATTGTGGAAAAAATTCAGGGAGTGCTGTTTGCAAACGATCAAAGGAAATCATGATTTTAGTTGATAAGAAATAATTTTCAGGCCAGACAGTTCAAAACAGAAAGGCTATGAGCACAAATAAACAAAAGACACATAAACATTTATTACTTCACCCAGCAAATATACCCAGCTGGAAAATAGTAATGAGATCTTGGCTTTGCCTACTACAGAAAACAGGGGAGGAAGGAATTGAATAATTACCTATGAACTGCTGATGTAAATTACCCTTTTCAACATGGTGATTATAAAAGAAAGAAAGACCCTAGCTTTCCCCTAGACCAGGGGATTTTAATTTTTCTGAATTGCTCCTGTATATAAACTCTAGCTTTTGAACACCACTGGGTCATTTTTAATGTTTTGATTTGTTTCATCGTCGCTTGTTTTTCCAGTATGTCATTTTTAAGTTTGCCAAAAAGTATCTTTTCCATTTAGCACACAGAAGTGTGGAAAAGAGCATGCATGGTCCAATTTCCAGAGAGTCTTGCCTCAGTTAGTTTTCAAATTACAATATTGCTTTTCTTAATATTTTTGGAGGTGCTCATTCCCAAGTTTAAGGTATTTGTAGAATGTCACCAGATATTAAATTCTCACCAGATATCCCCTGCCGTTTCATCTGGGATTTTCCTGGAAAGTTGAAATAACTGGCATCACTCAAAGCCAAAAGCATTATTTTAACTGGAAATTTGTGAAAATATGGGTTGGTAGGTTACATATATGTTTCTTTTTTTTGTTCCTTTTTTTTCACATATGTTTCTTATACAAAATTTTCTACGTGTGAAATCCCCTTTAATGTACTGAATTATATCTCATTTATGTACTAATATTCAACTACATATATAAACCTCAAGGAATTCTTTTAACTTGATATTTTAAGTATTGCATCATTTTCTGTAAATAAAAGATATTTTGTATATTTTCCCTGATATTTTAGCTGTTTTTAAATTAAATAGCCTTTCATAGGTTGATACTTACAAAATATGCTTCAAATATATCTGTACTCTAGTTACAAATTTGATAATGAATAACACATAGAATAATGGACAGCTGCTTTGATGAGCCTACCTCAGGAGCTTAAGAGCAGATTCATTGTCAACTTAGAAAAATGATGCTGGGGTCTGGAGAAATAAATAGAGTGGTTAGGGTGCTTGCCTTGCACCTAGAGGACCTACATTTAAGTTCCAGCACCAATATGGGCCACGAACACTGCCAGTAGAGATGTTTGAGCACAGAGCCAGGAGTAAGTCCTGCGCACTGCCAAATGTGACTTAACCACCCCATCCTCATGTCCCTCCCCAAACGAAAAGAAAGTGATGCTGTATTTCCAAGAGGGTAACCATCCAGTAAATTGTAAATGTGTAAAATTATTCAGTTGTGAGTATTCAGGGGTAAGAGCATTATCTGATCCTATGCTATTCCTCTCTTCTATTCTAAGCATCTTCTCACTCTATGGTGCTGTGATTAAAGTTGGAAGGAACTTTTAATTCTTATATTAGGTCAAAAAAAATCTTTAGGATAACCTCAGGGTAGGATTTATATAATCTGATCAATTAAGTCCTTCTAAGAGAAAGTAAGCCAAATGCAGTGTTGCTTGATTTCCCTGATTTCTGTTCCCTTGATTCTTAATTTGGTTTAATTTCTGAACTTCAGATTTTATCTTTGCCTCTTCTTAATGATTATTCACTTATTAACTAGGCTATGAGTTATAATACTGCTGCTGGCCCAGACTTAATTTCTACCAAATTACATTAATGCTATTCATGGCACACTGTTATTTAGAAATATATAATTTTTAAACATTTTTCTTTTACATTTATTTATTTATTTATTTGTTTGTTTTTATTAGTGAAACACCATGAGGTACAGTTGTAAACTTACAAACTTTCATGCTTGGATTTTAGTTATACAATGATCGAGTACCCATCTCTCCACCAGTGCCCATTCTCCACCATCAATGATCCGAGTAGCCCTCCAACCCCCCCACCCAATCCCCCCCACTTCGCCTCTGTGACAGGGCATTCCCTTTTGTTCTCTCTTTCCTTTAGGGTGTTGTAGTTTGCAATAGAGGTATTGAGTAGCCATTGTGTTTGGTCTATAGTTTACTTTCAGCACGCATCTCATATCCCGAGTGAGTCCTCCAAACATCCTTTACTTGGTGTTGCCTTCTCTATCTGAGCTGCCCTTTCTCCCAGCATGTGCTGCTGGCTTCCAGGCTGTGGAGCAGACCTCCTGGTACCTCTCTCAACTATTCTTGGGTGTTCGACCCCCAGAAACATAATTTGACTGGTAAATCGTTTCAATGAATTTTAAAATTGAAAAGTAGATCAACAGAAATGTTGAATATGTCAACCTCTTAACAAATATTGTTTCCAGAAGTGGTCAGTGTTGAGTGAAAAATCTGTAGTTTTCTATGGGATAAGGTTGAAATCTTGGCATCTATAATTTATTACTCAGGAGAAAAAGTTCTGCTCTTGTCTACTGTATCTTGGTTGACGGCTTGTAGAATAAACATCTTCTTAAAAATGAGCTCCTTCTGTACTTGCTGTAATTGGATTAAATATCATCTTAGACCTTTCATTGGGAACTTTCCTGTAGTCGCAGATCCCTTTGCTCTCTCACAGTTTTTGACTACATCCTGGGAAGCAATGAGCTTCACATGTTTTTTGCTTGGCACTCTCTAGGTTTTTTTTTTTTTTCTGTCATTTAAACACAATTTTTGTTGGTTTTCTTTTTTTTTTTCCCTTTATTTAATTTTTTTTTTAAAGTTGTAGATTTACAATTTTTTGTGCTTTGGTTTCAATTATACAATGATCAGATACCCATCCCTCCACCAGTGCCCATTTTCCACCACCACGGATAATATCCCTCCCACCCCCATCCCCCCATCCCCCCTGTCTCTGTGGCAGGGCAATCCCCTGTGTTCTTCTCTCCTTTTGGGTGTTGTGGTCTGCAAAAGAGGCATTGTCTCTAGGTTTTTGACCCCTGCTTTGACTCCTCTGGTTATCGGGCTACTTCCAATGATCTTGGCTAAGACACTATGCAGACTAAGGAATACTTAATTCAAGTTATACTTGTTATGAATCAATGGAAATTCCTCCTTTTGACAGAAACATCCACCTGTCTTGAGCAGTGTTTCTCAAACCGCTACATAAAGTACACCTTTGAACTGTTAACAAGGATTCTATAAAAAATTGGTGTTTCCTGATCAAATGATTCAGCAAATCATGACTTCTTTTTGGGCCGTTATTCTGTGTTATTGGTCCTGTGGTCCTGTCCTCCCATTGTTCATCAATTTGCTCGAGAGGACCCAGTAACATCTTCATTGGAGACTTTGTTGTTACTGTGTTTGGCATCTCGAATACATCACGGGTAGTGTGTTATTAATATCAACAAATATTATAGTAATGGATTATTAATTAGTGAAAAAAATGTCAGAAGCTGGTCATATGACTTGGATTTATTTTCTAAAGGCATGTTTTAGATCCTCTTCTTTTGTGGTGGAGGGAGACCTACTCATATTTCAAAGGCCTACAGTATTCAATAAAGGACACTTCTGGAAACTATATTCTTAGAATTTTCACCATCAGTTGGCAATCTTCCTGATCCACATCTTTAGCAAAAGCTCATAAAAGTTCCTTTCTGACTTAAACAGTAGATCATCTACAATCATATTATGTTGGATTAAAAAAAATCAAAGGATTATCTGATTAAAATCAAATCAGAGTCCCAATGAATTAAAAAAATACTTGCCAAAGGTTATTTTAGTTTTGTTAATAAAAGATAAAAAAAAGTTTTAGAAGTGGAGAACACTTAAAACACATTTAATTACTGCTGTTTCTGTATTAATTATTGATTTATAGTTTTTGTTCTTTCTTTTTCCTTGTTTGGGATTCAGTATAAAAGTGATGCCAGATTTTTCTGACATAATGTACAAAAGTAGAAGATAAGACTGGACTTAATATTTTCATTTGTGTACACAGGAAAAGCAAAATTTAACTTATTACTCTGCCTATAGATGTTTATCCTAAAAGCTCCAAAATTGGAAAAGATAATCCCACAGTGTAGATACTTCTCTTTATTTTTTGAAGTGGGAAGGTAATTTTCACATTAAACAGAAAAGATTTAGGAAGATGTATTTATTTTGGAAAATAACTAAAGAGAATATTTTTTCTTATTATTATGAAACAAATATAATTACATCATATATAATGACAGGTCCTACTTTAGCTTTATAGATAATTTCTTTCAATTTCTACTTTAAACTCAATGCCACTTAAATTCTTCTTTTATGCAATCATATTACAGGAGACCCAATGGTATTGTCTCTTTCAATATGTTTTTTTTTTTAAAATTTTAAAGTCATTTTTGTTGTGGTACCAGAATTTATAATACTGTTAATCATACTTTTAATGCATCACTGTCACTGTCACTGTCCTCCGTTGTTCATCGATTTTCTTGAGTGGGCCCAGTAACGTCTCCATTGCGAGACTTCGTTGTTACTGTGTTTGGCATATTGAATAGGTCACAGAGAGCTTGTCAGGCATTGCCGTGTGGGCAAGCTACTCTCAGTAGCTTGCCGGGCTCTCCGAGAGGGGTGGAGGAATCGAACTCGGGTAGGCCATGTTGGCTGTGTGCAAGGCAAATGCCTTACCCGTTGTGCTATTGCTCCAGCCCACTTTTCATGCATAATAAGTCCAATACCACACCCTTCATCTTTCAACATATTTAAAATACTTGTTTTTGCCCCCTAGTCTGAAAAGTTTTTATATAAAAAAAAAGAAAGACAGGTGTCTTGGTGATAAAAAAATTAATCAAAAGTAACGCCATTATGCTATGATTAATTATATTGATAGAAGTGTATTCCCAGAGCAATCAAATATGATATAGTTTGATAGTCTAATTTAACAATTGTTTCTATATGACAAATTCTGTTAAGTAGATTGTCATTGGTAAGGGAATTCTTTTTAACCAACTTGTACCTTCTTTAAACTTTCTTTTTCTTCTTTTTTTTCATTTTGGGTCACATCCAGCGATGTACAGGGATCACTCTTGACGGTGCTCAAGGGACCATATGGGATGCTGGGAATCGAACTCGGGTCAGCAGCATGCAAGGCAAATGCCTTACCCACTGTGCTGTCGTTCCAGCCCCTTAAACTTTCTTTTTAATACTCAAAACACATTTGCTCTTTAAAATAAGGACATTATTTACCCATGTATACATGCTGCAATTTTCACTTATTAGCCCTTTGGTCTGGTTATATTTGAATAAATGATCTCTCCACAAAATAAACTATTATTACTGTTTGGAGAACAGCAAAAATAGTTTTGCTTTGCTCAGTCTATTACCTTTCTTTTTCTCTGCTCTGGTTGTCTGATCACTCACTTTACTTAAAGAAGCAGTGGTTTTGCTTCTTGTAGGCAAATCCATAATGTAAGAAAGAAAGGCAATCAAAAAAAAAAACATTCCAGGGCTGAAGCGATAGCGCAGTGGATGTGTCGTTTGCTTTGCACGCTGCTGACCCGAGTTCGATTCTCAGCATCCCTTATGGTCCCCTGAGCACAGCCAGGAGTAATTACTGAGTACATGAGCCAGGAGAAACCCCTGTGTACCTGTGTATCGCTGGGTGTGACTCATAAAAAGAAAAAAAAAGACCCAAAACATTCCAGCTGGTCTCCTGCCCTCTTTCACGCTTGCATTCCTTTCCGACCTAAGTACAATACTAAGGTGAATGAGCCTGCTAGAGAGGCTCTTTCTCTGTCTCTCCCTACATCCTTTTAGCTAAATCCATGTAGGCAAGATGATTTACCTGGCAAATTACAGTTATTCAAAATTCTGCAGCAATTCAATTTTGTTTGATGTGCAACTTGGAATGGATGGAAGAAAAATTTTTTCTTTTTTTTTTTTAATGAAGGTGGGAGGCAGAGCAGGAGGGGATGGTAGTGTTGGGCCACACCTAGGATGCTGAGGTAGTATATCTGAGTATGCTCAGGGATCACTTGGAGTTCAGGGGACTTTATGTGGTGCAAGGGATCAAACTGGTGTCTGCTCAAGCACTATAACCATTGTATTATCTTTCTCTACCTCTGCACCATGTTTTCTTAAATGGAACCTGAGATGAAGAGCCAGGGAGAGAGTTCAAAGGGGGTAGGTTAAAGGGATATACATGATAAACTTTCAGTATCTATATTGAAAACCATAATGCCCAAAATGAGAGAGAGAGAGAGAGAGAGAGAGAGAGAGAGAGAGAGAGAGAGAGAGAGAGAGAGAAGAGGTCCCAGGCATAGAGGCAGACGGTGGTGGGGGTGGTTTGGAGGAGAGGAAGGGAAACTGGGGGACATTGGTGCTAGGAAATTACACTGGTGGATGGGTGGGTATTGGAATATTGTATGACTGAAACTCAATCGTGAACAGCTTTGTAATGCTCTATCTCATGGTGATTCAATAAAAAAAATTTAAAAAAACAAAAAACAAAAATCAAACAAACAAAAAAGAAATATTACGGAGCTTATAATAGTATGGAATTGCTAGTGTCACTTGTATATATTTAAAATTGATTATGGAAGGAATCTCTACAGGGGTAGTAGGAACTTCAGTTTTTAGAATGTGTCTTTGAATATGAAATGTTGTCCTCTGCTGGTCTGGATAATTGAAGACAAAAACCTATCCATTTTTACCTTTAGTTTATTTTTACCAATCAGGTAAAAGTCATTTTTCTTTTTCCTTCTTCAAATAGCCCTTACTGAGAATTGGCCTAGTTTCATCAGTAGCGATTTAATTGAGTGAGAAAAGCTGATATGTGTGATTTGGCTGTTTTTCTTGTGACTAATTTCTCTTGTTTTATAAAGCTATCACACATTCAGAAAGAATAATGACTTTATTCCTTTTCAACTATTGCTTGTTCCATCTGGATTGAGTCAGGTGAATATCTGAACAATGAGAGCTCTTGAGCTGTAGTTGACTAACACATCACAGACTCTGAGAGCAGCTGTGGTGAGACGGAAACAGCCGCCCCAAGAGGGAACTAACAATATTTTTGCCTTCTTTCTACTCTTTTCTCATTCCTGCTCTGTTTCCTTAGATGCTCTCTAATCGTGCCTCTGACTTTTGACCACTTGTGTACCTATGTGAATGCATCATTTATGTGGCATTGACTTTATCTCAACTAATTGTTTGGGTAGTTACCCAAATAAAATCCCAGTTTACAAACTCTTTGACATTCTCAGAATATTTCATTGCGACACCTCCCATGCTGATGAACATCCTCTGATTATTATAAATGTCTCACCTTTCTTGATTAGTAAATAAGTGACATAAAGTTCTCTCTAATTCAGCCAGAGGTCCTGTTACTTGTGTTTTCTTCCTGAGAATGGGAAAAAGGTCACTCTGATAGGCAGACAGGCCACAAAAGTTACTTATTTGGGGCACAGCAAATAGAAAAATGTGGCTTTCCTTAAGGGGACTTTATTGATTGTCTGGTTGAGTGGGATCTGATGCTATCCCTATTCCCTCTCAGCCTTGGTCATACACTAGATCTGATATGCATAATTCTCATGGCTGTTGTGTACCTCCGAAAGGGTGACAGAAAATAGTACTCCATCCTGCTTCCATCCCTTTCCATTATTTATTTATTTATTTATTATTATTATTTTTAATGAAACACTGTGAGGTACAGTTACAGATTTACAAACTTTTTTGCTTACATTTCATTCATACAATGATCGAGTATCCATCCCTCCACCAGTGCCCATTCTCCGCCACCAATAATCCTAGTATTTCTCCCCCCTTACCCCCCATCCCTACCTCCTCTGTGGCTGGCGCTTTCCCTTTTATTATCTCTCTCCTTTAGGGCGTTGTGGTTTACAATGCAAGTATTAAGTGTCCATCATGTTTGGTCTGTAGGCTACTTTCAGCATGCATCTCCCATCCTAAGCAGGCCCTCCAAGCACCCTTTACTTGGTGGTTCCTTCTCTATCTGAGCTGCCTTTTCCCCTAGCATGTGAGGCCAGCTTCCAAGCTGTGGAGCAGTTCTCCTGGTCCTTATCTCTACTATCCTTGCATCCCTTTCCATTTTGAAATGGCCTTTGTGATAGTTTAACATAGCTTTTTCTTTTCTAGTATGGCATGCTAGTAAGTTGATTCCAGGTCCTTCCTTTAAGGACCACCACAACAAAGTATTTCTAGGAGGTACATATGGATAGATGATGAAACTTTACTGATGTGTTTTTAATTTTCATTTTATTATTTATTAAAGTTATTAAAGTTATTTTAAAATAATTGACTTTAGTATAGGTAAGATGGTTACAATAGTGTTAAATTATGTGATACTGATGTATAAAACTACTGCACCTCATAGCCACCAAAGTGTCCACCACTCCCTACCCATACTGTGCCTATGTTATCTTGTATATTATTTATTTGGAATCATGTGTATCTATCAGTTAAAATAACAAAACCTGTCATTTTAATTTTCTGCTTCAAAATTCAGAAACTACCACTTTACCATAAGAAAAATGATGACTTCCTTCTCCCTGTGTCCCAGAGCACAAAGGAATGAACAATTAAACTTAAGGCTTTTCCCCTTTATTCTTCTAGGTGATGTTTACCACATCACTGGTCCCAATAAATTCACCTTTGAGGAGGCCAAAGAAGAGTGTGAAAACCAGGACGGGCGGCTGGCGACGGTGGGAGAGCTCCACGCAGCTTGGAGGAACGGCCTAGACCAGTGCGACTATGGGTGGCTGTCAGACTCCAGCGTGCGCCACCCTGTGACTGTGGCCAAGGCTCAGTGTGGAGGTGGTTTAATTGGGGTGAGAACCCTGTATCGTTTTGAGAACCAGACAGGCTTTCCTCCCCCTGATAGCAGATTTGATGCCTACTGCTATAAAAGTAAGTATTTGACTTCTTTTTTTTAAAAAAAATTACAGATTCAAAAAACTACTTCAAAAGCAGTCATTGATATTCAGTTGGCCATTGGAATAGCTTCCATGTTTTGCAGTGAGTGCTCAGAGTGATAAACATTAATGGCTTTGAAAAGCAAACAAATGGAACAGAAGCTGTGTGGGTAGGGTTTGCAGGCATAGCTCAACAGTAGAACATGTAGAACATTGCCTTGTCTGGGTGAGACATGGGGTTGGATGCCCAGCACTGCAAACTACAAACAGAAAGACTTCAGAAAGAATAGATTTAGGATAGGTTATTTGTATAGGAAAGTAGAGGGGAATTTGACAAACAGTTCTTTGAATGGAATGAGAAAATATCAGGTTAGGGCCTTACCTATG
The DNA here is from genome assembly GCF_029834395.1 of Sorex fumeus. Classification (NCBI taxonomy): domain Eukaryota; kingdom Metazoa; phylum Chordata; class Mammalia; order Eulipotyphla; family Soricidae; genus Sorex; species Sorex fumeus. The sequence goes on along the minus strand of NW_026606075.1, from coordinate 18,452,464 downwards.
CCCTTGAATCACTTAAAATATTTCTGGGTAGTTATTTTATATTAATTGTAGTCAAACAATTAGATTGTTTGTGTTATATTCAATATTACAAAGCTGTTGGTGGCTGAGTTAAATCCTTGAATTCTGTTTCTTGTATCTTCATGTGTAATCACTCTTTAAAGTGACAGAGAATTTAAATTTTAGTAATTGCAGGTGAGTATTTGGAACTGACATGAATGACCGTGGCTTATAAAAATGAACCATATAATGTATATATATATACAAAATTTCTACTCTTCTCATTTTATTTTAAGCAACAGAAATAAGTGCCTTCTAATATGGTTATCATATTGAAATATATGTTCTTTTCTGGAATAATATTAAAAGGCTATATTTCAGTTAGGCATAGTACTTAAAATTCATTGTTAAGTTATATTCTCCAATATTTATGGTACAGTTATTTATTTTCAGATATCCTTAAATTATTTTCAGAGGAGTAGTTATATGATACAATCTCATGCTTGCAGAATTTTTAATTAAACACTCAAACAAGCAAGAAAGTCTGTAGTCTTATTGTGAAGTTTGCTTTGGGTCCTACATCATGCCAGCTGAATAAAGATTCCCTAGAATTTTTGGTGACCCAGTTCAAATTAGCACCCTGTTAACTTTAAAAGTTACTGAATTTTAAAAATCTGTAATTCATGTGAAATGACTATAAAGTATACTACATTTCTGTGTAATTGTTTTCTAAAGTAAAATACACAGATTATTCATCAACCAAAATAACAGAGTTGGATGTCTATACAGTCAGCAAAATAGATGTACTACACAATAGGAGTTAACCCTTTCCATTGTGCTAACACCTATTTTGTGGACTATTTAGAGCTCCAATTCTCTAACTTTGGTTGATTTTGTTTTCAGCTGAGATGACTTGCTTGGATCTTGCCTCCTAAATTCAACTTTCTGAGTGTTAAAACCATCAGTTGTGTATTAGCATGATGCAAGCTTACCAGAAAGAGCCACTGAAAATAATAATTATTGTTCCTAGGCTCTGGAGAAAAACCATCTTTATTTTCAAAAAAACTAATGACAAGAATAGCAAAAACCTCATTCTTAAAAGCACAATATGATAGGCATTTCTTTATTCCGCATTCTCAGAATAGTGACTTTTCAAGTAGTTCAGGCTCTAAAATTAGTTTTTCATTAAGTAACTAAAACAATTAATAAGCAAAATTGGATTGTAGTTTGTGTGTGAGTTAGAAGGGGTTAAGAGGTGAAATTGGGGAAAGATTTTGGCTAACTTGTAGATTATGCTTTATAAAACTTTAGAATTACTCCCTGATGGTAAACTTTAAAGCAAAACCTCTATATAGCCACAAAGAATTTATCTGGATGTATTTTAAATATTTGACTCAAATGAGCAATTCACACGCATGTGTGAAATACCAAGATACTTAGATTCAAATAAAGTAACCACCTACAAAAATCTACATAAAATTTGAACCAAAAGTTGAGGTTTCAGTCCATGATTTCCTCCAATAATAGGCTTTTTACTTTCTCCTAAACTCTATTTCTAAAAGTAATTTCTGAGAATTAAAACTTGTTTTAGTATAGAGATATAGGAATAAAGCCACAGTTTTTCTTGTTTGCTTTGAACAGAATGGGAAGTGTTTTTAAAGCTACCTCGTGGTGAATGAACAAAATTAAATTTCACTTTGTTACAGTTTTTTCCCTTATAAAAATCACATAAGAGAACATTAACCATTACTGACAATAAGTACCATTAGTTTATTCTTATAAAACAGTTCTAGCAGTTTATTGAACATACTCATTCACTTGTCTCTCAGTAACTCTTCCTCCAAAGGAAAAACGTTTCTTGTTTATAGGTCTCACTTTATAAACCCATAATTAGTAAGTGAACTTTCTCAAATCTTTGTTAGTTTTTACTTCTCTCTGCTCAAGATAGATGAGAGCCTATGGTGTAGAAAAAAACCTAAGTATCCATGACTCATATCTATCTTATTTGGTTTGAAATTTACCCTCCCTTCTAATATATGGTCTGTTAATTCTTTTTTTGCACCCTTTACCATAAACTGACCACAGACATCAAAAATTCTTTCTCCTAAATGTTATTTTACAGATGTTCTCTATTGGACCAGGATATGGCCCAAGTGGTCTACCATGAGTCCAATACCTTGAGGGTTAATTTGATCCCCATTTCCACGAAGCCTCCATGATTTAGTATAACCATTGTGGTCCCCAAGTATCACAAGGCTAAACAGACTATTTTTCAAAATGCTCTATGTTTATGATTTAGTGTTAGTACAAATGCTAAAAGACAATTTGTTTTTTTCAGTTTGTGAATTTTTTGGTGGGAAGTTAGGGACCTCCCAGCAGTTCCAAGGAAGCCTGGGCATCCCTGAATGCAGTGCAGTTTGGGCCCTGTGGTGCCAGGGATTACCTGAACAACCCAGGGTGGTGCTCCAAGGTCTCCAGGGCCGTACTTGGTGGTGCTCAGAGGACCATGTGGTGCCAGATATTAAACTGGGTTTGGCTGCATTCAAAGTCTGTAACTTAATCCCTGTACTATATCCCCAGTCCCAAAGAGATGAGTTGAATCTGAATCTTCTTGTTGTAACTTTTACTTTTTCTTTCCAACTCTAAACCCAGAGTCAACTTATTGATTGTTCACTCAATTTGTGAATTTTCCTGACTACAGTTAACTTACATATTACAATTTAATCCAGAGGAACAAATTTAGTTCTGGTCAAAATCTGATTAAAATTTTGACTCAAATTTTAACACAGAGGAACAAATTAGATTTTGGTTAAATGCATGTATTTTGGCTATGAGTTAAATTAACTATCGTGCTGCCAATCAGTTTTTCCTATTTTATTAGGAAAATATGTTTCACACCATACAGTAGAAGCACGGAGATGATAGTTCATAAAATACCCGGAATACAGTGATGTGAAACATCTGTAGCTGACAGCTGCAAAGCTGGAACAGAGCTTTTGTGGGAAAAGAAGCATTCTGATATTTTGTTGTCTTCTTTAATAATATAATTGAAGGGACTCTGGTAGTTCTCCAAGACAGAAACTTCTGCATGCTCCTTCTGGAAGGACACTTTTAGAATAATCTGGAACCATGTTTTTTTACCATTAAAATAACCTTTGTTAATCTAGTGAGATTTTTTCTTAAGATACCTTTTTGTTGCTTTTTCAAGGTTTTTTGGGGAGATGAGGGAGGAGATGGTTCAAATGGCACAATGATGGACACACTAAATTATAATGGGAATCAACTGTTAAACTGATGAAAACGCCATCTGACCCTCAAAGGAAGTCTGAGATTTTTATTTCCAAGTACTAAAATTAATTTACTTAATTATAGGCAGCTTTTGGAATGGGTTCTAAAATTATTATAAATTCTTGTATCTGAAAACAAAATTGTTTAAATCCTGGTAAAGGAGATTCTTTGAGGCATACCTCCTATATTTTTACTATGCTAAAGAGCTAGAGGAATAATAGAGAAGTGGAGTCATAATCAAATCATGTTTAAAGTGATTGAGTTTTTAAAAAATCTGGAGCCTTCATTTTTTATTCATTATAGAGAAATTCTCATGGCACTGTAAAAAATTGCTAGCTCAGAACTTGGGTTGAAATATAGGAAGAACAGATTCACATGCCCTCTGTATCACATCCTCTTAAGTCATCAGCCAAGGATCTACTCAGATGGAAAGAGCAAAATTAGATTTTTAGTTATTATTAATAATAACACGATTACATTTTTTCTAATATTCAGTAATCTGTATTGTTATTATGTTTCTATGGGAACTTTTCTCTGTACGTTCATTTTACTATTTCCCCAAAGAATATAGTTATGAGGCAAACATGATATTTGGCAGTTAAATGAGGTAACCGTTGTGGAATTTCAGAGGATAGAAAATTGAATTAAAATACAATAGTCAAAAAAAACCCACTATAGTCATTGTTTTCTTATGTTATTCATGACTATCAAATACTTGAATATTTCTTACAAGAAATGAATACAGAGCCATCTTTTCTTTGAAAGGCAAGGGAATATATAATATGTTTTATACTTTACATACTTGTTATTCATTTAATTTTGTTTTGGTTTTGAGCCACACCCAGAAGTGTTTATGGGCTACTTCTGACTTAGTGCCTGGGGGTTGTTGCCCTGTTGGTGCTTGAGGAATCATGTTATACCAAGGCCTGAACCTTTATCTGCTGCACCGCCTATCGGTTAATCATATCCCTGGCTCTGAGAGTCCTCTTCTTAACTAGTTTTGTTTCACTAGAATAAGATAAATAGTATGAGAGTTTAAAGAATATATAAACATGCCATAATATAAATGGTCCTTGAGTTTACAAAGACAGGACCAGAGTGATAATATAGCAGGTAGGACACATGTTTGCACACGGCCAACTCAGGTTCGATCTGCACCCCATATAGTCCCCTGAGCACTGCTTGGAGTAATTCCTGAGTTCTGACCCAAGAGTAGCCCTTGAGCATTGCCAGGGTGGCCCAAAATAAAAGAAGGATGACTTTAGGCTTTCAAATTGTCTGGGACTAATCACAGCTAGTAATAGTTCATACTAAACAACAACAAAAAATGAGGCCTATTTTAGGCTTAATCTAATTTTCAGTAAAGTCCAATTATTCTATCAATTTTTAAAATAAAATTCTTTTTTTTAGAGAAGTTTTAAGTTCGTGGTACATAAGTGGAAAGTAGAAATGTCCCATGTGTCCTATGTTCAGACTTATGCGTAGCATTCCCTATTTATCAGCATTGCACATCAGAGTAATATATTAATTGCAGTGAACAAACTCATTTTATCATAATATAGTTACCCAAAGTTTTAGTATAGTTAATCAGAGTTTATAGTTACCATTGGAGTTCATTCTGTCTTGTTCAACTGTGTTCTAGACAAATCTAGAATGATATGAATTTTCCTTTCTGGTATCATACAGACATAGCACCGCTTTTCTAGTATCATACAATTTTACCACTTAATGTCATTGAGTTTTGATAGAGTAGATGGAGCTGAAAGGTCAGTTTTGTTTCCAAGGTTTCCTGTCTATGATTATTAAGTATAGGTGCTAGAGAGCACTTTTATCTGAGACAACAGACATTGCCCATACAACTAACTTTCAAAGTCGTTTAGGAAGCAGCAAAATAGTTTTTCTCACTATGGTTCCTTCTGAATTTAGGGGCAACTATTTTTTTTTTTAATCTGATTGTATGTGTTAGACTATCATCACAGTTTCCCTATAGTGAGAAGGACTTTTGTTGAAAATGCTGTCACTTTTATATGCAGTTTAAATTTCTTTAAACAAGGAAAACTTTTCTTTGTAAATCTGTGGAGGCACTATGATGTAGCATTTTTGATGGCATGCTATTTCTTATTTCCTGAGTATATCCTTTCCGATGTTCCAACTGTTTCCAAGCATCATCTAAATTAGTCAATAGTCACATAAAGTATAGCCTATTGATACTTTACTTCCTGTTCAACATTTGTCTTTCATGTTCAAGTTTAACCTGGAACTGAGTCCTTTAAAATTGCAAACATAGTGTGTAGAACATAGGACAAAATGCCAAGTATCCTCTGCTGAAACATTTTATAATTTGTTAGTAAAAAGGTACACACAACAAAGTTGAAAGAACCAGCAAGACAAATGTTCAACACCTGGAATCAAGTGAAGACTGTTAATAAAAAAAAGTTTTATATCCTGTTTTTATGAAAGTCTCCACATTATGGACAATGTAATGGTTTATATGCCATTCAGTTACATTTGATGTGGCTTTTTGTTGTTTTGCAATTGGATTCACTCCCTATCCCTTGAGACACTCTGCAGCTTGATGGAGAAGGAGAAATCTGAAGTCAGGGTACAGAAGCCTCTAGAATGAGTTCTCCTAGTAGATTTCAAGTTGCTCCATAGTTTCTGATTTAAAAAACCTATCTGCTGTTTCATTATTCTATTTTTTTAATTTCTCCTTATCTTAAAACTATATAATGCTCATCTTCCTTGACCACAAACTTTCATATCTATAGGCAAACCCCATATTTATGGGTTTATTACCCTTACAATATAAATCAAGTCATCAGTTTGTGACTATTAATTGTTCAGTCTTTTGGACTAATTCAAGTGTAGTTTTTATACTCAATTCCATCACAAAACACTTCGACTCACCCCCAAATACCTAGGAACACTTAGCAAACACTGGACGCACAACATTTTTTTATTAGTGACTTGTCTAATCAACTCTTTGAAATTATTTTTCTAGCTAAACAGAATATAACAGAGGCTACAACCATCGAATTTGAAGAAACTGCATCATCCAGTTTTTCCACAGAACTGGTACCTGACAGAACTACACCTTTTATACCTTTAGTCACTGAATTACCTCTCATTACAACAGCATTCCCACCTGTGGGAAACATAATTAATTTTGAACAGAAAACCACAGCTCAAACTGTCACACACAGAGTAGTCACTGAATCACCCTTATCTGCTGCAAGTACCAAAATGCCTTTAGATATGAGCTCCTATTTACCTTCTTTAGCACCTCTTGAAAAACCAGATATATCTGAAATTACGGAACAAGTGCCCCCAAGTTCAACTGTCATCTCTCATCACACTACAGATTCAAGAGATGATATGACAGAAGACATCCAAACTCAAGAATCAGTTACACAAATTGAGCAAATAGAAGTGGGTCCCTTGGTAACATCTATGGAGATCTCAAAGCATCTTCCTTCCCAGGAATCCTCTATAACTGAAACACCATTCAGATCTACAACAATGACCCAGGAATCCAAAACTGAAAAGAAAACAGTAAGCCCCTTTTCTGAAACAGTTGCCACAGATAGCTATGGCTTTACCTTGGGAGGAGATGATGGTGAAGACAGAACATTTACAGTTAGATCTGCTCAGAGCACGTTGGTCTTCAGCCAAATGCCAGAAGTCATAACTGTATCAAAGACTTCAGAAGACACAACCCCCACACAACTGGAGCATTTAGAGTCTGTCTCAACATCTACAGCTGTCCCACCTATAACTATGCCTGGGAGTGATGGATCACCCAGGACCTGGGAGGAGAAAGAAACTAATGGTTTTGACCAGTCTGTGTCCACCACACCTTTGCCGTCACTGCATCAAACGGAAGTTGAATTGCTTCCTTATTCTCATGATAAAAACTTAGTTGGGAGAAAGACCACAATTGTTTATCCCTATCTAGAAACCAAAATGCCACAAGGAAAAGAAAGAACAGAAACAGAAGCAGGGGATTTGGAGGAAGAACTTGTGACAACTCCAATTGGCTTAGAAACCAGTGGCTATCAAGATACTACCAAGTATGATGAGGGTATCACAGCTCAGCATTTGACCCAGAGCACTCAAACTCTAGAGGTGGTCACTGTATCAAAGTGGTCATGGGATGAAGAAAACACAACATCAATGCTTTTAGAACCCACCGAACACACAGGCTCCCCAGAATTGTCCACTGCCTTACTCACCACGGTGGGCATGAGTGAGATGGGTAAAGAAATCCCAAGTTTCACTGAAGATGGAAAGGATGAATTCACTCACATCCCGGATAGTACCCAAACATCACTAGAATCAACTGAGGAAGACACAGAAAGAGCTCCATCTATCACAAGCACGGAGGGCCCTGTTGTTTATCCAACCACAGAAGGGAGTGCTTCTGGTGAAGGGGAAGATGTTGAGGTCTCAAAACCTGCATCTGTTGTGCCTCAATTTTCATTCACTTCAGATGATGAAGGATTAGCATTTGTTAACTACAGTAGTACCCAGGAACCTACTACTTATGTAGATAGTTCTCATACCATTCCTCTTACTGTAGTTCCCAAGACAGAATGGGGAGTATTAGTACCTTCTGTTTCATCAGAAGGTGAAGTTCTAGGTGAGCCCTCTCAAGATATACGTGTCATTGACCAGACTCACTTTCATTCAACAGTTTCTCCAGAAATTTTAAAAACAGCAACAGAAGTTATGCAGGGAACAACTGGAGAATTCCTTTGGAAAGAACAGACTCCCAAGATAACGGTTCCTGCTCTCAGTTCAACTCCTGGAACAACCCAGGAGACAACATCATTTCTGGATGAAACAGACAGTGATGGATCAGCCTATACAGTCTCTGAAGACAGATCGGTGTCAACATCTGAAGGAGTCCCAGGTTTAGAAACAACTCCAGCTGGAAAAATTGACCAGAGTATGTTTTATCCACCTGGGGCTGTCACTGAGCAAAAAGGCAAAAAAGATGAAATCACACTAACCTCAAGCGTGGAGCCAAAGGAATCTTTAAGTGCAGAACCTGAACCAAAAGATAAAATAGAGGGTACTAGTTCAACCCCTTTTAGCATCACTGCTACCGAGTTTATAGAGGAAACCATTACTGAGGAAAGAGAGAAAACATCCCTAGATTATATTGATTTAGGCTCAAGAGTATTTGAAAAGCCCCAAACCACAGAAATTTCAACGATTAAAGCCACAGTTCCAAGTGACACCACCACTTTCTTCAGTTTAGAAGACAAACTTCACACCATTTCAGCTCCCCAACCATCATCAGCGTCCACTGAGAAACCACCTCTCATTGATAGGGAACCAGGTGAAGAAACAACCAGTGATATGATGATCATTGGAGAATCAACATCTTATATCTCTCCTACTCCCCTTGAGGATATTGTAACCAAGGAAACAGAAGCTGATATTGACACTGAGTATTTCACAAGTTCAAGCATTCCTGCTTCACAGCCAACAAGACCACTCATTGCGAACGAGACAGAGGTTTTCAGACCCCAGACACTTTCTACAACGCAACCCTCAGTGGGGACAAAACTTCAACCTGAAATAAATGTTTATATTATTGAGGTCAGAGAAAATAAGACAGGTAAGTCCTTGCTTTCTAGACATACCAATCAAGGCAATCAGCATTTTATCTTGAAAATTACTTTTGGGGAAAAAAATCAACATACCAAATGCTGCCATTAGAAGATATCTGGAGTGTGAAAATTTTCTATGTTTTTAGCTTCATATATTTTACAAGAATTGGAAGAATATGTTAAACAATTTGGAAGAATGTTAGATATGGTTTTATTTTAAAAGTCATAAGAAGCCCTGCTTTGTCATCTAATATAACCAAATCATCGCTGTTACATCACTTGCAAACATGCAGAACAAACTGTTTTAATTTCAGTGTCTTTCCATGCATTACTACTCAAGTGTAGTACTTGACTGTGTTAACATTCCATTGGTCTTTAACTATTAACCTTCAATACTCACGTTGTGAATGGATAAAGCTCTATTGCACTATTGCATAGTTCTAGGATTGACAGAGTGAGATCTAAAAGTTTTCTTAGGTTTTTCTCTCCCAGAATTTTGCAGGTTTAATACGTGATATGTGGGGTATGTAATTGGTCTGTGGTATAAATGTTGTTTTTCACATGGTTGACATTTTAATGCTGTTGTCCTTGAATATTCTAAAGATGTTTTACACTTTTAGAATAAATATGATCTAATTCAGTACTTGGAAATGCTACAGTCCATTGCATCAAGTATAATTTCAGAAGGAGGATATGCCAATAATGTTTTTTTCTTCCCAAACTGAGCACTGTTTATTAATTGCCTTATTTCTAGGAATATTTTTAATTGCTTTATATCTAGGAATATCTGTGATGCCATCTTTCTGCTCATATATTTTATTTATTCTCTGGCAAAATTCTTAAAAACTTTTTTAAACATTGATTAATTCTTTTAATTTTCATTGTTCAACATAACGTAATTCTTCTTAAAGGTGAGACCAAGCCATCTTTTACATTTGGTAAACTGAGTTGAAGCTATATAATGCATTGTAGTTTACCCGTCTTTTGAGGTTTTGTGTGTTGCTTTTTTAATTGAGATCAATGCTTATACTTAAATTGTTATATTATGGTTTTAGTTGGAGGAATACATGAATAACTTCTCATTTTCTTTGAAATAGATAGCTCCAAGAAGTTAAACTACAGAATGTTTCTTGACCTGATTTTTTCTTTTACTCTTAGGGTGTCCTTCCTCCCTTCCTCCCTCCCTTCCTTTCTTCCTTCCTTCCTCCTTTCTTCCTGATGCTATCTTAATGAGAGTGCCCTGTAGTGCACCTGTTGGGACTGGCAGGTAGCTTTGTTGCCAAGAGTGTTGGGTTGCAGTGTTGTAGGTGGAAACTTTTTATGGGTTTCAGTGTGATTGTAGTGTCCTGAATTTTCTCAGTGTCAAAGCCCCTGTGAACAGTGAATAATTGAAAACCACATGCTGAGTATTAAAATTAACTTCTAGGTTCGAAGATTTTCTTGGTAAAGGTACTATTTCCTGGAAGTCATATTTTATTTCACTTGTATTTTTTTTTCTGTAACTGATGTTGGAGAGAGAGGACAGGTTGCCTTGTGGGGAGGAAGACTGCTCTTGGTTGGGCTAAAAAGGATAAGAAGATGCTATTGTGTCACTGTCACTGTCCTCCCATTGTTCATTGATTTGCTCAAGCGGGTCCAACAAAAGTGTGAGACTTGTTACTGTGTTTGGCATATCGGATACGTCGTGGGTATCTTGCCAGGCTTTGCCATGTGGGCGAGATACTCTCAGTAGCTTGCCGGACTCTCCAAGAGGGGTGAAGGAACCAAACTTGGGTTAGCCATGTCAGCCCTGTGCAAGGCAAACTCCCTACCCGCTGTGCTATCGCTTAAGCCCACTATTGTGTAAATAAATGAAATGATAGGAAAGAAATTGCTATCAGCATTGAATTGAAAAATTTTAAAAAATGGATTGACTGACTGTGCAGATGTTTCCCCCAATTTAAATTACTCTCTCATTAGTGTGAATACTAAGGTGAATCAGATAATACAGAAAACAGTAAAAGATGTTCTTCATTAAAAAACTCTTCTAACCAAGAAAGTGGGTGCCAAGGTTAGGATGATCAAATTACCAAAGAAGTGAAATTGAATTCTCCCAGGAAGAATTAGCAGCTCTCAAGGAAAACAAACAAACAAACAAAACAAACTTAATTTATTAGTGGTTATTGAAATGGAAGGTCTAAGTCACCAAACCCAAAAACCCTTTATATAAAGGTGCATATTTATTTATTTGAGTTGTGAACTCAATTCAGCTGGACTGGGAGATATGACTGTTTCCTCTTCTAGTTTTAAAGCATGGGAACATAAATTGCCATCTAATTTTTGTTCAGCATTAAGTAGGTAAAAATTAATCTCATGGTTATCTTGAACAGGACAGGGTGTGTATGGGGGAGAAGGGTAGTGATGGTTATGAGATTGAGAAGCAATGAATCAGATACCTCTGCAGCTAATTCTGTTTCTTCTTCTATTCTTCACCTCTTTCTTCATCCTATATTGCTCTCTCTCATCTTGTTCTTTATTTTATATGTGCAATTCTTGTTGAGTCTAAAAGGATTGTTTATTATCATAAAGTTTACTCAGATCAAATTTCTTACCTCTATAAATTTTATTTGTTTTCCATAAGAAATTTGTTTTTTTTAAAGCATGTTGAACTTAGGCAGTGAATAACCCCAAGCTGATGTTAAAATAATGAGTCTAATGCAGGTGGATATAGTAATAAAAATACATATGTGACTTAAAAACAACATTTTTTAATGCATCAAGGCACATTTTTCCAGACTGGAAAATCCTTGTTAGATGTATGAACTTGCATAAATCTATTCACAAGCTTAAAATCAACTCTCTCCATACTCTATATCCCAGTAAGCACAAATACCACCCAGGCTACACCAAACAAAGACATTTACAATTTATTTTTTTTTCCCGGCTCAGCAAATCATACAAATCTCAATTTTTTTCACTACTCTGAAACAAAACATGCTACTTAGGACACTTTTATGTTTGATTTGCTTAAATGGATCTTAATAGCAATTTAGGGGTTCTGTTGCTGGAGGGAAAATGTAGTTAGCAGTTAAAAAAATCTGAAGGAACTTTTCAGCTCATAAAAGTTTTATGAGCTGAAAATGCTATGGGGTGTACTTAACAGTGGCTCAGGGGATACCAAAAACATGACTCCTGTCTGTTTCAGGAGTAATTTGCACACCTGCATCTTGAAAAATTATTGAACGGTTTTCTTTGTTAGTGTGTATGAAGTCTATGAGGTCTGCGTGGTTTAAGGGTGTAGAAAGAGTTTCCTCAATTCTGAAATTCTCTCTCTCTCTCTGTCTCTCTCTCTTTTAAGGAATACTCTCCTTCCATTCTTATGAACTGTTACAATTTAGTGTAATAGAATTGTGAATGTTTATTAAAACAAGCATACTGTTCTTTTTAAATCAAAGAGTAATTTAGAAATATATTAAATACAAATATTATGGGAATACTCAGAGTTGTAAGCTTAATTAGGTGGTTTTTTTTTTGTTTGTTTTTGTTTTTGTTTTTGTTTTTGCTTTTTTGGTCACACCCAGTGATGCAGGGCTGGAGCGATAGCACAGACTTAGGGTGTTTGCCTTGCACACAGTCAATATGGCCGACCCGAGTTCGATTCCTCCACCCCTCTCGAAGAGCCTGGCAAGCTACCGAGAATATCTCATCCGCTCGGCAAAGCCTGGCAAGCTCCCCGTGACGTATTCGATATGCCAAACACAGTAACAAGTCTCACAATGGAGATGTTACTGGGCCCGCTTGAGCAAATCTATAAATAATGGGAGGACCGTGACCGTGACCGTGAAAGCAAACATAAGAACTATACAGTTTATCGGGTTTACTTGATGTTATTATTTTGACGGGTGCTCTTTTTTGCTAGTTTTATTGTTACAGCTATATAAATCTAAGAGCAAGACCGAAATAAACCCATATTAAACTACGGTAGCAATAATATGAAGATTCTGTTAAAGTTATTTATATAATATTAAAGATTAATGAGATTTTGAGAATAGCAGTTTGAAAGAGATCAATTTGACTTTTAAGTTGGAATTCATTGTTCTAGAAATGGTGCCTATATGATTAATCACTTCTACATTTTTGTTTATACACTGGAGAAGTGTACATAAAGAAAGGTTTACTTGATAAATGTGATATTGAGGAGAGAGGATAAAAGAGAAAGGAAATTGGCCCTGGAAACAGAACAGGTATATCTGCAAGTCTACAATTTATATAATTGATTTTACAAGTTTTATTTTTTGTAAGTTTAAATTTTATTTGTTGGGGCCATGCCCATAGCACTCAGGGCTTAATCACTTCTAAAGGAGCTGGGATGTGGGGATGGGGTAGGGGGATCTGGGGTAGGGGGGTGGGGGCAGGCGTAGGAGGTGTGAATCTAGGGACCAAGGGATAGAATCTAGGTTGGTTGTGTGCTAACTAAACGCCTTCTCTGCTATACTATTGCTTTGGCCCCTATAATTATTTTTTAAATTTTATGCATTTAAAAAATGCATGGGTCTTCACTTTTAAAGATTTATGTAGAAGAATTACTTTCAGATTTAAAAAATAGGGTCAGATTCTTTTCTTCAAACAAAATCTTTATTCAAGATCTCAGTATTTTTTTTTTCTTTTTGGGTCACACCCAGCGTTGCAACAGGGGTTACTCCTAGCTCATGCACTCAGGAATTACTCCTGGTGGTACTCAGGGGATCATATGGGATGCTGGGAATCGAAACTGGGTCGGCCACGTAAAAGTAAACTCCCTACCCGCTGTGCTATCGCTCCATCTCCCGGTCTCTGTATTTTGAACAGATAAAGTAATGATTGCCTAATTTGAGATCTGGAAGTTAGGAACCCCACTTTCTTGGGACTTCTTTGTTGCCTCTGGTGTAGCTACTAAGATTATGTGTACCTCTGAGCACAGCTAGAAAAAAGAATAAAACCGTCTAGATAATCCAAAATAAAACATAAGCAATTACTCATTCCTCAATAAATTGAATTTTGTTTTGCTTTGTTTTGGGATGACACCCAGAAGTGCTCAGGGTTTACTTCTATGTGCTCAGCGGTCACTCCTGGCAGGCTTGGTGGACCAGATGTGGTAATGGTCATTGAATATGGGTCACTCTCAAGCAAGATAAGTATGTTTGTATTATCACTCCAGTTCCAATAAACTGAAATTTTTAATAAAAATATTTTTAAAGGTGCTCTGATTGTCAATACCTTTATCTCATTATAATGATGCACATCTAGTAGCATTTATTGTTGAGTAACTGTAATTCTGAATGAAGCAAATGGAGTGGTCCCTAGGTTCAAAGCCAGGAATGAGCCCTGAGCACAGCCAGGTTTTGCCCAAAAACCAAAGTAAAAAAAATCAAATAAGTTTCTTCTGAGTACATTTGTATGTACAGCACTGCCATGCGCATTACACACACACACACACACACACACACACACACACATCATCTATAGTAGATTTCTAAAATCCTTTATGGAGTTTTAAGTTTATTTACTTTTTAGCAAGCAAAATCATTTTTATAGAAAGAATTTTAGAGAGATGTGAGGTGAGAGAAAGAGAGGTAGGGTAAGGGATAGGAGGAGGATGTTAGCAAGAGGGAACACAGACTTCCTCAGAGTGGAAAAATTCTAGCTGTTTTATTAACTTTTTAACTTAAGAAAAAGTATGTAAGAAATTAGAGCTTTTTTCTTCATAGGTTGAAGTTTCATAATAAAACATATTTTCCCCATAAATTGGCTAAAGGGGATTTTGCTATCTTCTTCCTAACATAACCGAATGGCTATTCTTTCTGAAGATGGCACTTGCAATGATAATTGACTCTTGTTAACAATATAAAAATGGACATAGGGCATTACACAAAACCAAACAGCACTTAACTACTGCTCGCTGTGACCATAAAAGAAAGGAACACCATCCTCCAGTTATTCAAAGGATATCTTTAGGTAGAGACATGACAAGACTAGTTTTCTGACAGACCTAAGAAGAGGTACAAAATGAACATCAGCCATGGGCCACACTTCCAAGGATTCTAAAGATCTACCAGGGAACCAATATTAACCCAACCACATGTAATTGTGTTAGAACACCTTATAATTACATACTAGATAATGTAGTACTATGGATGGCAGGAAAGAATGAAACTATTCCTAAAGCTTAAAGGGAGTTTAATTTGTACTAGTCAACGAAGACAAGAAATATTTCATTAGAAGGACAAAAATTAAGGTGGTTCCTAATGAAGAATAAATTAAAATTGAATTGCTGGTCTAAAGTTATTTGCCAATTGTTTCCAATTCAGATTTACCAGTGGGGCTAGGAAACACGAAGAGTCACCAGTTATTTTTCTGAGTAGGAGTTCTGTAACTGGAGTTACAGAAGCAGGTGGTCAGTTGACATAGTGCAAAGAGCTTTTGGAAACAGACCTGAAATCACTGTCAATGAAGGAATTTGTAGACTGTTTGGTCTTGAATAAACTTATTCATTTTTATATGCCTCAATTGTCACAACATTAAAAATAGATAATGACACTACAAGCTCACCAGATCACTCAGAGGAGAAAACGGAGCCACTTTTAGTCTTGCTAGCCACTACTGTAGACATAGCATATGTTGAATACTCTTTAAGTGACTATAAAGTCCAAGTATTGATCCTGACAGGAGGGGACTGTTTAGTACAAATTCATTCCCTTTAAGCTTTAGGAATGGTTTAATTCTGAACTATATGTAGGAAAATGTATGTATTACACTAACTGAAAAATGAATTCTCTTAAAATTAAAGATAATACAACTCAAGGCATCATATAACTATATAGTTTCTTCTTGACAGCAAATATATCTTTAGAAAGTTGATCCTTTATGGACTGTATTTTTGTGGGGAAATGCTATTTTGGGTACAAATCAGAAGCAGCTGTTGCTCTTATTTAAAATTTAAATATAATATTCTATGATACTCAGGTGTAGAATTCATTAGCTCTCTGCTATTTTTTTTTGCATGTGTGAAAACCAGGCTTATGATTTTGGTAGCCATCAATTTAACTTTGTTCAAAGAAAGAGATTTTTGCAAATTATTGTAATTTTTTCCAGGTACTGGTCCAGCCTCTTCTTTGCATATTCATAGACTGCACAAACATTCCCTGCTGTCTTTCTGATGTTGTCAAGGAAACTCTCCAGTTCTCAACACAGGGATTACATTCTTCTTTCTTCATAGTTCTTAGATCATTCATTTGTGCAATGAATAAAAATTGTATTCACAGGCCCAGACAGTGTTTAGAACTCTCTTTGGTGGTGAGTGGGCATAGGGGGTGTAGCCAAGGGGAAAGATCTGTGATGGTAAGAGAAGCAACAGGGATAAAAGAAAAGGGAAAAGAGATGTTCCCTAAGGTTTCATTTTGACGGGTAAAGCTACAAAGTTTAAATCCTTTTAAAAAGGCATGACCTGTATTGGTCAGTGTATAAAATTTGTTTCATTACAGATAACTTTGTCATATACAAACATAAGAGTTTTGACAAAATGATTGCATGAATTAAACCTCCAGCTGGGTGATAGGTTTTGGAGGAAAAATTTTTTTTCATTTTTATCAGAGTACCTTTAATTTTTAACAATATAGTTGAAACAATAGAGCATGTGAAATATACTCAGCGTAAGAGAATGATATGTGGACAACTGAGGAGAGATTTGTTTGTTTGTTTGTTTATTTATTTATTTATTTATTTTGGTCTTGGAGCCAGACCTGGCGATGCTCAGAGGTTGCTCTTGGCTCTGCATTCAGGAATCACTCTTGTCTGGGGAGACCATATGGGAATCAAACCCAACTGTGTTCAAGACAAGAGCTCTTTCCACTGAACTATTGCTCCAGCCCCAGGAATCTAGTTTATTTCATTCAAAATTGTTATTCCTTACATAGTTCTACTTTTGAAATATTTTGTGTTTTTAAATGCAACCCACATGATTTTGGTAATTGTAAATACTACTGGGAAAATCAAGCTGAAATGACACTTAGACAGGTATCAGCAATGTTCATATTTGGCACATAAATTAATGATACAGCCAGTTTGGTCTAAGGAGTTTTAAAAAATATATTTAGAGGACTGAGGGTTTGAATGGAATATTTATGAAGCATTTAAAATTAGGGGTAGGAAGGCTCCCCTTGAATATAAGTCAGAAGTGGGAAAGAGGAAGATACCGAGAAGCCTAGGGCTGCTGGGATTCAACACAAAGATGCAGAAAATGACTGCAGAGGAGAATTAAAGAATAAATGTGGACTGACCAGGTAGTAGAGCAGTTGAAGAGGTATTCTAGAAAAGATAACAGAAGATTAGTTACATTGGCTTTACAGAAAGCAGTGGCATGATTAAAAATAGTATAGTGTTTGGCAAAACTTAGCTAAGTAATTTTGATAAGAGGATTCGGAAGAGAAACATATGTGTATTTATGAGAAACTTTTTTTTTAAGTCAAAGATTTTACATTTTAAAAATTTGATTCTGATCAAAGAACTTTCTTTTTTCCATGTTAGGATATCTGGCTGTCATGTATGTATCTGTCTGTCTGTCTGTCTATCTATCTATCTATCTATCTATCTATCATACTACCCTATGATTTTTTTTTATTTATTTGTTAAACCTTAAAGGAAACATTTAGGAATCCAAATGTATAGCACAGCGGTAGGGCATTCGCCTTACAAGCGGCCAACACGGCCGACCCGAGTTCGATTCCTCCGCCCCTCTCGGAGAGCCCGGCAAGCTACCGAGAGTATTCGATATGCCAGACACAGTAACAACAAAGTCTCCAATGGAGATGTTACTGGGCCCGCTCGAGCAAATCGACGATCAACGGGAGGGCCTTTACCTTTACCTTTACCTTTACATCTGATTTATATTACACTGGATTTTATTGTTCAGAAAGGCTTAAGTTTCCAAATAATTTCATTGGGCACTCTAGGAAAATCATTACTCTTTAAATTTGTGAACTTTTTAAATCCCATGAACTAAAAGAGCCAACACTCAATGGTATCCCCTTAAACACATTTAGAACAGGTGACTGTATCTAAACATACTCGTTCCACTTAGGTAAAGGTAAAGGTAAAGGTAAAGGCCCTCCCGTTGATCGTCGATTTACTCAAGCGGGCCCAGTAACGTCTCCATTGGAGACTTTGTTGTTACTGTGTCTGGCATACCGAATACTCTCGGTAGCTTGCCGGGCTCTCCGAGAGGGGCGGAGGAATCGAACTCAGAGGAGTAATATTATTAGAGAATAATCTGAATTTGGAAAAAGGGGTGATTTTTATTTATCATTCCCATCACATACCTGCCTCTTGAAAGTGAGATCATCGGAAATGCTTGTGCTGTTTATATACTTACATTGCCCTTTATGGATGTAAAATCCATGCACTGAGCAAAACTGAGTTACTTGCTCAGCAAGAGGCTGTCAGTGTCTGAAAACATGCGGGGGTGGTGCATGAAATGTACCCAGCTTGCCCAGCTAGTGGGGGAAGGGCTCACAGAATGCAGTATTGATTGATATAAATATCATGCACTTTTCCATTATTAAGGCAAAGAAAGGTGCAAAATTATGAGTATCCTGCAAGGGTATTTATATAGAATTTCTAATGTCTTTTCTTTTTAGTTAGTTTTAGTGTTTCAGATATTGAAAATACTGGGGGATTTAGGTGAATGAGGAATCTGGTTGAGGCATCTGGTTGAAGTTCACATTGAGGTAGTTTTCTTGCTTCATGAGATGTGAGCATTTTACTTTAATTAATTAAGAACATATAAAAGGTGAGTGAAGTGGAAGTATTTTTTTTATCTGATTATTAGATCTGTTAAAATGAGTGGGAAGACAGACATTTTACCATTAGTGTTGCTACCTATTTAGATTGTATATTTCTTAAGCGCTTCAGTATGCCTATTGTACTAAAAAATGAGAAAAGAAGATTTTTTTGTTGCACATTAAAATAAGAATTGCTTTAGTGAAGAAGTATAACCCTAATATATTTCTGCTGAGTATACTGGTGAATACTTACATTTAATTAAAGGCTCTTAAATTTTAATTGTAAATTTCCCTCAAGACAACATGAACTTCAGCCAGCTGACTCTGCATCTTAGCATCTATATATTTGTGTCTATAGATATTACTGGGAGACTTGTAATATGTCTACATGACTTTTCCGTGAAGCACTTAAACATACTTGGTGAATAATTTGAGGTCAACTAGTAGTAAAGCTTTGTGTGAAATACCATTTAAAAAAATCTATTAACCACAGTAGCAGTATACTCAAATCAAGCTGTTAAAATACATTCGTATAAACATAGAAAAAATTATATGTACACTGTGTAGAGTTCTGTGGTTTGACTCTTGAAATTCAAATAAAAGTTATATTAGCCTTGGATAAATAAAATCTAAAATAGATCTTATAAGGACTGTTAGTCTAAGAACTCTGGGAATGTTTATTATTCCATTAGACTGCTCTATTAGTACAAAATAGAGCAGATCATGATTTTGGAAAGAGATACCTGCATCCACTAAAACACAGGTGCCCCCTAACCCCCAGTACTTTTCTAGTTTGTAGCAATATTGTTCTAAAAATGGGGTGGTGGATGTGGGTGGAGACAAAAAAGTGAGATGAAGGAATTTCAGACACTAATGAAGGCAAGAGGAACAAATAGAATCATGGTGAGCTAAAGGGAGATAGGACAGATGGAAGAAGAAAACTCACCCGTTTTCTGGGTGAGGGTCTTTAGGTGTGGGAAACCAGCCACACTGAGAAAATGGAACAGATTTTAGAGAATGGAGTATCTGCTGATAGAAAAAATTAACTTCAGAGCACTAGGCAGTTAACATTTCTTTTCACCCACAAACCATATTAAGAGGTCCATTGAAAGCACCAAGAAGTCAATGCATCATATTTCAGGGATGACTGAGTTGTTTAGTTGTGAGAATATTTATTTTAGAAAAAGGAAACAAAATAATTTCAACTCCCATTTCATATCTTCATTCTATTGAAAAATTACCATTAGGTAAACAGTCTTATAATGATCTCAAGTGAGCAGCACTTTATGTACACACACATTTGTATTTTTTTCTCAAACACTATTATCATGTGATAATAGGGTGATTTTTTTTTCAGCTAGGGTTAGCTTTATAAGTGAAGAATTGAAGCTAGGTTTAAAGGTATTCTAAAGGGCAAGTTCTACCAGGTACTTGACAGGTAGGTGGAAGAAAGAAACCTATCTAAATGTAATGTTTGATACATTTGTATTCTGTAAAATCAGAAAGTTTCCTTTAAAGTAGAACAATGAGAATTTAGTAATGTCAGTTTTCTAACCTATTGTAAGAACATAAGTTTCAAGGAGAAATAGGGGGTGAAGAAGGAGGAGAGAGAAAGAAAGAAAAAGCAAGAAACTTGCATGATATTCTTAGGTGTGAGGTCATTAGAAATTTGGTAGATATGTTTGTCAGTATATTTTGTGTTGTTTGTTTCCAAGGAGATAATTTGGATGCATAGTTGTGGCAGTGAACTTAATTTTCATTTAAAATTAAGTCTGAATTTCAGCTGCTTATAAAGTGTATGCAAAGGCTATTTCTCTGCTATCTGTGTTGCAGTCATTAAAATTTTGATATTTGGGGCCAGAGCAGTAGTACAGTTGGTAGGGCACTTGCTTTAAATACAAAAGGTTCTTGGAATATCCTATCAATGATTTTCCTTAATTACCAAATTAAGTAGCCTGTCCTTGCTAATACTATTGGAATATAGTTCAATTAAGTCAGATTCAGTTATTCTCTACAACTTGGTGGGATCTAACTGGTAAAAGGTAAAGGTAAAGGCCCTCCCGTTGATCGTCGATTTGCTCGAGCGGGCCCAGTAACGTCTCCATTGGAGACTTTGTTGTTACTGTGTCTGGCATATCGAATACTCTCGGTAGCTTGCCGGGCTCTCCGAGAGGGGCGGAGGAATCGAACTCGGGTCGGCCATGTTGGCCGCTTGTAAGGCGAACGCCCTACCCACTGTGCTATCACTCCACTTGGGCTGGGCTGGGATCTAACTGAAGCTTGCAAAATCTTTAATTGCTTCAACTTTTGCTTTTTGTGGAGCCATTTTCGTTAGGTATGAATAAAGCTAGACTTTAAGGCGCATCTGTGGGGGGGCTGACAAGGCAGTATGGTAGGTAAAGCACTCACTTTGTATACATTCAACCGTGGTTCTATCCCTGGCACTCAATATGGTTCTCCGAGCCCCACCGGAAGTGATCCTTGAGCAGAGAGTCAGGAATAATCTCTATGCACTGCCAGAAGTGGCCCACAAACAAACAAAAAACCCGTAATATTTAACTTGTTCAGAAACTGAATATACTATATCTAAAGTTCAGTCTTTCAGAGAAATGTTTTGAAATGGTAGTTTGAAATGCTAAGAAAGTTCACAGAGTCTTATGAACAAGACACCCTTATCCAAGTGAAAATAGACTAAGATAGTGTTACATTTTGTTCATTGGAAGTAGCAGTGTAGCACTGTCCTCCCGTTGCCCACTGATTTGCTTGCCTAGTAACATCTCCATTGTGAGACTTCTGGTTACTGTGTTTGGCATATCGAATACATCACAGGGAGCTTGCCAGGCTTTGCAGAGTGGGCAGGATACTCTTCGGTAGCTTGCTGGGCTCTCCCAGAGGGGCGGAAAAATCTAACCCGACTCAGCCAGGCTGGCCGCGTGCAAGGCAAATTCCCTACTGCTGTGCTATCGCTCCAGTCCGTAAGGGAGTAAAATTAGATTAAACAAATGCTAAGATCTTTAACCAGTTTAATAGAGACTAAAGTTAATAGTCAATGGAATAAAATAATGGAGACGTTACTGGGCCCGCTCAAGCAAATCGATGAACAACGGGAGGACAGTGACAGTGACAGTTGAATTCTTAGTTTTTTTTCCCCTAGAAAATAATTTTATTTTAAATTATTCATCCCTCTGTAAAGTATTTAAGTGAACATGGTGACAGATCCTTCTGTCTCTTTGACTGCTGACATCAGATGCATCTTAGTGTCAATGCTTTTCCCACTCATTGTTTTGTATTTGGTTCCTGGAGGTTGAACCCAGGGCCCTTCATAAGTGCTGGGTATATCTCCAGCCCTTCTCCACCTACCTTATTTCTTGAACTTATTAAAGCATTTTCATAAATGGAATACTTAGCTATTGTTATTCACTAATAAGATAAGGGACATGCTTATATAAGTTTTATTTTTTAAAAAAGAACTAATTGCAAAAGTAAGTAATTGATTTCAAAGCCTATGTATCTCTAATAGCTGTGAGTGTTTTTACCCTGTTCCTGGCCAAAATTTTAGTAAATAAACAGTTAGTTATTTCCTAATATTTCTGTGTGTATACCTGGAGAAATTTGGCTGAATAGTTTGTTTTGATCTGTTATTCTGAAAGTAACAAAACATGGTATATAGTCAAAATACTTCATTTAAGACACTTTTAAGTTTGATAAAGATTATATTTCTTATTTGAAATTCTTTATGTATTTAAAGAAAAGATACTACATAAATGTGGTGAATTGTTTGTGATATTTTTGGAAGTGGGGTGGTTTTGGGCCACACCTAGCTGTTCTCGGGGTATACTCCTGACTCTGCACTCAGGGATCACTTCTGGCAGGATGTTGGGGGCCATGGGACATGTCCCAGGTCCACCATGTATAAAGCAAGCACTTTATCTACTGTACTATCTCTCTAGACCTAGTGATACCTCTTAATGTGAACTCTAGTTTTATTCATGCATAATGAAAAGAGTACTATATAAGGCAAGTGTTTAAGCAATTGAAGATTTTGGAAACTCCAGTTAGATCACAAGTAATACAGAATACTGTGAGTCTGGTTTAATTCAACTATATTTCAATAGTATTAGCAATGGCAGACTTCAGCAGAATTAAGCAATAGGTACTTAATTTGCTAAAGATAATTATTGATAGGATCTTTCAAGAATTCTTTACTTAGGTATTTAAAATGTGTCCTCTTGCATGTAGACATATATGTATGCCTATGGTCACACATTATCTTTATAACATAAAGGCAAGCTTCAACACAAACTATATTCAATAATATGAATGTTTTATTGTGTACTTTATAAAAACATGAAAATCATGTACACCATAAGGCACTATAAGGTTAAAGTAACAACTTTAATGAGTAAGCCTATTTCTTTGGTTATTTTATCTTTTGGTAAAGTTATTCCATTGATTATGTTCTCTTACCTTTTGTAAGGCCTTTCATTATTTTCTTAAGTTTTGCAATTAGGAACAATTTTAACATGTCTCAGAATTTATCTGTACCCTATATTTTAAGATAGAGCTGTACATTAATTTTCTTTTTCTTAAAGATTGCAACATTTTTCATTCATTTGAAAACTCATAAGCCTGTATTAAAATAGTTGACCATGGGATGGAGATAGTTTAAATGAAAGTGAGATACGAAAGTCAAATGGGAAAAATAAAAGCACACTTTTCCTAGTTGACTGTGTGTGTGAGTGGGGGGCAGTGGTTAGGGTAAAAGCAATCCAACCCTACAGAAATAGTATTTTATAGAGACAACCCAAAGAAGATGGGACCAAATAAATAATTTTCTTTTTTGTCTCGTGAGTGAAATGGATGCATGCAAACATAGAATAATTCTTCTAGCTCCAGGAATCTTGTTACTTGTATTTGTGGGTTTTTTCCTTAACATAATCTATAGTTAAAATATAAAGAACTGTAAAGATTTTATTGATAGTTCATACATAATTTATAGTTAACACTAACACAAACTCTGTTCTTGTTAACAGAAAGACTGTAAGCAATATTGGTTCCTTAAAGGTTTTTATTTTTATTTTTAGATGTATCAGCAAATGTGATCTGCAATTCCTCATACACTGAGGGGAGGCGGGGAGAGACTTTATACAGTGGGAACAGTGTGTCTTCTTGGGGTGGCTACAGGGATGGCTCCGTCATAATTATTTCTATTCCAAGTTCTCTGGTATCAGTTAAGCATACTTGGCATGAAAAGAGGAAGGTTGTAAATGAATTCCACAGCCAGAATCTTGAGGGAAATGATGCAATCTTTGTGCTCCGTTTTGTTTTCCTTGGGTCCATGCACCCACGGACACATTTTCAGGCGCTGAGGTGGCAGGTAGCATTGGGAGTACAGCAACTGTTTTAATTACCAGAATCTTCCTGTAGAGCAACTGAATTTCATGGTGGTGGGAGTGAGGGTCCAGAGTTTCCTCCTCCCCAAGTCAATTGGTTGGTAACTATGGCAATTTAGAATGTAGAGAATGTTGTGTTTAAAGCATGCTAGTTCGTATATTTAGATGCAGCCCCTGAACTTTCTCTAGAGAAAATATTATTAAAGAAAACTATTCTTGATTCAATCCAGATCACCTCTCATGAAGAATAAATGTGTAAAGGAGCAGAAGGAACTTTTGTTCTGGTACTTTCAGTGAGCTATCCCAGACAGATCACTCATCCCCCTGAACTATCCCAGCAAAGAGCACTCGTGTTCCAGGGGCTTCCTGGTCCTGTTTCAGGATGTGGCTTCGCTGTTAAGTCTTGTCCCACTGTTGCCCCCGAGAAGGAACTGTCCTGAATTTTATAGAGGCTGTAAAGAAATCTCTTAACATTTTTGAAAAAGAGAAAGACTTCAATCAAACAAATTAACACAAAACCAAGAAGGACAAGAAGAATCTCTTCTTATTTCTTTATTGAATACATGATGCTCCTATGCATGATGAAAAATAATCATTTAATTTCTTGGTATGATTTGGTAGATCATCTTAACTGTTTTTCAGTAACAGAAATATGCCTTTTTTTATCATTCCCGTGTTTTATCATTTCAGTGTGTATATCTGATGCCTTGTTTCCTTCAGAGATTGTTATTTTGTTAAACCTGTTGTAATATATAATCTATTTTAGTAATATTATATTGGATCTATTTTTCCTATTGTTAATACAAAACAGCAAATTTGAAGACTGGCAACCATGATGCTTATGGTTCTCACAGGGTGGTGATGCTTAAATGTGCCAAGATTTGAATTCTTCTTTGTGTGTGAGTCTGACCAACCAGCCTTATATCGATTTCTGTCATACACTGTCAAATCTTCTATTTAAGTATTGTGAAAACTCTTTGTTTTTTTCAGGTCGAATGAATGATTTGAGTGTAATTGGTCATCCAATAGATTCAGAATCTAAAGAAGATGAACCTTGTAGTGAAGAGACTGATCCAGAGCATGAACTAATTTTACCTCAGTACATTGAAATAGATTTATACCACAGTGAAGAGGATGAAGAGGAAGAGGAAGACTGTGAAAATGCTACTGATGTAACCACTACTCCATCAGTGCAGTACATAAATGGGAAGCATCTTGTCACTACCCTGCCCAAGGACCCAGAAGTGGCAGAAGCCAGGCGCGGCCAGTTTGAAAGTGTTGCGCCTTCTCAAAATTTTTCAGAAAGCAGTGAAAGTGATACTCATTCATTTATAATAGATGAAAATGGATTGTCTACTGGTCTACAGCCTAATGAATCTATAGAAACAACAGAATCATTTGAAATCCCATGGATACCTGAAATTCAGTCTGAAATACCAGAACATTTTTCCAGTGGTGAGACTGATGCTTTCCCCACAGCTCCATTTCAGGAGCAAGAAACCACAGAGGAGCCAGAATCCATTACAAAGGGAACACCTGAGCTGGATCGTCTGGTACCTGAACACACCAATCCTCCAGCTCTGTTTCCTGAAGAGTATTCAGGAGATGCCACCATTGACCAAGAATCTCTGAAAACTGTCATTTCAAGGGCCACAGAAGTAACATTTGGTGAAGAGGCAGGAAAAAGTGATTCTATCATATATCCTCTAAGTGTAACTTCAAGTTCTCCATCAGCAAATATTTCAGAGGAAGTATCAGTCACCTTAGCAGGAAATTCATGGTCTGATGATCCAGTATCCACCATAGAGAGCTGGATGGAAGCAACCCCTCAACAGATTGTTGAATTCTCAGGGAATCCTTCAGTTCCTGTTCCAGATGGCTCTGGAGAAGCAGAAGAAGATAATAAAGATAAAATCTTCACCATAGAAACTGATTTATCACCAAAAAGTACCACAGACACACTCAAAATCTTAGATACCAGCAATGGCATGATTACAGAAAACCTTTTTAATGTTCCTGTGACCTCTATTTATTCTGTTTCTGAACAAAATTCTGCAGAAGTAGAACCTACCAAATCCGTAAGGGAAACAGACACTTCCACCTGGGTGTTAAGCACATTTCTTGAGGGAAAGACAAGGAAAGATGAGGAAGAAGGATTTACAGGTACATCCTCAACAGTTGAGGTGTTTTCACCTACCCAAAGATCAGACCAATTATTTTTACCCTCTGAACTTGAAAACAAAAATGAAGCTACATCTGGTGATTCACCATTTGTTACCAGGAAAAGTTTTGTGTCCTTGACAACACCCACACAGTCTGAACAGGAAATGTCAAGTTCTCTTCTTGTCTTCACAGAAACAAATGTTTTAGACAATATGGGGACTGAGAGCTCTGAATCCAGGATTAGCAATCAATCTGGTATACTGAAAGGGTTGTCCACTGCATCAGGGAGTCCCTTTATGGAGCACGGATCTGGAGAAGCAGCCACTGACCTAGAAGTGACAACTGTTTCTTCGTTTTCATTACATTTTGAGCCTGAAATTCAGACCAAAAAGGAAGCAGCTGGCACACTGTCACCCCAGGTGGAAAGTGAATTCTCTGTTGAGCCAAAAGGACTAGTTTCAAGTACAGAAGTGGACAGAGAGGCTACTAAAATTCTAAGTCGAACATCTAAAGAAAATCCATTTTCAGAGGGCTCAGGTGCACCTGATTACGAGGCAGAAATTAAGTTCTTTCCTACAGATTTTCCTCTGGAGGAAGATTTTAGTGGTGACTTTAGAGAATATTCAACAGTATCTTACCCCGTTTCAAAAGAAGAAATGGTAGTGCCAGAAGGCTCTGGGCATGCAACACTTAAAGATTTCCAGATTGAGCCGTCTGTAATACCTAGTTCAGATCACATTGATCACATGGCTGACTTGGAAAGAACTGACAGTACCTTAATCAGCACATCAGCCTTCCCTTGGGAAGAGTTCACAGCATCTGCTGAGGGTTCAGGTGAACACTTGGTCTCAATTAGCAGCTCTGTTGAACAAGTGTTTCCCAGTGCGCCGGGATATGTTTTAGGTAAAGATTCACCATCTATTGACCAAGGTTTGGGAGAAGCAGGTTCTATTAACAGCTCTGATAAAAGATCCACAATTTTACCAACAATAGAAACTGAAGATACTGAAGTGAAGTTCTCTGGCACAGTTGTTACGGACTTTCCTCAAACTATGGGGCCAGCCAAATTATGGTCTAGGCAAGAAACTAATCCTGTTAGACAAGGAATGAAAAGTGAAACAGCTTCAGAGGAAATGATTAAAGAACAGAAACAATTTGAATCACTCCAAGGCTCTGTGGCTCCAGAACAAACAAGTTTTGATTCACAAATATTTTCTGAAACAGGACTCAGTACGACAGATTATTCTATGCCATCAACAAAGAAAACTTATGATGCTGTTAAGGAAATTGAAGAGGAAGGGATTTCCTCAATTGATGTCTCTTCAGATCCAGATGTAAAGACCTTGGAACTCTATACTACTCACCCAGGAGTTGAGGAAATAACTCATTTTTTCTTACCTACTACCTCAGTGACTCAGTCTACAGCAGCTGAAAGTGTAATTACAGATTCATTAATCAAAGAGGAAGAAGGTATTAAACCCTTTCCCAAAGTTACAAGACCAACAATTACAGAGTCAGACGGCGATGTTTTATTTTCTGGACTAGGATCAGGAGAAGTCATGTCTACTATAGCATCTGTGAGTTTTCCTGAAACAGAACATACCATTCACACACTATATCCTCTAACTTCTCAAGTGGAGATTTTAGAAACAAGCGTTTTAAGTGATACAGTTGAAGACAATGTAGGAACAGAAAATGTGCCAAATGGTATTAGATCATCCACTAGATCATCCATTACCCAAACAGACAACATCTCTGAAAACATTGAAACTGCATCTAGCATAACTTTACTGAAAAATTTAGGTGACACCAACAAGAAAGAACCCACCAAGGCACCTTTCATTTTCTCCACAGGCACCAAACAGGATCAAAGGCATACTTTCAGCTGGGCAGAAGAAATACAGACTAGTAGACCACAACCTATGACTGAACAAGCTTCTGAGGAGAATTTGTCAGCAGCAGAAACAAAAGAAACAGTAACCTCCCCCACTGAGTATCTGACTAGAACTTATGATCTTGAAATGGCCAAGGGAGTTGAAACATCATCCCCTAAACCTGCTAATTTGTTTTATGAACATTCTGGGGAAGGATCTGGGGAATTTGATATGGTTGATTTAGTTCACACTTTTGGAACTACTCAGGCAACCAGTCAAGGAAATCCTACATTTGTTTCTGATAGATTCTTGGGAAAACATTCTGAAGTGCCAAGTATTGATGGTGCTACTGTTGATGGATTCCCAACAGTTTCAGTGGTGCTACCTCTTCACTCAGAACAGAATGAAAGCTTCTCTGATTCAACTAACACACCCTCAACTACAGTGTCATATGAGAGGTCCCCAGAAGGAATTTCTGGTAGTTTTCAAGACCATTTCAAGGAGTCCACCTTAAAACCTAACCGAAGAAAAGCCACTGAAAATATTATTATAGATCTGGACAAAGAGGACAAAGATTTAATGTTAACAATTACAGAGAATCCCATCCTTGAAATTCTACCTGAACTGACATCAGATAAAAATACTATCATAGATATTGATCACACTAAACCTGTGTATTCAGACATCCTTGGAATGCAAACAGACATAGATTCAGAGGCATCACATGGCACTAATGAAGAAGGCCCTCAAGTTCAAGAGATTTTTGAGACATCTGTTAATCTTTCTTCAACTGAGGAAAACTTTGAGAACTCTGGTGAAATTCCGACTAGTTACAGTCAGGCCATGCATACTGAATTGATGACTTCTGAAGACAGAACCCAATTCGATCCCATGGGCTTTGTCTTCTCCACCAGGATCCCTGTCCCCAGGACAGAAACAGAATTAGATATTTTATTTCCCACAGCATCATCCCTACCTGTTTCTAGTAAGTCTACCACAGTTAATGCAGAGATTGAAGAATCCAAAATTGAAGCAAAAGCTGTAGACGACATCTTTGAATCTAGCACACTATCTGATGGTCAAGCTATTGCTGACCAAAGTGAAATAATATCAACATTGGGCCATTTGGAAAGAACACAGGATGAGTATGAAGAAAAAAAACATGCAAGTCCTTCTTTTCAGCCAGAATTCTCTTCAGGAGCTGAGGAGGCACTGATAGATCCTTCATCCTATGTAAGTATTAGTACTACCCACCTTATGACTCAGAGTTTAACAGAAGCACCCAATGTGATGAAAGGATCCAGTCCCCCAGATAACACAGATAGAACGTCAGAGGTTTATGCTTTTGCAAAGATGACTTCGAATATACCAGCCTCTCCTTTCACTGCCCTTTTAGACCGGGAAACCTCTGAACACACAGGGGATGCCCAGCCAAGTGTTCTGCCAAGTACAGAGGCCAACACTGCACAAATACCTCCAGGAAAACATTCAAATCTTGAAGTACCTTCCAAACCACCTAGTGAAGAGATAACTGAACTTCCCTCTGATTCTCCAAACACAGTATTAGGACTCTTGGAAGACTACAATCAACCTAAGTTATTAGAACAAACAGAAGCTTTGCCCATAGAACTAGTCACTGAAGAAGGAATTGAGATTGTCCCAGATTCCCCCTACAAAGACAATGTTCAACTTTCTAGAGAAACAGTCAAGGTACTTCCTAGCGTTACAACACCTGAGTCTGGAACTGTTGTCACAACTGATGGTGAAATTAAGTTACAAGGTGCTGTGCTGCGGCCATATTCTACTGCTGCTTCTGTGACTTACAAGGTAGAGACTGATGTGCCTGGGACCTCTGAGAGGCCCACAGTTCCTTCTCAGGAAATAAACCTTGAAACACAAGCAATTTTGGTCAAAGGGGTGGATTCCACAGTAGCAGCAACAGAACAACAAGTATCAGTGAGAATTCTTGATTCCAATAGACAGGCAACAGTAAGCCCTGCAGAGTTAAATACTGAGCTTGTGACACCATCATTTCCCCTTCTGGAAAATTCTAATGAAACTGGTTTCCTGCTTGGCATTAATGAAGAGTCAGTGGAAGGCACAGCAGTTTATTTACCAGGTAAGGTCACAGCATTGATAAATCTGTTTCCAAATTTGGAAACAGTCCTTGCTTCTAACATCTCTCTTTTTATATGTATATATATACATATATATATAATTTTTTTATTGTGGTGTTAATTTGGTGAATATTTTTGTGCTGTTCACATGACAACATATAGGCTGTAGTACTGTTTTTGATATATAGAAAAAGTAAGTATAGTTTTATTTCTGGGGTTTATAAGTATTTGTGTTTTTCTGGACTTTAAAAACAACATATAATTGCAATAGAAAAAATTGAAAATTTTTAATGGTGTAAGACTTTGTTTTACTCACAACTAAAGTGTTGATTTGACATCCGTAATTTTAAATCTCACACTTAAAAACACAAATATATTTTTAAAAACTCTCATTAACAGGCAGTAGCAGAGTATGTTAGGCCTTGTGATTCTGTGAGTAGAAAAGAGCTCTAATAATAAATATTTCACAGTTTTTACATACCCAGTATCAGTGCACACCTTTATGTAGTTTCATTTCTTGAGATAGTTTTAACACAATGTCTAGCCATAGTTGATATTCATTCGATGTATAATAATGATCTTGTGGGTTTTTTTTAAACTGAGTAATCAGAAAGCCTGAAGCATTTCTCTGTTTTTTTTTTGTTTTTTTTACTGAGTAATCAGAACGCTGAAATGATAATGTTTCAGTATAAACTATAATTTGAATTTCATCTAAAGAGGCAGGATGGGAGTTTTCAGAGAGGTTCTGTAGCTTGCTAAATGTTGCACAGCTATGCATACAAAAATGTGGCAAAAGTGGTAGGATTTGAACCTTCCTCAACCTGACTCCAAAGCCCATGATAAGTTCTTTCCTTTTCTTTGTTCTGGCTCTTTTGGTCACACCAGTGATGTTCAGGGGTTAGTCCTGGCTCTGCAGTCAGGAATCACTCCTGGTGGTGCTCAGGGGACCATATGGGATGCTGGGGACTGAACCTGGGTTTGCAGTGTACAAGGCAAATGCCCTGTCTGTCGTACAATATATTGCTCAGGCCCCAAAACCCATATAATTTCGCTGCTCTTTGTTGGTTTCCTGTTAGTACAGCATAAAAATGAACCATTTCTATTTATTGATATGTAAACTGGAAAGAGTGGAAGTTTATTTTGTAGAAATTTTTTCCCTTTTAATCTTGCACAATAATGTTGAGAAATCAATATCTTCTAGGAGCTTCATTAAAGTATTAGTAGAAGAAGGTACTGTGGAGTAACCATAACCACTTTCCTGCTTCCTAAGAAAAAAAAACAAAGCAGTACATCAAAGACTGTGTTAGCTGAAGACATTTTATTTTAGTGAAAATGTTGTATGACTTGGCTATACTTTAAATTATTTGATCATATCAACATTATCTTTCGAGTCACTAGTTCTTCAGTTTGATGTACTTTCAGATAGAATAAAATGGCAATACTGTTAGTTTTTATATAGCTTGAAATGTTTTATGAATAAAATTGATCAAATGTTGTTGAAGGATTTTCTGTTTTCACTATTTTATCTCTAAATGATACTCTAGTAACTGAGGTAACATTTATTTGTTTTTATTTATTTATTTTTTTTGGTACAGACCTGACTAAGGTCTTACTCCTGGCTCTGTGCTCAGTGATCACTACTAGAGGATTCAGGGGACCAAATGGGGTGCTGGAGATCATCGGTCGACTGTGTGTTAGGCAAACACCTTCACCACTGTATTATCTTTCCATTCCCAACATTTATTCATTTGTAATTTAATTGAGATATGTTTTAGGTTGGTGAAAAATACAATCTAGAGAAAATACTATTGATAATAATTATGTTCGTTCAGGAAAGATGGGTTTGACAAATGAAATACATACTTATTTTCCAATCCATGTTTACCAAGATTAGAACTTGCGTCTTCACTGCAAAATAAATGTTCCCTTTTAACTAATACTGCAAACAACAGTTCATTTGTGTTGCCTGGTCTATCTGTTCTGGATTCAGTTCCCTACAGCCAGGAAGAATAAAATTAAAATTTTTTAAAAAAGAAAAATACTTTTCTCCTAATCGAAATCTCTTAAAGTTTATAGAAAACCCACATTCTTACCAAGTCCTGTCTTGTACTCTAAGTATGGTGTCCAGCGTCTGTGATGGGAATAACATTAAAACTTCACATTTCTGTGGCAAATAGTTTTATCTAGTACCTTCAAATAATTCTTATCTTGGTTGAACACTGAGAGCAGCATGTGGATTTCTTATTGACTATAGTCTGTCTTATGGGCAATGTATTTTCACAAGCAGGAATTTAGAACTATAAAAGAAGATTTTTTAAAAAATTAAACTAGATGTCGAAGAAGCAGGTGTAAGCATCTGAACCGACATTGTAAAGTTGAACCCCTTATACATCAGAGTGTATGTATCAAGTCCTTTTAGTACACCAGAATTTACTTAACACTCAGAAAGTTTGACCTTTTCCTAGAAAAGGTTCAGTTATCTTTTACAGCAATAGGTCATTTATCCTAATGTCTTTTGAGTATACATTTCATGATTAGACAAATTAATTTTCCTATGTAGATCTTTTGGGATCTTGAGATAATATTCCTGAGATATGAGTTTATTTAATATATAACCTATGTTTTTCAATTGTTTTTTAAGACAACTCTCATTTGAGTTCTTGAATTCGTTAAAATTTAAGCTATTTTGAAAATATATTCTAATAAGCTCATGCAATGAAGAAAATTATCCAAGCGATTTTACAGAATATAAATGTGCAGCAAGTAGTTTAGATCACTGTATTCAGGAAAAAAATGTATTTTAGATAATTTTTTCTTATAATTTTGTGTTTCTGGCATTTATATTTTTCTGCTGGGAATGGCCTTTTTATATATATGTCTTAAAGAGAAAACTGTAATAAAAATCTGGGTCTTATTTTAGGTGAAATTTTTGTGTTGGGGTTTGTTTTTATACAGTAGAGTTTAATCCATGTGTTGCTTTTCTTTAAGTATAGTTTAAAGGAGTACATGTGGAACGTGTTTTTGGAAAAAAAATCATATTAATGTAGCAGAAGACATCTCAGTGCACACTTTCGAAGAAAAAGTTTCTGAGCATTAAGTGGTAAAAGGCAATAATAATTCAAATGATGGTAACAAGCCAGTCTGCTAAAAAGAATGCATGTTTTGTGTATCCAGCCATTTCACATGAACTAACCTCGTTTTAAAGAATACATTTCCATTCACTGTGCACATGTGTAATCATTTTTGACTAAAATCAATTGCCATTATCATGCCAACTAAATCTGCAGTAGTGTATAGTAGTTGCCAGATATTGTACAAAAAATTCTTTTAAAGATAATTATGATTGAATCCAGAAATGAATAGATGCAATTTGTAACAGTTATAATGCCAAGAAACACTCCAGAGATTTAAGTTAATGCTAATTTTTCTGTGTAGACTCTCTAAATTGTTATGGTTAAGTGAAGCTTATATTATGTAATAATAAGTGGCACTTATGCTAAAATACACTGACACTTAGCAATGAACCTAATTTTTTTTTCCTGCTTTCCTGTACATGATAGGAACTGATCGTTGTAAAACAAATCCGTGCCTTAATGGAGGCACCTGTTATCCTACTGAAACTTCCTACGTGTGCACCTGCGTGCCGGGATACAGTGGTGACCAGTGTGAACTAGGTAAGATATTCTTGGCTGAAAGAGTATATGTTTCTGGAAGCTATATTACAGAGAATTTGCATGACCAGGATCAATCTGCGACTGTCAGAGAACAGCATGTAAAGAAAAACTTTTATCTAATTAAAAGATTAAAATCATATCTTTATAGAGTCACTGTCACTGTCACTGTCCTCCTGTTGTTTATCGATTTGCTTGAGCAGGCCCAGTAACATCTCCATCCTGAGACTTGTTGTTACTGTGTTTGGCAAATAGAATATATCAGGGTAGCTTGCCAGGCTTTGCCGCGTGGGCGAGATACTCTAGGTAGCTTGCCGGGCTGTCTGAGACTGGCGGAGGAACGGGCCAGCTGCGCACAAGGCAATTGCTCTACCGCTGTGCTCTTGCAAAATCTTCATAGAATATTTTAAGTAATATCTGGGAAGAAGTGAGAGGTGTTTATTGAATTTTGTTAAACCTAAGACATACAGAGATCAGCTATGTCGGTGTGTGTGTGTGTGTGTGTGTGTGTGTGTGTGTGTGACTGATAGGCATTCCAAATGTCGAGGTGCGTACATATTAACCAAAAAGCAGAAAAGGAATTTGCTGCTCAAATAGACACATTAATAAGCAAGCAGTTTAAATATCAAAATTTCATAGTTAAATTCATTAAATTAAAAATCAGTGAGTTTAGTTTAGTGTTCTGAGACAGCTTGCTCTTCTGATGTGGGGTGAGAAATAACTTTCTTTTGATAGCAGCCTAATGACCTTTACCTTAGAGATGGCTTGAATTCATGAACTCTTCTCTTTTTGGTTCCAAGCAATAAAATTTGACTCTTTATTAAATCAGTTACTTTTACTCCCATTCTTATTTAGTTTTCTATTTATTATTTAAAAAAAAAACTCTAGTTTTTATATACTTTAATGTAAAACTCATCTCTGAGAAAAGAAATGATGCAGTATATTGGAAAGATGTTCCTTCTGGAAGTAGCTTGATGGTTTCCTCATAATGACTATTAAAAATGTTCACAGGTAACACTTTATATTAAATAAAAATGTTTGGTGGAATGTTTCCAATATTCATGTTAAAAGATCATTTGCCTTAAAAAAGTAAAGGAGCTTGTAAGCTCAATTCATGTTATAACATGAATAGAGGAAAAACTATGTAATATTTAAGGAAAAATTACATTTTAAATGGAGATGCATGAAATACAATATATAAGCATACCAGCATCTATCTGTTCCCAAATCTGCTTTAATTTAAATCAATTAAAATAACATAATGAATCAGTGTATATGAAACTATACACTGAACAAAGCTAACTGATACACAGAGACCACAAACTACAGAATGCGCTTGCATTCTGCCTTTATGTTTGCTTACTTATGTGCTTCTAGGAGAGAAGCATATTGGCAAAGAAAATACTAGAAATTTGTTTGGATCCCAAAGATCCTAATTCCACTGCACTGAATAGTTTTAATTCTTACTAATATTGGGTGATTCTGGGACTTGAGCATGCAGCAGAATCAACTGGAGGGTTGGGTAAAGCACAGGTTTTTGTTCCCAGACTCTGAGTATCTGCTGCATACCTGGGCCTGGGTAGGCCAGGGAACATGTATTTTTCACGTTCTTCAGCAGTGCTGATGCTGCTCCTGTAGGAACTACACTTTGAGAATCTCTGCCCCAGAGAGTTGGGTTCACTGGAAGGTTTTTGAAGCCAAAAATTAAAAGTCCTGTAATGATGTCTAAAGAAGCAGAGGAAAAAGATGTGTTATTTCAGGAAGCTCCCAGTGGCACTGAGGCCAGTATCACAGTTTCAGTATTCCCTATGTGGTGTACATAGAGCATGAGCTAGGCCTGCAAGTGAAAGCACTGTAGCACTGTCCTTCCGTTCTTCATCAATTTCCTCGAGCTGGCACCAGTTACGTCTCACAACAAATTGTGAGACTTGTTGTTACTGTTTTTGGCATATCGAATATGCCATGGGGAGTTTGCCAGGCTTTGCCGTGTGGGCGAGATACTCTGGGTAGCTTGCTGGGCACTCCGAGAGGGGTGGAGGAATCGAACCCAGGTCGGCCGCATGCAAGGGAAATACCCTACCCACTGTGCTATTGCTCCAGCCAGCAAGTGAAAAGAGCTAGGGAAAATCTATCAGTTGTAGGTCCATCTAAAAGCATGCGGTTCCTCCAAAAGTACTGTAGACAATGACCCTCCTCAATAGTATTGCAACTGTTCCTAGGAATGTGAACTTTAGCATTTGAAACACTATTTTACTTCTGAAATTCAGATTAAAAAAGAATTATTTTCTTTAGCATAATTATTCCCTCAATACAAGACTTGTACTAAAAATATATTTTTTTAAAAATTAAATTTCAGGATCCTTTAGCACATAGGTCATTTGCTTGCACACAGCTGGCCCGGGTTTGACTCTGGCACTCCATATGTTCACCTGAGCAGCACCAAGAGTGATCCTTGAGTGCTGAGTCATGAGTAAGCCTTGAGCACTGCTGGGTGTGGCCCCCAAACAAAACAAAACAAATCAAAACAAAAATTGAAATTCCAAATGAATAAACCCTAGTGTTTTATCTGTAATAATGTCCTAAATAGTTTTTGACCTTATTTGACAATTCTTCTATAACTTTTTAAATTTTATTTTAGATTTTGATGAATGTCACTCTAACCCCTGTCGCAATGGAGCCACATGCATCGATGGGTTTAATACATTCAGATGTCTCTGCCTTCCAAGCTATGTTGGTGCACTTTGTGAACAAGGTCAGACTTAATGTGTAACATTTATAATAATTCATATTGATTCTTCAAGTGTTGCTTCCAGAATGCTTTTTGTTATGATGATTTTGATGTTTTAGTATTTTTAACTAGGCTGTGTCTTCTGTACTACAAAGAAAATTCAAATTAGCTTTCCATTAGGTAACTTTATTTACCTTTATTATTTATTTATTTATTTATTTATTATTTAACTCACAATATCCAAAGAGTACCTTGAGTTGGTGGGCTATTGTTATTTTGCTCATAGAATGGAATTGCAGACAGGCACATTAAATTCAGCGTAATGACCTCTAGCCAATAAAAAATATATTGTTGGTATTCACGCTGGGGAAAAACTAGGCACGGACCTTTATGCATGTGACTTATACAAAGGTGTACTTCATTGTTAATCGCCTTTATCAACCTCTTCCTCCCAAACATTTGAGAACTGATTTATATTTTTGCAACAATTGCTGAAAAATGAGTTGTATTTAGTTTTACCTTAGCAAACACTAGATAAAAAATACTGAAAATCCACTTATCGGGTAATGTTTCTCCTATGGAAGCATCTGCATTTTTTGACTGCAAGAAAGGCTTATGTTGCTCTTTGCTGGAATCTCATGGTCCCTATAATTTGTATTTTATGGTCAACCTAAGAGTATATTCTGAGTGGTAAATGGTACACAGAAACAGATTGGATGCCCATCGTACTCAACTTAGAACATTAATTTCCTCTACATAAAGTCCTGCAGTGGTTTTGCTTTGACAAAAGTGCTTAGTGCCAAGCTTCCACTCCACCAGACACATTGAAAATATATTAGACACTCAAACACATAAGTCTGGCCCCACATTCTGTTTTGCAATGTTAATCCAGACTTCATCACAGTTAAGGAAAAACTAAAAGGAGCCTATTGAATTGTCAACTGATGCAATTGGGGAATGGCTCAGTTTTTAGGATCATTTTTTTCTCTTTATTGCTTGGGATGTATGTCTTAGAATTTTTGAAAGTTTAATATAAGGCCCTCTTCTTAAAAGAAAACAAGAAATCAGATGCTATTTGTTTAAAGAAAAAAATATGTCAAGGGTTTCAACTACATTTAATTGATTCTAGATTTCCTTATTTCCATGAACAAAGAATATTTTTTTAGAAAGTGTTTCATCATCAAGCATTAGTTGAACACCTACTATATTCCAGGTTCTCCTTTGCAAACTGGAGGTAAGGGCTCTGAACAAAGCAAAATCGCCAGTTTAGTTGATTCTGCATGATGAATTGGCAGGGAATAGAGAAAAAGTGATAGTTATTCAATATATTCTATAGTTTACCAAATGCTTGCAGGTGGATCATTTTGATTGGTTGACACAGTACTTCTGTGTTAAGTGGGTCAGAAATTGAGGCTCAGTGAAGAAAAGTGAGGTTCTCAAGGTCACACAGCTAGTAAGTTAAAGAATGGGCAAAGTCAAAGACAGTTGAAATGAAAAACATGAGTACTGGCCTTCAGTAGGAATATTGTGACTGGAGGAGGGAGAATGGAGAGGTCAAGGATGGAAACTCTAAGATAATGATGGAGGGAAGTGGTCACTCTTAAGGAGGATGGGGTTGTTGAAGGTAAGTTGACATGCCTCTTACCCTGTCAGTGACCGTTTAGTAAACCACAGTGCCTAAAACAATGATATTACTGTTATAGAGGCAGGCAGCATGGTGGGACGGAAACTGGGGACATTGGTGAATGTAGTAGACCCTCGTGAAGGCAGTGATGCTGGAACATTGTATGCCTGAAACTCAATCATGGATAATTTTGTAATTCACATCACTCAGTCGAAAAAAAGAAAGAGTACACAAAGTGAACCTACGTAGTCTTTTCTGGTTTTTGTTTGTTTGGGGCCACACAGGCAGTTAGTGTTTGCTCCTGGCTCTGCATTAGGGATCATTCCTGGTTGTGCTCAGAAGGACCATATGTGGTGGCAGGGATCGAACCCCACTGGGCATGTACAAGGAAAGCTCCTTACCTGCTGTACTACCTCTATGGTCCCTGTGTGATCTTTAAATATCCAGATTTTTCTTACTATCTTCATACTTATTGTTAAAATCTCAAAATTAAGCTTATTATGTATATGTTCATCTGATGAATTCAGTGTTAACAGGCCCTTCTAAGGGACTTTAGGGTCAGCTACTTTTTTCCACTCTTAAAAAATTAATAAAAATTATAACTATGTATCTCACTATGATTCAATTAAAAAATAAATTAATTAGAAAACAAAGCTAGAAAGCTGGGTTGGGACATAAGACCAGGATTAGGTCCACATGTTTTTCATAAACAGAGTCCCAGTTGGATTCCTAATACTAGATTGTTCCTGAACTTTACTGGATATATCCCTGGAGTCTCCAGAGCACCATGGGGGGTGGGGAGGGAGATAGGGGGATAGGGGGCAGTGTCTAGGGCAGGGAGGGGCAAACTTGGTGATCTTCAGAACTTGCAGACTCCTAATAGCACCGCATCTTTCGGCTCCAGCAATGAACTCCTGGCAAAGTACCATTGAAAGTAGACCATGGATTATCTGAGCATTTTTTTGGAGGTTCCCCTAACTAGTTTGAAAAAGAATAAGAGTAAAAACAACAGCAACGACAAAACATTACAAAATCAGTGGAATCCTAGCAAATAAAATTCGAGTTTTCTACCCCACCCCCAAAAATTACTAAATAAAATTTGTTTTTCTTTCATTTCTGGTGCCCTGTAATTTAATGACCTCGTTCCCTTCCCCCCATTAAAAATCGTAAAGCAATTTTAACATTTACCCATGTTACTTGGCTAGAACAATTCCTCCAGTCTTATTAGCAGATGCAGCTGTGTGCCTGTGATTTATTGCCAGGACAGCGAAATATTTTTTTTCCTCTTTTCAGGTTGCCTAAGAACAAATGTTTTCTTCATTAACAGCCGTACTATTGTCTAAACAGTTTTTCCATCCAATTTTTGTTGATGACTGTCACTGTTTCTTCAGCTGACCTTTTCTCTAGTCTGCATTAGTAACTTCGCAATTCCCAGTAACTCTGGGGCAGGATACACATTTTCCCTGAAACAATAATCTGTAAAATCCAAAAGAGGATCTTCGGACAGTTTAGAACACACAGATTGGTCCCAACCAAAGCTTTCCAGAGAGAAATACTTATAAGCGTTGACAATTTCTTAAAGCTTGATAATCATGCCTGAGGTGTTAGAAACATTAGCTATGTAGCACAAAGGAATGAATGTTTGAGTGGCACTGTTTCAGCCAGAGCTTCAGCTTCTGAGATCATAAATCGGACATGTATTTCCCCACATATCCCTTGTTTTGCACATAGGCAAAGCTTGCTCTGTGGGTTTTGTAGTATAACTTGTACGCCTTCAAAATCTTAAAGTACAAGGTCTATTTCTATAGATCCGATGATTGTTAAGACAGTGTTATCCAGAAAGCCACTTTTTAAAAATGTGTAGCACATTCTTTTTAGGTAAGATTGAAAAGTCAGAATTCTGATACCTCCTATCTGCACAGCATCCTCAAAGATGTGGCTTGACCCAGTCCTTCGTTGTATATTTATGAAATTTATGAATACTAAAAATTAAAGTGAGCTAGTTGGCTGTTTTGCTTTCTCAAAGTTAAAAAGTCACTCTGTATTATTTGCACATATAATTGTTTGGAAGACCTGGTTTAGATAGTACAGATGATAAATTGTCCCTATTTAGCTTTAGCAGAAACTCTGATCATGCATTTTAGATCGGTACTTGAATGAGCACCTACTAGCTGAGAAAGGCACTGTAGCAAGTCGATGTGTAGTCAGGCACATAAATTATATTTTTAGATTCAACGTCTTTGTATACCTAAGAGGGAAAAAAAACTAATAATAATCACTTTTAATAAAAAATAAGACACCAAATGAGACCAGAAGCATTTGGATTTACATCAAATAAAGCAGATTGTATGGGGAATTTTTTTCCCTAATATATTATTCAATACTCAGGATTCCTCTGGAATCTTAAACTGAGTGTTTCAAAGTAAATGATTATATTCAAGGTGAAGGAGAGATTTGCTGACACAGTATAATATTTGATTTTGGCAGTGGGTGTTATAAAAATGTTCTTAATTTTCCTCCCCTATAGAAGAATACCTTCATATATGAAGATCTGTTCCTTTCCACTTCCTCACATGTTACTCTAAATCCTTCATTGTGAACCTCCCAAAAGGAAAATTGCTACATCCAAGTAGCTAAAATATGATTCACTCTTGGACACAAAGCGCTTTTCTGTCTTGGCTTCCCAAGCAATGCTCAGGGAGCCTTGTCGTTGCTCCCAATCACAGCGTGGCTGCACAGGCCTCATGGCCCTACACTCTGGCCTAGTGACACCATGCCATTCTTCCAGGCAGCCACCGGGAACACCCCAAAGGTGCTGGGGGCACACGTGATGCTAGACATCAAACTCCTGCCTGCCAGTCATGTGCTCCAGCCCTTTAAGTTTTTCCCTGGACCACAGAAAGCTCCTTTTATACCAAATCATTTAGCTGTGCCTTGGGTCATTTCCTATGAGATTTGGTGATCTCCAAACAACACTTTAGTGAAACTCCAAACTTCCAGTGCGCATTATTTAAACCAATTAGTCAGCTGGCTGTAACTAAACAACAGGCCTGATAGACTAAACTGAAATAAAACTGCTTCCAGAGATAAGCTACATCTGCTGTGGGACTATGATCTAAGTCACTGAAGCCAGAGAAAAATTGTTTCTCGTCTTATATATTTCTTCAAAATTATAGAAAAAGGGACAGTTTGATTTTTAGTTTGACCACCAGGTAAACAAGTGTTTATTTGTTTGAGACAATTTCCCTCCTCTACCAACCCACCCCTCAGTAAAATTAGGAATGATTGTTAGGTAATCAGTAAGTTTGGGGGGGACTTAAAATTTGTAAACTTGGCAAACTTTCAGCTTTTACATGTAATTTGGTCAAGTTATGTTGTGAGATAGATTTTGTGAATATCAAAATTATTCCTATTAACCATTATTTGAAACATATAATTAAATCCCATGTTTGAATCGGTGGTCTGAGGGAAGATTACCAATGGGAATATGATCTTAGAAGCAAACTTTTCTCTTGTTAAGTGTAGAAAAGTGACAATAATAGAGGAATTGTGGAAGTTTAGATATTCTTGAAAAGAATTTTCCTCACATCAGAACAGTTATAATGTGTGTATTGCAAAAGAGGGAGAAAAAGATATTTCTATATGGGTATATAGCTGTATATGAATATAGATTGATGAGCAAGAAGTGTTAAAGAACTTCAGGTATTCCATTCTTAATAACTTAAAATTCTGGAGATCTGCATTGGGAGTTACCTTATTCCCACTCCTTTGGGGAAGAGGGCACCAGTCTTGGCTACTTTCCAGAAGCTGCCTACATTTCCTTCTGTAAATCTCCTCTGACAAGAACCTGTGGCCACCCAGCTATCACCCTGGGAAGTAGGAAACAACTGGCCTTTGAAGTCCCTGTGCAAACAAAGCACTCATATTCCTGTTAGCCAGGATTCTTATCTTATCATTTGAATGATTCTCTTTAGGAAAGTTGTGTCGGTCAGGAATTTGCCGGAATGGCTGGACAGACACTGCAGACCAAGATTTTGGCTCTCTCCGCTACCAGAAGGAGACAGAAGTTTTTCCTTCTGTTGAAATTGGCTTCAATCAAGGAAATTACAAAAAAGCCACTGCCCCCTTCATGTCACAGGAATCAGTGGCGCTCTTTTTATAATAATTTTCCTTGTCAACTGGGTCC
This sequence comes from Sorex fumeus, assembly GCF_029834395.1. Lineage (NCBI taxonomy): Eukaryota > Metazoa > Chordata > Mammalia > Eulipotyphla > Soricidae > Sorex > Sorex fumeus. The sequence goes on along the minus strand of NW_026606075.1, from coordinate 18,410,011 downwards.
ATATTTCATGAATCTGTTACTTCAAGACACTGCATTGTTACTAGCTTGGTCTTTTATTAACACCTGCCTGTACAGGTTAAGCTTGAATGAGGAAGGTGAATTTAATAAGTCCCTTGTTTCTTCGCAGACACTGAGACTTGTGACTACGGCTGGCACAAATTTCAAGGGCAATGCTACAAATACTTTGCCCATCGACGCACGTGGGATGCAGCTGAAAGAGAATGCCGTCTGCAGGGTGCCCATCTCACCAGTATTCTGTCTCATGAGGAACAAATGTTTGTGAATCGTATGTACCAAGTCTACAGTTTCCTGAAATTCCCTTCTTTCTTACCACAGGCTCAGCTCTCTTGTATCTAAGGAAAAGAATTAGCTTTTCCAGTTGTCATTAATTTTACTACATCCCTTCTCTCTGAATGACTTGGAATCTTCTGAGTCCTCTCTCTGCCTAGGGAAACATTCAGCTATGACCTAGGAACATTGCTTGGGTGTGCAGCTATAATCAATGAGCAGTGTGTTATAGGTTGTGATATGAACTTACTAGTTGATCTTTTTTTCAACTGATCAATGGCTATTTATCATTGATCAATATAATTATCCTGGTTACCTTTGTGGTCTCGATTTGAGTATGGGAATAAGTTGTTTAAAGTTCGGGAAATTATTTTTAATTTTTAGGACACTAATTAGAAACATGTTATTAATAGCACCTCCATCTTTTACTCTGAATGTAATTGGTTCTTATCCAAGTTTCTTATAATTCTTAGACCAGAGGTTTCCATTTTTTTTTGTTTTCTGCCCCCTTTTAAGAAAAACCGAAAACCATGCAGTGCCCTCCTGAAAAATCTTCTTTCTTTACGTGAACATATAGAAGACACACTCAATACTATTGTGACACTTCTTGGATTATTCCAGTATACAAGAAATTGGGCTTCATATGAATCAATGAAGACTGAAAACTAATGCAACTTAATATCAGACCTTTTTTTTTTTTTGCCCACCCCATGGTGTTCAGGGCTTACTCCAGGCTCTGCACTTAGAGATCACTACTGGCTTGCTCAGAGGGACACACAGGGTGCTGTGCAATGCAAACTCCCAACCCGCTGCACTTTTGCTCAGGCCCTTTAGTATTCAAAATTTTAATATAACTCCTCAAAGAATATTATAGCAAAAGGCAGCTGGCTCTTCTTTGGTAGCAAGCATGGAGAAAGTCTTTGCTCATAATACATTGCTTGATGTTCTATTAATTATGTTCTCATGATGCCTACTATCTTAGGAATTTGACTTGTTAGTTTTCAATCTGTATAAAAGTTCATGTAACTTTCATGTTAGAAATTATGACTCGTATTATAAGAAATTATTTTTGAGGGTGATTTTGTAAAACACTGGTTCACTGTATACTTTCAGAAAGTACATAACTTCCACTGTGAGACTCACAGGAATATGATGCCACAGTTTATTGAGTGGGTTACTGGATTTTTGTTAATGGCACAATGTAGAAAAATAGATCTTATCATTAGATAAGTAATCATAAAATAACTAAAATAAAAATAATTGAGGTAATTATGTCTGAGGATGCTTCACAAAACTTGCAAGCTAGCTTTTTATTTCAAAGCACATTGGGAAAAGACAGATAAATCATGAAACTTTTTACAGGTAATGTAACAAGATAACTATCCAGAAGAGAATGCATGATTCACTTAAAAAAAAAGTTTTCTTTGATGCATGTCATCCATAAGTGGGAAAGTTAATAAAATATCTGTGTTGTTTCCCTTCTCTTAGGCTTAGGCCATGATTATCAGTGGATAGGCCTCAATGACAAGATGTTTGAACATGATTTCCGTTGGACTGATGGCAGCTCACTGGTAAGTTGCTAATAAAAATGATACAAATTCTAAGAACTCAGGACTGTGCACTGATTGTATGTAGCAGAGTGTATGTCAGACTGGAGAGGAGGTAAATGACTTGCTCAGGGTCACTCATAAGAGAGGCATTAGCAGAGACTTCTATTCAAACTGATCCATCTAGGGAGTTACTACAGTTATTGTAATACAGAGTTCATGAGATTAACACTGAACAAGAAAATTGCATGATCAATCAGAATTGCCTTAGATCTGTTTATCAGATAGTTACCTTTGTTACTGCTTCTAAGCAAAAAAAAATGAATAAATGCAAGAGAACAGGCCTTAAAAATTACCTTTCATTCTTACATAATTACACTGGAAATCTGCTATATGGCGTGACACTTTTGTGGGGGAATTGCTCCCAAAAAGTGATCAGGAAGTTTCAGGAGACTACTGACAGCAAGGCACACAGGATGCAATTCTACTCAGGCCCTGTATTTCCAGGGATAAGTGGATAGTGCTGCATGGGGGCAGACTGGCACATACCCTTGATGCTCACATCCTCCAGGCATATAATCAGATTTGCTTTGGGGAATGGAATGAGGGTTCGATGTATGCTACATAAACTCTAACTATTGTACAAGTTCTGGCCCAAATGTGGCTCATTTTATCTAAGAAAAAATAGCTCATTTTTCTTTCACCTTAAGAAAAATTGATGAATTACGATCTTGTGAGTTTCCGTTCTTTAAAACTTCTGATCACTTCAATCATTTTTCTTTAGCTTTGTTTACTTTCTTACCAAACGAAGTGACTTAGAAATACTGGCTAGCTCCTGCAGTAGGCTGGAATAAGTTTCTTCAGGAAACTCTCAAGACAGATGAAGCTGTTTTGATTCACTACAAATAAATTCATGAGTCCAATTCATTAAGAATTGGCTATATTGGTGCTTCTAGATGCTAGCTGCTTATTAGAATCAACTGAGGGGTGCCATTAACTGCCCAGGCCTCAGGCCAGATTAATTAAAGGAGAAGCTCTGAATGTCTCCCAGGTGATTCTAAAATGCAGCCAAATTTGGGATACACTGAGCTAGACCTGACGTGTAAATTAAATTCTAAATTGAATAAATAAGAGTAAACATTGAAATTAATCTTTGGTCTCTTTTTATGAGTTACTTTGGTGCTTAAATTTCTCTCGCTAGCTGCCACTTTGGGGAGTTAATGAGTTTGGCAAAGTGTAAGACTCATCCTAGAAAGGATGCCAAAATAATCTCTGCTTTTGGAAGTTTACTCTGTCTAGGAAAGTTTCTTGGATCTTCTGAACATCCTTCTCAGTTCATCTCTGTGCTATGCTAAAGCATTTTGCATTTGTTTTATCCCATACAACAACTTTCAGGAAATCTTTCTGTGTTTTGCAGGGAATGGAATAGAAGGTTAGCTAGGCTGAGCTGTTTACACAGAGTCACAATGCTATGAAGTGGTCAGGTTGTATTAGAACCATCAGGCTGGCCTCCATAGCCACAGGTCTTCTTCTTAGAAAGAATATTTTCTAATTATTGTGGACAGCTAAACCTTGAAAATAGATTGGTTACCATTTGTCATTTAATATATGCTATATGTAGACATTTATACACAATTACACACCAAAAACAAATGAATTGTCCCTTGTCTAATGTATATTTAATTCCTATAGAATAAGTTGGGCTTCCTTAATGCTCACTATTAAATATTCTTCCACAAACTTTCCACAAAAATATCCTATGAACACTGCAGGTCTGTGTGAATTCCCCACTCTGATATAGGAGCCAGAACGCCAGGAACTCAGGTGGCACCTCTGGCAGGACTTAGATGTACCTTGCACGCCGAGACTAGGGTTTATCTTAAAGTGTACCTGTTGGCTGGGTGCCTGTATATTCAGGCTCTGGGCCCAGACTAACTCACTTGGCTAGGTATAGCGTATGCAAATTCTGCCATTGGGTAAGTACTGAACTGACTGGGTCACACCTCAACAGCTTCTGATTGGTTGTGAAGAATTTATCTGTGAGTTTCTTCTTAGCATCCTGTGCTTCTCTGTGCTTTTACTGTTTTCTCTTCTTTAGCTATTTTGCTCTTCAAAGGACTGGGTTTTTATGTGCTTTTTCTTCTCACAGTGTCTTGAATAAGGCTGGTCAATAAAGCAGTATTGGTGTACTGTAGGCACCTCTGTGAGGACTGTAGACACCTTCTAACATTTCTCTTCCCTGCCCGGTGTCATTTAAGTGTGGGTCACTCATTCAAGTGGGGAGGGGTCATCATTCCATTACACTGAAGCAAGTCAACTAATTGGAGTGGTGGGGAGGAGAAGTAACTGTCCATTTATTTTTAATGAACTGGGAATATCTTTTTTTTCCTTTGTGGGTCACACCCGGTGATGCACAGGGGTTACTCCTGACTCTTCACTCAGGAATTACTCCTGGCGGTGCTCAGGGGACAATATGGGATGCTGGGAATCACGGTTCAGCCGTGTGCAAGGCAAACCCCCTACCCCGCTGTGCTATCTCCCCAGCCCCCCTCTTTTTAAAAAAATAACCAGTCTTTTTGTAGTCTAGTCTGGTCTCAAATTTGATTAAATAAATGATCACTACATTTTGTGAAGAAGGAAGGACTGATATTTCTCTGACATACTCTGGCTTACTAAGGAGAAAGCAGCAAGTAAAATTTCAGTTTGGAGAAGGCAGGAAATGCATTCCATAAACAGGCAAAGTTCATCAAAGAAATGGCATGAGTCAGTGTAGAAGAAACTCAGGTCCTTGGTTTCTTCTTAAACCACTCTTTGTATTAAACAAAGTGTGCTAAGGAGAATCCTTTGACTAAGAACATTTTGGACCAGAAAAGAACATCTGCCCAGCACTCTCTCTCCCTCCCATTTGACTGATCTTTGTCCCACTTGCCTGCCTTTTTAACCACCAGTTCCTCTATCCTTCCTTCCCAGAACAACCTAGGTGTGTCTTAACACGTTTGTAGTTCTCTCCTCAACCACCATCCTTTTAACGTGTTCCACATGTGTGCAGACATTTGAATAATATAGTTCCCCTTTGTCTTACTGTTTACTTCAAGTGTCTTGCTTTTGAAAATAGCCCTACTAGTAAATTCTTCAACAGGAAGAGCAGTATCTGCTTACCCTTGGAAATGATCTTAACTTGACTGTGTGCAGTTTTAAGGACTTTGTTTATGTTTTAGAGTGATTTTGCACCCTTTCATTTTTTGGTTGGATTTACTAGAGTTTACACATCTTGGGAGGTAGAGTAGTTTTAAAACAAAAAATAACCTTTAATCTTTGTAACATATTATTTTTTGTTACTCAGTAGTATTATTCAGTAAAAACAAGTATCTTTGTATTAGGTTTAGTTTGTAAGCTCATTGAAGTAATCGAGCTTCACTTCAAATAATCTTGCAAGATGACTGTATCATATTTAAGATGATTATGCTTATAGCTATATTAGTTCAGTTTATATTCTTATACTAAATTAATGATGTTTGCTAGACAAGTTATTTAAATTGAACTTCTTCAACTTTTAATCCATTCTGCATTATTTGATTAGAGCGTTGGTACCATTCATTAATAAAATATCAAATGCTTTTGCTACATCTTAAGAATATTCCTTGTCACTTAAATTGGGTGCTTTCTGAATAGATTTACAAAAGTATAATCATGAATAAAATAGCTCACATTTTACCCCTTTGGTTTAAATTAAGGTCATTTTCTTTGAACACATTCACTTTATCACTTGGTTTTCTGCTAACAAGTTATTCTTTAACTTGACTATTGATGTGAAATGCCCCAACTGCTTGAATAGAAGTCCTGACAAGTTCAGTAATGAATTACTTCACTTGTCACCAAGTTATGTCTTCAAAGACACTAAGTTAAACTATCCAAGTTAAATACACATTAAAGCTAGCAAACTTAAACAAATGCTTCTTATCTAGCTTCTATACTGTGAGCTGACTTTTAAGTTCTTTCCTTAACCAATTGTTAAATGAATGACTAGTCTGAAGTCTTTTTTCTCAGATCAGTTTTTCAGTACCTGTGACCCTTTTCTCCCTCACTGTGACCTCTTGTTCCTCCCTTCTTCTCATTCTTCAATGTCTTTCTACAGCCTTCAATATAAAGTTCTAATTATTAGCCTGGCACACTGAGTCTATCAACTCCATCTGCCACTTTTTAAGCTCTGTCACCTCAGAATAATCAGTTCCTAGAATAAGACATGATATGACCCCTGTGGGCCTCTGCTTACTCTTGATGCTTACCTAATGCTTAGAATGTTCTTGTTTCTTGCCCTAATTTCACTGAATAAACCTACAAATACTTAGTGTGCCAAGAGACTCCTTCCACAAGGTCTTGCTGGCTGGGTGTGACTAAATCTTCTCTCTGTATTTCTGCAGCCCTTCTCAACCCATTCCTACTCTACTCCTTCCCTGGCACGGATGGAGCAGGGATTCACTTGGGCTTTGTTTTCTTAGCAAGAGTGGTTGACAGGGGGAAAAAGAGAAACTTTCTTTTTTACATGTTTTTGGAATGATAATATTTATACATTGTTCAACCAGCTCTATTATCTTTCGACAGTTGAAATAAATAGTTAATGTTTTGGCTCAATCTCTTCCTAACATTCCTGTGTATTCCTTTGTGACATTTTTTTTTTCTTTTGAGCTTCCCAAAAGGTGCTCAGGGGGTCAGCTCACCAGCTATTTTTGGCCAACCCATCCAGAGGTTCCATGTGAGCACGTGAGCACGTGGGAGGGTGTGATGTTCAGGGGATTATCTGGGCCATCCTGGCAGTGCTCAGAGACCTACAGAACCACACCTGACTGGCTGTTCTCTCGGAACCCTGTGGGGCTGAGGATTGAATGGGGGTAGTCCTCATGCAAGAATGTCCCTTAATCCTTGTACTGTCTCTTACCCTAATCTTTATGAAACTTTCTATTTATTTAAGTATTGTAGAAGCTGGGGGCATGGTTTCTTCATAGAGCGCCGGCTTCTACTAAATGTATTTCCAATACCATGTGTGTGCGTGTGCGCACGCGCACACACACACACACACACACACACACACACACGTGCAGTTTTTTTAAAATTTAGCCTTGAGCCAAGATAAAAACTATTAAAACACAATAGAATAGCCTTCAATTATGTTAAACAGGAAAAAATTTTTTCAAATCAGAAGTAAAGAGCTAAAGATAAGGCGTCTTGAAAAAGTTATTAACCAAAGGACTACAGATAACTTTATTGGAAGTGATTTTAATTTCATCTCAGGACATTCTAAGAATACATTTAAAATAAATGTTGGGAAGAAAAAAGTGTGAAATAAAAGCCAACCTCTGCCACCACAGGCTTGTTATATCAGGGTAGCTTCTTTATGATGTTTTAAGAAATCAATGATTGCACAAACTTTTAGGAAAGTATTTCCCTCCTCAAGAGAGGAGCATATTCTGTCAATCTGCATCCTAAAGAAAAATAACCTATACAAATATAATTTACATTTATCTACCTATGAACTTCTTAGAAAAATTATTTGAACAACTTGTAAACTATAGACAACAGTGTGTCCCTGAATAGCACAATTAGGGGGCTGTTAGAAACTGTGTTAATCATAGCACTTTTAAAATAAGACTCCCAGCCCAGGGTTTAAAATCAGCTTGTAGAGACTTAAAGCAGTTTACCCTCTTGCTCTCTCTGAGTCTCCTCTCTTTATACCACTCCACCCTCCCCTGCCCCCTGCTGCCCCTGAAAAAAATTCTCACCAGGGCAATTCTCCATGATCTGTATTAGGCCCTTTCCTTTGTCACCTTATATGAATTCCACACTAACCCCCCCCCACCCCCACCCCCGCTGCTGGCAATCAGAGGCTGTTCCTTCAGAGGAATATCTTACCTTCAGAACTTTGTCAGGAGGACCAGGACGGAGTAGAACTGACAATCCAGTTATTATTATTATTATTATTTAAACATTCGAGGAGCCTTTAGAAAGTTTGGTTTATTTGGAAACGACAACAACAAATAAACAACATAGAAAGTGCCAACTTTGCTCTCAGATGTATTTTTTTAAGAAAAATTTTCTCTCCCTCTTCAGCCTTTTGACTTCAGCTGTCTCTACTCTGCACCAATATTGAACCCTGTGAGATTCTGGCTTGTCAGCTTTCTGGGAATGAGTTAAGACTCTCTCTCTCTCTCTACTGTACTGTTTGGAAAAGGCAGGGAGATGTTTTCTCCTCAGCATTTTTCTGAATCTAGTCAGAAAATTTTTAAACAAGTTCCTAAATCACAGATCCGTAAATGTCTTATTTTGTAGCTCTAATCAACTGATCTTGACCCTTGAGACATCTAATATAAATTTTTAAAAAGGCCTGTTTTACTGAAAACAAAACAAAACAACAACCCACTTAAAAGTTTTTCTGGAGATAAACGAATTTGCTTCCCCCTCCCTTCCACGCACTCACTCATCAGTTTTGATAAACTTGGGCAAGCTTTGGCAAGTTGGTGCAGCAAGGCTTCAAGACCCCCCACATGCCCTCCAGTTTGAGTTGATTCATGAAAAGAGCCAGATTGGTGGTGGGTTTGACTTTAAATCCAGAGATCTTTTTTTTTCTCCATAAATAAACACATCAGTCTGTCAAGCAAAGTCTTGTGAGAAAAAGCAGCTTTCTAAAAGATAGAAACAATCAAGAAATAGCCCTTAACTCAGGAAGGGACTCCTCAAAGAGGGAAATGGAGTAACAAATTACAGGCTGGTAAACCATTATTCTTTTTTCTGCAGCAATGTATCATTATTACCACTTTATAAACACAAAGGTTTCTGTCCTCCTTTTCCTCCCACATGTCTTAGCCCTTGCAAAGAGACTCACCAGTTTTACTAATTTCCAGTGTTTTCTAAACTTCTTTGTAGGATTATACATGATTTGGCAGAAAACAGTGTAGAATAATACAACTTCCTACTCCCCACTTCAATTTTGCTATTTCTACCTGAACACCTTAAAAGAAGGCTCTTTGTAAAGGATTTTCAGATGAATATAGTTGGCTAGGGTGTGGTTTTATATTCCAAATCGAATGGCACTTTGCTGTGAACAAGTCACACTGCGCACGGAGATTAATTTTATTATGTTAAATCTTACAGGTTTCATTCTATTAACCTAAAAGCCAAAGAAAATATATACTGTTTCCTTATCCTTTAATACATTACTCATGAATGGAAGAATTCTGTCTCTTTTCTGTAAAAGACCACTGAGCTCTTAATGAAAAATTTCACTTGTGTTTGTGGTTCAGTTTGATTTGAAACCAAGAACTCTTTCTTCCGACTCTGTGTGTGAAATCTTATGAGTCATAGAGTAGCTTTAGAGTACAAAACCCTTCTCTCCACCTTGCCTTTAACTTAAGGGCAGAAAACTAGCTAGTGTTGGCCAAACAGCTGGAAAAACAGTATTTACCCATCCTTGGGAAACCATTTCATACTTGACTAGATTATCCTAAAAGCAAAAAGAAAGAAAATTGAATAACGTCGTCATTCCTTCATACAGATTTCTCAACAGCACCCACAAAAAGAGTTTAAAATCACATACAGATATTTAAATGTAATTGCAAATTAGTTTCAGACATGCATTGAAGAAGGCTCAATAGAAGTGAGGTTTGGCAGTCACACATTTGGATCCTTAGCGCTTCCTCAGTGCAAACAAGCTTGGTGGGGAAGGAACCCACTGGCACCATTCATGAGGGGGCTAAATGCAGAGACTCTGGGGGCTTTCTGCCTGGGATCAGTCTGCAAGGGGTCTCACAGTGGGAGTCGCTCTCATCCTTCAGAAAACTCAGCTGATAATTACAGCTTTGTAGGGCAGTGAGCTCACAGCATTACACAAGATTAGTGCTGTGCTGTGCTTCAGAGCTGGCTAGATCAGCGCTCCTGCACCAAGATTTGCCAGCTTGGAAAATAATGGGCATATTGCCACTTTCACAACTATCAGGAGAACCCAAATTAGTTTTTCTTCCCTTCAGCATACTTATGTTTGGAGGCTCTGACTCCAGGCTGCCAGCCTAGAGCCTGGACACCAAAACAAACGTTCCTTTCTCCTTTCAAACAAAGCTGCTTTTTTCCCCCTTCTAGTTGTCCATCAGCAAATTACTCTGTTCAGCTCAAAGACAACAGCAAAACCATACCCTTCCTTAAGACATAAATAAATAAGGGCCAGGGCCAGGGGATCCTGAAGCAAGTACTGCGATCAAAAGAGAGTCTATCTCTACCTCACATGGAGCTTATTTTGCCCCTAACCAGTTAAAAACTAAAACAGAGTCCAATGTACCCCATCCCACCCTGGAGATTGTCAATAAATGCCTATTATGTGCTACAGACATCCAGGGGGGGAAAGGCATTTTGAGAGCAAATGTTTTGATTTCTGTAATATGTAGCCTCACAGCCTTTGAGATAACCACTTGACATGTGTTAGGAAAGAGGCTGGGGTTTGCCCTGTGTGACTATTCTGAGCTCTTTTATTTAGAGAAAAGATGATGTCTTATCAGCATGTGTTTCAAATGGGGAAACCTTGGAGAGTTTTCTACTGGGAGTTTGATCAAGGTTTGTGGTTATCTGCTTATTCTTGCTATCAGCCTCCTTGGATTTTATTTGAGCTTTGGGAATGAGGTAAGGCATTGTTGGACCTAAGTGATAAAAGGAGTTTACATGGAGAAAACTCATAGAGGTATTCAGTTAAGTTTTCACTTAAAAATACACTCTGAATTCTATTATAGACATTCATGTGTGCACATAACTGTTTGTGTATGACCTACTCTGTTCTGAGGTTTTAGGTGGGTATTATAACAGTTTATTTTATCGAGGTAATGTTAGTTTACCTTATAAGTACCCTTGAAACATGGATGAGGGTCTGGATAAATAGTACAGCAGGCAGGGCACTTGCCATACTGGCAGCTTCCCTGGGCTTGATCGATCTCTGGTCCCCAGAGTCTGCCAGGACTGATCCCTGAGCGCAGAGCCAAGAGTAAAACCCAAACAATTCTGGGTGTGACCTCAAACCAAAAACTTAGCGAACAAGTACATGTTTATATATTTTGGGGTACACATTACTGAAGGGAGAGGATCCAACCCAGAACCACTGGGTTCCAGTGGTGGGGTGGAGAGTGTTATAGTTGAGATGATAGTAAAGTGAGTTTATAAAGAGAGCAAAGTGGTCAGATTGACACAAGGTTGTCAGAGAGAGGGGGAGGGCAGGCAGTCAGGCACACACACATACACACACATACACATCCCTTCTATCACACTCTTGGGCATTGTCTATCTTTGGGCTGCATAGGTGGAAAGATTCTACTTTCTTCAGATTAGTTAATTTTGGCCTTGAGTGAGCAGGAGATGTGCAGCCAATTCTGGAAAGGGAATAAATTGTCTATTAAATATTCTGTGCCAGTCATAAGGAGGATGGGAGATTGTATAAAAATGATTGGAGGGGTCGAAGCGATAGCACAGCGGGTAGGGTGTTTGCCTTGCATGCGGCCGATCCGAATTCGATCCCCGGCACCCTATATGGTCCCCCAAGCACTACCGGAGTAATTCCTGAGTGCAGAGCCAGGATTGACCCCTGAACATTGTTGGGTGTGACCCAAAAGCAAAAAATAAAAAAAAAAAAGATTGGCGCCTATCCTGGGAAAGAGTGGCTAGACTAGTTCTAGGAATTGGGCAGCAGACTGGAGTGACAGTGGGGACAGTTGAGTCTCCTGGGCACAGCTGATTGGACTAGTAGGGAAGGTCTCGGCTTCAATTCACAGCATCCCATATGGTTCCCCGAGCACCCCCAGGAGTAATTCCTGAGTGCATGAGCCAGGAGAAACCCCTGTGCAATGCCAGGTGTGACCCAAAAAGCAAAAAAAAAAAAAAGAGTATAGGAAATAATCAGTTTGGTAAATACTGTTTAGCTGAGGTGCACCTAGAAACATACTTTTGGAGTATAATATGGACACAGTGATTTTCTTTGCAACTTATAGAGATGGAAGGCTATCACCACCTAGTGGCTATATTATGTTTTGCGTCTCAGAACTTCACATTTTCAGGACTTCATACAATTCTTTGTTAAGTTCCTATGCTTTGAGCTTCAAAATTCTAGTTTTAAAAAAAAAATATTTTGTGAGCATGAAAATCAAATCTTAGATGAAATTATTTTTAATGCAAATGAAGCGCAAACATGGAGTCACATGCTTAGCAAAATTGTAGCAAACTGAAGTGTTGAATTAGAACCCATCTTTGCTGTAACTTTGCAACTTCTACAGGAAGAGAAAGTGCTGGAAAGGTTTCCTGCGTGTCCCCGTGATATGTGAATCTAGATAACACTTCTGGTTTTATATTTTACAGTCAATTAAATTAGTAGTATTTGTAGAAAGGGAGGAGTAGATAAAGAGTTGTGAGTGCACCACTATTCCCAGCTGTAGCTCAAAGTGCTAGCCCATTATCCCAACTGTTACAATGTTTCTATGTAACAGCGGGGCTTCATCGAACAAATGTCAAGAATGGCTTTTTAAAATGGAATGTGTGGGCTTAACTGTTAAATATGCTTGGAAAAGAAAATGTAAGGCTTTCAAAGCAAGGAGCCTTCAATTGGCCATTTAAGATGATCTAAATTACAGTGAGTAGTAAATAATTAATAAAAGTAGTAAATAAATAGTAAATAAACTACAAAAACAGTAGTTTAATTTATACTTTTAAAATGGCACATATTTGAACTATACTTAAGGGTTTGTCAAGAGTGTAAGATATATTTGATTAGTTCTCAAATATCGCATCTCAAGGATTTTGTTGCTATCTATTCTTCTAATGTTTTAACTATTTTGGAACTTCCCTACTCTACATTTTCTGAGACTGTGAGATTTTATCTACTACACAGTTCTGTGAAAACGGTTGTCCACAACAATGTTAGATTAACCCTCTTCCACTGTGCCCTGTGCATATGTGTGTGTATGTGTGTGAGAGAGAGAGACAGACAGACCAGACAGATACACAGAGAGATTTTTTTTTAATTTATGACTTTCAAAAAGATGAGCTTTACTTTTGTCTAATGCCTGTAAAAATTTTTTTTTCAGTACAGAGGAAAAGAAAATGATTATAAATACATTACAGGAGTAATGTCTGTTGATATTTAAGTTGACACTTATCCAATCATAAAATGATAAAATGATAAAATCTTAATGAATAGCATTGAGATGGGTCAGATATCATGGAGAAATGTCAGCTGTAAATGGAGTTTTGATAAAATCAGTTTCTTTGGAAATTTCTCAATTTTAAGATGCTGATAAAGGGGTTTTTAAAAACAAATGATGGTCTGGTAATTTTTTTTTCTCTAGTATAACATGTAGGGGGACCTTTCATTTCAGAATTTTTGCTTCATAATTGTTATTCTATTTGAAAGACAAAAATAGCAGAAAAATACCATTTTTAAATGTTATTTAGAGGGTAAGAGTAAATCATTTAGGACTGGGAATGTGACTTAAGTGGTAGAGCACATGTTCAAGGCCTTCGGTCTAATCTTTGGCATCAATGTTCCCTCAAGCATATGTTGGAATTCACAGCAGTAGGGACAGTAAACACACAGGTACATTGTTTATGATCCAAGAAATTTCCTCATTGTAGTATTTAATTTTTACCATCCAATTTGCAAATGTTTTCTCATAAGTCAACTTGCTTTTATTGTAAAGGACCGGCCAGAATGTGGTGGTTGCCCCATAACTGGCTGGTAACTGCCTTTAATAGAAGGCAAAGCTTGAAGCAGAATTCAAGTAAGTTAAGTTTTAAAACCAAAGAGAAATTTCTGCCTTATTTCTAAGTGTAATTATTTCTAAAATAATGCCTTTTTAGCCATGGTTGGGGGGTGGATGGGCGGAAGCAATACATCTATCTCTGCCTAAGTAAAATATCAGTTAATTATATGTTTCTCAGTTTGATTTGTTCAAAACTGTGACTCATCCGCTGAGGTATTTGGGCCATTGATCATGACTGTGTGGTGTGTTTTTTTAAAGATTGAAGATTCTATAGTATTCCTGAATGACACGTGGAACTCCTAGACTCCACTTAAATCAGAGACTCACCTTAAAAAGGTTCAAGCCTTATCTAAATTTAGTATTGTTGAGAGCTTTCCCAGAAAGTCTGTTCCCTTCATGCTCTGACCTGTGTTTTCTTTCTCTCTCTTTATCTCCTCTCTGTCTCTGTCTCTCTCTCCTCCCCACCTTGTTTCCTGAATCTAATTGAATGCTTTTTAAGGGCAAGTTTTGAGAGGGTAACTCTTGACACATTCTGTTTATTTTATTTTATTTTGGTTTTTGGACCGCATCTGGTGTTTCTCAGGGTTTTCTCCTGGCTTTACACTCAGGTATCACTTCTGGTGGTGTTGGGGAGGCACCATATGGGGTGCTGTAGGTTGAACCCGGGTCTATCATTTTCTGTTCATTTTTATTCCTTCCCCAATTATAAAGCCTACCAGTCTTTCTAGTCCTTCCTCTACCTTTATTTATGTGCCTAACTCTCTTCTGTCCACGTAATCTTAGTTCTTTTGCCACAATGTCCGTTTATTTATTTTTATCTTGTCTTTTCTTCAGTTTTATATTCTTACATTGCACATATGGGCAAACTCGTTCTTTATCTGTTTTTTTCTCTCTGATTTTCTTTGCTTCATCTATTAAATACCCTGGAGCACCTTTCATTTTGCTGCAAATGGCAAAATGTCCTCTTTTCAGAAAGAGATGAACAGTACTCTGTTGTGTATATATACCAAATGTTCTTTGTCTAATCCTCTATGAGGAAACTGCTTTCATTTAGAATAAGAGAGATGAGTTCAGTCCCTCTTGGATTGTTGAGCTGAGGGTAGTCTCTGAGGGCTTTTAGCAGCTTGAAGTCCCATGAATGCCAGAAGACATGCATGAGAGTCCTCCCCTCTTATATTAACTTGAGGCAGAAATAGCTTGTAATTCTTTTTTATTTTGATTTTGGAGACCACACCCAGTGGTGGTAGGGGGCTGTTCTTGTCTCGGTGCCACGGTCACTCCTGGTAGTACTCAGGAAACCAATTCTAAAGGACCACGAGGTGCCCGATATTGATCTGGGGTGGGCTGGGTACAGGACAAATTCTTTAATCCCTGAACTGTCTCTCTCGTTCAGAAACAACCTTGATGATAATCAAATATAGATTATTTGGAACAAAACAGTCTGAGCATTTATAAAGTTTGTTAGATTCATTAGTTTGTTAGATTCTAATGAACAACTTTAGTCTGTTCTTAGTTTTCCCTTCAATATTATTAGAATTGCTTCAAAATGAGTGCTCTGGCTTGTGGAGATGAGTTTCATGGACTTAACTGCTGGAATTTGGACAGAGTTTTAAAATATAATGTTATGCTTTTGGCTATTGACTGGTTTGAATCCAACTGGGGGGAAAAAGCTAGAAAACAAATGCTGAAAAGTTACTAAATCCAATTTAATTGATACAGGTGTCTGTTTATTCACTTTGTTTTTATTTTATTTGGGGGCCACACCCGGCTGTGCTCAGGGACTATTTCTGGCGATGCTCAGGCAACCATATGTGATTCCAGAGATCAAAACCAGGTTGACTGTGTGCAAGATCCCTTCCCATTGTACTATTTCTCTGTCCCCACTAAATTAAAAAAAAAAGGCAGAACAATGGGTATTTGATCTGATTCTAACATATTATAACATTATCATCTATTGTATGGAACCAGTTTCTTATCAGTCACAATATTACACTCAATAAAATAGAAGTTATATCTGAGTTTGCTTTTTTTCCTACATCAAATAATTGAGTTTCATGTCACACTTTGCTATCAGAAGAAATAAAAACATAAAAGTAATTTAGGATTTTCCTTCCAGGCAAAAGAGTGATCTAATCTTTGACTCTGGAGGAAGCAACAAAAGTGGGGGTGGGAGTGGGGGTTTGGGATGGGAAAAGTTAGATTCTGAGGCCCGATAAACATTAAAAGGCAGGGACAGCATTTGCTTTTGCCAATGGCATTAAAATATATTCTCCCAAAACCATGATGTTTCTTTCGAAAAAAAATTTTAGTTTGTTCATCTACCTCTATAAAATGATTCATCTAGGATAAAATTACCCAGAATGTTTGCTTGTAATCCCAAAGAGAATGGAGGAGTTTTTTTTTTTCCTGTTCATTTAGTATCCCATATTTCTGGCTATGTGAGAGACTTTGTTATATTCTGACGTTTCTTGAGCTAAGATTTCTTCTTAACAGTGTACTTCAGTGAAAATATATATTGCTAAATCCAAAGCTGAAGGTTTATTTTTATACTCTTTCTCCCAGCAAGTGATGTTAAGTAAGACTGTAAAGAATTTCGGAGGAAACAAAGAAAGTTGTTCAGAAAGCTGGGGTTTCCTTTGCTAAGTCAGTTTGGCAATAACATGGAGCAAAATCAAAGCACCCTTGCCAAAATAAATCCTCACAATGGAGCTATCAGATATGAGGTAATAGTGTGACATGCCTGTGGGTATTTGACATTCTTGTAAAAACCACAGTCCTAGAGTTTGGTCCTGCACCATTAAGCCACAGTGCTGCCAAGCAACAACACAGAACACACGTTTTAAATCACTGATGCAAGCCAAATGTAATTTCCACCAAAAGCAGTGAAATCTTCTGCCAGAGGTATGAGGCTGGGCCTTTTAAGCACCAGGAATTACTTCTATGACATGGAATCTGACTCTCGTGTCAGTGTAAAAATGGAACATTATTATTCAGATCAGGATGCAAAGCAGAGGGTAGTCAAGTGAATTGGGAAAGTGATATTTATGGAAGTTAGAGTTTTAAAAAATGGCAGGCTAAGAAATTTGTAAGTCCTTTCTAATAGTTGTATAGGTCATCTCTGAATTTTCATTTTACCGATTCAAAGAATGGTTCATACTCACTCTAGGAAATTTATAAAATACATAAGAATATATAGGAAAAAAGAATATATAGGAAAAAATGTTCTCTGGATCTCGTTTTACTGAAGTATAAGCTTCATAATGTTTTGCTTTTCTTTTGGACTTTTATATACACAGGCAGACATTCATATAAGTACAGTTGCACTGAGAATATGTGTAAAATTTTGACCATTGTGGAGTACTATGTAGCTCTTAGAAAAGATGAAGTCATGAAATTTACATACAAGTGGTACAATATGGAAAGTATCATGCTAAGCGAAATGAGTCAGAAAGAGAGGGATAGACATAGAAAGATTGCATTCATCTGGGGGATATAAAGTAACAAAGTATGAGATTAATACCCAAGAATAGCTGAGATCAGCACCAGGACGATTACTCCATAACTTAGAGGCCAGCGGGTATCCTAGAGGAAAGGGCAGTTCAGATAGAGAAGGGAGCACCAAATAAAGGATGTTTGGAGGATCCTTCCAGGAGGGGAGATGCATGTCGAAAGTAGACTATAGACTGAACATGTTTGCCACTCAATGCCTCTTTTGCAGACCACAACACCCAAACGGAGAGAGAGAACACAGGGGATTGCCCTGCCACAGAGACAGGGGGGATGGGGGGATGGGGGTGGGAGGGATATTATCCATGGTGGTGGAAAATGGGCACTGGTGGAGGGATGGGTATCTGATCATTGTATAATTGAAACCAAAGCACAAAAAATTGTAAATCTACAACTTTAAAAAAAATAAAATAAAATAAAGGGGAAAAAATATTTTGACCATTGTATCATTTTAGCATTTTGCTTTATAGTTTTAACTTAATACTGCTTTTACAATTTTCCATATCCTATACTCTTAAAGGGTTGGAGCTATAACAAAGAGGGTAGGGCGTTTGTCTTGCATGCGACTGACCCGCTGCTGACCCGGGTTTGATTCCTCCGCTCCATCCCTCTCGGAGAGCCCAGCAAGTTAGCGAGAGTATCCCGCCTTCACAGCAGAGCCTGGCAAGCTCCCCGTGTTGTATTCGATACGCCAAAAACAGTAACAAGTCTCACAATGGAGATGTTACTGGTGCCTGTTCGAGCAACTTAATGAACAATGGGAGAATAGTACTACAGTGCTATACTCTTAAAGCTATCTTTCTCATAATAATTTAATGCATTTTCTTCACAGGTTGCTTTTCATTTACTGTTAGTATTTTAAATACAATATTGTTTCTCACTCAGATTATATTTTAGTAAAGAATTCTGGTAGAATAATGAAGTCCAAGAGCAGGAACTTTTGAGACATTTTATTTCCAATGTTTTTCCTATTGTTTTTATATACTTCCAGTTGGTCATGTATGTGATTCTTGTTTAACCTGTGATTTGCCAGAAGCACCTTAATGCCTGTTGTATTAGTCCCCTTGATGGAAATTTTATTTTTTCATTTACTTATATTTTGGTTTTTGAATCATACCCAGCTGTAATCAGGGTTTACTACTAGCTCTGTCATCAAGGGACCACATGAGGTATCAGGGATTGAAGCACGCTACACTTTCTCTGTGCTATATGACCCCTGGTTGTCAGTTTTAAGCTAATGAGACACTGAACAGAGACCAGAGCTCTGGGTGCGTTCTTTAAGGTCAAAATTGTTTATATTCTTCCCAAGTTATTGTACTTACCAAGTACCTGAGACTGATGAGCTGCTTTCACGTGGCCGACCCGGGTTCCCTCTCAGAGAGCCCGGCAAGCTGATGAGAGTATCCCACCTACATGGCAGAGCCTGACAAGCTCCCCGTGGCATATTCGATATGCCAAAAACAGAAACAACAAGTCTCAAAATAGAGATGCTACTGGTGCCCACTTGAGCAAATTGATGAACAATGAGAGGACAGTGCTACAGCGCTACTACCTGGGAGAGAAGTTCATCCATAACAGGTGTTAAATGTTTTTTTTCTGATTGAAGACAAAAGATGTTTCTCATTATATGATCATTTCTCAGAGTTGGAAACAATAGATAACATCTAAAGATACAAATAAATAATCAATACAAAATATTTATTCAAGAAAAAATTTTAAAATTGTCTCAAAATTATTTTAAAAAAGCAAATATATATGTATATTTGTAGTAAAGTGTATTTTAAAAGTTTCATTTATATCAGTGATTATAATGCTCATATTAAGAGAAAACAACTTCCAGGATAGATGATAACTCAACAGTGGGGCATATAAGAATCACATTTAAAATCTAGAAAAGTTGAATAAAAAGTGAAAGGTGAAAGTGTTTGGGGTTAACTTGGAAAAAAACTTCACTTTTTTAACAAAATAAATAAATTTGATAAAAATACTTTAAATAAGACAAAGAAAGATGGATTGTTTTGATAAATATGAAAAAGAAAAACTTTATTTCACTATAACTAAATTAAATTATATTTGCATAAATAAAAGATAATGGGAAATCATAACGGAATGATAAGTTTATGTATTGTTTTCCCATTTTCACTGCCATTAGTGGTGGTAAAATTTATATTAATAAGATTTTTAGGTAAAGACTTATATTAATAAGTTATATAAACTTATTATATTAATAACTTATATTAATAAGTTATATAAACTTATATTAATAAGATTTTTAGGAGCTGGAGCGATAGCACAGCGGGTAGGGTGTTCGCCTTACAAGCGGCCAACATGGCCGACCCGAGTTCGATTCCTCCGCCCCTCTCGGAGAGCCTGGCAAGCTACCGAGAGTATTGGATATGCCAGACACAGTAACAACAAAGTCTCCAATGGAGACGTTACTGGGCCCGCTCGAGCAAATCGACGATCAACGGGAGGGCCTTTACCTTTACCTTTAAGTTTTTTTAGATTACTATATTCAGAAATGTAGCTATGCAGAATACAATTCCTTAGATATAGCTCACTGCCAAAGATTAAAAGACACATTAAAGAGATTTTTTTTGGGGGGGGTTTAGGGCCACACCTTGTGATATTGAGATTTTTCTTCTGGTTTTGTGCTCAGGAATCATTTCTGGTAGAGTTTGGGGAACCATATATGCTGTCAGGGATCGAACTCAGTGTCTCTTTGGCTCCAAAACAGACTTTGACATATGTGTATTTGTCTTCTCAGAGTGTAAGAGTATTTTATATTTTTCTCATCTATAAAATTTCTGTATTTGAAACTGAGGAGGGAATCTTGCTACCTTTAACTAGCAGCATAAACATGAGCTAATTCGTTGTTTTTTCTTTGGATCTCAACATCAAGATGTAAAATCGTTTTACCACCAAAAGCATTTCAGATTAGTTCATCAACAGAAATCGTTGAAGCTATTCTATTTCAGATGCCATTACCTTATGTATTGTGTTATTCACTACTATCAAGTAAATAAGTGTATTTTTCATCCACTTTCATAGCAATATGAGAACTGGAGACCCAACCAGCCAGATAGCTTCTTTTCTGCTGGAGAAGACTGTGTGGTCATCATTTGGCATGAGAATGGCCAGTGGAATGACGTCCCCTGCAATTACCATCTCACCTATACCTGCAAGAAAGGAACAGGTAATGTAGTTAACTAGCATTTAAACTGTAAAGTGAGTAAAGTGAGTTCAGAAAGATTAAGCTTCATTCATTAAATCACAAACTTCTTACCCTCTTTGCTATGAAGTATTTCATTGTTCAGATACAAGAGAAAAAAATGTTTTCAGTAATGTATTTCACCTTAGATTTCAGGTACTTGAGTTAACAGAGTAACATTTTGTAGTAAAACTCCCTAGTAGAATTTTAAGAGTAAAACAGTTGCCATGCCAAGAGCCATATTTATTTTGATGAGTGTTAAATCACTTGTCAATATTTAAAATTTGACCTACATTACAAAATAATCTAGTTTCAATGAAAAAATTAAGAAAAGCATGTACCCTTTGGCTCATATTGATACTTGTCCACGATTTGAAGTGTTTAGGCTTGAAAACCACTGCTTTCTCTCCTGGGGGCTGTGAGCTTCAGGTCACCATGGACTTTCACATTTTCCTTTGTATTTAACAGCCTGGTCTCCGTGGGCATTTTTACTTTTTTTTTTTTTTTTTGCTTTTGCTTTTTGGGTCACACCGGGAGATGCACAGGAGTTACTCCTGTCTCATGCACTCAGGAATCACTTCTGGGGGTGCTCCAGGGACCATATGGGATGCTGGGAATCGAAACTGGCTTGACCGTGTGCAAGGCAAATGCCCTACCCTCTGTGCTGTCGCTCCAGGCCTGCATTTTTACTTTTTGCCCTCAAAAGTTTACTGTATGTTTATGAACTAATGGGACCAAAAAAGTCATTCCCATGACTGTCATGAATGCCTTCAAGATATCAAATAGAAACGTTTATTGTTCCATAAATTCCATTATGGAATATAAACTCCATAATGAGGTTAACTTAGTTAACATTAAACAGATAAAATTAAGAAGACTAATTTTTAAAAATATGTATCTATGTGTTGAATTTTTAAGGCACACTGTTCTGACATCTTTCACAAACAGAGACTCCTTAAACATTAAAAAATGTGTTTGCAATTGATAGTGATGTGAAAGCATGAATATCCCAGCTCTAGATCTCTACTTTGCCTCAAGCAAGTGTACAAAGTACACAGACAAAATGTAAATAATTAATTTGGTGTCTATTCATATTTTTATACCAGATGTCTTTAAATATAAAAGTAATATAAAGTACACACTGTAAGTATTTTAGAAAAATTAAAAATTTAAAGATTAAAAAAATTAAACACCAATGACAAATTCTATTAAAATAATAGAATATTTAAGATACACAAAGCTCCGATGAAACTCTGCTTTTAACTGTGGCAATTTTACACTGAAATTCTTTTATCTAGAGTAGAATTTATTCTAAATATCCGTACTATATAAGCAGCTTTCCTAACTATGTGCATTACTTCAACAATTCTGTGACTGGATTTTCAAAATCCACTAGAATTCCTGTGTCTAGTGTAAAATGTCTTTAATGAACTGTTTGTCTCTATCAAAAAGTCACGTCATTGTCGTCTTAGCTCTCTAAATAGCCCTGGGAGTCATGTTTTTCATTTTATATCCAAACACTCATTTATTTCCCATGTTCTATTTCCTAAAGAAGAGTCTTCACAATAGAAGGATAATAGTTAATACTTTGTTGAGGGGGCCTGGCTGATGCATTCATTATGTTTAACAGTGTCTCTGCCCTCTATGGACCAATTCAAGCCACCTCTTTCTCCAGGGTTCATCCGCCTCATCTGCTTTGTGATAACCATAATAATTTCTAGACATTGTTACATGCTCCCTGGGGAGATAAGGAAAGGAGAAAAACTGCCCCAGGTGGAGAATGTATTGCTCTATGGCTAAAAGGGATTCACAAAACAGTTAACATACTTGACTTTTCCCTTTGGGAAAAGAGTTTAAATTGTTGGAATTATTCCATTAAAGGAGAAAAATAAAACAAAAAAGAAACAAATTGATCTTTTGTTTCATCTCCCTATTGTCTGGTTTTTATTTATGTAGACTTAACTCTTTTTTGATCAGTACTCTGGGGAGCAGTATACATTTTTTAAATGACTGTAGATTTTTATTAAAGATTCTCACTTCTTTTATTTCAGTTATTTTTAGACACAGAAACCTATGTGCTTTATTTTTATGGAATATTTGTAAATGAAAATAATGGTATATACAAAAACAGTTTTTTAAAAAACAACTTAATATATACTATGTAAATACATTTAATATATCATAAACTATAATCTCATCTAAATTATTTATTCCCTGGTTCCTACCAGAAATAATGACTCGATTGCTTTAGATTCTTCTTTATTATTACTATATAAGCTTGCATTGATACAAAACTGTTGTATATTTTTCAACTTTATTCTGTGTGAATTTTGTGCCTTGCTCTTTTCGTCCAGTATTGTGTTTGTGAGGTGTATCCATGTTGATGCATGTTGCTGCATGTCATGATTTTTGCTGTTGTATAGCATTTCATTGAATGACTATACAACACTTTGTTCACCAGTTCTTAATTGTGGGCAGTTGGGCTGTAGTCAGTGTTTTTGTTTTTATAAACAATGTTTCTATGAATCTTTTGGAATATGTTCCTGGTAGACTTTTCTGAGTTTTCATAGGGTATTTTTCCAGGAGTGAAGTTGCTGAGTCATAGTCTATACTATCTTCAAAATTGCTAGAAAATGCCAAATTATTTTCCAAATGGTTGTACCAGTTTGTACTCCCACCAGCAATGTGTGAGAGATCCTGTACTCTACATCTTCTCCAACATTGGGTATTATCGGACTTTGAAATTTT
The DNA here is from genome assembly GCF_029834395.1 of Sorex fumeus. Classification (NCBI taxonomy): domain Eukaryota; kingdom Metazoa; phylum Chordata; class Mammalia; order Eulipotyphla; family Soricidae; genus Sorex; species Sorex fumeus. Next base: position 18,386,933 of record NW_026606075.1, on the reverse strand, counting down.
TGCAAATCTGGTGGGTATGAAATACTATCTATCACTTGTCATTTCATTTATACTGCATCCTTTTTACCCCATTATCTTTTCATATACTTACATGTTATTTATAACTCTTATTTTGTAAAATTTCTTTTCCTGTATTTTGCTTGTTTTCTTAAAATGTGCTACTTCTTTAATTGTAGAAGTTCTTTTTATATACTGATGACTAATCCTTGACACTTAAATTATGTTCTAAATATATTCTCCCAGGTTGTACTATTTTTATTATGAAACTATGACTCTTTTAGTAAGCAAAATGTTCATTTTGTTTCATTTTTCCTTCATGGCTATTTTTTTAATATTAATCATCTACTCTAGTCATCAAGATATTCTATGCTTTTAAAAGTGTTTTACAGTTTTGCTCTCTCTCTGTATATATATATATATATACACATATATATATATATACACACACACACACACATATATACCTTTATACCATCCTAACTGGTTTTCCATGTATTGTCTGAGGTAAGGAACCAAGTCAAGATTTTAAAATTTGAATACCCCTTACTTCAAGTGAAAAAGCTACTTTGTTCCCTCTGCTCTTCTATGTTGCTTCTGTGAAATAATAAGCGTTTATGTGTGGATCTATTCCTGGTCCGTTTGTCTGCATTCACCAATATACATACTGAATTGTTCATAAATTATTCGTCCATATCATGCATAGTTTTAAAATAAATATTATTTCCCCTCACAGTTATAAGGACAACTTATAATTTGTCAGAATAGCACATAATCAAGTCTAGTACATAAACTAATTTTAATCCAGTTATCATTGCTATAATACATCTAATACTCAGTTTTATTTGTATCTTGGTATAGTCTTTTCATATTACAATAAAAATGTATCCAGGTATCCAGATGTAGTTATCTATGAATCATATACATTGTATAATTTATCCTTTGACTGTGGCAATATTATAGACAGTATATTTATCCATAACTATAGTATATATAAATTATATAACTATGATATGTGGTTATGTGATATTACAAACTATGGCATAATAATTTTCAATAATTATTATAACTTTTCCAGTGAGTTTACAATAGTAATAATAAATTAGTTACAAATCAATTATTGCTAAAAGTAAAAATGAGGGATAAGTAGATACTCTGGGACAATGATAAAGAAAGACAACACCAACAAGTCATGCACTGACATGAAGTAGTTGCTTTTAAATAGTTTTTAAAATTGGATTTTTGCAGAAAAGTGGCCCTGTTAGATGGATAAAAGAATGTCTGACCATTTAATTTAATGAAACATAATTTAAATTGTGTTTATTTCTTTAATGAAACACAATTTAAATGGCATAATCTGGGATTTAAACTAGACCTAGGACCTAAATATTTGATTCTTCTCTTAATATCATCTTTAATTTCTAACTCTAAATTATTGTTTTTCTAGAGGTACTTTATTGGGTATCATAGAGAGAGAAAGATATTGCTACTATTGTAAATATTTAGATTATTTGGAAATAACTCAATTTGCTTTTCTTTAGTTGCTTGCGGCCAGCCCCCCGTTGTAGAAAATGCCAAGACTTTTGGAAAGATGAAACCTCGTTATGAAATCAACTCCCTGATTAGATATCACTGCAAAGATGGTTTCATTCAACGCCACCTTCCAACTATTCGTTGTTTAGGAAATGGAAGATGGGCTCTGCCTAAAATTACCTGCATGAACCGTAAGTGGTACTTTAGAAAGAATGGACAACCGTGCTCTAACGACTACTAGACACCCTCATTTACAACTTCGTCAGTTTAGGGTATGGAGCAAGTAATATTGTTGTGTTTTCTTTCTTTCTTTCTTTCCTTCCATGTAGCATCTGCATACCAAAGGACTTATTCTAAGAAATACTTTAAAAACTCCTCATCAGCAAATGACAATTCAATAAATACATCAAAACATGATCACCGTTGGAGTCGGAGGTGGCAGGAGTCCAGGCGCTGAGCCCTAAAATGGCGAACATGTGTTTTCATCATTTCAGCCAAAGTCCTAACTTCTTGTGCCTTTCTTATCACCTCGAGAAGTATTATCAGTTGGTTTGGATTTTGGACCACTGTCCAGCCATTTTGGGTTGCTGTGCACTCCAAATATTTTAACTGAAAGTGTTGACATTCAAAAAAAAAAAAAGAAGGCAAACAAATGAGAGAAAATGAGGGGAGAAAGGAACCATTTCCAGCCTTTTTTTTTAAGAAGTTTTTTTATTTGTCTCCAATGCAATACCATTTTATAATGTATACCAGCCTACTGTACTATTTAAAAAGCTCAATTTCAGCATCAATGTCAATGTAAATAAGATGATTTAATGTTGATTTTAATCCTGTATATAAAATAAGAAGTCACCTTGAGTTCAGGCATATTTAATGATGATTATGGGACCCTTTGCGGTCTTTAATCATTGGTTCGGCTGCTTTTTGTAGTGTGTTTAGGCTGGAAATGGTTTCATTTGCTCCTTGACCATCAGCAAGACAGAGAACAGCTTTTCTCGGAACTAACAAATGCAGTATCCCAGTCACTGTGCCATCCTCACCATTGGTGCAGGTTGCTTCTGTGTATTGCTGAAGACTTGCTAACGGAATCCTGATGGAATTAGGGACTGCAATGTGGAACTCTTCTTTGCCGCAACCCTTTCTCTTCACTTACAAGAAAGGCTGAATGGAGGACTTTTCTATCACCAGGAGCATTTTTTTAGGGGTCAAAGTGCTAATTATTAACTCAACCAGGTCTACTTTTTAATGGTTTTCCTAACACTAACTCACAAAGTTACAGATCTACACTTTCAAATGGATCTAGACCTAGGGCTCTGGAGGGTGGGGGGATTGTTGAAACAACAACAAAGAAAGAAATTTTGTATATATAACCATTTTAATCTTTTATAAAGTTTTGAATGTTCATGTATGAATGCTGCAGCTGTGAAGCATACATAAATAAATGAAGTAAGCCATACTGATTTAATTTATTGGATGTTATTTTCGCCCCCCCCCACCATGCCCCCAACTGCAACCTGAAAACTGACATAGTATGGTAGTTATTTTTCAGTGTTTTTGTATTTCCCTCACAAAGTTTGGAACTATAATCTAGGTATTTTGTCCCCGATTGAATGATGTGATAGATCAACTGCATCAAGTATTTGTTACAAGAGTGGAAAAGTATATAGTTTTCAGCAAATCGTGTTTGCCCATTCTAAGCAAGGGGCATATATTTAGAAATAGCGTGGACATTTCTTCCTTGTTAGGTGGAGTGTATGTATGTATATTCTCTTTATCTTTTCCCACTCTGTTTTCTCCCATGTATTTGAATAAAGTGACTGCTGATGATAACCTTGAATCATTATCCACTTACTTTGAATGCTTAAAAGAAAATCTGTAATGGAAAGAAGACATTTAGTAGTCTTTGTCCAATTTCAGCCAGAATGACATTAAGAAAAGAAGACAACAAATAAAATGCAAGCAGCAAAAAGCACACCCAACAACAATATTTTTTTTCTTCATGAAAACTCCTTTGGGTAGGAAGGAGCAACTGTAGCAACAATCACATATACTGTCTTTAAGCAAGTTCCCTTGGTTGTGCTGCATTAGTGCAATCTACCATTAGGTGTCCGTGAGCACAGAGCAACAGGGTGTTGAATATTTAGGTTTTACTTTTTTTTTCCCCTTCTTTCATTACAATGCACATAATACATTCCTGTATTTATATTATAACATGTATAGTGTAAAATGTGAATGACTGTCTTTTTTTGTGAATGAAATCAAAAATCTTTGTAACTTTTTATATATGCTTTTGTTTCACCAAAGAAACCTAAAATCCTTCTTGTACTATCCTGTGACTGGTCTGGTTATTTACTTTAAATTCTAATATGCACCATCATTTTTACTTTCTGGTTCCATATAGGAGACAAACTGCTTGACTTAAAAGAAATGACATAGTGGCTAGCAGAGAGATGATGAAGTGCTTGCAAAAATTAAAATAGCAACTTTGATACTGTTTTTGCCTATGTGTTTATGCATTAATCTCAAACAAGAAAAAATAGGAAAGGAAAAATGATACCTCACTTTTACACACTTTTTATGAACTATGAACCAGGCCAAGTGTTTTATGTACGAGATGGGAGCATGACAGTATCTGTCTTAATGATGAGAGATCAAGCATATGGAACTGAGATCATTTGTCCAGAATTACTGAATTAGCTTGTAGTGGATATAATTAATCTTCATAGTTTGCCCTACCCGCTGTGCTGGAGCGATAGCACAGCGGGTAGGGCGTTCGCCTTACAAGCGGCCAACATGGCTGACCCGAGTTCGATTCCTCCGCCCCTCTCGGAGAGCCCGGCAAGCTACCGAGAGTATTTGATATGCCAGACACAGTAACAACAAAGTCTCCAATGGAGACGTTACTGGGCCCGCTCGAGCAAATCGAAGATCAACGGGAGGGCCTTTACCTTTACCTTTTAGTTTGCATGGTATTCTAAAATAAATAAATAAATAAAATACTATGTTCCCAATTGGTATACATTTAGAAGGATAATTTACTAATTAGCAGATCATGTATGAGTAATAACTGTAGCAATATCCAGTAGCTATTAGATTTCAAAAATAACGTGTGTCCATCCATCCATCCATCCATTTCTTCACTTTTAATTTATTCTATAATTTAGAACCTGCTATATAGCAGGAACTGTACTAAGTTCTGGTGCATAAGCAATGAATGATTTAAACAGATTTCTCCTCACATTAAGGTTTTATATTGTACGTATCCATGGCAATAATTTTACAGAATACTCTATTTAATATCTTTATTAATAATTTGGAAGAACAACTCTGTTATCTGTTTTTGCAGTTGTACAGAAGGACAGAGATGACTTTTGAGTATTTTGAAGATCTGAAAAGATAGTACAGTGATAAGGCTCGTAACTTGCTTATGGCAACCTAGGTTTGATCCCTAGCACCCCATTTCGTTCCCTGAGCACTGCTAAAAATGATTCCTGAGTGTAAAGCCAGGAGTAACTCTTGAGAATTTTGCTGGGGGTGGCCCCAGAACCAAGCAAAAAAATATTTTGAGGTTTCTTATATGCACTATTAAAAAGACATGGAAGTTGGCATGAATAGATGCACTAAAAAAGATTTTTTTCTTACTGAATATCTTCTTTAATGTGTAGTTTGAAGCATTTTTTTATGCAAAATCTTATCCAAAATTTACTAAAGGGAATATTCAAGAATTTGCATCAACTTGTGTCTATGCACTATTTTTTATATAATTATAAATTTGTCAAGTATGCTTTTATTGACCCAGATGCAAATAATGGAGTCTCTGGCATGTGTTATTATCCAGAATACTGGGAGAGAGGAAGAAATTGGAATTTGCTCTTCTCAAGCCAGTTTTATATCCATTTCTAAGGGCTGCCTTGCTTACCAGATTATTTCTCACCTTAAGGACTCTTTAAGAAGAGGTGATCTCCTAAGGAAAAGGGAAAAAATTAGCAAATTTTTTTAGAGAGGGATGCATTACTTTAATGTGATAAAAATAACACATTAAATATGTTAACACATTAAATTTGTTAATCTTAAGAGAATGTTCAGGACACTACAGAGAGTAGAAACTAGATCAACTCTGAGCTATTTTCTAGACGTTATACTGTGTAAAATAAAGTTGGAGTTTGGAAATGTGAAGAAAGTACGTAATGCACTACTAAAAATTTTCAGAGCTGATTTTGTGCACCCCCTAAAAAATCTACAGGATAATACATTTTATTTGTTTGTTTTGGGCCACACCCAGTAATGCTCAGGGTTACTCCTGGCTCTGCACTCAGGAATTACTACTGGCAGTGCACGGGGGACCATACGGGATGCCCGGGTACATGCAAAGCATACGCCTTACCCACTGTAATATCAGTTTGGCTTCAGAGAATCCTTTTTTTTTTTTTAGGTAAAAAAAGGCAAGCAGTTAAGAATCAAAGATAATTTTTTAATTATTTTTTATTGTTTCTTTTGAAATCCCCTCAAAATATGTATGCAGTGACATTTCTTTTGAAACCAAAAAGGCCAATGTGATGCTTTATACTATTTGAGCATCCTTATTTATTTATTTATTCATTCATTCATTCTACTCTGTTACAGTTCCCATTTAGTCACCAGATAAGAATTTACCCAAATGATTTTTTTATTTGAAAAAAAATCTAGAGAGAAAATTTATAAAGGATGTACACACACATTATTTGAAGAACCGTGATTTACAATACTCCTAATGATGGAATTTTGTGCGCTCATTTTTCCAACACCACACCCAGGATGTTTCTCGCCTTCCACCAGCTCACCAATCTTGTGTGGCTGTCTCCTACCGCATCGTAGTAAACTCAGTTCTACACCAGTTCTCATATTCTGCTGTCTTTGATCATTTTTATAAAGATCTTTGAATGAGTCATTCAAGATTGTATAATCTTTTCCCATTATTACTCATTTCTGTATGTTTGGATCCCAGTTAGGTAATAAAAAGCAAATGCCAAACAAGAACAAGAATGACTTTTGTTGCGGTATTTATAGAATAAGCAAAGCCTGTGTTTTAATTGGAATTTAATTCCAAGTTCTGTCTGAGTCCATCAAATAATGCCTGCCGAAGATGCAAAATTTACTCCGTTAAGGCAACATGTCTTAGGTGATTTTTTTTTTTGTCTTTAAAATTAAAAATTCAAACTAAACATCAATTAAGTTTTAAGTTGTCAACAAAAATTTTTATTATTAAGTTATACAATTTTAAAGAGTATTATTTTGGCATATTTTAAACATTGCTTTCATAAAACAAACTTGTAGCATCATTCTCAAATATATTCAGTATAATCTAAATACCATAGTGATTTGTTGTTAACTAAAAAATAATCTTGAACAAATATACTCCTTAAAGGAACATTTTATACTTTTTTATGTTTTCTTTGGAATTAAAAAGATGATTTCCCCTAAAAAGTTGGGGTGGGGGATTGGGACCACACCTGGCAGTGTTGCGGTGCTACTCCAGCTCTGTACTCAGGGCTCATGCCCAGCATTGTTCAGAGAACCACGTGCCTCCAAGGGTCTTTCCTAGGATTTACTCATGCAAGCCATGTGAATATTGTTTTGAGCCATCTCTCTGCCAAAGAAATTTTTTCTAAACATTATGTACTTTATGCAAACATGTACAATATATACATAAGATTAAATTCCACTGGCAAAACTAGCAAGCATATTGATCTACAAGAATATTTTACCTACAATGTGAATTATTTTTTCTTGTGAACATAAACACACAAAGGTTTAATATGAATGGAATCATCCTTTTAGTTTACTGACATAGAATTAGTTAAAACAATACACAAATGGTAAGAATTTATTCAAAATATATCTCAATAAAATGATAAAGGGCTTTTCTCAGTTTACATTTCCTTGAGTAAAGCTGTTTAAAAGTAGAAATTGCCACAATTTAACATCAATTGTATCATTGTTTTGTCTTTACATATTGAATCTGCATCAAAAAGCAGATGGAAAGGATAGTTTCATTACACAATGCTACTTATTTTTAACCGCTTACTGAATTACCTGTCAAAAATCAAGCAATAATCTATCAAAGGTTATTACATTTGCCATCTTAATAAACTGCCTCATTAAACTCTTTGAGGTAGCAGCTGACTTTATAAAGACTTTATATGTATACTGTTATCAGTGCCATTTATTTTGACAAGTTCTTTTGTTTGTTCATAGTTTTTACATTTCATGTCAGTGCATATTAAGACTAGGATGAATGAGAGGTACTCTGAGGTAACTGTTATTTAGATAGTGGGAAAAGAATATATTAAGCGTTTGGTTGTCAAAATGTCATCCTAGGAGTAACAGCATTAACATTGCCTAGAACTTAGAAGAACTACAAATCCAGGCTGGAAAGATAGTAAAGTGGGTAGGATGTTTACCTTACATGGAGCTGGGTTAAGTCCCAAGCACCCCTTAAAGTCCTCTGATCACATCAGGAATGATCCCTGAGCATAGCACTGAGAACAGTTGTGCCCATACTCCCCCTAGGAAAAAGAAATGCAATTCTCAGAACCTATTCTATTTATTCATATTTGAAGGAAGTGATTTACAGTTCTGTTCACGAGAGGGTTTCTTATATACAATGTTCAATATCACACCCATTGCCAGAGTGTTTCATCCCTTCACCATTGTCCAGAGACCCCTGCCTCGGTAAGCTCAGTTCTGTAAAATAATTCTCAATTTCACTTTTTTTGACCTTGTGTTAGTCCCTTTGTATTCCATATATGAAAGATAATGATTCTGATGTGTTTCAAAGTTTATAAGAACTGGTGTAGGGGCTGGAGCAATAGCACAGCGGGTAGGTCGTTTGCCTTGCACGTGGCCGATTCAATTCCCAGCATCCCATATGGTCCCCTGAACACTGCCAGAGGTAATTCCTGAGCACAGAGCCAGGAGTAACCCCTGTGCATTGCCGGTGTGACCCTAAAAGCAAAAAAAAAAAACTGGTGTAAAGAAGATGAAAAAGTAGAGCTAGATGCCTCCATTATAGACCTCTTAGGCAGGTGAGTTTTGGGAAAGTAGCCAGATAAATATAAATTGCAGAAGTTGCTATATGTGTTCAGGTTCTTCTTGGTTTTCTTTGCCTGTTCTTATTCTTTTTTTTTTTAATTTTATTAAATCACCATGAGATAGTTATAAACTTTCATGTTTGGTTACAATCACACAATGATCAAACACCCATCTCTCCACTGGTGCACATTCCTCACCACCACTATCCCTGGTATAACCCCCCTTTCCCACCCTCCGTCTGCCTCCATGGCAGACATGGTTCCTCATAATCTCTCTCTACTTTTGGGCATTATGGTTTGCAATACAGACCCTGAGAGGTTATCATGTTTGGTCCTTTATCTACTTTATACACATATCTCCCATCCTGACTGGTTCCTCTGGCCATCTTTTTCTTAGTGATCCCTTCTCTATTCAGCTGCCTTCTCCCCTTTGCTCATGAGGCAGGCTTCCAGCTATGGAGCAATTTATCTGTCTCGTGTATCTACTGTCCTTAGGTGTCAGCCTCATGTTATGTTGTTTTATACTCCACAAATGAATACAGTCCTTCTATGTCTGTCCCTCTCTTTCTGACTCATTTCACTTAGCATGATACTCTCCATGTCTATCCACTTATAAGCAAAGTTCATCACTTCTTCTCTCCTGACAGCTGCATAGTATTCCATTGTGTAGATGTACCAAAGTTTCTTTAACCAGTCACCTGTTTTAGGGCACTCAGGTTTTTTCCAGACTCTGGCTATTGTGAACAGTGCAGCAATGAACATATAGGTACAGATGTCATTTCTACTGTGCTTTTTTGCATCCTCAGGATATATTCCCAGAAGTGGTATTGTGGGGTCATATGGAAGCTCCATTTCTAGTTTTTGAAGGACTATTCATATTGTTTTCCAGAAAGGCTGGACTAGTGGGCATTCCCACCAACAGTGAAAGAGTGTCCCTTTTCCCCCACATCCATGACAGGACTGGTTGCTTTTTCTTTTGAATGTGTGCCAGTCTCTGTGGTGTGAGATAATATCTCATTGTTGTTTTGATTTTCATCTTACCTGACTTTCCTATGGCTTTGACCACCTCTTCCACTGTGCAAACTTCCATATCTCATTTCTTTTGTGTGGTAGGTATCTATTCTGCTGGTGAGATTTTGTAGGCATATTAATTCTATGTTTCAATGTAAATTTCTCACAGTATCTACATATTTTTTAAACTAAAATTTTAAAATTTTGGACTTCCAATTTCATGTTTTGAGTCAATTCTACTTTTTAAAAGTCTCAGAATTATTCTCTTCTGTTTTATACCCATATTCACTAATATAGTGATAATATCTTTAGATGTTTCACTTTCAAAATAATCTTTTACATTAATGTATTCTTTTTTAATGTACAATAATAATCTTGACATTTCCCAGTTCACCATTTCAAAATGAATCACCTACTGAGTAAAGTCCAATTTTAAACTCATAATGAAATGCTCTGGAGGGAAAAGGTAGCCCTTTGATCGAGATATTATGTGCTTAAAAAGAATGAAAATAACCAATTTAGAAATATAAAGTAAATCACCATAAAATTTGTTTTCTTCTTTTTAATTAATTTGGTTTGGCTTCTTGATCAGTTTCTGACCAAAAGTTGAAGTCCCCAGGTATATGAGGGAGAACTGGAAGAACAGAAAAGCTAGCTGACTTAGTAGAATATAGTCTTGTCTTACCTTTCTTCTGCTTGAGGCCCCATGAGACTGACTGTAGACTGCTCCTAAGATTTCAGCCTTGGATGAAAACACATCAGAGTGATAAATACTCTTCACAATCTTTGGTCCAAGGTTATCTCATTACAAATTGTGATTTCTTTAAAATGTCCCCCTTTGTAATAGTTCTTTCAACTGCCTTCAAACACATCCAGTTTCATTATGCTGTTTCCTGCCTGCTTCTGATTGACAAAGCATTTTTAAATGCATTTCTTCCTGGACATTATGGAAATGACTTGGCTCATATCAGTCACCACACTGATTCCTTTGCATTTCTTAGTACATTCTTTTTTTAAAATTTGGTGCCATACATGGGGGTGCTCAGGGTTTGCTTTTGGCTCTTTGTTCAGTGGTCACTCCTGTGGTGCTCAGGGGACCACATGATAGTGTTGGATATCAAACTTGGGCCAGCCTCTTGCAAAGCAAGCCCCTTTATCTGTTGTACTAGCTCTGTAGATCCTATAACATCTTATTCTGTGCTTTTGAGAGGTTAAATCCTTAGTTTTTCACAACCGTTAAACACTAAAGTGTTGAGCAGCCAGGCATTTTTCTGCCTCTGGTATGAATAATCATGGCCACACTACAGGCTCATTAGTCATGAGGCTATGTTCTCTATCTTAAATTTCCAAGCTAAAATGCATTATGTTTCAGCTTAAGGTCACAGTCAAGGCAGTTTTCAAAGCTTGTTTTCTAAGTAACAAAGATCAGAAGTCTAGTTATGCATGTGCACAAGTTTCTCTGAGACTAAGCTCCACTATTTCTGAACCTTTGTGAGTAATTCATGGGGCAAGTGGGAAGAGAAGGAAAAGAAAATTGCTACAGTTTTTTCCTCCTATTTTTTTAATTTTTGGTGTGCCAGGAGACCACACCTTGTAGCTCTCAGTGCTTACTTCTGGCTCTGTCCTGTGGAATTGTTCCTGATGTGCTCGGAGAATCATGTGGGGTGTCAGGGATTGAACCTGGGATTGCTTCGTGCAAGGCAAGTGTCTTACCCACTGTACTATTGCTCAGGCCCAGTTGCCATATCTTTTAGTTTCTCTCAACGGAGGAGGCATTTTCCTTATTATTTTTAAAAATAAAAATAATATGCCAGAAGGTCTTCAAATTATATACATTTAAAACCAGTTTCTGACTGCACGAGTTGGAAAAAGGAGTCACGGAATTGCTCTGCATTAAGCATTTACATTACTGTCTTCTCTTACAAAATGTGCATTTTTTAAATTAGACCTCTGTATTAAGAAACATTCAGTAAATTTTCTTTGGTATCTTGACTGCAACAACTGGAAAATTATTGTCAAAAGAATTTTCTTTTTTTTTGCTTTTTGGGTCACATCCAGCGATGCTCAGGGGTTACTCCTGGCTCTGCACTCAGGGACTACTCTTGGCAGTGCTTGGAGGACCATATGGGATGCCAGGGACTGAACTCGAGTGGACCACATGCAAAGCAAATGCCGTCCTACCTGCTGCACAATCCTATGGTCCCAAGGAATTTTTTTTTGCACTGGAAAAGGAAACTAGTTTCAGCAGCCTGATGGTAGATATTGCTGAAGTTAAAGAAACCTCTAGAAGAGATTGATGGAGAAGTCTAGAAACTGTGGAGGTAGTCTAACTGGGAAAAAACCGTTTCAAGTGTTGCGCTGTTGCTCACAAATATATTTCTTCTCTTTTCGAGTGCAGTTCATCTTTATTATGGTGTATGACCCTGTGAGGGACCTGTAGGGTCTGGATACTGACCAGCTCGGCTTTCCATCACTAAGGATAGACCCAGAGACCCGAAAACAAGACCTTTCATCTCTCCCAGTCAGACAGGGTTGTGGGCATAGGGAGTGGAGTGCGGACTATTAGTTAAACCTGGGTTGGCCTGTTGGAGAAAGGAAAGACGATGATGGTCTAGATCGCTGTGCTAGGTTATTCCTTGAGCTCATGGAGTTCAACTCTGCAGAAAGAGAAGTCTCTGGGAGGAAGCAAGTGGCCGCTGCAGAGCAACAGTTGCGGCTCTTTAAGGTTGTATAGGTTCTGGGAGCTGTTCCCAAACTCTGCCTCCGTGAAAGGGCCATCCTCTGTTAGTTCAGCAGAATGGGATTGGACAAAGATTCCGAGCATAAAAGCATTGGCACTGAGCATTATAGGATTGGCCCAGGCGGTCAGTGTGGGTTCACAGCACAGAAGCAATGACCTGAAGGAAGATGTTGAGGTTCATGTAAATGTCAGTGGTGTGGAAACATGGTGAGTGGAAGACCCTGGTGAACCTGGACAAGCAAACTGAATTAATTGCAGGGTTCGTGCTGCGACACAACGTATTTCTCCATTTTGTGTTTTTTGGGGGAAGGGGACACACCCGGCAATGCTCAGGGATTACTCCTGGCTCTGTGCTCAGGGATCACATCTAGCGGCACTCAGGGGGACATATGGGATAATGAGCATCGAACGCAGGTCAGCCTCGTGTAAGGCAAAGGCCTTACTTTACTGTACCTCTCGTCGTACAAATCATTTATTGCTCTCCTTCAAATTTACCTTATGCATGCAAATAGCACCCCCAACTCCTTGCAATTGCTAGGGCACAAACAGCAGCCTTAGATTTGTGTTTTCTTTTTGAAAAGGGCATGGGAGGCCAAATAAGTTTAAGATCCTTTGTTCTAGAATCATACAACTGGAACCCAAGGTTTGGCCAGTCCCAGAGTGGTAAGTTAAGTGGATTGTTTTTGAACTAGGATAGTGTCAGTGGAATGTTTGGGAAAAGGAGTCTGCTAAAATTTATATGTGTATGTAAATTTAAATATACAGATTCAAGTAATGTGATCCTGGAAAATGTTGCTATAGCACTATATCACTTTTTTTTTTTAATGTAGGAGTACTGCTATTTATTCAGCCACTAATTAGGCTGATTGAATTGGGCATGAACTCCATCTTACTTTTTTTTCATTTTTTATAATCTTATTTATTGAATCACTGTGAGAGCAGTTACAAAGCTTTTGGGTTTAAGTCTTGGTCATACAATGAAACACCTGTACCTTCACCAGTGCCCATTCTCCACCACCAAAAATCCCAGTATGCCCCCATCCCATACCCTCCCCCTACATGTGGGGCAGATAATTTCCACATTACTCTCTCTCTACTATGATTACATTCAATGTTTTGACACCTGATCCACCATTATTATTTGGGATTTTACCCCAACACTCAGATCCACCAGAAAGGCAACAGTATATGATTTTGTTTTCTATTGCTGGTTATGAATAACATATGATGTCATGCGGCTACAGTAGTAGCTGCGTGATTTTGAAATTCAGAAATTTTAACAATTAAATCTGGAAGGATTTTTGCCAAAACATGCTGGGTTCCAAGATTTGTTCCTGATCTCCGGGATCATGACCTTTTAGCAGCTTGATCGGGAGCCAGAGAGGTCGTTTGTGGGCGGCAACTCAGGGTCTTGTTGGAATGAGGAGGAAAGGGCCGGATGTACCCCCATCCCATGAGGCCCCGTGTGTTTTGTCACTGAGGATCCAAACATGACTGTCCATGTTTGGAGCAGGTGGAGGGACAGCACCCTTTTCCCCCTTGGGTGGCCAGTGACAGTAACCTACTGCGCGATCCGGACACATTTCTGCCAAAAGCCGCTGGGTTTCGAGATTTGTTTCTGAGTCTCTGGGATCATGGCTGTTAAGCAGATTGATCAAGAGCCAGAGAGGTCGTTCGTGGACGGCAACTAGGGATCTCATTGGGACAGGGAGGAAAGGGCCGGCTCCACCACCATCCCGTGAGGCCCTGTATGTCTTGTCACTGCGAGCCCAAATCTGACTGTCCAGTGGCCTCTGGAGGATGGGGGCCACTGGGACGCCAGGGGGAGCAGGCAAAGCCATGAAACCTATTCCCACCTGGGGTGGCCCAGTGTCGGTAACCTACTGCAGGGACCTGACGCATCTTTGCCAAAAGCCGTTGGGTTTTGAGATTTGTTTCTGAGTCTCTGGGATCATGGCCATTAAGCAGTTCAATCAGGAACCAGAGTTCGATCAGGAACCAGAGAGCCATGCCTCCAAATATATAGCTGAGCCAGAGGTGGTTTGTGGGTGTGTCTCCCACATACCTAACTTTTGGCCATTTACTTTCTTGGTAAACTTTACCGCAAGTTTTTTGGGTCTGGCCAAAGGCACAGCAGCAATTTTGGGGTATCTGGAAGTCTGAAGGCACCATTAGGCTGCTGATGCACTCGCCTCACAGCTGCAAATTGACCTCCTGGCGGCACCATACCTTCACTATAGCACATTAGTATGTGTTAAAACTAAGTCAGGAAACATTTGCACGATATAGGCTTTCTTGTAATGAACATCTGAAGTATTCAGTATGTGACAATACTTGAATTTTTAACTTTGATCTATTTGAATGAATGCAAACATACTTTCATTTTGTGTAAGTATATGTAGAACAAAAAGCAATTTGGAGTTTAAACAGTAGTATCATAAGGAAAATGATCAAAGCAACCCAGAAAAACAAGGAGAGGAAAACTAGCCACATAATTCCAGAAGAACAAGAGTAATACAACAATATATTGGTTTGGGGAAAGAATTTGGGAAAGGAGGTTTCTGGGATTTTAGAGATTGTGCTAATTTAGCTTGAAAAAAGACACGTCATTAAAAAGTATACATTTGGATTTGGCGATGCTATCATTATGAAAGGAGGAAAACAATTATAACATTTATCATATGGAGTTGAACAAATAGAAATACTACCAAAAATTCATGCACAAAAGAGAACACACTATATTTAAATATACAGATGTCAAGTAACTAGAACTCTTTGAAACTCACCAATTTAGTGAGGGCAAATGTCTGACAAGGGGTTAACAATTTCAGATTGCATATGGGTCTAAAAGAGGTAGAATACAATGAAAGTTTGAAAACACAAAAATAATGGTTGCACCAACCCATAAAGGAAGAGGCTCAGAGAAATGCTGAAATAATTGAAAATGAACTCTGCTAGAGCTGGAACATATGTCCAGACTGAAAACACCATGGGGCATGGATGATAATTGTTTATTGAATCATGACATGAGTCATAACTCTGTTAGACAGCATGAAAATACCTTTAGGTATTTGGAAAATTATGAAATTCTTTTTTGTTATTGCTAACTTATCTAAGTAACACCTGTTCATGGTAAATATTTTGGAAAATGCAGAACAAGAGAGAGAATATTTCATTTGAGATTACATATTGGGGGGGGGTCACACCCGGCAATGCACAGGGGTTACTCCTGACTTTGCACTTAGAAATTACTCCTGGCAGAGCTCAGGGGATCATGTGGGATGCTGGGGATCAAACTTGGGTCAACCGCATGCAAGGCAATAGTCCTACCTGCTGTACTATCACTCCAGTCCCTGAAATTACATTTTTAGTTCACTGATGAATGTTCTTCATATGAGTACTCACTAATGAATATTCAATAGCTATGCGGAGAAAGTCTTCTGTATTGGATACATATCCCTGTTTTCAATGGTCTACCATTTCTTTGTTTCTTTTCGCGAGAATAGAATTCTCGATTGCTGAGATTGATGAGAAACCTGCTTAAACTCACGGCAGTGGCCGGGGGCAACATACTAAATAATTGCATACTGATGCTACTAAGCATATTGAAACTATGACAGAAGTCTCTATCTCCTGGCCACAGGCGCATCAAGAACCTATCATGTTGTATTTATTAAGTAGTCTAACTAGCAGCATCAAAAGCAGAGACCACACACAATGGAGTGAAGCCATTTGACTGTCTTTGTCTTCCCCTATCTTTGATATAGATATATGTTATCCACATCTGTCTGCTTCTAAGTTGGTAGTTAAATAGTTTATAACATTGGAGTATTTAATGATAAGGATATGTTGTAAAAAATGCATTGGACAATTTTTCTTGTGATCACATTCTGTGTGAACTCATAGTGTGTAGTTACACAGAGCTAGTGTAGCTTATTGCACACCTAAGCTATGACATGGCCCATTGGAACACCTTCATATGTAATCTGTCACTGGGACTGAAATGTTACTAAGTGACATATGACTGACTCTACAGGGACTATTAGGATTTTTAGAATATCAGACAAGTAGATGTTTAGAGTGATATGTGCACAAGCCCTTCAAAGTATTTACAGTTTGACTGTCATTGTTGTCTATTCGTTTTATTTTGGTTAGGTTTTTGGATACATCTTGCTGTGCTCAGGGATTACTCCTGGGCTTGGGGGGTGCATACAGGATACTGGGGATGAAATTCAGGTGAACAGTTTTCAAGGCAAGTGCCTTAATCAGTATACTGTATCTCTGATTCCTAACTCTTGTCTATTTATTCAGGGCTAATAGTACAATCAGAATTGAACTGGAACACATGAACAGAATCCTTGCAGCCATTTAACATGATCCTGAGCAGAAATTATTCTATGAAATTAGCAGTCTTAGCTTACATTTCAGTCTTTACTGATAAGCTGCTTCTTCTTCTTCTTCTTCTTCTTCTTCTTCTTCTTCTTCTTCTTCTTCTTCTTCTTCTTCTTCTTCTTTCTTTTGCTTTTTGGGTTATACCCAGTGATGCACTTCTGGCTCTGCATTCAGGAATTACTCCTGGCAGAACTCAGTGGACCATATGGAATACTGAGAATCGAACCCGGGTCAGCCACGTGCAAGGCACACACCCTATTGCTCTAGCCCATACTGATAAGCCTTTATCATGCATGCTGAGAGAATGTCTACAGATATAATTTTCCAAGTGAATGTATACTTTAAAATATTTTATTATTTTTGTTTTCAAAGAAAATGTAGTAGAAAAGTATGGGAATTATAAGCTTTAAATTTTCGTAACTGTTAGAATTAAGCTAGAAATCTAAAGGCACACATTTATTCATTAGTATACTTGTTTTTTCACTCAGTTGACAAATATTTCTTTGAGCAGAAACCACACTGCAAGAAATATTGCGTTAAAATATTGCATTCAGTCTTTAGATTTATTTCAGTCTTCATTATGTTTCTAGATCAATAGGTAAAGTAGCTTCTGGCTTTTTGTTGTGGGCTACATCTCCAGTGCTTGAGGGTCATTTCTGAAAGTGCTGTAGGAAAACATTCAGTGTCCTGGATTGATCCCAGACCTCATACACTAACCCTTTGAGCTATCTCCTGGACCTCTCTTCAGGCTTTTGGTAAGTGCTTCTGAAATATGAAAATTTTTTGCTATCCAGAGTATATTAAGATCATCTAACACCTCTACTAATACACATAAATATCTATCATCTGCCTCAGGAATTAACACATTTCATTCAGGGGCTGGGACATGGCTCAAGTGGTTGAGCATATGTCTAAGTTTGATGCCAGCATCAAGTGCAGTGACCCTGATCCCCAACCCTGTCTGGGTGTGTCTAGCCCTGGTGGCCTTGAGCAATGAGCAAAGCCATGTCTGGCTCTGGGACCCCTCTCTGGTTTGGGCCCCTATGTAAAGAATGGATCCCAGGTTGCATTTTAGCATCTCATTCCCCCAACCACCACCACCAAAGCTGCTGGGAGTAACTCCCAAATGGCGTCAGGAGTAGTCCTTGAGTGCTACCAGGTGTGGCCCCTGCAAGATAAACAAGTATTAAAAAGATAGACATTGTATTTGGAATGGAAATTGATATGACATAGGAAGGAAGGTTCATTCTCAACCAAAAATCCTTTGTAATAATTGTGAGTTAATTACAAACACCCTATTAAAAATATTGCCTTACATTTTTTTCTTTTAAAGTCATGTCTTTGCCATTGTGTAAATATACACAGTATACTGGCATGTGTCAAGAAATGTGTTGTTTGAACATTCTCCAATGTTTCTTGGTTCCTTGTTTGGAAGTTGGGGGTCTGGATACTCAAGCTCCAACTAAGCGAGAAGTTTTCTGCAGATCATGGATATCATGGAGAGGTTCTGAGCAGACCCTAAAGAGCAGCTGTGTGTGTGTAAGGATTATAGGAATTCTCTCTTTTTTAGATGTTTTTATTGCATCTCAGAGAGCCCGGCAAAGTACCAAGATCCCTTTGAATAAGAGAGGTCGTGGCCGCGTGCTTCTGGAATTCTAAGATTGTAAATTGTTGGGGTCCAGAGACATCTGTGTAGGGCACTAATCTATTACGGGATTCAATTGGGAATCCCTGGACCAGAACCATTGGTGCACTGAGATGGCACCTGGAGGCAGATTGTGGGCATGACAGCCAGAATCAAGAGTGGTCAGGGAGCTGGAGAGAGACAGCCCAACTCCTCTGCCGTCTCCGTGGGGCCTGGGGTCTTAGTCTTGGAACCCGCATGTTTGGGCCTTGCTTGTGGAAGCTCATGGTCCCTGGGACTTCATCTAGAGCGTGCAGGAATTCTCTTTTGTTTTGTTTTAGACTGATCACACAAGGACACATTAAGGAATCACTCCTGGCAGTGCTCAGGGATCTTATATTAGCAGAGCTGCTGCTTAAAACTGGAATAGGTTCAGGCCCTAGCATCTGAATCTACTATCTGAGGGATTTCTAAGTACTCAGAACACTTGGAACTCAGTCTCTTTTTACAATATAGCTGGTTCCTAATGGGATAATAACTGGGGTTTAGAATCTGGTCATCTCATCGCAAATAGATGATTCCAAGGAATCATGTCTAAAGAGTATATTTCTCTGGGAAGGGGGCGTTCATTTAGTTGTAAATTAAAGAAAGGGTTTTATGCTTCTTTCCATTGATCGGGAAGTAAAAATCATTTACGTTTACCACGTGGGATAGAAGCTAGAAGAAAATTCTTTTATTAGAGAGGCTGGAACAAAGGTTTATGCAGTGCTGTGTTTCAGGGCAAAAAGGTCAAACTTTGATCTTTTGTTAGGTGAATGAAATTGCAGGACAGAACTATCCAAACTGATTTCAACAAGTACTAATTTTTTTCTTTAGTCGTTTAGGATAATGTTTTGTGTGTTTTTATTTCAGAGACTGATTAAATACATTGCTTCACAAGACTGCAGGGGGAAAAAAGAGAACAAAAACCTTAAAAAAATGCAAACCACCGAAGAATCTTACCTTGACATTTTAGCTTTCACTGGAATTAAAGATTCTAAGAGATGAAAGAAAATGACTGTGAAAAGTAAATGGATAAAAAGGAAGATAAAATGTGGCTTTTGGATAAGAAAGGACAAAGGACATGGGTTTTCTTTTTAGTAAAGAAAATGAAAACAAAATAATTTTCAAAAGAAAAATAAAGTTGAATGAAGGTAGTGAATCACAGAAGGTGACAAAAGGTTTATGAGAAAAGAATTTAAAAAAAGGGAATTTTAGGTCTGGTCGGGCTAGGATTGTAATGAAATTCTATCTTGGTTTTGCTTTTTCTAAATCATTGGTTTGATGTTTTGGCCACATGCAGCAATGCTCAGGGTATACTCTTTGCTTTGTGCTCAGAAAACCATATTTGATGCCAGGCTTCAAACCCAGGTGGCTGTGTACAAAACAAGTGAATTACTTGCTGTTATCTGTCTCTGGGCGCAAAATTGTAAAGAATTTTGGTTTTCTGTTTCAGTTTGTTTTGCCACATCTTGTAGTGCTTAGGGTGCTCTTGGGTCTGCGCTCTTGACTCTGTGCTCATGGACTACTATTGGTTGGATTTAGGGACCATATATGCTTACTAGCATAGAACCCTTGTTGGCCATGTGTAGGGTAAGTGCTGACCTGCTCTACTATCTCACTAATCCTGTAAAGAATTTTTTTAATTTGTTGTTTTGTTTGTTTTGTGGCCACACCCAGTGAGGCTCAGGGATTACTTCTGACTCTGCACTCAGGAATCATTCTTGGTGATGCTTGGGTAACCATATTAGATACTGGGGATCAAACCCAGGTTTACCCACTGTGCTGTCTCTCCGGCCCCTGTAAAGACTTTCTTAACTTTGTGAAAAAATATTTTTTTCTTATAATTTAAGCTCTATGATTTATAATACTGTAAATGATAGAGTTTCATGCATATAATGTTCCAATGCCACACCATTGACCAGGATCCCCTTCTCCTCAGCCCACTACACACACACACACACACACACACACACACACACACACACACTGAAGTCTGAACCATGGTAAACTCATTTCTGGAGCCTCAGGTATCTTGGCTTTGGCTTTGGCCATTTGTTTGTCTTGTTACTATGCTATTTATTCCCACATATGAGTGAGATTATCTTGTATCTGTCCCTCTCCTTCTGACCAAATTCATTCAACAGGGATAGTCTCCTGATCCATCCACATAGCAGCAAATTATATGAGATTGTCTTTTCGTATAGTCTAGTAGTAGACCATTGTTTCTTTATCCAATAATCTACTCTTGGACATAGGTTGTTTCTAGGTTTTGTCTACTGTGAATTGTATTGCAATGAACATAGGAGTGCATGTGTCTTTTCTGAATAAGATTTTGGGCCCTTGGATTAGATGCCAAGAAGTGGAATTGTGAGACAGTTTTTTTGAGAAGTGTCCATATTGTTTCTAAGAATGTTGAATCAATTGATGTTCCTATCAGCTGTGGGTGATTATTCCCCCCTCCCATATTCATGCCAACACTGGTTGTTTTTATTCTTTTTGGTATGTGTCATTGAAGATGGCTTTAGATTTAATATTATGATTGATTTACCTATGTTTACTTCAATATAATTTATGAAGGTCTAATGTCGAGGTCTTTATTCCATTTTCAATGGATTTTTGTAATTGCTGTGAGAAAGAGTTAAAATCCATTTTGTAAAATTCTATTATGTGACTGACCACTTTTCCTAGCACCATTTGTTGAAGAGGTTTTCTTCACTCTTGGTGCCTTTTTCTAATATTAACTACACATATATCTGAGTATCTATATCTGGTTCTCAATTCTATTCCATTTTTCTGGAAGTCTATTCCAGTACAATACTGATTTTATTACTATAGCTTTAGAATATAATTTAAAGTTAGGGAAAGAGAAGCCTCTCATCTTTTTGCTAGGATTGCTTTGGATATTGGGGATGGGGTGGGGATTGCTCTATATAAATTTCAACAGCAATTGAAACAGGAGTTACTTTTGGATCACACCTGAGTCTGCTCAGAGATCACTCCAGGTGATGTTGGGAGGACTACATATGGTGCTGTGAATTAAACCTGGGTTGGCTACTTGCAAGGCAAGTACCTTACCCACTGTTCTCTTTGGCTTTGGACTCTGTCACTGTCACTGTCCTCCCGTTGTTCATCGATTTGCTCAAGCGGGCCCAGTAACTTCTCCATTGGAGACTTTGTTGTTACTATGTTTAGCATATCGAATACATCACGGGTAACTTGCCAGGCTCTGCCGTGTGGGCGAGATACTCTCGGTAGCTTGCCAGGCTCTCCGAGAGGGGCAGAGGAATCGAACTTGGGTCGGCCATGTTGGCTGCATGCAAGGCAAACGACCTACCGCTGTGCTATCTTTTAAAAATACCATGAATATTTTTATAAGTACTGCATCGAATCTATACTATTTAGGTATGATCGTTATTTTAATGATATTAGTCCTTCTAATCATTGAAAAGAGGATTTTTCTCCATTTTGTTGTGTCTTTTATCTTTTTTAGTAGTGATATAAAATTTTATTTATCTAAGTCTTTTACCTATTTTCTTTAATTTGGTTTTCTTATTGTTATCAGAATCTTAAGGTAATTGCTATTTAACTTTTCTCTCTCCCCAGAGATTTACATTTCATTGTGTGAACCAGATATCATAGTATTTGGACCCTAATCCACAACTTGTTTCTATATTTTTTTTTAAAAACATTTTGTTAAGGTCTTTACTTTGGATTTATTCTTTTATTTTTTTTTTATCTTGAGTTTTGTCATATTGAATACATCATGGGTAGCTTGCCAGGCTTCGCCGGGTAGGCGAGATACTTTTGGTAGCTTGCCAGGCTTTCCAAAAGGGGCAAAGGAATCGAACCTGGCTCGGCCAGGCTGGCTGTGCTCAAGGCAAACACCCTACCGCTGTGCTATCGCTCCAGCCCCAATATGCCAAACATAGTAACAACAAGTCTCACAATGGAGACGTTACTGGGCCCGCTCGAGCAAATCAATGAACAATGGGAGGACAGTGATACAATGATCCTGAATTTTAGCTTCTGGTTGTATAACAATAGTCGGCTGAGTTTTCCACTTTGGGGAGTGATCACAGAGGCGGCCAGTTATGAGGCAAGTTCTTTTCCAAAGCTAGAGTTTCTGTGTTGATTATAGGACTTTGTCTAAAGTGCCTACTGATGACATAATATTGTCCTAGAAGCTATCATCAGAACCAGGAAGCTGGGTATATGTGAACATGGAAATCCAAATACAAGGCAAATGCCCTACCTGCTGTGCTATTGCTCCAGGCCTGAAAAAATATTTATTGATAAGTATACATTATATAACCATTATCCCCCTCTTCATGAGTAAAAGTCTGAATTAATGTGTGACCAGAAATGGCTGCATTTAGTGGACTGACTAGAGTATTGTGAGCTGATCAGAACACTCAGGGACTTGAGAGTTGGACCTGATTTTGGTGCTACATAGAATATCTCTATTGACACAGTGGCATCAGCAACAACACAAGCTTCTCTTGCTCTACTGACAGATGCTTGAAAACATTAGCTTTTGGCAAAGGAATATAAAACTTGAGCAGGAGTAATGATTTCAGATTCTCGCTTCAGAACCTATTTCCCCCAAAATCAACTTTGCTTGTTGAGAGATGGGCTGGAGCAATAACACAGCAGTAGGGTGTTTGCCTTGCATGCGGCCGACTTGGCTGACCCAGGTTCGATTCCTCCACCCTTCTCAGAGAGCCCAGAAAGCTACCGAGAGTATCTTGCCCACACGGCAAAGCCTGGCAAGCTACCCGTGGTGTATTCGATATGCCAAACACAGTAACAGTAAGTCTCACAATGGAGACGTTACTGGGCCCGTTCGAGCAAATCGATGAAAACGGGAGGACCATCCTATACAAATTGGTTAATTTTGAAATATACTCATGCCAAGCAGACTTTACAGCTTTTTTCCCCACTGCCAATTATACTTGATCTGTTCCTTTAAGGGTTATATGGCAGAAGTTAATTACTGGGAGCCTGTAATTTGAAGTGACAGGTAACTGAAACTTGAGTTGCCTATGAATATTGGTGTAATGCATAATACATTATTAAACACTAATTATTTAAAACAAATGAAGCCAATTGAAGTCAGCTCCAGCTGTTGGTGGTTAAAAATAAAATGGAAACTACAGATAATTAACATGGGTCCCAAAAAGTTCATTTCAAGTTGGCCTGCAAAAATTATTTTTTGTCACTTTGTATTAATTATGACATGCGGATATGTCTAATTTTATTTGGCTCATCTATATTCAACTCATGTACTCAGGATGAAAGACAGAACAAAACTCTAATTCCAAGAAAGAAAAAAAAGATCAAGCTCACACTAGTATTAATATTTAATCTTCTTTATTGAATTAATGCTCTGAGGTTGCCAATACAAATCCCAATGGAAAATGTGACTTTTTAAAGAATATGAAATAGGGTTTTAGCTTCAACATGAATTCTATTTTATAAAATTTAATCACTTGAGATTTTGGGCAACTTTTTGTATGCCACCCCTTACCCCAGCAATGCTCTAAAAACTGGAACAGTTCCTCTTGAACATACTTGGACCAGCATCACCCCTGCCTGGCCACTTGGTATTCAAGCTTGGTGATAAGGTCCTTCTCAGGTCTAGAAGAACTCTGGGGCCTCCAAAGCCGTATTTATTAGAGCTAGGGAGAGGGGGCAAGTGGTACTGGGGTTGAACTTGGGGCTTCAAGTATAAGCTCCACCCTTTAAAGTTACCTTTTCAGCCATCACTTGATTTTTTTTTCTGTTGAAACAGGAAAAAAGTTCTTTAAGAATAAGGGAGTGCACATCACCAGTACTTTATATATGGACGCAATATTGTCACTGTCATTGTCCTCCTGTTGTTCGTTGATTTGCTCGAGTGGGCCCAGTAACACTGTGAGACTTGTTACTGTGTTTGGCATATAGAATACATCATGGGTAGCTTGCCAGGCTTTGCCATGCAGGCAAGATACTCTCGGTAGCTTGCTGGGTTCTCTGAGGAGGGCGGAGGAATCGAACACAGCTCAGCAATGTTGGCTGCGTGCAAGGCAAATGCCCTACCTGCTGTACTATCGCTCCAGTCTATGCAATATTGTATCTATAATAAATTTCTAATATAATATATATACTCATACGTATCTAATATGTGTATATTATATATAATTGGTTCTGAGACAACCAGCTATCATTAGAAAAAAAAATTACATTCAGGGGCTGGAGTGACACAACGGGTACTGCCTTGCAAGTGGCGCACTGGTGTTCGATCCTGGGCACCATATACGGTCCCCTCAGGGCTTACTCCTGAGCACAGAGCCAGAAGTAAGCCCTGAGCACTGCCAGGTGTGGTCTGAGAACAAGCCCCAAAATTGCATTTGAATTTTTATCTTAGGTAAGTTCCCTGGCTTTAAATGTGAGATCTGAAGCCACAGCTCTGGAGGAACACATAACTGAACCCTAAAATCTAGGTCTGTTATCAAGATTTCAGACAGACAGAAGTCATGTCAGAAATCACATTGACAGGAGTCATGACAAGGCAACCAAGTGACACCAGTCTCGCCTGCGAGCACCAAATGTTGCGGACGTGCCGGGAGGGGTGAGAAGTGCTGAGTGGCTGTCCTGGGAAAGCCGGCACAGGCAGAGCGGGGAAGCTCTCTGCACTGCTGCCCACTTCCTGCCCACCGGCCAGCATCGAGCAGAGCCTGAGAGCCACCCTACCTGGCTGTGACAACGAGAACCAGCTCTGAGGAGGCAACTGCTGCCTCTGCTAGGAAGCATCACCTACTGCAGATATCGGCGGGCACAGGTCACCTATGGGAAGGAAGGGCTGGTGGCAGCACTGACACCCGAGGGCCACTGAGTGCCTGCTGGCCCCATTGGGTAGAGACGGCCCTGGTGGGAAGTGCCCTGTTCTTTAAGAAGTCCAACGAAGAGCCTATAGCAGCCAGAACGATAGCGCAGTGAGTAGGGCATTTGCCTTGCATGCAGCCGACCCGGGTTTGATTGCTCCACCCCTCTCAGAGAGCCCGGAAAGCTACTCAGAGAGTATCTCGCCCTCGCAGCAAAGTCTGGCAAGCTCCCCGTGATGTATTCGATATGCCAAAAACAGTAACAACAAGTCTTACAATTTGTTGTGAGACGTTACTGGTGCCCACTCGAGTAAATTGATGAACAATGGGAGGACAGTGCTACAGTGCTATATATAATTGTATTATATATAATATATCTAATATAGTATATATGCTTGCATATATTTAATAATATGCTCTTTATTGTTTTCAGAAATTGTTTATTTTAAGCCTTAGATCTGCAAGCGTATTTATGTTTGTATATTCCAAGGTTTGGTTTTTTTTTTTTTCATTTGAGGGAGGTACATAGATGTTAGGGCTCAGGAACTACTCCTAACTCAGGCTCAGGAAGAAGTCAAGGAACCAAAAAACATTATTATTATACTGCATTTTGAACTGAAAAAATTACAACTATCTAAAAATATAGTTACAGTAATAGCTATTGTAAATATAGCTGTAGTGAGTTACATTAAAGACTCCACAATTATCTTTGACAGAGGGGCTTTGCTTTAGTTGGCATGAGAAGGTCCAAAAAGAGATGACCTTTTGGTTGAGAAGGAGAAAAAGGTACCAGTAATGAAAAATGTAAAGACAGGCGCATATGCTGCCAGAGCCCATGTGCTGTTTGCACCTGCATGGTTGAGTACATACGGTGCCTGAGCACGTGTGTCGCCTGCATCTCTCCTCTTGAGATGTGTACTTTCATGCTTTCCTATGTAATGCTGGGTGTGTGTAGGGGCTCTCTCCGTCCTTAGAGAAGCCCGTATTCTTTCTTGAACGCGTTACTCTGTCTCTCTTACTCTCCTTTCTCTCCCACTTTCTCTTCCTCCTCTTCAAAAACCCTCCAAATAAAATATATTTTATTGAAAAAAAATGTAAAGACAGCAGGAGAGCAAAAAATTCTCTATGTAAAATCCCTGAGAGTGACAACTTTATATTGCCATTGTGTTATTAAATGAACAGTGCATAAAAATATCTTAACAATAGCTGCAATGTGGTACATATTTATTTATTTGTTGGACCACATGCAACAGTGATCAGGGATTATTCATGGTTTTATGCTCAGGAATCACTCCTGGCAGGACTTGGGAGAACTTATGGGACGCTAAGAATGGATCACGGGTCAGCTGTATTGCAAGGAAAGCACCCTGCCTGCTGTACTATATCTCTGGCCCCAATAAAATACATATTTTAAAACAAACTTGAACAAGTCTTCTGAGTTCAGTTGTTTCTCGCCATCTGTAGAGTAGGCTCACCTACCATCATTTGCTTGCTTTTATGACCCACCATCATTTGCGTGCTCTTATGACTGCCTTCTGTGTGGTCACCATAGAGTCCCTCTCCATCCAATGCAGTTCATTTTTCTCACAGATGTTTGGGTAACTTATTCTTTAAAGAAATGTATTTGTGTCTCTCACCTGCTCAAAATTCTCCTAGATAAAGTAAGCCCACTTACACTAAAACATCAAGCTCTTCCCAAGGCCCTCAATGTCATCCAGGATCTGGTCCTTGTCTGGCTCTCGAGATTCATTTTTATTTTTATTTATTTATATATTTTCTTTTTGTATTGAATTACTGTGAAATACACAGTTACAAAGTTGTTCATATTGGGTTTCAGTCATATAATATTCTAACATTTATCCCTTCACCACTGTACGTTTCCCAGAACCAATATCCCCAATTTGCCCTCCCTCCACTCATCCACCCCATTGCTTGACTTTTTTCTCCCTCTTTCCTTTGGGCATTATGGTTTGTAAAAAGGTACTGTGAGCTCACTTTTATCAGGCTCTTTATTCACTAAGTTTTTCTGTTTCACTCTTGTTGTCATCTGATTACCTGCATATGTAATGTTTGCTATATCTAGCTTGCTACTTATTTTTCAGGCCTCTGTGTCAATGTCCTCTTTAAATAACTTCCATGGTTATCATATGTAAAGTTCATATTTTATTCCAAGGAATTATATATTGTTTTATTAAAAGATATTTTATTTTTTATTAATTTTAAAATATTTTTGGGGGGGGGTCACACCCGGCGATGCTCAGGGGTTACTCCTGGCTCTGCACCCAGGAATCACCCCTGGTGGTGCTCAGGGGACCATATGGGACGCTGGGAATCGAACCCGGGTTGGCCACTTGCAAGGCAAACGCCCCGCCTGCTGTGCTACCACTCCAGCCCCTGGAAATTATATATTGTTTTATATTTACTTTCCACACATTATAATCTGTAGATTTATTATTATTTTATGGTTTGTTTGTTTCTTGTTTTACAAGTTCTGGGTGTCTGTATAATACTAGGGATAGAATGCATATTTATCAATTAAGTGGATAAATTTGCATATTTTTAAAATTTAAATAAGAATGATAGACAATATTTTCTGGCAAGTTGTGAACTATTTCCCCATTTCAGAATGAGGTATAAAGACATTATTTTTATTGTCACTTTTGTTTTTTCTCTTTAAAGGTTTTTACCATAGAGTTTCATTTATTGTTGCATGTTGTTCAATATCTAAAATCTGTTTCTTTTAATATTTTGCCTGGTTTATTCTTGTTTTTTTTGTTGGTTTTTTGGGTTTTTTTTTTGCATATTTAATCTAAAAAGAGTAAAATCTCATTCCTGTTTATCTTGACAGAAATGAAAAATGGTTCCATGTATAAGATTTTTTCTGACCCCAAATGATTATATTTTGTATGGACTTCTTATAAATGGGTACATCTTACACAGACTTAATTCAAACAGGTTGTTGTCTCCTTTATTCCATTTACATCATAGATCCTTAATATGTAAGCTATTTACATATTATCATGGAACACCATTTGTGTTAACAGAAGTTTTATGAATACAAACTTAGAAGAATACTATAGCATTTACTTGGTTTTCTGCTAGGGTTTATCTCTGTTATTTCAGATCTAACTAGTTGACTAACCATGGCAGATCCTAAAGATGATGCTTATAGGAAATCTAAATTCCATGTATGACTTGACTCTGTATTGTGATTTAAACAATTCACTCTCCTCCCTTTCTCAGTCAATTTTTTTATTTACATGGTATTATGTATTTTTATGCTAAATACCTTTAATAAAAACATCTTAAAGGTCATAGGATAATTTTCTATAGCTGTATCTTGTATTTCTTAACTATTCTGTTAACATTATGCCTAATATGTCACCAGTCCACTCTCCCTCCCTCCCTCCCTCCCTCCCTCCCTCCCTCTTTCCTTCCTTCCTTCCTTCCTTCCTTCCTTCCTTCCTTCCTTCCTTCCTTCCTTCCCTCCTCCAATACTAAAATGAATATATTGTTTTAAACATGAGTTATATAAAAGATAGTACATTAAGTTAATATATGCAATAATTTGCAGATATTGTTCTTTGTCAATATAGTTTTTGTTGTAAAAGAGAGGCCCATTCCAGATATGCTAAATTTGAATAGATGTGGCTATTCATTCAATAGAACTATACTTGGAGATCTTGAATATGGTTCAAAACAATAAGAAATATTTTCTGTAGAAAATCGTGCTATTATTTTATTGATTACTAGGCAGAATATTTCAACTAAATATCCTGGAATTGCCTTTTTACAAACTGTGAAGTATACAATTAGATCTGAATTAATCTACTAACACTACACTTTTCTATGTTCATTTAGAACAAAACAAATTTTCCCATCATTTAAAAGGCTGAAAATGGATGATTTTATTATAGCATAGAGACATCTTTGTTACTTAATCCTTTGTGCAATGAAAGGGAAATACATAAAGAACTTCGAAAAAGACTTTGCTTTTGGTAATTGTTCTGATATGTGGTGCCAATTTCTGCATTCAAACCTGGTCTGGATCCAAGAACTTATGCATGAATACTCAATGCATTCTTATTATACTTTCAGAAATAGGCATGAAGAATATAATGATACACTGGAAGAAGGTGGGGGTAAGAAATTTAGACTAAACAAGGAGTTTCAATATAAAGGATAGACAACAACTAGGGAGTTTTTTTTTTATAGCAATCTTGAGTTTTAGACATAAATAGAATATCAAAAGTTACTGTTTTGTGCTGCCTAATGGACCAATCTAACATTTACAAGCTAACTTGGATTAAAAGTTTTGTAGAGGTATTTTGATTAATGCATCACTTAGAAGACTTGACAAGCAGAAATATCACTTACTAGAAATCTCAGGGAGACCCTTGATTTTCTGAGGATGGGAAAGAAAGAAAAAAATCATGACACCATTGAGAAAAGGAAAAATAATTTTCTCAGTCAAGCTTATGCAAATCATTCCTAAAACAATCAGTCTAAATTACCTTGAAATATTTTTAGGACACAAGAATAAGATGTGGATATATTCTCATTCATTTAGGAAATATGTAAATATAGGATACACAGGAACTATAGTATAGTCAGGCTTAAAGGTATTTTGGAAACATCAGTTAACGAAAGCAAGATTCTCATGATTCCTCTCTTCATAATACTTGTGTCCTGGGTGTGATGTTAGGACACTATAAAAATAGAGATAATAAGTGATTATATTAAAAACATAAAAACAGTGCAAAAATCTTTGAGGAAAATTATAAGGAATTGTATATTTTATATAAAATTTTATAAATTAAATTAAAATTAAATAAAAATTTATATATCCAGGCAAACTGTATGAGAGTCAACAACATCTACAAAGGTACACAAAAAGTAAGACTTGACATTCCTAAGGAAAGAAGAAAGGGCCTACATAGATAACCTAACCATACAGCTCAAGATCTTAGAAAAAAACCAACAAAAGGTACCCAAAATTGGCTGAAAGAAAGAAACAATAAAACTTATAGCAGAAATTAATGGCATAGAAACCAAAAAAAAAAAATCCAAAAGGTCAATGAAACCAAGAGCTGGTTCTTTGAGAAAATAAATAAGATTGATAAACCACTAGCAAGACTCACAAAGAAAGAGAACCCTAGTAAACCGAATCAGAAATGAAAAAGGGGACATCACAACAGAAACCAATGAAATTCAAAAGATCATCAGAGACTACTTTGAGAGTCTGTATGCCACGAAACAAGAGAACCTAGAAGAAATGGATAAATTCCTGTATTCCTATAATCTCCCAAGATTGAACCAAGAAGACTTGGGATACCTGAATAGACCCATTCATATCAAGGAAATTGAAGCAGTAATCAAAAGTCTTCCCAAAAACAAAAGCTTAGGTCCAGATGGATTCACTAGTGAATTCTTCCAAACTTTAAAGAAGACTTTTTGCCAGTTCTCCTCAAGCTTTTCCAGGAAATTGAAAGAACAGGAACTCTCCCAAACAGCTACTTTGAGGCACATATCTCCCTAATACCAAAAGAAAACAAAGACACCACCAACAAAGAAAACTATAAGCCAATATGCCTGATGAACATGGATGTGAAGATCCTCAACAAAACATTAGCAAATAGAATCCAACAACTCATCAAAAAGATCATACACCATGACCAAATGGAATTCATCCTGGGGATGCAAGGATGGTTTAACATTCGAAAATCAATCAACATAATCCATCATATCAACAAAAGTAAAGATAAAAACCATATGATCATATCAATAGATGCAGAGAAAGCTTTTGACAAGATAAGCACCTGTTTATGATGAAAACTCTCGCCAAAATGGGTTTTGAAGGAAATTTCCTCAAGATAGTAAAAGCCATCTACGACAAACCCAAGGCAAGCATTATCCTCAATGGGGAAAAACTAAGGGCCTTTCCTCTAAGATCAGGGACAAGACAAGGATGCCCACTATCACCACTTCTGTTTAACATAGTGCTGGAAGTACTTGTAATAGCGAAAGGTAAGAAAAAGACATTAAAGGCATCCATATAGGAAAGGAAGAAATCAAGCTCTCACTATTCACAGATGATATGATACTATATCTCGAGAATCCTAAATCCTCTACCAAGAAACTCCTAGAAACAATAAACTTCTACAGTAAAGTCGCAGGCTATAAAATCAATGCCCAAAAATCCATGGCCTTCCTATACAAATAATGAGAGGAAGGTGACATGAAAAAAACAATCCTGTTTAAAAAAAAAACAAAAAAAAACAAAAACAAACAAACAAAAAACAAACAAACAAACAAAAAATAATCCTGTTTAAAATTGTTCCCCAGAAAATCAAATACCTCGGAATCAGCCTAACTAAAGAGGTAAAGGATCTCTACAATGAAAACTACAAAACGCTACTCCATGAAATAAAAGAGGACATGAGGAAATGGAAACATATCCCCTGCTCATGGATAGGAAGAATCAACATCGTCAAAATCGCAATACTCCCAAAAGCATTATACAGATTCAACATGATCCCTATAAGGATACCCATAAAATTCTTCAAAGAAATAGATCAAGCATTCCTGAAATTCATATGGAACAACAAACACCCACGAATAGCTAAAGCAATTCTGGGGAAAAAAATGTGTACACACAACCCCAAATGTATGAACATATAATATTTGATAAGGGAGCAAGAAATGTGAAGTGGAGCATGGAAAGCCTCTTTAACAAATGGTGCTGACATAACTGGACAACCACATGCAAAAAATGGACTTAGACCTCGAATTAACACCATGCACAAAAGTCAGATCAAAATGGATTAAAGATATCAACATCAGGCCAAAATCTATAAGGTACATTGAAGACAAGTTTGGCAAAACCCTCCACGATATCAAGGCTAACAGGATCTTCAAAGACGACACTCCACTGACCAAGCAAGTGGAAACAGAGATAAACAAATGGGACTATTTTAAGTTAAGAAACTCCTGCACCTCAAAAGATACAGTGACCAGAATACAAAGACATTCTACAGAATGCAAAAGGATATTTACCCAATACCCATCTGATAAGGGTATTTACCCAATACCTATCTGATATCAAGGATATACAAAGCACTGGCTGAACTCTACAAGAAGAAAACATGTAACCCCATAAAAAATGGGGTGATGAAATGAACAGAAACTTTTCCAAAGAAGAAATCTGAATGGCTAAAAGACATATGAGAAAATGCTCTACATGAATAATCATCAGGGAGATGCAGATCAAAACAACAATGATATATCATCTCACACCACAGAGACTGGACCACATCCAAAAGAAGAAAAACAACCTGTGTTGGGGTGGATGTGGCGAGAAAGGGACTCCCCTTCACTGCTGGTTGGAATGCTGACTGGTTCAGCCCTTTTGAAAAACAGTATAGACGATTCTCAAAAAATTAGAATTGAGCTCCCATTTGATCCAGCTATACTACTCCTGGGAATATATCCCAGAGAGGCAAAAAAGTACAGTTGAAATGACATTTGCACTTCTATGTTCACTGCTGCACTATTCACAATAGCCAAAATCTAGAAAAAAAAACCCCCGAGTGTCCAAGAACAAATGACTGGTTAAAGAAACTTTGGTATATTTACACAGTGGAGTACTATGCAGCTGTTAGAAAAGATGAAGTCATGAAATTTACATACAAGTGGTACTACATGGAAAGTATCATGCTAAGTGAAATGAGTCAGAAAGAGAGGGATGGATATAGAAAGATTGCATTCATCTGCGGAACATAAAGTAACAAAATAGTAGACTAATACCCAAGAATAGCTGAGATAAGTACCAGGAGGTTCATTCCATGGCTTGGATGCCAGCCGCACAAGCTAGAGGAAAAGGCAGCTCAAATAGAGAAGGAAGCACCAAATAAAGGGTATTTGGAGGGTCCTCCCAGGATGAGAGATGCATGCTGAAAGTAGACTATAGACCGAACATGATTGTCACTCAATGCCTCTTTTGTAAACTTCAGCAAACCAAAAGGAGACAGAGAACAAAAGGGAATGCCCTGTCCAGAGGCGGGTTGGGATGGGGGGATGGGAGTATGGGGGGGATACTGGGATCTGTGGTGGTGGAGAATGGGCGCTAGTGGAGGGATGGGTACTCGATCATTCTGTAACTGAAACCCAAGCACAAAAACTTGTAATGTCCACAACTGTACCTCATGGTGTTTCACTAATAAAAATTAAAATAATAATAATAATAAAAAAGTAAGACTTGATATAAAAAACCTTGAAAATTAATTGCTTAACATTATACCCACAAAAATAGTGTGCCAAGTTACTGAAGTGATTAGTACAAAGGATCTAGGTTAATAGATTTCTTCCAATCACTAGGCAACAGCTAAAAGCCAGTGTGAACATATTAGAATAAGCAAAGATTGGGAGAAGTGAAAGATCAGAGAGTTAACAGGGAGCAAAAGCTGGGGTTTTACACTGAAGGAACATGAGCATCTCTCCTTAGAGACCTTTCTCTTCTGCAGGTGCATTGCTCATTTTGACTGATACTGTGATCTTTTCAATTTCAAGCACCAATTATTATACCCTCCCAAAGCATCACATTATTACTGATGGGAAGTACGAGTAAGTAAACAGTACTTAAAAGGTTGGTGAATTTCATAGGAATGCTAATTTTGTAAATTATTTTAGTCAAATTTCTCTGTGTAATGAGTCCAGGGTCAGCAAGTGTTTTCTTTCAAAGGCCAGAGAGTCAATATGTTTGGTCATATGGTTATTATTAGTTGCAGAAACTTAAGCCTGCCATAGCAGTATGAAAGTTATGAGAAAACATGTCAGCAGTTTGCTAAGTTGTGTTTCTGTTAAATTTTTTTACAAAACCTGCAATGGCCTTAACTGTATTTGGGCCACAAAGTATTATTTGCTGACCCCTATAGTAGGATATAGAGAAGAAAAAGTAGAGAGTCAGGATGATAAAGGAGAAAAAGCAATCATTAAACTCTCCAATGTGAGACTCTCGGAGAGCTCTTCCATTCATCCAGTGAACCTAGCAGACAAAGTTCACTATTTGTGCCTCACTTCAACCTGTCCCAAGAGTCATATACGAGCATTCTAACTGGCAGTATGGTGGTATTTAGAGAGCATGCATAGGATAGACTGTGTCTCATGCCACAAAACAACTACTTTTTACTTAGGATTCATTTTTTCTTTCTTGAATGTAGAGAACAATGTTGATTAAGAACAGTATGGGAACATAATAAAGGCATTCATTTGGGATCTTTGTGAATCAAGACACAAATTTGGATACCAGCCCAAATTGTATTTTTCTGGAGTCTTTTTACAGGGGATTTTTTTTAGGGATAAAAGAAAGAGAAAGAAATATAGAATTATAGATTCTGTTAACTGATAGCTAGTGTATATGTGTAATCCCCACAGTCTGTGACTTTTAATCAATCTGGCCTTAACTTGAGAATCTCTCCCTATGAAAAGAGAAGAAAAGGAAAACCAATATTTACCAAGTTCTTGGAGAAGTCTGTGCCTAGTTGGAAACTTGTTCTCACCAATCAATAAATAGATTTTTTAGAAGTTCAGTAAGATGGAATTTAAGCAGAAGAGAAAGTTTTCTGTCTTGAGTGTCTCTTTCTACAACAGCCTCCGAGAGAAATAAAGGGTACTCATCTTCCATGCCTCCTTTTTTCAAGGATTACAACTGCTGCATTGTTTGCATTCCAATGCAAAGCAGTTGTTTTATATGTTTTGTCTGATTCTCATTATAGTAGCAGTTGTAGCATTAAAACCAATATAATATACACTTTCATTGTCAGAACTGGTTTCCCATTACTCTTCAATTTACTGAATATCATTTCTACTCTCCTACTCTATTGAAACTGCTCTGTATAGTGTTACCTATAATTTCCAAGCGCCATGTTAGTGGATAAAGTCCTTATCTTAATCTGTATCTTAGCAGTATTTGGCAGCACTTGATAGCATTTTTTTTCTTGAGTTTTCACATCAGATAATCTTGATATTCCTTCTCCCTGTGTGGCCATCTTTTTCAATCTCCTTTCTTGACTTACTTCCCCTTTACTTGAACTTTAATAAAGAACTACACCAGGCCCTGGGATTTCTTAGAACCCTTTTCTTCATACTCTCCAGCTCTGTTATTGTTGGGTTCTTACAAATCTGATGAAATGTTCTGGAAACTTTCAAATTTAAACATCTGATTCAGATCCTACTGCTAAGCATCACAATTTGGATCCAATAATCTACTTAAGATAGACACTTGGTGACTCAGTGGAATTTCAAAATTAGTATGACAAAAGCCAAATTATTTTTGTACTTTGTGCTGACCTCTACCATCTTCCCAGTTCAAAGTCTCAGCAAGGCCATTATCCCCTATGTCTCCCTATGTCTCTTTCTTGGAATCCTCCTGTAATCCTTGCTAGACATTTGAGAATAACTCCTGATTCTTCCCTTTCATTTCACTCTACCAGGATTCTATAGCTCACCTTTTTGTTTTTGGATTTATTTGAAGGGATTGTGGATGTTTTGGGGGGTCATACCCAATAGTACTCAGGGACTATTTCTGATTATGTGGTAAGTAGTGATCCCTTGTTGTGCTTGGGGCATTTTGCGGTATAAGGAATTTAAACCAGGATTGGTGGGACCCAAGAGGCAAGCAGACACTTTAAGCCTTTAATCCCTGTACTAACTCTCTGGCCCTTTGTCTCATCTTTTGGTCAGATTTTCAATTTGCTGATCACCGCACCCCCCATAATGATTTTGTTTTTCTTTGTCTTACTACAAGTACCTAGTTCTGGAAAGCAGATCCTCTTTTGTTGGTGTATTTGAATGCATAAAAGCTTTGTTCCCTGACAATGGAGAAAGAAATTTATAGGCAAGATCCAAGTCATCAAGTGAAGATAAATATATGTATGCTGCCCTGTACTTTGCGTTTGATGTTTATAATATTTGTGATTTTTAATGTTTAATGTTCAATTTATAATGTTTAATTTATATTAATTTTAATTGACTTTTTATAATTTCTCAAAAAGTTTCAAATTCTGGATGTGAAAACAGGTGGGTCATAAGATAGATTGTGTTAGGCTCATTTTAGGGAAAAGAGTTACCACATCATAAAATTATATTTGTGTAACTTCCTGATGAGACTATCAATTTCTGCTATAAAGATTAAAATTCAGGCTTTAAAGAATCTGGAAACAACCCATGGTCCAAGAACAGATGGCTGGATAAAGAACTTTGGTACATCTACACGGTGGAATACTATGCAGCTGTTAGCAAAGAGGAAGTCATGAAATTTGCTTATAAGTGTATGGACATGGAGTGAATCATGCTAAGTGAAATAAGTCAGAAAGAGAGTCAGACATAAGTCAGTCAGAAATAGAATCACTGCTGCACTCATTTGTGGAATATAAAATAATGTAAATATGAGACTAACACCCAAAGCCAGTAGAGACAAGGGCCAGGGCGATTGCCCCATGGTTTGGAAGAATGCCTCATGTGCTAGGAAAGAAGGCAGTTGGGATAGAGAAAGGACCACTAAGTCAATGATGGTAGGAGGGATTGCTCAGGATGGGAGATGTGTACTGAAAATACACAAAGGATCAAACATGATGGCCTCTCAGGATCTGTATTGCAAACCATGATGCCCCAAAGTAGAGGGAGAGTAAGAAGGAAGGTGATTGCCACAGAGGCAGTGGATGGGATGGGGTGGGGGTGGCAGGAGGGACATTGGTGGTAGAAAATGGACACTGGTGGAGGAATGGGTGTTCCATCATATGTGACTGAAACTCAATCATGAAAGCTTAGTAACTGTATCTCATGGTGATTCAATAAATAAAATTTAGGCCTCCACCCCCCGAGTCCTGGGTAGTTAGAAGTTTTGGGTTATGCATACTTCTAGTCTATTAAGTGTCCTTAAAAGTTAAGTAGCACTGTAGCACCGTCCTCCCATTGTTCATTGATTTGCTCAAGCAGGCCCAGTAACATCTCCATCATGAAACTTGCTACTGTGTTTGGCATATTGAATATGTCATGCGTAGCTTGCCAGGCTTTGCCATGCAGGCGAGATACTCTTGGTAGCTTGCTGGGCTCTCTGAGAGGGGCGGAGGAATTGAACCCAGCTTGGTCGGCCGGCCGTGCTTAAGGCAAACGCCCTACCACTTTGCCATTGCTTCAGCCCAAAAGAAAGTCTCACAATGGAGACATTATTGGGCCCGCTCGAGCAAATCGATGAACAACGGGAGGACAGTGCATCCAAAAATTAAGTAGTTTACTAAAAACAATATGTGTCAGCTAATAATTTTCTATAGTGACAATTTAAGTAAAGTGCATTTGTTTTGCATGTGGCCGACCCGGGTTTGATTCCCAGCATCCCATATTGTCCCCTGAGCACTGCCAGGAGTGATTCCTGAGTGCAGAGCCAGGAGTAACTCCTGTGCATTGCCAGGTGTAACCGAAAAAGTTAAAAAAACAGTACCAGGTACAGTGCACACAAGATAACTGTATTTTTATTTTTAAAATATTAAGTAAAGTATTCCTGATTTCTCCATTTTAGTTCCTCTACTATTTTATGAATGAACTGAGGTGTCATTGTTCAGTTGTATTGCCTTAGCATCACTTCATTTTTAGTATTGATTAGCTTTGGTACTGCAACTATAGATACTGAGTAAGTAATTCTTACTGGATTTTTTCCTAGTGCCACGTTCTTTTTAATACACTTGACCTACATAATCTCATTCAATTCTCATACTTACACCTTAACTGACTGTGACATGAAACAGAAGTTAAATAGGATGCAGTCATCTACTTCTGGATGAAACCGAAACTGATAGGAGGCTGCTGAGTTTAGGCCTCAAACCTAATCTCATCTAGGTGCAAAAGGAAACAAAACTTCTTGCAAGAGCCCACTCTGGGTTATCCTCTGACTAATCACTGTCTGACCAACCCTCACTTAATTTGCATATTCTCTCACCAATGGGAATTTGCCAGGAAACTATTTTGCATTTTATGCCTGCTGGGAACTAGCCCACTGTTTTTTGTTTGCATCCACCATACCCTAGGTCAAGAAGACAACCTGAAAAGTGGCTTAAGGGCTATTTTGGATGGGTGGTTTCTGGTTTTTGTTTAATCACGATAAAGTAGTCATATTCTTTTATTTGAGGTTTCACAAAGAAAAAACTTCCTGAAGTCATACAACTGTTAAATGTGCAGTCTGGGGAGCTTGTCTGTCTGCAAAGGTTACAGTTCCTGACCCTGTTACAGTGATCCCGAGTCTCCAGTCTCCAGTCTCTTTTTCACAGAGTCTGCAACTTACAGAGTTTTTAAGCATTGAGAAGGAGCCTCCATGTCTGCCAGCTCTGTGGATGTCCTTGAGGCTGTCTCCTAAGATTGAGCTATCAGTATTTTTTGGGGGGTGTGACTTGCTGGATGTCTGTTCAGGTAAGTTTAATGGGAACCTGGGAGCGACTTTATTCCTTGACGTGTGACCGTCCTCTATCAGTGTTTTCATTCTATTGGAACTGTGTGGCTGGATTCCCCACAAAGCGACTCTCCACCTGTTTCAAAACTGAATTCTAACATCAATAGTTATTTATTATTGGTTCAGTAGCTGTCAGAAGACAACATTTTTGTCTCTTTGTCATTTAATATCACTGTGGCCCTAACGATGAGATGAGATGAGTAGGCCAGGGAGAACAGAAAGAAAGAACAGGCATTTGTTTTGGGCCTTGGTTCTTTGGTTCTTCTAGGAGATAGATACTTACACCCAGTCATTTAGATTTCTCCATCAATGCTTAAACTATATCACAAACACATCTGTCCAATCAAATTGTTCAGGGATTTACATTGATTTTGTGCCTCTGTCCTCTTTAGATCTGAAGGCTTCAAGTACCACCAGTCTGCAGCTGGATATGGAATTCCCAAAGAGGCAGTTTACACTCGGAGATCTCTAGCTGGAGTTTCATGGACTTTTCCACAGGGAGAGCTTCTTTGGTATAACAGCTCTCCCAGGGAAGGGTTTTGGGCTTCTTCATAGGACCCAATTACCATCTCTCTGTCCTTTTAAAATCCATCTCTGTAGTGAAAGAAAAACAGTTAGAGCCTCTGCCACCTCCACCATATTACTTTCCTCTCTGACTCTGTTATTTATGAATGTCCTAAATCCTCGAATTTCTTAAGTTAAGACATTTTGAACACAAACCTCTAAATATTTGTTAATTCTGTCAGCTTTCAGTGATGTCATACTCATTCCCTGAGGCAACATATCTAAACTGTTTGCTACAGAGACAGGAGAAAGAAAAGTGAAAAATGTGAAAGAAAGCAAAAATATTCATTTACCAAAAAAATCTTATAAATGTGATAAGGAAGAAAAAATGTATTCTGAAGCAAAAATCCCCATAGGGTTAGAGGCGAACAATGTTAGTTTTAGTCAACGAGGGCAAGTTACATTTAACCTAAGTCTTCATGTGCTCTCTTACCCAAATAAGGGAATTAGGAGCCCCACCTTCTGGAGTTCCGGTAACAATTAAATTTAGTGAGATAGTATATACCAAGTGACAGAGCTTTCATTTACCAAAATCAGCAAAAGCATATCTGTTACTCAGTATTGCCATAAAATGCCTAAAGATGATTTTAGAGTGCGAGAATGCCCTTCCTAAGGAAGCAACATCCATAGAGACAATTCCTCTTTAGCTTGCAGATTCCTCCTGACGTCTACCTCTCACTGGAACACAGACAGGATGCTGCTATGGAGCGCTGGTGCGCTACGTTCCTTCTTGTGCTAAGGAAGACAGAGCCTGCAGATTGAGGGCAAGATTCTCAATTCTTCTTCCTCCTCATTGGTTTCAAATCTTGATGCACTTTGGCTTTTGTGCTGTCCTAAATCCAAATAAATTCTCTGCAAACAGACACAAGCTTTCTATTTTTATCTATTTGACTCCGAAATTGAAACACTGCTGACCTCTAATGGGGAATTGGAAGTGCCCAAGTGCCTTTTTTCAGGAGTTGGTGAAATCTAGGAAAGCGCTGAGGCTGACATTATCAGATTTTTCTTCTCTGACTAAAAGGTTGTTGTTCAGATGGAGAGCCACTAGATGTCACAAATGGAGAAGTGTTCTGCCCTGCACCTTGTTGTTTTCCTGGTGAGGGAATGATGTACGATGATCCCTTCTCTTGAAAAATTGAGAACATACAACTTTTCTCTCTATGCTCTGCCGTCCCCTCACAAAGCCTCCCCTACTATCTATAATCACTCAACAGAAAAGAGGCTTCTGCACGCCCCCCATCCACGCCATTTCATATGTTGAAATGCCGACCGCCAAAGATGGGAATATCAGTAAGTGCAACATTTGGGATGTCATTCACTCATAAATTTGAAGCCTTCATGTTTGCATTAGAGTTTGTATAAAAGAGGTCCTACTGATATTCCTCTTGGTTTCTTTGGTCTTTGGAATAGATGAAAAAGTAGCCACTCAGAGTGGGGTCTCATACCCCCATGCTGATTTCGTACTTTTGGCAGCAAGAATTCTGAGAAATCAATCCGTATTGTTTATAAGCTATGCAATTTCTAGCATTTTTATAGCTGTCTGAAAGGACTGAAACCACCATCACAGAATTTTCACTGCCCTGAAAATCCTTTGTGCTCTTTTTATTTGTTCCTCATCCACTATTCCTGCCAAACACTTGCTTTCTCCATCCGCATCATTTTTATTTCTCCTAAATATCATATGGTTGGATTCATAGAGCATGTAGCGTTTTCACATTTTCTTCTTTCAATATGACTGACTTGGTAATATATACTTAAGCTTCCTTCAGATTTTTTCATGACTGCTGGTTAATTTCTTCTTAGCTGTGACTACCGCATTGCTTAGCTGTCTCATAGTGCATTTATCCACCCACCTATTAAAGGACATTTTGGATGCCTCTAAGTTTGAGGAATTCTGAATAAAACTGATAGAAATATCTGTGCAGGTGCTGGAGTGATAGCACAGGTAGGAGGGCGTTTGCCTTACACACAACAAACCTGGGTTTGATTCCCAGCATCCCATATGGTCCCCTGAGAACTGCCAGGAGTAATTCCTGAGTGCATGAGCCAGGACTAACCCCTGTGCTTTGCCGGGTATAGCAGCAAAAAAAAATCTGTGCAGAAACTTTTTTGTATATAAGTTTTCAACTCCTTTGGGTCAGTATCAAAGAGCTTGATTGTGGGGCCATTGTTTATCATATATTGAGTTTGAAAGAAATTAAAAAAATTGCCTTCTATTATAGCTATTATTTGTCATTTCCACTATAATTGTACAAGCATTCCTGTAGCACTGTATTTACACCAGCACTTAGCATTGTTAAAGTTTTATTTTTTTCCGTTCTAGATCTTTGCCATACTAAAAGTCTCATGATTTTTTAAAATTTTAATTTTAATTTTCTTGGGGACATACCTGAACACCTGAAGAACCTGCCATCAATACTCATTAATATACTGGCTTGGCTCTTCACATGCTACCTGTCTGAATGCAAGGTTCCATCCCAATAGAAAACCAGCAGGACTGTACTACTGTACAAGGGAGACATCCACGACATTGGCAACTATCGCCTGATCTGCCTGTTGTCTGTCATATACAAGCTGTTCACTTGAGTCATCCTGAATAGAATTGGCAGAACAATAGATGAAGGACAAACATGTGAGCAGGCTGGTTTCTGCAAAGGATTCAGCACGATCGATCATATCTACACGATAACCAAGCTCATTGAGGTTTCTCGGGAGTTCAAGATGCCGCTCTGTCTAACGTTCATTGATTTAAAGAAGGCCTTTGATTCTGTTGAGATGGAAGCAGTCATTGAAGCCCTAGCCAAACAGGCATTCAAACTCAATATATCAGGATCCTCCTGATTGCGGATTCACTACCAGGATCTCACCATTCTATAGGGAGGTGATCATTGACATCAAAAGAGGGGTTCAGCAGGGTGATACCATTCCACCAAAACTCTTCAGTGCCACCCTCGAGAACGTCATGCAACAACTGGAATGGGAAGGAATGGGAGTGAAGATAGATGGTTAGCAACTATACCACCTCCGCTTCGCTAATGACATCATTCTTATAACACCAAACATCAGCCAAGTGGCACAAATGTTGGCTGACTTTGACCGTGAGTATGGAAATGTCGAACTACAGCTGACTCTCACCAAGACAATGTTTATGAGAAACAGTCTCGTTCCTGACGTTCCATTCTCTTTTGGCAGGACAAACATCTCCGAATGCAATAGTTATGTGTACCTAAGTCGAGAAGTCAACATGACAAATGACCTGGCACCTGAGTTGTGCAGGAGGAAGAGAGCGGCTTGGAACACCTTCAAGAACGTCGAAGAAATAGCTAAGAGGACAAAGAATCTCTGACTCCAGGCACATCTCTTTGATTCCACTGTTCTTCCTGTAGTAAGGTACGCCTCAGAGATCTGGGCCCTATGAAAACAGAATGAGAACGCTATATGGTTCTCCCAAAGAGGAATCGAAAGAGCTATGCTTGGAGTACCATGCTTCACTCAAGTGAGAGAAAGAAT
The DNA here is from genome assembly GCF_029834395.1 of Sorex fumeus. Lineage (NCBI taxonomy): Eukaryota > Metazoa > Chordata > Mammalia > Eulipotyphla > Soricidae > Sorex > Sorex fumeus. The sequence goes on along the minus strand of NW_026606075.1, from coordinate 18,344,089 downwards.
CTGGAGTTCCGACCTCACTCCATCGACGGTCAAGAATCAGGGATGCTGTCTTGTTTGCCAAGGTGTCGAAAACCAAAGGGGCTGGACACGTAATGAGATTTGGAGATGACTGCTGGACTAGAGCCATTACCAACTGGATTCCACAGGACATCAAAAGATTGCTTGAACGCCCACCTATGAGATGGTCAGACTTCTTTGTCAAGACGCTGAACGATTGGTTTGAGGCTGTTCGTGTTCCTAGAATAAGCAGACGCCATTGGGCTACACTAGCACATGACAGGGATGAATGGAGACGTTACTGGTGCCCACTCGAGCAAATCGATGAGTAATGGGATGTCAAGTGATCAAGTGATCAAGTGGGGACATACAATGTTGAATATATTTTCATATGACTATCTTCCATCTGTATGCCTTTGATAAGGAGGCCTCTTATAAGGTCTTTGGCCTATTTTTCAATACATTATTTTCTTATTAATGAGTGCTATAAGTTCTTCATCTGTCTTGAATAAAAATTTGTTTTCAGAAGTGTCATATTAAAATATTTTCTCCGATCTTTCTCTTGTCTTCTCATTCTCTTGATATTGTTTTCCATAGAGAAGATCTAAATTAAAATGAAATCCCCCTTATCACAGTTTGTGCCTTCGATGCACTATCTGAAAAAAGCATTAATACAAAGGTCATCTAAGATTTTTCCTATATTATTTTCTAAGAGCCTTTTAACTTTGCATTTATATTTAACTCTGTGATGCATGTTAATTTATGTAAATAGTGGAACATCTGTAGCTAAATTTTTTTTTTATCCCATACAGATGCTCAGTTGTTCCACAACCATTAGGTCATAGGATTATTTTGCTTCTTTGTATTGCCTTTGCTTCTTTGTTGAAAAAAATCAGCTGACTGTATATATGGATGTCTATTTCTGGCCTCTCTTGTGTTTTTTTTGATCCATCTGTCTATTCTTTATAATAGCATGCTATCTTGATTACTATAGCTTTTTAGTCAGTCTTGAAATGGACTAACAACTTCTCTCTTTATTGTGGTTTTGACTATTCTGGATCCTATTGTCTCTCCACACAAACTTCAGAGTCAGTGTGTTGATATCCATAAAGTAACTTGTGGAATTTGGTTAGTATTTATTTATGTAACAACAAAACTTTATTTTTCTAAGAATAAAAGGGTTTTTTTAAATTAATTTATTTTTTTATTTATTGAATCATTGTGGGAAAAGTTACAAAGCTTTCAGGTTTAAGTCTCGGTAATTCAATAATCAAACACATTTCCCTTCACCAGTACTTATTTTTCACCACCAAGAACCCCAATATACACCCCTCCCACCTTTCCCAATGCCTGTGAGGTAAATAAATTCTAATTAACACTCTATCTACTTTGGTTAGATTCATTGTTTTGACAAAAGATGCAATGTTATTGTTTAGAGTTTAAACCCCAAAAATCAGACCTGCTGAAAGGGCATTGTGAAATAATTTGTTTTCTACAGCTGGTTACAAGAACCAGATGATGTTGCGCAGCCACTATCGCGGACATGTGGTTTTGGATTTCTGATATTTTACTTATTAATCCTGGAAGCATTTCTGCTGAGAGCCAGATAATTATGAGATTGGTATCTGTGGCTCTGGAGCCATGGCCGTGCCGGAGAGCCGCTCATGGGGGCAACTCGTGACCTCGGTAGGGCGTGAAGCTAAGAAGCTCTGAGCTTAGGAATCATTTTTGGGGGTGTTCAGGGGTCACAGAGGATGCCGGGATCAAATCCATATCCTCCATTTGCAAGGCAGGTACCTTACCTGTTATACTATCTCTCCAGTCCACGATATGTTAATTTTTTCCTTACTATCCATGATGTCATTCCTTCTTTCATTTTACTTACATATACCTACATTTAAGTATAAATAAGCACATAAGCACTATAGATATATGTCTCTATGCACACACACATACAATATTTTCATTAGCACATATAATAAAATATGCAGTTGCTATAATTATTTCAGTAAACTTATTTATAAGATAAGTAACCAAAAAAACGAGTTTAAATTTTACTTATTTTCTTTTTGGTAATCTTTCTTTGTTAATGTAGATCCATTTTGTGTATTATTTGGCTTCTCTCTAAAAACTTTTTAAAAACATTCACTTCAGGGCACGACTACTGGAATCCAATTTCCTCTATTTTTGATTTTCTAAGAAAGTATCTTTTCCACTTTTGAAGAGTAACTTCACAGGTTATGGAATTCTAGGTTGTTTCTTCTCTCAGTATTTAAAATACGTACTGCATTTCTTCCTGTTTGCAGTTTTCAAGAAGACAGATTTAATTCTTATCTCCATTCCTTTATAGATGAGGTCTTTTTTTCCCCTAATAGCTTCCTTCAAGATTTTTTATCTTATCTTTTATTTCCTATAATTTGAAAATTTTATACTAAAATGTCTTTTTTTTACCATTTATCCCGGCTGCTGTCCTCTGGGTCCTGAATTTGTAGCCTACATAGTATTACTTTGAAGAATTTTCATCTTATTTTTAATGAGTCATATTAACATTAATATGCTTTTATAATATTAGATATTTAAAAATTAGTATTATTTTGGTTTTGCCATCACACCCAGAAGTGTTCAGGGATCATTCCTGGTGGTGCTTGGGGGACCATGTGGGATGTTAGGATCAAATGAGTCAGCTGAAGGCAAGTAGGCAGGCACTTCACTTGCTGCACTCTTTTCAGCCTTGGTAATAATATTTTAACATCATTTATATTTCAAATATTTTGATCCTTTAATCTATTTATGATATTCATATATACGACTATATATGTACTCATCACGATCATGATCATGATCATCCTGTTGTTTGTCTATTGCCTCGAGCAGGCCCCAGTAACATCTCCTTTGTCCTAGCCCTGAGATTTTTTTAAAAAGTGCCATATTCAAGGCTTTTACAGGGTTCGGAGAATGAGACCCATCATTATTACTGGTATTTGGCATATTGGGTATGCCACAGGGAGTTTGCCAGACTCTGCTGTGTGGGCAGGTTACATTCGGTAGCCTGCCAGTTTGTCCAAAGTAAGAATGAGATAATAAGGTGTCGCGTGGCCGGGAGCTGGGTTTTATAGTCTCTGGGTCTTGGCTGTTGATGGGATTACACAGCGCCAGGTGACCAGTTGGTGGGTGTGACCCCTGCCTACTGGAAGATGGAGGATCTGCGTGGAGGATGCTCAGCCCTGGACGGAGCAGGCTTGGAGATCTCAGCCCTGGGACCCACATGCCTTTGTTCCTCTGCCGGTACCTTCATGCGTGTGGAGGGTGGTCTCAGCATGGTTGTGGCTTTGAAGGTCTTTGGCTGCCAGAGCTCTGGTCAGGGCAGGGAGGGAAACTCAACAAACCCCCCTCCAAGGGCCCCGGCGAGGACAGCCAGTTGTGGGGGCAGGAGACTCTGAGCTGTTCTCCTCTGGGAGCTGGGTTTTATAGTCTCTAGGTCTTGGCCATTGATGGGATTACACGGCATCAGGAGGCCAGTTGGTGGGTGTGACCCCTACCTACTGGAAGATGGAGGATCTGGGTGGAGGATGCTCATATATGTATATATGTATATATGTATATATGTATATATGTACTCATATACTTATAAAAATATATTGACATTTCATATAGATTATGTATATATGTATATATATAACACTACTAATTGCTACATACAGCACCATTTGTAGTTAGTTCGAAATCCTTGGATATTCTATTTTTTTTTTGTATTTTTGTGGGTCTTTTTTCTATTCTTTTCTATTTTCAGTTTTTAAAGAGTCTGTTGATATATCCTTTAATTTTGTGATTCTTTTCTCAGCCTGTGTTCTATTTATCAAGGCTATCAGAAATACTCTTTATTTATCTCTACAGTTTTTTATATTTACAGAATTTTCATTTGGGTCTTTCTTAGGATTTTCATCTTTCTGTTTACATTACCTGACTGCTATTATCGACTTTATGTATTAGAACTTTTCATTTATTAATCATAGCTGCTTAAAAATACATTTTTAAAATCTGATAATTCTAGTACTCTGCTAAATCTAATTCTGATGCTTGTCCTGACTTTTTAAAAAATATTTCTTCTTCTTTTTATTCTGCTAAACAATAAGTATTCTTCTTTTTATTCTGCCATACCTTGAAATTTTTCTTAGTAAGTCGATATACCAGGTAAAAGGAAATTTTATTTCTATGTAGAACTTATTATTATGATAATGAAGTGTGTCTGTATAGGGGTGGTGTAGAGTTTCTATCATCCTCTATGAGGCTTTTAGCAAACCTCAGAACTTTATAAGTGCTTCTCCTATTCCTTCCACTCTCTTCCCTAGGGGTGAGTGTATGACTAGAAATTGCTGGAGTTTGATGTTTCCTTTGCATGAGATAAGTAGTTTCTTACAATACTCCAACAGATTAGGCTCAATTGCCCATGAGGATAGATGGTTTAAGAATTACTGATTGGGGGCTGGAGCCATAGCACAGCGGGTAGGGCATTTGCCTTGCACGCAGCTGACCCAGGTTCGATTCCCAGCATCCCGTATGGTCCCCTGAGCACCGCCAGAGGTAATTTCTGAGCGCAGAGCCAGGAGTGACCCCTGTGCATTGCCAGGTGTGACCCCCCCCCAAAAAAAAGCAAAAAAAAAAAAAAGAATTACTGATTGCTCTCTTCCTGAAGAGGGAAAAATGATCTCTTCTCTTTCCTATGACAGAGTAAGAGGGAATTTTTAACTAATATTTACTGTGAAAATCTGATCAAGCCCCTGAACATGGATTTTATAATACATTTGGAACCCCCATAAGTATCTTTGAGTTTTTAGATTCCAGAGTTTTCACACTGAGTCCCTAGCAATTTATCAATTATATTTTAGATTTTCTACCCTGCATTTCTACAATTCTCCTTATTCACCAATCTCTTCAGCTTCCTAAAACTCACCAATCTTTGGGACAGTAGTTTGTTCCCAGTCTTCCCCCTCTTTAAAATCCAAGAGATGGGGTTAGAGAGAGTACAGTGAGTTCAGTGCTTGCCTTGCATGTGGTCCAAACATGGGTTTGATCTTTGCCACCTCACATGGTCTCCCGAACCCTGCCAGAGTGATCCCTCATTGCAGAGACAGGGGTAATCGCTGAGCACAGTCGGATGTGGCCCCCAAAGTAACACAAACAAATGCAGAAAGGAAAAACACCCCAAAAACAGAATTTGAGAAGAGGTATTGATTTTTCAGTCTATGTAGCTTTTAACTTAATAGGATAGAAAAGTGGCTTCCAAGCTCCTTACATATGACACTAAAAACTGGAAGTTCTTATAGTTCTTTAGCTGGAGTCACCACCTCACTATGCAATGGCCACGGAAAGTTAACATTTTTCACACCTTTGTTCTTAAAAGGAATCCAAGCTAGAAATCACTTAAAAAGTTGTCATTTTGGTAACTTGAAGTGCAGATAGGGGTGAACATGAAATACTGTTATTTCTGACATAGGCTGTGAAATTACTCCCATATCAGTGCCTATATTGTTTGGATTTGTATTTTGTACATTGATGTACGACAGTGATGCTCTAAGACAGTGCATTTTAGGATTGTTCAATAAGTATCTATTTGACAGTATTTACTGCATGCGGGACCCTGCTAGAAAAGGAGAAGCAAATAATAATAGTGGTTTCTGTTTTTCTGGAGGGACTAGTAGATAGAAACACAATTATGTGGGTCCACAGAAAAATCAGGAATGTAAGGACATATACACTGTCCTACAGCTACTGTTAAGGAGCTGGTCTTATGAAATTGTAACTGGTTTATATCAATATTAAATTGTTCCCCATTTTATAAAATTAAAATGTTGGAAGCTAGTAGCTTTAATTTTGATACGCTCTTCGGCAAAATTTAAAGGTAGCCTCATTTTGATGTTTTTTTTTGTGGAAAAAAGGGTGATTTTTTTGTGTTTAAACTCTCTCGATGGGGTCTGGAGAGATAGCACAGTGGGTAAGACTTTTGCCTTGCATACGGCCAGCCTGGGTTTGATTCCCAGAATCACATATGGTCCCTTGAGCACCACCAGGAGTAATTCCTGAGTGCAAAGCCAGGAGTAATCCCTGGGCATTGCCGGGTGTGACCCAAAAAGCAAAAACAAAAACAAAAACAAAACCCAAAACAACAACAACAACAAAAATACTCTCCTGATGGGAGAACTTCTGTGCTTGATATTCTTAAATATATTCCTAAATGTCTACATCTAATCAGAAAATGCCTTCTAGTCAAGGTGATTCTTCTCATATCCAGTCTTAGCCATGGCTGTTGGAAAGAAGTGAAGGAAGTAATGGGAATCACCCTATGGAAAATTTGGAGCCAAAGAAAACACTGCAGCACTGTCCTCCCAATGTTCGTCGATTTGCTGGAGTTGGTACCAGTAACATCTACATTGTGAGACTTGTTGTTACTGTTTTTGGCATATTGAATATGCCAAGGAGAGCTTGCCAGGCTCTGCCATGCGGGCGAATTACTCTCCATAGCTTGCCGGGCTCTCTGAGAGGAACAGAGGAATTGAACCTGGGTTGGCCACGTGCAAGGCAAAAGCCCTGCCCACTGCACTATCACTTCAGCCTGAAGGAAACGGTCATAAATTGATTAATGAACAGCATTAATGTTCTCCCTAGGGAAATTATTTTTCTAAAGTACAATTTTTGCCACCAGATTACTGATATATATTAAATTTGAGACTCTTCTTTTTTTTTTCTTTTTTTCTTTTAATTTATTTTTTATTAGTGAAACACCATGAGGTACAGTTGTAGATTTACAAATTTTTGTGCTTGGATTTCGGTCATACCATGATCAAATACCCATCCCTCCACCAGTGCCCATTTTCCACCACCATAGATAATATCCCTCCCCCCCAACCCCCCCTGCCACTGTGGCAGGGCATTCCCTTTTGTTCTCTCTCTCCTTTTGGATGCCGTGGTCAGCAAAAGAGGCATTGAGTGGGAGACTCTTCTTCTAATCGTGTTGAATCCCTCATGGAATCTAACCTATCCCATCCTTCTGGTATACATTCTAGAGAAATAAAACAGAAAGAACTCTTCACATAAAATAACTGTCCCTGAAAAGTAAACACAAGTTTCTACCTTTCTATCATAGTTTGTTTGCTCCAAATCATTTAGAAATCTATAAACAGACTTGTAATAAAGAGATGTTTTTACAGCGTTCCTGAGACTAATAAAAAGGTACAAAACTATGCTCAAGCTAAGGGAGACCGAAGTATTGGATACAGCAAGATGTATGTAAGCAAATCGAGAGTTGGCAGTTCTTAGTGAGAATAAATGCTGAAGAAGGTCAAAGATGGTTAAATCAGAGAAAATGGTGACAGAAATTGGAAACAAATTTGGCAGGGTGTACTCCAGGGGAGCACTGCTTTATAATAATCACCCATGAGGTAATTTTAAGCATGAAAAGAACTTGGTAGAAGAAACACTCTCTTTAACTAGAGAAATTTGTGGTAAAACTTTGAAAGACTCTCTTTAACTAGAGAAATTTGAAGAATCTATTTATAAGGCTGGTTACTATTAGTGCCTAGAATCTTTGAGTACCAAGTAAAGAAAGTATACAAAAGTATACTGAAACTTCCCTGAAACCAAGAGATACACAGGACTCACCTAATAATGCACCACCCAATGCCCTGGTAAACTTACCCTCTTTGGGAAGTCTTTTAGAAGAGGTCAGAAACTAGCCATTAGTTTTCCGGTGAAGAATTACTTGAGCTGTAGGTCAGACATACTCTGGTGGCCCACATCCATTGATAGAGTGGTAAATAGTCCCTCGTTGATTTCAGTACAATATGTGACAGATCTGAAGGGCTATTTTAACATCAGAATTCCCCACAACATCTCTGAAGTTCTTCTGGCCGACGACCTAGTTTAACTCCTCTCTCTGATAGTCCTACTTCCTTCTCAGGCACTCCTAGTGAACATACTACATATGAACCCCTGTTTCTGAGTCAGTAGGTTGGACACCCTCACCTGCGATCCTGTGCAGTGAAAGACAGATTATGAGTCAATGTTCACTCCCTTTGTCTTAGAGCAAACCTAGGTAACCTCAAGAAAATAAGACATTGAAAAAATAATTGTTGTAGTGAAGATAAGCATTATGGCCGAGGAAATACTACTGGTTACAATGTAGATGAGTAATGGTACTTAATTTAATAATGGGTTCAAAAATTCAGAATAGTTACTGTTTTATAATACTCTAATTCTAGGTATTGAGAAAATCTTTTACTACTGCAAACTCAATTTAAATATCACTCACTGGTAATTGTTTTTTTCTGCAGCTTTCTCAGAAAAAATCACATCTTGTCATATTTTGCTCACAGCACAGTTAGTATCCATGTCATAGCGTGAGGATGGATCATGATGGGCAGTGGAGACCAGTCTACCCCGAAGCAGCAAAAAGGGATGTTCTGTCTGTAGAGAATTTAGAAACAATAATCAGGCTGACTAAAGGTCAGCTGGCATGGTAGATTACTATACATTGGGAATTCTAAACAAAATTCTAAACAAAATATAAAAAATATTTTTTCCTGTGAGAAATTCTCTACCTCTGATATTCACACACTCCCTTCCATCTTGGTCTAATTTGATTAAAATGCACTTTAGTTGGGGCCAGAGCAATAGAAGAGCAGGTAGAGCATCTGCCTTGCACGTGATTGATCTTTACTTTGGTTCCGGCATCTCATATGGTCTCCCCAGCCCAACAGGAGTGATTCCAGAGCTCATCAGAAGTGGCCCCTGAGCACAGAGCCAGGAATAAGCCCTGAAAACTATTGGGAATGACTCAAAAGCCAAAAGTTTAAAAAAATGTAGTTTAATCACCTAACCTTTTATTTAATCACATACCTTTATAAGGTACCAATGTCTTATACTATCTACCCAGACTCTGAGTTCTTTATGCCTAATTAAGGGCTGAATTTTATTTCTCCCTTGACATATTTGTCTGATGGTCATTATGTTTTCTTGCCCCAAGCTAGCACAGCAGGTAGGGCGTTTGCATTGCATATGGCCAACCCGGGTTTGATTCCTCCTTCCCTCTCAGAGAGCCCAGCAAGCTACCGAGAGTATCCTGCCCTCCCGACAGATCCTGGCAAGCTCCCCGTGGCTTATTCAATATGCCAAAAACAGTAACAACAAGTCTTACAATGGAAACATTACTGGTGCCTGCTTGAGCAAATTGATGAACAACAGGAGGACAGTGTTCCAGTGCTAAGATGTCATCAGAGGTGCTTTCCTTGTATATGTGGGACCCTTGGTTTGATCCCTGGCTCTGCAAAAAAATTAAAAAATAAGAAAAATAAAAGAAAAAAACACCCATTGGGATATTGCAAAAATAGCAAAGCCTTCTAGTTTTAAAACTCAGCCAACATCAAAAATCAATATCATTATGATACCCTTGAGCAATAGTTTTTATTTTATATAATTTTGAAACTCAATTTCCAGGTAGCACCAGTGTATTAAATGAAGTTATATAGTGTTAATACATACTACTAGTCCATATCCCTATCTACTTGCCTACTTAGAAGATCAGCCTCATTTATTCATATTTTTAGTCCTACATTGGATATTGCTGATAATATGAGTAAATATTGATTACTGTGTGCTAGCTTCTGAGCTAGTATCTATCCCTGAGCTTGTATCTGAAGTTTTCATCCAGTTATGAACTCCAAGTAGGTATATTTGTCTTGAGTAACAACAAGAGTGGAACTAAGTCACACTTTCCTTTCTCTTCCTATTATTTTTCTTTTGCACATATTAGACAGATCTTTGTTAAGTAGTGAGTATTATCATGGTTATGGTTTACAATGAAGGTTCTCATGCTGAGAACCACAAGTGGGCATAAAGAGCTTATGCAAGAAAGAAGTGCTTAAATTCTATTAAAATTCTACGAGGAGCTTCATTTGCTTTTCAGGGGTTGAACACTTTTTTTAGATTATAACCGTGAATATTTTATATACTCCCCCCTCCCTGAGTCACTGGTAAGACTGGAGGGAAACATTTAATGGCAGTTGTGATGTGGTCATATATACATTGAAAAGATATGGAATTGTCCTCCTTTAATAAAGCGGCTTCAGTGCTTTCTTTCTAAACAATGTCTCTCACTTTACATAAATCTTTGGAGAAATTTCTACCAAGGGAGAGAAGACTGAAAGCAAAGTTATCTTTCAATGTATATAGACATATTCAAATCACGTTCTTCATCAAGTCTCATCAGTGGTTTTCTATTACTATAAAATAAATCCCAAGTCCACAGACGTATAGGGTTAGTTGAAGGGAAAATATACAAACAAATGGCATGGAAAACATATGGGAACTCTCCGTCTTTTCCTTCTCCTGGCCAACTAAACAGTGACCTGGCTTTCCCCATTCATTTTTTCCCTTTGAGAAGAGATCTTCTCCTGACCTCTGCACAACTGATTATTAGGCAGATAGTTCAAAGGAGGAGATGGACATGAACTTTCGCCAATGTTCAGTTTACAGATTTTGCCTAGTGCCTGGAGAGATTTCCATTCAAACATGTGTTTAATATATTCTCACAGAGGTTCTGCAGAGTTGCCTTTTGTGAATCAGAACTGGAAGAGTGGTAAAACTTTGGACTACATCACACATCAAAACAGAATAAGAATAAAATTTGTAAGTCTACAACTGTGCCTCATGATGTCTCACTAATAAAAAAAAGAAAAACAAAAACAAAAAAAAGAATCACACACAAGACCTAAATATAAAATAATTTCATTCAAAAAAAACCAAAAAAAGAATAAGAATAACCAATGCTCGTGTGAATGTGGGGAGAAAGGGACTCTCAATCATTATTGGTGGGATTGCCGACTGATGCAGTCTTTTTGAATACAAAATGGGCATTTCTCAAAAATCTAGAAATTAAACTTCTCTATGATCTAGAAATACCACTTCTGGGACTATACCCCCCCACGGACTGCAAAACACACAGCAGAAATGCCATCTACACTTTTATATATTCATTTGCAGTAGAATTCAAATAGCCAGAATCTGGAAACAACTCAACTGCCCAAGAACAGATGACTGGTTAAAGAAAGTATGGTACACAACGGAGTACTTATGCTGTCACCAGAAAAAATGAAGTCATGAAATTGCTTACACCTGGAGGGACACGGAGAGTATCATGCTGAGTGAAATGAGTCAGAGGGAGACATAAACTGATAGCACTCATTTGTGGGATATACCACTGTATCACTGTCATCCCATTGTTCATTGATTTGCTCAAGCGGGTAACAGTAATGTTTCCATTCGTCCCAGTCCTGAGAATTTAGCAGCATCTCCTTACTTGTCCTTCCCAAAGGTGCCATCTTGGAGGCTCTTTCAGGGTCAGGGGAATGAGACATGTTATTGTTACTGTTTTTGGCATATCGAATATGCCACAGGAAGTTTACCAGGCTCTGCTGTGCTGGCGGGATACTGTTGGTAGCTTGCTGGGCTCTCCGAGAGGGACGGAAAATGTATCTAAGAGGATACGAGCAAGTATGTTGAAACCAAACACATGTGTGCTGATTTAGGTAGAACAGTGGGCTAGACTAGTGAGATAGCACGGCTGTAAATGCGACTGTGTGCTTCCAGGAGCTTTGTTTTATAGTCTATGGATCTTGGCCATTGATGAGATTACTTGGTGCTGGGGGCAGTTTGTGGGTGTGACTGCCAAGCTACTGGAAAATGCGGGATCTGGGTGGAGGAGGCCCAGTCTGGATCCGAGCAGCCCTGAGTCCCGCATACTTGGGTTCCTCTGCCGGTTCCTTCATGCATGAGGCTCGTCCGAGTGTGTGGAGAGTGGCCTTGAGCATGGCTGTGGCTGGGTTCTGGAGGTTTTTGGCTGCCAGGGTTCTGCTTGGAGCAGGGAGGAAAACTCAACCTGTCCCCCTCTGAGGGGCCCCAGTGAAGACAGCCTGGTACAGGGGGTTCTGTCTGTCTGTCTGTCTATCTATCTATCTATCTATTTATCTATCTATCTATCTATCTATCTATCTATCTATCTATCTATCTATCTATCTACAAACCAGAGCTTAGTATTAGACTAATAACCAGGCAAAGTATTAACAAGGGCCAGGAGGACTGATCCACGGTTGGTAGCTTCCACAAGTGGTGGTGAGGGGGAGGGAAACTGGGTATATTGGTGGTGGGAAATGTACACTGCTGAAGGGACAGGTGTTGGAATCTCCTATGACTGAAATCCATTCACAGACAACTTTGCAGCTGTGTAACTCAAGGTAATTCAATTAAAACAAAACTGGGCCACAGGGGGAAATAAAAGGACCAGAGAGAAGGGGACTAGGGCTAAGCAAAGGCATCTTGGAATGCTTCTATGAAGAAGGACCAAAATAACTTCTGGCTGGTAAAGAAATAGCTGAGGAGGAAAAAGAAACACCCACATTTCACACCAAACCCGTTTGTTGGTTGTTTGACCTTGAGAGATACTTCTTCCCAATTCCATTTTATTTCTCCTACAGATAGGTAAGTAACAAACCTGCCTCATAGAATGGCTGTAGGAATTAAATCAATGTAGAGGATACATAAAGACCTCTACTCAATATTTGGCACAGTGGGAAAGCTAGATAAATAAAAAAAAATCCTGCCAGTATTGTTGGATAGCATTGTTAGGCTGGAGCGATAGCACAGCCAGTAGGGCGTTTGCCTTGCATGCCTCAGACCCGGGTTCGATCCCTCCATCCCTCTAGGAGAGCTGATCAAACTACCGAGAGTATCCCACCTATGCAGCAGAGCCTACCTAGCAAGCTCCTTGTGGCATATTCAATATGCCAAAAACAGTAACAACAAGTCTCACAATGGAGACATTACTGGTGCTCGCTGGAGCAAATCAAAGAACAACAGGAGGAGAGTGCTACAGTGACAGTGACAGATAGCATTGTTGGATAGTGAATGCTTGCAAGTCTTCAGGAGAAATTATGTGTTCTACCAAACTTGAAGGAGCCATGAAGAAACCCTGGGGCTGGCTTCCTGAATTCTAGTGACTAGACTCAAAGCTTTATATTTTTTGCAATAGTACCTATAGCCTGTCGACACAGCATATTTTTATTTCTGTTCACAGCTATGTTTCCACTAAGCAGTAGTCTATTAGGCTAAGCTTTTCATATAGTTTAAACACTTTACTGTATCTTATTTGCTTAAGTTTATTTATCCTCTCCCCCATTCTATTTTGTTTGCTTTTATTTATGCTGTTTGACTTCTCTGAAAACGATGTAATAGTTTTAAATTTCCCTCAAATTTGAATGGTGAAAATGACCCTATTTTTTCCCTCTCCTTTCTAAGTCATTGACCTCTTTCTTTTTGCTCCCTATTCTAATCCTCAGACAGTTATCCCAAGAGCAATTTGTCTCAAATTATGGGCATGACTGTCAGACTTCTGGAAGAACAGGGAAATGGAAGTGTGTAACCCTTGCCAACTCTGTGAGAGCCTGGAGATTTCAGTCACAAAACTTGTACACCTGAGATTTTCAACAGATCAATTTGTGGATGAGGCTCATCCTATGCAATGGAGCCTGGCTGTGACCAATGCTCAAAGGTGCAGTTTTCTATGGTCTGGGAATGCTAACACAAAATCTCTCTGCTGGAATTCATGAATTTCAGGAAGGAAAAACTATTTAAAACTACCTTAAACCAAGTAAATGTATGTGCATGTGTGCATGTGTGCGTGTGTGTGTGTGTGTGTGTAGGTGTCATGTGTATATGTATGAATATGCTTATGTTTTCATGAACAAAAGTAGACATATTTCTTATTTGGAAAAGATCATATGTAGTGAAATCTTAAAGTCCTTTCCAAAATTATTTACTTGTAGGATCTTAATGGTTCAATCGAACATTTAAATCTATTTCTCTCTGTTTTGTTCCTGGTTTTCTCATTGTACTTAAATTTTCTTTCTAAATGAACTATTTTTACAGGTTTTTATTTTTTTTTCAGGAATGTTTATTGAGAGACTGATTTGCAAAGCTGTTCACGATAGAATTGCTTCAGGCATACAACATTCCAACTTCACTCTCACCATCAATGTCCCCTTCCCTCCACCAATATCTCCAGGTTCTCTCCCATGCCCCACCTCCAGTGTGTCCCCTTAGCAGTCATATAAAAATTTTGTTTGCTGGTTCAAAAATAAAAGCAGAAAGAAATGGGAAATAGAATTATTAGAAAATAAATCAATTAAAGTCAAATTGTGATGATTAATTGTCATACATTTTTATCCTTTTTTAATCTAGTAAAGGACAACCATATGCACCATAGTGAGTGCCGTACCCAATGCCATGTGATGGGGAGCTTCAAAACTGGTTGTAAGGGTATTAATTCCCGAAGCTGTTGCCTGCCCTGAAGCTTTATAAAGTTCCTTCAAATATGAATGATAATATAACTGATTAGAGTATTCTTGGTGAGGCAATACTCAAATTTTCTTTCTAAATAAACAATCACAATCTTTTATGGGTTTTGTTGATTACAAAGAAGAAATATTTCTTCCTTTTCATTATTACTTGAGAGATTTAATCTAAGTTTAGGGTCTATGTAATGGATATTTTAGTTAAAATGGCATCCTTTAATTGTGTGGAAATTTGATAAAATAAAGAGGAATTAGCTGCTGCTGTCCAGAAATATCACAGGAAGTCAGATGTCTAAAGATAAAGCAGAACAAAAACAACAAAATACCGGCAAGAACAATAATCCCAGAAATGTAGAAACATATATAGGAAAGCTGAATGGAATTTTCAAATTCTTTCTGGGGGAGTTAGGATAAACATTACAAAGTATGCAATATTCAAATATATTTTGAAATATCTTGAGAATTTTTATAAAGAGAAGAGGTAGGAATAAAAGTACTTGGCTGGAATAGGAACAACAGTTAGTGTGGGGACATCTAGGTCCTGAGGAAGAGGTAAGTACAGTGGAGCCTGTCACTGATAGGGAATATTGAGGGGGAGAGATGACTTACATATGCCCATCTAGAGAAACTATTCTCAGACAGAAGGCTGCTCAGTTGCCAAGTTCTGGGGTGCCAGAATGGGAAGGAGAGTAGTCGGAGAAGTCACTTAGGAATCCAGCACATGAACCCTAGAAATGCATGTCTCGGTCCGAGGTAGAGCTGGAGGACAGATACCAGAGACACAAAAATGTACTCAGATCCTTTATTGAGGAAAGATGTCAAATATGCTCCATAAGCTAGTCAGCTCCATGGGTAGTTGAAAAGGCATCAATGGATACAACCCCTTAAACTTGTCTCTGCTTATTTAAATTTGAGATCCTTTAGTGTGTTTTATCAAAACATTTGGATTTGTAAAGGGCATTGTGAAGAGTGCCCTTCACCTGGCTTAAGTCATATAACTATATTCCAAAGGAAACTCAATTGTGCATGGCTAAAGGTCAATGAAAAAGGACAGTTTTTGTAAATGTGACTCACAAAATTTCATTGCATTTTAATGGCACACTACTGAAACTTTATTTTGAGCACATCTTGGCATATGTGGCTACATAGTGTTTTCACCGATAAACACATTACTGATGACAGCATCTATAGACCAAACAATGCAAGACTAAACATTGTAAAGTTGTTTGTGCATTATGGCTTTCTGAAAGAACCATACGTGTGTATCCCTTGCCTAGGGCTGTTCAGAGACAGTTCAGCTGTCAAATAAAGTTACTAAATGGGCTTTTAATTTACCATATATATCAGGACCTGAGGATAATGTTCTAAGTATTTTCAAACCAGTTCAAATGGAAAAAAACTAAATGTGGCTGTTAACACTGTCAGAAAGTCCTCATTTGAATCATTGTTCTACTTTTCAGAACTTAAGTATTGTAAGGAGGTGCTTAGATGATATATTTGAATAAAACTTCTGGGCAGAGTGACTATGAGATTTTTGCTCTGAAAATGAGATTTTTTGGGGGATTTGTTTTGGTTTTGTGCCACACTCAATGATGTTTAAGGGTTATTCCTGGCTTTGCACTCAGGAATTACTCCTGGCAATACTTGGGAACCATGTAGGATGCCAGTGATTGAACCCAAGTTGGCCATGTGCAAGGCAAGTGCCCAACCCACTGTACTATTTCTCCAGCCCTTGAAAATGAGATTTTAAGCCAAGTACTCTCCCATAATAAAGATGAAATTTTTGACTACTGCTTTAGTTGCATTGTTTGCTTTTATTTATGCACAGAGTAATATATTCTAGTAATATCGATTAGCTCATCTACTAGTAATGTCTACTAGTAATATGTACCAGCTCATCTACTAGATGCCATGGGCTTTGTTTTGTTCAGTGTTACCCAGCATGATGTTGTCTCAGCACATTGTTGCCAGGTCTAAATGAAGAAAATCTTGCAGGCAGAAAGAAAGTGATAATGTCTCCTAAGATAGGAAAAGATTATATAGAAATTACAAGTAATAAGGAAAAGATGGAGATCTAGTACAGCGGTTAAAGTGCTTGCCTTGCATATAGCTGACCTGGATTCCATCCCCAGCACCCCTCCTAAACTGATTAGGAGTGATCCCTGAACACAGAGCCAGGAGAAAGCTCTGAAAGCAGTTGGGTGTGGTCTCAAGTCCAAAAGAAAAAGATAGTAGAAGGAATGTGGAGGGGGGGAGTTTTCAAGGAGCATCATCTGGAACTTGCTTTCCTATAGAAGTCCTTGAAATTTCAGCCAGTTAAGCCATGGTGGGGAAAGTTCTGCCTGAGTCTTCTTAGTCATGCCAGAGGGCACAGAAGCAGATGGGAATTAGCAGATAGTAAATGTCTCAGAGTCTGACCCTCCAGGGCTCTGGACATATTGGAGACAGACTGATTTTTTTCCAGAAAAACTGAATTGTGTTCATAATGACTGAAAGGTATCTCTCTGTAGGTGACATATTATTCTAATACAGAGATGTGATGCATTTAGTGCTGACCAGTGTGGTTCATAATTTGCAACAAATTCTTATATACATCATATCCCCAAACACCTTATTTGTATGTTATTAACAAGCTCTTTGGAGTAGTTCATTTGTAATTACATATGCATCCTGAGAATGAAGACTATGATTCCAACTCTGGACTGTCTAGTTCTTGGTGCTCTGGGAAAATTCTTTTTCTCTCTCCAACAAATTGAGCACATATTTGATTTTTGGATGGGTTGGGTAGAGTGCTAGGCCGAATCTTGGATCTTGGTTTACTAATCATTGTGAATAGTTGATTGATAGCCAAAGACCGAATGGTTATAATTGACGTCTCGGGGGATGTAAATTCCACACTCTCTCAGGCCTATCTGTTCCTTTGTATTGGGGGGACTTGTGGGTTTATCTCCTCTCTTCTCCTCCCATCTGCTGCATTTTTCTGGAGAACAATGAACCCTAAGAAATATGTGACCTGAATCTCTATCATCTATTAGGCTAGAATTTTCCCAAGCAGTTAGTTTCTTTAGTATGTTTTTGTTTTTCTTAGTTGGAGGGAGTTTACTTGAAAGTTCTCAGGGCATACTCTTAACTCTGCACTCAGGGATCACTCTTGGTGTGGCTAGGAACCATATGGGGTGCATGAGATCAAACTGTTTGGTCATGTGCAAGGCAAACACTTTACCCACTTTACTTGTGGATCCAGTCCCAAATTTTTGTTTTTTAATGCTCTTTCAAAATGAGTAACTAAACATTTGGGGTAGAGAGGAATACTTTTAGGGTTTGAGTAAAAACATTCAAAGAATTAGACAAAGAATGCAAACTACTACTTCTATTATTAATATTACTACTATTAGAATTTGGTTTTAGGATCACCCTTTGTGCAGATCTGGAAATAATGTGATATTAGGAATCATAGTTGGAGGTTCTTCATGTAAAGCATGTCCTCCAGCCCTTTAAGCTATTCCTCTCCCCAGTCTCAGAACATTAAAATATAATAATGTACAATAATACATGATATGTACAATAATGTACAATAATGTACAATAATATATGATAATATACAAATGTAATAATACACAAACTTCTATGTTATTTGTTGCATGTGAGTTACCAGAATATAGCTTGAGAGCTGTTAAAGAACCTAACACTGCCTGAACAGACTAATTCAAAAATATTCAAGCCAAACCTGGAAGTTTGATTACTTTTAAAATTTGTGAACTTTTATGAGTTCTATTGTGACAAGTTGCATGCATTTCTATTCATTTATTTAGCAAGCAGAGGAATTCCTGTAGACTTGGAAATTTAACTAATGAATCTAATTTCTTTCCATGTTGACCAAAGTTATCTCAAAATAAATCACCCAACAAAACCTAAATAAATATCAATAACACTTCCCTCTTACATAATTTATTCTTTATTGGAGATTATATGAGAAAGAGAAGCACACTTATTTTAAGATAAAAAGTTTGGTTAGGTGGAACTCTGCATCATTTCCAACCATCTGCTCTAGTCACAAATTCCCCAGGGATCCTGAACATATTTTCAACTGAAAACAACTTGAACTTGAATGACTTTTAAATTGGGATATAAAATGTGGCATCCCAGACTATGCGGTTATTTAGCTAGGACTAAGGAATTTGAGCCTTTGGTTTGTGATGTTTCTGTCTTCAGAGAGAACTAAAATGGATGCAAACTCTTAGTAACAATGAATTAGAAAATCTTCAAGATTTAAATCATGGCTATAAAATACATTTAATTAATCCAAAAAGCCATTTCCTCCCTCCCTCCTCCCTCCCTCCCTCCCTCCCTCCCTCCCTCCCTCCCTCCCTCCCTCCCTCCCTCCCTCCCTCCCTCCCTTCCTTCCTTCCTTCCTTCCTTCCTTCCTTCCTTCCTTCCTTCCTTCCTTTTCTTCTTTCTTTCCCACCTCCCTTCCACCCCTCCTCTCTGTTTATATTTTGTTTGTTTTGGGCCACACCCTACTATGCTAGGGGGCTACTTCTGGTTTTGTGTCAGTAGTGACGCTGGTAATACTTGGGGTACCATATGCAGTGCCAGGATAAAATTGCAATCAATTACCTGCAAGACAATGAATGGTTCTTCATTTTTTTACAGTTTTACCAATTTAACTCTTGTTCTACTTTTTCCATCTTTTTTTAAAAACTGGGTTCTCTAGGGCCTCTCTGTAAATTATTATGTGATATGCAAATGCTGACAGTTTTACATATTTTTTTCTGACCTGGATTCTTTTTTGTTCCTGGTCTTGCCTGGCTGTTCTGGCTTAAATTTCTAATAATATATTGAGAAGTAGTGAGGATCATAGGCAATCTTGTCTTAAACCTGATCTTAGAGAAGAACTTTCAGTCTCTAATAACTGAGTGTAATATTAGCTATGGATTTGTCACAAATGAACTTTTTAGTTGCAGAATGTTCCTTTCTGTCTCAGTTTTATTGAGTATTTAAAAAAGCACAAGTGGGTGTTGTATCTTTGTCAAATGCTTTCTCCAAATCAATTGATATGACTATATAACATTGAAAATTTTTATTAATGCAGAAAATATGCATTATGTTGATTGATTTTGTGTGAATAGAAACATTCTTGTATTCTTGTAATAAAATTCACCTGGCCATACTCTAAAATTTTATCTTGAAGTGTATCAAGTTTATTGGGAGATAAAGCAGAGTAAGGAGAGGCAAGCTAAGCTTCATGCTCAAGTGAGAACACAGGATTCTTCAGATTGGAGAGCGTCCCTACAATATTCTTACTGCATTATTCAATTTGATTTGTTAAGATTTTCTTGGGTATTTTTGTACCACTGCTTATCAAGAGTTATTGATCTGTATAAGAGTAATGCTGTCTCATAAAATATATCTGGACACATAGTTTCTTTTCTATTTTTTTCATAGTTTGGGAAGAATAGAAATCAGGTAATATTTGAAGGTAGTGTAGTACTCACTAATAAAATAAACTGATTCTGAACTTCTGTTTTAGGTAAGATTTTTGGTTACGATTTCAATGTTCTTGCTATTACTTGGTTAATTTTGTTTCCTATTTGTTTTTCATCTGACTTGAAATTCTGTGTGATTCTAAGAATCTGTCCATTTATTTTAGATTTTCTAACTTATTCACATACAGATATCCAAGTGTCTTATGACCCTGTTGGTTATTTCTTGCATATGTTGTGTCTTCTTTTCTACATTTCTGATTTTATTCATTAAGTTTTCTCTCATTTTTGTAGTTGTCTTGCCAAATACTTTTAGCTTCATTATTATTATTTTTAGAAACTTGATCTTAGTTCCATTGTAATTTTTTAAAAATTCTAATTTATGCATTTCTGCTTTCATTATTTATTTTATTCTCCTGTTCTTTTGGCTTCCTCATTCTTTTCAAGTTGTTTTGGGTATAACTTTAAAATTGGTATTGCTTATTTAAGATTTTTCTTGTTTTAAACAACAATGAGCTATCATCTCATACCACAGAGACTGGCACACATTCAAAAGAACAAAAACAACCAGTGCTGGCATGGATGTGGGGGAAAAAGAAACACTCTTTCACTGTTGGTGGGAATGCCTAGTCCAGCCTTTCTGAAACTAGAAATTGACCTTCCTTATGACCCCTCAATACCAATTCCTGGAATATATCCTGAGGATGCAAAAAAGCACAGTAGAAATGACATCTGTACCTATATGTTCATTGCAGCACTGTTCACAATAGCCAAAATCTGGAAACAACTCAAGTGCCCTAAAACAGGTGACTGGTTAAAGAAACTTTGGTACATCGACACAATGGAATACTATGCAGCTGTTAGGAGAGTTAAGTCATGAAATTTGCTTTTAAATGGATAGACACAGAGAGTATCATGCTAAGTGAAATGAGTCAGAAAGAGAGGGATAGACACAGAAGAACTGCACTCATTTGTGAAGTACAAAACAACATAACATGAGGCTTACACCTAAGGACAGTAGATACACGGGACAAATAGATTACTCCATAGCTGGAAGCCTGCTCATGAGCAAAGGGAGAAGGCAGCTGGAATAGAGAAGGGATCACTAAGAAAATGATGGCCTGAGGAACAGGTCAGGATGAGAGATGTGTGCAGGAAGTAGATAAAGGACCAAACATGATAACTTCTCAGGGTCTGTATTGCAAACAATAATGCTCAAAAGTAGAGAGAGAATATGGAGAATATTGTCTGCTATGGAGGCAGGGAGAGGGTGGGAAATGGGGGGGGAGTATACCAGGGATATTGGTGGTGGGGAATGTGCACTGGTAGAGGGATGGGTGTTTGATATTTTGTGATTGTAACCCAAACATGAAAGCTTATAAGTATCTCACGGTGATTCAAAAAAATTTAAAAATAATTTATTGTTTTACATAGTAAGCCCGTACTGATATCAACTTCCCTTTTCGTGATGCTGTTGCTGCATCCTATAAGTTCTGATCGCTCCTATATTCATTTGCATGTTTCCAGATATTTAAAATTTTTTCCTTTTACTTTCACATTGACTCAGTAGTTTTCACTACCATATTGTTTAGGTCACTTATGCTTGAGGCTTTTCCAGTTTTCTTCTAATGGTTGATTTCTAGCTTTATAACATTGATTAGAAAAAATGTGAGATATGATTTAAATTTTTGCAAATATGCTGACTTTTTAGTTTAAGCATATGGCCTATCCTCAAGAATGCTTCATGTGTACTTGAGAAAAATGAGTATTTTGTTCCTTTGTGGGTAAAGTATGCTCTAAATGTCAATTATGCCCATGTGGTCTATTTTGTCATTTAAAGCAATTATTTCCTTGTTCTATTACTGTCTGTTTGATTAGTCCATAATGAAGGTGATCTGGAAGTCTTTTGTATCTATTGTGTCACTGTGAATGCAATTTTTTAGGTATGTTCATATTTTATTGAAATATTTTGATTTTTCTTCATTTAATATATATGGGTAATAATCAGCATAAAATTTTCTTGATGGCTTGGTTGTAGATCATTAGAAATCACTACCTCTGTCTCTTGTTTTTGGTTTTGCATGAATATATTTTATTTGATGTAAGTATAGCTGTCACTGCAATTTTAGATTACAATTTGTGTACAGAATTATTTTCTAGCCTTTTTCTTTGAGTATGTGTTTGTATTTGGATTTCAAGTTCATGTCCTGTGGGACCTATGGTTATATAATTTTTATTATAAAATATTACCTAGGGTCAGTGAGATAGAACAGCATGAAGGTGCTTTCCTTGCATGTGGCTAACTTCAGTTTGAGCTCTGGTGCTATATATGGTCCTCTGAGCACTTCCTGGAGTAATCCATTAGACGCATACCTAGGAGTTAAGTCCTGAGCATCACTGGGTGTGCTCGCCCTCAAAAAAAGTTATCTACTCACATTCATAATGGAAAATATTATGTTATGAACCAAAACCTAGTTATAGTGTCTTTACCTTCTGAAGTTTTTGTTTCCTTTGGGAGAGTCACACCTGTACCGCTCAGTGTCTATGCCTGGCTCTTGTGGCTCAGGACCATCTTGTGCTCAGGGAACCATACACAGTGCTGGGATTCTTTTTTTATTATTTTATTTTATTTTTATTAAATCACCGTGAGATAGTTGCAAGCTTTCATGTTTGGATTACAATCACACAATGAGCAAACACCCATCCCTCCACCAGTGCACATTCCCCACTACCAATATCCCCAATATACCCTCCCTTTCCTACCCTCCCCCTGCCTTCATGGCAGACATTATTCCCCATAATCTCTTTCTACTTTTGGGCATTACGGTTTGCAATACTAACCATTGTTGCAGCCACAAGCAAGGCAAGTGCCTTATACTTTAAATTTTTTGTAATGTGAAGTTCATCAAAGGCATAGATCTGTTTTTTTTTTCTCTTGGTATATAGTGGAAATCTCAGAAATCACTGATTTTAATATGAATCTTGAATTCTTGTGTCAAAAGTTATGGAATTATTGTTATATCTCATAAATGTTACTGCTTTAGATTTTGATAACAAAATCAGAAAACAATTTGAAGTCACTTTTACAGAAATGACAATAACATGGCAAGAACTGTCCTTCCATTGTTCATCGATTTGCTCAAGTGGGTACCAGTAACAAGTCACAACAAATTGTGAGACTTGTTACTGCTTTTGACATATCAAATATGTCATGGGTAGCTTGCCAGGCTTTTCTGTGCAGATTAGATACTCTCGGTAGCTTGCCGGGCTCCCTGAGAGGAAAGGAGGAATTGAACCTGGGTCAGCCGCATGCAAAGCAAACGCCCTACCCACTGTGTTATTGCTCCAGCCCAACATGGCAAGCAAGCAGGTAAATAGCTTATCAAATATGCATTTGCTAATTCATGGGAATTATCACTATAGGAAAAATAGTAAGCCAAATAAATCAAGAATTTACTTTTGAAGACTATTCTAAGCTCAATCAAAATTCAAAACCAATTCTATTTTATTTTTCTTTGTTTTGGGCTACACTTTGGTGTTGAGGGGCAGCTCCTGGCTTGGTGGTTGGGAGTCACTGCAGTGTGCTCCAGAGTCACTTCAGAGTGCTCAGGAAAGTATAGGATGCAAGGGATCCAATCCAAGGGTCCTGCATACAAAACCTGTGCTCAGCCCTTTGAGCACTCCCAGATTATGCTATTTCAACAATATTTCTTGTTGAAACTAATGGCTTTCAAAAATTTCTATGCTTAGAATAAGTGCTGTGTGATAATTTTTTGAAAATCTTGATGTTCACATTGTAACTATGACTCTAATCTTGGCAGTGAGTACAACATGGGTCTCACTCTTTTTTCTAAATTCCCCACGTCCTTACAATGTGATAAATGCAACAAATTCCATAGAAGATATTAGTGAATTTCATGTACATTGACCTAACCCTTCTTTCCATTATAAAGAAAGAATTTTCTTCTTGGCTGCTTGAAATTTGGCTCCCCTTGTCAGAGCATCTTTCCATGGAAAAAGGATGTTCTTTTTGGCAGAACTTGAGCACAGTAAGAACCACAAAGGACTTTGTTTATCTTTTCCCTGAGTTCAGAGTAATCATTACATACAAACATATTTGTTTATCAGAATAATAAATGAGTGGTTCTGCAGTTTTGTTTTAGATTCACATGCAAGATTCTCAGCATCTTCAAAGAAGGACGCTTTCAAAGACTAAAATTTCAAACTTACTTGCTTTTTAGTTTTCCAGATATATATGAGTTTTGGCAGTCTTTCCACATATATATGAGTCACTGACTAAAATCAAAGCGAGGAACAATTTAAAAAGAATACAAAACAAGAAAAAAAGACACAGGATGATGAGCTGGTGATTGGACTTTTAGAAAGAAAAATACAGGAATAGCGTAGTCTTTAAATTCTGTCACCATCTAAGAATTTTACATTTGTTCATTAAGCCATTAGGTCAGTTGTTATGAATAGAGAAGCTGAGTTTTATCTCAACCTTGGAATCTCTACCATCTATACACAGAACTCAGGTTGCAGTCAAATCCTACCTAAATGAAAATCATCTTTTAATAAGTTGATGCATGTGACACTGAGATCCCCAATGGACAATGATAAGCTGAGAAGGAAAATTGGTTGATATCAAGAAAGACATGGAATCACCCTCTGGGCAGACTCAAGTTGTTTAGATGATGAGTGGTTATGAAAGTAACAAAACTTTATTGGCCTGAAGGAAGTATAGGGAAAACACATAAGCTTTGTTTTCTTTTCTGTGGAAGAAAATGTGCACAGTAAATTTTCTCTCTATGATTGTGTGTCCAGCCTCCTGTCATTTTATGAAATATATCACCTACTGACAATCAAAGACCATGTAGCCATCTTAAGCTGTGCCTCTCACAAAATCCTTTATAACTGAAGATACAAGAAATTGAGGCAAGAAAGGGGGAACTGTATCGGGGATATTGGTGGCGGGGAATGTGCACTGGTGGAGGGATGGGTGTTTGATCATTGTGTGATTGTAATCCAAACATGAAAGCTTGTAACTATCTCACGGTAATTCAATAAAATTTAAAAAAAAAAAGAAATTGAGGCAAGAAAGAATATAACCTTTTCTAACACTATTGGTGTTAGATTCATGATAGCTTATTTTTTTCTACCTAATATTTCCAAATTAACTATTGCCGACAGCTATCAAAAGAGTTCATTCTACATAAGAATTATATTAGTATTAAGCACGGTCATTTGATAGAGAAAAAAGGTATTGAATCTAAATAGACTCACTTGTTTATTTAAGCACTATCAATATCCAAAGGGCACAGCAGGTTTTGTGCTTGATTAAATTATAAAAAATATTAAATTTGATGGCAAAATGAAGTTGATATTTCTCATCTCTATAAAAAGATCAAAAGAGATCAAATTTAATACCACATTGTCCTTGGGGAAACTTTCTTCTCCAAGATTTCTTAATTTTTATGTATTCCAAGAATAAGTAACATTTAAGTAACACTTCACTATTTCAGTGTCAGTGAATGAAGCTGTTAGTTGTGTTTTTACATTCAAGTCATTGTATTAGCAATAGGCTTTTGTACCCAATAATTGATTTCTATATGCTAGGAATGTCAAGAAACTATATTATACATTGAGAATTCAGGGAAAAGATTGAGATACTGAAAAAGATGTCTCTTGTTATTGGAGGATAAGTGCTAGATAAAGAATTTATTATTAATGTTATTAATGTTTTAATAACAATGTTTTAATAAAAATGATATCGATGATTTATTGTAAATTGAGTATTATTAATAGAAGTAAAAATACCTCAACCAAATCAATTTTAACAATACCAGGTTTTTTGTATTGCTAACATGGTGAGAAAAATATTTCAATTCGAATTCTATAAAAGCAGAGAAAAGCCCATAGATTTGGGGATAGTACTTTTTTCTGATTTAGCAATATCCTTAACTTTGCCAAAATACCAGAACATGGAAATTATGTGCTTACAATGTGAACTAAAATGTATCTGAAGGATGAGTCAGATGGATTTCTTAATTAATGTGTTTACAGTTTGACACAAAGAATAATAACTAAAATTGTACAACTCAGAAGAATCAAAAGATACTGCAGTAACACAAAATTGACTTTTAATGTTTTGTTTACCAGTTCATTTTATCTTACAGAAAATGAAAACAAATTTTTGTAATACAGATTGGTTTTTCTCCTCATATTTGTACTCAGTAAGTACTAAATGCCTTTAAATACCAATTTTTTCTTTAATCAAGTGGGTTAATGACTTTTCTAATTTTCATTTATTTTGCTATACACCATTGCTGCTCTGGCAGTAGTGAGCTATGAAACAGTTAACTATTCAACAAAACGGTCAGTTATCCATTCAGCATTCTTTATGTATTCTGTGATGAAAAATTTTCTTTTAGTCATCCCCTCCTTATTAGTCAGCTATTCCTTGAGACCGCCATATTCATTGGAACACTGAAATCAAGAAATTCAGTATGGCTGCCAGCAACCAAGTTGGAATTTCCTTTTGAGTCTACTTCTAATTGCCAAAATAATAAGCGACTATATCATTGCATAAAATAAAATTTTCAGGTACCGGCCCTCTTCCTATGAAAGAAAGTTTAAATTTACAAATACCATAATTGACTAAAAATTATTGTGGTATAATATGGCAGCAGTCATTAAAAGATGGCTTCCAGTGTTGATGTGAGTAACTTGTTTTTTCATTTTATAGTGTTTTGTTATAAGCATCGTGTACTTTTCTTCAAGGTTTCAAATGTGAGTGTCTCAATGAAATTTACAAGTATACTTTGTTCCTTGTATGGGCCATAAAAGTTAAAGATGAGCAAAATAAAGGAATATTTTCTAATCCAGTCTCCTATTACATCCCTCTAATTGTCTTAGAACTCAAGTGTGAGGAGCAATTTTTGAATTAGTCTGTGTCTTACTGGCTTTGTTAGGAATGTGTTTGATTTATATTTCTTTTTTATATACTTTTAGGTATTTTAAGGAACGAAGTAGGAAAATTCATATATTTTTTGGGAAAAAAGGCAAAAATGAGAATATTTTAAAAAACCTTATTCATGTAGGAATCCATATGGTATAGAGATTCTTGTCATTTTGAGAAAATAAGAAGATAAAAATTCTTCCCAGCAGTACTCACTTGATTAAGAATGTTTTTATAAGCATGGGGAAATAATGTGCAAACAGTATAGATTTTAATCAGCTAACAGTCACTCCAGAGATTTTTGGTCAGCACCAGTTCCTATTTTAGCTAAGTATTGAAACGTTAAGCAATTTTACTATGCTTAACATGGTAAAGGCAGAGTTCTGTGGCAATACATAAAACTACATATCTGCTTTAATAAAAATTTGTTCCCACTTTATTTCTAATAAAATTAATGTATGTAATAATCATCAAGTTTGAGCTTCCTTCAATGAACGAACCCCATATTTGATGTGCTATAGAGTTGCTATTTTGGAGATAGCCCCTTTTAAATAATATATTCATCTTATGCTAAACAAGACAGGTTTTTTAGTTGACAAGTTGGAGATTGATCTATGACAGTAGTTTTTGAATTAACCCTCATAATCTCTTTGGGTTTATATTTTTATACAATTTGCATAGCCAACCTAATACAAAAATGTGCATGCATACCTTGGTCAGCTTTTTAATGTTAAAGCATCTGAAGATTTTCAGATATGCTTTTGATAGAAGAAATTTCTACCTTTATTTACAACATCTATCAGATAAGATATAACTATAGTTATATTTGATGAACTTCCAATTGTTCTATACCTTCCACACACATAACTCTACATTTATGGAGTAAATTTATTAGAATTATTATGGAGTCTTAAATGCAACCACAATCAATTCAGGAAACAGATTTATTTACTCATGTTCATGGGAGAAAAATCTACATAAAAACATTCATGAAAGCACACCAGCTATGTCATACTTGAATTATTTTACTAAATCCCATTTATTAGAACTCATTGTGAAACAATGGGAAACATGAATTGTAATTTGAATACAAATATTGGTCCCTGTGGGGTCTCAACAGTCATAAAAAATATGAAAACAGAGCTTTATTTCATATTACAGCCTCTATGGTGGAAAGTTGTTTTTCTAAAGCTGGCCTTATCCTTTTATTTAAAACCCTGAAGATCTTAGTGTAAACTCATTGAAAACTGCTTCAGCATTTCATTTAAGCCTAAAAATGACCATTAAGGGAAGTGGAACGTGACCATATTTCTTTATGGAAGGGGGTTTAGAACTATTTGTTGACACTTCCCCCAAAACCGAGGCACCAGTTGAGCTTTCTGGTATCTATGCAAATTGGAATAATAAGGATTTTGAAAGTAGTGCTCTATTTCTTGGTCAGCACATATGTTGCTATTCATTTCTTTTATGATTAAAAAAATTTAAGTAATGTAAATAAGGAAGTATTAAATAGTTTAAAGTCATTTTATAGGACAATAACATTTCATAGGCTAACATAAAATCAAGCTGCTAAATTTTTCTGTTCAGCAGTTTATCTATATAACTGCCCTGAGTAGATGCTAAATGCTGCTTAGCAAATGGCCCATAGAATTTAAATAAAACTCAGTAAAGCTACTCAAAAGATAAGACAATTCTTCTCAGGCGTGTATAATTTTAATTAGAAGAAGGTAGGAATCTCTTTGATTAAATATTATTTGCTTCTTTAAGTATCATACTTCATACAAATGGGGTTGTTAAGGAGTTTTAATCTGTGCTTGTTAGTCTGCATTTAGGTTGATATGAACTTTCTTTCCTTTTTGGTCAAAAGGCAGGATTTTAAAAATAAAATATTCTTTTGGAGGTTTGAAGTATTAACTTTTAGAAAAAACATAGATTATTGTCCCGTGAAACAGTTTTGTGTAACCTCTCTGAATCCTGGTTTATGTAAAGAAGCCTGTATTCAAATCTGCTGCTCTACTCTGTCTATTGTACTGCATTTCAAAATTGTACAAAGGTGTAAAATTTGTGCTTGTAGAAGCTGCTGCTCTGAGTAGCTTTACTTCCCTTATTTTAATCCCCCGCATCCCCAGCTATTGCATGCCCCATTCATGAAAGGATTCTTGGCTGGGATGATGGAGCCTAAACAGTTTGGCCCTAAAGCATCCATATGGAGCGCTTCCTTAAAAATTATATTAATTTATAATATATATTGAATGATAGCTTTACAAAAACAAATTAATGAATTGGTCTTTATGAAAATGACTCTATACAGTAAGTAAAAAAAGGGTTATCACAGTTTTGGTAACTTGCATGAGTTCATATTGAAAAAAAAACAAACACAAAAACCTTTCACATGTTCTTAATGACTTTAAAGCTGAGATGCTCTAGGGGCATGCTCAGTTGTAAGCTCTGAAGCAATAGACGCCGTACAGCTTATGCTTCTTATCTGGGAAACCCACGAAGCGCACTGCAGCCTCAGTGGGACTGCAGCGCCTTCTTGGTCTGGAGATAGGGTAGCGGACGCTGCCGTCGGCCAACCAGCCCGCATCACAGCGGTCATACCCCAGAAGTTTCCAGGCGACGAAGATCTGGCCCACTTTGGCGATCTGAGCACCGTCATTGAGACACGCCTGCACGGCTTCATCATAGGTCAGCTTGGTGGGGTGAATCAGGTAGTAAAACCGGCCTGCAGAGAGAGAGAAGAGAGGGTCAGTGGGCCTGTCTGGGTGGTAGGGTCCTACCGGGATGGCTGAAGCAAAGTGCAAGTGGATCTCCGCTGAAAGAGGAAGACGGAGCAATGTGTGCAAAGTCTAGGGAACATAGGACCTTCTTTCATTAAACGGAGTGTTTCCGGTCACGCTCTGGTAAATTAGTTTTATTCCTGGCCCCTTAATATGGCTCAGACGTGCCCTTTTGTAGTTGAGGGTGGGGGCGGGGAAGCAAGCGAAATGACAAATGCAATTTCTGTTTGCTCATTAGTGACTCAAAGGGCCCTTCTGTGGCACCAGAGAAGACAGAATTCCATGTTAAAAGCAAGAGCAATTTAAATTCTAGCAGTAGCAAGGCCTGAGCCTCAGCACAAGTTTTTGGAGAGGCAAATTTGAATGTGAAAGGATCAAAAACATTACTGACATAAAAGTCCATTAAAAAAATCAAAAGACCGCAAGTTCCTTTCATTACAGGTATCAATAAAGACATTATTCTTATTCAAAGACTACAGTAAGAATTGCAAAAAGTACAGATAGTCACTTGCCAGAAATAATATGGACTTAGAATGTAATCTCAGCTTGTTTGCTCGGGAGCAAAGAGGATGAAATTTTTTCGCTGTCTTTCCTCTGTTGGAACTGTGATAGCTAACCTTTTCTCGAGTTTACAAGAAAGAACAAGTTCATCTCCACCACTTTTTGAGTACTATTAATCATTGAAATTCCTTTACATGAAATTCCTTTACATTCCATTAAATATGCATAAATTGTATAAAATAAAATAGTTGACTGAAGTGAAGCAGACTCATTGAACATTTTCTCAGATATTTTAGTTCCAAACAGAATATAATCATTCTGATCTTATTAGACATCGAAACAAGATATACCGTTATCCCCTCATTAAATACGGATGATTCTGAGGTTTTGTTGTTAAGACTAAAGTGATGCAGTTTATAGAAAGGATAGAAATCTCTGAAGTATTAACTATAGTATTAGGTGTAACATGTCTTCCAGAAAATGGCAGAGTATAGTGCACGTCAAAAGAAATTTTATTACAAGACAGACATACATGTTCATTTAATATTATCTGTGACTACTTTTGGGGTTACAACATGCATAGCTACATTGAGTAATTGTATCAGAGACCATATGGCCCACAAATCCAAACGATATTCATATCTGGCTCTCTATCAAGTTTATTAATAACCTTCTTACTTGCTAATTCGTTTCCTGCCCCCTCCCTCCCGGAAAAAATAAAGTCACCGTGGCACTAAAATAAAGTGATATTGCAAAGGTTTGCTTCATGGTTGTGTACATCAGGGATCCATATGTAAAATTTTTGCAAGGGTATACCTGACCATGCTGGGGGCTTACTCTTGGCTCTGGGCTCATGGAGCACTCTTGGTAGGACTTGTGGTGCTGGGGATCGAATTCAGGTTGGCCATATGCAAGGCAAACACTGTGCCCAGTATAGTATCTCTCTCCACAACCCCATGCATAGTTTAAATCTCTATTTTCTTTCTTTTTTAATAATTTTTGAACAAGAAGCCATATTTTACTTTGTACTGGGTCTGGCAAAATTATGCAGCTGATGGAGCAAGATCAGATTGGGAACTGTGTTGAATGTGATGAACCCATCATCAATATTGAGTCAATTCTGATCTCTTCCACTTTCACTTTCCATAGTATTTCCACTTATTTTTCTGCAAATGTCTCTTTATTCTTACTTAAATTTTTTAAACAGAGTGAAAACTAGCTTTCTCTTTGTCCTGTTCTTTACTGATCATTTATGAATAACTGGGCCTGTAACTTAGAAGAGCATATGACACAAAAGCATCCTTTCCTTCACCTGAGAGCTTGATAGCCCAGGGAGAGCATATAGTGGCAGCAGCACCTTTCACAATATTATTCACATCACAGAATAAATGATTTCATAAGAACAGTTGGATACACTAAACCCTGGACAGAGGAAATTGGCACTTTTGTTGGACATCAGTGAAGTTATTTTTAAAAAATTAATTACCTTTCACCTTTTCAAACAAGAACAGTTTCAAAGATTTTTTTAAAAAGGTTTTGAAATCAAAACTTTTAAATCGTCACTTTGTTAAGTAGGAACAATAAAAGTCAAGTGCAATAACAGCTAGGAAAAGTACTGGAATAGTTTATATCTTACCATTGAAGTTGGATGTAAAGCAGAAAACATCATATCTACTTTTATCCTTATCCCAAAACCCGTAGTTCCTCACGCCGGGCACCGTGTTCTGGCCTCCGCAGGGCTCTCTGGGTTTTGTGATGGGGTATTGCACAGAGCCATCACTGAGCCAGCCAGCATTGCACCAGTCCAGCCCGCCCCTCCAGGCATCATACAGCTGGTCAAAGGAAGCAATCACTGAATCCTGGTCCAAACAGGCCTGTTGGGCCTCGTGAAAATTGAGATTATAGCGCCCCAGTCGTGGAAAATAAGGGAAAACCACACCTGTCCAAGGATAAGACAAGAGAAATATATCAGGGACACAAAAAAACAACATCACCAGTCTGGTGAAAAACACAGTAGATGCTCCAATCTAATGAAGCTGCAACGTTTGGTCAGTGTGCAATGGTTTCTCAGGCCCTTTCCGTTTCAAACAGCCTCTCAGATCTGAGCATTTCCCACTCAGCTATTAAGTTGCTGATTAATTCAGCAATTTACCTCTTTGTTATCTGTTCAATTGCAGACTTAACATTATCTTTTCCAAAATGATTTATCTCACATTTCAACTTCCGAATAGCCCTCCCTGAGAATTAACCTTCTGCTACGGGCTACTAATTTTAAAATGGATTACTGCTGGTCTGTTCACCAGGGAAAAGGCCAATAGAACTACTGTTAAGAGTAGGAGGGAGGTGTAGAAAAACATGGTGCTGAGAAAAGGAATTTCTGAAAATCCACATAGTTTTTTCTTAGTAATTATACTGATATAATAAATCGTCACCTTTCTTCTTTTAAAGACATATGTTAACAAATGATTGAAATGTAGAAGCATACCTCTTTTTTTTTTTAATTTGTGCTTCTAAAAACTTCCTATCCTTTTTTAAATAAAAGGATAGGAAGTCACTTAGGGGCTTCCTATTTAGAGAAACTCTAAGAAGTTTATTATTTAAGCCTATTTAATTAACCAGTCTTATTTTATAGTGAAAAATAATTCTTTGTAGTCAGGAACATGCCCATAGAAGATGCATGGAAGTTCTTTTATCTATTCAACTTTTCGTGTCAGCCTTAATATTACTTGTTTCCTATATTTAAAATATGGGATTTTATTTAAAAATACAGCAATTACTATCTTTCAGCTTCCCCATTCATTTATTGTCAATTGAAGTTAAGATTTCAGAAAATATTTTTATTGCAAATAGAACTACAAAACTTGTATTGTGTGTGTGTGTGTGTGTGTGTGTGTGTGTGTGTGTGTGTGTGGTTTGAACCTGGGATCTCACATATACAAAGGCATAACTTTTATCACTAGACCATATCCTGGGACCCAGAGTTTTTCTGGTATATAAGATACATACACAATAGACATTGGTTGATTAAATTAATGTTGAAGAATTAAGTTGAATATTTCAGAAGACACAAACCCATAGCAAATGTAAATGTTGCATAGGACTTTGTCTGGAAAGATGCAATAATTTTTGAAAAGCATTCTTTTTAGTCACATAATCATGGGAAGTGAGTATTGTATAACTTCCTGTAAAATTTAAGTAATAAGGTAGCATTAAAAAGGCAAAGCTCTATCATTAACAAAGACTTAACAAAGAACTCTACAAAGAATTGCATATCACAGCTTTCTTCCGTTTAACTGTTAAAGCACCATTTAAAATGATTATTGAAGGGTTTGTCTTGCTTTTGTTACTGCTTGCCTTGATTTTGGATTTGGTCCACACAGCAGTGCTCAGGGGTTACCACTAATGGTGCTTAGGGGACTGTTTGGTCATGGGGATTAAACCTGGCCCTTCTGTATGCAAAGCCTGCCCTCAGCACATGGAGCTATCTCTCTGGAGGTTTTATTTATTTTTGGTTTTGGGGCCACACCTGGTGATGCTCAGGGTTACCCCTGGGTCTGCACTCAGGGATCACTCCCAGCAGTGTTAGAGGGATCAAATGAGGTACCAAGATGGAACTTGGGTTGGTTGGGTGTAAGTTGTGCTATTTCTCCAGCACTGCCTTGGGGTTCAAATTATAATTATAAAAATGTCTTAGCACATGAAATGGAAAAACTGTCCCACTGACACAGTAATTTGAGGGAATGTATCACATGTGTCTTTTACAAGGCTACAGACCCTATTCAAGAGAAATGTACAATTGGTCAATTCACAAAGAGTGTAACAGGGCACAGGAAATGTTTTCTTTTAAGTTGTCCTGGAAGACTACAAGAAATTTCAATAACCTTAAGATCAAATCTCATCCACTGAACGTCCCTGCAGGACATTTTTGTCCCTTTGGGGCAGTCCAACTGGCACCATTCTCTCATTCTGCCTTCTTAGGTTCTTGGCTGAGGAATCAATAAACTGAATGAAAGCCAAAGGGAGGAGGGGAAGGGGAAAAGACTTTCTTGATCGCCTCTACCCTTTGCTCTTCTAAGGGAGAAACCTAGCAATGGCGGTCTCTAAGCAGATCTATGCCCAGGTTTCTGCTGAGGACCCACAAGCCCTGGGAAGCAGCTGAACCAGAAAGCCAGGGCCCACGTGCCTTTTATCTTCTTTCCTCATAAACCCAGAAATGCCAGATGAAAAAGGAAATAATTTAATATATCCTATAGAGGTTTTCTTGTCTGCCAGAGAGAGAGAAAAAATCTCAAAGTATCTTGATCAGATGAGAGAAAGAAACCATAAGGAATGTGCCATTTCCCAAATGTGACAAGATGATATCAGAGGAAAATGTATGATACTCTAATTTATAATAATTTTTAAGATCCAGAAAGCCTTTCAGATTTAAATTCACTGTAATATATTTGGTGGACTCTCATGAATATTGGAAACATTTTCAAATGTTTTTTGTTAGCCAGTGAATTTTGCTGAAAGTGGATTGATTCTGTTCCAAGTTCAGTGTAATAGATTTTTATTTAAATTCCTTTCAAATTTAACATATTTTCTTCAT
Organism: Sorex fumeus; assembly: GCF_029834395.1. Classification (NCBI taxonomy): domain Eukaryota; kingdom Metazoa; phylum Chordata; class Mammalia; order Eulipotyphla; family Soricidae; genus Sorex; species Sorex fumeus. The sequence goes on along the minus strand of NW_026606075.1, from coordinate 18,309,380 downwards.
GCAAATCATTTCTTAAAGTCAAAGTGAAACTAATTTTTATGTATCTCATTTGTAAGAGTAAACCATCTTTTTTATTATTATTATTACATTATCTCAAAAGATTTACTGAGCAAATTTTCTTCTTATTGGGGGCCATGCCCAGTTATGCTTAGGGCTTAATCCTGGCTCTGTGCTGTGGGTGCAATCCTGACAGTGTTCAGAGGACCATATGCAGTACGTGGGATTGAACCCAGATTAACCACGTGCAAGGTGAGCATTTTATGCTGTACTATCTCTCTGGCCTTACTTAACAAATTTTAATGAATATCTCATGTTGTTGGAAAGAATAAATTTCAAGCAAATCAAAGTTAATTTTTATATCTTGATCAACCAAAATTTGAAAAGTTTTACTGTAGTGTATACATTTGGTGAACACATTTCAATTATAAGATATTTCTTACAAATAAAGCAATAATGTTTCTGAAATAACATGTTTGTTAATTTTTTTTAATTATTTCACTTACAGTTAGTTAACATTTTAATATCTAAGGCTAACATTGCATAAACTTCTCGGTTCTATGCCCAAATATGCAATACCTAAGAGCTAAATTATACAGCAAATGACAATTGCTTCCAACAAGCATTGCAAAAATAAGAAAAGTAAGACTTTAATGGATGATAAAATATGATCACTTTGTCAAATATCATTATTTTGCCAAATACATAATTGTAAATTTTCTACTTTTTCATTGAGGGGTGGTGTGCATCATTACATCACTACAAGGATAATACATCATACTAGCACGGTCCACGGTCCTCCTGTTGTTCATTGATTTGCTCGAGCGGGCCTAGTAACATCTCCATCATGAGACTTGTTACTGTGTTTGGCATATTGAATACGTCACGGGGAGCTTGCCAGGCTCTGCCACGCGGACAAGATACTCTCGGTAGCTTGCCGGGACCTCCGACAGGGGCGGAGGAATCGAACTCAGGTCGGTCATGTTGGCCGCTTGTAAGGCAGATGCCCTACTGCTGTGCTATAAATATGTGAGTAGTTTAGTTAGTAAAAATGTTTTGAAAACAGTTTTTAAGATTTCACTCCATCACTTGACTTCCCGTTAATCACTGATTTGCTGGAGTGGGCGCCAGTAACATCTCCATTTGTCCCTGCCACGTGCTAGTGTAGCCCAATGGTGTCTGAGGGTTCTAGGAACACGAAGAGCCTCAAATCGATCGTTCAGGGTCTTGACTAAGAAGTCTGAGATTTATTTTAAGATTTATTTACTTTTTTATTCTATTTTATTTTATTTTTATTCTATTTTATTTTCTTTTCAGAGTTTTAAGATTTATAATCAATTTGGGGGCTGAAGTGATAGCACAGCGGGTAGAGCGTTTGCCTTACACGTGGCAAACCCGGGTTCAATTCCCAGCATCCCATATGGTCCCCTGAGCACCTCCGGGAGTAATTCCTGAGCGCTGAGCCAGGAGGAACCCCTGTGCATTGCTGGGTGTGACCCAAAAAGAAAAAAAAAGATTTATAATCATATTTTCCAATTTACCCTAGTTGTTGGCAAATATTTATTTGCTAAGCATGTTACAGATTTTTGCAGTGTGATACGGATAAAGGCTTAAAAATCTTTATTTCATTTAAAATAGGAGTGTTTTGTCATATTGAAGCATATATGAATAAAATACTAACCCATGAGTTTTTCTTTAAAAATTTTTAGCATAAAGAGGACTAAATAAACCAAGGTTAAAAAAAGATTGGCTGTGATATGATAGGTAGTACAGGGGTTATGGCACTTGCCTTGTACTGTATTTAATTGTGCACTATTGCCAAGCTCAGCCTGAAGCCCTTCAGCAAGTCAGATATTATTTATGATGTCTATTTATATTTTGCCCCTTAAGGGGTTGCTTCTATATACTATCATTATCATACACACTTTCCTGCTTTATAACACTCTTCCCTTTTATATCACTTACTTTCCATAGTTCAAATCAAGCAGCTCTTTTTTTGTTTTGTTTTGGGGCAGTACTCAGGGGTTACTCCTGGTGGTACTTGGAGGACATATGAGATACCAGGATTAGAACCTAGGTTGACCATAATACAAGCAAATGCTCTACTGCTTTTGCTTTAAAGCTTTTTCTTAAAGCTGCTTTTTCTTAAAATAAAAGAAAATAAAAGACACTTCTTCCAGTGTCCCTCTATTATATGAATAGTCTGTATTAACTCTGAAAATTTAAAGCCATTATTTCAAATAGTTACTCACTTGCAAACTAGTTACTTAGCGCTAACTTTGTTGGTGGTCCTTGACTGTCATCAAATAGATCACCTTCAGGAGGTGGAGATAGGCAAGGTCATAAATATTTAGAAGACAAAACAGATTGGGCCTGCAATGGAAATCTGTATGCTCTGAGAGTATCATAACTGGAGGTTGGAGGGAAGAACACAAGCTAGGGCTTTTTGTTATATCTTTTAATCTTTCTTTTTTTTTTCGCTCTTTGGATCATACCCAGTGATGCTCAGGGTTTACGCCTACCTCTGCACTCAGTTTCTGGAGGTGCTCAGGGACCATACGGGATGCTGGGAATTGAAATATGGGATGCTGGAGATAAAACCAGGATTGGCTACCTGGAAGGCAAATGCCCGACCCACTGTACCATCACTCCGCTCCCCACTTGATTGTATTTTATTTGATTGCTCAGAAATAGATTTACGTATAAAATGAAAAACACTAAAGTGACAATTACTTCAAGGCAGAATCTCTAGTTCCTAACTACTTCTATTCATTCTACTGTACACAAGAAATTGAAAAGCTATTATGGGCATACTAATTCATGTAATATATCTGAATCCCTGTAAATCATTTCCCAAGAAACTTTTGGTCATTTGAAACTCCTTTTAGGGACTGAGGAGATAGTTCATTAGGATTTTGTTTGTCTGTTTGTTTGTTTTGGGCTCACTTTTGGCTCTGTGCTCAGGGATCACTCCTGGTAAGCTCAGGGGACAATATGGAGTGCTGGGAATTTAATCTGGATCTGTTATATGCAAAGAAAGTGCTTAATCACTGTGCTCCATATCACTCTGACCTCTTAATATCTGGCATTCTTGAGGCCTCAGGTTCAATCCCTGGCACTGCATGCTTAGACCCTTTCTACCCTAGCACCTCAAGTTACAGCTCTGGTGACCACCAAGTCCACAAAACTTTACCTTCACTTAATATGGAATATAGTAAATATGGCATGTAAATGTCTTAGATCTAGGAAACAGTACATTATAAAATTTTTGAATAAGAAACTTAGGAAAAAATATAGAAATAATTAAAGTTCACAGACATTAGAGTCCAACCATAGTTCATAAAATAGCAAGTGAAGGCATAGCAAAGATAAGTAATCTGTTTCTTTTAGAAACTTATTCAGCAGATGTGAAACTAACCTAAACTTTGAGTACTACTAGCTCAAAGCTCTGTACCTTGTCTCATGTGCCTTTAATAAATAAATTCTCTCTCAGCTAGTATTTGATGATAAACTGTCTTAGCCTTCCACTGCTTTCCTTTTGAATAAAGTCAATATGCATGGACATTAGCTTGAGTCAATAGTATCTGAGAGATTAAAGCTACTTAGAATAAGAAGATATGACCTATAACTAAGAGTGAAGTTAGTCAAAGAAATGCACTTTGTGGCACTGTCAACTTCATTAAAGACATAAATCTCCATTGATGTGATGGGAAGTACTTATGATATTCATGAATCTACGGTGTGATAAGAAATGAGGAGATGAATTTCCCAGTTTGAAAGAATGGAAGGATACAGGATGACTGATACAGTTTTTAATTTTTCTAATTAAAAAGTAGAATAAGGAGGATCTTGGGACCAGATCTGGTAGTGGTTTGGGTTTAATCATGGCTCTGTGCTAAAGTATTACTATTTGATCTCAGTGACTACATTGAGTGCTGTGGATATAACCTGGGTCAGAAGCATGCAAAGCAAGTGTACCTGATGTACTATCTCTGATTTAGTAAGGTTGTTTCTTATTCTTTCCTTGTATACATTTTAGGTTATTATATATTATACATAGTATATAACACATAGTATATATTTCTAAATATATTTTATATTTAAGAAATAAAATATTCAACCCACTCCCCCCCAAATGTTTTGACCATCTGATATTCAATGCTAGTGAAACTTTGGGCCATTGGAAATTACTTCTTGCCAATAATATTTAAAAAAAATATAGAGATTACTTTTTTGTTAAATTAAGCTTTCACAATTATCTTACAGAATTCAATTGTATGTATTTTAGTTAGCAGATGTCCTTCACAACTTGTCATTATTTTGAAACAGATAATTTTAGAAGCATAATAAAAGTATCTAATCTGAATTTCTGAATAAGCATGCAGCGAGATTTAAATTTTGAATAGCATAAGGCAGATCTTGAATATTGTTCATTCAGTCCCACTGCATGTCTCTCCTACTTGCATATGCTTTTAGTTTGTGTATAATGATTGTGTTTATGAAATCTGGAATCAAAGACAAACTTTATAAGACCAAGCCAAAATAGATTTTTTCACAAAATAGGATTTCTTACACCACCACCATGGTAACTGTGAGACGTTATTTATGATGGGTAAAAAAAAGAACACAGCAACAATTAATTATTATTTCTAAGGTTAATATGATTTACAGTTACCTACCTTGTAAATCTAATGCTACCACAGCCGTATCATCTTCTAATCCTTCAATCACCTCACACTTATATCGCCCATAATCCTCTAATGAGAGGTCTGTGATCACCAGAGAAGCATCATTATCACTGCCTCGCTTTAGAAACACTCTACCCTGGTAAGAGCCATAGGTTTTCTTGTGGTAGCCCATGGAAACAAAAACATCCACTTCTTTGAGGTAATCTGAAGTCAGCTTGGTCCACTTAATTCGGATTTTGTGGGTTCCTGAGCCAAATGCTGTAGGATCTCGATAAAATTTACATGGCAGTGTAACATTGCCACCTCTATGTGAGAACACCTTGGCTTGTTCTGCTTCCACCAGTAGACGAGGACCATTTTCTGCTGTAATGAAAAGAGAAAAGAGTCATTCATTTGCTTTCAGATATTTAAATACAATTCAGTGTGTGTCCTGTACAAGGTATACAACAAAGAGTATTGTGGAGTAATATGCTTCTTTGAATTGCTGAACAGTAATCTCCTTGAACGGCACAGAAAATTAGCTCTGACACCAACATAGAGGGCATGTATAGAGTAGACATGGGTTTGAAGCCACTGATAAAAGGAAATATGTACATTATAATCACTAGGACAATATTGGATAAGAGATTTCATAGTTTCCTGATGTTTGATGATTTCATAATAAAATATATTTATTTTTCTTTCATATGGAATAAAAATGTAGAAAAGTCAAAGAGTTCCATGATCATTGCATCAAAATAAACCCCTAAATTTCAAGATTGGTATTTACATATTGCCCAGTGACCTTTATTTTTAACCTTTTTTAAAAATATAATTAAAAAAACTTTTTAAAACTATTAAACCTTTTTGAAAAAGGGAATGACCTGCCACAGAGGCAGGGTGGGATGGGGCGAATGGGGGGTGGGAGGGATGCTGGGACCTGTGGTGGTGGAGGATGGGCGCTGGTGGAGGGATGGGTACTTGATCATTGTATAACTGAAACCCAAGCACAAAAATTTGTAAGTCTATAACTGTACCTCATGGTGTTTCACTAATAAAAAATAAATTTAAAAAAGATTGAAAATAAAAATTTTTATCATGACAAAAAAAAAAGAAAAGTATAAAGCAGCATTGGCTTTCATTGAACTATTCTGGCCATAATTTGTCATCTATGACTTCAAAGATTCACATATAATATGACATTCTGGAGCATTTCAAGCAACACATATGCATTTTATTTTCACACAAAGATAGGTGCCAGAAAGACTTAAAAATAAACACTTGGAAAACTAATTTTGAGATACAGCCATCAAAATTTAAGACATGTAACAGTTGTATTTAAAAACTTAACATGTTAAATTTAAGTTACAGCTAAATGTATTTCCAGTTATAGTTAAATGTATTTTCTAATTAGCCATATAATTTGTTTGTGTCTTTAATCTATTTAATTTCCTTACACTTCCTTTTTCTTTGCTTTCTATTATATATATTGTAGTACATTTTACTTATTCCTTCAACCTTTTCTTTCCTTGTCCTTTTCCTCATTTCCTCTTCTCTCCAAGGACTTTGTTGCCTGAGAGAGAATCACAATATTCCACCTGCCTTGTCAGCAGGAATGAGGCAGGTCCCTAGAGATCCAGCTGTTATTTTCAGATCTTGACTTTCTCTGGGGTTTCCCCTGGTTAGTTATTTGTGCTTTTGACCTTGCCAAGGTCTCCTGAAGAAGTGCAGGATTCAAAAACTGAGAAAGCAATCTAAGAACTCCCAGGCACACACAGCTCAGCCCCACACAGTTTTCTACGACAGTGGAAGCTGACTTTTGTGGAGCTCTATCTTCCTACCATGGGTCAAGAGTTTCTGAGTGATCCTTGGCCATAAAATATTTAAGTTATACAAGTAACTAAGAAATGTCAGTGATTTCCAGTTAGATCTAAAAACTTAAGCATTGAATAGCGTATATAAGATTCATCTTTTAAAAGGAAATCTCCAAAAGTAGACATAGTGGTTCTATTTATAGCAACCCAAATTAAAATCTAGATATTCATATAGAAGACAACTCTAGATCTCAAAAACCAGAAAGCTTAATAACACCATTAATGCTTCCACTTTGAGTAGAGAATGAAATGACAGAATAAACACTATTAAAACGAACCACAAGTGCAGCTGATTAAGCATTTACTTTAGATTCTAGTCTTATTTTGGGCCCTGTACTATTGATTAGTTAACATGTAAGTCCATTTTTCTTCTCTACATAAACATTTCCTCCCAATGATCACCTGAGTTCTACTAAATATCTCTAGTATCTTTTTTTCTGTAAGAAGAAAAAGATGTTATTGCCTGGGTGTGCTTAGGAAGACCCAAGGGACCCTAGGGAACATCTCTTTACCGGGTAGGTTGGGAGGACCTCTGGGAACTGAGCATCCCATTTGGTGGCCTGAGTTTAGATGTAACATAGAACTACAGGAGATTATAGTTTTGTGATTAAAGTTCTTTACTTTAAAGTAAACACTAATGTCAAAGGATAAGACGAAGGTTAGAACAGTAGGAACAGCAGCTTTGACATGATATACACTTTGACTTTACTCCTACAATTTGACCTCACTCCTATCTGTATATCTGTATAATCTTATATTAATTGTGAAATCCCTGAGTTCCAAGTATTCTTCGTGTGAATTAGGGAGAGTAATTTGCTCTGTATGTTTCCTCTGTATATGACACAGATATAACAGACACACATATATTCAAAATATGTAATTGGCACATAGAGCGTTTAGAATGATTAAAGTCAGCACGCACTGACAACTATTCTGTTGCCTAGATTGTTTCATGCTACATAGATTCCTCAAATATGATACAGCCTCACATTGAAAAAATTTGAACATATGTAAACCTTCTACCATTTCCGTTTCACTTGTTAGCTTTGAGCCATGTAGCACTGTAGCACTGTCCTGTTGTTCATCGATTTGCTAGAGCGGGGACCAGTAATGTCTCCATTATGAGACTTATTGCTACTGTTTTTTTCAATTATTATTTTTACTCTCTTTTATTTTTATTTATTTAATTACCTTTTTATTAGTGAAAGAGCATGAGATATAGTTGTACATTTACAAATTTTTTGTGGTTGGGTTTCAGTTACACAATGATCAAGACCTGTCCCTCCACCAGTGCCCATTCTCCACCAATGATCCTAGCATCCCTCCCAAAACTCCCCATTCCCCCAATCCCACCCTGCCTCTGTGACATGGCATTTACTTTTGTTCTCTCTCTCCTTTTGGGTGTTGTGGTTTGAAAAAGGAGGTATTGAGTGGCAATCATGTTCTGTCTATAGTCTACTTTCAGCATGTATTTCCCATCCTGGGTGGATCCTACCAACACCCTTTACTTGGTGTTCCCTTCTCTATCTGAGCTGCCTTTTCCCCCAGCATGTGTGGCTGACCTCCAAGCCATGGAGCGAAACTCCTGGTATTATCTTGACTATTCTTGAGAGTTAGTCTCCTATTTTGTTACTTTATTTTCCACAGATGAATGCAATCTTTCTATGTCTGTCCCTGTCTTTCTGACTCATTTCACTTAGCATGGTACTTTCCATTTAGAACCACTTGTATGTAAATTTCATGACTTCATCTTTTCTAACAGCTGCATAGTATTCCACTGTGTAGATGTACCAAAGTTTCTTTAACCAGTACGTTCATTGCTGTATTGTTATTGTTTTTGGCTTATAGAATACACTGAAAGGAGCTTGCCAGGCTCTGTCATGGGGGCAGGATACTCTTGGTAGCTTGCCAGGCTCTCCGAGAGGGATGGAGGAATTGAACCCAGGTCAGCTGCGTGCAAGGCAAATGCCTTACTGGCTGTGTAATTGCTCTAGCTCCCTTTGAGCCATATGGAGTGAAAAATATCTAATGACTTTTTAAAATAACATTATTTTTCTTTTGGGGGTCACACCCAGCAATGCTAAAGGTAATGCACTCAGAAATTACTCCTGGTGGTTCTCGGGGGATCATATGAGATGCCGGTATCACACCCCGGTTGACCGCCTGCAAGGCAGACACCCTACCCACTGTACGATTACTCTACACCCCCCCCCCCCGCCAAATATCTAAAATACCTCCTATGTTATATAGGAGACTTTGAAACGATTTAGTAGTTTAGTGTGATCATAAAGTAGTCCAGAATAAACTAAAGGTCTGAGTGGATTATAACTTAAAGAGTTAAAGCAAAGATAAAAACTCATGTAATGCTATAAAGGGACTGAAACTTCCAAATTTTTCTGCGGTAAGTTGTAGTATTTTTAGGAAACCAACTTCTGAATTTTTAAGGTATTTTAATTTATACTCTAGCATTGTGAATAAATGCATCTTGGAGTATAATATCAAGACATGAGTAGAAGCCAAAATCTGGGTGGAAGTGATAGCACAGTGGGTAGAGCACTTGTCTTACAAGTTGCAGACCTGGCTCGATCCCCCGTGCCCTTATGGTTCCCTTAGCACTGCCAGGAGTAATGAGTGAATACAGAACAAGGAATAACCCCTGAATATCACCAGGTGTGGCCTCCAAACCAACCTCCCCTAAATAAAACCCTCCAAAGAGCCAAAAATCCACTGGCATCCTTCAAGAATCTTTTTTAAAATTAAAACTGCTAGAATGATAAAATTAGACCATTCTGTGCTGAGGTAGTAAATGCCAGAAGCCCATGCCTGAAATTCAAAGAACCCTAAGAAAAATATGCAACACGTGGAGTTACAGAAGATTTTTAATACTCACCAACCCAAATCACTATCAGAACCTTAGGCCATGTCTTCGTCAGTTTGCTTGTTTTTTAGAAAATTGACACTGCAAGATTATACAGCAATGAACATTGCTGGCAAGAGTAGCTATTACAGAATGTGTAGGAGAATGAGTACAGGTCTGAGAAAGAGAAGTCATGGATTCTACTTCAGGTTTTCCCATGGTCCACCTGATAAGAATACACAACTAAAGGGTCAGCTCAGATGGTCACTACGGAAATCAGCTCTTTATGCTAGAGAGGGAGAGGGAAAGGGTAAAAGTATCAAAGAGAAACAAGAATTTTAGTGATACCGTCCTGCCAAAAGTGTTAAATCTGATCACTGGATTAAGAAACTTGCGTCAGTTTTAAATGAAAGCTTAAATCAAAAGGAAAGATAAAAATGAACCTGGATAATCAAATGAGTATTATTGGCTTTCCTCTTTTGTTTTTAAAATGAAAGACCAAATCAATGGATCAATTTTCCAAGTTTATTTTGGAGGGATTGAACATTTTTTAAGTTCAACTCCTAAACTACAGTCTCCTATTAGAGTTTCTTGATGAGAGTCAGTGATGGTGACTGCAAAGACTTGATGCCCTTCAAGGACCATATTTGTCCCCTGGGGAAACAGCAGGGCTTCATTATTAGTTTACATATCCTGCTGTGAAATGCAGAGGACATCCTTCCATTTCACCCAGTTATAAAAGCAATGTCATGATCAAATACTGGATCAAGTATTGTGACTAAATTTAGATAATATCTCTTAAACAAGAGAACATAAACAATTTGTTGCAGAGTAATAGTTTAAAACAATTTTAAAACATGTAATTTCTGTTACCTATTATTTTTTTCCTATTAAAAGTATCATTTTGGGTAGCTTTCTTCCAAGGAAACACAGATGACCAAAAATTAGGAATGTCTTCTGGCTAAAATTTCATTTTACGCTGTTTCAAAAAGACATTTGTGCTCTTATGTTTATTGCAGCATTATTCACAAGAGCCAAAATATGGAAACCACTAAAATATTTGAGAATAAACTAAGAAATTGACACAAGGAAATACTAGTGCACTCAAAAGGATTTCATCCTACAATCTACTGCTACATGATTAGAGTATCAAGCTGAGTGAAATCTGTCAGGAGAGGGACAGATACAGCATGACATCTCTCTTTATGTGGGATATAGAGAAACATTCTAAAGCCAAACATACAATGGACAAAGGCAACATAACCTGAAAACTGGTCTTACAGAACTGCGTTTACCAGGATAAGGGTATGGGGAAGATGCGATGGGACCTTGAGAAAATGGTAGAGGAAAAAATCATCACTCTAGCAGAAGGTGATATTGGAATACTGATTTTATAAAACTCTAGCATGAACAGTGTTGTAAATCATAGTGCCTCAAAAAAGGTTGTTTTTAAAAGAAATGAATTGTGGGTCAGTAGAAACAACACAAGAAGTAAGGCAAGACCACATATAGTTGGTCCCCTGAATACTTGCAAGTGTGACTCCTGAGCACAGAACCAGGAGTAAATCCTGAGCACCCCTAGCTGTGGTCCCCAAACAACACAAAAACAACAAAAAATTAATTGTGAGTGGTTTAAAATAAACAGTCTTGGTAGTTATTACTTTATTAAAGGCCAAGATAGAAGTGAAATAACTCCCAGAATTTTGGATTCCCTAGAATATATATATATATATATATATATATATATATATACATATATATATAAACAAATTAACTGAGGAATATTTAAGATGGGTAAATAATGTGCTAAACAAGGATAGATGTCCTCATCTCCCCAAAAGAAAACCTACTGTGATCATTGGAATTTCTCATTTGTGGTAAGATAGGCTTAACATAAAATGTAACTTTTAAGCAATTTGAGGCAGGGACGGGTGGTTTGTGTGACACTTAGGGCTTACTTCTGACTATTCAGGGATCACTCCTAGTGGTGTTTGGAGGAACATGTGGTGCTAGGGATCGAACTCGGGTTGACTTCATGCAAGGTAATACTTTACCCACTGTACTATTGTACTATCTCTCTGGCCCTTTTGTATATTTTTTAAGTGCCTAATTCAGGGTTACTAATTACATTCACATTGTTGTGCAACCACTATCACCATCTATATCTAAAAGTTTTTCATCATTCCAAACAGAAAGCTCATTTTTTCCAGCATTTTCAGCAAAAACAAACAAACTTGGTTCATGATGAGTCATTTGAAAAAAATTGCACAAGGTTTCAAAAACTCTATCTTATTTTTGTGCAATTTGTTTGTCACTATGGTGGGTTTGGATGTGTAAGACTAAAGCTTGGGAATCTGTTATCTATAATACTCTATCTCTCTGGTTCATACTTTTTCCCCTCTTTTTTGATGCATGGCAGTGTGGGTGTCCTCCAAAGCAGTGGTCAGGAGCCCTGAGAGCCCTTCCTGCTAATACTTGGTCAACTGAACTAGTAGTTCAGTACTGGGAGTCTGTAGTGTTGAGGACTGCCAAGGACATACGTGGTGATGCTGGGGGCCTCCGATTTTAGTTATTCCTGGCAATTCTTGGGAGGCCATTTGGGCTATTTCCCAGGATCCATAGTACCTTTCTTCTTTACAATGTTCCTCCAGCATCACATAGGACCTGGTATGGCATGAATTATCATGGTGGTTGAAATATACTAGCTCTGTCTCCATTCTGTGCTTACTCCTTGGTTAAATACTATTCCTAACTGGCTTTATCCCTAACATAGCTCTAAAGTGAAAATACTACATAAATCAATTAAACATATATAAAGGGCAATATTTAAGCAGACTGCATAAGTTTGATGTGTCTCTCATTGTCACAGTCACAGTCACGGTCCTCCCGTTGTTCATTGATTTGCTTGAGCGGGCCCAGTAACATCTCCATTGTGAGACTTGTTGTTACTGTGTTTGGCATATAGAATACGTCACGGGTAGCTTGCCAGGCTCTGTCGTGCGGGCGAGATACTCTCGGTAGCTTGCCGGGCTCTCCGAGAGGGGCGGAGGAATCGAACTTGGGTCAGCCATATTGGCTGCGTGCAAGGCAAATGCCCTACCGCTGTGCTCTCGCTCTAGCCCACACATTATACTGTAATACGATACATAATTTAGGGAAAAAATAAAAATATCTCTAGCATTCATCTCATGATTTATCATTATTTTATTTCCTTTGGATTGGAATGAATCTTATTTTTCCTAAAGTAGTTCACCAGAAGTCACCATGTCTGTTAGTTTATGATAATTCTGACATATAGTAGCATCAGAAACATTTACAAGGACTTGGTCAGAGAGTTACTGCAGGATAATAAGCTGCTTGCTTTGTACACATCTAGTAGCTGTGACTCTAGTTCAAAAGCCTGGCATCTCAGATGTTCTCCCAAACACCGACAGTGCTTACTCTTGAACAGAGAAGCAGGATTAGCTCTTGGGTACTAGTAGGAGCCAGATATGGCTCCCAAACAGAAACTTTCACAAGGACTATTCCACTGCAGCTCCCCATTTCAGTTTTTACAGCAGTGCCTTAATTATCTGAGTTTTTGCTTTCCATGGTTACAATTGCCTATAGTTGATATTAGTTTGAAAATACTATATACAAGATAACATGTGTCTATGAGAGATTGCATTTATGGAAATTTTATTACCATTTATTATCCTATTTTATTTTTAATTATGATTGCTTATATTTTACTGCACTTATTTTATGAATTAAACTTTATCATAGGTATTTATGTTGAGGAAAAAGCAGAGTTAAGTACAATTCATGGTTTGGGGCATCCCCTGGAGGGTGTTATATTGAATCCTCTACAGATAAGGAAGTGCTACTCAATTGTTCTTTTAGGAGGATGAGTCCTTTTATTTGTTTGAGACAGACCCTAGCTTCTTCCACAGCTGTGTTCTTTTTTCTTTTTTTTTTTTTAATCGACTCACTGTGAGATACAGTTACAGAGATTTCATGACTGAATTTCAGTAATACAATGATTAAACACCAGTGTACTTTTTCTATTCAACTCCCTCCACCAGTGTACTTTTCCTACCACCAATGCCTCCAGTATTCCTTTAGCCATCCCCACCCCATTCCACCCCCACCTCTATGACAGATAATTTCTTTCTTACTCTCTTTCTACTTGTGGGCATTATGGTTTGCAAGACAGAAACTGTGAGGCCATCATGTTTGGTCCTTTATCTACTTTCAGCATATATCTCCTATACTGAGTGATCCCTCCAACCATCATTGACTTAGTGATCCCTTCTCTATCCCAGTTGCCTTTTCCCTCAGCTCATGAGTCTGGCGTCCAACCATGGAGAAATCTTCCTGGCCCTTGTCTCTACTGTCCTACGGTGTTAGCCTCATAATATATTATTTTATATTCTATAAATGAGTACAGTCATTCTGTTCACAGGTACTTTCTGATGCAAACAACTAAGTCATGCTCTGTGACTCAGCACCTCAGGAAGGTCCCACCTGGAGAGGGCAGGGGAGGAACAGCATCTTTACTCTTCCCCTCTGCCCTCAATTACCATTTCATTGGAGTTTGAAATATTCTTGGGATTAACTTGAGTCTATTTTTGCTTTCATCTGAAATTCAGTTTACAAGCTAAACAGAATAAATAAGCTTTTTAGTATTTTGTAAATCAAAAATACATGCATATTTACATCCACTGCAAATATGTCTGAGAGCTTTCCTAAGAAGCTAAAAATAGCCTGGTTGCTTATGAGAAGATGAGATGATGCCTCGTTAGAGGAATATTGGGAAGATTTGCATTGTGTACACTTCATATTAAAAAAAAGAATTATGTGAATGTGTTACTTACATACAAACTATGTAAAAGTGGTGTGAATATATGTTGAGTAGCTCAGAAAATTTAACTGAAAAAATAAAAATATCTAGAGTCCCTCTAGAAGGTATACAAAAACTGTATCATGATTTTTATATATTATGGTCACTGGTGGATAATTTTGCAGAAGATTCATTGTGCTATAATAATGTTATCTTTAAGTGCATCTCCAAAATATGAAAGTTTTATCTAATTCTCCCTATTTTTTAAAGATTAGGGAGAATTAGATAAAACTTCCATATATTCATACTGGTTACAAAACTACAGATTATTGTCTGGTATTGAAATTTAAAGGAAAATATCCAATATTGAAAATAGATTGTGCTTTCGTTAAGTGATTGCTGCTGTATCTCCCCACCTGTTAACCCAGTCTTTCAGTTTCATAAACACAAGATCATACTCTCCCCAGCCACCTCTAGCCAGCACTGCCAGAGTCAGCTTCCTTGTTTAACTAGTGAATTGTACCTTTCTATTTCCTATCAATCTATAGCAAGACTAAGTTTTCTAGAATTGTGTTTTCACATTTTTCTTAAATGGCATGCATTCTTCTTGTGGAGACCTGCCTTATTTGATGGTATATTCTATGGTGAATTCTCTAAGTTATTGGCCATATCAATCTTCCTTCCTCTCCTGAAAGTTAAATTAAATCTGTAACAGAAAAGTGTCCACTACAACATAGAATATTGTTGGTACATAAATGTATTCCATAATATTGTTATAGGTAAATTTCATAGTGGAAAAAAATAAAAAAGGGTATCAGTCTAAAGGTAATTCTATGTAGAAATAAATATTTGAGCTTCCCCCCTACAGCATTTATTGGGAATATCTTTGCCATATAAATCTGGGAAGGGTAATCTTTTTTTCAAATGGGCATCAGGAGTCATTAGTATCTCTAGAGGGTCAGTTCTACAGTTTTAAAATCATTTGGTATGTGTTAACATGCCAAAGAATATTCTGCTTTCTGAATTTTTTCTTCATTACTTGCCACAAGGAAGTAGTATGCTGACAATTCGGTTCTCAAAACATTTTCAAGTCTATTGAAAACACTTATCTTTTTTTACCTATTTTCTACATCAAATAAAAATTTCTAGGTAAATTTTCAAAGAGCTTGTAGTTTCTTTTTTTGTTTTGTTTTCACACAAAGCGTCTGCTAATTTAGTTTAAAATTGTTTTGTTTGTTCTTTTCATAGTGCCGGGGATAAGACTCAGAACCTCACATAGCTTTAGTCTTACATCACTTTAGTTTTTACAACCTGGCTCAGCATTTAAGGTTTTAAGATCTGAGCCTCTTACATTGTGTCACATATGTATCTTATATACTGACCTGTGTTACATCCTCTGTCACAGTTTCCTCATCAAAAATGAGTTTACCTATCCTTTCCCCAGAATATGTGTGAGGGATTAGCACTGTCCTCCCGTTGTTTATCGATTTGCTGGAGTGGGCCCAGTAACATTGTTACTGTGTTTGGCATATCAAATACTTCATGCATAGCTTGCCAGGCTTTGGCTTTGGCGTGCATGTGAGATACTCTAGGGTAGCTTGCCGGCCCTCGGAGAGGGGTGGAGAGGGGTGGAGGAATCGTGGAGGACTCGAACCCAACTCGGCCCGGCTGGCTGTGTGCAAGGCAAACGCCCTACCGCTGTGCTATCACTCCAGCCTTTGTGAAGGATTACATGAAGTAATATGGGAAATTTAGGCCCAGGACTGGCACACTTTGAGTGCTCAGAAAATATTGGTTATTCCTTGCAGACATTTACTGAATGGTCAAAGCACATCGGCAGATATGCGAACAAACTTCTACTTTCTGCACTGTCTTCTTTCTTGTACTCTTTTAGGAGACCATTTTAAGACCATTCTTAGAAAGTATGGTTCCTGGGGAATGTGCATCTAATGAACATGCAATCATTCTGCTAAGTCAAAGGTTCTTAACAGGACAAGAGTGCTTTTAGAAGGTTTTGAAGCCTTTAAAAAATGAAACCAAAAAAATTATCTATAGAAAATCTAATTTCTTTATGGCTCCTCAATTTCCTTGGGATTGAGGGTGGTCTTCATCTGGAGTGGGGAATAAAATGTGTTTATTTGCACCTGATATTCCTACCTAGATCTTCTAGATCCTAAAAATCCCTACAGCCACCTGTCGGAAAACTTTCCCCAAAGACCAAGACCTAAATTCCTCTTTTTAGGGGGCCTGAGGACATTCCTGGAGGTGCTCAGAGATTATTTATGACTCTATGTTCAAGGTCACTACTGATATTACCTGGGGACCATATGTGGTGGTGCCAGTGACTGGACCAGGTCAGCTGCATGAAAGCCTTCCTACATCTATTTTGTATTGATTTTGTTTCTTCTCAACATTGATCAGTTGATTAAAGTAAAATGGTGGCTCATTTTACTCATGGCTTTACTCAAAATTTTCCAAGACTTAGCTGTAAATTTTAAGACTGATGCAGACTAGGATCATAAGAAATGATCTGCAGATATGTCATGCAAACAGAAAAACTACTTAAACTCCTCTTACGAGTGAGGATGTACACATATAATATTTTGATGGGGATTCAATGACACCATGCAAATAATGTACTTTCTATTGCTAGTAATAAGTGATTTTAAAGAATAACCCTATTTATTGACAGCACTACTACTGGTAAATGTTACATTCTAGAGCAACAGATAATCTTAAATGTCTTTGCCAATCCAGAGTTGTTAACAATTTCCAGAATTTAAATTTGAAATTTCTGAACATAAAAATTACATTTAATTTTTATGAATAGATTAAAGAACACATTACAAAAAATAAAATTTGAACATTTAAGTAACAAGAGGAATGGAATTTCTTTTTTTTCTTCAGAATAGTTTAACAATAATTTTCAGAAATGACCATCATACATGTGGAAGTAATATAAAATTCAGTTTATAGTCAGCTACACTCCTAATATAAATATACATTTCAGAGTTCTAACTGTAATGGAGTTTTCCTTCAAAGGGTATAGAGAAAGTGAAACATCAGCTTGCATTATTCTTTTTCATTAGATTATAATTAACCACATACTCTTTAATTATTGAAAATGTGTCCTTATTGTGTAGCGAATAGAGCTCAATCTGTTTGTTTATACTCAGTCTACTTCCACTTTGTGGTGAAGTGTAAGATCAAGTTATTTGTAATTTTAAGAAAGGAAAGGGTGGTTTTATATACTGATGGCGTCAGTGTCTTCACTTATTCCAAAAAATATCAATGAGAGAGCAATTTAAGCATCAGAAGACAAAGGAAAGCAAGAAAGTGTGTAATCATGAGGAGAACTCTTAGTCTCAGAGCATGGCTCAAAGTAAAAGATTAAAACTAAGAGAAAAACTAAAGGGAAGAGGAGTCACCCAACGTCTTTTCTGTTTATTCTTCCAATATAACACAGAGTTGGACCCACCATATCATATAATCACTGAGAGCAACTTTCTTAGCTTTCCCAATTAAAACCAAACTGGACTTAATGCAACCAGAGATGGACTATTTCTATGTCAAATGTATCCCTTGTATAATTGACTGTGTAATGGCTGAAATGGAAAAACTGGGACAGACATGTCAAGTAGCTCTCAGGAATGCCATAACTTATGACTTGACAATTATGCACATACAGAGGAACATATGCAGGTAACTCTAGTACAGAGAACACCTTGGAATAAATGTAACATAATGGCCTCCACTCATTAAGGCTTAAAATAAAATGAAAGAAACTTAGTTTTAGAATATACTTTGAGTCCATAATATTGTAGGTGGTCTATAAAACCCTTCTACTTTATCATCTTTTCGAATAAGGTATTTTGTTTACATGGAAACATCTAAATGATGTATTAATCATACAATCAAATTTTTAGTATTTTAAGCTAATCAAGATGCTCTGTTCATCATTGTTAACAGTAAAGAAAAGTGATAATATGCAGATAGTTAAGTGATAATATGAGATAATGTTAATGTCTAAAAATTTAAGCATAATTTGTGGCATATAAAGAGAAAAAAATGTTTGTAACTCATACTATACCCAAAGCAGCTGTTTCTATAGTACAGTGATCATCATGTTCACATTACATTATGCCAAGGATGAAAGCATTAGGATCAATGTTTCTTTGATGTAGAGATAGTATAGTAGGTAGGGTGCTTGCCTTGTAAGTGGTTAATTCTTATTCAATCCTCAGCATCATAGATGGTGAGCACATCTGGGTGTGGCCCTCAAACAGAAACTAATAGACAAATAATAAAAGAAAACATTCCTATACTAAAATTTTTTAACTTATAGAAAAAATACTTTGTGGATTATTAATGCTTATTTACTAGAAATAATCATAGATAATCAAAAATCCTGCATGGCAGAGCCTGGCAAGCTACCCGTGATGTATTCAATATGCCAAACACAGTAACAACAAAGTTTCCAATGGAGACGTTACTGGGCCCGCTCGAGCAAATATGAAGAAAGTTAAGACATGCTCTAGAAGATGCAAAGTTAGTATAACATAAGCATTTTTAAATACAGCTTAATAAATGTTCAAAAATGAGATGTCAAATTATAACAATTTAATTGATTTTTAAAATTATAACCACTGTATGTCTATATGTCTAATTTTTAATGTGTGTTTCCAAGTATAATAAGCCATGTAGTTAAAGAAAGATATTGATTGCCAGATATTGTTTGTACATAAAACTTGTACATAAAACTTGTACATAAAACTGAGTGATTGTTTTGAGTGATTCTGATGTAGGCAGGTAGATAGGGAAAGACCCTTTGCACTGAAACAAGGTTTCATGGAAGACGAATTCTAGGAATGACCCACCTTGTGGATACAGAAAACAAAGACCTGATAAGACCATCAGCAGACCCTGAGGATATAGGCCTCCTCTCCTAAGTTCCTCTTTTTGGACCTACCTGGTATCCTCCTTAGCAACGGACTTTTACCTGGTAAGAGGCCCCACGTTGGGGGCAGGCTGGAGAAACCTTATAAAGGCCACCTTGAACAAAAGAAGGGTGCACATAGGCTGCCCGAGCCCATATGCTGCTTGCACCCACATGGACGAGCACATGTGATGCCCGAGCACATGTGTCGCCCACATCTCCCCTCTTGAGATGTGTACTTTCATGCTTTCGTGTCTAATGCTAGGATATGTGTAAGGGCTCTCTCCACCCTTGGAGAAGCCCGTGTTCTTTCTTGAGTACGTTACTCTCTCACTCTCTCTCCCTCCATACCTAAAAATCCTCCAAATAAAATCTATTTATTTCACTGTTTGTCTACTCCTGAAATTCCTTTCTGCGAGGTGCGACAAGAACCCAGTAACCCTGGGTCCCGAGTGGCAGAGGCGGGTGGGGAAAATGTGACCGTCTTTCTCCTCCCCACTTCACATAAGTCACCCGTGGGGCCTACCGACATCAATTCTACTAAACTAAAATAACACATAAAACTCTTTCCATAACATTCCATAATTGTATTTCATAGGAAGAATGAGTAGCATTATTTGTCTTTCACTAGACTATTATAGTAAAGAAAAATGTATGTATTTTGTTTCTTCATTCTATCCCCAAAGCCTTTTAAATGTAGGTCCTTCCTCTGGATCGATGAGTTATATGCTTCTCCTCACTCTCAAATTTTTATGTTGAAACCTAGTCCCAAGTGTGTCAGTATTTGGAGGTAGGGGTATTTCATAGATGATTATATGATAAGGATCCTGAGTCCTTATGACTAGTATTAGTGTTCTTGTGAAAGTGATCCCAGAACCAAAAAAAATGATCTCTAGTGAGCTAAAAAGTGGACTCTCACTGAATATTGTCTCTGTCATCTACTTGATTTTGGATTTCCCAGATTTCAGAACTGTGAGAAGTAAATTCCTGTTGTTTACAAGATTCCTTCTGCTCCTTTTATGGTATTCTGTTTAGCAGCCTGAATGTAGTGTTAATATATTTGTTTTTGACATATATTTACATACATATGAATGTGCCTATATATTCATTTTACTTTCCTTTTAGAATAATTTATGATATTCACATGGTTACATACTTAGTTTGATCAAATGCTAACCTGGTATTTAATGTTGCAGGCTCTTATCACCATGTTTGACATGATGCCACATCAAAAACCTATGAAAGATTTTAGAATAAATTACCTAATACTGATGATGGTGCTAGTTTCATAATTTTATAAAAAAAGTTCTTATATTTCATAGCTAATACTTTGTATATTTAAATTCTCAATGGTGCAATTTGGAAAATGTACTTTTGCTATTTGTAGATATTTGCATTGTTGTGACAAATAGCACGTTCTGCCTCAAAAGGAAAACATAATTTTAACTTTTCATAACATACTTACAGAGTCCAAATGAATTTTAAGTAGAAGAGAGAAAATTATGCTGGAGTAACTCTTTTCTAGTTCTCTCATTAAATTTTAGCACTGTAGATGGTTTGTGATCATACATTATTAACTTCATTTCATTCCCCTTGCTCCCATTCTGCACCACTAGAGCTCTACTCTGCAGATATTATATAAGAAAGAGGTTAGGTTTGCAGGAACCAAATATAAATCCAATGCTTTCCAAAGCAGCATGCACATATTAGATAGCTTGTTGCATCCTGTATTTGGTGGTCTCACGGAGCATAAGATGTGATGTGCAATATTGAAATTTAGGCATAAGAAATGGATTTGTCTTCTCAACCTAAAATTCTCTTCCACATCACTTCCACTCATCTCTTATACAGAAAAGATCTCTCTGAGATTGAAAGACAATGAAGGACTTGGTGAGAAGTGCCTGAACTTTGGTTCTGTCTTTATTTTGGAAACCTATATTGACTACTTTCTGTGTGCCAGGTACTAGTTTCAGGGACTGGGAGGTAGGTCAATGGAATAATCAGGGTCATGTCCTGTGATCGTGATTGGGTCATGATCAGACAAAGGTTCCAAATCCTGTGGAGCTGACATATGTTCTCATGTTAAATAGCCACACCAACTACATAAATTAGGTAAAATAAAAGGTCAGTGTTACAGAGAAAGGGCAAAGAAGAAGGAGCATAAATCAGGATAAGTTTGTTTAGAAGGTAAAAAATGAGCCCAGTATTGAGGACGGGGATGACTAGTCCAAACAAAACTGACTCTGACCAGTTAGGTCACTTCAAACAAGCCATGTAAAAGCTCTGAGTCTTTTTTTTTTTTTTTGATTATTAGTGAAACACCATGAGGTACAGTTGTAGATTTACAAATTTTTGTGCTTGGACCTCGGTCATACCACGATCAAATACCCATCCCTCCACCAGTGCCTATTTTCCACCACCAGGATAATATCCATCCCCCCCCCATCCTCCCATCCCCCCATCCCCCCCTGCCACTGTGGCAGGGCATTCCCTTTTGTTCTCTCTCTCCTCCTGGGTATTGTGATCAGCAAAAGAGGCATTGAGTGGCGAACATGTTCAGTCCAGTCTACTTTCAACCTGCATCTCCCCTCCTGGGAGGATCCTCCAAACACCCTCCACTTAGTGTTCCCCTTTCTATCTGAATTGTCCTTTCCCCTAGAATACCCAGCTGGCCTCTAAGTTATGGAGTAATTCTCCTGGTGTTGCTCTCAGAAAAGCTCTGAGTCTTATTTCTTCCTTTTTATCATGGGTTATTGATAGAGATGACTTGTACTAATGCAATTTTCAGTACTTATATGATTTAATATATTATTTTGCTTATGTAACATTACAGAATAAAAGCACTCATTTAGTTAATGTTCAGTAACTCTACACAATGTGCTGTGTGTTCCAAAATATCACAGATGCTTCAGGATTTAGATATGCTCATTCTAAGAGCTGTAATTGGGAAGTATCTCATTACACACATTCATTTCTTCATCAAACCTATAGTTAGTACCTATTTATCAGCCACTATCCGAGCAGGTGCTGCAATGCAGATAGAGTCTGATGAAAAAGGAAGGCATGTTAGCAAATAAGTAGCACATGCTAAGCTGGAACCAAGATCTTCTTTGGGAGGCACGCAGGATGGAGAAAACCAACCACAAGTTGGTTCACTTGTTGGTTCACTTCTGCCAAGGGTTCTAAATGTACTTTGTTCTCCCATAAAATTTTGGCATTGTTTTCTTTAAAACATTATTTAATCTTTTGATAAATGTGATAGTTTTTCTTATGCAATTGAAGCCAACAACTTTCATTTCAACTATTATTTTTTTACTTCAAATTAAAAAACAAAGAAGCTTATCTGTGTTCACCAAGTAAGAAGGAAACTTAGAAATTTTTTATTTTAGGGGTTGGAGAGATACTACAGCAGGTAAGGTCTTGCATGTAGCTGACACGGATTTAATCCATTACATCCCCTATGGTCGATCACTTTAGCCCTTCAGGCATGATTCCTGAGCACATAGCCAGGAGTAAGGCTGGGTGAGGGACTTAAAAACAATACAAACCTTTTCTCCATTTCCTTAGAACTAGGGATAATCCTGGGTCTGAGAATCTGAGAACCATTATTAAACAAAGAACAAAAACACTTCCACTGGTATTTGTCTATGCAAATCATATAGGAGTCTTCTATATATTTTTTAAACAAGTATTTGTGCTTTATTTGTGTTTAAAAATTAGATGTTCATGATAGTGAAGGAGCCATAAATATAATGACAACAACTAATATTGGATATTTATAGTGTGCCAGAATCAGTACCAGACTCTTTTCCATATATTATCTCATTTAATTTTCACAAAAGTCTGTAGACTAAGCAGTGACTGACTCCATGTTTAGGATGTAGCTCAGCATCCTTGCATGTGTGAGGCTCTGGGCTCCATTCCATCTGGCACCGTTAACAGTGATTAGTCACCAATATTGTGGATGAGGTCATTGAGACTTAAGGTGATTAAACTGTCCAAGATCTAAGTAAGTGAGTGGCATTAGGGAAAAATCCTCTTTTCTTTTTTCTTTTTGGGTCATACCTGGCGATGCACAGGGGTTGTTCCTGGCTCTGCACTCAGGAATTACTCCTGGTGGTACTCAGGGGACCATATGGGATGCTGGGAATTGAACTACATGCAAGGCAAATACCCTACCTGCGGTGCTATCACTCCAGCCCGAAAAAATTCTCTTGAACTTACCACGAGACCTGAGTGTGGACACCAGAAGTGAAGAAGGAAGTACCTTCTCCCTGATGAGGTTTTTGTTGAGCAGTCATTGTAAAATATTGACAGTGTGGACACAGAAGTAAAGTAGGAAGTACCTTCTCTCTGATGAGGTTTAGGTTGACTAGTCATTGTAAAATATTGACAGTATTTTACATTTTACATTGGTCATAGAAATGTATCTTCTTTCTATCAAAATTATTTTTGTTGTTGTTGTTGTAGCTTCGGGGTACCACATACAATGGGACTCAGGGCTTGCTTCTGGATTTGTGGTCAGGGATAACTCTAGGCGATGCTCGGGGTATTGAGGATCAAACCTATGTTGTCTGCATGCAAAGCAAGTGCTTTGTATCTACTGTCCCTATTCCAACCCATATGCAAATATCTTCTTAAAAGTTATATTAAAAAATATATTCATCATCCTCAATTGGTAATTGGAAGTCTACACAAGGAAGTTTTGAACTTGAACCAAATTTTTAAAAATTGTGATTTGTGAAACTGGAGCGATAGTATCGTGGGTACTATCTTGTGCAAGACCAACACAAGTTTAATCTCCAGCACCCCATAGCACCCCCTGAGCCTTGAAAAGAGTGAGCCCTTAGTGAAAAGCCTGGATTAAGCTCTGAGAACCACCAGTGGGACCCAAAAACCTTAAAAAAAAGGTTCATTTGAATGATTGGTAAGGCATATAACATTTTCCCCAATGGTCTCAAATTTTAAATGATTCAGAGGTCATTTGAGTAGACACATCAATAAATGAGGAATATAATCCATTAGTTGAGAATGTTATGGAGATGATAGTATCAGCTATTAATTCTTCTTATAGAAATATCTGAGCAAATCATTATTGTCTACCGAGGACAATAACTGAGATATATAAATTAATACCTAATTGCATGCTTTTAGCAGATTCTGTGAACAAGTGAAATATATTTCATCAGTCATCAAAATTAATTCAAGAAAATAAAGGGAATTATTTAGTTCATGTACAAACTTTATCTAAGATGTTACCTCCATGGAGAGCTTAGAGTTTTGTTTTTCATCACCAGATAAATGCTTTTTCACTAAAAACTATTTGCGCAGTAGTCTACACTATAGACAATTTATTTTCTGATCAACAAACTTTTTGAAATTCAGATTCTATTTTTAGTCACTCTATCTTTCCCACAATCTCCAACAAAATTAGGAGAAAGATTTCAAAAGATTAGGTAACACATATGTATGAACCTTGAGAAGATGTTATCAAATGATAAACACCTTTATCGAAGCTGCCACAGAGAACTTGGGCTTGATTGGCACTACTCCTTTGATCTTATCTAGTCCCAGGTAACTTAGAGTAAAGCACTGTATCCCTGTTGCTCACTGATTTGCTAGAGAGGGCAGCAGTAATGTCTCCACTCGTCTCTGTCGAGTGCTAGTGTAGCCCAATGGCATCTGCTTGCTCCAGAGACACCAAGTGAGACTTGTTGTTACTGTTTTTGGCATATCGAATACACCATGGGTAGCTTGTCAGGCTCTGCTGTGTGGACGGGATACTCTCAGTAGCTTGCCAGGCTCTCTGAGAGGGATGGAGGAATGGAACCCAGGTCGGCCTCGTGCAAGGTAAACGCCCTACCCGCTGTGCTATCACTCCACCCCATAAATTAGAGTGCAAAAAAATGATAAAAGAAAACAGGAGAAAAAAAGTTATTTTTGGATTAAAGTGAAATTTCTATGCTTTTGTATCACTGAGAGAAGCTCAGAATTCTTGTGAGTTAAGTTTGGAAATTTAAGATTTAGGTGACTTATCATCTGGTTGTACAATGTGCAATGTGATGTTTGGTTTTGAAAACATTCCTCGTGCTTGAGGGTCACTTCTAGTTCAGTGCCAGGGGACCATGTGGTGCCAGAGATCAAACTCTGGCTTCTGTCATGCAAAGCCTGAAATCCATTCCTTTGAACTATCATCCTAGCTCTCTGCTTCAAATTTATTTTTTCTTTATGGTTTTGAGGCCACACCTGGCAGTGCTCGAGGCTTATACCTGATTCTGTACTCAGGCTCAAGGGACCATATTTGGTAGTGGGGATCTAACTCAAGTCGGCTGCATGAAAGGCAAGCGTCTTAACCACTGAACTTTCTCTCCAGTTCCCTTCATTCTTAATAAAGTTATATGGGAGCTTCTCCCTTAGATTCTTTTTGGACCTTATTTGATGAACTGAAATTTTAAGTGGAAAAAAATAATAAAATATATCATTAACTAATGAATTTTATTTGTTTTAAGGATTACCTACCACAAAATATGTTTTTACATTTGTTTTATAAAAGACAACTGAGATTATGATAGCCACTTGTGATTTTTCTAAGGGGCAGATAAATAGGAACATTCAATATGAAAGTTATCATAAAGAAAAAAGAAAAAAATGTTTTGCTTTTGTTCTTTTTGAGCTTTAAAAAATTTGAATAAAATTCAGCTACAACAGTATGTAAGTTTTGGGGTGCATTTTGAAAATCAACAAATGTACATTGCTGACAAAGTTTACTGGTGAAATTTCAGTTCCATACTTCACCATAAAATCGATACTTTTTTCCAATTTATTTTACAAGACATGATAAAAACATTTAGTTGGAGCAATTTTAAAATAAATTCCAATTCATGGACTTTAATATATTAACTACTAGAAGCAAAAATCCAGTGCTATGGTTGTATTTCTGGAAAGCCACAACAAACTATTTAAGAATATTTATTCGCTATTAAAGGAAGTTTACTTCCAATGAAGTAAAGAATGGATTATGGCTTAATTAACATGTGTAATCTGGTCCCTTGCATCAAAAATTTTTTGCACAAAATTTTCTGAGCAGGAAAGAGACTGGAGGACAATTTTCACTTGCTATAAAAACTCAAATGTGGTATGCAGGCTCTCCGGGGATAATTTTAATAATATAACTATAGTTTAAAAAATATTGCTTTCATATTTGGTGTGTGATTTAGATTTAATGGTTTGTACACGGTTAATATTGCAGACATCCAGCCAATAACTTAAAATCCTAGCTAAAATTACTTTTACATTATATTTAAAATTATAGTTAATAATAATTAGGCATTATTTTTGGTCTAAAATATGTTATTTTGTGACTAAATATTGTAAGGATGTTTATCTCTATTAGAAATTTCTGCATGATATCCTAAGTTTCCAGGAAACAATTTTGATTCTTGTATATGCATTAAAGGAAATAGCTGAGTCAGCAGTATGCATAGTAAAATTTATGCTCATTCTATTGTTATTTATGGTCTAACAGTGAAAAAACAGAACTGTTAGAAGCAAAGAGAACTGAAAGAAACATGTCCAAAATAGTTAGACACTGTCAAACTCAGAATTCTTTTAGGATAGTCACAATAAATACAGGAAAATGCTTTCAGTCAGACTTATACTATCATTTTGACCTTCACAAGTTATACTTTTCTACAATGAAAGCACTTTTATGTGACTGCACTTTTGACCTTGAAGATATACCTTAGTGCTTTATGACTCTGACCTGACTTATAATGTGTCTCGTCCCCAGACAGAGTTCATCTAAAATTAAATGTTAAAACTGAAATTCTGTAATTCTTATTTTAATTATTCATCAGACAAAGGGACAAAGAGAAGCTTCATCTTCTTTAAAGTCATCTTTTTCTTATTTCATACATCTCATAGCTTTCTCTTGCAGGATGTCCCTCTTCTGAAACTGGGACTGAAGAAATAGCTGCATTGTACTGCAGCCTCAGAACTTGCTCTAGCTCTCGGGCTTAGGAATCAGCTGAAGTGAACAGAAAGATACATGGGCAGTTGACTGACCCATGGGAGCTAAAGCATTACTAAAGGAGACAATGATAAGGTAAGTTATCCATTTTTCTGAACCTTAACTCATCTAACTTATTTTCATATTCTTTCTAATGTTTAACAGAATAACCATACATCTTAGGCTCACTTTCTATTTCTCCCCCTTTCCATCTTCTACTTTAACTTTTGCTTTTCATTCTACTTAGAAGATAGCAACTGTACTTAAACAAACATACCAACCTTGAAAAACTGCATCAACTTCCTGCAGTTGAACATTCTAAAGTCACTCCCCTTTAAATGACTCCCATTCTACCTCTACTGTAATGCAATACCTTTCTAAAGCCAGGGAGCATGTTCACCAATTAGCAGAAAAGAAAATACAAAGTCAGTGCTGCAGCACTAAAAATAAGAAACACGAAGCAACACGAAGGAACTCAGCTCTAAGTAACCTGAAATTAATTTGACTTTCATACACGAACCTATGTTTTCTTACCTTGGATGTGAATCACTCTGTCATGATCTAGAGTATAGTTTTCTGAAAGACGATCAGCACAGCAGATAGAAATCAGCACCAGAAGAAGTAAACTCTTCATCTTTGTAGCCAAAGGGTCTTCTTCACTGTGAGAGCATCACATAGGAAGAGGTTCGTCAGATTTGGAAGCTTTGGCGTGTTGCACTGCATAACTTATTACCGCCTTATCATCATAGAATAGGTCTGTAAAAATGTTTAACCCAATCTTTACAGAAAGTTAGAGTAGCTGTCTTTGGGAGCTGAAGACTGCAGCTCTGAACAATTTCAGTATATCTGAAGTAGCCAGAGTTCAAAGTGTTTAACTCTATCTTTGCAGCACTGCAAAATTAAATAATTACAACACTATACTTTTGACATAGGGTTAAGTGGCAAATCAGAAAGTGGTGTGGCCTCGACAGACACACATTTAAGAACATTAAAGTTTGAACATTAAACAACACACATTTAAGAACATTAAAGTTTGAAGTACAACTTCAAAAACTTACAACTTGATATATTTATATATAGGTATTTACCACCCAGTTTAATTAGTAACTGAATCTTCCTCGGTCAAGTAGACAATATTTACATGGAACTTGATACCATTATTCATTTTACACATAGCTTCCTAAGCACATTATATTTGCTTGTTTGAAACAGAGAAGAGGACAAAAAAATTACTGAGTAAGCATGGAGCAGCACATTCGTTAGCAGCACACTTACCATCTTAAATACTGCTTGGCTCTACGATGAATAGTTGAAAATCACAGACAAACTAGGTTAGAGTTGTGCATGCTGCTGCGGCAGTCCTCCTGATTGATTTTTCATTCATTTCTACCTAAAATGCTGACGCACCAACTTCAACTGCCAGGTAGGGTCTCTGCAGGCAGCAGAGCCACGGCTGCAGGCAACCTCCTTGCCAACAGTCAGGGCAATTAGGCAAATGAAAAGCCAAAATAGACAGAGGCAGAGCTCTGGTATTAAGCGAAAGAGGCAAAGCAGTTACTTGACTGTCCTTTACTGCAAGAGTGTTTGCTTAAAGGGGACACTCTCCCCAAACTTTGTCATTGGAAGGACAAAAAGGGATTCCAAGAGGTACAAACCTTCTGACCTTTGCCGTCTTTTCCAGGCAAGGATTTCAGCGCAGCTCCTCTGTTTGAATGTGGAGCAGGGCAAAAAAAATCACAAGGACTCTCTTTCCTCTCATGCACACAGCGGCCTTAACAATACTTGGCTATTTTTAAATCTGAAATTACACAGTGCTGGCTTCTCACACTAATTTGTTTTTTCCAGGAAACCCTGACTCCCTGGAATAATTGAAGACCTCAAATCTGTTCCTGGAGGTTCTTGCAAGACAGGCTCTCGTCCAGAAGCTAATACACGAATCACAGAAAGATATTCAAGTTGTTCCTAGGACAGACATTAGACACATCTCTGACTTTTCCTTTATAATACCCGTTGTTGTAAAACTTATGGCTTCAGTCTTTCATGTTTGCTATAACCCCTTTATTTTAATTCATGTTGTCACAGGATGATGGTGGGAGAGCAAATTAATGAACTTATGTTTTCCTAGGAAAGTAAAGAGTATCATCTTCAAAATACTATCTAATGAACTAATATTTTTTTATGCCGGGGTGTTTGGATCCACTCCCAGTGATTCTCCAGCCTTGCTTCTGCCTGTGTGTTCAGGGATCCATCCTAGACATGCTCAGGGGACCGACCATATGTGGTGCTCAGGATGGAACCAGGCTACATGCAAGGCAAGTGCCTAAACTACTATCATGTTTATCCAGCTCCTGATATATCAATCTTAAATTCAGAAGTTCACTTGTAGGGAAACATTTTTGAAGCTGATGACTTTTGTTGTTAAGAATAGCAAATTAGCAAAGAGGTGATAAATGCCGCTCTGCTATAAGGTTGGGGATTGGGTACAAGAGGGTGTGAGGACGACAACAAATCTGACTGTTAAAGAAGGGCGACGTTCTAAGTAAAGGGTCTAGAAGAGCAGTGATAGAGAATTTGCTGCATTAATTTTCATATGAATGTGTTCATCAATAGGGAGTTGTACATCTGAACACATGCATGGCTGGGGTTGTGTATTCTATCACTGCATTCATCTTGATTTTTGTATATTCTCACCTAAACTATAATACACATTTTTGTATATCTCCTTTAATTCCATGCAACAGCATTAAAGCTGTATCACTAAAAGCTTATTTTACTGAGTTAATTATCTGTCCCAAGGCACAATTTTAACACATACATCTTGGGTATTGACAAATAATAAACATTACAACAGCTCCTTTTAATTGAAGGTTTCCTTTTAATTTAAGGTCTACCAGTAGCTCAGTGCTGTGCTAAGCACTGTGTATACAGTGGCTCATACAGTCATCTCAATAATACTAAAGCAAATATTTTTATTTTTCCCTAACACAGACATCTACCAAGCTAAAGGTCACACATTTAGGAGGTGGCAAAGTTTGCACTGACTTCAAGTTAAAACAATACCTACTTTGCATTTGTTTTTGTGTTGCATTTTTTAAAAGAGAAACTTCAGCTTTTATTTGTTTTGTTGCCTTTTTACACTGAAGTGTTAAGACTTGAGTCTACAGTGATCTTCAAAAACTTTGGCTTGTGCCAGGGCTGGAGCAATAGCACAGCCGGTAGGGTGTTTGCCTTGCATGCGGCCGACCTGGGTTTTTTATTCCCAGCATCCCCAAAGGTCCCCTAAGCACTGCCAGAGGTAATTCCTGAGTGGAGAACCAGGAGTAACCCCTGTGCATCGCCGGGTGTGACTCAAAAAAGAAAAAAAAATCTTTGGCTTGTGCTAAATTTTAATATAAATGAAATATTTGAACTTTATTATGAGAATCTAGATGACATTTATTATAAGGCTGTTGTGCCCTGCACCATTTATAATGTCACATTCCTACCACTGCTTTGGTGGCTGAGCCCATCACCAGCAGCATAGTCCTGTCACCTTCACAAAGCCCATCAAAAGTGACTGTGAGTAGAGGAGAGGCATGTATCATTGAACACTTCTGAACACCCCACACTGGCTGAAGGCACTCTAGATAGGAGAGATAAGAAAGGAGGAAACGATCTTTGCTAACTTGGTGGCCTAACAGCCATATCATTCCCTCAACTCCTGACCCCCAAATAAAAAAAAATTAAAACTAAAACTTAAAAAGGAACCTTAGGGACAAAAACTTCAGGTACTTAAACTGCAAGTACAGCATTGGGAGATCTCAATGGGGTCCATGAAGAGCAGGGCTGTGCCTTGGTCTGTTCACTGGTTTTCCCTGGACAAATGATAGGATCAGTCTGGAACTTTATATTTTGTAATGCTGCCTTCCTTAAATATGTAGGATTATAGGGGGCCAGAGTGATAGTCTAGCAGAGAGGCCGTTTGCCTTGCACGCAAGGGTTCGATCCCCCGCATCCCATATGGTACCCCAAGCACACCCAGGAGGTAATTCTTGGTGCAGAACCCTTGAGCATTGCCGGGTATGACCCAAAAAGGAAAAATAAAATATTTTTTTTTAAAAATATGTAGTATGTTAGGTAAAAAAGTTTTAGCTTTGGATATGAACAAAATTAAGAAAACATGAACTAGCATTTTAACTTCATTGTGACTTATATGTTGATAGGGCTGGAGCGATAGCACAGCGGGTAGGGCGTTCGCCTTACAAGCGGCCACCATGGCCGACCCGAGTTCGATTCCTCCGCCCCTCTCGGAGAGCCCGGCAAGCTACCGAGAGTATTGGATATGCCAGACACAGTAACAACAAAGTCTCCAATGGAGACGTTACTGGGCCCGCTCGAGCAAATCGACGATCAACGGGAGGGCCTTTACCTTTACCTTTACCTTCTTTTTACAGCCTAATATAGCCCTGTGGCCATAATACCTCAGGCAGCTTTGCTATGAGTCGCACAGAAATATGTCTGTTCCACTGTTAAAGACACAGGCTAAGACTGTCATTTTACAGTTTTGCATTGGTGAAATTTAAGCACAGCTGGAAACCAATGTAAAGACAAATCATTTTGGTAGAACTAAAGATATACTAATACCAGGAGTCCAATACCAAATCAACCAATTACTATCCTGTAAGCATCTATGTTAATATTATTGTATTCAGTACTGGAGAATTAGAAGCAAGCAGAAGTCATGCATGCTGTTTCTTAGGCCTTAGGAGCCAGCACCACACACATATGACCTAAAATAATTTCATGCTTGCCACTGTCCCATATAAGGGATATTTCTCAGATCAACTCAACTGAGGTAAGTCTGTAATCATTAGCTTGACAGTTTTGGAAATGGAACCTTGAATAGTGGAGTGCCAGCATGTAAAGCAGAAGCAGTGTGTACATTTATTATTACTATTATTATGTCCTGTGTCTCTAAAGTAAAGTTCACCCAGTGTTCTTTATCTCGTGATTGAGTTCCAAAGAGTCCAGAAACTCCGCAAATACTGTGCTTACGTCTTGAGCTCCCTCTCTAATTTCCTTTTTTTCCTATAGTGCCCATATCTTTGCCAATATTGTTTTAATTTAAAGTATTTCTTGAGTGGAATGAGCCACATTAGGTATATTCTTAAAAAAATATTTGGTAGATTATTGGTACCTTATCTGATTTTGAAGGGTTTCTATACTGCTGTTATGTTTATAAAAGTTTGAAAGGCAAAGATTTAAAAGGATATGATTAAATTTGGAAAGATTCTCATTTCCAAATGACTAGCAATTGAAATATATACATGTATAAATAAATATATATTATTGTAAAAATAAGTATACACAATATATACAATAATAAGCATAAGTATATATTTGTTATATATAAAATAAAATATGTAATACATTTTACTGTCTGTCCTGTCCTCCCGTTGTTCATCGATTTGCTCGAGCGGGCCCAGTAACGTCTCCATTTTTTTGAGACTTATTACTGTGTTTGGCATATTGAATACGTCACGGGTAGCTTGCCAGGCTCTGCTTTGTGGGCGAGATATATTTTACATAATATGCCAAACACAGTAACAACAAAGTCTCCAATGGAGACGTTACTAGGCCCGCTCGAGCAAATCGATGAACAATGGGAGGACAGTGACAGTGACAATATAATATATTGTATAAACAGTATATATACAAGGATCAGTATATATGAATATAAATAAATACATATGTTCAGCATTAAGAAGGATTATTTGTCATGACTTGTTTTCTGTAAGTTTGGGATGACTGTTATTTTATTGAATCAGTCTTGGAAACTTGTGAGATTGTCTCTGGATCTTTCACCAGGGCTTCTATTTATTCAAAGCATCAGCTTGGGACCCTCTTCTTCTTTCTGAAGCCAATATGGTTTGCCTGCAGGACTCCATGGCAAAGAGAGTAAAAGGAATAGGAATAAGGTGAAAAACGGAATTGGGGAGAAGTATAGAGAGGCTCTGAAGAGGGAAACTAAAGGGGAATAAAGAGCCACTCAAAGAAGGACGGCATTTAAAATGCAACAAAGGTATAACAAAGGGACTATTCTGCATGCTGTCTCTGAGATTGAAGAGATAATAATGCCTCATAAGATGAATGCCATGTTGGGACCAGAGAGATATTACAATGGTTAAAGTGCTCATCTAGCCTGTGGTTGAGGTCGAGACAGTTTGTATCTTTGGCACCACATACTGTCCCCTGAGCTCCACAAGGTGTGGCTCTGAGCACAGTCTCAGGAGTGCCCCACGAGGACTGCAGGGCAAGGTGTAGCCCAAGACTCCCCCGCCCCTCCAAAAATAACCCCGAAACAAATCAAAAAACAATGCTGAGTTCAGGACAAACACAGCAATCCTTCACTTGATTACAGAGCGTCATTGTAGGATTACTGCCCCATATAATCTGCTTTAAATAAATTTTGAGACAGGGGTTAGCTGCAAAGTCATCTTTATTAAAGGAGTCTAAAGTAGTTTTATCTTTTTGTTAATTGATTTTCTTAACATAAAAGATACACGTGTATATAAGCACAAACTGTATTTGGTGTTATCTTTGAATTCTACAAACTTCAGATTGAATACATAGGATGTGCAGAGGAAAGCAGTGCATACACACACTAATAACAGCAAGGATTTATTGAAATCCAAAAAATCCAGAAAATCAATTTTCTTACTCCTGAATATCTAACAGTCAGGCATTGCTCAACAAGTAAGAAAATGAAGCACAGAGAGCAAGATTTGAGACTCTTGGGTGATACAACACATGAAATCCTAACCTTAAAGTGATGCTTATAAATTGCGTTTTATTCAGCATTTATTTGTGTGAAATACCTTCATTTGGAATTGTGTTGTCTAATAGTATAGATTTACAAATATAATATTGTAGCTATGTTTATTTTACATCATATTTGCTGCAGTTCTTTGCTATGAATGTAATAGGCAGAGTGAACATGACTCTCCAATCTTGGGGTGTGACCTTTAACCAAGAGTGTCTTCAAATGTGATAATAGCACTACAAAGTAGTTGTTAAAATCCAAAACAAATGACTTGGAGGGAAACAAATCTTAGTTGAAATTGTTGTAAAAACGGACTTTTTCTTGGTCATTGTGTGTTCCTGATGTCCTTCGGTAAATGTAGCCACACATCATAAGTGTGAGAAGCATGTGTTCCAGAAACACTACCATAAAATCCTTTAAAAATGTCTCCTATCCTAAACATTTATTTACATGGCAGTCATTAAGACTGTTTTTCTCAGGCCAAATAGAAAATTCCACACACTCTCTCAATAGAATCTCAGTATTCTAGTTCTAACTCTACTGTATAATTTACTATGTATTGGAGGACAAGATATACAGATATATATATGTATATATCTGGATATATGTGCATATGTGCATATATATATAATAGATGGACAGAGACTTATGGTTTCAAAGTCCTAGAGTGTATTACAAACACCATAGAATTCATATAGTTTTTTCCTGTTTCTATGAGGTTAGTCTATATACTCTTTGAAGGTATCCTTACTATTAACTCAAACAATTTTCAGTTATGTGAGATTTCTAGTTTTCTGGACTAAGATGATAGATAACAAGGGGGTGTGACTTTCTGTTTTAGTAGGCTATTTTTTAACCAGATAGTTAAGAGAAAGTCAATAAATACATGTCAAGCAATATATTTTAATGATTATGTTGATATTTAAAAATAAGCCTTTTGTCTTATCATTGGGTAATTAATTCTAATTTGCTATCTTAAAATGATACAGAATTTTAAAAACTAGACCATAATGAATATGAGCATTACATTGTTATGCTATTTCAAATGCATCCTTTATAGAATGGAGAACACAATATTTTTTCTATTAGAAGACCAAGAAAATCATCAAAGAACAAATCAATTAATGAACAATTATTGAAAGATTATTACATCTAACAGATTATAACTTAGTAAAACTATCATATCTCTGGCTATCTCATAGTTTCTCTATAGTTTATTATACTAAGTGCCATCATGTGTACGTGGATTTTAATAATAATCAAATTATGAGAATAAAAATAGCTGAGGTAGTTATCATAAAAATATTAAATTTTGTTTCTGGCCTATATTTTCTTGAAAATAAGCAAGAAACACATGTATCTATGTTACATTTTTGTGAATAAGAAACTTTTCCCTGAGGACTATTCTAGACATACTTATACAGGAAAGAGTTAATTTTATGAGTTCTCTCTTTTTTGATTCCAAGACCAAATAACATACTAGCATCAGAAACAAAGAATCATATGAAATAATATGTAATTATGCAGAAAATAGATTTTCCTCTGAGCATAAAACCAAATAACCTAATGTCATTACCAATAATAGCAAATGATTTTTGAAAACTGACAAGGAGTTTGGTGCTAAGTTAATAATATTACAAAAAATAGACATTTCTCTAATAAAATGCAACTTAGATAGAACTTAAACATAAGCATATTAAAGCAATTACCAGAGAAGGTATATGTAGTAATCAGAACTTTTTGTTTTCTAAAACATTATAAAACAATGTTCGAGGAATTAAGAGCTTAGATAGCTGATTCTCTTAGTTTAGTAGCAAATATGAACTTTAAAATAGACAAAAGAACTTTCATTTTTATTACTGTTTTATTAACAATGAAACCATGAAAAGTAGTTTTCTCTTTATATTTAATGTACAAATATGAACAAAATTGGAAAGTTTTAGTACTGCTTTAAATGTAGGTTACACAAAAAATGAATTTAAATATAGCTTATATGCACCCAACTAAATAAAGACAAGTATCTTAGCACAGTCATTATATTTAGGAAGATATCATATAAAACAAATACTTAGAAGTAAAAATTTTATAGAGAATTTATGATAATATCACATTAAAATAAATTACTTGCAGAAGTATTTCTAATTGAGCAAGCAAAATATTAATGTCAGTTAAAATTTAAATATTTCTTATAGCTTCAAAATTTCAACAGCTGTCAAGTTAGACATTAAACTAACACTAAATCTAAAAATACAACTGCAAATTATCTACAAGAGAGTTTTGGTGGCATGATAGAGGTGAGAGTAACAAGTTTTCTAGATAATGCCAAATCTAAGTTCACCACTGAATTCCACCTGTAATTTTAAACTAGTTAAAAACAATAAGGATGAAGCAACTCACATAAATTTAAACGGTGATCAGATTCAGAGATGGTGTAGAAATATTGTAAATATATATCAATTCTAATCTTTTACCAAATACAATGAAGAGTTCATAACCGATGAATTACTGAGGTATCTGATTATTTTAAGTCATGATAAAAACAAAAATAAATCTTTTAGTGATCTTTAGCAGCAGAAACTAATCTCTTCTCTCCTCTGCTTGATGCAGTCCCCACCTCTTTTGGCTTTCACTTTTAAAATATCTTCCAAGACCCTGAGCAGGTTTATTATTGGTCCACATCCTACGTCAAAACATGATCTCATCAGAATTCAGTTCATTAGCTTATGAGTAACAAAGCTTGTACCAGCCAAAAAGACTGTGTCTACACAGCACAAAAAGGCAGAATAGAATATTCTTTAATTAACTTGGCAAAT
This sequence comes from Sorex fumeus, assembly GCF_029834395.1. NCBI lineage: Eukaryota > Metazoa > Chordata > Mammalia > Eulipotyphla > Soricidae > Sorex > Sorex fumeus. The sequence continues at coordinate 18,272,604 of NW_026606075.1, read as the reverse complement.
ATTGACAGCTAAATTCATTAAATTTCCAAATTGGTTTAGTGATGAAAGATTCAACTTAATATGTTTCTAAGTTATAGAGATCGTTGAAAGTGTTTTAGGCTTTAAAAATGAAATACTTCTCATTTACATCTTCTCTAGTTGAGGGATTTGTTCATTCTCAAAGCAACTGAAATCATGTAACCAACCTTCTTTATGGGCACTTAAACTAACCAGTTCGTTAGAACTAATTACTTTAGACACCCCACATTTTTGTAAAACCTTTTATTTATTTTTGCAAAGAGAGATGACATTAAAAACATAAGTTTGCCATTGATTGAAATGATTATCTAAGAGAGTAATACACAAAAATGTGGGCAGTATTATCCAAAGAAGTAGGGATATTAGGTCTACCTGAATTTCAAAGACTTGCTAATGATATAAAACCACTTACTCACCCTACCCCTCCCACAGACTTTTCTTATGTTATGACTCCAAGTTCCCACCACAAAAATTAACATTGGAAAGTCACCTAAAAGTTTCTATTTTAAAGATGACTATGGCTTTGTCAAATTTTATGAAGAGTCTGAAGTTTATGTTAATCAGAACAGTGTGGAGGCATAGAGTTCCTGGGTGGGTAGCGATCAAGTTAGAAAGGAAAGACACAGCCATGGAAATAAGGTTCTCTTACTGATCTTCAAGGAAAGCAAATTACATGTGACTTTCATGTGTGAAACAAATGCATGAAGGCCATTTTTTTTTGCAAATATAAGGCCAATGATAATTGAGGATTTTTGGTGTCCTAATATCTGTTGAATATTCTTTTATGATATTATTTTTTCCAGATAAGGAAAAAAGATAAATTTATATCTAAGTACTGAAATGTAATCCTGAGAATACAGTGTGTGAAAACCAAGAGGAATGGTAATATTACTTGACTGAAAAAAAAAAAGAAGCAACTTCTTGCACAAAGTATAGAAAGACTTTATAGGCATATATATATCAGATACCTTAATCAGGTCTGGAGCGATAGCACAGTGGTAGGGCGTTTGCCTTGCATGCAGCCAACATGGCCGACCCGAGTTCGATTCCTCCGCCCCTCTCGGAGAGCCCGGCAAGCTACCGAGAGTATCTCGCCCGCACGGCAGAGCCTGGCAAGCTCCCTGTGACGTATTCGATATGCCAGACACAGTAACAACAAAGTCTCCAATGGAGACGTTACTGGGCCCGTTCGAGCAAATCGACGAACAACGGGAGGGCCTTTACCTTTTTACCTTTTAATCAGGTCTGGGTAGTAACTGAGTTTTAATGAAACCTAAAACCAAGTTATAATGAAAACAATACTGCAAATTCTTATGGGAACTATGCCAGTGACTGATTCAGAGAAAATGTACTCCTGTGGACTATAGTTCATGTATGCATGTGTACTGGGTACATACACACATGCTGGAAATTAAATCCAGGGCCTCACATTTTCACTATACCATCAAACTGCATTAATGATCGGCCCCTTGGAGACAATAGTTTAAGGGGCAACAGCTCTTGGTGTTGCGCAGCAAAGTTTAAAGAAAAGAACAAGAGCACAAAATAGGGAGGAAGATGAGAGAGGAAGGAGGGGAAAAAAGGGGAAAGAGGGGAAGAGAGGAAGGAGGGAGAAAAAGAAGAGAAGGGAGACAAAAGAAAAAGGAAGCGGCTAGAAAAAGGTGTAGGAAAGGAGTTCCTCAGTGCTCAGGACTATCTGGGATTGCTCACCATTGCACAGACACTTCAAGTGTGAGGAAAAACACAAAAGTCAAATATTTTTTTCCTTTTTTCGTGTTTGTTTTTAGGTCACACTCAGAGATGCTCAGGGGTTACTCTTGGCTCTGTACACAAGAATTACTCCTGGCAGTACTTAGAGGACCATATGGAATGCTGGGAATTGAACCCAGGTTGGTCGCATGCAAGGAAAACACCCTCCCAGCTGTACTATGTCTCTGGCCCCGAAAGTCATATATTTCTAACAGAAAAAAACTTGCAGCTAGGTTACATTATCAATCTGAGCAGATCGAGGAAAGGAAATGAGTCTTTCACATTAAAATTAAGTAGTGTGCCATACGAAGTCACAATTCAAGGAATGATGTACTGACCACAACTTTCTACCATGTAAGTGAAAATGAATCTCAGCCTTGGATCCCAAAAGCAATCAGAGAGCCTGTGAAATAAGACAAAAGAGGGTGGTAAATGTTTCAAGGCATATTCAAAAAAGAAACTAGTAGAGAAAAGGGGGTTCTCCTGTGTAGAGTAGAAAGGTATGGCAACCCCCATCCTTGTGTAGTGCAATCATCCTGGCAGTCACTTTTCCAGCTTGGAAAAGAATAGGAATGCTTTCACAAAGATGACTGCTCAATTCAGTCTGGAAGAGACGAGGTGAGACAGATATTGGTGCCATTTGAAGCGCACTTGCATGGAAATGAGCCTTGAGGGGGCCTGTGCTGTTTCTAGAAGTCCAAGTCTACTTCCCTATGACTGAGCATCTGGAAATGAACCTGGTGCTAGTCAGAAACAGGGACCGAAAGTCGTGAAGATCACAGCAACTTTAATTTTCCCTGAAGCTAGTGGGTTTCTCAAGCAATCATTTACCACTACTGTGAATGATTTAGCTAATATTTATATAAAATGAGAACATTAAAAATTAAATACAGAGTTGTTAGGGCACATTATAAATATTTGCTTAATCATATCATTTACAGTTTGTTACTAAGGGACATGCACCAAAACATACTTTAAAAAGATATCCAAAATAGAACAAAATTAATAGGAAAAGTTTTCAAAATGTAAAAAGTTAACTTTTAATAATGTACTGTCATTCACTTTTCAGGAATTCAGATCAATATAAATAGTTTTATAAATTTAAAGATAAGCGTGATCATCACAGGCCTTCCAAATTTAAATACTTCTATATGGGTCGATATCTAGATTCTTATGCCATGTATATTGAGTGGTTTCAGGAATTTGTTTTCAATTTTAGGGCCACAGATGACAGTGCTAAGGGCTTTCACCTGACTCTGAGCTCAGGGATTTGTATGGGTTTCTGGGAAAATCCCGGGTTGGTTGCATTCAAAGTAAACACCTGACCTGCTGTAATATCTCTCCAGCTCCAGAGTTTCAGAATATCTTACAGTATTTGGGAGTCGAATCCAATCCACCATGGGGTGCATAAGTACTGGAATTCAAACTGCCAGAGGTAGAAACTGCGCTCACTTAAGAGTCCAGGCTGTTTTTTCACTAAATAACGCAGGCAGGATGAATACCAGCACCTTGGTTACATGGCATACAACTTGCATAACCAAATGCTACAGACTTGTAGCTGTTAGACATCCTCCTCCACCAACACTTATCAACAAATCATCACATTCAAATGTGTAAGAAATAAATATTTTTCAAAGGATGGATGAAGCACCTGAAACTGATTCCATCACAATGTTATAATAGTTACAATATTATTAGCTTAAACTCTCAATAAAGATGTATTTGATTAGTCTTTATACTTCTAGTATCTAGTGAATTCTCGGTGAGTAATCAAAGAATAAAGAACAGCATTTCTTTGTTTTTACACACTGCTGGGTATGAGAATAAAAAAGAGTTAACTAATTACAAAAGCAGCTGTCAAGTTATTACTTTGTGAAGTGTGTGGTGTGGTGTGTGTGTGTGCGTGCGTGTGCGCGCGCGCGTGCGCGCGCGCGCGTGTGTGTGTGTGTGTGTGTGTGTGTGTGTACTGCTCTGGCCCTTTGAGCTTCCTTGAATTTCACCCAGCTGTGGGAAAATTTTGCTGGTTTTGTAATCATTTGAAAAGTATAATACATGGGATCAGAGCTCTAGCACAGCAGGTAGGGTTGCTACCTAGCAACATTTGGCCAACATGTGGCCCTAGCATTGCATGTGGCCAATTCAGGTTCAATCCCTGCAACCCTGAGTGAGCATAGCCAGGAGTGATCCCTGAGCACAGAGCCAGGATTAAGTCACAGGACATCCGGGTGTGGCCCCAAAGCAAAACAAAAGCAATTTATGGTGACATAAAAGAATCACTTTGGTGGCCATCGAGAGAGCACAGTGGTGGGGGGGGGGCAGAAAGTGGTAAGGCACTTGACTTGCCTTGCACTCAGTCAATCCAGATTTAACCTCTGGTACCGCATATGCATATGGTTCTCTGAGCACTACTGGAGGTCACAGCTGAGCACAATAACCCTTGAGCATCACTGGATGTGACTGCCAAACCCAACCTCTTTCCTCCCCGCAAAGGACCAAGAAAATAAGACTATGACATTCTGTATTTCAACATAAATTTCTGAGGTCCATTTGTCAGAGAGCATAAAGCAAATATATAAATTTAAATACGTTACACAGGTACTCATTGCTGTTCATGAACTAACCCCAGTCCATCTAATTGGTGAAAATCCTTACAGCCACGAAAAAGAAACAGTTTCAGCCAATGAAGGCTTAGTGTGAATGGGACTACTTTCTCATGAACATTTCCTTTCCATTTTTTTCACTATGAATCCTGGAAGATTGTTTGAAATTGCCCTACTATCAATGATAGAGTCAAAGCTGAAAGCCAAAAGTTAAGCCTGTAAAGGTAGCCAGGATGGTGGAAGTAAAGGGTAAAACAGGACTCAAGGTCAAATGATCTGTCTCATTTTCTCCCACTTGCTAATTTAGCATTTGCTTATAGATTGTGTTTTCTGGTCTACTCCCTGAAAAATTATATAGCTCTGTCTTAAACAGGAAAAGGTGTATCAGGTAAACAAAAAAGCAGCTACTGCTCCTGGTGAACTGTCAGTTGAGGGAGCAAGGCCAGTCTGTCAAATATTCTCACCTCTAGTGAGGATTTCTGAACTTTGCTCTCTTCCTGCCAGCCTTATGGAAACATCCCTTGGTCTGGAGGAGGAACGAAGAATATGAAATTCACAAACTTTAGTTGTTGTCAGAGTTGGCAGTAGTAGTTGCAGTGATAAAGAAAGAAGGGTCAATTCTGTGTGACTTGCCATGAATTAATTGAAAAGTAGCTACGTGGTCTTTTTAATATTCCACTGCAGAACAAAAATGTGAGGCTAACTCAGGCACATGGAGACACCAGCCTGGTCTGGAAAGAGTAGAAGCAGGTGGAGTGAGTACAAAGTGACACCAAACAAAAGAAGGTCATTGAAATCTCAGGAAGTTCAAGATCAGGATAAGGTTTAATGTTTCCACATCTGGAAGGGTGTGTTGTTTTCTTATTTTCATTCCTGAATTTCAAGGGAAGAATTTAATTTTGTGAAAATACCGTTACTATTAAAAATTTTAAAAAAAGAAATTGAGTATTTTTTTAAGTTAAGATGACAGTTACTTTTGGATGTAAAATAAAAACTAAAACATACCAAGAATAATGAAATATGTACAACAAAACTTTTGTTGAAAAGGGCTATTGGTTATTTTTTTAAATCAAATTCAGGTAAAGAGTAAATATAAATGATCCTAATCTTTAAATTCTATAATCTGATGTATTAAAAGCAATTAAAAAGCCCTGTAAATCCTTATATTCTCAGTATATAATGAATGGCTTAATGATGCACTTTCCAGTTGCCTGTTGCAAAGAATACTATGCCATCATTTTGGAATCTTTCAGTTTCAATGATCATTTTAAGAAGATCTTTAAAAAAACTATCTCTGCAAATGAGTATATTTTTTGTTTAGTCATATGCATAGACAGAATAAAGAAACAGTGAGTAAAATAATATAACACTCAACTTCCCCAACCAAAATATAACCAACTGTGTTAAAGCATTGTCTACATTTTACTAGCAATTCTTCAATGTCTAGATTCTCCAGCTGGAAGAATGTTCTCATGAGTATTTTGCATTATCTGTCAATGTCTGAGTTCCTGCATGTACTATTCTTAATCTATCTAAAGGCCAAAAAAAAAAAAAAAACCAAGAAGACAGAAAGCTGAAGGAAAATTGAATAAATTTTTACTGTGCTTTCTAGTGTTACAATATCTGATTTATGAAAATGCATTTTTTAGAATATGCCTAGTATTCTTCCATGGAACATAAAAGGTTTGTTCCTACTTCATTGTTTCTCTGAAGGTACAAATATTGGGTAGATGAGCATTTCAAAGTGACAAAATAAAACAAATTAGATAAAGTCAGTTTCTTCTTATATGTTTCCATGACTATTCTAGTTTATGATTTTTCTTCTCATTTGAAAACACTCTACTCTCTGAGATATTCTAGTTATTCATGGATCAACATTCTCAGGCTCCTCATTGAACCTAAGATCCTATTCAACTGTGAGCTTCTTTCTGACACTCTCTCCCCTTGAAACTAGACTTCATTTATCTTTAACTCCTTTTGATCTTCTCTCATGTGCTCTAATTAATAGCTGCGTAGACTAGGGACCAGAGATAATACCTTCATAAGGTATTGTCTTCCCTGTGGCCAACCCAGGCTCAAAGAGAACCCTGAACGGTCCCTGAGCACAGTCAGGTGTGATCTCAAACAAGGCAAAAAATAAATCAGCAATTAAAGCACAAAGGGTCATGGTCTATAGTGAACATTTTAGGCAATGGCAGAAATATTTTGTCCCAGAAATCATATCACTAGCTGCTGAGTTATACCATTCACTTTGGCCTGCCTTACCCTGAGACATCTGACTACATTTATCTCTATATAGGACATAGTTTTTAACTTTCTTGATCTGGTTCTCTTAATAAATTAAACTTTTCAATATCCACCATAAATTTGATCTGATTCCACTGCATAATTCCTTCTTAAACAGATCCTTATACTCAATAGTAAAGGGCAATTGCTTCAAAATACTAGTATAACTGGCAAATCAATATCTCTGCAATAATTAAAACAAAAAGAAAGCAAATGGTTCTTGACTTCTTCTGTGGGTACCCAAGATCTTGGATAGTTTCCTGGGATAGTATTTGCCAATTCAACTTCGAGTCTCCCCCTCCTTCCACTTTGGATAATTTGAGGAAAGTTTATTTAAATAGGAGATTTTAATATAAACTGGGGGAGGCAGTAACACTAGAGTATGATGTATTCAGGGCTGTGCACAACAAAATCATATTTATTGCCTCTGTTTTTATATAGTGAAAATGGTAACTAAGAATTCTACTAATGAAGCTATAAACCAAGAAAACTTGGCTGAAGACTGACAATACTGATTTGTCAACCAATGTCCTTTTGGCCAGTAGCTGATGAAGTTAGCAGCAAAGGGAACTTAATAGTGCTCTATATTCAGGCTTAGGTACAGTTCTCAGTACAGACATTGTATTTAAACAGTCCAAAATTCTATTTAGAATGAACTTGCCTGGAGGATTTGCTGAACCTACAATAGATTCATAGTCTACTTATTTGTTCAGTCCACTGACCAGCCAATCAAGCCTATAATTAAATCCCTGGAATATTTTAGAAGATGTTTGTAGAAGATTTTCTTTTTATTTCTTAACAGAATTAATTTGACTATCCTTATTTGGAGTTGGTGGGTAGGGAGAATCTGAGGTCACTGAATTCAAACTGGCCAAAATTGAATTCTGGACAACGACATGGTAACTGTTTTCAAAGTCAAGCCGTTCGACACAGTAGTGTAATTATGAAAATCACAGTAACGGCCCTTTCAATATGTGTAATCCCATCAGCGGCCAAGACTCAGAGACTATAAAATCCAGATCCCGGAACCGCGCGGCCGCATTCGCGGCCACGCGACATCTTATTATCTCATTCCTACTTTGGACAAACTTGCAGGCTGTTGAATGTAGCCTGCCCACAGGGCAGAGTCTGGCAAACTCCCCGTGGCCTACCAAATATGCCAAATACCAGTAACAATGATGGGTCTCATTCTCCTAAAGAGCCCTGAATAAAATCTCAGGGCTAGGATGAAAGAGACGTTACTGGGGCCTGCTCGAGGCAATCGACGATTAACAGGATGATGAAATGAAAATGAAAAAATGACAGTAACGGCATCTAAGTACTGAAGATATGTGATACTGTCGGCCCATCCTATCTTATCCTGGAGGGGCAAGCTGTCCAAATGAGTATTTTTCAGTGCAATAAAGGCCTCATAAAGGAAATATTATTTTTCTCACAGACTATCCTACCAGGGAAAAGGAAAAATCTGGATGAGAATGGAGTCCCTACAATACCAACTTTAATGATTATTCTTAAAAAAGTCATTTGTTTGTGGTGGTATTATAGTTTGCAACTTCAACTGCTTTAATGTGTTGCTTAGAACAAACTAAAACACAGTGGGGGCCGGCATTGATAGAACACATTAAGAGAACAAATTAGGGGCATTTCAGACCTAAAAGTGGAATCAGATGGGCAGACTAAAGCTAAGTGAACAATGATTTTCTCAAAAAAGGAAATTCTTGGTTTACTGTACGTTTCCAAATATTTTAGTTTTATTCACATACTGATTTTAATATAGAATGTGGCAAACATCTATCAACCTATTTATGTATAAAAATAAGAAAACTTAATTGCTTATACACTTAACATACTTATATATAAATTATGCCTGGCTAATTCATATCCCAAATACAGACACATTAAAAAGATTCCACGATGGGACTTATATAGAATAGTTTCCTTGTAAAAAAATCAGATAGAAAATTCTATATGAGTAAACAAAGACCACTGAATTGTTATTCATTCTCCTTAGCATCAAAGTTAAAGAAAGGACCAATGCTATTTTAGATTTACAGTATTATTAGTTTACTACTCTCTTCAAAGTGCTATTTTTTTAAGAGACCACCCAGAAGTCTCAACTAATTGAGGAAGCAATCTTCAGCTTACTTAAAAGAAGGCTGCTTTGGACACATTTCTGGCACCAGAGCACTACCGTAGCTGTTTGTGATTGATATAATGCAAAGGGCAATCTCCCATTTTGGAAGTACTGTCACCTTTTCCCTTTGCCCCCAAACTCCCCAGAAAATAGCAAAGAACTCAACACCTTTGCAAAGATTGTTTCATAACATTAGAAATGTAGAGAGGAAAACAAACCACCCAAGGAGATCATGAAAGTCAGACACAGATGTGGAAACATGTTCTTAGTATAGAAGGAATTTGTGAGTTTGGGCAAATTCTAAGATGCTATGCAGAAAGGTGTATTCAGGCCACAGAATTCACAATTAGCCATTTGGTTAAGGGTAAAACATATATAAATGGGGACTCAAAGGTTTTATTTTTTGTTTTGCTTTTAAATTTAATTTATTTTTTATAAAATTGTTAATGGTTTATTGCATTCAATATTCCAACTCCAATCTCACTACCATTGTACCTTCCCACCCCCATTATTTTCAATTTTTCCAACCATGCCTCAAGCCTGCTCCTATAGCAGGCTCTGAATAATTTATTTTATACTACTTGTTAAATTTGCTAAAAAATGAGGGAATAAAAGGTTTTATTCACGATCACGACCATCCTGTTGTTTGTTGATTGCCTCGAGCAGGCCCCAGTAATGTCTCCTTCATCCTAGCCCTGAGATTTTAAAAAGTGCCATATTCAAGGCTCTTTCAGGGTTAAGAGAATGAGACCCATCATTGTTACTGGTATTTGGCATATTGGGTATAGCACGGGGAGTTTGCCAGACTCTGCCGTGCGGGCAGGCTGCACAAGGTAGCCTGCCAGGTTGTGGAAAGCAGGAATGAGATAATAAGGTAAGGATGTGGAAGGCTCTACTTCTCCTCAAATAGGAGATAAGGTTGAATTTAGTATTAGTGACAAACAGAGGCCTGGTCAGCAGATTGCAACTTGTGTGCGACTTTTAGGTCATAACTCCAACTCCAAGAGGCTCTTGGGTTATGTGACAACTCTAAAGGATAATTTTGGATTTATTGAAACAGCCAATCATGATAAGGAAATCTTTTTCCATTACAGTGAGTTCTCTGGTGATGTCGATAGCCTGGAACTGGGGGACATGGTTGAATACAGCTTGTCCAAAGGCAAAGGCAATAAAGTCAGTGCAGAAAAAGGTTTTATTAAAAAATTTAAAAATCCAGAGAGCTAGTACAATGGGCAAGGTACTTGCCTTATGCCCAACACTGCATATGGTGCTCTGAGCATGTCCAGGAGTGATAGTCAACACAAGAGCCAGAAATAAGCCCTGAGCACACTGGGTATGGCCCAACCCTCTCCCCCAAATTTGAAAATTATACTAAAACCCCAATGTTACTGGGCCCGCTAGAGCAAATCGATGAACAACGGGAGGACAGTGACAGAGTGACAGTGACTAAAATCCCAAATAATAAAAATACCTGGGCCTTGGAAAAATAGCAGAATAACTCAGCGGTTGAATTGCAAGAATAAGTCTTCAGTGCTTGCCACAGAGGCAGGGGGTTTAGAGGGGATGGGGGTGTGGGAGGGATACTGGAGACTTTGGTGGTGGAAAATGTGCACTGGTGGACAGATGGGTGTTCAATCATTGTATGACTGAAATGCAATCATAAAAGCTTTGTAAACTGTATCTCACGATGTTTTAATTAAAAAAAATTGAAAAAAGAATAAATCTTCAAATCTCTGATGTCGTCACATGCACTGAGCCTGATCTTGCTAGCACCGCACCATTGTTTGAGCCCAAACATTTCCGCTGTGGTCATCTTTGCAGTCATCTCTGCCACAAGCAGTTTCTGGCTGCCCCAGAGTCAGTTGTGTTTTAAGATCATCAAAAAGTGTGCGACCTCTCCCTCCCAAGTGAGCACCATAACTTAAGGAAAAAGTATGTAAAAGCACTTCAGAATCCTTGCAAAATCCAGCTAAATTAATCTACTTAAAAGTTTTCCACTCTCTCCAATTTTTCACCAAGAAACGCAACATGGATGAGCACTGTCAGAAAATCCTTGGAATCATTATGCTGTTGATTTTGGTCATCATGCATTCAGAAACCTTTCACTATTGTGAAATTTTTCTCAATTTCCCACTTAGTGTTATGACCCAAAATGGGCTTGCAATCTACTATTTAAGAAAGTAGGAACGAAAAGAGCACAAATTTCATGAGCACTTCAGCTGATTATACAAGAAGCTGATGTGTGACCCCCCCAGTGAATACCACAGCAAAATATGCACCATCACAGCCAAGGTCATTTTTGACCCCATCATTGTAATAGCAACAACAATGGATAAAGTGCTAGAGATGTGGACAAAAAAAAAAAAGGAAAACGTTGGGTTATTTATATTTAGACCCAAGCAAATCCTATTCTCATAGGTACCATCATAACATTTTAGGATTTGTTAACATAGATTTTATCTATAATATATTCTTCTAAAGGAGGTGATTCGCTTGTTTTACTCTCCTCGACTAAATTTAGTACTTCTGATTTTCTCCTTATAGAACAAAATCTGATATTACTAAATGCTGATAAAGAAGCTGACAATTATGTAACTCTATATAAACTATTTGGGTATTATAATATGTTTAATTATGAAATAAAATCTTTTAACACTACTGTGCCAACTTTATTCAAGTATGTCATGCATTTTTATTGTGTCCTCAATGTGTTTTCTGATGATTAACTTGAAATAGCAGTACACAAAAAATAAAGTTATGATAAGAGGCTGTAGATGACCAATCAATGCCTTCTATTTTCAAAATAAAGGTTTTCAACTAGGCACTGACATTTATTTTCCATTTCTTTGCTTTTGAAGCTATTTGTTTAATAAAAGGAGACCTTTCTAGTTGACAAGAATATGATCTTACTCATTTCTATAATCCTGTTAGCATTATCAATCAAGAGGCCTGCTTTCAAATTATGTTAATATAAATGAGGCTTTTCCTTCCAGTTTTCGAGTTCCAAGACTCAATGCCTGAACATTGGCTAACAGTAAGAGTAATTGTGACTTGAACTCTAAGAGGAATAAAATGAACTGCAGCATTTGGAATATGTACCCGAATGAAATTTGACAGAACAAAATAGGGTTTTGCATTTAGAAATAAACTGCCAAGCTATGACATGGGGAATTATTAAAGTGTGCTTTGATACAGCACTTGAGTGGAAGGTGCAGTGACAGGGTGAATTCAGTTGGTCACTTTAAATCTCCTGTGGAACAGGTAGCCAATCAAAATGGAAAATGGATGACTGCAGGGTGGGAGATAGCAGTAGATAAAAGGAGGCCCCACAGCTCATCTGCCCATGCAGACTGCAATATCAGGTGGGGCCCCCACGTGACCCCACACATGGCAAATTCAGGCAGGGACAATAGTGAGCAAGGAGTCTCTCTCACGCTCACCGTGGCCATGGCTGGAGACTAGGAAAGCCTGGACAGGATGACAGGAACTGCTGGGACACAGCTGAGACAGGCCTAGGGACAGGTACAGAGCACAAATATTTCCCCTGGCAAGCTGAAAACTAAGGAAAGACAGAATAAGATGTCAACGAACCACTGGGGTACCATCCAGGAAAGGAGCAGGGACACTAATTCAGACCAGAAAAGTATACGCTGTATGGAGAGTGATGTGGGGATGGGACCCGGTCATCACACACTGGAGGTGAGTAGACCCTAGGACTGGAACAGGGCTTTGCAGGGCAGGACAAATGACACTGTTCGCTGGTTAAAGGAGGGGCCTCAACATTTGGGGTGGGGGTAGAGGGAAACCTAGACTCATCTACTTAGACTGTATAGTAAATCCTAACTTTTAATCTTCCGAACTTGCAAATTTTTCATACAATTCTCAAGCACCCACCAGCACAGGAAAATCCACTTTTGTGCAAACAGCTTCACAAAGCAAAACCAGAACATGTTGATGGAAGTGAAGGAAGCTGATTTTGCAGTATCAGGAAGATGTTTTCTACAAGGGAATAGATTACTCTACGAAATACATAGTGCTTTCTGCACTGCAGGTGCTGAAGCACATCAACAAACACCTGTCAATTATGTAACACAAGGGAATCTTATACTGGGTGGGTCACTGGAACTGGGTGGTCCTTCGAACTCTATGTTCCATATCTAATCTTTCAGCTGAGAGCTCTGAAAGGGCATCAAGTGAATAAAGCAATTTACAAGGAGATTCTAAATTAGCAAACAAAGGCATTTCAACCATTAATTGTGGTATAAGCCAAGAAAAGCACGCCAAGTAAAGTCACGGGGTGTGTGTGTGGGGGGGGAGGGGGGGACAAATACAGCATTAAAAGAGAGTTAGGGAAAAGGTGACCTTTTAGTTAGCAATACAATGGAGGTTGCCTGGAGGGAATGAAACATTGATGACCCCAGACTGAACCCTATTTCATGTGGTGGGGAAAAGTGTTAAAGGGATTCCTGCCCACAGGGGAGAAGTGTCTGAGCAAAGAATTACAGGAGTAGACTTGCATGAAAAACTAGAAAGATATTTTGGAGATTTTCCTTATCAGAATTTTGTGATAAATTTCTATTGAGCTCTATCTTTTAGTGGCTTAAACAAATAGTGGAAATAGTGCAAAATATTCTGTACAGATCATAAGTTTCTCGATAAGTTTATTCAATTCCTCTTTATAATTTAAAATAACATAAGTGATACAGATGGATGCCAAGCTGCTTGCAGAATTTTTCCTAGATAGCAATTTTACTGCAAAGCATCTGAAAACAGATTGCAGGAACCAACTGACCGTTGCAATTTATCTCAGTACATCTCCTTCAAGGAAGAAGACACACTCATATGCTTTGGGCACGAAGATTTTGCTTTCCCAGATAAAACAGGCCAAACAGATAGGATCTACCCAAAACATAGTTAACCTTGCTTGCTGGCATATTAATTTTCCCCCTTTTTGATTTTTTGTATTTCTTAAAGAGGAAGGGCTGGAGCGATTAGCACAGTGGGTAGGGCATTTGCCTTGCACAGGGCTGACCCTGAGTCTATTCCTTCGTCCTTCTTGGAGAGCCCGGTGAGCTACCGCGAGTATCCTGCCCGCAGTGCAGAGCCTGGCAAGCTCTCCGTGGTGTATTCGATATGCCAAAAACAGTAACAACAAGTCTCACAATGGAGACCTTACTGGTGCCCGCTTGAGCAAACTGATGAACAACAGAACAGTGCGACAGTGCTTAAAAAGGAAAGCTATGCAACTTTTCCCCAACTAGCTAATTTTGCTGCTTGTTAGTCTTTTTTGGAGTCCTTTGTTCTGAAAGTTTCTAATAGTCTATCTTTGTTTTTGTCAGCAGCTTTTCAGTGCCATGCCTGGATATAGACTTTTTCCATTTTTCATTTTTTGGTATTTATCCCAATGGGACTTTGTAGTGCTTTTTGAATCTGTGATGTAGACAATCATAAGCTATTGTTATAAAAGATTGTTTCTGCCCCATTTGCTACTTCTCCTGCTGGGATACAATGTCTATATTCCATATGTCATCACTGACAACCCCACACACACTTACTAACACTGTCATCATTTTTCTTTCAACTTTCAAACTGACTCTTTTTTCAGACCTATTTTCTTATTGGTGAATCCCCCTAACTTTTCTCAACTTCTTTTAAAGACGCACACTGAGTTCTTAATCTTAGTTATAAGATTTTCTCAGTTATAGAATTTAAAACACTTTCTATAATTTACAGGCTTTGTTTAAATTCTCTAGCCCGAAATTTCTTAAACATGTAATCACATAAATCTGCATTTGACAACTCTAAGACTTAGATGTTTTATTGGTCTATTTTTATCTTTAGTTTCATTATCTTAATTTCTTACCATCGTTTCAGCTGGTGTGTGAGACAATTTTGGACGAGGAGTGATGAGGCAGAAGAGTGAGTGAGATTGGTTTCTTGAGAACCATATTAAATAAACTGGACTTAATTTTCACAGTTAATAGAAAGGCATTGAAAGGTTTTAAGCAGGAAATCATTTCAGCTTTACACTTCAGACAGATTACTCTAGCTTCTATGTGGTACAAAGCAGCAGAAAGCAACAAAACAAAGATGCAGACACTACTTGGTAAGGTTGGCAGGAATCCAAGCAAAGGAAAGTGGTGCTGAAGATGAGATTTAGACTCATGGGGATAGTAAACGGTGTATATATTGAAGAGTGATTTATACAATAGAATTTTCACAGTAATACCTATTTTTCTATTTTGGAAAATGAGTGGAGAGAAAATGTAATCATTTACAGAGCTAGATAAAATTGAGAGAAGTTCAAATCCAGAATGAGGAAGTTCACTTGGGACCTGTGGAATCTGAGATGTTTGGAAGATTTTCAGGTGTAACATGTGGTTTGGACATGTGGGAAAAATTCTGAGACAGACAAAAAGGCATGGAAATCATGTGATGTAGGTGAGAGCAGGACAGAATGAGAAGTATATAGAAAGAGGGCAAAGCATTCTGGCAGAAGCTACAGAACACAGGTAATTTCTTCAGAAACCTGAAATGGAAATTGAAATGGAGTAATCAAAGACATCTTAGAAAAACTCAGTGAATATGTTATTATAGTAGAGATTGTTGTAAAGGGAACACAGTCACCCGCATTATATGGCACTAAGAAAGAATGTTATTGGTGATCTTATAGAAAATCAAGTAAATGAAACACACATGAAGATTCAGCCAAAATTTACCCATAAAATGAAAAGAATTTACAATTCAGTGATTAACTCAAGAAGAATTATTATAAATAATAAATTGCAATCTTAGAAAACATTTGCATGAAATTTTCTTGTTTGTTTGTTTTGGAGCCATACTAAGTGGTGCTTTTTATTTTATTGTATTTTTTTTTATTGAATCATCGTGCGCTATACTTAGAAAGCTTTCATGTGTGAGTTTCAGTCATACAATGATAGAATACCCATCCCTCTACCAGTGTATACATTTTCTACCACCAATGTCCCCAGTATCCCTTCCCGGCCCCCTCACCCCCCCCCCCCCAACTTCCATCTTATCCTACCCTCTGTCTCTATGGCAGTTTCCCTCTTTCTCTCTCTACTTATGGGCATTATGGTTTGCAATACAGATAATGAGAGGCCATCATGTTTGGTCCTTTATCTACTTTCAGCACATATCTCCCATCCTGAGTAATCCCTCCAACCATCATTGACTTAGTGACCTCTTCTCTATCCCAGCTGCCTTTCCCCCAGCTCATGAGGCAGGCTTCCAACTGTGGAGCAATCTTCCTGACCCTGTCTCTACTGTCCTTGAGTGTTAGTCTCATGTTATGATATTTTATGTTCCACGAATGAGTGCAGGCATTCTATGTGTCCCTTTCTTTCTGATTCATATCACTAAGTGGTGCTGATAGCTCCCTCTTGGCTCTTGGTTCTGCTCAGGGGTCACTCCTGGTGGACTTGGGGACCAGATGTGGTACTGAGGATCAAACTTGGTCGGGCACATATAAGACAAGTACCTTATTTGATGAACTATCTCTTAGGCCCCAGCATTCAATTTTTGAGGGCACTTCTCGTATATGATTTTCTTCAGTTAAAAACAACAACAACGACAAAAACCCCAACTACTGGGGGTTAGTAGGTGGCTCAGCAGACAGAAACACAAGACACATAATTCACATGTAATGTACCTGATTCTAACCCAGAACCACATGGTCCCGTGAGTACCTCTGAGGTGGTCCTGTTGGTGCCCAGCACCACAGGACTATGAGTTAGTGACTATCCGCAGGCTCTAATTTTGAACTGTCTGGTTTAAGTGACTGATTATTGTCATAGATAACCCCTAGGACCTCTGAATATTGTTTTTTGAGCCCTCCTAAATATTAATCATGTGAGGAACAATTTTAACTGTGAAAAACAATGGACTAAATTGGAAATGATGTAATATGCAAATGACTGAGTAGGTTATACCTCAAAACATCACAAGGTGGCAGCACAGCTACAATATGACATAAATAAGGAAAAACAGCCCTTGTAGATATTCGCTTATTAGAGTATTTGAAGGCTTATGTCCATCAGGGTCATTTAATATATTCATATATAAATATATATTTATGAAAGTATTGCCCTAATTTTAAAATAATTACCAAATTTTAAAAGTCTAAATTTGTAATGTTTTATATAAAAATATTTAATGCATTAAAACATGATTAACTATATAAATTTATGGCATACTTAGGAGATGTAGTAATACATAAAGTATGTAACACTATAAGATATAATTATAAATATTTTGTAAATTTTCATTTGCTGTTGTTTTGGGGTCACACCTACCTGAGCTTATGACTTTGTCCTGGCTCTGTGCTCAGGAATCATGTCTTGTGGGGCTTCAGGAACCATATTTTGTGCTGGGGATTAGACTTGGGTCAGAACCATGTAAGGCAAATGTCTTAACCCTGTACTGTTTCTCTAATCCTAGATTTTCATTTTGATTGGTATACTTTTAGATGGAAAATTTTTGAACATTATCTATCTAAAAATTTAATGAGCAAATTTGCTGATCTAGGAAGCTCATGGAGCAAGTCTTGTTTGTCATATTCTGTTAAAGTAACTTCAGTTTGGGGATAGTTATTCAGATTTAGCCTATATATGAGATGCCCAGCTTTGTTTGTTCAGATAAACAATGTGTAATCCCTTCTGCATTAGTATGTAGAATGCAATATACTTATGCTAAAAAATATTCAGTTATTCATTGTATTTTATACAGAAATTCAACTGGTAGGTATGGGAAAGAGAAAGAACTCAGGGAAGAAAAAAAAAACCAAATTGATGAGAAGACAAGAAAAATCCAGGATCATGGGCTCCCGATCTGAGCTAAGATTTAGAGGTCTTTAGGATCAAGGAACTAAGAAAAGAATTATAAATAGACTTGAACTACACTACATTCTGTGGTGAACTCATTTATATGGTAAGCTAAACAACATCGGCTAAGGTTAATCAAGTGCTCTGGTGAATTACTATCTAACCCACATTGATTACTGATTTTCAAACAACAAAATGCAGCAACATATATTTAAAGTTAGCTCAGTATTGGAAAAAATCGAATAAATAACTACAATTCAGACATTTTTGGGTCTTCCTTGCTTCAAAGTCTTCATTATGAAAATCAGTCATTAGAGCATCAAGCCTCAGAAATGCCATTTTAATTTCATTTAATTCAAAAACATGCCTGGAACTTTGTATATGTAGAGGACAGACCAAGAGTGTGATGTATAAGAATTAATAAAACATTCTTTTTGTTTAACTCTGTGAACATTCAAGGTCATAAAAGAGTGTAGAAATCATGTACAAGCAATAACAAAACTCATTCTTATCACTATTCCCCTGAATTTAGTTCTTGATCAATGGTTTCTCCTCTTATTTTTCTCCGGAAAGATTCCCTTATTTCTTTTACATAATTTTATTAAAACTATATGATTAACCACATAATTAATTAGAACTACCTTTGTAAAGCCTGTGGTGCTCAGGGTTATGTTCACAGGGGACCAAAAGGCAATGCTGGGGATTGAACTGGGGTCAGCCATATGCAAGTTAAATCTCTTAACCCCTGTACATCTCTTGGATCGCTTAAAACTTTCATTTTAATGCCAAAGATGTAATCCAGACCCTTATTTGCAGCCATGAAAGCCCCTGTGCTTAAAATATGTTCGTTGACCTCTATAACTTTATGGCTAACCCAAGAGTATTTCTTAAATTCTACTCACTTTGTCATAGATACTTTTTGATTTCAACTTTTACTGATTTATCATTAGTTAATAGTAATGTACAATTAAAGGACATAGTCTGATATCTTTTTTATTTGTGTAAGATTTATGACAACCAACACCAAAATTACTGTGCCATTCCACTATTATAGTGAAAGTTACCTTTTGTAGGATAACACTGTTCTGTCCTTCTTGCATAACCTCAGGAACAGTTGATAGTTTATTGGACTGAGGAAAAGAGAAAAACACCTTAAGAGGTATTTTGCCCTTGGGCAGTCAGGAAGGGCTTTTTGGTGTTGATTTGGCTACCTGACTAGGTGGAGTGTCAGCCCAGACTAGAAGGGAGCTGGAGAATGAGGGAGGAGGGCTAAAAGATGGACCACGGAGAGACTAGCAAGGAGAACTTGTGCTTGAGAGAACGTAGGCCCTCCATAACATAAATTTCTTCTATGGGATAAACTTCCTTGTAATAAACTGCTACAAAGATCAACCGGCACGGCCCTCATCTCTTCCTTCGTCTGCCCTTGGCCAACAGCCGTCCTGATCCAGGCCACACACAGCGGCTCAAGGACACCGAAAGCAGGCGGCGAGATAGAGCCGTCCCGAGAGCCCTCGAACACAGGACCTTCTGCCAGTATAGTGTTTTACACCCTTGATCCGTTCTTTTTAGCCACACCCAACCAATAAACACTAGATTTGACTCAGTCTAGGACTTAGTTCTAGATTTATTTTTTTGTCAGGTTTTTTTTTTCTTTGCATGAGCTACTCATATTCACATATAAGTGAAACCATGTGGTAATTGTTTTTCTTCCCTTACTATTATTTCACTTAAGGATTATTTCACCTTATAATCAAGTTCCTTGTACTTTGTTATAAATGGCACAATTTCATCTTTATTACCATCAAGAAGTATTCCATTGAGATATATAAGTTTTTTTTTCTATCCCGTCATCAATTAATCACCAAAACTTGATTTCTTTTTTCCCATTCTTAGTCTATTGTAAAGGTAAAGGCCCTCCCGTATCACTCTTCATGTTATCAACTCTTTTTGAAATATTTGTTCTGTATTCTTTTTTTATTTGGCCCAAACCCAGCTGGGCTTGGGTTTTACTCCTGACTCTGTGTTCAAGGATCTCTCCTAATGGGCTCAGGGACCCCATATGGGTTGAAGGAGATCTAACCTCGGTTGACTGCACGCAAGGCAAGTACTTTATCCTCTGTACTAGTTCTCTGGCTCCTCTTTGAAATCTTTCTACTTCTATTTTTCTTCCCCGTCAAATCAATACCCCTTTAATAGATAACATCAAAAACATTTCAAGACCTCTCTGAACTAATTTTCCACTTTCAGCCTCACTTTCTTAAATTCAAAGATTTAGTAAATTATCAATTGACTTTATTGCTGTTTTTTTTTTACCATGATTGACTACTATATGGATATAAGAAGAATTTATAAAATTAAGATTTAAGATAGAAAGAAGACTAAAAAGGAAAGAGTTTGGGACTGGTGTGGGGGTAGTAAGATGTTACTTGGGAGAGAAAGTTGGGAAGGAGAATCTTCAAAACTTCATTATCCCCCAGCTAAGAGAATAATGCTGTCCAATAATCCATCTTCTCTATGGTTCAGGGAAGAAGAGCATAGGGTACAGATTTTCAAATTTGGTTTATCAATCCTGGTAGTTTACTTTATTACTGAAAAATTTTGAGCTACACCTAGAAGTACTCAGGGCTTACTCCTGGCTCTGTGCTCGGGGATCTGTCCTGGAGGCTTGGCCGACCATATGGAGTCCTGGGGATCAACCTAGGCCAGTCATGTGTCAGACTACCGAGTCTACTGTAACTTGGTCCCCAGTCCTGATAATTTAAAAGGTGCTGAATACACCCTATATATTAGACCAGATGAATATCTTACAGGAGAATAGGGGTTTAATAGCCTGCTTAAAGACATGTTACCAAAGAAAATGAACAATAACAAAAACCCCTGAACTACTAATGAAACATTACTAGGATTAATCTGCATGCTAATTAATCATCATATGAGACAGAATTTAAATAAATTGTTCTTAGTGTTACTTTAAAAAGTCAAAGCAAGAGCGATAGCACAGCGAGTAGGGCATTCGCCTCGCATGCGGCCAACCAGGGTTTGATTGCCATCATCCCAAATGGTCCCCCAAGCACCGCCAGGAGTTCCTGAGTGCAGAGCCAGGAGTAACCCCTGAGCATCGCCGGGTGTGATCCAAAAAGATAAAAAAAAAGTCAAAGCCAGGGTGGGGCGATAGCCAAAAATCAGAACCCTAACACTATACAACTCCCTGAGCACCACTGGGATGGTTCTAGTCCTTGGCAATGGAAGGTTTGATAGCTCTGTATCCTTGGGTCCTAGCATTGAAACATGTATAACCAGAAGCAGTTTTGGGTCCTCTGAAACTGCTTAGAGATTAACTCCCCAAGGAGAGTCAAAGCAATTTTTTTTTTCTGTGAAGTTAATAGACTTTTAGAATTTAAAATTAGCATTGGTAATTAAATCCTTCAGAAACTAATTGTTTATTACCAAAAGCACATATTATTTTGTAAATGTTGGGCCTAATCCATATTTCTCATCTTTCTTATTCAGTTATTTGATTTAGAATTTCTTGACTAAATACATAGATTCTCTCAGTTCCATTCTTCTAGAATTGAGTATTTGGGGTGCCATAAAATTCAAATAGTAGAATATAAAAGTAATAGCTGCTCTATTTATTCAGAACTAGTGAACCAAGTATGCTAATGACTGAGGTGGTGAAAAGACTTCCTGGCAGGAAGATGGGAGCAGAGTTGGGGAGAGTGAAGGGCAGGTTGATCAGACTCAAATAGAAGGATCCTGGGCTGAAAGGACACAAGGACCTTCAAGAATTTTGTGAAAAGGCTTTGCAGGAATCTGTCAGGCCTCACATATGGAATGAGGGTAACTGAGAGATTGAAGACCTAGGAAGACTCAAAGAGTTTAATTACACCCTTTGGTGTAAGTATGAGAAGGTCCCAGATGTTTGAAATTCTTTTCACAGAAAACAAAATATTTACTTTAAAGAGATAAAAGACTCCAAATGTAAATGCATGAGTGAAACTCATTCACACTTCAGTGTAATCAGTCAAGAAATCAACAAACCAGAAAAGTATCAGATCCTTTGGGGTTAGGGGTTAGGAAGCAGGCGTCTGAGCTATTGGGGTAGTGCTGGGTGGAAAATTTAGATAAGTGCAAAGGAAGTAGACCCAGGAGATTAAGAAGGCAAACTTCACCTACTTGGCAAATTTTACTAGCGATTCATGATGTGGATCCAACTGTCTTCTCCACTAACTTGTTAACTCTTTGAGTCAATTTCACTGCAATATTTAGTATGATGCATAGTCCAAATGGTGAATGCTGCATCATGTGTTTTGTGCTTTATTTGAATTTTAGGTCCAAACTGTTGGGCAGCAACTGCATGCAAATGAATATTTGCTTTCTTTCTCCACTCAAATAGACATATAACTGGAACCTGGGGTTCAGGAATATCTGAATCATTCTACTAGGCCCATCTGTGTGCACACAAGCAAGAGACAAGCTCAACTAGGAGATAACAAGAAAGGGAAACATATGTGAAAGAAGCACACTCAAAATTCTCTTAGTGAGAAAACTAAGAGGTCAACTGTTTGCTTGTTTCTGCTACTCAGTGTACCTAGAGATCTTGCAACATTTTGGTTGATTATCATTAATTTTAACTTTCCAATTTTTTGAATAAATTTTTATCGTGTACAGTGAGGGGAGCACAACACAGAAAGCTAATAAAGTGACTAGCAAATAACAAATATAACACAGAATGTTTTGAATAAATAAAAATAAGACAAAATAAAGTGATTATTACCCAAATTAATAACAAAATTCCAATGAGAAAATCTCACATGTATAAGTTAAGAAGGAGCCAAGATATTTGTTCATAAAACTGAAAAGCTTAGGAAAATACTCGCCATAAAAATAAGTTGAATGATATTAAGCTTACTATTTTATTTACCAATATAAATATATTTGGGATGTAGTCATGAAAATTTAGCATTCAATTAAGCAAATTTTATTCTCTTTTAACTAAGCTAGAATGGACAAGGGCCGGAGCGATAGCACAGCAGGTATAGTGTTTAACATTTTTAACCAGTCCTGACTTTATGTGAACACAGCTGAGAACTTTTTAATAATAGCAAGCACCCACAATTCTCTGTCCTGGGTAAAGTTTTTATGCTTTAATGTGGAACAAATTCAATATAATCTAGGAACTCAGCCCTATATGGAGAGTTTAGCTAGTTCTCTGTGCTGGAGCACAGCGATAGGGCGTTTGCCTTGCAAGCGGCCAACATGGCCGACCCGAGTTCGATTCCTCCACCCCTCTCGGAGAGCCCAGCAAGCTACGAGAGTATCTCGCCTGCATGGCAGAGCCTGGCAAGCTCCCCATGACATATTCGATATGCCAGATACAGTAACAATTGTAACAATGGAGACGTTACTGGGCCCGCTTGAGCAAATCGATGAACAACAGGAGGACAGTGACAGTGACAGCTAGTTCTCTGTGGTGAAGTTCTTTTCTAGTATTACTAATTCATCTGAAATCATTAATACTTCTCATTAAAAACAAGTGTTTTTCAATTCATGACCAAATTCTACTTTTAGGACTTCTGACTTTTAGACAATTTCTCAACTACTCTCTCACTAGAATGATGTGTGTGTTTCATTATAAACCACCAGGAGGAACAGATAAAGGTGTGAACAGAATGGTTTGTTTCTGACTGATAATGACTTTTTGAGATAATGACTTATTGGAATAAAAATTAAGATAATACACTGTATTTTACATAATAGTTCATTTAGGGGCTGGAGCGATAGCACAACGGGTAGGGCGTTTGCCTTGCACACGGCCAACCCAGCCAGACCCAAGTTCAATTCCTCTGTCCCTCTTGGAGAGCCTGGCAAGCTACCGAGAGTATCTCCCCCGCACGGCAAAGCCTGGCAAGCTCCCTGTGACGTACTCAATATGCCAAACACAGTAACAACAAGTCTCACAATGGAGACATTACTGGGCCCACTCAAGCAAATCGATGAACAATGGGAGGACAGTGTGACAGTTCATTTAGATTCCAGGTATCACCTCTGATCAATTCATGTTATAATTTTGTTCCATTAATGAAAGATTGAAGGAGCAGTTCTTCTTTTTTTGAGTAGGTCTAACTCCCTTACACAAGACCAGTGTCCATCAAACCAGCAGACCTAGTTTGATAGTCAGTTACACCGTCAGAGTTCAGCAAGTAACAAATTAATCATTTTTTCCCTTCTAAGGAATTTCCCCTTCAATCTGATTTTCAGAATTTGCCTTGATTAATGCTGATGTGCTAAACACCACTAACATTCAGTTCTGCATCTTGCGAGGAGTCAACTGAAGGCATATGTTATATATCTCCTAGAGTGGAGTTTTCCAAAACTCTTAGTATAATATTCAGATAGATTACTTTTCTATTTAATAATATTTTCTATTTAATAATTCTATGGGTGTTTGCCTTGCACGCAGCCAACATGGCCGACCCGAGTTCGATTCCTCTGCCCTCTTGGAGAGCCCGGCAAGCTACCGAGAGTATCTCGCCCGCACGGCAGAGCCTGGCAAGCTCCCTGTGACATATTCGATATGCCAAACACAGTAACAACAAAGTCTCCAATGGAGACGTTACTGGGCCCGCTCGAGCAAATCAACGAACAACGGGAGGGCCTTTACCTTTACCTTTACCTTACTTTTCTATAATTTCATGATGTTAAAACAGTTGTTTTTCTTATAAGGTCTTGTCTAGATTTTTTTAATACTGTGTTCATTTAATCATTAAAATGTGGTGGAAACAAGAGTTTTTTTTTCTTGCTGTTTTGTTTTGCTGTATTTTTTGCTTTGGGGATATACTTATTAGTGTTCTGGGGCTACTCCCTGGCTGGGTGCTCAGGGTTATTCCCAATGGTTCTAGGAAACTATAAAATGTTGGGTATCAAACCCAGCCTCCTGCTAGCAAAGCATGTGCTCCAGCCTATTGAGTTCTTGTTGTAGAAACAAGATTTATGTTGCAAGAAAAGCATATGAATAACAGGGTTATCTGATGTTATACTATATGCACATTATTAGTTTACTAATTATTAGAAAAGGTAAAAGGTAAAGGCCCTCCCGTTGATCGTCAATTTGCTCGAGTGGGCCCAGTAACGTCTCCATTGGAGACTTTGTTGTTACTGTGTCTGGCATATCGAATACTCTCGGTAGCTTGCCGGGCTCTCCGAGAGGGGCGGAGGAATCGAACTCGGGTCGGCCATGTTGGCCGCTTGTAAGGCGAACGCCCTACCCGCTGTGCTATCGCTCCAGCCCAATTATTAGAAATATTCATAAAATATATCATACTAATCCAAAACCTTTTTATTACTATTCCCTTACATTTAAAGAAAACAAACTAAATAATACAGAATAATATATGCTACTCTCTGTGCAACTTATTTTATTTTGTATTTTTTTTTGGGGGGGGCATACCTGGTAGTGCTCAGGGCTTACTCTTGGCTCTGTGCTCAGAGATTAACTACTGGCAGTTCCCTGGGTACACTGTAAGGATCAAATAGGAGCCAACATTAGCTCCTGTACTGTCTCTCTAAATTTCTATGCTAATCTTTTAAGTTAGTCATTACTTGCTCACTCAAACTTAGTAACAACAAATTTTGTACAAGTTTATTTCATTTGAGAAATAATTATTCAAAATTCAGTATCTCCCATTCTTTCTTGCATTAGGTCATGGCACTGCTCTAAGAAATAAACCCTATATTATAAATGAGTGATGATTATTAAATTAAATCTTCATGGAGGCAGAAAGTTGAGGTGATTTAATTACCCTGTCAAGAGCAAATTGATTTTTGGGCTGGAGCGATAGCACAGCGGGTAGGACATTTGCCTTGCACACGGCCAACCCAAGTTCAATTCCCAGTATCCCAAGCACCACCAGGAGTGATTCCTGAGTGCAGAGCCTGAGCATTGCCAGGTGTGACCCAAAAAGCAAAAAAAAAAAAAAAAAAAAAAAGAGCAAATTGATTTTTAAAAGTAACCATTGGGATTTTAAATGCATCAATGAAGCGGTGCCTTCATTTTTTAATTACAAAAAAGTCACTCACTAAATTACTCTAAGCACCTTCCACCCCAAGATCTGGTATGTACTTATTGTTTAATGTCAGCTGAATGGAAGTCTCAGAACTCTTTAGTACGAATCTGGTAAGAAAACCTTCTTTGACTCATCCACTAGGTGGCACCCAGGGACCGTGCTTCACACATTGAACCTTCACAGACCCTCCCATTCATGGTGTAAATAAAGAGCTGCATTATTAATTTATACTATATAGCCCCCACTCTGCACCTAATATTTGTTTAACCAGCTGCTTCCTCTAATCCTCCTTAAATGCTATTGATTAAAATCCTAAGTATATTCAGGTTTCCATCCCTCTTCATTTCACCCTCACTCCCCACCAATTTGTTACTGTTAAATAACAGACGAAATGCATTTAAGTCATATAAACCAAATACTACGGTTACTAATAATGAATGCAGGATGTTGGAAAATTAACTAGAGGTTATAAAAGATTGTAATATGCAAGTTATTTTCAAATTAACTTTGCAGTTCATTGGAATCTTAATTGGTGGAATACTATTATCTTAAAAATGTAATCAGGAAAATAAAACAAGCATCGGGCAAAAGGAAATGAAAAGAAAACTAGTACTAGTATTTACTGGAGAGGGGACTTATGTTCTGAAAATGACTCTTTTTTAACTCTATAGAGACAAAATTCTATGTTCCTTTAAGATTCAAAAGAATTCTTCAATTACTCAATTGGAGAATACCAATATTAGACATTCTAGATACTAAAATGCAGACTAGACAGTAAAGCATCTATTGAAAAGAATAATTCTATGTGCTCCAGTTATATTAGTCCCGATGTGTTAGTTGCTTTGAAAGGAAGGAAAGGAAATAAGACCTCTGGGGGATATAATGAACTGATTCTTCTCTGTGAGAGTTTCTTCAACACATCTAAATTACAGTGTCAGTCATTCCGCTGAGAGACAGGGTCTTGCTAGCTTTCAGTGGCTCACTTTATAAAAACATGATGTTCTCGACCTTCTTGTTTCTTATCAACGGTCCTGCCTGGAATACTGGCCTCTGGAAATACTCCCTTGGAGACCAGAGATCCCTTCATGTTGGTTTGCTCTCCCTCACTTAATTAAGTTTAAGCAAATTTGCTTCTCCTTCTCTAGTTTTCCTACTTCAAGCTGTTTTTAATTTTGTAAACAGATTACAAAAAATACATAAACTCATCCTCTTGGATTAAACAATTAAATTTATCAAAACAGATAGCCCCTGAACAGATAGTTAAAGGGTAATGCTTACAGGCTCAATAGACCACTGACATAGATTTCATTTCACTGAATAAACACTTTTTTATTTGTAAAAAAGGGATGAAATTAAAATGAACAACTGAAGTAAGGATAAAGACACAGCACACTGAAAGTTATTATGGGAGCACAACTATGATATATTTTTGATAGAACAATATTTCCTTTTATGATTCCATTAAAATACTAAAGTCACTCAAGTGTGTATAAAATTACTTCAAATTTAGTGCACTGAAATAATCAAATAGAAATGGTTACCAGAAACCACATTTGTAATGAATAAATATTACATTTCACTAAGAAATTAATTTGCAGGCTTTATTTTTTAAGAACCGTTAGCTTCCAAGAAGCCAGCCAGTATGTTTGATTTTATGACATCACACTGGAACATGTACAGGAACACTTTCCACCCTAAAAATTCCCAAATGCACTAGCCACTTTGTGTATTTTTCCAGGGATAAATGAAAATTAAATAACTTAATTTCAAAATAATAAACCATCTTATTTTGAACACAACAGGGATATTCAATGAGAAAAAACAACTTTAAGCTCCAAAGAAAAGACTTCAGGTTTACTTAGGTTGGCGATTAGTCTAAATACACTATTTCCTTTAGAAACTAAAAAATCAATGTCAGTAACTATGTATTTAATTTTTGTCAGTGTATTAAAATTTTCTATATACATAATTTTGCGTATAATATGATCATATATATATATATAGATCATATATATAGATCTTAGTTTCACAATGAACTGGATAAGCCTGGTTGCATCTCAAAGATTATTGGTTTAACAAAGTTTAATTTTCTCATAAAACTAAACATTCCTGTGTTAAACAATACTTATAAATCTGGAATAGGCAACCCCATTACTCAGCTCTCACCTCATTCTATACTGTTCTTTTCTCATCTTAGGTGTGCTAAAAATGCTTGTGAAATACAGATGGAAAAGTCACCACTTGGAAATCATGAGCCCATCAGATTTATAGTAGCACTAGCCAAAGCCAGGATACTACAGTTAATTCTCGTTCAGATTCTAGTCTGAGCTTTTTTATTGCAGCACAGTATTTTATCTGACAAGATAAATCTTTTTTTTAAAAAAGTTGACAAATTAGGTTTAACTCAAAAGAAAATTAAAGAAGAGGAAAATTGTTTTATTGTATAGACATATATCATATATCTGCATCTGTATGCATTGTTCTGTTAAATCTTAAGAGAGTGATCAAGAGAAATAAAGGAACACAGAGAGAGAGAGAGAGAGAGAGAGAGAGAGAGAGAAGGAGAGAGAGAGATTATGACAGTTTTACCTTGTCCTCAAATCCAGAAGTTCAGATGCTCTCCAGTTCTGCTGAAGTTGGTGAGTTGTAGGCTGGAGATCAAGTGAAGCTAGGGCTCTTTCCTCTCACCTTAAGTTTGTCTCTGGGAGTGTGTGTGTGTGTGTGTGTGTGTGTGTGTGTGTGTGTGTGTGTGCAAAATGTCTCTTTGTGGCGCTGGATGGCAGAGGTCCTGATCCTGGGAAGAAGGAGGCACTTCTCACCAGGACCAGAAGAAAAGCAAAGCGTCACCAGGAAAGTTCTCCTCCCAGATCCCTAATTACAGCCTAACGTGCACTTCATGCAAACTTCAGGGAGGAAGGGAGGGGCAGTTCTGTGCCCAGACCTCCTGAAACAGCAGCCTTTTAGATGACTTTCCCCTTTGCCTGCTCCAGGGTTCAGGAAAAGCGGTAGCTACAACCACAAGCCCCCACCCACCCCAGCCCTGGTTCTGTCCAGAGATGGGGCACGACAAGAGTGGAATGATGTGTGGGGGCAGCAGGGTGAGGCCAACTGGCCAGGACAGTGCGTTTTCGCTTTGCTCTTGAGCCTCTACTTTAAGGGAGGGTCCAAGGGGAGCGGAGCTTTGTGCTTCCCAGCCAGTCTCTCCGCAGAGCGAATTCTGGGGGACCAGGTAGAGTTCTAGAAGGTGCTCTCCAGACTCTAGGTGTCCTCCACTTAAAAGTCCAGAGGCGCATTCTCCAGTTTGCTGGACTCTACTGATACTGGGGACGAGTCTTTGCAAACAAGCAAATACTGTTGAAGGACAGGATTCCAAGAACCTGAATTTATTTATAGAGTGAGGAATTTGAGGGGCAGAAAGATGGGTGGGGTTGGCTTATGGATCCATACTCGGGATTAGAAACAGATGGCACGGTCTCTCTCTCTCTCCTCTCTCTCTCTCTCTCTCTCTCTCTCTCTCTCTCACACACACACACACACACACACACACACACACACACACACGCCCCCGAAATAACCACGGGGGGAAGATGCTGGGACACGCGGGAAAACGCCTCCTGAACAAATAGACATGTATTTATAACTCCGAGGAGAGTATATAGGTCTATTGATTCCTGCCTTGAGTAACCAAGGGTTTTGGAGAGGAAACGGCCTCATATTTCAATAACAGAGCCACCTTTGATGGAGCTAGGCGCGGGGGAAAAAGAAACACACCGCAGGAAGCAAACGGCTGCAGAGGCCGTGGAGAGGAGGGAGCCGCGCTGGCCCCGGGGTGAGGACAAGCAAACAAGTCCCGGGGCCCCCCGCCAGCGGGGAGGCGCGCTGCGGCGGCCGGCCGGGGAGCCGAGGTGCCGGGCCCAGGGGGACCGGGACTCCGACCGCCCGACCACCCTCCGCTCACGCCCGCAGGCCGACGGGAGGTGCCGGCCGGGCCTGGGGCTCGTCCGGAGGGTGGCGGGGCCGCGGATTGCGGGCTGGAGGGAGAGTTGTCGGGTAAAGGGGCTTGGCGGGGCCAGGAGACCGGGGGGCAGATGAGCTGGTGGGACCCAGGGTCCTGGGGGACAGGACAGTCGGGGGCAGAGGGACCGATGGGCCGATGGGCAGGACGCACGATCTGAGCCCCTGGAGGCGGAGAGCGGCGCTATTGTCTTAGAGATAAAGTCTGGTTCTCCCGAGAGAGGCGGGAAAGAGATCTCAAAAAAAAAAAAAAAAAAAAAAAAAGAAAGAAAATCCCAGATTCCCGGCTTTTCCCTCCCAGGAGTGTTTCATCGGCCTTGCCCCCAGGCTCGCGGCGGCTTCTGTAATTAACACGTGTCTCTTGGAAAGATTTTGTTCCAAGGAAACCAAACACCCCTCTGAACCTTCACTGAATGAAGATAGTTGTAATTGAAATGAAATAATTAACATGAGTGCTCCTGAAAAAGCAATTCAACTCCTTTCCTTGCAGAATCTGCCCGAGGCCCCTTTTTCTTCCTTTTGCTTTTCTCTCCCCCTCTCCCCCGTTCCTCTTCCCCCCACCCCAATTTCTCACCGCAGGGAACACGCTGCTAAAGGGTTTTTTGTTTGTTTGTTTTGTTTTTTTTTTCAATTTTATGCCGTTAATTTCCTGTCAGTTGTTATTCTGTAGGACCCGTATTAACGGCCAATAAAAATAAGATACAGTCTCTGAGTTTCAAATCTGAAGGAGTATTTATTCTGTTTCTTGTGAAGTTCCTTATGGTATGCATGTTATGTATTTTAAGGAACACAAAAACAGTAGCTTCAACAAATGAGCTACAGTTTTTAATGATCTAGTTCCAAAAAGGTGTGGTGATGCTGGCTATGTGTGGTCGGACATCACTTCATCACACTTTAAATAGAGATCTCATTTTCTCGCTTTGGAAACGTAAATTCTGGGAGTTGCTAGGGTGAATAAGATCACCTGACTCATGAACTGCACTTGTTTTCCTGTTGTGGTTGCTCAGGAGCATAAAGAGAATTTTGTGTATTCTCGCCGAAAATTATTAGTCACACAAAATCATTTGTTTTGCTACTTTAGTCATTCTGAGATAAATTGCACTACAATACGCACACATTAATTTCAAGTATAATCCCAACTGATTCTTTAGAAATAATTACAGCTACTAACCTTTCATCTTTCTCATAAGAATTATTTTTATCAATCCTTCCCACCCTTACAGGTTACCTTGTATTTCTAGTTGCTGGTTACTAGTCTGGTAAAACTTCTCTAGTATCTCCTCTGCCCCCGATTTTTTTTTATTGAATCACTGTTTGAGATAGACCCTTACAGAGCTGTATGTGATTAGGTTTCGGTCATAGAACGTTCCAACACCCATCCCTCCACCAGTTTATATTTCGTAGCACCAGTGTCACCAGTTTCCCATCTATCACCCCCCACCCCACCCTCAGCCTGCCTCTATGGCAAGTGCCTCTTATTCTTTCTCTCACTCCATCTCCCTCCCTCCCTCCCTCTCTTTCTCTCTCTCTCTCTCTCTCTCTCTCTCTCTCTCTCTCTCTCTCTCTCTCTCTCTCTCACCTTCTCTCTCCTTCCTTTTGGGCATTATGGTTTGCAATAAAGATACTGATATCCCTTTACCTACTTTTAACACTCATTTCTTGTCCCGTGTAATCATTTCCAACTATTACTGCTATACTGGTTCCTTCTCTATCTTACCTACCCTCCACCTCACACACACTTGCGCACTTGTAGTGGATTCCAACCATTGACCAGTCCTCCTAGTCCTTGTTTTCCCTGGCCTGGATATTATATGCCACACATGAATGCAGTCATTCTCTATTTGTCCCTCTCCTTCTGACTCATTTCACTCAACATGTGATACTCTCCATGACCATCTATTTATAAGCAAATTTCCTGACTTCATTTTCCCCTAACAGCTGTGTAGTATTCCACTGTAGCTGTGTAGCCTTACCATAGTTTCTTTATCCATTCATCTCTTGTCAGGCACTCAAGTTGTTTTCAGATTCTGGTTATTGCAAATAGTGCTGCAATGAACATAGGAGGGAAGACTGTGTTTCTGCCATGTGTTCTTGGGTAGTATTTTTTAACCAGTTTTGAACATGTCAGTTGGACTTGTTTAAGTGTTATTCAAGCTTAATTTAATTGATGCTATATATATTTCTATTCACTTTGGAGTTTATGTGGTTTATATATTTAATTATTTTAAATTTACATTGGACTTAGTTTTAAGAGTCGTTTAAAAGATTTTTTTGTGTTTAGTTAATTAAACCTTTAGCAAATTAGTGCTTTATAGAAGTATGCATTTTTTGGTCAGTCATGATAGTTATGCATCAGTGCAAAGTTATTATAGTAAGTTTTGGTAAAATAAATCAAATCAAGTAAATAAATAAGTATAAATCTATGTTTTTGAGTATTTTACAAAGATGTAAGTCAAAAAATAGTAGTGACCCAAATATCTGTCTAGGGAAAAAACATATAAAAATAGTATACACTATATGAAGAATACTTCTAATCATGATTGCGAATTCATTTGGAAACTGCTATCTGTCATTGCAAACTCAGATGTTTTGTTTTTATTTATTTTGGGGGAGTTTTTGTATATTTTTTTTGTGGAAGCTAAGGAGACCAAATTTTAAAGGCTTTTTTTATTTAAGAAAATACAATTTTTCAATATTAATATTTTAAATGACATGTGCTTAAGAACAAACACAAATTTAGAGCTAATCATTTTATATAGAGAGATATTTATTATGTATTAGGTAAAAAGGTGTTGCTTAGTAAAGTTTTTAAGAAAGAGAAATAGGTTAAAAAGGAATGTAAAATGAAACTTCATATTCTTTTGCTAATTGTAAAGCAATTTGAATAATTGATTTAAACCAGATAAAATAAAATAGTCAATCATTTACAACCTTACACAAAAGGCAGTTTCATCCGGTTTAGCCTAATATAAATTTGAATATTTGTATAGTATAAACATAACAGGAACATTTTCAACATTTAAAAAGTATTGATCTGAAGTATCATGAATCTTTAATATGTAATAAGTTCACAAGAAGGATGCTATTCCTTCTGGCATAGTGTACTTCTAATGAAATATCCATTTATATTCAAATAGAATTATTTAAATAGGCTTCCTCTTCAAATTCTGAAAGAGGTTGCTCTATTAGTCAATAAATTCTAGATAACTGCTTTCCTGTGAATTTGTGTTTCCTGGAATTTTGCCTCTGGCTAATATTACACCTGGTTGAACATCTGCCAGGATGAAGGTGCAGTTATTTGCTCTCTGAGGTGTCAGGGGCAGGAAAGCCATTTGACCTTTCCCGTGGAAAGGTCTTCTACAGAACTTCATTCCAGCATCCTTAGGGATTGTGGGCATCGCCATGAGAAAGACATCATTCATAATTAAGCTGTTCCCACTGGCTATATTCCGGTTGAGCCCCATGATTAAAATACAAATTCAATATTCTAAATGGTCACAAAGTATTTGATAAAAGGTTATTTTTTTCTTCAATGCAATGGGAGCATGACTTTCCTAAGGCCCACTTTTTGTACTCTCACTCTCAAAAAGTGTCCTGCAGAGAGATTCTTCAAAGGGCAAATGGAATAATTAGGCAATAAATTGTTCAAATGTTAAGAGCAGAGCTGTTCCACAGGTTTGTGAGGCCATAGGACTATCATACCTAGTGATAAATACTCTCAAATCCTGAAAAGTGAAAGCCTGTGTGTTCATCTGCTCCTCTGCTGGATGGACCAAAGTTTCACAGAAACTTTCTTGCATTCTATTGTTCTCTAAAATGGTTGCTTTTCCAAGAATGCTCATACTTTTTATTTTTTCCCAATACACTGATGTCTATTTTATTATTCTTTTTATTTTAAAATTTTACTCATTTTGTAGAGAAGTGCAGATTCAGCCTTATCTCGTCATTTCAACTTTGATTGCCCTACTCTTTGGGAACTTCTTTCTTTCTCACAATCCCTTCTTACTTTTGATTACTCACTTTTCACTTTTATATTTTTACTTATTTATAGTTTTAATCAGGCATATCATGAATTCTCTGAGAGATAATATATATTTTATCATCAGTTTCTAACAAACAGCCATGTGTTAGAAACTGATTAAAGTGTTATTGTTGAATATGATGATAAGTCTTTTATTTAGAAGAAAAAGTAAAACACTGCAGAGAAAAACTAGTTATTGAACAAGATTATTCAGAATACTTTGCATCTAATAGCCCAGGACAAATGATAAATCATCAAAGGTTGATTAATAATTTCCATCATTGTTATTGATTTCATTGACTTGGAAGAAACAAAACACATATTTTTTCTTTTAGGCATGGCTGATGAGTGATTGTGTAAGTAACAATCTGTAATATATAAAATTTTAATCTTTTAATAATCCAGATTGAGGTTAAGAACAAAATTAAATTATTGCCTTAAAATTATAGCATCAATCAATTAGATATTGATCTCTTTTGCTTGTGTTCATGTAGTTATTTTATATTTAAGCCATTACGATTATCAGAAAATGGGGTCTTTATTGTATTTTGTGTAAATGTGTGTGCTTTTTTCTTATAACCTTCAGAGAAAAGGATGTCAAACCTAATTAGACTGGAATGATTTATATAGTACTTTTTAGGGTAAAATAGGTGAATTAACTAATGAGTCAAGTTTGGCAGAGGACAGATTTTTAGGGGAGCCTCAGTATAGTAATTTGATTATTTAGAAGTGAGGGAAAGTAGTCGAGTTGCCAGAAGGATGGGAAGACAGAAAGACTTTACATCAGAAATTTATGAAAAAGAATTTCAAAAGGTAGAATTCCAAGCTTAGAGCAATTTTACTGAATAAGAATATTGGCTTCTTCCCTCTGGAAAGAAAGATGGCAGCCGCTTGGGAGCTTTGTGGAAAGCCAGGTATGAGCTGGTCATTGTGGGGTGACTAAAACCTCATGGGAAGGGGGGCGTTCCAGGCTCGTCCTTCACGCCCTACCAAGGTCACCAGTTGCCCCCCACAAGTGGCTCTGCGGCACGGCCATGGCTCCAGAAGCACAAGGACTTAATGTAGAGCCCAGCAGCTTGCAGCAGAAAAGTGAACGGACTATGTGTTAATCCACGCCACCATGTCTGCCTGGAGGGGAAAGGCTGTTGGTCCCTTCCACCTTCTTCCCTCTGGAAAGAAAGATGGCAGCCACTTGGGGGCTTTGTGGAAAGCCATGTATGAGCTGGTCGTGGTGGGGTGACTAAAACCTCATGGGAAGGAGGGCATTCCCGGCTCATCCTTCACACCCTACCAGGGTCACCAGTTGCCCCCCATGAGTGGCTCTTCAGCATGGCCATGGCTCCAGAGCACAGAAACCAATCTCTTAATTATCTGACTCTCAGCAGAAATACTTCCAGGGTTAATAAGTAAAATAGCAGAAATCCAAAACCACGCAGCCACTATCGTGGCCACGCGACGTCATTTAATTC
The DNA here is from genome assembly GCF_029834395.1 of Sorex fumeus. Classification (NCBI taxonomy): domain Eukaryota; kingdom Metazoa; phylum Chordata; class Mammalia; order Eulipotyphla; family Soricidae; genus Sorex; species Sorex fumeus. Next base: position 18,237,401 of record NW_026606075.1, on the reverse strand, counting down.
TTGAACCCAGCTGTAGAAAGCAAATCATTTCCCAATGCCTTTTCAGCATGTCTGATTTGGGGGTGTAAACTCTAAATAATAATGGTGCATTTTTTATCGAAACAACGAAACTAGTCAAAGTAGATAGAGCGTTAACTAGAATTCATCTGCCTCACAGGCATTGGGAGGGTTGGGGGATAGGGGTTTATTGGGGTTCTTCGTGGTGAAAAATAAGTATTGGTAAAGGGAAATGTGTTTGATATTTGCATGACCGAGACCTAAACCTGAAAGCTTTGTAACTTTTCCCACAGTGATTCAATAAATAAATAAATTAAAAAAAGAGTATTGACCCAAATATTGAGGACAATGTGCCTCTTTGTAAATTTTGTTATGTGATTTGAAATAACTGTACTGTAGCACTGCACTGTCCTCCCATTGTTCATCAATTTGCTTGAGGGAGCCCAGTAATATCTCCATTGTGAGACTTGTTGTTACTGTGTTTGGAATATCGAATACATCACGGGTAGCTTGCCAGGCTTTGCCGTGCGGGCGAAATACTCTCAGTAGTTTGCCGGGCTCTCTGTGAGGGGCGGCAGCATGCAAGGCAAATGCACTACCTGCTGTGCAATTGCTCCAGCCCTTGAAATAACTGAATGATTTAAAATATTTATACATAAATTAATGCTAAACTTCAAAGTTGAAAATACAATTTTTTCTAACATCATTAGAAACAGAGAATTTTTTTCTTATATTTATATTTTTGGCAGGTACTAGACAGTTAAAAGAATAGCTGAGGTACCTATCTATATTTATATAAGCACATTCTGACAGCATTTCTTACTTCACAGATATTATATATTTTATAAGAATTTTAACTAGTAAAAACAAAAAAGTAACATTAACCACCACTAAGGGGTCATATGATGGTTAGCATATTCTAGCAATAAAGTATTTAATTTAATGATATTGTTACTTCATAGTGAGTTTAGGCCACCTACCAACAGGGAATGGACAAGTATCTTATGACACATTAAACATTGGATGTACTGTAGCACTGTTCTCACATTGTTCATTGATTTGCTGGAGTGGGAACCAATAACATCTCCATTGTGAGACATGTTGTTACTGTTTTTGGCATATCAAATACACAGGTAGCTTGCCAGGCTTTGCTGTGTGGGTGGGATACTCTTCGTAGCTTGCAGGGCTCTTCGAGAGGAGCAGAGGAATCGAATCTGGGTGGGCCAAGTGCAAGGCAAGCGCCTTACCCGCTGTGCTATCTCTCCAGCATGGCAGAGCCTGGCAAGTTACCCGTGGCATATTCGATATGGCAAAAACAGTAACAACAATGGGTTTCATTCCCCTGACCCTGAAAAAGCCTTCAATGCAGTAGCATTGGGAAGGACTAGTAAAGAGAGGCTGCTAAAATCTCAGGGCTAGGAAAACTGAAAATGTTACTGGTGCCCGCTCGAGCAAATCGATGAACAATTTGATGACAGTGATATAATGATACCATTAGTTAATAAATTTTATGGTATTACGTAACTTTATATGCGCTCGGAATCCAAAACATTTTTGTCACTTAATTTATTGTAATATTCTCCTTATACAGTGATCTGGAACCAAATCTGCAATATATCTGAAGTATCACTGTTCTCCCATTGTTCATCAATTTACATGAGCGGACCCGGTAACGTCTCCATTGTGACACTTGTTACTATGTCTGGCATATCAAATACATCACAGGTTGCTTGCCAGGCTTAGCCGTGCGGGCGAGAGACTCTTGGTAGTTTGCAGGGCTCTCTGAGAGGGGTGGAGGAATCGAACCTGAGTCGGCCGGGCCAGCCACTTGCAAGGCAAACACAATTACCTGCTGTGCTATTGCTCCAGCTCAGATATGTGTATATGTAGATGTATATACATATATGGCAGAGTCTCCTGTTCCCGCTCCTGGCTGTCCTCACCGGGGCCCCTTGGAAGAGGGTGGGTTGAGTTTCTCTCCCCCCCCAAACAGAGCCCCAGCAGCCGAAGACCTCCAGAACCAGTCACAGTCACGCTGAGACCACTCTCCACATGTCCAGACAAGTCTCATGCATGAAGGAAATGGCAGAGGAACCCAGTCATGCAGTTCCCAGGGCTGAGATCTCCAATCCTGCTCAGATTGGGACTGGGCCTTCTCCACCCAGATCCCCCATCTTCCAGTAGGCAGGCATCACACCCACCAGCTGCTGCCGGCGCCAGGTTGATCCCATCAATGGCCAAGACGCAGAAACTATAAAACCCAGCTCTGGGAAGCTCGCAGCCACAAAGGCAGCTGCGTGACATCTTATTATCTTGTTTTTCCTTTGGAGAACCCGGCAGGCTACCGAAAGTATCCTGCCCACACGGCAGAGTCTGGCAAACTTCCCGTGTTGTACTCAATATGCCAAATACCAGTAACAATGACGGGTCTTATTCTCCTAACCCTGAAAGAGCATTGAAATGGCTCTTTTAAAATCTCAGGGCTGGGAAGAAGGAGACGTTACTGGTGCCTGCTTGAGGCAATCGACAAACAACAGGATGATTGTGATTGTGATTGTGATATACATATATGTATATACATATACATGTCACTGTCACTGTCACTGTCCTCCCATTGTTCATCGATTTGCTTGAGCGGGCCCAGTAACATCTTCATTGGAGACTTTGTTGTTACTATGTCTGACATATCAAATACATCACGGGTAGCTTGCCAGACTCTGCCGTGCGGGCAAGATACTCTTGGTAGCTTGCCGGACTCTCCGAGAGTGGCGGAGGAATCGAACTCGGGTCGGCTATGTTGGCTGCTTGTAAGGCAAACGCCCTATCGCTGTGCTATTGCTCCAGCCCTAGATATGTATATATACACACGTATATCTGAAATGTGTACAAGCATGTATATTATATATACACACATTCTTGGTATTGTTTTATTTTTCTCTTTTTTCTGCACTAAGGTTCATTTGTAGTTTATTTTAAGCACTGAGAAAATAAAAGAATTTTGGAAAGAACCTTTGAACAATGCATATGGAAGTATCTTTATATGTATTTATATTTAATACTTTATTAAATAGCGATAGCACAGTGGGAAGGGTGTTTGCCTTGCACGCATCCAACATGGCTGACCTGAGTTTGATTTCTCCGCCCCTCTCTGGAGAGCCTGGCAAGCTACCGAGAGTATCTTGCCCGCATGGCAAAGCCTGGCAAGCTCCCCGTAACGTATTTGATATGCCAAAACACAGTAACATGTCTCACAATGTTACTGGCCTGCTTGAGCAAATCGATGAACAATGCGAGGACAGTGACAGTGACAGTAAGTTTATTTCACAGACAAATCCAGCCAATTGATTGTAATGTTAATAGGAAATCTGCACTTTTTCATTCGGCACAACTTCTTGCAGCATATAGTTAAGGCACCAAAGGTTAAAATGGAAGGAAAAGTCTATGAGTAAACAAAGAAAAGAAAAAGAGGAAGCAATTTTTTATCTTGTGTCCTATTATTATTACTCTTGTTGCTGAGTGAACAATTTTTTCATAAGTTCTGCACCAATGTCAACTGCAGATTGCTTGCTGTGAAATGCCTGACATTGGTTCTCTTTGGATCTTAAAAGCATTAGTTTGAGAATCTAAAAGATAGTGAAAATTTGCAAAGTGGGGGTGACTGTCTCTCAGTACATACATGGACACAGCTGTCAGTTATTTCTGATGACATCTAGAAACTTCCTTTGTATTATTTTTTTATGCTCTAAGCTCTCCTTTATCTCAAACCAACCATTTAATAGAACTTAATTATAAAGGTTTTTTTTAAAATAAACAGATTTTATTTGGAGGATTTTTAAGGTGTGGAGGGGGAAAGAGTGAGAGAGAGAGTAAAGTACTCAAGAGAGACCACGGGCTCTCCAAGGGCGGAGAGAGCCTCTACCCAAGTACCAGCATTAGACACGAAAGCATTAAAGTACACGTCTCAAGAGGGAAGACGCTCAGCCACCACATGTACTTGACAGCATGGGCGCAAGTAGCCCATGGGCTTGGGCAGCATATGCACCATTTATAAAGTTTTTAGAATTAAAGGCAGCCTAATATTATGTAATTCAATTTTCACTTTATAAATAGAAACTTGAATCTGCTATTCAGGAATTTTTCCACTGTCACCCATGCTGATATCATGAAATAAGCTGCTGAATTTTTCCAGCCAACCATTTTTTTTTTGCCTATTTAAGTACTTAGGATATAGTAGTAATTAATACTTAGGATATAGAATTAATTGATGTATTTTTCCCAGGCAATATCTAGGAATTATTTATTCTTTTCTGTTTATTATCCTATAATCTTGATCATGGATTTTAGCACAATTCATTCATGAGCTATCTCTTTTTTCTCGTTATATTATGGGTACTTTGCTTGTTCACAGCTAATTCATTCTTAAATCTTCTTATCCTGCCTCCCATACAACCCCAAGAACAGTAACTTACACCTGGAGGTGTAAAGAAAGTCTTGAATTGAATCTCATCAAAGCAATAAAGGAAGCACATTAGCAGTAAAAATAGGAAAGGGATTTTTCATTTTGCAGGCCTATTGTCTATTGAAAAGACAGACATATGATTTAATTTGGGACAGAATCTGACTCATTTTTTTATTGTCTTTAGTCCTTTCCTCCTAGATTTTCTCTTTTGCATGTTAAATGCTTGATTGCCCTACTAGTTAGTAATAAACTTGTTAATTTTCTATTGATGCTAGGCACAAATCTGAAATGTTTCTCATACTTTTTCTTTCTCATTTTGTATATCTCTTTCTTATTTGAATCTCAGTGTTTTCTAGTATTCTTCTGGTGGGTTTCATGATTATTAACCCTTTTTCAACAGGATTTCCTTTCTCTATGTCCATAACACAATTTCATTCTGTGTTGTGTTAGCTCTAAAACACAACACTTTCTTTGTCATCTTTTTCTCCCTGAGTAGGTTTCCTGGGTAGTTGAGCTCTAAATATCATGAGATGTGCATTTGGGTTTTGTGACCTAGATGTGAGAATCTACACAGTTATACCATACTCTGTATACACAGTTATACCATACTCTGTTGAATGAACAAATTGTTCTTCAGACTCTGGAAAATCTTAAAATTCTAAACTATAATTTCTGGTCATCTAAACCAGGACTCATGAAATTAACTTAAATCTCTGCTGAATGAAATTTCACATTCCAATTTAAAAAACTGTCACTGTGTTTCATTTGTTATATCTGGACTTATAAAATAATATACAAACAAGTTGTAGAAAATATACTTATTCATATTAAGGGTTGATTACTTTGTGGATTTTCCTTATATGTGTTGCTATTGTTATGGGGACCTTATCTAGTAGTACCAGGGAATCAATCTGAGACCTATTCCCATGCAAGTTTTCTGTATTAACATTTGAACCACATCCCTAGTCCCACTACTTATATATTAAGTTTGATGTTATTTAAGTTTTATTTATGGGTTGAGTACTACTATTAGAATAGTAGAGAGTTCAAAAACCTGTGTCTCACTGAAATACATGTCAACATAAACCAAAAATTTCTTTTTTTTTTAGATTTGCTTGGGAGGAAGATAAAAAATTTCTCCCCAAATTGAGAAGAAGACAAGAAGATTTTCTAAATATCCTCTTCCCTCTAACACATGCATAGCCTCTCCCAGTATCAACATCCTGGCAGTGGGAAATATTTGTTACACCTAAGAACCCTAAGCACCCAAAGTTGTGAGTTTACCTTAGGATTCACTCTGGGTGTCATACATTGTATGGGTTTTAGCAAATGTACACAGGTATAGGCTCCTTTTCAAAGGCTTGCATTAAAGTCACTTTGTTTTTCTGAAAGACCCATGTTAGCTCCTATTTTTAATAATCCAAGGAATCCAAGTGGGTTTTCATTAGCAGAGAGAGAACAAAAGGGAAAGTCCTGCCATAGAGGTGGGGTGGGGTGGAGGGATGGGAGGAATACTGGGATCATCAGTGGTGGAGTATGGACACTAGTGGAGGGATGGGTACTCGAGCATTTTGTGACTGAAACACAAGCACGAAAGTTTGTAAGTCTGTAACTGTACCTCACGGTGATTCACTAATAAAAAATTTTTTAAAAAAAAGACAAAAGGCAAAAAGTGAAAAAGTAAAAATAGCAGTCAGTTGTTGGTTTGTAGCCATTATGCTATAGGCCCTCTTCAAGGACAATAGTGCAGCCAACCTCCTGCCTCAGAACTGCACTTATACAAGACAAATGCTCCATCTCATTCCTATTTTTACTGTATGTTAGTGTTATTTTAGGCTTCATATGTCATTTGGTATGCAATAGTAGGGGTTTTTTTTTTGGTTCTAGGAATGCTAAAAATATTTTCTATACAAATAAGTGTCTTCACTTTCTGCCACTTTGACTTAAAGAAGAGTCACAGGAATGTACTACTTTTGAATAGTGAGGAAATCTATGTGAACTTGTATCCACCATTTTAGAATCATACAGAATATTTGAATGGCTCTAAAATTCCCCCGTGCTCCTTCTATTCACTCCTTCTTTCACCTAAAGCTTGGCAACCACTGACTGTTTCCATTTTTAATGCTTCTAGATAATTTAAGAAGCTAACAGTGAACTTCTGTGAGATTTCATGCCAAATGAAAATTTATAGTCCTGGAATCCACTAGAAAACACACAAAAAGCAAAACTTTAGGGAGCCTGTTACTTGTTTCAAAACATGCTCTAATATTATCTAGGTTTTTACATAGAAGGGGATGAAATAAATTTTGAGATAAAATAATTTGGTATATTAGAGTGTTTCTGGTCCTTTAATAAGAGAAGAACTTTATTTTGTTCTAGTGGAACCAAGTGTTAGTTACTAACACTTGATCTAGTGGATCAAGTGTTTTACTAATGGAGAAATATAATACAGAAACTTTTCTGGATCATAATTAATGTTGAATAATTATCTATTTAGTAATTTAGTTCTTAAACTCAAATTATTTTTAATCAGTTACACAATTTAAAGTAAAAATTTAAGTTCACAGTATTTTCATTTAAATTCTGTAACTTTTTTTAAAAGTAAGTTATATAAATGTCTTCTTACCACCATTTAAAAAAATTCTAAGTAGAGGCTGGAGAGATAGTACAGTGGCAGGGTGCCTGCTTTGCATGCAGTTGATCCATGTTCAGTCCCCAGTACTTCCTGTGGTTTCCTGAGCCCAACCAGGAATGGGCACTCAATGCAGAGCCAGTTTTAAAGCCCGAATACCATGGGGTGCAGTCGCCAAACATCCCTCCACCAAAAGAGATAATTAAACATGAATAATATTTTGCCTCATTGATTCTTCAAAACTCTAAAAAGTGATATTTTTTTTCTCAGCGTTTAGGGAAAAAGCTTAATTAAATACTTAATTTTGATGCTCATTATGTTTTTGTATGCTGATATTGGCTGGAGCGATAGCACAGCGGGTAGGGCGTTTGCCTTACAAGCGGCCAACATGGCCGACCCGAGTTCGATTCCTGCGCCCCTCTCGGAGAGCCCGGCAAGCTACCGAGAGTATCCGATATGCCAAACACAGTAACAACAAAGTCTCCAATTGAGACGTTACTGGACCCGCTCGAGCAAATCGACGATCAACGGGAGGGCCTTTACCTTTTACCTTTATTGTAGAATAAAAAAAATAACAGACTCATACATATAATTTATATTCTTTCAGATATTTGTATTTAGAGAAAGAGTAATTTGATGTAATCCATTTGTGTTCTCTTGATGGAGCATCTGTTTTGGTGTAGAGTTTTTTTTATTGTTTTCATTCAAAAATAAGAGCAGTTTTTAATCTCAAACCATTGATTGGTTATCGGAAATAAATTAATTGATATATAATAAAAACACCAAATAATAAGTTCTCAATGTTTCAAATGATCTGCTTTGTGTTCTTTTCTCATCAACAACTATTGAGTCTATTTGCATTGTTTATTCATCATGTAGAGCAGAAAACTCAATAATTTTAAATAATCTATTTAATAGATCTATTTAATCTATTTAAATAATCTATTTAATAGAAGGAATTAAAAATATTATATTATATTACTTCTGTAAAGTTTTAAGGCCATGTGTTTAGATGCACTTCTCTATATAGGAAAAAGACATCATTCTCACTCAACATCTTTGTGTCTCGTTCAACACAATACATTCTTTATTAAAGAAGGATTTATATTTTAAGTATTTTATGTTTTTGAAATTTTAAAAATCACAATTTTAGAACTCTTATTGCTTTATTAGATGAATTTTTGTTGTTGTTCTTATTTTCTGAAATACCTGGACATTTTTTCCTCCTAAGAAGCACTCACCAGAACATTGGAAAAGGCATTCTAATTCCTTCTGCTTTTAATTGAACTTAGATATAATTTTTTTGCTTTTTATTTTAGGGCCTAACCATGCTATGTTCAGGGATAACTCATGGTGGTTCTTTGAGGGACATGTGAGGTGCTAGGATTGAACCTCAGTCTGTAGCATTCAGGGCAAGTGCTCTACCACTGTACTATCTCTCTGGCCCATGTTCTTAAGAATAGTTTTTGGGGAACACTGCCCAGTTATGTAAAAATACTGAAAGATTTTTTTCATGTTGTTTTTGAATTAAATCTCTATAAAATTATGATTTAGGCTGAATTTGCTATGGTATATGAGTATTAACTACAAATTTTCAGAAATTGCAGTTATATATGGACAAGAATTAGAAAAGGACCTTCAGATCTTTTTCTCTCCCATTATTATTATTATTGTTTTTTAATAATAATTTAAAAAACTCAGGCCGACCCGAGTTCGATTCCTCCGCCCCTCTTGGAGAGCCCGGCAAGCTACTGAGAGTATTCGATATGCCAGACACAGTAATAACAAAGTCTCCAATGGAGACGTTACTGGGCCCGCTCGAGCAAATCGACGATCAACGGGAGGGCCTTTACCTTTACCTTTACCCTTACCTTTACCTTATTGTTTTTTAATGTTGGAGTACTGCCATTTATTCAGCCATTGATAAAGCTGATTGAATTGGGCATGAACTCCACATTACTTATTTTTTAATTCAGAGAATGTTAATTGTATTTTATTATTTTTTAATTATTTTTTTAATCACTGTGAGATACAGTTACAAAGCTTTCGTGTTTGAGTTTCAGTCATACAATGATTCATCACCCTACCCACCACCAGTGCACATCTTCCACCATCAAGAACCCCCAGTATCTGCTCCCATTTCACCCTTTCTCCTCTCTCTATGGCAGATAATCTCTCCCATACTCTTTGTTTGTGTTACTTGTTATGAATAGCATAAGATGTCGTGTGGCCACAAAAGTGGCCAAGTGCTCCTGGAACTCCAAAATTCCAGATAGAGTCTGGAGGAATCTCTGCAGCAAACTTCTCTGTTTGAAGATTCCTTTGTGTGTCTCTGGATCATAGCCATTAGGGAGCTTAAAAAGCAGCGGGAGGAAGTTTGTGGGCACGACCTCCAGGGTCCCATGGGGACGGGGGTATGAGAAGGACTGACCCATCTCCTATCCCTTGAGGCCTGGAGTTTGCCGTCACTGAACCCGCGTACCTGCACTTTTCATTGGGCTCTGGAAGTTGGTGGCCACTGGACTTTTTAGGGGGCAGGTGGAGGGATGACGACTGCCCCCATCTGAGGCACCTGGGTGAAGTCAGCGTGGCTTAATGTCGGAGGCATCTCTGCAGCGAACTGCTCAGTTCGTAGATTCTTTTGTACGTCTCTGAATCATGGCTGTTGTTTCTATCTTTTCCAGAGAAATAAACTTTCGGCACATGCCCAGCAGGACATGCCTGCTCATCCATAGTGTGCTGCATTTCTGGTCCTAACTGCAGTTTTTGATTTCTTTTGAGATTTTTGGGTCTCTAAAATAAGGTCAACAAATAATCTAGTATAGCTGAGTCAGAGGTGGTTTGTGGGTGTGACTTTTGGCCGTTTAATTTCTTGGTAAACTTGGTCCCAAGTTGCTGGGGTCAGGTCAAATGCACAGAGGCAATTTTGGAGTATCAGGGAGTCTGAAGGTACATCAGGTTGCTGATTCACTCACCCCGCAGGTACAGGTTGACCTGATGGCGGCACCATAACCTCTTCCCATTATTTTCTTATAATATTTTTACAGAAGAAATTATGGAATTAAGAATTGACTTAGAATTTAATTGCAAACAGATACTTTTTGTTAAGAATTGTAGTTTCAGTTTCCATTTCATATACTACCTTAACACCCTGAACTTTACATTATATTTTAAGCACTTATTTGATATTTTTCTTCTGTGGTAGTGTTTAGCCTTACCTTCAGAGAGAAGTTGTGTTTTTTTACTTTAAATGATTTTATCTTAAGTATCTAGTAAGCTATTAGAATATTTGATAGATTCTTAAAAAGTGAAGTTTCCTTTTTAAAGTAAAACACAAAACTTAAAATAGCAAAACCTCCATTGCTAAAATTAGATTTCATGCCCAGTTGTCCTTAACTGAATTTATGAAGACTATTGACACTTGAGAGGAAAATGTTTTCCTATTCCCATTTACACATTGCTTCTCACAACTCTTCTATTAATAATAAGATGGTATTGAATTCATTTGAGCTGGTATGATCCTACTCATAAACAGAAGGTGGGGAAGGCAATGCCAGTAGCATAATATGAGGGACAAGGAGAGCCTGTCAGTGCAAAAATAGCTTCTACCTGGCTGCTGAAGTATTTGGTATCCCCATCCCTAAAGTTATTTTGCTGTTGTTCTTATTGTTGTTAAAGTGCCTTTTGGAGGCGGATTTTACATTTATTTGTTCTGGTTGCTGTAAAAAAAAATAAGGAATTTTCTTTTGGTAGACTTGCTCATAGAGGTTAGTCTGTGCAGGCAACCTTTTAATCAGTGAAAGGGCTATAAGATGTGCTATATTTTGTCAAACAGAGTTTTTTTAATCTGAAAATTGAGAAATAGAAAAAATACTTATGGAAAAATTCTGTTAAACTCCTATTAAGGATTAACAAATATGTTTCTAGGGAGCGTAAATGGTAAGGGTTTATAAGCTACAAAAATATTTGTCCCAAATTCAAAAACAAAGAAAAATTAAATACTTCTAAATCTTGGTGGACTCTATGGAATATGGAAATACAGGGTACTACTTATGCCTTTCAAGCATGGAATGTCTAATATGAGAAGGCTAGTGTTTGGTGGGGTGGACTAGATGGTAAAGGAGCTGTACTTAGCACCAAAACGGCCCTCACCAGAACAGATGCTTTGCTGTTGGAATTCTCCATCTATTCATTCATGTAAGCCAGGAAGAAAAGACAAAGAGGGGATGTCAGTGGTGCAGATTTCACTTACGTCTTTTTTTAAGAATGACTTTCTTGATTTGAGTTTACCTTTTGGTATTTTTTTGCTTTCTCTTTCATAAAGTGTAAAAAGCGAAAATCAAGAAAGAAAGCATTTTGCCATTGTTGAATTAATAAGAATTTGAGCCGAATTTGCTTTTCTTTTTAGTCTAACTTTTTCTTCACTAAATAAATTTATGGTGTGCATGTGAAAATTAAAGTATGAACCACCCATCAGGAATACATTCATATCAGTTAACTGTTCAAGTCAAGCAATCCCTCCTGCCCTAGTTGTTACCATAGTGGGGTATTTAGCCTTGGTTAATCAAAATTTTAACTGCTATGAAGTGAAAATACAAATGGCTCCTGATTACCAGGTGATGTGAGGGTTAAAATGACCTAATACCTAAAGAGTACATAACCAAATTATGTTCAAAACTGCTCGAGAAACATCAGCGATTATTCTCCTGTGGTCAAGCCCTCAATTTTAATCAGACTATGCTTATTTTTGAGTTTAGATGACCTAAAATATCATAAGATATCATTGGAGATACAGTATCAGGCAGTATTTGACTCATTGGGAACCAATCCTGGATTAAAGGAAGCCTCTGATCTCTGACAAAAGTGATATTTTATTGAGACTTTTTTTCTAGGTTTGAATAATGTATGTTTCATATGAATTTAATGTTGACAAAGTTATTAGAGAAATGCTGTGAATTGTAATTATGGGGGACTTTTTAATACTAATTGCAAGAGAATTTACTTAACAAACAAGACATGCTGGTCATACTAATTAACTACTTACCTTTTGAACTTCCTTCTTGCACATTTACATCGATTTTTTTTAAAAGGTCCAAATAAATTTTCAGTCTGGATTCTTCTTACAGACAGTTCCTTCCTTCCTCCCTTCTTTCCTCCCTCCCTCCCTCCCTCCCTCCCTCCCTCCCTCCCTCCCTTCCTTCCTTCCTTCCTTCCTTCCTTCCTTCCTTCCTTCCTTCCTTCCTTCCTTCCTTCCTCTTTTCTACTCAACCTCTGCATTACAGCTTCATTTTGGCATCTACCCCACCTGTTTTAGTGTCTTCAAAGGGACTAATGTCATTTAAAGTGTCTTCTCCATAACCAGTGGGTTCCATTCATCTGTATTTTCTACTTTTGATATTTATATAAACAATATATGTCCTTTAAAATATTCTCTTGGTCTTCAAGATGATATTTACTACTCCCTCTGGCAAGTCTCTGACTGATGCTTTTTTGTTTTGAAGAGTGTCTTCTTATGCTGTGCCATACTCTCCAGTTTTCAGTTCTTGATCTGTGACCCTTTTCTCTTTATTCTTTTGAAATGATCTCAGTTACCTACTGCCAATGTGTCAGTTGCTTCAAAACACTATTTCCAGAATTTAGTCTCATTTTAAAACATGTTTTGCTACATGTCCAAAGTGAACAGCTCCACCTAGAAAAACGCCACTACAGATATGCTCCTTCTCATTTCATTCCAAGACAGGTCCTCAAAGAAGGTGCTTTTTATCTGTTTTGTATAGATATGATTACTGAGAATCAGAGAGAATAAAAAATTTGTCAAGATCACAGAACTTAAAATGAATGAAGACAAGACGCAAATGTGGGCATTCAGACCTCTATTCTAGCATCAGTAATTTCTGTGCAAGGAAATTTAACTTTAATTTATTTTCCTGCTATCTATTGTCCATAGTTCACAGAATAAAGCTTAATCTTTTCAATATGGCATAAAAGTTCTGGTCCCTACCTGTCTTTCCGGCTTCAATTCTCACTTTCCTTTTCAGATTATATTATAGCCAAATTTAGCTTAAACTGTATTCTAGCAAAACACAATATATGTCAGAACAATGATCAGTTAATTCTGTGTATTTGCATATTCCTCTTGTAATTTGCATTTGTTTGTCTGTCATGTAAAGACAAGCGAAGTCTGCTCAGTTAGCTTAATGGTTAGCTCATAATTATACAGAGATTTTTTGAGTTGCCTTGAATTGGCATTTTCTCACTCTTTGTGGAGGGACTCTATGTGTTCAGAGGTACTCCTTCCTGCTATGGCTGTTTACAACTCCTTGATGGACTTTGCTTCAGCCTGGCTCAGAACTTCAAGTCAAAAGTTGAAAAGGATAGAATCTTCTGAATCTTTCCCGGGCATGTCCCTGAAGTCCTACCCAAGCACATGCATTTCTAGACCAACAGGGATATTTTAGAGATTTTCTAAGGCCTGTATAGGCATCTTATTCCTTAGATATTCCCACGAAGTCTCTTTTCCTTAACTGATATTGTCATTTTGCCATTTGTCACTTTCGGCACTTCCAAAACTACAATCTGGTTGTTTTTGTTTTGTTTTGTTTATTTATTTATTTATTTATATATTTTTTTAAGTAGGAGCCTTAATAAAATATTTAGTTAATAGAAGACCCCCCCGAGCAGTGTTGAAGGTGGCTACCAGGATCACATCTGGTGGTGCTCAAGGGGTTTTGTGTTGCTGAAATAGAAGTTTAGTCAGGACCTCCATAATGCTAGGCATGGCCTCGTCCTTCTGTCAACTAAGTAAGTGGACTCAAGTTATAAGTTCGATGAATTGAAATTTTGCAAGAAGTTAGTGGAGAGGAAAACTTATGACAAATACCTAGAGATGGGGCTTTTTACATTGCCCCAAACCTAGCTGGCTTCTTCTGATTGCTGCTAGCCTGGTGCCTGCCTTTCCCAGTTGCCTTAGTTGTGTTGCTTCTGACTTTTTTGGCTATATCCTAGAGTGTTCATAAATGGACTGAGGTAACAGGGCAAGCTAAAACGCCAGAAAGCTCACTGATCTTACCAAAATTTAGCCAATTCCAATGATTGACATCTTTCAATTAATTTCTGGTGCTCACTGAAAGTTACATTTGAGAATTTTTTCAGTGTTTTCATTACTTTCTGGAGGAGACTCTTTTGAAATTCTAATTCTGCCTTTCTGGAAGTTTGATTCCATAACAAAACATACATAGTAGGCATACATAGTCTTGCTTCCAGACCTTAATCAGGCATATTCTTAACTTTTATAAGCCCTAATTTACTTATTTTTAAAGTGAAAATTACGTGTCTCCTGAATAGTGGCAGATATTAAATGCAAAATTACCTCCTGCTGTTACTGGAATGTAGGCTTTTAAGGTTAGAGGCATTTTCCTCCTCCCTTTTTAGTGGATTTCACATTATTTACATTTTTCAAGAATTAGCTTCTAAACCAGAGGGATTATTCATATTTATTCAAAAGCCACTATTCTGGGCGTATTTTCGTGCCTTCATTCTTCTAACCTCAATTTACTGTTTGTATCTAGTCCTCCCTACACACTGGTATTAATGTTTAGCTTCAGCCCAGAGGTTTCATGCACTTTTCTTTGGATCGCAAATCATGTAAGAATTTTTTTCATGTTTATTTATTTTTTCAATCTGCTTTCTCTTTATCACCACTCTCTCACTGATACTCTGCAATTTTTTTTTTCTTTCTGCTAGCACAACCGGATCAGAATTAATGATCAAGGCGTTTCGCATTTTTGTGAAAGGCAGAGTAGTTTCTGCTGTTGCTTTAGAGTCTTCTCGATAACTCAGACTGCACATCCAGGATCTCCAGTTACACTTGTCCTGTAGCTCTTCTTGCTTAATTTAAAGTCAGTCAATTTCTGAATGGTATGAAATTAATTTATTAACTGATATAATCTATTGACTTGTTTAATTGCTTAAGACCAAAGCTATAGCAAAACTTACTCTTTCTTATTTCTTTTGGGTTGGGGGTTTGGGGAGGCAAACCTGGAGTTCTCAGGGTTTACTCCTGACTCTTTGCTTAGGGATCATTCCTGGCAGGGTTCCAGTGAACATATGAGGTGTTGGGGATTGAACCCAGATTGGTCATGTTCAAGGCAAGCAACCTACCTTCTGTAATATATTATGTTGGACTTAAATCACTGTCACTGTCCTCTCATTGTTCATCAATTTGCTCAAGCGGGCCCAGTGACGTCTCCATTGTGAGACTTGTTGTTACTGTTTTTGGCATATTGAATACATTATGGGGAGCTTGCCAGGCTTTGCTGTGCAGGCTAGATACTCTCGGTAGCTTGCCGGAATCTCCGAGAGGGGTGGAGGAATCAAACCTGGGTCGGCCGCATGCAAGGTAAACACCCTACCCACTGTGCTATCACTTGCTGTGCTAGTTTAAATGAAAAACACTTAAATTAAATGCTATTTTAAAAGGCCTGAATATAAAAATAAGGAATATTTTAAAATGGGATTAACAAAAGGAGTTTTAATACTTTCTTATATACCACAGTGCCTGGTGTTTCGAAACAAAAGTGAGTTATAATTTAAATAATGTTAGTCAGAAAACATTACCTTAAGACAATACATATTAAGAGACTGGTGTAAAAGATTGGAAAGTCAATGCCTATACCTTTTTAAAAATTTTTATTTGTGAAACACCATGAAGTACAGTTGTAGACTTACAAATTTTTGTGCTTGGGTTTCAGTTATACAATGATCAAGTACCCATCCCTCCACCAGTACCCATCACCTATGCTTTTTTTTTTTTTACAGAAAACTTTGTCCCAGTTTTTTAGGCTTATTGACTATTTTTACATTTTTAAGGTTTATACCATATGCATCCTTTAACTGTTCATTTAAAGTTAGGAATAATTTCTACATATTTTTATATAAGTGAATTTTGCAATATTTCTTGCAAGACAAATGTTTATTATGATATGTAGAATAGTTTCTGGCATGGATGTATCATAATGTGGTAACTATATCCCATTTTAAAGACATGTATAAAAGTTTCTACTTTACAGCTAAATAATAGCCACGATTCCTTAAACTAAATTGTGTTCAACTGCTTATAACTTTTTCATTGTTTATTCCCTAAAATTATGGAGAAAAAATTGTAGTCTAAAAATTTCAGTCTGGGTAATTGTTGGTTATCACATTTACTAAGCACACAGGAATTTCAACTGACATATACTAAATTTTAATATCATGCATAAAATAAACAAACATACACAAATACCGTCCTCCCGTTGTTCATTGATTTGCTCGAGCGGGCCCAGTAACGTCTCCATTGTGAGACTTTTTGTTACTGTGTTTGGCATATTGAATACATCATGGGTAGCTTGCCAGGCTTTGCCATGCGGGTGAGATACTAACAGTAGCTTGCCAGGCTCTCTGAGAGGGGCGGAGGAATTGAGCCCGGCTTGGCTGGGCTAGCTGCGCGCAATGCAAACACCCTACTGCTGTGCTATCGCTCCAATATAATATATTTTCCTCAGGGTTTTGGGTAACATCTGAAAAAAATAATCAAACAGTGCAGTGTGTTAATAATTTTATTGTTGAAGCAGTTTTATGAACCATTGCCACCACAGCCTAACTTTTTTTTAATTTTCTACTGACATAAATGACCACTTACAAAAAGACTTAAAACATTATGAAAATGTCAGCACAGTCCTGGGTTCTACATTTTCCTGGCTTTACAGACTGTAACAGATCTTGAGGTTTCCCCATGACTATCATTAGGAATTCTTAACTATCTTTTTTGGAAGATTACATAAAAATGACTTTTTCAATTTTTTTCTTTATCTAGAACATGAGTCTTGAAACTCTAAATGTTTAGGATACATATTATTCCCACAGTACAGGTACAATCCAACCAAAGTTGGCTGAAGTGGGTGAGTCTTGGTGTACTTAAGAAAAACTTATCAAAGGCTTCCTGTGTGCCTGGCAAGTACAGATATTCAAATGATCAGTTGGCTAGTTAGTTCCTATCAAAATATTTTCAAATAATATGCTTAAATAAGTGACTTCACAAAATAGGTTAAAGTTGGAGGAACTTATTTTTCAGAAGCTACCTGAAAATGTGCTTAGGTTAAAGGAGAGGCAGTGCATATTAATAATTCAAAATGCTGCCATTTATACTTGCCTAATTAAAAAAGGCTCTTCACTGAATCTGTCGAGTGCAGTTGAGTGCCTGTGTGTTACTAGAGTCTTCGCATCATTAGTTTTCCTCTTCTATTTAAAAGTGTTTAACAGAGAAGCAAATGCTATTGTAAATATGCCAGAATTGAAAAGGATAGACAGTTAAACAAACATTTATTAAGATCCTACTATGTAGAGGCGCTATACTGGTTTGGAGGCCACAAGATCAATGCTTTGTGGTTTCTGTCCGTGATGAGCTTACAGTTTAAAGGGATAAACAGACACTTAATCACTTAATCACTTAACTTCCCGTGAATCGTCGATTTGCTTGAGCAGGCGCCAGTAACGTCTCCATTTGTTCCTGTCGCGTGCTAGTGTGGCCCAGGGTGTCTGTTCACTCTAAGAACATGAATAGCCTCAAACTGATCATGATCTTGATGACAAAGTCTGACCATCTGATAGGTAGACGGCCACGCGGTCTTTTGACATCCCGTGGAATCCAGTCAGTAACAGCTCTAGTCCAGCAGTCCTCTTTAAATCTCATTACGTGACCAGCCCATCTGATTTTTGACACCTTGGCAAATGAGACAGCGTCCCTGATTCTTGATCATCGATGGAGGTCAGAACTCCAGATGCTTTCTCTTATTTGAGTGAAACGTGATATTCCAAGCATAGCTCTTTCAATTCCTCTTTGGGAGACCCGAATAGCATTCTCATCCTGCTTGCCTTAGGCCCAGGTCTCTGAGGCTTATGTTACTGCAGGAAGAACAGAGAAATCAAAGAGATGTGCCCAGAGCCAGAGGTTCTTCGTCCTCTTAGCTATTTCTTCGACGCTTTTGAAGGTGTTGCAAACCGCTCTCTTCCTCCTGCGCAGCTCGGGTGCCAGGTCATTTGTCATGTTGACTTCTCGACCTAGGTACACATAGCTGTTGCATTCGGAGATGGTCGTTCCCTTGAGAGCAAATGGGGCATCAGGAACGAGGCTGTTTCTCATAAACATTGTCTTTGTAAGATTCAGCTGCAGTCCGACCTTTCCACATTCACGGTCGAAGTCGGCCAGCATTTGTGCCGCTTGGCTGATGTTTGGTGTTATTAAAACAAGATCATCAGCAAAGCGGAGGTGGTGTAGTTGCCAACCATCTATCTTCACTCCCATTCCTTCCCATTCCAGTCATCGCATGATGTTCTCGAGGGTGGCACTGAAGAGTTTTGGTGAAATGGTATCACCCTGCCGAACCCCTCTCTTGACATTGATGATTACTTCTTTGTAGAATGGTGAGATCCTGGTAGTGAATCCGCAATACAGCTCACGGAGGATCCTGATGTATTGAGTTTGAATGCCCTGATTGGCTAGGGCTTCAATGACCGCTTCCATCTCAACAGAATCAAAGGCCTTCTTTAAATCAATGAACGTTAGACAGAGCGGCATCTTGAACTCCCGAGAAACCTCAATGAGCTTGGTTATTGTGTGGACATGGTCCATGGTGCTGAATCCTTTGCGGAACCTGGCTTGCTCGCATGTTTGTCCTTCATCTAGTGTTCTGCCAATCCTATTTAGAATGACTCGAGTGAACAACTTGTAGATGACAGACAATAGGCAGATCGGGCGATAGTTGCCAATGTCATGGATATCTCCCTTCTTGAACAGTAGTACAGTCCTGCTGGTTTTCCACTGGGACGGAACCTTGCATTCAGACAGGTAGCGTGTGAAGAGCCAAGCCAGCTTATTGGTGAGTACTGACGGCAGGTTCTTCAGGTGTTCAGGTCTGACCTTGTCTGGGCTGGGTGCTGTTCATTTCTTTACTGACAAAATGGCGTGTCGGATTTTGGAAGGGAGAACATTGGGAATGACATATCCATATTGTGGAATTTGGTATGTCGGCAAGTGGACATGGCTATCGAAGAGATTTGAGTAGAAGTCATGGATAAACTTCTCCATTGCCGTTCTGGAGGATGTGATAGATGCATCAGGACGTCAGAGGGCAGTCATCTTGGTCTTGTAGTTGGCTAAGGATAGGCGAGTGTTACGAATACTTTTCCCGGCTTCTGCCGCATCTACCAGCACTTCTGCTCTTCTCTCTTTGAGGTCTTCTTTGATCGCAACTCTGCACTGCTTTGCAAGCTTGGACGTTAGCTTGCGGTTACCTGAGGCATGGGTCCCGATGTGAAGTTCTTCGGCTGATCTTCTTGGTCCTATCTTGGCATTAAAATCACCCACAATTATCTTGTAGAAGGTGTGGTCTTCTTTATAGAACTTCTCCAGCTCCATGTAGAACTTCTCAATTTCTCTTTCATCATAATGAGATGTTGGTGCGTAGACAAGGAAGACAGAAACTGCCTGCAGTGAGCCACATCTATTCAAATGTAAACGTCTGATTCCAGTTGTTAGGCATTCAAATGAATCAATGCTCTTGGCCAAGTTTGTATTGACAAGGACACGGACACCTCCGACACTTCTTTTATTGCTTGTTCTGACAAACAATTCTTCTCCAGTGTCGAAAACGGCATGATGAGATTGGTGCCTTTTTGTCTCAGTCAGACCAATGATGTCGTACTTGATGTTTTGCGCTTGTACCATGAGGTCCTCGATGGATGCATCTGATGCTAGTCTACGTGCATTGAAAGTACAGGCGATCATTTTTGTCTTCATTCGTTGTGGCAGCCTAGTTCGGCCTTGAGATTTTATCGGCCTCTCCTTTCTTATCCTCCTGAATGCTGCCAAGTTGGTGAGGCCTTCAGGGTCAGGGGAATGAGACCCATGGTAATTACTGGTTTTGGCATATCGAATACACAACGGATAGCTTGCCAAGTTCTGCCATGCGGGCAGAATACTCTCAGTAGCTTGCCAGGCTTTCTAAGAGGGATAGAGGCTTTTGGGGCGACCTCTAATCACCCTTGTAGGTATTACTATATTTGAACCCTATCAAATATGGTACGGCAATTTTGGAAGATGAGTATTTAGTGTCCTACAATGTGTCACGCAGGCACTTTGCGGGTCCGGAAAGTGTCCTGCAGTGTGGCGGTGGCTGGGTAGTGGAGTTTGTGGAGGTAGTGGACGTAGTGGAGGTTGGCCAGTGAGGTATTTCTCTAGTACTGGTAGGGGTAGGGTGGGTCTTCTGTGCGCAATCCAATCCCTGGGTCTCTGGCAGTTGGTGGAAGCAGACAGGGCAGGGTAGGGTGGTTCATTCGAATTGATTCATTCGAATGCCTAACAACCCAAATTGGACGTTTACATTTGAATAGATGTGGCTCACTGCTGGCAGTTTCTATCTTCGTTGTCTACGCACCAACATCCAATTATGATGAAGGAGAAATTGAGAAGTTCTACATGGAGCTGGAGAAGTTCTATAAAGAAGACCACACCTTCTACAAGATCATTGTGGGTGATTTTAATGCCAAGATAGGACCGAGAAGATCAGCCGAAGAACTTCACATCAGGATCCGTGGCCTAGAATGGAACGAACAGGGTGAAAGACTGTCTGAGTTCATCATGTTGACCAAGACCATCCATGGTCACTCACAGTTCCAGAAGGCCGAATCTAAACGTTGGACATGGGAGTTTCCCGGTGGACGATTCCACAATGAAACAGACCACATCAAATTCAATCGACGGTTTTGCCTGACGGATGTTGCTGTTGTCCCAAAATTCCAAATGGGATCGCATGACCGTTTCCTTCGTGCAAAATTCTACTTCACAGAGTGGGGAGAAAGGGCTGCAAAGTTTAACAAGAGAACTCCCAGAACGACCACCGACTGGGAGCTCTTTGGCACTATTGCAGCAACATGGGAAGATGCTGTCATTGACAACATTGACGAGGAATACAATCAACTGGTTCAGCACCTCCATGATTGTTCAAGGAACGCCAAGAGAGAGATAGCTACAAAAAAACGCCTGTCTTTAAAAACTCTTGAGCTTATTCACCAACGTGGTTTGCGCATGCCTCAGGCAACCAAAATCGAACATCCAAGCTCACAAAGCAGTGCAGAGATGTGATCAAGGAACACCTCAAAGAGAGAAGAGCAGAAGTGCTGGTAGATTCGGCAGACGCCGGGAAGAGTATTCATAATGCCCGCTTGTCCTTTGCCAACTACAAGACCAAGATGACTGCCCTCTGACATCCTGATGCATCTATCACATCCTCCAGAACGGCAATGGAGAAGATTATCCATGACTTCTACTCAAATCTCTTCGATAGCCATGTCCACTTGCCGACATACCAAATTCCACAGGATGGATATGTCGTTCCCAATGTTCTCCCTTCCGAAATCCAACATGCCATTTCATCAGTAAAGAAATGAACAGCACCAGGCCCAGACAAGGTCAGACCTGAACACCTGAAGAACCTGCCGTCAGTACTCACCAATAAGCTGGCTTGGCTCTTCACACGCTACCTGTCTGAATGCAAGGTTCCATCCCAATGGAAAACCAGCAGGACTGTACTACTGTTCAAGAAGGGAGACATCCATGACATTGGCAATTATCGCCCGATCTGCCTATTGTCTGTCATCTACAAGTTGTTCACTCGAGTCATTCTAAATAGGATTGGCAGAACACTAGATGAAGGACAAACATGCGAGCAAGCCAGGTTCCGCAAAGGATTCAGCACCATGGACCATATCCACAGGATAACCAAGCTCATTGAGGTTTCTCAGGAGTTCAGGATGCTGCTCTGTTTAATGTTCATTGATTTAAAGAAGGCCTTTGATTCTGTTGAGATGGAAGCGGTCATTGAAGCCCTAGCCAATCAGGGCATTCAAGCCCAATACAACAAGATCCTTCGTGAGCTGTATTGCGGATTCACTACCAGGATCTCACCATTCTACAAAGAAGTAATCATCAATGTCAAGAGAGGGGTTCGGCAGGGTGATACCATTTCACCAAAACTCTTCAGTGCCACCCTCGAGAACATCATGCGATGACTGGAATGGGAAGGAATGGGAGTGAAGATAGATGGTTGGCAACTACACCACCTCCGCTTTGCTGATGATCTTGTTTTAATAACACCAAACATCAGCCAAGCGGCACAAATGCTGGCCGACTTCGACCGTGAATGTGGAAAGGTCGGACTGCAGCTGAATCTTACAAAGACAATGTTTATGAGAAACAGCCTCGTTCCTGATGCCCCATTTGCTCTCAAGGGAACGACCATCTCTGAATGCAACAGCTATGTGTACCTAGGTCGAGAAGTCAACATGACAAATGACCTGGCACCCGAGCTGCGCAGGAGGAAGAGAGCGGTTTGCAACACCTTCAAAAGCGTCGAAGAAATAGCTAAGAGGACGAAGAACCTCTGGCTCTGGGCACATCTCTTTGATTTCTCTGTTCTTCCTGCATTAACATACGCCTCCAAGACCTGGGCCCATGCAAACAGGATGAGAACGCTATTCGGGTCTTTCAAAGAGGAATTGAAAGAGCTATGCCTGGAATATCACGTTTCACTCAAATGAGAGAAAGAATCTGGAGTTCTGACCTCCGTCTATGATCAAGAATCAGGGACGCTGTCTCGTTTGCCAAGGCATCAAAAATCAGATGGGCTAAAAATCATGAACGATCGGTTTGAGGCTCTTCATGTTCCTAGAGCAAACAGATGCCATTGGACTACACTAGCACATGACAGGGACAAGTGGAGACATTACTGGCGCCTGCTCGAACAATTCGACGATTAACGGGAAGTCAAGTGATCAAGTGAGGTGATTGTCCTGTTGAGTACATTATTCTTTAGTTTCTCTTTAAGAATCGTGTCTTTTTGTATTTGTTTAATCATAAGGAGTATTTTTAACAATCGAGACAAAGATATTGTAGTTTTATCATATTTATGTCAGAGGGAGCAGCTTTCTGTTCATACCACTCTTATGTTTTGTGTGTGTGTGTGTGTGTGTGTTCATGTTATTTGTGTGTTTTTGATATTTTGGCTGCACTTGGCTGTGCAGTCAGCTTACTCCTGGCTCTGCACTCAGAAATTACTCCTGGTAAAGCTGGGGCTGGAGCCATATGTGGATACCAGGGATTCAACTCAGGCTGGCCAGATACAAGATAAGCACCCTGTCTGCTGAGTCTCTCTCTCTCTCTCTCTCTCTCTCTCTCTCTCTCTCTTTCTCTCTGCATTTCTTCATATTTCTTTTAACTCATAGATTTTTAAAAACATCTACTAGGTCTCGATAATTTCTCCTGGAGTCTTTTAAGTATCCTGAGATAGCTTTTTTTTTATTAAAACAATAGCTTATTAAAAGTTGGTGGTCTGTTTTCATGGCTGTCTCTTTTTGGTTCAGAGTATAGATAATATGAACTAAAGGAAATCTGGGCAATGGTTGATCACTCAAGGAAGTGACTATCAAAAGGGAACATCCAATTACTTTGAGGAAAAGAGAGCTGACAGGGATTTGGAAAGTGGGCTCTTGGAGGCTTCACTACCTATTCTCTCCTACACACCCTTCTGTATCTTGTCACACTTTCCTCCTCACTCACTGCCTTTATAGACTCTGCTGGGTGAAAAACCTCCTCTACAATAAGCCTCTAATCTCACTCTCTCATGTTACTCAGGATTTGGTTTTGGTTTATTGGTGGGTGATTCACAACTACCTGTCCTTGCGTAGCTTTAGGAGAGGAATGAGATCCCTGGAGAAAACAACTGGAACAGTTCCCTAAATTCAGAGTATCTTGGATATAGTAAAAAATATATTTAAATTTTGAAATAGTATACCACATGAGTACATATTGGAAATCACCTGTAAAAGAGTAATTTGGGGAATTTAGGGTAGTTACTTAGTTCATTTGATTGAGGAATCACAAAGAGAAGTCTCAGAGAAATAGACCTAGGAATGGTAATGAGTAGTGGGTATCCCAGTTGGATAGCAGAACTCCAATAAGCAGAGATTTGCTGAGCAATCCACTATTTCTGAGGTTGTTAGGCAAATATTAACTCCATAGAGAATGAAGAATTTATGGTGAATAGTTTCTATTCCTTTTCTACTCCTTTTGGGGAGACACAAGAAGTCCCCTAAGTCTATTCACAGTCCTTTCCTTTCCTGGCTGGTAAGCTCTGAGGAGTTTCAGGGAGCAGCTGGTGAAGTGGGAAGTGTGACTTTGAACAGAAGTTGTGTGATCAGTGGGGAAGTCCCAGCCTAGCAAAGCCCTGCTTTTGCTTAGAAGTTCAATGCCAAAATCTAGTTCCTACCCAAGAAATTCAGCAGTAGTTGTTCAATAGCAATCAACTGGCAAGTAAAAGGCACATTTCAGGGGGGACAAAAGTGCTGGGATAGAAGTATCCGGACAAATTGGAGTTGAGTACTTGAATCAGTGTTCCTGGAAGAGGTGAATACTCAGATATAAACATGTCCTAGAGAGATTGAACAAATTCATGCCCTTTAGAGTAGACGATGTTCAAAGTAATTTTTGGCAAGGTGAGCAAACGCCTGCAGGCACTGCCTCCACTTTATATACTTCCTTCTGACAGGCTTCATAGGTGTTTACTGGGGCCCATGTACACAGCAATCATCTAGGGAGCTCTAACATAGCAGCTTCCTGACCTTAGCAGCATTGACATCTCCGAAAACAAGAAGGGATAATTCTATTCTTATTATAAATTCTTTAATTCCTAGATCCATTAGCTCACATGAATCATTGATTTATAGGATACTGTGAATTGTATGCAGCACTGACACTGAAATGTACAAGAGACTGTCAAAACAAAGCAGTGGATATACTACGAAATTTGGAGAACTTATAAAAAATAAATGAGAAGGAACTAGGAATAAATGAGGAGGAGAAAAGAAAAATATGGGGTTCACAGTAATCTTATAATTAAAGCATAGATGTGCTCTATGTTTGCATTGGATATTTTGATAATATGCTGGCAAATGAGTCTCTGACTCTTAGAAAAACAAAATCCAGATTAATAAAATTTATACATTTTTTTGTGATATGAACTCTTTTCTACAGTCAATTTTAAGCTACCAATAATTTAACAACTAGCAACCATTTTTTTCTAAAGAGTTAATAAACCCATTCTTTTGATCAAATACAGGCAACTTCACTGATATTATATGTGAACTAAATATATTTATGGCTATTTTCTCAGAATCAGTTTTGCAAAATCAACTATGGTTCATAGTTTTCTTTCCTTGTCTTGGTTAATATTCTTATATTTATGTAGTTTTCTCCCTTTTGTACAACATTACAATTTTGATATTGATGTAGGCTGTGTAATTTTTTATTAAAGTTTTTTCTAGAATTGCAATCATTAACTTGCGTTAAAAAGTATTAAGGAGTCATCTGTTCTCGGGCACTCAGGTTTTTCCCAGATTCTGGCTATTGTAAAGAGTGCTGCAATGAACAAACAAGTGCAGATGTCACTTCGACTATACTTTTTTTTGCCTCTCTGGGGTATATTCCTAGGAGTGGTATTGCTGGGTCAAATGGGAGTTCAATTTCTAATATTTTGAGAATCGTCCATACTGTTTTCCAAAAGGACTGAACCAGTCGGCATTCCCACCATCAGTGAAGGAGTGTCCCTTTCTCGCCACAACTGCGCCAACACAGGTTGCTTTTGTTCTTTTGGATGTGGGCCAGTCTCTGTGGTGTGAAATAATACCTCATTGTTGTGTTGATCTGCATCTTCCTGATGATTAATGATGTGGAGCATTTTCTCATGTGCCTTTTAGCCATTTGGATTTCTTCTTTGAGAAAGTTTCTGTTCATTTTATCACCCCATTTTTTGATGGGGTTGGATGTTTTACACAATGGAGTACTATGTAGCTGTTAGAAAAGATGAAGTCATGAAATTTACATAAAAGTGGTACTACATGGAAAGTATCATGTTAAGCAAAATGAGTCAGAAAGAGAGGGATAGATATAGAAAGATTGCATTCATCTTGGGAACATAAAATAACAAAATAGGAGACTAACACCCAAGAGTGACTGAGTTAGTACCAGGAATTTTGCTCCATGACTTGGATGCCAGCCACACATGCTGGGGAAAAGGGAGCTCAGATAGAGAAGGGAGCACCAAATAAAGGGTATTGGGAGGATCCTCCCAGGAAGGGAGAAGCATGCTGAAAGTAGACTATAGACCAAACATGATTGCCACTCAATGCCTCTTTTGCAGACCACAACACCCAAAAGGAGAGAGAGAACACAGGGGATTGCCCTGCCACAGAGGCAGGGGGGATGGGGGGATGGGGGTGGGGGGATATTATCCATGGTAGTGGAAAATGGGCACTGGTGGAGGGATGGGTATCTGATCATTGTATAATCGAAACCCAAGCACAAAAAATTGTAAATCTACAACTGTACCTCATGGTGTTTCACTAATTAAAAAAAAAAAGAAAATGAGCACTGGTGGAGGGATGGGTATTTGATTATTGTATAACTGAAACCCAGGCACAAAAATTTGTAAATCTACAACTGTACTCATGGTGTTTCACTAATAAAAATTAAAAAAAAGTATTAAGGAACATAATAGTGAAGTAAATATTATTTAATAGTAAAGAAAAACAATGGTAAAATAAAACTAGCAATGACTTCTAGATGAAATAAGTTAAGGTTGTTTTTAAAAAAGTATTGCCTAAATTAAATGCATCTGTATAGCAGATATCATCTGATTCATTTTTTAAGAATAACTTTTTTAGGAGCTGGAGAGAGAAAGCACATTGGGTATGGTGATTTTTTGGAGAGCAGGGTTCCATCCCTGGAATTACATATGGTCCCCTTAATGCCCCTAGGAGTGATCTCTGAGCACAGAGCCAGGAATAAGCCCTGAACACTACTTTGAATGCCTTGCCTCCCCACCCCCCCAAAAAAATAAAAACCACACACACAAAATATCTCTTTTGGAAAATAATTTTTCTCACAGACTTGAATAAGGAAGTATCTATCTGGTTTAACTGCCAGAAAACTCTAAATAGTTAACAGGGCTAACTGGGAGCAGAGGCTGTGTGTGTTCTGGCAATCAGTGGGGAAATCTTTGTTGAACTTGTCTCTGACAAAGAAAGACATTGGAGAAATCTGGGTGAGACTCTTCGGTGGTACCCAAAGATATCCATATATAAATTGTCAAAGTTGGAAATAGAGAAAAACTATCATAATTCTGATTTGTTATGAAACTACATGAGGGTGGGGAGGGGGTGGTCATACCCCTAACTCTGCCCAAGTCAACTTCCCTTAAGAAGTACTTTGGGAGGGGCATTGGAGATATAGTACAGAGGATAGGCACTTATCTTGCATGAGTCTGACTCCAGTTTGATTGCCAGTATTCTCAGGAATGACTCTTGCCCAGGACTATGCCCTGAGCACTGTTGAGTGTAGCTCCAAGTCTCTGGGACATTCCAAAAGGAATACTACAGTTGGGTAGAGGCAAAACATTGAATGAATTTTGAGTCAGTTTGTTCTGTTCTAATTCCAAGTATATTTTTTTTGTGGAGGTTAGAAAATAGAAATTTATTTTTTCAAACTATTCTAGTGAGTTATTCAATTAAAATATGTGGACTAATAAGGAGGAGAAATATTCTGATAAATGAGTTAAGATGCTAAATATCTGAATTACAAGTTGTTATGAAGTGAACTGAACTTCCTCCAAAATTCTTAAGATAAAGTCCTTTAATCTAAAAGGTTAATTCTCTTTTTTTGTCAGGCATATCTCATTTTCTTTTCTTGCACTAATTTATTTGATCTATGTAAGATATTTAGTTAGTGCCTATTAAGTTGATACTGTGTTACAAAATAAGAAATTAAAATACACAAAATTTAGAAATTTACTTACTATAATAGAGCAAGTAAGTGGAAGTGTGTTAGAATTATCATTTTAGTGAAAGAATCCAAGCATTTACTCACTATATTATAAACATAAATCGCCTATAAACTGGGGTTGTTTGTTTTTCTATAAACGTGTTTTAACGTCCACCTACATTGCTTATCATGTGCCTCCAGGAAGTTACAAATTGTCTACATTATTCATAAAAGGTTCAGGGAAATATTAAATTTATTATTAAGGATAATATTGAGACTTACATATACGTCTTTGAAATCCATTCTTCCTGATTCCTTACCCAATATAGTGAGCCTCAGTTATTGACAGGATAGTATTGTATATATCAAGAATTCACAGAAAGAAGTTTTTTCAGAAACACTGGTTAGTATCATTAGACATTTTAATAATGAGGTCCTGATTGAAGCTCCAGACCAGTGGTTCTACTTGATAATATATATATAGCTGAATCTACAAAGACATTATTGCTCAACCTAGTCAATGTTGTTTTTTAATATCTAGCATTACTAGGTGATATGAGTCAATAAATAAAAAACAAATTAGATTCTGTCTACATTGAATTTCCATCATAGTGAGAATACTCTAATATACCTTGGAGAAAACTGCATTTTAAGAAAATATGTTTGTAATTGAGATGGAAATAATTTATGGCAGGACTATTATTCACTTATCTGTGTATTATTTTATTCTAAATGGGAACGTTACTCTTCCAAAATTAATCTAAGTTGAATTAAAAGATGAGATCGGGTGCGTTCAGGGTTGTATGGCCATAGACTAAGTTAAATTAAAAGAAATCAAGCATGTATATATCTATCATAAGGTTTTTTGTATATTCATACATGTGGTAGCAATAAAGATAAAAACTGAGCTTAGAAATCATAACGCAAGGAAAAGTCTCATCAAGGATAATATGGCACAGAAGTATACATTAAATTAACTCTGAAACTCCTGATATTTCAATAATGTAATAGCTTATAGAGATCTCCTCATTGACATTATTCATTTTATCATTTTGCTGTTGAAATTCTGGTCAACATCCTGCTGTGCAATGGAAATAGTCTGTTTCTCACAATGCAAATTGCTGAATCTGCAGTATTTCATCAATTTTTCTGGTGCAGACTGTCCTAGTGTTTGGTGATTGGAAGACTCCATAATTTCTGGCTTTATGAAAAGAAATGAGTAGCTACTGTCTATTTCTTTTTTAAGGAACTAGACCTAATATACTTCATTCATAAATATGAATATACATATATACATAATACATGAAGTAACATATGTATATATGTATGCGTGAAGTATGTATATGAATATGAATGTGAATATATATGATATATGTGTGTGAATGTGAATATATGTATGAAGTATGGGCTGGAGCAATAGCACAGTGGTAGGGCATTTTCTTTGCATGCAGCCTACCCTTTTGCATTCCTTTGCCCCTCTCGGAGAGCCCAGCAAGCTACTGAGAGTATCTCGTCCAAAAGGCAAAGCCTGGCAAGCTACCCGTGATGTATTTGATATGCCAAACACAGTTACAACAAGTCTCACAATGGAGACATTACTGGGCCCGCTAGAGAAAATTGATGAACAATGGGAGGACAGTTACAGTGACAGTGACAGTGTGTGTATGTGTGTGTGTGTGTGTGTGTATATGTATATACATATATATAAAGTATATACACACATTCACAATTACATTTATGGGCTAAAACAAAGGGTGTCTTTGGTGATCATCAAAATCCTTCCTGGTTTTGCTATATTCAGTCTCTTCCTGCATTCTTCCCTGATTCTTCAGCAACTTAAGATCTCCTCTTACCCTTTCGCTTAAACGTTGAACTTCCCCCTTGTAGTTGTCAAGTTCTTGTCTCTAACAATGTAATATCTATAGTATGTTTGAGGATTCCTCTTTCCTGTTTCTCTCTTTTATAAATAAAAAAAATCTAGTGGTTTCCATTGGTTCCTATAATTAGAATCCAACTAAAATTGGCAAATTAAAAAAAAAAACACTCTTAATTCCTTGAGTATGCTTTATACTTTTTTTGTCTTATGCATCTTACTACATAATTTTTGAATCCAACAAATTGAAATGTTTTAAGCACTCTTGAAATCATATTTGTTATATTTAATTAGCCAACTGGGACACACCTCCTAAATATATGTAACTGAAATAATAAATTAAGTATGTTCAATATTTTAAAATATATTTCTACTATATAAAAAAAGAGATGTCCAAGTTAAAAAATATTGTCCTGGAGGTATGGTGCCACCAGCAGGTCAATCTGTACCTGTGACACGAGTGCATCAGCAGCTTGATGGCACCGTCAGACTTTCAGATACCTCAAAATTGCTGCTGTGCCTTTGGCCAGACCCCAAAAACTTGGGGCAAAGTTTTCCAAAAAAGTAAATGGCCAAAAGTTAGGTATGTGGGAAACACACCCACAAACCACCTCTGGCTCAGCTATATAATTGGAGGCATGGCCTCTCTGGTTCCTGATTGAACTGCCTAATGGCCATAGTCCCAGAGACTCAGAAACGAATCTCAGAACCCGAAAGCTTTTGGCAGAAATGCGTCCTGTTCCTACAGTAAGTTACTGGCGCTGGGCCACTCCAGGTGGAAATAGGTTTCGTGCCTTGACCTGTTCCTCCTGGTGGCCCGGTGACCGCCATCCTCCAGAGGCCACTGGACAGTCAGGTTTGGGCCTGCAGTGACGAGACATGTGGGGCCTCACCAGATGGGGGTGGAACTGGCCCTTTCCTCCCCATTACAGCGAGGCCCCAAATTGCCGCCTACAAACAGCCTCTCTGGTTCCTAATCAAGCTGATTAATGGCCATGATCCCAGGGACTCAGAAACAAATCTTGAAACCCAGCAGCTTTTGGCAGAAATGCATCTAGACTGCATACAAGGTGGCCGCAGCCTCAGAGCTTATAGGAAAGCCAGGTATGAGCTGGTGGTGACGGGGCAACTGCAGTCTCATGGCAAGGGGGACAGTACTGGCTTGTCCTTCACACCCTACCGAGGTCACGAGTTGTCCCCCCCACAAGCGGCTCTCTGGCATGGCCATGGCTCCAGAAGTAAAAAGACTTAATCCAGAGCCCGGCAGCTTGTGGCAGAAAAGTGAATGGACCATGCGTTAAACTACGACGCCATGCCTCTCCGGGAGGGAAAGGGTGTTGCTCCCTTCTGCCTTTTTCCCCCTCCAGCAGCAAGGTGGCTGCTGCCTCACAGCTTATTGGAAAGCCAGGTATGAGCTGGCAGTGACGGGGCAACTGCAGTCTCATGGCAAGGGGGACGGTACTGGCTCATCCTTCACGCCCTACCAAGGACACAAGTTGCCCCTACGAGTGGCTCTCCACGAGTGGCTCTCCTTCACAGCCATAACACCAGACGCACAGAAACCAATCTTGTAACTACCTGGCTCTTTGCAGAAATTCAAAATCATTATATGGCATTATATGATTCTCATGCCAACTATAGAAAACAAGTATTTCACAATGCCTTTTCAGCAATTCTGATTGTTGGGGGATAAATTCTAAACAATAATGGTGTATCTTTTGTCAAAATAATGAATGTAATCAATGTAGAGAAGAGTTAAGTAGAAATCATCTGCTGCACAGTCATTGGGAGGGTTGGAAGGGGGGTATATTTGGGTTCTTGGTGGTAAAAAATGAGTACTGGTGAAGGAAAAGGTGTTTGATCATTGTATGACTGAGACAAACCTGAAAACTTAGTAACTTTTCCCACAGTGGTTCAATAAATAAATATAAGAAGAAAAAAATAAAGTTATAAAAAAAAAAAAGTAAGGTGGAGTTCATGCCCAATTCAATCAGCTAATCAGTGGCTGAATAAATAGCAGAACTCCTTCATAAAGAAAATAAAAAAAATATTGTCCTGTGTTTGTAAAAATATTAGCTATTTTTTATGACAGGGTCATCAACACTTTTAATATTAGTAATATTTAGGTAAATTATAGTAAATTTAATTGAACTATGTTTTGTGACAACCTATCCCCAAAGTCTGGTCTTTTGCCTAACTTCTACCTGGTTTCATTGTGCAGTTGACTGTTTCCTGTAACAGAAAAAAAAATCCTCTTAAAAAGAACACTATTCAATATATTTATGTTTTTTGGTCTTTAATATATGTATATATATGTATAACATAGAATCTGTTCAAACTTTCCATTATTTTTCTGTTGGAGGGTTAGTCTGTTATCAGTGTTGTTGTCAGTATATCAACTGAATGTTTTGAACAGCACTCGATTTGTTAACCTGTCAATGATTATAATATGAAGGCTCAATAAATAACGATTTCACAAATAATTACTCAGCAACATGTAATAATATCTTTCAGATGAAAAGCTGGAAAAATTAAATGCAGAACTCTTGTATGTGTGGTGTTATGCCAATAAAGTAAAATGCTAAACATCTATTTTGCTGCCAACAGGGCTGCTGGCATGCTGGCGAGACTAGAGTATGCAGTTTCATTGGTTTGACTCTAGAGTCAAATGCTCTAGAGTTGGCAGTAGCCCAAAGTTGGTCTTTTAAAATTGTGCCATAAGATTAGATGTTGTATTCCATTCTTCCTCTAGTAGTACAGAGATAAGACAAATCATGTGAGCATAAACTTTGAGCTTGAAAAATATTAATTACTGTATCACTGTATCATTGTCCTCCCGTTGTTAATTAATTTGCTCCAGCGGGCACCAGTAACATCTCTATTGTGAGACTTGTTGTTATCGTTTTTTGGCATATTGAATACGCCACAGGAGCTTTGTCAGGCTCTGCCGTGTGGGCAGGATAATCTTGATAGCTCACTAGGCTCTCTGAGAGGAGCGGAGCAATCGAACCCAGGTGGACTGTGTGCAAGGCAAATGCCCTACTCGCTGTGCTATTGCTCCAGTCCCAAAAATATTAATATCCACAACACATTTAGACCCTTAGTGGTCTAAACAGTAATTTCAATAACAATAATTTCTGAGTTTATTGATTTTTCTGTAAAAGATAGCTTTACTTGATTTTACTGGGGCACCAGGAAATGCAATAATACTTATATTTTGCTTTAAGTTAACAATATAAATTCTGAATTTAAACCTCTGAAAGAATTTATCATTACTCTATTTGAAACATTGTTAAAATTCCTCATCAATGCCAGAAAGCAAACTAACAAGGAGTTAAGATTGTGAAGGATGGTGGAGGGGAGGAGAAAATACTTCTCCATAAGATATCACACATAAAATGTCTTTAAGGAAAAAAAGCAAGGGAGAGTAAGAAGATGGAATGGTATCCCCCGTTTGTGACCTAAAAGAGAACAGTTTTCATGACCAAAGATTTACCTTAGATGAATAGTAATATGTGGGCGAGGTGTTTTCTCTCCTTCTGCATTCTACCAAGGAATATTTTATGATGAACGCATAGACTTCAGTATTGTCAAATATACCAACATTGACTAATGAACAGGAGAAAGTTATTGCGTAATCTATCCTTGATATCACTAGAACATGTATCTCTCTGTTCTCAGTTCCTTAGAGAGATTCCTTACATCAAAGCACCAACCAGAGTCAATGCAACACTATTTGGGTTTCAAGGTTAGTGAGCGGCACAAATTTGGGTTTCAGCCAAGTGGCACAAATGCTGGCCGACTTCGACCATGAGTGTGGAAAAGTAGGACTGCAGCTGAATCTTATGAAGACAATGTTTATGAGAAACAGCCTGATTCCTGATGCCCCATTTGCTCTCAAGGGAACGACCATCTCCGAATGCAACAGCTATGTGTACCTAGGTCGAGAAGTCAACATGAGAAATGACCTGGCACCCGAGCTGCGCAGGAGGAAGAGAGCGGCTTGGAACACCTTCAAGAACGTCGAAAAAATAGCTAAGAGGACGAAGAACCTCCGGCTCCGGGCACATCTCTTTGATTCCACTGTTCTTCCTGCATTAACATATGCCTCAGAGACCTGGGCCCTACGCAAACAAGATGAGAACGCTATTCAGGTCTCCCAAAGAAGAATAGAAAGAGTTATGCTTGGAATATCACGTTTCACTCAAATGAGAGAAAGAATCCGGAGTTCTGACATCCGTCGACGATCAAGAATCAGGGACACTGTCTCATTTGGAAAGATGTCAAAAATCAGATGGGCTGGTCATGTAATGAGATTTAAAGACGACTGCTGGACTAGAGCTGTTACCGACTGGATTCCACGGGATGTCAAAAGACCGCGTGGCCGCCCACCTACCAGATGGTCAGACTTCTTCATCAAGATCATGAACGATCAGTTTGAGGCTCTTCATGTTCCCAGAGCGGACAGATGCCATTGGGCTACACTAGCATGCAACAGGGACAAATGGAGACGTTACTGGCGCCCGCCCGAGCAAATCAACGACTAACGGGAAGTTAAGTGATTAAGTGATTAAGGGTTAGTGAGAACTCCACTCAGTTGCCTTCCCTCTTCTACCCTCTTCCTTGGAATTGGGTGGTGCAAGGCCTTTGGAACCTTGAATCTTAAATGATTCTTAAGTCGGATTTATTGAATTTGTATGCCTTCTTCATTTAGTTTTATGTGCTCTTTAAAGCCACTCATACTCCTCAGAAACCATTATTTTAGAAAGAAAACATATTGCTAAAATGTCTTAGTCATTAGCAAAACTTCTGAATATGCCTGCCTTGAGGATTAAAAGTTAAACTGAATCTGTATATACTATACTGCTTACTGACGGAGTTAAAAAGCAATTTATTAGATCTGGAGAGATAGTTCAAAGGGTGGAGTGTTTGCCTTGCACACAACTGACCTGAGTTTGACCCTTGGTACTCCAAATGGCTCTTCGACTCCCTTTAGGAGTAATCTCTGGGCACTGAGTCAGGAGTAAGCCCTGAATACCACTGAGTGTGGCCTAAAAACTAAAAAAAGAGCAATTACAATGGCTTTTATAATTAATCTGTTAGTATAACAATAATATGCTAGATAACATAATATGTGCAGAAACAATCACTTTTGTCCAGAATCCCTTAAGCCAAATGGGTATATCTGAATCATCCACGCACAAGGAGTAGACACGGTTAATAAATAATTAACTGATTCTCTACCAGGATTAATTTTAGATTCATAAACTTCAGCAGCAAAGACAACCACTACCAATCAAAATTTTCAGTCAAGAAACGACTTAACCTTAGTCCTTCCTTGGCTTAATTCAAACATTTATTTTATTTAAACATCTAGGTAATAACCAACCTTCTCATTTCATGTATTGTATGATAACAGCCTCAGGCACTATGCTTTTGACATTTGCAATCATTAAGCATTTCTTTTATTCTAATGGAAATGAATAACGTGGGAGGCAGTTCAGTCCCTAGAATCAGAGTTTTCAGGGAAGTCAACATTGCAGATGATTGCTTAGACGCTGTAGCAGCAAGAGACCACCTATGAGGAAAATAGAGATAATTACAAACAACAATCACAGCTGTTAACGCACACTCATAATACATCCTCAGCATGAAAAGATTGCACTAATGCATTAGGCATTCAGCCACACTTAGTCTTTGTGATGGACCCAGAAAGGAGACAGTCTATAGACTAAGCTAACACTGAGAGCACAAGAGGCTAGAATTAAGGATCATGGTTTATTTTGCATGTGATGTTTGTTCTCATTTCAGAAATAAGGCAAAAAGGTAATATATTTTTCATAAAACGTATTATCAAAATTACTTATAAAATGTATTATCAAAATTACTTATCAATCAGCCA
Organism: Sorex fumeus; assembly: GCF_029834395.1. Classification (NCBI taxonomy): domain Eukaryota; kingdom Metazoa; phylum Chordata; class Mammalia; order Eulipotyphla; family Soricidae; genus Sorex; species Sorex fumeus. Next base: position 18,201,630 of record NW_026606075.1, on the reverse strand, counting down.
CACAAGATTTCTTACATTACTTAAACATATCTGATAGAAGACTCTGAAGTTATAAAGCTGATTGTTTTGTTTTGTTTTGTTTGGGGGTCACATCCAGTTATGTTCAGAAGTTACTCCTGGCTTTGCACTCAGGAATTACTCCTGGCCATGCATGGGGAACCATATGAAATTGAACCTGGGTCAGCCCTGTACAAGGGCTGTGATATACCTGCTGTGATATACTCAGGACCCTTTTACCCCCATCTTTTCTTATGCTACTTTCTGTGGTACTTGGTAGACCATGCAATGGTGTGGATTGAAACTGGACTTCCTGAATGCGAAGCATGTGCTTCAGTCTCTCCAGTCAAACTCCAGCCCCCGATATTTCTTGTCCCCCTTCAATAGCAACAAGGACCACCTTTTCATGCAGATATTGAAGTCCTAGTATTAAGACCATTTAGGAAATACCTCGTTGCGCATAGTGAGAATCATATAACTTTCAGCAGCCAAGGCTAAATTATGTTGGAGTCCTCTGCAGATAAAGAGGTTTTGGTTTGTTTAGAAGTATACAGTTTTAGAAATATCTATTCATTTCATTTCCTGTCATGAGTATGCAATGTTGATATTATTAAGTATTTTAATTAATTTTATTATTTATTATTAATAATAATCATTATTAAATATTTTTATCCATAATTTCTTTCATAGTGGTAATTTACAAGTTTACAGAATAACCATCAATCATGACAAACAAGCAATAATAATAATAAAAAGCATAGAGTAAGGTAATAATGACTCAAGTCAAATATATTAATCCAAGTTTTGAAAAAAATCACATAATTTATACAAGCTTTTTTAAAAATTTGAATCCCATGATTTACAATACTGTTAATAATGGAGTTTCATGCATACAATGTTCCAACACCACCTTTTTCACCAGACTGTCTGATTCCCTCCACCATCAAACCTGTTTTATACTACTTTGAAATAACTGATTATATTAAATTTATAATATTGCTATCAGCTCTTTGTGTCCCAAGCGTGTATATCTTGTTAACATGATTTATATGCATTTGAAATGTTAACTTATGCAAAAAAATTGTTTTGCAAAATGTTGGTATATAAATATGGTTGCTTAAGGGACTGTGAATTGCTGTGGGCTGGAGCGATAGCACAGTGAGTAGGGCATTTGCCTTGCACGTGGCCAACCTGTATTCAATTCCCAGCATCCAATATGGTACCCTGAGTACCACCAGGAGTAGTTCCTGAGTGCAGAGTCAGAAGTAATCCCTGTGCATCGCCAGGTGTGACCCAAAAAGCAAAAAAAAGGGACTTTGAATTGCAGAGAATATTACAAAAATAAATTTGGGCTAGTTATTCTGTAGTAAGAATTAGTTACAGGTATTCATCTGAGCAACAAAAGCTTACAGATTTGTTGTAGCCTTGACCAGAATTGCTTTTATGTGAGAAGATGCGGAGTAGTACCTCTAACCTAAATTCAAAGGAAAGCAATTAATGATATGTATAGATTTAGATAATTTATAGAAGGATAGTGACTTTAAAGGAATTATAATATCCTCTCTCTGTTTTCACTAAGGAGAAAGGTGAAGCTAGTTTCATGACTGTAGTACTGCACTGCACTGTTGTCCTGTTGTTCATGGATTTGTTCGAGCAGGCACCAGTAAAGTCTCCATTGTGAGACTTGTTACTGTTTTTGGCATTTCGAATACATCAGGGGGAGCTTGCCAGGTTCTTCCAGGCGGGCGGGATACTCTTGGTAAGTTTCATGAATAATGGTGAAAATTTCTTCTTAGAAGTATAGAAAGTAGACCTATTATCTTTGAAAATTTTAGGTTTTTTTCTTTTTTTCTTTATTACCAACCTCCCCCCAAATCTTTTTCCTCCTGGTAATAGGAATTTGTGTGGTAAGTAGTTTAATAGAAACATGACATACTGAATTTGACTGTTACCTAGACCCATTTCTCCATATCTAGTGGAAATGGAAAGTAAGTAAAATGATGATTGCAGGAAAACCGATTTTATGCATTCCTATTCACTGCGTCATTACTCAACCAATTAATCAACTTTTGAGTATATTTAAATGAGTTCTACATATAAAGATATAAAGTATTCTAAGGTTTCAAAGCATTGTTACATATAGCATTCTACTTGATCTGAACAATAATCTTAAAAGTAGAAGAAAAGACATTGCTAATAAGGCACTAAGAATATCTCATGTTTATGAATATCTTATTATATGCAAAACGTTCATATAATTTTTCCATTCTAACTTCAAACAAATTATCATAGTATCAGAACAATTTGCAAGAGAATAAACATGAGTAGTTAATATTCACAAGAGTTATTCAAGGTTACTTCTGATTAAAGAAGTACAAATTAAAATTAGGAGAAAACATTTTTTTCTCTGTCAAATAATTTAGAGAATGTTATACTCAATTTTGTCAAGGGCTTATGTTAGCAAAAGGGTTCTGATGTGCCCTATTGGTGGAGGTATAATTTGTTGTACCATTTCTGAAGATATTTTCCACTAGCAGTTTAATCGGGGGAAAATAGGAAATACAAAGTTTACATGTTAATTGGTTCTTTACAGAGTTATTCATAATATAACTATTAGAAGTTTTATTCATTTGAGCAACTGTAATTTAATGCATGCATCTTAATACATGAGAGATAGGAGCTGGAGCAATAGCACAGTAGGTAGGGTCTTTGCTTTGCACGTGGCCAACCACGGTTTGATTCCCAGCATCCCATATGGTTCCCTGAGCACCATTCAGGGGTAATTTCTGAGTGCAGAGCCAGGAGTAACCCCTGTGCATTGCTAGAATAGACTATACCAATTCTAGAATGAAGAACCTCTGGCTCAGTAAAAAAAAAAAAAAAAGAAAAAAAGAAAGAAAGAAAAAAATGAGAGATAATTGAAATGGAGACCCTACAAAGTAAAACAAAACAGAAAAATACTGGGATCAAAGCTTTTCTAATTCCTACAGAATACACTGAGAGTTTCATTTAAGAAAAATAAATGTTTTTGTAATGCACTGTCTTTGGAGATTCAGTCGTTACAGCCCAACATAAAAATTCAAATAGACATGTGCACTTGTTTTTGTTTGTATAGATGTATTTATTTAACATCTAACAGAATGTTTTAAAAAAACTTCTCAGTCCCTTTATTAGACACATGAAAATTATGATACTAGGGAAATAGTAGGAAGGTTTTATGATAATACTTGACTTGTTAGTACAATGTAAAACCAGTAGATATGAAAACATAAAGCAATTAAAAATGGTTGCAATGATTGTCATTAAACTGGCTTAGATAATATCCTTTATTTTGATACCATGACTTGATGATTTTAGATTTCTTTTAGGTTAATGGATCTAGAGGCTTATTGAGCAGCCACATTTTTTATTTGAAGAAAGTGAGAAAGATGTAGTTAAATGTTCCTCAAAATGGAACTGAGGTTTTAATTATTATTGGACATATGGAAGAAAGAAACTCTGAACAGTTCAATTCCAAGTCTGAGATTTTTTTCATGAATATTTAAAAATACAACAATGTGTTTATTCAATTAAGAATCTGTTGGTGTTTGTGTCTTCAGTGGCAAAATCTGGTCTCACAAGTAATTGTAGCACTTAAAAATTAATAGAGAAAAAACATTTAAAGGCACAGAATAATGAACATTTATTTAACTTTGAGTTAGATAAAATTGATGCTATAGTCTATTGTGAATGCATATTTTGTGATCTAAATTAAATGCAACCATATCAGTTCATAAAATCTGCAAAACTACATCTGGTATTTTGGGCTCTAGGATCGTCTCAAATTTCTTCTCTTTCTTATTAATCATAATGAACATGGAAGATTTCTTAACAATTAAAACAACTTTATAAGAGTTCTGTTTATAATAGTTATGTGTACCTAGTCGAGAAGTCAACATAACAAATGACCTGGCACCTGAGTTGCACAGGAGGAAGAAAACAGCTTGGAATACCTTCAAGAGCGTTGAAGAAATAGCTAAGAGAATGAAGAACCTCTGGCTCAGGCACATCTCTTTGATTCTACTGTTCTTCCTGCGTTAACATACACCTCAGAGACCTGGGCCCTACAAAAACAGGATGAGAATGCTATTCGGGTCTCCCAAAGAGAAATCGAAAGAGCTATGCTTAGAGTATCATGCTTCACTCAAATGAGAGAAAGAATCCGGAGTTCCAACCTCACTCCATTAATGGTCAAGAATCAGGCACGCTGTCTCATTTTCCAAGGCATCAAAACTCAGATGGGCTAGACACGTAATGAGATTTGGAGACAACCACTGGACGAGAGCCATTACCGACTGGATTCCATGGGACATCAAAAGATAGTGTGGCCGCCCACCTACAAGATGGTCAGACTTCTTCGTCAAGACCCTAAATGATTGGTTTGAGGCTCTTCGTGTTCCTGGAGTGAGCAGACACCACTGGGCTACACTAGCACGCGAAAGGGATGAATGGAGACATTACTGGCTCCTGCTCGAGCAAATAGATGAGTACCGGGATGTCAAGTGATCAAGTGATAAGAGTTCAATGAAATCAAATTCTGTTTCTTTAAAATTACTAATAAAATATATATTAACACTAAGCTCACTAGGAAACAAATTTTAAACATGCTATTCAAAGGAATCAGAAGTAAGAATGCAAAGTTACAATTCAGACTGTACAAATAGAAAGGATTGTGAGACTACTATGAACATTTGTATGCAAGCAAATTGGGCAACATTGAAGAAATGAACCAATGTTTAGAATCACATAACTTTCCAGTGCTGAGTCAGGAAGAAATAGCTTGAATGGATCAACCACAAGTACAGAAAAGAAAGCTATAGCTTTACTTAAAAATATTTTGCAACTTCTTTCTATCCTCTCTCAAATTCCTTTTTTTCATCTGTACTAGTTGATACCCCGGGGCAACGTTATTTATATGTATTGTAGTATTGTATATTAGTCCATATTTTCTCATTTGCTTTCTCATTCCCTCACTTTTCACTTTCCTGCTTTTTCTTCTCAGTTTTTAAAATCAAATGGCATTATAGATAAGGAAAATGGAAAATACTGGCTTTTTTTGGGCAATCAAGTGAACTTTAAATATTCCCTATTAATGAGTTTACTCTCCTGGACACAAGCATTGAAGACCCTGTAGAAAACTCTACATCTTGAGGTTCAGTGCACAGTGGAGAGCAGAGAATGCCTTTGTGTCCCTGGGAAATGGAAGTTCCAAAGTAGATAAGTGGCCTTCAGGAAATGTCCTCACCCATACCCAGAGGTATTTCAGTGACCCCGTTGTACAAAGATCAAATCCAGCCTTCTAGATGCAAAGCATGTGCTAGCTCTTTGAGCCATCTCCTGCTCTGTTTATCTCTCAAGTTATTGGCATGTTCTTTCTCACTCCCTTCTGTCTGTCCTTTTTCTAGTTAGCTATTCTGAGATGTTGTTGTTCCTAAAGTTCAGTCTTCTTTCTCACACCCTCTCCCTTTGGGGTATCTTTTTAAAAAACTGTGATCCCATCTATTAATTTCATTAAGGCAGACACCAAACACATTTCTCTAGTTATGGCTTCTGGGTTTCTCACTGGTCATCAGCAAATATACTTACTTTTACAAAGAGAACTCATTCCCGTTCCCCCTATACAAACTATCCCTTTGATGCCTACATTTTTGTGAGTGTATCGGCCCTTTTTCAGTCACCCAGACTCAGCAAGTGAGATACTTTCCTCTAATCAGACATTCTTTGCCCATATCTATTTTCCATTCCTGCTGATACTGTGCTGGTTCCATCCACTGGAGACCAACTGCGTTGACTATGAGTCAGACGAAGATTAGCTTATGTTCACTGTTCCCTCCACAGCCAATTCACCCTCCATACATCAGTCTTCTTTAAAATTAATGTGTCTCATCTCTGAGATTAGCATGCAATACTACAGGGCTCTCACAATTTGCCTTGAGTATTACCTTTCAATATATCTACACTTCTCATGCAAAGTCCCTACTCTAACTCAACTCAACTTATTGTTCCTTTAATATTGGCTTTTCTCCATGTGTTTGCTGATTTAGCACTCCCTAATCAGAGGATCGATAACATTGATCAAAACCCTACCATTTCCTTAGGTATAACTTTAGTTTCACCCCATAATATGAACTTTTTCACTCAACATAAATGTATACATACTGTTTTTATTTTATTTTGAGTTCTTTGGGGCTCTTTTAGCAGTGAACACGTGCTATTTCTCCCTCTGGCCTTTGGTAGCTCCTGTTGGTGTTTGGAGATCAGTTGGTGCCAAAGGATATCTACTTTATGGTGTTTGATTGCTTTATTTTTTTAATTTTTAGTTTAATTGATTTATTGGGCTATGCCTGCTTGCTCCTGCTTAGGGCTTACTCCTGGCTCTGTGTCAGTGATCACTCGTGGCAGGGGTATAGAGAACATAACTGGTGTCAGGGATTGAATCTGGGTCACCCACATGCAAAGTTAGCTTTCTACATACTATACCATCTTTACTATATCTACACCTCTCAGAACATTATTATATTTATTTATATTGAAAGCTACTTGAAGACAAGAAATGTTTTTCCCCACAATTATTAAAATATTTCAGTTGATCAGTTTACTGATTTTCATTCATTTTAAAATTGTCTTACCTCCTTTTTCATGATTGTTGAGTGATTCTGAAAATTATAGAAAAAAGATACCTACATAATAACAACTGGATTTTTCATAATAATGTGCGTATTTCATCTTTCCCCAGCTTAAGATACCAATGTGGGATTCAATCTGTTGTTAATTTTAACCCTGGGGGAATCATTAGATTTATAAGAATGTGTATATCTTTGGTAAAAATATATATGTATATATACATATATATTTTCTGAGCAAATATATATGCATATGTATATATACACACATATATACATGTATATATACATATACATATATATATATTTGCTCAGAAAATCAGCAATACATATTTCCTCATTGTATAGCTACATAGAAATTTAAATTATTGGGGGCCAGGATGTATTCTGTAAGGTTTTTCTGTGACAATCCATATAACTTTGAATATATATTCTAATACTTTAAGGAGCATATTGTCAACTAGGGTTTAGAAAAATTAATAAAATATTTTTTCCATAAAGAGACAGTGAGTGTAATTCATTTTCTTCCTGGGTAAACATCTACCACCTCCACTCCCAAATGATGTGTGTTGACACTTAAGTTCACAGTGGATTTCTTTTCAGCCATTGAAAGTAAAAGTTGGAAGCTGTACTGTCCTTCCAGTACTTTGAACGTATTACCTAATAAAAAGTACCAGATGGCTTATATTTCTGCATAAAAATACATTGAACTCCTGTATTCTCAAAAAGCAATTCACATAATTTTCTATACTGATATCCTATTTTTTAAGAAAGAAAAGTGTAGGAAAACATGACCAGAAATATGATGCAGTTGCTGAGAGAGAAAGCCCTTTGTTCTTGAATGTGAAGGTATTTTTATTCTATCCTATTTTTTTGGTATATTGTCACTGAAATGAGTTACAACCATTTTGCAGTTGTGAAGCTCTATGAATATTCAATTTAAATATTTTATCTATCTAAACATCAAAATATTAGAACCCAAATTTCCTATGGACTCATTAATATAGTCTATATATTTTCCCACAGTATTCTTTTCACATTCTCTTTTAAAAAGCAATTTGAGTTGCTAGGCACTGACTTTGTGTAATTTAGTATCTCTGCTCCCCAATCATCTTTCAGAAATCTCATGAGGTTGCAATATATAGACAACCAATCTTAAGTCAGTTAAACATAGCTAATCACATCTTTCTTTATAGCAGACAAATACGGATTCAACTCCCCTCCTTAAATTAAACCACAGTAGCCTAGCACACATTCAATTTCAGGTACCTGATAAACACAGTCATAACTAGTAAAGGAAAGACCTCTAAAGTAGATGTATTTGTGTTAAAACAGAATGTACAAAACACACTTGTTCTAAAGGTGACCTTAGCAAAAATAGAGCTGACTCTAAAGATACTTGCTGAAAGAGCAAGAACATATAGTTTTTAACATCTAGATTTCATTTTTGGAACTCTATAGCATTTTTATAACTCTCCAAGTCAGAAATCATTTCTATGGCTGATTCTGGCCTCTGTCTCAGCCAGTTCAAGTAGAGGTTAGAGTTGACTACTTCAATTGAGCTCCCAATTCTGAGGGGGGTAATTTTCTTTCTTTGGCTATGTGTGACTTTTCAACACTTCAGTGTATTGCTTGAAATCTATATTTTGATTGCCAAGGGTTTCAGACTTTGTTTCTGAAACAAGAACTTCTGATTTTCTTAGTTTTAACTCTAACAAAACTGATCATGTTTATCATATGCTTAAAAATGAAAAGAACAGAATCTGATTAGATACTAAAAAGATTGCTGAACAAAGAAGGGAAAGCAGAATTTTTAAATACGTAGGTAGCACTGCATTGTAGCACTGTCTTACTGTTGTTCATCAATTTGCTGCAGCGGGCCCAGTAACATCTCCATTTTGAGACTTGTTGTTACTGTGTTTGGCATATCGAATACATCACGGGTAACTTCCCAGGCTTTGCCGTGCGGGCAAGATACTCTCGGTAGCTTGCCAGCCTCTCCGAGAGGGGTGGAGGAATCGAACCTGGGCCAGCCAGGTTGGCCACATGCAAGGCAAATGCCCTACCGCTGTACTAAATAAGTGGGTAACATTTCTTAATTGAAATAGCTTATCTATGTAAATTAGTTTTCTAAAAATATATTTTACAGATCAGTTTTATGTATTTTTCTATAGTTGTTACATTTATCTAAGTGACCCTAAAATTAAGGATAAATAAGTATTATCATAGACATCTGTTGTTTTGCCTTGGAAGGACACCTTCCACAAGGGATACAGCTAGCATCCTGGTATGGAATTTGGGGTCTTCATTTGCAAAGCAAGTCATTGTTCTAACCTCTGAGTTATTTCCCCAATACCTCATTAATCAGTTGTTTTCTGAATTGTCTTCATATCTTGTCTTTCTTAAAATACCCTTCTATATAAGTCTGGTTATGAAGAGATAATTTTATTTTCACCTCTGAGTGACATAAACCAAAGTGGTAAGCCCATATCCAATCATACTAGCCAAAGTTACTCTAACCACAAAGGAGAAGAAAACTTAAGGAAATAAAAGCTGTTAAGAATTCATTTTGCAATTCAAGCAGCTCTTGAAAAAGAGATTACTTCCTATTTATGTGGAGTTTCTAGTTCTAAAGTTAATTTGAATGGCCAAGTCCCATCTTTGGCTACTGTGTAAGAAGAATCTTAAGAATCTCCTTGCAAATTAAACAACCCCAGAAAAAAATAGGAATGTAAAATAATTTGTGTTGCCCATATTTTATTATTTATAATGTTCTTTTCCCATTTTTATACACAACTGGTTACCAGATTTCCACCCAAATACATAGCTAGTGGTTGATAGGCTCAGAAACAAAATATCAGTGTCTGATTACTGTACAACTGTTGTATAGTTCCACTGAGAGCCATGTTGGGAATCTTAGGACTAATCAGTTATCAAGATTTATTTGGGTATTATTTTCAAATTATTTGGACCATTGTATTCTTTTCCAGTAGAATTTTGTGTGCTGAAAAATGATCGGGGTGATAGTTTTATGAATGGTGGCTGTAGCTTTGGGGATAACATTTTTTTTTGTTAAGACAATATTTAAATATATTTTTTTATTTTAGCTATCATGAAATTACAGGCATACAATGTTTCAACAACCAACCCCTTCACTGGTGTCCATTGTGTCCATTTCCTTCTGCCAATACCCACCCAAACCCCACATTTACCTCCATCCCACTAAGGTTAAGATAATCTTGAAGAATAATAAGATAATCTTGCCTATCTTAACCTCATTAAGTGAAATGTTTCGTAGATATTATTTCTTACTTCTGTCAGAGTTGGCTTTCACTGGTTGTAACTCCGACGATATTTACTGTAGTATAGTTAGTTTAATCTAAAACAAATTGATGGGAGTTGCTGAGGAAATTCCTGGATTTTGCTTACCTCATGTCCTGACATACAATTTGACAGGCCAAGCTGGTGCTGTTTTTCTACTCTACTCCCCCACCTTGTTTTGATGACCTTGCTAGAAGAAAGAGGTCTCTAGCTTAGACAACTGTAACATTGGAATGCAATGACTTTGACATCTGAGGCATTTAGTGGGTCTTAGAATTCAGTACTCATTCTAGGAATCATGGTTAGGTCTTTATCTTTAGATGAGATAAAATCTCCTACAGAAATTCTTTTTGAATGAGAATTCAGAATCTAGTTCTAAAATGTCCCCAAATTAATATGCTGGGAAAAAAAGTTGCAGTGCAGATATTGCTAACATAGTACTCAGTTGTATGAAGAATTATTTTTGATCCTGAAATTTAAGTTTCTTCATAATTTATGGGGATAGGGTTTCAGGTATTTAATAATTTAAGTGCTTCAGATTTAGTAGATTCAGTAAGAATTTCTGAATGGTAGATATTCAGTTCTCATAGATGTTCAAGCTTTTATATTTTTTTTAATCCTTTAGTTTACGAGGAGCAGAAAGAAAACTCTAAGTACACTTATTCAAAAAGTTAAGACTCAAGCTTGCTGGTTAAGCCTGTATTTTACCTAGAACTTGTATCTTGCTTGTTTCTTAAAAGTATTTCTTTGCTTGCTTATTTCCATTCTGAAGAAGTATGTGTTTTCTCTTCAACACATTTCCCCTCTTTCTCTTCTCTTATACTTCTTTAAAAAATTTTTGTTCAATAAAAACTACCTTGTTTCACACAATTAGGATTCAATTTTCAAAATTTATCAGTGTGCATTTAAACTGTCCAAGTTTCATGATAGTGGCTGAGTTAAATTTGAATCTTATAACATTACTTTAAATTGGATTGGTACTACCTCCTATCCATTAATATGCAGTTAAAAAAAAACTTCAATTCTTATTTGAAAATCCTAGTGTTTTGGTATTAAAATAAATCAGCAAGTGAAGCTAGCCTAATCCAAAATATAAAGTACTTTATACATGAATAAAATATATTATAAAATGCAAATTGAAAGTTAAAACCTGGTGAACTAACAAATATTAGTCTCAACTTCTTAAAACAAAAATAAATGGAAAGCAAAGTTATTTTTGAAGGTTATAAGTAAACAAGAGCAAAGGAAATGGAAGAGAAGATGTCAGTAATAAAATGTTGGAAGCTGAAGAACAGATGGAGAAGTGATAACTGACTTAACAGATCCTAGAAAGCAGAGCCCTAATCACACGAAACAGAAAACAAAGATTTACATTGTGGCACCTCCCAAAGGCTCCAGAATCACTGATACTGGACAGTGCTGAAAGTGCAAATAAGAGTGGGCTGAAATTAAGAGTTTTGGCTAAATGTCTTTAAAGAAAGTTAGATTTCCATTTATTCTTCTGTCAGTGCAAAATCCTGCTGCTTTTGATCTTGATGGGCTTAGTCTCTGTAGAAAGTCTCTGTCATATTTTGTTCAAAGTTATTTTGGGAGTAGAATGCATATGAAAGGGAAAATGAATTAAAAATTAACATACTTTATGTTTACTCTTTGAGATTACTATAGTTATATCATCAAACAGGAATCGAAGAAACTCTCTCTGGGGAATCTTATAGGTCCTAATTATAAGTATTCTGACCTTTCATGATGACATAATTTATAAAAATTATTCATTAACATTAGCATCCATCTTCTTCCACAGCATAACGAAGATTAATAGGGTCAGTCACAGATATTAACTGTCAAGGATCACAAGTATTTAAGAAAATCTCCATTGTGAACAAAAAAATTTTAAAATTCTGTAAGTAGGTTTGGGAAAAACTATTGTGAGATAAAGAGAAAGCAATACTGATTAAAAATAATACTGATTAAACTTTTGAGTTGCCACACATGCAAAATTGCCATACACACAAAAATTTGATATAAAAATATCATATAAAGAACATATAAGAGGTATTGAAAATTAGCAATATATAAAAGTACAGAGACAAAACACTTAATAGAGACCAGGAAAAACTAAAATTTTTACCTAGAAAGTACAATTAAAATAAAAAAAGATGTAAAACTGTAGGTCAAGATCTACAGGGTAATAAAGAAAAATAGAAGAAAAAACTCAAAAAGTCCTTATTACTGAAGGTTATGGATTTAAAAATATGTTGTGTGTCTGATGAAAATAATTTTAAAATGACCCTGTACTCAGAGACACTAATTCGAAATTTCTTAATATTAGGGATACAGTGAGGGCTGGAGTGATAGCACAGAGGTAGGGCGTTTGCCTTGCGCGCAGCCAGCCCAACCGAGCCGGGTTTGATTCCTCCGCCCTTCTCAGAGAGCCTGGCAAGCTAAAGAGGGAATTCATTATGCCAAACACAGTAACAAGAAGTCTCACAATGGAGACGTTACTGGGCCCGCTCAAGCAAATCGATGAACAACGGGAGGACAGTGACAGTGACAGGGATACAGAGAGTAAGTTAAAACCTCTTCTAAAAATTTCTGATGGGAAAATGATTTTCAATATTGAAATCTGTATCCAGCCAGACTATCAATATTGGGAATAGATTAAGCACATTTTGAGAAGTTTAGGGTCTCAGGCATTTAAGCATTAGTGCTTTCTTTCTAGGGACATTAGTGAAAAATGTGCCTGAAGTGAGGAAGTAAACAATAAACAAATAGACACAGGATCCAGGAAGGCCATTCAAAAGGTATTGGAGTGGCGAAACACATCTCTGGGAAGAACTTCGAAAGAATAATAAGTCTTGGTGAGAAACTGCAAGGTTATGCAGCTGACTCCAACTGATACTGACACAACATACGATCCCGAAATTAATTACATCCAGAGCTAGGAGGAAGCCCTGAGTATCGCCAGGTGTGGCCCTAGAAAAACTAACAAAGAATACTTAATTTCTATTTATGCACACCAGAATCATATAGAATACCTTTTCTATATAATATATTAAAATATTCAATGTGATTGAATTAATTTAGAGGAGGTTTAATTAATGGGTGGGAAATAGCTCAACGATCCTGCCAAGTTACTAGAATACAAGAAGACAAAACAAACTAGATATTAACATTAACATAGGACAGTATAAACTTGCTCAGAAAAGGAAACATTCACAAATCTAAGGTGAAAAATAAGCCTTAAACTAATAAAAACTACATTTTTAAATAATACACCATGTAAATGGAAAATATGCCTGGATATACTGTAGCATCTTCACAGCTGAAAGTCAACAGTGTCTAACATTCATAGAATAAAAGGAAACAATTTAAGTAAATTTATAAGAATAGTAGACATTAAAGGAATTTGAAAGTAGTTGACTCTGGAAATTAGGAAGATGTAGAAATGGGAGGTCAGAGGCATGCTGTTAATTTATAAGAGCTGTTTACTCTATACTGTGTTCAGATATAACTTTCATAAAGATAAGAGCTAGTTTTAAAATAAAATTTAAAAGTGTATGCTGAAAAATATTTCTAAGGGGAGGCCAGAGAGATAGCTCAATGTGCCGGAACACACGCTTCACATGCAGGAGGCCATGGCTTGGTCCCTGACATGGCATGGTTGCCAGAGTACCTCCAGGAGTGATACTTTCCATCAAGCACTGAGCTGGGTATAGCCCCTGAGCACTGCCAGGTGTGACACCAAAAAGGAATTTGAAAAACTTAAAACCTAGATATTTTCAATGTAATTTTCACAGGCCCTTAATCATTATGTGTCCTAATATGTAGACATTAATGACATTTTATTTGTATTATAGACACATTTATATGTTCATATTTTTAATACTAATGAGAATCGCTATAGCAAAGACCCTTGATCATACAGCTTTATATAAGGAATTATATACAATATATGATTATACCTGCATGTTTGTATATGTGTGTATAAACTAAAGAGGTGTGGTGACTATGTCTACTAAGAGTAACTTATATTTATCTCCTTCTGCATTAATCTACTCAGAAACAAACCCAGGACTTAATGGAATAAAGATTTCACGGGAAAAAAAATCCCACTACAGGGCAACAAAATGAAACTCAGAAGATTTCTGAGTTGCAAAAATTTCTCCCGAAGAACCGGGTGGTGGACATTTTACCAAACGCTGGTGATTTTTTTTGTCATAAAATCCTGTGTGTCATATACGGGAATGAAGGCAAGAAACTATTTGGTGTAAATAGTTCATACATTAGCAGGTTTCGTCTTGGTAACACAACTTTTCTGGTAGCGACACGGAGGATGGCACATAGGATCTCACACTCCATAATAACAGACTAGAGCAAATCCATAAGGAGAACTTCACCACCCTTAATAAATGCCTGAGCTTACAGGGAATTGAGAGATTATTATCAAGAGTCCTTGCCCCAGCAGAGAAACAAAACTGGTGTTTGGCGGTCAACATCTGACTCTTAGAAAGCTATCCAGACTACAGACAGAATGGCTCCATAGACTCCCAAGCATAGGCAGCTGTCAAGGGTACCTCATTGTCTGCTGTGCTTTCTTGCTGGCCCATGAACTCTGCTCCCTTCTAGAGCAAGAGTTCATAAACCGTCCTTACCAGATTTAAGGCTCAGCCTCCTCGTAAAGTTAATCTGGCATGGGTTCACTAACTACTGCCTAGGCCTTCAAGCTTGCAGTAGCTTAGTGGTTGCTGGGCACTGGGGACCTCAAAACTCCCGATAATGCTCAGGCAAACTTACACAAAAATCATTTCTGGCCCCTGCATAATCCCTTGTAAAGTGTTAAGTGAGGAGATACAGGAACTCACCAACACCAAAGTATCAAAGTAGAAGTCTGAAAAGAATTTCTAAGTCAAAGATCTATGCCAGATACCTGAAAAATCCTTCAAAGCAAACAGTTGTAATAATGCTCAACGAAATGAGGAGATTAAGGAAAACATCAACACAGAGAAAACATGAAACAAATTAAGTAAATGTCAAACAAATTAATTGAGGTAAAGAATATAATGATTGAACTAAATTATACCTCAGCTATGTCCAACTGCAAAATGGAAGAAGCGAGCAATGGATGAATTTAGTGAACTCAAAGTTAAGAGGAAATCATCCAAACATAATAAGAAGAAAGCATTATAGACAGTCAGCATAAGCTGAGAGTTTGATCAGCATTAAGAACAATTCACACTTTAGGGATTTCAGAAGGAAAGAAATGAAAGAGGCGGGATTCACATTTGAAAATGTAATAGCTGAGAACTTTCCGAAGCTAGGGAAGGAGTTATACAACCACATCCAGGAAACTCAACCAATTTGAAACAAAATAAACCCAAAGGCACTGCAAAACACATTATAATGAAAATGGTAAATGTAAATGATAAAGAGAATCTTGAACAATAGTAAAAGAGATCTAAAATGTCCTGTATATGGAAACTCAGGAAGACTCAGCAAATTTCTTTCCCCTAGAATTCTACAGCTCCAAAGAGTGTCATGATTAATACAGAACGTTGAATGGTAAAGATCACCAAACAAGACTAGATCACCAACCATTCTTTACCTCAAGTATTTTTGTTTGACATGTCCCATCATGGAAGCACTCAGATTTGAAGAATTAATGATGATACCTTCATACAAATGACAGTTAAAGGAAATCATTGCCACTAAACTGGTTCTTTAAAAAATACTTTTTTTTAATGTAGAGTACTGCTATTTATTCAACCATTGATTGACTGATTGAATTGTGCATGAACTCCACCTTACTTTTTTTCATTTTTATAATTTTATTTATTGAATCACCGTGAGAGCAGTTACAAAGCTTTTGGGTCTAAGTCTCAGTCATACAATGAAACACCCGTACCTTCATCAGTGCCCATTCTCCACCCCCAACAACCCCAGTATACCCCCATTCCACTCTCTCTCCCTACCTGTGGCCCAGATGATTTCCACATTACTCTCTCTCAACTTTGATTACATTCAATATTTTGACACCAGACCCACCCCAACACTCAGATCTGCCGAAATTTGAGATTTTACCCCAACACTCAGATCTGTTGAAAAGGCAACAGTAGACAATTTGTTTTCTATTGCTGGTTATGAATAATATATGATGTCACGTGGCTGCAGTATTGGCTGTGTGATTTTGAAATTCTGAAATTTTAACTTAAATCTGGAGGGATTCCTGCCAAAACCTGCTGGGTTCCGAGATTTGCTCCTGAGTCTCTGGGAACATGGCTGTTAAGCAGCTTGATCAGGAGCCAGAAAGGCCATTTGTGGGCAATGACTTGGGGTCTCGTTGGGGCGGGGAGGACAGGACTGGCTCCACTCCCATCCCGTGAGGCCCAAAATGTCTCGTCACTGCGGGCCGAAACCTGACTGTCCAATGGCTTCTAGAGGATGGCGGCCATAGGGCCGCCAGGGGGAACAGGCCAAGGAACAAAACCTATTCCCACCTGGGTTGGCTCAGCACTGATAATCTACTGCAGGGACCGGACACATTACTGCCAAAAGCTGCTGGGTTTCGAGATTTGTTTCTGAGTCTCTGGGATCATGGCCATTAAGCAGTTCCTCCAATTATATAGTTGAGCTGGAGGTGGTTTGTGGGTGTGTTTCCCGCATACCTAACTTTGGGCCGTTTAAACTTTGCCCCAAGTTTTTGGGGTTTGACCAAAGGCACAGCAACAATTTTGGGGTATCTGGAAGTCTGAAGGCACCATCAGGCTGCTGATGCACTCGCCTCACAGGTACAGATTGACCTGCTGGCAGCAACATAACCCCTAAAAAATACTTAAAGGATTTCTATGGATAGCAAACCCCACTTGAAATCATAATAAACCTAGAAAACAGGAAATAATAAATAGAGATAGAATAAGAAGAGTAAAGAGTAAAGAGTAATAATAAGAGTAAAGAGTAATAATAATAAGAGTAAAGAGTAAAGAATAATAAGAGTAAAGAGTAAAGAGTAAAGAGTAAGAGTAAATATTCAAGTTTACTAATTTTATTTCTTTTTGTCTACAACCTGCTAAGCGTAGAGAATCAAAATTTTCAGATATTACTTTTTTCACTTTTATAGTTTTCATTTGATTCTTTTAAAAGAAGTCTTATTTTGGGGGTACACAACAATAGTATAGTGGGTAGGTTGTTTGCTTTCCATGTGGCTGACCCAGATTGAATGTGTAGTGTACCATATGGTTCCCTGAGTCCACCAGGAGTGATCCCTGAGCACAAAATCAGGGGTGAGCACTTCTGGGTGTGGCCCAAAATCAAACAAACAAACAAAAGTCTTATTTCTCTGTTGAGATTTTATGTATATTCATTAATTATATCTTCTCATTTCCTCAGTAAATGTATTTAAAAGAAGATAGAGTATATACGTATATATTTATTTGTATAGAATATTTTATTGTTATTATTATTATTTTTTATGTTTTTGGGCCACACTCAGCAGTGCTCAGTTCTTTACTCCTGATTCTGTGTCCATGGGTTACTCCTGGTGGTAATTGGGGATCCTACGTGAGGCCAAGAATAGAACTATGGTTGACAGAGTGCAATGAAAATGTCTTAACCTGTGTATTATCTCTGTACTAGAATTTTTTTTTTCACTTCAGCATTTGGTTCTAGTTAGGATTGGTCTATATTGATTTTTCTTTTATTTTCTTTAAGAATGGATCATGCCCTAATTCTTCATTTGTTGAGCAGTTTTGTGTTCTGTACCATGTAGCACTATCCTCCCGTTCTTCATCCATTTGCTCGAGCAGGCACCAGTAATCTCTCCATTGTGAGATTTGCTGTTACTGTTTTTGGCATATTGAATACACCACGGGTAGCTTGCCAGGCTCTGCTGTGTGGGCAAGATACTCTCAATAGCTTGCTGGGGTCTCTAAGAGGAACCGAGGAATTGAACTGGGGTCGGCTGCATGCAAGGCAAACATATGTTATAAATAATCTCTACTTAGTTTAAAAATTCTACTTTATTCATCCAGACAAAAGAAAAACAAAAGGAAAAGTACATCCTCACTCATTTTATTCAAGTGATGCATAGGAAACAGAGGTAGCCCAGGTACCTGTCTTGTTCACCATTTATGTACTTTTAAAATATATTTTAAAAAAGTTTAGATCAGTGGAGATACATTGTATCAATACCACTGAGTCATAGTTGGAAAATTTTATAATGTATCAGTAATTAATGAACAAGAGAAGTAAATGAACATTTTCTAAAGTAGGTTGCTTAATAATTCTGTTAAATTCACACAAAAACTGCTTATTACTTCACAGAGTTTTATTTCCCTTCTACTTACAAATATGTAACTATGAGATTTTATGTTTTAGAAATGGTTGAATTATTTTTAAAAAACTTAAAAAAGAAGATTTTCTTTTATAAAAAAGAGCCAAAACTTGTTCTGGAATACTCTGATATGTATAAGCCATGACTGCTCAATTCCTTCCTGTGTATTAAGGCCCAGCTCAAATGCCATTTCTAAGTTTTTCTTGAAAATTCATATGAAAGTGTAATGTACTATCTACTCTTTTTAACTCTTTCTTACTTTTTTTGGCATTTGTCACCAGCGATTGTTTTTTTTCTGTTTCTTGCCTCTAACCTTCTGTTGCCACAGTTAACCCCATAGCTATATATTGCACACCCAGTCTCTTGGAGAGACTGATTCCTTCTTTGGTTCCAAGTCTGCAATCAGTGAGAGCAAATAACCACCTCTGTGACCTGGGCTGGAGGGATTTGGTTCAGAGTGGCTGTGCTTAAGAAATCCTCGGTTATGAAGGAAAAGGGCTGTTTCTGCAAGAGGCTGAAGCATTATATAGATGCTTCATCAAGTGTTTCTGCATCAATATTTAGGATTAGTATCTCAATAAAGAAGATAAGCATTTGGTAAAGTCACATTTGGCCAAAACTGCTAGAAAAGACATTTAGAGACTTTCTAAAGTATCTTAGTCCCTACAATCATTAACTAAAAAATAGTTTTTAGAAAAGATTTAATTAGTATTGAATAACATCAGTTTTAGAAATTATTTATCATTTTGTTATATGTTAATATGGTAGACAAAGCAATAACTTGATGAATTAACTATTTTACTAATAAAGCTATCATTGAAATATTCAGATAAAGATTTTACTTTTCTTAATTTCTTTATAAATTCCAGTCAAAGTTGGATGTATCATTATAAAAAAATAGATTGAATCAAAATCCGTTTAAAAGAGAAAGGGATAAAATAATAGGGCACAATAAACATTACAGGAAATGTAATGTTTACCCATGTAATGTGGAGGTAAAATTGTCCAGTACAATTCATCGATTCAGGTATTATCATTGCTCATTCTGAAACTGAGCAATGAAGTATGACAATAGAGCTTTTTTTTAAAAAAATCTATGTGAAATTTAGATTATAAACAGAACTATCTACTTATAAATAAATCTCAACTCATTTGATAGTCACTCACCTTGCTAAGAAATGATTCATGTGAATAACTTTATCCAGATTTGTTGGCATCTCATGATTTAGTATTTTAAACTAAAAACACATTGTTCTCTTCCTGTTGAATTATGTAGGAAAAAACAGTGTGGGAAATACTATGACTTAAGCATAATTTTCTTTATATAGTTTTATTATTTGAGAAAAGTTACATTTTTATACTTTTTTCCTTTATAATTAACGAATTAATCATTGGATTCTCTAATTTTTGTATAAATGGATATCTGATTGCTTGTATTTAGAGTTAGTATTCCTAATTTAAAATATAGAATCTAATCATCCTATTCCCCTTGCTTCGGGAAACCAAGTTTCCCACTAAACATTCATCATTGCTTTAAATTGCTGTAGCAAGAAGAAAAGGGTTTCCTTCTTTAAATTTTTGGTATATTTTCACAGAAAATAAAATTAATAAAAGTACAAAAGATTCCTGAGAACTTTGTGGCCAGTACAATTTTTAAATTTTACTGAATTGGTGGGGAAAAAAACCCCAAAAATTAGGGTAAAGAAAACTGATTTGTTTTAAATGTGTTTGTGATGGGCAAAAAGCAAATGAACAAAGATTCAGGCTGCCAACCACAGAGGGTTTTTTTGGTTTGTTTTAAATTGGATTGCCACGTGTCACAGTTACAAAACTGTTCATGATAGGTTTCAGTCATACAAATGTTCCAAATCCCTTCACCAGTGTATATTTCCCACTACCAATGTGCACTTCTCTCTCTCTCTCTCTCTCTCTCTCTCTCTCTCTCTCTCTCTCTATCCTTTTGGACATTATGGTTGCAATACATATACTGAGAAGTTATCATGTTTGTTACTTTGCTACTTTCAGAACTCAATACTTATCCAGAGTGATCATCTATCTTTCCAGCTATCTTTGTCATAGTGGTCCCTTCTCTACCCACCATAGAGTTAAAATCTTTAACTCTGTATTCACAGATCTTATGTATCATTTCACTAACATAATTATTACATGATGTTGGAAAACAGACACCCCCAATCTCATTCTTACTGAGAGACAGAGAAACAAAACAAAATAAAACTGTATGAAATACTGACTCCAGTTACCTAACTAGTGGAGATAAAAAGGTTACAGCCCTGCCACAGGGGTGGGGTGGAATGGGGGGTTCGGGGGGGTGGGAGGGATGCTGGGAGCATTGGAGGTGTGGAATGGGCACTGGTGGAGGGATGGGTACTCAATCATTGTATAACTAAAACCCAAGCACAAAAATTTTTAAGTCTACAACTGTACCTCATGGTGTTTCACTAATAAAAATTTTAAAAAAAACATTGCAGAATAAAGTTGTGGTGAAAATACGTTTCTACCTTTATTCACTGTCAGAGGGAATGTGAGTTGGTGTTATCTCCATAAAGAGCAACTTGTCTCTATTTAGCAAAACTGAAAGTGCTCACACCCTTGGCCTAGAACTCTACTTCTAAAGATTTCATGGTATCACAGTATCACGGTCCTCCTGTTGTTCATCGATTTGCTCGAACGGGCCCAGTAATGAGACTTGTTGTTACTGTGTTTGGCATATCGAATACATCACGGGTGGCTTGCCAGGCTCTGCCATGTAGGTGAGATACTCTCGGTAGCTTGCCAGGCTCTCCGAGAGGGGCGGAGGAATCGAACTTGGGTTGGCCATGTTGGCCGCTTGTAAGGCAAACGCCCTACCGCTGTGCTATCACTCCTTCAAAAAAAATGTATTTACATGAACAGCGTGTTAGACATGACTCTTCATAAATAGAACAATTAATCAGGTAGTTTCCTAAATGTTTATCAGAGACTGCTAGTTAAATTAATTGCAGCAAATTAATAATAATGAGCCTGGCACTCTACTGAGAGTATCCCACCTGCATAGCAGAGCGTGGCAAGCTCCCCGTGATGTATTTGATATGGCAAAAACAGTAACAACACATCTTACAATGGAGACGTTACTGGTGCCTGCTCGAACAAATCGATGAACAACTGGAGGACAGTGCTACAGTGCATCAGCCAAGGACAGACAGTGCTAATAATAAAAAATTACCATGTACAATAAGTGAAAAATATGAATATGTGAAACATTATCGGTGTGGCTCCTTTCCTTGATTTTTTCACCTATTTAAAAAAAATTCATCTGGGCTACAGAATACTCAAGGCTTACTTACTCCTGACTCTGCTCAGCAATTATTCCTGGTGGGGCTTATGGAACCATATGGAGTGTCAGGGACAAATTCAAGTATGCTGTGTGTAAAGCAAGTGGTTTACTCTCTTGTACTATCTTTCCAGGTCAAGCTTTTCCTTACTTTTAAGTATTTCTATAGTGCTTCAGAGAAGCCACGGAAGAAATTGTTCAACAGATTAGCTTTGGGAAGTGAAGCTTGAAGACTACAGTGGTGATTTGTTTTTGTATTTCTTTTCCTATTGTGAAAAAAAAATCTTATCAAGAACATAATTTTCTGCCAAGTTAAAACTTAAAACACAAAATGGCAAGCAAAGTTTCATGGGCTCATGTTTCCACTAACACAGTTCTGATCTGTCACAAGTGTCCCTACCGGTCCTACAGAAAGCTCTGGAAGTGAGTGTTCAAGGCAACAATATTTTGATAGGATTAACATTAAGTATCATAATATCATCTCACAGCTTTTGAGTACTTACAATGATCTAGGTGTCAATCTAAAAATTTTATATGCTTTAATCTCTCAAATCCTCAAAATATTTTAGAAAGTATTTTAAATGTATAGATGATGTAGACCAGAGAGAGAGGTTGAGGAACCTTCCAAGTATCACACAATTATTAAATGACTGATCACAATCTCAATGACTAGAAGCACTGCCCTCTGCAAAGCAGGAAGCTTCCTGCATTCCTTTGGCACTATTCAGCCACCCTTTAATCACAATCCACTGTGTCCCCAGTTCAGTGAGGCATTTTTTTCACTCTCAAAAAGAGAGACCTGTTTTCACCATTTTGGTTTTGCAAATATTTTTAGAGGTTGTGTGGGCACTATTAAACCTTTTTTCGTTTCTTGGAATTTGGAAGGCTAAATAAACAAAGGAATATTTGAAAGGTATGCCAGGCAAATGCCAAGAGAAGGATAGTGAGTTGTGAACATTAATACATACAACAAAAAAACATCATGCGAAAGTCAAAATGTGAGGGGGAAGATTTTTTTTACTTATTGACAAAATTTGAATCTCAGCATGGACAATATCACTGTCGTGACTTTTAAATCATTAAATGAAATACAAGAAATCTGTGCAACTGGCTATTTAATGTTTAAAAAGAGACAAAACCACTGTCAAATGGTAGAGTTAAAAAAATAATTGAGATTTTAAAAATAAAAATAGTTGATATATGGTCCACAACACCATAATGGCCAAGAACATAATCTCTCTAGTTTCACTTTGTCTGTGCCCCATACTACTATGACTTTTCCCTGCTGTCACTCTGTCCCCCACACCCACACTGTATTAGTCTCTCATCAAAAGTATGGCCAGAAAATATTTTCTCCTATTGTGGTGTATTTTAATTTTAGCCCTAGTTTTCTTCAATTTAGAAAGGCTTTTTATTTTGATATACATCCAATTACTTATTTTAACAAAGACTTCTTTTTTTTTTCCAATGGAATTTAGTATTGAAGACAATTGTGAACTTTCCTTATGTTTTCCTCAAATTAATTTTGAATTAAATTTTAGGTACAGTGTGAGATATGTTCAGTTTCTTTATTATTTTTATTATTTTATTTTTATTAGATCACCAAGCCTGCTCGGATTGGGACTGGGTCTCCTCCACTCAGATCCCCTATCTTCCAGTATGTAGGCATTAAACCCACCAACTGCACTCAGCGCCATGTAATCCCATCAATGGCCAAGACCCATAGACTATAAAACCCAGATCCGGAAGAGAACAGTGCAGTCTCCTGCCTCCACACCTGGCTGTCCTCACCGGGCCCCTAGGAGGAGGGTGGGTTGAGTCACCCTCCCCACCCCGAACAGAGCCCTGGCAGCCGAAGACCTCTGGTGCCAGCCACAGCCATGCTTAAGAACACTCTCCACATGTTTGGATGAGCCTCATGCATGAAGGAACCAGCAGAGAAACCCAGGTTTGCGGGACCCGGGGTATAGATCTCCAAGCCTGCTCAGATTGGGACTGGGCCTCATCCACCCAGATCGCCCATCTTCCAGTATGTAGGTGTTACACTCACCAACTTTTCCCGACAAGCCATGTAATCCCATCAACAGCCAAGACCCAGGACTATAAAACCCAGCTCCCGGCCGCGTGCATCTTATTATCTAATTCTTACTCTGGAGAACCTGGCAGGCACTTTCTAAAAACCCTCAATGAGCTTGGTTACTGTGTGGATATGGTCGATTGTGCTGAACCCTTTTTGGAACCCGGCTTGTCCTTCATCTCGTGTTCTGCCAATCCTATTCAGGATGACTCGAGTGAACAGCATTTAGACGACAAACCACAGGCAGATTGGGCAATAGTTGCCAATGTCGTGGATGTCTCCATTCTTGTATAGTAGAACAGTCCTGCTGGTTTTCCATTGGGACGGAGCCTTGCATTCAGACAGGTAGCATGTGAAGAGCTGAGCCAGTGTATTGATGAGTACTGACTGCAGGTTCTTCAGGAGTTCAGGTATGGCCTTGTCTGGGCCAGGTGCTGATCAATTCTTTACCGATGAAATGGTGTGTCAGATTTTGGAAGGAGAACTTTGGGAAGGACATATTCCTAATTCCTGCGGAATTTAATATGTGGGCAGGTAGACGTGGCTATTGAAGAGATTTGAGTTGAAGTCATGGATAATCTTCTCCATTGCCCTTCTGGAAGATGTGATAGATCCATCAGGACGTCAGAGGGCAGTCATTTTGTTCTTGTAGTTGGCGAAGGACAGGCAGGCATTGTGAATGCTTTTCCTGGCTTCTGCCACATCTGCCAGCACTGCTGCTCTTCACTCTTTGAGGTCTTCCATTATTACTTCTCTGCAATGCATTGCAAGCTCGGACGTTCGTTTGCCGCTGTCTGAGGCTCACGCCCAACCATGTTGGCGAATGAGCTCGAGAGTTTTCTAAGACAGGCATCTTTTTTTTTGTTTTGTTCAATTTCATTGTAGGTTTTTTTAAAAAAAATTTTATTAGTGAAACATCACGAGGTACAGTTGTAGACTTACAAAGTTTTGTGTTTGGGTGTCAGTCATACAATGATTGAGTACCCATCCCTCCACCAGTGCCCACTCTCCACCACCACTAATCCCCAAATAAAGGGTGTTCAGAAGATCGGCCCAGGATGAGAGATGCATGCTGAAAGTAGACTATAAACAGAACATGATTACCACTCAATTTCTCTTTTGCAAACCACAGCACCCAAAAGGAGAGAAAGAATTCAGGAGTCTTTTGGTGGCAATCTTTCTCTCGGCATTCCTCACACAATCATGCAGGTGCTGAACCAGTCGATCCTGAGTCCCCAGAGATTGGTGGGAGTAGGCAGAGGATCTCTGTTTCCAAGTCCCTGTTGATCCTGGAGTCCAAGGTCACAGAGTTCTGCTAACCTGGTTCTGTGGGGCTTCACTTGTGCGTGAGTCTTGGCCACGTGGTTTGGAAAGTGGCCCAGAGCGTAGCAAAGGCTGGGTAGTGGAGGTAGTGGATTTTTATAATAATCATCATTCATGATCACGATCATGATCATCCTGTTGTTGTCGATTGCCTCGAGCAGGCACCAGTAACGTCTCCTTTGTCCTAGCACTCTAGCACTAAGATTTTAAAAAGTGCCATATTCAAGGCTCTTTCAGGGTTAGGAGAATGAGACCCATCATTGTTACTGGTATTTGGCATATTGGGTATGCCACAGGAAGTTTGCCAGACTCTGCCGTGTGGGCAGGTTACATTCGTTAGCCTGCCAGGTTGTCCAAAGTAAGAATGAGATAATAAGATGTCGAGAGCTGGGTTTTATAGTCTCTGAGTCTTGGCCGTTGATGGAATTACACAGAGCCGGGGGGCCAGTTGGTGGGTGTGACCCTTGCCTACTGGAAGATGAAGGATCTGGGTGGAGGATGCTCAGCCCTGATCCGAGCAGGCTTGGAGATCTCAGCCCCAGGATTCACATGCCTCTGTTCCTCTGCCATACCTTCATGCATGTGGAGAGTGGTCTCAGCATGGTTGTGGCTGGTTTGGAAGGTTTTCTGCTGCCGGAGCTCTACTCGGGGCAGGGAGGGAAACTCAACCTGCCCCCCTCCAAGGGGCCCCAGAGAGGACAGCCAGGAGCTGGGGCAGGAGACTCTGCGCTGTCCTCTTCTGGGAGCTGGGTTTTATAGTCTCTGGGTCTTGGCCGTAGATGGGATTACACAGCGCCGAGGGCCGGTTGATGGGTGTGACCCTTGCCTACTGGAAGATGTAGGTTCTGGGTGGAGGATTTTCAGCCTCTTGGTCTTGGCCAATCATAATAATTATGCTTATTATTATAATCATAATAATGCCCATAAAAAGGACTAAAATAAAAGTATTAAAATAAAACTTTCAAGCTTCAGATTTCAACTGTATCTAATCAAACAAAAGTACGCATTTACTAAAATATTTTTTTATCAGGCTAGGTATTTTAATGTTATTGTAACCTGTTGTAATTCTTTCTTCTCTAAAGTAGTTACTTGATTGTAGAGTAGGCTATTTTATAAATTAGGAAAAGTATTTGAACATATATTTAGGAATTGTGCTCATACAAAGCATCTTAGTGAGAGGAGAGACAGCTGAAGTTAAATTTCAGTTATTTATTTATTAATAAATACTACCCAAAATTCCAAACGGGATCAGACCACCGTCTTCTTCGTGCAAAATTCTACCTCACAGAACGAGGAGAAAAGAATGCAAGGTTTAAGAAGAAGACTCCCAGAACAACCACCAACTGGGAACTCTTTGGCTCTGTTGCAGCAACATGGGAAGATGCCGTCATTGACAACATTGATGAGGAATACGATCGAATGATTCAGCACCTCCATGATTGTGCAATGAATGCCAAGAGAGAGATAACCACAAAAAACCGTCTTTCTTCGAACACTCTTGAACTTATTCGCCAACGTGGCGTGGCACGTGCCTCAGGCAACCACAAGCAAACGTCCGAACTGGCAAAACAGTGCAGAAAAGCCATCAAGGATGACCTCAAAAACAGGAGAGCAGCAGTACTGGTAGATGCAGCAGAAGCTGGGAAAAACATTCGTAATGCCCGCCTGTCCTTCACCAACTACAAAACCAAGATGACTGCCCTCCGACATCATGATGGATCTATCACATCTTCCAGAAGGGCAATGGAGAAGATTATTCATGAATTCTACTCAGATCTCTTTAATAGCCACATCCACTTGCCCACATACCACATACCACATGATGGATATGTCGTTCCCAATGTTCTCCCTTCCGAAATCCAACATGCCATCTCGTCGGTAAAGAAACAAAAAGCACCTGGCCCAGACAAGATCAGACCTGAACACCTGAAGAACTTACCATCAGTACTCATCAATACATTAGCTCGACTCTTCACACGCTACCTGTCTGAATGCAAGGTTCCATCCCAATGGAAAACCAGCAAGACTGTACTACTATACAAGAAAGGAGACATCCACGACATTGGCAACTATCGCCCAATCTGCCTATTGTCTGTCATCTACAAACTATTCACTCGAGTCATCCTGAATAGGATTAGCAGAACACTAGATGAAGGACAACCATGTGAACAAGCTGGATTCCGAAAAGGATTCAGTACCATCGACCATATCCACACAATAACCAAGCTCATTGAGGTATCTCGGGAGTTCAAGATGCCGCTCTGTCTAACGTTCATTGATTTAAAGAAGGCCTTTGATTCTGTTGAGACGGAAGCGGTCATGGAAGCCCTAGCCAATCAGGGCGTACAAACTCAATACATCAGGATCCTTCGTGAGCTCTATTGCGGATTCACTACCAAGATCTCACCATTCTACAAAGAAGTAATCATCCATATCAAGAGAGGGGTTCGGCAGGGTGATACCATTTCACCAAAACTCTTCAGTGCCACCCTCGAGAACATCATGCGACGACTAGAATGGGAAAACATGGGAGTGAAGATAGATGGTCGGCAACTACACCACCTCCGCTTTGCTGATGACATCGTTCTAATAACACCAAACATCAGCCAAGCGGCACAAATGCTTGCGGACTTTGACCGTGAGTGTGGAAAGGTTGGACTACAGCTGAATCTTACGAAGACAATGTTTATGAGAAACAGCCTTGTTCCTGACGCTCCATTCGCTCTCAACGGAACCACCATCTCCGAATGCAACAGTTATATATACTTAGGTCGAGAAATCAACATGATGAATGACCTGGCACCTGAGTTACGCAGGAGGAAGAGAGCGGCTTGGAATGCCTTCAAGAGCATTGAAGAAATAACTAAAAGGACAAAGAACCTCCAACTACGAGCACATCTCTTTGATTCCACTATTCTTCCTGCATTAACATATGCCTCAGAGACCTGGACCCTACGAAAACAGGATGAGAACACTATTCGGGTCTCTCAAAGAGGAATCGAAAGAACTATGCTTGGAATATCACGATTCACTCAAATGAGAGATAGAATCCGGAGTTCTGATCTTCGTCAACGCTCAAGAATCAGAGACGCTGTCTCATTTGCCAAGACATCAAAAATCAGATGGGCTGGACATGTAATGAGGTTTACAGACAACCGCTGGACTAGAGCCATTACTGATTGGATTCCACGAGACATCAAAAGATCACGTGGACGCCCACCTATAAGATGGTCAGACTTCTTCGTCAAGACCCTAAATGATCGGTTTGAGGCTCTACATGTTCCTAAAACGAACAGATACCATTGGGCTACGCTAGCACGCAACCGGGATGAATGGAGACGTTACTGGCACCCGCTCGAATAAATCGATGAATAACGGGAATTAAGTGATTTATTAATTTATTTCAATAAATTTCAGTTATTCCATAGATACTATCAATCTTAGAGGTAGATAAATATGACTGTCCTGTAGACTTCTCATCCTGATGCAGAACCAGGGAGAACAGCATTTCTTTGTAACACACCTCTTACGTGTAGGGTGGTGGGAGTCTGATGAAATTGAACCAAAGGACTGACAATCTGGACTAGAGGCTAGGTAAAATAGCTGTGAAATGCTGTTGGGATAAAGGACTGTGGCATGAAACATTATATATTATATTTGTTGAACACTAAGATTTCTTCTTTAGTTATTGCTCATGACATACTTGAACTCTGTGTGGAGGACATCTTGACACAGTGACCCTTAAGCTGAAAATAATACCATGTGACCTTAAGATAAAATAAAATTTTAAGATAAAATAAAATTTTAAGATAAAATTTTATCTTTCATGTATTTTTTCTTTCCTGACCTCTGTCAACCAGTCCTTGACTTATTCTATGTAGTGTAACATAAATTGACTTATGTTTCTTCCTAGGTTTTCTTGGATACGCTTAGCAACTGACTTCTTAAAACTTAAGTACAGATTTAATATAATACCATTCTTTAAAAAGAAAAAAAATCAGAAAATTAATTTGTTTTTTTACTGTTGAACATTAAATTGTTGTCTCAATTTCTTTGATGTACATCACTTAATATTGTTGATTTATGATCATTTTGATAGGAAAATGTCAAGCTATGTCATTCTGTTAGAACCATTCCAAAGGCAGAAAAGAATGAGTGTGACTTTGATTATGAATGAAGTCTTCTCCTTTACACTGGTTTATGGTAAAGTGCCAGACAAGCAGTATGTTCTCTAAATTTCATTTTTCTTAGTTTTAATGTGGACATAGAAACAAATTAGAGAATATCAGGGAAGGAAGGTCAGAGCTGCACATTACAGAATGGAAGCAGAATCACAGTGGATCAGAGTTTGTAGAATTTTGTTTATTGACATTAGGTGAGATTGACCTGTGTCCTTTCTATATTAGTCATGCACCTGGAACGTCCCTTTCAGGTCCAAACTTTTATTGTTTGGGTTGTACGAATTCAAACATTGTTTCATATGGTGTTCAGTATAGTCATTTTCTGTCACAACGATGTAGTTTCCTGCTTTATAAAAGGTGTATTTAATGAGCACCGAATGGTATATTATAGCTTATTGGGATCATTTTACTTATATCCAGATTTCCATTTCATTGTTTTCTTTTTTCCAGGAGAGAAGTATAATAACTTTATGGAGAAATGGAACTTTTTTCTCTACTATTTCTATGGGTTTTAGCAAGAAAATAAGCAATCAATTTCTCTTTTCATTTATTTTCTAACTCATATCTTCTTTGTGTGTTCTCTTCTTTCTTTTTTTCATTTATCTCCTCTCACATATGTATACACAGACACACAAACATATACACATTACACAATCAAGATTCTTTTTATTTTCTAAGACACTCCTCACTACATTTAAGGTTGGTCTTCACCTGTCTTGAGACACATGAGAGGTGCAGTGTGGTTGGTATAGTAAGAAGAACCAAGATTTTTGACAATAAAAAAACTTTGTTTTGCTTCCTAACTCTGGTACATAGCTGTATTGATGGTAAGTTTCACAAACTTTTTGAGACTTAGTTTTCTAAGGTTTCAAATATATGCTATTCCTCAGAACTTGATACTCATTTTGTGGTGTATCTTCCAGAGAATTAGACTTTCAGCCATTATCTTTCACTTTGGCCAGTAGAAGGTGGACTAAAAAAGCCTTAACGGGTTTCATTTTCTCTGTTATAAGACTGAGTGTCCCAGACAGGAGTTCTATTTTCCGCTTTGTTCTTGGAAATCAGAAGGCATGCAGTGTAGAAGCAGCTGGTTCAAAATTGTAATCTCTTATGTCAGTGGCAAATAAACTTCTATTGCTGTAGCCATTAAGATTACACAATACATTACTCTGAGGTTATTTGTACATTTTCTAAGATATAAATTGTAGATAACATCATTAATTTTGAAAATATAATGTAAATGAAAGAACACAAATATATGTGAATATATATCTACTGTATATAATTAAAATTCTGTTAATTGAAATTATGTGAAATTGACATGTGATACAATTACTCAAAAATAAATTAATGCATAGTCTTTTGCTTGGCATCATTCAGTATAATTAGTTTGAGATGACCATTTGGATTGTTACCAGTTTAGTGTCATCTATATCTATATCTATATCTATGTACCTATCTTTCTATTTATCTATCTATAAGTTCAAACTTGGTAGTCAGCATAAGACTTGGAAATGGCAGTTTGAAAATTTTGGGGATTAAATGTAGAATTATTTTGTCCCTGTTTCACAATTGTTGAAGATATTTCTGGTAAAGAAAATCACTTATTTTTGAACTAATCTTTTTCTTCCCTTTTAGGAAAATATATACATATAACTCAAGTCACAGTTTCAATTTCATATGCTCTCCAAAGCATTAGCCAGACATTGCCTGTATGTAAAATCAATAGTTTCTCTATAGTTTACTGTCCTTCTCTTATAAATGCTGCCAAGCTCACGTTCCCACTGGACTATGCAGGCTTTTGGGGTCTAAAACAATTTTTATGTTCAAGTATAAAACAAAGCAGTGGGATAGGTAAAAATTATAATGGAATATAATATAAAATTTGAATTTATGCTAACAAACACCAACATTTAGTATTTTATTACTTATAATATCAAATTCATTCAATAAGATGCACAAATTTTATTATATTTTTAATAGAATGGAGTAAATCCTGCACATAAGAAAATGATTCAGAACTTTTTATCATGCCCTTTTCTCCATGTCTCTATTTAAACATAATGATTTGAATGTTATTATATCAAACATTTTGAATTTTTCCAATTTGAATTTGTCATATTTTTGTTTTAAAGTTATTGTGAATTAGAATGCCTGTATCCTATGAAGTGTACAGTAGTTTACATTTCATAGAATACCCAAGGTAATGGGTTTTTAAAGATATTGTTTAAACATCTTACTATAAAGGCAAATGGATATGTGATAAACTTTACAGTTTTAGAACTAACAATTAGAAAAGTTTTGATGTATGTGTATTCCAATAGAACCATCACTATAATCAAGGGGATAAACATACATATATATATGGTTCATATGTATGTATATGTGTCTAGTGTCTATATTATCGAAATATAGATAGATATACTAGATTTCGCATGTCCTTTGGTAATCTTACTACCCATTTCCTCCTCATTAAACCTTCAGTCCCAGAGGATCACAGACCTGTTTTCTGTATTCCTTTGCTTTTCACTGAGCTTCATATAAACAGAAGCACTCAATGTATATTCTTTTGCTTGACTTCTTTCAGAATAATTAGTTTGAAATCAATATTTGGATTGTTACCAGTTTGGGTTATTGCAAATCAAATGTCGTTGAACATTTATGTACTTGTCTTTGTGTAGGTATATGTTTTTATTTATTTGGATAAATACACTGGAGTAGAATAGCTAGGTAATATTATGGACTTATATTTGACTTCAAAGAATCTGCCAATCTGTTTCCAAAGTAGTTGACCAATATGTCTTTCATTAGCAGTACAAGAAGGCACCTGTTCCTCTAATTCCTTGTCAATACTTGGTTAGGACATAGTTTTTAAGCATAGCCATTCTATGAGATATGTGTCTCATTGTGGTTTTAATTTGCATTCATATGATGATTAACAATGTTCAGGATCTTATCATATACATGTTATCTATAAATTTCCTTGAAGAAATATGTTTAAATATTACCCTCCTCCACCCCCAATTTTCATTGTACTATTTGTTTCCTTACACTTGCATTTTGAGAATTCTTTATATTCTTTCAATAAAGGTCTTTTACCCGTAATATGCTTTGAAAAATATTTTTCTTTTCCTATCTTAGGCTTCTTAATTTGTGCTCTTGAAAATATCATTTGAGGAGAAGCTTTTAATTTATGTTCTCCAAGGCCATGCCACACGGAGTGCTTCCACCCTCCTCTGATTTCGCTAGAAATGTGTGTTTGCAGTAGAACACTGGCCCCACATACATTAAGCCTTGTAATGGGATCAGTGCTACTGGAAAAAGAAGATTAACAATGAATATTTATCTTACATAGAACTACCAGGGTAACTTAGTTTTCTTTTGTTTTTATCCTGCCTATGGTGTTAGGGATCAAGTCCAAGTTCTCATACAAGTGCTCTACCAGTTCACCTCTGGTACTTTGATTAATCTATCATTTATAGGTTTTTAATATATTTAATTTATATTTTGTACATAGATTATGTTATTTCTGAACAGAGTTACTTCTTCAATTTTCAATGGTTAGAACATCTACTCTAACATAGAGCAAAGTCATGAAAATTATCCTCCCTGTCTTGGTCCTACTTTTAGAAGAAAAACATTCACCATGAACTGAATGTTGCTTCACCATTAGCTATGACATTAGCTGTATTTGCCTCATAATGTACCTTACCAGACTGAAATATTTCCCACTTTTCTGAGTTGTATGCTTTAATCAGAAAGTAACTTTTTTTTTCAAATGCTTTTTTTCTGCATAACTTAGAAAGTCACATCGCTTTTACTCTTTGATAATTACCATGCTTTGGCATCATTGATTTTTGACTGTGAAATAAGCCTCAGATTCCTGGGATAAACTTTACTTTGTTACCACACACTTTTACTTTTCAATGTACTTATAGAATTGTGTAATTTAATTGTTCAAATGTTTGAATATATATTCATGAGGAATATTCAGCTCCAGTTTTGTTTGTTTGGCTTTAGCTATTGCATTATTTTTGAGTTCTTGAGTAATTGCTAGCCTCACAGAATGATTTAGAGATTTTAGCTTATTCTCTTTAGTTTTAAGAAAGAGTTTATATAAAATTGGTATGATATCTTTCTTGCATGTTTACTAGAATTCACAAAGATAATATTTAGATCTGGGGTTTTCTTTGTAGAAAATTTTTTAACTGCAAGTTCAGTTTCTTAAAGAGGTAATGATGTTTTTTCCTTCTTGAATTGAACACAGGTAGTTTGTAACTCATGAATTTACTTGTCTAAAATGTTAAATTTATTTGCATAAAGTTTTTTTCATAACAGTGTCTTCTTATATTAATTTTTGATATCGTTGTTATTTTTGTGACATGCACCACTCTTGTCAGTGCTTTTTCTTGGTTCTGTGCTCAGGGAGCACTCCTGGCAGGACTTGGGGGAACCCCATGGGTGCCAGGGATTGAATCTAGGTTGGTAGCATGAAAGTCAAATGATCTAAGCACTTTTATCTCTCCTGTGTCTGCCCTCTTAGTTTTTAAAAATGTGCAGTCTTCTCAGCAATATTATTTCTTTAATTTCTGCTATTATATATAAAAGTAACTTTGTCTTCCTTTTTTCCTTCTGTTACATCTGATTAGAGATTTATCCATTCTAGTCATCCTCTCAAAGAAGTTGTGCTTGTTTTGTAAATATCTAGTCTGACTGGTGGGAACCAGCAGTATTTCCCATCTGTCCACATTTCAGGAACTATTTTATCTTTCCTGGTGGTTCTGTTTCTGTCTTTGCTAATTTTCCCACAGGCATGTGCTCATCTAACTCAACTGAATATTCAAGAAGGAATTTCTGTAGATCTCCTGTCTTCCTTTTCTATGCAGGTATTTTTTTTCTCCTTTTTGGGGGATCTGCTTTATCCTCTCTCTCTCTCTTAATAACATCCTCCAGAATTCTTCAGATACCCAGTTTTGGCTCTGTACTGTTCAGAACATTCACCAAATTTACCTCTTAATTCCCAAAATCTCATCGAAAAAGTCCAGGCAGGAAGCTAGGAAATCCTAAGTATCATTTTCTTGATTTTCACTGTTGACGATCACTATTATACACTGCCTAATGTCCAGAGTCCTAAAATATATCATTTCAAGCATGTCTGTTGGAGGCAGAATAAATCTGGTCCCTATTTCTCCATCTTGGAAGTCCCTCATCCTCGCAGGCAGAAGACTCTCAAAACTAATTTTGATTTTGTCTTTTTATTTTTTAGCTTCATTTTATTTAAGACAGAAAAGTTCATTTATTGCTGATAGTAAATAAAACTTAACTGGGAAGGAATTAACCTAGAACTCATAACCAGTCTTTATTCCATGCACTAGTCAATCACAAACAACCTTTAGTCAATCACAAACCACCTTTAGTTTACAAATATATGCATAGATATATATACATATATATATCCATATTCAGTGTGAATATTCTATATACTATATATATACTATATAAATACTATATATACTATATATATATGTAGTCATGATAATTTTAATGTTAGTCATGCTAATTTTAATGTGTGAAAATTTAAATGCAAGTAATTTGTATACATATCTTGGAAAAAAATGAAAACAATAAGAGTTTCTGCAAAGAATATCTATTCTTGTTTGCATGCTTACTGTTACTTTAGTGTGAATTTACCATTATCTAATGTGTTACAAGAACTGACAGGTCTAATTTTCTACTTTTCCAAAATTGTTCACATAAAACGATCAGCTGTCAACTATAACGCTAATTTTTTATTAAGTTTTACTTTTTTGTTTGTTTGTTTTGGGTCCACACCCTGCAGTACTCAGGAGTTATTCCAGTCTCTGCAGTCAGGAATTACTCCAGCTGGCTTGAGGTACCTACCGGGTGCAGAGATTGAACTCAAGTTGACCGTGTGCAAGGTAAATTCTCTACCTGCTTTACCACCATTCCAGTCCCTCAAGTATATTCTAAAAGGTGAAAACATAATTTCTAGGAAGAGATATTTAATTAATGCATAGTTTTAAATAGTTTAATATTACGAGAAAGTACATCTGCCAAATTTATTGGTAAAACCTATGATGATTATTGATTATTCTAAAAGCAGAGTTGGCTTATTTTTATCTACTATTAGTAAGCATATACTATTAATCACTTTCATCTGAAAAATCTTTTATGCCTAAGTGAATTGCATTGGGATAATTTCTGGCAAGTAATATATATTTTCAGTAAATACTTATTGAATGAATATTTATTTATTGAATGATTTGCAACAGGATGCTTCTTTAAGCCTTTTCCTTATTTTGTTTTTAATTTTACATTTACTAAACATTGGTTAGGTGTCAGATGCTGCAGAGTATACAAAGATGACTAGATCTCAACTGTGACACTTGATTTCAGTTTTACAGTCTATTATACTCAAAAATCAAGAAGCAGTTTTCTCCACTTGAGAGGAACTGGATAAAAAGACAAGCAGCTGAAATGAATTTAGAAATGCAGGTAATGTTTTGATAGGTAGAAATGGGCCACAAAGAAATTCCACGCTGAATAATAACAAAGATAGGCCTACTTTGTAATCAAAATATTCCATTTATCTGGTGAACCTGCCGAAAGGATTGAAGAATGACACTGGAGTGACAGGGAGATAAAGTAGCAATATATTATTAGCAGTCACGAAGATAAGCAAGATGAATTTGTACTTAATATTATTAGATAGTTTAGATGGTTTGTACCACTTAACATTTTTTACTAAAAATTTAATATGTGATTGGACCTTTATGAATGTGTATGAAATAAAATTGAAAACAGGAATTGGTAACAGGCTTAGAAATTCTGGGTGTAAGCAAAATAATTCTGAGAATGAATATTGAGATACACGAAGAGAAATATTTTAAAGATATTTTAGAGATAATAATTTAAGCTATCTAGAAACTGGCAGAATATAGGTTAGTAAAGTGAAAAAGCAGTGATTTTGCTACTGAGAAAAAAATTATAAATGAGCTCAATTTGTTTTTAACTAATGTTTCCAAACAAGAAACCACAGAATATGGAGCGTGAAGATGGAGAGTGTATGTGAGTACATGGTAATGTGAATGTAAGCTGTGTCCTTAAGTTCTGTACACAGAAATTGAGGCCAGATAAGTTAGGACAACACACACGGTAAATAGAGTTTAAAAAATATTCTCTTTAGTATTTGTTTATTTTTTTAAAATGCCAACAACTTGAGGCAAGAGAGACAGTACAACAGGGAAGGTGTTTGCCTTGCAGGCGTCCTGACCCAGGTTTAAAACCTGGTAACCCATAAGGTCCCCTAGCTGCCAGGTGTGATACCTGAGTGCAAAGCCATGAATAAGCCCTGAACACAGCCAAGTATGCCCCCATGTCCTCAGAAAATCTAGAAGATGAAGAATACACTAATAACTTGAGATTTTTGAGTTTATGTGGCTGATATAGATTTCATATTACTAAATGGAATCTGGGTCTCAGAGGTAAGGATAATATAATAATTGCTACTAAAATTATATCTTCTTTGTTCCTATCCCTGGACCAGGCAAATCAACCCACAAAACCGATCAACCAAACAGCCAATGGTTTTCTTTTTTTTCTTTTCTACAAAAATTTAATTGCATTCAAGCTGCCAGGACAAAGACAGAAGAGGGAATTTTAGATGCTACTAGCATAATTAATATAACAGTTTATAGACTAGTCTAAGTTTCAAGATGCCATTTTAAGTATATTCATTGCTACATCCAAAAAATAAAAAATGAACTTATAATCACCTAGTCAGACCTTGCTGAATTCTTGCTCGTTATGACATCTGGTATTTATGCTCAAATGTCTTCAATGTCAGTAATCAGTTTGTCTCTTCTAATCTTTGAAGATTGCAGAAGCACAATATTTTTTCCACAGATGTATGTGGTCCTTCAACTTTTAGAATTTTTCTGATTTCAAATATTTCATTTCCCCCTCTTTACTTTTATTTGCAATAAAATATGCATACAAATGTATTTATATATATAGTTATATATCTGAATAAGGTAGGTAAGGTAAAGGTAAAGGCCCTCCCATTGATCGTCGATTTGCTCGAGCGGGTCCAGTAACGTCTCCACCGTGAGACTTGTTGTTACTGTGTTTGGCATATCGAATACTCTCGGTAGCTTGCCGGGCTCTCCGAGAGGGGCGGAGGAATCGAACTCGGGTCGGCCATGTTGGCCACTTGTAAGGCGAATGCCCTACCCGCTGTGCTATCGCTAATATTCCCTCAGAACATTCATGTTAGAAATTATCTATTTCCATAAAGCATGACAATCACTGTAGCACTGTCCTCTCATCGTTCATTGATTTGCTCGAGTGGGCCCAGTAACATCTTCATTTTGAGACTTGTTGTTACTGTGTTTGGCATATTCAATACATTCTCCATTACAAAATACATCCAGTTTTCAGAGTACTTGAGAGAGCATCACTGTCACTGTCACTGTCCTCCCGTTCATCGATTTGCTCAAGCAGGCCCAGTAACGTCTCCATTGTGAAACTTGTCATTACTGTGTTTGGCATATTGAATATGTCATGGGTAGCTTGTCAGGCTATGCTGTGCGGGTGAGATACTCTCAGTAGCTTGCCGGGCTCTCTGAGAGGGACGGAGGAATTGAACCCAGCTCGGCCGGGCTGACTGCATGCAAGGCAAATGCCCTATCGCTGTGCTATAGCTACAGCCCCAAGCATAACAATAATTAACAAATATAAACTCTGAGGTACCATGACAAACAACACTAAAAACACTTCACACAAAATGCTAAAGTTTTTTGCTCTTTGTGTGCAGAGCAGAGACAACTTTTGCTATGAAAATTGGTAGACTGATCTGCTCATGAGCACAGGAGATTTTCATATATTCTTCCCCTCAAGCTGTAGATCACTTGAGTGCATATTGGAAGGGAGACTTTCTATCCACTCTTCAGCCACGACAGTGTGAATTTGTATAAAACAGTGTAATGACTTTTTCTTTTTCTGCTAAGGGCCGGGTCAGATGATGAATACTTCACTTCTGTTTGGGAAACATCTGAAATTGATTACTTGAGAAAATCACAAGAAAAATCCATAGAAGGATTTTTATCTGGGAGAGTCTTGGTGAGAAAATGCACACAGTTACAGCAGTCCAACATCTCTCGTGGTGTCTCATTTAAGAAGGTCATAGTTCTTGGAAATTTCATCAGGCTCAGGTGAGAGCTATGTGAGACTGAGGGTGGGGTGGAAAGGTTTTTCTTTTCATTTCACCAAGTTTGTCCTGAGACAAATTCCTGGTCTCACTGTTTCTACCCAAGGAAAGAAACAGGAACCTTAATACTGTTCTCGATTTTATTCCTCTTTGTAAATGTCTTTCATTATTTCTCTATTCCACTCTTTAAATTTAATTTAAAAAATTGTTTTGGTTCCCATTGGGTAAAGGAAACAAAAATTTAGAGTTTTAAAATTGCATCAACTATAAACCTAGAAATTCAATGACAACAATAGAAACAAAAAAAAGTGAGGCTGGAAATTGAACTAAAAATGTATTGGATAATAGTCTACATGTCACATAATATTTACTTAACCATTTCTTGTTAGACAAAGCATTTTAGGAAATTGTTTTCATATTTAAAACAATGGAAGCTGTAGTTCACAAGTCCAATACTATTGATTATTTTAGACACTAGAATAAAATTCAAATTGTATCATGTGTTTTACTTATAAGGTAATAGCACATCCCTCTTTTCTAAAATCTCAGATTTATTAAAACAGGAAGAAAAGGTCAATAAATAACAGAGTGCATGTAATTTTTGTTAGTGAAACACAATGAGGTACAGTTGTAGACTTACAAATTTTTGAGCTTGTGTTTCAGTTATACAATGATCGAGTACCCATCCCTCCACCAGTGCCCATTCTCCACCACCACTGATCCCAGGACCCCTCCCCCTTCCCCCCTCCCACCCCCATTCCACCCTGCCTCTGTGGTAGGGCATTCCCTTTTGTTCTCTCTCTCCTTTTGGGTGCTGTAGTTTGCAAGAGAGGCATTGAGTGGCAATCATGTTAGGTCGATAGTCTACTTTCAGCATGCATCTCCCATCCTGGGAGGATATTCCCAACACCCTTTTTTGGTGTTCCCTTCTCTGTCTGAGCTGCCTTTTCCCCTAGCATGTGCAGCTGGCCTCCAAGCCATGGAGAAAACCTCCTGGTACTTATCTCGGCTATTCTTGGGTGTTAGTCTCCTATTTTGTTACTTTATGTTCCCCAGATGAATGCAATATTTCTATGTCTGTCCCTCTCTTTCTGACTCATTTCACTTAGCATGATACTTTCCATGTAGTACCACTCGTATGTAAATTTCATGACTTCATCTTTTCTAACAGCTACATAGTACTCCTTTGTGTAGATGTACCAAAGTTTCCTTAACCAGTCATCTGTTCTCGGGCACTCAAGTTTTTTCCAGATTCTGGCTATTGTAAACTGTGCTGCAATGAACAAACAAGTGCAGATGTCACTTTGACTATACTTTTTTTTGCCTCTCTGGTATATATTCCCAAGAGGACAATGATTAACATTTTAAAGCCAAAGATTATATGTGGTTGTGACAAAGTTTTGTGTTACACACACACACACACACACACACACACACACTATGTAGTCCAAAGGCTAATACTTTTGTTTTAACTGTAATATTAAATGTTCTATTCTATTAATTCTCCTTCTATATTTTTTCATGTGTTTTGATATTCCTTAAGATTTAAGGGTAGGTGTGGGTCATATTCAGCAGCACATGGGCTATTCCTCACTGGGGATTAAACCAGGACTGACCACATGAAAGGTAAGTGTCCTAACCCCTAATCTACCTCATTGTAGTATTTCCTATTCAGAATTCAATTAGTATTATAATTTTATTCTATCATGAGATCAATTTTAATTATGTTTTTTTTCAGTAAAAGTACCTAAAAATTAGTTCATTACATGTAAATCTGTGGCTTAAAATAACACATAACTATACTTTATCTCAGTCTTCATTTGTATTTTAATGTGGTTTGAGAAGGCTTATTAGGCTAGTTATCCACTAAAAACACTTTATAAATTGACAACAGCATGTTTCTGCAAATGCAAAATAGAATATCAAATTAAAGTTTTTTATTAAAGGGAAATCTCAAACATTTAAGTCAAGAATTTCAAGCCCTGAAACATGATTTTCTTTCAACACCATTTCGTTTGCTCTGGCTTACACAACCATATGGAATAGGTACTAATATTCTTAAAATTGGACTGAAAGTGAACTTTTTACCCAGCGGTTGCAGAATCACTGAGTTTACTGTTCTTCCTTTACAGACCCTTCAGTTTTACAAAGGGACCATTTTGGGTGTACACGTACCTGGTGGTGGGCGGGCAGCTGGGTCCTATGAGTGAGTGTGAATAATCTTTCTGTGGGTTGACTTGCACCCAAGAACAAAGTAAGACCTGAGAGTTAGAATGTAGTCTCTGTACTCTATTTTAAAGAGTTTTATTTATCTTTAGGTTAAATAACATTCTAGGATATGTAAGCAGTCTCCAAGGTACATAGTGTAGTAGTCAGAAAGAATGCACACAAGTAAAGCTTGTATTTGGCATGTTGTACCCCTGGTGCTCTCTGGCATACCAATGTCATAAGCATTCTCAAAAATTTTGATGTTCCAACAAGAAAATAATATGGGTGGGGTGTACATGTTATGTGCTTGGAACTATAAATATAAATAAAATGTAATAATGTGTCTCATTTTTATAGCTGGTCTATGAGAAGGTCAATAGAATTATTCTCTTCCCCTACCTTCTTGGCCTTATGATCAAGCCCACTGTGTAGTGGCATTTGAAAAATGAATGTGACAAAAATTTCTTTACTATCCTCCTGAGTTTTTATTCAACAGGGAAAACCAGTTGTCGAGGGTTGCTATCTTTTGATTCATGATATAACATTCTCATTGCCATTGTGTGCTCAATTTTTTTCCTATTTATTTAGAAAAAGGAGATTGAAATACATAGTTTCAAAAATATCAGATTCATTGTAAACTGCACTCAATCAAGGCTAAACTATTTCATTTTTACTTCTACAAAATAAAGAACATATAAATATTTTAAATGTGTGTAAAATTGAAATTCTCTAAGCAGATTTTTTTTTAATTCAAGACCCAGTATTTTGGGAATTCATTTAGGACATTTTTAAAAACTTTGATAAGATCAAGCCCACAGTACTTCAATGAATAAAATAATGTAGATTAAGCCTCATATAGAATGAGTTTTCTATTTGACCTCTGTAAGAACTATTGTTTTAAAATCAAGCTCATTGTCTCTATGAATTTACAGAAAGAATTATGAGGAAAAAAGTATCAGAATTTACAATATTAGAAATTTCAGTATTCCTGGCATATAAAATTTGTTCATTTCTCATTTTCAATGCTTTTCACAGATTCTCTCCCTTTTTTTCCATCCTCTTTTGGGCTTGCAATTTATTTTCTAGTTTAATAAATTAAACACATATTCCAAATAAACTTTTCTATATTCATTCCTCCTCTACTTCATCACAATCATTTAAATATTCAGTAAAAGTCTATGTGGGGGGCTGGAGTTATAGTACAGCGGATAGGGTGTTTGCCTTGCACGTGGCCAACCTGGGTTCGATTCCCAGCATCCCATATGGTCCCCTGAGCACCGCCAGGAGTAATTCCTGAGTGCATGAGCCAAGAGTAACCCCTGAGCTCTTCCAGGTGTGACCCAAAAAGCGAAAAAAAAAAGTCCATGTGGGACTAGAAAATGTTTAAACCTTGGTACTTAGTCCAAAA
This sequence comes from Sorex fumeus, assembly GCF_029834395.1. Lineage (NCBI taxonomy): Eukaryota > Metazoa > Chordata > Mammalia > Eulipotyphla > Soricidae > Sorex > Sorex fumeus. Next base: position 18,159,567 of record NW_026606075.1, on the reverse strand, counting down.
AGTGATTGGTACATTTGCAAAACTAGCCAAGAAGCAAGAAGAAGAGTGCTGAAAGACAGACAACCCTAAAGTTTACCTCTAGATGACCCTACACTTCTTGCTTGTGTAATGCAGGGCTGTTGATTTACTTAAATCAATGTAGTCCTCAAACAAATCTCAGCTTTTGTTTGTCTGCTTGTTTGAAATAAATGGCAGATAGGGGTCAGTACTGATTTTTCTGCCACCGTTCCTATGAACTAATGAGTACATGCTTAGTTGTAGTAAAAGCAAATCTGTGATGAAGTCTGCCAAAGGGACTCACAGTTATTAGTAAACTGTCACAAAACAGAGACTCCATCTTTATAGCTTAGGGAAATATCACATCCACCTTTTAACCTACTAGCCTGTATTTAGATTTTACCAGCACAGTAATTTTCTAGCAAAAGTTTGTAATTGTATCCCATTGTCAGTGAAGTGGAGGGATATGTTGATGGGTTGGCAGGATTCTGATCCTTCTGTTAGAACTATTAGGTGGGGCTGTAAAGTGTTGCTAACTGTACTTTTTATAATTTTATTTTACTTATTTTGTGGTGCTCCTACGTAGTATTTGGGGGACCTGGAGATCCCATCAGTGATTTTCAGCCAATCTGGCTGGACCCACTGTGTTCAGTACTCTGGGCACCTCTAGAGACATAGCCAGAGAGACTTGGGGGACTTTGCAGTGCTGAAGATCAAACCCAGGCTGGTTGCCTGCTGGACATGTGCCATAAATGCTATTCTATTTCTCTGTCCCTAACAACATATTTAAAATATTACTCACTTCAGAAATGAAAAAAATTTACACTTATTATGTCTGTTATCTTATGCTCTGTCACATATTTCATCAAGGGTATTGTGAACCAGCTATCTGTTGGAACGTATTATAGTTTCAACTTGTAACACCTATTCAGGGGCAGGCTATCAAAACAGAATGGTGCCTGAACATCTTGCCTTTGCCTTTGCCTCCTGTCCTGAAGAAATCTCATTCATCCTTTAAAGCATAGTTCAAATGCTCCTTTACAATCTGACAGTGAGACAGTGAGGATTATTGTTTCTTCTATTTCTCTGAACTCTCTGCATATATTTTTATCGTAATGCCTAACAATAGTGACTTTACACAGAATATGGTCTTTGTTGACTTATATATTTTCTCTCCAGAGAACATATATTAGGTGTATCTGTATTTGACATGTAAATCACTATAGCCTTCAGCACAGAGTGCTAAATATTAGTTTCAATGATAGATGAATGGATGGATGATAAATTAAGAGTTAAAAATTCTCATATATTATTTGTCACTTTTTCAAAGACCAGTTTATCAGGAATTTATGGCATTGTCTAGTTATGAATAGAATGTTGGGGGGATTTTAAGATAAAAGTCCTCTCGGGATAGGGGACCAGAATCATTCGATTAAATTGGAAAATCATCCCCCTCGGGCAATAAAAAGAGATGTATGATAATGAAATCTATAAAAATGGATTTAACTCCCCCCTCTTATTTTACCCAGAGTTTTCATTGTTTCTTTGCCCTGAAAGTAAGAAAGGAAAGAAAATTATTATTCTTTTCTCTTTTAGACTTTATATAAGGTCATTATTATGTCATTGAAAGATGTAAAAGGTTAATTGTGCCAGTAAATCAGCTAGAATTGTTGGCAAGATTCATAAGATTTTTATCTTTGAAAGATAGAGGTGTCTAGTTTAGAAAGAAAAGAGCCCTAGAAACAACAATTTGGATACTCAAAATCATCTACTTAGCCATAGCTTTTGCATTCTGAAATGATAGAAATGCTAAAATGATAAATGAAGTTCTTAAATGCTGCCATATCTTAGTAGAAAGAAATCACAGGTTAAATTTTATTTCATGATGCATCAATAAGGTAAAGGTAAAGGTAAAGGCCCTCCCGTTGATCGTCGATTTGCTCGAGCGGGCCCAGTAACGTCTCCATTGGAGACTTTATTGTTACTGTGTCTGGCATATCGAATACTCTCGTTAGCTTGCCGGGCTCTCCGAGAGGGGCGGAGGAATCGAACGCAGGTCGGCCATGTTGGCCGCTTGTAAGGCGAACGCCCTACCCGCTGTGCTAGAGTATTCGATATGCCAGACACAGTAACAACAAGGTCTCCAATGGAGACGTTACTGGGCCCGCTCGAGCAAATTGATGCATCAATAAACATTAAAATTCTCAAGGTCTATCAAAAATTTTAAGTTAACTGATTCTACTGATGTAATTGAGATAATTTTTTGAAAAAAATCCTATACATAGAATACATGCTCTTAAGTAATCAGAGAATAAAGCCTTTTATTTACGTATAGTTGCAATTGTGAAAGTTAGCACACTTGTGAGAGTCCAAAATATGAAAAGAAGGAATGGCTTTATCCTCTGGATAACATTTTTATCTTTTTAATTTTTCTTTCTCAGTGCAATGGATAAAACTCATGCAAAACACTCAGTCTAACACTAAGCCAATTCCCCGATCTTTATGTTTTAACTTAGAAACACTCCATTTCTAGTCATATACTCCTCTGCTTCATCTTTCAATCTCATGACTCCTTTCTGCCCACATCTCTTTTGAGCTATTTTCAACTATTTCACCCAGAAGCCATAGTGATTCCATTAAACTATAAATCAAGTTATGTCACTCCTTTGCTGAAACTCTTCTAGTGACTTTCCATCTTAATCAGTTCTAAAGCCAATCACTATCAATACAGAGGGAAACAGAGTGACATTAGGATAGCCTATCACTTTCACTATCACTGGAGATATAGTGAGTTTGTGACAAAAAGTGACACATTGATAGCCCCAAACTATCACTGTATTGAAGGCAATAAGAAATCCTGGTCTTGCTCTGGAGCAAGAGTCATTGTCTTCTAATTCTCTTTGCTGTCTAAACATGTGTTAGTAAATGGCTTAAAACAAAGGTGGTATGGGCTGGAGCAATAGGATATTGGTAGGTATTTGCTTTGCCTGAGTCTGACCCAAATTTGATACCCAGCATCCTAAATGGTTCTCATGCCCTCCAGGAGTGATCCCTGAGGGTAAAGCCAGGAGTAAGTCCAGAGCACCACTAGGTGTAAACTTCAAGCCAAATAAACAAAAAGAAAACAAAGACAGTCAGTCCTGCTTGTCATAGAATATGAAGATTGAGTGATATTAATGAAAATTATTTCTCAACTTATAAGTAAAACATGTTGTTGAAGCGATAGCACAGCATGTAGGGCGTTTGCCTTGCACACAGCCTAGCTGGGTTCGATCCTTCCATCTATCTTGGAGAGCCCGGCAAGCTACCCAGAGTGTCCCGCTTACACAGCAGATCCTGGCAAGCTCCTCATGGTGTATTCACTCAGTCTACCAAAAACAGTAACAAGTCTCACAATGGAGATGCTACTGGTGCCTGCTAAAGCAAATTGATGAACAATGGGAGCACAGTGTTACAGTGTTATGTTTATATTTTAATCTCCATGAAATAGGGGTGTCTTCCCTGACCTACCTTTGTGAGTCCCTTATGTCTAGAAAAGAACCTAATAGTAAGTACTTAGCGTACACTTATTGACTAACTGGATGAATGGATGGCCTATTTGTGACAAAGGACGCATTCTGATGGAAGCATTCTCAGTGCAATAATACTCAACCAGGCTTCTACTTGAGCCAAACGTACTTACGAATTCTGTGACTTATTGCTTGGGACACTGTAAGGCCCATTGTAGGTATTCAGAAATTATTTGTTGAGCAAATGAAATTTATTCTTTTTTGCTCATGGTCTTTATCTAAACAGAAACATTTTGGGGAAAGCAAACTGTGTCACCTAGTTAAGCAATTTAAACACTAATTTTACCCAGAACTGACTTAAATGATAGCTAGAAATGACATATCATTGAATATCTAATAAAGAGACTTGAATCAGCAAAGTTCTGGTAAACTTGGAATAAAACAAGAGAGATTTTTAATACGTAAATGGGATCACCGTGGAGAGTAAAGGTAAGGTAAAGGCCCTCCCGTTGATCGTCGATTTGCTCGAGCGGGCCCAGTAACGTCTCCATTGGAGACTTTGTTGTTACTGTGTCTGGTATAACGAATACTCTCGGTAGCTTGCCGGGCTCTCCGAGAGGGGCGGAGGAATCGAACTCGGGTCGGCCATGTTGGCCGCGTGTAAGGCGAACGCCCTACCCGCTGTGCTATCGCTCCAGCCCACCGTGGAGAGTAATATCCAGAATATTAGTTGAATATGGAGATAAATAGATAAAAACAACCATGGTCCTAGTCAAGATGACAACGTAAAATTAACCACCCTTAATACGTAAATAATACTGTTTTAATGATAGTTCAAAGTATGGTGTACAAGTTGATCTTTATCACACACAAAATGAAGTATCAAAGGGGACAGAGTGCTTGTCCTTAGTAGATCCTTGTTAGGAATAAGATCATGCTAAAATAACTAAAAATAACAAATACAAGAACAAAAGAAAACCTTTAAAGTATATTAAGGATACTGTAAAGATAATCTTGATGCTTTTGCACTTCTAGAGTTGACATAGTGAAAAAACAGAAACATTGTACTCTAATAGATAAAACCGCAACCAGTGTGTTTAGAGAATTGTGCATTCTCTAGGCAGTAGGTGACTCTGTGTGGTACTCTAATCCAGTAGTTCTCAAGAGCTGCTGGGTCCACCTAAGTGATGCTGATCTGGGCTTCAGGAGACAGATGGTCCCAAGATCCAATTCAGGGTTTCACACAAGCTCAGTGTGTGCTCTACTTTTCTGTACTCCATTTTTTGTTTTGTTTTTTTATTAGCTATCTAAAAACATTGGAAAGTTTCTGAGACCTAGTAACCAAATAGAGAGGTTCTGATAAATTATGAGGAAAAATGAGAGACAGTCCTTATAAAATTGGAACCCTTAGTAGTTACATCTGTATTAGTTTGAAACCATATGCAAGAACAATAGAGACCACCGACATGGTTACTAGGTACAATTCAATCTTGTCTTTTATTCTTATATACGAAGTCATAAAACCGCTTTTGTAATAATGTCTCATTTTAAAAATTACAAGAATCAAAATATGGGAAAAGGCATTTGTGATAGACAAGGGACTACCATGACAAAGACAGTTGGAAACGATCACTCTGGATAAGAACTGTGAGCTAAAAACAAGTAAAGGAACAAATATGATAACCTCTCAGTAATTGTATTGCAAGCCATACAGAATGACCAAAAGGAGAGAGAGACACACAGAGACAGAGAGAGATAGAGAGAGATAGAGAGACTGAGACACCGAGTGACAGAGAGACAGAGAGACACAGAGAGAGAAGAGACAAAGAGAAGAGACAGAGAGAAGAGAGAGAGAGAAGAGAGAAATGGAGAGACAGAGAGAGACAGAGAGACAGAGATAGAAAGAGAGAGAGAGAGAGAGGTGCTTGCCATAGAGACAGGCAGGAGTGAGGGTGTCTGGAGGCAAACTAGGGACATCAATGGTGGGAAATGTACATTGTGGAGGGTTGGGTGTTGGAATTCTGTATGAGTCAAACCCTATCATGATCAGCTTTGCTACTCTGTATCTCAATGGCACTCAATTAAGAAAATCACTAGCAGTGAAAAATTTAACTGGCCAGGTATTGCGAGATTGCATTGCCACCAATAATGAATGAAGGTACCTTTTTCACTACATCCCTGGCAGCACTGGTTATTTTTTTTTAAATAGGGCATTCTCACTGGTCACTGTCACTGTCCTCCCTTTGTTCATCGATTTGCTCAAGCGGGCCCAGTAACATTGTGAGACTTGTTACTGTTTGGCATATTAAATACATCACGGGTAGCTTGCCAGGCTTTGCCGTGCGGGCAAGATACTCTCGGTAGCTTGCTGGGCTCTCCGAGAGGGGCAGAGTAATCGAGATCAGGTCAGCCGTGTCTGCCTCGTGCAAGGCAAAGCCCTACCAGCTGTGCTATAGCTCCAGTTAGTATGAGGTGATATTCATTATCACACTGACTTAACTTCCCTGATAATGGGAATGAATACTTTTATGACATGCACATTGAATGTTCTTCAATGTCTCTTTTCAATATTTTATTTTAGTCACTGTGACAAGATTTTACAATACTGTCAATAAGTGGGTTTTGTGCATATTGTTTTAAAGGGTTTTACCTGTTCAGTTCTTCTCCCTATTATTGGTGGAATTGTTTGTGATATTGATGCTGAGTTTTTGTTTGGGTTCCAGATATATTGATATTTTAACCTTTTTCTAGAATTCGGATTATGGATATTTTTCTCATTTGGTACAGTTGTTTTTTTGAAGCCAAACTTTATTTCACACTGAAGAGAATTTTTCGTTTGATGATTTTGTTTCCATTTCCTTTCTTGATAAAATTGAATCATTGACACCTCTATCTTTAATTGTTCTGTTTCCTTTTGTGAATTTTATAAATTTGAGTCTGTCATCACAGTTTTCAATTCATTATAATTAGTTTTTGGATGTAGAGTAATATAATAGTTCATTTTTATAAATTTTTGGCTAACTAGTTAGCTATCTTTCCAATCATATTTTATTGAAAAGGCTCTTATTCGGGGCTGGAGCAATAGCACAGTGGGTAGGGGGGTTGCCTTGCACCCTTGCACATGACCAACCCAGGTTCAATTCCCAGCATCCCATATGGTCCCCTGAGCACCCCCAGGGGTAATTCCTGAATGCCTGAATGCAGAGTCAGGAGTAACACCTGAGCACCTCTGGGCATGACCCCAAAAGCAAAAAAAAAAAAAAAAGAAAGAAAGAAAGAAAAGGCTATTATTCATTTTTGTATTCTTGAATTCTTTGTCATGGTTTAAGTCAGTAGGTATGATTTCTCTCCTCTTTATTTCTCAGGATTGCTTTGGCTCTTTGAGGGCACTAACCTAGTCTACCTGCCTACAACACTTGGACATCTCTGTGCCCTGTTCAGACAGTGTTGGAGGAATCAACTGGACTTTAAAATTCAGGAGTTACTCAGCTTCCTGTGTGCCAGTATTGAGTGGCTGAGTGGCAACTAGGGCTTCAAAACCTTGTTATAGTCACACAGGAGCATGGCTTAAGAAGTGATTTGGATCATCGTCACTTGAGCAAACCTTATGGGATTAACTAGAACAGAAGTGGCAGCTAAGCGTTCCCTTGCCAGGCTGTGCTCTGGGAGGGATGCAATCTGGCTAGTTGCTGTGAACTGGGATAAACTGGTTACTAGTACCTCTGACTGCTGGCTACTAATTTGTTCTAGATGGAGTTCCTCTCTGGAATTTGTCCTCAGGATCTGCTTCACCAATAGGTCAGAGAAACCCTAGAGAGAATACCAACGGCAGTGCCTGGGGCCAGAGAGATAAGGTCCTGACCTTGCTCTGGAGGGTTTTTTCCATCTTCAGAGAGGCAATAGATGCTCCAGCCCTGCCAGAACCAACCACTTAGAACAGAATCAGGATTCTTTAGCACATCTGAGTGTGACCCTCAAACAGATAAAAATGGCATATGCCAATAGGATTTAAGAGGCCCCTGAGATGGCTGCCTGCTGTCCTCTGTCTCTTACCACCTGTCATATTCGCTTTCCTTGTTCAGATGTATAAGAATAGGATTACAGAGATAGATTATGCTAGACATTTGACATAACTCTTCTCTTTGACCCCAGTTTCCCAGGGCTGTGCTCTACATTCTAGGGTTTTCTTCCTGCCTGTGGCTTATTTCCCAGGGCTTGGGCCTGTGTTTCAACATTCACTGCAGTTTGTTGCTCTGGGGTGAATGTTTTGTCCTGGGATAGACTCCAAATCCTCCTGACCCAGCGCCACCTCTGGGTGTTCCCTTGTGTCCTGTTTGATGCGGCCTCAAGCAAGAGTCTGTGATTAATCCAAATTTTGGTGTAGATTTTGCCATGATCACAGGATAGTGGTGACAAAGTCTCTGTCAGTTTGGAGAATCTGGGCTCTACACTAAGATTCTTTTCATTTAAAACTTAAAAAAAAAAAACAGACACTGTGATTTCCAAAGTTGTTTATAATAGGGTTTCAGGAATCCAGACTTTCCATCTCTAAGTCCCCTACCTCGTGACCCCATCCCTTCATTTATGACCCCAGTTCCTCCCACTGGCCCCCACTAAGACGCTTTTAAATAGCTCTTTAGAATAAGGTACTACTCAATATTTTATTCTCCCCATATATAATGCCCAAATCCAAGTCAGAGTGAAGTTCTGAGTAAAGAAATTACTTAATATGCTAAATTTTGTAAAGTGTCTGAGTTTTATGACTCCACATGTAGTCTGTACTTAAAGCCAATAAGTTTCAACCATTTCCCAGGCTTCTCCTAAGAGAAATTTTTTAAAATGGTTTGTCCTATTTCTTTTTAGTTTGGAAAGAATCAGCATTTTGGATGTTGAAAATTGCCCAATGTTATTTTTTTTCCCAAAAAATAGCTTTGACTCATCAAAATCTCACAAGACTTCAATTCATTAGCAGCTTTAGCTTCCCTTTTGGCAACTTACTTTGTATTTCCTGAGGGTAGCTAATCTCCTAGGTAGAAATGACTAGATTTCTAGAAATGGTGCCTCAGTGAGTCATCATTTTGGCTTGAAAATCTTATTTCCAGGGTACAACATCATGGATAGTGGCACACCCATCATGAGACATATGTTAGCAGAACTGAACATTTATGCATTAAATATTTTTCCTAAGAATATTCCATATAAAACAGAAACAATAAAACAAAGTTAGGAGCCCTTCAGTGGGTGTGGTCATGTCTGTTTTGGGGAGCAGAATTCAACATTTTCAGTAAGGATTGCTTTAACAGTTAGCTTACTATGGGGTAGTGGAAAAAGAACTTTTTCTTTCTTCTTTCTTTCTTTCTTTCTTTCTTTCTTTCTTTCTTTCTTTCTTTCTTTCTTTCTTTCTTTCTTTCTTTCTTTTTCTCTCCCTCCCTCCCTCCCTCCCTCCACCTCCTCTCCTTCCTTCCTTCCTTCCTTCCTTCCTTCCTTCCTTCCTTCCTTCCTTCCTTCCTTCCTTTCTTCCCAAAATGCAAAAGAACCTAGTTTTTCTTAGGTATCTCACATCAAAATTGAAAATTGCAGGAGTCAAGAGGTCTGATTTACGGGGAGAATTAGAATTGTGACTGGGTGATTATAATTGGAAACTAGTAGCAGCAATTAAGTAAATATATATGTAAGAGAGATAGTACAACAGGTTGGGTGCTTGCCTCACATGCAGCTGACCCAGGTTCTATTCCTGGCACCAAAAATTGTCCCCTGAGTCCTGTCAGAAGTCACCCCTGAGCACAGAGCCAATAATTATCCCTGAGCACAGTTGGGTGTAGATTCTCCCCCAAACAAACAAAAAACAAAAGAAATAAATACAATGCATTCTGATGAAATCTGGCTAATATGCCTGCTGATTGAGTTTAGTTTAAAAAAAGAAAGGAACTCATATGGTCCTCATAAAATTCAAATATTACTTGTATGTATAAATTTAAAAATAAAAAATTGACATCTTTGCAATATTAAGCCTCTGCATTCATGAATATATCTTCATTTATTCAACTCCTTCTTGTACCTCAGTAAAGTAATAATGTTTCTAAAATTGCTCTGTCTTTTCTAAGTTTCATTCTTGAATTTATGATGGATTTTTTTTTGTCATTGCTGTTGCTTCCTTCAATGGACTGAGATTGTTTTCTTCATTTCCTTATTGACTGCTATTGGTACGTCACAAATAATAATTCTGATGTGGATCTTGATTCTGCAAACTATGTGATATCTCCTGTTAGAGAATAGTCACATAATATAATATTGCTTCTTTCTTTAAAAATAAAATATTTATGACCTTCCAAGCAATGCTCACAGGGTCCAGTATCTAATCTCAGTGATTCACCCAACTGGAACCACACTTCAGTGCTTCGTGATGAGAAGTTGCTTGCTGAGCACTGGAACCACCCAGATAGTGGTGGTGGTCTTCAGGGTTCCACTTGGCAGTGTTCCAGGAACCATGCTATAGTGGGGACTGGATTGAACTCAGGATCTTGCACATGAAAGGCATACCTGCCAACCCTCTGAAATATATCCTCAGTTCCATTTTTCTTTATTCCCAACCAATTGACCTGGCAAGATTTACAGTGTAGTGGAAGAATTTAAATTTGTTTTCTTCTACAAATTTAATTGGTATCTTCCTTCCTCCCTTCTTCTACAGATTTAATTTGTATCTCCCTTCCTTCCTCCCTTCTTTCCTTCCCTTCCCTTCCTCCCTTCCCTTCCTCTCTTCCTCCTTTCTTCTCCGTAACTCCCTCCCTCATGCGATACACAGTTACAAAGCTGTTCATGATAAGATTTTAGTCATACAATGTTCCAACACCCATCCCTCCACCAGTATACATTTCCCACCACCAATATCCTCAGTTCCCCTCCCTCATGCTCCCTCCCAATGCCTCCCCTGCCCAACCCTGTCTCTATGGCAGGCACTATATTTTCTTAACTGATAGGTTAACTCACCACTTTTATGAAATGATATACCCTTCTGCATATATTGCTATTATTGGTTTCTCCTTCATCTGTTCACTACTATAATACCAAATTATTTTTCATTAAATTGCTTTTGTATTCTCAGAATACAAGAGGATGGAATACAAGGGGTGGAGGAATCGAACTCAGGTCAGTCATGTTGGCCACTTTCAAGGCAAACTCCCTACCCACTGTGCTATTGCTTCAGCCCTGTACAATAGCACAGCAGTAGGGAGTTTGCCTTGTGCGCAGCCAGCCTGGCCGAGCCAAGTTCGATTCCTCCGCCCCTCTCAGAGAGCCCAGCAAGCTACAGAGAGTATCTTGCCCTCACGGCAAAGCCTGGCAAGCTACCCGTGATGTATTCAATATGCCAAACACAGTAACAACAGGTCTCATGATGGAGATGTTACTGGGCCCTCTCGGGCAAATCGATGAACAACGGGAGGACCGTGACCGTGACCTTTGACATCTATGGGACCGAACAGGCAGTTCAAAGGACCGAGAAAATGCCTCACGTGCAGTAGGCTCAGCTCCAATTCTAGCACCGCATGGTTCTCCACCTGCCAGAGCACAGAGCTGGGAGTAGCCCCTGAGCAAGGGCAGATGTGGCCCCCAAACAAAAACCGAAATATTGTGTCATGTGCTTTTGTTACATTGGTCTCTAAAATTTACTTGCTTTTAGAATGTGCATTATGTCTGCAGGTTTTTTTTTTTTTTTTTGCTTTTTGGGTCACACCTGGCAATGCACACAGGTTTCTCCTGACTCTACACTCAGGAATCACTGCTGACAGTGCTCGGGGGACCATATGGGATGCTGGGAATCGAACCCGGTTGGTTGCGAGCAAGGCAAATGTCCTAACCACTGTGCTATTGCTCCAGCTCCTGCAGGTATTTTTAAATTCCTAATAATGCTGTTTTTTAAAATGCATTTATATAATTATGAATTTAGTTAGTTTTTTTAGCAATTCTGTTTTGATTTCATTGGTCATTGTCTAGTTCGTTTTGTTTTCTGTTTCACTAAGATCTGTAACTAATTTTATTATTTTCTTGCTTCTTTCTTCAGATTTAGTTTACTTTTGTTTGTTGCTTGAATTAGATGTTTAACTCGTTTAACTCTTTAAAAAACTGTTTTAAAATATTTTTATTTCAAATAAATAAATACAAGTTTCTACGTTTCTATTTTTATGTCTATAATGTAGTTACATGAATATTGCTCTATGGTACTTTTATAGACCTTTGCTTATAACACTTTCATCCTAGTTTTCTTGTTATTCTCTATTCTCTGAATTACTTTAAAGTTGTAATGTCTGGATGTATTTTCACATACCTTTGCTATTCCCCATCTAATTTGCTTATAAAGTCTATAATAATATTTATTATTTGAAATATTTGGAGGCATCTTCTGTTCTGTAATATTTTTCAATGTTTATCATTTTTAAAGTTGTTTTCATATAGTTTCACAGTCTAGAATTAGATCTTATTATAGTTCAAGTATTCTTACCTGCAGTGATATTGGAGAATAAGGACATATCTGGGAAGCATCAGCTCTCTTGTTTTAACACATCACCTGATTTTATGAGTTCATTGCTTTTTGAGGTCTGCTGTTCCATAGAAACAGTTACCCTAGACATGTTTGGGAATAGTTTGAGGCTGTTGTCAAGTTTGTTTCTTGAGAGGGGAACACCCTTCCTGTCTTTAGTGTAAGCAGTGGTCCCTGACTCACCTGAAGCACAATTTGACTCCCTTGCTCACAAGAATTTCACTCTTGACCACCACTGCCTGTTATTGATGCAAAGGTCAGATGACCAGTGGCTTTGGAACATAGTGTCTAGTTTTCTGATTTTGTATTTTCTGTTTCTGATTCAAGACGTGCTTTATTTTGCTTTTGATCCTATCATGACATGTTGGTTTTTCTTTTCAGTAGTTTTTCCTATATGTTTAGATCAGGGGAAATGCATCAAAACAGAATTTTTTTCATTTTTTTATTTAACTGTTTGCATCTATAAAATCATTTGGAATTTTTCTTTCTATGTTATGAGGTTATTCAAATAGTGTTTTCTATATAGTCTCAAAATGGAATGAGTATATTATTAATTCAGTAACAAAGGAAAATTTTGTCCGTCCTGTGAGATACAAAATATCACAGATTGGTGAAATCTGATTGAAACTTGTTTGGAACTACAGGGATTTTTTTAGATTTAATGAAATTATGGATATTGTACAATCTTTATACTTAGGTAGAATTCACATTATCTTACAACCCATTTCTCTAATTTGTATACATTGTCTGGCCTTAAAAACATCTGATATAATTTTTAGTGTAAAATATAATTCCTTTATGTTCCATGCTCACCAATATAATTATTTTCACTCATAAGTAATGGGATTTAAAAAAAAATTTACTTCACAGGAAAGAAAAAAAATTTAGAGTATTGATAGCCACACCCAGTGGTGCTCAGGGCTCATCCTTAGGGACACTCCTAGGAATGCTCAGGAACCGTATAATGTACCCAGGTGATTATAGACCATGTGGGGATCAAAATGGGATCAGTCTGATAACTCAGTACTGTTTTTCCAGCCACACAAAATATTTCTTTCTTCTAAATTTGCTTTCAAATAGCATTAGCTTCTTTTGATTGCAAATGGATTACTAGCCGTGGAAATGGTTAATGGATATACTAAGATTCTGCAGTAAATAATCAGAGCAATAAATGATCTTTCAATGATCACTGAAGCTCGCTTGACCTTAATTCCCTCATCAGTTAAAATGAGAGAAGTGTATTGTCTAGCCTTTGAGATTCATGTAAGAACATGGTTCTGCCTATATCCTGGATCTGAATAAATAAAATAATAACAGTAAATGACACTTAGGGGAACCAACCATATGGTGTGTAACAGGGTGTGATGCTACGTCTAATCCTGTTAATTTAAAATTCTTAAAAAGTCATTAGTGAGTTGGAAGTCAGAAAAGAGAACATATTAATTATATAGGCAAATGTTGCAATGTAAGATGTGTGTATCAGGGAAAAGAGAAATGATAGGTATGGTTTATTATATATGCATGACCAAATTAAAGAATTGCTGACTGATGTATGCATTTATTATATTAGAAAAAATTTTTATAAAGAGCCCAGATTTTCCCATTGTTTAAATTGTTCCCTCAATTGTTTCCTGAAGTGGAGTACCATACCCCAGAGCATCAAAACTACCTTTGATATTTCCCTGATGTCTCAAATGTTATACTTCTCACAATGTAGTTTAGACAGTTGAGAAGATCTGACTCAATTTAATGTTCAGTTTTAGGTACCAGGGGTTTTGTATAATATCTTATTTTCTCCCTGAAGGGTTGTATTAATTGCAATAGAAAAAGCAAAGTGGTAACACATTTAGCATTATTTATCTCTGCATTAGGCACACCAAGGACCTATTTAGACAGTGAAAGAATTTGAAGCATCATTTTCAGTTTCTATAGAAATCAAGTTTTGTTCCCAATACTTTGTATTTCTTAGCAAATCTCTGTTGCCTTAATAAGCTATTCAACTTCTCAAAGGAACATTAAGCATTAATAACAAAATATCCTTGTTGTCCAAAGGGACCAGCATTTTGTTGACTTCTGTTCTTAATTTTTCAATTTTGCTGACGGTAGCATAATTTTGATAACTTATTTTTTCCTGTTTGTTGTTTTGCTGCTACTGCTGTTGAACATCAAAGCAGTTTCATAATTTTGAATAGAAAACTATTTTCCCATGTCCGGAAATGTTTATTTTGGTACATGGGTACTCACAATTGCTATAGTTCAAACTTGACTATATAGCACTGTCTTCCCATTGTTCATTGATCTACTCGAGTCGGCACCAGTAACGTCTCACAACAGATTGTGAGACTCGTTACTGTTATTGGCATATTGAATACGTCATAGGGAGCTTGCCAGGCTTTGCCGTGTGGGCGAGATACTCTCAATAGCTTGCCGGGCTCTCCGAGAAGGGCGGAGGAATCGAACTTGGGTTGACCATGTGCAAGGCAAACGCCTTACTGCTGTGCTATCGCTCCAGCCCTTCTTTCTCTTCCCGAGGTTTGTTTTATTTTAAGTTTATTGATACATATAGAAATTACCCATTGGAACTCTGCTTAATCTTTCTTTTCTATTGCTCTCCACCACCAAAGGAAAGAAAATAGACTCATTTCATTAAAGCTTTACAGTCACCCAGAACATTTTATAGGGAACTGAAGGGAAAAATCAAGAAAAAACAAGCACATTGAACTAAAGCTCACACATTTATACATGCATTCTTCTCTTCAAAGGAAAAAGAGGGAAGATCCTTTCTCTTATCCCAAATATTCTTTGTTCCATTTCACACACCAAACCAATGTTATTTTACATACCATTTCTTCTCTTTATGTTTGATTTTTTCAAAACACAAGTAACATATATACTCAATTGTTTGGGTTTCATATATTTCCCATTATTTTCATTATTTAAGGCACAAAAATGTCAATAAAAAGCAATACAATAGGGCACCATGCACATTTTTATTATTCTTTGGCACCCACTCTACCATGGTTTGTGTATTATTTTCTACAATTTTTTGTAGATTATGTTTTGCATGTCTGAGATATTCATAATGCTTTTAATCTACTTGGCTACTATCTTTAGCAAACAGTGACAATAGTCACCAGGACAGGTCTAACTACTCTCAGCGTTAAAGTCTTTAATTCATTTTTGCTTTCTTTAGTTTTGGGGTCATATCTGATTGTTTGCACAGCTTCCTCCTGGTCCTGTGCTCAGATACTCTCCTGGTGGGTTTCAGTGGAATAAATGTGGTGTCAGGATCAAACCTCAGTCTGATGTGTGCAAGAACTGGCTTTTCTATGTCTCCAGATCAATTTAAACTCTTGAATTTCACTTAGACCCTGGTCTGTGAAGAGCTCTGACTTCAGTACAGGCACTGAATGTGCATCCTTCCCCCCAAACAGAGGAATACCTCTGGTGGCCCCCAGGGAACTGCGCCAGTGACCAACTATGACTGATGGGTCCTTGGACCCTCCTCCTTCTTAGGATCATAGCAAGCACTGCACAAGATATGGTCTCTATAAAAATAAAAATTTCAAAAAAAGATGATCCATTACATCGTTTTTTTTTCTGGAAACATTCAGCCAAAGTCAGTGTCATCAATCTAACTTCCGAGAATTTGAAATTATAATAAAGAAATTTCCCCTAATCACTTGTGTCTTTCTGTGGGCAGTCAAAGGAATAATGGCATGTAGACATCGGAATGTCTCAACCTTCTTCAACAAAGCGAAACATCTGAAAGAAAAATAACCACCTACACACAACGGAAATTATTAAAATTTGCATTTCATTTATTTAGCTTCAGACTCAGCATTCAACTGGCTGATATGAATAGTCATATACTTAAGAAATTCTGAAATCATATAATATAGTCCAGAAGTCTCTGGGGAAAATCATCTTTATTTGGGTTTATGATTCCTTCTTTTCTTCCTCAAATATTTCTGAGCTTAGTTGTTCCAATATGTTAAACCCAAAATATGTTTCTCTGTACAAATATTTGAATTAGGGACAGAGTTCCATGAATTTAAGTTTTTACTTCATCTGTGTAAAATCATGTTTCATGTGTCTGCGTCCCTTATTTTTAAAAATCTCCTAGGATTCTTTGTGTACAGAACTGGTTGACAATAGAGGACACTAAGGATAAAACCAATGTCTGGTCATCACAGTCGTCTTTATCTTTAAAATATGTTTGTCAATTACTAACATTTGCAAATTGGTAGAAAGCACATGAAAATACAAGTTTCCTGCTACTCCTAATTTAAAATATCAGACAATCTGAGGCTATATTCAATTGACTTGGTTGAATAGTGCTACTCCCTTAAACGTGGGGCATGCACTCTTCCCTGCCATCATCCCCCTCAACTGCGTGTTTTTCATACCTGGCTGCTTTTGCTTATTAACCTCTGTCTGCATTCATGTTGGTGACTTCTTTTGTAGGTGTTACTCTGATCCTCCCTCAACAGTTAAGTGTTTATAAACTGATCATGTAGCCAGACCACTCAACCGATTATTTTTCACTACTTAAACTTTTTCTACATTTAGAATGTCTCCTTTGTTGTTGTTGTTGCTATTTGCTTTGAGTTATCATTTAACATATTGTTATATTCCAATTAATCCATTTAAATTTTTAATTTTTTTCATATGATTTCATACCTTGCAGAATTTCATTAGCTTATGTTGCTTGTTTTTCTAAAAATGCTGTTATTCAGGGCTGAACAGAGGCTACAGTGCTCACCTGGCACATGACTCCAGTTCAATTCCTTGGATAGTCCCCTGAGCACTGCCAGGAGTGAGCTCTGATTACAGAGCCAGAAGCAAGTCCTGAGGACCCCTGGTGTGGCCTATACCCCCTACCTCCAAAGTTCTTGTTCTTCTCATTTTCTATGAATATCACATAGAAATATTCCAAGTATCATACCAGTAGAGAATTTCCCTGATATAGTCCATCCTTCTAACAGTTTAAAGCCTTGTTTAACAGTGAAATTTTTTATACAGTTCTACTTAAACATCCCTAAAACATTCCTAGAAGGCATTTATTAATTTGTATATCTAGGTTTCACCACCTTTACCTTACAACTCCTTTTTGGAGTTCAAAGACTCATTATAATATAGGCTTAATGTATCCAATATTCACATACAATGAAGTGCTCAATACATATTAGCAGCTAAAGAAACTCTTTATGGAAAATAGAGAGTTTCATTTAAAGACATAGCCTGTTTTATAACTCTCTCAGTGCTTCATCAAATTGTCCTTCATTTGACTACATTCATTAAAAGAACCTTTGCTTATCCCATCATCTCTTCCCTTTTTTCTTTCCTTTTTCACCCTATAATTTGCAGTTGTGTGTACACACATATACCACCAGCACCACTGTCACTAACTCACCTTCATCACCACTACTACCATAACATAGCACAGTGATAATACTTATGAATAAATATCTGATAATTTGGAAGGTTGCAGTAGCATAGCGATATAATATTAGAATTTGAAATATAGATATCACACTTATATGCTAAAATATCTTATGTCTTTTTAATTTTATTTTAAAAGTTATTATAAGGTTAAATAATAATATTCATTGATATAAAATTAAAATAAAAGGAACTATAAAGGATCAAATGCTAGTATTTAATATGAATCATATAGATGCAACGATTTTCAGAGAAAAGTATGTTTTTATATAACTTGAAAAGGAGCTTAATACAGAAAACTTTATGGTTACAGTGTCGTACTTATTTGCAAATGTTAGCTATGAATACCCCCATCTGTGTGCCTACTATGGAGTTGTTTGTCTTTGTGGGACTTTGCACAGCTGACAGTATTTAATACAGACATTTAAATGCAAAATCTGACACTGGTGTTTTCCCCAAATGACACTTCAATTCATAAATAACATGAACATCGGTACTACCAATCATTTATGAAATAATGCAGCTATCACTTAGTAATGCTACTCAGAACATCTCTCACTTTATTTAGCCATTTCCAACCTCATTACATGTGACTATTAGGAGAATAAAAATTGATTAGACAGGTCACAAAAGTGGGAAAAAGCATTTGCTGGCATGTTCTCTGCCTCATGGTAAAATGTGGCAAGTGCTACATTTTATTTCTTATAGAGATTTTTTTTTGCTTAGATAGCCTGTTTCTGATTAAAATTATCTTTTTAGTATTGCATTCACTTCTGTGAAAAAGAAAAAAAATACTCTACACCAGAACGATGTCTTGCACTAACTGTAAAATAGATAAATAAATAAAATGCTACTGTGATGAGATAGGATATTTCCAGTTCTAAATCTTGTAAGATGGTGGGCTTTGATATGTAGAAATCCCTTAGCGTGTAATTACTCCAGGGTAGGACAATGATAAAAGTGAAAATGAGTTCATTGCTATCAAGTAGCAAAGATAATAGTGCTGTATTTTTTTTAGTGTTTTTCAAGTCTGCTTCCTTTAACTGTTATCTGTAGTTGTCAAAACCTCCGGAAATGTGGAATTCCTGTATTGTTTTAGTAGTCTGCATACTGATCCTGAGCCTGAGCTTGGTAAAGTGACTCACCTGAGGTGGAACATGCATGTCTTGCTCAGACTACTGCTGAAATGCCTCATCTCTCATTTTTGTACAGGTGTGACAGGGTTTCTAGTGCCTCTTTGTGAAAAGATTGAAGCTTCCTCTTGATTTTCTTTTTATGTGTGTGTTTTTTCTGGATCCAAGTACATGGGACACTTTAATACTAGCTTTTATAAGCTTTTTAGATTTCTAGTAGAATTATTTTTCTGTTTAGAATTTTCCTTTTGAATTTGGGGGTGGGAGGAATGGCCTTGGTGTAGACATACTTGATATCTGGAGGGGCAAGGGAAAAGCAAATTTATCTCTCTCGTGCCTTTTGAGGAGTGCCCTGTTGGTACATTATTTGTCCATATGAGCTTTGGGTAAAACCTCTTGTGTACCTGTTTACACATACCCACGGAGATGCAATTTAAATTAAAGCTCGATGAAGAATAGCATGTCGGATCATAAGGGACATACATCACAATTACTTTTCTGATCTGTAGTGCTAGGTAGCAGGACCTTGCATTTGGAGCAGAAGGTTGCTAATTTCTCACATGATCTTATGGAGAAGTACAAACCAGTGAGCAGCATACAGCGAGAGGAGTTTGTCTCGGGTGGGTTGTGAATTATATATCCAGATGGCCTCCACTCCCCAAGGACTCTCTCAAAGTCAAATGCATTCTTTATTCATTAATTTCAAATTTTGCTTAACAGTTTTGTAGGCATAAGGCTTTTCTGAGAGGGAAAAAAATCCATTTTAGTCAAAAGAAAAGGAGAAAATTTGGACACTATTCATTTTTCAGGAAAATACACTACAAGGCTCATATGAAAGAAGAGTATGTGCTAAGATAATATCTGTACTGAAAATGCATTCACAGAGCACTTTTACACCTCATTTATCAGAATAATTTGTCTTACCATTATTTCCCTCTTACTGCGGTCATATGCCTTATTAGTGAAAGACAAATCTCTATAGACAAACCTTATTATATTTTATTTTAAATATAACATGGACGATATTACACAAAACAGCTTTCTGTTGCCCGTATGACCTGACATTTCTCCTCATCTGAACTCTTGACCAGTTTTACACAGCAAAGATATAGTTGGAATCTCAGGCTGAAAATTCAACAGAAGTAAATAAAAGAAAGCATTTTAGTCACTGTAGTTAACACCAGGAAAGCTCTGTGCTAAATATAGATAAGAATATCATAAAATAATGAGGTAAAATTAGAAAACATTTCTTTCGAAGTTCCACCCCCAACTTGATGCTTGTAACCATAATTGAAAACTGTAATAGAATTTTTGAAACAACTGTCATGGATATATTATGGGAGTGCAAAAGAAAGTAAATCATCAGGGTTCTGAATATATATATATGTATATATACATATGTATGTTCATTAGCTGAACATTTTTCTCTATTTTGCATAATCTGAAGGTGGAACTTTTGAAATTATTGACACAAGCACAGATGGTCTGCCTCTTCACAGCCCATGAATAGCTCATACTCGTGCCCCTTCCAAGAGGGTCTGTCTGTTTCAGTCTGTTCACCTGTCTCTGTTTCTGCCTTCAGGTTCCACAGATGACCCTCTCTCTTATGAAATTTATTTTTGTGTAACCCTGTCTAGGTATGAATATCCCTACGCAACTAGTTTGTTGGCTCAGTGAAGCTGGGGAGTCTATCTTCTGGGATCTTTGGCTTAAAGCAGAGCTGGAGTTCTCAGCAGGAATTCCTTGACCGAGAGCCTATTTTCTGCTATTTTATTTTTATTTAATTGAGTGCGGTTCTGTAATGTATAAACGATGCCCTTGAAACCAAGGCACCTTTGGGAACTATATTAACTTAGGGCATGTTGGACCTTTTTATTTACTGTTTCAATATACTGAGTTCACTCTACTATCAATCACACAGTCTGACATTCTAAAAAAAACTCTAATGCTTCTTCTGCCTCTCTCAGCTTTGCTCTTACTCTGATGACCTTTTCGAAGCCATGAAATGAGACTAGGGAAAGAGGAATACTTGCTATGCTCTGTCGTCTTCTAGAACCTGTATCAGAAAACTCAAGGAGAGAAAAAATGACTATTTTAATTAAAACAAAATAATTAAAGTAGTGGGCTGGAGCGATAGTACAGCGGTAGGGCGTTTGCCTTACACGCAGCCAACATGGCCGACCCAAGTTCGATTCCTCCACCCCTCTCGGAGAGCCCGGCAAGCTAGCAAGAGTATCTCGCCCGCACGGCAGAGCCTGGCAAGCCACCCGTGATGTATTCGATATGCCAAACACAGTAACAACAAAGTCTGGCAAGCCACCCATGATGTATTCGATATGCGAAACACAGTAACAACAAAATCTCCAATGAAGACGTTACTGGGCCCGCTCGAGCAAATCGATGATCAACGGGAGGGCCTTTACCCTAATTAAAGTAGTAGCCTTTCTACATCAGTAGAAAAGCAAACCATATTTGTCACTCCTAGGATGAAGTATATGAAATCAGAGGAGTGGCATTTCCCTTAAAGTGCATTTGTCAGGGTGCACCTGTAGTTAAATTTCTGTGTCCTTTGTTTCCTCTGGGCCTGTCTGGTTCCAGAATGCCTGAGACAGCACAGATGCATGCTGGGAGATGCTAACAGGTAGGCCTTGATGCAGGAGTGGTGACAGCAGGTCTCTGTGTTGGTCCACAGTCCCCAGATTCTTCAATTTTTTCAAGAATAAAAATATTGTATAATAAAGATGCTCAGACTCAGAGTTTGAAATAGAAAGGTTTAGTGCAAAGTACAAGGGAAAGGAAACGAAACTCTCCATATGGAGAAGAACTTGTTTAAATATGGCTCTCTCTCTCTCTCTCTCTCTCTCTCCACACACACACAGTGTGTGTGTGTGTGTGTGTGTGTGTGTGTGTGTGTGTGTGTGTGTTTAAAGAGGAAACTGGGTCTTTGTGTTACTTATCAAGTGACAAGAATGTTTACAGAAAATTCAAGGGATTATACAGGGTAGTCTGGCTAGCTTTGGCCTTTTGGGTTATCTGTTTGGTCGTTGGTATTATACATTATCTGATAGTCTAGTAAGTGTAAGGTCTGTGGCAGAATCTATGCTCTTGGGGAACTGCTAACTTCCCATTTATCAGACAGAGGTCAGGAATATGCAGGAGTATTAAAAATGTAGAATGAGAGCAGTAAAATATGGAGCTGCTAATAGCAGCTGGCAAGGGGACACAGGCTTCCTCTTGAGTCTTCAGAATATTGGGCCAAGGTACATTTCCAATACTGTACAAGTTTGTCCTGCCATCAGAAGACTCCACCTATAAAGCTTGGTAAAATTAAATGATGTAAAGCAAAAGGGCAGTTAATTTATATAAAAAAAAATTGAGAACTAACCTAACATTGCACTCTAAATAGTATCAAAACATAAAATAACAGCAACATATTGTATAAATGTTAGCATTAAAAGTAGATCTTCATGCACAGGTGGGTCTTGAGAATTGTATGAAAGATTTGCCGACCAAACTCAGAAGGTTAGGAAGTTGAAGTTTATTGTACAGTTTAAGTAGATGAATTTTAGGCCCTCCCCAAATGTCTGGGCCTCTCCTTTACCTGTGTTGATGTCACTTGTTCTGTCTCACAATGCTCAAGCCAGTGTACAATTTCTGAAATCTTGTTATCAGCCTCCTTAGATTGTACCCCAGTGATCGCTTGACGTAGTCTCCAGCCATGGGCACATACATGTGGGCGAGATACCAGTCTCAACTGAGCCCTGGCAGTTTCTCAGCTTTTTTAATCTCCAGCAATGGCCATGGTGCCATGCGTGAAATACTGTACTCAACATCTTGTCACTATTTGGGCATCCAAGTCCTTCCTGAACCTGCACTTTCCTGGCACCTGAGCCTTGACTGTATCTTCTTCTGTCTGTTCTCTGAGACCTTCTGTAATCTGTCTGGCCATGCAAGCCCTACCTAATCCTGTAGTCCAACTGAACACGTGCAAAAACTGGAAAGTACCAAGAGAGTGAGACTGGCTGGAGCTTCCTTTTATCTTCCACTCCCAGCCATTCCATTAACAATTCAGATTGAATATTTTTTCTGTTGGTGATATTTAAACTGACCAACAAAATTCACCTGGCATTCTATGCTTCCTGATGTATCATTGTCTGAATAAAGGGGTACTTAGAGAAAAACTTGCAGGGTCTCAGCTGCTCCTGGGGTATTGCTACCTATATAAAGACGGCTGCAAAACAAACACTGAATACTAATTTTACTTTTTGCCTTTTGTCCTACAAGCAAATGTTCTGTTTGGATTTAATTCGGTTAGTGTAAACAAATCTGAAAGTAGGTCTTACATAAAAACAAAGTGAAAAAAACTCACTTTCCAAAGGGGAGAGGACACCAATACATTAAATTGGGCTTCGCAAGCCATAGTATTTTCTGGGATCTCTGAATTAAGAGGTCATGTCTATTGATTCTAAATTCAAAGTAAGACTGGAAGCATCACCTAATCCCTGGATAGAGTCACTACCTAAATTAACAACACTAAAGGTATTGAAATCATTTGAAGAGTGTATGAGCAGAGCAAAATATAAAGGGAAAAGAAAAGAAAACTCCAAGCCTATATTATAGAAAGAATACAGGACAAAGCTGGGCTCAGCTCAATAATAAGAATCATAGGAAGATACTGGGCTGGAGCGATAGCACAGCGGGTAGGGTGTTTGCCTTGCATGCAGCCAACATGGCCAACCTGAGTTCGATTCCTCTGCCCCTCTCAGAGAGCCCAGCAAGCTACCAAGAGTTTCTCGCCCACACGGCAGAGCCTGGCAAGCTACCCGTGATGTA
This sequence comes from Sorex fumeus, assembly GCF_029834395.1. Taxonomy (NCBI): domain Eukaryota; kingdom Metazoa; phylum Chordata; class Mammalia; order Eulipotyphla; family Soricidae; genus Sorex; species Sorex fumeus. Next base: position 18,136,114 of record NW_026606075.1, on the reverse strand, counting down.
TTCGATATGCCAAACACAGTAGCAACAAAAGTCTCCAATGGAGACGTTACTAGGCCCGCTTGAGTAAATGGATGACCAACGAGAGGACAGAAGACAGGAAGACACTAGAATTATGGCTCTTTTGGTAGAAGTAGGGCAGATATTGGTAAAAAACAAAGACACTGGAAAAGATTTTAAATCTTATGCTGAAGCAATAGCACAGTGGTAGGGCGTTTGCCTTCCATGCAGCCAGCCCGGATGAGCTGGGTTCAATTTCTCCACCCCTCTCAGAGAGCCCAGCAAGCTACCGAGAGTATCTCGCCCACACAGCAAAGCCTAGCAAGCTACCCGTGACGTATTCAATATGCCAAACACAGTAACAAGTCTCACAATGGAGATGTTACTGGGCCCGCTTGAGCAAATCGATGAACAATGGGAGGACAGTGACAGTGACAGTGACAGTGATGCTCTCTCAAGTACTCTGAAAACTGGATGTATTTTGTAATGATGAGACACTTAGCAGGTCAATTTGGCATAGGATTGTTCTTAAGCTGCTATCAGTCCAGACAGAGTGTGTGTGTGTGTGTGTGTGTGTGTGTGTGTGTGTGTGAGAGAGAGAGAGAGAGAGAGAGAGAGAGAGAGAGAGAGAGAGAGAGAGAGAGAGTTTGGTAGGGGAGAATGATACTACATCCAGAGTATCTTCATTAGAATTAATGGGAATTCTTCACAGAAACTCCTGAGAAATCGAGTCAGTGTTTAACTTTCTCTTGAAATGGCGTTGGGGTAGCCTAAAACTACAAACCAAACTATCCTTGGGTCTGCCTTGAGTAAACCCATACTTTCAGTCCTTGAATTACTCTTCTGGGTCTTTTGGCTTCAAGACCACAGACCCCTCTCTGGGAAAAGGCCAACCCCAAGATTAGCCTCAAGAAAAATTACTTTCTTTGGAATCCATGTAGGATGGAAATAACCTTCCTTTGGTTGGCAGCTGGTGTGTAGCACAGCATTGCTCAAAATGGCACATTATCCTTCTTGTCTGTCTGACTTCAGAGGGACGGTGGGGTTAAGATTGGCGACTGAGGGTAGAGGTTTCTCTGAAATGTCTGTCTCACAAAGCAGCTATTTTTCTCAGTTCAACAGCTTTGAGCGTATTGCTTTCATTTCCCTCAAATATCTATCAGTGCTTTGTGACTTATGAGCAAGCAAACTAAAACAAACAAACTAAGCCATTTTTAAGCTAATTTTACGTTTGGTGCAGATTTAGAAACTGCTCTCTTCACACTCTGGGTATTGCCTGTGGCACAGAAATCAGGCCTGCTCTTCCAGCACACGGCAGGGTTATTCTGCTAGAAGGGGACTGAGGATTTAAAAAAAGAAGGAAGAGAAAAAGAAAGGTCACTTTGTATTCATACATAATTCTTAATGTCCCCCTCTCAGAATCTCAGCTACTCTATTCCTATTTCCTTTTTCATGTGTTTCATAGATCTAAGATTTTGTGGAAAGATGAGCATCCTACACTCTGTGCGGCTGGATCACACTGCCATTCATGGAGATTTTATTGCAGTGTCCTAAGCTGCCCAGTCACCTCATGCTAAATTTAGGTTTAAATAAATAGAGCATTTAAATTGCAGAGCTACTAGAAAGCATTGGGAATAAAGCTAAGCAGATTTCTTTCTTTTATATTGCCGTAATGTGAAGGTAATGGTTTTTTTTTTTTTTAACTATATATGTAGTGACACTGACCCTTTCCCTGAGTGATTTGGGGGAAAAAAAAGTGTATGCACCGATCAAGTTTCTAATGTAGAAGTTTCAAATCCAGCCTGTCATTAGCCTCATTAGAACCTTTGATCTTTCCGTTTTACAATCAGCACTTCTGGTGTTATCTCCTGTGATTCATGGGTTGCCTCTATCCTTCTTAACAGGCACTCAAGAACAGGGATGAGTTTTTTTCTTTTTAGAATCTCTTGCCAGAGACCTGGACACACTCATAGTGAGGCTGTCAGGAAATATTTGTGGAAGGGATTTGCCTTAATAGAAAATTAACATCTGAATATTACCTTTATATTAGTTGTTTGTGACAGTTTTTATTGTTTTGGTTTTTGCAGTGTCAGGGATGGAACCCAGGTTCAGTCTGAACCCAGGCACATGGGTGGTACTCTTCTCCTGAGTTATATCCTGAGCCGTATCAAGATACTTTGTAAAGTAGTTTTGAACACACACACAATAAAAAATATAGAAAAGCTACACAACCATTATTTCTATCAGCTAGCGAGGTGTTTTTCTTCTTGAAGGACCACCAGAAGGGTCTCGTGGAACTTTCCAAAAGTGCCTTATTCATTTGGAAACACATACACACAGAAAAATATGTGCATGTATCAAAATGCTAGTGACATGGATACACTGTCTTACTTTTTTTCCCCAGCAAACATTGGTCCCTGGAGGATTTTTCTATTGATACATAGGAGGCTTAATGCATTCTTTTAAAGAGCTGCATTGGATATAATCCGTGGATATATGCTTTCCTCAAAACTTTGTACTATTATAAATTAAGTGGCAAGAATATCTTTGAATAAGTGTCGTTTTATAAATGGGTAAATATAGCTAAGGGATAAATACCTAGAAACAGGTTTGCTGTGCAAAGGCATTGACAAATTGCTCTCTACCAACTTTCTCTCTAACCAGCTTACAATGCATGCAGTGACAATTTCCTTGACATGCCCTGTGATACCCAAGTGAAGAATGTGACATTATTAATGGGAAACACTTACAAAGCATTTACTCTGCACCAGGCACTAGTCTATGTGCTTTACATATATTATCACAAATAAGATTCACAGCTCTCTATGAGGGAAGAATTTTCATCACCTTCAATTTACAGATGAGACGAGATGAATTGCTTAGGTCACCCCACTAGTAAATAGCAGATGACATCTGAGCTCAGGCTGTCTGGCTCCAAGAGTCAGTTCTTGTAATTATGACCCTAAACAGTCCTTAATCGTGACTTGAAACTTTCTTAACCATTTTGTATGAGCTAAAAAATTACTTCTTAGGAAATAAATGGTCTCGCTGTGTCTCTATGTCTGTCTGTCTGTTCATCTGTTTGTCTCTGTCTCTCTGTCTCTCTCTGTCCCTGTCTCTGTCTCTGTGTCTCTGTCTCTCTGTCCCTGTCTCTGTCTCTGTGTCTCTGTCTCTGTCTCTGTCTGTCTCTTTCTCTTCTCTCCTCTCCTCTTCTCTTCTCTCTCTCTCTCTCTCTCTCTCTCTCTCTCTCTCTCTCTCTCTCGAGTTTTGGGCCATAGCCAGCTGTGCTCAGGGCTTACTCCTGGCTCTTTGATCATGGATTATTTCTGGTGCAGGATCAAACCTGGGAATGGCCAAGTGCAAGGCCAGAGCCCTGACTACTGCACTGTCTCTCCAGCCTCAATATGGTTTCCTGAAATCATTACTTCCTGGTTCCCTCACACAGGGAACCTCCTCACTCTAGTCATTATTGGTTCGAATATCAGTGTTTGTGGGCAAACCTTACATTTCCCTAGCCTATCAACTCCCCCCACCTTCTTTCCTGAATGACCTTACCCTCTTGCCCACCTTAACTCTCTTTTCTGCTTTCATAATCATGATAGAGATCATGTCATTGTCTATGACTGTTTTACCTCTAAAATGTCTGTTTGAAGCATCCTTCCCTCTGACAAAAGCTCTGCTTTTTCCATTTCCTCTAATGCTATTCCATCAGCACTTTGGCCCCACTGGGGTCCAAATTTCATTGGCAATATTATTTCTTCATGGTCAACCCCCACATTGATGCCCTTATTTTTTCTATACTAAGTAACTTAGATTTCGCAGTCCGTTGCTATAATCAATCTTACCTAGATTACTGCATAGACTCCTGTAAGCCTCCCTGTTAACTTTACCCTCTTTCAATGTATTCCTAAAGCAGTAGGTGACTCTATTAAAATGCAAGTTAGATGAAGTCACTTGTCAGTTAATAACCCTTTAATATCTTGCCATTTTACTTAGGAAAATGGCAAAGTATTAAAAATAGGCTGAAAGACTCACAGTTTTCTTTGTCTGCTCTATATCACTCTTTCATTCTCGTTCTTCTTAAGCTGTGCTGGCTTTTCTGTTGTTTCTCCAACCTTCTACAACTTTCTTCCTAAAGTCTTTCTATTTCTTTATGTACTTATGCAAGATTATCCTTTGAGATATATCTATTCCTTCTTCTTTCACTTCAATAATTCCAAGTAAAATGCTGTAAATGATTTAATTTCTATTGCAAAGGTTTGAAAATATTAACATTATTCCTTTACATTCCTGTGTTATACTGTATTTTGTTTCATTAACTAAATTTTAATAAAACTTTCATGAATAACAAAATGTGGTACTAAATTAGTTGTCACTCATGCTTTTTCTCTTCTGTTAGAAGAAGAGAAAGATAATACAACAGGTGAGGCTTGCTTTGCACACAGCAAATATGAGTTCAATCCCTGTCAGTTCCTGTAAATACCTGGATTTGGGAATGAAACACTAATTTTCAAGATCTGATGTAGAATTGGGAATCCATTTATTCCATAATAGTAGGCTCTAGCGGGACTGAAATGTGCACTACTTCTTTAATAGTCTGCAGTTTCATTTATAATAACAAAGTCTGGAAAAAGCTTCATTGCTCACAAATAGGATACAGTAATTAGTAAATTTATATGGTAAAATGTTCTGAACCATTAATAGTGGTGAGATGTAAAAAGTATAATTAATTATATCATAAGTCAAGATACCTCAATAAAATGGCAAAAAAAATTAAGAAGAAATATATTAACATAATTTCAACATTAAAAAGAGGAATGAGATGGATCTGAAAATGTTAATAAAGTAAGCTAAGTTATAAGTAAATATCACTATCACTATCACCCGGTCGTTCATCAATTTGCTTGAGCAAGCACCAGTAATGTCTCCATTCATCCCTGTCACGTGCTAGCGTAGCCCAGTGGCATATTCTCAGAGTCAGGGGAATGAGGACCATCATTGTTACTGTTTTTGGCATATCGAGTATGCCACAGGTAGCTTGCTAGGCTCTGCCATGTGGGCGGGATACTCTTGGTAGCTTGCCGGGCTCTCCAAGAGGGATGGAGGTTTTGGGCGCAGCCTCTAATCACCTTTACAGGTGTTCCCAGTCAGGCATATATGCAGGCAGGAGACTCTTGGTAGCCTGCTGGGTTCTCTGAGAGTGAGAACTAGACAATAAGAGGTCGCGCTAGTTAGACAATAAGGTTACTTGTTACAATAAGTAATCTGTCACTGTCACTGTCCTCCCGTTGTTCATCGATTTGCTCGAGCGGTAAAAAAAGTCTCCATTGGAGACTTTTGTTGTTACTGTGTTTGGCATATCGAATACGTCACGGGGAGCTTGCCGGGCTCTGCTGTGTAGGCGAGATACTCTCGGTAGCTTGCTGGTCTCTCTGAGAGGGGCAGAGGAATCGAACTCGGGTCGACCATGTTGGCTGTGTACAAGGCAAATGCCCTACCGCTGTGCTATCGCTCCAGCCCGCAATAAGCAAATATAAATTAGAAAAATACTTGAAATATATATTATTTCTTTATGTTTTACACACATACAATTGAATAGAATTCTGGTTAGTATGACACAGTCAGTATAATAATTTTTTTACAGTCTATAAGAGGAAGTCTTGAGAGTTTATATTTGGAAATGTAGGCTATCAATTTTAATTTCAATTAAAATTGATATATTCAATATTAATTTCAATGATTTTATTTTATCTTTTAATTTTTACTTATTTATTGGTTTGGAAGACACATTCTTGCACATTAAGGGCTTACTCCTAGCTCTGTCCTCAGGGATCACCCCTAGACTTGCTTGAGGCACCAAATAAGGTGCAGGGGATTAAACCTATATCTTCTGTGTGCAAGGCAATTTTACACATTTCTTTAGATTTTGAAATTCCAGGTTGTGGTATATTTAACTGCAGTTCAGTGCATTGAACTAAAATACCTAGCAGAAATTTGTTATTTAATGGATAATAAATCACTCTTAAACCTATTTTGTAAGTATTCCAGTTTTTAAGCGGCATTAAGAAGGAAGAAATAATCACTGATCTCATGAAACTTAAGATTTGAGAGGAGAGATGATAAAATCATAAACATATATATATACATATATGTATATGTATATATATATATATAAAATGCTGGCTAATTGCCATGAAGTGAACACTAAGAGTAGTGAGCTGAGAGTAATTGGGATTAGGCGATAAAAGCCTGGTACCGTGAGTTCTAGGGGATTAATCTGAATTTTATGTTAAAATAAAGCTGAGGATTAGATTAAGATGAAAAAATAAATGGAGAACATCGTCCAAGCAGGAGTGAAAACATCTTGCTGCTTTTGTTAGGCCATAAGTAAGAAATATCACAGAAAGTTTGTTTGGCAGAGACAAACAATAGAGACATGTAGGGATGACAGTAAGTGTGAAAACTAACAGTTATTAGAGTCTTAATGTGATAAAATAAAATTCAGGTGAACAGAGAGGATTGCCTCAACTCTTTTTTTTTATCATTTTTTTTATTAGTGAAACACCATGAGGTACAGTTATAGACTTATAAATTTTTGTGCTTGGGTTTCAGTTATACAATGATCAAGTACCCATTCCTCCACCAGTGCCCATCCCCGCCCCCACCACGGGTCTTAGCATCCCTCCCTGCCTCAACTCTTTAAATTGATGCTGAGAGAAATGAGATTCAACCTTGGGTAGGATTGATTAGATTGCCTTGAATCCTACACAGAGCTCTCACGTTTTTCCCTGGGAGCATTTCCTAGTAAATAAGAGTTCTTTTAACGTAGTAAAGCCATAGTCATTGGATGAGCAAACTTGCATGCAAAACTATATGATTTAATACTTACAATCTACTCCCACATGGGCCAGAAAGCGTAACAATAAGTCTGTAACGCTCAGATCTCTTTTAGATTTGTGTAAAAACAGATGCCATATTCTTCTCTATTTTCACCATTCTTCTTCGCCAACAAAAGTTCTTTCCAAATATCTCTAGATCCTTCCTTGGTAGGTGATTAACGGATAGGGGAAGCAGAGAACAGAAGAAAGATTAAAGATAAACACAGAGGAATGGGAGTGTCTCGGGAACACTGTGCTGGGTGTAACCCAATAAACCTAAGCTCCCTGCAGCATGGAGAAAGGAGAAACCGATGTTATCCTACAGAGTAAAGTAACTTTTTCAAGAGAAAGAAGATAGGTAGGGAGAGAAGTAATAAAAATGGAAGAAGAAACGAAGGTAGGAAGGAAAGGAAGAGGCAAACAAGTAAGCAAGCAAGGAAGTTAGGAAGTAGGTTGTTTTCTACATTTGAGTGACGTTCTAGAAAAATTATTTTGGAAACTATAAAAAGTTAACTAAATCAGTTAATCATTGAATTAATAGATTGCTTAGATTATAATTATTATTGTATTATTACAGGAAAAACAAATGCATAAAAGCAGAAAAAATTCTAGGGGGAAACAGTCATAGAGTTGCAGTGTCAATAAAATATTATACCCGCCATAACTAACTTTCAAAAAAGTAAAAGAGAATTTACTAGCTAAGGGCTCAGGTAGGTATCTAGAAGCTAAAAAAGGGCCAGTTACAGTCAACAAGGAAATAGATTCAGTCCTACAACAACCAGGAATAGAATTCTCCCAACAGTCTGAACTATGAAGAAAGAATATTCTTTCCCAGAAAATGCAGAACAGCATTGCAAATACCTTAATTTCACTCGTGTAAGACCCTAAAGCAGAGACTCAAGCCCATCAGAGTTCTGACCTACAAAAACTATGAGTTATAAATTTGTATTGTATTCAATTTTCCATTTCCTTTTTAAGGCAGCGATAAAAATCAAATATACCTTCTTGTGTGGTAATGAGTCTACAGGACATTCCCCTTTTAAATTTTTCTATTCTTGTTCTACTTTTATTTTCCCTTCAATTCTTCTTTTTTATTGAAAAATCTAACTCCAATTGCTTCTGGCAAACTCTAACATTACTCAAGTTAACAATACAATAGTTAACAATACATTGATCTTTCTGATCAATGCATTTCATTCAGCATACAAGCTAAGTCATTTTTAGAAGTAAACAAAACAAATGTAGATATTTTTAAAAATGCATGTATAAAAATTAGAAAATGTTAATAACAATAGCACAGCAGTAGGGAGTTTTCCTTGCATTCAGCTGGCATGGCCTACCTGGGTTCGATTCTTCCGCCCCTCTCAGAGAGCCTGGAAAGCCACTGAGAGTATCTTGCCTGCACAGCAAAGCCTGGCAGTGATTCAATAAATAAAAAAAATAAAATAAAATAGAAAAGAGTAACATTAACTACATAACCATTTAGAAATTTAAAAATAATTTAACTAGAATCTCTTGGTTCAAAGCATAAGCACCATCATATTACATAATTTTTAGCAAGGAAGTTACTGGGATTTGGCAAACAGGGTATTCAAAGGGAAATTCATAAATTAATGTATAGAATTAAGTAGAAAAATAGAAAACAGTACCAGTTGTAAGGATTATGCACTGTAGCACTGTTCTACCATTGTTCATCGATTTGCTCTAGCTGGCCCAGTAATGTCTCCATTGTGAGAGTTCTTGTTACCGTTTGGCATATCGAATTTGTCACGGGTAGCTCGCCAGGCTTTGCTGTGCTGGTGAGATACTCTCGGTAGCTTGCCAGGATCTCCGAGAGGGATGGAGGAATCAAAACCAGGTAGACTGGGTTGGCTCGTGCAAGGCAAACACCCTTCCTGCTGTACTATTGCTCCAGCCCGTAAGGACTATAATATAAAGCAAATGAGAATGGTTAATATGTAGGTATACTTTTCAAGGGAATTCACTGAGAGATGACATGAGCTACTTAAAAAGAGAAACATTATTCCCTTATGAAATTTATCTTATATATTTCTTAGCATCAAATTTCTCATAATATTTCCATGGATAATAAATACATTCTAGCAAGAGAATGAGGCAAATGTTTATATAGGTGCAGTAGATGTTGTTCATTCATTAGTTGTTCTAGTCAACACTTGGAGGATTGTTCTGATTACAATGTGTCTTCAAATAATGCACAATATTCCACCATAAGAGAAATGCTTTTTTATCAACCACTCCTAAAGATATATGAACTATTCATCCTTGTGTTCCTAGAATACCTGGCCAAGTTGCTTTACCCCATAGTGATGATGAGATAAATGAATCTAAACAAGCACTAATGTTGTTTGGGTCATACGCTTATGTAAACACAGAAAATCATCTGATTCTCTGTCTTTCCCACCAGTTCTCAAGTTCTGAACAAATCTGGGCATATGGAATTAGATGACTCCTTACCTTGACTATCCATTTTTTCAGGTGGAGGGAGAAGTCCACAGAAACTCTCTTTGAACTCATTCATTTGAACTTCAGAAATAGGGGGAGTTGTCTCTACATACAAAGAGCCTTAACCAAAGAAGAAAATAAGCTTGAGCACAATTGCTTTTCTCTTTATTCCCAGTTATCTGTCCTGTAGGCTAGTTAAGTGTCATGTCCTTAAATTGACTTGAACTCCTTCAATTATTTGATTCCCCATCCCTCACTCATACGTGAAACATCTCTAAAACAATCTGCTTGCACAGAAGTATTTGTGTATACTATGCTTTCTGGAAGTCCTGTGCACAAATATGAGAACAATCTGATGATCTCCCACAGGATGATATTTTATTTTACTAGATCTGGACGTTTCTATGGGTGCTACAAATGACCTAAGAGCAAATATAAAGAGCCCCAAATTTTATATAGTAAGAAATACTACTTACTTTGAGTGAGTAGAGAAGGTCATATGATAGAAAGACTACTCTTGTTTCCCATTTTTTGCTTTTAATAATTTACTATGAAGTAATGAGACTAATGTAAAATCTTTTGCATGTATGTAAACACTTTTAATTTTGGTGAGAAAATAGTCATTAAAATTTTTAAAGAACTAATCATGTCTAAGAAGGCCAATGTGGATGAGTGGTTCTAGTCTCTAAACATGCCTAAATTTTTGAAAGCTTTATGTAAAGAATAAAAGATGTAAAAAAATAAATTTCAGATAATTAGGCATATGATGAAAAAATCTTTTCATGAAAGGCCTTTGGCTTTCTTTCAAAAAATTAAAACTTATCATTCAGCAAGAGCAAGTCTGTGTTAACACTCCCTCTGCTTTCAGAAAAATTAACACTTCAGCAGATGTCAATGCTGCTTTTTTCTTCTCTAAGTGATAGCCTTGTTCAAATTCAAGTTTTAGAGCATATTTCCCAAATGTACCTTCATAAAACATTTATGGGTTAAAGTAAGATCTATTTTAGAAAACTACTCACTTGGGGAAACAAATAAAATGTAAAAATTAAAAACAAGGCAATGAATTTTTATGGATTGTTTAAGAACTTTTAGATTAATTTTATTTATGACATACCATAAATGCACATACAAACTTTGTAATGAATGTGCTACTGTACCTTGGATGGTCAAAAGGTGTTTTTCTGTTGACTGCTAACTGTCCATCTTACTGACAGAGGGGGAAATGAAGTGGATGCAGACCTGAGACAGGTTATTAATCCTAGAGAGAATAATCTGCTCCGAATTGAGAATCGCCATTGCTTTGAGATTGGTCTGGATCTGTACAATTACAAAGTCAATCCTGAGAGGGAAGATTCAGACACTGGGTGAGGAAGAATAAAGCAACAGCTGGGAACAAATTCAATCAGAAATAGTGCTGTACTCTGTTTAGTTAACTGCTTCACTCTACATTTATTTTAATGTGAAGAGACACTACCATTTTTGAGAAAAAAAATTAGCTCTTTTTGACCAAGCGGAAAAGCATAAGAATTCTTATATATTTTATACTCAACTTTAATATCACTTTTAATTTCCTTACTGTGAATCAAGAGAATTACAGGTGAACACTATATAGGTAATACAATATGTATTTTATGAATTGCTAATAGGGATTAATAAAATACATATTATATAGAATAGGTTTTATATAGTATATTTCATATAACATTTATATTCCACACTGTTCTAAATTTTTTTGAGCTGAAGGTAAGAAAAGTAACGGCACAAATTTAAATTCTTATTCCACCAGGGAAAACAGTGTTAAACAATTAGTTTTTTATCACAAAAATGTTGCATATTTCTATGTAAAATCTATGACCATAGTCTAGTTGGTCAAATTCCACTTTGGATTACTTTCCTAATGCAAAAGGTGTAGCAGAGAAAGTGTTAAATGTATTCAAGGTGAGAGGCAGTGCATTGTAGTCTACTGCATGTCTGCTAGATGGAAGGGAGCAATTCTAAGGGAAGGATCTGGGGACACTTTTCAAATTACCTATAGTCTGCGTTGCATGACACTTCTTATTCTTATTTTATGTTCACAGGCCCGAAGTCTAAACAGTCCAGCATTTTATGTAGTAATTGCAATTATTTTTTGAGTAACCAGATAAAATTATTCAGTTCCCAGCTGGAATATGATTGGCCTGAATGACCGAGTTTGGTGGTTTACAATTATCTAATTGACACAAATTTTGCCAAGTCTCCACTTGACAGCATTTTTACAAAGCTTGAAGCACTGCTTTAAGCATCACTCCCACACTACCCAAACTGGCTCTTGCTGCTAATGAATTCAGGTCCACACATGCTGCTTATGCCTACTATCTGGCCCTAAACCCAGTAATAGATGTAGATAAAGCATAATGGGTTGTGGGGTAGCTAGGGTGAGGAAGCGTTTTCGAGAGCTGCCCAAACTGCAAAGTAAAGAAGGCAGAGAACTCTCTCAGGAATGAGAAAAAATAAAATAAAAACCTGATCATTTCTGTTGTCTCCTTAAAGAAGAAAGAGAAATATATAGGAATGAGAGAAAACAGATTTCTATTTTCTCCTCAGTTCTCTGACTTTAATTAAACTAGCTAGCCACATGATGAATGTGTCATAGACTTGCACAGAGAGCACACTCTTTGTGGGCCTACTTAGTGGATGGATCTAACTTCTCCCAGAGGAGAGTTCTGGGCAGACAGCATGACTAACTGAGAGCCTTGCCTTCCCAGTGTATTCTGCTTGGCAAAGTTGCCTACCAGAGTGACCCTGAGCCCAGCCTGAATGGCAGTTGCTGCCCCAGTGTGGCTATGGCGCCATGCTCAGTGTACAACTTGGTCAATTCTAATTCCAGGCATTTGGTTCGTGCCAGTTCAACTGCTTTCAAAACTATCCCTGAAGCAAACAGTGACCTATCCCTAGGAGAATGTCTGTATATTATTTTTTGTCCTTTTATATTCGTATCCATTTCTCTGTAACTTTCCCCCATAGACTTAGTGTCAAAGAGAGCATGCAAGAAGAAAGTAAAGCTGTGATATAAAAATTTGTTGTCAAAATTGAATCAGGAAGACCAAGTCATAAGAAAGTGGCTTTTAACTGTAAGCATGTTTTTCATTTCCACCTCTGGTCCTACAAACCACCCAGTTATATTCCACATAAAGAAACACATCTTTAAGAATTGTATTTAATTATCAAAAGCAAATGTACATTCCTAAATCAATTTGATCTTACAACCAAGGCTAAAAATCTAATATTTTTATCTAAAATGTAAAAGAAGAAACACATCTGTATGTATAAGAAGAAAAACAAGATGAAAAGTTGTGAAATAAAATGTAAAATGGTCATCTGAAGTTGCAACCAAGTGAAAAATTGGTTTTTGAAATGAGAAAATTTAATTCAAAATGGAGTTTTTTTTAATTAAGGAAAAACAAAGTCATAGAGCTATCAGAAGATTTTTCTACTAAATAATTTATTTAAAGTATTTCAGAATGAGTTGTTTATGTAGAGGCAGAGCAGGAAACTAATGATTCCTAGCCTTTATAAATTTATAATTCTATAATTCCTGTCCCCTCCGCCCCTCTCAGAGAGCCCGGCAAGCTACTGAGAGTATCTCGCCCGCACGGCAAAGCCTGGCAAGCTCCCCGTGACGTATTCAATATGCCAAAAACAGTAACGACAAGTGTCACAATGGAGACGTTACTGGGCCCGCTCGAGCAAATCGATGAACAACGGGAGGACAGTGCTACACTGCAGTGCTACAGTGCTATAATTCCTGTCTCAAGAGCCTATGGGACTTGTATATTTTTCAAAATTAACATAGAAATTCTACATGGAAGTTTGGATTTTAATATTGATGGGATTTTTGAATCATTAAACCAGCCTCAGAAGTACAGTTTTGGGTGCAGGAAAGGGAATTTTAAATATTAGAAGGTGTTGGAAGGGAATCTGTATCTGTAAAATAGTATCTATAAAAAGTAAGCATTGTGATTGATTCTAGGAGTGGGAATTGTCTATTAAAGAGCAATCAACTCAAAACGGTTTAGAGAGATGCCCCAGAGGCTAATTTTTTTTTTACTAGAAAACCTTTTCTTCCATTAGGTCCCAAATAGTCCTTCTCTGGTATCAGATTATTGGCTCTCTCTGCAATGTCTGACAATGTCTGACGTTGCTGAGAGAGCCAGTAACTTTCTTATTGAATTCATCTTGAAAATCTATCTCTGTATTTTCCATAGATCCTAAAAATGAGGCTCCTCAACATGACATCAATTACATACAATCATAGAAATTTAGCAGCTTTCTAACCAGGAACTTTACTAAATATTTTTATCCCCATTATGGTGCTGGGCATTAAATGCAAGGTCTCGCTGGGCAAAATAAGTGTTCTGCCACTAGCTGCATCTCTGGCCCTCAGCAAATTTCTGACTTTATTTTCCTTTTATGCCTTCTTAATGATTATGGCAAAATACAAAGAAAATTCCTGTTTATAAAAACATAGAAAAAGGGAGCGACTGAAGTGATGGTACTGGAAGCATGACATTTGTTTTGAGGATTGCTGGATGTAGACCAAGAAGCAAAAATGTATATATACACACACACACACACACACACACACACACATATATATATATATATATATAAAGACATAGAAAAACACAAGTTTGAAGAGAGCTGAGGACAGAGACAGTAGTGACTAATAATAGCCTTGGAAAAAGACAGTTATTTAATGTGTCCAGTTTAGAATAAACTGTATATACCAGAGTACCCCTTAAAACATGGAGACAAATTGTTATTTTAAGTGTCATTTTTATCAAAATCATACTAAATGAGACAGTCAGAAATTCTGCATCCTTGCCAGGTGAGATAGGAGGGATGGGGGTGGGAGGGATATTATCCATGGTGGTGGATGATGGCCACTGGTGGAGGGATGGGTATTTGATCATTGTATAATTGAAACCCAAGCACAAAAAATTGTAAATCTACAACTGTACCTCATGGTGTTTCACTAAAAATAATAAAAAAGAAAAGAAATACTGCATCCTTTCGTTAATTGCTGGAGCGATAGCACAGCAGTAGGGTGTTTGCCTTGGCACAGCCAGCCCGACTGAGCTGGGTTTGATTCCTCCGCCCCTCTCGAAGAGCCCGGCAAGCTACTGAGAGTATCTCGCCCGTACGGCAAAGTCTGGCAAGCTACCAGTGATGTATTCAATATGCCAAACACAGTAACAACAAGTCTCAAAATGGTGATGTTACTGGGCCCGCTGGAGCAAATCGATGAACAATGGGAGGATAGTGCTCGTTAATTGCACATACCATCTCTGTTTCAGTCCTAAGCAATGGCTTATTATTTTCAAGTATAGGCTATATCAACTTTCCAGAGTATTCTTGGATTATATGAATATTTTTAATGATATACATAAATCCTGACTGCCAAATAAGGAAACAGAAATTATATAAAGCCAAGTATTTGTTATGTTAGCCTTCCTGATCTTCATTGCTTTTAGTTTTATTAGCTTGTATTACAATACATTTATTTGGCTGTGTTTTTATTCAGTTGGCTGTCCTAGGTGCAAATAGGATGTTCTCAAAGTGAAATACATCTAAGCATAAATTTATAAGTTCAATTCTCCTAGGTATAGAGGTATTTGATCTCCACATTCAGGTGTGTGTAACTGTCCTCTTAAGTAGATCCTTAGGGCCAGCTTTTGGGAAAAAAGGGAAGTGAGTGCAATGTTCTAAGCTTTCTCATTTTTATTCTTTTCCATTTGTCAGTATACGCTCTCCTCAGATTCTTGACCATGCTGAAAGTTACTCAGAAAAGAGAACATAAAATCTTTTTAAGATGCTCAATGAAATTCTAGTATTACCTCTCTTTGATCTTGCTTTATATTATTTTACAATGTTAACTATAGAATGAAATGCTGTAACCCCTTTTAAGAATTCCATACATCATTGAGAAGCTTAGGAGGCAATTCTGGAAGGACACAAAGAAAGGCCTCGGAAAGGCCTCCACATTCTGGAACACATTTTCGTATATGTACATAGTAAAAGAAACATAATGCATATCACTTCATCATCTATGTTTTGGGGATAAAGAAACAGTCATTTTTATGTATCTTGACAAATCCTATACTACAAATAAGTAAGAATCAAGAGAGAGATTAAAGCAGTTAAAGGTCACACAATTGTTCAACAGATCTGAGGGTAAAAGTTCAGAATAATATATATATAATTATATATATGTGTGTACATATACATATATATTGCATATGTATTTGCCTGATTTGAGTTTGTAGTAAAATGCTAAAGATAATATTTTTTTACTCAAATACACATAGAAATGTGGATTAAACCAAGTGAGAAAACTTAAATCTAAAATCCTCTCTGAAATCCCAGGAGGCAGCTAGATGAATTCTAATATCTGAAGTCTTCATTCATTTTTACCCATTCCTAAAGAGACACTTCATTTATCATCTTTGTGCCATCTCTTGCTTTGGTTAACGGCTGGTGTTACTCTTTGATTACTGACTTCTGTGCTGTGAAGCATGAAACCTTCCACATCACAAAACATGGTATTCTCACTATGGGGTAATTGAATATTTATTACTCTAGAAATATACAGGAAACTCTGGGAGTTTTATTTTCACAGTTCCAACTTCTTTCTTTATATTGATTTTAATATTACTATCAACACTGTCACAAATTTTCTTTTTGAAATATCACAGGCAAATTAATATACTGTTCTTTCATATATCTTACGACTTATGGAACTGATTGTCCCGGTGTTCTAACATTTGATCAATTTACAGGTACCAAGAAAAGGAATTCCCTGAGGTTGATACTATATGTTACATCTTCCTTCTGCATCTACTGCTCTTTAAAAACAAATGCACATACACGAAGGAGAGGTTGCAAATATAATTTTATATTCTAATTATTGTATTAAAAGGTATTTAGAAATAGTGGATTTTGGTGTTGAGAGAGTTACAGTGTATAGAGCACTTGTCTTGCACATGGTCAAACTGAGTTCAATCCCTGGGTCACACATAGTTACCACAACTCTGCCAGGAGTGCAGAACCAGAAATGAGTCTGAGTACTTCAGGAAATGACACCAAAACCAATAATGATAATAATAATAACAATAATAAATCTTGAATTGTTCACATTATCAAATCAAATCACACCATTTTAGAATGATGTATTTTCATTTCGGCAACAAGTATTAGTAACTTGTTGTTACTAACTTAGTAAAGATTCCAGGCCTTGTAAGTACAGGAAAACAGTGGTAAACACAGAATTTTTCTCTTTTTTTATAGACTGATCAGGAAGATGGGAAGTAGTCAAATAAGATTGCAACAAGATATCACTTAATCACTTAATCCCCGTTATTCATCGATTTATTCGAGCGGGTGCCAGTAACGTCTCCATTCATCCCGGTTGCGTGCTAGCGTAGCCCAATGGTATCTGTTCGTTTTAGGAACATGTAGAGCCTCAAACCGATCATTTAGGGTCTTGACGAAGAAGTCTGACCATCTTATAGGTGGGCGTCCACGTGATCTTTTGATGTCTCGTGGAATCCAATCAGTAATGGCTCTAGTCCAGCGGTTGTCTGTAAACCTCATTACATGTCCAGCCCATCTGATTTTTGATGTCTTGGCAAATGAGACAGCGTCCCTGATTCTTGAGCATTGACGAAGATCAGAACTCCGGATTCTATCTCTCATTTGAGTGAATCGTGATATTCCAAGCATAGTTCTTTCGATTCCTCTTTGAGAGACCCGAATAGTGTTCTCATCCTTTTTTCGTAGGGTCCAGGTCTCTGAGGCATATGTTAATGCAGGAAGAATAGTGGAATCAAAGAGAGGTGCTCGTAGCTGGAGGTTCTTTGTCCTTTTAGTTATTTCTTCAATGCTCTTGAAGGCATTCCAAGCCGCTCTCTTCCTCCTGCGTAACTCAGGTGCCAGGTCATTCATCATGTTGATTTCTCGACCTAAGTATATATAACTGTTGCATTCGGAGATGGTGGTTCCGTTGAGAGCGAATGGAGCGTCAGGAACAAGGCTGTTTCTCATAAACATTGTCTTCGTAAGATTCAGCTGTAGTCCGACCTTTCCACACTCACGGTCAAAGTCCGCAAGCATTTGTGCCGCTTGGCTGATGTTTGGTGTTATTAGAACGATGTCATCAGCAAAGCGGAGGTGGTGTAGTTGCCGACCATCTATCTTCACTCCCATGTTTTCCCATTCTAGTCATCGCATGATGTTCTCGAGGGTGGCACTGAAGAGTTTTGGTGAAATGGTATCACCCTGCCGAACCCCTCTCTTGATATGGATGATTACTTCTTTGTAGAATGGTGAGATCTTGGTAGTGAATCCGCAATAGAGCTCACGAAGGATCCTGATGTATTGAGTTTGTACGCCCTGATTGGCTAGGGCTTCCATGACTGCTTCCGTCTCAACAGAATCAAAGGCCTTCTTTAAATCAATGAACGTTAGACAGAGCGGCATCTTGAACTCCCAAGATACCTCAATGAGCTTGGTTATTGTGTGGATATGGTCAATGGTACTGAATCCTTTTCGGAATCCAGCTTGTTCACATGGTTGTCCTTCATCTAGTGTTCTGCTAATCCTATTCAGGATGACTCGAGTGAATAGTTTGTAGATGGCAGACAATAGGCAGATTGGGCGATAGTTGCCAATGTCGTGGATGTCTCCTTTCTTGTATAGTAGTACAGTCTTACTGGTTTTCCATTGGGATGGAACCTTGCTTTCAGACAGATAGCATGTGAAGAATCGAGCTAATGTATTGATGAGTACTGATGGTAAGTTCTTCAGGTGTTCAGGTCTGATCTTGTCTGGCCCAGGTGCTTTTTGTTTCTTTACCGACGAGATGGCATGTTGGATTTCGGAAGGGAGAACATTGGGAACGACATATCCATCATGTGGTATGTGGTATGTGGGCAAGTGGATGTGGCTATTAAAGAGATCTGAGTAGAAGTCATGAATAATCTTCTCCATTGCCCTTCTGGAAGATGTGATAGATCCATCATGATGTCGGAGGGCAGTCATCTTGGTTTTGTAGTTGGTGAAGGACAGGCGGGCATTACGAATGTTTTTCCCAGCTTCTGCTGCATCTACCAGTACTGCTGCTCTCCTGTTTTTGAGGTCATCCTTGATGGCTTTTCTGCACTGTTTTGCCAGTTCGGACGTTTGCTTGTGGTTGCCTGAGGCACGTGCCACGCCACGTTGGCGAATAAGTTCAAGAGTGTTCGAAGAAAGACGGTTTTTTGTGGTTATCTCTCTCTTGGCATTCCTTGCACAATCATGGAGGTGCTGAATCATTCGATCGTATTCCTCATCAATGTTGTCAATGACGGCATCTTCCCATGTTGCTGCAACAGAGCCAAAGAGTTCCCAGTTGGTGGTTGTTCTGGGAGTCTTCTTCTTAAACCTTGCATTCTTTTCTCCTCGTTCTGTGAGGTAGAATTTTGCACGAAGAAGACGGTGGTCTGATCCCGTTTGGAATTTTGGGACAACAGCAACATCGGTTAGGCAAAACTGCCGATTGAATATGATGTGGTCTATTTCATTGTGGAACCGTCCATCGGGAGACTCCCATGTCCAACGTTTAGATTCCGCCTTTTGGAATTGTGAGTTACCATGGAAGGTTTTGGTTGACATGATGAACTCAGACAGTCTGTCACCCTGTTCGTTCCATTCCAGGCCATGGGTTCCGATGTGGAGTTCATCGACTGATCTTCTTGGTCCTATCTTGGCATTAAAATCACCGACAATGATCTTGTAGAAGGTGTGATCTTGATATATGATTATATGATATATGATTATATATGATATATGATTACAAATAACTCTATGTGCTCTGAAAGCAAGGAAGAAAGAAAGGAGGAAGAAGAAAAGGAATGGAAGATAGTAGATAAAAAGGAAGGAAAAGGGCGAAGTAGAGAGGGAGGAAGGAAGGAAGGAAGGAAGGAAGGAAGGAAGGAAGGAAGGAAGAAAGGGAGGGAGGGAGGGAGGGAGGGAGGGAGGCACAAACGAACAATGTTCTGCTGAAGTGTAAACAAAGAAACCAGGCATAGACTGGGAAATTGAGTAATTAAAGAAAACTTTCCAAAGAATGAGACCTCTATGATGAGATCAAAAGATTTATTAGTGCTAATATGAGGGAGTGGAATGAAGAAAAACTTTATAGCCTGAATAGCCAGATCAGTGGACTAACATTTGGAAAGAGAATAGAGAATTTAGAAACTGAGAGAAAGAATTTTGACCAAAGTTCAAACTGAGTAAGAGAGTGATGATTAATGACACTAGGAAAACCAGGTGCACATGGCCATAGCAGGTGGAATTTTCAACAATGCTGAGGATGCTGTACTTCAATTAAGAGCAATGGGAAGAAGCTTCTGAATTGCTTTATGCATGGTGATAACATGATTGATTGGTTTTGCATTTTGAAAAGATTTCTTTCCACTTTGGCAGAGTCTGGGATTGGTAAAGGGAATTCAATTATCAATTTGTTCTCTAATGTCCAATTATGGTTAGGATTTGATGGGAGAGAAAAATGAGCATTAAGCTGCATGAGAGAATTCATCTCTGAGTTCCTTTCCTCCCTTCCTTCTGTCTTTATTTTAAGAAAATCCTATTATTAAAGCTTATTTAAGTAGAATAGAAATTACTTAAAAAACATTCACTAATATTCACTTACAGAGATGTCTAAAATTTTGATGACTTCCCTACACTTTGTAAAGAAAGAGTAACAAATTACACCAGAGAACAAATACAGATTTATAAGCCAGAATCAACTTTCTAATGGATATAATGTTCTACAGAGAAGACATGTTATACTTTCTCATTTACATGTTAAAAGTTTGTGTATTTAGACACAGTGATTTATAAACTTATTTACAATTAAGTTTCTAGCACACAGTGTTCCCACCTCAGTTCCACTAACTCAAGATATCATTTCTCCACCAGTGATCCCAGGTCTCCAATCTGACTCCTTGAGAGATACATTTTTATTTAGATGTTGTCATTTTAGCTCTATGCTTTCAGAAGTGTGGGGTTTACTGGGTTAGATTTATACAGATACCATACCTCTACCCCACAGAAGAATCAAGACTGTGATATATCCAGATCACTTCTTTTTGCTTCTCCCTCCATTTTCTCTTCTTTCTTGACATCTTTTTTCTGTAATCCAGATCCAGTGTTTTTCTCATCTGTAAAGCCTTCGACTCCCTAGACTTGTTTTAAGAGTTTTTTTGTCATATCCTCTGTAACAGTTTGCTTCAAGTTTTTTGAATTATTCCGTTCTCACTGGTTTGAGATGAAATCTCACTGTTAATTTAATTTGTATTTCCCTGATAATAAGTAAAATTGGACATGTTTTTATATCTTAATAACTAATTGTCTGATTATAATAGCTTCATAGTTTTATAATAATAATAAGTTAGCTAATGTAGTACTTCAAATTTCTAATTTCCCAGAATTGCTTAGACTATTCAGGGTGTTTTATGGTTTCATACAAATTTTATCAGTGGTGGTTCTAATTCCTTGAAGAATGTCATTGGAATTTTAATGGTAAGTGCATAGTATTTATATAATAGCTTATGTAATAATCATATTGACAATTATGATTCTTCTAATACATAAACATGGAATATTTTTCATTTATAAGATTTTTTTGTTTATTTCCTTAGTTACTTATATATTTTCAGGTAGAGGATCTTTTGTCTCTTTTATAAAGTTGATCCATACACTCACTCAATATTTTTTAATATTGTTTTGAATGAGTAGTCATATTCATCTTTCTATTCTAGATTACTATTTGTATATAGAGATGCAACAGATTTTTCTGTGTTTGTCTTATAGCCCGATACTTTCCAGGACTGGTTCATTTCTTCAAATTGTTTTCTCAAGTAAAATTCTTTGAGTCCTCTATTGTATATTATGTCATTTACAAATAGTGACAATTTGACTTTTCTTTCCAGATTGGATCTCTTTGATATATTTTTTTCCTTTGCCTAATTGCTTTAATTTGCACTCTCAGCACTATTTGGAATGATACTGAACAAAGAGGACATCCTTGCCTGTGAGTGATCTCAGAGGGAAGGCTGCTCATTTCCCATGACCAAGTATAACTGTGGGTCTGCTGTAAATGGCTGCTACTGTCTTGAGACGATTCTTTCTAGCCCTATTCTTGTTTAGGGATTTTTAACCATTAGTAAGTTTTAGAACTTCTCCAAGGCTTTCTCTGTATTGATTGATTTAATCATATGATTTTTATCTTTCTTTTTAAAGAAATTGTGGAATATCCTTAATTGATTACAGTAATTGATTTGCTTATGTTGAACCATCCTGATATTAGTCCCCCTTGATCATGGTCTGTGATCTTTTTGA
The DNA here is from genome assembly GCF_029834395.1 of Sorex fumeus. Classification (NCBI taxonomy): domain Eukaryota; kingdom Metazoa; phylum Chordata; class Mammalia; order Eulipotyphla; family Soricidae; genus Sorex; species Sorex fumeus. The sequence goes on along the minus strand of NW_026606075.1, from coordinate 18,114,356 downwards.
TATACTGTTGGATCCAATTTGCAAAGATTTTATTGAGAAGTTTTATATCAATATTCATCAGTAAAATTGATCTGAAGGTTTCCACCCCCCCCTTTTTTTTTATAATATCCCTCTACTTGGGGTCTACTTGGGCTGGAGCGATAGCACAGCGGTAGGGCGTTCGCCTTACAAGCGGCCAAGATGGCCGGCCCGAGTTCGATTCCTCCGCCCCCTCAGAGAGCCCGGCAAGCTACCGAGAGTATTTGATATGCCAGACACAGTAACAACAAAGTCTCCAATGGAGATGTTACTGGGCCCGCTCGAGCAAATCGACGATCAACGGGAGGGCCTTTACCTTTACCTTGGGGTATTGGTATAATATTGGCTTCATAGAAGCTATGAAGAAGGATTCATATTTTAGAAAAGCTTAAGAAATATTGGTAATAAATCTTTGTTTTTATTTGTGTTTTTTGGGGGGATTTGGGTCACATATGGCAATGCTCAGGGGTTACTCCTGGCTCTGCACTCAGGAATTAACCCTGGTGGTGCTTCGGGGATGATATGGGATGCTGGGAATTGAACTCGGGTCGGCTGTGTGCAAGGCAAACGCACTACCTGCTGTGCTATCGCTCCAGCCCCGGTAATAAATCCTTGAATATTTTATAGAACTTACTAATGGATCCATCTGGACTAAGACTTTGATTTAATTACTATTTCAATTTCCATATTTATAAATTTTTCTGTTCAGGTTTTCTCCTTTTCTTCCTGCAGTTTTGGGAGTTTTTTTTTGTTTCTAGTACCTCATCTATTGCTTCAAGCAAGATTTTCCATTTTGACAGTATAGAGTTGTTCATAGTAGCCACTCATAATCTTTTGTATTTCTGAAGGCTCTATTGAAAATTCTCTACTTTCTTCTCTGATATAATTTACTTGTTTTCTGTTTTCCTTGTGAATCTTGTTAAATGATTACACCTCTTGATTATTCCTTCAAAGAACCAACTCCAGGCTTCATTAACATTTTGTGTTGTTCTCTTGATTTCTATATTATTGATTTTGCTTTATACTTAAAATTATTTTTTGCTCTTTACTAGCTTTTGAATTCATTTGTTGTTCCTTTTTCTAGATTATTAAGATATGCATATAGGTTGTTGGGTTGAGATTTTCTTTCCAAATGTCAGCCTGTACTGCTATGAATTTCCCTATTGGTAGGATTGTTAGTACAGAAGTAGATTTATTCCTGAGTTTATGAGTTCTTGAGACGTGAATGAAAGGTTTACATACAAAATTCAGATGGTTAAAAAGTTAAAGCTTATTGCAGAGTTTAAGTAGATAGGTCCTTGTTTCTCCTCAGTGTCTAGTCCTCTTCTTTCACCTATGTACCATGTCACTCAGCCTTTCCCTCCATGACTGATCATAAATTCTGATGACCTGATAACTTACCCCTCACGTTCTGACTTCCTCTGGTGGTTTGATCTTTCCCCTGTGCTGTTCTCTGTACAGCGTGCATGTCCCTCGTATAAAATCTGTGGTTGAAATCTTGAAACCCTTGTCCCCGGTGCTTGCTCGTGCTGCTCTGTAACCAGTGGTCCGGCCTTTCTAGAACTTTCACAACTCCCTGTCTCTGGACTTTCCTTAGTCTTGGGTCAGAGCCAGACGCATGTTGGTGAGCAGTCTGCTGTCCTGCTTTCCGATTGGGTGTAGGTGAAGAGCACAGAGAGAGGAAGTTTGTCTGGCTGGGGGTTTCCTTTTATTTTCCATAATCCCTTACCCCCAGTCATTCCATTTTAACTGCGTAACTTTTTTGGCTGCAAGATTTAAAATGACCAATTAAGTTGTCTAGTTTACTTGCCCACCCACCCTTCCACTCCTAGTGTAACAGTATTGCTTTTGCCGTGTCCCAGAGGTCCTGGCAGTTTGTTTTTTCATTCTCATTCATTTAGAGGAATCCTTTAATTTCTTCTTGCATTTCCTTCTATGATCCAGTTGTTATTTAGCAGAGTTTGTTCACATTCCAAGTGTTGGAGCTTTTCCAAATCTTTTGATGGTAAATTTCAACCTTTACAGAATTTATGTTTTAATTCTAATCATCTGAGGAATTCTCTTGGAACAAACATGCATGTTTTAGGAAAACATGGGATTTCTTTTCACAGCAGAAATATATAAAAATATAATGGACATATATCTCTTAGTAATAAAAATAATAACGCTTGATTGATTTATTAATCACATTTCATTGATGTTTCTGTGTCAGGTAAGGTTTTAGAAATAGAGAGAACAAATGAGATGAAGTTTCTGTTCATATGGCTTGTAATTTAGATGGGATAACAAAAAATTAAAATATAGATGATTTATTACATGGTAAAAAACATACAATGGGGAAGTAGATTGTAAGATTGTGATAAGGGAATAAGATCTTTATATTTAAATAGATGATAAAGATATGGATACATAAAATTATCACAATTTCACCCATATACACATATAAATATATATATGAATATGCATTCATGGAGAGAGAGAGGGGAGAGAGTGAGACAGAACCTCAATTGATGAGGTTACACTTCAGTTGATGAGTTGGGTTAAATATGTACTGTAGGACTGTAGCACTGTCCTCCCATTGTTCATCAATTTGCTCAAGCGTGCACCAGTAATGTCTCCATTGTGAGACTTGTTACTGTTTTTGGCATATCGAATACGCCACTGCGAGCTTGCCAGGCTTTGCTGTGTGGGCAGGATACTCTCGGTAGCTTGCCCTGCTCTCTGATAGGGGTGGAGGAATTGAACCCAGGTTGGCCGCGTGCAAGGCAAACACCCTACCCGCTGTGCTATCGCTCCGTCCATAATAAAATATATACAACTTAAATAAAAGCAAACAAAGCCCTTTAAAATTTTCTATTGGGGAAAATATTCTATTTCCCTATTGGGGAAAGGCATAAAGTCATCTTCATTGTTGATGTATTTTTTCTCTTTTTACATCATGTTGAAGTGGGTTTTTTGGGTATTAAGTCTTAGAGGAGCACCCCAGTGAGATGTCTCTTTTAGTCTATCTTCCACTTTGCCTGCTGTACACTCTCTCGTTGCTGTGACCCATCTACTTCATTCTCTGCCAGGAGTGTCTGCTATTTGATGGTTATGGATGCTATGAATAGCATGTTTGGGGAAAGATCCACTTCATTTACAACATGGTTTAATTATAATAAAACTTTTTAAACCAATGCATCCTTGCTAATTCCTTTCTCATACTTGGTCTCTCGTTTTTGTTTAGCAGATGTGTTTTCATTACACACCCATTTGGCAATTTTGAAACAAATTCACAACAGAACCCATTTTCTAAGCAAATCTGCACCAATATGCAAACTGTGAATTTGACATTCAGCTTTACAGCTGCAACAACCTAAGGATAAATAGTTTTTTTAAGAATTTCCATCATCAGATTGAAAATTAAAATTAATTTTCAGAGCAATCTTGTCAAACACAATTACCTGTATTAATATCCAGAAAGAAAATGATATCATATTACTTGTAATAACAGTAATTTTGATGTATTTAAATGTTTATTTCTTTAAATATCTTAAAATATATCAATATAAGCACATTTTAAAAAACAGTTCCGTTGAATAGTTTAAAGTTGCAAGTCTGACATTGGTGATGGTATTTTGTAAGTTTCTTTTAAAATGTATTATATTATTTAAACTCTACTTTGCTGTTTATAAGTTATACCTGGTCTAATAATAAATTATTTCACTCATAAAAAGCAATGTGACTGACATGCTAACATGAATGATTGTATGAGCTTTTCCAGATTAATAAACTGAAAGCACTATGAACAGTTGGTATTCAAGTCCTCAGAGTACAAAACACTTGAGAAATACTAAAATCACTGTCTCTGATTCTCATTACAGAACTATAAGATTCAGAAGTTCATTCATAGAGTGGACAGGATTAATACTACTGTAATAGATATGTAAATATATACAAACACATGAAATTAAGTAACTTATCTTCAGGCTTATCTTATCTTATCTTATCTTAACTTATCTTCCGGGAGCTGAGTGTGATAATCTCTGGATCCTGGCCATTGTTGGAGTTACACGGCAGTTGGTGGGTGTAACTGTCTAGTTACTGGCAGGTAACTAGGTAACACTCAGCTCCTGGGAGAGAACAAGGCAGAGTCTCCTACCCTATGCCTGACTGTCTCCACCAGGGCCCAACAGCTGAAGACCACCGAGACCCAGCCAAGGCCATGCTGAGACCACTCTCCACACACTTGGATGAGCCTCACGCATAAAAGAACTGACAGAGGAACCCAGGTGTGTGGGACCCGGGGCTGAGATCTCCAAGCCTGCACAGTTTGGGACTGGACCTGCCAGTAACTAGACAGTTACACCCACCAACTGCGTGTAACTCCAACAACGGCCAGGATCCAGAGATCATCACACTCAGCTCCTGGGAGAGAACAAGACAGAGTCTCCTACCCTATGCCTGACTGTCTCCACCAGGGCCCAACAGCTGAAGACCACCGAGGCCCAGCCAAGGCCATGCTGAGACCACTCTCCACACACTTGGATGAGCCTCACGCATAAAAGAACTGACAGAGGAACCCAGGTGTGTGGGACCCGGGGCTGAGATCTCCAAGCCTGCACAGTTTGGGACTGGACCTGCCAGTAACTAGACAGTTACACCCACCAACTGCGTGTAACTCCAACAACGGCCAGGATCCAGAGATCATCACACTCAGCTCCTGGGAGAGAACAAGACAGAGTCTCCTACCCTATGCCTGACTGTCTCCACCAGGGCCCAACAGCTGAAGACCACCGAGGCCCAGCCAAGGCCATGCTGAGACCACTCTCCACACACTTGGATGAGCCTCACGCATAAAAGAACTGACAGAGGAACCCAGGTGTGTGGGACCCGGGGCTGAGATCTCCAAGCCTGCACAGTTTGGGACTGGACCTGCCAGTAACTAGACAGTTACACCCACCAACTGCGTGTAACTCCAACAACGGCCAGGATCCAGAGATCATCACACTCAGCTCCTGGGAGAGAACAAGGCAGAGTCTCCTACCCTATGCCTGACTGTCTCCACCAGGGCCCAACAGCTGAAGACCACCGAGGCCCAGCCAAGGCCATGCTGAGACCACTCTCCACACACTTGGATGAGCCTCATGCATAAAAGAACTGACAGAGGAACCCAGGTGTGTGGGACCCGGGGCTGAGATCTCCAAGCCTGCACGGTTGGGACTTATCATCTCATTCCTAATTTGGTCAAACTGGCAGGCTACCAAATGTAACATGCCCACACGGCAGAGTCTGGCAAACTCCCCGTGGTATACCCAATATGCCAAATACCAGTAACAATGATGGGTCTCATTCTCCTAACCCTGAAAAAAAACCTTGAATATGGCACTTTAAAAAAAAATAATCTCAGGGCTAGGACGAAGAAGACGTTACTGGCACCTGCTCGAGGCAATCGACGAACAACAGGGTGGTCGTGATCGTGATCTTCAGGCTTGCTTAACTTTCACTCTCTGATATATTAAACATTATATTAAGAATAAATAAATCAAGTTAGTGTCTTACTATAACTGCTATCTTACTTATCATATGGAATTCAGTTCTTTTATTTTAAAAGAATGTATGTAAAAGTTTTGCATTTTTATTTATATTTTTGTGCCAGCAGGGAAGTTATTCAAGGATCTATATAAAAGTACTCATATGATTTAAACTAATTTTCTTATATGGGATTCTGAAGAGTCTGATAAAACAATTTTTAATTAAAATAGTTTTTGAATATAATATGAGATTCGTAGCTTAATTTAAATTTCCTCAAGGATTTTTAAAGAAAAATTTAAAATATACAAATATATATACAACTTTTCTCCTATCCTCTCATAACTATGTGAGGGAGAAAAATAAGGTCACATAGCAAAATATTACTGTACCTGGAGGTTAAGGATCTGAGAGATACTGAGTTTGTTGCTGATTTGTATTTATTTATTTATTTATTTATTTAAATTTATTTATTTTTATTAGTGAAGCACCATGAGGTACAGTTGTAGATTTACAAATCTTTGTGCCTGAGTTTCGGTCATACAATGATCAAATACCCATCCCTCCACCAGTGCCCATTTCCCTCCACCCCCCCCTCCCACCCTGCCTCTGTGGCAGGGCATTTGTTCTCTCTCTCCTTTTGGGTGTTGTGGTCTGCAAAAGAGGGACTGATTTGTATTTAAAATCAAGCAGGCATTTCACTTTTGGAAAGTAACTTTCCCTCATTCACAGATCCACCTAAATTATAACTTGTCCTTAAATGTCTTCTAATAAATATTAATGATTAATTACTAAGTTTTAAAAACGTTTTAAAGGTTAAATATAGAAGATAATAAATATTACTTTCTTTGTCATTGTTTGCCTATTAAGTTCCATTAAGATTTAATTCTATGTAAGCTGAGAAAAATTGATGGTGTATTAAAAATAATGTTGGGGAAAAAGTTATAAAACAAAACATAATGCTACAAACAATTAAATTAAATGTGACTAAGAGAAATTTGAAAGCAATAAAAATTTGAAACATTCTTGCAATTTAGCTTTTTTCAATATGGTTATGGGCATTTAAGTTCTTTCAGGTGTATAATACCACCCAACCAAATTCTGCACCGTATATATGCACTAAACTAGTAATAAATTTATATAAAATTATCACACATGGCAGCACTAAGAGCTAGAAAATTTTAAATTTTTTGTTCCATCATTCAAACAGAAATCACTTGAATTCACATGGTTATATTGGAAAAGGTAAATCATGTTTCAGAAATATCTTGGCTCATTTGTGATTATATTAAATCCCTTTAATTTAGCCAATTAAAGATCATATACAACATTCATTATGGCAATTTCAGTATACAGCAACTACTTTTACTTACTTAATAATCAATTCTATCCTTTAAATAGAAAACATAGCAAGTGCTTAGTTGTTCATTGAGAATGGCATAAAGAAGCACTTTGACATTTCTTAAGAGTGGACTTCAGGAATATAATGCTGAGGAATAATTTGATAGCAGCATGGTTAAGGTCTAGCCGGGGGAATGCACATATAGCGTTAAACTACACGCAAAAATTTTAAATAGAAAAAGTTAGTGGTTTGCCTTTTGGAAAACAGTATGGACGATCCTCAAAAAAATTAGAAATTGAGCTCCCATTTGACACAGCAATACCACTACTGGGAATATATCCCAGAGAGGCAAAAACAGTATAGTCGAAGTGACATCTGCACTTGTTTGTTCATTGCAGCACTCTTTACAATAGCCAGAATCTGGAAAAAACCTGAGTGCCTGAGAAGAGATGACTGGTTAAAGAAACTTTGGTACATCTACACAATGGAGTACTATGCAGCTGTTAGAAAAGATGAAGTCATGAAATTCATATGCAAGTGGTACTACAAGGAAAGTATCATGCTAAGCGAAATGAGTCAGAAAGAGAGGGACAGACATAGAAAGATTGCATTCATCTGAGGAACATAAAGTAACAAAATAGGAGACTAACACCCAAGAATAGCCGAGATAAGTACCAGGAGGATTATTCCATGGCTTTGAGAACAGCCGCACACGCTAGGGGAAAAGGCAGCTCAGATAGAGAAGGAAGCACAAAATAAAGGGTGTTGGGAGGTTCCTCTCAGGATGGGAAATGCGTGATGAGAGTAGACTATAGACAGAACAAGATTGCCACTCAATGTCTCTTTTACAAACCACAGCACTCAAAAGGAGTGAGATAACAAAAGGGAATGCCCTGCCACAGAGGTAGGGTGGGATGGGGGGGTTTGGGGGTGGGAGGAATACTGGGACTGGTGGTGGTAGAGAATGGGCACTGGTGGAGGGATGGGTATTCAATCATTGTATAACTGAAACCCAAGCACAAAAATTTGTAAGTCTACAACTGTACCTCATGGAGTTTCATTAATAAAAATTTAAGAAAAAAAAGAAAATAAAATTTAACATGAAAAAAAAGTTAGTGGTTTTGTTTGTTTCTTGTTTTGTTTTGGGGCCACACCTGGCTTGGTCTAGGATTTACTCCTGGTTCAGTGCTCAGGAATCGCTTGTAGCTGTGCTTGACTCTGACTATATTCAAAGTCAGGAATTGAATCAGAATCAGCCCAATGGAAGGAATAAGCCTTACTTATACTCTCGCTCCAGTCCCTTGTCTTTGTCTAAATTACTATCTTTTCAGATACTATTCTCATTAATCATGTGTCCTGAGGTCAACTCTGATACAAGCCATAATTGAGCACTAATTGTAATTAGTTTTATTTAGAATGATTTTAGTAGCTTAGCCATGAATTTTTCCCCACATCTCTTGTGTTGTTTAAGAATGCATGAGACTATAGTATAGAATGCATAGTATAGAATACCACGATGTTAGGCTGGAGCAATAGCACAGGGGTAGGGCATTTGCCTTGCACATGGTCGACCTGGGTTGGATTTCTTTGTCCCTCTCGGAGAGTCCAGCAAGCTACCGAGAGTATCCCTCCCACACAGCAGAGCCTGACAAGCTCCCCGTGGCATATTCGATATCCCAAAAACAGTAACAACACGTTTCACGATGGAGACATTACTGGTGCCCACTCGAGCAAATCAATGAACAACGGGAGGAAAGTGCTACAGTGCTATAGTGCTACCATAATGTTGAACTCACACTTCTCTATATAACATCTGGTGGCCAAGGATATATTAGGAGCAGAGGTACACAACTCTTAAGAGCTGAACTGTAAAGAGAAAGAATAGGGTTCTCCTAGGTATTTTTTTCTCTCTACCACAAAAATTGAAAATGGGAATCATTTGAGTCCCCATAGACAAAGCTGAATTTAACTTATATGAGACCTAGTGTGTGAGTAAAAAGAAAATCACTGTTTATGCACTGAGCTTTTAGGGATACTAGCTACCATGTTACTGTTACTGTGTCTGGCATATCGAATACTCTCGGTAGCTTGCTGGGCTCTCCGAGAGGGGTGGAGGAATCGAACTCGGGTCGGCCATGTTGGCTGCGTGCAAGGCAGACGCCCTACTTGCTGTGCTATCGCTCCAGCCCTTGGCTACCTTAGCTACCATAATATCACCCTCATTCAGACAGGAAAAATTTACAACATAACACTCAGCATATAAAATAACTATGTCAAGATTCATAAGCATTGTGTGGAATTTGAAGACTACCAATGAAGTTTCAACCTAATGACACCTGTGAGGATCTTTGTGACTTATTTCTTTCTTTATTTTCTATCTCCATTAAATGTAGATTATAGTAATAAAATAATAATATAAATTTTATAAATCACTATAGTTCAGAGAATTTGAAACTATATTACGTAAATTATTGTATTATAATAATAATTAGTTGTTTTCTTAAAAATACCACACTATGGGGCTGAAGTGATAGCACAGTGAGTAGGGCATTTGCCTTGCATGCAGCCAACCCAGGTTCGATTTCCAGCATCCTATATGGTCCCCCGAGCACTACCAGGAGTAATCCAGGAGTAATACCTGAGTGTGTTATCCAGGAGAAACCCCTGTACATCGCTGGGTGTGACCCAAAAAAGCAAAAAAAAAAAAGTACCAGACTCTGATTTCTTCCTAGGTTCAACACTTTAGTCATAGTGCATCTACTTCTTTTTTGTTTGGTGGGTGGTTGAGGTGCACCCAACAGTCTTTAGGTCTTGTTTCTGTCTCTGTGCTTAGGGATCACTATTGGCAGAGCTCAGTGATCATATGTGAAGCCAAGCATAGAATTCTGATAGGCTACATGAAAATGCATTACTGCTGTGCTATCTCTTCTGCTGCCATCTACTTTTGATGTGGAAAATTTTCTTACATGTTTTATATCTGGAGTTTTAATCAGAAGTCTCATGGTATTGGCAAACCAGAGATATATTCAGTGGCATCTGCAAGTTCTAAAGCTCCAGTTCTCAAAAACTTTGATGGAAAGTCTCTAGAAATTCAGAAAGTTATGAGAACCCTAAAGATCTTTTGTTTCTGTGTATAATAATTAGCTGTTTCTTTATTATAAAGGAAAATCAGAAAACATCCATATTACTTGCACATTACTGTTACATACTTTAATGTAAACATTGACAATAATGGCGCTTTAAAATCCATACAAATCTCTTGTTGTCGGATAATCAGAAGACAGTGACATAATTATCCTGTTTCTTCTTTCTACTGTTAGCCTTGTGTTATGTAGTCTATATCATAACACAACAACATGGCTTCACATACATTTGTATTTTGACACTATTTTAGTAGAAATAATTTATTGCTTCCTAGATATTTTTGGATATTCTTTATATTGTGAAAAATATCTACATAAAATTTCATAAAGATCATGCTCAGTGTAGCATCTATAATCATACCGATTAGTTCTTTTAGGGTTTCATATTAAAATTCATAGGTATATTTTAAATTTTGAATAGATTTCTTATACACGTACGATTGACTTTGTAACATTATCCTTTGGCTGCTTTAAAAAATATCAGTTCACTGAGTTATGTGATTTTCACCAATGCTTACACATTTAAATTTAAAATGTCAAAAGTTACATTCATTAATATCCACACAAATTCCATTAGAAATGTTTCTATGTTTTGAACTCTTAGTTCATAGTGGTATATATGGTTTCCAAATATAATTATACTTGTAAACAATGTATCCATTGCAAAAAATATTAAAAGCTGTTTTCCTGAACTAACAGACTTATTTTGGTCATGTTTGAAAAATATATATGTCTAAAACTCAGGCCTATAAAATCTGATAAACTGAACCACAATTTTTCTTTGGTCTCTCTTTTTAAATTAAAATAGTATTCCTTAAAAACGTTGAATGTGTTCTTTTTCTGAAGACCACCAGCATCACTGTATGTACTATGTGAATGTTCCATATGTTCTTTCTATTCAGTTAAACAGTGAATTAAGATGTATATTAAAAACTAGAGACATAGTGAATAAAGTTTGTTTTCTTTATCAAATCTTTCATTCCTTGAATTAATTAATAAAGATGGTTCTTAAAGTTTTAGTTAAACTTAATGTTTATGTAAGTGAAGAATATAAGATTACAAATTCAGTTTGGTGCTGGCTGGATTTGTCCTAAAACATAAGTAGGTTTATCTATGACTGACTTTAAAATATCTATGCAGATATCTTCTTATGTTATCATATTAGTATAGAAATAACTTTTATCTCTCAGGTACCCTCAAAGGCTTTGGGGACATGATGCTTACCAGACTGCACTTTGGGAACTTTCCTGGAGTCATTAGTACTATCTTTTTATTTGCTTTCCTCAAGAGTATTGTATTCTATTGAGAATTTGATTTTTAAAACTAGTGACTGTCTAAGAGATGGTTCAAAATGTTGGAAAGTATCCATTGTCTACAGCAGCCCTGGCTCAATCCTTGGCATTGATTGAGTCCTGCCCCACCCCATTACCAGGAGTGGGCCAGGGGAGAAGTCTTCCAAGGGTGTCTAGGTGTGGCATCTCCCCAAAATGAAAAGGACAATAATAATAACATACATTTATAGCATCTAATGTAACAAGTGTGCACGAAGTATCTTAGACACTTTGTATTATATTAACTGTTTTAGGAAACTGAGTGACATGTTCTATTAGTTTTATTAATAAAGAAATTGATATCTCTGAAAAGGTAATTGTTCAGGGCATATTCCTGCTTTTGCACTATGGAATCATTCCTAGTAGTTCTTGAGGGACCATATGGGGTTTTATGGATCCAACCTAGGTCAGGGGCATGTAAGGCAAATGCCTTAACCACTGTACTATAACTCTAGCCTATAGCTACGATCTTTTCAAAAGGTTGATGGAATTTCCATGATTCCATTTATAATACATGCTCACATGAGATTTTCATATCAATCTAGATTAATCAGATATTGTTTCCCTTTCTAGAAGTTTGTTATTCCTTTAGATGTTAAACATAGGAACAGGAACTTGTGTCATCTCTGCATTGTCTCATGTATGACATAACTAGTGCTTTTCCTGGGAAGAAAGATTTGCACATGGTGGAGTATTCACAGCCAGAGACTGATAACCTAACAAAGCTTATTCATTTCCTAGTTCAGTTGATTCTTCCTTTTTAGATAACAAATTATTTGATTCAGTGGGAACTTGGCTCCCAGAGTGATAACCTTAAGTCTGGTGGATCATGGACATTTAGGCTGAGCAATCGGCTGATTACTAGCTCTAAAATGTGTGATTAGCTGTGTGAATGCTGCATTTTGTTCAGATGGTAAGGCATATTGCCTGTCCTTGAATGGGAGCCATTCACCTTGCCTCTGGATCTGAATTTGTGAGAGAAGAGTATAAGACCTACTAAAAATATAGATAACTTGATACTCTCTCATATAAGCAATAGTACAGTCACTTAACAGATTCTTTTGGCAGTTATTGAAAGCAGCAGTTAGAGAGGAAAATCAGGTAAATATGCATCAGTAACATGCTGTGTATGGGTGAAGTTAAATTATACAGATGATTATTATTTACAAGGGAACACTCTTTGGAGCGGGAAGGTACAACTGGCAGTGATCAGAGTTTACTCCTGGCTCTTTACTCGGGGATCTCTCCAGGACAGAACTCAGGGACCATATGGGATGCCATGGATGGTTGCATGCAAGGCAAGAACCCTACCCTTGTACTATTCCTATGGCACCTATAAGGAAACTTTTTATTGGTTCTTCTTACATTTGGTTCTATGGGGAAATGTTACCTCAGAAAAAGAGAAAATCCTACTGCCACAACCATACTTTAGAAGATCTCCACTGTGGAGAAGAAGTACTAAAGCTGTATCAAGCTACTAATGTATGACACATATCCCTGGACATTTCATCTCCTCATTTTATTCCAAAACAAAAAAATCTTTTTTACAGATTCAGTTCAATTTCTGTCTTCTTTGTGGTTCACCTTTACGTTCTCAGAGTCCACCATTCATTTTGTTGTATTCTCTTGGAGCTGAAGAAGCCAGAAACTACAAGGCTCATTCCAAGCAATCACAATTCAGATTAATAGGATTTGACTACCGTTGTTACCTCTCTCCATGCAATGGAATGGTTTCTTAAACCCTCAAGCTTCAAAATCCTGAATACTTTGGCCTTGTACATTGTGAAATAATTCTGAATAAAACTTGGCACATGATAATCACCAAGATTGTTTGACTAATAGGTAAAGGTAAAGGTAAAGGTAAAGGCCCTTCTGTTCTTCGTCGATTTGCTCGAGCGGGCCCAGTAACGTCTCCATTGGAGACTTTGTTGTTACTGTGTCTGGCATATCGAATACTCTCGGTAGCTTGCCGGGCTCTCTGAGAGGGGAGGAGGAATCGAACTTGGGTCGGCCATGTTGGCTGCGTGCAAGGCAAACGCCCTACCGATGTGCTATCGCTCCAATATTTAGTAATTATATATTTCTTTTGAATTGTTACACACCAAGTTTCCTTGTGAATCTGTGAATGAGGATTCAAAAATCTAAATTAGAGTATTTCTTATATCTACTCAAACTTCTACAATAACTACAATTACTTTTTTCTAACTCAGAGTCAAAGTGAATGACTGTGTGATGTCCTTAATATGACTCAAAGAATCTATATCTTCTTTTGTTTTGGGGTCACACTAAGGGTTACTCCTGACTCTGCATACAGGAATCATTACTGGCATGCTTGGAAATTGCTGAGGATCACACCTGGGTTGGCCAAGTTCAAGGCAAATGTACACATATGTGTGTGTATGTGTGTGTGTGTACAGAGAGAGAGAGAGAGAGAGAGAGAGAGAGAGAGAGAGAGAGAGAGAGAGAGAGAGAGAGAGACCAAAATCCTAGTAGGGAGCCGCGTAAATTAAAAAAAAAACAATAAAAGAAATGTCCGAGCACTCACACTTTGCTCCAGTATCCCCTATTATTGCAGTTCAAAAGTTATCCCATATTTATTTAGTTGTAAGGGTCTATCTCACATTGATTCAATAAAAAATGTTTAAAAAAAACCCCAAAAATAATAAATCTTGCAGTTAAAATTAAATTAGAAGGCTACCTACTGCTAACATCCAAATAATTTTCAGAACTCCTTTATGAAGTTCTTTAATATTTGATACTCCTTTATGACTCTTTTCAGCTAAAACATGTGAAACTGTTGCTCATTTGTCAAAGTGTTTTTTTTTTTTTACCTTGAATCTGGAATTGGAAGCCTGGAAGTAGAACTTAGCTTTGTAGCTGTGAAATTTTTATTTGGGCTTGTAAATCATAAAAATTTTTTATCAAGAAGTTTGTTACTCATGACCTACTTTTATTCCAAGAAGCTCTGCCAAATTTATGAGGGCTAAAAGCAAATAGTTAATTCTAGTGCAGAATCAGATTGCAGTCAGAATTTATAGGAATTTGTTTACCGTTACTCTACTGCTACGCAACAGCCAGATTGTAGCTCCATCCTTTTTCATTTTCTCACTAATTGTACATAGAAATTATGATATACTAGCTAGAATTAGTTGCTCTTACTTTTATTCTTTAAGAATATACCCTTCAGTCCTAAAACATCAATTTTATTGGAGATATGTTGCTGAAAATTTTTTTTACTCGGAATTTGTTTAATATATATATATATATATATATATATATATATATATACTGTACAAAACCTTCGGAAATACAAATATGTTGCTAAGAAAAAAGAATGAATAAAATTGTAGGAAATATTTTTCTGAGAATTGGGAAAGTCAATAAGCTGAATTTTAGTGATATTTTGACAGCAGTGGCTCCAAGTTATGCATGGTCTGGGTCTCTAAAAGTTCATTGTTAAATGGACAATTACAGAGTAGTGCTAAGAAAGCTTGTGAGGAAATCTGTTGATTTTTTATTATATTTTGTACTCCAGCTGGAGCGATAGCACAGCGGTAGGGCATTTGCCTTGCATGCGGCCGGCCTCACCAACCTGAGTTGGATTCCTCTGCCCCTCTTGGAGAGCCCGGCAAGCTACCGAGAGTATCTCGCCTGCATGGCAGAGCCTGGCAAGCTACCCGTGATGTATTTGATATGCCAAACACAGTAACAACATAGTCTCCAATGGAGACGTTACTGGGTCTGCTTGAGAAAATTGTTGAACAACGGAGGACAGTGACAGTGATTTGTACTCCAGCTGAATTTTTGGTTGCTAACTCTAAACACACATATTAAAACTTCCTTTTCTGAACCACATACCACCCAATGTAGCACAGGTTACTAATTGCAAGATGAACACATACAGAAAGGAAATTGCAAAATGACTAATCCCAAAGGAAAAAGCAAGAAGTTTGGAAATAAACCTCCATTTGGTTAAGGAATTTAGGATGTGAATGTTCTATTCTGGCTTGTACATCTTTCTTTTGTGCTTTCTCCTCACTATTATTCCTTTCTGCCAGAAATTTCTTGTGACTATCTGAAGTGCAGGATCTATAGCTAAGATCTGTCTGCTTAGAAGAAAACTAACTTATGACCTTGAGTGTGACATATGAAGACTGACTTTCTCATCAAAGCTTTGATTAGCTTCATGAACTCAGAACTAGTTAAGCTTGGGAGGAGAGGTTATGTATAACAACTTTAGTTTTATTTTTTTCAGTATGATTCACTGTATAAATTTGCTGTGGTCAGAGTTAGGGTTTGCTAAGTACTCTTGAGCAATTGAATAATTAATTTTGTTTAATATTTGGTCAGAGAGATAGTATAGTAGATAGGGTGCATGACAACCAAAGTTTGATCCCCAGCATCCCTTATGTTCCTCTGAGAACTGCCAGGAGTGATTCCTGAGTACAGAGCTGTCAGTAATCCCTGAGCACCACCAAATGTGAACCCAAAAACAAACAAACAAACAAAAACACAAAAGAATTTTGTTTAATATTAAAAACCACAGTCTACTGTAATTAAAGTTACAGGTATATTTCATCTCCTTACCATAATTTTTGTCATCATATGGAAGTAGCACTGTAGCACTGTAGCACTGTCCTTCCATTGTTCATCGATTTGCTCGAGCAGGCACCAGTAACGTCTCCATTGTGAGACTTATTGTTATGTTTTTGGCATATTGAATATACCACGGGGAGCTCGCCAGCCTCTGCTGTGTGGGTGGGATACTCTCGGGAGCTTGGAAGTAGAGAAAAATATTCTGAGGGAATTTATATATTACTCTCTTTGGGTCTAGGTCTCATCATTTGCAAAATGGGAAGGAGCAGCTGATTGTGAAGATTGTGATTCCATGGTGCAAAACTCTCAGAGCTATTTCTGTCTTGTAGTATGTGTTCAACAAAAATTATTCTTGAGGTGGTTATAATTTTCTGCCAAATAAACATGTATTGCAGTTTCATGTCATAGATTATCAAGTACTGATTGTAAAAAACATGTTTTGGAGGCAAAGATATCGGCCGAACACTGCAAGTAAAAATCATGTTTTGGAGTTAAGAACAATGTCAATACTAGCTGATACAAATTCAGATCTCTAACCTAAGATACTTACATTACTATTCTCACAGTTTTGTGAGCACATGTAGGATATACAGTAAAATTATTTCATTTTCATTGGAAGAGCTTGATATTTCTTATATACGGGTGGTTTTCAAACTTTAGCGTGAATCATGAACACTAGGAATTCTTGTTAAAGTGGTAATGGTTGAGTTATATAACCAAGATTCTGATTTATTTATCTAGGATAATAACTACAAATTTGTTTTGTTGATATGTCATGCTAGTACTGGCAGTACCTGGAAAACATCTTAAGAATCAGAAAATGAATTTGTGCATTTGCTTGGCTGATTTATAAAACTCTTTTAAATTTTTTTTCTATTCTGTGTTTTGGTCTCTTTACAGAGATTTTGGTTTTGGGTTTCATATTGGAAACTGTTAAGGTTTGGGTATTAAAGAGCACTGAAAAAGAAGCAATGATAGAATCCACAATATATATTTATGAAAAATAAAATTAAAACATTTTCAATCCTATGTTTTAAAATTAAGTTCATATTAAGTTCATTAACTTTTAAAGTTTATGTTACTTTTCATTTAATTGGTACTTTGGAATTACAGAGAGAGTTTCCCTTATACTCATCTTGAGGATTACTTAGTCATCCTTTTTAGCCATGCAGGATGACAGAATATATTAATATAAGAATGATTTAATATGCATAGTTCCTTCTAGAAAGGTTAAAGGATGTTTTGCTTTATTGATCTCCTTTCTCTTTTCTTAAATTTCAAAATCACACATTGCCTAACAAGTCAAAATATAATGCAATGCAACATGAAAGAGATTCAAGATATGTATGGCAATTTTGTTTTCAATAGTAATCATTCAAGCTGTTTTCACATATGACAGCATTATTAAGAAATTGCAACAGCTCAGTATAAAAGTATATTTAAAAAAATTTACCAGGGGATGAGTATTTTCCAGGCTCAATACTGCAATCTTAGGAAGAGCCACTGTGTTTCTGCTTCTCTTAAAAAAAAAAAACAACCTTGAACTGCAAAAATTCAGAAAAACTTGGGCCACATGAAATGAGTAGTTGAAGAGCGACAAAGGATCTATTCAGCCATTCAGAGGCAATATCTAGACAGTGTTTCTTCTTACAATCTTCCATTTTTATTTTATTCTAAGCAGTGGTAATGTTATAAACAACAAACAAAATTCTTCCAAGTGAGAGGACATATTTACTCATTTAACTTCCTAGACCTTCAGACCTTCTCAATTAGGGTCTGTATATTTTCCATCACACCTGTAACTAAATTTGAACTTGTGCTGTGAATACTCCACCTTCTTGGGAATATGCATTTAAAAATAACTCATTTTTAATTTAAACATACAATGTATTATACAATGTTCACCTAGCTTGAATACATAAGTGACTCAAGAAACACCCTCCTAAATACCTCAGTCAGGAGGCCATTTGTAATACATCCAAAGACAGGAGACCACAGGCATGAGGCCTGGGGAGGGGTTTTGAAAGAGCAGCCAAAGAAAATGGTATCTTGTTAAATGGGCATGTTTATTTAGAAACAAAACTTCCCTTTTGCGAGGTGTGCTTTTGGAATATATCCAATTTTGGGGTGACATGAAGCAAAATAAGAATTAAAATGGAATGCTTGAACCTTATTCTCTAATAATCTTGGAAATTGGGTACCAGACACTCCACCAGAGGTGCCATTTTAGGCCTGAGACAGAGAGAAGGAACTAAAGAGAAAGGAAAACATTTTGCTAAGACAGGATGTGCCTATGTGTTCTCTTTCTCCACAGCTGCATTCTCAAAGAGGATAAATGAGGGCATATTCACTCATTAATCAGCCAAGAGGGATCACACACATAGAAAAAGACTCCAATCAACATGTTCAGATGTTTTGGTTCTTAAACTCAATCACTAATTGCCTGGAAATGTGCCTGCAATTCTTAGAGTTGCCCTAGGCCCCTCTTGTTATGAGTTTAGTCAGAATAGTGAGAGCCAGTTCCCAGAATCCTGTCTATAGCTACAGCCTGAGATCTTGACACTTTCAGTTATCTCTTATTGAATTAGCAGGAAAGAAAGTGGCAACTAGATTTTAAGTGGCTGGAGAAAGAGGACTGGGAATGAAGTGGTGAAATAGCTCATCTCCTTCAGAATAGTCTTTAAAACTGGTTTCCCTTGCTTCTTGTTATTGTTTAATTTCATCTTGCATGAGTTTATGTGTGTTATATTACATGTAGCTTTTTTTTACAGGAGACATGGGGAAGACTCCACATTTAACAAATGTCAATGAGACAGTGCAAATCATTCCTTCTGAGCTGGAAAGAAGAGCTATTTCCAGTTTAGAGAAAATAATGAAGTGAAGTTCTGTTGTGGGATTGAGACAACAATTTTTTTTCATAGCAAGAGTTTATTATTTAAAGGTAAATGCAGAGATGCTTTTATTTGTTATGCTGTGAGGAGCTCTAGATTCAATCTCTGACTTTACTCTTTGCTTTCTCTAAGAGAAGCCAAGGGCAGAGAGGGGCAGTAATTTGCAGTGGTTACTCAGTAATCTATCTAAAACTAGTTCCTGAGGGTTTGGGTTCTTGCTTCAGTTTGAATCAAATTTCCAGATCATTCATATTCAAATATTAGAGCCAAAACATGCTCTGGAAGTCAAAAAAAATAATTTTCCTTACAAAACATTTTACTTCCCCCACCTTTATCTAAAACAGTCATTTTAATTAGTTGCAATGTATATTTAAAAAAGAACAGATAATAATCAAGTCATATATTCATTGTATTCTGAATTTTATGTTATGGTAAGGAAAGTTCTAGAAAGGTAGAGATAGAGAGTGATAGTATTTTATTATTAAAGGACTTCTATCTATTACATGTATATGTTTCCTATTAGGTCTTTAAATACGACTAAGGTTTTTTTCATGTCTTGTAATAACTGTGGGAAACTGTGTGAGGCAAAGTTGAGTGTCCTTCTTTTGGACAAACATAATAAGCTTCCAAAGAGATCCATAACTAATTTTTTTAAATTTTTATTAGTGAAACACCATGAGGTACAGTTGTGGACATTACAAGTTTTTGTGCTTGGGTTTCAGTTATACAATGATTGAATACCCATCCCTCCACAGGTGCCCATTCTCCACCACCAATGATCCCAATATCCCTCTCACTCTCCCATAACCCCATCGTATCCCGCCTCTGTGGTAGGGCATTCTCTTTTGTTTTCTGTCCCCTTTTGGTTGCTGAGGTTTACAAAAGAGTGGCAATCATGTTCGGTCTATAGTCCATTTTCAGCATGTATCTCCCATCCTGGGAGGATCCTCACAATATCCTTTACTTGGTGTTCCCTTCTCTATCTGAGCTGCCTTTTCCCCTAGCATGTGAGGCTGGCCTCCAAGCCATGGAGTGATCTCCTGGTACTTAACTCGACTGTTCTTGGATGTTAGTCTCCTTTTTTGTTACTTTATATTTCAGATGAATGCAATCTTTCTATATCTGTCCCTCTCTTTCTGACTCATTTCACTAAGCATAATACTTTCTGTGTAGTACCACTTGTATATAAATTTCATGACTTCATTTTTCTAACAGCTACATAGTACTCCATTGTATAGATGTACCAAAGTTTCTTTAAACAGTCATCTGTTCTTGGGCTATCTAGTTTTTTCCAGATTTTGGCTATTATGAACAGTGCAGCAATGAACATAGAAGTGCAGATGTCATTTTGACTATACTTTTGTGACTCTCTGGGATATAATCGCAGGAGTGGTATTGCTTGGTCAAATGGGAACTCAATTTCTAATTTTTTAAAAATTGTCCATACTGTTTTCCAAAAGGGCTGAACCAGTCGGCATTCCCACCAGCAATGAAGGAGAGTCCCTTTCTCGCCACATTAGCACCAACACCGTTCCCTTTATTCTTTTGGATGTGGGCCAGTCTCTGTGATGTGAGATGATATCTCATTGTTGTTTTGATCTGCATCTCCCCCGTGAATAGTGATGTACCGCATTTTCTCATGTGCCTTTTAGCCATTTGGATTTCTTCTTTGAGAAAGTTTCTGTTTATTTCATCACCCTTTTTTTTAATGGGGTTGGATGTTTTCTTCTTGTGGAGTTCAACCAGTGCTTTGTTTATCCTTGATATCAACTCCTTATCAGATGGATATTGGGTGAATATCCTTTTCCATTCTGTGGATTGTCTTTGTATTCTGGTAATTTTATCTTTTGAGGTGCAGAAACTTCTTAATTTAAGATAGTCCCATTTGTTTATCTCTGTTTCCACTTAGTTGGTCAGTGGAGTGTCATGTTTGAAGATACTGTTAGCCTCAATATCGTGGAGGGTTTGCCTACCTTGTTTTGAATGTACCTTATGGATTTAGCCTGATGATACAATATTTAATCCATTTTGATCTGACTTTAGTGCATGGTGTTAGTTCGAGGTCTAAGCACATTCTTTTGCATGTGGTTGTCCAGTTATGCCAGCACCATTTGTTGAAGAGGCTTTCCTTGCTCCATTTCACATTTCGTGCTCCCTTATCAATGATTAGATGTGCATACATTTGGGGGTATGTGTACGGAAATTCCATTCTGTTCCATTGGTCTGTGGATCTGCATTTGTTCCAGTACCATGCTGTTGTAATTGTTACCACTTTCTAGTAGAGTTTGAGGTTAGGGAGGGTGATGCCTCCCCACGTCTTTTTCCCAAAATTTGCTTTAGCTATTCATGGGCGTTTGTTGATCCATATGAATTTCAGGAGTGCTTGATTGATTTCTTTGAAGAATTTCATGAGTATCCTTATAGGGATCACTTTGAATCTGTATAATGCTTTGGTGAGTATTGCCATTTTGACAATGTTAATTCTTCCTATCCATGAGTAGGAGATATGTTTCCATCTCCTCGTGTCCTCTTTTATTTCATGGAGAAGCATTTTGTAGTTTTCCTTGTAGAAGTCCTTTACCTCTTTAGTTAAGCTGATACCAAGGTATTTGATTTTCTGGGGCATGATTGTGAATGGGATTTTTTTTCATGTCACTTTCCTCTGTCTGTACTGTACAAGTCTATTGTTTCTAGGAGTTTCTTGTAGAGGATTTAGGATTCTCGAGATATAGTATTGTATCATCTGTGAATGAGAGCTTGATTTATTCCTTTCCTATCTGGATGCCTTTAATGTCTTTTTCTTGCCTAATCACTATTACAAGTACTTCCAGTACTATGTTAAACAGAAGTGGTGATAGTGGGCATACTTGTCTTGTCCCTGATCTTAGAGGGAAGGCCCTTAGTTTTTCCCCATTTAGGATAATGCTTGCCATGGGTTTGTCATAGATGGCTTTGACTATCTTGAGGTAATTTCCTTCAAAACCCATTTTGGTGAGAGTTTTTATCATAAACAGGTGCTGGATCTTGTCAAAAGCTTTTTCTTTGTTTATTGATATGATCTTATGGTTTTTATTTTTACTTTTGTTGATGTGATTGATTATGTTGATTGAATTCCGAATGTTAAACCATTATTGCATCCCCGGGGTAAATCCCATTTGGTCGTGGTGTATGATCTTTTTGATGAGTTGTTGGATTCTATTTGCTAATATTTTGTTGAGGATCTTGCATCCGTGTTCATCAGGGATATTGCCTATAGTTTTCTTTGTTGGTGGTATCTTTGTTTGCTTTTGGTTGTAGGGAGATATGTGCCTCATAGAACCTGTTAGGGAGAGTTTCTGTTTTTTCAATTTTCTGGAAAAGCTTGAGGAGAACTGTCAAAAGGTCTTCTTTAAATGTTTGGAAGAATTCACTAGTGAATCTGTCTGAGCCAGGGCTTTTTGGGAAGATCTTCGATTCCGCTTCAATTTCCTTGATATGAATGGGTCTATTCAGGTATCCCAAATCTTCTTGGTTCAATCTTGAGAGATTATAGGAATCCAAGAATTTATCCATTTCTTCTACATTCTCTTATTTTGTGGCATATGGACTCTCAAAGTAGTCTCTGATGATCCTTTGCATTTCATTGGTTTCTGATGTGACATCCCCTTTTTCATTTCTGATTTGGTTTATTAGGGTTCTCTCTCTTTCTTTGTGAGTCTTGCCAGTGGTTTATCAATCTTATTTATTTTCTCAAAGAACCAGTTCTTGGTTTCATTGACCTTTTGAATTGTTTTTTTTTGGGTTTTCATGTTGTTAATTTCTGCTCTAAGTTTTATTATTTCTCTCCTTCGGCCAAAT
This sequence comes from Sorex fumeus, assembly GCF_029834395.1. Taxonomy (NCBI): domain Eukaryota; kingdom Metazoa; phylum Chordata; class Mammalia; order Eulipotyphla; family Soricidae; genus Sorex; species Sorex fumeus. The sequence goes on along the minus strand of NW_026606075.1, from coordinate 18,091,687 downwards.
TTGGGTTCCTTTTGTTGATCTTTTTCTAAGATCTTCAGCTGTGATTTCAGATTATCTATGTAGGCCCCTTCTTCCTTCCTTAGGAATGCTTACAAAGCTATAAACTTTCCTCTTAGCATGGCTTTAGCTGCGTCCCATAGGTTCTGGTAGCTCGTGTCTTTGTTCTCATTTGTTTCCAGGTATCTTTTGATTTTGTTCTTGACTTCCTTCCTGACCCAATCATTGTTTAACATTGAGTTGTTTAATTTCCAACTGTTTGATTTGGTTCTCTGTGTCTTTGTGTGATTTGTTTCTATCTTCAACACATCATGGTCTGAAAAGACTGTTGATACTACTATCATCCTGATTCTACTGAGGTATGTTTTGTGGCTTAGCATGTGGTCTATTTTGCAAAATGTTCCGTGTATACTGGAGAAGAATTTGTATTCTTTCTTTTTGAGGTGTAAAGCCCTGTATAGGTATATTGGCCCTCTCTCTTATATTTCTTCCTTCAAAGCCAATGTTTCCTTGCTGAGTTTTGTTCTTGTTGATATATTTAGAAGTGACAAGGCAATGTTGAAGTCTCCAACTACTATTGTGTTGCTGTCAATATCCTTGTTAAAATCTGTTAGCAGTTGTTTTAAGTATTTAGCCCGTCCCTCATTAGGTGCATATACATTTAAGCGTGTGAGTTCTTCCTGCTGTATGTATCCCTTGATATATAGAAAATGGCTTTCGCTGTCCCTTCTAATCTTTTTCAACCTGAAATTTATGTTGTCGGATACTTCTTTGGCCACCCCAGCTTTTTTGAGGGAGCTGTTTGTTTGCAGGATTGTTTTCCATCCTTTAATTTTGAATCTGTGTTTGTTCTGACTGTTTAAATGATTTTTTTGTAGACAGCAGAATGTTGGTTTCATTTTCTGGATCCATTTTGCCAATCTTGTTTGGTGCATTTAGACCATTGACATTGAGAGAGATTATTGTCATGGGGTTTTGTGCCATCTTTCTGTAGGGGTTGCTTGTGTTTCTAAGTGTTTTCCTTCTTATCTTATAGGAGCTCCTTTAATCCTTCTTTTAGATTTGGTTTTGAATCTATGAAGTTCCTGAGCTGTTGTTTATCTACAAAATGGTGTATCATTCCATCGAGTTTGAATGAGAGTTTAGCTGGATAAAGTATTCTTGGTGAAGCATTCGTTTCATTAAGTTTTTTTTCACTATATCTCGCCATTGTCTTCAGGCTGGGAGGGGTTCCTCTGATAGGTTGGTTGTAAATCTAAGGGGTGCTCCTTTGTATGTGATTTCTTTGTTTGACCTTGCTACTTGCAGTATTGTGTCTCTATCCACAGCATCCATCATTCTATGATATGCCTTGGAGTGTTTTATTAGGGTCTCTTTTAGTTGGCACCCTTCTGGCTCCTTGGATCTGGATGTCTGTATTCTTTAACTCTGGGAAATTTTCAGCAATGATTTTTTTGACTGTCGCTTTTTCATTGGCGTTGCCTCCCTTTCCTTCTGGTACTCTGATGATTCTAATGTTGTTCCTCTTGGCACCATGCCCTAGGTCTCTGATTCTCCTTAGTGCTATTTTGAGGTCTTTTACCATTGTTTGTTGTTCCCTATGCGATTTCTATTGCTCATCTTCAAGGCCACTGATCCTGTCTTCAGCTGCATTCATTCTACTGCTGAAGGCAGCTACTAAGTTTTTAATTTCGTCTACTGAATTCTTTATTTGTGACACTTCTTTCTGTAGCTTTTTTTTAATTTCTGCTCTAATTTTTCCTGTATTTTCTCAATTATTCGTTCCACTGTTTCTTTCATTTCTTCCTTTAATTTTCTGGATGTCTCTTCCATTGATTCTTTGAGTACTTCCTTGAACATCCTCAGCATTTCATCTCGGAATTCTTTATCAGAGAGAGCATATTTGTGGATAACCCCGGTTGAGGATTCGGGACTCTTTTCTTCTTCCTCTCCTTGTAGTGGAGATTTGCGCTGTTTCTTTATGCTGTTGTGGTTGTCTAGAGATAAAACCTTGGAATTCACTAGCACTGTTCCCTCTTATCGTGGGAAAGGATTCTGAAAAAAAAAACCAGTCGATGGTGGTAACACTTCTCCCTTTCTAGAATCTGACCTTTCTCTCAGGCATTATTCTGTGGCTTATGACGGGCATCTAGTGAAGCATTGGAGGAGGTACTCTTTAATATTGGGCTTGTACAGCTTCTTGTGTGTTAGTCTTTTATTAGAATTGAAGTAGGCCAATTTTATTAGGTGATAAAGGATGGGATGTGAATGTGAGTTTCTGCCCCCCCAACCCCGCTTGGAGAAGGCCATGCCCACTTTTGGGAGTCCATGCCCCTAGCCAGTCCTAGGGAGGAGCTGACCTAGGAACCTGCAGAGAAGGGTGGTGTCCTGAAGAGGTGGGTGGGAGGTCTAGCAGAACTCAGGCAGGTGTTCTTCAAAGCCTCAAAGTCTCCTCTCACTGCCCGGCAGTGGGGGTCCCGGCACTGAGGAAAAAGAGGGGCGTCGGCAGATCCATAGCTTTTGATGTGAAATCAATATAAAACTTCATCCCAGGAGAAAGCAATTTCTACAAACTAAGTTGCAAGGTGATGCTAAAATTGTGATGCTAATGATCTCTAGGCAAAGATAAGGTATAAATGATAGAAAAGATAAGGATGCTTCTACCTTTGCAGATTCAAGTGCAGCTGGTTGATTTTTCTCAACAGATTTTTTTACATTATGGAGTATAGTGGTTTTTAAAAAAATTATTTTATTTTAAATTTCAGAGTCTCCTGCCTCCACGCCTGGCTGTCCTCACCAGGGCCCCTTAGAGGAGGGTGAGTTGAGCTTCCCTCCCCACCCCGAGTAGAGCCCCGGCAGCTGCAGACCTCCAGTTTCATCCACAGCAATGCTTAAGACCACTCTCCGCATGCTCAGACAAGCCTCATGCATGAAGGAAACAGCAGAGGAATCCAGGTGTGCAGGACCTGAGGCATAGATCTCCAAGCCTGCTCGAATTGGGACTGGGGCCTCCTCCACCCAGATCCCCCATCTTCCAGTATGTAGGCATTACACCCACCAACTGCTCCTGGCGCCGTGTAATCCCATCAACGGCCAAGACCCAGAGACTATAAAACCCTGCTCCCAGTAGCACGCAGCCGCATTTGCCACCAGGCAGCATCTTATTATCTAGTTCTTACTCTGGAGGGCCTGGTAGGCTACCGAAATTATCCTGCTCACGCAGCAGAGTTTGGCAAACTCCCTGTGGCATGTTCAATATGCCAAAAACCAATAACAATGATGGGTCTCATTCTCCTGACTCTGAAAGAGCCTCAAATGTGGCACTTTTTAAAATCTCAGGGCTAGGACGAAGGAGATGTTACTGGGGACTGCTCGAAGCAATCGAAGATCAACAGGATGACAGTGATACCGTGATATTTTAAATTTAATTTTCATAGAGTTTTCAATGATAGTGTTTTTAACACTATTTTATTTTTAATTTAATTTTTAGAAAGTTTCACAATGACTTATTACATTCAATATTCCAACATCAATCTCACCACCATTACACCTTCCCATCACCACTATTTCCAATTTTCCCAACCAAAACCTAATCCTGCTTCAATAGCAGGTCCTACATAATTAATTTTGTATTGCTTGTTATGAATAATTTGATAAATATGGTCAAAAATATTTTTTAGAAGAAAGCATGTGATTGTTGTAGCTCATCCTGGAGCAATTAAGTCCTTGTATAAGGGATTACTAACATGCTGTTATACGTTAAGCCTTGTGGGTTGATTTTTTTTTAATCAAGATTGTTTTCTGCTACTTTGCAACTCAGCCAATGCAGTGTGCTACTCCTGGCATATCCGTAGTGTAGAGTAGGAGATGTTACTTTAGGAATTCTAAAATTTTGAATGGACTGATAAGTTGGAGTTAAAATTTTAACTTGATGGTGACTTTGGGGTCTGGAAGCATCTCTTTAGCTTGTTGATCTCTTTCAAGATTTATTTATTAGTCTCTGAATCCTGACTGGTTAATGAGCTGATGTGGTGCCAGTGACAGTTCATGGGCATGATTGCCAGACTCCTAGAAGAATAGAGGTATGCGGGGAGGTTGCCCATCCCTGACTCAGTGAGAGCCTGAAGATTTCAGTCACAAAACGCACACACCTGAGTTCTTCAACAGATTCACTCATGGATGAGGCTCATTCTGAGCCTGGAGAGTCTGGCCACTGGCATGGCAACAATCGGTTTATGGTGGTTTTCAGCTGTTGGGGCTCTGTTTGGGCAGGTGGTGGGCTCTCTTGCCCCGCTTCGGGGTGCCCTTCATGAGACTTAGCCTGGTGCAGGCTCTGGAGGCATCTCTGCAGTTTGTTGATCTCCTTCAAGATGTATTTATGAGTCTCTGGATCATGGGGGTTAATGAGCTTATTGGATAATAGTTTTAATGTAGGAATTTATACACTGTAGTTTTAATGTACAAATTTATACTTGCACAGTTTGTGCACTGTGAGGCTTGGATCTCAAAAGTGCTAGCTCTCACCACGGTGGAATGCTCTTTTTAATTTTTAAAAATTTGTTTTGTTTTATGACTACCATTAGTGATGCTAAGGATTCAATCTTATCAGTGCTCAGGAGACCATATTGGATGCAAGGGGTTGAACACAGGTCTGCTGAGTGTGAAGCAAGCACCTGTTATACTATCTCTCTCACACCAAAAGGTTTCACCTTTATGACTCATGCCAGTTGCATTCATTCACAGTATAATTTTTTCAGAAATTAAGTATTCTAAAAGTATAATCATATAATTTAATTGGTAGCAAAATTGAAGGGGAGAATGTTATAAACCACTTAAGATGACGGTTTGGTAATCTAACTAGTGACAAGCAGTGGGGACAGTCTAGAGAATGCCTCACAGTTATCCATTAGCAGGGAAAAAAGTGGCCATTTATGATCAAAAGTTTACTTTGGTTTTCACAAGACCTATAGAATTCAGGACTTTTAAGTGCAGAGTCTGGAAGGCTTCTCAAATATCCTCAGTTTTCTGCTCAAATTTATACTATATTTCAGAGATATGCTAACAGAAACCTTTGGATTAAGTTTGGGTAGGACTTTTCAGAGAGCCATAATTTTATCTGTGCTTGTCTTTTATGTTTGCTTATTAGCATCTTTAGAAGAAAAAAGTTTACTTTTAATTGATATTGAACACTTAATCTATATTGCCACCACTTTCCATCAGAGAGATATTACAATGCAAATACATGTAACATTTCAACTGTTCTGTGTTATATGAATAAATATGATAACATGTTTTAGAATTTTTTATCTTTCCTTCCTTAAAAACACAATATTTCTTAAAAATAAACGTTATGCAATAAGATTACTATTTAGTACAGTCAGATTTCTAGTGCTTTTTAAGAAATTTGACAGGAATCATGTAGACCAAACAACGTGTTTTAAGGGTGCTATCATGTATAGAGGGTAAAAAGGGTTTAACAGTGTGATGAAAGGCCAAATGCATTAGTTTATCGACATCTTTACCGTCTATACTTTTGTCAATCATATTTGCTTTGCAAACAAAGCTTTCTAGATGTTGGAAATACAGTATTATTGGTGACAGTTGGGACAAGTCAGATTATCCGGTAGTGGAGGGGAGATCTGGAATGGAATAGTCTACAACTGGGCTGTACTTTTAAAAAGAAAGAGAAGTGAATAGGCTGAGTCAGGATGACTCAAAAATTACCACTCATCTGGTGAACTAACTAGTCTTGTATCAAATTCTAGATTTAGAGAAGAAAGTGTCATTTTTAAACATTTTTATGATTAAAACTTTAGTAGCAATTATTTGTGATTATATTAAAAATTAAAATAGATATATCTTAAAATTAATAGACATTTATTATAAATATTTCTTACTTCTAAAATTTACCCAATCTGCTTACTAGTTATATGAAGACATTTCCGAGTCATGGCAAAGTGTGAGTTTATGAGACAAACCTCTCAGAATTTAGGGTGTCAGGAATCCATTTATCAGGAATCAGAAACTGTCTGTAGAGAACTAAAAAGTACTAATAAAATTATTAGTGTACTTCCTTCTATTTATAAAACGTGTTCACACTTAGAGACAATTTAAGTATACCCTTTATTCAAAGAGACCTAGTCCGAAGGTTTTGTCCTTATTTCACTAACTTATTTTGGGTTTAAACAATTGGATCATTCTCTAATTTTTTTAATATAAAATGAATACTAAGCATTTTATTTTGATCACTTTTTTCATAATTTATATTATGTCTATAATCATTTAAAAATTAATGTCACCTTTATTTATTTTTTTTATTAGTGAAACACCATGAGGTACAGTTGTTGACTTACAAACTTTCGCACTTGGGTTTCAGTTATACAATGATCGAGTACCCATCCCTCCACCAGTTAATGTCACCTTTAAACACTTTCTTATTGTCATTAATATAGGCTCCCAACTTTTAAAAAATATTTAATTACTTGCATTTTGAAAAAAGAATTGTTGATGCAAACTCTATGCATATAATTAAAGCTTTAATACTTGCAGATTTTATTGCAGAGTGTTTCTATTGATAATTCTACTAGCTGTTTAATGAAGCAGTCATTTCCCATTATTAGCTGTAGCAAAACTAGAATTTATCTTAAAACAAGGCAACACATGAACATATACGAAAAAATTTGGCATAGTTTGATAAGCTGGTTATCATATCTAAATGGTGTTATAATTTGCATTACATATTGTATTATAATTTGCATTACTTTAATTATATGTGCAACTGATCATTTGGTCGTAAAACTACTTTTAGTTCTACTCTTAGAGTCAGTCTCTTCAGGTCCTAAACTGAACAGCTTTGTTTTTGTAACCAAAAAAAATGATACACATAAACATGTACATACATTCATAAAAAAATCACTGTATACTGAGAACACTGTCTTGCACATATTTTATCTGTTGTAAATATTTCTATAGATTATGCCATTTTCCTACTTATTATGTATCTGAAAGTTTGGGTTAATTCCACTTTTTTATTGAATCACCATGAGATACAGTTAGAAAACTTTCATGATTAAGTTTCAGTCATAAAATGATAGAATGCCCATCCCTCCACCAGTGTACATTTTTCCACACCAATGTCCCCAGTATCCTGCCTGCCACCTCCACTTCACCTCACCCCCTGTCTCTATGGAAGGCACTTTATTTTTGACTTTCTCTCTCCTTTTGGGCATTACGGTTTGCAATACAGATACTGAGAGACCATCATGTTTGGTCCTTTGTCTACTTTCAGTTATGTATCTCCCAACATGAGCGATCCCTCCAACCATAAATGACTTAGTGTTCCCTTTCCTATCCCAGCTACCTTCTTCCCCAGAACATGAGGCAGGCTTCCCATCTTGGAGCAGTTCTCCTGGCCCTTGTCTCTTCTGTCCTTGGATATTAGTCTCATACTATGTTATTTTATATTCCAAAAATGAATGCAGTCATTCTATGTCTGTCCCTCTCTTTATGACTCATTTCATTTAACATGATACTATCCATGTCAATCCATTTGTAAGCAATTTTCATGACTTCTTCTTTTCTAACAGCTGCATAGTATTCCATTATATGGATTTACCAATATTTTTAAACCATTTATCTGTTCTCAGGTCATAGGGTTATTTCTAGATTCTGGCTATTGTGAACAGTGATGCAATGAACATACAAGTGCAGATCTTTTTTGAAACCCTGGGATATATTCCCAGAAGTAGTATTGATGAGTCATATGAAAATCAATTTTAAGTTTTTTGAAGAATGTCCAAATTGTTTTCCAAAAAGGTTGGACCAGTCAACATTTCCACCAACAATCGATGCGAATACCTTCTCCCTGCATCTGCACTGTACTGGTTATTCTTGTTCTTTTTGATGTGTGCCAGTTTCTGAGATGTGAGATGATATCTCATTGCTTTTTGATTTACATCTCCCTAATGATTAGCAATGGAGAGCATTTTTTCATGTGCTTTTGGTCACTTGTATTTCTTTTTTTTGAGGAAGTTTCTCTTGATTTCTTGTCTGATTTTTTTTATGGGATTAGAGGTTTGTTTTCTTGCAAACTTCTACCAGTATCTTGTATATCCTGGATATTAGCCCATTATCTGATAGGTATTGGCTAGATAATTTTCCCATTCTGTGGGCTCTTTCTATATTTTGGCCACTATATCTTCGAGGTGTAGAAACTTCTTAGTTTAATGTAGTCCATTTCTTTATCTTTGTTTCCACTTGCTTGGTCAGTGGTGTTTCATCCTTAAAGATGTGTATTAGGTTCAATGTTATGGAGGGTTCTGCCTACATTTTACTACATGTACGTTATGGATTCAGGTCTGATCTTGAGATCTTTAATCCATTTTGACCTGACTTTTGTTCCTGGCATTAGACGGGTCTGCACTTCTATTCAATATTGTACTGAAAATACTTTCCATAGCAGCTAAGCCAGAAAAAGATATCAAGGGCATCCAGATAGGAAAGGAAGAGATCATACTATGACTATTTGAAGATGACATGATATCATACTTAGAAAATCCTAAAGACTCTATTAAAAAGCTCCTAGAAACAATAGGTTTGTATATTAAAGTGGCAGATTACAAAATCAATACCCAAAAGTTCATGGGTTTCCTACCTACAAGCACACAAATAATGAGAGAAGAAAGACATATTTAAAAAAACAATCCTGTTCACAACAGTGCCTCAGAAAATCAAGTACATTGAAATCAGCTTAACTAAAGAGGTGATTTACATCTATACAAAGAATACAAACCTATACAAATAAAACTACAAAACACTACTTTAAGAAATAAAAGAGACACTAGGAAATGAAGACACATCTCCTGCTCATGAATTGGGAGGATTAACATTGTCGAAATGGCAATACTCCCCATAGCGTTATACAGATTCAATACAGTCCCCTTAAAGATACCCATGACATTTTTTTAAAAGCAGACAACACACTTCTGAAATTTATATTGAACAATAAACCCCCATGATTAGCTAAAGCAATCTTTGGGGAAAAAAAGATGGGTTGCATCACCTTCTCTAACTTCAAACTTTACTACAAAGTAGTAGTAATTAGAACAGCATGGTATTGAAATAGAAACAGACCTGCAGAACAATGGAATAAAGTTGAATATTCTATTTCAGACTCTTAACTATATGATCACTTAATCTTTGATAAAGGAGTAAGAAAAGTGAGGTGGAGCAAGGAAAACCTCTTTAACAAGCAGTGCTGGGGAAACTGGGCAACTACAGGCAAAAATATAATTCCACATTTTTATGTTATATTTTATATTCTCTCTTTAATATGTTCCAAAATTGACAAGTGGAAACATATTCCCAATATTTTCTTTTATCATTTTTCTTCTTTAAATTTATGTCATATTCCACTTGAACTGTATTTTGAGTATTAAGAAGTGAATCAATTAAGAGGTTCTAAATGAATACTACTCTATTCTTTCTGCTCTGAAAGTAAAATAACAATATATTCTTCCTTAATATATTCACTTACATTAGGGGGATATTTGTATCCTTATAGTCTCTGTCTATAACAGTACTAATCTCTTAATTTTTATTATTTTGTAATCAAGTGGCTAAACTACAGCAAAAATAGAATGTTTTTGTTTGTTTGTTTTGTGGTCCACAAATGGTGATGCTCAGGACTAAGTCCTTTCTCTGTGCTCAGGAATCATTCCTAGTGGCGTTCAGGGAACCTTATGGGATACTTGGGATTAGACCTGGGTTGGCTGTGTGTAAGACCAGTGCCTTACCCACTGAACCATCTGTCACAAAAACAGTTTTTAAAAACAAAATTCTCTTCTGTATTTATATATTCTTATATATAATACTTTATATGTTCTTATAAAGTATTTTCTTAAATTTTGTCCATCTTTTATTCTTCAACCTATATTGAAAAATTGTACTAACGTGCTCTTTTAAAAATAATTTTAGGGATATTGTGTGTTCTCTCCCAGAAGGGAGCATAACATGATGCTCACCATAACCATGCCACCAGACCCTGTGCCAGGCTGTTTGAATATTAAATGTAATCAAATATTGTGAGCTACTTTATAAAATAAAAAAATTTTAGGGTCAGAAAGATAACATAGGTGTTACGCCACTGGCCTTACAAGTGTGTTTCCCTGTTTTTATCCCAAGCACAGGGCTAGAGCAATAGCACAGCGGGTAGGGCATTTACCTTGTGTGCAGCCGGCCTGGTGCCTTCGATTTCTTTGCCCCTTTCGTAGAGCCTGGAAAACTACAGAGAGTATCTCGCCCGCATGGCAAAGCCTGGCAAGCTACCCATGGCATATTTGATATGCCAAACATAGTAACAACAAGTCTCACAATGGATACATTGAGCAAAGTGATGAGCAACGGGAGGACAGTGCTACAGTGCAGATCCCAAGCACTACATGTGGTCCCCTAAGTACTAGCAGAAGTGATCCCTGAGACAGAGCAAGAAGTATATCATGAGCAAAGTTGGACATGTTTAGAACCCCAAAGCCCCCACAAAAAGAATTTCTGTTTAAATCTGTCTTGCAAATATACAATACAAGTTTTTATCATGGCATTTTATATTTATTTTGTCACTGAATGCTTGCAAGGTGCAATGCTTTTTATTAATTAGTACAAATGAAAGTTTGTATGTGAAATATTTTTGATTAAGTTAAATTTTAAATTAAATTAATCTTAAAACTTAAATATAAATTAGTAAAACAATAATTAATAGACACAGAGAAAAGTTTTAAAAATTACCAATTACCTTACTGGTGATCAGATATGCTGTTGATGTCACTATCAGTTATGATAGTGCTTCGTAACAACTAATTCCATGATTAAGTTTGATTAATTAGATTTACTATTTGGAAGAGTAGTTTATTTTTCAAGAAAATCCCACATACTGATATGCTGTGGGATTGGTTGCCAAATTTAAGATAAAAATATACTAATACCAATAATCTACTTAGTACGGTTATCTGGTATGCTTTTACCTGACTTTTGTTTTCTTTCTCTGTACCCAACATATTTATATGTGAAACTGTGTTTGATAATTTTTTTCTATGTCTCCCAGATTTGCTAACAGAATGAAATTTTGTAAAACTCTGTGACTGGTTTAGACCATTTCTTTCTGCACTTCTTCTTGAAGAAATCTATCAAATATTCTGTTGTCTTAAGTATTTCTTAAGGCACTCTTTCTAGTTTTCAGATGAGTAGAGACTTTATTTTATTATTATTATTTTTATTTCCATAGAAATCAAGGAGATGGGTAGAATAGTATATAAGCATATGTCATTATCTTTCCTAGAAACTCTGCATCTTATTAATTTCAATTCTTTAAGCACATTACATACATTTCTGGAAAAGGTATTAATAAGCAATGAATATACAGTTCACATGTGTATATGTGTATGCAATAGTGTATATATACATTTGTGGATTGATTTTAAAGACTTGCAGCTGTTAGAAGGAAGCACATGAGTAATCCTTTAATTATAGTGTTCTGAATAGTTTTAATGAATCCATGCAGATTCTTTTTACTTGCTTTAAAAAGAAATTTATGTAAGAGTTTCTAAGAATACTGTTATGACAGATTCTTTCCTTAGAATTTTTAAAGTTTGTACATGCTTGCATTCATAAAAGAGAAGGCCTAGAAAACCACTTTGACAAATTCAGGAAATATAGCTTTTATAGTCCCAAAGAGAACACCCACAGTAGCTTGTAGAGGTAGTAGAACAGGTTAAGAATTATTGTTCTGAAGCTGAAAGTGCAGAATCAGTTTAGGGAATTGTAGTATACCTAGGACTTTAAAACTCTTTATTTCTATCCTATATATATTTCAGAGCTGATATTTTTCTACTCTTAGATTTATCTAGTGCAATGTACTTTTGATAAAACTGATTCTACAGAATGTGACTGAATTCCTGGCTTCTGAGAGAGTGCTAGCAAGACCATAACATTGACTGAAAAATAGCAAGGATGTGAAACTGGAGAGCATCAGAGCAGTGGAAACAATTCAGTGCTGAGCTGCAAGTCTGAAATTAATAGGTAGTATCCTGTTGCTGAGTTAGCATGATTTGCCAAGATTAATAGTTGATTTACTTGAAAATTAATATTTATGATGTTTGAGAGGCAAGCCCACAAGGGAAAGGGAGGTTATTTCAAAATGGCAAAATAGTAATGAGAATATTAGCCTAGGGGACCAAACAAATCATTTCTATGTAGGAAACGGGGAATAAGACATTTCAAATTCTGACACCTTCTGGGTTCTGTCTGGTTCACCTACTGAGATGATTTTTCTCATCCACACCTCATATGCCCACCCTATGCTTTATTCCCTAGGAACTGTGAATCATTTCCTAAGCATACTATACTTTTCATTAAAGTGTTTCTTTGTTTATGCTCATCATTCTGCTTAAAGTATCTCTTCCATGTTTGCTTCCATGAACATACCATCTTCATATACATGAAGAAGGGCCCAGTTGTTATGTCTCCTCTAATGTGAATTTTCTCACCAAATCTAAGAAACTGTGGAATTTTACACTACCTGGACCAACAACATCCCCCCCTTAACTTCACCATGCCCAGCATAGCTCCCATTAGTATCTATCACATTATTCGTAAGGTTTGTTGTTTCTGAATCTTTCCCCAGGAGACTGAGAGCTACCGAGGCTCCTGAAGGTTTAAACTATCTTTCCTTTCTAGGCATTTCCAGTATGCCTACTCTTTATTTAAAAATAATTTTTTTATTTTAGTGCCACACCAGATGTTACTCAGGGTTTACTCCTGGCATCATATCCAGGGATCACTTCTTGGAGGTCCTCATAGGATCATTTTGGTGCCAGGGATTGAACCCTGGTTAGCCTCATGCAAGGCAGGCAGCCTGCTCTCTGTAGCATCTCTCTGGCCCCACAGCACCAACTCTTTCACAGAAGTTGAAACACATTAAAAGAACAGAGTCAGGAGGAAACTCATATAATATTAGATTTAACAAAAAATGAACCTTTTTTTCCTTTTTCTTTTTGGATCACACCCTGAGATGCATAGGGGTTACTCCTGGGTCATGCACTCAGGAATCGCTCCTGGCAGTGCTCAGGGGATCAGATGGGATGCTGGGAATCAAACCCGGGTCGACTGCTTGCAAGGCAAACGCCCTACCCGCTGTGCTATCATTCTAGCCCCTAAATGAACCTGTTTTTGGGAAGAGCCACATCAAATTGCATTTATTTAACTCAGAAATAATGCCACTTTAAAAATACTGTACATCACTTGAGAGAAGAGCTTTCTACAACATTAGAGAATTAAAAACTATAAATATTATTTTAGAATATCTGACCACTTTCTTATGCCTTCTTCTCATTATTTAGAAAGTCCCTATTGATGCTAAATATGTATTAGGAACAAAGATAATTGTAAAAATACCCTTAAAGATGTAATATATGCATATATTTTGTTTGTTGTTTTACAAGTTTTTCTGAAATGATGCAGAGAAACGTATTCAAAATGGCACTGGTATAATTCATGTTTGTCTTTTTTCCTAGCACATGCAGAAGCCTAAAAAGGCTAACCTGGAAGCTCAGTAGGGGAGACAGAAAAATCACACTAAAAGTAATGCTCCTGCAGTGAATCTTATCATGCCACTTATAAGTGCTTCATAAATTAATAATTCATAGCAGGTGTACATGTATGATCTTTCTCTGCCATCTGTGATTCACACGCGGTGCTGCAAATTATTTATATTAGATTGCATTGATCACTCTCATCAGCACTACACTTATCAAAGATTGCCTATTCAGTGAAAAATGTCTTTGACTCCAGAGGAAAATTCTTCAGTCTCCCAGTTAAAGATTAGGGGAAATGAATTTAATCTGCTCTTAACATATGCCTGTGAATAAGCAACCACATTTAGGAAATTTATAGACATGTTTGTGAGTAATTTAAGATTGATATTCTGAGTAAAAACACAAAACTAACCCATCAACCTAATTAATCCCATCTCTTCAAGAACTCATCATTGTCAATTCTTTTCCTATCTGTTTGTTTTAATATGCTGGCTTCTATTTCCAAAATTTATACAAGTCTAAATGGAGTTATTTGGTATCTTGCCTCTTCCTTGGAAAATAATCTATAGTAACTGGTTTTGGAGAATTATATTGTAATTTCTCTACCTTAATCCTAAAACACATTTGTGTATCTAAAATGTCAGTATTATGCTGATATTCTGAGTCCTTCCATCCCCAGGCTGACAAGAGAAATGTCTCAGTGTGGTATTTCTGGAAACAAGCAGCAATATATTTTTACTGAAGTCTACTAAAACTATGATTGTTTGTATGTGTGTGTGTGTGTGTTCCATAATATGAGAAAGTTTTTGAGGCACTGAATTGTAACATGCAATTGAAAACCTATACAATGTATTTGCTAGAGGACTACAAGGACATCGAGAGGGTCAAAGTACAGTGTCCAGCAGGCAGGGTGTAATGACATACAGCATGGGTTCCAGTCCCCCCTCTGCTCAGGACAAATTGCCTAACTTCTCTATGCTTAACTTTCCTCATCTATAAATGAAGATAGTACTAATATTTAACTTGTAAGACTAAGAAGATTAATTAAATAGCCCACGAACTTAGAATGTATCCTGATGCACAGTAGAGCTGATGAAAGTGCTGGCCATTATGACTTATTATCATGGTAGGAATAGTTCAAATATAATATGATTAATAAGAAAAGTTATCTCTAGCACCTAGTGTGCCTTATTAAGATGCATTCGTATCTGATGTTTCATAGTAAGTCCAATGTTTATATTTATGTAAAACCTATACCTCTAAAAATAGCTTTTGGAAAAAAAATTTTGGTGGATGTGGTAGGGCAGTTGGATCACTTGTGAAGGAGCTCAGGAACTATTCCTGACTGAGCTCAGAACTCATCCTTGCTAATGCTTGGGGGACCACATGAGGTGCTGTGGATTTGAACTGGGGTCAGCCTCAGGGAAGGCTAGATAACATACCCTCTACTATTTCTCTGGCCCCTACTCTTGAAATGATTGTCTCATTGACGTCATTGGAAGCAGAAATTGCTAACTCTGGATGAGTTGTATAAGGATTAAAATATTTTTTCTTGTCCTAGGCTTAAGGAACTGGTAACTAGATTGGGGAGGGTAGAAAGAGAAGGACAGAGAAATAACAGAGGGAGAAAAAGAGAGACTGTTGAATTGATTTACACTAGTTTGTTGGCCAGATAGTTCAACTCATCCGAGTGATTTACTAGAAAAAAACTTGAGGAACAAATATGACCATGGGAACTCCTATATTTCTGTAAAGGTAATTTATTTACCAATCAAGACATTTGCTTGGGAAAAAATGCAGGAGTGAATTGCAGAACTTCAGAAAGTCTACTGTGGAGACCTCTGGGCTAGGGAATACAAAGACTTTTGGACCAGGGTTGGATTGCATGTGTTGCATGTATAGATCTCAGGTCTGATCCACATCACCCTATGATCCCTCAAGCACTGCTGGGAGCAATCTGTCATGAGCAACTTTTGAGTACTTGCCAGATAACAACAATGACAGAAACAGGGCAGCCTTTAAGAACCACTTTTTTTTTTTTATCCAATTCTTCTTTTATTCAATCAGCTTTTTACATGTTTGTGCATTTTAGGTCATACCCAGTAGTGCCAGGGGCTACTTCCAATTGAGTGCCTGGGTCTGCTCTTGGCAGTGCTAAAGGAGGTGATTAACTTAAGCTTCCTGTATGCCAATCAGTGCTCCAGTCCTTTAAGCTGTATCTAAGCATTATTACAGGAATTCCCTCTCATAAATTTACAGAGGTCCCAAATGAATTTGAATGTGTTATCCAATAGAAAAGTTTCATACCTAAAAATGGCCAATTGTGTGATTGTAAGGTTTTCCTTTCAACTGCAGGTAGTACAGGTGTACTGTCACTTGTCACTTGTTATCCTGTTGATTGTCAATTTGCTCAAGCGGGCACCAGTAACATCTCCATTTGTCCCTGTCACGTGCTAGTGTAGCCCAATGGCATCTGCTCACTCCAGGAACATGAAGAGCCTCAAACTGTTTCTTCAGGGTTTTGACGAAGAAGTCTGACCATATCATAGGTGGGCGACTACATGTCCTTTTGACGTCCTGTAGAGTCCAGTCGGTAAGAGCTCTAGGCCAGCAGTTGTCTCTAAATCTCATTACGTGTCTGGCCCATTTGATTTTCGACACCTTGGTGAACAGACAGCTTCCCTGATTCTTTATCATCAACGGAGGTCAGAATTCCGGATTCCTTCTCTCACTTGAGTGAAATGTGATATTTCAAACATAGCTCTTTCGATTCCTCTTTGGGATACCCGAATAGCGTTCCCGTCCTGTTTTTGTAGGGTCCAAGTCTCTGAAGCATATGTTAGTGCAATATAGGTGTACTATATTTTTTGATTTGTAGATAAATTTGGCAAGGATTTAATATTTCAATTGCATCTTTATTATAGTACCCAAAGAACTGCTGTATAAGTTGACACAGTTCAGAGATCTTTCTGCATAATCTATTATGTTTCAGTAATACTAACAAAGATTTTTTTCATTCATATTATCAACTGAATGCTTCAGTTCATTTCAATCCAACAGACATCTGATAACTGTTCCCTCCCTGGAAATTAAATTTACCCGTTAACTAACATTGTGATCAAGTCATAAATTAATCATGCAGTTTATTCGCCCACTGCTACAGTCATTGCCCAATAGCAACTTGGATGCCTCTGAGAGTAAGTTGACTATGGAAGTGCACAAAATGGCATCTTAATGACCCGAAAGAGCTAATACGCTTCTGTAAGTGCCTAGCTAAATATCACAGAGTGACTTGGACGCTGGGGAAAGCATGGCTCATTATTCCACTCTGCTGAGCTAAATCATTTGGGTTCTCTTTATTTGCTGTTGGCCTTTCTCTTTTCCTTTCTCTGCTCATGCATAAAGGATATTGATTTAAATAAAAGATACTGTAAACATGCATTTTGTTAGAGAAATCTGACTATGCAAGTATAATTTCAAAGGTCAGAGTTCTAGAAATGCTTGATTTACATTAATTTGTGCTTGGGGGAAATGCCTGCTTGCTTAAATAAAAAAGATTTTAAAAAGTGAGAATTTGATTCACATACTGCTCTGTGCTCTTCTATTAAGTTCTCCCTGAGCTGATCAAAGAGGAAAATTGTAATTATCAAAAAATCTCATAGTTGGGACCTCCTAATGTAGTACAATGCTCAAACTTCTGGGGAGACATATGTATCCTGAAATTAAATCTGAAAGAATTTGAACTTTTATCCTTAAAAATCTTACAAAAGTAAAGTTTTTATTTTTATTTATTTTTTTATAGACTTATAGATTTTTGTGCTTGGGTTTCAGTTATACAATGATCAAGTACCCATTCCTCTACCAGTGCCCATCCTCCACCACCACGGGTCCCAGCATCCCTCCCACCCCCCCCCCCCCCATTCCACCCTGCCTCTGTGGCAGGGCATTCCCCCTTGTTCTCTCTCTCTCTTCTTTTGGGTACTGTGTTTTGCAAGAGAGGCATTGAGTGGCAATCATGTCTGGTCTATAGTCTACTTTCAGCAGGCTTCTCCCACCCTGGGAGGATCCTCACAACACCCTTTATTTGGTGTTCTCTTCTCTATCTGAGCTTCCTTTTCCCCTAGCACGTGTGGTTGGCCTCCAAGTCATGGAGCAAAATTCCTGGCACTAATCTCAGCCGTTCCTGGATGTTAGTCTCCCATTTTGTTGCTTTAAGTTCCCCAGATGAATGCAATCTTTCTGTGTCTATCCCACTCTTTTCGACTCATTTCGCTTAACATGATACTTTCCATGTAGTACAACTTGTATGTAAATTTCATGACTTCATCTTTTCTAACAGCTACATAGTACTCCATTGTGTAAATGTACCAAAGTTTCTTTAACCGGTCATCAGTTTTTATTTTTAAAGATTATTTTATAATTCTTAGATAATACACTTTTAAATTAAAGAATTTTTAGTAATGTATCTTTGCTGACATAAAATAATTCATGCATACACATACATAAAATGATTATATGTTCAAACATTGCAAAATTGGCTTTGTCAACTTGAGAAAAAAAGAATTTAAGCTTCTCTTTATTCATAAATTTCCATTAATTATTTACTAATATTAAAATATAATTCTGTTAATAAGGTTGATAAACATTTTCTTAGAGTTCTGTTTTTCCTATGTATTTTAAAATTGTTTAGTTATTTTAATTATTCTGCCATCAAATGATAACCACAGTTAATGAATTAAGACTTCATAAGTTAATGACAAAATGGAATTGGCAATATTATCATGAGTGCATTTCTTTTGTGTGTGTGTGTGTGTTTCTTTCTTTCTTTATTTTTTGAATCACTGTGGGAAAAGTTACAAAGCTTTCAGGTTTAGGTCTCGGTCATGCAAATATCAAACACATTTCCCTTTACCAATAGTTATTTTTCACCACGAAAAACCTCAATAAACCCCCACCCCCACCCCCCCAATGCCTGTGAGGCAGATGAATTCTAGTTAACAATGAGTGCATTTCTTAATCATGTAACAATATAGCATCAAAATTGTTAAAAAAAACAACAGCAACAACGGAAAGGCACTTCTTTTTTGTTTTGTAAACAGATTTTCTTTTAATTTAAAAATTTACTTCTTCCTAGCTAAAATGTAAAATGAAGATATTTATGTTTTTACGTATTTTTTAGTAAAAGATCAATGATAATAGTGGGCCTTTATTTAGCATTTTTATTTTGCTCATTCTCCCTTCAATGTGCTAAGTGCCTTATTGTTTCATTTGTCCTCATGATAAATCTTTGAGATACATAATAGGACATTCATTTCTAAAGGGAAAACTAAAGTGATGATGTTATCCAATATTCAAAATCACAAACCTATTACATTTAGAAACAGAATTGAATTTTTAATTGACTCTCAATAGAAGAAAAATTTTGCCACTAAATTGTGTTGCTCCTAATTATAGGTAGCTTTTTAAGGGCCTAGGATTGCCTGAAATTTTATTTAAGCTCAATTATTGATAGCTATACTTAACTATCATATTTGCCTTTGTTATTCAACAAATTATTAGAATAAGGTAAAGGTAAAGGTAAAGGTAAAGGCCCTCCCGTTGATCGTCGATTTGCTCGAGCGGGCCCAGTAACGTCTCCATTGGAGACTTTGTTGTTACTGTGTCTGGCATATCAAATACTCTCAGTAACTTGCCGGGCTCTCCGAGAGGGGCGGAGGAATCGAACTCGGGTCGGCCATGTTGGCCGCGTGTAAGGCGAACGCCCTACCCACTGTGCTATCGCTCCAGCCCGTAAAGTAAAGCAAAGGCCCTCCCGTTGATCATTGATTTGCTCGAGCGGGCCCAGTAACGTCTCCATTGGAGACTTTGTTGTTACTGTGTCTGGCATATCGAAATAATCAGAATTATAAATTAACACTAGAACCAATAAGCTTTTATGTTCTATAAGATTTTAAATTCTATACTGTCCTGCTCTTAACTAATTTTGTTGTTACATTAAACATCTTTGATGATAGACACTTTTCTGTGCTTGAATTCTGACTTCTAGTCTAATCACTATCGCTTCATTCTCCAATATTCTAGAATTATAAATACTACTAATATATTTAGAGTTATTCGTTAGTTGAATGCTAGTATAATATAATGATTCACTTCTATTTATGTTTATATGTGGTCCATTGGTTTATCATTCACACCCTAAAATTTTCATAGGCCATTCAGACAAGATCATGAGAACTTTCATTAGTCAGAAATATTATCCAAACCCTAATTTATGCCTCTACTTTTATACTACTTGTTCACTGACTTCATCCTCATTTCTCCCACAAAGCTACTGCAGTAGAGAAGACACATGATAAAATGTTTTTCTCACTATATGTTATATTGTTATTTGTTTCTATAGACACATGTTGCTAACATTTGCTATAACATGTTCTATAGACACATGTTGCTAACAATTATATTTCCCTGAAGAGAAGAATTTTTTTTTAATTTTTATTTTTTTTATTAGTGAAACACCATGAGGTACAGTTGTAGATTTACTGTTTTTTGTGCTTGGGTTTCGATTATACAATGATCAGATACCCATCCCTCCACCAGTGCCCATTTTTCACCACCATGGATAATATCCCCCCACCCCCATCCCCCCATCCCCCCCTGCCTCTGTGGCAGGGCAATCCCCTGTGTTCTCTCTCTCCTTTTGGGTGTTGTGGTCTGCAAAAGAGGCATTGAGTGGCAAACATGTTCAGTCCATAGTCTACTTTCAACATGCATCTCCCCTCCTGGGAGGATCCTCCAAACACCCTTTATTTGGTTCTCCCTGAAGAGAAGAATTTTTAATGTGAATAATTTACACAAAATGTGTCTTGCATACTTCATTATTATTTAGCTGTTGGTAGTAATTTTATTTTATGAGGATCATAGTCCTCTATCATTTGTTAGTATGGATCATTTTTTTAATAAAAGTTCATCTTTTGTTCACAGACAAGGAGTCATAATAAGCCTTGTAAACTTGAGGTTGTACTTTGTGTTTTTAAAAAATGAAAATAATTTTTTCTAATGATAGTTTTGATAATCTTTGTAAGAGTGAAATGAATGGTTGTTACTAGTTATGATACTCTAAATTGATATATCTTGTTTTTTTTTAATCAGGGACTGGGAGCAATGATTAAAAACAAAAGAGCTGTGCAATCTCGGTAAAGACACTTCTTTTATGATGGACTATAGTTAAAAGGAAGTTCATTAATTAAAATACACATTCTCTAGAGAGATATAACTGGATAATGTGCTTGCATATCTATTTAGGGCTAAATATTTTATGGGAACATCAATATTTCACATGGTATTATAAAAATATAGAGGAAGAATTTAATATACTTCTATGTTTGTTATAAATAACATTTTGTGTTATACATAATCCAAATAATTATTTTTATTTAAAAAATGGATCTATCACATCTTCCAGAAGGGCAATGGAGAAGATTATTCATGACTTCTATCCATATCTCTTTAACAGCCACGTCCACTTGCCCACATACCACATTCTGCACGATGGTTATATCGTTCCCAATGTCCTCCCTTCCAAAATACAAGATGCCATCTCGTCAGTAAAGAAACGAAGAGCACCTGGTCCAGACAAGATCAGACCTGAACACCTGAAGAACCTGCCATCAGTACTCATCAATACACTGGCTCGGCTCTTCACACGCTGTCTGAATGCAAGGTTCCGTCCCAATGGAAAACCAGCAAGACTGTACTACTATACAGGAAGGGAGACATCCACGACATTGGCAACTATCGACCAATCTGCCTATTGTCTGTCATCTACAAACTGTTCACTCGAGTCATCCTGAATAGGATTAGCAGAACACTAGATGAAGGACAACCATGTGAACAAGCCGGATTCCAAAAAGGATTCATTACCATCGACCATATCCACACGATTACTAAGCTCATTGAGGTTTCTCAGGAGTTCAAGATGCTGCTCTGTCTAACGTTCATTGATTTAAAGAAGGCCTTTGATTCTGTTGAGACGGAAGCGGTCATAGAAGCCCTAGCCAATCAGGGCGTACAAACTCAATACATCAGGATCCTCCGTGAGTTCTATCACGGATTCACTACCAGGATCTCACCATTCTACAAAGAAGTAATCATCCATGTCAAGAGAGGGGTTCGGCAGGGTGATACCATTTCACCAAAACTCTTCAGTGCCACCCTCGAGAACATCATGCGAAGACTGGAATGGGAAGGAATGGAAGTGAAGATAGATGGTCGGCAACTACACCACCTCCGCTTAGCTGATGACATCATTCTAATAACACCAAACATCAGCCAAGCGGCACAAATGCTGACTGACTTTGACTGTGAGTGTGGAAAGGTCGGACTACAGCTGAATCTTATGAAGACAATGTTTATGAGAAACAGCCTCGTTCCTGATGCTCCATTCACTCTCAACGGAACCACCATCTCCGAATGCTACAGTTATATACACCTAGGTCGAGAAATCAACATGATGAATGACCTGGCACCTGAGTTATGCAGGAGGAAGAGAGCAGCTTGGAATGCCTTCAAGAGCGTTGAAGAAATAACTAAGATGACAAAGAACCTCCAGCTACGAGCACGTCTCTTCAATTCCACTGTTCTTCCTGCACTAACATATGACCCAGAGACCTGGGCCCTATGAAAACAGGATGAGAACGCTATTCGTTCTCTCAAAGAGGAATCGAAAGAGCTATGCTTGAAATATCATGCTTCACTCAAATGAGAGATAGAATCCTGAGTTCTGATCTCCGTCAACGCTCAAGAACCAAGGATGCTGTCTCATTTGCCAAGGCATCAAAAATCAGATGGGCTGGACACGTAATGAGGTTTACAGACAACCGCTGGACTAGAGTCATTACTGACTGGATTCCATGGGACGTCAAAAGATGGCGTGGCCACCCACATACAAGATGGTCAGACTTCTTCCTCAAGACCCTGAATGATTGCTTTGAGGCTCTGCATGTTCCTAGAATGAACAGATGCCATTGGGCTACACTAGCACGCAACAGGGATGAATGGAGACGTTACTGGCACCCGCTTGAATAAATAGATGAATAACAGGAGATCAAGTGATCAAGTTATGTAAAGATAGATAATAGCTATGTTTTCTTGGCTTTTAATGTGTTGTTAATATTCTGGTTTTCAATTTCTTCAGTGAATTTTTGTATATGTACATATATGGAGGCATTCCACTTAATGTAATAGAGACATATTTAAGTTATTGTTATACCATCTTTTGAAGTATATTAATGTAATGATATATTTTGAATGCAATTATTATAACAAGTTGTTTTCTATTACTTTAAGAATGAGAATCTGAAAAATGGATTCATGTTCCCCCAAACCACAGATAATTCATAATTACTTATATTGGTATTTGGGTTGACCTTTATAATTATCTTCCTTTTTAATTATTACTATTTCAAACAGAATCACCAAGATAGAGTTGCAGTGAATAGTATAGATCATTAAGACTATCACTTTACATAACATTTTTAATGAAGATTATGTATATTTATATTTTTGATAATTAAAGTTACTTAAATATTTGATACCAAAATCAAACTATTTTTCTGTTTTAAAATGTTTCTCAGAGCTTTTTATGACATTTTAATGAGAAATAAAAAAATTATTCTTGCTTTCTTTTCAAGATTCTCTTTAAAATATTTTATAGCAGCATGGCTTTCTGGGAAAGCATCTCTTGACATAGCGTGAGGTAATTTTTGAAGGGATAATGGTTTATAAGTACAATTTTGCTGGCTAAGTGGTAATTAGTGACACATGAGTTAAGAACCATATTTAAGTTCACGGATGCTGAGCTTAGTGAATGATGTTTTGTTTTAAAGGATTCTACTGGGGGTTGTTTAATAATAATGAAGAGAGAACATATATTTACATCTGTAGTGAGTACCCCACAACAGCAACCAGCTTTGTCGCTGTTCCACTGTTTGAGTGACATCCCAGCCTATTCTTTCTGCAAAACAAAGCTACTGTCAGTGTGTGTGGCTGCAAGGATCATTACCTTTCTGACACCATTTTCATAGCTTCTTTCTTCCTAAATTTCTCTGAGATTAAGTTTTGCTCATTCTTGAACTGCAATACATCTAGTTTTGACACAACTTATCAGTAATTACAAAAGAATCAGTAGACTGGAATTTGCAGCCATTCAGATAATGTCTAACTCAACATTTGAGTTTCAGATATAAATATTCTAAGTGAACTTTCATGTTTGGACAATAAGAACCAGAGAGGAGTATCTTCTCAAAATTACTTCACTAGAGGTAATCTTAGGGTCTCCTTGAAAATCAATATCATTCCCATCACTTTCTGTTTTCTTTCCTTTATTAGTGTTTGTTCTAACACATAACTTTATGACATTGTATAATTTGGTTATCAATTTATTCTGCTTTTCCAGAGGAATATAAATTTTATGAGGATAAGATTTTGTCTGTATTATTTACTTTTGTATGTATAGTAGTAGAATATTGACACATTTTTATCAGAGGAATAA
The DNA here is from genome assembly GCF_029834395.1 of Sorex fumeus. Lineage (NCBI taxonomy): Eukaryota > Metazoa > Chordata > Mammalia > Eulipotyphla > Soricidae > Sorex > Sorex fumeus. Next base: position 18,067,555 of record NW_026606075.1, on the reverse strand, counting down.
ATTAAAGAAATATTTACAGAAATTATTGCAGGGCTATAGAATTTTGAATTCATGTATAATACTATTGTACTATATATGATACATAATATGGTATAAATATAATATATAATGTTATGCATATGATTTCAAAGTTCTATACCTTTTGGATTTGGGGTTAACAGTTTCAGTGCAGTAGATTATAGAATATACTAGATACTAATTACTTTATGACTATATTCTAGAAGTTAGGACTGGTAAGCATAAATGATAGAATTTCTGTTGACATGAAACTTACCAAATCACAGAAAATTCCATGAATATAATTTTCTAATTATGGGATTTATGGCTGTATAACTAGACATGCTCCCTTATCTACAGAACATGATGCTGAAATATAAAAACACCCTATGCCATTTCAAAATAGAATTATCTTATGAGTTAAGCCATTGTTTTCATTAGTCACTGCATATGAACATGTATACAGGGTGGTAAAATATAAATGAGAACTTGTGAAAGCTCATTTAAAAATAATGCCACACCTGGTTGTGCTCAGGGCTTTCTCCTGGCTCTCTGCTCAGGGACCACACTTGAAAGTGCTTGGGGAACCATATGTGGTGCTGGTGATTATTCCTAGGTCGTGTGCAAGGCAAGCACCTTACCTACTGTATTATCTCTCTATCCCTGAGATCTCATTTTTAAAGTATTGCTTGAATCTACAATGTATAAGCATACTTAGGTTCATAATCATATCTGTCTATCTAAGGAAGATGTACAGAGTAATGAAGGAAGAACAAGAGAGGTTAAAACATGTGTTTGGCATATATTAAAGGTGAAAAGAAGTCATAAAGACTTAAAGTTTGTGAAAGAATATTATTTATGATTTAGAATTTTGCATAGAATTTTTAAGTAGACTCAGATATGAGGAATCATATAGATCAACTCTTCTTCATATAGATTTTTTTAAAAAGGAAGTCAATAAATGTTTGGTGACCTACCTACGGTCAGTTTCAAAATACATTAATATTTGACAATGATCATTTTATGATCATTCAGTAAGCTGTTTCTCCCTCCTGCTGGTAGCAAGACTTGAGTTATTTTAATCACTAGTTTTTTTCTTTTTTCTTAATGTTAACCCCATTTACAGACTTCTTGGAGAGAGTATTAGATTTCAACTAACCCAACCTGAAAAAAATAATCTCTCTTGACATACTCATCATATTGATGTGACTCAAACCTGTGTAACTCAAGTAACAGTGTTTTCATGAATTCCTAGGTGTTATTCTCTATTTCTCAAAAGAGAAAGGATTAGATAATAAAATTGTTTTAGCTATTTTTCTATTTCTAGGCAAAATCTGTCTGTGATTACTAGGAGAAAGGATTCCGAAATCAGGGTCATTGTTACAATCTCTGCATTAAGCAGTAAATGAAATGAAACACTGTTTACTAGAAGTTCTTTAATTCCAGAGCCCTAAATCTCCTTTCCATGTTTTGTTGCATTTTTATTTTTACATGTTTGAACTGAAGGTTGGATTATTTCTATAATCTAAGCGTCATAACTGTGAATATTCACCTACTATTGGTGAATTCCAAGATCAGGTCTTACTCATTTGGGACTTGGGCATATTTTTTGTAGCCTGACATAAACAGTCACGTGTATCGGCTTGGTACAGTGTAGTTTTAGTTATAACGGTAAAATAATGATAAAAATAGATTAGTAATGAAGTGAAAAGTATTCAGTTTGGAGAAGATAATTTAAACCCCCTTTATATTTCTAGTATCTGTAAATTCCTTAAGATCCTTTTTCTTCTGGCTCTTTCAGATACAAAATGGAGGTGGCAAGAATATCTTTCTCTTGGTATCGTTTTAAGGATGAAGTGATAAAATATATCTATATCACTTTACAGACCCCAGCACATGATGAACACTCAAGATGTTATGGTGATTAACATATTATATGAACAAATCTTGGTACATGTCTATCATGGAGTTATTGCTATCTTAATAGTAGATTTAAAATACATTGCTTTAATTTTGGATCAGAAGACTTTACCTTACTCTGTTTCCAAGATTTTGTTTTGAAAGATGGTGCTGGTACTCTTTCAAATTTGTAACCTTTATTTAGGCAATTAATTTTTAGCCTCTCATTTATTAATTGTGTTCCCAGAAAATACTTTTGGGATTTTACTTCTGTCTTTCTGCTGGCCAGACTATTTGATGGACAACTTGTCTGGTAACAAAATATGCTCAAAAGAAACTGATCCATTTATTTCTCTCCCTAATTTTTTCTTAAATAATCTCTAAAGGTGCGTTTTACAAATTTCATTTTCAGAGGTACAAACATTTATTAAACCTAATGTCATTTTGTGCAAGATAAATTTTAGAGTCTGTAGAAAGTAGATCTTTTAACATATTTTCAATTATGTTCTTCAGAACATAATTTTGGACTCATAGTTTATACATATATGTAATACTATATGCATTTTGTTGTTGAAATTATCCTTTTGGTAATTAATCTTTTCAGGAGTTTGGAATTTTTGATTCTATGCAAACTATTTCTCATCACTTTGTGTTAGCATGTACCACAAACACAGTATTTTATTAGAATGAATCACATGCAGAGAGAAATGGGATAACTCAGGCAGTGAGGATTTAATAAAGCATAGTGAATTGGAACTCTTGTGGTCTCCTTACTGGGTGATTAATGAGAAGCTGTGTATAGAGGTAATTCAAAGGCAAGATTTTTCAATTACCTTTTTGTTGTTGTGTAAAATATTTTTAGTGACTTCTATACTTATATTCCTGCAAAACTCCAATATTGAGAATAACTCTAAAGAAAATGATGTTATTTATTGTTCAAATAAAACAGCTTCTACTATAGTTAAAGGTATAATCTCTAGGACCTTGAAGAGAAGCCTACAATTGACTTAGGATAAAATAATATTATTTCAGAGCATGGGAAAACCAATGAACTTGACAGTAATTCTAACAACTAGTGTCCTGAATGAGCTATTTATATTCACTTAATCACTTAACTTCCTGTTAATGGTCGATTTGCTCGAGCGGGCACGAGTAACATCTCCATTTGTCCCTGTCGCATGCTAGTGTAGCCCAATGGCGTCTGTTTGTAGAATGGTGAGTTCCTAGTAGTGAATCTGCAATACAGCTCACGGAGGATCTTGATGCATTGAGCTTGAATGCCCTGATTCAAAGGCCTTCTTTAAATCAATGAATATTAGACAGAGCGGCATCTTGAACTCCCGAGAAACCTCAATGAGCTTGGTTATCATGTGGATATGGTCGATGGTGCCGAATCCTTTGCGGAACCCTACTTGCTCGCATGGTTGTCCTTCATCTAGTGTTCTGCCAATCCTATTCAGGATGACTCGAGTGAACAACTTTATAGATGACAGACGATAGGCAGATCGGCCGATAGTTGCCAATGTCATGGATGTCTCCCTTCTTGAACAGTAGTACGGTCCTGCTGGTTTTCCATTGGGACAGAACCTTGCATTCAGACAGGTAGAGTGTGAAGAGCCAAGCCAGTGTATTGATGAGTACTGACGGCAGGTTCTTCAGGTGTTCAGGTCTGACCTTGTCTGGTCCGGGTGCTGTTCGTTTCTTTATTGACGAAATGGTGTGTTGGATTTTGGAAGGGAGAACATTGGGAATGACATATCCATCCTGTGGAATTTGGTATGTCGGCGAGTGGACATGGCTATCGAAGATATTTGAGTAGAAGTCATGGATAATCTTCTCCATTGCCGTTCTGGAGGATGTGATAGATCCATCAGGACGTCGGAGGGCAGTCATCTTGGTCTTGTAGTTGGCGAAGGACAGGCGGGCGTTACGAATACTTTTCCCGGCTTCTGCTGGATCTACCAGCACTTCTGCTCTTCTCTCTTTGAGGTCTTCCTTGATCGCATCTCTGCACTGCTTTGCGAGCTCGGGTGTTTGCTTGCAGTTGCCTGAGACATATGCCAAACCACGTTGGCGAATAAGCTCAAGAGTTTTTGAAGACAGGCGTTTTTTTGTGGCTATCTCTCTCTTGGCGTTCCTCGCACAATCATGGAGGTGCTTAACCAGTCGATTGTATTCCTCGTCAATGTTGTCAACAATGGCAACTTCCCATGTTGCCACAATAGTGCCAAAGAGCTCCCAGCTGGTGGTCGTTCTGGGAGTTCTCTTTTTGAACTTTGCAGCCCTTTCTCCCCACTCTGTGAAGTAGAATTTTGCATGAAGGAGACAGTTGTCTGATCCCGTTTGGAATTTTGGGACAACAGCGACATCGGTCAGGCAAAACCGTCGATTGAATATGATGTGGTCTATTTCATTGTGGAATCGTCCACCGGGAGACTCCCATGTCCAACGTTTAGATTCAGCCTTCTGGAACTGTGAGTTACCATGGGTGGTCTTGGTCGACATGATGAACTCAGATAGTCTCTCACCCTGTTCGTTCCATTCTAGGTCATGGGTCCCGATGTGAAGTTCTTCAGCTGATCTTCTCAGTCCTATCTTGGCATTAAAATCACCCACAATGATCTTGTAGAAAGTGTGGTCTTCTTTATAGAACTTCTCCCGCTCCATGTAGAACTTCTCAGTTTCTCTTTCATCATAATGAGATGTTGGTGCGTAGACAACGAAGATAGAAACTGCAGGCAGTGAGCCACATCTATTCAAATGTAAACATCCGATTCGGGTTGTTAGGCATTCAAATGAATCAATGCTCATGGCCAAGTTTGTGTTGACAAGGACACCGATGCCTCCGACACCTCTTTTATCACATGTTCCGAGGAATAATTCTTCTCCAGATCGAAAACGGCATGATGAGATCGGTGCCTTCTTGTCTCAGTCAGACCAATGATGTCGTACTTGATCTTTCGCGCTTTTACCATCAGGTCCTCGATGGATGCATCTGATGCTAGCGTTCGTGCATTGCATTGAAAGTACAGACGATCTTTTTTGTCTTCCTTCATTGTGGCAGCCTAGTTCGGCCTTGAGATTTTTATCGGCCTCTCCTTTCTCATCCTTCTCAGTGCTGCCATGTTGTCGAAGCCTTCAGGGTCAGGTGAATGAGACCCATTGTAATTACTGGTTTTTGCATATCGAATACAAAATGGATAGTTTGCCATGCTCTGCCGTGCGGGCGGAATACTCTCGGCAGCTTCCCAGTCTTTCCGAGAGGGATAGAGGCTTTTGGGGAGACCTCTAATCGCCCTCGTAGGTGTTGCCATATTTGAATCCTATCAAATATGGTATGGCAATTCCAGAAGATGGGTATTTAGTGTCTTATGATGTGTCGCACAGCCGCTCTGTGGTCGTGCGTGTCCGGAAAGCTTCCTGGAGTGTGGCGGTGGCTGGGTAGTGGAGGTAGTGTCAGTAGTGGAGGTCAGCCAGTGGGGTATTTATCTGGTCCAGGTAGGGGTAGCGTGGGTCTTTTGTGTGCAATCCGATCCCTGGGTCTCTGGTGGTTGGTGGAAGCAGACAGGGCAGGGTAGGGTGGGGCTCCTGATTATAATCCCTTTGTCACCTGTGGTTGGTGGGAGAAAGCAGAGAATCTCTGTCCTTGGGTCCGTTGAGCGTTGAGCCTGGAGTCCAAGGTCTCAGAGACCTATTTATATTAAAACCTATTAAATGATTTTGTCTGCTACATAAAAATTAATTATTTATGGTAGAAAATTTCTCTGAATCAATGTAACCTAAGAGCTCAAATGATAGATCTATATAAACTTAATGCAATGTATTTTGTGAATTAATTTATTCAATATGGTGTCACCCATCTTAACTGGTCACATAGATGTATTCTTTGGTAAATTTCTCATTAGTACGTGTGAAGTATCTGTAGAGCAAAGTACATTTATACATATGTTTCAACCAACACCAATATATGTTTATTTTCTTCTTTGTAATTCCTACTATAAAATGGAGCAAGTTTATTAGTCATGGTATTACCAGCAGAAAAGAATATCACATTCTAGTTGGCTTAAACTCAAGTTTACATAGTCATTTGATAGTGACCTATTAGAACAGACTTGGAAGTTTTCAGAAATGTTTTCTCATTAATACAGAAAAACTAGACTCCAAAAGGATCAGGAAACTTCTCAAAATTGTGTTGAATTCAGACATGATTGCTTTAGCTGTCATCTCAATTACAGGTATCCCGGCCACTATCTGCACTATAACATTGATTGCAAATTATCCTATTCCTCCTCGCCTATTATTCTCAGCATGGCTTCTGAAACTTATGGAATAACATGCAACTGACAAAACTTGAATTGTCTGGAATCTTATCTGTAAAGGATTCTGGGAACTATAATGTTTAACCTTCAATACGTGGCAGAAGGAAGGCAGACAAGAAGGGGATTGAGAATAATTGCTGAGTAAAACAGCCACAGCCTCTAACATGAGAGGTAAGAGATGCGTCTGTATTAATAACTTATAACATGATGTGTTACATCCTTAGCAGCAGACAATTTGCATTAAATACTTGAGGTATTTGAATAGAAAGTATCTAGTGATTTGGCAGGGGTTCGAAGAGAGAGGGCAGGTTCCATAGAAGAAACTGGGCAGGAACAGAAGAGTAACAGAAGTCAGGGCCTAGACCTGACCGATTTATGGTGGTTAGATCCTTGAATTCTTCAATTTCACTTTACCTCTCTCCCTGCCACAATTTCTTTATGGGTAGATACTTACATATACCATCTCCTTGTCTTGCTCTTTATCTTGTTCATTCAACCTCTTAGCAGAGGACAGAAAACACTTATTTCCCTGGACAAGACATAAAGCTTTTGCCTGTAAGTGAGGAGTGAATAGGCTTCTATACGACGAACATCAAATGCACCATTAAAAACCCTGGCATCTTTCCACTTTCACCACTGATAAGAAGGTTGACTTTGTTCCTTGCTAGAGGTATGTCCTTTATACACTTGGAGCTTCCTTTGCAGGGCTTGTTGAGGCTGCCAACAATGCCTATTTGGAGAATGCTTGAAGACTGGTGGGATTTGGCATTAGTTCAACTGCAGCAAAGGGCGTCTGAGTTTTTAGCAAGCATCTTATGGCCCTGCATCAGATTCTCAATTCCCCAGCCCTGCTGAATTAGTGGTTTCTTTCCTCTCCTCAAGTGGCAGCATCTGGATAGAGTCCTTAAGATAAGCAGCATCTGTTCTCACCCTTTAATTTTCAGTTTCTTCTTAAAACTCAGGCCATAAGCCCAGTGCAAAGTTGAACCAAAAAGCAAGCTGTGGGAATTTTGGTACCTCTTTTCTGGGTACTTTTCTTCCCAAATACACACACTATCTGTTATCTGAATCTCCTCCCTCTTCCAACGCCCCTCCCCCCCTCACTGTACCTCCTTTCTTCCCTCCCATGTCTACTTCAGGCAAGGCTGTATTTGGAAAGGTCTGAGTTCTTTTGGAAAAAATTTTTAATGCTCTTTGTTTTTTTAATTTCCTTAAGTATGACATCTAAGATGTTATAAATAAGATTAAAAAAAAAACAACACCCATTCCTTCCTCCCAATACATGTAATTATTGAGGGACAGATTTTAGGCATTGCTAAACTTAGCCTGACACATGTTTAAGCATTATCTTCATGGAGAACTTCCCGTTTTTGATTCTCTTAAAAAGAAAATAGGAAACCTATGTATCAATTCCAAGATTCTGAACTCTTTTGTAGTTTTTAATATAAGAAACCCAAATTATGGAAGGTCTGTGATGTATTCAATACACCAAAAACAGTAACAACAAGTCTCACAATTTGTTATGAGACGTTACTGGTGCCGGCTCGAGCAAACTGATGAAGAATGGGAGAACAGTGCTACAGTGCTACAAAATTGGTTGTTTTCTCTCCCTCCCAGATGCCCTTGAACCTTTAAACAACTTTCAGTACAGTTGGCTGTGTGAGTCAGTCCTATTTACGTCTGTTATTTGGTGTAATGTAAGTGGTCATTTGAGTGTAGTAAGCACAATAGTTCTTTTTCAATAGGGATTTAAAATATTAAATGTTGAATTTAATTTTGGAAGTAAAAGGTAAGGTAAAGGTAAAGGCCCTCCTGTTGATCGTCGATTTGCTCGAGCGGGCCCAGTAACGTCTCCATTGGAGACTTTGTTGTTACTGTGTCTGGCATATCGAATACTCTCGGTAGCTTGCCAGGCTCTCCGAGAGGGGCGGAGGAATCGAACTCGGGTCGGCCATGTTGGCCACTTGTAAGGCAAACGCCTTACCGCTGTGCTATCGCTCCAGCCCAGTCAATTTTATATCAATTGAATCAATGTTTTTCTAAGCAAAGGAAAAATTCAGAGTAAGAAATATGTCCTTTCTCAGACTGATAGTCCTCAAATTAATAAAATATAAGTTCAATAGATATATTTTCACTTTAACATAATGCTCCAATTGTCTAATCTTTGATTACCATCAACTCTAATAACATTTGTAGCAAATTTACTCTATGAAAATGTTTTACCATATATTTTTCTTATTAGTGTTACATGAATTTCCTTTAAAATAAGGCTTGTAGAGGAGGGTTCATAATAAATAAAATAATAGAAGGCCAATAAGATTTTGAAATTGTGAATTCTGTTTACTCATTATTTGGATAAAACTAGGAAAACATTCTACATCTGTTTTTTTCATAGGCAATTTGAGGATTACTCTAAAATTAAAATTTTATTGAAAGGATTCACTGCAGTCATTGATTTAGTTAGTACAGTTGTTAGGCACCTACGCTGTGCCACTTAACCATTATTGTGAAGTAAGATCGCTTCCCACTAGTAAGTTAAAAAACTTGAGAATGGTACTACTCTTTGAAAACACCAAAGATGCTGAACAACAATGAGAAATTACTATTAAAAAATGTAAAGATAGAGTAATTTTCTATTTTATTTTTGAGATAAAGTATTCAATATTCTATTCTCAATATTAGAAATACTATAGACAGCAAATTTTTAATATTACCTGGATATAGACAGTGTGTTCTCTCAAAGAGGGCCTGTACCTTTTACCAATTCTGTCATAAATTACTGTAATTATAGCTTTTTGAACGTAACTGTGTCAGATAACAATCTCACCAAAAATTATTGTCAACAAGTCAGCTGCCTACTTCTTTCTAGATGCAGCCTCATTCATTTGTTGTAGTTGTTGCAGTGCTCAAAGCACACACACAAAAATAAGAAAATGCACACATCTTGCACCTCACACTTGCAAGGAACTCTGACCATGTTCTTGACCCTGTTTCAGATTTTGTAGTACCTGAAGCAAATAGCAATTTGTGTTTCTTTTTAGAGAAGTGAATCCAGAGGCAAGGGAGATAGTACAGGTAGCAACACACACACACACACACACACACACACACACACACCTTTCATGTGCCCAACTGGCACTTATTTTTATTTATTTATTTATTTATTTATTTATTGCTTTTTGGGTCACACCCTGAGATGCACAAGAGTTACTCCTGGCTTTGCACTCAGGAATTACTCCTGGCGGTGCTCAGGGGGCCATATGGGATGCTGGGAATCGAACCTCGGTCAGCTGCGTGCAAAGCAAATGCCCTACCTGCTGTACGATCAGCTCCAACCCCCCAACTGGCATATAATGCCTGGAACAATATGGTCTCCCAGGCATTTCTGGCTCTAAACCTGGAGGTCTTCAAACACTGTTGGGAAGGGCCTGGTGGTCACAGCTCACGTACTGTGTCTTCAGATCCTGCCCTGAATTGTGGATCAGGAATTTTCCCCCTGTTCCCAGGAGATGTCCCCACAAAAATAGTGAATCCATTATTAAAAATAAAAATTAAGTTTGACTGAAACACAGATTTAGAAATTTATCAAATTGTAAGTTTTTAAAACATCAAGTATCAAAAAATTCAAAATAAAGTCTTAGTCATTAGTTTCCTCCAAGAGTAGCATTCCTGTTCTAAAATTTTGATTATCTACTTTTGGACCAACTTTCCATAAAACAGTAATTTCAAATAAAACTTTCTCTAAAAGCATAGAACTATTTCTGTGTTGTAAATAGCTCTACTGATGTCACAATCAACTTTTAAGTTTATCAAATTTTGGAAAACCATCAATTGTCATAGATATAACAGTGAAGAATACAGTTTGGAAGAATTTTTTCTGGTCCTGTTCATTTCAAAATTCCTTTCTTTCAACTACTGGTACCTTCCAGACATTAGAATTGACATTCATATGCTAATTCAACCTCTGGTTCTGCAGCTGCATGTCATGACATAGCATGAAATGACATAACTAGATTCAAGGTGTCACTGAAATGCATTCCATGTGGGATAGTCAACAATAATTTAATGACATAAGATCTCATTAAACCCAAACTGAACATATCTTCAATTCACTCTCCAAGTTACTGTGTCTCCTTGACCTCTTGTCCCTGAAGGGAAGCGGAAACAGAATGGAAGAACAGAAAACAATGGTATTTGCACAGTATCTTATGCTTTTAAATATTAAAGAACATAAATTGTCACATGAAGACACTGCTCACTTTTTCAAAAACTGAGGAAAAGACTTCCTAAGTGAGAAGAGCCCATGATTCTGTTCTGTGACTTTAGGGTAAATTTGCCCTGGTACTTAGCATAAATCATTCCCTATAGAACCAGTTATTTATTAGGTGATATTATTTTTGCACTAGTATTATAAAAATGGAAGTGTTTTAAAGTGAGAGCTAGGTGGTTCCATTTTCCTGATTAAGGACTTTATTTCAGATATTGTTTTGTTTTGTTTTTTAATTATTTGCTAATCTTCACTGAACCATTCATTCTTTTTTTAAAAATAATTTATTTATTTATTGAATCACTGTGGGAAAAGTTACAAAGCTTTCAGGTTTAGGTCTCGGTCATGCAAATATCAAACACATTTCCCTTTACCAACACTTATTTTTCACCACGAAGAACCCCAATAAACTCCCACCCCCCACAATGCCTGTGAGGCAGATGAATTCTAGTTAACACTCTATCTACTTTGACTAGATTCATTGTTTCCATAAAAGATGCACCATTATTATTTAGAGTTTACCTCCCCAACACCCAAATCAGACATGCTGAAAAAGCATTGTGAAATGATTTGCTTTCTACAGCTGGGCTCAAGAATTAAATGATATTTTGGATTTCTGCTATTTTACTTATTAACCCCAGAAGTATTTCTACTGAGAGTCAGATAATTAAAAGATTGGTTTCTGTGCTCTGGAGTCATGGCCGTGCCAGAGAGCCGCTCGTGGGGGGGCAACTGGTGACCTTGGTAGGACATGAAGGACGGGCTGAACGCCCCCCTTCCCATGATGAAAACATGAGTCGCCCCATCACCTTGGCTCATACCTGCTCTCCACAAGGCTCCCATGTTGCCGCTGTCTTTCTTTCCAGAGGGGAGAGGGCAGAAGGGAGCAACACCCTCTCCCCTCCAGGCAGACATGGTGGTGTGGATTAACGCATAGTCCGTTCACTTATCTGCTCCAAGCTGCTGGGTTCTGCATTAAGTCCTTGTGCTTCTGGGGCCATGGCCGTGTCGGAGAGCCGCTCGTGGGGGGCAAACTGGTGACCTCGGTAGGGTGTGAAGGATGGGCCGGAATGCCCCCCCTTCCCATGAGGAACCATTCGTTCTTAATTCAGTCATAGAGTTAATTAACAAATGTCAACTATACAAGATAGTTTACTAAACCCTGCTGCTGGTGAGAGATATAGATGGATTGTGGGCAGTATTTTAATATAACATAGGATTACAAAACTGATATTCATATTGCTTGGAATTCCAGCTGTTATCTGAAATTTAACAAAATAAACAGGGGAGTCTGATGTCTCACATAACTCAGTATTCTGCTTTTTCCCAAACACAGTGACTCATTTCTAATATTCTCTTTTAAAGTGGCTATGCTTGCTATTATCAGTCTGCAGATTAGAGAGGCTGTCTCTCTCTACTTCTTGTAGCTTTATGAAAGGGTTATAGTCCCTTGGCAGAGGCTGATGAAGGGCGAAAATCTTTGAACATCACTAATGGTCTTGAAACACTATCTCAGTTACTAGATACATGGGACTGCCAAAACACCTCATTTACTTTCACTGTTTTTTCTAGCATTTTCCCCATGATGACAATATTTCCATTCATATTAGTTTTAGGATAACAGAATTCATTCTGTGTCTTTTCACATGTGAGTTGGTGGAAAGCGGATGCTGAATAATAAAGCAGCACATTGTTAGATAATTCCTATGAGGCATTACTGGATTTCCTCTCTGAGAATTCGTTCTTCGAAGGAAGACTTTATTTTGCATTGGTTAATTTAGTGATTTGTGTGGACTGGCAATATTTTATGTGTGTGGCATACATTTTTTTTCTTTTCCTTTTTACTTAGGGGTGAGAGTCGAGGGATTGATCTACATGTAAGGCAAGTGCTTTGTGTCCTATACTATATCTGGACCCATATCTGGAGACACATCTTCTTTTAATTAATAATATACCAGTTAATAATTTCCATAGAGTTTGTGACCAGAGAGATGGTATATGGTGTAAGGAACTTGCTTTATACATAGCTGATTGGGATTTGATCTTCAGCGCCCCATGTTGTCACTAAGCCCCACTAGAAGTGATCCCTGAGTTCAGAGCCAGGAATAAGCCCTGAACATTGCTGTTTTGCATCCCCCAAGAAAAACAAAACAAAAAATGATATAAATGGCTGGAGGTCCTGAGCACTCCTGGTGTTATTCTGCCTTACATTGCTGTCTAGGGCTAGAGCGATAGCACAGCGGGGAGGGCTATAGCACAGCGGGGAGGGCGTTTGCCTTGCACACGGCTGACCCGGGTTCGATTCCCGGCATCCCATATGGTCCCCCGAGCACCGCCAGGAGTAATTCCTGAGTGCAGAGCCAGGAGGAATCCCTGTGCATTGCCAGGTGTGACCCAAAAAGAAAAAAAAAAGCCAAAGAGTTCACCCACCCTTGGGTTTCTAGAGCAAGATAGACCTTATAGAGTGGTTATTCTTACTTTTTTTCTATTGAGAATTTGATGAAAGTATGAATCCTTTTCAAAAAAAGCACATGTATATATTGTAGAGATTTCACCGAAACTGGTACGTTTGGGGCCTTTTTCTTTTATTAATGCTTGATAGTACTTTTCCATTTAGAATCTACTGTTGAAATTTAAAGAACACTTAGGAATTATGGAATCACCTAACTAAATATTTGTGTATTTCCTAAAGCTTTAGGAATGTAACTTAATAATAAAATTATTCCTACCTTTCCAATTTTATTATTTTTCATAGCTTAATATAACTAATCGAATAAGTCTCTACCTTTGCCCTTTTTCTTCTTAACTACTCCCATCTATTTCTCCTGTTGAGCCACTTCCTGTTCCATGAAATTCAAAGTAGGGGTCAGAAATCCCATGTGAGACTTTTCCAGACAGCACTAGAGCTTTCCCTTTGATTCATGGTCCCATAAACATAATTAATTGCTTTTATTATGTAATACAAGTCTTAGAACTTTATACTTGAATTGACAATTAGATACTTTTTTATCAGTAGAAACTTGATATCTTAATAGCCCAGTGTAAAATCTCCCAGGGCTGCCAGGGTGGCCCTGGTGGCTCTACCAATCGCCATGGCTTTTGTAGGTCTCAGGCTGCTCCCCCCGCAGGGGTGGCCCAGGCCACGGGCAGATGGATGAGAAAACAAGGGCCAAGTTGGGATTGATCAGTGGCTATTTATTCCATTCTCCCCACGTACCTGCTCATCTCTCTGAGCCTAGTCACATACTGCCACTCAGACCCGTCTCCTGCCTCTCCCTCTCATCTCTCTACGCTCCATCTCGCAGCCTGGGCTCTCTCACTCCACGTGCTTGCTCCTGTATTCTTCTTCTACATCCTTCTCCCTCTGCCCCCCTGGCTAGTCTCTCCGCACTCCATCTTGCCGCCCTGCTCTCTCCAACAGTCCTCTCACTCATCTCTCCACCCTCAGCACTTTGCTTGCTACACCCAGTCTGGTAGCAAAATCAACATAAGAAAGCCCTTCCTGACTGCCCATCAGACTCAATGGCAGAAACACCACCTAGGGCTATTCTAAAGCTCTTCCTGACTGCCCACAGGCAAAATACCTCTTAAGGTGTTTTCTCCTTTCCTCAGTCCAAAATCTCAATTAACATCTTAATACTAGTTATTTTTGTATGGACACAGTAAGAGATACATTGAGATTTGTAGGGCACATCTCCTGGGAACATCTTGCTACAGACTCAGACTACAGTGCTCAGGCCAGATTAATCATTCCTAATCCTAGCAGGGCCCGAATCTACTACTTTTTGTATGGACACAGTAAGAGATACATTGAGATTTGTAGGGCACATCTCCTGGGAACATCTTGCTACAGACTCAGACTACAGTGCTCAGGCAAGATTAATCATTCCTAATCCTAGCAGGGCCCGAATCTATTACTTTTTGGATCATGACAGCATTTGTCTATGACCAAGCTCTTGACTTATAGTTAAGCATTAGGCACTTTGGCCAGGCCCATCTCGATGCCAGCGTAGCACATAGTTCACCGCTTGCCCTGGGTCCATCCAGTCTCTCGTCAGGACCCTGCTTTTGGAGTGCTAGGGAGAAAGGGCAACTGAGGCTTAGGTTGAGAGAAACAGATGTCCAAGAGGAAAGTATCATTTAGAGTCATTTAACTCCCACATTACAAAAGCATAGTATTTACTGTCTTCTTGTGTCTATACAAAAAGGACATTGCTCTGAATTAACTCTGAAAAGGACTTAAGGAGAAGAGAAAAACAATATTTACAAGTTAACAGAGCACAAATAAAGAAGTTAAAAATAAACACAGAGGAATGGGAGCACTGTGATGGGAGTAACCCAATAAACCTATGCTCCCTGTGGCAAGGTGGAAAGGATAAACCTATGTTATCCTATAGCCCAGCACTAAAGTCACCAAAATGTGTAAGTTAAGTCAATACAAAGTCTTTTTTTTAATAAATCCATCTTATTTTTACTAGTAACTATCTTATCCTCAGAAAAAGTATTAGTATTTCAATTAGTTATCAACTTGGAAATAAAATTAGTAACAGTGAAGTTTTTTATTCTTTGTTTTGTTTATTTTTGGACTACACCAAGTGGTCATCATGGCTTGCTCTTGGCTCTGTGTACAGGAGATCATATGCAGTCCTGGGGTTGGTTACATGCAAGGCAAATGTTTTACCCCTGTATTATTTCTCTGGCTCTTCAGTGGTCTTTTAAAATAATCTAAAAGCCAATGTGATAAAATGCATACTCAGGTGAAAGATTAGGATTATAACTACTGATAAAGCTAGCCCTAAAGTATAGGCCAAAATATGTGGAAAATATAACTTACAGGTGAGCCATCTGGGGCAGTTAACCAATTAATATTGTAAATATCACCTGAAGGCTGGCCCTAAACTTCCACATCATTTCAAAGTTCAGGAGGTTGGGAAATGAATGCATTGACTTTTATCTCAAAGAACATCAGATTTCACCTACTAGAACTAGCAAATATCATTTCAAAATAAACTCTCTGAAATTTTGTAATTTAGTTGCTCTAATTAGAATCTATCTACATAAAGAACTAGATCAGCATTATTGTACTAATTTTAAGCACTAGATTTGTCTTCTGAATATTTATTTATTCAGCTTACATATTTATTTCAAGAGGTGTTTGTTTTATCTTAAACTAGTAGATATTAAAAAAAGACTTCACTCAAAAATGTCATCATTAATACTGATATTTCTGGGTAAATATCTTTTAATTCTATAATGAAAGAATGGATACCATCTTGTTTTGTTAGCTTAATCTTTACATTGACCTTTTCAGTTCTTCCGGGGTTACTTTTATTCAAGCATTTCTATTTTAAGTGTAACAATGCACCAACTTATTTAAAAAATAAGCAAAAATAAGAAATAAAAAACAAGCAAAAGAAAAATACTGATGAAGTAGTAAAGTTCTTGTTTCCATTTTCATGTTTGATTTTCTCAGTATGAATGTTAATTATTCAATTCAATAACTGTCTAAATATGTCACTAAATATATAAGCATAATTGATACTATCTAAAATTTGAGTTGGTTCTATGTAGTATTTTCCTTTTGGAAGTAAAGTAAGCAAACAATGAGTAAGAAATGATTTCAGAATCAGGCATGCTCAACTAGCACAGTACTTACTGTGCCCGTGTATAATCCTGGGCTTAAAATTCAGCACCTCATAACCCTCTGAGTGTCGCTAGGGGTTGCTCTGGGGACTCAGGCACTTGTGTGACCCCCCACAACAATAAAAATAAGTTCACGATTAAATGTTGGGGAAGTGACAGAATAAAAGTTGAGGAGGTTTTAGCCACTGGAGTAAAAGTTTACCTTTAGAATGAGGCATAGAAATAAAGAGCTAAGAAAAAAAAAAACAGAAAGAAATAGATGACTTTCTTCCAAATTTGTGTATACAGAAACTTGTACCTAGGCAGGTGTGATTACAGATATAAAGTAAAGTAAATCTCATTGATCATCGATTTGCTCGAGCGGGCCCAGTAACGTCTCCATTGGAGACTCTTGTTACTGTGTTTGGCATATCAAATACGTCATGGGGAGCTTGATTACAGATATACTAGTTCAATAATAACAATGAATTGTATGTATATTTATATTATCAGACTATGCTTACTTTTCTAGAAAAGATAGTGAAATTATTAAAACCTATTAAATTATTGAATGCAAGTGGAACTAATATTTTAAAATCTTTAAAATAGTATATTTAAAATATTTTAAACTAATATTTTAAGGTATATAAAGAAATCAGAGCTTTAGTACTTTAGTTTAAGACATGTTATGTTGAGCATAGGGTCACTGAGTGCGGAACCCCAGGGGCCGGTGATGTAAGAGCCCACAGCAGGGTCTGACGCCCAGCCAGGCCTGCTGGGTGCTCAGTCCCGAGCATGGCTACTCCCCAGCACCACCATCGCCTCAGGAAGGTGTGTCTGGTTGCTCGGCAGCTTGTGGGGGCACCAGCGGCTGGATGACTTTACAGGGGCCCCCTGCACCTGGAGCCGTTTAGGTTCGGGCCTGAATCCTACGTTTTGGAGTTTCTTGAGCCATCCCCCCCACTGCCCCCGTGTGCCTCAGGCTGGAGAGTTGGGAGGGTTATGGGCCGCAATTGGCACAGTCTGCTGAGGAAAGTTACTGTTTTATAAGTTTTTATGTTTTAACTTTTGCCACTCATGCAAGGATGGCTAACACCTTTTCTGCCATACTGTCACTCAGTTACTACTTTTTAAAGTTTTGGGACCTTAGCCTGATCCCGGAAGTCACGCTCTCAACCCTTGCTACACTCAGCAGTGAAGAAACCTGGAAGGTGGGCAACACTACACTCAGAGAATTTTCTGGGCCCCATACCAAGCTGATATTGTCGGGAGGTCCCAGATCAGTCAGGTACAGTCTCCCCACCTTCTCCCGATAGAATCCTGGCAACCATGAGCTTCTACAAGCATGGCTCTGGTATGTGGGCACCAGGGCTATTTTTCCGAATCACTTAGGCAGCCATACAACCTTTCCTGATATACAAAGTGAGCAATAGAAAATAAATGATCAAGTGTCTGTCCCTGGAAGGCAGGCTTGAATGGTGGTGGGAAAATTTGAACAAAATATAATGCCCAATAGAAATGGGCCACCATCTTTCAAAGCCTAATGGACAGCCAGGTATGAGACTGCAGTGAGTAGGAATGCGGGATCTCACGGGATGGGGGCGGGGTTGGAACCAGCCCTTTGCCCTGCCCTGATGAGGCCCCGAGTTACTGCCCATGAACCCTCCTCCAGTTCCTGAATCAGGTACAGCTAGGATTCCAGAAGCACACAAACCAATCTTGGACACTACCAGCTTTTGGCAGAAATGCATCTGGACTGTGCATTAAACTAGGGCTCCGTGCCACTCTGGGAGGGGAAGAGTGTTTGTCCCTCCACCTTTTCCCCCTGGCGGTGGTGGCATGGTGGCCACCATCTTTCAGAGCCTAATTTTCAGCCAGATACGTATCCTTTCATTGTCATAGATTGATTGATTGATTGATTGATTGATTGACAGCTGGATAGATCTCAAGAATTTAAGGAAACGGTTTTTAGGAGGGAGTTATTGAGGGTAGGAATATGAATAATGTAGGTATGACTAGTCTGCTGGGGAGTGTTAACATGCACAGGCTTAAACTACATCCATGCTCAAGTACTTCAGGTTACCAGTAGCATCTACTATGTAGCTAGGCAATATGCAACTTAACATGTTTTGGAGGGTTAGTGAGAGAAATAGGGCCAAAGTTCTCTTTCCTAAGCAAGCTCCAGCAACCAGCCACAATTGGCTTTCCAACAGCCAATCTGTCAGAATCGTCTCAAAGCCCCTTAAGGCTTCTTTGGACACATGGGATGCTTCTTTTTGTTTCTGATAGCAGTTTTTCACATTGTATCTCTTTCAAAGAGGTTTGAGAATGAAACCAGCTTTCACTTAAGTCTTCTAAAGGGTTAAACTAATTACCTCATTGATGGAAGCAGGGAGAAGCTTTAGCTAAAAGTGATAGAAATAAAATAACTTAATTTCCATTTTCTATAATTGTGATTGTCATGCTAATTAATCACAGACTCTGTAAAAAGTGTTTCAAGCCTTAAAGAACAGGTAAAATTAGAATAATGGCCTTTGATCAAAAATTATATGTTAATGGTTATAAATAGAATCGATTCCCTTGAACTGTCCCTGTCACAGAGAAAGAAGGTTCCCCTTGATCTTCCTGAGGCCTGTTTTGTTGAGCATCTGCTACTAGTGACTCTGACAGAAGCACTTTCCTAGGGGAGATCCACTCTCCCCTCTTCCCTTCTAATTATTCTGAATGTTTCCTCTTTCCCTAAGCTACCTGCTTCAGAGCAAAGCTGTGTTCAGTGATTTCTCCTGAGATGAAGCTCAGCTGGCAACTCACCATAGACAACACAGATGTGACAAGAAGTCAGCTAAGGATTGGAAACTATAACAAGAAAAAAATACCTACCCGAAGAGTTTAAGTTAAGAGTTTATCCACATAAATATCTTTCTTGGCACATTAGAGATATTACAAAAAAGGTTCTTTTATTACCTTGCATACAGTTGGTGCTTGAATTATGCTTGTTTCTAAAAATAATGTTTCTCTTTCTCTCTCTCATTTTATACATGATGCTTTGCAATACAGATGCTTAAAAGTTATCATGTATATCCCTTTCCCTACAACACTCAGTTGTTGTCCTTAAGTAGTCTATCTCATGGTGATTCAATTAAGTAAAAAAAATTAAACAAAATAGAATAAAATCTAAAAAAAAGGTTGTGGAAATAAGAAAAAAAAATTCAACTAACATTGACTATTGCAGCTGTGTCCCTTTAAGAGGAAATGCAATGTAATGACAACTATCCAGCTATTGAATTAGGTGGCCTTGAAAAATTCTTGGTAAGTTGCTCAGTGTTCCTTAACAGTAGAGCTATATACATGGAATAACCTGAGGAGATTAAAATATTGATGCTCCGATTCCATTATCAGAGATTTTAATTTACATGAATAATCCTTGGGATTTTAAAACCTCCCAGATATATGCCTAGAGTCAAGGCTGAAAATCATTGTCTCAATTGATTTAGCTGGCAAATAAGAGGTACTTTTATTTTTGCTGGCCCTATGCTAACTGCATTAGGGAAGACATCTTGTTTATGCAGCAAAAACAATTTTAAAATTGTGATTATATCCATTCTGCAAACAAGGACACTAAATTCAGTTGGCTTAAGTGAATTTCTCAAATCAGGATCTGAGGTGTGTTTGTCCACCATTCTGTATTTGTGGCCATCATCAGTTGATGTTTTGAGGCACATGGCTGAATACACATGAAGCTTATTGTAAGGAAGTTTCTTTCTTACCCCTATGTACAACTCCTTCCCCTACGAATTGATAACTTCAATTTTATAATCCAAGTCTTAAGAATTGTTCTCTTCGTATACTGTCCATTCTTTGCCTTTCTTTTTATGTACAAAATATGTGAAATTATTCAATGTTTGTCCATCTCCCTCTGACTTATTTTTATTTAACGTTACACTCCTTGCCAACTCATATTATAGCAAAAGACAATATTCACCTTTTATTTCAACTGAGTAGTATTCCATTGTGCATATATTTCATAACTTCTTTGTTATTGGGTTGTTTCTGTATTTTCATATCTTGGTTTTTAGTGCATAGCCCTTGCAATTAAAATAACTCTGCATATATATTTTTTGAGTTAAAATTTTTGTTCTTGAGATAGATGGCAAGGAGTGAAACCACTGGGTTATATGGGAGTTTGATTTTTTTAAAAATTTTTTGTGTGTTCTCTATACTATTTTCTTTAGAGATGGTTCCAGACGACATTTCCACCAATAATGAGGAGTCCTTTTATTCTGCATTCCCACCAACACTGGTTGTTTCTTGTCTTTTTGATATATGCTATTATCATTGGTGTGAAGTTATATCTCACTGCCATTTAATTTGTATTGTAAGTGATGAGAATTAATTTTAATATCTTTATTGGCCAACGATATGACTGTATGTCTTCTTTGAGGAAGTATCTTTTCATCTACCATCCCCAGTTTTTGATAGGGATGTTTGTGAAAAAAAATGTTATTGTGTGGCCAGAGAGTTAGTACAATTTAAAAATTATTGTCTTGCCTGTAATCAACCTGAGTTCCATCTCTGTCACTGCATATAGTCTCCAGCACTGCCAGAGGTGATCTATTCCTGAATGTAATTGAACTTTGTGCATACATTACATATCTCGGATAATAGTGCTTTATTAAATGTATTCTGCACCAATATTTTCTATCATTCAATAGGATTAATTTTTGTTTTATCTCTGGAACTAGGTAAATTTGAATGAAACATATCTGTATAAGGCCTATTGGTTTCACTAAGACTTCTAGTACCATATATTGTTAGGCATTTATATACTGTTTGATTTTTTTTTGTTTTGTTTTGAGCCCTAATCAGCTGTGATCTGGGGCTAATCCTGGCTCTGTGCTCAATAGTGATCTCTGGCTGTGCACAGGGATTTGAATAAGAATTACAGCCTCCACAGTCAGATGCAATGCAAGAACTTATCTCCTGTACCATCTTTCCCTCTTACTACATTAATTTTTTTAGTTAGTGTTTAGATAAGTTTCACTGCAACTCATGATGAAAATATGAGTTTCATTTAGGAGATTGTGAAATTAGTAAGCATTGTAAAGATACTATAAAGGCTTTCTATTGAGATAAAATTTTCCTACCAGTTACAAGCATCACATTACATGTGAAATCTGTATGCACTTGGCTAAATATAACTCTTCAAAAAAAGCTATTTTTCACTTACCAACCCCTTCACCAAATTTTCTTCCTAATCCAGTTAAGAATGTTACTTTCCCTATTGATTTATCACTACTTGCTATCCAAATATCTGACACTTCAAACCAGTAGAACTTGAGTTGCAAGATTGCTTTTTAGGTGCTTGTAAGGGAGGTCCTGTTTGTTATGAATCTCTTACTTTCATACTCATAAAAATCAGTGTAAAATTGCAATATTTTAAGTGTTTTTCTTTCAATTATTTTCGATTGTTTTCTTTCTCACTCTTAGAATATTGAAACCAGTAGTACCTTATGATTTGAATAGATATTTTATTTTATTTTTAATTTTTATTAGTGAAACACTATGAGGAACAGTTATAGACTTACAAATTTTTGTGCTTGGGTTTCAATTATACAATGATCGAGTACCCATCCCTCCACCAGTCCCCATTCTCCACCATCAATGATCCCAGTATTCCTCCCACCCCTCCCACCCCCCCCCTTTCCAACCTGCCTCTGTGTCAGGGTTTTCCCTTTGGTTCTCTCTCTCCTTTTGGGTGCTGTGATTTGCAAAATCTGCATTTAGTAGCAGTCATGTTCGGTCTATAGTCTACTTTCAGCATGCATCTCCCATCCTGGGAAGATCGTCCCCACACCCTTTATTTGGTGCTCCCTTCTCTGTCTGACCTGTCTTTTCCCCTAGCATGTGCAGCTGGCCTCCAAGTCATGGAGTAAACCTCCTGGTACTTATCTTGGCTATTCTTGAGTGTTAGTCTCCTATTTTGTTACATTATGTTCCCCAGATGAATGCAATCTTTCTATAACTGTCCCTCTCTTTCGGACTCATTTCACTTAGTATGATACTTTCCATGTAGAACCACTTGTATGTAAATTTTATGACTTCATCTTTTCTAACAGCTACATAGTACTCCACTGTATGATGTATCAAAGTTTCTTTAACCAGTCATCTGTTCTCAGAAGTCAGGATTTTTCCACTTTCTGGCTCTTGTAAACAGTGCTGCAATGAACAAACAAGTGCAGATGTCACCTCGACTATACATTTTTGCCTCTCTGGGATATATTCCCAGGAGTGGTATTGCTGGGTCAAATGGGAGCCCAATTTCTAATTTTTTGAGAATTGTCCATACTGTTTCCCAGAAGGGCTGACCAGTCGGCATTCCACCAGCAGTGAAGGTCACATCCGCACCAACATCCTTTCTCGCCACATCCATGCCAACATCAGTTGCTTTTGTTCTTTTGAACGTGGGCCATTCTCTGTGGTGTGATATGATATCTCATTGTGGCTTTGATCTGTGTCTCCCTGATGATTAATGATGTAGAGCATTTTCTCATGTGCCTTTTTGTCATTCGTATTTCTTCTTTGAAAAAGATTCTGTTTTTTTTTTTTTGTCACCGCATTTTTTTATGGGGTTGGATATATTCTTCTTGTGGAGTTCAACCTGTACTTTGTATAACTTTTATATCAACCCCTTGTCAAATGAGTATTGGGCGAATATCCTTTCCCATTCTGTAAACTGTCTTTGTATTTTGGTCACTGTTTCTTTTGAGGTGCAGAGGTTCTTAGTTTAAGATAGTCCCATTTGTCTATCTTTGTTTTCACTTGCTTGGCCAGTGCTATGACATCTTTGAAGATACCATTAGCTTCAATATCATGGAGGGTTTTGTCAATTTTGTCTTCAATGAACTTTATGGATTCCGTTCTGATGTTGAAGTCTTTAATCCATTTTGATCTTATTTTTGTACATGGCATTAGGCAGAGATCTGAGCCCATTTTTTGCATGTAGCTCTCCAGTTTTTTGCAAATTAACAAATTTGCCAAATTTAACAAATTTGCCAGCACAATTTGTTAAAGAGGCTTTCCTTGCTCCACTTCACCTTCCTTGCTCCCTTATTAAGGATTAGGTGATCATGATCATATTGTTTGTGGGGAGATGTCAGTATATTCAACCCTGTTCCATTGGTCTGCAGCTCTGCCTTTGTTCCAGTACCATGCTGTTTTAATTATAACTGCTTTGTAGTAGAATTTGAAGTTATGGAGGTTGATTCCTCCCATTTTCTTTTTCCCAAGAATTGCTTTAGCTATTCTTGGGGGCTTATTGTTCCATATGAATTTCAGGAGTGTTTGCTTCATTTCTTTGAAGAATGTCATGATTATTGTTATAGGGATTGCATTGAATTTGTGCAATGCTTTGGGAAGTATTGCCATTTTGACAATGTTAATTCTCCCAATCCATGAGCAGGGAATATAGTTCCATTTTCTCATGTCCTCTTTTATTTCCTGAAGTAGTGTTTTGTAGTTTTCTTTGTACAGGTCTTTTACTTCCTTAGTTAAGTTGATTCCCAGGTATTGATTCTCTGGGGGCACAATTGTGAATGGGATTGTTTTTGTGTCACTTTCTTTTCTCTCACTATTTGCATATAGGAAAGCCATGGACTTTTGGGTATTGACTTTATAGCCTGCAACTTTACCATACAAGTCTATTGTTTCTAGGATTTTCTTGGTAGAGGTTTTAGAGTTCTCTAAGTATAGTATCATATCATCTGTGAATAGTGAGATTTTGATTTCTTCCTTTCCTATCTTAATGCCCTTAATATCCTTTTCTTGCCTAAAGCTATTGCAGGTACTCCCAGTACTGTATTGAACATCAGTGGAGAGAGTGGGCATCCTTGTCTAGTCCCTGATCTTAGAGGGAAGGATCTCAGTTTTTCCCCATTGAGGATGATGCTTGGTGTAGACTTGTGGTAGATGGCTTTAAGTATATTGAGGAAAGTACACTCTATACCTATTTTGGCAAGGGTTTTTATGAACATAAATGGGTGCTGGACCTTGCCAAATGCTTTCTCTGCATCTATTGATATGATCATATGGCTTTTATCTTTTCTTTTGTTGATATGATGGATTATGTTGATTGGTTTATGAATGTTGAACAATCCTTGCATCCCCAGGATGAATCCTACTTGGTCATGGTGTATGATCTTTTTGATGAGTTGTTGAATTCTATTTGCTAGCATTTTGTTGAGAATCTTCGCATCCATGTTCTTCAGGGATATCGGCCTGTAGTTTTCTTTTCTTGTGGTGTCTTTGTTTCCTTTTGGTATTAGAGAGGTATGGGCTTCATTAAAAACTGGGAGAGATTCTGTTTCTTCAATTTCCTGGAAAAACTTGAGAAGAATTGGCTATAGGTCCTCTTTAAATGTTTGGAGAAATACTATCTGGACCTGGGCTTTTGTTTTTGGGAAGACTTCTGATTACAGTTTTTATTTCCTTGATACTAATAGGTCTATTCAGGTACTCAAGATCTTCTTCATTCAGTCTTGGGAGATTGTAGGAATCCAGGAATTTATCCATTTCTTTTAGGTTCTCTTGTTTCATGGCACACAGACTTTCAAAGTAGTCTCTGATGATCTTTTGAATTTCTTTGGTTTTTGTTGTGATATCCCCCTTCTCATTTCTGATTCGGTTTATTAGGGTTCTCTCTCACTCTCTCTCTCTTTCTTTGTGAATCTTGCTAGTGGTTTATCTATCTTGTTTATTTTCTTGAAGAACCAGCTCTTGGTTTCATTGATCTTTCAGATTGTTTTTTTTTTATTTTTTTGGTTTCCATGTCGTTAATTTCTTCTCTAAGTTTTATGATCTCTTTCCTTCTGCCTGATTTGGGCTCCTTTTGTTGATCCTTCTCTAAGCTCTTGAGCTGTGAATTCAAGTTGTTTATCTGGGCCCTTTCTTCCTTCCTGAGAAATGCTTACAGAGCTATAAATTTTCCCTTTAACATGGCTTTAGCTGCATCTCATAGGTACTGGTAGCTCATGTCTTCTTTCTCATTTGTTTCCAGGTATATTTTGATTTCGTCCTTGACTTCCTTCCTGACCCACTCATTGTTCAACATTGAGTTGTGTAATTTCCAGATGTTTGATTTGGTTCTCAGTGTCTTTGTGTGATTCACTTCTATTCTCAGTGCATTGTGGTCTGAAAAGTTTGTTGATACTATTTCTATCTTCCTGATTCTATTGAGGTATGTTTTGTGGCCTAGCACATAGTCTATTTTGGAAAATGTTCCAGGAGGACTGAAGAAGAATGTGCATTCTTTCTTTGTGGGGTGTAAAGCCCTGTCTAGGTCTATAAGCCCTCTCTCCTCTATTTCTTCCTTCAAAGACAATGTTTCCTTGCTGAGTTTTGCTCTTGTTCTATCCAGAGGTGATAAGGCAATGTTGAAGTCTCCAACTACTATTGTGTTGCTAGCAATGTCTTCCTTAAAATCTGTTAGCAGTTGTTTTAAATATTTAGCTGTTCCCTCATTAGGTGCATATACTTTTAAGAGTGTGATTTCTTCCTGTTGTATGTATCCCTTGATGAATAGCAAATGGCCCTCGCTGTTCCTTCTAATCTTTTTCAACCTGAAATTGATGTTGTCGGGTACTAGTATGATCACACCAGCTTTTTTGAGGGAGCTGTTTGCTTGCAGGATTGTTTTCCATCCTTTATCTTTGAGTCTGCGTTTACTCTGACTGTTGAGATGAGTTTTTTGTAGGCAGCAGAATGTTGGATTCTGTCTCTGAATCCATTTTGCCACTCTGTGACTCTTAATTGCTGAATTTAGACTATTGATGTTGAGAGAGATTATTGTTATGGGTTTTTGTGTCATCTTTCTGTAAGGGTGTGTTGTGCTTGTAGGGTTTGTCTTGTCTTATAGTAGCCCCTTTAGCCCTTCTTTTAGGTTTGGTTTTGAGTCTATGAAGTTCCCAAGCTGCTGCTTATCCACAAAATAGTATATTGTTCCTTCAAGTTTGAGTGAGAGTTTAGTCGGATAGAGTATTCTTGGTGAAGTGTTCATTTCAGTGAGTTTTTCACTATATCCCACCATTGTTTTGGGGCTTGGATGATTTTCTTTGATAGGTCTGCTGTGATTCTAAGGGGTTCTCCTTTGTATGTGATCTCCTTCTTTGACTTTGCTGCTTGCAATATTGTGTCTCTATCCATGGCATCCATGATTCTAACTATGATATATCTTGGAGTGTTTTTGTTAGGGTCTGTTTTAGCTGACACCCTTTGGGTGCCTTGAATCTGAATGGCTGTGTTGTCGTGCTCTGGGAATTTTTTAGCAAACATTTGTTTAACCATGGCCTTTTCATTGCGATTGCTTCCCTGACCTTCTGTTACTCTAATGATTCTAATGTTCTTCCTCTTGGGATCATCTCCTAGGACTCTGATTCACTCTAGAGCTATTTTGAGGTCTCTTGTCATTGTTTGTTTTTGCCTGTTGGCTTGGTGCAGCTCATCTTCCAGCTCACTGATTCTGTCTTCAAGCTGTGGCTGTTCTACTGTTGAGGGCACAGACTGAGTTTTTCATTTCATCTACAGAATCTTTTATTCGTGACATTTCTGCATGTACCTTTCCAATTTTTGCTCTCATTTCTTCCTGGATTTTCTCAATTGTCTGATCCATTGTTTCTTTTATGTCCTCTTTCAATATACTGGATATAGTCTCACTGTTTCACTGAGTTCATTGAACATCTTCATTACTTCATATCTGAATTCTTTCTCAGAGAGCTCCGTTAGGTGTGTAGCACCTAGTGAGGCTTCTGGACTCTTTTCATCGTCCTCCCGACATTGTGGGTATTTGCGTTGTTTCTCCATGTTGGTGTAGAGGTATGGAAACGGAGATGTTATTTGTGATTGTTGGGTATGGTTAGATTACCTGAAGCTGTGTCAGTGTCGCCCCCCCAACCCCCCACCCAAAATTAGGCCATGCCCACTTCTACAAAAGCCATGCCAACTTCTGAGGAGGCCACGCCCCCTACGGGTACCTGGTGTGTGGTGGGGGTATAACCTTTCAGAGCATCTCCAGGAACACCAGTCTCCTCAAGTCTCCATGTGTTCACTAACCCCTCCTTTTAGTTTGTGTGGAGGCTTCATTAAACTTGAATAGATTTTAATAGAAATATTTCCAATACCCATTTGGAAGCTACTTCTCAAATTCTATCCTTTCTATAATTGCTTGGTCATTGATTGAGTCAGAGTTGACTTTAAGGATGCATGGCCTGGGAAGTTATGTATGACTCTCTGCTCAGAACGACTTTACATCATTTTGTTTTGTTTTATTAAAATTGTCTCCTTATTTATTATTTTAGCGCTTGGTGTGTGTTTATAATTTTGAAATTTTGGGTTTTCTTTGTTACTATAAATTATATCACTTGTTTTGCACCAGGCTGTGATCATATAAGATATTTGTTGATATATTTTCTTTATCCTTCCAGTAATACAGTGTTTAGTATGAAATTATTGCTGCTGATTTATTGTGTTCTTATTATTTGAAAAGGTTCCGTGGTGGTCTTTGACCCCAAAGGAAGGTAAAGAATCTGGCATGGGGTACACAGAATATTTGCTAACACAGTAGTGATGACTTGCAATTAAATACTTGATGGCTTGGAGCGATAGCACAGTGGTAGGGCGTTTGCCTTGCATGCAGCCTGCCCTGCCGAGCCGGGTTCGATTTCTCCACCCCTCTCGGAGAGCCCGGAAAGCTACCCATGATCTATTCGATATGCCAAACACAGTAACAACAAGTCTCACGATGGAGACATTACTGGGCCCGCTTGAGCAAATCAATGAAGAACGGGAGGACAGTGTTTGTTTGTTTTTGTGTTTGCAATTAGTTGATGATGGCCACTAAGATGAAGAAGTTTTGTTTTAAATTTTGCTTTTGTGCCACACCTGAAGTTGCTCACAACTTACTCCTAGCTCTGTGCTTATGAGTTACTAGGAGTCAGAACAGGATAGAACCAAGGTCAGCTGCATGCAAGACAAGTACCCTGCCTGCTGTACTATCTCTCTCTCTGGCCTGCAATAGAAACTTCTGAGTAAAATGGTCTATAATACAATTTTACAAGGTATCTAACAATAAATACAACCTTTTAAAGCCTGAAAATTTTTTTTTAGATTTTTGCGTAATATTGGTAACAATTTACATAAAAATACAAAGTCATAAAAAGCCAATTCAATTTTTGTCTCATTTTTGCTTAAGCCTGAAGGTAATAAAAACACCAGTTGGAAAATAGGTTCTGAATAATCAATTAGTAAAAGCCTAAACCATTCTTAATGTTTCATGAATATTAAACAGAAGAAAAGGAAGGAAAAAGTTTTGTTTTTTTTAACTAGAGAATCAAACTGAGCTTGCACTGCTCAGTAGGATATCTTAATCAGTTCATTATTGTGTTTATGCTATTTTCACTCATTAGGTAAGGAAACAGCATTGAAAAATTATGTAATGAGCAAGAGAATGTTCTGAGGTCTGTCCTTGAAAAGCCAACAAAAGCCCTGCCTTTCAATTAAAAGCTAACAGATGCATAAGATGGAAGCCTTAATAATGAACTTTAATCCTTATATATAGAAGTAGAGTCTGTGATATAGGAGAAAAATTCTGTGTAAGCTATCACTTCAAATACTGAGATGTGACCTAAGAAGTTTTGTTTTCAATAATTGAGAGTTACATAATTGAATGGAAGGAAATGTTTAATAATTTTATTAGCACTGTAATCAGCTATTGACTTAGTAGGAAAACAAGCATGTTTTATATTTAAAAAAGTCTGAATAAGCTAAAATCTTTGGCATATCCTGATCTAATTTAACGTTCTCTAGAATAATATATTTAAAGAAAACAGCACTGCATTGTTTTTGGATTGCAGGAAATCTATATATACTGGCAAATGTAGGGGCAAACAAGACATTGCATTAGTAATGACTATTGTAATATTGACAACTCACTTTCTGATTGAACAAGTAGTTTTCTATTCAAAATTCAGGTTACTGAACAGTAGGTTAAGTTCTCCCTTTGTCATTTTTATCTATTCAATTTTTTTTGCTGAGGAATATTATAGGGGAAGTGTTCAACAGTAAACAATATAATGATTTCTACCCACATAGGTACTAAAAAGAAACCATTTATTTGGCAATAAAAAATGTGAGATTTTCAAGAGGAACATTGGATGTACCATAACTGTTTTTAGGTGAATTGAAAGAGGCAGTGCTCTGAATTTTAAAAGTTAAGGAAAAAATCATAAGTAAATTTTTGATTAACCATGAGAACTCTGTCACATGGAGATAGGTCAAATACAGGAAAAAATATTGACCCTAGAAATAAGTTAATTTAAAAATTGATTTCAAATGACGTCTAAAATATCCAGATTTGATTTATGAAAATCAAAATAAAAGTTAAGTTCCAAGGCAGTAGGGTGACTACTTATTTGCTGGTGTAGGAATATGGCTCATCATTCCCAAGGGAAGCTAGTGCAAGTCAAGGCAAAAGTGGTGACCATGCAGGAATTGAGTTTGGGCTCTTTTCTGCAGTGCCTGGGACAAGCTATTACCCTGTAGAGTAAGAAAGGACAAAACCTTAAGGCCAATTTTTGTTCAAATTATATGAAATTTGAAAACAGATTTCTCATGAAACGTAACATTTTCTCATTAAACTAATGACTGGAGAACAGCTGTTGACTTTAGTTCAGTGAGCTTTGGGGCTTTCTCTTATTGCATTTTTTATAATGTACAAGTGTTAGTGTAAGGATAAAGTTTGGGACTTGCAATTAGGTGACCTGAATTCAATTCCCTCTCTAGCACTAATAGGTTACGTGATCTTCATCAAACCTTTCTTCTGTCATGCTTCATTGCCGTTTATGAATAGGGACAGTAATAAGGAGTCTTTTGGAGATTTTGTAATTTTCATTTTAGCTATTATATTGAAAGAGAAACAGATTTGCCCCTTTGATGAGATGATTTCTTGTCTTCATCTTCTAATTGATTCACTCTCTTCTGCGCACACATGCAAACACAAATTTTTGTGGCTAAGTGAAAAATACTTGTGGCTAACCCTCCAGGCAAAGGTAGCTCAGTATTTAAGAACATCTAAAATGTCTTTGTGTAAGTCTTCATGTAAGTTTTTTCAGTCACAATGAGTTTATTTCATTTTGCAGTTCATATTCCCTACTCTGTATTTATAGGTATATACTGCATACACCCTTTGGTCAAATCTCAGTTTACAGATTATTTTTGCTCACATCAGAGGGTTCATTAGTTTGCTTTGGTTCATAAAAGTCTGCATTTAGCTTGTAGGAAATATTTAAAGAATGTGACCTTTAGAATTAAATTTACTCTGAGCCAAAGGTAGTATGTCAATAGATCCTTTTCCTGTAGCTACACAATGATTTTCTTTAATAAAAAATAGACTATTTAATGCAAATGATTTAATGTTTTTTAATCTGTACACAACACATTGCTGTTAATGAAGAGACAGTATGTGAAAGAAACTGGATAATACATAACTTTTAAAACATGATTTGTATTCATAGTGGTATGGTAGGTTAGAGAAATTCTTAAGAAATCATGTTTTTACAAAAGGTAAATATGGAAGGCCTCAAAACTGCCTGCTTACTCAATTGGCAGTTAAATCTCTTGATTATATCTTGCTGTTTCCATCATTCCCTGTTATTACAATATTCTTGGCTTTCTCCTATTTGGGTATGACAGACCTTACTCCAATTACTTGAAATTCATAAAGCTTAGAGTGGTGTTGAGATAGTGAGCACATTATCAAACTACATCTCTTGTAAATTGGGGGGAAATGTAGGAATAAGATTCAAACTGCCATGGAAAATGAAACATGTTATCAAATTTAGAATGAAGAAGTGGCCTGAGATTCATACAATTCATTGGTCTAGCTAAGTTTCTGCCATCTTGAAACTATTGGTTTGATTGAATGGTTGGAATAGCTTTTAAAACACTGAATTACAACACCTTCAATATGAGAGCATTTGTATAACTGGAGTGAGGTTCTTCAGAAGGCTGCATATACATGGCTTTAACATCTAATATCTGGTGCTATTCTTCTCATAATGTGCATTAAAGAGTCCAGAAATCAAGAGGTAGGGAGGGAAATTCCTTAAAAGAAATATATCTACTTTCTAACACTATTGATTCTAATATGAGAGAACTTTGATTAATGATAATCAGATGTATTTCTTACCTTTAAAATTAACAATGACAATATGTTGTCATAATTCCACATGATGATAGAAATCTTCTATAATTATAAGGCCTAGGTAGGCAGGAATATTTATCTATTTATCACTACTTTTTCACCTAGAACATTGTTCAACATCAAATAAATTATTTATAATTCGTAAATAATAAATTACTTAGAAAAATTATTTAATTATGAATAACACAATATGCAGGGAATAACTATTTGGTTAATAAAAAGTTGTGCAAAATGTTTGTGAAGGTATTGTTCAAAATTATCAACTGCTAATGGATGAGGCCTCATCATTAATAGAGCAATGCATATAGTGTGAAAGATAGAGATAATGATGAACTTAATATTAATCTCAGACTTCTTTGCAAAGCTGAAAAATAAATTCAAATTAAAAAAATTATAGAATTTAATAATTTTTTCCTTTGGCAAACACAGATACATAAATATACACAATCACATAAGGTAAGTGGTGGAATATAGTTTTTATAATATCTAAAGGAAATAAGTAGAAAGAGAAAAAACTCTGAGGAAGAAGAAAGATTCATATTTTAAAAATTAACAGAGCCTGCTTAGGGCTTTAAAATCCATGGTTAATCACTAGTTGTCTGATATTTGTAAAGTTTCTTTACCTTGCTGAGTGTTTATCTGTGTTATAGGCATAAGCATATATATATATATATATATATATAATTTGGTTATATAAGTTAATAATACCAAAGTTTCCAACTACTATTTTTAGAAACTATAGAAGTTTTAGAATTTTGCCATGATTCTTTTTATACTTCTTAAGATGTTTTGCTGACTTGAATCCTGATTTATAACTGCCTCCAGCAATAGATAACAGATAACTTTCACAGCAAGACAAAAAGATGCCATGCAACATCTACCTTATGCTGTTGGAACCTAGAAATATCATTTAAGGAGGCGACTTATTTAGTATTCATTCATCATATTGGAAAGGGTGTGAATATGTAGCTTAGCCCAGTTTAGCCAAATTTCTTGCATCAAAGTAAGCTCTTTTGGAAGGAACGGAAGTCTCCTATTCTAGCCTTTTAAAATCTCCCTATCATTTATCACCATAGCCATGTTAAGAATCAGAGACAGTACTCACTTGCTTTGGTTTTTATCACAATTATTAATCAATAGATTGAAATATAGCAATTATAAACAAAGAGCAGGAGCATAGTTGGTTGTTAATATGTCTATAGGTTATATTTATATTTATATCAACTTTTTTTAATCAAGACCATCTTGACATAAATCCATGAAGCTCACATGGATTATCTCCTGAGTTTTGTTTTTATTTATTTATATTTTATTTATTTTTTGAGTCACACCCAGCAATACACGGGGGTTACTCTTGGCTCTGCACTCAGAAATTACTCCTGGCGGTGCTCTTGGGACCATATGGGATGTGGGGATCAAACCAGGTTGACTGTGTGCAAGACAAACACCCTACCCGCTGTGTTATCATTCCAGCCCCTTTATCAACTATTTTGTGCTAGTCTCTCAACAAATATATAATAAATGTGTTAGTGATTATTATTTTCATTTATCCTATAGGGAAATCAAGGAATAAGAGGCAGAGTAAAGTGATAATGGTTTAGATTCACACCACAGCTTTGTGACCTAGGAGAGGAAACTGATCAAGGCAGGGTGGGGGAAGGCAGAGCAGTGCTCTGTCAGAGATCATGAAGAATTAAGGGGTAAAGAAAATGTCATGGAAGAAATCTGATTAACACTATCACTTCATATGTCCGTCTTGTAAAAGAAATTGCAGGTTTGATTTAAGACCTGCGGCATCCATGTGCTGGAAATATGGAACAATATAGGGAAAGGAGAGTCTATTCAATTTATACAATTAATGTTATTTTTATCTATTATATATCAGGCACTCAGTATTCATAGAGTCAAAGAAGCTGCTGATTGGTGAGGCTGAACCTCCTCGGTCTAAGAAGCGGAAGTCTTAATGCGAACAATGAACAGTTGTGTGAAAGTGAGGAAGAAAGAGATCCGAGCACTGGGAGATTGAAGTGAGAGATATATTGATATTAAAGTTCAATATATCATATAAATATTATATCTTATTGATGACAAGTTCTTGACAAGTTCTTGAGTAGCTATCCTTAATAAAATAAATGATATACTTAAAGAATTAAAGGAAACGTGAAACTAAACCACATATACATAATATATAATTTACCAATCCTCCTGAATCTTCAGTGGGTCGAATATTTACATTTCCTTTAAAAGACATAGATTAAAATCCAAGCCCTAATGTGATTCTGTTGGTAGATTTTGGGAGGTCATGTGAGTGTTGCCGTCAAGACTGGCATTTGTGTCCTTATGCGAAAAGACCAGGAGAACTGTCTTCCCCTCTTTGCTTTTGCCAAGTGAGGCTACAGAAAAGAAATGGCATTTCCAAACCAGGAAGAGAGTCCTAGCCAGACAGAGGATCTGCCTGCACCTTGACATTTGACTTTCTGACCTCTAGACCTGTGAGCAACAAACTTTGCTATATGAGGCACACAGTCTGTGGTAAATTTGTTAAAGCAGACAGACTGTGAGAAGACAGTGACCTTTAGAGAAAGACTTTTAAGGATGAGTAGGATATTTCTAGGTGGAAAAAAAAGAAGGTGA
This sequence comes from Sorex fumeus, assembly GCF_029834395.1. Taxonomy (NCBI): domain Eukaryota; kingdom Metazoa; phylum Chordata; class Mammalia; order Eulipotyphla; family Soricidae; genus Sorex; species Sorex fumeus. The sequence goes on along the minus strand of NW_026606075.1, from coordinate 18,033,567 downwards.
GGACACATAGGAGAGTCACATGATACAGCTTCAATAGGGGATCAGAGAGATGAAAACCCTTTGAGCCAAATGAGTCTAACAATTGCCTTAGAAATAGAGGTCCATGGTAGGAAGGTCACCATAAAGAGAGAAGGGGAGTGTAGTCAGGACACAGAAGGGACCTCTATGACAATGATGATTACTCTGGACACAAACTGAATACTATAAGGACGTAAAGTGACATTAGCACTGTAGCACTGTCCTCCCGTTGTTCATTGATTTGCTCGAGCGGGCATCAGTAACATCTCCATTGTGAGACCTGTTGTTACTGTTTTTGGCATATCGAATAAGGCACGAGGAGCTTGCCAGGCTCTGCTGTGCAGGCGGGATACTCTCGGTGACTTGCTGGGCTCTCTGAGAGGGACGGAGGAATTGAACTCCGGGTCGGCTGCGTGCAAGGCAAACGCCCTACCCACTGGGCTATAATGTTGCAAACCACCATGCTTAAAAGAAAAATGGGAGAAAGAGACACAGAGAGAGAGAGTGAGAGAAAGAGAGGGGAGAGAGAGAGAGAGAGAGAGAGAGAGAGAGAGAAAATATGTGTCTTAGAGGTAGGCTGTGGGGGGTGGGGCAGAGGGGGAAGGCAGGAAGGAAACTGGGGACATTAGTGATAGAAATGGGAAACGTGCACTGGTGAAGGGATGGATATTGGAACATTGTATCACTGAAACAAGTATCATTTACATAGGGAGACTGGTTGCTAAAGTCTTTGCTCTTTCCTAGAAAGACTTCTCTGAGTGACAGTCTCAGTATGTTTTGTAAGATGGAATTTTATTTTGGGGAGCGGGCACATCCAGAGGTGTTCAGGGCTTATTCCCTGGCTCTTCAAAAAGAGATTATTCCTGGTAGGGGCTTTAGGGACTTTAAGGGATGCCAGAGAATAAACCCAGGTTGACAGTGTGCAAGCCAAGAGCCCTTCCCACTGTATTATCATACTTGATTTGTAACATCAGATATTTGAATACTGTCTTTCTCTGCTTGCAAAGACCAAAAAAGTTCAGTTAATAGTGAATGTAAGCATACTGGTTATAAAAATATACACAAAGAAGTTGAAAAGTACATGAAAGTGTAAAACACTTTTAATATAACTACATTCTAATTTCTTATTTTCATCCACAAACAGAGAGGGGGGAATTCTTGACTTGTAGCCAGATGATATTAGTAGTGAAACATGAATGTACATGCTTAATTTAGATCTTGGGATTCATCAGACAGCTGGACGAAGGTTATGCTTTTCCCTTTGTGCTCTAAAGAACATGAACAAATGGCTTTATGAGTTCATAATTCACAGAGAATTGTATCAGTAAGTCAAAAAAGACATCGGTAATATTTTGGCTACAATCACTCTATGGAATACTATTTCCCTAGAGGTAACGGTATATGATAATCCACTACAAATTACCATCTCTATATAACACAATCATCAAAGAAGCCTAAGCTTCAAGCACTGCTTTGGGCTCTGGAGGGCACTGTGCTACTGAGCAGAGGGAGTCAGTCAATAGGTTCACAGTGACCAAGAACAGCACTAAATTAACATCCAATAACAAAGGAGGGTTGCTTGGAGTGGCTGCTCTCGGCAGCAGAGTCTCTTTGATGTATGGCTGCAATATTGTGCTCAATAAGAAAAATATGTATTTGGACATACAAAGCACTAACACATATTTCTACAGATTTGGGCAATCCCCACAACTTTCTAAATGTTTGGAATGTCCTAAGTACTGAGATGGATATAGTGTCTTCAGTTCATTTGGTAAGTGGTGGACTCTTAATATTGCCAAAGGATAAGAAATGGTTGCCTGGAGAACCAACTAGTTTACAGAAGATTTGGAGCTTCTAATTCCATCTGACATTGGTCAAAGACTACAGATTGATATCAGTTTTTAATGACCAATTTGTTATACAATTATGCCTTTAGGATGAAATCTCAACTAAAGACCAGTGGGGAAATATAGAGGAGAGCCTGAAGAGGACAATGAAAGGTCCTCACGCCTCACATTAGGCATTCTCTTTTCTGGCTATTTATGTCCTTTTTTTCTGCTCTCATTCAGCTCACCAATCCATATTGCAGTAGTTTAACAGTCGACTTACTGATCTTTTATGTAGCTATTTTCACTTTTAAAAGTGTGTTTCTCAAACATAGTTGTAGAATCTCTTTTTTTGTCTTTTTAATTTTTATTAGTGAAACACCATGAGGTACAGTTGTAGACTTAAAATTTTTATGCTTGGGTTTCAGTTATACAATGATTGAATACCCAAACCTCCACCAGTGCCCATTCTCCACCACCACCGATCCCAGTATCCCTCCCACCCCACCTTCCCCCCATCCCACCCTGCTTCTGTGCAGGGCGTTCCCTTTTGTTCTCTCCCTCTCCTTTTGGGTGTTGTGGTTTGCAAGAGAGGCATTGAGTGGCAATCATGTTTGGTCTATAATCTACTCTCAGCATGCTTCTCTCATCCTGGGAGGATCCTCCCAACACCCTTTATTTGGTGCTCCCTTCTCTATCTGAGCTCCCTTTTCCCCTAGCACGTGTGGCCGGCCTCCAAGCCATGGAGTAAGCCTCCTGGTACTTATCTCGGCTATTCTTGGGTGTTAGTCTCCTATTTTGTTGCTTTATGTTCCCCAGATGAATGTAATCTTTCTATATCTGTCCCTCTCTTTTGGACTCATTTCACTTAGCATGATACTTTCCATGTAGACCCACTTGTATGTAAATTTCATGACTTCATCTTTTCTAACAGTTACATAGTACTCCATTGGGTAGATGTACCAAAGTTTCTTTAACCAGTCATCTGTTCTCAGGCAGTCAGGATTTTTTCCAGATTCTGGCTATTATAAACAGTGCTGCAATGAACAAACAAGTGCAGATGTCACTTCGACTATACTTGTTTTGCCTCTCTGGGATATATTCCCAGGAGTGGTATTGCTGGGTCAAATGGGAGCCCAATTTCTAATTTTTTCGAGAATCGTTCATACTCTTCAAAAAGGGCTGAGCCATTTGGCATTCTCACTAGCAATGAAGGAGGATCCCTTTCTTGCCACATCCGTGGCAGCGCCGGTTGCTTTTGTTCTTTTGGATATGGGTCAATCATTGTGGTGTGAGATGATATCTTATTTTGTTTTGATCTGCATCTCCCTGATGATTAATGATGTAGAGCATTTTCTCATGTGCCTTTTAGCCATTTGGATTTCTTCTTTGAGAAAGTTTCTGTTCATTTTGTCGACCCATTTTTGATGGGGTTGGATGTTTTCTTCTTGTGAAGTTTAATGAAGTTGAGAAGTCAACATGATGAATGACCTGGCACCTGAGTTGTGCAAGAGGAAGAGAGCAGTTTGGAATGCCTTCAAGAGTGTTGAAGAAATAGCTAAGAGGACAAAGAACCTCAGCTCCGGGCATATCTCTTTGATTCCACTGTTCTTCCTGCATTAACATACGCCTCAGAGACCTGAGCCCTACGAAAACAGGATGAGAACTCTATTCGGGTCTCCCAAAGAGGAATCGAAAGAGCTATGCTTGGAGTATCACACTCCACTCAAATGAGAGAAAGAATCTGGAGTTCCAACCTCCGTCGACAGTCAAAAATCAGGAACGCTGTCTTATTTGCCAAGGCGTCAAAAATCAGATGGGCTGGACACGTAATGGAATTTGGAGACGACCGCTGGACTAGAGCTACTACCGACTGGATTCCACGAGATGTCAAAAGACCACATGGCCACCCACCTACAAGATGGTCAGACTTCTTCGTCGAGATCCTGAATGATTGGTTTGAGGCTCTCTGTGTTCCTAGAACGAACAGATGCCATTGGGCTACACTAGGACGCAACAGGACGGATGGAGATGTTACTGGCACCTGCTCAAGCAAATCGATGATTAAAGGGAAGTCAAGTGATCAAGTGATCAAGTGGAGTTCAACCAGTACTTTATATATCCTTAATATCAACCCTTGTCAGATTTGTACTGGGAAAATACACTTTCCCATTCTGTAGATTGTCTTTGTATTTTGGTCACTGTTTCTTTTGAGATGCAGAAGCTTTTTAGTCTAAGATAATGCCATTTGTCTATCTCTGTTTTCACTTGCTTGACCAGTGGTGTGATATCTTTGAAGATACCATTAGCTTCAATGTCATGGAGTGTGGTTTGCCAACTTTGTCTTCAATGTACCTTATAGATTCCGTTCTGATGTTGAGGTCTTTAGTCTATTTTGATCTTACTTTTGTACATGGTGTTAGGCAGAGATCTAGTTGTAGAATCTCTTTCATGAGGGAGATATTGCTGTTTCCATGAAGAGCACACCGTTCTTGCTAACTATGCTGATGAGCTTTTGTCCAAGGAGACATTGGGAAAGTTGATGACAAATCCTGGCATGTGGACCTGAAAAGAAAAGAGGATTCTTTCTTTTTCCATGCCTCACTCCTTTCCCTGGAAACACAGATCTGATGAGGTGAATCAACAATTTTAGTATTGCTAAAGACAATGGTGTGATAAGACAGAAGCTGACACTCTCCAAGTTTGCTTCTATGATCTTAGTACTGAGTAACTATTATTGGGTGTGTGTACAAAAGAACAACAGAGAAATTTAAGTCTTCATTGGCTTCTTATGACTGAAAGATAGGACTACGTTCTAGGTAGGAAATTTTCAGAATTTTCCCAATCTAGGTCCAGTCTATCTATCCTTTTAGCTTCAGTGTATCTATTTGCCCCATGGGGACATTTTTCTGGCTACACTAGTTCTCAGTTTCCAAAAAACATACCTTTATGTGGTGCCTTTACATTTGCTATTTCCTCTTCTTTCCATAAAAAAAAAGCTCACTCTTTAATGTTACACCATTTCTGTGCTGCTTTTATGGATATTTTGCAACAATTTTCTTAGCAGAGTAAATTCATTTTTCAAGGCTTCCAGAGTATGTGTGTGTGTGTGTGTAAGAGAGAAAGAAAGAAAGAGAGAGAGAGAAAAGGAGAAGGAGGAGAGAGAGGAGAGAGAGGCACACAGAAAGAGAGATAATCTGTGTTTTTCTCCCTCTTTGTGTATTATCCCCTTATATCTTAATAGCCAGAAATAGAGTATGCTCAAGCTCTCCACTCTTTAAGTTGTGCAGGCAAAAAAACCCCCAGAAAAACAGAAAAATAATTAAAACAGAAGACAATGGAGATGGACTCAAAACTGGAGAATTTTTCTTAAAAACTGAAATCCTGAATGTAATTGAGGTTGTGTTAACAGAAAAGAACAGAATGCAGGTTTAAAGTGCAATAAGTTTTTTTTTTTCCAAATAAAATGCCCTTGACGAAGATGGGGAAAATAGGAAATCAAACAGCATAGGGCACATGCCTTTGAGTACTGGGCTCAAGCTGGAAAAACAGTCCCTGACAGGGGCCAGTCATTATTGTGTATTTCTAGAAGTTTGAAAGATAAGGAGGAAATCTGCACAGCAGCCCCAGAAGGGATAGGAAGGAATTGTCTAGCACAGGCCCTGAGAACAGGCATGTCTTGTTTCACCGCATGGGGAGATGTCCTCCTGGGTATCTGACATTAACAGCTTGCCCTTTGACCTCACTGACATATCTGACTGCTGCAGGCCCACTTGGGGCTGAGTGTCACAGCCAATGTGTATAGTTTAATCTGTTTTCTCTGTGCTCAGCATTTTGCTTTAAACAATGCCTTGTTTAAATGCTCCAACTTTTAGCATTAGCAAACCTCTAAGCTAATGTAACATATTACATTTCCATTTCCAAATCACTCCTCTTTAGAGGTAAGCCCTAAGCAAAGGGTCTTTTATGAATTTCAGTTCCATGAAAGCTGGGAATATTGCTAAAACAGTATGTATCTCCAGCTTCAAACTGATTTTTAAAAATAAACTTTAAAATGAAAACATGATATAATTCACACACACCCCCCCACCCCATTCCCTGTGCCCTACTATCTAAATCAATAGTAGAGTTTGGGAATAGTGTTTAGAAAATGAATGGGAGATTGTCACATAAACAATGGTTGAGGATATGAGTTCTGAGTTCAGAGAATAAAGTGTGAAATCTGGTACAATCTATAACAGCAGGGGACCTACATCTGCGGGTCTTTGAGTTTGTTGCTATGAAACACAGAGGTAAGATTACTGTCAGCTCATAGACTTTTATAAGAATTAAATGAGATAAATCTATGTGATCTTCTTTTAGAACTGGCAGACAGCATGAGCGATAAATATTAGAGTCATCCATTATTATTTTATGTAACACTCATTTATCCATGAATACTCCTTTCTTTCACTTCTTGCAGAGCCCAGGACAATGGATGGTTTAAAAAATCATATCATATTGCTGGGATTGGTGACCTTATAAAAAGAGAATGTTAAGAATCCAATATCTTCTTTATTGGCATGTGAGACTGTGCATTGGGACAATATAAATTTATGTCTAAATAATGGCTCCAGATTGACTTAGGAAAAAAAGAAAGAAGTTCTATTATGTTGCTTCTTATGGAAGTGTGAACTGGACTGATATATGATGGAATTTTGTAGGTAGGTTTTTGTAGGTGCTAGTGGATAAAATCATAAATATGGTGGAGGAGAAGGGCTTTTAAAATTGACCCATACAGCAGTTTTTGGCACGCATCTTTATGTTGGCCACCCCTGAGACAGTGCGAGGGTTTGAAGTGGATTTTTGCCCAAATTCTTCATGGCATAATTTGAAAGATTCTAAGCAAAATATTCTGCCATAATGAACACACACTCTGTGCTTTATGAATGGCCTGTTTATTGCTGTGGTTCTGCACAACTAGAACAAACTGGTCTGAACTAGTCAAATTCATGCCTAGTCATGAGGTTGTGCTTAAAATCTATCTCTCACTTCTAAGTCCACTTTCAAAGTCATCAATGTGTAGATATTGTAATGAACTATACAGTGCCGTGCGCCATGTGTCTCACCATTTAATGTGGGGCATGGAGAAATCTGATTCCCTCCTTTAATGTGTCCTTCCCGCCTGTGTGGGTCTGACTTCAGGAAACGGCAGCTCAATCTTTGAAGCAAAGACTTTTCCTCTGCCTCTGAGAGTAAATAGCCCAAGAGAGCTTCCTCACGCCAAAGAAGTCTAGATAAGTGTGTGATAGGAAGGGAGAAGGCTGCCTGTTGTGTCTGTCAGAATGGCACCTGAGGGAAGGCAGCTGCTCCTGCTGAGTGATAAGGCTGAGGTTACTGAGGCAGAGATAAAAAGCTCACTAGGTCAAAACACATTACAAACAGAAAGAGCCCCAACAGGAGTTTTAAGCATTGCACCCTAAGCCTTTCTTTGAACAAAATGATAGTTTCTGATTTTTTTTTTGAGTGCGTGTGGAGGGGATATAAGAAGTATTATATTTTACTGAGCGAAAGGAATGAATACCACCTCTCTCTCTCCCTTCTGTTCTCTGTCTCTCTCTCTATTTCTCTCTCTCTCTTTCTCACTCACTCTCTGAAGGACCAGTTTCATAGCTGTGGGTGGCTGGCTCCTTCCCCAGTAGAACACTTTTCGAGAAGAAATCACTGCAAAGGATCTAAATAGAATAGAGTATATCAGGCTGGAAGCAAGAATGTGGCTCTAGACTTAGCCACTGCAAGAGGGGGTTGGTAGTCACTTTCTCAGTCATTAGGGAGCTCGCAGAAAAGAAAATCTAGATGTGTACAACCAGGGTAAATCTTGGTAACTCATAACTGCTGCAGGGATCTCTCAAACATGAGAAAACCCTGCTTTCGTTAAACATGTTTCTTACGTAAACCCTTCCCCTCCTCATTTTCAACATTTTTCCTCTTTCTTGTTTTTTCCCAGCCAAATGGTGCCTCTGCAGTGAAGATCCTAAAGAGTCTTATATTCTGTGGTTTCTATTTCTTCCTAAATGAGTGCAACCTGCACAAAATAGAACTACTTTATCACTGTGATGCCTGTGGGTCCCCAGGTGACTTAGTCAAGTGAGGCGGAGAGAGGCGGTAGCCTGGAGAGGGAACCTGCTGTTTCTTTTCTGTCCCCTTCTGCCATCCCCATACAGCTGAGGAAATCTAAGACTGATAAAAGTCTGTTGTGACCATTGCTCCTTGGAGGGAAGAAAAGTCCCAGACCTTATTCAGGCCGTGCAGGTTTTCACCTTTCCTTTACAGAAATTTCAGGAGGAGATGAGCATTGAACTTAAAACAGAGTTTATTTGAAAGTTTTGAGAGGGAGAGAAAGACAGAGACAGAGACAGAGAGACAGAGAGAGCTCATGGTCTTCTCCAGAGTGGATAAAGAGCCTTAGTATACATCCCAGGTAGGAAAGTACACATCTCAAAAAAGGGTGATGTGGGCAATACGTACTTGGGTACCACATGCTGGTACCACATGTGCTTGGCAGCAACACAAGGGCACAAGAAACACATAAACTCAGGGGCATATGCACATGCTTCCTTTGTTCAAGCTGGCTTTTATGCAGTCTCTTCCAAGCTCCCTTACATGAGTCTTTCTACCTAGTAAGAGTCTCTTGCTGGGGTGGTTGCCCAGGGAGTAGAGCTGGAGCAGTTGGCCTTCTTTGATATTTCTTTCCTATCCTTTGCTCCTGCTAGAGCTTCTTTGAGTGGGACCCAGCCTTCTTTGGGACTTTGCTGGCCTCAGGAAAATGTCTTATTAGGCCTTAGTTCCTGTGTCCACAAGGTGGTTTTTTGGCAACATTGGGGATATTGGCCTCCAGGAATTCATTGCCACGGGGGCCTTTCCCTATCTACCTGCTTGACTCAACTGTAACCAAATTATTTTCATATTGCTGAACAGTTCCTTGTAATCAAAAGTACACGAACAACCCTCCTCATCCACTGTCTTCTTCCAACCTTGAATAAACATTTTAGGGCCTCAGAAGACAGTTCAGGAGCTAAATACACCTGTCTTGGAAGTCTGGGGTGGTGAGTTCCATCCACAGTGCTCTTCATTTTTGCTGAGCCAGGTTCAACCACTCTGCTCTTTGAGGATCTGCTTCTGCAATTAGACGAGTGCATGACCTTTGATAAGTCCCATGGCCAGAAATGGTGGAGCACTTACAGCAATCTCTGGTGAGCTCTGTATTAATGCAAGCACCACCATTAAGGAAGTGTGACCACCTGTAAGTACTGCCACCCACTGCAGACAATACCATGCCCGTGTGGGTCACTGGTTATGGCAACTATAAGAGTAGTAAAGAGAAAGGAAGGCAGGGGTGGAGAGGGGACCACCCAATTTTATTTATAAAAAACTCATTTCTCAGGGCCAAGGGGAATGTGCAGTGGGTAGCACTTTTGTCTTACATGCAACCAACTTATGGTGGACCCCTTGCACAACCACCTGAGCCTTGCCAGGAGGGACTCCTGAACCCAGAGCACAATAATCCCAGAACCAACATAAATAAAATAACAGATAGATACCTACATATCCCGTGAGATAATTTACACAAAGTATTAGAGTAACTAGTAAAATGACTTGATTACCTAAAAGAGAACCTACAAATTATTTGCTATAAGAGGTTCTTAAGCAAAGAGTTGTTTAAGGAGACACTTGTTTCTACCTTCTTCTAAACTTCTAAAGAATTATTAGACTTCCTTTTTCTCCCGTGAATCTTTTTGGGACAATTTGAACCTTCCTCCACCCCCACCTTTGACTCCCAACAACAAGTATAGCAAGAATCCCACAAGATTTTATTCTTTTGTGCTTTAGCACTGATTCAGATATATCTTATAGAGCAAGGCCATCAGGGGGAGCTCTTTGAGAGATTTCGGTAGGTTTTGGGTAAAAGATCAGGCAAGCACAAGTTGAAGTAGGCTTGCAGAAATATCTCCTTTATCTAAGGGCCACAAAGAACACTTATCCTCCAAGCTTGCTCGTAAGGAGAAGAAGAGGCCAGGTAGAAATAATGAAAGGGTCAAATTTAAAGGGTGTTGAATGGGGAGGTGAATTTTGAGTATAGTGTAGTGGGCATTGCTATTCCAGCAGAGTCTGAAGAAGTCTAGACCTGGAAATATGGATGTAAGGGGTTCCATCATGAGACTGTAACCTCAGGGATATGGTCGGCACCAGGTATTCAGTTAATGGAGTAAAGGGCTGAAAATTTGTCTATCCCTATTATAAGGTATATTGAGGCAGAGTCAAGGAAGAGCCACATGAAACTCAAATTTCAAAATAGATTCAAAATTCCAAAATATCTCATCTTTTACTTGCAAAATAAAATTACAAATAAGCCTCCTATGGATTACAAACTTATCTCACGTACTAAATATAAAATAAATGCCATTCATTTACAATCTTCAAACAAAAAAATCAGAATTGCTTAACTCATTACACTTTTATTTAATAAAATATCTTGGATATAGACTGTACCTATTGGCAAACTGGGTCAACTCCTTCATCTTATGAGAGGGAAACTGGAACTTAAAGAAGGTCCACATTCATTTCATGCTGTTTTAAGCTATATGACACATGAAATAATAGTGGATTTGTCCCCTCCTCACTGGCCTTCATTGTTAAATTAAGGGCCTTCTCCGAATTATTTAATTTCAAGTTAAACAGAAAAGTCAGTGTCTAAGTGTTGAAAAGTAATATTTTGTGCAGAGCCCCTACTGAATAAATCATTTCTCCCACACCTGTGGGAGGCAAGTAGCAGTGAAGAGAAGAATGTCTCTTCTGTATGTGTGTGCGGTTTGCCCAGAGAGTTACCATAAAGGGTGGTGGGACTTGAGAGCAGAAATCAGCTTCACAGATGTGCTTGGGCAAACTGTCTTGATTGTTTAGAGTGAAGGTGGCTGAGTCAGGGTACAGAAAGGGTCTGAAGAGGGCTCGATGACCTTCTCCCCAAGGAAGGCCTTAGCAAAAGCTCTACTGGTTCATTCATTCAGCAGATAACCAGCCAGGGAGAATAGCTGCCTGCATAGGACTTAGATTCAGCCAAGCACAAGAGCCCTCATGAAACGTGTATTCCAGTGAATCATCCCAGTCATCAAAAGGTGGCCGGGTGTCAGCACAGACAGAAGTCATAGCTTGAAGCATCATGGTAAAGGACTCTATGGCATAATGGAGTGCAGGTAGATGACTGTTCACGTCAATGGATAGTAGCAGAGATGCCATGAATGGGAGAGAGTGTAGTAGATGTACAGCAGATAGTAGGTGAAATGGAGACCTTGGTGGTCCCTGCCCCGTGAATTCAGATGGTCTTCTATGTTCCTCAAAGCATAGGTTAACTGTAGGCAGAAAAAATGAGGCTAGCAGGATAAAATGAGTAAATCTGAGTTGTAACTAGTGAATCCATAACTTAGATATTACTAAAATAACAGAATTTTCTTGGAAATGATTAAATTAACTTTTTTTTTTCCTGGAGAGGCATTAAGTGAACTATAAGGGAGAATATTTATGTGTGCCCAAGTTTGTGGTTTGTGAAAAGTATACCTGCATGTAGACAAAAACAAGAGAACAATAAAATCATAAAATAAAAACCTTAATTTCTTGATGACTTATAGATGTTTCCAAAGGAAAATCTCATAGTGATTTGCCAGAGAGGATTTGAGATCTGCATACAGAACTATCTAGATATGCCCAGTATACAGCAATAGAAGTACCCTCCATACTCATAAACTGATGATGATAATAATGCTAATTACTCAAATTAGAAGTTAAACATATATTTTTACCAGTTTAAGAATCTCTTTACAATATAAATATGTGACTTGTATTACCCATTAGTATGTCCTAATAGAAATTTTGGTGGAATCACATCCATTCACATTCACAACACTTTGCCTTTCAGTGTTATTTTTATGAAATATGCCATAACTGTACAAACGATGGGTTATATTTATGCTTGAATACATAATTATTGAATATTCTAATCATCTTGGTCAAATATTTTCTAGATAATATCATTATATCATGGTATCACTATATCAGTGTCATCCCGTTGTTCATGTCTCTATTTGTTCTAACCCTGAGATTTTAGCAGCATCTCCTTATTCATCTTTCTCAACAATTGGAGGCTCTTTCAGAGTCAGGGGAATTAAATTTATTAGTTACTGGTATTGGTATATCGAATACGCAATGGGGAGCTTGCCAGGCTCTGCCCGTGTGGGCGGGATACTCTCAGTAGCTTGTCGGGCTTTCCGAAATCAATCTCTCTCTCTCTCTCTCTCTCTCTCTCTGTATACATACATATTATAAAATATCAAAACATAGAAAAATATGTTCGTAAAAGAAATTTGTGAAAATTGTTTTATCTCACCATGGGGTTGTTAGGTACCATTTACTAAGTCCCACTCTCTGACAATTTACTAAATTGTTTGTTGCTAGTTCAGTCTTATGTTATTATTTTTGCTTACTAGGGAAGTAGATGTGGCTTCCAGGGCCTCTGGAAATATGGGAGGTGGGAGGAGGCTGCTCACTAAAAGAAGTCTCCCAAGTTCCAGTCTGAACTCCAAACACCTGGAATTTTCAGTTTGGTGTCTCTGCGGGGATTGTTAATGGACAATTGGAGTTGGGCTATTGGCATGGCTACAGTGGTGGAGTGTGAGTGAGGCTGCAGGGGCTTTGGCAGGGTAAGGACTCAGCTCAGACCCCTCTTGAGGATGCCCCAGGGTAGAAGCTCAGCTCAGGCCCATCTCGAGGATGCCCCAGGGTAGGAGCTCAGCTCAGTCCACTCTCAAGAATGCTGGTTTAAGGATGAGGATGAGGTTTAAGCTGGGAGACCAGTATATCTGTGAATTTTGGTTGCTTGGCTTGCATCTCTCCAGAGATTTATTGGTGTATTGAAAGAGCAGGATTGGTAGCCTACAGCTGTCACCATGTTGAATCTGCTGTTATTGTTCTATCTAATACATAACTTCCCAAGCAGTCTGACTGTAATTATTGGAGCCATATAAAGGCATGAATTAGGTGCAAAAAAAATCGCTACACTCTTTTTTGGTGCAACTTGCTCACAGCATCTTAAATGGACAGGAAAGGAGAGTAACTGTTAGACTTTTCATCTTTATGCTTAAGATTGTTTGGGTTTGATATTTTACAATAATTGTATTTTAAGACTTTAAAATATTGATAGTCATCCATACCCAGAAGATTGTTTTAAATAAAAGCAGTAGATTGGCATTGAAACTAATCAAACTTTTGACCTCAATATATAAGATGCAAATTACAATGATTATAAGAGATCAGGCACTTCTTGTGGACAAGCCTTCCTTGAGTTTTTAGTTTTCCAAATGGAGTAGAGACTGAATTTTAATTGTCAGCTACATCTTTTGATCTGTCTACTTTGTGCATGATACAATTGGCTTCACCGTCCATGATGCCCTGGACATTGTTTTAATCCTTGGTATTTTCCTGGGATTTTTTGCTTTTCCTTTAGCTGACTTCAAATGAATTTCTTATATGAGAGAATGCCTGCAGCCCAGGTTTCAAACCATTATTTATTGTGTCTTTTTTGTTTTTAAGTCATATATGACAATGTATTTAAGAAGGGAAAGGATATTGGCACAGACCAAGGCCTGGAATAAGTTAATTTTTAGAAATGCATTAGAGATAATCAGGTACTCACATTAGACTACAGATTGAACATTCTTTAAGTTAATAGATTCAGCTATAAAATAAGCCTTGATAGGAAAAACAAGATAAGTCTTGCAAATGATCTTTTCACTACATTCAATTTGTCTTATCAGGTTTGATACCTTGCATTATCAGGAGGCTGGCATATGACAAATTAGAAGTCAAAGAATTAACTATATTTCTTTTCTACTGGAAAAAACAAAACAATTACTAAAACATCGTAACTGAATTTTCTGATTTTAGTGAAATTTAAGCATTATTCAACAAGGCTATAATTCAAATGTAAGGGGTAATAGTTATTCACCATTAGAATTATTGCAGATTTTCTTGAGTATTTCATCAAAAAATATGTTTGGGGGGCTACAGGGCTAAGCGGGGAATGCGGGGATTCTCCAAATCATGCTTAACAGGTCTGGGGACTCCACCAGCCAGCATTTTTTAGTGTAACTAGGGTGGTGGCTTAATGTAAGAGTCTAAGGATAAAATGATGCTTAGGGCCTGTTGCACATGGACCTCCAGAGCCATACCAGCACTTCTGTGGCATGGTGGAGGGGCAGAATTCCTTAGGACTGCACTGAGTGATGTGTGGGACCATGTGCTACCAAGAATTGAACCTGTGTTTGACACATGATAGGCATGCACCCTTACTGTGGCATTATCCACTGGCACCTCTTTTCCTATCTTGAACATATTTAGATATTAGATGCAATCTAGAAAATTCAAAATTTAAACAAATGCATCTCAGCGCTTGTGGTCCCTTAATTCAAATTGCCTAAGATTCCTTCATCTTTTTTCTTATTCAGTGATGAATAACTGACAGAGAATTGACTTCTTAAATCAAGATATAGAAATTTAATTCATGGATTACATGAGGTTGCACAAGGTTATTTGTCACTGATTAAGTTTCTAATTATACTAATTGAAAAGTCACTGAAGAATAAAAAAGACAATGCCATTTATTTATTGTTAAGAAGTGGTTCTTTAGATTGTGCCAGCCATCACACTTAATTTTCTAAAATATTTACTAATCAGCTTCACTTTTAATTGAGAGAATGTTAACTTTTAACTCAAGAAAGTTTGACTATTGAATTTTCGCAGGGGGAATTATTTGGAGTTCTTTTTAAAATGCTGAAATATTGACTTCTGGAAATGTCGGCAGCCATGCCTTCCTCCCACAGCTGTCACCATGCTGACTCACCCACCAGCCCAATTCAAGACTAAATTTCTGAGGAGTTGCAAGCTAAGGAGCTAAAATCATTGACATGCTGGTTGAAACTCTGGGGTGCCTTCTGGAGTTGCACCTACAGTTGCACCTACACTCCACTGTCGCACCTACACTCCATGGCTTCAGTCACAATGACTCAACTCCTTTGCTTCACTGACATTCTCTACAGAGACACCGAACTGTGAAAAATTTCAGGTACTGCAGTTCCTGATGATGGTGCAGTGCTTTACTGAGGCCTCTATAGACCACATGGCACAGTGACTTTGGCTATGTGACACCTCCTAATTCTTCAATACTGAATTTCTTTGAAAAGCATCCCAAATTAGACAGGAAAGTAATATAGAAGTCAACTAAAGTCAATAGACAAAAACAATAACACAGAAGGCTTACCTCTAGCAACAAACAGGTTAGTAAATCCTTAGAAAATGACTTAACAACCCTGTTATGATGTATAACAATTTTAACAATGTTAAAATTGTTTATTGATTTTGTAAGCTTAATGATTTTAATATTTGTATATTCTTGCTAAACAACTTCAGCTCCGGAGTTGTGTGTACAGTTGTGGCTTTTATCTACATTAAAAATAAATAAATTAGGGCTGGAGAGATAGCACAGTGGGTAGGGCGTTTGCCTTGCATGAGGCCAGCCTGGGTTCGATTCCCAGCATCCTATATGGTCCTCTGAGCACTGATAGGAGTGACTCTTGAGTGCAGAGCCAGGAGTAACCCCTGTGCATCGCCGGGTGTGACCCAAAAAGCAAAATAAATAAATTAATTAATTAAACAAAATGGGAATATTTGTGGCTTTATCAGTTGAGCACTAATTTCACTTTTTTCCTTTATAAAGATTTTTTAATACAATCTGTTAATTGCATGAACAATCTTATGATACCATATAATATTGGCACATTTACTATGTATCAGATGATCAGATGCACTGATAGTTTACATTTATTACTCACTGTTTAAAAAATACCAATTCCTTGGCCAGAGAAATAGTATAAAGGTTAAGGTGCTTGTAATGTACACAGCCAGACCTGGCTGAATCTCCAGCACCACATATAGTCTTCTGAGCATCACTGGGTTAATCTCTAAGTACAAATGAGTGTGGTCCATAAACCAAATGATGATGATGATGATGATGATGATGATGATGATGATGATGAATAAAGCCGTAACATAACCCACACTATTCATTAGTACTATAATTTTTGCATTGTTTTGTATACTTATGCAATGATTTTACTGGCTTCTCATTTATTTAAAATTTATTATGTCATGCAGGGATATTACATTATTTAGGTCTATATGAAAAATCACAGAACAAACACGGATGGCTTGGTTGGAAGCACGCTATTTTGTGGTAATATCCTAGGATGTAATGAAACATATTTTCAGCACTTTTGGCTTAATAGAAGATAATGAGTACTGAAATGGAGGAGAGTGTCTTAAGATGTAGTTACAAATCATAGCCCTTCCACCTGGGCAAATCTTACCTCTGTAAGGATTCTCCTACACAGAAGACAAGTAATCTATCATTTTAAGAATTATTGTAAATAGGAAATTAGATGTTTCAGATGATCTAATAAATTAGACAGTCTTGTTTTCAGTTCAGATGTCTCCTCTACCAGATACCTTCTCTGAGCTACTTCCTATACTGTTGCAGATGTTACTGTTCTGTGTTCTCTTTGCACTTTGGTATATTTTTGTCCTAGTGCCCTACGTAACTGTTTACTTTCTTGCTTCATCCCATTCCTGTTTCCAGACTGTGAACTCTTCATTGCGAGTCTTTCCATCTTTGTAATTCCTGAACCTTGCTTATGACTTAAATTTTGCGCCAAACTGATTTTTCAAAAGGGCAGTTAATCTTAACAAGCAAGCTTTTAGTGTCATATAAGAAAAATTATATGTTCTACATATTTCCAATAAAAGAAAATATTAAACATTAGTTATCAAACAGCTCCTGAATCATAGCCCAAATTTGTAATTTAGAGGTGTAAGTATTTGTTATACTAGATTGGTGTGGGAAAGTTCGCAAGTGGGGAATTAGTCATAAGAGTTTCTAAGAGAAGGCTTTAAAGGTTAGGACATGTGTGGGGGAAATCAGATTATGGATTGCTAAACCAGAAGCCACTGTGGAAAACTTTATTTAAAAAATAAACAAGCATAAAGCTTGTTAAAACAAACAGGCAAGGGAATGAGCAACAGCAACAAAAACAAGACTTGGGTCTGTGTTGTTTCATCCCAAGTGGCAGGTCTCCCCAGGCAGCCTCTGTTCGTGCGCAAACTCCCCTTCAGGCCATACTCAATGCTTGGTGAAATTCCCTAGCAGAACGCACCATGAAACGGAATAGTAAAAGCTTATTTGAATATTTTATAGGAAGAGAAATGTACTTTATGGGGTGGTACATATGTGTCTATCTATCTATCTATCTGTCTGTCTGTCTGTCTGTCTATCTATCACCTATCTATCTAATCTATCTATCCATCTATCTATCTAGATGTATATATTTAGAGATACATCTATATTTAAAACTCATACAATTTTCTGTCGTATTATTTTTTGTTCTCTTAAATACCTACCAGGCCTCCAGCACCATCTCGTCTCTGTCCTTGTTGAGCCTGGGAGTTTTCTTTCGACACAATCCATTCAGAGCTGATTCTGAACTCTCCCATCCTATATAACCCACACAGCATCCTATTTAATTCACAGAAACCAGCAAGCAGAAAGGAGCTCCGCCTCCTTTCCAAGCTCATACTGCAGTTCATAAGTGATGTTGTAGTGCTTTACAAACTTCCATGGTCCATGGCTATGACTCAAAGTAAAGAACTTAATGTGTGCTGTTAATAAGAACACGATAGGCACAGGGTGTGATTGAAATAAAAATGTTTTTATTTAAGAATTTTTACAGAGGACTCATTTCTCCTCTTCCCTTTTTTTCTTCATCTCTCCTGTGTACTGAATAAAAAATACATGACAAGAACAATACTAGCATAATCTAATGATTTTTCTCTCCTGAAAGTTTGAAAACTATTTTACTACTTTTTATTTTTTCCAATATTTATTGAGGCACCATTTTCACATATTGTTAATTATAGAGTTTCATGCATACAGTGTTATGACACCAAAGCCACCATTAATTTCCCTCCACCAATATCCCATGGTTCCTTCCCATACACCCATCACCATTACCCCAGACCCCTTGGTAGACTCAGTTCTGCTGGCCAACTCTTAGGTTCTGTAACCTTTGGCTATTTGTTATTTGCTTACTATATGTCTTTACAACCCCTATATGAGAGACATCATTCTGTGTTTGTCTCCTGGCTGACTTTGTTCAGTTCTTGGAGCTTAACTTTAAACTGCAAGATGCTAATCAAAGTATTGATTACAAATTCCATTTTAGAAAAGTGTCTTAGTCCATTCACTTTGTTATAACAAAACTCTGTAACATATCAGCAACAGAAATTCTGTTGTGAAGGATGACATGTTCGTGTTTAAGGTATTTGCATGATCAATGAGGGCTAATTTCTTAGTTCACAGCTGGCTCCTTCTTTCATGGTAAAATGCTTTACATTGTGGGAATAGGGAGATCCTATTTTATGAGTCTTAACTAGTGAACTCCTAGAGAGTCAGCATACTATACTATCAACTTTGGGGATTAGGATTTCAAAATATGAATTTGGGGAACAGCAATAGTCAGACAATAACACAACTATTTGGCTATCAAGGTAAAAATGGCGTTCTTCTATGTTCTTACCTAAGAAATTTGGGAACTGAGGAGTTTTAGCCATTTAAGCTTGATTACTTAAGTGCTTCCTTGCTGATGCACCATCTTTAATGGATCTGTTTGATTCCTCTTTCCTGGCCCAAGTATAAAACATCATTGGCCTTGAGAAGAACTCCATTGACTTTGAGCCCCTGGTCTGCTTTATTCTCTTACAAGTGGTAAGGTGTTTTTATTATTTTTAAGTTTCTGCTCTATAGTTACTTTAAAAAGTGGAATATTTATCAATACATGCAAATTTGTATTTGTCAGTTATCACAAAAGCATTTCTTCTTGATCATATGCATGCAATCAATTCTCAGTTATTTTTTTCCTTTCAAATTTCTACAGTGTTTTGTCCTGATGCTATGAAAGTTATCACAAACTGTTTTTATACTTGCCATAGGAGATATATTGTTCCAATGCACCATCAGTCACATTTCCCTTCTTTTTCAAATAACAGCAGGTTGGACTTATGTCACAATTTATCATAATTATTAACACATTTCTATATGGACTCTTGGAGGGCAATATGGGGATTTTATATAAATGTGGTAGAGCATGGTTCATGCTTTTGAAGACAGTAAAATAAAATTAAATCATAGGCAGTGACCATACGCAAGCTTAATCATGTACTATGATGACCATTTGTTGATGCTACTATACCATATTTCCACAGCATTAGTGTTTTCAAATGACTTAATTCACTCTTGGCAAATTATACAAAAAACAACTAAAAGAGAAATTTTTTCCAAAAATGGTTTTCTATTTTGGCTACCAAATCCATCTAAAACAAATGGCTCTTTGATTAACTGCCACTTGCTTACAGTGAAAAACACTGTTTGGTGGCAATATAGAAATGTACAATGTGAATTATAGGCATTTGCTGCAATGGAATCAAGGAATTTGATTTCCCATTCAAAACTAATGAAAAAATTGCTACTTACTCTAGTCTTTTCTTTGTAAAGACAAATGATAATGCATCTGGTAGTTCAGATATTTCTCAACTTGCAAAGTGGTTTAATCTTCCATTTTGCCTTCTTATATAAAATATCTTTTTACATCTCAAAGGCTAGAGGAGATATTTTCCACAAATAAGACATTAGTTCCATTGTTAATATTGTTCTTATAGTATTCAGAAAGAAAGATAACAATTTCTGACAGCAAATTCTAATGTTTTTTACTTAATTATTTGCTCTAGATCACTTATTCAAAGTTGAGGTGCTAAGTGTTTTATTCTGGTAGGGCATTTGCCTTGTACGCAGCCAACATGGCCGACCCGAGTTCGATTCCTCTGCCCCTCTCAGAGAGCCCGGCAAGCTACTGAGAGTATCTCGCCTGCACGGCAAAGCCTGGCAAGCTCACCGTGACATATTCGATATGCCAAACACAGTAACAAGTCTCACAATTTGTTGTGAGATGTTACTGGTGCCTGCTCGAACAAATCGATGAACAACGGGAGGACAGTGCTTTAATATTTAAAAAAAATTTGGAGTGATAGCAAATGGGCAGGGCATTTGCCTTGCATGTGGCCGACCTGGCTGACCCATGTTTGATTCCTCCGCCCCTCTTGGAGAGCCCGGCAAGCTACCGAGAGTATCTCGCCTGCACCGCCAAGCCTGACAAGCTGCCAGTGACATATTCGATATGCCAAACACAGTAAAAAGTGTCACAATGGCAATGTTACTGGACCCGCTCGAGTAAATTGGTGAGCAATTGGAGGACAGCGACATTGACAGTGACAGAAAAAAGTTTTTAACATAAACAAGGTTACATGTTGACACCTCTGGTTTAACTCTAATAAATCTGTCCAAATTTAAACTATAAATAATAAACAGGAAAAAGCAGGTTTAATGGCACAAATTTTCTCAAATTAGTGAGCTCGAGTTCCACTGTAAGACCTCTGAAAAGCAAAACTAAAATTATAGAAGTCAAGCATACATGGCATCTCACATGGACAACACTGTTTTAAGCCTATTTCCTTATTTTCTTAATTTCAAAGATATGAGAAATGTTAATGCACAGAGATAGGGACACTCATCTTTGATCTGGAGTGCTAGATGCTAGATGTTTTACATTCTAAGGTTCTGAAGACATACGATTTTTCATCAATGAAGTCATTCTTAATAGATTTTTAACTAACATATTGCAACATATTCAGACATTCCTTCTTCGAATTCTGTTTCATTGTTTTTTACTGGATCTAGTAATTTTAAAATTTCTATACTTGTATTTTTTTCTAACAACTTTTCTATCACAGTAAATTCTTGTATTATATAGATGTCATACATCTTCAAAAATCTTGTTATAAATATATGTGTAATAGCTTATATTTAATAAAATATGGTCATATGTGTGCAAAAATTAGACAATTAGTAAGTTCATTAAATAATTCACATTAAAATGCAGATAAGTAACATATACAGTCTACTGTAACATACAAATAATATTCAGCAGATGAATTCTAAAAATAAGGGTTTAAATATATATGAGGCAGGGCCAGAGAGATAGAACGGTATGCATGGTGCTTGCCTTGCATGCAGTCAACCCAGTTCAATCCCCTGCGTCACATTTGGTGCCTTCAACTACTGCCGGGAGTAATACCTGAGCACAGAGGCAGGAGTAAGCCATGAGAACTTACAGGTGGGAACTTAAACGTGAAAACCTAAATTTAACTAAAAAATATATGTGAGACAAGAGAATGATTGTACTGTCAGTATGTCAGTACAGTTTTCATAGCTAAAATGAGCTGAAGAAATAAATTTTGGAAAGGTCACATTATTAATGTGCATATCAATGTGCACATTGTTGGAAGTGTTTTTATTTGTTTTCTTCCTCATTTTAGTTAATTTGTTTTTAAGTTTTTTTGGTGTTCAAGACTCCTGGTTCTGAACTCCAGGATCACTCCTGGTGGGTATCAGGAGCAAAAGGGGTGATGGAAATTGAACTTGAGTTGGTGTGTGCAAAGCTAGTGCTATCACTCCAGTCCCCGGCTATTTGTTAATTATTCTGTGAAATCTCTCCTCCCAAATATGTACATAACACTAATGGGCATTCATACTAAGACAAACTGTGTATTCTTATAAATGTGTTTAATTGCAACTGCTTCAAAAGTATCCCAGATTTTTCAGATTTTGAAAAGCTTTATTTTTAGCTTGAAGACTAGACAAGGTAATACTGATTTTACAACATCCTACATGGTTTAAGTATATATACAAAGAAAAAGAAACAACATTGGAATATTACACAGCTTGAAAATTAACAAAGGTTATTTGTGTCTTAATTATTTCTTTACTTACTGACACAGTGATGCCAGCAGTGTGTATAATATATCATAATTTGTTGACTAGCAAAGATACAATCATTAATACCCGGAGTCTTCAAAATCACACCAATCCTTCTGAAACCATTCAGAAAGAGAAAGTCAACCCTAAAATTAGAATCAGTGGCTATGATAGATGCATTTAATAGGACACAGATAAAATGGAAATGCTAAGATTTATAATTACATGAACAAAGAAAATAACATTGTATTACTCAATATGGTTCACATTAGATGATTCTTCTTTGTATTCTGCTTATGAAAATTTAAGGTGTGAAATTAAATAGGATAAGTTTGCTTTTCATTAATAGCATTAATATAAGTGACACAAAATCTACACACTACATCACAATGATAATTAACATTTCCCCATACTGTATTCCCTATATTGCCAAGATTTTGGGGTATCAGGAAAGATATTCCATTTTTCATGCCTTATTAGTAAAGAGCATATAGAACAGAGAGAAAAAACACAAGCAAGAGAAATTAATTTCAATATGTTTCTAAAAGGTAACAAATATAATTTTGACAAATTCCTTTTGAAAATACTTGTTTAGAAAACTATCACTGGAAGAAAATTTAAAATATCCTAAGAAGCCATGAATGATTCTGAGAAAGTAAATAATTACAAAGTAATATTAATATTCTTTTAAACAAAATCTTCTAAGAAAAATTATATAGTCTATAAGGGAGAAAGTCTAACCATTTAGTGAGACAGTAAATCTTTAAAGAACGATCATCAGCAGGAAAATAAGTATGTATATACTTTTGAACTAAAGTAATGATTTGTAAAATTACTTTAAATTTTAACTAATTAACTTTTAAAAATTTATCCAGTAAAGGAACACGGCAATTTTAGGGTTTGAAGGATGCTGAAAACTCATCGACATTTTAAATATTCCAAATCAGCAATGACTTAATAAGAACCTGAAATAGAGAGCTTGTGAACACAGAGAAACACGTGACCAGACAATTCTAAATTTTCTCTTATTACAAATGCCATTATGATTGACTTTCTCTTCAAATTCTTCACTATGATTGAAGACCACTCCATATATACATCATTATAAAATGCTGTTAACACACGGACAGACAAGACAGTAAGTCTAGTGGCTTTTTTTATGCAGCACAAATAATAAAGAAAAATTTAGCAGTGTTGCACAGAACTTCAGCGTTTCAAACACATACCACATTTTCTTTTCAGGACCCTTAATTAAAAACTCCCAAATTCTGTGTCTAAGCCTTATAAAGTAATTCGTGTAAAGCTTATAAATCAGATGTTGAAGGCTTTTATGGAGGCAGTGTGAGCTTTAATTTGAGAGATATGTCAATGAAACCTCCACTAACAACAAATTTTATGATAATTGCTTATTTTTTCAGGACCTTTGAAGCAAAAAAATTGAAATCAATTTGCATCTTCAAAATGGTTTACTACTTTGTCACTAGTAAATACTTTTCTTTCTACAAATAATTATCCAATGTGCTCTCCTAGGAAACTACCACCAGTTTGAATCTCAATGATTTTCTAGTTTCACAAGAAATGCAGAGAACAAAGAAATAATGAGTATGCTTGGCCAATCAATGTCACACACTGTTAACATATGCTGACTTCATAACCTAGATAAAAATAATCATAATATTTAAGTAAGGGTAAGGATATGTAAATACCTTTAAAATAAAGGTTTATATTTTTAGTTAAAAAGAATTTATAATAATTTTACTACTTATTTTGCAAAAAGTTAGTATTGAGTTCTTTAGGAAGAAAACATTGAAAATTGCATATCTGTACTTCCTTCAGAACTAGAATTGCAGATTCAGTATAACAACATTGAATAACCAACTGATATCTATGTGCCATATATATACTAACAAGATACTTCATTTAGGAAATTATAGGATAAAACTCAGTTGGAATAGTAAGGACCTATTCAGGTAGTATACAATATAAATAATAAAGAATTGCATCAAAATGAGAAAAAAATGCTATAATGCCTATTTTGAAATTATGACGGTGAAAGAAAATTATGTTATTACTCCATGTTACAGATACTTTATAATTCTGTTATAAACACTGGGAGTGTTTGGTAGGCACAGGGAAACATTGAGGATAATGTAATGTCATTACAGAGGAAAAAAAACCTTATTGCTCACATTTCAGAATTCCTTTAATTATTAGTTGATTAGAAATGCTATATCAATTCTTTTGCATGATAACTACGTTATTTATCTTACTCTTGCTGTAAAACAGAGTCTATCTTTTTTACTTAATGTATCTCGATCATTGTGATTAATTCAGGAAATAAGGAAAAATGGAACCCAAAGTTAATGTGATGTTGCTTAGGACATTTACACTAGAGCAATCAAATTAAATAATTACTTTGAAAAGGCAGGCTTAGACCTCCTTAAAAAGACAGTGGCCTACCATAATTTCAGCACGTTTGTCATAAAACACCCCATCCAGTTTCCTACATATTTTGCTCAGTTCATTCCATAGACATACATTTTAGGGAAAAAGAGAAGAAGGTTGTGTGTGTGTCGGTCTCCTCATTCTTCCTCCGTGCAGCCCAGCAGCTCCGACCTCAGGGTGATTCTCCCGTACCAGGACCAAGGGAGGATTCTAATGAGCCGTGCATAGATGGGAGGGTCTATGACATTTTTCCTGTGGGTATCATTGTCAAAATTTCCCTGGAAAACCTAGCAAAGAAAAGCAATAGTTTCAATCATATTGGCTTCTTTACTTTGGACATTATTTTATATTTTTATATGATCATCATTCTCAAATATGAGTTGGCTGATATTCAGTTTAATTTTTTCACAGCATATTCCATCTTATTCATGACTTACATTAATACCATATTTTTCTGTTATTATTCAATCTACATAGTTGAATGAAACAGAATTGGCTCGCTAAGGTTGAACAGAGATCTATCATTTTTATCTGCTTATCATAATTTTAAATGAAAATAAACTCTATTTTCTGCTCTGATCACAAGCTGACTTTGCTTAGGAAGCTTGTCAAAAGTCCTCTCAAGAAGTGACAAGATCTTGGCTGTATGCAAATTACCATCATTATCTGATACATAATGTCTCCACATTTACAAGGGTCAAGAAGAGAAAGAGTTAATATCGTTCAGGATATTTTAAAGAAAAGGTTACAGAAGGCACGCATACTGTTTCTTGATAAATAAAATTATATGACCCTAGCCAAACAGCAAAGGAGACTGAAATGGACAAAACACATGGATATCTGATGAGCTGTTTCTTGGCATGCTATCTTTTGCTTGCTTTGCTCATATAGGAATGATCCATCCTCCAGAGACAGTCCAGTCAATGCTGTTGTTGATTACACTTTTTTTTGAAGTTTAGCACACTTAAGCATATTGCATTTATTTATTCTTATACTTCTAAAAATTGAACTTCCATTAGGCTTCTGCTGTTCGGATGAATCAATAACTGTATATATGACAATGTTTGCCATGTTTCCAGCCAGCCCTCCATTAACCCTTCCTACCCTATATACCTATGTTCTCTTGCCCCTTTACATCCAATAAACCATTCTTAAATCTGAAACTTTAATTTTCTTTGTACTGATTTTATTTTTCAACTACATATGAGAAAAATAAAATTGTCTTTCTCCCTCTGATTTATTTCACTGCTTATAATTATATTTGAGTATCTCTATCAATTCTTAGATTCAAAGAGCAATGTATGATTTCTGTGAGTTGTAATGCAATCCATCTCTATTTTCATTTATTATTCTGTTCCATTTTATAAAAGGCTTTTTGTACTATTCCCAACCCAAAAGACATCTGCAGTAATTTTCAGAAATTCCTATTTAAGAAAAAAAGGTAAATAAATAAATTAAAAATGCTGGTTATTCCAATAGAAATGGCATTAAATTATAATTTTTTGCTAGAAATTTATATTTTCAAAATTTTTAGTGTTCATGGAACACTTTCATTCTTCACATATAGATTCTAAATATTTAATTAAAATCATTGCTAATGATTTCACATTTACTTTTATGTTAGCCCAATTAGAATAGTGAATCTTTTTCTGAAATGTCTTCCTTTTTAACTCTATCAAACAGAGTTGTTGTAACTGGAAGAAAATTTTCTTGCTTGCTTGAAATTAAAACTTGACTATATGGCCTATGGCCAGAGGGTAGCTTGAAAATAAAGTTCCCCAAAAGAAGGAATAAGAGACTCACATTTTCCATGACAAAATATGTAATGCATATTTTTAAATATTCTGAGAGTAAAGAGAATGTATTAAAATATCTGTCCAGAGTAAGTTGTTTCAGACACACATGATCACAAAAGGTCCCTTAGAAAGAGGAAAAAAAGATATTTTTCTTGAAAGCATTAGGCAGCATGGCACTGATTAATAGAAGCAACAAAGAAGATGTGAAATGTTCTGGTGGTTCCATAGGAAGACTATTTTCTGGTGAGGGCAGATACAAAGTGTCACTCCCATCTGAAGAGGGGATAATTTTTCAACTTGACACAAAATATATCTCTAAGACTACTTTGAATAAATATTTTCTGAAAAAAGAAAATACTGAACTGAACTGGAACCAGTATAGAATTCATCATCTTGGCACATCTGAATTCACATTCATTTAATAGAAATTTTATTTTAAGCAAAGCTCTACCATGCATTGACCAAGGAAGAACTAATTCTGGATTGAAATGTGTTACTAGTAAATAAGTGCTTCTCTGCTGGCAAAAGCTCACATGCAAAAAAAAAAAAAAAAGACATACCATGCAAGCACCTAGCCAAAAGTCAGTGAGAGGCTTCCAATGCAACAGAAAAAAAAAATCAGAGTGCCTTCTATGGTTTTCTGACATTCTTTGACTTATGATGTTGGATTCAAATGCTTCACTGAGATTGTGGTGGGAAACTTAATGTAGAATCTAAAATCCAATTTCATAGCCCTGCTAGAGAACTTAATGTATAACTTTGGAATAGTAGAGTTTAAATTCATTAACTTTTATCATAAGATCTATAACTGTCCGAAATATAACCCTATACCACTTCTTGAAATGAAATATAGGAAGACACAATTTTGAGTCACTGGTTCTCAGTACAAGTTTCAATAAGAAACCGTCAAACCACAAAGCATTACTTGAATTATTAGTTGTACATAAGGTAAAGGTAAAAGGTAAAGGCCCTCCCGTTGATCGTCGATTTGCTCGAGCGGGCCCAGTAACATCTCCATTGGAGACTTTGTTGTTACTGTGTCTGGCATATCAAATATGTCACGGGGAGCTTGCCAGGCTCTGCTGTGCGGGCGAGATACTCTTGGTAGCTTGCCGGGTTCTCCGAGAGGGGTGGAGGAATGGAACTCGGGTCGGCCATGTTGGCTGCTTGTAAGGCGAACGCCCTACCCGCTGTGGCCGACCCGAGTTCGATTCCTCCGCCCCTCTCGGAGAGCCCGGCAAGCTACCGAGAGTATTCGATATGCCAGACACAGTAACAACAAAGTCTCCAATGGAGACGTTACTGGGCCCGCTCGAGCAAATCGATGATCAACGGGAGGGCCTTTGCTTTACTTTACATAATTTTAAAATGCCCACACAGAAACAGCGATAGTTTACATTGAAACTATGCTAACCATGGTTGAAAAGTACTAAAATGACCCTTTAATTTAGAAGTCATATTGGCATAGAAGAAATAACATAGCATTATGCACAAAAGCATACAAACTGATGTATATTCTTGCTCTGAATAAATGTAACACAGGAGTTTTTTTCTACACTGCTGGGAAGATCCTGTTAAGAATGCTAGGACACCCCTGAACACTTGCGTTGGTGGTCCCATCATCCCCACAACTACAGAACCTTTGCATTGAACTACCTGGTAATGCTGTATCACCTTTGGTGGACACAGAACACCTGAGCACTGTGAAGAAAACCTTCACACAATTGGGGGTGGGCGAGAATAATGTTATTTTTGCATTTTACTTGACAAAGGAATGCAGCTCAGTATTTTAGTTATCTATTTTCAATCTGTAAAATATTCTATAAATTACTTTCACATTTTTTCAATGTAAAATCACTGGAGCGATAGCACAGCGGGTAGAGTGTTTGCCTTGCACGTGGCCAACCCGGGTTCGATTCATCTGTCCCTCTCGGAGAGCCTGGCAGACTACTGAGAGTATCCGGCCTGCATGGCAGAAAATGGCTAGCTCCCGATGGTGTATTCAATATGCCCAAAACAGTAACAACAAGTCTCACAATGGAGACATTACTGGTGCCCGCTTGAGCAAATTGATGAACAATGGGAGGACAGTGCTAGAGTGGACAGTGATACTTTCACATGCATTCTTTAGAGACAAAGACACCTTGATTGAAAGCTAAGTCCAAAAGATGATAGAGAACATTCAAACTCATAGAAGGGAAATACTGAACATGAGGAAGACAGTTTGCATTAGAAGGTTTTAGAAAGAATATGCAAATATATCAGTTTTGGAAGAAGATTTAGGTGATCATGTTTGCTGATATATTCAAACATGATAACACTTAGGGTCTTTCAGGTTTTTACCAGCATAAGGGGATTGGTGTGGGAGGCATTCAGGGGTTGGGGGGAAGAAATTCAGGATCCTTCGGAGGACTGCCGCATTTACAGCTTAGAAAAAGAAAAATCCAACTCCCTGAATAAGACTGAGATTCTGGAATTTATTTGCTAATGTCTATTCTCCTTTTATACAAGTTAAAATTGTAATCAGATCCACACAGAGAAAATATCAGTAAAAATATCTTTTGTATCCAGCCACAGTTTAATTTTCTCAGATCAAACTTGTCTTTGGCATAGAAAGATTGCATTCATCTGGGGAACATAAAGTAACAAAATAGGAGACTAACACCCAAGAATAGCTGAGATAAGTACCAGGAGGTTTACTCCATGGCTTGGAGACCAGCAATACATGCTAGGGGAAAAGGCAGCTCAGTTAGAGAAGGGAGCACCAAATAAAGGGTTTGGGGAGGATCTTCCCAGGATGGGAGAAGCAGGCTTAAAGTAGACTATAGACAGAACATTATTGCCACTCAATGCCTCTTTTGCAAATCACAGCACCCAAAAGGAGAGAACAAAAGGGAATGCCCTGCCACAAAGGCAGGGTGGGATGGGGGGATGGGGGTGGGAGGTATACTGGGATCAGTGGTGGTGGGAAATAGGCACTGGTGGAGGGATGGGTATTTGATCATTGTATAATTGAAACCCAAGCACAAAAATTTATAAGTCTACAACTGTACCTCTTGGTTTGTCACTAATAAAAATTAAAGAAAAATAAAAATGATGAGGAGTGGGGCCAGAGAGTAGAGAGTTTGCCTCGCAGGCAACCAATCCAGCTTTGATCCCTAGCATCTCACATGGCTTTCCAAGCACCACTAGTAGTAATTTTTTTTTTTTTTGCTTTTTGGGTCACACCCGGCGATGCTCAGGGGTTACTCCTGGCTCATCTGGCTCATGCACTCAGGAATCACTCCTGGCGGTGCTCGGGGGACCCTATGGGATGCTGGGAATCGAACCTGTGTCGGCCATGTTGGCTGTGTGCAAGGCAAACGCCCTACCCGCTGTGCTATCGCTCCAGCCCCTAGTAGTAATTCTTGAGTGCATAGACAGGAGTAAACCCTGAGCATCACTGGCTGTGGCCCAAACACACAAACAGAAAAAGTTTAAAAAATAAATAAAATGATGAAGTTTAATTAAGAAACATGAGAATGGTCATTTAAAAATCTAGCATTATAATCCTTAAAGTAATCATTTTCTAGCATAGTTAAACTTCACGTCAATTCCTGAAGCTAGTGAATTTTCTATTCTATGGAAATTTTTCTGGGTGAAACACCTGATAATGATATTGTGAATAATTATTTGTGTTATTTTCTTTTCCTTTTCTTAATGTTTTGTTTGATTCATAAGATCTTCAATAATTTAGTTATTATGAAAATAAAAAACACTGAGTTAAGAAGCAAAAAAAAAAAACCTTGTCTTTGGATAGAGTACTATTTGCTGAACAGAATAGATATCATCAAAAGGAGGCTGCCAAGGATGACAAAGGAGAATTTTTTCCTCTATGATCAGGGAGCTGAGACAGATCTCAGCTTCTCGCGGCAGTCAGTATTATGGCTCTGGTTTTTCACAAATGCAGTGAAATCCTTTGAGAGAATTTCTTGCAAGTACTATTATTTAGAAAGTTACCTGGTTCATGAAATGCCAGTCGCTTTTGTTTGTCATAAACTTAACTCATTAAAAGTTTTAAAGAGATTCCCCACTGTTCTAACCTTTTGCAAGTTATGTTCACATCATCAAAATAGTGAAGGATCTTAAACATTTTTATAGAGCGTCCAGAACCTTCGGAGTTACTGAGTCAGTATTTTCGGAGAGTCCTAGGTGACCTTCAATTTATCCCTATGGCCTTTTGGAATCCCCATCAAGAATTTGTTAAGTGGAAACTATAACCATACTCAAGAATATTGCAGAAATATAAGGATTGAACAATGCTTCCTTGTTTTTCCCAATGTTGTGTTTGTCTTATTATTGCTGTCAAATATATTCTAGTCTTTATTGACCATTGTATACATTGATCTGATGTTCTTAAGGAATAAATGACAAAGAAAAAAATCCATTTCTTAGTGTATCATGTATAAGCCTGTAGGAGTATATGTTGGGGGGGTCAAAATATTCCAACAAAACAATAACTCTTTAGCATAAGAAAGAGTGCATACAAAGTTAGAAAATTCTCTTCAGCTCTGTCGACTGAGAAGCCCTGGTATAATTCTATCTTCAAAATGAAAGACACAGACCAAAAGAAGTTATTTATCTGCTAGACCAACCCCTTCTCTAACATTTCTGACATTTGTACCTTTTCTGTGGTAACCTCCAATATTTAGATATTTTGAAATCTCTAATATTGTTAGGCTGAAATATGTCTCTTCCTCACTTCTATATGTTGACTCTAGTACTTTATTTGTGACAAGGGTAGACATCCAGTTATCAGGAAGAAGACTGTGACAATTTATAATACAGGCCTCTCTTCCTCATATGTGATGACTTTAAACCTTTTTGTCTTGATTATTTTTGGATTCCTTCTAGTTTGACTGTCTATACTCAAGTGTGATTTGGATAGTGCATTCTTACAATCTGAAATTTTTTGGAGTGAGGCACACCTGATGGTACTGAGGCTTTACTTCTGGCTTTGCACTCAGAGATCGCTCTTGATAGGACTGGGAGGACCACATGAGGTGTTGGGGATTGAACCTGAGTCAGCAATGTGCAAGGCAAGTATCCTACCCGCTACATATTGTATTATCTCTTCACCCCCGGTTTTTTCTATTTAAGTGGAATGAAAAATAGACTCCATATTGCAGATATAATACTTATGTTAATATAGTCCAAGATTTAAAATGCTGTATTAATTTTAGACCATAGTAGAATAACTGTCCTTCCTTTGTTCATCAATTTGCTCGAGTGGTTAGTTCTTGGATTTTGCGTCACTGATGAGTTGATTGACTTCTTTCTCTCCTTTGGATATGAAAGTCTTTTCACACAGCAAGCTGCAAATACCTTCTCCTGTTCCTGCTGATATTTCCATCCTGCTAATATTTTATCTCACACCAACAAACATTTTCACAGAGTCCAAGTTATTGATATATTTATGATTTATTTATTTTTCCTTTTTTCTTTTTTTGCTTTTTGGGTAGGGAGATTGCTTTGCACACAGCCGACTTGGCCGACTTGAGTTCGATTCCTCCGCTCCTCTTGGAGAGCCCGGCAAGATACTGAGAGTATCTCGCCTGCACAGCAAAGCCTGACAAGCTACTCCTGACATATTTGATATGCCAAACACAGTAACGATTCTCACAATGGAGACATTACTGGGCCTGCTCGAGCAAATCGATGAACAACGGGAGGACAGTGCTACAGTGCAGTGCAGCTGAATAACAGTCAAACTCTGAAAGATTTCCATATATTTTTCTTAAGCCAGGACTGTCCCGGTATTTAGTTGTAAAATATATTTTATAGTAGATATAAAATTTATACTTATCTCATTTTATATTCATTGAATTCATAATTTTGAAAAGTAAAAATTCTTCAAGTGAAAAATGTAATTCACTTATAAATTGTGAAGTTTGTGAAAAAATCGTAGTGGTTATGATTTACATATGTATTTAACAAAATAACTATATTATGTGAGCACAAAATGTACTTTTGTGGGTGACATAAGATGAATTAGTTAATATGTCAACATTATAAAGTTCATTATATACATTGTATTAGTTTTACTTAAGTTTTTTGACTACTAAAAATTTCTGAGGCTTTTTCACTCTGGAAAAACCCATGTTCTATCTTGAACACATATTTCTGCTTCTCTCCTCAGTTATTTTTACTCTGGAGGAGCTCATGTTTCCCTTGAAATCATATCACTCTTTCTGTCCATCCCATTTAATACTTTCAATAAAACGATTTCATTTCACTAATAAAAATTATTGAGCTGCAATTTTAATGAATGCCATAAGTAATTTAAAGTCATAATATCTTCATAGAATACATATAAATAATGCCATTAACCCATTTATCAGAAACTTCAATTATTTATGATCCTACTACTAGATTATCAATTTTTTTGCTAATATGGATTTATTTTATACTTTTTCATATTTTGGCGTTTACAAAGGAGCAAAAAAGTAAGAGAAAATTGTGTTAAAGATACAGTTAATTGTATAACATTTTTAGTTAATTATGTAAATATTATAGATCACATTGAAAGATATTATTAGAAATTTTGCACATGCAAGTATTCCTTTAATGATTGGTACATAAAGTTGAAACCAAAGTTTGGTATTTTAGTCACCATAGACATTAGCTAGTCAATGAATTCTATTTCCTGAAACTTGCCAGTATTCTGAAGCCGTATTTGTTTCGTCAGTAAAGAAACGAACAGCACCCGGCCCAGACAAGGTTTGACCTGAACACCTGAAGAACCTGCCGTCAGTACTCATCAATACGCTGGCTCGGCTCTTCACACACTACCTGTCTGAATGCAAGGTTCCGTCCCAATGGAAAACCAGCAGGACTGTACTACTGTATAAGAAGGGAGACATCCACAACATTGGCAACTATCACCTGATCTGCCTGTTGTCTGTCGTCTACAAGCTATTCGCTTGAGTCATTCTGAATAGGATTGGCAGAACACTAGATGAAGGACAACCATGCGAGCAAGCCGGGTTCCGCAAAGGATTCAGCACCATCGACCATATCCACATGATAACCAAGCTCATTGAGGTTTCTCGGGAGTTCAAGATGCCGCTCTGTTTAACATTCATTGATTTAAAGAAGGCCTTTGATTCTGTTGAGAGGGAAATGGTCATTGAAGCCCTAGCCAATCAGGGCATTCAAGCCCAATACATCAAGATCCTCCGTGAGCTGTAATACGGATTCACTACCAGGATCTCACCATACTACAAAGAAGTAATCATCCATGTCAAGAAAGCGGTTCGGCAGGGTGATATCATTTCACCGAAATTCTTCAGTGCCACCCTCAAGAACATCATGCGACGACTGGAATGGGAAGGAATGGGAGTGAAGATAGATGGTTAGCAACTACACCACCACTGCTTTGCTGATGACATTGTTTTAATAACACCAAACATTAGCCAAGTGGTACAAATGCTGGCCTACTTCGACCGTGAGTGTGGAAAGGTCGGACTGCAGCTGAATCTTACGAAGACAATGTTTATGAGAAACAGCCTCATTTCTGATGCTCCATTCGCTCTCAACAGAACGACCATCTCTGAATGCAACAGCTATGTGTACCTACGTCTAGAAGTCAACATGACAAATGACCTGGCACCTGAGCTGCACAGGAGGAAGAAAGCGGCTTGGAACGCCTTCAAGAGCATCGAAGAAATAGCTAAAAGGACGAAGAACCTCCAGCTCTGGGCACATCTTTTGATTCCACTGTTCTTCCTGCATTAACATATGCCTCAGAGACCTGGGCCCTACGCAAACAGGATGAGAATGCTATTCGGGTCTCCCAAAGAGAAATTGAAAGAGCTATGCTTGGAATATCACGTTTCACTCAAACGAGAGAAAGAATCTGGAGTTCCGACCCCTGTCGATGATCAAGAATCGGGGACGCCGTCTCGTTTGCCAAGGTGTCAAAAATCAGATGGGCTGGTCACGTAATGAGATTTAAAGACGACCGCTGGACTAGAGCCTTTACAAACTGGATTCCACGGGATGTCAAAAGACCGCATGGCCGCCCACCTACCAGATGGTCAGACTTCTTCATCAAGATCATGAACGATTGGTTTGAGGCTCTTCGTGTTCCTAGAGCGTACAGACGCTATTGGGCTACACTATCACGGGACAGGGACAAATGGAGACATTACTGGTGCCTGCTCGAGCAAATCGATGATTAACGGGAAGTCAAGTCATCAAGTGATCTGAAACCATTTCATAATCGAATGGTTGGTATTTCACTCTTGATGTTTTTCTGTACAACCAACTCCACTCACCAATGAAACAATTAAATTAATCTAACTATAACTATATTCTTTCAGAGTCAATAAATAATAAAAAGCTTTTAGTTAAATTCCATTATACTATGATATATTCCTTGAAAAATAGTGTATATTGTGAATCACAATCCAAAAACACACATAGCACAAACACAAAGGGTTGTTGCTGGCAACAATAGATTATGTTAAGAAGAGTCTATACTGAAGGGCTGAAGGGCTGGAGAGATACTATAGTGAAAAGGACGCTTGCCTTGCACAAGGCCAACATGTGTTCAATCCCCAGCATCCCATATGATACCCCGAGCCTTATAGTAGTAATTTCTGAGTGCAGAGCCAGGAGTAACCCCTGAGCACCACTGGGTGTTGTTGCCCTGTCCACCACCACTGCTGATAAAAACCAATCACAATAAAAAAAAAACAGAACATAATGACATATATAAATAATTTTGCAATGTAGTTCATTTGGGATAATAATTTCACCTGTCTGTTAAGAAATGGTTTTATGCCATAAAATATTTTGAAAATCTGGTCACTGGTTGCTTTAGAGATTTCTGTTCTTCCTTAACTGCTTCAGTGAAGTCATCTGAGGCTTTCAAACTGCCTAGCCAAAGAACTAACTTCAAAAGTCCAATTATAGAACATTTTGTTTGATGGGGGAAGTGAAAAGAAAAACATGAGTCATTTGAAACCACTAAAATGGATATATGGATTTTCTAAGAAAATTATTTCTATTCTCATTGTTGCTCTCATGAGATTTCTTGTGACTCTGAAGTCTGCTTTCTTTGTAATTATGTAAAAAATAAAAGTCTTTGACTTCTGGGAATGTATTTCACTGAACTAATCTGGCTTTGCTTCATGATTCTAGTATATATAAATCTTTTCTTATATCACTACAAATGTTTTATTAAGCCACAAATTTGATGTTCACTTTCAATTCTTGCAGGCATGTTCATATTCTACTGTTCTATCAGACTTTTTCCCCAACGAAAAATGCAATATTTTTCTAACCAATGCAAGATATTAACAATAACTGGTAAAAGTGCAACCATGTTGTCTTTTTTTCTACCTTGGCAACAACAAAATGCCATTTATTGCTCTTTTAAATTGTCACATACACTTCATTTTCCTTTAACTGATGTGAAAGCTGGTTGGTTGATATTTACTTCTTGGTTTAGAAAGAAATCTGTTATATCTTTCTAAAATTCATTCCTTCCTCAGTCCTCTATGATGGGAAGTAATGGGTCATATGAAGAATTGGCCCATCTTATAGGATATTTTTAGGCTATTATAAAGCCCCAAATTTATACAAAGAAATTACCAATTTTCTCTGGTAATGTTAACATCTGTATTATTGGCAAGATATTTTAGATCATTTGTCATAACCTAGCCCATTGTGAGACAGGCAAATTGAACTAAGTGACTTCTAAGATCCAATTCAGCAGGCTGCTAGAGAAAGGGGATGGTGACAGAGCAGTAACCTGTATTCTATAAAAGAACTTCAGCACCAAGTAACTGGAGACCAGACTGCTTCGTATGAAGAGCCAGGGGAGGCTCCCTGAAAAATGCATCTGACTTTAGCTATTAAGTCTTGAACCCAGGAATCAAGAGAAAAATTAAAACCAAAGATTAGAACTCTTTACACTGTATACCCCTTCTCTTCAACTAATGGTATTTAGAATATGCAGTCTTCAAGTCAGTAATAGGTCAAACTACCATATTTAACATCTTTTATGACTAAGTCTCCTTAGGTAACAAGAAGACTCTAGGAAATATTTCACATAGGATCAATGCCCATAAAGATTTATGAAACATAAAATATGTCACTCTAAAATGTGGCTATAGAGTAAAACTATCTGCTTTCTAGCAAATAGATTTTGCCTGCCCTAAGAAATATTCTGACAGAAAAATATATTGCCCTAGGAAAGCATCTGCTTTTCAAATATATCTCTAGGATATATTTCAGGTGTAGTCAGAGTAAGACCATATCCATTTTTAGCTTAAAATAAAAAAAAGGTAAAAATGCATTTTATCTTTCCTGTAAAAGTACAGAACAACCTGCATTTCCATTGTAACTCAATGCTCATCTTGCAGAACTGCCCAAACCATTCCAAGCAATTTGTATTTTCTTGAAACGATCTGTAGTCTGACTCTACTTCCTCAGAGTGCATCTCTAAATCATGTGGCAGTGAAGATTCAAAATATTCACACAAGAAATCAGGATTATTCACTTCATTCACCCTATCTTGGCCAAGGATGTGGAAGCATGTAAGTGTGATTAAAGATTTCACCCAGGAGTCTTCAAAACCAGAATTGTGCTGAAGTGAACGGATCTAGTGACTAGAAAAAGATAATCCTGGGGATACCCAATGAGGTGTTGATGGGAACATTTGAGATGAAGCAGGTGTGTGGATGACCATATTTACATACACGTGTGTGTAGATGTGCATGTATGAGTGGTGGGTGCATTTTCTTGTCAAGATGGAAGGTATTATTCCTTATCTTTTCTCCTCCTGAATATTCTCAGTGGACCATCTGCCCCTGCTCCCAGATCTGGGAGAACTTTGAAGGAAACATTATAGCAAGATATAAAATTGGGGAGAGATATTTATTTTAAAAATAAAAAAATATTAGTTTGAGACTGAATTTGAACAGGACATCTATATTTTTATTTGCTGAACTAGCACTTTTATTGAAGAGCACAGAGAATCATGGTGTTGAGATGAGGAGATGCAAACTCTACTTTAGTCTGAGCTGACTTCTGGATCTCTTTGTATTGAGGATATATTGATTATTAAAATATATTTGATGCCTAGAGTGACAAATCAATTTTTTTCGTACTAGAGATAAAGTAAAATAAAGTAAAGGCCCTCCCGTTGATCGTCGATTTGCTCGAGTGGGCCCAGTAACGTCCCCATTGGAGACTTTGTTGTTACTGTGTCTGGCATATCGAATACTCTCGGTAGCTTGCCGGGCTCTCCGAGAGGGGCAGAGGAATCGAACTCGGGTCGGCCATGTTGGCTGCGTGCAAGGCAGATGCCCTATATTGGTGAATTATCATAAAAAGTGAAATTTTGCTATGTTAAATAACATTAGTCCCATTTATCTCCAAGGGCTTTCCTTTAATTAATATTAACTATTTAGCATTTTTTCATTTGTACAAAATTAATTCTATTCCTAGCTCTCTAGCAAAATTGGAAAATGATCACTCTGTCCAAGCTTCTAGGGCTTTATCATCTGTTCGCAGTAGCAGAAAACCTGGGAGGGATGTTCTTTCTTGTAGAAGTAATTGCTGGATTCAACTTTAAGTTTTGAAAGTTATCTTTTAATCAGTTTTGTGTCTCAAATAACACCAGAAGCTTTATAATGATGAGAAATGTGTTGCCACATTAATAAGGGCCTCAGGGACTTTGTACAGATGTGTGCCTCCAGAGCACTCCATACATATTAATGGTTTAATTTTTGAGATATCCAACAAAAGGAAGTCTAGGAAAATCACTGCCAAGTGGGTCATTTCAAAGGGTGTGGCAGATAGAGAAATCCTATTTTTCTTTTTTTAAATTTTAGCTACTGTGGTTTCCAAAACTGTTTATGGTAGGATTTTATGCACAAAATGTTCTAGCAACACACTCTTCACCAGGGCGTCCCCTTTTCTGCCTCATCCCCTATTATAAGTTTCCTGTTGAATCCCTTTTCACTAATACAGAAATCCTTTTGATAGATTCTCACTAACAGGGTATTATTATAACACATACCTTGTCTGCTTTTTTACTTAAAAACAATGAAACAGTGGAGAAGGAATGCAGTGTTAAGTCACTTTGATAGGCTTAGAGACTTTTAATTAATCAACATATTGGAATTTATATTATGATGATGGCTGTGAAAAAGTCAGAAGCAGCAAATGAAACTGTAACAGACTAGAGACTATTTTACCTTCAAAATAAATAATTTCATTTATTAAATTAAGAATAAATATATTAAAGAGTTAAAAGGTTGATCATTTGGTAATTAAATAGAAATGAACCATTCATATATTTCCTCTATTTTAGCTAATGTTCAGTACGGAATTTCAACAATGATATGACACAGACAAATTAAGTACTCATCTTCAGAGAAGAAATGAGAATTAACACATTTACATTAAATAGGGGCTGGAGCGATAGTACAGGATAGCACAGCGGGTAGGGCATTTGCTTTGCACACAGTCAACGTGGCTGACTCGAGTTCGATTCCTCCACCCCTCTCGGAGAGCCTGGCAAGCTACCGAGAGTATCTCGCCTGGCAAGCTACCCGTGATGTATCTGATATGCCAAACACAGTAACAACAAAGTCTCACACTGGAGACGTTACTGGGCCTGCTCGAGAAAATCGATGACCAATGGGAGGACAGTAACAGTGACAGTGACATTAAACAGAACTCTGTGATTTTTAGAATAAAAATTTCCGTGCTGAGTTTTTCTGTTCTCATTACTCTCATGTTAATAATATGTATGAATTTTCACTAGTTTCTGTGTTACTATTTTGACCATAATATTGAGGACTTACAACCATTATTTTTAAACCTTTAAAAATAATTAATATTTGATGGTTTACCTCTCACACCTCTCTCTCAATATTTTTTTAAAA
The DNA here is from genome assembly GCF_029834395.1 of Sorex fumeus. NCBI lineage: Eukaryota > Metazoa > Chordata > Mammalia > Eulipotyphla > Soricidae > Sorex > Sorex fumeus. Next base: position 17,994,536 of record NW_026606075.1, on the reverse strand, counting down.
TAGTATTAAAAATAATAAAAATTTAAAAATAGTATTAAAAATTTTAAATCTATGTATAAGGTAATAGGACTTAAAACTAAAGTCAAATGTACAGGGCTAATATTTGAAGGTCCCTGAAAATAATAAGGAAAATTTGAATTATGTATTAGAAGTAATTTTTAACCTACTGGCTAACAATTTCTGTGGTGTCTAATAAGAAATTCCAACATAAAAATAAAATCAGAATTTTCAGTGCAGAAATTTTATTTTAATTATTTTTTTGATACCATCCATTTTCCTCTCCCACCTTCCCTCCATCCCTTTCCTTTATTTCCTTTTTTTTCTTTCTTTTTTGCTTTTGGGTCACATCTGGTTTGCTTAGGTGTTACTCCTGGCTCTGCACTCAGTAATTATTCCTGGTGATTCATGGGAGAGCATATAGAATGTCTCTTATTGAACCCAGGTTGGCTGAATGCATGGCAAATCTACCTACTGTACTATCACTCTGGACCCTCAGTGTAAAAATTTTTTATTAATTTCTGATCCAAATATAAATTCAGTAAGATGAAAATTGGAAACTAATCCTTTTAGAATTTTGAGAACTGAAAAAATTATGAGAACTTATATACATTTTATTCCATAACACGTAAACAATTCCTTGGGTGTAATTTTTTTCAGCTATGAAGAAGTATTTGTTACCTAGAAAAAAATGCAGTTTCCATTTTTTAAAAGATATTTTGTCAAATTGTCTGAAAATTCTGAATGCTTATAACAAACATATAATCATTTTTTTAATTACTGCATTTCCCAGCACTGCTTTCTTCTTTTTCAGTAAATTATCTTGTTGAGAATGAAGTTTCAGACTATCTATGTTGGTGGGTCTTGTCACTAAATATGAATCTAAATGTGAATGTAATGGCTTTTCCCCCCTTGCTCCTAACCTTCCCTAAAATTGATGTTTTATGGATTTGTTCTGGATGTTTGCTTGTTGTTTTCCCCCTGATATATGATGGTGTGTCCTTTGACAAGCAATTCTGCTTTTCTTTTAAAAAAAATTTAAAAATTAAAGTGAAGAATTTAAAAAAAATCAGTGAAGATTTAAACATCCAAATACATCTAAGAGAGAACTATAATGTTAACTATGGACATTCATGCAATGTTGTGTTAATACAGTTGCATCAGTTGTAATAAAAGTACCTCATTAATGGAGATGTCAATAACAGGATAAATTGGTTGGATGTGTATGTGTGTATGTGTGTGTGTTGTGTGTGTGTTTGTGTGTGAATAAGCAGTGTATGGAAAATGTTTTTCTGTGCAAATTTTCCATTAGCTTAAAATTCCTCTAAAGAATAAAGTTAATTATTTTTAATGAAAAAATCATTTTTTCACTAGTTCTTATTGAATGAAATATACTTAGAATGATGTGAGGAAAAGAAGGAATGGGACACGGGTTTCAGCAGAGTCAAAAAAAGCAAAGCAACATAGAGACATGCAAGAGAGATACATGTTGGATGGGTTTATAGAGTAGACTCTAAACCTATTCTATTAAACTAATACAATCGTATCTAATAAACCTAGCGATTTCACTGGATAAAATTAGCCACAGAGTCTGCATAATTAGGCTAATATTATAGTTTGTGAAAATACAAAGAATTTTCTATGCAACTTAAAAATGTATTCTTGTTGGGCTTGAGAGATAGTACAGAGAGAAAGGCTCATTCCTTGAACAGACCAAAACTGGATGATATCCCTAGAACTTCATATGGCCACCTGGGCACTACCAGAAGTGATCCTTAGCACAGAGCCGGGAGTAAGCTCTGAGCTCTGAGCACAGTGAGGTGTGGTCCAAAAAAACAGACAAAAAAATTATCAATTCTTGTGGAAAGTCAGTTTACTTTTTAATTGCAGTTATCGACTAAATTTAATAATTTATTAAGTTAATGAACTTATGATAAATAGCATCTGATGGTTCCTATGGCTAGTTTATAACTCTACTTTGTCTTTTACTCTACATATCTAATTAGCTACTCAATTCTCTAGTTACAATTATTTATGTTACTAAACCTTTCTCTGAAGAACCCCATTGCCTGATTGTCTCTCTTTGTCTCTCTCTGTCTCTCTTCTTTTTCACTTTCATAAACACTTCTTCACCTGAGGTTCAAGAACAAGTGTGTTTTGATGGTTAGGCAATTTGTAGTCCAAGTTAATCATCTTCTTTGTAATAGAATTATCTGTAATTTCTCCTCAATCTTTTTTTCTGACCCCAAGTCCTGACTTAAAACTAATTCTAAGCAGGTTTAATTATGCATTCTGTATACAATAACTAGTGATATCATTCTATTCACTGAAGATAATATGTTGTTTTTCAAAGTTATTTCTTTTAGTCATTTGTCCTTTTTCAATCCAGAAAGTACATAAAATCGGCAAACTACTTTCAGTTTGATGCAAAATTCTATTATGGAGCATTTCCTGAGATGCAGATTCTCAGAGGCTTAGAAGAAATTTATAGAGATTATAATGTTCTTCAGGAAAAAGCAGGAATTATAAGTCAATAAAGAAATTATAAAGTTTATCTAATTTTCGTAATTAGTATATAGATCTTATGTAAATAATAAAAATTTATATTTTAAAGTTTTGACTAAATAGCTTAATTTTGCTTATTGTCAACTTACTACTTTGTGAACATTTTAGATTATACCACCTTACTAATTTATTCTTAAAATCTGTATTAAAATACAATAATATCATCGCGTACTATTTACTTTCACTAATTCTTAGATCGAGCTACCTAATATATATTAAATTTTCAAAGGGTAAGTTCATCATTGAAGCTTACACCATCAAACAGAACCATTCTCAGGTATGAATGAACATTAAATAAAAAATCTAATAAACCAACATTTAGGTGAACCTAGATAATTTTCTATTTTGTATATATTAATTTATATCCTAAAAAGGTCTCATAACTTTGAATTATGACAAGGATAAAAAAAGGTAAACATTGAAATAAAAGTTATTCCAGATGGCATTTATTTAAATAAATCTACTCAATTTTAAAGAACACTGGAACTTATAGTTTTTTCATGAACTTAATTTCAATTAAGTCTTTCACCAAATACTTAAACGAGTGGACTACCATGACTATAGATCAATGACTAAATGCAGGTTTATAACTCTTGCTATTTTTGAATTCCTATATTTATTCTAATTTTGTGTGAAGTGAGGACTTGGAAATTTCTTTCAGAAAAGCAGCTTTTGCTCACCCCGCCCACCTCTGTCTTAGTAGAAAATAGTATCAACTTGAGACTAATGATTTTCATGAATCTTTTTCTGATCCCACAGTTTGGAAACGTAATTGTTCCACCTTGAAAGACTAATTCACCTAATTTAGTGTCCTCATAAAAGTTTTTCACTGAAGATTCCATTTATTTATTTAAGGGATTCTTCATCTCTGAGTTTTTTACCCATATTAAAGTCCTAGTCATTTTTGTTCTTCTTCGTTTTGGCAGCCTAGTTCAGCCTTGAGATTTTATCAGCCTTTCCTTCCTCATCCTTCTTAATGCTGCCTTATTGGTGGCTATTTCAGGGTCAGGGGAATGAGACCCATTGTATTTACTGGTTTTGGCATATCGAATACACTATGGATAGCTTGCCAGGCTCTGCCAGGCAGGTGGGATATTCTCGGTAGCTTGCCAGGCTCTCTGAGAGGGTTAGAGGCTTTTAGGGTGGCCTCTAATCGCCCTTGCATTTGTTCCCATGGTTCAAGCCATATTTGAATCCTATCAAATATGGTGTGGTAATCTGGAAGATGGGTGTTAAGTGTCTTATGAGGTGTCATAGCAAAGCGGCCACGTGGTCCAAAAGCATCCTGGAGCGTGGTGGAGGCTGGGTAGTGGAGGTAGTGGAGGTAATGGAGGTCTGCCGATGAGGTACTTATCTGATACTAGTAGGGTGGGTTTTCTCTGTGTAATTCTTGAGGGATCAAAAGAGCTATGCTTGAAGTATCACACTTCACTCAAATGAGAGAAAGAATTCGGAGTTCCAACCTCCGTCGACGATCAAGAATCAGGGATGCTGTCTCATTTGACAAAACCTCAAAAATCAGATGGGCTGGACATGTAATAAGATTTGGAAACAAGCACTGGACTAGAGCCACTACCGACTGGATTCAATGGGACATCAAAAGATCACGTGGCTGCCCACCTACAAGATGGTCAGACTTCTTCATCAAGATCCTGAACTATCGGTGTGAGGGTCTTTGTGTTCTTAGAATGAGCAGACGACATTGGGCTACACTAGCACGCAACAGAGATGAATGGAGACATTACTGGTGCCCGCTCAAACAAATCAATGAGTAATGGGATGTCAAGTGATTAAAGTCCTAAGGGATAATTATAGATACCCCTCCCTGACCCTTACCACTCACTTATGCCATTCATGGGCTGCAGCTCTACCCCAGTAAAGTCAGCCCCAACAAAGGAGTCACTTGATCACTTGACCTCGTGTTAATCGTCAATTTGCTTGAGCGGGTGCCAGTAATGTCTCCATTTGTCCCTGTCGTGTGCTAGTGTAGCCCAATGCCATCTGTTCACTCTAGGAACACGAAGAGCCTCAAACCGATCGTTCATGATCTTGATGAAGAAGTTCGACCATCTGGTAGGTGGGCAGCGACGTGGTCTTTTGACATCCCGTGGAATCCAGTCTGTAGCAGCTCTAGTCCAGCGGTCATCTTTAAATCTCATTATGAGACCAGCCCATCTGATTTTTGACACCTTGGCAAACGAGACAGTGTCCCTGATTCTTGATCGTCGACGGAGTTCAGAACTCTGGATTCTTTCTCTCATTTGAGTGAAACGTGATATTCCAAGCATAGCTCTTTCAGTTCCTCTTTGGGAGATCCGAATAGCGTTCTCATCCTATTTGCGTAGGACCCAGGTCTCTGAGGTGTATGTTAATGCAGGAAGAACAGTGGAATCAAAGAGTCGTGCCCAGAGCCGGAGGTTCTTCGTCCTCTTAGCTATTTCTTCGATGCTCTTGAAGGCGTTCCAAGCCTCTCTCTTCCTCCTGCGCAGCTCAGGTGCCAGGTCATTTGTCATGTTGACTTCTCGACCTAGATACACATAGCTGTTGCATTCAGAGATGCTCGTTCCGTTGAGAGTGAATGGGGCGTCAGGAACAAGGCTGTTTCTCTTAAACATTGTCTTTGTAAGATTCAGCTGCAGTCCGACCTTTCCACACTCACGGTCGAAGTAGGCCAGCATTTGTACCGCTTGGCTAATGTTTGGTGTTATTAAAACAATGTCATCAGCAAAGCAGTGGTGGTGTAGTTGCTAACCATCTATCTTCACTCCCATTCCTTCCCATTCCAGTCGTCGCATGATGTTCTTGAGGGTGGCACTGAAGAGTTTTGGTGAAATTGTATCACCTTGCCGAACCCCTCTCTTGACATCAATGATTACTTCTTTGTAGAATGGTGAGATCCTGGTAGTGAATCCGTAATACAGCCCATGAAGAATCTTGATGTATTGAGCTTGAATGCCCTGATTGGCTAGGGCTTCAATGACCGCTTCCGTCTCAAAGGCCTTCTTTAAATCAATGAATGTTAGACAGAGCGGCATCTTCAACTCCCTCTCTTGAGCTTATTCGCCAACGTGGTTTGGCACATGCCTCAGGCAACCGCAAGCAAAAGCCCAAGCTCGCAAAGCAGTGCAGAGATGCGATCAAGGAAGACCTCAAAGAGAGAAGAGCAGAAGTGCTGGTAGATGTGGCAGAAGCCGGGAAAAATATTCGTAACGCCTGCCTTTCCCTTGCCAACTACAAGACCAAGATGACTGCTCTCCGACGTCCTGATCGATCTATCACATCTTCCAGAAGGGCAATGGAGAAGATTATCCATGACTTCTACTCAAATCTCTTCGATAGCCATGTCCACTTGCCGACATACCAAATTCCACAGGATAGATATGTCGTTCCTCATGTTCTCCCTTCTGAAATCCGACACGCCATTTAGTCGGTAAAGAAACGAAAAGCACCTGGCCCAGACAAGGTCAGACCTGAACACCTGAAGAACCTGCCGTCAGTACTCATCAATACACTGGCTCGGCTCTTCACTTGCTACCTGTCTGAATGCAAGGTTCCGTCCCAATGGAAAACCAGCAGGACCGTACTACTGTTCAAGAAGGGAGACATCGAAGACATTGGCAACTATTGCCCGATCTGCCTATTGTCTGTCATCTACAAGTTGTTCACTTGAGTCATCCTAAATAGGATTGGCAGAACACTAGATGAAGGACAACCATGCGAGCCAGCCGGGTTCCGCAAAGGATTCAGCACCATCGACCATATCCACATGATAACCCAGCTCATTGAGGTTTCTCGGGAGTTCAAGATGCTGCTCTGTCTAATAAACGAGTGACAGTTGATTTTGGGCAGTCATTTGCTTGCCGAAATGCACCCAACTGATGTACTTCCCGTTTGCCAGTTCCCTGACCTGTGGAGTCAACTGAAGTGCCAGAAAACAGGAAGAAGTAGATGATTCCATCTTCACTAATTGCTGATACCAAAAGCCTTGAATAAACCCCAAACACAGAAGAACTTTATTATATCTGAAGTGAGGATCTCAAAGGAACAGTATTTTGTACACTGAGCTGAAGATGACAATACAGGAGAGTTCTAACAAAGATAAAGTTCAAGATTTAGGAAGCCACCCAAAGAGAGCAAAAATTGATAAAAAACAAAAACAACTAAAAAACAAGAGACCTATGGGATAGCGTAAAGTGAAAAAGTAAAGAAATTATAGGGGTTCTAGAGCAAAGAAAAGAGAAATAGGGAGGTAACTTCAGTGGGACAAATTGTAGTCTGAAATCTCCCCAGTACTAAGATTGAAAGTCTCCCAAATTCAAAATGAGCAAAGAGCTAGAATCAGTATAAACACAAAGAGAAAACACCAAGACACACTGTAATTAAAATGGTAAGAGCAAGACATAGATATTCTATCCTGAGAAAGATAAAATTTAAAAAGTTCAAAAATTATTTTAAAGAAGCCCCCAGAAAAAAAGAGTAGACCTTTCAAAGGAAGCTTTATAGTATAATCAGAATGATTTGCTATAGCCAAACAAGACTACTGAATCCAGTAAACATTCAAATCCAATGGTGTAATATAAAACCCCTCTGTAGTGCAATAGTTAGAGGAGTTATCAGCCACTACTTCAGGGCTTCAAGAGGTACTAAATTATCTCATATATATTCAAAGAAATAAATACTACTGGGGCTGGAGATTTAATACTCTGGGTAAGGTGATTGATTTGTATATACCCAACCTAGATTGGATCTTTGGCAACCCATATGGTCCCTTGAGCACCATCAGGTGTGATTACTGAGCAGAGCTGGGAAGAAACCCTGAGAATGTCCAGGTGTGGTAAAAAAATAGAAAAAGAAGTAATGAAGGAAGGAAGGAAGGAAGGAAGAAGAAAGGCTAAATAACACATAGGATAAAAATGGCATTAATTTCATTTCCTTAAATAATACATTCAATATCAATTGTCTAATCTCATCAATCAAATTGTACAGTATCTGGATGTAAGAAAAAACTGAATTGAACCTTTTACTGCTTATAAGATATTCAATTTAAATGTTACATAAACACAGGCTCAAAGAAAAAGACTGGAAAAATTATAGAGACTTATAGTATGCTAAATCAAAGGAGCATTTGGCCATATATATCAGAAAAATTTGGTTTCAATGTGAAAAGACAATATAGATGGAAATTATATATTGATCAAAGGATCTACACACCAAGAAGACTTAAAATTGTAGACATATATGTATCAAATGAAGGATCATCAGAATACATAATCAAAACATGTAAAACTACTATGAGGAAGCCTGAAAAAAAGGAGATTTTAATAACACACTCTCACAATAGATCTATCAACCAGTAAGGAAATGAAATCTAACAGGAAAAATTGGAAGAGGTTGACTTAACTAATATCTCCAGTACTCTTCATACCCCAAATGCACATTTTTTTCCCAGTGATTATGTATCATTCTCTTGGCTAGACCATATGCTGGGATACAAAACAAGTCTTAATTTAAAAACAAAACCAGAAATATTATCAAGTATCCTGTCAGATCATAACACTTCAATGTTCAAAACAAACCATGAACAAAGAGCTGAGTAAAATTCAAATACTTGAAGATTGAACAACACATTACTGAACAACCAGAGGGTCAAAGAGGAAGTAAAAAAGAAATAAAAATAATACTGGATGCAAATAAAATAAAGGCAGGAGCTATCAGAACATACCTCCTCCCACCCCCCCACATACATGAGACAAGTAAAGAGCACCTTTTTATTAAGAAATAATATTTAGTTTAAAAAGCTTAATGTTGGTTTTGGAATAAATTAGAGTCACCTTTTCCATTCTTGCTTAACTTTCAAATTAACTAAGGCCTCTGCAAACATTTAAAGCGCCAGGCCACCCCCCAAAATCTGTATTTCCAAGTAAGTCCTCCATCTCTATAAGCGGTATGACTAGACCATCATTTTTTGCAATCATTGAATTAGAAAGCTCATCAAATGTTGTAGAATAATTTCTGATGTGTATGTGGCATTCACTTCTAAGGACCAAAAATTTCTTGAAGACAGGGTTTTGTACTTTATTTTATGGAAAACCCAGAGCAAAGTTGTAATTTTCTTTTAACCCATGCTTTAAAAGAACTGGATAATTTCCTGGAGTGAAATAAAACAAAATATGACCAGTTTCTTTTTCTTCAAAGAGACATGCCTGCATGATGTGAATTTAACTTTATTTAAATACCATGACATTATGACTAATATATTAGACGAAAAAACTCATTTTAATTTCTAATTTTTCCATATAAGTACTCTTCCTAAAATTTATGATTATTTTACTTTGGTTTATAGTCTTTAGAATTAAATACTGAAAGTGTCTGTCAATTTTTGCAATTTTCCTGCTAACTGTAGTATAAAGCACCTCCAAGAGTATAAAACAAATGTCACTTTCATGAGTGCAAAGGAACATTTGATGTTCAAATAAAATATACACTTAAACTCATAGTGTTGAGAAATAGAAAAGTTGATTTAATGTTAAAACATGGTGGACTAGAAGACAAAAATAAAAAGATTATAATTAAAATGTTTCATCAAATTTACTATATTAGACTGAAAGCTAAATTTTATAAAAATTAATAAAGTAAATAATTCTTATAAACATTCTAGGAATATACTGAGAAACATCTGAATGAGAAGAACAAATGTCTATTTTATTTTGACATTTGGTGAGTACATACATTTATAGAGATATTTGAACACACCTATGAAAATATATAATTTTTCTTTGGCATTGGTTTCTTAATGTTTAGTCAATTATGACTAATGAAAAACAGAAACTGCTTTTATATGCTCTCAAAATTTTATTTATACTACTAATAGAAAACCTAAGAAGTGGTTATTATGCTGAAATAGTTTTTCTGAAGTAATCTTGTTTTGGGATTTGTATTAAATGTACACACCCAGACCCGGGAATCTATTAGATCAGTATTCAATAAAAGTAGAAAGGTACATATGTGCATATTTGCACGTGCACGTGAAGATCCCCTGCCCCCCATAGACACACACACACACACACACACACACACACACACACACCGGAAATAGAATGTTGTGCTTGTAAAAACTTCTTTTATAGTGTGCTTACATGATATGCTTCACAGACCCATATTTTGCCTTGAAACATTCTACTCATTTATACTTGAGATGAAACTTGCAGTATATTTTCACTTCACTTAAATATTTATTCCTTAATGGAAAACAACCATGAAGAAAATAGTATTAAGAATCAATGTAAGCTTTTTTACTGAGCTCAGAAAAACTAATTGCTAAGTTATTCAGGATCTCTAAAGAATTAAAGTCCACATGTAAGTGCTAGATGAATTATTAGTAAATTCCTAGTAACAATAGTGAAGATATTTGATTGCTTTGTATGTATGCTTATGTATGTTTATAGGTATTTTATATATTTTATGAATACATATGACAGCATAAGTTCTGTGTTTCCAAGTATTTAATATATTTTTCCTTCATTTTAGAAAATTCTCTTCTTTGTAGGACTGGAGAAGTTTATGCCCTACAGTTCTTTCTTTTCTATAAAATATGTATTTATTAAAATAAAGCCTGCTATAATATTTAGATAGTTTGTTGGTTTGAGTTAATACTTTCACCAAAAAATAGTGGAATTATTTAAGGATTCTCTTCATTATATAAAATTAGTAATTATATAAAATTACTGGTTAAATTTAAAAACTAGGCTGGGAAGATTGTTCATAGGGTCAAAGTATAATCTTTCATATGAAATGAAGAGATTCAAAACCTGAAACTACATTGTCTCATGCCCAGTCCGCAACTCTCAACTAAAAACTACTCAACTAAAAAATCTGCTACATTAAACCAGTTGTCCTGCTTATAACATTAATACAAAAATGTTTTAATTGGATTGGAGAGACTCTGACTTATTGTCTCACCTGGGAATTCTGGCTCACAACATTTTTTCATGATTTGTCCATTTACCTTCATAATTTTCCAATTTACATAGTGGGATTCTTTTTATTTCTTTGTCATAACTTTACTTATTTGAGAAATGTCAAAATCATGACTTTGAATAAATATGACTCCTAATAATGGATCTATAAGCATACTCTTTTGTTTCTTGATGTGAGGTAAATTTTTAGGATTCTAAATTAATTTGATAGTAAAACTGTTAAGTTTAAAATGTATGTATACATTAAATCATGTAGAAATTTCTAAAATTAGAGAAAATGTTATAGAAACATGGAAACAAAATGTTAGTTTTAAAGAAACATCTTAATCCAAAGAAAGTAGAAAAATGTTGTTAAAATAAAAGATGCAATAAGCAGAAAAAAGGAAGATACTTATAAACACAGTCACATCAATGTTTGTAGAAAATAAAATGGTTTAAAGGTTCCAGCTGAAAAGCAGAGGTTGGAGTGAGATTGAATGGGTTAGATAGGAGGTGCTTGCCTTGATTGTTGCCAACTAAGTTTGATCTCTAGAACCCCAATATGGTCCTAGGAGCACCAGTATGAGTGATCCCAAAGCTCAGAGCCAGGAATATAGGATGCTCTGATATGCCAAAGACATTAAAAGACAAAGTGGAATGACTTCTATAGTCCAAACCAAAAATACAACTTCCCTGAATTAAATTTTGTGTAAACAGAAATGTCTCAGTTGTCTCTGAAATAGTTATTCCACCTAAGTATTTCTGAGAAAAATTACTAATTCTCTGCCTCGGCTACTGAAAATAAAAAAATGCCCTTGAGCCAGAGAGATAGTCCAGCAGATAAACTGCAGCCTTGTATGCAGCCAACCCTGGTTCTATCGTCCGCAATTCTATTAAAGAGTCAGGGGTAAACACTGAACATCACCAGGTATAGTCCCTAATGCCCCCAACAATATTCTCAACTTCATTATTTGTTAATAATAATTGTTTTTTCATAAATCATGAATAAAGTTATTTTGTTTCTATTGGTGCTTTCTAAAAACTGGGCTTCTCTGCAAAAAGGTTCTAAATGATGCCATAATTTTCATCTCATTAATCCAACTGATGCCATGTTTTAACATCTGAGCATTAATTCTTCAAGATTCCATAGAAACCCTTTAAAGTAAATAGTATGGAAAATGTTCAAAATAGCAAGACTTTTAGAAAAACTATTATGAAATGCAACGCCATAGAATTTTATAGCGCATTAGATACATGAATTACTGTAATATTATAACAGATTACACAACTACAGAAATTAAATCTTAACTAAAACAAATCAAGGAAACTAAGCAGACACATACCCTATTTTTAAATATAATTAACTGGTAGAATTGTCCAAATTTTGTTGATTACTAAATTGTCAAAATAATCAGAAAAATGCCAAAAGTATAAAAATATGTTATCTAAAGTTTGGAAGGTCTTTTTTTCCCTAAAGGACATTTTACCTTTACCAGCAATATAGTATAATAATAAAAATAACAGTGGCATGTATTCAAAAGTATATACATGTAATTGATAAATTATTCAAGCTTGTTTTATAAACTATAAGCTGAGTATTATATGGTCATATCTTAAATAATTATTTGTGAATCTCAATCAGACTTGAATATAATTTAAGCATCTACTTCTGGATATTGTAAGTCACCAGAATAACTCACCTTATCTTTTCTTTGTTTTTCATCCTGGTATACAGTCCAGTGTTCTCCATCATTGCTATAAGCTAGTTTGTAGGAGCCTACAAACTGTACATGACCAAAATCTTTAGCTCCTTGTGTAATAATGCCAGTCACTTTGGTAGGAACCAGGAGATCCACCTGCAAAAGTTAAAAAACATTATTCAAATGCCATATTAAAGTTTATTATAGGGGCCAGGAAGTTGGCTCAAATGACAGGAAGTCCTTAATTTAGTTCTTAGCATTTTGTGACTCATAACCATCAACTCCCATGCCCACCTAACCGCTCTATCACCCAGCACTGTCAGATAGAGCTTTGGTAGCTCTTAGCATCACTGGGTATGGACTAGATCACATCACTGTGGCCAAGCACAAGACATCCATCTGCACAGTCAAGCTGCATGTTATTCAGAGAGGCCTACATGTCTGAAGAGAGCCTGGGAGGCTCTCTTCCCCCTAAAGAAATCCATTACAAATTTTCAAGTATCCTGAAGTCAGGAGATTAAGAAATTTGCTAACCCCTACCAAATCCATTGATTATTTTATTTTGAAACTGATGAACAATCTATAGCTGATGTCTAATTTTAATTCTGCCAATGGGTAAGCTTACTTTGAAGTTTGTATAGTGATTTTGGCCATCTTTTTGTTTGGGGTGATAAAATATGTTTTTTTTTTTATAAACAAATGGGCTGGAGCGGTACCACAGCAGGTAGGGTGTTTGCCTTGCACATGGCCGACCTGGGTTCAATTCTTCTGCCCCTCTCAGAGAGTCTGACAAGCTATCGTGAGTATCCCGCCTGCTCAACGGAGCCTGGCAAGCTCCCTGTGGCGTATTCAATATGCCAAACAGTAACAATAAGTCTCACAATGGAGACATTACTGGTGTCCGCTCAAGCAAATCTGTGAACAATGGGAGGAAAGTGCTATAGTGCTATAAACAAATATACATATAAATATAAAGCATTGTGATTTACAAAATTATTTACAGTTGAGTTTTAGACACACAATGTTCCAGCACTGATTCTACCACCACCACCACCAGTGTTAATTTTCCTCCACCAATGAAGTTCCTTGGTTCCTTCCAATATCTTCCCTCACCACCAGCCTGCCAAACTTTAAGTTTGCCTATTAAAATTTGGGTCTCAGAATTTCAGTGCCCTTGACTCTGTAGTTTAGATATTTAGCTCTATCAATCCTTAACACCACACATGTACCTGAATCCCTTTGATCTTTGCCTTTGGTTGCTTTGCATCTTTCTCTTCTCCCTGGTTCCCTCTGCCCCACCTCCTTCTATAAACACTATAAAATATCATTTATATGTGGTATTTAAAACAAGTGGAATGCAACGGTTTAAAGGGTGAATGCTCAGATCATTGTTGGCTCCAGAGTTATAGGGAGGAGGAAGGAAAGAAGTAGCGATTTTGGCTATTTAAAAAAAATTGTGTATTTCAGTCTGCCAATAAAGTTCATATTTAACTAACTCATTTAGCTATGTGTTTTTTGTAATTAAAGAATAAAGAACCTGAAAAACTCATCTTCTTGAGACTGATTATTATTTCCAAGAATTTGTTAAAATTCAATTTTATGGCTTCACTGGTCAATTCAATGATAATTAAAAAATGCCGTTTTCTACTTATCAGGAAAAATCATGTTATCATACGTTTCATAATAAAGCATTACAGTAAAGTTAACTCTTTGCCAATGAATTTTAATAAGCTTAATAATATATAAATGGCTAATGTAGTAATTATCTAAGGAAAATTCCGTTTTAGAAAATGACACTTCAAAAACAATGGAGGAAAAAAGACAAAACTTTATGAAAATGGAATATAGGATCAGGATGTGGCTCAGTTGCAAAGTGCATGAATTAAATGCAAAAGATCTGGAGTTGATCATTCCTTGGTACCACAGAAAGATTAAAATACTAAAATATGCATCTATGACTGTGGCCTCTGTAGCCTCCCACAGTCATAGGAACTTAACTATGCACTTAAGTTCCTGCAAAGTGCAAATTAAAGGCTATCTGACTCACAATGGTTTACTGAAATTAAATTCCAAAAAATGACATGAAAATGAAAAAAATGGGGTGACTTTCAAAGAATATCTCACATTGAATGGTTAGGTATTCTCCTTTGTCCTCTAGTTAGCACATCCTTTCTTATACACTATTATTCTAATCAAACAAATAGGAAACATTTTTCTCTTTGTTCTCCATATAGACAACTCATATGAGCTTTGTCTTTTATTTTTATTAGTGTTCCTTGATCTATAACTTCCCCTCTCTTCCCACAACAGCCACCTACTTCCTTTAACTTCCTGTGACTAAGTTCCCTGCTACATCCTTGATCTTATCATTAACTGTCATCATCCCTTATGTGACCTTGGTGGTTTTCAACCACTATGTCCTTTTGTTTCTAATTTAGATCCTCCATCCTGTGAAATATAATTAGCCGCTAATAGTCAGATATAGGTCAGGTACAGGTCATGAATGAAAAGAAGACTAAGGAAGACTGCACCAAATAGATGATATTAGTGATGTAAATACCCTTCATAACAGATATGGTGAAAGCTTCCAGGACAACATAGCTTGATAATACTTTCTAAAAAATAAAAAGTCTATTTCTTAGAAAATTTAAGACATTATCGAAGTTATTCTATGAGTCCAGTAACAATTCAGAATGGCAAAATAACGCTATCCCGAAAAGAAAAGGATCGCTTATATGTCCTCATCTGAGAACACACAAGAACCCTTGGATTGCTGAGGGGACAGATGACAGGATAAGAAATAAACCTGTCATGTGATTCAAAAAGTAGCAGTAAGTAAAGAGGGATCCCCATTCAGATACATGACTTTTCACTTCAAAGTCTCTTATCCATCCTTATGACTTCTCACTCAATGATTTCTTCCCCATATTCGTGACTGTTGTCGAAATTTCTGTAGAATCTTAATGCTTTCTCAAAGCAATCAGCAAATGTAAAACAACTCTAGCTCCTAAATAAAAAGATAATCTTTGCTTCACAATGCTAAGAGAGCCCTGCTAAATTTTTACTTTTCACCAGTCTGGGCTTAAATATGCAGATTGCTTTTGTTATCATAAACTCAATCTAACCACAGCTAACATTCTTCAAATTGCTCTCAATGCTATTGCCACTCAATGAAAATGAAGTCATAAAGATCTCTGAGTCATCAAGTTACAAGCTGCAAATATAAATAAATTCAGTGAATTTAGTCACCAAGAATATGAACATCAGTGGGAGAGGAAACTTCAGTCCCTACACCTTGCCACCTAAGTTAAGATGACACAATAAGTCTTCTATCTTTTCTGAGGGATTTCTTAAAGTCGATTGGGTTTCCTGCTGGGTGGAGCTGTTTTCTTCTTAGACTGTATGTCTTGGCTCTTTCTCACAGATGTGTTTTTCTCCCACTAGAACTGGTCCCCTTTCTCAGCTTAAAAAAAATTGTTTTTCTTTTTCTTTTCTTTTTTTTTGTTCAAGTTAAATCAACCTCTTGACTTAAATTATTCAGCTATTTGTTTCAAACTAAATTTTGTCCTGAAATTTGCTGCATTAAACTTGGAATGCCAGGCTTAAGCAAACCTGTTTTAGTATAAAAAAAATCAGTCCCTGGCTCACATATTTAACATAAGGTTGCTGCAACAGGGCATGGGCAGAACTCAGTTTGAGATAGATATAGTAAATCTTCATGTTAATCATTGCTGGAGAATTCCAGAAAAAAAAAACCATTCTTCTGGAAATATACTTACTTTGACCCAGGGAACTCAATTGTCTTACAGATCTCCTTGATTAAAAGTAGACAGATACATGACAAATATGCTAGGAAACAAATGAACCCTACTAGAGAGTTTAGATCCTCATCTCTAAAGGTTTGATTCACAAAGAGCAGTTTATTTATGGGATTTAAGTAGTTCATGGGAAACTACCTGGCTCAATATAGTACACTTCACATTTGCATTTGTTTTTTGAATTTTAAAATTTTTATTTTATATCCTATGGTTAACAATGTCCCTCTCCAGTGTCCCAATAAATTCTGCCCCTATCATCATCCCCTCTCCTCCCTCTTCTCAGTGATGAACTTCCTACTAAAGACTAATTGTCAGTTTGCATTGTATTATATTATTATATTAATACATGCCTTATTAATGTATTATATTAATACATGCCTGCATTTGTATTAAATGCATTTCATAATGCAACATTAAATACAGTTTATGCTGAATTGAATGGTAACTTCTATCTAAGTGTGCTGTGAAGACATGAAGCAATCTATGATTATGAATGCCACAGTATGTAGCAACAGTAAATCCCAGAGTTTGTCTTATTTTCCTATGTGGAATAGGGTTACTGCATAGGAAAGCAAATGGAAAAGTGCCACCAATCAATTCTTATTAGGGAAGACAATTAGTAAAGTCCTTTATCACCTTCAGGATTGTGATGGTGACAGGCAGCCTATTCTAGTGGACCCAGATGGTTCCTGACTGGCCTGCCCTTTCTAACTATAGACTCTGGGGCAATATTTGACCACTATATCTCAATTTTGTCATCTGAAAAGGTATCCCACAACCAATGATTTTATTGTAATTCACTTCACAAATCACAAATCACAAATCATCCTGTTATTCGTCGATTGCCTCGAGCAGGCCCCAGTAACGTCTCCTTCATCCTAGCCCTGAGATTATATTCAAGGCTCTTTAGGAGAATGAGACCCATCATTGTTACTGGTATTTGGCATATTGGGTATGCCACGGGGAGTTTGCCCGACTCTGCCGTGTAGGCAGGCTACATTCGGTAGCCTGCTAGTTTGTCCAAAGTCGGAATGAGATAATAAGATGTCATAATAAAATGTCGCGCGGCTGCGAATGCGGCATCTTATTATGTAATTATGTAATTCAATTAACCTTAATAAATAAAATAATACAATAATGTTGTGGTGAGAAGATAATATTATTAAATATATAAAACAGTACATAGACTCAGAAGTACTATGCATATTTTTATAGCAATAACAAAGGCACAAATTAGGAAATAGTATCTTTTATCATACTCAAAATACCTCACTAAAAGTCTAAATATACACAAAAACAGAGAAGCCAGATTGTGCTAGAAACAACTTCTGAATCATAATATATAATTTTAGTCTCATTCTCAGGATGCACATAAGGAAAGTCATTTCAGTTTTTGATTTAAAGTAGAAAAAGGGGAAATTGAAATTTCAACTTTGTGATGCCATCATTGATTAAAAATAATATATAACTCATTGAATGAATCACTATGTTCACCCATTTAACTACTAGAATTAAATTACAATAGATAAATGGTTTTAAAATAATATTAAAACAAAATTATTGCTTATTATAGGGAGTGCTTTATTCCATTTAGAGTAGATCTATATAACTAGGAGCTAAATGATACACAGGGGAAGCATTACATGAAGGTAATATAATAATGTAGGGGCTAGAGTGATAGCACAGCGGTAGGGCGTTTGCCTTGCCTGCAGCCAGTCCAGCCGAGCCGGGTTCAATTCCTTCGTCCCTCTCAGAGAGCCGGGCAAGCTACCGAGAGTATCTCGCTCTCATGGCAAAGCCTGGCAAGCTACCTGTGACGTATTCGATATGCCAAACACAGTAACAACAAGTCTCAAAATGGAGATGTTACTGGGCCCGCTTGAGCAAATCGATAAACAACGGGAGGACAGTATTTGTTAATATAATAATGTAAAATTTTTGTTGCAAACTATCTTGTAATGTTTTAGTGGAATATAAATATTTGTTAGAGTACTTATCTCAGAAAAAAGTGAAGAAATATTCAGAGTATTTGAAAAACAATTAAAGTACATAGAAATTTCTGCACCATGTTCTGACAAACGGAGTTCCAGAGGAAAGCAGGGCAGACTAAGAAAGAAACTGAGAAGGGGGTATGGTGCCACCAGCAGGTCAATCTGTACCTTGAGGCCAGTGCATCAGCAGTTTGATGGTGCCTTCAGATTTCCAGATACCCCGAATTGCTGCTGTGCCTTTGGCCAGACCCCAAAAGCTTGAGGCAAAGCTTACCAAGAAAGTACATGGCCAAAAGTTAGGTATGTGGGAGACATACCCACAAACCACCTCCAGGTCAGCTATATAATTGGAGGCAAGGCCTCTCTGATTCCTGATCAAACTGCTTAACAGACATGATTCCAGAGACTCAGAAACAAATCTTGAAACCCAGTGGCTTTTGGCAGAAATGCATCTGGACCCCACAGTAGTCCCTCCACAGCAGAAATTCCTCCAGATTTAACTGTCACCGAGCAACCCCAGGAGGGAAAGGCTCCACCTGCTCCCCCTTGGCGGCTCAGTGACCACCATCCTCTAGAGGTCATTGGACAGTCAGGATTGGGCCTACAGTGATGAGACACTCTGGGCCTCACAGGATGAGGGTGGAGCCCGCCCTTTTCTCCCTGCCCCAATGAGATCCCGAGTCGCCACCCATGAATGACCTCTCTGGCTCCTGATCAAGCTGCTTAACGGCCATGATCCAAGAGACTCAGAAACAAATCTCGGAGCCCAGCAGGTTTTGGCAGAAATCCCTCCGGATTTAATTGTTAAAATTTTGGAATTCCAAAATCTTGTGGCCTCTACTGCAGCCGTGTGACATCATAATTTATTCATAACCAGCAATAGAAAACACATAGTCTACTTTTGCCTTTATGGCAGATCTAAGTGTTGGAGTAAAATCCTAAATAATAATGGTGGGTCTGGTGTCTAAATGTTGAATGTAATCAAAGTAGAGAGAGAGTAATGTGGAAATCATCTGTCTCACAGGTACGGGGAGGGTGTGGGATGGGGACTATACTGATGTTATTGGTGGTGGAGAATGGGCACTGGTGAAGGGATGTGTGTTTCATTGTATGGCCGATACTTAAACCCGAAAGCTTTGTAACTGTTCTAATGGTAATTCGATAAATAAAATTATAAAAAAGGAAAAAAAAAGTAAGATGGAGTTCATGCCCAATTCAATCAGCCTAATTAATGACTGAATAAATAGCAATACTGCTACATTAAAAAGAAAGAAAGAAAGAAAGAAAGAAAGAAAGAAAGAAAGAAAGAAAGAGAAAGAAAGAAAGAAAGAAACTGAGAGACAGCTCAATCCATGAGGGCATTTTCCCTGACATAATGTGGTCCCTGGAGCACTGGTATGAGTGATCACTGAGCATGGTTGGATCTGTCCTAAAAATAAAATAAAAATAATAATAATAAAAGTTGATTTTAATAAAAAAGTTCTTAAAATGATGAGGCAATTTAAAGTTGACTGATATGGAGGTATGCAAGAAAAGTGAAAAAAAAAAAACTGGAAATATTTGCCACAAAAATGTCACTTAGGTTTACTTAAAATTCTGGTTTTTGAAAATATATATAGTCTATCTTAAATTATACATCTTATTATTTAATGGAGTATTGGAAAATTAACTTATTATAAGGAAATAACAATGAAATTATCTAGTATTTAAAGTTGAATTATAAGCAAATCATTTAACACTTTGGTTTCAACAAAGAAGTTTTAATCTATCATATGAAATGATCATATATACATTAGTTGTATTCAAGACACCCAATTAATTGAAGCTGAAATTTTAAAATTATTATATTTTAGCATTGTTAAAGCTTGGCAAGCTACTTGTGACATAATCGATATGCCAAAAATAGTAACAACAAGTCTCACGATGGAGACGTTACTGGTGCCTGCTTGAGCAAATTGATGAACAATGGGAGGACAGTGCTATATTTTAGCATACAGATGTCAGTTATGTAGGTAAAGTGAACAACATATTATAAATATCACCTAAACTCTTCTACATTCAATTTATTCTAATAGATGTAAGGTTGCAGTTCTAGTATGCTTAAAATACCATGAAGGCCCATTGATATGCTCTTTTAAAAACTGATTATTGCATTCCTCCATTTATTAAAGTTTTATTTCCAAGATTATTAAAAACAGTTAATATAGCAATTTATTTTTCATATCAAATTTTAAACTAGTAACACTTGTACAAAAAATTTATATCACAAAATAACCTTTCAAAGGATAGAGATTTACTGGAGTTTACAGATAGCCTGTGTGTCATGTATTAACAGGTTAAGTTCAGTTGACCATTAAGGCATATATGTTGAGGGCATCAGGTAAATTTTAGACATCCCTAATACATATATATCATATGCTTTTCATTTATTTTTTATTTAATTATTTTTGATATTTGGGTCATACCAGGCTGTGGTTAGACTTACACCTGGATTCATGTTAGAGACCACTCCTGGCAGTTCTCGGAGGACCATATACAAGGATTAAAACAGGGTCAGCCACCTGTAAGTCGAGTGCCCTAACCTCTGCTTCTATCCTTCCAACTCTGAATAATCTGCTCTGGATCCCAAATGAGAATGATTCTATACTTGACAAATCACTTTCTGTTATAAAGATGAGGAAAGCGTTTTAACCAGAGCAGCTGCCCACAACTACTGTAAGTTCATGGCCGTTAACTTTTCCAAGCAGTTTATTTTGAATTGTGCAAGTAGCTCTACTGCATAACTATAACAATAAGCATTAATTTTATATTTAATTCAATAACATGCATCATTATTTATATAATTAATCTTATGAAGAAAATTTGAGATTAATAAAACATTTGTAATTTTTCTTTAGTTCTAGAATAATTTATATTATTTACTTGTTCTGCATTTTTAAAAGTAAGACCTAGTGTATTTTATTATGTTCACTTGGCCAGAAAGGATAGTCCTGGTGTCAGCCAGCAGGGCTTCCCTTTGTTTCTTACCAATGGTGACAATTCTCTTTATGTTCTTTAAAGATCAACACTGCAACCATCCTTGTTACTAATACTCTAAGACAATTCCAGGCATATGGTTTAGCTGGTTTTGAAGGCCAAACCTCTCCCCCACTTTCTGCCTTTCATCTGATGACAAGAAAGAAGTACTGCACCTTGAAGTTCCTGCCAGCATACATACAGACATGACCTGAAGTAAAGTGACAAGGTTCTCTCTAGTCACCCCACCAGGACAGGTTTTGGGCCTTGGCCTTTTGCTATTATGATTCAGTAGTCAGTTACCTACAATGTAGCTGGAGAGGGCTCTGCCTAGGGTCTGGGAAAACACTGGGTGGCATTTATTTATATGCTTACCTGATAGATTTTGGGAAAGTAATCAGGCTGCCTAGTTAGTCACGACTCAGAGAAAGAATGAGTTTAAGTGATATAAGTTATTTTCTCATATGATCAATATAGTAACACTTAAAATCAGGTCTGCATTATCAGTTCCAAAAGAACATCACAAATATAATTCTTATGGAAAGACTTCAGAACATTAACTTACTAAAACAAAAGGCTATGTGCAAAAAATTTCTAAGAAAAAAAATTTCTAAGAAAAAATTAACAATATTTTCAGAGATATTTAGATGAAAAGCACCAAAGTTATATATGTTAGTAATAAGAAATATAGTTAATAAAATATTATTAATAGAAATCAATAGAATGCCCTTGGGTTTATTCTCTTAAATCATGACATATGAATAGAAACTAGAATTTTTCTTTTTTCTTAACTGATCATATTTATGTAACATTTGATGTAAGTTTAGCTTTTGAAAATATTTTTGAAAAATTGATTTGAAACAGTTTTTATTAAAAGTAAATAAAGCTGCCATCAAATTAAAAGCAATTTTTTTTTCAAGTTTTATCGAGATAATATCAATAATCATAAATTTAATGCGAGGAACGGTTTGATTTGTATGAGTTATAAAATTATCAATACAATAGGCTCAGATAGCAATTATCTTATGTTGATAAAATTAAAAAGAGTTTTTTTTTATATAAAAAATTTTGAGCTAGAGATAGTATAGCAGGTTGGGTGATCGTCTTGCACACAACCAACCTGATTCAATCCCTTGCACTGCAAATGGTTCCCTGAGTAAAATCAATTATTTTGAGTTTTCTATGAAATTCTATAACTTTCACAAATTAATATCAAAAAGAGGGGCTGGAGCAATAGCACAGCAGGTAGGGCATTTGCCTTGCACGTGGCCAAACCGGGTTCAATTCCCAGCAACCCATATGGTCCCTTGAGCGCAGAGCCAGGCGTAATCCCTGTGCATCACCAGGTGTGACCCAAGAAGTTAAAAAAATGTGTAAAATATTTTAAAAGAATATTTATGCATATATACATTTTTATATATAATATTTAGTACTTCCATTTTGGTTTTGTTTTTATTTTGGCGTCACATCTGATGATGCTAGCATTTACTTCTAAAACTGTCCTGTATTACTCTTTGAGTCACTTCTGGAAGTACTCAGGGGACCATAAGTGATGTGGGGGACAGAACCATGATTGGACATTTTTATCCCTTTTAATATCCCTCTTGCTAAAATCTTAGAAAATTCTTTAAAAATAACCATAGTTTTTTGTTACGCTATTAAAAGTGACTTTCTATTGAGTTGATTAAAAATAATATTACTTTTGGAGAGCAGAATTCATATATCTTCTTTACTTTTTAAGTCTAAGTTCCTTTGACTAAGCTAGGAACTTTGACTCATTCAATGAAAGTTCAGGGTGATGTCTAACTGACTTAAGCTGTAAATTATGGGGTCATTATTAATTGGCACAGTAGACCAAACAGAAGCATTCAATCAAAGAGCATAATCATATTTAGCACTGTTCACTGGCCTCCCATTCATTGATTTGCTACAACGGGCCCAGTAACATTGTGAGACTTGTTACTGTGTTTGGCATATCGAATATGTCACTGGTATCTTGCAAGGCTTTGCTGTGCAAGTGAGATACTCTTGGTAGCTTGCCGGGCTCTCCAAGAGCTGTGGAGGAATCGAACCCTGGTTGGCCTCATGCAGGACGAATGCCCTACCCGCTGTGCTACTGCTTCAGCCCATTTAAATATACTTCTATATAATATATAAGACATTTAGTATATTACATATTATATAATATACAATGCACATTTTATATATTTAGGAAATATATATCAAAATACTACAATGTCAAAACCTAAATTAAGCAGAAAAAAACAAATAGTAAATTTTTTCCTTGTAACTTATAAAATGATAGTATAACTTCCATTAAGTTTCTTATTTAGTATGTTTTGATGCCACAGGGGAAGTTTAGTCTAGTTCATCTCTTTCTTAAAATTAAAGACTTATTTGACTATTCAAATTGCCCACGCTTTAGGAGACAGACTTCGATTTTTGTTAATGTAAAAAAAACCCAATTTGAATATACATTCTTGAGAATCTTACTAAATGCAATTTTATCAAAGTATTTGTATTCTGTATAACTTGTATATATTTAAGGCCGTGAAATTTATAAACCCAGAATTCATACACACAGATATGTTAATTTGTTTCTGCTGTCAAACAAAAATTTTTATATTAAAATATTGTTCTGTAATAATAAAAATAAATCACAAAACTTTAAAACTAAAACATCTTCCTTGCCAATATAAAATTACATGGCAAGTTACTTTGTCCCTTTAAATACTAAAAGGCTCTTGATACACAGAAAAATGACAGAGCACACCATATATTTTTATGCACTGTTTTTGCTGAAATGAACTAAGCATTTTGTGTTAATGTAAAAGTCTGCCATTCTTATACATTATTAAAATTTATAATTCATCTGTAGAATGCTATACACCATCTTGGTTTATCAGATCACATGATGTTAACCTGTTAATTTTTGATTTTTTGTCTTAGTTAAGCATGTACTTTAAAAAATGGTAATTAATTTTTAGGTTAAAACAGCAACAGCACAAATGAACCAAGGTCTAACATTTTTCAAAACCTTTGTCATTACAAAGGAAGTAGATAGGAACACCACCTCTTTGGAATTAAGCATGAGGTAGATTCTTCAGATTGCTTTGGGAGAATGTCAACAGTTGAAAAACAACTTGGGTGAGCTTGTTGTTCTAAGATGACTGGAAGAAAAGGATAGAAATAACTCAGCAGGAAAGAACTGCCTGAGCATCATAGGGTTTACAGACACTGACACACAAAGTACACTGCCCACACAGATGATTTTTTAAAAATTAAATACATTGTTTGTAATAAAATATACATGTAGCATGGAAAGCAAGTATACATTTTAATATGCATGCCATATAAAAGTGTCTGTTGGCATTCTGTCTATAGTAAAGGACCAAGCCTTGCTTCTGTGGATCTGGCAGGGCTATGTACTTCATTAATGTTCCAGTTACTACAGAATACAATTATTTCTTGATGGCCTCATTAGAAGCCATAGTTGTGAGTTTCCTTAATGAATATCACATTTTATTTACATTAACTTATTTATAGTACATATGTATATACATATATCTTATATACATATACACATATCTTACCCATCACAAATCACAAATCATCCTGTTATTTGTCGATTGCCTCGAGCAGGCCCCAGTAACGTCTCCTTCATCCTAGCCCTGAGATTATATTCAAGGCTCTTTAGGAGAATGAGACCCATCATTGTTACTGGTATTTGGCATATTGGGTATGCCACGGGGAGTTTGCCAGACTCTGCTGTGTGGGCAGGCTACATTCGATAGCCTGCCAGTTTGTCCAAAGTAGGAATGAGATAATAAGATGTCATAATAAGATGTCAACCCGCTCCCCTCCATTTTACCCATATTCTTCCACAACTGTTAATCTTTGCTCTCATATATTTAATTTCCAGGTAGTTGTGATTTAAATGACCAGCAGTTAAACTTAAGGCTTCCAAATCTCAAGTCCCTCCTCTATATACAAACAGATTTTTCCAATTTATTATCCTTAGTATAGTGCTTTGAGATTATTTAATGATGAATATAAAACAGAGTGCTATACTGGTAAAAATCCATATATCATCTAATAAACATATTTTATTAATTATATAGTACAATATGACCTGGATACATCAGTAATGAATCCGGCATAGGTAGCATATCCTTACCATTTAGAATGGTATGCCTTAACTATAGAGTATATAGCTTTTTAAAAAAAATATTACTAGCGAAACACCATGAGGTACAGTTGTAGACTTACAAATTTTTGTGCTTGGGTTTCAGTTATACAATGATCGAGTACCCATCCCTCCACCAGTGCCCATTGATCCCAGTATCCCTCCCGCTCGCCCATCCTGCCCACCCCCTCCCCCGCCGCCTCTGTGGCAGGGAGATTCCCCCCTGTTCTCTCTTTTCTTTTAGGTGCTGTGGTTTTCAAAAGAGGCATCGAGTGGAAATCATGTTCGGTCTACAGTCTACTTTCAGCATGCATCTCCTATCCTGGGAGGATCCTCCCAACACCCTTTATTTGGTGCTCCCTTCTCTGTCTGAGCTGGCTTTTCCCCTAACATGTGCGGTTGGCCTGCAAGCCATGGAGTAAACCTCTTGGTACTTATCTCGGCTACTCTTGTGTGTTAGTCTCCTAGTTTGTTACTTTATGGTCCCAAGATGAATGCAATCTTTCTATAGAGGACAGTCTTTGTCCCTCTCTTTCTGGCTCATTTCACTTAGTATGATACTTTCCATGTAGAACTACTTGTATGTAAATTTCATGACTTCATTTTTTCTAACAGCTACATAGTACTTCATCATGTGATGTACCAAAGTTTCTTTAACCAATCATCTGTTCTCAGGCAGTCAGAATTTTTCCAGATTCTGGCTATTGTAAAGAGTGCTGCAATGAACAAACAAGTGCAGATGTCACTTCAACTATACTTTTTTGCCATTCTGGGATACAATCCCAGGAGTGGTATTGCTGGGTCAAATGGGAGCTCAATTTCTAATTTTTTGAGAATCGTCCATACCATTTTCCAGAGGGCGGAACCAGTCAGGATTCCCACCAGCAGTGAAGGAAGGTCCTTATCTCAACTCATCCACGCCAACACCAGTTGTTTTTGTTCTTTTGGATGCGGGCGAGTCTCTGTGGTGTGAAATGATATCTCATTGTTGCTTTGGTCTGCATCTCCCTGATGATTAATGATGTAAAGCAGCTTCTCACGCTCCTTTTAGCCAGTCAAATTTCTTCTTTGAGAAAGTTTCTGTTCATTTCGTTGCCCCATCTTTTGATGGGGTTGGAAGTTTTGGTCTTGTGAGGTTCAACCAGTACTTTGTATATCCTTGATATCAAGCCCTTATCATATGGGTATTGGGTGAATATCCTTTCCCATTCTGTAGACTGTTTTTGTATTGTGGTCACTGTTTCTTTTGAAATGCAGAACCTTCTTAGTTTAAGGTAGTCCCATTTGTCTACCTGTTTTCACTTGCTTGGCCAGTGGCATGACATTTTTGAAGTTACTCTTAGCTTCAATGTCGTGGAGGGTTTTGCCAACCTTGATCAATGTACCTTGTGGATTCTGGTCTGATGTTGATGTTTTTAGTCCATTTTGATTTTACTTTTGTACATGGCATAACGCATGTACGGCAGAGATCTGAGTCCATTTTCTGCATGTAGCTGTCCAATTTTACCAGCACAATTTGTTAAAGAGGCTTTCCTTGCTCCATTTCACATTTTTTCCTCCCTTATCAAAAATCAGGTGACCATATATTTGGGGGGAGAAGTCAGTATAATCAACCCTGTTCCATTGGTCTGCAGCTCTGCCTTTGTTCCAGTACCATGCTGTTTTAATTATTACTGCTTTGCAGTCGAGTTTGAAGTTAGGGATGTTGATTCCACCCATTTTCCTTTTCCCAAGAATTGTTTTAGCTATTCGTGGGGGCTTATTGTTCCATATGAATTTCAGGAGTGTTTGCTCTATTTCTTTGAAGAATGTCGTGGATATCGTTATAGGGATCACATTAAATTTGTACAATGCTTTGGGAAGTATTGCCATTTTGACAATGTTAATTTTCCTGATCCATGAGCAGGGGATATAGTTTCATTCTCTCGTGTCCTCTTTTATTTCCTGAAGTAGCGTTTTATAGTTTTCTTTGTACAGGTCTTTTACTTCCTTAGTTAAGCTGATTCTTAGGTACTTGATTTTCTGGGGCCCAATTGTGTGCGAAATTGTTTTTTTCATGTCACTTTCTTCTCTTTCACTATTTGCGCATAGGAAAGCCATGGACTTTTGGGTATTGACTTTATAGCCTGCAACTTTACTATAAAAGTCTATTGTTTCTAGGAGTTTCTTGGTAGAGGTTTTAGGGTTCTCTAAGTATAGTATTATATCCTCTGCAAATAGTGAGAGCTTGATTTCTTCCTTTCCCTCCTGAATGCCCTTAATAACTTTTTATTGCCTAAAGCTATTGCAAGTACTTCCAGTACTGTATTGAAAGCAGTGGAGAGAGTGGACATCCTTGTCTCCTCTCTGATCTTAGAGGGAAGGCTCTCAGTTTTTCCCCATTGAGGATGATGCCTGCTGTAGGCTTGCGGTAGATGGCTTTAACTATATTGTGGAAAGATCTCACTGTACCATTTTGGCAAGGATTTTCATTATAAACGGGTGCTGGATCTTGTCAAATGCTTTCTCTGCATCTATTGATATGATCATACGGTTTTTATCTTTTCTTTTATTGATATGATGGATTATGTTGATTGATTTCCGAGTGTTAAACCATCCTTGCATCCCACTTAGTCATGGTGTATGGTATTTTTGATGAATTGTTGAATTCTATTTGTTTGTATTTTGTTGAGGATCCTTGCATCCATGTTCATCAGGGATATCGGCCTGTAGTTTTCTTTTCTTGTGGTGTCTTTGTTTCCTTTTGCTATTAGAGAGATATGGGCTTCATAGAAACTATGTTGGAGAGTTTCCATTTTTTCCATTTTCTGGAAAAGCTTGAGATGGACTGGCAGTAGATTCTCTTTAAATGTTTGGAAAAATTCGCTAGTGAATCCATCTGGACCTGGGCTTTTGTTTTTGGGAAGACTTTTGATTACAGTTTCAGTTTCCTTGATGGTAATAGGTCTATTCAGATATTCTAGATCTTCTTGATTCAGCTTTGTGAGATTATAGGAGTCCAGGAATTTATCCATTTCTTCTAGGTCCTCTTGTTTCGTGGTATACAGATTTTCAAAGTAGTCTCTGATGATCTTTTGTATTTCTTTGGTTTCTGTTGTGATATCACCCTTCTCATTTCTGATTCGGATTATTGGGGTTCTCTCTCTCTGTTTCTTTGTGAGTGTTACTAGTGGTTTATCTATCTTGTTTATTTTCTCAAAGAACCAGCTTTTGGTTTCATTGATCTTTCAAATTGTATCTTTGGTTTCCATGTCATTAGTTTCTGCTCTAAGTTTTATGATCTCTTTCCTTCCGCCTGATTTAGGCTCTTTCTTTTGATCCTTTTCTAAGGTCTTGAGCTGTGACGTTAAGTTGTTTCTGTGCATCTTTTCTACAGTCCTAAGATATGCTTTCAGAGCTATAAAATTTCCCCTTAATACGGCTTTCGCTGCATCCCATAGGTTCTGATAGCTTGTGTCTTCATTGTTATTTATTTCCAGGTATCTTTTGATTTCATCCTTGACTTCCTTCCTGACCCACTCATTCAGCATTCAGTTGTTTTATTTCCAGGTGTTTTGTTTGGTTCTCCGTGTCTGTGTGTGATTCACTTCTATCCTCAGTGCACTGTGGTCTGAAAAGATGGTTGATACTATTTCTATTTTCCTGATTCTGTTGAGGTATGTTTTATGGCCCAGCCCATGGTCTATTTTGGAAAATGTTCTGTGCGCACTGGAAAAGAATATGTATTCTTTCTTTTTGGGGTGTAAAGCCCTGTATAAACCCTCTCTCTTCTATTTCTTCTTTCAAGGCCAATGATTTCTTGCTCAGTTTTGTTCTTGATCTATCTAGAGGTGATAAGGCAATGTTGAAGTCTCCAACTACTATTGTGTTGCTAGCAATGTCTTCCTTAAAATCTGTTAGCAGTTGTTTTAAATATTTAGCTGTTCCCTCATTAGGTGCATATACTTTTAAGAGTGTGATTTCTTCCTGTTGTACACATCCCTTGATGAAGAGAAAATAGCTTTCGCTGTCCCTTCTAATCTTTTTCAACCTGAAATTGATGTTGTCAGACACTAGTATGGCCATCCCAGCTTTTCTGATGGAGCTGTTTGCTTGCAGGATTGTTTTCCATCCTTTAACTTTGAGTCTGCATTTGCTCTGGCTGTTGAGATGAGTTTCTTGTAGGCAGAAGAATGTTGGGTTCTGTCTCTGAATCCATTTTGCCACTCTGTTCTCTTAAATGGTGAATTTAGACTGCTGACATTGAGAGAGATTATTGTTATGGGGTTTTGTGTCATCTTTTTGTAAAGGTCTGTTGTGGTTGTAGGGTTTGTCTTGTCTTATAGTAGCCCCGTTATTCCTTGTTTTAGGTTTGGTTTTGAGTCTATGAAGTTCCGGAACTGTTGTTTTTCTAGAAAATAGTGCACTGTTTCTTCAATTTTGAGTGAGAGTTGAGCCGGATAGAGTGTTCTTGGTGAAACATTCATTTCAGTGAGTTTTTTCACTATATTTATTTATTTATTTTTTTACAGTTGTAGATTTACAATTTTTTTGTGCTTGGGTTTCAATTACACAATGATCAGATACCCATCCCTCCACCAGTGCCCGTTTTTCACCACCATGGATAATATCCCTCCCACCCCCATCCCCCCATCCCCCCCTGCCTCTGTGGCAGGGCAATCCCCTGTGTTCTCTCTCTCCGTTTGGGTGTTATGGTCTGCAAAAGAGGCATTGAGTGGCAATCATGTTCAGTCCATAGTCTACTTTCGACATGCATCTCCCCTCCTGGGAGGATCCTCCAAACATCCTTTATTTGGTGCTCCCTTCTCTATCTGAACTGCCCTTTCCTCTAGGATACCCGGCTGGCCTCTAAGTTATGGGGTAATCCTCCTGGTGCTGATCTCAGCTATTCTTGGGTATTAATCTCATACTTTGTTACTTTATATCCCCCAGATGAATGCAATCTTTCTATGTCTATCCCTCTCTTTCTGACTCATTTCGCTTAGCATGCTACTTTCCATATTGTACCACTTGTATGTAAATTTCATGACTTCATCTTTTCTAACAGCTACATAGTACTCCATTGTGTAGATGTACCAAAGTTTCTTTAACCAGTCATCTGTTCTTGGGCATTCAGGTTTCTTCCAGTTTCTGGCTATTGTAAAGAGTGCTGCAATGAACAAACAAGTGCAGATGTCACTTCGACTATACATTTTTGTCTCTCTGGGATTAGCTTGCCAGTTTCTGCAAAGAAGCCATTTGATTCTGATAGAGACTGTGTTAGACCTACAATATATTGAGTAATAATGCCATCTCAGCAGTATCATCTTTGACCCATTATTTTAGGATGTCTTTTTAATATGTAGTGTCCCTTCATGTTTATTATTGATATTTTGTATTCCATTTTTCTAGTCAAATTTGATTTGGTGTAATATTTTTTTTTGTTGTTTTTGGGTTATTATCACTCCTCTAGAGAAGTACAATATAGTACTGGAAGTACTTTCAATAGCGATTAGGCAAGAAAAAGATATTAAGGGCATTCAGGTAGGAAAGGAAGAAATCAAGCTCTCACTATTCGCAGATGATATGATACTCTACTTAGAGAACCCAATAACCTCCACCAAAAAACTCCTAGAAACAATAGACTCGTATAGTAAAGTTGCAGGTTATAAAATCAATACCCAAAAGTCCATGGCTTTCCTATACGCAAACAGTGAGAGAGAAGAAAGCAACATGAAAAAACAATCCCATTCACAATTGTGCCCCAGAAAATCAAGTACCTAGGAATCAGCTTAACTAAGGAAGTAAAGGACCTATACAAAGAAAACTACAAAACGCTACTTCAGGAAATAAAAGAGGACATGAGGAAATGGAAAGATATCCCCTGCTCATGGGTCGGGAGACTTAACATTGTCAAAATGGCAATACTACCAAAAGCATTGTATAAATTCAATGCAATCCCTATAAGGATACCCATGACATTCTTCAAAGAAATGGAGCAAACACTCCTGAAATTTATATGGAACAATAAGCCCCCACGAATAGCTAAAGCAATTCTTGGGAAAAAGAAAATGGGAGGAATCAACCTCCCGAACTTCAAACTGTACTACAAAGCAGTAATAATTAAAACAGCATGGTACTGGAACAAAGGCAGAACTGCAGACCAATGGAACAGGGTTGAATACACTGACATCTCCCCTCAATCATATGATCATCTAATCTTTGATAAAGGTGCAAGTAATGTGAAGTGGAGTAAGGAAAGCCTCTTTAATAAATTATGTTGGCATCATTGGACGGCTACATGCAAAAAAATAGGCTCAGAACTCTGCCTAACACCATGTACAAAAGTAAGATCAAAATGGATTAAAGACCTCAACATCAGACCAGAAACCATAAGGTACATTGAAGATAAAGTTGGCAAAACCCTCCATGATATTGAAGCTAATGGTATCTTCAAAGATGCCATGCCACTGGCCGAGCAAGTGAAAACAGAGATAGATAAATGGGACTATCTTAAACTAAGAAGCTTCTGCACCGCCAAAGAAACAGTGACCAAAATACAAAGACAGTCTACAGAATGGGAAAGGATATTCGCCGAATACACATCTGACAAGGGGTTGATATCCAGGATATACAAAATACTGGTTAAACTCCACAAGAAGAAAACATCCAACCCCATCCAAAAATGGGGCAATGAAATGAACAGAAACTTTCTCAAAGAAGAAATCCGAATGGCAAAAAAGCACATGAGAAAATGCTCTACATCATTAATCATCAGAGAGATGCAGATCAAAACCACAATGACATACCATCTCACACCTCAGAGACTGGCCCACATTCAAAAGAACAGAAGCAACCAATGCTGGCGTGGATGTGGCGAGAAAGGGACACTCCTTCACTGTTGGTGGGAATGTCCACTGGTTCAGCCCTTCTGGACAACAGTATGGACGATTCTCAAAAAATTAGAAATTGAGCTCCCATTTGACCCAGCAATACCACTCCTGGGAATATAGCTTTTCCACGAAATTGAAATATCAAAAACACTTCCAAACAGTTTCTACGAAGCAAATATCACACTGATACCAAAAGCAGACAGAGTTACCACAAAGAAAGAGAATTACAGGCCGATATCCCTGATGAACACAGATGCAAAGATCCTCAACAAACTACTAGCAAATAGAATCCAACTACTCATCAAAAAGATCATACACCATGACCAAGTAGGATTCATCCCAGGGATGCAAGGATGGTTTAACATTCGAAAATCAATCAACATAATTCATCATATCAACAAAAGAAAAGATAAAAAGCATATGATTATATCAATAGATGCAGAGAAAGCATTTGACAAGATCCAGCACCCCTTTATGATGAAAACCCTAGCCAAAATGGGTATAGAGGGGACCTTCCTCAACATAATTAAAGCCATCTACCACAAGCCTACAGCAAGCTAATCTTTAAATTCATATGGAAATTCAAGAGACCAATGAACCAAAGAAATTTAAATGAGAAGAACCTTGGAATATGAGTATATTTATCCCAAACCTGCTATGAAGCTACAATAAGCAAGAATGTGGTAATAATATAAATACAAATATGTGCACATACAAAAAACACTTATATATGTATATGTCTATGTACGCATGTATATGAAATAATGAATGACATTTGCTAGATTTGGATATTGTATTATTAGTGGTACATAACTAAAATATTTTATAACTTTAAAAGCATGATATATTTTTTATGGGAAGTTTAAAGTGACCTTTATTTTTGTTATTATTTTTTGTTAAGAAATAGTGAAAAAAATCAAGAAATAGAAAAATATCACTTAATCACTTAAAGCATTTTGCATAACTTCCTGTTTTACTAATGCAGCCATGTCATCAACACTAAGCCATCCTTCTCAAAGTAAGATTTTGCCATGCATTACCTTAATTATTCTGTAAAATTTTCTTTAGATCTAAGCATCTTTTCTGACTTTGGTAAACATGAAACAATAAAACTGTAACATTTCACAAATATATTACAAAACTAGATTTTTTTCATAAATGATAACTTGATACAGAAGATAAATATATCTCCTAAGTTTAACCATTTTATGAAGTGCTATAGAAAATGAAATATAACCCATGATCCCTAAAGATATATTTAAAACTAATGCCTACCTAACATTTCAATGGAAAAATTGTAAAAATAAATGGAAAATGTGTATTACTTTCCCAACACATTGACATGTTCTGACGCTAACCAGCTTTTCTCAGATTGCCTGATATTTATGACAGAAATAAATTCTCAGCTACATTATTTCCATTCTTCCATTACTAAATGAGACCAAATATATGTCATTAACACATCAAAATGAATACATCTATTTGAATAGCACTGTAGCGCTGCACTGTCTTTCCATCCTTCATTGATTTGCTCCAGCAGTCACCAGTAGCATCTCCATTGTCAGACTTGTTCTTACTGTTTTTGGCATATCAAATACGCCACAGGGAGCTTGCAAGGCTCAGCAGTGCTGGCGAGATACTCTCCTTAGCTTGCTGGGCTCTCCAAGAGGGACAGAGGAAGCAAATCCAGGTTGGCCGCGTGCAAGGCAAACACCCTTCCTGCTGTGCTATTGCTCTAGCCCTATCTATCTGAATATTCATTAAAAATTGAATGTCTATGTGATTGTAACCCAAACATGAAAGCTTGTAACTGTCTCACGGTGATTCAATAAAATAAAAAAAAAAAAGAAAGTAATATGGGTGTCACTAATTTTTACAACTATCATCACATATACTCTTTATTTTTAGTTTTGGGGCTGTACAAGGCTGTGTTTAGGGCTTACTCCTAGATCTGTGCTCAAGGATCATTCCCGGTGGAGTATGGGGGACAATCTGTGTTGCTGAGGATTGAACTCAGGTCAGCTGTGTGCAAGGCAAGAGCTTTACCCACAGTACTATCTCTCCGGCAACCATGTATGTTTAAAATAAATAAATAAAGGCCCTCCCGTTGATTGTCGATTTGCTCAAGTGGGCCCAGTAACGTCTCCATTGGAGACCTTGTTGTTACTGTGTCTGGCATATCCAATACGTCACGGGGAGCTTGCCAGGCTCTGCCATGCGGGCGAGGTACTCTCGGTAGCTTGCTGGGCTCTCCGAGAGGGGCGGAGGAATCGAACTCGGGTCGGCCATGTTGGCCGCTTGTAAGGCAAACACCCTACTCGCTGTGCTATCGCTCCAGCCCTCATGTTATTTTTCATTTTTCCCATTATTTAGAGTATAATCTTGTGTTTGCAATAATCTGTGTCTAAATGCTTGTCCTCTAAGAGACTCTGAGATCCTTGAGAGCTCTAATCATGTTTCAGTCATCTTTGAATCTTCCCAAATTATCACCTAGTCTAAATATATTAGGTATGTGAGAACATACTGATCCAGTAGACAGACATAAGATGGGAGGACCATGGGTTTATTTTTAAAGTTTTTTTCTTTTAAATAAAGCAGGGTAAACTTTTCTAAACAGATAAGCAGCAGAGAAAAAATGATGTGTAAGCTGGAGCGATGGCACAGCGGTAGGGTGTTTGCCTTACAAGTGGCCAACATGGCCGACCCGAGTTCAATTCCTCCACCCCTCTCGGAGAGCCCAGCAAGCTACCGAGAGTATTCGATATGCCAAACACAGTAACAACAAAGTCTCCAATGGAGACGTTACTGGGCCCGCTCGAGCAAATCGACGATCAACGGGAGGGCCTTTACCTTTACCTTTTATCTAATGAAATAAATGTTGGAATGAATGAAGAACATTTTGCTGAGAAATGAGTTTTAAGGTGGAGTACTAAGCATTTTGTGTTTATACTCCAAGACACTGTGAATATGTCAGCATTGTGCAGTAAAAGATTAAAGTTAGTAAGAATGACTTTACTGCTGTCAGTAATGCAGAAACAAGTGAAAGTCCCTGGATTCAGAGTGGTAATGAGAACAGAAAACTCAGGGACAATCTGACAGGTGAAAGGACAAGGCCTTTCTCTTTCTTTGAAATGCTCACTCAATTTAATCAGAGCTTAAATCATGATGAAGAGTCCTGAACAGATAGCCAATGACAGATGTCAGGAAGAAGCGTGCCTTAACATGTCTTGGTCAGAAATCCAGCGATAAGGAGCTGGAGGCAAGAAGCTAAAGCTAGTAGACTAAATCCAATGTCACTTTGCCAAGTGAGTTCCTGAGTCAGGAGACTGAGTGAAGTAGCATGATTCAAACTCTTGCTAAGGCTGGAAATGCAGACTAGATGTCAGATTAGAGGAAAGCCAGCCTAGGAATAAGGAAAAGAGGCTGTCAGGACACTTGGTTCGGTGTTCTGGGAGTCCGGATATTAAATTTGACTCATGGAATGTTAGAAACCCAAATCTGACAAATGACAGAAGAGCTACTATGGAGTACTGCAGAAGTCAGATGAAGAAAAGCTGCTATCTTAAAAAGTGCTGAGGAGGAAACAGAGTAAAAGGGAGGTTGCCAAATGTGGACTAGAAGAGGTTATGAAGATTACAAGGAACAGCAAAGTTCCAAGTTCTTATCCACTGCAGCACAGAACAGACTTAAACGTAAGACTGCATCTCTTAGTAGTTTAACTCTGTTCTCAGAAAATATTAATGTGGCTAAATTTCTGCAGTGATGGAAGGAATATCTTCCAGGACATCCAGTGGGAATCCAAGTAGGATTGTGAGGAAAGTATGTACATATGCCATGGAGAAATAAAGGCCATTTTTTTTGGTGTCTGGCCTAGTATTCATATAATTGATTTTCATGAAAATTGACTTGAAATAATGTTAACTACAAATTTTAGGACTTTGGAGCATAAACTTACATCTGCAGATAATGTATCCTAAATTTGGGGACTGAAAATAAGTATGAAAGGAAGCCAGAAAGATCCTTTATAAAAATGAATTACAATCTAATCACCAAAAATCTTAAAGTTTGAAGAAATGTTATGTACCAAAGTTACCTGATCTTGGATTTGTCTCTGGCAGAAAAGCAACTAAGATTCACATCCAGAACACTTAAATTTACAATGATTAGCACATGGTGAATGGACTTAAAAACTAATACTTACCTACATGAGTAATACAGTAATGCAGCTCTAAACTAAGATCTCAACACACATAACTTATATGTAATTACACACACATGAGTCACAAAGCAGCAAACTTTTTTTTTTATAATTTTAAAATTTTCTGGATTTGCTCCTCAAACATACCCTGGATTTCCA
This sequence comes from Sorex fumeus, assembly GCF_029834395.1. NCBI lineage: Eukaryota > Metazoa > Chordata > Mammalia > Eulipotyphla > Soricidae > Sorex > Sorex fumeus. Next base: position 17,958,080 of record NW_026606075.1, on the reverse strand, counting down.
TTTCTTCCAATCTAAGTAAAAGAAAGCATACAGAGAAATAATAAAATAGAAAATGCTTTTCCTGTTTGGTTTCTGTAGATTATTTTCATTTTTGATGCTAACTGCATATAATAGTCCATTACTAGTGGAGAAAAATAATCGGAGATAAATATAACTAAAATCACTTATGATCAATATAGAGCATTTCACTAATTTTCTGTTTCAGCATAATAATTTCTGCAGTTTAATGAGTCTTAGTAAGGCATTTTTCTACAATGAAACATGTAGGATTTTTTTCTTTGACAAAATATTATTTAAAGACTTCTATTTCTTTTTCACATTGGTTGTGAAAATGAAGTGTAGGTTTTCAGTGAGAGGATTTAATTGAATTTAATTGTGGTGTCTGTATGTTGATGCAGTGCCCAGAAAGCTTTTGGAAATGGATGATTTTTGTATACCAAAGTAGTAAATAAGTGTTGAGCAACCTCTCCTATAACATTTATTTCTTATTTTTGTTTCTGAAATTAATTTCTTCTTAAGAGAAAAATAAATTTATCTTTTAAAATAAGTAAATAAAAATTGGTGTTGATTTTGTCTGTTTGAACTCTCTTGCTATAATTTCTTCATGAATTTTACCTATGGAGTACTAAAAGTAATTTTAAATGCATTACTTTAAAATTCATCAAATTAATTAATACAATTTGATATCTGATTTTTGTAGCCTCTATTATTTTCACTACTAGTGTATTACTTCCCTTTTGCAACTATTATGTTGAAATTAATGCATAGCGCTGTCACTGTCCTCCCGTTGTTCATCAATTTGCTCGACCAAGCCCAGTAACGTCTCCATTGTGACGCTTGCTACTGTGTTTGGCATATCGAGTACATCATGGGTAGCTTGCCAGGCTTTGTCGTGCAGGCAAAATACTCTCGGTAGCTTGCCGGGCTCTCCGAGAGGGGCGGAGGAATCGAACCTAGGTCAGCCAAGTCTGACGCGTGCAAGGCAACCGCCTTACCTGCTGTGCTATTGTTCTAACCCAATGCACAGCATGTTTTAAAATTAAAACATGTTAAAGAAAAAATGAAATTTCATATTTTATGTAGAAAGGATAAAAATAAAGCCTGAAATAGAGATGGATAATTGCTGAAAAATGAGGGAGAGCCTAAATATCCTGATTTTAAAATGAGCATAAAAAAATGTACATTAATGTACATTAAATCTAGGAAGATCAATCTTCCTTTGATCTAAAACACAGATTGTTATTAGAAAACCAAAACCAAAAATTAACATATATAACAAAAATTAAGCAAAATTAACATGCACAAATGAACTTCATGATCAGTTATCCGATGTCTTTTAATGAGTCATCATGGGTTATCAAGAATTTCAAATGTTTATGTTTCTACATTAGCAAAATTCCATATACTGAAAGTCTTATAATAAAATTTCTTCCATCAATTACCCTGTGAAATATAACTAAAGTTAGATTTTATGAGTTTAAATTTTAAATTTGTTACACATTAGATTGGTAACCTTAAGGCTATTAACTTTCTCAAATGTCACTTACAGAATAAGAAGCAAAGTTCACAAATTATATGAGATTCATTTTCATTTGTAAATTTGTAATTAAATTGCATATTATTCAAAAGTGGGATTCTCAGCCAGGCTGTTTTCACTTGGGGTGCCCCAGAGTGGGGTGGGTGAAAGCTCTCCCTGCCCCAAGGGACCCAGCCCCACCTCCAATACCCAACTGCCATCACGCTCCAGGCCACTTTCCACATGCTCAGGCTGAGCCTCACATATGAGTGAACATATTCCTTGACCACAAAACATCATAAGACACTCCTTACCCATTTTTGCATAATTACCACACCGTATTTGATAGAGAAAAAATATATATTTATATACATATTTATATGTGTATATATTTATGTGTATATATACATACCTACATATGTATATATATATCAGAGAGTCTGCCAAGCTACTGATAGTATCCCACCTGCATGGCAGAGCCTGTCAAGCTACCTGTGGTGTATTCGATATGCCCAAAACAGTAATAATAACAGGTCTCATTCCCCTGACCCTGAAAGAGCCTCCAATATGTTGGGAAAGACGAGTAAGGAGAGGCTGCTAAAATCTTAGGGCTGGGATGAATGGAGACATTACTGGTGCCTGTCTGAGTAAATCAAGTAACAATGGGATGACAGTGACAGTGACATAGTGATTAATCAAGAGTAACGACTTCTTTTAAATTTCTTCTTAGATTCTGCTTATCCAAGCATTTGTCCAATATGTATTTTACCGCAGCTCTCAAATGTGAGGTGCCCAAGTGACTAAAATTCCCTTCCAGTGCTCCAGGTACAGGGAGAAACAAATTGTTTATATACATACATGCTGACTGAGTTGTGGGAAGTTTAAAGCACAGGAATAGAGTTTGTGCAGGTCTAGAGAGCTAGCAGAGTGCAACTAAGCATGGATTCTATGGATTTGTCAGAGTTGGATAAGGAGCAAAGAGCATATAAGTAGAAGGAATGTACTTACATGTTGAGTGTGGCTGGAATAGACTATGGGGTTGAGGTGGGGCAAGGAGTGGGTAGGAGAGAGAACCAGGGTACACCGGTGAAAGGAAATTGACACGGGAAGTGGAATAATTGGTAATGGAACATAGTACATCAAAAACCCAACTATGAATAATTTTGTTACTCATGGTGCTGTAATAAGGTAAAATTCGGGAAAAATAGAATAGAATGTGGGAATTCACTTGTCACAGACTTTCTGTTCTAGCCATAGAATTATCAGGGAATCTTCTGCCTAAGGAATGATCTCTGATATGTGGGATATAAAGAAACATAGTAGGGAATAACAAATAGTGAAGCAAAACAGAACAAAGGTTTCAGAACTGAGATTCCGTGCAGGGGTGTTGGAGATTAGATTGGTTGAGGTGGTACTCAGGGTAGGGTATGGTGCTGGAACATTGTATGCATGAAAGCCTATCAATCATAGAATTGCAATTAACAGTACCTAAGATTTAAAAAAATAGGCACTATTTAAAAATGAATTCAACTTTTATCATATACTTTAATCCTTTAACCACTATTAAGGTTTTTTTGGTAAATGTGAGTGTGTCTTTTTCACACTGTTCTTCAACACTGTGCTTCAATTTTTCCAAACTTTATTTTTTTAATATGAGCAGTTCCTGCCTATTTTTTGAAGATGGTGGTGATGGTGGTCACAGCAATACCTGGTGGTGCTCAGAGACTCACCCATGGTGGTGCTCAGGAGACTGGCTATATGAGATGCCTGGGATTGAACCTGGGTCAGTTATGTGCAAGGCTGCAGGTCGGTAGGATAATATCCCTACCTTCTGTATTATCACTTTGGCTCCAAAGTCCCTAGATATTTTATATAGATCACTCCACTTCAAATAACTTATTTTTTCTTCAAGTAATTTGAGATGTTATTACTAATCGTGAGACTTGTTGCTACTGTGTTTGGCATAACAAATTGATGAACAGCAGGAGGACAGTGCAATGCAGTTATTACTAATGCACAGGTGTGAGTACATTGTGTTCTTCATTGTCATATCTTTAAAAAATATCTAGCTTGCCTATTGGGTTAAATACCTGGTATTCTGTATGATCCCCCAAGCACTGCGAAGTCTAAGCCTAAGCCTAGAGCCTTGCCAGAGGTATCCCAAAAAGCAAAAGCAAAATCACAAAAACTCATCTTGTATTCACATAGTAAGTGCTAGTTTCAATCTTTTGACTTAGACATCCAAATAGCATTCCATGTTTAATTTCCAATGATATCACAATGCTGACATTTTATTATTTGCTATTTGTCAAAATATGTAGCCAATTTTTCACTTAGAGAGGAATATCCTATATTACCTATTAGGTATGCTAGAGAAAAAAGCAACTGCAAAAAATCAATTTTCCATTTCTGAAAAGTTCAGATCTTTTGTGTATTAGTGACTTATATTTCAAGGTATTTGTTTCTTCCAGTTTAATCTTTTAAATTGTTCCTTCAACTTTACCTCATTATCCATATATATGTCTGGTATGTGCAGACTCATCACTTGAGCACAAATCTCTGCACTTTTGTTACAGTCTCTGAAGAGAAATAATTACGTATTCAACAGAGTCTGGAAGGGATAATATAACAAAATATTTTTATTTTTCTTTGAGCCATCAACATTTTTTACAAATGATACTAAGGACTGCATACCCAGACATCAATACAGATATTCATATTTTAAAATATATGTCTGTCATATATATAAGTTATTCTGAAAAATAAAGTTAAATTTATTGCAAAAGAAATCAATGTCTACCAGAAAGCAACATTAAACTTGAGTGGGCACCAAACTGGAACACAGTGAACATTTCCAGAACTCTCCTTGATAAGATATGGTCTGCTGACTACACATTTGTCTGCAACTTGCTTTATAAAACTAAAATGACCCTTTTATTTCAGACACTACCATTTCAAATTCACACTAAAACTAAACAGAAGGTTATCTATCTTTTAAGTTTTTTTTCTCATATTTCAGGAGATTAATTAGACAGCATTCCAGGAGTGCAAATTAACACGTTTGTATGGCATCTCAAGTGATTGATGTGCTTAATAGACTACTCAATAAAATAATGCATAATTAACAAACCAACTGACATACACAAAACTAATCATATCCCTCAGAAGCAACTTATTTTTTAAAATGTCAGTAAATTTTAGTCAACATTTTATATTTTTTTAAATTTATACATATGTATTTCATTTGAAAATTTCCAAAGATCAATGGAAACTTTACTTCCATAGGAGAAGATGAAAGAGCTTTTCTTTAATATTTCCCTCTGTATAGGTGTCTGTCCCATTTTGCACAGATCTCATCTGTTACAGACAGAAGAAAATGGCAAAGCCTTCTCTATGAAGTTAGCAGCCAGTATTCAGCAAATTTTGTCAAATTTTTGTCAGTTTTTGTCTGTGTGCTTAAAGTACCTTTCTGAGACTGTTTCTTCTAATGCAAAGTGTCTTTTATACAAATTTCCTTAACCTTATATAACTGTTCTCAGAGTTAACTAGATCTGAGACTTCTGTATGGTAAAATGCTGTCACTGTCACTGTCTTCCCGTGTTCATCGATTTTTTCGAGCGGGCTCAGTAATGTCTCCATTGTGAGACTTAGTTGTTACTGTGTTTGGCATATTGAAAATGTCACGGGTGGCTTGTCAGGCTTTGCCGTGCGGGTGAGATACTTTCGGTAGCTTGTCGGCTCTCCGAGAGGAGTGGAGAAATTGAACTCAAGTTGGCCAAGTCAGCCTTGTGCAAGGTAAATGCCCTACCCGCTGTGCTATTGTTCCAGCCGGACTAGAGTAGTAAGAATGTTATATACAAGCCTTTTTAAACCCTTTTCTGACCCCGGCCACCCTTGGGGACATTGCTTCCTTCCTATGGCTCATTTGAGAAACGCTAGTGTAGAAGGTGGCAAAGACAAACCATCTTCATCTATCCTGTTGGAAATAGGCAGACAGGTACACACTGAACCATCCTCTTGCATATTCTATTCATGGCCCCTTGTATATAGTTACATAAAAGTGGTGTGCAGTTCAAGTATTTAATAAATTTTAAATCCATTAAAACCAAAATCTTAAAAGTTATGTAGCCCACAATACAAGAAACTAGGATCTGAAGGAAGTGTGGGAACATCCAACTTGCAGGCCATGTAAGACCCTGCTACTGGACAAGTAAGCTTTTATGTTTATCCTAATTGGTGGGTCATAAAGTGGATACGAATTTTTATTCTTGCCTCTTTGTTTTTGTATTTATGTGCACTTCAAGTTAGTGTTAAGCCAGATGGAGAAATCCTCCTGATTGGCATGCGAAAATTATCAGGAAAGGCAGTGGGGAGGGGACAGTCCTTGCATATTCCACAGATATCAAGTAAACGTGATTGAAGGAAGGGGTTTGCAGGATTCTTTGGTTGTAGCAAGTTGCAGGGGGAGAGGTACTCTGAGGTGAGTGTGATAATCGGCATCTCCTGGTTCTCTCAGCTGCACCTTGAGGACTGGCCCTGACAGAACCCGGAGTTGACCTGTCTCAAAATTCAGTTTGATACTGTCTTTAGTATTGTGCCCAAATTTCATTCCCAACATGAAGCTGAAACTCTTTCTTGTACTCCTCTTTTTGGGGACATGGTTAATCCCTCATCTCACACATTTAAAGGATAGTGGTTTCCAACTGATGGCACACATATAAGAAGACTGAAACCAGTGCTTTAGATCAAGTGTGGAACTTTTCCTGCCAAGTGTCATCTGGCTATTTATAACACTCACAGGCTACACACAAGAGGCAGATGGACCTCATCATCTGATGGAAAGCACCCGTGTCTGTCCCATCATGTACCAGAACCATACCACAGAGTTTCATGGTCTTACATGGTAAAATGCTATACAAATTTAAATTTACATAATTTTCCACTGTTAGTCAACTATATAGTTTCTTTTAAATAGAAAAATATAAACTTAATTTCTTAGAAATAAAATGACAACACTTTAAAATCCAGTATAAAGGTGAAATCAAGAGTAATGATACCTACAAAATGATTACTAATGATTCTGTGTCATAATCCTAAACTGAAATCAGAATCACTACTCACAGAAATTATCAGTTTGTGGGGCTGAAATTACAGTTGAGTGCAAGAAATTTTGAAATCAGTGTACAATGATTCAAGGAAAAAATCAAATATGAAGATTTTTGTTGAAAAATTGGGAATTGAAAGTGACCTTTGGATTATTTTCACTTCCATATAGCTCAGAATAATTCAATAAATCTCTAGGAGTGAGTAGTGACTTGTCCTTGGACACTGAAACTCTAGAATCACAGTTTGTGGGGAAACCAAATTGATATTTATTTAGTTTTTAAAAAAGACATTACTTACAGAGAAGCAGCTGAAGAGCTTCTCTGCTCTTCCAGTTACAAGAAAATATTCGCCACATTAGCTGAAGATCTGGGGTTTCACTATTTCTTGATCCCTGGTTCCTCTGCTCCCTGTGCTGCACCATACCTAAGGTAGCCATTATTCCCACTGTCTATGAGACTTTGCTAATAGCTCTACAACCTGGAAATGGCTTCTAAATAGCAATGCTGATTAGAAGAATGTTATTAATGCCAACATGATATGTATATTGTTCCCTACATTTGGGAAGGGGAGCTGGAATGTCCATATTTGTTCTGTTGGGACCTCAGGGTGTGTTTTGGGATTGTTTCTTTGAGTAAAAGAGGACAAAAGACATATTATGATAAGGACTATCTCATTTTTCCTTTGGAGAACCCGGCAGCTACCGAAAGTATCCTGCCCACATGGCAGAGTCTGGCAAACTTCCTGTGTTGTACTCAATATGCCAAAGACCAGTAACAATGATGGGTCTCATTCTCCTAACCCTGAAAGAGTATTGGAAATGGCTTTTTAAAATCTCAGTGCTAGGAAGAAGGAGATGTTACTGGTGCCTGTTCGAGGCAATTGAGGAACAACAGGATAATCGTGATTGTGAAGATACAGGAGAGCAGAACGAGTTATGTTATATCTTATACAAGTACAGGTTTCAGGCACAGCAAAGAGACTTTAGGGCACCCCCTTTGATTTCAATTATTCTGCTCTCCATACGGTCATATATTTCCCATCCACCAAGTGCAGGCAGAACCTATGATTTGCTACGACGATATGACAATGATAATGGGACATCAGTTCCTTAATCACATGAAATTATAGAAAACTCTATTCTAACACTGCAGCTAGAATGTCTTCTAGCCAGTCTGACAAATTCAGAGGCAGTGTTCCGAGTTCATGCTCTGGGAATTCATGGGTTTGCTTCTAGAAGTAGAACATGGCTTCTGGCAATGGAAGGCATCTTTTTAAGACATGCCAGCAGTCTCAAGTAAAATGTGAAAAATTCATGGATCCTCAAATAGCAGGAAGGAAATGTATTCTGATAATATTCTAAAATGACTTTGGAGAAGATTTTTCTCCAGGCAAGCTTCCAGATAGTAGGAAAGCCTCAATGACACCTTGATTCAAACCATTTGAAACCCTGAACTGCAGAAGCCCAGCAACACCAGGCTCCAAAACTATGGAGAATGTTACATAACACATGTTGTTTTTAGCTTGCAGTAACTTATCATGCAGCAATAAGAACAAATATGCCATGTAGTAAGATAATATCAGAAAGATAACTTGCTGAAATCAAATTTGAGTAGAAGTCAAATAGAGAAAATACTGAAAGAAAAGGGGTGAGTGAAAGGTACAGGAAATACCAGGGAACAAAGCACTCTGTACTCTACACGTATAGTAAAGACCTTGTGCGTGAGTGGGATGTTGAAGCACTGCACTACAGTATATGTTTAGAATGCAACCTCATTTCAACTTATCCTGTGTGCTTTATATTTTGAAGCTTTTCTTTCTATTAAACATTTATATTGCTTGCTTCTTAAGTGTTATTTCTGTGTTGCAAATTTCATGTTCACAGCTTTTCAAATCTCTATAGCAACCAGTCTACTCCAACTGCTTTTCCTTACCTACAAGAACTTGCAAAGAGCTCCATTTTATTGCATAAATAGTGAAATTTGGCATCCTAAAGATTTTTTTAAGTGTGAGAGTACAATAAAGTAGTTAATTTTTTATTTGAAAAAGCTAGATGTACTTTCACTCTTACATACTGTATCTGCCTCATCAATTCACCATCTGCTTTCAAATTTCATCCAACAACATGTTTTCCTTCTTTGATCACACCTCTTATTCTCTCACTTATTTAAATTCACATGAACTGTATGAAAGTTAAAACTTTCCTATTCTCAAAACACTACAACTGTGGCCATAATCTCTAGGCCTTTCATTGCCACTTTTCTTGTCCATAAGCTAAGCAGGGCAGGGTATATTCGATCTGGACAGCTTGGGATTGAAGGCAAGGGGCCGGAGGTATGTGTATATGTTGTGGGGGGTTGGTTGAGGGGGGAGAGAGATACTGGATTGTATGTAACCATGACCACACCGACAAATTTTCCATCTTATGTTTTAGCGGAATATTAATATACTTTGACTGTCTGCCCTCATTATATGGATATCATGTGGGTTTTCCTTACTGCCCACTTTCCTTCTGCTGTCTTTGTGAAAGGTATCTAATGGCCCCACATTTTTCCCTTAAAAAGAACATTTCATATTCATCGTTTCAGTGAATCAAACGTCATCTACACTTGACAAATTTGTGGATTCAGATAATGTTTCTAATGTCCTGTAGACTATTAGTCAGCCTTCGGATGTTACATAAAGCTTAGAAGGTACATCCCACAGGGATTCAGTTATGCAAGAATGATGGCAGAAAATATGTTACTCCCATTGCTGCATTTTTAGATGGAAATTCCAATTATAGTCCTATAAAAAATACCTAATGATGGGCTTAGTGCAGCCAGGACAGTAGATAGCACTAAAACACTGAAAGAATATGGTGACTGGGGTCATAAATCCAAAAGATGAAGTCTTCAGATTAAAACTTTATATATTTTCCAAATATGCCAGTAAAAGAAAGTACTGCTTTAGTCATTATAGACAGTACACTCATTGAACCTTCATAGTAAAGTAAGTAAAGTAAAGGTCCTCCCGTTGTTCATCAATTTGCTCGAGTGGGCCCAGTAATGTCTCCATTGAAGATTATGTTGTTACTGTGTTTGGCATATCGAATACATCACGGGTGGCTTGCCAGGCTCTGCCGTGCGGGCGAGATACTCTTGGTAGCTTGCCAGGCTCTCCGAGAGGGGAGGAGGAATTGAACTCGCGTTGGCCATGTTGGCTGCGTGCAAGGCAAACGCCCTACTGCTGTGCTATCGCTCCAGCCCAAACCTTCATAATTAACCTTAAATTCATTCTTTATTCCCAAATGTGTTATCATACTACTTGGTCTTACCATGATTGTTTGGAAGAATGCTTTAACTATCACCATTCAGACAAGGGTGAACAAAACAGCCAAAATGTTATAATATTACTCAGTCTTATAGTAATTGTTTCAGTGGATACTTAAAATAACACCATTTGACAAAGATGAACAAAGTAGCAGGATGAAACTGAGGCAGGAAAATAGCTGAAAAGAAATTTCACAGATGCCTGTGATTTAAAATAGGCTTATTTATCAAATTATTAAATGATGCTTATATCAATTCCAGGTTTTAATTACTTTACAATGAAGAACAGATTTTTATATACATTTTAGTTTTTTGTTTTTAAATGATTTTAAGCTAAGCAGAGCATGTAGAAATGTTATTTTATATGCATCTATAAATTTTAATGTTGTAGAAATATTTCTGTTGACTAATATGATCACATATTATATTCTGAAAATAATAACCTAAATTATTTTAATGATATTTAGAAGATGAATTATTAAATGAATTTTTGTTTTTATTCTGAATTAATAACATACAAACATAAAGTTTTGAAATTTTGCCTAAATTAAGTGTCTACTCATATCAACTACTGTTCAAGTGTCTGTGGATGACTTAGCAGCTATTTTAAGTAGTCAGTAATATGAAATATTATAATAAATAGTTCCAGTTTGTAAGAAATAGAAAGAACCTAATTGATAGTTAACTTGACTGAAAGCAAACTTTAATTAAAGTAAAGGTAAAGGTAAAGGCCCTCCCGTTGATCGTCGATTTGCTCGAGCGGGCCCAGTAACGTCTCCATTGGAGACTTTGTTGTTACTGTGTCTGGCATATCCAATACTCTCGGTAGCTTGCCGGGCTCTCCGAGAGGGGCGGAGGAATCGAACTCGGGTCGGCCATGTTGGCCGCTTGTAAGGCGAACGCCCTACCGCTGTGCTATCGCTTTCTTAAATGTATTTTACTATTTGCTGAATGTAAAGATTTCACTTTCTTTGATTTGCAAAATTTAAATGAATACCAAAATAAATATGAAACAAAACAAAACTATGTTACTTAAGTTACTTAAAACAATGTAAAAACTTAAGTTACTTAAAACAATGTTACTTAAATTCTTCATTTACCATTAAAAATATCAATGACTAAAATTTGTTTGGAATCACAAAACTCCCAAGTATTCAAACTATTTTTTGGGGGGTGGGAGGAGTGAGGAAGATGGGAGGCACTACATTTTCTCACTTGAAATTATACTATACAGTGATAATACAAGGCAATAGTATTTAAAACAGCGTGGTACTAGAATAAAGATAGACTCACAACCAATGGAGCCAAATTAAGAGATCTAGGGATAAATTCTCAGACTGATGAATAGTTAATCGAAGACAAAGGAACTAGATGCATGACACAGAGCAAGAAAATTCTCTTCAACAAATGGTCTTGGGAAAAGTAGACAGACACACTGAATTTTTTTTTAGCTTTTTAGATCACACCCGGCAATGCACGAGGGTTATACCTGGCTCTTCACTCAGGAGTTACTCCTAGCAGTGCTCAGGGGACCATATGGGATGCTGGGAATTGAACCCAGGTTAGCCGCATGCAAGGCAAATGTCCTACCCGCTGTGCTATCACTCCAGTCCCACATAATGAATTTTTTTAAGAAAAGAACTAAATTCAAACCCTTTTTCATGCTATCCAAAAATACTAATTGAATGTAGATGAAAGACTTTGACATTATAGCACAATCTATAATATACATAGGGGAAAACATAGACATTACTCCATGATATGGACTTCAGAGTGAGCTTCAATAACTGATTACATAGGAAGATATCACAAAATTAAACAACTGGGACTACATAAAATTAAAAATTTTTGCATGGAAAAGTAAACTCAGGATAAAATAAAGATACCCACTGAATGGGAGAAAATATTTACAAACAGTACATTAAACAGCTAATATTCAAGATATATAAAGTACAAGAAAAATAAGAACAATCTCATTGTAAAATGGAAAGAATGAACAGATGCTTTTCCAAAGAAAACACATGGATGACTAGTAGGAATATGAAAAATTGTTCATTATAATTTTTCACAGAATGTAAGTTAAAACACCTATACATCGCTTCACACAAGATAGAATGGCATACATCAAAAAAGTTGAGTTTCCTTCCTTGCCCCAAGCAGAGCCCTGGTAGCTGAAGACCTCCAGAACCCAGCCATAGCCATGCTTGATATCACTCTCCACAAGCTTGGACGAGCCTCACACATGAAGGAACTGACAGAGGAACCCAGGTGTGAGGTACCTGGGGTGAGATCTCCAAGCCTCCTCGGATCAGGACTGGGCCTCCTCCACCTAGATACCCCATCTTCCAGTAGCTAGGCAGTTACACCCACCAACTGCTCCCAGTGCTGTGTAATCCCATCAAAGGCCAAGACCCAGAGACTATAACACCAAGCTTCCAGAAGCATGAGGCCGCATTTGCTGACATGCAAACTCTCATTGTTTAGTTCTTGCTTTCATAGAATCCAGCAGGCTACAAAGAGTATCCTGCCCACACGGCAGAGTCTGGCAAGCTCCAGGTGGCGTATTCAACATGCCAAAATACAGTAACAATGATGGGTCTCATTCCCCTGACCCTGAAAGAGCCTCCAATGTGGCACTTGCTAAAATCTCAGGACTAGGAGGAATGAAAACTTCACTGGTGCCTGCTCGAGGAAATTGATGAACCATGGGATGACAATGATACAGTGATGCATCAAAAAAGATCACAAACAACTAGTGTTGATGGGGATGTGGTGATAAAGAAATATTCATTCATTATTGTTGAGGATGTTATCTGGCTCAGCTTCTGAGGAAAAACTATGGAGATGGAAATTCCTCCTATGAATAAAATGAGAACTACCATATTACCCAGAGGTTCTACCTCTTGATATTTCCATACCCATATTGTTGCAGCCCTTCATTCATTACATGAAAACAACCAAAATATCCATTGAAATATGAATAGAGTTTTCCAGTCAAATATATATGTATACATTGATAAACATGCATGTACGCACACGCAAATGGAATACTATTCACCTGTAAGAAATTAAAAGATTATACAGTTTGTTGCAATAAGGACTGAAGGGCATCATGTTAAGCCATATAAATCAGAGGAAGAACAAGGGTGAATACTTGACAGTCATCTCGTCTGTGGAATGTAAAGAAACTAAGCATGCTAATAAAAAAGGAAGAACGCCTGACCTTGGGTTAGAAAACTACTTAAGAAGCAGTGGGGACAAAGGTGGGACGGAATGAAGAAAAAACCAAAATGACAAGGTTGATAGGTCACGGGATCTTTGATGGTACAGTGGCCTTGTGTATAATACCACAAATGTTGACACTATTGTAACTATATTACTTGAATAAGAACAACAAAAGAATCAGTGTAAGACAAAAGACAAACAAACCTTTGGCCTCTGACTGCAGAGCTACTATGATCAGAGGAGTAGAGGGGAAGGAGATCACGGAGAAAAGAGTGATCTGTGGTGGAGGAAAACTGTACTTCAATGGTACGTGTAGCATATGAGTATAGATTTTGAGAAGATGCTAAAACTACCATATACACACATGGGTATATTTACATATATATATATATATATATAGAGAGAGAGAGAGAGAGAGAGAGAGAGAGAGAGAAAGAGAGAGAGAGAGAATCTTGCAACCAACATTGCCTCAATAAAAATATAATACAAATATAATAAAACAAAAATTACCTATTTGAAATATTTCTGACATACTCTTTCATTGTTCTTATTTCTTCCATTCTCTTCTGATTCAATTTTTTGGATACCTCTTAAGCCATTTCTAACTATATTCAGAAATATGAAGGGGAATGTGTTTAGAGGAATATACCTCCTTTAGGATGTATGTCATGCTTCAATTGCTGAATAGAACATAGATTAAACTTAATTTACAAGATACTTTCAGAGAATGAATCTTCTTCAACTGCTACTTACCCGCTTACTTACAGTATTAACAGACTAAGTTTAGAAGATATTTTACTTTTTAAAGTTATATATTTTGCAAGACTATTTTACATTCAACTCATTTAAATACTTTGGGAACAATTTCTCATATGGTATTTTTTTATTTCAATTATTCTACCTCAAAGGCTATTTTGTAAAGGTTTTCATTTAGCAAAACTGATAGCTTCTTTTAAAAATTCTATTTTTTTCCTCTTCTGTGCTCAGTCAACAAAAGAAAGCTGCACTTAAATATAATTTAATATCTTAAAATATGTAGTGGCAGACAAACTAATCTGAATAAAAATCTTGAATTTTGAGTTTGGTAACTTATAGTTCCTTATTTGGTTGGCATTTTATGAGACTCAAACACTGTTTACTAACACCATATTGCTTGCATCTTTCCAAGTTACTTCTTGCTTGCAGAGATAAAACCTTTATCTATTGGATCTTTTGGCACCTACATTGGATGCAGAAAAAAGCATTTCATTTCAGATGTTTCTCACTTTTTTTTCAAGAAAACTTGTTTCTTATTGGGCAATTACCTAATATTTAGCTAAATTATAATATATAATTACATGAAAAACTCCTTGTTCAATAATTCCTAACCCATTATTATAAATGTGCTTGTACATGTTTAGTTATGTGTTTAGAGGTTTGGTAGGTCAAGATAGGAAGATAATGTTTCTATGCAGAAACAACTGGGATTGAATAAACACAGTTTGGGCTATGTTTTCCCTTCATGGGCTGGAGCGATAGCACAGCGGGTAGGGCGTTCGCCTTACACGCGGCCAACATGGCCGACCCGAGTTCGATTCCTCCGCCCCTCTCGGAGAGCCCGGCAAGCTACCGAGAGTATTGGATATGCCAGACACAGTAACAACAAAGTCTCCAATGGAGACGTTACTGGGCCCGCTCGAGCAAATCAACGATCAACGGGAGGGCCGTTACCTTTACCTTTACCTTTCCCTTCATAGCAGTAGTTGTATTGGCATGTTTATTGATAAAAGATACAATAATATAATTATATTTTAAGTTTTGAATAAAATTTTAAATTAATTTTAATTCCTTGTAATAAATATGCACTAAAAAAACGAGACAACACTTCATATGTTGGGAAAATACATTAATTTAGCAAGCCTTCCACCTTGCCTCTCTGCTTCCTGATACCAAATAGCGGGGACTTTTCAGAATTCTGGTTGGAAGTCACTGTATTTATATAAACAGATTTTTAAGAGGAGAAGCATGACAAGATAAGGAAAGCATTTATATCATAAATGCCACTTTCAATCATGTCTCTTCAACAGTATCTGCCATACAACTGATGAACCATTTATAAAATTATTTTTACACCAGTCTGAAGAGTAGAATTATCAGGCAATAATCATTAAAACTGCTGAGCTGTTGCATGGTAAAAATTAATGTAGAATCTAGGACATTGAAACTTTAATCCATTTTCATATACACTTAAAATTTTAATAAAATCTAAACTCTGTGAGACTTACCACATAATCACTTTAGGGATTAAAAATATCATAATCTTGCCTGGAAGTCATTTTAATGGCCAATGAAATCTGTATGCTATCTATGATCTTAGAGGATATGTCTCAATTTCTGCTTTATTACATTCCATTACTATGTTTTATTCATCTGCCTATTCCTCTCTTGCTCAAAATTTCTAACTGAGAATAGAAAGTGCTTTAACTTTTATGAAGGCTAATTCTCCCTCCTATCTAGTAAGCAAGGCTCTGAGTCTGATTATGTTCTCGACAGACATATTTTTATCCATAATGAGCTAAGACAATGTGTTTCCTAAATTTACTTTGGCTTTTGTAATTGATCAATTAGGAAGCATAAAGTATAGTCAATATACTCATATTTCCTGCTGACCTGTTTATGAGTAATCTTAAGCTTCTTCCATTTCAGAAGTCAAATTTAATGATCCCTGGTAAATCAAAGAATATTTTGAGAAGTGCATCTAGATGAAAAGAAAGCAAGGTGTTTTTGATTAACTTTCGTAATTCATGTAAGCTTGTCAACCAACATATTGTAAGAATACTACTGGACAATTGCAATCCTCTTTCCAATAATATTGAACATGAGTGATTAAATAGTAAAATCTCACAGTACAGTTTTGAAAAAGAATTTTCATGATGCCTACATTTCTGGATAATTATAGCTATGTGTTCCACTTTGGTACTCAAGCAGAAAGAATCACTCTAAGTAAAAAAGAAATTCAAGGACCTTTTCCTCTTAACACAGCATGTGGAAAAATACAGACTAACATAACAAATCATCAACTCAGCAGAAAATATTGATGTTGCCATAAAATGCTCTCACCATAAAAATGTGACTATTTTACAACTGACACCCAGGTTGCAGACGATGAAAGGATATTTGTATTCTGAGTGTGAGATAGACACAGCAGCAGGGATGGAAAGAGAAATACCAGTTGGGGCCACATTGCAGATGACTCAGGATGTTCTAACTAAATTGTGATATATGATGCCAGTCCTTTAGACAGAGCTAAAAGTGTAATGAACAGGCAGTAACAAGATACCATCGTGAGTATTGGGATGCTGAAGAATGCTCCCCAAGGTATAATAAGCTAGTTCTCTAGGCACTACAGGTTAATCTTGCCAGAAGGCAGAGTACAATGCAAGAGGTCAATGGAAATGAAGCAGAAGAAATGTGCAGAATTTGTCAATGATGTTCTGTATATTTGTGGGACTTTATACAGATAAAGAGTGAAAGGATAACTTTTACCTTTAGGAAGATCTCTTCATCCACTATAAGGAGTAAATTATTAGAAGGAAAGAAATGTTAAGAAGAGGATCATTCAGATGCCTACAGTAGAAGTTGAAAGTAAAGAAGAAAAGTTAAACTAGGGTTTGACATTTAGGACACAAATATAAACACAGCAGCAAGAATCCATAATTGGAAAATTTGAACAAATTTGGTGATTCACTTAATATTGAGAATTTAAGATATTGTAGAGACTATAAAACCCAGCTCCCGGAAATGCGCGGCTGCAAATGCAGCTGCGCGACATCTTACTATCTCATTCCTACTTTGGACAAACTGGCAGGCTACTGAATATAACCTGCCCGCACGGCAGAGTCTGGCAAACTCCCCGTGGCATACCCAATATGCCAAATACCAGTAACAATGATGGGTCTCATTCTCCTAATCCTGAAAGAGCCTTCAATATGGCACTTTTAAAAAAATCTCTGGGCTAGGACGAAGGAGACGTTACTGGGGCCTGCTTGAGGCAATGGACGAGCAACAGGATGGTCATGATCGTGATCATGATCGTAGGTTGAGAAGAAAGAGAAATCTCAGATGTCCCATATTTCTAGTTTGGTCATTTGAATAGTTTATGTAGTAAAATCCCTGGTAATAATGAATACATTTGGATGGAAAAAGTTAGTTTCCAGTTGAATTTATTGAATTTGAAACATAGATAGAACATGCAATTGTGATATATAGTAGATGGATATATACACCCAGAGCTATCAAACAGCTTTATTTTATTTTTAGTCACTTCCTGCAAAAATTTGTGTAAATGTGACATTTATATTTTATTCTTATTATACAAGTATAACTTGGAATTTGTGAAAATGTTCATAATTAATCTGTTGATCTTTTAGCTATAGCTCCAAGAACAGATGGAGTTGATGGGAACTCCCATCAGTCTCTCCAAACTTGGAATATCCAACAAGGTAATATGATGTGATGGTGTCTTCTCTTCCCAGGGTCTTATGAGCCTTTCTTTTGAATAACAAATTTCTGCAGCACATTGAAGTCTCCATCTGTCAGTAGATGTTCATCTACAGAAATATTCTTCCCATATTAACGTTATTGTCAATTAACCAAAATTCCAGGTAGATTAATGCTTAACTTAATGAGACTAACATTTTAATTAAGAACTTCTGAGATTAATGACAGTGGGAAATGTCAAGAGTAAAGAACACAATCATGAATAAGCTACTAGACAAACATACAAGTGAGTCTTTAGAAAAGTTCAAGTCTTCTTAGGTAGTTGGAGATGGAAAGTCTTCATGTGTTGCTGAAAACTGTAAGTGGAATCAGTTATCTGATGTAATGCAGGGAGTGGGCCACTGACAAAAAGGATAGTCACTGGTCATAAGCCACAATCCTTTCCTTTCTTGTACTCTCTCTGTTCCTCGTTCTGATGGCAGATCCCTACCACTTCAGACATTGAGCTAAAATTCTTTGGAAAGTTCTTTATTTCATCAGAACTAATAATTTTAGGTATGCTAATTATCCATACTCAAAAACAGGTGGGAACTGAGTTTAGTGAGATTAAAAAACACCTTTAAGTAGCACTGTATCAGGTCTAGAAAATACTCAAGGTAAACATTAACAAAGATGTGGGAGATAGGGGTTTGGTGGGGGATATCACAGACTTCCAACAAACAGCAAGACAGAAACTTCCTAAGTACTCCAAACTCACTGAGTACTTAACTACAGATTCATGTTTGGAGGAATATTTAAATATATTTTACAGTCAGATCCTCCATTTCTTACTTTTAGTAGTAGAGTATATTACTGAATAACTCTTAATTAAAAGTGTGAGGTTTAGAACAGTGATTCTGCTCATATTACATCACTTTTTATAATATTTTGCTTGCCAGGCTTTACTCCAGATTTTTTCCCTTCACTGTCATATTCTCTACCTCTTTCAAGGTCATCATGAGTTCTTCCAGATGACCATTTTAGTACGAATTTAATTTTCTACAAATTCCAAAGGCTTGGTTACTTTTAGTATTTTAAAAACAATGTACATTTTCTTTTATATGCTTGTCTATTTTCACAGATGCTATCAATATTAACAATGTGATAGCTTTTTCCCCCATTTTTTTTTCGATTCACAAAACATAGCTATTTTCTCAACTAGTCTTTTTTGCACTTTTTTTCCTACAATTTTTATGGAGGCACTGTGATTTACAATACTGTTAGCTTAAATAATTGTTATTTTATTTAAATAATATCCTTCATTGCAGGAACAATTCCATCATAATCTACATGAACTAATGTTTCATAAATGAATGTTTAATGGATAGTTTGAACACACTTTCAGTCATATTCTCCCCTGCAGGTGATAATTCAGGTAGGCTTGAAGCCCAGAGAGTTAAGAGTGCTTCTGAGAAACACAGCTGGACTTCATCCAGTCCAAAGTTAACCCAGTCCAGTAAGCAATTAGCATCAGGTAACAAAAGTGTTCAGAAGAAAATTGGAGGAATCGTTATGTGATAGGAAGCAACAATCCTTTATAAAAATGGTTCCTGGGATCCTAAAGTGGTAATTAACCTCTCTAAACTTATGTTACTGTTGTTGGTGCTTGACCTGCAAAGAGAGTCAAAGAGAGGCTATGATATCCGCTTTTCACAGCTCTATAAAATCTGAGTTGACATATATGAAAATTCTAGCTTTCTGCCTCCCACCTCAAAAGGTTAGTTTTTATGGGGTTGTCACCATTCAGGGTTTAATTCTAGTGGAAGGGCATTCATTTCATACATTCAAGTGACAGATACCTAACTGGTAAGCCAAAGTTCTTGGACAAATGTTCATACTCAAATGAAGGACACAGTCCAAGGGCCAGAGAGATAGATCTATGGGTTGGAGCATATAATTTGCATGTGGCAGTCCTGGACTCAATCTCTGGCACCACACAGTCTCCCATTACCATTAGGTATAACCCTGGAGCAACAAGTCAGGAATAACTACTAAGCACTACCTAGCATGGCTCAAAAACAAAAAGGAAATGAAAAAATGCAATGCAACCGTATTTAGAATAATACTGTACTTAATTGTGACTATATCAAGGCTTTGTTAAATCTTGCATTTTAGAAAATTTCACAGAATTTAAGCAGCTTGCTTCCTAAGGAATTGACAATATTCCATTTGTATCTGTAAACACAGATTCTCTATTTCATATTTTTATGGCCTAGGTCATACTTTTAATTATGATTCCTCTATCCTAAGCTATTGAAAGGGATGATAAAGCAATCAAAGAAATTCCAAACCCTTCCAGAAATGATTTAATCTTTTCCTCCTGACTGAAGAAGCCAAACTTATTACCCAGCAAATAGCTTTCATTTAACATGACTCAAACTGAATATATAAAATCTATTAGGAACATATCCATTTATATGAGATATTTTACTGTATTCACATAAAATGTGCACTTTCAATGCTACTAGACTTTTCTCCTAATTAAAGAACATATGGCTGGCAGAATCAAATCTTTTAAATTGTGTTATGAATAAAATTCTTAAATAATAATAAAATATTTCTATTCTTTTGGGGAAGAATTTTTAACAAGAGTTATTCTTATTTGCTATCTAGGCACAGAAGATAAAAATTGCATCTCATATCTAAAATTATTCTTATATAAATTTAAAATAATAAACATTCAGGCAAGTTAAAATTAAATTTCTACACTTTAAAAACAGTAGTATATTTTATTACAAAGTACCATCCTACTGGTAAACCTCAGTTGAAGTAAAAAGCATAGTTTGTGATTTAAAGCATGGGTGACTAACAGTTGAAGAGCTGGTTGTTCAGATGTTTTTTTTTTTTAATTTATTGAATCACTATGAGAACAGTCACAAAGCCTTTCAGTTCAAATCTCTTTCAGTAATACAATGATCAAACACCCGTCCCTTCACCAGTGCACATTTTCCACCACCAAGAACCCCAGTATACACCCCCATTCACCCTCCCCTCACCTGTGTGGTAGATTTCCACTTTACTCTCTCTTTACATTGATCACATTCAATATTACGACAAAAGACACAGCATTGTTATTTGGAATTTTCCTCAACATTCAGACCCGCCACAAAGACATCATTAGATAATTTGTTTTCTATTGCTGATTATGAAGAGCATATGATGTCGTGTGGCCACAATAGCAGCCATGCGAATTTGGATTTCTGATATTTTAGCAATAAACCTAGAGGGGTTACTGCCAGAAGCCCGTGGGTTTCGAGATTGGTATGTATGCCTCTGGGATCATGGTCGTTCAGAAGCCAGAGGAGGCATTTGAGGGTGGAAACCCAGAACATTGTCACGGTGGGGAGCAGGGCCAATTCCACCCCCATCCCATGAGGCCCCACGTGCCTCATCAATGCATTCTCATACCTGGCTGTTCATTAGGCTCTAAAAGATGCAGGCCGCCATGCTGCCACCACAATGGGGGACAGGTGGAGGGACAGACACCCCCCCCCCCAGGGCGGCATAGCATCATAGTTAAATACACAGTCCAGATGCATTTCAGTTGGACACTATATTTTGCTCAGATTTTCCCATTACCATTCAAGCCTGTTTTTCAGGGACAAACACTAGATAATTTACTTTCCATTGGTCACTTTGCATATCAGGAAATGTCCTGGTTCGGAAAATCGTCCTGGTACCCGCATACCGGAGCCATGGTTGTAGAAGCTCATGGTCGCCAGGATTCCATCTGGAGAAGGCGGGGAGATAGCACCTACCCCATCTGGGACCTCCCAGTGACATCGGCTCAGTATGGGGCTTGGAGAATTCTCCAGGAGTTGTGGAGCCCACCAGCTGGTTTTCTTCGCTGCTGTGTGCTATTTGTCCAGATGTTTTCTTAGAATGATTTTATCATGAAGACAAGGTATAGGGATTTATCAAAAGTCTTTGGTAACTTTTTGCCATCTTATATAGATTTTCTTCTATGGATTGCTTTTGTAATACACGAAAGGAGGAAATGTTGAGAATATTAAAATGATACATACATAATTTACTTATGTATTAATTATATTCATTTTTATGTATATACCACAGTGGGAAGGGTGTTTACCTTGCATGCAGCCGACCTGGGTTCGATTCCTCCGTCCCTCTCGGAGAATCTGGCAAGCTACTGAGAGTACCCCACATGGCAGAGCCTGGCAAGCTCCCTGTGGCTCATTCGATGTGCCAAAAACAGTAACAAGTCTCACAATGGAGACGTTACTTGTGCTCGCTCAAGCAAACTGATGAACAATGGGAGGACAATGCTACAGTGCAGTGCTTTAATGTTCACTTAGTACATATTACAAAATGCCAGTTATATGGTTTGCACAGTTGTGAGAACAGGAAACATGAGGAAAGGAGAATGTAGCATTTTCATGTTCAAGCTGAAAAGTTGAATATTCAATATGTTCTATTTAAGTTGAATGATGATAGGCAAGGTATACAAACATATCTATTAGATAAAACATTTTATAAATACATAAATTATTTTCAAAAAATTAACTTCTGGGTCAAATTACCAAAACATTAAGTAAAAAAATCTTAGATCTATTTGCAATACATCATGCTGGATGAAATCCAGATACATAGAAAGATGGCTTTTTAGTTTCTCTGTTTTGGATGGGACACAGTGAATCTTAGAATCAGCCATACTTAATGTTTGACTTTCAAAGTTTCAAAATGCTGAATTATAGTTACTGTCCTAGACCTAGTAATATACTATAAAGGGTAGTATTTTATTTTGCTCATAAAATCCCAATTGCATTGGATTTCACAATAATTTTCAATAATGTGCTACTTTTGCAACTCTTAAGAGAGCATGGAATTGCCTGACAGTTGTCTAGAACTGTTAAGTCACTTTCAAAAAACCTTTGATCACATTTGTGACTAAAGACTTGTGCACTCTACCTAAGTGGAATGTGAAATAAAATGCCCTTTTAACAAAGAGTCCAGGGAAATGAAACTGAAAGAAAGGCTAAATTAGGCAATTCACTTTCTGTGCTTGTGGGTCAGTTAGCCATGGATATGGTGAATGAAAGAACTCCAGGTAACGAGAATTTGCTATTACTTGATTTTGGTTTTACTGTGATTTTCAGCTAAAAGCAGAAGGTCGAACAGAGTGCACAGTGATCTTTCTACAGCAGTTTTGCAGATTCTATTCTCCTGGTAATTACAAAACAAACTGCTCTTTTATACGTGAATGAACCAAGACACTTCAATGAGCAAAGTAGTGCTTTCAGGCTGTGGTACACGTGGGACCTCACAGGGAACAGTGACTGCTTCATAAGCACGTCTGAGAAGTGAAAAACCCCTTTATGTGGGTGAAGAGACTCTGAAGGATGATACCTGGGCTGAAGAAGAAAAAAGTGGGTAGATGATAATGAGAAAGGTGTTTACTTATTAGGTAGCATAATTTAAGCCTTAAATGTTAGAATCTTGTTCTTGGTCAGTATTACAGGTGCATTCTGTACTACAGGCCAGTATTACCTGCACATTCATTCTAAATTTTTCATAGTTCTTTTATATATATAGCTCTGTGATACAAATGAGAAGTTGGTATCCATAAAAGGAAAATATTTGATTCGTAAAATGGATATTGAAAAAATTTTTTTTCATGTACAAAAGTACATTTTCCTAAAAATCTGTATGCAGAGACAACCACTTGTCTGGGATTATGAAAATATGAATATATACTCTCTATTTGTAGTGAGAAATCTCTGCATGGATAGAAGCATAGATGTCTGCTATTGCAAAAAAAAAGTCAGAAAAATAGGGTTTGTATCAACATTAAAAATCATGAAATTCTACTGAATAAATAAACCAGACTGAGATGTCACTAAGAAGTAAAAAAGAAAAAAAAATATGAGTAGCAGAAGCTCTCTGTAGAAGTGAATGTGAAAATTGTGTTAATTGCTCTGAGAAGAACAACTTTTCTACAGAATCACATTTTCTATACCTTAGTCATCGTGTATGTCTATTTATTAGCATGTATAATACAGTTCATAGAACAAATTTGCTCTAAATGGTATGTGATGAAATTTCTAGCCAAAGCAGACTATTTAAGGCAAAGCTTAATCTATCTTATCTTCATACATACCAAAATACTAATTCTAATAAAATTCATCTCACTTCCTTTTCTTCCTCCTCTTAAGCATTATTCAAATCCCAGTTATGAAATGTGTGGAGGTAAATATTTAAATTTATACTCTATTGTATTTCATATTTTATGGGTGCTGTAATAAATTTAGTTCAGTAATTGTTAGTTGAATGTAAAGACTGTAGAAATATAAGAGATCATAGATGATTTAAAACTCTAAGATTATTAGTGGTTAAAAGACTGTTTTGTTGATTTTATTATTTAACAATAAAGAAACCGAGACACTGATGAAAAATTTGAACTTGTTAGGAATTAAACAAAAAAAGATTGACATACAAAATACTATGAAGCAGTCTGTGAAGAGTCCATAAGCATGGCAGGGTGAGAAGTGAAAAATATACTGGACTACCAGTGTATTGGAAAAAAAGAAAAGTTAAAACAAATAAGAAAAGTATTGTGAGTTTTATTGCAGTAAAGATATGATACACCTGCAATCTTTGCTATCAAGACAGGTAAAGAAGAGTAATTTGCTTCATTCAGATTCTACATTTCATACCAAAGTCTATCCTTTATAGAAACTGAATGGTGAATTCAAATGTATGGTGGTAATATTGTGAACTAACAAACAAGAATTACAATACTACATTAAATTCTTCATGTTTTTTTAATTCAAATTTAATCCTCATGGCCTCTGTCAATTTTCTTTAAAAATATAGAAAACCAGATGAGGAAATATTATCTCAAATTTGTCTACCTAATATTTGACAGACTATCTAGAGCTAGGCAATTCTATAACTTTACCATTTAGAATTAGAAAGAAAATGAATTAAACCTGGACATTTCTCTTCAGAAATCTATGCTCTTTCCACAATGTCATCTTGTCACTCAAAATTAGTTATTAAAATATTTGTTTAAATAAAAACACACCGAAAGAACTCGACTTGATTGGTTATTTGTAGGATGTGGGGAAGGGCAAAGAAAGAAGATTTTGGAAGACCAAGATTTAATTTTTTTCTTTGTTACTTTGTAGATGCTTAGCCTTGGATCTGATCCATAATCACCATGAGTTTTAATATCCTTTGTATCTCCGATACAAAATGGGGAGAACAGAGACATTATCTACCAAAGAGTTATTTTTATAAGCCTTTTAATGAGGACTAATGCAAAAAGTGTTTAAAAACTATTTATATTCTTACTATATATATGCTTTCACACTCAGGTTAGTTTCCAGATTTAGAATTATCTTTATAAAATAAGAACTGCTGTTCAAATATAAAGTGATATTTTTTTTTCTTGAATTTTTATTAGTGAAACACCATGAGGTACAGTTGTAGACTTACAAATTTTTGTGCTTGGGTTTCAGTTATACAATGATTGAATACCCATCCCTCCACCAGTGCCCATTCTCCACCACCACTGATCCCATTATCCCTCCCACCACAGCAGTCAAAAGGAGAGAGGTAACAAAAGGGAATGCCCTGCCATAAAGTGATATTTTTATACTGGCAAAGCACCAAGCTCTTGTAGAGAGTTGCTACCATGAATTTATTCTTCTATTTGTTATTCAGTGCGATATATAGAAAGGTTCAGTAAGAGTGCTGATTATTAATTTTATTTGTTTTATAATTTTACTTTATTTTTATTTAGTTTTTAGGCTGGGGCTGGAGTGATAGCACAGTGGGTAGGGCGTTTGCCTTGAACGCAGCCAACATGGCCAACCCAAGTTTGATCCCTCCTCCCCTCTCGGAGAGCCCAGCAAGCTACCGAGAGTATCTCGCCCGCAAGGCAAATCCTGGCAAGCTACCCATGACGTATTCGATATGCCAAAAACAGAAACAACAAAGTCTCACGATGGAGATGTTACTGGGCCGGCTTGAGAAAATTGATGAACGGGAGAACCGTGACCGTGACCATAGTTTTTAGGCTATGCCCAGCAGTGATCAAGGCTTATTTCTGTCTCTGTGCTCAGGGATAACTCTTTGTAGGACTCAGTGGAATATAAGTGCTGCCAGGGATTGAACCCAGGTTGGCAGAGTGCAAGGCAAGTGCCCACCCTCTGAACTTTAACCCTAGCCCTGGGATAGTTTTACTTTAAATGTATATACAGCTCTGTGCAACTATTAGGATCACAATGTCCTGAGTTTCCTTTATGAATTTGGAAGTATCTTTTATAGTGAAAAACTCTGGTTATACTTGTTAAACTATGAAGACCAAAATAATATTTTAACTGATGAATTGTCTGAACAGTTCAAGAGCAAATACACAATAGCACACAACTGCAAATTTCAGCTTTTACCGAATTGTGTTTTTAAAAATATCAGTGTGTAACACACATGAGGACTGATTTCACTGAAGAGGAAATATATAATGAAGCCTGGTTTGGGAAAATGACAGCATGTACTTATTGGGAAATATGACACGAATTTAAATAGTACAAAGTGAATTCATTTTTCTGTTTTCTTTTCAATGGTTACTTATTTGGTCATCTGTTGTATTGATCATAAATTGTGTGACTGCCAGAAAAGGTTCTGTATAAATCCAGAGGAACAAATAACACTTTCCCAGAGAAGTCTTGCTTTATTCTATTCTGAGTCATTATGGATGCCAATTTTCTTTGACCACCATATGAAAAGTTTTTTGTGGAGGAAAGAAAATCATTGACCTACCAAAGCACATATTTGCCTACTGTTCTAAGTTTCATTAAAGTTTCATTAAATCTCCTTTGAATTATAGTTTGGCTACCCATGTTACAGTAATCTCTTTCTTCAGGAAGGCAAATGATTTGATTGTCTTCAGGCAATATGCAATCTGTACATACTATACTAACTTCTATCATTTCTTATCGTTCTCTATATAAATTTGACTCTAACATAGAAGTGAGACTCTTCATCTAAAATTTCTCTTCAATATTTGTCTCAGTGAAGTTTGAATAGTGACAATATTCAAGTCGTTTTAAACAGGATCAGAATAAGCCACTGCAGGAAAAAAAAATGACAGTTTGCTTTCCCTTTAAACTGAGCTAAATCCCTGAACTAGGTCAGACTGTCACATTTCAAGAAGTCAGAAAGAAGGGGTTGAAGAGGGTAGGACGCTTGCCTTGTACATGGCTGACCCTATTTGATCCTGGCATCCCATCTAACTCACAAACACTGCCAGGAGTAATTCCTGAGTTCAGACCCAGAAGTAAGCCCTGAGCACTTGCAGGTGTGACTCCCCAAAATAAAAGAATGAACAAACAAACAAAAGAAGTCAGGAGAACATCCACCTTGAAGAGCTGATAGGTGCTTCTATTTCTAGCTTGTAACCCAACCAACTGACCATAACCGCATCCTTCATTTTCTTGCTGTAAGAAATCCAGACCTGGGTTCCTCCTAAATTTTTTATCTTTAACTTGAACTTGGGATACCAGATTATAATTCACTTTTACTTTTCAAATAGATGCATTTTGGCTTAGTACTAACCTTGTTGGGACTGGAGCGATAGCACAGCGGTAGGGCGTTCGCCTTACAAGCGGCCAACATGGCCGACCCGAGTTCGATTCCTCCGCCCTCTCGGAGAGCCCGGCAAGCTACCGAGAGTATCTTGCCCGCACGGCAGAGCCTGGCAAGCTCCCCGTGACATATTCGATATGCCAAACACAGTAACAACAACAAATCTCATAATGGAGACATTACTGAGCCCGCTTGAGCAAATCGATGAACAACAGGAGGACCGTGACCGTGATAAAGTGCTGCCCGCACTCCTTGTGAAGTCATTTTTTTAATCAGTTGGAATATATCTAGAAATTCATAAATTTACTTCACGGTCACGGTCCTCCCATTGTTCATCAATTGGCTCGAGTGGGCCCAGTAACGTCTCCATCATAAGACTTCTTGTTACTGTGTTTGGCATATCGAATACGTCATGGGGAGCTTGCCAGGCTCTGCCATGCAGGCGAGATACTCTCGGTAGCTTGCTGGGCTCTCTGAGAGGGGCGGAGGAATCGAACTAGGGTTGGCCATGTTGGCTGCGTGCAAGGCAAACACCCTACCGCTGTGCTATTGATAGGAATTGTAAGGTCATTTGAATATTTCCTGGCATTATTCGTGCTAGAAAGTTATGAACTCTGCATTTGCCAAAATCGAATTCCCCCAAAGGCAACGGAGTTGAGTGTAACATACATAACAAAGATGGTCATTCTCCCTTGGAATGTTAATGGGAAGTAAGACAGGGGCCCACACACCTTTCCTGGATTTATTTTAGAGGTATTCTATTGAAGGGTTGGTTAGGCAAAATCTATTTTTTATCATATTCCCAAAACTTATATTTGAACAAGAACAAGGTAGTTTAAACATAATGTTTCTAAGCACATACTTAATAATGTGCCAATGAATTCTCTCTTTCAATTTAGTTTTGCTTACTTGTAAGATGGTTGGTAGGTCCTGAGATGCTTCTTAGCATACTCACTGGTCCTGAAAACAGTGTTCTATGTCCAAAGAACTCCCTTGCTATATCAGTTTGGCCCTTGATAAAGAATCAGAATGCCTAATATGATAAAGAAAGCATATTAGGGCATTCTGGAGATTCAGAATCTCCTGCCACTGCGCCAGGCTGTCTTCACCCACTGGGACCCCTCAGAAGGGGATGGGTTGAGTCTCCCTTCCCACCCTAAGAACAACCCCGGCAGTCGAAAATCTCCAGAACCCAGCCACAGCCATGCTCAAGGACACTCTTCAAATGCTCAGACAAGACTCAGGTGTGAAGGAACCGGCAGAGGAACCCAGGTATGAGGGACCCATGGCTAAGATCTCCAAGCCTGCTCGGATGGGGGCTGGGCTTCCTCCACCCAGACCCCCAGCTTTCCAGTAGCTTGGCTGACACCCACAAACTCCCCCAGGCGCCATATAATCTCAGCAATGGCCAAGATCCAGAGACTATAAAATATAGCTCCTGGAAGAGAGCGACACAGTACTTCCTCTCGGAGAGCCCCGGAAAGCTACCGAGAGTATTCTGCTCACATGATAGAGTCTGGCAAGCTATCTATTGTGTATTCAATATGCTTAAAACAGTATCAATAACAGGCCTCATTCCCTGACCCTGAAAGAGCCTACAGTATGGTAGTGTTGCGAAGGATGAGTAAGGAGAGGCTGCTAAAATCTCAGAGCTGGGGTGAATAGAGACATTACTGGCTCCTGCTCAAGCAAATGGATGAACAACGGGATAACAATGATACATTGATACAGTGATTAGTGCATTAAAATATTTAATTTAATTTTGTGCAATGTTTTCCTTTCCATTTTAAATGTCATGTAAACCCTCCAGCATTAGCTTTCTAAAGAGACACTTCGTAATATGCTATTTTAATGCATAAAATATACCTTTTGCTATAATACAAAGACACAGTTACCATTCATACAAAACATATTTTACCCTTATCTGAGCCTTAAACTCTGTTACTAATTGTAATAATAATTTTGGGGATTTAGATGTATTGGGAATGACTCAAATTTATATTTTCCCAAAGAAAATTGGATTAAGAGATTGCTTTCTTATGGGCAATTTCTCCAGAGATAGTTTTTTGAATTAAGAAATAAAATGTCAGGTCAAGCTCATTTCTTATTAAAATCTAGCAATCTAAATGGCAGCTATTGAGATAAATCCAGAGGGGTTTCACTTACAAGAGAACAGTTTTACTGACCACAAAATAGTCAATACCCAATTTTATGTATTTAATATTTAAAGGAATCATTCTCCCCATTCAAATTAAAATAGTCATCTTTTAATTTTTAATGGGAGCTTAATTTTAAATTTAAGTGAAGACTATTATTTTATTAAGATAACATTAGTTTAGTCTTTCTGAGAACCTTTGAACTTTGATATAACGAAGGTCGATATGCCTAAAGTGTAAGCATATAAAGAAGCCAACAGTTCAACTTCTTGACAGATTATCAAAATTTAATTTTTTAAAAGAATTTTAAGCATGTCAAGGAGAAAAACATCAAATAGTAAAAAACACATTAAAGTTAAAATTAAAAGTAAACAAATTTTCAAAATGAGTTAAAGAAATGTTTGACAAATGCAATTTTGTATTTAAGATATGGTAAATAGTGGAAACATCTATGACTTTGATTCTGTGGTACTTTATTCAGAGTAGAACATTAAGCAACTTTTGAAACGAACTTTTACTTTAATCCTATATGATTTTAATAATAAATATATTAGAAAACATTTAATCTAGAATCTGAAAATGTACCATAGCAAAGGGTTGGAGCGAAAGCACAGCGGGTAGGGTGTTTGCCTTGCATACAGCCAACCTGGGTTCAATTCCTTTGTCCCTCTCGGAGAGCCTGGCAAGCTACCAAGAGTATGTTGCCTGCCAAGCTCCACTTGGCATACTGGATAGACTCAATATGCCAAAATCAGTAACAACAAGTCTCACAATGGAGACGTTACTCATGCCCACTCATGGATGAACAATGGGAGGAGAGTGCTACAGTGCTACCATAGCATATTGATTTTTGGAGAAGTGATACTATTAGATAGTATTTTGATATTAATATTTTTACTGATTTGACAATTTCAAAGTGTATACAAAGTTTAAGTATAAATAATCTTGCATTTTTCTCCTTCTCCCAATTAGAAGCTTAATGCTGGAAATTACATTTGAGAATTTAAGACTATATTCATATTTGAAGGTAAAAAGTTGTGATCTTTACAAGAAATAGTTGCATACAAAGCTCCCTATTAACCTGTCTCATTAGACCTTTATTAATTATAAACTATGGAGTCAATTACTAACTGACATG
This sequence comes from Sorex fumeus, assembly GCF_029834395.1. Lineage (NCBI taxonomy): Eukaryota > Metazoa > Chordata > Mammalia > Eulipotyphla > Soricidae > Sorex > Sorex fumeus. The sequence continues at coordinate 17,927,504 of NW_026606075.1, read as the reverse complement.
GGACAAAATGACAAATCATCCTATAATTGATAAAAAACTCCCTCTCAAAACTGAAAAGTATTTCAATATTTAAATTACTTGCAAGATTACAGTTCAAATGACAAAATAATACTGCTCAATTTAAACTTACATCTTACTGTAAGGCTGAAATGCAGTTTAAATTTGAATAATTAATTTTAATGCTTTCATTTATATGGGGTACATTAAAATTTTACTTGCTCTGAGTCATTAATGATGGACTCTAACCCAATTTTCAGGATTTAGAGATTATTTCCATACATATTAGCCTTAGTGTTTATATCAGGCAAACCTTCTCAAGGTAATGCAAAGTTGGTAACCATATTTCATTCCTAATTGGCCTGACTCAGGCATGCCATAACTAAGCAGAGGCTTCTGTTATGATTTGCTGTTCTCAAAGATAACATAGCTACTTTCCAGAAAATATCCTTTACTAATTGATTTTCAATAACTTTTTCAGTGCAACGATGTCCTTTGACATTACTCCTAAATGGCTTACTTAAAATCAAGCATTATGTGTCATAGCCATGAAAAATGTTTTAATGAACGTCCCTTACTATCAAATGTTTCATTTGCCCCTCCTTCTCTTTACCAATAATTCAGGATTTAGATCATATTTTTATTCACTTAATGATATGTGATAATCCTCAGTGCATATAAGGCCCCAGCACCAGGGCCTTTCAGGATGCAAATGTTTATATTCAGTACCTGGTTCTCCAGTAATTTACTCAGTTGTAAGAATGGCATTCTATAAGGAAGCATGAATAAACTTGAATTAGGGAAAACAAAGTACTGATTAGGGAGTCATGATCTCTGGATTCATTCATCAATATGCTACTTTCTCCTTCAATATCTAAGAGTTTAACTACAAAGTGAAGTGTATTATTTCCTGTAGTGTGAATTCTTAGAGTAGGGTCTTACCAGGGTTGGTTAATTAAGGTTTTTAGTATCCACACAAACACAAGTTCTTCCCATTTTTTACTCTTTTTTCAGAATAATAATTTATCCTCGACCTTACTTCCTTCAATAACATAATATGCCATAATTAATATAATATGCCATAATTTTAGTATAATACATTTAATAAATGCAACATTTATTGTTCACTGCTCAGCAATTCACATTTATCTAAAGTAACCCTTCATTTGTAACTATATACATATTTTATCACTTATGCATAGCTTTTGACGCATGAGCTTACTATGCCTCCTTGATGACAGTGACATTCTATTGTACAAATTTAAACAGGTTACCTCTTGACTGAAAATATACCAATAATTTGTAAATCTTGCTTTTGGGAAATGTTGTGAATTATAATGTATTGAATTTTAATGAAAAAGGCCATCTAGTTTAGAATTATGCAATATATATGTATATATATATATATATATATATATATATATATACATGTAATTAGAAACTTAGAAACTCAGTCACAGAGCTTCCAATGAAGGCTATAACTTGCCACATTGGTTTTTTTCACTCGCCCATGTGCCAGGGCCTACTAATATGATCTCAGATTCAGTTTATGTTGGTCTCTTCCCTGGTATTCCCTGGTATATACATACTAGAGTCTTGATTCTACTATATTTTAGTCATGTGATCTTGAAAGTTTTTCTTCTCTTAGTTTCATAGATATTTCCTTAAAAGAATACTCCTAAAAGGCAACTCAGATAGAGAAGGGAACACCAAGTAAAGGGTATTTGGAGGACTTGCTCAGGATGCGAGATGCATGCTGAAAGTAGACTAAGGACCGAACATGATGGCCACTCAATACCTCTATTGCAAACCTAAGATCCTAAAGGAAAGAGAGAACAAAAGGGAATGCCCTGCCACAGATGTGGGGTGGGGTGCGAGTTGAGGGGATGGGAAGGCTACTGGGTTCATTGGTGGTGGAGAATGGGCACTGGTGGAGGGTTGGGTACTTGATCATTGTATAACTGAAACCCAAACACTAAAGTTTGTAAATCTACAACTGTACCTCATGGCGTTCCACTAATAATAATAAAAAAAGACACTCCTAAAAATACACCAAAGTATATATGTAATGTGTATAGCATATAACCTAATAGGTACTTATTAATAGAAATTAATAAGAAACTTAACAAAAAAAGAAAAAAATTAAAAATTCTTGGCAAAACAAAAATTGGTTATTTAAACAAAAATTGGTCATTTCCATTATCTAACATGGTTAAATACCATCAAATTCATAATGAGAAAAAAATAAAGTTAATACCTGAGATAACTTTCTTAAGGAAAACATAATTCAATTTCACTCTAGAATCAATTATTTTCAGTGAATTTTGGCCGATGTCCTAAATAAGTTATATATTAAGAACTTCTGGCAAGGGGATAGAGAAACTGGAAGATTGTGCAAAACAAAAATCATTGTATAACTGAAACCCAGGCACAAAAATTTGTAAGTCTACAACTGTACCTCATGGTGTTTCACTAATAAAAATTAAAAAAAAAATCCAATCATTACAAGACTTCTGTCTGTATAAAAGTGTTAAATAATATATACAGTGTCTGTATATATGTGTTAAATAATATTTGAGGACATTCTATAAGAGAATATACTCTTCAAAAATATTAGGATTCATGGCTGGAGCGATAGCACAGCGGGTAGGGCATTCCTCTTACAAGCGGCCAACATGGCCGACCCGAGTTCGATTCCTCCGCCCCTCTCGGAGAGCCCGGCAAGCTACCGAGAGTATTGGATATGCCAGACACAGTAACAACAAAGTCTCCAATGGAGACGTTACTGGGCCCGCTCGAGCAAATCGACGATCAACGGGAGGGCCTTTACCTTTACCTTATGAAACCACTTATTTGCTACCAATCTCCAAGTTTATGTTCTATAAAAGTGAGAGTGGCTGACTAATGAAAAGATAGAACATTACAAAAAATCTAAAATGTTTCAGTGGCCTAAGTCTTTCATCCAGTTTAGAGAAAAACCAAGGAGAAAAGAACAACATTTTTACAAAAAGAAGTATACTGTAAAGAAAGTATATGTGGGTTACATTTTTAGCATATCTGATAGATTTATAGCTTCAATTTATAACTTGTATAAGACTTACTGTAGAAATAATTCTGATATATGAAAATAGCAAATACAAAAAATGGCATTTTATTGGAAAATGTTATCTTTATATTGCTCGATTTGCTCGAGCGGGCCCAGTAACGTCTCCATTGGAGACTTTGTTGTTACTGTGTTTGGCATATCGAATACGTCACGTATGATTTAAAATAAAGTAATTCTTTATTACAATTCCACACAAGTCTCAGGTATACATCATTGAAATTCAAAAGGTGTGTATACTACATCAACTTCATCACTGAAAATTCTATCTCTCCCCACAAAATTGTTCTTAATGTCTAGTCTATCCAGTCTTTTCCTAACTACTTTTCTGGTAAATTATTATTCAAACATTTATTTTTTATATTTAGTGTAGTCCCATTTTATATTTCATGAGTGAGAAAGCATATGGTATTTTTTTTAATTTCAAAAAAATATATCCAATGATTTTTGATAGTCTTATACATGTATATTTGTTATATGTATACACATTTATACACATATAAGTATGCAGGTATTTGAGTATATACATATATGCTGATAGATTTAAAACATGTATATGTGTATGTATAAGTATATGTATATGTGTAATTTTAAATTTGATAAAATATGTCATTTTGGACTTAATGTCTAAGGATTGTTTTATAAATGTATGTTTCATTAAAAATAATATAAATGAAAAAAAATTAGAAGACCTTTGAAAACTTTACCGAAAGGGACTATTCAACTTTCTAAGTCCATGGTAACTTTTCTCCTAGGTATATCTTTGAAAACTGCTTTGGTTTCTGTAGTTACTTGAAATTGGAGTGGGGGAATCTTAAAAGTGAACGTGGGAATAAACTAGTAGCACACAGAACCTGTTTAAAAATCCTCTTTCCATAAGAAATTCAATGCACTCCAAGTGTGATGATACTGAAAGAATAACAAGGAAGTCTGGGGGCTAAGATGCATTAATTACAGCTCTTTTCTACAAACTCAGAGTAAAGGATTCCCTCACAGGGTCTCCACCCATCTCACTTAGTATTTATTAGATTATTTATGGAACATTGGATATCAAAAGGAGTTTCCAAGAGTAACCTTCCTCTGTTTACAATGCAAATGTTTAAATGTTAGAAAGTGATAAGAATCTGAGGGAGTATCATAATTATTATATTTTAACAATGGGCAACTTAATAATTGCAATAAACCATCAGTGGATGAAGATCCTTTAATTTGGAATCGTAGGTACAGGTTCACAATCTTACATCTATAAAGGTTATATTGAAATGCTTCTGAATCTCCTGTCTGACTTATTGTATCTACACGAAGGGGGCTCTTTCTGGTTAATTCTTGTCCAAGAAGAACAGAGGTGGTCTTGGGGATTGTCTGGCACCTGGTGGGATTTCAAGGCTTCCAGGACCACACTCTGCAACACATGAATGGCAAATAGTTCAAGGAATCAAACGAGAAATCAAATGAGGGTTGGGATCAAGAAATTCAAGTATCTTAAGCTCAGTACAGTTTTTCTGGCCTCACACCTAATTTTTTTCATATGATGAGATTAAAAGTCCTTTTCAAAATCCATATTACACTGATTAAGAGATATGAATTGTGGTAAGCAATTAATGGTACAAGTGTGTTTATATTTTTATTTTCTAAGTATTTTAAAATATTATATGTGACATATTTTACAATACATACATATTTGCTTGTTAAATGAAAATAATAAGCTTCAAAATTAAATTTCTCACAACAGTTCCAACTACCTATATAATATTTGACATTCAACCTTATACTTCACAGGCTTTTAAAATGAGTTTAAATGGGATTTCCTCAAGGAATTAATACATCAGGAGTTCTAAAAATAGCTACCTTAGTAATTTTTCAAGATATAGCTGGCTTATGATAAACAAAACTGGAATGTGTATATTGCAATTTTGTTTACTCTTTGGTCTTATGCATATATTCAAAATTCAGAAAGGTGTAAAGTATCTTCATTTAAAATTATATCTTGAAGTACCTGCTAAATGATGTTGCCAAGTAGTTTAATTTTAACTCTGGGATTGGGTTTTACCCTCAACTAGGGACAACTTGGTCTTTTTCAGATTTTACACATAAAGGAACACTAGAAGACAAATTGTGATTTTGATGGTAGCAGAATCAAGGAGGCCCAGAACCTTGGCAGCAACCAGGGTCTATGCCAGAACCACTATGTTTACCTCTAAGCATATACCGAGATTCAGTTGTGGTTCTGATTCTTGCAGAGCTGATCAGAGCAGAGCAACAAATTCTTATTACATATGAATTCAGTAACTTTGTCCAGTAACTCTGTCAGCTTGCTAGGGGTATCCCAACAAAGTACTGTCACTGTCACTGTCACTGTTCTCCCGTTGTTCATTGATTTGCTCAAGCGGGCCCAGTAACGTCTCCATTGGAGACTTTGATGTTACTGTTTTTTGGCATATCGAATACATCACGGGTAGCTTGCCAAGCTCTGCCATGTGGGCGAGATACTCTCAGTAGCTTGCCAAGCTCTCTGAGAGGGGCGGAGGAATCAAATTCGGGTCGGCCATGTTGGCCGCTTGCAAGGCAAACGCCCTACCGCTGTGCTATTGCTCCAGCCCAACAAAGTACTAGGTGCCTTAAACAACAGGATTTTCTTTTCACACAATCCTGGAGGCTAGTAGTCTGATACCAAAGTGTCAGCAGGGCTGTTGTCTTAGGACTCTCCTTGTGGCTTGTAGTTGTCTCAATTCTCCTGGTGTCATTAGAGATGTGCTGTTTGCACAAGATGAGAGGAGTGTCACCTCTGTGTTTGTATGTGTCTTAGTTCCCGTTTTTTCTAAGGACACTGTGTAAATCATTTGGGTCACACGCCTTCAAAACAACAGGACATCATTTCTCCTCAATCACCTCTTTAAAGATTTTCCTCAAATAGGGTTACATTTTAAGGTGTTAGGACCATGGAAGAAGATACAATATCAACATGATTTGGTGAGGTTACAGTTGAGTCCATAAAACTAACTTTAGAAGCAATAATGCACCATGTTGATATATATTTATATGAAAGAAACACTTATTTAAAACACATCTTTCATATTTAGATATCTTATAACTAGAAATTTCATTAAAGAAAACAGGATACATAATACTTTTTACTTTAGATTGTATTTTCAGGAAAAAGTTTGGGTAAAGTTTTGAACATTTTTTGGTTATTGATTTTACCCTTTTTACCACCAATTACCAGAAAAGCTCTAAGTGAAGATGACTGAAAAGAATTAAACAGGACCTCTGCAATGAAAAGTATAAAAAGCTACTCCATGAAATAAAAGAAGACACGAGGAAATGGAAACATATCCCCTGCTCATGGATAGGAAAAATTAACATTGTCAAAATGGAAATACTCCCCAAAGCATTATACAAATTCAATGTGATCCCTATAAGGATACCGATGAAATTCTTCATCTACTGAAAATCATATGGAACAACAAACACCCAGGGATAGCTAGAGCAATTCTTAGGGAAAAAGACGTGGGGAGGCATTACCTTGCCCAACATCAAACTCCACTACAAAACCATAATAATTAAAACAGCATGGTACTGAAACAAAGGAAGGGTCGCAGACCAATGGAACAGGGTGGAATATCCGTACACACAATTCCAAATGTATGAATATCTAATCTTTGATAAAGAAGCAAGAAATGTGAAGTGGGACAAGGAAAACCTCTTCAACAAATGGTGCTGACATAACTGGACAATCACATACAAAAAAATGGGCTTAGACTATACCTAACAACATGCACAAAAGTTAAAACAAAACGTATTAAAGATCTCAACATCAGGCCAAAATCCATAAGATATAATGAAGACACGGTCGGCAAAACCCTCCACGATATCCAACATATCTTCAAAGATGACACTCCACTAACAAACCAAGTGGAAACAGAGATAAACAAATGGGACTATCTTAAATTAAGAAGCTTCTGCACTTCAAAAGATACAGTGACCAGAATACAAAGACAATCTACAGAATGGGAAAGGATATTCACCCAATACCCATCCAATAAGGGGTTGATATAAAGGATATACAAAGCACTGGTTGAGCTCCACAAGAAAAAAACCATCCAACCTCATCAAAAAATGGGTTGATGAAATGAACAGAAACTTTCTCAAAGAAGAAATCTGAATGGCTAAAAGGCACATGAGAAAATGCTCTACCTCACTAACCATCAGAGAGATGCAGATCAAAACAATAATGATATATCATCTCACACCACAGATACTGGTCCATATCCAAAAGAACAAAAGAAAATGGTATTGGCACGGATGTGGCAAGACAGGGACTCTCCTTCACTGCTGGTGGGAATGGTGACTGATTCAGCCCTTTTGGAAACCAGTATGGACGATTCTCCAAAAATTAGAAATTGAGCTCCCATTTGACCCAGCAATACCATTCCTGGGAATATATCCCAGAGAGGCAAAAAAGTATAGTTGTAGTGACATCTGCACTTAGATGTTCATTTCTGCACTGTTCACAATAGCCAGAATCTGAAAAAAAAAAAAACAAGTGCCCGAGAACAGATGACTGGTTAAAAAAATTTTGGCACATCTACACAATGGAGTACTATGTAGCTGTTAGAAAAGATGAAGTCGCGAAATTTACATAAAAGTGGTACTACACGGAAAGTATCATGCTAAGTAAAATTAGTCAGAAGTAGACCACGATAACGATCATGACCATCCTGTTGTTCATCAATTGCCTCGAGCAGGCCCCAGTAACGTCTCCTTCGTCCTAGCTCTGAGATTTTTTAAAAAGTGCCATATTCAAGGCTCTTTCAGGGTTAGGAGAATGAGACCCATCATTGTTACTGGTATTTGGCATATTGGGTATGCCACGGGGAGTTTGCCAGACTCTGTTGTGTGGGCAGGTTATATTTGGTAGCCTTCCAGTTTGTCCAAAATAGGAATGAGATAATAAGATGTTGCTCGGCCACGAATGCGGCTGCACGCTTCTGCGAGCTGGGTTTTATAGTCTCTGGGTCTTGGCTGTTGATGGGATTTCACGACGCCAGGGGCCCAGTTGTTGGGTGTGACCCCTGCCTACTGGAATTTGGAGGATCTGGGTGGAGGATGCTCAGCCCCGATCCGAGCAGGCTTGGAGATTCAGCCCCGGGATCCGCATGCCTTTGTTCCTCTGATGGTACCTTCATGTGTCTGGAGAGTAGTCTCAGCATGGTGATGGCTGATTCTGGAGGTCTTCGGCTGCCGGAGCCCTGGTCGGGGCAGGGAGGGAAACTCAACCCGCTCCTCTCCAAGGGGCCCCGGCGAGGACAGCCAGGCACAGGGGCAGGAGACTCTGTGCTGTTCTCTTCTGGGAGCTGGGTTTTATAGAAATAGAGGGACAGACATAGAAAGATTGCATTCATCTTTGGAATATAAAGTAACAAAATAGGAGACTAACACCCAAGAATAGCCGAGATATGTACCAGGAGATTCACTCCATGGCGGCTTGGAGGCCAGCTGCACATGCTAGAGGAAAAGGCAACTCAGATAGAGAAGGGAGCACCAAGTACAGGGTGTTGGGAGGATCCTTCCAGGATGGGAGATGCATGCTGAAAGTAGACCATAGACAGAACATGATTGCTACTCAATGCCTCTTTTACAAACCATAGCACCCAAAAGGAGAGAGAGAACAAAAGAGTATGCCCTGCAACAGAGGCGGGGTGGGATTGGGGGGGATAGAGGGGTGGAAGAGATACTGGCATCATTGATGGTGAAGCAGCACTGGTGGAGGGATGGGTACTCGATCATTGTATAATTGAAACCCAAGCACAAAAATTTCTAAGTCTACAACTGTACCTCACGGTGTTTCACTAATACAAATTAAAAAAAATTAAACAGGATTTTCAACCCTAATGCCGTATTTCCTGAATTATTAGCACAAATCTTGTTGAAGTTTGTTAGATTCTCCCATGAAAAAAAGATGTAATAAAGCCCTAAGCAGTATTTGCAAAGCATACTTGTTCTTACATGTGGGTGAAGTGGTATCTTCTTTTTCTTACGAAAAAGGTTTCAGACAAGGATTAATATGAAGTTCCTAAATGACTTTTCTTATTTAATTAAAAATTTTATCTGAAATGGATTAAACACAATTACTACTTAATTGAACCAAAAACCTTTAAGAAGAACACTCTATCAGATCAATTAACACAGTTTCATATTGAACATAATTAGAAAGGCAGTTCTTGAAACCTACTGGTATGACCTTTAAAATATTCTTAGCCTTTATATCATATCTATATGGCATTTCTTTAAGATTTTGAGGAGTTAAAAAGAAAAATCAATTACTATGTTAAGTTACTGCTCACTTTATGATTAAAATTGTTCACAAAATAGAGTAATCAACTTTATTTGCCAGTTAGTAGTCCTGATTTACTTGAAAACTGTAGGTGAAAAAAGGAGACACAAACCATTTCCTTGGGTACGAGAAATACACAGATGTTGGAGGATTTGTGTCTATTTTTTTGTTAAAAACTGCACTTTCAGTCAGTCTTTAAATGTCTGCTTTAAGATTTTCAGTCATACACCTTATGTAGACAGAACAAAATTTTACTAGTGACAACAATAATTTGAAAAGAAAGCTAAGATTCATTCACACATATAAAATACCAAGGAATATTTGAATAAACAGAAAAAAAATTGAGGTAGCCTTTGACCAGTAGCATCTTTGATATTTAAACTATGCCCTACGCTTTAAGAAATACAGATTTGTGAGAAGGGCCACATGGAGGGCAGGAACCACAGATCCTGGAGAAAAAAAAAAAACAGGTTCCAAAAAGAGCCGAGATCACCGGGAAGTCCCAGATGGGGTAGGTACCGCATCCCGCCTCCCCCAGATGGAACCCAGGTGACCAGAAGCCTCTACAAGCACAGCTCGAGTATGCGGGACCTAGGACTTTTTCTCAAAACTGTGCGGCCACATAAGCAGCCACGCGACATCTCTCTATATACAAAGTGATCAAAGGGAAGTAAACCACCCAACATTTCTCCCTGAAAATCAGAGTTAAGTTTGGAGCACGGCCACAGCCCCAGAAACACAAGGACTTAATGCAGAACCCAGCAGCTTGGAGCAGAAAAGTGAATGGACTATGCGTTAATCCAGGCCATCATGTCTGCCCGGAAGGGAAAGGGTGTTGCTCCCTTCCACCCTCTCTTCTCTGGAAAGAAGGATGGTGGCCACATGGGAGCCTTGTGGACAGCAGGTATGAGCCCGGGGTGTGGGGGCGACTAAAACCTTATGGGAAGGGGGGCATATCGGTCCGTCCTTCACGCCCTACTGAGGTCACCAGTTGCCCCCCACGAGCGGCTCCCCAGCACGGCCACAGCCCCAGAAACACAAGGACTTAATGCAGAACCCGGCAGCTTGGAGCAGAAAAGTGAATGGACTATGCATTAATCCAGGCCATCATGTCTGCCCAGAGGGGAAAGGGTGTTGTCCCATTCGCCCTCTCTTCTCTGGAAAGAAAGATGGCGGCCGCATGGGAGCCTTGTGGACAGCAGGTATGAGCTGGGGGTATGGGGGCGACTAAAACCTCATGGGAAGGGGGGGCGTTCCGGTCCGTCCTTCACGCCCTACCGTGGCCACCAGTTGCCCCCCACGAGCGGCTCTCCAGCACGGCCACAGCCCCAGAAGCACAAGATCTTAATGCAGAACCCAGCAGCTTGGAGCAGAAAAGTGAACGGACTATGCGTTAATCCAGGCCATCATGTCTGCCTGGAGGGGAAAGGGTGTTGCTCCCTTCTGACCTCCTCCCTCTGGAAAGAATGATGGCGGCCACATGGGAGCCTTGTGAACAGCAGGTATGAGCCGAGGGTGTGGGGGCGACTAAAACCTCATGGGTTGGGGGGCGTTCCGTTCCGTCCTTCACGCCCTACTGAGGTCACCAGTTGCCCCCCGCGAGCGGCTCTCCAGCACAGCCACGGCCCCAGAAGCACAAGGACTTAATGCAGAACCCAGCAGCTTGGAGCAGAAAAGTGAATGGACTATGCGTTAATCCAGGCCATCAAGTCTGCCGGAGGGGAAAGGGTGTTGCCCCATTCTCCCTCTCCTCTCTGGAAAGAAAGATGGCGGCCGCATGGGAGTCTTGTGGACAGCAGGTATGAGCCGGGGATATGGGGGCGACTAAAACCTCATGGGAGGGGGGTCGTTTTGGTCCGCCCTTCACGCCCTACCGAGGCCACCAGTTGCCCCCCATGAGCGGCTCTCCAGCACGGCCACGACTCCAGAACACAGAAACCAATTTCTTAACTATCTGACTTTCAGTAGAAATACTTCCAGGGTCAATAGGTAAAATAGCAGAAATCCAAAACCAACCTTTAATTCTTGAACCCATTTGTAGAAAGCAAATCACTTCACAATGCTCTTTCAGCATGTCTGATTTTGGGGGGGGTAAACTCTAAATAATAGTGGTGAATCTTTTATTGAAACAATGAATCTAATCAAAGCAGATAGAGTGTTAACTAGAATTCATCTGCCTCACAGGGACTGGGAGGGGTGGGGGTGGGGTTTTATTGGGGTTCTTCATGGTAAAAAATAAGTATTGGTAAAGAGAAATGTGTTTGATATTTGCATGACTGAGACCTAAACCTGAAAGCTTTGTAACCTTTCCCACAGTGATTCAATAAATAAATAAATAAATAAATAAATACAGATTTGTTGTTGCCAAGTATAGGTACAGATAACTTGTTGCCAAATTTATGCAACTGTTTTTCTCCCATCTAAAAATATTTGAAATATGCAAAAGGGTGACTGTGAAGATACTCGAGCTTGATGTAACAATGCTCAGGTGGGCAATGAGACCCATTATAGAGTTTGCCCTTGGGCTTGTTCACTGGGGAAATTCAGACAACTGAAAATACTACTTTGAGAATTAACTTAACCCTCAGATATTTTCAAGACCTGTAGTATCAGTCCCAACAGATGCAGTTACCATGAGTAGAAAGAATTTGTCCTCAGGCTCTCTATTTTTACACTATTTGTTTTTCTGCGGCCACTATTGCAGTGCAAAATGCTTATCTGGAAAGACTTCTCCTCACCTTCACTTGTTCTTTATTATGTGCATGTAGCCCATTTTGACCTTTTCTATGGTAGTAATTCATTTCAACTAATTTACTGGTCAAAATCCGACTTATGATAAAAAATGCAACCAGTTTATTAATAAGAATTAGTGAACTTTTTTCATATTCCCCATCCTAAACTTTTTTTCTTAGTTCTAATTGATCTAAAGAAAATTAAACTATACATATAATTTGAAAATATTTTAATATGAACCAGCTTGTGTGTAAAACAAGAGAATTAAGATTACAGGTTATATGCAAAGAATCTTCTATGACTAGAGCTCTGGTACAATTTTCCTGTGATCACAGGCCACCCAGAAGAGTTGGACTCTCTAAGATACACTAACTAGGTGGCCAGGAGTTTGCTTTAATGGAACCGCATTTAATAAGACAGTCCACAGTGAGATTTTAAATATAAGAATAAACAGGATGGGAGAGATAGCATAGCATGTAGGGTGTGGTCCCAGCAAACATCTGACCTGGGTTCAATGCTCAGCATCTCATATGGTCCCCAGCCCTGCTGGGATAGATTTTTGAGAGCAGACCCCGGAGTAAGCCTTGAACACTGCTTGGTGAGCCCCCAGTGCTGCCAAAACAAATCAAATACAAGAACATAGGCTTCCTTCTTCCAGATTCTTAGAATAACTCGTAAAAAATACTCTTTATGTAGAAAAGAGGGGGAAACTTTTCTTTTAACTATTCTTTACTATTAATTATTATCTATTTTTTATTTAAGAATTGTGGTTTACAATACTGTTACTAGTAGGGTTTTATAGGTATAATGTTCCAAACACCACACCCTCCATCAATGTACGCACCCCCACCCACACCCCATGGCCCTACTTCCTTCTCTCCTTCCCCCAGCTTGCCTGTCCTCAAGATCAATTATGTAGAGTTGTTCTTCAGTTCTGTTATCTCTGGGAATGTGATCACAATTGTAAGAGAGATCACTCTATATATGTCCTTCTCTGGCTAACTTCACTTGACCTGATCCACTCCAAAGCCATCCACAGGGCAGCAAACCGCATGCTTTTCTTTTCTTATAGACAAGCAGTATTCCATTGTGCATAAACAATAGAATAGTCACAATGTGTGTATATGTATTCCATTGTGTATATACACACAATGGAACATTACTTAGTTACAGCAGGCTCCTCAGGTTGCAAACAGGAGAAGGTCATGCCTCTATTGAAAACACTCTAGGATGTTCTTCTGGACACAAAATCTATGTGTAGTTACTTCATGGAATGAGAAGACCAGATATTTAGTAGATAGCTAAAAATATGCCAGCATTTAAATTTACTCAATTTGAGTTATTTGTTATATAATTTCTAAATTGTTGAATGAATTTTACTAAAATTAGAATAGCTGTGCACTGCAGGTGCATAATTACACTTGATAATAAACACAAGCATGCACATAAGAAACACAGAAGCAATCATTTCATTGAGAAAAAAATAAAATGTGTTTCTCAATTCTCACTTTAGATTAAATCAATTTAAACTAAGCTTCAGTTTTCCTCAAAGACCAAAGTCTATTTTGTCTGAAATATTTTAATTCTTCCTTGCATTTTATCTGCATTTAGACATTTAGGTCATTGTAAAAGAAACTGAGAGAAATTTTATTAGACTGTGGGTTTGGCTTCTTTTGTAAAACTTTGCTAAATAACTGTCATCATATCATAATCTACTCTACATGGCAAATACACACACACACACACACAAATTTGCTTTCAGCACATCTAGGATGGTCCTTGCTCTAAATATGCCTGCTAAATCCATGTAGAAACATTTCAAAAAAAGACGCTTATGTGACACGCTATGTGGTGACATTTTCATGAACACCCTCTCATTTTAATTCCAAAATAATTCTTGAGGAAAGACTGGCATCATTTTAAAGATGACAATAACAAGAATGATGAATACACATGTAACACAATAACTATAGTAAGAAACATAACTTGAATTTGGAACATAGTAATAAGAATTGTATCTGTTTTCTTTTGTCCCAGCTTCTCATCAGTCAATAATTCTTTATAAGACAAAGATTTCTTTAGCTTCAGGAAGATCAACCATGTGTTGCTCCTAAAACCATGTTTCCATGCTAAGCTACTTTCCAGTATATATCGTTCCTAAAACATTTCTTCTTTATTAGTATTAGGCTGCAAAATTGACACAAATGTTTTTCTAGTCAAGAAACTGACTAGATTTGTATCATTCTTTGCTACTGCTTGGGTTAGTGTGTGAGCATGAGTATGTTGTGTGCCCATGCTTATATGATTTCGGTCACATCCACAATTAATTGCCTGATTCCTGATTTTAAGTTTTGTGTAACTTCCTTCAATTTGCCACCCCCAACTGGCCCACCCACCTGATTGTCCTAAGTCACTGCCTATAGTTGACTCAGGATTCTGCAACATCTCCTCTCCCACACTCCTAGGCTTAACTTCCTCATCATTTGTCACGTTTCTCACTGCTCTGAACTAGAACAGAACAACAGAAGCAAATTATAATTGAACAGCCATGCTTCCTCTAAGTCAGAATGCAGAACTGCTTTAAATTTATGACTCTATCTAATACTAGTATCTTTATTTTAAAATGAATTAAAAACGAAGGCTTTTTGATCCTTGTGATCAACATGTCTTCACACTGCCACTGTCCTCCCGTTCATCGATGTGCTTGAGCAGGCCCAGTAACATTGTGAGACTTGTTACTATGTTTGGCATATCAAATGCATCACGCGTAGCTTGCCAAGCTTTGCCATGCGGGTGAGATACTCTCGGTAGCTTTCTGGGCTCTCCGAGAGGGGCTGAGGAGTCGAACTTGGCTCGGCCATGTCTGCCACATGCAAGGCAAACGCCCTACCCACTGTGCTATCCCATATTAATATCAAGTGATAATTTTGAAATTAAAAAAATACCGGAAGAATTATGTGGAGAGTCAGAGTACATATACCTCATTTAGGGTTTTAGAATTAATTTTTCAAACACCTGTGCTGATTCTGGTTTCCAGCCATCGCTACTGGTTTGGCAGACCCCGTGAAACAGTCTATGCACAGCTAGCTAATTTTGTGCAATCATTATTGTTAATACCATGAAATGTTCTCTTTCTCACCCCATTCCTATGAATTCTGCTTCATTGATAAATACCTCCTTTTGGGTGAGGTCCAGCAGCATTGCTATAATTATCATGATCATCATTCTCCTCATCATTAACTATTTAATGAGGGTTTATTATGAACAATGCATTGTTCTGAGAGTTACACTTGCATTGCTTAGAGAAGCCCTATACATTAGAAAGCAGTAGTCTACGGACTTTGTATATAATCTCTGCTCTCTGGCTTTAAGACATGTAAAGAATTTACTGGTTGACTTCTTTTTGGCCTCATGAGATCACTATACCTGTCATTAAAATCTACAGGACAGTTATATCAAGATGCTTTCAGTTTTGTAATTTAACACTGCTATCTGAGTTTTCCATTTCCAAAATCTTTCACTCACCATTGTGTATCCCATTTCTTGGTCAAAATACATACATAGCAAAGTCAGGCAGTGAAGTGAGTTGATGTAGTTTATACTCTCCAACAGAGAGGAGATCTGCTACAAAACAGAATCTTTTGAATGATCATATAATCCTATAAAACTTGATTTCTTTAATTAATATCATAGGTCAGACAGTCTGCAGTTAGATTTAGTAGTGATTAGTTGAAAGCTTGCAATTAGACTCATGTAAAAACCAGCTATCATAATTTAACATATTTAATGAGTGCTTATATACTTCCCATATAAATATCACTTCTGTGCATTTTCCTCTGTATTATTGCAACAGGTATGGGACTTCTGATTAAAATTTGAAGGTTCTGGCTAGAGATGTCTTCTGTTGATGGGAATGCCGACTGGTTCAGCCCTTTTGGAAAACAGTATGGATGATTCTCAAGAAATTAGAAATTGAGCTCCCATTTGACCCAGCAATACCACTCCTGGGAATATATCCCAGAGAGGCAAAAAAGTATAGCCGAAGTGACATCTGCAATTGTCTGTTTATTGCAGCATTCTTTACAATAGCCAGAATCTGGAAAAAACCTGAGTGCCCGAGAACAGATGACTGGTTGAAGAAACTCTGGCACATTTACACAACGGAGTACTATGTAGCTGTTAGGAAAGACGAAGTCATGAAGTTTACATACAAGTGGTACTACATGGAAAGTATCATGTTAAGCGAAATAAAGGGATAGACATAGAAAGATTGCATTCATCTGGGGAACATAAAGTAACAAAATAGGAAACTAACACCCAAGAATGGCAGAGATTAGTACCAGGAATTTTACTCAATGACCCGGAGGACAACCACACATGTTAGGGGAAGGGGGAGCTCAGAAAGAGAAGGGAACACCAAATAAAGGGTGTTGGGAGGATCCGCCCACGATGGGAGAGCATGCTGAGGGTAGACTGTCGACCAAGCATGATTGCTACTCAATGCCTCTTTTGCAGACCATGGCACTCAAAAGGAGAGAGAGGGAAGTGCCCTGCTACAGAGGCAGGGTGGGATGGGGGCTGCGGGGGAGGGGATTTTTGGATCCGTGATGGTGGGAAATGAGCACTGGTGGAGGGATGGGTGTTTGATCATTGTATAATCGAAACCCAAGCACAAAAATGTGTAAGTCTACAACTGTACCTCATGGTGCCTCACTATTAAAAAATAAATAAATAAAAAAAAGAGATGTCTTCTAATAAACATAAAATGCCTAGTTTAATGCTACTGCTCATTTCACCATTTTTGTTTAGAATTCTATGCTTATTTGATTAGTTGGTAGTAACACAATAAGCTTGATTTCTTCCATTTTAATAGAAAATAACTTGTTTCTCATTTATTTTGAGGACATTTTAAAGATGGAAAGCATTTAAAATTATAAAGGTAATAAAATAATGTAGATTTTGATATTATTTTATGCATTTATTCAATCTGTTAGAAAATTCTACTTTCATAATGAAAACACTTATTCTATATAGATTTTAATATAAATATAGAGCACTTAATATTTTTATTAAAATTTTATAAAGCATTGTATATTATATTAAAACTTTAATACAAATATCAGATTTTAAAATATAAGTTTTTGTTTTATAAATATAAGTTTTGAAATAACTTTTTAATATAAAAACTTGAAAAACAGTGGTTCATAAAGCAATTCTTTACTAGTAATATTTAAAACTGCATAGCCATCTTGTTCATGTTAGTAATTATAGAGTAAGTGTTTAGGGTGTCATATTTTCCAGTTCTTTATTTTCCAAAATAGGCAGATACAATCATTCTGTCACAATGTTTTCATAGATCTAAAACAAACATAAAAAGCATCAAACATCGGTAGTGGACACAATTTTTTTTATTTTATTTTTTTTTAAAGTTGTAGATTTACAATTTTTTGTGCTTTGGTTTCAATTATACAATGATCAGATACCCATCCCTCCACCAGTGCCCATTTTCCACCACCATGGATAATATCCCTCCCACCCCCATCCCCCCATCCCCCCTGTCTCTGTGGCAGGGCAATCCCCTGTGTTCTCTCTCTCCTTTTGGGTGTTGTGGTCTGCAAAAGAGGCATTGAGTGGCAAACATGTTCAGTCCATAGTCTACTTTCGACATGCATCTCCCCTCCTGGGAGGATCCTCCAAACATCCTTTATTTGGTGCTCCCTTCTCTATCTGAACTGCCCTTTCCTCTAGGATACCCGGCTGGCCTCTAAGTTATGGAGTAATCCTGGTGCTGATCTCAGCTATTCTTGGGTATTAATCTCATACTTTGTTACTTTATATCCCCCAGATGAATGCAATCTTTCTATTGGACACAATTTTTTAAATAAGGGGTTTTATGCATGAATTACACCTTCATTCGTACTACTTGGGGGAAAAACACTCAGTGATATAAATAACAAACTAAAGAATCAACAACTCATGTCAGGATTTTCTTCTCTACCTCCTGCATCTGAGTAGCTTTTCCTATAAAGGGGACAGACTTCCTGCACCCAGTGTATCTCTCAGCTTTACTCTTACTGCTGGGAGCTCCCAGGATACAAGACCCCATAATGACTGGCATGTTTTGTTTTTTTTTCTCAGCTCTCCACAAAGTTTCTCTAAGGAATCACTTTTTCAAAGACTAATAAGAGGTGGGATTTCTCCTCTGTCTGAAAAAATTGCACAAAAATATCCTGCTTTACAAGGAAGATCTGGACTCCCAAGAGCTCTGTGGTAGGGAGACAATGCATGTCAATATTGGCAGTTCCTATGACAAATACTCAATGAGGAAGAATTAGACTCCCAAAGGAGAGATATTTCAGAAGTAGAAAACCTGGATTGATAGAGCAATAGCTTAACATCCGCAGGGACAGGCAGAAAGTAGGGTTGGTTGCTAGTATTTTAAAGATGGTTATAGAATTTTTTATGCACTAGTACTCATGAAATACTCTGAAGCTAGGGAAATAAAGTTGTTTCTTTCTTTATCATTGCCTTTTGATGAAATATAATACAATTACATGTGAAATTGAATTTTTTTTTTTTGCAGCACTGCCCATTGCTGGAGTGTGTTTTAATGCTGAGGACGTGTAGAGAAGATTGCTCATAAGAGGGCACACATTCCGTTTCAGGCACCCTATAGGGTGTTTTATAAGCATTGACTTATCTAATCTTCCAACTGCCCTTCAGAATGGGCATTTACTGCATTTGCCAGATGAGGAAACTGAGGCTCAGGAGGAAAATACTATTTCTAATACCCTACAGCTGCTCCATAATGAATTAAGATTTGAGTTCGCTCCATGGAGGATCAAGATGTGAGGAGTTCAGGTCCCAAAGACCGTGTATATTTTTTTATATTATGGATTCACTAAGCTCCTTTGAGAACCAGAAGTGCCACCTAGTGGTAGTTTCTACATGCTGTAGACACAATATCCCAAATGCCATCAGTCAGTCAGGGACGTGACTGATAATTTACTTCAGCCTGATGAAAGATATTATACCGAGATTCTATATATTGGATATTGACTTTCCAAGTTTATCACCCAGTTCCACTAGTGGATCCCAAAAGGATCACCTTCTCCCTAGAAATCCACTAAGCACAGGAGACCCTGAAAGAAGATGTTAATTTTTTTCTAGAATAAAATAGGAACTAGTAATTTTAAAGTGGTGTTCAATTTAAGCACATCTGCCTGAGATTTAATAAACTATTGGCTTTCCAATACTTATTCATCTGGAATATAAACACAGCGCAAAACAATTATAGATAAGCAATATATTAAAACCATTATATGCTGACAAAAGTCATCACTTTATCAACATCATAAGTTCTTCGATTGGTGGTGAATGGGCAAAGAAAAGAAGTGAAAATATAGTTGGTGGAGTTAGCAGAATAAAACACAGACTATCCAGTTAAATATAAAATTCAGACAATAGCATATTTTTAAGTGATTTTGTCGCCTATAGTAGTTATCACAACCTACCTTTAATAAAAAAGCTAACTCGTTATTTATATACAATATTTAAGTAAACATTATGCAGTTTTACTTGAAAACTTAGAATTTTAAAAAGTGATAGCTTCACTGGTTATTGGATTTTTCTGATGAATAAAATTATGATGAATATTCGGTAGTAATTATTTTAATGTACTTTAATTATGTTATTTCATTTTATCCTGAAGATGAGATATATATTACATGCCCTGATTATAAAGTGAGAATGTTGAGATCTCAACAAGCATATTCACTTATCTAAAGTCACATGACTAGTTAGTGTTATAAAAAGATTTTGAAGATAGTTCCCTATACAGTCTCCTAAACTAGTGTCATGAAATACTGATTTTTATCAAATGTATTGGGTATTTTTAAATTACACTATAGATTCCATATGCATAGTCAAATTTTGAAAATATCACTCATAATACTCCCAAACTGCTTTAAACACAATGAAGAATGCCTGTTGTTTAGACTAATGAGGTTAGCAATCCATTTTCACTGGACATTGCTCTCTTCATATGGTACTGCAGAAATGAGTAGTATCTTATGGTCATGTGAAGAATGTGTGTTATTGTGCTACAAACACACATTTACATATATGTATATATACATATTTATATATATAAAGGTAAAAGGTAAAGGCCCTCCCGTTGATCGTCGATTTGCTCGAGCGGGCCCAGTAACGTCTCCATTGGAGACTTTGTTGTTACTGTGTCTGGCATATCCAATACTCTCGGTAGCTTGCCGGGCTCTCCGAGAGGGGCGGAGGAATCGAACTCGGGTCGGCCATGTTGGCCGCTAGTAAGGCGAACGCCCTACCCGCTGTGCTATATGCACTAAAAACTTAGTTGTTTAAATTCCACACTTTTCTATGATAGTTATTCTCTCTCTCTTTCTCTCTTCTAGTATATACCCTCCTCCTCAAATTTCAGATCTGGTTCTATGAGATTATCTCTCATGTACATTATATCTTACAGAAACAAACCAAGGACTGGTTGCTAAACTCATTCGCTTAATGAAGAAATCTTAAAAGAAGTATGAAATTTTAAATTCTGCATACTGGTATCATGTCATTTCTTTAATTTGAGTTATCCTAAAACTCTATTCTTAAACTATGATTAGATATATAGCACTGTAACACTATCCTCCTGTTGTTCATCGATTTACTGGTTATTATCACTATGGAGCGGGCATCAGTAACGTCTCCATTGTAAGACAACTTGTTACTGTTTTAGTCATATCAAATACGCCACGGGGAGCTTGCCAGGCTCTGCCTTGCGGGCGGGATATTCTCGGTAGCTGGCTGGGCTCTCTGAGAGGGGCGGAGGAATCGAACCCGGGTTGGCCACGTGCAAGGCAATGCCCTACCCCCCTACCCGCAGTGCTATCGCTCCAGCCCACGATTAGATTATTCTAAATATAGAGCTGACAATACTATCATATTTAGGGTTGGAAACTGAAAATATATGTTTTCGATAAGCCATATCAGATGATTCTAAATAAGCTGATCTCCATACCACACATTGATAAAATGACTTGACACAAAGATGCAAGGAAACAAAAGCAGGTAAGAGTATGCTTCTGTCCATGGAAGATTTTAAAAATGGTTTTTGTTTTTATAGGTTCCCCTATTTCCCATTATGAAACCTTGAGGCAGCTGTAGAAACATATAGATATATATTTACTGTTATATTCTAAAGTACTTTTAGATCAATTATCTTGTATATACAGCTCCTCCCACCGTATCAGGCATATGCCTAACAGAACACAGATGGGTCCTGTGGTACTCATGAAAGGCCATCAAATTCTACAGCTTTGAGGATTAAAATTCTACAGTGCTTCTCATGTAAGAAACAAAGGTGAGCCTAAATAGGCTGTAGGATGTGGGAGAGGAGAGGAAGGTGACTCAGAATTTAATAGAATGACCATTCAATTTCCTTTATTTGTATTTTAGTCATTTAAGTAAACTTTTCCATAGTTTTATCATGATTCTGCATGGATAATGATAAAAACAATCATCTACAATTTAGAATGCAGTCCATAAAATGTTATTTTAATATTATTTATACCATATTTGTTTATTTAAAAATAACAACATAAATACTACAAATCAAGACTGTAGGTGCATATAATTGTTTTGGTCTTCTAATGTTGGATAGTCTTGAATGAAATGCCTTGTATTCATTTTTTTTTCAGAAACAGAAAATAAGAGTGCAAATGGTTCCAAAATCCTATTTTAATTGAATACAGATATGTACAAAAATGCCTGCTCCCTTTAAAATTTTCTCTATCAAAAACCACTGCACATGTTGATCAGAAAAGGTATAGTACAGTAGCACTGTAGCACTTTTCTCCTATTGTTCATCAATTTCCTTGAGCGGGCACCAGTAATGTCTCCATTGTGAGACTTGTTTACTTTGGAGGGTCCAAATATACACCTTTGTTGCTGAAGACTTACTTTTAATTCTACACTCATATAGATGACCAATAAGCATAGAAAAGATGTTTATTATTTGATAATAAGTGATTATATGCTATCATTTATTGATACTGAAGTTTATAATTCATAAATGAATCAAAGCAACAAGGTAATATTTTATGCCTGTGAATAAAAACAGAAACAATCTCAAGAAAAAGGATTCCTCATTCACTGTTGGAGAGATTTTCATCGGGAGTGCCCTCTATGAAAATTGGAATGGATACTTCTCAAAAAATTTAAAACAAATCTCCCTTCTCATCCAACTCTTCTACTTCTAGGTGCATACTCCATGAACATAAAGACCTTTAACTGGAAAAGATATGTATGTGAATATATATCTCAGCACTTTTTACAATAGTCAAGACATGGGAAGAAGTGTCCAAAAACAGATGAACAGGCAAAGAGTTGTAGAATCTATAGACACTGAAATGGCACCCAGCAATGAGGAAATTACTAGATTGTGTATGAAGCTAGAGGAGCCATGTTAAGTGAAACAAGTCTGAAGGAGAATGGGTACTGGATGATCTCACTCATGATTAGTACATAAAGAAACAAAGCAAGGGTATGGATGGTATCTAATGACAACTCCTCCTTGGACTATATCAAAATAGAGCTGAGGTTTCCAATGTAAGAGAACAGAGGAAGATGGAGACTACGTAGGATGTTAGGACAGTGGTGAAGGGTCTTGTAAACTTTAGGAGTACTGAAGGGGGTAGTAGTTATGTACACAGTGGGCGGGGAGGGGGCAGAGTGATAGTGCAGTGGCTAGGACACTTGCCTTGTATGCTACCGACCCAGGTTTGACCCAGAACACCCAAATGGTCCCCATAGTCACTGTATGAGTGATAACTGAGCATAGAGTCAGGAGTAAGCCCAGAGAACTGCCAAGTGTGGTGCCAAATCAAAAACAAAACAAAAAAATTATTGTATCTTAAGCATAAACAAAACTGTTCATACATTGTTACATCAAATGCAATTAAAAAAACAAAGAAATAAACAAAGGATCTACTTAACAGAATTTAAATGCTTGCCTCGTACATATATAAACATAAAACTGATAAAATTGCTTGCAATATTGAGTAGATTTATCATAAGAAGAAAAAACACAGTAAAGTGTAAACTTATAATTTCAAATATGCATACTTTGAATATTTTTCTATATTCAAAAAAGCCCTACCAATTAAAATATTACTGTGCGGTTACACTTCATTTTACCTGTCAGATGTAAAAAAAAAAGAGAAAAATGGTACACAACAGAAAATATGAAAAAAGAGCTTTGGGTAAAGTTTTGACGTTTATAAAATTAAGTCATATAACCTTTATAAACATCTACAAACAGTTTCTTCCTGTATTGAGACAGTATGTTTTATATAAATGACTAGATATTTTAAGATTATTATAAACACACTATTATTATTATAGTAGATCTTGGAAAAGAAAAAGTGCACAAAATGTAATTAATTAAAGCAAAATATTCTAAGGTGTTTCCTGGAGATGTTAAGGTAGTTATTTTTAAAACTGACTGTGTAAGCAAATAAGTTAAAAAGCTTCAAATAAAACAAATGTACTAAGACCTCTTAAGAGTCTTTGCTATGTTAATATGCATTTGAATCATGAAGAATAGAGAAGGGCATATGCAAACTACTAAATTTCATTTAGTGGAGAATAGTAATTTTTTAAATATTTTGAGCACCACATGAAAGTAGCCTTTTAAAAGATACATGTTGGCAATACTGATATTGTCTGGAAAAGATAGGGAAACACTTTGCTTCAGGGTACTGTATTTTTTGGATTAAAAAGTGCTATATATAGGGCTGGAGCGATAGCTCAGCGGTAGGGCGTTTGCCTTGCACGCAGCCAACATGGCTGACCCGAGTTTGATTCCTCCGCCCCTCTCGGAGAGCCGGGCAAGCTACCGAGAGTATCTCGCCCTCACGGCAGAGCCTGGCAAGCTACCCATGACATATTCGATATGCCAAACACAGTAACAACAAGTCTCACGGTGGAGACGTTACTGGGCCCGTTCGAGCAAATTGATGAACAACGGGAGGACTGTGACCGTGACAATCATTTTATAATCAGATTGAGTAAGACAGAACCTTTTGGAACAATTGTGTCTGTGCTGAATGAATTCTGGAAATGCAGTTATGGGTGGAGAAGAGAAAAACTAAAAGCTATGAATTCCAGGAATAGGAACCAATATTTTAAAGGTGGAGATCAACCCTGCTTGCTCGCTGGGCCTGGGTGTACTGAGAAGCAGTTGTCAATGGGCAATGGATGGTACATTCTGATCTAGGGCAGAACTAAACTTCTACAGGCTGTGAACAGGATAACAACAAAGAAGTAGGATGAAGTCATACTACAAGCTTGAAGAGTTTAGAGACAAAACAAGTATCCACAAAAGCTTGGTGTGAAAGCTCTTAAGAGCTCAAGAAACATTCAGCAGACATACATGAGGACTTGCAACAAGCAAAAAAGGTCCTAAATGGAAGGAGCAACTTTTGGATATCTTGATATATTGGACAAGAAGTGTAGTGGTGATTTAAAAGTCGGAATTCATTTGGCCTTGAATATTGAAACCAAAATGTGTCCTGCCAAAAGAAAAGGATATCAATTTTTTTTCCTAAAGTAAAACCTGGTTTCTAAAAGCGCTTAATTGAAGGTCATTGATAATGAGAGCTCAGTAATATCAGAAAAAGTTCTAATCAAATGTTAATAAAAAATCAGCTTGGTGGACTTCAGTTTCCAGGAGATACACTATACCAATGAACTATGTTGGAAGGATAAAATCAAAGACCAAATAATTTTCCACAGTAAATGGTTTTACAATAGTTTAAAAAAATAAGATATTGTTTATAACTATAGGCATATTATAAGTATAGACATGTTGACATTGCTAGAAAAGAAATATCTAATAATTGAGATGACTGAATTATTAATGTAAGTGGAATGACCTATTAATTAGAGCCTTACTGGTCTCACTGTTTTTTATTTTCCTTTTGGGTCACACCCAGCGATGCCTAGGAGTTACTCCTGGATGTGCACACAGGAATTACTCTTGGTGGTTCTCAGGGGACCATAGGGAATACTGGGAATAGAACCCGGATTGGCCGTGTGCAAGTCAAACGCCCTACCCACTGTACTATCACTCCAGCCCCATAGCCTCACTGGTTTTGAAGTAAAATCACAAAGTTCTCTAAAATCAACCAGAGCAACTGGACCCGATGGGCTTAATCAAGACTAAGAATTTTGGGCAAAGCATAGTTTTCTAAAATATGTAGTGTAAGGTAGGAGATGCACCGACAATGTTTAAAAGAAAATTCTAGAACCTGTATTAGCTTTATCTCAAACCCCATGAAATTTGAATGTCTAAATGGAATTTTAAAATAGTAATAGTATATGTGAATTTATGTGTGTCCAATACCCAGTAACATGGTAACAGGTATGTTACTTTTAGAGTATGTAGTTACACATAATAAGGACATGTTAGGTAAGTCCTAAGAACTTTGTGAGTTCTGTTTGTCACATTGGAAACTTGGGCTTTCTAATTATACAACATTTCCTGGAAAATGAAGTTACTTCAACTCACTAAATGGTTTAAGGAATATTGGGCTTCCTGGCGTGTATCATTTTGCTTCCACAGCTAAATGACCAAGTAATCTTTTAGCAAGCATTCTATCTCTATGGCCTCTTTGTAAAAACAGAATTAATTCAGTCACTGTGACTGCTATATGAGAGACATAAATCACTGACATAACAACAGTCAATATCCAAAATATATAAAACATATGTATAAGTGAACAAGAAAAACAAAGTCCCACTAAAGAATAGGAAATGAATTGAAACTTTGTTAAACAAGACTCACAGATTACTAATGTTTATAATAAAATATTTCTAATCATCTTAACTGGAAACTAAAATAAAAATTATAACATATCACCTTCAAACACTGAGACTTGCATACATCAAAAAACAAAAACAAAAACAAAAATAAATCAAACAGTGTTGGCGAGGATGTTGTGTAAAAGGAACTCTCATCTGTTGCTATTTAGAATTTTGACTTGTTCAACTTCCTTAGAAAACAATAAGGACACTGCTTTAAAAACTAATAATTGAGCTTCCACATGAACTAACAATTCTGTCATGACATCTTCTTCAAAGGCCTCAAAACTCTGTTTAAAAAAGACATTTGTTTTCCCTGTTAGTTGGAGCACTATTCACAATAGCTCAAATGTGTATACAATCCAGGTGTTCAAGAAAAGATCCCTGGATAAAGAAATTGTGACACACATACACACACAGATACACACACACAGACACACACAGTGGAGTACTATGTAGCTGTAAAAGATATTAAAATAAGAAAAGAAAAAAATCAGTATTCTTGATTTTTATTTTAACTGTATTTGAATAGTTTCAGCTCATATTTTAGAGAACAGTAATCATTCTAACTATATTTTATTACAAAGATAATAAATATTTAATAAATTAAATTTAACTTGCACACAAAAGAATCATTTAATTCTCATTATCTTAAGAACATGAATTGGCCAGCTGTGCCCACACGATTCTTATAAGTCCTGATATTCAGCTTCTCAGTGGTTCCATTAGTGTTTCTATGTGGAAGCAACCCATTTCTGCTTTTTTTATTTATTGCTTCTGGAATGTTGAATCCATAACAATTAAGGGTATCAGTAATCATGCATGCATGACGACACGATGCTAGATATCTCTATGAATTCCTTACAACTGCCATTGTGTTTTGTTATGAAGTGTCTCCAAGAATTTATTTTTTAAATTTATTAGTTTTTAATTAATTACTTTACTTTATTTTGGGGGCCAAACCTATTGATACTCAGGGTCACTCCAGGTTGTGCACTCAGGAAATACTCCTACATTTGGGGCACCGTATGGAATGTCTGGGATTAAACACTTGTTGGCTGCATGCAAGGCAAGTGCCTTACTCATGTACAGTATCTCCGATTCACAAAACTTTTCTTTAAATAAGAAACGTACAAAGAGACTTAAAAGTAACTGAAAAACAAACTGCTTCCATCCAAGTTGTAGGTGTCATTATTGCTTTCTTTTTCAAATTATCACAAATCACAATCACAAATCATCCTGTTAATCGTCGATTGCCTCGAGCAGGCCCCAGTAACGTCTCGTCTCCTTCATCCTAGCCCTGAGATTATATTCAAGGCTCTTTAGGAGAATGAGACCCATCATTGTTACTGGTATTTGGCATATTGGGTACGCCATGGGGAGTTTACCAGACTCTGCTGTGTGGGAAGGCTACATTCGGTAGACTGCCAGTTTGTCCAAAGTAGGAATGAGATAATAAGATGTCATAATAGGATGTCGCGCGGCCGTGAATACGGCCTGGTTGGAGTGGGGGAGGAAAGCTCGACCTGCTCCCCTCCAAGGGGCCCCGGCGGCGAGGACAGTCAGGCGCGGGGGCAGGAGACTGCACTGTTCTCTTCCGGGAGCTGGTTTTTATAGTCTCTGAGTCTTGGCCGTTGATGGGATTACACATCGCCAGAGGGCCAGTTGGTGGGTGTGACCCCCGCCTACTGGAATTTGGAGGATCTGGGTGGAGGATGCTCAGCCCAAATCCAAGTAGGCTTGGAGATCTCGGCCCCGGAACCCGCGTGACTTTCTCCCTCTGCCAGTACCTTCGTGTGTGCGGAGAGTGGTCTCAGCATGGTGGTGGCTGGTCCTGGAGGTCTTTGGCTGCCATATCAAATTATGGTAGTATCTAATTCTAATCTGCCTCTCATACTACTCTAGAATATATATTGTTTTGTGTATTTTTTCATGATTTGCCTTATGTGTTATTGAAGTAGTGCTAAAACATGTGATTCTTTATATGTCTGACAGACCTAGATGATTCTTTGTAAATTGTTTTATGGAACTGTATTAGATATTAATAATCCAGAAAAGCCCCTCATAATTAGAAGAGGTAGAAAGGCAGGGATTCTATTTAGGACATAAAGTAGATATAGTATATATTAAAAGGTAAAGGCCCTCCCGTTGATCGTCGATTTGCTCGAGCGGGCCCAGTAACGTCTCCATTGGAGACTTTGTTGTTACTGTGTCTGGCATATAGAATACTCTCGGTAGCTTGCCGGGCTCTCCGAGAGGGGCGGAGGAATCGAACTCGGGTCGGCCATGTTGGCCGCGTGTAAGGCGAACGCCCTACCCGCTGTGCTATCGCTCCAGCCCATAGTATATATTAAAAAGTAGATATAGTGTATATTTGCTCGAGAGGGCCTTTACCTTTACCTTTGGGCTGGAGCGATAGCACAGCGGGTAGGGCGTCTGCCTTGCACGCAGCCAACATGGCCGACCCGAGTTCGATTCCTCCGCCCCTCTTGGAGAGCCCGGCAAGCTACCGAGAGTATTCAATATGCCAGACACAGTAACAACAAAGTCTCCAAAGGAGACGTTACTGGGCCCGCTCGAGCAAATCGACGATCAACAGGAGGGCCTTTACCTTTTTACCTTTATAGTGTATATTAAATAAAAGTTAATATTTCCAAGGCTGTATCTGGAATCACATTTAAACATATAATTTTTTCTATTAACTTTACTAGAAATAATGTAGTGTTTCTGATAATTTTCTGATTGTTTTTGATTTGCTCAATTATCATCGGATACTTGAATGCCTGTGATGTTAGAATTTTTCTAAGTGGACGGTTACATGGGAGGTTTTCAATTTTATCACCCGTATTTTAGAAAAAAGAAGGTAAAAGTGTGGTTAATTTTCCAAACATATTTTGGACTTCAAATCATATGTTTATTATACTACAATGATGCTGCTTGTACTTTACTTTGCCCTATAATTTTTTGCATAACTATCATATTTGATTTTTTCTTTTGTACAAGCTTATTTTTATAATTGCATTCCTTTTGAAATGATAATATTGTAGGAGACCCAAAATGTATCTCAAAGAGATTAAGGAAATGTTTTGTAGTAGAGGAATGACAATTTACACCTCCACACTGTCACTGTACAGTGATAAGATGTATCCCTGGTGGCCCAACATGAACCCTTCTGAGCATTGCTTCAAATGGCTCCAGAGTAATAGTGCTTGGAAGGAATAGTAAGAGAGACTGAGAGAAGGAGAAGGGAGGGGAAAAGGTGTGTGTGTGTGTGAGAGAGAGAGAGACAGAGACAGAGAGACAGAGAGAGAGACAGAGAGAGAGACAGAGAGAGACAGTCAGACACAGAGACACAGAGACTGAGACAGAGACTTAGAGAGACAGAGACTATGTCACTGTAGAACAATTTAATAGTATTTATAGTTACCTACAAATCATGGTCATACTTTGATTCATTTCAAAAACACCAAGATATTTTAGTCTTATGAAAGAATGGAAATTAGTTCTCAACAAAACATAAAATAAGTTTCATTACTTGATCTTCCTTAAATTCATTTTGAAGGCATTGTTTTGAAGACAGATCTTTAACTCAGGTTTAATTTTGACATATATGAAATACTAGAATGGTGAATTGGAAATCACAGTACTTTTTCATATTGCTAAATGTTCTTTAGTGGTCTAGAGGTCCCTTGATCCTTGAAACCCTGTCCTTTAGTTCTTCTAGAAAAGGTCAAGAAAAGTTAATGGCTTCAGAGAACTTATGCATTTTATTGTCAGAGCATTCCCTTTTAAAAATATAAAATTGAATAAATGAAATAATGCTTATTTAATTTGAAATCTTAAATTCAATTACTTTCTTACACACTTCCACAAAATTAGTATTGAAATGAAGCTGTGTTGGATGCAATTTTGACAAAGGTCAACATTAAAATGCATAGTGTAGTTACTCTATTAATTCTACTAATTTGGTTGAAATACAATGCACACTATCTTAAATTAGCAAATCTCTTAATGAAATAGACCAAAAAGACCACATTTACTATGTGACATTGTGACATTTTCCTTCCTGTTAGTCATGTATAGTATGTTACTCCTTATGAAATCTAAGAAACTGTACTAGATTCAATTATGGATGATAAAATATCAATTTAATAGATGCCACCAATAAGTTATAAGCACAAATGCAGTCCATTCACTGTAACAGAATGTATTTTATACTATTTTAGAGACAGTTTTTAATTAAGTTAATTCTTAGAGTTCCTTGTGTAGTTACAGATCATGTACAAAAACATTTCTATACAATTTATAAAATTATCTCCAGTAATGTTTCTACTCCTAAAAGAATGTCATTAAACAATCAATTTAAGGGGGTATAGTGCTGCCAGCAGGTCAATTTGTACTTGTGAGGCGAGTGTATCAGCAGCCTGATGGTGCCTTCAGACTTCCAGATACCTCAAAATTGCTTCTGTGCCTTTGGCCAGACCCCAAAAATTTGGGGCAAAGTTTAACCAAGAAATTAAATGGCCAAAAGTTAGGTATGTGGGAAACACACATACAAAACACCTCTGGATCAGCTATAGAATTGGAGGCATGGCCTCTCTGGTTCCTGATTGAACTGCTTAATGGCCATGATCCCAGAGACTCAGAAACAAATCTCAAAACTCAGTGGATTTTGGCAGAAATACGTCCGGTCCCTGCAGTAGGTTACCGGTGCTGGGCCAATCCAGGTGGGAATAGGTTTCGTGCCTTGGCCTGTTCCCTCTGGTGGCCCAGTGGCCGCCATCCTTCAGAGGCCACTGTACAGTCAGGTTTGGGCCCCCAGTGACGAGACACGCAGGACCTCATGGGATGGGGGTGGAGCCGGTCCTGTTCTCCCCACTCCAACGAGACCCCAAGTCATCGCCCACGAACGGCCTCTTTGGCTCCTGATCAAGATGCTTAACAGCCATGATCCCTGAGACTCAGAAACAAATCTCGAAACCCAGTGGCTTTTGGCAGAAATGTGTCCAGACCCCACAGTAGGTTACTGTCGCCGGGCCACCCCAGGGAGGAAAGGGTGTTGTCACTCCGCCTGCTCCCCCTGGAGACTCAGTGGCTGTCATCCTCCAGAGGCCATTGAACAGTCAGGCTTGGGCCTGCAGTGACAAAACTTGTTGGGCCTCATGGGACGTCGGGGGAGCCGGGCCTGTCCTCCCCACCCTAACGAGACCCCAAGTCATCGCCCACGAATGGGCTCTCTGGCTCCTGATCAAGATGCTTAACGGCCATGATCCCAGAGACTCAGAAACAAATCTTGAAACTCAGTGGCCTTCGGCAGAAATGCATCCAGACCCCGCAGTAGGTTACCATTGACAGGCCACCCCAGGGGGGACAGGGTGCTGTCCTTCCACCTGCTTCCCCCTGGCAGCTCGGTGGCTGTCATCCTCCAGAGGCCATTGGACAGTCAGGCTTGGGCCCACAGTGACGAAACTTGTTGGGCCTCATGGGATGGGGGTGGAGCCGGGCTTGTCCTCCCCACTCAACAAGACCCCAAGTCATCTCCCACAAATGGCCTTTCTGGCTCCTGATCAAGCTGCTCAACGGCCATGATCCCAGAGACTCAGGAGCAAATCTCGAAACCCAGTGGCTTTTGGCAGAAATCCCTCCAGATTTAAGTGTTAAAATTTCGGAATTTCAAAATCACATGGCCTTACTGCAGCCACACGACATCATATGTTATTCATAACCAGCAATAGAACACAAATTGTCTACTGTTGCCTTTTCAGCAGATCTGAGTGTTGGGGTAAAATCTCAAATAATAATGGTGGGTCTGGTGTTGAAATATTGAATGTGATCAAAGTAGAGTAATGTGAAAATCATCTGCCCCACAGGTAGGGGAAGGGTGTGGAATGGGGGTATACTATGGTTTTTGGTGGTGGAGAATGGGTACTGGTGAAGGTATGGGTGTTTCATTGTATGACCGAGACTTAAACCCGAAAGCTCTGTAACTGTTCTCACGGTGATTCAATAAATAAAATTATAAAAAAATGAAAAAAAAGTAAGGTGGAGTTCATGCACAATTCAATCAGCTAATCAGTGGCTGAATAAATAGCAGTACTCCTACATAAAAAAAAGAAAAAAAATAAATTTAATGTAGAATTTAAATCAGCTTAACTAATATAAATATAAATAAATTGGGAATTTATTCATCTTCTTGAAAGTTACTAAACATAAGAATATAATTTCAGTTGACAACATTGACAAATGATATTATTCTCATTTTAAGGTATTAATGTTTGCTGATATTATCCCTAGTTAAAGAAACTGAACTACCTGATAAGATCCACATTAAAAAAAAACAACTTAAGCTTTGTTGCCAGTGTAAGTTTATGTAATTTATCAACTCAGTTTTTCACTGATCAATAATATGTTCATTTGCATTTCACAGTTTTATTGGAAAATTCAGAAAAAAATGAATCTACATGCACACCTGTTATTTTTATTATAATTGGTAAGGTCAGTTTATAATTGACTGTTTACTGAAGACAACAACTTCCATAGTATTGTCCCAACACTGAATGACCCCTGAGCATAGAGCCAGGAATAAGTCCTAAGCACATCTGGCTGGGGCACAAAAGCAACAAACACACACACACACACACACACACACACACACACACACACACGCAGCACACACACTTAAAGGCGGAGAGATATCATGAAAATAGACAAACAGACATTTTCAAGCTAATATCTTTGATAAATATTGATATAACTATTGCCAACAAAATTTTAGCAAGTCAAATCCAACAACATAACAAAAAAAATCAAAGATCGTGATGAAGTGAAATTCAAACCAAAAACTACAATTTAACCCATGAAGACTTCTAGAAGCTATTTTGTAGAATATTTTGCTCAAATTTTGGAGATCATAAAATATCAAAGTGATAAAAATTTTTTTCAGAGAAATTGAAAGGCTTTTTATTTATGGGGGTCTATGAACAGAACACATTCTGTGCCATTATTAGAAAGAAAATAATTATTTGATAATTAACAGTAACTTAAAGATCCTAATAAGTCAGTTATGATCCCTCCTAAAAAATAATACATTTACACTTATTTCCCTCTCGGAGAGCCTGGCAAGATACCGGGAGTATCACGAACCCACAACAGAGCCTGGCAAGCTCCTTATGGAGTATTTTATATGCCAAAAAAAGTAACAACAAGTCTCACAATGGAGACATTACTGATGCCCGCTCGAGCAAATCCATGAACCAATGGAAGGACAGTACTAAAGTGCTTATACTTATTTGAGCTTCTCCTGGAAATTCTACCCTATAGAAAATAGATTCGACTGAAGAAGAAATATTACGATTAACATAATAATAGTGATAAATTACAATTGAATACATAAAAATTCATTAAAATAACATGTAAGAATTCCATAGATAATCCTGCTCTGAATAAGCCCGTGTTCTCTCTTTTCCTCCCCTCACATCTCTCCAAGTAAATTTTCTATTTTTCTTTATATTCACATAAAATAATACATGTATTCCTTTAAAACACATAACAAGTAAAGGGAAATTTTAGAATTTTCTTTTAAAAATTATATTTAGGGGGCCAGATAGATAGTGCAGCAGGAACGTGCCTGCCTTGTATCCCTGGAATTCCATATGGTCCCCTGAATCCCACCAAAACCGATCCATGAATACAATCTGAGCACACCAGGTGTGGTCCTCAAACCTAATACAAAACTCTATATTTACAAATGTAATCTGGATAGGTTATGAAAAAGACTAAAACAAAAATCTAAACTAAACTAAACTAACAAAAACTAAACTAAAACAAAAATCCTAGGGAAGAGAGATGGCACAGAGGTGAAGGCATCAGGCGACCAACCTCAGTTCATTCCTTTACACTGCATATGGTACCATAGGGCCAGAGCCATAGCATAGCAGGTAGGGCGTTTGCCTTGCATGCGGCCGACTCAGGTTCTATTCCTCCACCCCTCTTGGAGAGTCCGGCAAGCTACCAAGAGTATCCCACTTGCACAACAGAGCCTGGAAAGCTACCTGTGACATATTTGATATGCCAAAAAACAGTAACAATAAGTCCCACAATAGAGACGTTACTGGTGCCCACACAGGCAAATTGATGGACAATGGGAGGACAGTGCTACAGTGCTATGGTATCTTAAGCACCGCCAGTAGGAATAAAGCATAAAGCTGGTTAAGCCTTGAGCACTGGCAGAATATTTCCCAAGCAAGAAAAATGAAAACAATCCCAAACTCTAATTATTAGAGCACCAAATTCCAGTTAATATCTTTTAAAAAATGAAGGATACTGACAGTAAAGGAAAGGAATTCAAATGACTGACTACATTTCCAATAAGGTAGTGCCCAAACCAAACTGATAAATTTTAGTTAAAAACATAATGGAATTTTATAAATCCAGGACCTCTGAGGGATATGGAAATCAATTCTCTAACAGAACTAAAAAACAAACGCATACTATATACTATTAAAGAATATTTTCAAAAAAATAAAAGGCATAATAATATATAGCTGAATAGGTGATATCCCTTTAAGGAAAAAAACACCAAAAGTTTTTTTCTTTATTTTGCATGGTGTTAAAATAAAGGAAAAAATAATAACAAAGGCAAAGATGTCAATTTACTCTGTACTGGATATTCAGAATATGCTCTGACATAAGAATAAATAGATATATACCCCAGAAGAACCTGGTTTTGAATTGACAGAAAATATGTCACCAGCAGAATGAATCAATTTCCTCTTGCCAAGTAACTTAAAGAAGACAGATGAAAATCAATCTTAAAAGAAGTGATGGATAGAGGAATGAACTAAAGATCAACCCTGACTCATATAAAAATATCTGTTTCATTCTTTCTAAAGAAATTTGCCACTGGCACTTCCTTTATGGAGATTTCAAGAGTCTGCCAGACAGTCTATGTTACTTATAAGGTGAAAAATACTTAGTTTTATTCCACATTTCATTATGATTCACCAATAATATTAGCTACTTCAAGTTAATTGGAGATCAATTGAAACCTTTACAATGAACAGATATCATATAGTAAGAAAGAAAATATTTAACTATTCTATTCAGGAATAAAAATTCTTGGATAGTCTACATGGTATAAACAAACTTGGAAATATCAGAAAGGCAATCCATTATGAAATTATATTTCCCTTATTTAAAAGGCTATATCTTGAACATGATATTTTAGGTTTCTTTATCAAATATTATTGAATTTTGAAGATAACAACAATTCGCCTCCTAAATTGGCAATAAAACTTAAATTTTAAGTAGACCGACATCAGTAATTTGAATTATACTTTGAATTATTCATTTTTGTTCTCAAAATCCTGGAGGTTAGCAGTCTGAAACTAAGATGACAGCAGGCTGATTTCTTTTCAGACCTCTCTGTGGCTTTTAAATGGCGTACTTTTCCAAAACCATGGCAAAGTGCATGGTTTGTGGCAAGGTGTGTGCTGTGTCACCTCTGTGTGTCTGATTCCTAATCTCCTATTGTAATAACACCCATCATGAAGTCACAGGGTTCGATCATCTGACCTTATTTCTCCTAATCACCTCCTTAAAGACACTACCTTCAAATATGGTCATATTTTGGTACATAAAATCATTCAAATATGGCCATATAAAATCACTCATTCATGTGTTAAGTATTGTAACAGGTGCTTAATTAAAATCTAGAGTAGTTGAGAAATTCAGACAGATGTGGTCTTGCCCTCCAGAACAAATAATCGTGCATGAAAAAAACAGTTTCCAATACTGTGTGATAATGTTAAGTGAAAGAATTATAGTTGACACAGTAAAATGCAGAGAGCACTTAAGCTATATTTGGTGTGAGGTGCAGCTGGTAGTAAAGTCTTCCCAGAGGAAGGTGTATCCAAAGTGTAGCTGAAAGGATTATTCAACAGAAGGCTGGCAATGCTTTGGGCAGATGTGCATTGCTTTTTCTATTTTTCCTCCTCTGGAATGAGGGCATTTATAAAAGAAGTGAGAAGGGAGAGATAGTGTTAGGAATGAGAAGTAAAGCAAATTTAGAGGAGTGTGTTATGAGATAAAACTGGGCCAACATATGCCAAGACTTCGTGGCTATATTAAGGAATCTGCACTCCATTCCAAGGTTTATAGGGAGAAAGTAAATGAAATGAGTAAAAGAATCAATGAACTTTCTAGGAAAAAAGTAATCAAACTAGTACAGCACTGGGAACAGACTATTCTATGGTAAGTCTAGAAACAAATAAGCTTGTTAGAAAGCTTCTTAAAAATCTTAAACAAAGGCCAGAGAGATACTACATGGAGTAAGGCATTTTCCTTACATGTGGCTGACCAGTGTTATATTCTCAGCATCACTTATGATCCCTCAAGCCCCACTGAAAATCCTTAAGCATAGAGCAAGGATTAAGGAGTACCACGATGTGTGGTCCCCAAACCAAAACCAAGTCAAATCAAAATTGATTAATAGGTGAAAGAGTTGGCAGTTTACTAGATCATGTGATAGGTTATGGTACATAAGAGGTGGAATCTTATTTAGAGAAGCTAAATGTTATATTCTATAGTTGATATCAACAATAGTTGCCAAATCAGCTAATACCAAAAACTTGCATCATAAAATGTGAGGCTGACTGAAAGATAATGAGAAGTGTGACTGGGAGAGATGGCCTGGTCCATTGGGAAGTATTAGCGAAGATGATGGAATACAGTGTTAAGCAAGTGTTGAACCTACTCTGGATAAAAACATTCCATTTGCCTCTAATTGCTACGTCTAGACTTCTGGCTTGTGGCTCTTGTCTGACCCCATTCATTATTTTTCTCCTTATTACTAACAACAGAAGAAATGCAATTCCCTCTTCTTCCATTATGAGTAGTTATAAAACAAACAAACAAACAAAAAACAGGGAATAATCTGCTAATAGTTATTAGACCCTATAGTCTAAAAACACACTTACTAACCACACAGTGCAGTTTTCTTACTAAAGACATCTGTGAATCAGTCCTAACGTTTCAAAATAAATGGCCTAAGTTCAGACCACACCTCTGCTTGGTCATTTAACAATCCTTCTATGCTCTGAGCCTGGTGGTGTACCCCAGGTCATGATACTTCACTGGCTATAAACATTTTCTTTATTATATTACGGTATGGTTATTTTTTGGTAAGCACAGACCAAATACATATTTAATGAAATGATGTTTTAGGGTATAATCACTATTTCTCCTTTTCATGTGCCATCACTACCATATTCTCTGAAACTTCATAAGTGCATCACAAAAACACATTTGCTAAGTGAATAATTTAATAAGTGTTACCATAAGATAAGGGCATCTGCTTGAGTTCTGGGACAATAACCATTACCTAATTTGAAAATGTTTAGAGAAGATGAAAGAGAAAGATATACATAATTACACAGGTTGTTAGCTAATGAAAAAACTCAATAAACTTCCAGATAAATAGATACCCAAAGAATTTAGGAATAAAAATTAAGATTAGAAAAATAATAAAAATAAAATAAAATAAAATAAAAAATAATTAAGATTAGGGAAATCAGGTACAACAGTAGTGTAGAGGTATGGTGTGCATATATGTATATATAGGGCTGGAGCGATAGCACAGCGGGTAGGGCATTCGCCTTACAAGCGGCCAACATGGCCGACCCGAGTTCGATTCCTCCGCCCCTCTCGGAGAGCCCAGCAAGCTACCGAGAGTATTCGATATGCCAGACACAGTAGCAACAAAGTCTCCAATGGAGACGTTACTGGGCCCGCTCGAGCAAATCGACGATCAACGGGAGGGCCTTTATATGTATATATATGTATATATATCCAACAACGGCCAGGATCCAGAGATCATCACACTCAGCTCCTGGGAGAGAACAAGACAGAGTCTCCTACCCTATGCCTGACTGTCTCCACCAGGGCCCAACAGCTGAAGACCACCGAGGCCCAGCCAAGGCCTTGCTGAGAGCACTCTCCACACACTTGGATGAGCCTCACGCATAAAAGAACTGACAGAGGAACCCAGGTGTGTGGGACCCGGGGCTGAGATCTCCAAGCCTGTACAGTTTGGGACTGGACCTGCCAGTAACTAGACAGTTACACCCACCAACTGCCGTGTAACTCCAACAACGGCCAGGATCCAGAGATCATCACACTCAGCTCCCGGAAGCGCGCGGCCGCAAATGACATCTTATCATCTCATTCCTAATTCGGTCAAACTGGCAGGCTACCAAATGTAACATGCCCACACGGCAGAGTCTGGCAAACTCCCCGTGGTATACCCAATATGCCAAATACCAGTAACAATGATGGGTCTCATTCTCCTAACCCTGAAAAAGCCTTGAATATGGCACTTTAAAAAAAAAAAATCTCAGGGCTAGGACGAAGAAGACGTTACTGGCACCTGCTCGAGGCAATCGACGAACAACAGGGTGGTCGTGATCGTGATATGTATATATATAATTAAAAAACACTGAGCTAAAAACACTGTAAGCATGAGACCACAAAATACAATAAGTAAACTTTAAAATGTGATTGTCAAGGAAGTAGGCTGGGTGATGGGAGGGAACCTGGGAACATTGTTGGAGGAAAGTTGACACTGGTGGTGGGACTGGTATTGGAAAGCTGCGTGACTGAACTCTACAAGAAATAAATTTGTAAATCACTACGACTTAATAAAAAAGTAAGAAAAGAGTGATATTTATAACTTTGAAAACAAGAAATATAAGGCCAAGTGAAAGAGCGAGTCGGTCTTACTGGAATTTTCCTGTGAGAAAGGTTTCAGATGTGTTTTGAGGAGAGGTATTAGAATAATCTTTGTTATTCTAATTGCTCTCATGATTTCCAAAAACGCAATTAATTGTCACAATTTTGAAACTCAACGATGCAGTGTAAATATCAGTAAGACTAGAATTCAGATCTTTTAAATAAAGTTACCTTATTATGGGATTAAGTTGTCATCATTTTATTTTTACCATATACATACAACGTTACCAAATTTGTGCAGATTTAAATGCACTCCACAGATAGGTGCATTTCATGGAGAGCCTTCAAAGAAGTGCTGAAAGTAACCTGACTTCACTTGCAAATGATAAATATATTCTGCAGCATCTAGCCTTTCTTCTATAAGCCAGCTCTTTTCTGAGTAGTTAATCAAATTGCCCCATTGCTTAGCAACCACAGGTACAGCCAATAAGCCATGAGTCATGAATCTATTGGAACAGTCTGCAGGTCAGTGGCATGATTTCAAGGCACTTTGGATTTCTGCTCCGAGGCTTTTGAACCAATATTGACATGAAACATTAGGACAGATGAGAGTTAAAATGTAAATGCTCTCATAATCAATTGAATTGACCTAAGCCTAGTTTGATCTGATACAATATGCTGCATCAATCTGACAGTAGCATCTATAAATCAACACCAGAGTGAAAATAGCACATGGACATGGCTTCAGAAGAATTGTGTTATACCAATTTAGTTAAACCAAAGAACAAGACACAGTTAAAGATGTTTGACGGTAAAGACACGGACTTCACCTAAACAACAGGCTATTTTCTAGGGAAGAGAAGCAGCAGGAAGATACTAAAACAGTTTTTGAAACTATTACCTGTAACCATTGCGACTGGTCATTGTGGCCAGAAGTCCAGGCATTCACTTTGCCTTGCTTGTCTAGCCGA
The DNA here is from genome assembly GCF_029834395.1 of Sorex fumeus. Lineage (NCBI taxonomy): Eukaryota > Metazoa > Chordata > Mammalia > Eulipotyphla > Soricidae > Sorex > Sorex fumeus. The sequence goes on along the minus strand of NW_026606075.1, from coordinate 17,887,753 downwards.
GCCTTCCTCGGTTCCCAAGTGAACATGTCCATGTTGAGAGTTCTAAAGACACTGGAAGCAGTGATTTGGTAGTCTTGGATGTGCCCCGACTTCATCCCCAGAGGCTCAGAACAGCCTGAAAGAAATGTGACGAGTTCCATGAGAAACCAAACCAAACCAAACCAAACCAAACCAAACCAAACCAAACCAAAACAATGGTTTATTACTCTGGACATTTTTTATTTCCATTTTGGAGAGGCAATAGAAGATTGAGCATAACTCTATTCATTCCCTCAAAGAAAACAATGAAATTAAGAGAGAAAGAGAGCTATAAGTGGTGAAATGCTCTCTCCTGTCTCATTACTGATAGTTTCATGACTATTCCCCAGTTTGCAATATTTTTATTGTATCTTTAAAAGTAGAATAATTTCTGAGAAAGTATATTTGTTTTTTAATTTTCTTCTTATAATACTTAAAATAAAAATTCTCTCAGTACAAAGTCATTTTCACAAAGTGTTATATTCTAAACTGGAAAGCTTTTGTTTACTTAGAAACATCCACTAATCTTTATTACTGAGTTTTATAGTACCAACGGGCTATTTCTGGAAGATAGGGATGTAACAGTTACTTAATATAACTAGATATAAAATATATTAACTATATACACATATATAGGTATATATAATGTGTTTTATTGCATTACTGTACAATTTAAACTAATAGATAAAAAATCACAGAAATATAATGAAATCAAATAATTACTGGGTAAGTCTTTCTATGAGACATATTGATATTTTAGTCATACATAAAAGTCTGTTTAGGGGATGATTCTCTCATATGCTACAAAATTTTTAAGGTTTCATACTATTAACAGTTTTAATGTATTTGTCCTTGGAAATTGGTGTGTTTGTGTGTACACATATTTTTTATTTTGAATTAAAACCTTTACAAAATCATATAAGAATTTTTGTGACAGAATATGTGACTATGGACCTTTCCCTTGCTTTTTCACCATTTCAAGTGGAGATAAAATTTTAATAATACAAATAAATTTTTTTCCATTATTTTGCTCATCTCACTGGACCAATAACTAACAAGAGGAGTAGATCAAACAGGAGGCAGAGACATTTCCTCCCAGGGGGGTTCCAACAACCTCCACAATCAACCTGTACCATATTAAGGCCCATACCACAGCTACTGGAGTGACAGATCTACTCAACAAATTACAAGTTTCTCAGTTATTCTTCCTGTCATTTTGTGAGGACAGATAGAGAAAAGAGAGCAACCTATAGCTTAATCCTTCAGCATCTTCCAGAGGGGGTTAACTACAAAGACTCACTAGCACAGCAAAAACAATACAAATCCAATGGGGAAATCATATAGAAGGGTTTCTATATCAAGCTCAGTACACAAGTAAAAAAATATCAATGAAGATATAAACAACATCAGTCAATCCTCAGACAACTTCTTTAGTGATACCTTGATAAGAATGTTGAATGAGTTCAAAGAAACAATATTCGAAGTTGTCAGCAAAGCACAAAAAAGGATGGGCCAAAAAAAAAAAAGTACCACAGTCAGAAATGACCAAGATGAAGAACTTAGCAGGTGATTATATATATAAAAGGATAATAGAATTTGTGAACAGCAGAGTAACAGAAGCTGAGCAAATGATTGAGGAGTTCCAAGTTGAGAAGGAGGAAACCTCTAGGAAACAAAAGAAGGTGAAAAGTAGTCTGAAAAGAAATGAACAGCATAACAGAGAACTCTGTGATGAGTTCAAGAGGAACAATACAAGAATAATGGGAGTCCCTGAAGAACAGGAAGGAGAATGTGATGAAGAAACAACAATCAAAGAAATCATCAATAAGAACTTCCCAGAGTTGAGTGTTACAGACAACAAAATTCAGAGGCCAGAAGGGTTCCAGTAAAAATTAACACAATTAGGAAAACTCCAAGATACGTTATACTCAAAATGACAAAATCCAAATAGTATGGCACTCAATAATGTTGCACATAATTGTCCTCTACTAGATTAAAAATTTTAAAAACATATAGTAATTAATCATGATGAATTGACTTTTATAGATTTATATTCTGATAATTCTATTTGCCATTCTTTGGACCAAGTAATATGAAATAAATTTGATATATGCCTGCTAAGGGGGGAAAATCTTAATTTATGACTGGGAAGTTGTGATAATCAACACAAAAAATCCAAATGCAAAATAAAATTAATGCAATATATTTTTGATGCCAGAGTTAAAAATTTAGTCATGTGAGACTAGGCAGTATATTGTCACTGTCACTGTCCTCCCGTTGTTCATCGATTTGCTCGAGCGGGCCCAGTAACGTCTCCATTGGAGACTTCTGTTCTTACTGTGTTTGGCATATCGAATACATCACGGGTAGCTTGCCAGGCACTGCCGTGCGGGCGAGATACTCTCAGTAGCTAGCTGGGCTCACCGAGAGGGGCAGAGGAATCGAACTCAGGTCAGCCATGTTGGCTGTGTGCAAGGCAAACGCCCTACCGCTGTGTTATCGCTCCAGCCCAAGCAGTATATTATATTGTATTATTTGAATGTTTTTATTCCTTAGGTTAAAACATATAGCAAGCAATCAACACAAATTTACTTTTGTTAATTTATTTTATGGCAATTTCATTTATCATTTATTTTTTATTAGAGAAATATAAAATAAATTTGTTATATTACTACCAAGGGTTGGAGCAATAGCACAGTGGGTAGGGCATTTGCCTTGCACGTGGCCAACCTGGGTTCGATTACTCTGACCCTCTCAGAGAGTCAGCAAGCTAGTGAGAGTATCCCGCCCGCCCGGCAGAATCTGACCAGTTCCCTGTGGCATATTTGATATGCCAAAAGCACTAACAACAAGTCTCACAATGGAGACATCACTGGTGCCCGCTTGAGCAAATAGATGAACAACAGGAGGACAGTGCTAATATTACTACCAAGTTGGTAGGCCAGGGATTGTAGGGGACTTGGGAATGCTGGTGGAGGGAAGGGGACATAGGAGGTAGGATTGGTATTGGGACATTATATGCCTGAAACAACTTTATTATGAACAATTTCATAAATTATGGTGTCTTCATAAAACTAAAAAAAGAGAAAATGTTATTCTATTAGCTATGATTGATTTTTTCCATGAGTGAAATAAAACATTTTAGCCAGCAAACACGGAAGGTGGCAAAGATAAAAGAGACCGTTTATCCAATCAGTGCTATCTTTCTATACTCTATTAATCCCCCACTTACTACAGTGTGGTCTTCTATCTATTACTTGGTTTTGTCCATTAGTTTCCATATTTGTAAAATGCTGAAAATAAAAGTAACTACTACAAATGAGTGTTTCAAGAAGCTATTTAACAAATTAAAGTACTTACAAACAGTACTGGTACATAATGATGACATTTAATATGGGTAAAATATTTTTGCATAAAGATCATTCCAACATTAAGTTCCAAAAGTGAGGATTAAGGGCATTCTTACTAATGAATGGTTGTAATACTTTGAACTAGGCCATTTTAAGTCTAAACTCTAAAAGAGGTGGCTTAGAACTCTTCATTGATTTTTTTTAAACCTGTTTTTTGGGGCCACACCTGGGAATGTTCAGAAACTACTTCCAGTAGTGATTGGAAATCACTCCCATAGTCCTCAGGGAACTATAACATGTCAAGAATCAAACTTGGGGCTCCTGTATATCAAAGTACCCTGTGAGCTTGCTCCCAAGCCTGGAAAAATAATTAACTAAAATTAATCCTTTTATCTCCCAAGGGATCTAGATCAGATCCTCTTTCTTGAGTCCCTCATGGATGCTTCTGCTTCCATCTTCTAGAAAACATACATCTAAAGCAAATATGAATAAATATTTAATTGTGTGCTAGCACATTTCTTGTTCAGAGAATAGGCACTTATACTCCAATCCTCTGAATCTGAAAATGAAAAATGACTCTGTATCTTTTTTTTTAAGGTTTTTGGGTCACACCCGGTGATGCTCATGGGTTACTCATGGCTATGCTCAGAAATCACCACGAGTGGGGCTCAAGGGACCATATGAAATGTCCCGAAGTGAAGCCGGGTCAACTGTGTACAAGGCAAATGCCTTACCTGCTGTACTAGAATTCTGGTCCCCAGCCGTGAATCTTAAATATCTGGAGAGAAATTTTTTTTACAACAAATATCCAAAAGTCTAGAAAGCTCCAAACTTTTTATATTGTTTTTTCTATTTTTTAAAAATAACCAGTTTTCACTTGCAATAAAACTAATACAATTTTATACTAAAGTGCTGCTGCTCCATGCCTACCAACAGAGTACTTGGGTCACTCTACCTGCTTCTTCCCAAGATATCATCTCTCAATTCTTGTAGGTCACTATTGAGTATATCTCAGAATTTATTTCCATTGGGAATCATGAAATCCCTTGTTTTGCTTACTTTTATGCTACCAATAGGTGAGATCATAATTTTATTTATGACTTGTTTCACTTAGCATGCCTCCCTCCAATTCCATTCAAGTCGCAGCAATCACCATGATTTCATCTTTTCTCATAGCTGAGCAGTTTTCCACTGTGTTTATAAACCACAATTTCTTTAACTTTTATCTGTTGTTTCTAGATTGGATTGTTTCTAGATTTGAGGTTTTGTAAATAATGTTATAATTCTTTTCTTCTCCTTTTTCCCCTTCTAAGCCTCTCTACTCTAAGGTAACATGTAGATAGTCTACATTATCAATTTCCAAATTGTTTTTCTATTACTTTCACAAACTACCTACCCTCTGCCTGCTATTGGAGTTTTTGAAAACATAAATGACTGAAAGAAGAGAAGAGATAGGGGAAAGAAACAGTTGATTTCCCCCTTTTTTGATATACCAGAATATTTCAATTATTAGATATAAAATGGGTACCATTATTTTGACCATTTCATACTCACACTAACTGTACAGTATATAGCAAAGGAAAGTAAAAAGTAATGTGTTCAGAGGAATGACTGAATGGTATTGCTCCCATAATTAAAGTCAAGATCCATTTTATTCTAAACAGTTTAAACCACATCTCTTTCAGAGAAGTTAAGAGATTTTCTTTTAATGTTTCTGAGTGAGAAGAAACTGCTTATCACCTAGCAGGCTCAGAGATCTTATAACAATTTATTGACTTCAAAAAGGCATCCTTGGGTTTTACAGTGCCGCAGTGGATTGTGGGAAATGGTTTTGATATATTTTATTACTGTTTCTTTCCAAATCCATAGTTAACCTCTCTGTCAAATTTCCTCATTTCTCCAATATCTTTTCTTGTCTATGTGATTTCAGACATATAAATTAATTAACGTTTGTATCAGTCTGGAAAAACACATGAACAAAATTAAGTATTGACAATGAAACTGATTATTCCAGTCGTGAGGTGCTCTAGCTTCAAAAAGCATCTACTGAGAGGTATTATTACTCAGCATGAGGGTTCAAAATAAATTCACAGGGTTGGCAAATGGGATAGAGCCTTCTTTGGGAGCACATAAAATCTGTAAAGTGTCAGGTGTAACCTCTTGTCAAACTTGGAAGTAAAATATATTCATACCTTAGGGTGTAACTGTATCACATATGAGAGACTAATCCTCATGAATCAAAAGACTGAAAAATTGGAGAAGGTCATGTTAAGCAACTAAAAACCACAGGGCTTGCAGCAAACCTCATCGTACTTTGGCTTCCTGTTGATTGCTTTATGATGAATGGCTTAGGAATGACAGTGGCCTGAGGTGATTTAGTGGTGTGCAATATAAACACTGTACACCAATAATTCTGCTGAGAATTACTGGTAGTCAAAAAGCTGGCTTGAATTACTAAAATTGGGAAAACATTCCTTTAAGATAATTATTGGTACTAAACTGTATGTTGACTGCTTCATAAAAGACATCCATTTTTAATATGAAAATGTTATTCTTAATATAGACTCACAGTTTAGGCAAAATTAATTTAGTTTTTTTAATGTTATGGCTTCATTTTAAAATTAGCTGTTAAAAATCATTCCCATTGTCAGCATCACAAACATAGCCAAGTAGGGAAACCTATATAAAACATGTGCTCTACACCACAGGCAAATTTTTGAAAGAAATAAAAGCCTTCATTCTTCTTACTAAACAGATGCATCATACTATTTTAAAACAAATTATAGTATTATAAATTGATAAAGCTCTTTCATACTTGGAAGTTTTGTTTAAAATTATATTAAAAGTGATATACACATGAATTTTAATTTTCTTCAGTTTTTAAGTTTTTACAAAATAACCCAAGGTCACAGTGGGGAAGATAGTTTGCAAATCTAAGTATAGACACAGAAAAGGAGCTAATCGGTATATGTACAATATATACACATGCATGTGCATATAATATATATCACAGAAATATCCTTTAGAATAAAATTGATTAGTTTGGCAACTAACTATATGATAAAACGACTACCATGAGATCAATAAATACAGCTTTCACCTCTTGGGAAATAAGAATTATTTAAATCTGAAATCTCTGATAGATTATCTAAAAGTTGGATAACTATTTTAAAAAGTAAAAATTAATTACTAGATAAATATTAAGAATATTATATATAAAGTAAGGCCCTCCCGTTGATCATCGATTTGCTCGAGCGGGCCCAGTAACGTCTCCATTGGAGACTTTGTTGTTACTGTGTCTGGCATATCGAATACTCTCGGTAGCTTGCCGGGCTCTCCGAGAGGGGCGGAGGAATTGAACTCGGGTCGGCCATGTTGGCTGCGTGCAAGGCAGATGCCCTACCCGCTGTGCTATAAAATTAATTACTAGATAAATATTAAGAATATTATATAATATATAAGAATAAATTTATGGTATCAATCTTAATATTGCATTCTCATTGCTTCACCCCCCCCCAAAAATCCAATCAGAAGCAAGAAAGTTTTTATGATAGATGAACAAAGATTGAAACTTATTTTCTATGTCATAGCACCCATAATATGTAAATGCAAATTATGTGGTTAGGGAGAATCCAGTTTTTCTCAACTTCTGTCAACAAACGAGTACTAAATACAATGAAATTTTTTACCAAATTTCCCAAACTGCTTCTTTTTTGGTCATTCAAAAAAACATGTTGCTCCTTCTTCATCAATTCTATTCTCTAGCATAGTTTAAAAATTTTTAACTCACAAACACACAGACATGTTTTCTCACTGGTCCACTCCCTTTGATGTTTCATATCAGAAATTGATCTCTGATCAATGTTAAGACACTGTAGTTAGTAGTCGATTATATGTTATATGCATTTATTTATTTTATTTTTGAGGTAAAGAAATAGGTAATGAGTCTGACCTGACAGTTCACATCCAAGAAGTTCCATTCTCAAAGTGCAGTGTCTTCGGCAAACTTGAGGATAGAGTCTAACATACTGAGCTTTTATGGGGGGTGTGAAAGAGTTAGCATAAGGTGTATTATTATCGACATTTCCGCGGAACACCTGTGTAAGGAGATAAAGTGTAAAATGATTAGCGTCAACAGTTTCTTATTTTCCTGTAATTACACAGTATCCTAGCCAACATATTCCTTCAATTATTGGACTAAATAATTTGGTGCCTGGATCATTAGAAAACACCTTGATATCAGCAGTGAATATAAAACCTAGAGATAACATCCTAATTAAAGCCATAAGTAACTGGTTTATGGTATAATCTATCATGTGATGGTCTTATTTAATTTATTACTAGTCCTTCAGAGTTGAGAAGTGATACACACTCTTTCTCCCCACCTTTCTCTTTGAGAAAAGCGCACTGAATATTCCAACTTGATGTTAGCCAAACCACCTATTCTGCTACTCAATAGTTATACTTGTTTATTTTTGTTTTGTAAGAACTGGCTTTTACTATATTTTCCAGATAATTCATTCTGTCTATTACTCTGACGAGATTTGTGAGGCACATGTCTGATTACTCAAGACTACTTCCTTAACATTCTGTTTTAGAATGTTTGCTAAGATTCACAAAATATATATGTAAAAAATATATACTGATAAACTATGCTTCCTTTAAAGATTTATATTGTGCTATAATTGATTTAGGCCTCATTCTTATTTTACAGTTTATATAACTGGTCATTAAAACAACTCTAAATTAATTCTAGAACATAATTTTAAAATATTTTCATAAAATTCATTATCTTAACGGTAGTTTTCAATGGTATACACAACAGTATGGCATGTTTTATTTTAAAATTATGAAAAAATAAAAATAGGTATATTTTAAAAGGGAGACAAAGAATATTTTATCATCACCTTAGAATATTTTACTCTTCTAAATAATATTTCCACATATGAACTATATAATAATAGCAATAGCACAGTGGGTAGGGCGTTTGCCTTGCATGCGGCAGACATGGCCAACCCGAGTTCGATTCCTCTGCCCCTCTCCAAGAGCCAGGCAAGCTACCCGTGACGTACTCGATATACCAAACACAGTAACAAGTCTCACAATGTTACTGGGCCCTCTGGAGCAAATCGACGAACAACGGGAGGACAGTGACCATGACAGTGACAATGATACATATCATCTTTTCTATCACTTACAGCTTTTATTTAAAGATAACTGACACAATCCAGAGTTATTGGATTGAAGAGAATGATAATCTGTCAAAGAATTAAAATAAAACTGAGAACTCTTGTTAAAATAAAAGCTGCCATATGAAGGCCATGCTAACCTTGTGCTTAGGTGTTTCTAGGAACATCAATCAAACAATCTTATGAGAAAGTCTTAAGATGGTAAACCTAATAAACTCAGTTGGAAAAACACCTTACACCCTCTACAAGTCTGATATTTATAATCATAAATTTATTTTCAGTGCTCTAAGGCTTTTGCTGAAGTCTCATAGATATTAGAGTGATCATTGATGCTGCTGCAGTTGATCTGATTTTTCTGTCACACACCACTCAGTTCTCAGGGGTTACTTCTGGATCTTTTCTCAGTGCTTTCTTCTGGCAGTCCTTCAGGAACAATGTGAGAACAAGACTAAGCCTCAGCCTCTAGCGTACTGCATGCAAAACATGCACCCAGATCACTGAGCTTTCTCTCTAGCCCTAACCAAAGATTATAAATGGGACTGTATTCAAAATGTTTAAAGTTTAAGTCATTCTTACCATATCCTCACTGGTACCTTTCACTTTGTACATTGTCCAAGACTTTCCATCATTGCTGTAGGCAATTTTGTAAGATTTTATATACTCAGGGCTTCCAATCCTTTTGGCTCCTTGAGTTATCACACCAGTGACTCTCATTTTTCTCTGTAAATTTATCTGAAGAGACAAAGTATAGTCAATGATAATCTCATTGCTTCCAGAAAAACATTGGCAGTAATTTGTGGAATGAAGCATTTTTATTTATTAGTATAGATTAAAATAATGCCAAAAAAGCCAATGCTTTTACTTTTCAATTGAATATTAAAAACAAGCATATATCAAGTTTATCTTCAAAACCTCTGTAATGGAATTCTTATTTGGAAGCAAACAAATGTGTGTGAACAGGCTTTGAAAATTGCTATGTTTTTCCAGTTTTGTAGATAGAAAGAAAGCATCTGCTTGGTTATGATATGAACATATGACTTAGCAAACTAAAAAAAGGGAATATTATCAAATTAACTTAGCAAAATATTAATGTCAAACTAATTGTTAATATGTCTCATTTGCTTTGACCTTCAAGAAATGTCCAGTAAAATACCCCCTGAGATCTGTGAGTACAAAATAAGAAAAAGGTAAAGACAATATTATAAAGAAATAATATTAGCAAGGGACTGAAAATGGCTTCAGTTTCTTAACCATTACATTGTATATTGTTATCATTGGTTATGGAGGAGATTTTTCACCAAATAGTTACTTTTTTCTGCATCACAAGCAGACTTCTTAATCAGTGTCTTCACTCCATATTTTCTCTCCACTTTAAATCACCCTAAATATTTTGTTTTGGAAAAAATTATCATCTAATGAAAATGTCAGCAGTTCTACCATTTATACAGAAATCTCCTTGATATACTTTGCCTAATTAATTAAACTAAATGCTACAACGAAGGGAAATATTGTCTCCATGTGTGTTAAAATTTGTTGCATTCACTTTATGAAATGTCTATAAATATTTATGGTGTCTATTACATCTTACACTCAACAGGAAGGTTCTGTTTTTAATGACCTTAATAATGTACTGAATAGATTCTACCACTATTTTAAATTAGAAAACTTTATATATCTTATAGTATAATTCTTTTTTTAAAAAGTTTTTATTAGTGAATCACCATAGGGTACAGTTACAGACTTACAAACTTTCGTGCTTGCATTTCAGTCATACAATGGCCAAGTACCCATCCGTCCACCAATGCCCAAGTACCCATTCGTCCACTACGAATGGTCCCAGCATCCCTCCCACCATCCCCACCCCATCCTCTCCACCTCAACCCGGCTCTGTAGCAGGAAATTCCCTTTTGTTATCTCTGTCCTTTTGGGTGTTGTGGTTTGCATTAAAGGTATTAAGTGGCTATCATATTCGGTCTATATGATAGCCTCATCTCCCATCCTGAGTGGGCTATCCTAGCACCCTTTAGTTGGTGGTCCCTTTTCTATCTGAGCTGCCCTTTCCCCCAGCATGCGAGGCCAGCTTTTAAGCTGTGGAGTAATTCTCCTGGTACTTATCTCTACTGTTCTTGAGTGTTAGTCTCTCATTCTGTTACTTTATATTTCATAAATGAGTGCAATATTTCTATGTCTGCCCCTCTCTTTCTGACTCATTTAATTTAACATAGTACAATTATTTTTTCCAATTTTGTTTTAGGCAATGTGATTTACAATACTGTTAGTGGTAGGGTTTCATACATAAAATGTTCCCACATCATGCCCATTACAAGCATGTTTACTTTCTTCATGATAGTTACAGTGACATCTTCTTTATTCTATCTCCCAAGCCCTGATCCCCCTCCATGGTAAGTTTCCTACTAGAGGCAAATTCTTGGTTTCTGTTGCCTTTAGCCATTTCTTATTTCCTTATTATAATCATTTTTTATATTCCAAATTTGAGAGAGATAATTCCCTACCTTTACTTCTGACTCATTTCATTCATTATGATACTCTCCAGATCCATTCATGTTGTAGCAAATCGCATGATCTCATCTTTTCTTAGAGTTAAGTAGTATTCACTTGTGTATAAATTCCATAGTTAGACAGTCATTCGCTCTTGGACAATTGAGTTGTTTACATATTTCTGACTATCCTCCCGTTGTTCATCGGTTTACTCGAGCGGGCCCAGTAAGATCTCGATTATGAGACTTTTTTTTACTGTGTTTGGCATACTGAATACTCTCGGTAGCTTGCTAGGCTTTCAGAGAGGGGCGGAGGAATTGGACCTGGCTCGGCCAGGCTGGCTGCACGCAAGGCAAACGCCCTATCACTGTGTTATCATTTCTGACTCTGGTAAATAATATTGCAATGAACATAGGGGTGAAAATGTCATTTTGGAATAGAGTTTGATGACAAGATTTGGGATTGCTGGGTCATTTGGAAGAATAATTAGTAGTTTCATGAGGCATGCCCATATTTTCCAAAATGACTGAACCAGCTGACATTCCTACCAGTAGTGAATGACTGTTCCTTTTCTTCCACCTTCATACCTCTAATTTTTGCTTCTATTCTTTATGGTGTGTGCCAATCTCATTGGTGTGTAATGATTTCCCATTTGTTGTTTTGTTTTGCACTTCCCTTATGCTAAGTGATACAGAGCATTTTTTCCCATATACCTGCTGACCATTGGTACATCTTCTTTGAGGAAATTTGTTCATTCATCTCCCCATACAATTGTTTTGCTTTGTTTTGTTATATCAGTACTTTATATATATATATATATATATTGGATAGTAACTCTGTCAGATTGAGTGGTGGTGAATATTCTGTCCAGTCTGAGGGATGTCTTTTGACTCTGGTCATCATTTCTTTTAAAGTACAGAAACTTCTCAGCTTAATGTAGTTCCATTTGTTTACCCTTGCTTCCATATTCTTGGTTAATGACATTGAATCATTGAAGATACCTATATATTAAATATAATGAGGTATTCTGTCTAAATATAATTATGGATTCAGGTCTGATATCGAGGTATTTTATGCATTTTGAATTTTTTTCATAGTTTGGTATAGTACAATTCCTCTAAAATAACTGAAGCTTCTCCGAGAGCTTTAATTCTCCTGAAACTTATATATGAAGAAAAAATGTAGTATATTATTGAGTTACAGTATCGAGATATGATAGTCCTAGACTCTAAATCAGAATTTTCCATACATATTTGGTCAACCATACTTTTTTCACAAAAAACAAAAATTAAAAAGGAAGCCTGAATGCCTTCTTGGGAAACCAAACAAAAAGAAAATGCTGCTGGCCTCCCCCACCAAGGCAGGGTGTGAAAATACTATTCGAAATGTTATTTGGAATTTGTGACTTTTTCTAGGGAGTGGGCACTCTACTCACTGCTGAATGTGACCCCAATATTCCTTTTTTACTTTTGCAAGAAGACATTATAATCAGTATGTTTGAAAATTTTAAGCTTATGTTCCCTTTTTCCAACCGCATTGAGTTAGTTGACTTAATTACTCTATTTTGCTTTTCTCATTTAAATACTCAAGCATCAACTGTCAAACACTGTCCTCCCAGTTGTTCATCGATTTGCTCGAGAGGGCCCAGTAATGTCACTATTTTGAGACTTGTTATTACTGTGTTTGGTATATTGAATACTTCACGGGTAGCTTGCCAGGCTTTGCTGTGCGGGCAAGATACTCTTGGTAGTTTGCCTGGCTCTCCAAGAGGGGCGGAGGAATCAAACCTGGCTCATTCGGGCTGGCAGCACACAAAGCAAACGCCCTACCCGCTGTACTATCTCTCCCGCTGGAGCGACAGCACAGCGGGTAGGGCATTTGCCTTGCACGCAGCCAACATGGCCAAGTATTAAAATTACTGAAATAAATTTGTCACAATATGATCTTATTTGGGAGGTTCAAATTAGAGAATATTACTCATGTAGGTAAAATTAAACTTATTACTAAATAATATTAATCTCAATCGGTTCTTCAAATTTGGTTTGGAATTTATTATAGCCTTTGGATTAGGTAATGTTCAATGGATACTGTATTGCAATATTCTCTGTAAATTAGCATATATCTACAGAAAAGCATATTCTCCAGAATCACACTTATGACATTCTTTTTCATTTTTAATTCAAGGTACTTCAAAGTCTAAACCTTTTTAATATATAAAACATAAATAGCTTTATGTTTTATATATTAATAGGACACTTTGAATCATGTTTCCTTCATCCGAAAGCCAAATTCCACACTTACTGTTGCTGAATATTCCTTTTTCAATTATGTTTTATCTTGTTTCAATTATCCTCTTTAAACCTTTTGTAGCTGGCCAAATTGTCTTTGCTAAAGTTTTGGCTGATGAGCTGTACACTAATTCTCTAAAGTTTAAAATGCAAGTGTATAACAATCAAATAATAAATATGATTACAATTTTCCCTCCAACCATTAGAAATTGTCTTTATAAATGTCTGTTTGCTTTAATATTTACAAATTAATTATATACTTTTGGAGATAAAACTCCAAATAGTAAAGCAGAACTTATTTGGTCTGTATCTTCTATCATAGGATTCAAAATTAAATATTATACTTATTTTTTTAAGAAAGAAATACATTGTGACAGATATAAGTCTGGGATTATTAATAGTTGCTAAATTTTAATCTGTATTCTCATTGACTAGTGCTGTTAAACTCAGAAAAATGACAAATTTAATAAAAAACGCTAAGGTTTCATCAACTTGGTCATGCTTAAATTTAGCATCAGGAATCTATACTTCTGTGATAAATAAACTAAGTACTGGAAGGAGGCTATAGCATAATTTTAGAAACATCTTCAGCATGAAACTTGCTGCAGATAATCCCCATTTATCCTACTCAAATATTATTTTGTGATCTCCTTGTAAAATACCATTTGCTAAGAAGTTGGCCTTTTAGTCTATTTATTATTCTTTAGTTCTGTTTAATATTCCTTAAACATACCAGACACCTTGTTAAAGGTCTACTGGGATTTCTATCAGAAATTCCAATATTTTGATACACAATAAAATATTTTTATTTATTTACCTGGTTTCAGAGAAATTATTATTCTCTTGAGTGACAGATTTACTTTAAATATTTTAAAATAAATGGGTTTCTAAGCTATTTTTAGCAAACTGTGTGTCCACCATATTTTATAAATATTAAGAACATAACTGAATATAGGAGACTAGAAGCTATGCAAAGGCCAAGTAGAGACAGAAAAACATCAACAGATTCAGCACTGCATCTTGTCACTTCCTACCAATATAATTTTATTACAAATTCTCTAAAAAATTTAATTTCCTCACTTAAAAGAGGATTTTTTTCTAAAATTACTGCATTCAAATAATATAATTATACAACACAGTAAAATTAATAACATTTATGCATTAAAAACCTGTAAACTTTAGTGTTTACAGTTGATTTATGTTTGTTCATGTCTATTTTTCTTAGTGAAAATAATTATTTCTTTATCCTGTCCTTAAACACTGAATATTAAGAATTTGGATTTAGATAAAAGTACAATGTATCTTTAAAAACCAGTCACCATAGGACACCATTTAAATCTAGTAAAAGACCTGGAAAAGAATTTCTAAAAATATTTATTAATCAGTTACTTAGGATAGCTTCTGCTCTGCAACTAGAAGACCTGTGTGTGTATGTGTGTGTGAGTGTGTGTGTGTGTATGTGTTTGTACATGTGCATGTGTGTGTGTGCGGGGGGTCTGTGTGGTGTATAAATCCAACTATAAAATTCAACATCAAGGAAAGTGAAATATTATTGGGTTCCTGGTAAGATAACAATTAGCATAGGCTATTTGTTTCCTCAACTGAATCCCGCACTGTATGTAGATGCATCGGATAATAAAAATTGCTGATAGGTTCTGAGATATATTGAATTTTAACACAAAAACCTCTGGGTGATCCTTAACATAAGATGAGCATTTGAGTTCCCAATGCACATCTGTTTGTCTAGGATATGTGAATTGGAGTTCTAAGAATTAATTGAAGAAGACAGGTTTGGGAAGAACTTTCAATATGTGCTATTTCTCAATCTTGTTTTGCTTGCTTGGGTTTTTCCAGATGTGCCCAATTCCTCCAACATATTGCCAGTGGGAGTTTGTGGTGAAATAAGGGCCAGGGACGAATGGGGACTGATAGTTCCCAAGAGATCAGACTGTTTCTCCTCTGCACTCTATAACCCTCTCCTCAGACTAAGGAAGTAAGACAGGAATTAGAAGTTCTGGGGAAAATGTGCTTGGGGCAGATGGGGTCATTTTCTAGAAGGATGAGTTTTAGGTCCAATACCACTTATAATTCTACTATGATTCATTCTCAGTGGTGCTGGTAATGCCGAAAATTATCGCACCATTTTATATTTCATTCCACCAATATCATTAGTCAAGATACTAATAACAAACATTTTTTAAGAAATATAATTCTGGTGCTTAAAAGAGAAAAAACAGGTAGAACTGATGGTAGGAAAACCACTAATATAACAGCTAAGAGATTAATTTTTTAAAAAAAATAAGACAACTATTATGTAAATAAGAACCAATTGGAAAGCCTGGGCAGGAACAAAAGAACTGAGCTTAATAAAATTTATAATTATGCTAAATAAAGTAACTCAAGGAAAGTTACTGGCAAACTACCAGAAGCATGAGAGATGTATGAACCCTTACTATTCAGAAGACAATTTGATGATATACAGAGTTTGTCCCTTTGGCCAAAATTATAACAATTTAATTTGAAAATGAAAGAAAAGTAAAAATATCAAAAACTAGCGTTAAAGTTCTGCAAATGTTTTTAATAGAATATCAACATATAATGACTTTATGCCAGCAAAGTAACATTTAAATTGAAGTAGTGTTTCAAATAATGTTATACTGCACATGTTAAATGAGAACATGGGCAGGTGAGATAGTACAGTGGATGGTGCACTAAGGCAAATGGAAAACCTTGAGTTCGATTCATGACATCCCCTGCATCCCAGAGCAGTGATAGGAGTCACCCCTGAGTTCAGAGCCAGGAGTAACACTTGAACACAGACAGACATGGCCCCCAAATGAAAATGTGTGAATAATAAATAAAGGAGCACTAAATCAGAATAGAAACTTAATCGTGTATATAAGGAAGCTTAGTGAAATGATGAAATAAGTAATGTTTGAATCACTAGAAAAGACAGAAAATTTGAAAAGTACAGGCTGGAGCAGTGATATAGTGGCAAGTGGGCTTGCTTGCACACAGCTCATTTGGGTTTGATCCTGGCACCTATTTGGTCCCTGAGTTTCACCAGCAGTAATCCATGAGTGCAGAGTCAGGAGTAAGCCCTAAGCTCTGCTGGATGGAGTCACCCAAATGAAGCAAAACAGGAACAAGAAAAAAAACTAAGAACTGGATTGGGACAATACTGCATGTTTCTTAAATGGGTAAATATAGATCATATCTCATTTTATCCCAAGATAAATTTTAGGTCAACTCAAAGCTTAAATAAAAAATAAAATCAAACCACTAAAGTACCAGAGGAAAACACATAAATAAAATAATTTCAGAGATTAAAAATGTCTTTTTGTTTTGTTTTGTTTTGTTTTGGGGCCATGGCACTAGTTTAAAATGCTATTATGTTAAGTTTTTTTGCATTTAGGAAAAACATGCTAAGTAGACTGAAAAGATAAATTATATACTAGGATAATTTTTTGTATATGATATGATAAAGATCTGAGATCTCCAAGCCTGCATGGTTTGGGACTGGACCTCCCAGTAGCTAGACAGTTACACCCACCAACTGCTGAGTAACCCCAACAATGGCCAGGATCCAAAGATTATCACACCAAGCTCCCGGGAGTGCACGGCTGCATTTGTGGCCGTGTAACTTTTTATTTACATTTATTTAATTTTTCAGGGTACCTTAAATATTCCACCCACACGGCAGAGCCTGGCAAGCTATCCATGGCCTATTCAATATGCCAAATCCAGTAAAAAGAATGGATCTCACTCCCCTGACCCTGAATACAGCAGAGCCGAGAAGGATGTGGAAGAAGAGGCTGATAAAATCCCAAGGCAGAAATAGGCTGCCAAAACGAAGAAAGATAAAAATGATTGTCTGTATTTTCAATACACGTACGCTGGCATCTCCATCGAGGACCTGATGGTACAAGCGTGTAAGATCAGGTACGACATCATTGTTCTGACCAAAACGAGAAGACATCAATCACATCACGCCACTTTCGACACTGGAGAACTGTTCCTTGGAACATGTTACAAAAGAGGCTTCGGTGGTGTCGGTATCCTTGTCAACACGAACTTAGCCATGAGCATTGATTCATTCGAATGCCTAACAACCCAAATCGGACAAATACACTTGAATAGATGTGGCTCACTGCCGGCAGATTCTCTCTTTGTTGTCTATGCACCAACATTCAATTATGGTGAAAGAGAAACTGAGAAATTCTACATGGAGCTGGAGAAGTTCTATAAAGAAGATCACACCTTCTACAAGATCATTGTCGGTGATTTTAATGCCAAGATAGGACCAAGAAGATCAGCCGATGAACTCCACATCAGGACCCATCGCCTAGAATGGAATGAACACGGTGACAGACTGTCTGAATTCATCATGTCAACCAAGACCTTCCATGGTAACTCACAGTTCCAAAAGGCTGATTCTAAACGTTGGACTTGGGAGTCTCCCGGTGGACAGTTCCACAATGAAATAGATCACATCATATTCAATCGGCGGTTTTGCCTACCTGATGTTGCTGTTGTCCAAAAATTTCAAACAGGATCAGACCACTGTCTCCTTCGTGCAAAATTCTACCTCACAGAATGGGGAGAAAATAATGCAAAGTTTAAGAAGAGAACTCCAAGAATGACCACCAATTGAGAGCTCTTTGGCTCTGTTGTGGCAACATGGGAAGATGCCATGAGGAATATGATCGAATGATTCAGCACCTCCATGATTTGTGCGAGGAATGCCAAGAGAGAGATAACCACAAAAAAAACCTTTCTTTGAACACTCTTGAACTTATTCACCAACCTGGCTTGGCACGTGCCTCAGGCAACTGTAAGCGAACGTCTGAACTGGCAAAACAATGCAGAGAAGCCATCAAGGATGACCTCAAAGACAGGAGAACAGCGGTGCTGGTAGATGCGGCAGAAGGCAGGAAAAGCATTCGTAATGCCCGCCTGTTCTTCACCAACTACAAGACCAAGATGACTGCCCTCCGACATCCTGATGGATCTATCACATCTTCCAGAAGGGCAATGGAGAAGATTATTCATGACTTCTACTCAGATCTCTTTCATAGCCACATGCACTTGCCCACATACCACATTCCACACGATGGATATATCGTTCCCAATGTTCTTCCTTCTGAAATTCAACACGCCATCTCATCGGTAGAAACAAAGAGCACCTGGCCTAGACAAGATCAGACCTGAACACCTGAAGAATTTACCATCAGTACTCATCAATACACTGGCTCGGCTCTTCACACGCTACCTGTCTGAATGCAAGGTTCCGTCCCAATGAAAAACTAGCAAGACTGTACTACTATACAAGAAGGGAGACATCCACGACATTGGCAACTATCGCCCGATCTGCCTATTGTCTGTCATCTACAAACTGTTCACTCGAGTCATCCTGAATAGGATTAGCAGAACACTAGATGAATGACAACCATGTGAACAAGCCGGGTTCTGAAAAGGATTCAGTACCATCGGCCATATCCACACGATTACTAAGCTCATTGAGGTTTCTCAGCAGTTCAAGATGCCGCTCTGTATAACTTTCATTGATTTAAAAAAGGCCTTTGATTCTGTTGAGACAGAAGTGATCATAGAAGCCCTAGCCAATCAGGGCGTACAAACTCAATGCATCAGGATCCTCCGTGAGCTCTATTATGGATTCACTACCAGGATCTCACCATTCTACAAAGAAGTAATCATCCATGTCAAGAGAGGGGTTCGGCAGGGTGATACCATTTCACCAAAACTCTTCAGTGCCACCCTTGAGAACATCATGCGACAACTGGAATGGGAAGAAATGGGAGTGAAGATAGATGGTCAGCAACTACATCACCTCCGCTTTGTTGATGACATCGTTCTAATAAAATCAAACATCAACCAAGCGGCACAAATGCTGACCAACTTCGACCATGAGTGTGGAAAGGTCGGACTACAACTGAATCTTAGGAAGACAATGTTTATGAGAAACAGTCTTGTTCCTGACGCTCCATTGACTCTCAACAGAACCACCATCTCCGAATGCAACAGTTATATACACCTAGATTGAGAAATCAACATGATGAATGACCTAGCACCTGAATTACACAGGAGGAAGAGAGCGGCTTTGAATGCCTTCAAGAGCGTCGAAGAAATAGCTAAGAGGACGAAGAACCTCCGGCTCCGGGCACATCTCTTTGATTCCACTGTATTTCCTGCATTAACATATGCCTCAGAGACCTGGGCCCTACCAAAACAGGATGAGAACACTATTCCGGTCTCTCAAAGAGGAATCGAAAGAGCTATGCTTGGAATATCACGCTTCACTCAAATAAGAGATAGAATCCCGAGTTCTGATGTCTGTCAATGCTCAAGAATCAGGGACACTGTCTCATTTGCCAAGGCATCAAAAATCAGATGGGCTGGAAACGTAATGAGGTTTACAGACAACCACTGGACTAGAGCCATTACTGACTGGATTCCACAGGACATCAAAAGATCACGTGGACGCCCACCTACAAGATGGTCAGACTTCTTTGTCAAGACCCTGAATGATCGGTTTGAGGCTCTGCATGTTCCTAGAATGAACAGATGCCATTGGGCTACGCTAGCTCGCAACAGGGATGAATGGAGACGTTACTGGCACCCACTCGAGTAAATCGATGAATAACGGGGGATCAAGTGATCAAGTGATATGACAAAGATGGGCTCGAGCGATAGCACAGTGCGTAGGGCGTTTGCCTTGCATGCAGCGAACATGGTTGAGCTGAGTTCGATTCCTCTGCCCCTCTCAGAGAGCCCAGGAAGCTACCGAGAGTATCTTGCCCACACGGCAAAGCCTGGCAAGCTCCTCTCACAATGTTGCTGGGCCCACTTGAGTAAAAAATCAGTGAACAATGGGAGGACAGTGACAGTTACAGTGACAGTGAAGACAAAGATTGATTAAACAGAAAAATTAGTAAATTTATATAATTATAGTTAAAACTCAGACCAATATGAAAGAAATGGGCAAAAACATTGGTACTTGACAGAAAAATACAAAAACTACGGTTCTTTAACATAAGGAAAGATATCTAAATTATAATACAAATTGAATTAAATATGTTATAAAATATTAAAAATCACCTCACACCAGCAAAAATCAAAATTTCTAATTATAAGAATATTAGCAAAGATAAAATAAAAAGTGGGAAAGCATGCTTGTACATTCCTAGTGAGAAAATACATGAATAAAAATCTTATAAAGGAAATTGAGAGACATGAAATAAAATGACATATGCTTCTGCTCTCAAACTCGGAACTTTCATTCTAGAAATGCAGCCTTCAAATATAATAATAACTAGCCAGTCGATTTAGGTATAAAACTGTTCTCTCTACCATCATATATAACAGATTACAGTTTCAAACAATCTAAAAATGTCAATCAATAGTAGTCTAAGTCATTCCATTGGAGAAAAGGCAGAAACGTCTAGAAAATAAAGTCCAATTCAGTTGTAAAACAAAGGAACAATTTTGATGGATGGGGGAGATAGGGTAGGGAGTAAGAAAAGAGATATTGTAGCATAAAAGGTAAGAAACCACTAGTTATCAAGTTTTGATATGCTATAAAAGAACACCTACATCTACTTGGAATTGAATAGTATGAACACTAACACTTCAGCAACAAAACACTGTATTGTAAACTTCTATTCCTACTACTGTAGATGGTAGACTCAAGTATTTACTTATGTTCTTGCACGTGATTATTTTGTCTCTGAAAGAAACTCCTCAATGGCTAACAATGGTTCTTGAACAGGAGATAAATAGATTTTCAGAGGAAAGGTGTGTGAAAATAATCTTGACAGAATACTATTTTGTATTCTTTAAGTCTTGAAATATGTGAATATCAACTTTTTACGTAATACAAAGTAAAGCAAAACTGATAGAAGCCTGTTATTTTTAATAATAAAATGTATGTAGAAAATAACAGAGAAACCACGAATATAAAATTAATGATATTTTAAACTGAGATATGACAAAGGCCAGCAAGACAATGCAGTGCTTAAGGAACCGTTTTGCATGCATTTGACCCTTGCTTAAGTCTCTACACTTATATATGGTCACACCCTACCCCCCTCTCCGAGCACTATCAGATGCGACTCCTGATCACAGAGCCAAGAGTAGCCTCCAAGTACTGCCCCTGCACACATAACCAAAAACATAACAAAAACAAAAAAAGTATAAATTTTAATGAGTGAAATAACATAAAAAAATTACTTGTTCATTCAATAGCTTGTAAATTCTGTCTAGTTATCAAAATTGTGAAGAATTGTACTGTGTACTTTGATAAATTTATTCTAAAGTTCTCTATTTCAAAATACAAATTTAAAGAAGTTTTCACTAATAGATAGATAAAAGATATCTTGGAAAACTATGTAAAACTGGAGGTCATTTATCATATTAAGAAACTATTAACAATAATAAAAATATAAAAAAAGCAAAATGAGTCAGAAAGAGAGGGATAGACATAAAAAGATTGCATTCATCTGGGGGACATAAAGTAACAAAATAGGAAATTAATACCCAAGAATAGCCGAGATCAGTACCAGGAGGATTACTCCATGGTTTAAAGGCCAGCCCGGCATTCTAGGGGACAGGGCAGCTCAGATAGAGAAGGGAACACCAAATAAAGGGTGTTTGGAGGATCTTCCCAGGATGGGAGATGCATGTTGAAAGATGCATGTTGGACCGAACATGATTGCCACTCAATGCCTCTTTTGCAGACCACAACACCCAAAAGGAGAGAGAAAACAAAAGGGAATGCCCTGCCACAAAGGTAGGGTGAGATGGGGGAATGGGGGTGGAAGGGATACTGGGATCCATGGTGGTGGAAAATGGGCACTGGTGGAGGGATAGGTATTTGATCATTGTATAATCGAAACCCAAGCACAAATATTTGTAAGTCTACAACTGTACCTCATGATGTCTCACTAATAAAAATTTTAAAAAAAGGAAACTATTAACAGTGTGGTAATAGAATTGCAATATAAATATTCCTTTGGACATTGGGGAATCCAGAAAGAGATAGAAATATGTATTACCACTTGAGATGGAATTACAATCAATGAGAAAAAGGATGGGCTATTTTTTAAAGTGTTCAGAAAGAACTGTTCATCTAAATAAGAAAAAAATAAGTGGGTTGGGAATTATAAAAATTTATTGTGAACAGCGGTAGGGCGTTTGCCTTGCAGGCAGCCAACATGGTCTACCCGAGTTCGATTCCTCCGCCCCTCTCGGAGAGCCCGGCAAGTTACTGAGAGTATCTCGCCCGCACGGCAGAGCCTGGCAAACTCCCCGTGACGTATTCGATATGCCAAACACAGTAACAACAAGGTCTCCAATGGAGATGTTACTGGGCCCGCTCGAGCAAATCGATGACCAACGGGAGGGCCTTTACTTTACCTTACTTTACCATTGTGAAAAGTTAACAATTCACCTAATATAAAAATTTCTGTGCACACAGAGTAGGAGAAGATGCTCTTCTAAGAAGACAAGGAATATAACAATAAAAAACAATAAAACCCATAAAATATAAAAGGGAAAATATTGTTCCCAAAAATATTAAAATATTTAAATGAAATGTTTCTATTTAACCAATTATAGCATTACTATAATTAACTGGGTAAGACATCTGTAATGTCTAAAGCTGACAGTAGCTTATTTAGTACAGTAATTTCAATACCTAAGACTCCTTAACTCTCTTATAAGTTACTGAAATGTTGAGTTATTAATTTGATATGCCTAATTGTGTAATATAAATGTGCAAATATATACTTTAATTAGAAATAATTCAAACTGACTAATTTTAGAAGTATTTATAAATCCCTCTAAAATATAAACATTTTTATTGTTATCCAAAAACAGAGATCTAATTTTATATGTGTGCATATCTCTTCATAACTCTTAAGAAAAAATAGGCAATAAAACAAATTGAGCATTCAAAATATTGAAAATTTTTTTAAATAGAAGTTACATGAAGTGTATCTTCAGATATGCATATAGTTGTGAAAAAGGCATATTTCAATAGCCTTTGCAGGTAAATGTGTATATTAGAACAAACAATATACATATATCACACAAACTTTTAAAAGTAATATTTTCTTAAAATTAATTGCAGTGTAGAATTTACACAGGAACTTCTTCATATGTATTAGACTAAAACTTACCGATTCACTGTGACCTTTGGAACTTTTATTCATGCATGTTTGTAACATGCTGAATTAATTAATATATAATCTCACTGTGAGGGCTGGAGCGATAGCACAGTGGGTAGGGCGTCTGCCTTGCACGCAGCCAACATGGCCAACCCGAGTTCGATTCCTCCGCCCCTCTCGGAGAGCCCGGCAAACCACCGAGAGTATTCAATATGCCAGACACAGTAACAACAAAGTCTCCAATGGAGACGTTACTGGGCCCGCTTGAGCACATCGATGATCAACGGGAGGGCCTTTACTTTTTACTTTACTCACTGTGCCTAGTAATTTTTTAAAATAAATTATTTATAATTAATTTATAATGATTTCATTGTATAATCGAAACCCAAGCACAAAAATTTGTAAGTCTACAACTGTACCTCATGATGCTTCACTAATAAAAATTAAAAAAAAAACTATTATATTTTATTATGCAATAAGAAAGCCATGCTAATTGATATCAATACTTATTTTATTTTTTAATTTTTTAATTTTGGGGGGTCACACCCAGCAATGCACAGGGTTTCCTCCTGGCTCATGCACTCAGTAATTACTCCTGGTGGTGCTCGGTGGACTATATGGGATGCTGGGAATCAAACCTGGGTCGGACACATGCAAGGCAAATGCCCTACCCGCTGTGCTATTGCTCCAGCCTCCAATACGTGTTTTATAAGATGAACTTTTAACACATGAAATCATTAAACTCACATCAACAGTTACATGTTTTTACATGTTTTTCAAAATTTTAATTTTCACTTAAAATTTTCAAATTTTATTCCTCCAAAATTTTCAAATTTAAAAATAACAAGTCTTACTAGCTGTTTTCTTGATATGTTAGCTACCTCTGATTGTTTGGTTTATTTTTTTGTAGTCTACGAGATATTAAGTACAAATAGCCAGTTTGTCTATCAACATCCTTTGAAGTAAACAAATGCTAAAAAAAATAGTTGAGCTTGCATCTTACACTATATCCCAAGTGCTTTTCCTTGAGATTAATCTTCATGCTTGAGAACTCAACAGAAATGCTTAATTTTATGTGTGATTTGCATTTCATCACACAAAATATTAAATAAATGACAAAGGAAGGTTGGCATTTAATAAAATTAATGAACATTACTGCTTCAATAAAGATATTTTTAAATGAACTGATTTTTTTTCAAACTCCCACAAGCTCATGATGAAGATGAATGCATGCCTACCAGCACTGTTTGGTCTTACTGTCTTAATTTGTGTCAAGGTACCAGCAGTTACTCACCACTGCTTTTGGTGTCAGTGCAAATATTAAGACAAAGAAGATAGCAAAGGAATTCTTAGGATTATTATATAAATAATTGTTGATCTGAGAGCCTTCTGAATAAGTATTGATTTCCACATTTCCATTAGGAACTTAATTAGAGAATTTCTCATTTAGTGGAGAACTATTGCTCAATAGAGTCTTAACACACAAACACACACACACATACGCACAAGAAAATTTTTAAAAAGCAGAAACTTAATAAAAGGAATTTCAAAGAAAAGTTGTTGAGAAAAATTAAATACTAACATTTAATTTTTTAAAAATAAGGACATACATATAATTAACAGCTAACTGTGTAGCCAGAGCATGAGATAGTACCAAGAACAAAGTGCTCATGGTAGGTTATAAATTGTATAAACCAGTCAACTTGTTAGTTGTTAATAAAATTAAGCAATGAATTGCAATTTGACTGTGAAAAGTTTTTGCAGAAATGCTTTATAATAATATAATAAATGTATTTATTGAAGCATTTATGTTATCAAAGAGGAATGATCTAAATTAATATTTTACAATAGAGATGTAAAATATAAAATGCATGTTTGTCATGAGTCTGACACCCAAGGACAGTAGATAAAAGGGCCAGGAAGATTGCTCCATAGTTGGAAGCCTGCCTCATAAGCAAGGAGGAGAAGGCAGCTCGAATAGAGAAGGGATCACTAAGAAAATGATGGTTGGAGGAATCGGTCGGGATGGAGATGTGTACTGAAGGTAGATAAAGGATCAAACATGATAACCTTTTGGTATGTGTATTGCAAACCATAATGCCCAAAATTAGAGAGGGAGTATGGGGAATATTGTCTTCCATGGAGGCAGTGGGAGGTTGGGAAAGGGGAGTCGTAAACTGGGGATGTTGGTGGTGGGAAATGTGCACTTCTAGAGGGATGGGTGTTCGATCATTTTGTGTGATTGTAACTCAAACATGAAAGCTTGTAACTATATCTCAAGGTGATTCAATAAAAAAATGCCTGCTTGTATATGAGCACATACGCATAACATAATCATAATCAAATGCATTGAGAGCAGTCTTAGGAAAAGCTGATTGCTTCTCTTTACTTTAAGCCCATTACAGGAATTCATGATAAGACTTAAGCAGTGCATTCAAATGTGATTTGAATAGTAGCTGGTATTATCACATAAAAATAAAACATAAAAACAAACACAATAAGCAAAAACTAAAGTCTTCTAATTTTATTTCATTAAAAAATGTTTTTAATTTTTTATATGTTCTAATAACTTTTGAGTAATTTTTTTTCAATAGACTCCATCTTGTCTCCGAGCTGACATGTTGATGTAACTGGTGAAAAGTAAATAGCCTGACTCAACTCCCTAATTGTTATTAGGAATGAACATTATTTCTCCTTATTAATTATGGAAAAAAACAAGACCCTCATCTTTTCTTACCAATGATTAAGATAGAACCAGTAGGATCACCTGCTCAAATTCCAGCTTTCTGTCTGAAGATTTTTGTCAATTTATCAAAAAATTTCGTGAACATGACTTAAAACTTAGATCACTCCCCCATTTTTTTCTTTTAAACTCTCCACTTTGTATCTAAATAGGTAAAGGTAAAGGTAAAGGCCCTCCCGTTGATCATCGATTTGCTCGAGCGGGCCCAGTAACGTCTCCATCATGAGACTTTGTTGTTACTGTGTTTGGCATATATATATATATATATATATATATGTATGCATATATATATATATATATATATATATATATATATATATCACGGTCCTCCCCGTTATTCATCGATTTGCTCGAGCGGGCCCAGTAACATCTCCATCATGAGACTTGTTGTTACTGTGTTTGGCATATCTAATACGTCACGGGTAGCTTGCCAGGCTCTGCCACACGGGCGAGATACTCCTGGTAGCTTGCCGGGCTCTCCGAGAGGGGCGGAGGAATCGAACCCGGGTCGGCCATGTTGGCTGTGTGCAAGGCAAATGCCCTACCGCTGTGCTATCGCTCCAGTCCTTGTATCTAAATACTGGTTACAAATAATTTAGGACTCTCCCTATTTGCTGACTGGGATTATTACCCCTCTTCTCCAATAGAATATAATCCCTAATTTCAAAAGTCTTGATTTTCTTACAATATGATGATTTCTGTAGACACCTGGAATATTAAGAGGAAATATTCTTTTCCCAAGAGACTCTAAGGAACATTTGCTAGCTGAACACTGTTGTCCAGTAATATACAGATATATTAAAACATTTTGTTTGAGTGAACATGGATTAATAGCTGGCAGCACCAAACTGGAAGTGGTGTTTGACACTAGCTGGGAAAGAACCTTTAGAAAGAAGAGAAGAAAAGTGAGGGAGAACTTGATCAGCTGTAGCTGAAGCAGTTGCATTTAGACTAGTTTAGCAGTTTGTGATTAGCTATCCTGAGATTTTAATTTTTTAACCTCCACTTACATATTTGAGGTTAGTTTGTTTACGTAGTCTGTAATGCTTTAGAGTCAACATAATCTGATTGCTTACTTGTTTAATCAATTTAAAATATCAATTATGAAAAATGCCTAATTTATAATTCATTCTTAGGAAATCATCTTAAAATAAAACAGCTAATGATCATTTACTTCATGTTTATTGAGATGCATAAAAGCAGTAGTTTATGAATTGCTTTATAAAATTAAACATCTGAAGATTTTGATAGTATATTATGTCTGGATACTATGGGTATATATAATACATTTTGATACTCTATAGCACTAAATACAATTGTTTAAATAGTTTGCACAGACTCTTTGCTTAAACTGATTACATGTTAAGAACTATTTCAAAGTACTATTATTTAAATTATTTGAATGATGTTGGAGAGATAGGACAGTGGGTAAGACACTTGCCTTGTATACTGCAGACTGTAACCAATATTCAATATTACAAAAGGATCTGACACTCATTTTCTAATACCAAATGATATAAACATGTTAGTATATACATATGTATACACAATATATATACTTGAAATTTTCAAATAATTATTTTGCACACATAGCATTAAAATTTTCACATTTGAAAAATATGTACTTCATATTTTTGTTGTTGTTCATTATACAATTAAGTGGAGGAGTTAGATTAGAAAATTATTCAAGATAAATTCAAGGGAATTCATCTAGTTTTTAGGTGTAATGTTGAGGTGACATATGAATAATTCTATCATTAACAATGTTGCAGATCAGAGTACCACAATAAAAATGAGAAAAAATTAAAGATAATTTCAATTTTTAAAAAATTTCAGTGGATTACTCTAACTGCATCTTAGAAGTGGTTTTTACTTGAAGAAAATTTAGTAAATTAGTATCATGTTTGTTTCCAACTGTGGTTTGACCACTATTACTTCATATGCTCCTCTGTGCACCACCATGAATTTGTCTTAAGCACAGAGACAAAGACAGTCTCCGCAAATCTCCAGAGTTAGCCCTATAATCCCAAAGCAAAAGCATTATACTTGCTTTAGTGTTTCATTAAAAATCAAAGTGTATATAGTATATGAATTTAACCACTAAAAGTCCAATTCTATTTCTAACTATCCACAACAGTGTTCATAATCCATGTCATTTAATGACGCTTTCACGTCATGAAGTGAAACTCGCTTAGCACAGCTTTCTGAAAAGCTGGCAATTCAAGTAAGCATCAAGTGAATAGGAAATCACTTGTTCTGTGTGAAGTGAGGAATGACTCAAACTTCCCAGACATTTCTAATCATTTGGATTTTAAATATGTCACCTCGGGGCTAAATAGAGAAAAAAAATAGAACAAAACAAACAAACAAACAAACACTACACCCAAAACCCTCTATGAAAAACTATAAAGAAGTGAAACTTCTGTATTTTTATTTTCAAAACTTCTTACTAATACAGCACATTTTTTTATACACACTCAATGAATTATTGGTTATCTCTTACCTAGCCTGTTGGTGTTGCAATTTCTGGGGATCACCCACTTGGCTGTCATGCTCACATACTTTAGTTGTGTTATCAGAGTGCATGAGATTGCATCCCACAATTTGTGGTGACACTGTGGGTCCCAAACTGCAGTGGCACTGGCATCACACTTAACATGCAGGGTGCTGCACTGAACTCAAGTCTTCTTGCTTGCAAGGCATGCACTCTACCATTGAGTTATCTGGTGGTTCTAATATTAATTATTTAATCAAACACAATTTACCTCATCTGTGGCAATTTGGGTGATAAGAAGTATCATTAATACGCCCCAGAAATGGACTTTGTAGTGTTTCAGGATAAAAAAAGAGTATCTGAAGTCACTCGTTCACCATTTAATGACTAGACTCTACTGTAATAGTAGAATTTCTCTTCTTAACCTGCATATGGAGGAGTCCAAGGAACTGACATTCTTGGCTGCCTCTGGCACTTAGGCCCCTCCCTGTCAGGTCCACTTGTCTGTTCTTGCAGTTGATGTGTCTATTCATCTAAAGTCAGTTGTGATCATTTCTCAATCAATTTTATTTTTTAAGTTATGCTTGTTGTGCGATTATATAAATTACATATAACTGGTAAAGTGGGACAGGAAAAATATATTATTTTCTGCCCACAAATAAGTTTTTGAAAACCTTCAAAACAGAGAAATTTACTAAAAATTATGATATTGGGGGAGTTGTTATGTTTGTACAGCAGTTGCTTTTTTGATATTGCTGCTTTCAGTATTCTTTCTTAGTCTTTGGTTTTTGTCATTCTTAGCATACTGTGTCTTGCAGTTTTCCTATTTAAGTCTATCTTTGCGGAGGCCCTTTGGATCTATTCAATGTTTGAATTACTTTACCAAAATGCTTAAGTAACTGAAAGAAAAACTGAAACACCATTAATGCTTTATGCGCAGGGTTTATTCAAGAAATGTAAAACAGCACTTATGCACTTTTTTGGCTTTTAATAAGATTTAGAAACTAACTAAATGTAGTTTTGAAGTTCTAGATAAGAGAGACTCTAAACCTCCTACTGAAATAGTGACGACTATTCTGAATCATGTCAGATTTTGACTGGAGTTCAGTTAACTGTCTTCTTTGAAAAGCAATGGAAAGAATGTCACATAGGATTAAAGAGAAAGTTATACTCTGTATGTCCTCAAGCCTGGTACAACTTCCATTACTGTGAAACACCCCATGCACTAAATAGCATGCCACTGAAGTAATATGCTAGCATGGTAATAATATGTTGGTTGTTCCAGGAGAATTGGCCAGGACTAGCAGTTTTCTCAAAATTTCCATCTGTTTTGAAGGGTTTTTGCTACTTTTACTCACTCACTCTACCTCTTTTGGCACTTGCTGTGGTTGAATACTTTATAGGCTCCTCTGTTTGCAGCTTCATATTTAGGAATATGAGCTATGGCTACTTTAATACAAACTGTATATTAACTTTTAGAGAAGAACGAAAAATATATCTTTAACCTCTATCAACTTTTTTAATGGGGTGTATATTTTAGTACATATGTTTTGAATTTTAGATATGTTTGGGTTTTTTTCCTCATTATTTCATGTTTGGGACAAAAAGAAAGGAGTAATCATAAAAAAGGTCTGTCATACTAAATAAATTCAGTAAACCGGGAAGGGAGGAAATGAGGGAAGAAGTGAGCGAGGGAGAGAGGGAGGGAAAGAACAGAAAAACTGACCAACCTGGTAAGTTAACAGGGAAGTTGGGGAGAGAAGAAGGAGCAACAAAAAGAGAAAATGGAATCAGTAAGTGTGCAAAAATGTTAACCCATTTCTGCAAAAATAATTATGAGGAATAAAAATAAGATCACTTTGCTAATGCATATTTTCACAAAGAAAAATATAATTGGTGCTACCCAATTTTTAAAATAATGTTCAAAATTAGCGACGGCACAGCGGGTAGGGCATTTGCCTTGCACGCAGCCAACACGGCTGACCCAAGTTCGATTCCTCCATCCCTCTCAGAGAGTCTGGCAAGCTACTGAGAGTATCTCGCCCTTATGGCGAAGCCTGGCAAGCTACTCGTGACGTATTTGATACGCCAAACACAGTAACAAGTCTCACAATGTTACTGGGCCCGCTCGAGCAAATTGATGAACAACGAGAGGATAGTGACAGTGACAGTTCAAAATCAACATGTTGGCAAATTTATTTTATGCTCTCTTAAAAATGCCACCTGATAAAATCATTCAATGCAGTCTATAACAGATTTTCCCTAGAAGCAGATAGTAATATCTCTTCATTCTTTTTACCTGCTTCTACATTGCCATCATGAGAATCAATTTGTATTCTGCTTCATACATCTAAAGAAATTTCAGGCATATGCTTAAATATCTATTTTTGAATAAAACGTGGGAGGTTATATACTACACAGTTTTAACATCTGTGAATACTTTTTTGAACAAACACAATTCAGAACTGGGAATGAGAGTTTTCCAGCATACTTCTGGGGCTGAATGCACGAAACCTGAGAAGTCTCAGAGCTAAGTGTCAGCTGAATCTTGCTGCTAAAAGAACAAAGAGGTGAGAGGAAGCACAGCAACAGTCTAAAATTGGAAGGTCGAGACTATCTATATGCCTTTAGGGGTACACAAAGACCCCAATTTCTGGATGCTGATTACTAATAGGGACAATTTAGGCCTTGATTGCCTGCCCCCTTTCTCCCAGGAATAGTAGAGAGGGAGGCAGAGAAAGGTTATGTTTCCCCCTGCAAAAGTAAATCTCTCTAGTCAGGAACAAGATGTTCATTTGCTGAAAATACAGACTTGCGACCTGGCTATGACTCTGTGTTTTCTGACATAGCTGTGGGCAAACCTTTGAAAGTCAGAATTTCTTCATCCACACAATGATAATGAGCTGCTCTAACACCTGGGGTTGTGAGTACTAAGGGTCAACTTGTCCCTTAGCTCCTCAGCAGCTTTAAGTCTCATTTGACAGCTTGCTGTCATTAGCTTCTTAATTACAAATGCAGAAGAACAAAGTGAGTCTGTAATTCACACGCATCAGGTGCCTTAAGTTCTTTCTTTAACTAACATTTAATTTTTGAGTTTTTTTAACCAGTGGCACATAATTTCACTTGCTCCTTACATCAACTCTGAGAAACACAATGGACAATTCTGTTCTGTATTGGATAAACTAAAGGAAGAGAGTATGCTGAGTGTGAGTACCACTGAGTGTGGGTTTGGTGACCTAAAGCCCCACTGGGATCAAGCGGAACAGCATTGCCTGGCCAGATCACTGAACTGTTAGGCTCAAATAGCCATGCAAGCTTGTCAAGAATATTCTTGGGTCCCAAGCACCTTTGGGGCGATTTCTAATATAAAAAGAAAATAATAAAGGTATCCAACAGATAGTGCTACTATGCTCATGAAGCAGTAATCTACCTACAAAAATTTTATTATTTGACTTTGATCATTTTCACATCAAATAACTATACTGAGTGGAATAGGATGTTGAGAACATAGGCTATACTATTTTAAATATAGACTATACAAAATTGTTATCAAATAACACACTGGATCTTATACATTACACTATAGGCTGTGGTAAAAAAAACAATTAATAAAGTTCTTACTCAGAAACAGATTTTTTTAAAAGATAGAGGATAGATATTAAAGTATGACTACAAATCTTAATAAATGTTTGTCAAATAAAGAATGCACATCAATTAATCGCTTGCTGTATGACTGAAATTTGAATCACATCATTATACAGTCTTAACTACAGCCCTGAGAGGTCACGCTATTTCTGACACTTAAGTAGAAAAGAATTTGTATCTTATGTAGTGTTTTAGTCAAAGTGACCAGTCATTTAAGTATAGAACCACTGACTTCGAATATCATAATCACTTCACATGAAATAGAACTGCTTATGCAAATGTATTTTATGCATTTACTAAATGCCCTGAAAATAGATGATAGCTTATTTATCTTCAAATTATTATTTTAAAATGCTTATTGAATAAATAAAATATTCTAGGACAAAAGTATTTTGATAGCATATCTTATGTATTAAATGTTTAGTCAATAGGATTGACAAAAAAGAGAGAGAGAGCTCAAAGAGATGGAGTGCATACACTACAAGCTCAAGGTCTTGAATTTGATCCCTAGAACTGAATGGATTCCTGAAATCCTGCTGAGTGTGAGTACCACTGAGTGTGGGTTTGGTGACCTAAAGCCCCACTGGGATCAAGCGGAATAGCATTGCCTGGCCAGATCACTGAACTGTTAGGCTCAAATAGCCATGCAAGCTTGTCAAGAATATTCTTGGGTCCCAAGCACCTTTGGGGCGATTTCTAATATAAAAAGAAAATAATAAAGGTATCCAACAGATAGTGCTACTATGCTCATGTAGATTACCTCATAAAAAAAATTTGGGGAATGGAGAGATAGTTCAGTGGCTAGCGTGTTTGCCTTGACTCAAGTTTGATCCCTGCCATGTCATATGTCCCCTCAACATCCTTGAGGAGTGAGCTCTAACTGGAGAGCCAGGAATTAGCCCTCAATACCACTGAGTGAGGCCCACTGCACAAAAATAAAATGAATTCTTGTGAAATATTAAATTATAAATTGTGATTGGAATTAGAAAAGAAAAGAAAAAGAATCTCTAATCACATTTATTAGGAAAAATTCCAAATGAATCTGGGATTAGGAGTAGAGTTAGGAAAGACACCAAGAAACAAAAATGGCATCAATACCATTACTTGGCACATAGGAAATGTTCAATAAATGTATGAATGAATTTATTAATCTAAATAGAGCTGCAGTTACTTCAGAAGATTTTTCTAAGTTTGGGGAGGCAGAAGAATACCACTCAATGAGTTTTATAAGGCTGGAAGTTAGAGAACAAATTTTTCACACTTCCCACAGTGCCTGAATGAAAGCCAAATGTTCACTTGATCAAAGAAGTTATTTTTGTGTCTCAAAAATCAACAAAATTAAGTAGACATAGGTAACTGAAAATGTTTTATTTATGCAAATACAGCTCACATGGGCATGGCCATCTTATCTATTGCCTAAAATAACTCTTTGCAAATAGCTTCTCTACCAATAACAGTTTAACATGGTAGATTGGAAACAAAAGAAAACAGTCTTTTAAAAGAGTAGGCAATATATTGTTCTTTCAATATTTATGTGTTTTTTTCTATATCTGGGTTACTGCTTCTAAGTAAAGCAAAGTCAAGATCCATTGGTGATATTAAAATGTCTTATTTATTATTTTATTCTACATGATAATCACATTTTGGTAAAAGCCCGTTGAAACCTGCTGATATATAAAAATACCAGGCTGGTTTGGGGTTCCACTAGGAAAATCAAGCTAGCAAAATTCTTATCTATATTTGAAATTCAGCATAATCTCTTATCAATTTTAATTATATTAATAAACTAAATAGTCCTAAATTTAAGATAGTTTTATGTTAGTATGAGAAATGAAAACATAGCCTCTAAAATATAAACTCAAAATAAAACTGCTTCAAAGCTACTGAAATACTAAATAAATAATATGTATAAGCCTGAAACTTGAGAATCCATTTGTGGAAATATAGAAGAACTTCATTATTTTTTCAAGAAAGCAAATCACAACAAAATAACACAATCTATACTAAGTACACCAGTGTTAGGCTGAAATAGCTACTATTTTAATTAAATATATCAATTCTGGAGAAAGCAGCAGCAGGCACAGCAATAACATTAAAAACAAATACATGAGGAAAATCTAACCAATTTTTAGTAAAAAAAATATATGTATATATTAAATGTCTCGAAAAGGTGCTAACATAGGGCTTTCTATGATGTTCAAAATGTAATTCATTTCATCCAAAGATTTCTGCCTTATGGTGCCACTGGGTAAGCTATTGTCTTATAAACTTTTGATGGAAATGGAAATAGAAGATTTAAAAAAATATCACCACAATCGAGGACATTCTATTTTATAATTTCTATCTGTTTGCTCAATATCTGTTGCAAAGATTATGGGAGTCAACAGTCCCATTCTTCCAGTAGGGGTGGCCCATGAAGTACAAATGGCCAAATAGCTGATATGCAAATCTGGTGTTCATGTGGCAGTGGTTTTTGTTTAGTCCTCTTCCATTCTATACAAAATAGCAAATTCATTCTTCCACCTTCACACTAGATACTATTATTGGGATTGTCTGTGAGTATATCAAATATGAAGACCTCAAATAATTTTTCCTGTTGATTATATTTCTACTAATGACACCAAATCATGTCTGAACATGATCTCAAGACACCAAAATTATTTTTTTCATATTTATACCTCTTTCCTCCTCACCAAAACAAATAAGTTATCAATACTGAACTGTTATGCCTTATTATCACTTTATCTTCTGCTTTTAATTGCAATAGCAGCCATTCCAAGTCAGGACCTCTGTACAGTTATACAACTCCCCAAATACAGTTCCAGCTTTTAGTATTATTTCTGAATATAGCACAATATTGATCCAATGCAATTTTACTATGTTCTTTGCAGCTACTGGCAATTTTATTAGATACATATAATTCATACTACTAACATGTCATCTTCCTAACATACAGTTATTTTGTTTATTTGGTGGGGGGAAGGGGAAGGTTGGGACACATCTAGCTGTGCTCAGAACTTAGTCCTGGTTCTGTACTCAGGGAAGACTCCTGGCAGTGTTAAGATGACCAGGGGTCATGCCAGGGATTGAACCTAGGTTGAACACATGCAAGTGCCTTACTTGCTGTACTCTCTCGATGTTCCCTAACATCTAGTTTTAAGAGTGTGAATACCCTGGTAAAAAAAATCTTTGCTTTCCATTAAACTCTACCTTCTTTTAATATTGACGTACATTCAAAATCTAATGCTACTCACTTTCCAGATTTTTAAAGTTTGCCTATTTTTCCAACCTATATCTATCTTTTCAGTAAAGACCAGTTTCTGATGTACCAAGAATTCCTTCCTCCTCTCTTGCAAGTCACTCTATTACCTCTATTTGAAATTACTTTAATGCCATTCTCAAAAATGGAGAGGATGTTTACTTTAATAATTAAAATGTAAATGGCTTTTTGATGTTTCCATTATATTCCACTTGCACAGAAGATCCATATTTCTTCCTTAAAGACTCCTAAGACCAGGCTGAATATTTAACAATAAAACATTTAAAGTCCTATCTTTATAGGGATTTTTTTTACAATCCTTTTACTATTTAATTATAACTTAATTTGAAGGCCTAATGTTACAGGCAGGAATGTTTCAAAAATAATTAAGCGTTACTATTTCCAGTACATGGAGGAAGGGGGATTCCACTTAAAGAAGACAATAATATAGACAGGCTAATAATAAAACATCACCGACAGCAGCTTAAGTAGTTAACTCTTGGATTTGTGATGTCTTGATGCCACCCATTACTTTAAAATGTTTCACACGGCAGTTGCATTTTTAAAAGCAATATACAGTTCTCCAACATTTTAATTTATTTAATTGTTTCTCTAAATAATTAAAGGGGCATATCCAAGGTGAAATCTCTCTTGTTAGACTACAAGTACTATCAAAGTACTGATTACTACTTTCATTCAAGGTTACAATACCAAAATCCCCGGGGAAGTCTACTCATCACATGGTCCTCAGAGTCCCAATACTGACCTATTAGTTCAGAAACTTTGATGGAGACCATATTTAAAATACCCTCCAGGTGATTTTTAGGTGATTAAAATTTGAGAATCATGGTTCCAGGCAAGAGTTCAACTGTATGTTTATGAGAAAATATATTTTTTTTCTTTTTTGGGTCATACCCAGCAATGGACAGGGGTTACTTCTGGCTCTGCAATCAGGAGTTACTCCTTGCGGTGCTCAGGGGACCATACAGTATGCTGGGAATCGAACCCAGGTCAGCTGTGTGCAAGGCAAATGCCCTACACACTGTGCTATCTCTCCAGCCCGGCAAATATAAATTTTATAGGACACAATAGTAACTTTAAAACCAAAGCTTCCCCATACCCATTATCGGTACCACCTTCCTCTCAAAGTTAATGAAACCTTCTAGAAGTCAAAGCACGGGTGAAAGAGCATTTACTAGTGGTTTTGACTCACTCCCACAAAAATTGCCTGCATCTAAACCCCATTTGTGTAATTGGCTAATTCAGTGAATTTGTACAACTTAATTTATTTTTTGATGATTACCTTGTCCAGTCTGAATTGTAGAGTTAGGAATTACAAAATCAGTACATTAAAAATAGTCAAAGTAACATAGAGTGATAGCTGTTAGATTATTTTAAAGCTGATAAAAAATATGAATTGAGGAATACACTTTAACCTTTGGATCGGTAATTGCAGTAACTTCTTTTTGCATTTAAGTCTAGTCATATTCAGTTAGATTTAAACAATAACAAACTCCTCCAAATGTAAATAGTCTCCTTAATTGCTGCCCCACGAAAGTAAAACTTGAAGAATCAGGCAGGTGGGTTGGTTCTGTCACATTTCCCACACAAAAAGGTTTTCACTGAGGCACTGGAGTAGAACAAATCAGTTCAGAGTTCAGTGTCTACTGTGGAAGTAAGAGTTTCCTTCAACTCAATGCAAATGGTAATCCTATCAGTTCCCAGAAGATAAACATGAGGGGACAATGGAACCTTAGAATAGACTGTCACTCTCTCTACTCCCTATCTCCAGTTTCTCTGCATTTTTCACTCCTATGAACTCAATACAGGCTACCATTACTCTCTCTCTCTCTCTTATTCCACTGACAGACATAGCTGCTAAATTATAAATAACATTTCTCTTGGGCAAGTCTTATAAGCATGTTTCACACCTTTGGTTAAAGCTAGATTTCTTCTCACAGAGGACTACTGAGGATTCATTTAGCAATATTGCATACAAGTTACAATAACAAACTGTGAAAGATGATAGGATTTGGAGAGCGTAAAGTTTTTCCATTTTAAATTTCAGAAATTGAGATTTCTGTAGCTCACAGGCTGCCACGATGCTCATGTGAAGAGAAATCAGGAGGTGGCCAGAGGACGTTTGCCATGAAAGTGACCATGGTAGAATTTAAAAGCAGAGATTCTAAACTTTGAATGCTACTGTTTGCTGCCACCCCCAGGAGAATGGCTGGATGAATAAAAATTACTTTCATTCTTCCTGTATCATAACTTAAAAACATCAAACTGGCAGTATTTGAGAGAACGGGAACTAAATGAACCACACGTCAAGGGTGGAGAGATAGTACTGTGGATAAGGAGCTTGCCTTGGATGCAGTCCACCCTGGTTCTGTCACCAACACCCTGTATGGTGCCCCCAGGCCTGCCATGAGTGGTCCTTGAGCATAGTCAGGAGAAGCCGCAAGCTCAGCTGGGGAAAACAAAGCCCACCAACCAACCAACCAACCAAACAAACAAAATAACCACATTGCATTTAAATTCTCTTGATTTTTTAATTTTAGGTCTCACCTGACATTTCAGGGCTTATTCCTGGATTTGCATTCAGAGATTACTCCTAATGGGGTGAAAGGGATCTTATGGGATGCCAGGGATCAAACCCTGGTTGGTCACATGCAAAACAAGTGCCCTACCTGCTAGGTCCATGAATTTAAATTCTTAATATATATATATATATATATATATATATATATATATTATAGCAGTTAAGTTACAAATACTTTATTCAAGAACAGAATGCATGAAAATATAATTAATATTTTTTGTTAAACTGATTTTCAGAATGATCTTAGATGCTGAGTTGTATTTAACAAGTTCCTGAAACTATTTACTTTCTATAATTTATGATTGAGAGTCATGAGGTATAGTTTTCATGCTTTTGAGATTTTGTTAAAAATCACAAATAGTGAAAGCTAGTTTGTATCTCAAAATATTACCATTTTGAGGCTTTTACTAGAGGGTACATTAATCCAAGTAATCATTTTCATTTTAACTCATTTACATACTTTGTGGTGTTATTTGCTCGAGTGGCCCTCCCGTTGGTCATCGATTTGCTCGAGCGGGCCCAGTAACGTCTCCATTGGAGACTTTGTTGTTACTGTGTTTGGCATATCGAATACATCACAGTGAGCTTGCCAGGCTCTGCCGTGCAGGCGAGATACTCTCGGGAGCTTGCTGGGCTCTCCAAGAGGGGCGGAGGAATCAAACTCGGGTCAGCCATGTTGGCTGCGTGCAAAGAAAACGCCCTACTTCTGTGCTATCAAAAAATTCCCTAATTAAAATATTGAATTTTTCAACATTTAAGGAGAAAAATGGGTTGATAGAAAAGGAAAATTTTGGTGCTCTGAATTTGATTTTCAGATTTCCTGGTAACAGGAAGTTACCCACACCCACCTAATGTTCCTTATAAAAGTGGGTTGCAGTGATTATGAGCTGAAAAAGTGTGCTCATGGCTTTACAAAACAATTTGCTTCTGCTGCTGCCCAGAGGGGTGAGACATTACATATATTGTGAAAAGAGGTGGCACATATTACACCAGTGGGATTGTGCCTAAGTGGCACAGTTTTAGAAAATACAGGCAGACAACAGCTGAATATAGAGTACACTGTGTTGTTTGGACATATTCAGTTCTCTTCAGTGCAATATAATTGCCACATGAAAATTAAAGTGTCTCTTTCTCCTTTTAGTTCATTCAATATTAATTGATCAATTATTTGCATCTGTTCATAGTAGCTTAAAAAAGTCCAAGGTACTGTAGAAATAGAGATAAAAACTAGAATAATTCATGGTCTTCAGTTACATAGACAATTAGGGGAGAGAGAAAGTAAGCAATGACTACAATGGCATGTTAGCGGCTTTGAGAGGAATATATAGTGAGTTAGAATAGAGAAAAAGGACAATGTAGTCACTTCAATCTTTGGAGATGAAAAGTGAAATGTTTGGAAATCACTTCATAGAGCTTGGAAGAGAGAAGCTGAATCTAGACAGCTTACAGATGAACCATGACGCATGAAAGTCTAAGCAAAGCAGCAGCAAACTGTTGGATAGAGACTGGCAAACCAATGAGCTGAGGTCAATGAAGACTTTGGTGCTGAAAGGCAGAAGGGAAACAGCTGATAGGAAATTGCAGAGGTTCTAATGCACTTTATTTTACATTAGTGAATAGTAATAATATGACTCACCATGTATGCTGTAATTCATAGAATATGGAGTTAAGATACATCCTTTAGAAAAAGAATCATGCAC
Source organism: Sorex fumeus (assembly GCF_029834395.1). Lineage (NCBI taxonomy): Eukaryota > Metazoa > Chordata > Mammalia > Eulipotyphla > Soricidae > Sorex > Sorex fumeus. Next base: position 17,847,779 of record NW_026606075.1, on the reverse strand, counting down.
TAGTATGAATATAGACATAGAAGATTACGAATCTGTTAGAGATTTTATCTCTCTATATCTATCTATCTATAAAAGATATGGATATATATATTCAGCAGAGGTGTATTATGTGAGTTAAGGTTGATGCCCAATATCATTATTTTTAAAAATGAAAATTATTTTTAATCATATGTCATTACTGATTAATAAGTTAAAATATAATTTTTCTGGGCTGGAGTGATAGCACAGTGGGTAAGGCATTTGCCTTGCAAGCGGCCAACATGGCTGACCCGAGTACGATTCCTCTGCCCCTCTCGGAGAGTCTGGCAAGCTACTGAGAGTACCTCGCTTGAAGGCAAAGCCTGGCAAGCTACCCGTGATGTATTCAATATGCCAAACACAGTAACAAGTCTCAGGATGGAGACATTACTGGGCCCGCTCGAGCAAATTGATGAACAATGGGAGAGCAGTGACAGTGATAATTTTTCTATCAGGGTTACAGTTCTTTTAAATAGCACTGTAGCACTGTCCTCCTGTTCATCGATTTTCTCAAGGGGCACCAGAAACGTCTCCATTGTGAAACCTGTTGTTATGTTTTTGGCATACCGAATACACCACAGGGAGTTTGCCAGGCTCTGCCATAAGAGTGGGGTACTCTTGGTAGCTTACTGGTCTCTCCGAGTGGGAAGTAGGAATCGAACCAGTGTTGGCTGCATGCAAGGTAAATGCCCTACCCACCGTGCTAATTGCTCCAGCCCATATCATTAGAAAAATCACTTGATCACTCGGCATCCGTTACTCATCAATTAAATTGGGTGGGCGCCAGTGACTTCTCCATTCATCCCTGTCATGTGCTAGTGTAGCCCAGTGCCGTCTGCTCTCTCCAAGAACACTAAGAGCCTCAAACCAATTGTTCAAGGTCTTGACGAAGAAGTCTGACCATCTAGTAGGTGGGCGGTCACGCAATCTTTTGACGTCCTGTGGAATCCAGTCAGTAAATATGGCTCTGGTCCAGCGGTCGTCTGCAAATTGCATTACGTGTCCAGCCCATCTGATTTTTGACGCCTTGGCAAAGAAGACAGAGACCTCCACTACCTCCACAACCCAGCCGCCGCCACATTCCAGGCCACTTTTTGGACCGTGCGGCTGTGCGACTGCACGATACATCATAAGACACTTAATACTCATCTTCCAAGATTACTGCACCATATTTGATGGGGTTCAAATATGGTTTGAAACATGTGAACACTTGCAAAGGTGATTAGAGGCCGCCCTAAAAGTCTCTATTCCTCTCGGAGAGCCTGGCAAGCTACCAAGAATATCCCACCCACATGGCAGAGCGTGGCAAGCTATCCGTGGTGTATTCGATATGCCCGAAACAGTAAAATCTCATTAGAAAAATAATTATTATATTCAGATGTGATTATCCTAAGAGAGAGGTATTTAGTTGGATGGGAGTACATATGGAAATTTAGTTTTACTCAGGACACATTTTCTATTCAAATGAAGAAGTAATAAAGATTGAGTAGGTTCTATTCAATTTAGATTCTATAACTAGAAAAGAGCCTAAAAAACCATAATGTTTAAATAGTGTATGCTCTTTTCATGGTTTTTGTCTTTCAAGAGATTCCAGGTGTCTACAAATGCCAAACTTTTCACAAACACTATATGTATGTATGTATGTATGTATCTATCTCTATATATACTTTCTTTTTTTTGCTTTTTGGATCACACCTGGCGATGCTCTAGGGTTACTCCTGGCTTTGCACTCAGGAATCACTCCTGGTGGTGCTTGGGGGACCATATGGGATGCTGGGAATCAAACCCGGGTCATCTGCGGGCAAGGAAAATGCCCTACCCGCTGTGCAGTGTCTCCAGCCCCAATACACACACATTTTGAAAGAGATGATTATCCTAGTTTTTGTAGCATTTTCTGACCCACTGTTTATGTATTTTAAATAAAAAGCACATAAATACTGGGTCAGAAAATGCTACAAAAACTAGGATAATCATCCTAGTTTTAAATAAAAAGCAAATATAGAATTTGTACTCCAAAACTGTCAATGGATAACTTGGCACTCACGAAAATTTCTTTGGGACCAGTGTATTCTACACTACTATTTTTATAAACTTCAGAGACAGTGAGGTAATCGTTTTTTGGGTATTTTTAATTTTTGAATGAAACACAATCTGACAACTATTTATGAAAATAACCGTTTGAAATCAAATGTTTTATGACTAGAAAATGATGCTAATGAGTTACTTATGATTTCTTGTTAAAGCTGGGCACACTTCTGATGAAGCCATAAATCCTCAGTCTAGTTTAGTTACAGTTAAAGAGCTGCTCACAGATTTTTCAACATCCTTCCTCATTTTCACCTCTTTCATCTTCTGCTACCCATGCTGTTATTACTACTAGCAGGTTAAGTGCAAAGTGTCCAGTCAACACAACAGTGTTCTTTTTAATATTATTTGTTATATACATATAATAGTTATTTATTTATATACATATAATAGTTACATCTATTATATATATATATAATATTTGGGGACTAGTCTCAATGCCAAATACCAGGGACACTAATAATAATACTAATAATTTGGTGTTACTCAGAATTCAGGACAATCGGGGGCATCCCAGGATTTCTCGGGAACCAGCAGTGTTGCTCACAGTGGTGCCGGGGTTGCGGGTGTACGTGGTATTAGGCATTGACCTGGCTGTTATTTCCTCAGTCCCACATGTTTTCACAGTGCAATAGGAGAAGGGGCATCATACTGTTTATGGGATAATGCAGAGATTTTTATTTTAAGCTAGAGATTCATATGATTCAGTGACATTCAAGTTTGAGAAAGTATTATCTCCTATGACCCAGATTCTCTAGGCCAGTGAATAGGGTTATATTAAAATCATATCCACATTTCTAACATAGTGATAAACTACTTAAAAGAGAATGAGTAAAATATTTTTCTGTGACAAAATCTAATACTGAATCAACTGCAAGTCAATTTAATTTCAAAGGAAAATGATTGCTTGATTTTAGTTTACTCATCAAGTATATTGGCATCCAATACTATAACTATTTGATTTATAAGGAAAGAGAATCTTTCTCCTTATTTTCTATACATAATAAACTAAATTATTTTTTAATCCAAATGTTTTACTAACAATAGGCTGCTTGTCTAGAAGAAATTATTATGGTTCTATTGATATTTAGTAGACCATGTAACACCAAGTCACACATGTTAAGTTGTTTGAATAAGAGCTGTAAACCTGTTTACTTTTTTATATCTAAAAGTCAGAATGTCCTGAAGGTAAGTGCTGTCTTGTTTTCTAGTGTCTACTAAAACAGAATCTACATCTTAGACATTTACTCAGTAAATTTTGTTGAATAATCAATAAGCAAATAGCTGGAAATACAATGTAAACACATTCCAGTTAGAATGTGCATGCATAAAATTACCTCAGAACTAAACACACACAAACACTTTCCATTTTTTAGCTATAAAATCAAATGCATGGAAGTAGGTATAAATTATCTTTAAAAGTATATATCAAACAGTCAGCCTGAGTCACTTTACTTTCTTAATAAAATACCCAGAAGGTTGGAATCTGCTTTTACATTTTCCTATGTGATAACCTAATATGCATTTCCATAATTTACAAAGTACCTTCTCTGACACATATGTCACAAACAGAAGTTAATATTATAGAATTTTAATAAACTAAACAGTGTTTAAGGAAATGGTTATTTATTAGTTGCAACAGATATAGGTGAAAGCTTCTGTTCAGAAAACTTGAAAAAGTAATAAAGGTTTATAAGTTACTTTATTTTCTTCAAAACCCTTTAAATCCAAAACCAATAGTAAATACATGCTGAGTGTGTGAATTAAAATTGACTATTACAATTCTCATTACACCAAGACAAGGAAGAAAATAAAAATAAATACTAATTAATGTATAGCATACACCTAAAAGATTAATTTTTGGGGGAGTGTCACACACAACAATGCACAGGGGTTACTCCTGGCTCATGCACTCAGGAATTACTTCTGGCGGTGCTTGGGGGAACACATGAAATGTTGGGAATCGAACTCAGGTTGGCCGCATGCAAGGCAAACGCCCTACCCGCTGTGCTATCGCTCCAGCCCTGCACCTAAAAGATTGAGGTTATACTGTGCTCATTATAAGTGAATTTAAGAAACATACTCAAAAGATAGCACAGTGGTAGGGCGTTTGCCTTGCACGCAGCCAACATGGACAACCCGAGTTCGATTCCTCCGCCCCTCTCGGAGAGCCCGGCAAGCTACCGAGAGTATCTCGTCCACACGGCAGAGCCTGGCAAGCCACCCGTGATGTATTCGATATGCCAAACACAGTAACAACAAAATCTCCAATGGAGACGCTACTGGGCCCGCTAGAGCAAATCGATGAACAATGGAAGGGCCTTTACCTTTACCTTTACCTTACTCAAATGCTTTATTTGAAGGACTGAATATAAATAAAATAATTAAGTGATTAAGGAAATTAATAATGCCTCAACACAGAGAAGGTGGTACATGATTAGACTTTCTGGAGTATTAAGACTCATTATTTTTTCTTAAGAAAGGGGTAAATTGTTTCTTTTTAGAAAATGTCTTAGAAAAGAAGTTACTAAAGACTACAATAACCTAGTATGTATTATGAAGAAAATTAGAAAGTATTCATTGAATAATATGTTGAGTTTTTAGTTTTCCTTTTTGTTATATACAGTTTTCTTATTATAATATTAAAGCTTTTAATTTATTTCTATAGATCTTCTCTAAGAGTTTATTACAGACAAAAACAATACAATATCAATAATAACGATTGCCATGCTGATGACGAGAGTTATAAAGCTAATATTCTTAAAGCTAAAATAATAACTATCATATCTAAACTGATAAGATCATATTTAATCTGATTTCCTCTACTATTCAGCTACTGTCTTTACCATACTCTATCTGAGGATATTGAAACCTAAAATAACTGTGATAAAGAGAATTTACAGGGGGCCAGAGAGATAGTACTGCAGATTTGGTGCTTGCCTTGCACATGGCCAACAAGACTTCTATCCCTGACATCCTATATAGTGCCCCCAGAATGGCCAGGAGTGATTCCTGAGTACAGTGCCAGGAGTTACCCCTGAGGATGATCAGGTGTGGCTCAAAATAGCAACAATAACATGGAATTGCACTTCATTCACCCTTTCAGAAGCAAAATCATTCATAAGAGTTAACAGGTAACAAAGGCACAAAATAAAATGAAGGTCAGACTATAAAATTTTAATAACACATGTCCTCAATAAAGTATTCCAAAGGGCTTTTTTCACCTAAAATCACTGTGATAAAGGGAATGTAGAGGGGGTCATCATATGGTAACTGAACAAACACGATCTGCCACACAAGCCCCTGATGTACAGTTTCGAATTCTCTCAAATGTTTGAAAATTTCTATTATCAATCTTGATTTTTATAGCTTTATCTTCACTACATTCCTACTGATACAGCTAAGCTAACCAACAAAAATGGTCTTTGGAATATTTTTTTCAAATATGGTATTACATTTTTGTTTGCTACATTTTCAATTTTTATGCATTTTGTCTTTGTTATGTTTGTTGCACCTTATGATGATTAGAGGGAGACTTGACTTGGTGTTCAGGACTTGTTCCTGGACGTCCTGGGAGGAAAATTCCGGGCATTTTATATCTATCTATTGACCTTTCTCTGGCTCATCTGTACTTTTTAATAATCTTTATTTCTACTACTATTTAGCCTATGTTCCAGCTATATATGTATATATATATATGTGTGTGTGTATGTATATATACACACATGTCTTATATACCTTTTACTTTATAAAAATTTTTGTACATTCAAGTATAGATTAGGGAATGAATGTGTAATATAAGAATCACCTTCTCAAATACATGGTAACAGAAATTTATAAAATTAATATTAAGCAGAGAAAATGCATTTGATGTAGATAAATTTCCAATAAAAGGGAACTATTTAAAGATAATTTGGGCGAAAGGCCTCAAGATACAGATGCCACATTAGCTACTTGGCCATAAATCAATTTCCTTTTATATTAACTACCTGTATAGCAGTCCGTATACATCACAGCTAATGATAGCACACTGTAGATTCCCACAGTCAAAATTACCTCGACAAAATATTTATTAAAGAGACAAAATAAGGTGTATAAATAAGTCAAAGTTCTGAAAGAGTTCTCTATTCTAATGGAATGTCATTCGAATCTTTTAGTATGGATGGATAAAAAAAATCAAAAGGCTGAATTCGTGAACAAATTTGCACACTTTCCTCCAGCAACGTATTCACAAGACATCCTTTTCTAACTGAGGGTCTTTAGATTTTCCCCTGCATCTTTCATTATGCTATTTACATAACAGTTCATCTTTACTGAAAGTAATCTTTCCATGAGGCTATATAATAATCACTTCTTCCTGACCCAATATTTTCTGCATTTTCCTTCCCTATGGCATGTAACATGTTGTTTTATGTTCTCTCCTCCCTCTCAATTTATAGCTTCCACAGAAATTATAATCACCTAATATATAGTTCACTTTTTCACTTCAGCTAAGAGCTTAAAGAGAATGTAAGTGGCTTATATATAAGGTAATAAGATGATAGTAATAACAAATTATTTATCAGTATTTTGCTCCTGTTTTTATTAAAGCTGGCAAAAGAGAGCAAGAGTATACAGATTAAAATAGTTTTATCTCTTAAAAAGGAAGTATTGCTTAGACAGCCGGTTTTCAACCCCTGATCCGCGTGGGACGGGCACAGAGGCCCAGCTCTGGGCAACAAAGCTGAACGGCTCCAATTCCAACAGGTACAGCCCGCCCCCAAGGGCCTGGGTTCCTCTCTGGGCACGCGCAGCTAGAAACAGCCCTTAGACAGCCGGTTTTCAACCCCTGATCCGCGTGGGACGGGCACAGAGGCCCAGCTCTGGGCAACAAAGCTGAACGGCTCCAATTCCAAACAGGAGACATTCCCAACTCCTCGCCCAGTGCCAGCGACTCTTTCCGGAGCCGCGGCCGCTAACGCGGCTGCGAAATATTTTCCCACTACATATTCCATAGGAACCATAAGCTAACTTTTTAGATGTAAACTTCTCTATTTTAGCTCAGCCACTAGAAACAGAGTTGCCAATAACTCATAAGCCTATCTTAACTCACACTGCATATCAAGCAGAATAGTAATACTGAACGTGAAGGACTAAACCACACCTCTCACAATGGTAAAGCAACGCAAAAGCCCACCAAACACTCATATTGAAGAGTCTAGCCCAGATGACACCAACAGTACTGTAGTGTTAGACAACCTCTCTGACAAGGAATTCAGAAGGGAGCTACTTAGGATGCTTAGGGAATTAAAAGAAACAATGGAAAGCAATGCCAATAGAAGACAAGAGGATCTGAAGGCAGAAATGAGGAAAATGCAATCAGAAATGTCAGACCTGAAAAATCTCGTAGGCGAATTGAAAAGCTCAGTGGAAGGCCTCAGCAGCAGAGTAAGAGCAGCTGAGAACAGAATCAGTGAGATCGAAGATGAAGTTCAGAGACTCTCCAGAAAAGAGCAGAAAATGGAAAAAAGACTCACAATTCGGGAACAGATGGCAAGAAAAGATCGTGATGAAGCCAAGAGGGGTAACATAAGAATTATTGGAGTCCCAGAGGGACAGGAAGAAAACCTCGATGAAGAAGAAACTGTCAAAGACATCATTGCTACAAATTTTCCAGAGCTGAAGAAAACTTGTGACCACATTCAGGAGGCCCGAAGGGTACCAGCTAGAAGAAATCCGAATAAAAATACCCCAAGACACATTCTGATCAAAATGACCAAAACCTTAGACAGAGACAAAATTCTGAAAGCAGCAAGATCAAAGAAAGAAATCTCTTACAAAGGAGCATCCTTAAAATTCACAGCTGATTTTTCTGAGGAAACCCTCATGGCCCGAAAACAGTGGTGGGACATAGTAAAAAAACTCAATGAAATAAATGCCTCCCCCAAAATACTTTTCCCAGCAAGACTCTCATTCATAATTGAAGGAACAACACACAGTTTCACAGACAAACAACAGCTCAGGAACTTCATAGACTCAAAACCATGGTTACAAGAACAACTAAATGGGCTACTTTAAGGCAAGAAAGGCCCCTCAAATACACCAAATTTTAACATAACAATGGGACAAAATCCCATAACAATAATCTCTCTCAATGTCAATGGGCTAAACGCACCAATTAAAAGACATAGAGTGGCAGGATGGATTAGAAAATTGAACCCAACATTCTGCTGCCTGCAAGAAACGCATCTCAATAGTCAAAGCAAACACAGACTCAGAGTCAAAGGCTGGAAAACAATCCTACAGGCAAACAGCTCCCATAAAAAAGCTGGGGTAGCCATCCTTATATCAGACCACATCGATTTCAGAGTGAGGAAGGTCATAAGAGACAGTGAAGGCCATTTCTTATTGATCAGAGGATCTGTACAACAGGAAGAACTTACAATAATAAATGTATATGCACCTAATGAGAGACCAGCAAAGTACTTAAAACAACTACTCATAGATTTGGAAAAAGACATCAATAGCAACACAATACTAGTGGGAGACTTCAACACTGCTTTGTCACCTCTTGATAGATCAACCAGACTCAAGCTTAGCAAGGACATACTTCATTTGAGGGAAACAATGGAAGAAAGGGACTTAGTAGATATATACAGGACACTTCATCCACAAAAAGCTGAATACACATTCTTCTCAAGCGTACATGGAACATTCTCCAAGATAGACCACATGCTGAGCCACAAAACATGCCTCCATAAAATTAAGAAGGTAGAGATTGTATCAACAATCTTCTCAGACCATAATGCGCTGAAATTAGAAGTAAATCACACACAAAAACAGAAAACTAAATCAAACACCTGGAAATTAAACAGTGCACTATTGAACAACGAGTGGATTAGACAGGAAATCAAAGAGGAAATCAAAAGATTCCTAGAAACGAATGAAAATGAGAACACGAGTTACCAAAACTTATGGGACACAGCAAAGGCTGTGTTAAGAGGAAAGTTTATAGCTCTACAAGCATTCCTCAGGAAGGAGGAGCGAGCACACATAAGTAACCTAACCTCACAGCTTAAGAGCTTGGAGAAGGACCAAAAAAAGGAGCACAACCCGAACAGGAGAAAGGAAATAATAAAACTCAGAGCAGAGATTAACGAGATGGAAACCCAAAAAACAATCCGAAAGATCAATGAAACCAAGAGCTGGTTCTTCGAGAAAATTAACAAGATCGATAAGCCTCTAGCAAAACTCACAAAGAAAGGGAGAGAGAAAACCCTAATAAACCGAATCAGAAATGAAAAGGGGGTCATTACAACAGAAACCACAGAAATTCAGAGGATCCTCAGGGAGTACTTTGAGAAGCTTTATGCCACGGAACATCAAAACCTCGAGGAAATGGATAAATTCCTAGACTCCTACAGACTCCCAAGGTTGAACCAAGAAGACCTGGAATACCTGAACAGACCTATCACCATCAAGGATATTGAAATGGTAATAAAAAGTCTCCCCAAGCACAAAAGTCCTGGCCCAGATGGATTCACTAGTGAATTCTTCCAAATCTTTAAAGAGGACTTACTCCTAATGCTCTTTAAGCTTTTCCACGAAATTGAAATATCAAAAACACTTCCAAACAGTTTCTACGAAGCAAATATCACACTGATACCAAAAGCAGACAGAGATACCACAAAGAAAGAGAATTACAGGCCGATATCCCTGATGAACACAGATGCAAAGATCCTCAACAAACTACTAGCAAATAGAATCCAACTACTCATTAAAAAGATCATACACCATGACCAAGTAGGATTCATCCCAGGGATGCAAGGATGGTTTAACATTCGGAAATCAATCAACATAATCCACCATATCAACAAAAGAAAAGATAAAAAGCATATGATCATATCAATAGATGCAGAGAAAGCATTTGATAACATCCAGCACCCCTTTATGATGAAAACCCTAGCCAAAATGGGTATAGAGGGGACCTTCCTCAACATAATTAAAGCCATCTACCACAAGCCTACAGCAAGCATCATCCTCAATGGGGAAAAACTGAGAGCCTTCCCTCTAAGATCAGGGACGAGACAGGGATGCCCACTCTCTCCACTGCTGTTCAATATAGTACTGGAAGTACTTGCAATAGCGATTAGGCAGGAAAAAGATATTAAGGGCATTCAGGTAGGAAAGGAAGAAATCAAGCTCTCACTATTCGCAGATGATATGATACTCTACTTAGAGAACCCAATAACTTCCACCAAAAAACTCCTAGAAACAATAGACTCGTATAGTAAAGTTGCAGGTTATAAAATCAATACCCAAAAGTCCATGGCTTTCCTATACGCAAACAGTGAGAGAGAAGAAAGCAACATGAAAAAAACAATCCCATTCACAATTGTGCCCCAGAAAATCAAGTACCTAGGAATCAGCTTAACTAAGGAAGTAAAGGACCTGTACAAAGAAAACTACAAAACGCTACTTCAGGAAATAAAAGAGGACATGAGGAAATGGAAAGATATCCCCTGCTCATGGGTCGGGAGACTTAACATTGTAAAAATGGCAATACTACCAAAAGCATTGTATAAATTCAATGCAATCCCTATAAGGATACCCATGACATTCTTCAAAGAAATGGTGCAAACACTCTTGAAATTTATATGGAACAATAAGCCCCCACGAATAGCTAAAGCAATTCTTGGGAAAAAGAAAATGGGAGGAATCAACCTCCCGAACTTCAAACTGTACTACAAAGCAGTAATAATTAAAACAGTATGGTACTGGAACAAAGGCAGAACTGCAGACCAATGGAACAGGGTTGAATACACTGACATCTCTCCTCAATCATATGCTCATCTAATCTTTGATAAAGGTGCAAGTAATGTGAAGTGGAGTAAGGAAAGCCTCTTTAATAAATTGTGTTGGCATCACTGGACGGCTACATGCAAAAAAATAGGCTCAGAACTCTGCCTAACACCATGTACAAAAGTAAGATCAAAATGGATTAAAGACCTCAACATCAGACCAGAAACCATAAGGTACATTGAAGATAAAGTAGGCAAAACCCTCCATGACATTGAAGCTAATGGTATCTTCAAAGATGCCACGCCACTGGCCGAGCAAGTGAAAACAGAGATAGATAAATGGGACTATCTTAAACTAAGAAGCTTCTGCACCTCCAAATAAACAGTGACCAAAATACAAAGACAGTATACAGAATGGGAAAGGATATTCACCGTATACACATCTGACAAGGGGTTGATATCCAGGATATACAAAATACTGGTTAAACTCCACAAGAAGAAAACATCCAACCCCATCCAAAAATGGGGCAATGAAATGAACAGAAACTTTCTCAAAGAAGAAATCCGAATGGCAAAAAAAGCACATGAGAAAATGCTCTACATCATTAATCATCAGGGAGATGCAGATCAAAACCACAATGAGATACCATCTCACACCTCAGAGACTGGCCCACATTCAAAAGAACAAAAGCAACCGATGCTGGCGTGGATGTGGCGAGAAAGGGACACTCCTTCACTGTTGGTGGGAATGTCCACTGGTTCAGCCCTTCTGGAAAACAGTATGGACGATTCTCAAAAAATTAGAAATTGAGCTCCCATTTGACCCAGCAATACCACTCCTGGGAATATATCCCAGAGAGGCAAAAATGTATAGTCGAAGTGACATCTGCACTTGTTTGTTCATTGCAGCACTCTTTACAATAGCCAGAAACTGGAAGAAACCTGAATGCCCAAGAACAGATGACTGGTTAAAGAAACTTTGTTACATCTACACAATGGAGTACTATGTAGCTCTTAGAAAAGATGAAGTCATGAAATTTACATACAAGTGGTACAATATGGAAAGTATCATGCTAAGCGAAATGAGTCAGAAAGAGAGGGATAGACATAGAAAGATTGCATTCATCTGGGGGATATAAAGTAACAAAGTATGAGATTAATACCCAAGAATAGCTGAGATCAGCACCAGGAGGATTACTCCATAACTTAGAGGCCAGCCGGGTATCCTAGAGGAAAGGGCTGTTCAGATAGAGAAGGGAGCACCAAATAAAGGATGTTTGGAGGATCCTCCCAGGAGGGGAGATGCATGTGGAAAGTAGACTATGGACTGAACATGTTTGCCACTCAATGCCTCTTTTGCAGACCACAACTCCCAAAAGGAGAGAGAGAACACGGGATTGCCCTGCCACAGAGACAGGGGGGATGGGAGGATGGGGGTGGGGGGATATTATCCATGGTGGTGGAAAATGGGCACTGGTGGAGGGATGGGTATCTGATCATTGTATAATTGAAACCAAAGCACAAAAAATTGTAAATCTACAACTTTAAAAAAAATAAAATAAAATAAAGGGGAAAAAAAATAATAAATAAATAAATAAATATGGAAAAAAAAGGAAGTATTGAGACATCTTTAGTATTATTTTCATTCAATAACATTTTATACTTTATCAAGATTGCAAAGAGTATGAAGCATTATTTTCCCAAAGTGTCGATTCTAAAAAGTGTTAATGAACTCATGAACATATAAGAACCTCCTTCTTTGAAACACATCAGCAAATAGTGATCTGCACAGCCTCAGGAGTTTAACATTTTTAACCCTGTAGCCACATTTTTCAGTGGTATGAAAACATTTCCTAGTATTTCATGAGTAATACTCAGTTTAGATAAAAAAAAACAAACATTTTTGGGGGGGTCTTGGATACACCTGGTGATACTCATGACTTACTGTACTCAGAGATCATTTCTTACTGTACTCAGATCACTTCTTATGGAGTACAGAGGATAGACTGAGTTGCTGGGAATCCAATACAAGGATGCTATGTGCAAGGCAAACATCCTACCCATTGTACTATCTCTCTGATCACCTCAATTTGTTTTCTTAACTATATAATCTTCTACTCTATGTGTGTAAGTATAAAGACACATCACAGTTTGGGATTCTTGCACTTTTTTCAATGACAATGAATATTCCTTGACAGTACCCTTGTCCCGTTGCATCTGTTACCTGAATCCATGGCCATCTATCATTCTCTGCAGCCGTCCAGGCATTGATAAGCCCCTTTTTATTGAGACGTGCATAGTAGGGATACCATTTCTGAAGTCCAAAAAGAGCTCGGTGGGTAGATGAAGCTGTGATTTGCTGATTTGATATGATTCCGCCTTCTATACCCAGTGGGCCTGAACATTCTGGAAGCAAATATGGAAAAAAGAAATTTTATTAGAAATAATCCGTGTTCAAAATGTGGTGGCTAATTTTGTGGAAAATTAAAAAAAAAATTGAATTCTGCTGTAATGTCTATCTAGTTTACAGTTACATTATAAACTACTACATCAAGGAAACAATTTTTTAAAAAAAATTTTTATTAGTGAAACACCACGAGGTACAATTGTGATTTACAAACTTTCATGCTTGGGTTTCAGTTATACAATGATCGAGTACCCATTCCTTCACCAGTGCCCATTCTCCACCACCAATGATCCCAGTAACTCCCCACCCCCCATTCCATTCCCTCCCCTCCCTATCCCAACTCTGTAGTAGGGTATTCCCTTTTGCTTTCTCTTTTCTTTAGGGTGTTGTGGTATGCAATAGGCTTATTGAAAGGCCATAATGTTCAGTCTATAGTCAACTTTCAGCACGCATCTCTTATCCTGTGCGGATCCTCCAAACACCCTTTACTTGCTGTTCCAAGGAAACAATTCTTGCCCCTCTGACAAGCTTGTCTTTCTTTGCCTGATCAGAAATTCTTTTCTATATTACAACACTATATCCTATAATCTTAAAATTGATGTCACAAAAATTGTCATTCCCTTAACAGGCCTATCGCAGATTTTTTCTGCACAGATACTGCATGCCATATAAATCACAAACCTCGATAAATGATTGTGTTATGCATACTATTATTTAAAGACACATTCTCAAATCAGGTACCAAACAATAACCAACATACATTAAAGTAATATTCAAATAATAAGTTAAAGAAGTAGAAAAAAATCTTATCAAAATTTTGTATGTATTCTTCATCTGTGAGATATGCCTGAATATCTTCATATTTCATAGAATTTTAACACAAAGTATTGGTTTTAAAATCAGTTTAAAAATTCAGAATATGTTACAACATGATGAAAAATAATATTTTTTTCAAAAGCAATACTGTTTTCTTTATTTCATTTACATTTTAAAAACTATACTCAACTTTTCTGTCAATCTTGATTTGTAAAATAATTACACCAATCCTATATGAAGATATAATTATGTTGTTTTTCATAATTTCTGAAAATATTAAATTACTACATTGTTATTATTAGATTTCAATGTATGTAAATCAAAACAAACAATAATTATCAACAAACATTTTAGATTTAAACTACTATCTACTATTGATGTCTAATTTCTGTCAGTAATCACATACTTACATTGACATAGTAGTTAAAAATATTAAAATAACATTAAAATTTGATTTTTTGTTTTTTAGTTTTGGGGACATATCAAGCTGTGTTCAGGGATTTTTTTCTGGTTCTGTGCTTAAGGATCACTTTTGGCAGTGCTCAGGAGAACCAGATGGGGTCCCAACAAGGTAAGTGCCTTAACCTTTATATTATTTCTCTTGGTCTCAATGGTAATGTTTTAGAAAATTCACTGTCCCTGTCACTGTCCTTCCATTGTTCATCCATTTGCTCGCGCAGGCCCAGTAACATTTTGAGACTTGTTGTTACTGTGTTTTGTCATATCATGGGTAGCTTATCAGGCTTTGCTGTGCAGGTGAAATACTCTTGGTAGCTTGCAGGGCTCTTCGAGAGAAGCGGACGAATGGAAGGTGGAGGAATAGAACTTGGGTCGGCCAGGTTGGTCGCGTGCAAGGCAAATGCCCTACCTGCTGTGCTAAAATTTTTAAAATTCTTATTGAAAACACCATGATTTACAAAGTTGTTATTATATAGTTATTTCAGACATTTAGACTTCCGATACTACAAGTGTGACCTTTCCTCCACCAATATCTCCGTTTCCCCTCCCATCCCCAATGTGCCGCCTTAGGCTCAGAACAAATTATATTACCTGTTCCAACAAAACCTGTTCCAACCTTAAGAAATGGAAAAAAATCTTAGAAGGTGTGGGGGTGCAAAATATGTATCAGAGACAATCTTTATTAACATATTCTTAGTAAAGGTGATACAAATATTTTTAAAAAAACATGTGTTTAAAAATTAATACATCCTTCATATAATAAGTTAAATTCAGATAAGATTTTCTTAAAACACATAGACCTGTTTTGAATGTATAAAAATAATTAGATTCAAAACATTTTTCTAATTTCATTGGGACCTTAGGTAATGAATTGATTTTTACAGCAAAAACAAAAAAAAGGGAAAACTGAAAATTAAGATAACAAGATTTTTGGATCCTTACTGAGTTTTACATTTTAACGTTGAAGATCTTACAGAATTTGCAAAAGAAACAAACATTCATGGTGACACTGATGTTAAACAAATTTCAGGAAGAAGGCTTTTAAAAAATAATGCCATTAAGGGAGTCCTTATCCTTGATTAGTACAATGTTGGGATGAAAAATGCAGGGAGGCTATTTACTCTAGGCCAGTCAGAAGACAGCAGTGCTAGGGAGTCAGTTTTAATTAGTGAAATTTCCTAGTCTGTGGAAGAGCATTCTTCTGTTGTCTTACATAGTTCTAAGACCTTATGCTGTACTAGACATCCTAACCAACTTTTTATTTATTTAACAAGAGAGAAGACCTCAAACCAGTAACCTCCCAGCCTCCCTTAATTAGCTAATCTGTCAGAAAATACATGGGCCTTGAGCCACTGCATTACCATATAAGCCAAAACCAATCATCATTCTAAAAAGGTATTGCATGCATTTTGTTTTTTTACTCTGTTCTAAGGTTTCCAATCGTTAACATGTCTTCATTAATCACTCACACAAACAAGCCACAGTTACATATATATACATATATATGTGTGTGTATCTCAACAATCTATATCTATAATAATTTTGCAGTTTTCAAAGCTATTTTCTTATTAGCTATCTCACTGCTCTAATGTCACAGTAATGGACATTTATTTCCTAATTCCTTAACAGGATATGTGGCTTTCTTACATAAATTTTTACAAAATTTACTGGATACCCTCTGGAATCAATCAGTAAAGTCCACCAGAAGAAACACATGAGCATGCAGGGTTCTGGAAAGAAGTCTGCAGCTTGGATCCTTCCTGGTTAGGAGATTGATTTGCTAGCTGTCCGGCAATAAAGTGAAGAAAGGGTTTTGCCTATGCAATTCTAAATCATTAACTACTAAACATGTTTTTGCAAGGTCACTTAGCTGCTTCATTTCTGAGCACCCCACTGAGGGGCCATGGCCTTTTATTTCCTTTGGACCAAGGGATGTTTTATTTCCTCCCTCTTAAGTACCCAGGGTGGAAAGACTTCAATGAGCATGTGCTGAATATTGATAAGGGAGATGTTTTTTGTAAACAGTAAACTAAGAAGCAAATCTATACCTTATATTCCTTCCTTTGTTGCTAAAAATTGTCATGATGAAGTTTATCTTCATTAATCATTTAAACTATAATCAAGTGGGTGGCATCAGAAGAAAAGGTTAATATTTTCTCCCACCTGTCCTATCCACTTCCCCAATGTCTTATTAAATTCAAATGTTATAAAATATAATGAAGGAATTGCATCCAGGAATAAAAATTATTATACACCTAAGATTAAATAACCTTAAGCAGTGAACAAGAAGATAGTTAAAAGAAAATATGGAGAAATGTAATCCCATCATTTTCAATAAATAAGGGAAACATATAAAAGTTTTCTTGATAAAAAACATGAGTAGATGAGCATTCTGGAGCTTCAGAAGTATATTAACACATGTTTATTCAGAAAAATCCAAAGAATACTTCCAGAAAAAATGCTATTATCATAATTTCAGAAAAGAGGAACTTGGAAACAGGGAGATAATACAAGGATTTGAATGCCTGATCTCAGTTCAGTCCCAGCAATACAAGGGCCTTCAAACATTTCTGGGTGCAGCTTGGGAGATTCCCAAACTCGGGAGAGAATGGCCCTGACCATTACTGGGTTGTTCTTGGCTGTTTCTTGCACCCCAAAACTGAGCAGCATCACATTTTTTGGACCAAGCATTGAACCGGGCAGGCCAGCTGGCCAAGACACACTGGGAGAAGCCCCAGGTCCCCGTGAATATATCTACTTACCATCTAAATAAATACATCAGTTTAATCTAAACGAGGGATGGAAAAGAGAATTTGAAAGACATTAAAAGTTAGTAATAATTAGATGTCAGATGGATAAGGGAATTGGAGCCCACACCATACATCGCACTATGTTTCAGATTGGCCACATCTCACAAACAATACTAGTGCATCCAATCCATCCCTTAAAATGTTATCAACAAGGACTCATGTCGCTGGATTGAACTAGGAAGTACCTACTTTTCTTCCATTAGCTTTTTTAATGCAGTGCCCGCTGGACTGACTCTCTTCCAGTAGGATGCTGGACAGGACTGAAAAGTCAACAACTTCTTCTGCACTTATCATACCTCAATTTCCTTGCTCTCAAACCCACCCACATGTACTATATGTGAATCTGTGGACCCACAAGATGGAAATCCCTTTTTATAGAAAGGGCTTATAAGACTCATAGTGGTTAGCAGTAAGCCTCAACCTTAACACAGTACTATTTGTAGAGGGAAGGGAAAGATCTATATACAAGAACACATGCAGTTCTCATACTAGCATTGTATTCGTGTGGTGCATTGTTGAACTAAAATATCAACAGAATATTAAGTTTACATTCTCTCTCATTAGTAAATAGGAAAAAATGTTTTCCTTATAAATTGTTTACGTGTACAGTTAAGAAGTGAACATTTCTTTAATAGTCTGTATGTGTATCTATATAAATTGTATATAGATACATATATACATATATACACACACATATATATATATATATATATATATATATATATATATATATAACCGAAACTATCCTGCCCGCACGGCAGAGTCTGGCAAATTTCCCGTGTTGTACTCAATATGCCAAATACCAGTAACAATGATGGGTTTCATTCTCCTAATCCTGAAAGAGCATTGAAATGGCTCTTTTAAAATCTCAGGGCTAGGAAGAATGAGACGTTACTGGTGCCTGCTCGAGGAACTCAACGAACAACAGGATGATCGTGATCATGATTTATAAATACATAAATATACAAACATCACACATACACAGGTCAGTGACTATGGTGCCACACAACAATCACATATTTCTTAAATTTTCCACTGTTACCCTCTAGGATGGCCCTAGCAGCCATGTGATAATCTGGTCAGTGTTGATAATGGTGATAGAATACAATAGAATATGATAATCTCCATTTCTTGATTACAACACCTAGGCTTGTGTTGTGGCTGTTTAATAATGTGCATGCTTTTGTCAGATTTGACATTAACCCTAGAACAATGAATCTAATTGACATCTACCATCAAAGACTTTTATGCATCACTGACACTGAGAAACTGAAGACCCCCCCCACACACACACACTACCACCACCGCCTTGAGCTGAGCCCCTGCTATTCAGATGTTTGGATTAGTTCCAGTAATGTCACCTGGCATACTGAACAAGAGCAGCTGGACCAGGTGGGGGAAAGCCTCCAGTGCTCTTCTCCAGGCATTGACTTCCCTGCCTTTGCAAGTTGGTGTAAATATACTATCCTCAAAGTGAAGTTCTCACTCTGCAAACTCATTCCCTGGAGTGTGGCAAAGAATGGCGTCTGCATTTTATTGATCTTGCAGCTGACAAGTAAGCAGTGCCTCAAGATGTCTCACATTTTGTTCCTGAGTGTGCTGATTAAGCCTTTCAAATAAGTGAGCTGCCGGCTGCATCTGTAACAGGAATGTACTGCTTTCATTTGCTCTATCTCAATCTCCAGACATCTTCAGAATAAAAGGATTTCAAATTAA
Organism: Sorex fumeus; assembly: GCF_029834395.1. Taxonomy (NCBI): domain Eukaryota; kingdom Metazoa; phylum Chordata; class Mammalia; order Eulipotyphla; family Soricidae; genus Sorex; species Sorex fumeus. The sequence goes on along the minus strand of NW_026606075.1, from coordinate 17,828,688 downwards.
AGCCATGTCACAAACAAATCTCCTTTAAGCATCTCATCCACTCTTTTGCAGACCATCTCATCTTCTTACAGGGGTGGAGTTCTCTGCCTTGCTTAGCATTGCCCCTAATTGCGCTGAACTAGCACATGGATTCCTGATGACCTCCACAACATTAGACATTAATGCTGATTCAAGCCAAAACTTTCTGCTGCTCTGGATCACAGCTTTCCCTTTTTCTGGGTTTTTGTTTTATTTAATATTTGTCTGGAGGCTCTAAAATTGGCCAGGGAATGATCAAGCCAACTACCCTTTAAAAGGTAGCCTTGGGTTATGAGGAAGGCTACCTGGTAAAATCTTGTCACCTCAGCTCCCACACATTTGCTGATTTCTCTCAAGCTATCCTTTTACTGGGGTTTAGGGGTGAGGTGGTGTCAGAGAAAGGAGGGCAAGTGAGGAAATGATGACAGGACCTAGAAGAAAGGCTGACCTCAGGGAAAGACTTGAACATTTGGGCTGAAAAAAGAAGTGGGAATCTCCCAGGAGATGTGACTGAGATGGCAGAAGTGCTCACACAACAGACCTCCCTTCTCAGGTCTCTGAGGGGTAGCCCTAAGGGGATGACTCTAGTCACGGTCTCTTATCACCTTAAAAGGTCTTGGAGTAAAAGAATCTGAAAGAATTTGGTGGAAGCTGCTTCTCTCCACTCCTAAAATCTACTTCCTTTATATTAGGACACAGACTTTATAGTCATACCACCAGAGTATAGTTGCTAAGGGAGCCTAGTAATGAGAGAACCATCAAAAGAGTTTTCAAAAGTTAATTAACCTTATTTGCATTGCACATTAAATGCCTGTGTACCTTAGAGAACGGTTTTTTTCCCTGCATCAAAAGTGCTGCACAGCCTAGATAAATACTAACACTCTTCACAATCTTGAAGACTGATGCTGTGATATGTGGCCACTAAAGACACTTCCCCATTCCATTAGGAACTGTTGTCTAGTATTTTCCATATTGGAAAGCAGAGTGTACATGTTGATAATGGGGAACAACTATTTGTGCATATACTTTTCTCCTAGATAACTTCTTAAAGGTAGGAACAATGCCTTTTGCATAATGTATGTGTCCGAAGCACTTAGCACAGTGCCTCACAAATTGGCAGTGTGCAATATTGTGAATTCAAGTAAATTAAGGCAAATCATTGCATTTTGGAATGATTTCTCTTAGTCTTCTGAAAATGTATTAGGCTTCTGAATATAGATACTGTCACGTAAAGATTCAAATACTGGGATCTACATCAGAATAACTTTTTGAGTATGCTGGAATACTTCCAAAAGAACATCAGCTCTTGAGAATATCATATTTAAAATGGGCACTAGCACTTATAAAGTTACAGATTCAATTATCAATCACTCATTCGTTTTTGCAATCAAATGTAGTTATGCACACTGCATTATCTCAAGTCAATTATGATATGTTATCAGCAGAAATTAATTATTTTGAATTCAGTAAGCACTAAATCCATAAATAAGCTACATTATGATCAAAAATTACCCAATACTATTCCCCCCTCAAAATTTTTGAAGATACTCATGTAGAAAAGCAGCATTATTTAAGAGAAGGACCTCTGGACTCTAATTCAAAAGCTAAAATTCTTGTTGAGATAATTCATAAAAATCAACAAAATATAGTAAGATTGTCATCCTCTTTTAGTAATCAGCCTTGCAGTAAGGCAAAGAAGAATTTTTTCCTTTTTATTCTTTTTTTACTTTTTCAGTTTGCTTAAAGTATTCCTTGAAAAGAAAAAACAGCATATGGGATTTTTAAGTGATGAGTGCACTTTTGCAGCCAGGCAAGACATCAGTAACTTATGCTCGGACTAAAATTGTGCAATTCATCTTCGACCAACTATGAAGATAACAGTGTGGTTTGATGAAACATTTGTCTGTAGAGTCAAAAACCTACAATTCAAAAACCTGAAGAGGTACACCTGTACACTTTCCAACAAAACATACATCTGTAGAGGAAAAAACTAAAAGAGGGATAAAGTCAAAATAAAATGCAAAAGATGATATACAGCTGTTTCAAAACATGCCTACATATATACACACATACACACACACCATTATTCAAATAACAAATGCAAATATTAAAACACCACTGTGCAGCAGAAGGTACATTTTATGTTTTTGAGTAACTCATGTCTTTTAAGAATTTTTCTCTTTTTGATAAATGCTATCAGGGTACAAACCTACAAACCATAAGGCAATGGCCCTATGCTCTTTGATAAGCAATACTATTGGAAAGTCAAATGCTGTCTTTTAGTTTTAATCAGATTTTGTTAAAATGTAATCCCAGTGCAATAGTACACTACCTAGCCTTTTTCTGTATCAAGAATTTATGTTTTTGTTTTATTTTTCAATTTTGGATGCTATCTAGATGAAGAATGAAGTTCCAGTGTTCCAAAGGTGTAATGAAATCCAAGAGAGTAAACAGGAGTCTATGGCAGATAGAAAATGTTGACATAATGAGTCCTCTAAGAACACTAGGACACTTTGGAAAGTCAGTAGAACAAAGGATGGACAGAAAAGTAAACCTGGGAGTACACTATAGGTGAACTGTTTAATTAAAATCTGGATACTTCTACACTATGCATTCACTCCTAAAATTATAAAGAAAATGTCTTTCATTCAAAACATTAATAATGCAAAATAAAAAAAAGTATTAGAAATGGGGAACAGATTTTTTAAAAATTTTTTCTAAGGGGAACAGATTTTTTACCAATAATTTTAAACAGCAATTCCTCCAAGTTACAATCTCAGTTCCACACTTTTTACTCTTTCTAAATTTACATATAAATATGGAGCATGCATATAAATTCTGCATTTTCAGTATAGAGCTGAGGCATTATGCAACACTTTAAGTGTGTGTGTGTGTGTGTGTGTGTGTGTGTGTGTATGTGTTTATTTACTAGTCTAACATTCCTAGAGAAGGTAATGTATCAAAGGCTTTGAATTTAGTATTTGGAATGGCTTTATTAGTCCTCATAGGGAAAATTCAGCATATAATTTAAAAACAAGTACAGTCACTATGAGTATGCTATGTTAATTTTATAGACAAATTCTAAGACGATTTAATACAGCAAGAATTTTGGTGCAAATTGTTAGATGCTAAACCAGTTTTAAACCATGTTCTTCCTTTAACACATTACACATATCTCACTTGCTTGGTTCTATAAACTATAAATTATTTATACAGAGATTATAATATATATTCTTAGTCCATGGCAATTCTACTAGTTATTTACTCATGAAGTTGGGAACATGCTTAAATGAAGAAAAGTGCATCTTCCCATAAAGGAAGGCTGAGTCTGATCCCCAGCACCACAGGGACCCCTGAGCACTCCTGGGAGTAAGCCTCAAGCACTAAGTCCGGAGTAGCTTCAGAGAACCCAGTTGGTCACAAAACCAAACAAAAGCTTATCTGCTGAGCAAGAAAAAAAGTTTCAGTAAAACTCCAAACCATTTTATACTACTATATTTAAAGAACCACAACTTTTCAGCAAATAATTCATAAACATAAGAAATTTATTTTGTTGGAAAATACATTTTCTAAAAAATCTGTTTCTTTCTTTACTTCCTTAGAAATCTGTTTCTTTTTTATTTTCTTTTTGTAAAAAACATTGAGTGATTCCAATGTATAACAAGGGATAGAAACTCAATAATAATCACATATTAAAGGTGAATAACACATAACTTTGTTTCACAGGTTAAAATAATCATTAATAAACATTAACTTAATAAATATTAAGTAAACAATCCATATGTTCAATCCATATGTAACAATCCATATGTTCATATGTATACTCTTACAATGTTGTTACTTTATTGTTGCAAAGAAAAAGTTAAAACTTAAACTCATCAATCAGGAGATTTATTTCACTATGACTAGAAGGAGATTTAAACATAAGCTACAGGTTCAATCAACTATTATATGTATTTACTTCTTATTCAGGAAGTAAAAGTACAATATTTTAAATTTCCCAAATAAATGATCTTCCATCAATTAAAATATATACATAAGCATAATTACATACAGGAGTAGTTATAAAAAATGATTCCAAATGCCTTGTCACTTGCAGTTTCCTTAATAACTTGTATCAAATATTTTGTCACCAAAATTGTCATCTAAATCTCTGCCTGAAGGAAATATAAACTATAGTTTCTTGTAATGAATAAAAGCTAAATGATTCCCTAAAGAATATCACCAGAAATAAAAATAAGTAATTAAATAATCTCTCTTTGAAATAGGTTTGTGGCTAGCGGGCACTTTTCTTCATCGTGCTACAAATTAGAGATCAGTGGTATGGAATATGGAAAAGGCTCATTTTTAACACTCTGATAAACCAATTACAACTATGAAAAGTGTCTTTATAATCAGGTTTCTCCCTAGAACTTAATATACAAGTAGTCCTATATTTAGGGTAAATGGAGATGAAGTTTTAGCTGCAGGCAATTTTGTAATAGTAATCAAAAAAATCTCATTGCTTCAAGTCCATAACTGAGACTAAAGTAACAAGCCATTTCCCTCCAAATTGAATAATACCTGGTTTCCATACCTTCAGCATAATCTTTTCTATTTCATCAAGATATATATTTTCCAATAAACATGGGAAGAATGTTAATATTCATTGTTCCAGATTTCCAGAAATATAAAGAGAATGTATTGGAAGAAAAATCACAAAATGTCCTTTCACATTTGGCCTAATCTCTTCATGATCTAATTTTGAGAAATAAAACCATGCACGAATATTGGTTTCTTATGATGTGTCAAATCAAGAAAATAAAATGAAGAGACAGTTTTAGGAGAAAAGTAATGTAGATTAATTCAAGAAATATACTCCTGGGCACCAGGGATGTCACAAGTACATGATAAAAATCTTCATATTGTAATAAAACATTCTGATGTATTTGTTTCTCTTAAAGAAATGCTGCTGTCATTTTTTTGAAGAACAGGCTGGCAAATATACATTTAAAATCACTAAAATGTCAAAATTTTCTAGTCTTTCTTTTCCATCTTCATTTTTTTCAAGTTATAAACCTCAGTAGCACCAAATGCTACTTCAATTGATAGACCAAAAAAAGGAAAAGGGAAGAAATATAGATAAAAATTTCTTTACTTCTCTAAGTATTTTTTCATTGTAATAATTTTATATAAGATTAAAGTTCAGGGTTCTGTTTTATTACTCTCAGATTATATAGATGTCATATCTATGGATTATTTAAGAAAAACTCTTTTTTTATTTTATCATTGCTAGTGACTTATCCATAATAAGTATTCCATACTTAGTGATAGTATTAGATATTGTTAGCTCAATATTTTGTGAACTATTTTGTAAATAAGTGTTATTTTGGAACTATCCACATATTATGATGACTCAAAAGATACTTTCTTGCTGAAAATGGATGAGTTCAACTGTAGAAAACAGCAAATTTAACCACATAAATCCATAGAAAAATTTCTTTATAAAGAACTGTCATAAAGAACTTGAATACATCCTGTTTATATAAGGTCAACATTGCATTGATAGTTAAAATGTGACAAAGACATTACTAAATACAAAATTTTAGACAAATATTCCTAATAAACACACATGACTAGATGATCAATAAAATCCAATTGAATTGATTATAACACTCTATTAAACACCAGGATCAAGTGTGATTTTTCCCAAAGATGCAAAGATGGTTCAATATACACAAATCAATTATATAATAAGCAACAGTAATAAAAGAAAGGATGAGAAACATACAATGATCTCCATTGATGTGTATTAAAGCGTCTGACAAGATCCAACACCCATGATAGTGGAAACACTAAAAATAAAACAGGCAGTGAAGGAATTTATCACAATATAGTATCACTGTCACTGTCCTCCCGTTGTTCATGGATTTGTTCGAGCGGGCCCAGTAACGTCTCCATTGGAGACTTTGTTGTTACTGTGTTTGGCATATCGAATACGTCACGGGGAGCTTGCCAGGCTCTGCTGTGCGGCGAGATACTCTTGGTAGCTTGCCGGGCTCTCCGAGAGGGGCGGAGGAATCGAACTCGGGTTGGCCATGTTGGCTGTGTGCAAGGCAAACACCCTACCAAATATAGTATAGACCATACATAATAAACCTACAGAGAACATTATTCTTAATGGGAGAAAATGGAAAACCTTTCCTCTAAAGTCAAGCACAGGACAAGGATGTAGAATTTCATTGCTTGTATTCAACATAGTACCCAAAGGCCCTGCCACTGCTATTAGGCAAAATGTAATTCCAATATCAAAGAAGTAAAATTATCGCTCCTTGCAAGTGACATAATACTGTATAAGAAAACCATAAAGATTATTTGTTTATTTAGGCCACTCCTGCCTGTGCTTGGGGGACAGTATTTGGTGCTGCATCAAACTGGAATTGGGGGTATGCAAGGCTCTCACCTTATTCACCACACTTCCTTTCTGGCCCAAAGATCCAATTTAAGACTGACAAAGTAACACATCTATCTAGGAATCAATTTAATGAGGAAGAAGAACAATCTATTTTGTGAAAATTATAAATCATTCCTGAAAAAAATAAAATAATAAACAAGGAAATGAAATCATATTCTTTATGATGAACTGGAAGCATCATCATTAAAATAATGACTTACCTAAACTAACTTGCAGATCCAATGCAATTATCAAAATAGCATGCAATAAGGATTGCTATAACTGCAATACTAAGAATAGAATACTAAGGCATAGAATAAATACTTTTTATATGCAACCACAAAAATACTAGAGTACCCCATCCAAAATGATCCTAAGATAAAATAATGCTGATGTTACTACATTCCAAAACATTAATATAAAGCTATCATAATTAAAAGTGGACAATAGTGAATAAAGACAGACTCTCAGATCACTAGAATAGAGTTCAGAACACAGAAATAACCTATAGATTTTGAGCAGTAAATTTGTCACTAAAGGGATAGGTGCATAAAGTGGAGACAGGAGAGGTTATTTAACAGATGGTTCTAGAAAACTGCTATGCCACATTCAGAGAAGCAAAATTAGACCCTATCTAACTAACACACAGTACATTAAAGACCTTGATACTGAATTTCTTTCTAAAAAAGGAAATATTTTATGAATTGTATGTTGAGAAAAATAAGCAGAATGCTCCAAGATCTTGCCATCAGTGTAGTCTTCAACAATATGATCTCCAACAGTAAAACAAAAGCAGAAATAAACAAATGGGACTCAGCATAACTAAAAAGCTCCCACATAGTGAAAGAAATGAGGTGATCTGATGTAACCATGAGAATCATTTCTCACCCTTCCAACTTTCTTTCATACCACTGACATGATGATGGCAGAAAGGGAGAATTCAGTATCACTGGTAAGTGTTTTAGAACATTATGTTTGGAAAACACAAAAACAAAAACCCGATATTTTGAAATCAAGTTGAACAAAGGTATTGGGGTTATATTAGTAGCCCATGTGGCTGCATTTGTACTTAAGTAAATCTCATTTGTCCTTTTCTAATTCAGCCATAGGATCATTCCACAGGATATACATCACTGACCCTTGCTTCCTGTTTAACTCAGTTGTCTTTATACTGAACTCAAAACATAGCTTTTGAAAATCTCACCACCCAATCCTCCAATTGGATACACTTTCCAGTGTGTCTATATTTCTTAACACAGTCATCACTTTGGATGCATTAAATTAGTTACAGTCTGAATTTCATTTGCAGCATATACAAATATAAAAAAATTGTTTGCAATATATGTCCCTGTCATAGTTTTCCTTGTATCATCCTTACCTCAAGCCCAATTAATTGAGCCAATTCTGGAATCTAAAAAGCCTCTGAGCATACTTGTATCACAGATAACACTTTGCATATAATTATACTTTTGTGCATTTAGGAATTTTTAAATCCATTTTTACACTGGATAGATAATTTTTCCTGAACGGGGATGTTTCATCTGTGTCCTGTCTGGAAAATGCTAAACTCCTTACACTTTCCATAGTGCCTGATAGTTATAGGTCTGCAAAAACATATTGTACTAATTCAACAGAGGCTCATCTTCAGTGACAAATTCCTCTTTACAGTGATTCCCTGTCTGGCAACACAAACAGTGGTGGAATTTTAACCACTATTTCTGCAAGCTTACTTCACCTTTTATATCTCTCAATATTACTCTCTTCAGCAGCTTAAATAAAAAAAATAGTTGAACACTCTAATTATCACTAGAGGAATGCTCTATACCTATTCCCTGCTTTAGTTCCTACTTTTCTCTCACTGACATTTCTTACACATAAAAATGAAGCTTGCACTTATTGTGAAGAAAAATGTAAGGTGTTACAGTCCCCAAACAAAATCATGAATAGTGTTTTCACTTCTAATTTCATTTGATTATCTTTAGTTGAGGGGAGAGGGAGGAGATTTTTATGCATTTTGGGGGGTTTCAATACCCAGCAAAGCATCACCAACTGAATCAGCAGTTAAGTGCTAGAGTCCATGGACACGGTACTGCTTATACCCTGCAGTGTCCAGGGCCAGCAGGCACTCTTGGCCTCCAGGATCACACAACATGCGGTTCTGTGATATCCAGGGCTACACTCTGGGATGCTCAGCAGACTTATGGTTTTCTGGATCGATCACATGTCTCACATAGACCTGACCCCTATACTACCTCTCTAGTGCTCTATTAACTATTTTAATCGAGGCAACTCAGAGAGGTTAAGCACATCTTCTACAATCACAGGACCAGTATTTGGTCTCAAACATATCTATAACAAAAGGATAATGATGAATATTGTGAAAGGATATATGATATATTGGGACATTCTCTTTGCTGCATCTATATGTGAAGTCTCATGACTTAGAAGCAATGAAGAAGCAATGATAAATAACAAGTTAATACTTGGTCACCATGTCTACAAAGATGCAAAATAATAAACTAACTCAGTTTGTACTTTTCACTATTGTTACTGTCATGATTTGTGGGCTGAAGGTTCAAATAGACTGTTATCCATGCAACATTTAATAGATATTTGTTGACCCATTTTTGTTTGTGTGCAAGGCAGATGTGACACATATCATATCTCAATCTTTTAAGGTGAACATGATTAGAAAGCAGAAAAGAGCCTAATAGAAGCTAGTTTAAAGTTAGCAGTGTTTGATTACTAGGGACCCATAGAAAATTACTGTGGGTGAACTGCCTACCTCCATGATTTCTAAAGCTTTATTTATTTACTTTTCCTCTTGATGGCTATCTTCTTTCTATACTATAGGAAGTGCTTTAACATTTTCACTAAGAAGACAATATATCTTCACACATTGTCACTTATGACACTGAGCACTCTTCTCAGTTTAACAAAATTCTCAGAATAAACTGCAGAAGCAACTATTTTAAATTTCCAGATCTTGAGTCAGATCTTGAAGACCTCCAGGACCAGCCACCACCATGCTGAGACCACTCTCCGCACACATGAAGGTACTGGCAGAGGGACAAAGCCACGTGGGTTCCGGGGCCGAGACCTCCAAGCCTACTCGAATTGGAGTCGAGCATCTTCCACCCAGATCCTCCAAATTCCAGTAGGCGGGGGTCACACCCACCACCTGGCCCCCTGGCGCCGTGTAATCCCATCAGCGGCCAAGACTCAGAGACTATAAAATCCAGATCCCGGAACCGCGCGGCCGCGCGAGATCTTATTATCTCATTCCTACTTTGGACAAACTTGCAGGCTATCAAATGTAGCCTGCCCACAGGGCAGAGTCTGGCAAACTCCCCGTGGCCTACCAAATATGCCAAATACCAGTAACAATGATGGGTCTCATTCTCCTAAAGAGCCGTGAATATAATCTCAGGGCTAGGATGAAAGAGATGTTACTGGGGCCTGCTCGAGGCAATCGACGATTAACAGGATGATGAAATGAAATGAAAAAAATGAGTCATATAATTAACATCTGTGTCTGATATTAGTCTATTTCAGACACAAAGGTAAAAGTTTATGTATCATTTCCAAAATTCTTTATTTTGAGGTTTGTGTAATACCACAGCGTTATTTGTGTAGATGTCAATTTTAATTTCCACTAGCTTTGTGTTTTAGATGCACAATGATTCCCAGAACAAATAACCAAACACCAATTAAACATTCATGTGCACATAAACTTTGATTCTCCAAGTTTATTTCTCTTTTCTATCATATTCACGTTAATGCAGATCCAAGATTCATTATCTGCACTAACAGAGGAAAGAGTAAACATAAGGAAAATAAATCGGCCGATTATATTTACACCACACACCTTGTGTTCGTTTTAAAATTCAGCTTTAACTTCCATTTCTTGTAAGCATGACTAATTAATAACATGAATTATTAAATAAAACATGATTTTTCAGGTTCTATCTTCTATCAATACTCTCTGGTTAAGGTAGAATTATAAAAAAGTCATTTCATTCAATAATAAAAGCAGTCTAGTAGGCAATTTACTTGGCTAGCCAGCTCCTAGAATTTCAAAAACTCTATGTACTATTATATTCTTGGGAGCAGAGAAACTGTGACTCGAATGTAAAATAGTCTTTCTTGTAACTTGTACTGTAAGCTCTTAAAAAGCATAAGACCAACCCTACAGTGCTTTCTAATATTTTTTCAAATTAAATTTTAATTAAATATATCTGGGATCATTCATACACTAAATTTAAATAAATGATAATCTTCTTCCCAATTTTATGTTCATCTAATAGATGAATTCTACCCCCTCCCTCAAATACACACATATACTTTTTTTAATTAAGAATTAAACTAAAATAAATTTTAGCAGCCAATATGCTTAGGATTTTTCTAAATTCAGATTACTCTGTATGGCTATTTTAGATACAGGTATTGATTTTTACAGGAATTTTATGACAAAAATATAGTACAAGAAAATGTTTGTTCTTGAAAAATTTAGGACTGTAAAAGTATTAGATACACTCAAAAAAGACATAATCTAGAAGAATAATCCCAAAATAAACAAAGCTATAAGAATGGCACCTGATAGCAAGCTCCACATGGTAAATTTCATCTGAGTTTAATTACCAAAGTAAAAAGATAAATACATTACTTTTCTATCTCCTAAGTACTCTTAAGATACATATTACTTCTTTAATCAGAAAAAATAAGTTTAAGAAATTCTGAAGGGTCATTCAAAACAAGTGAAATGTCAACAACTTTCCAAGTGGCTATCAGATCCTATTACCTGCTGCTAAGTGGCAGAGAGATATACTAGGACCAATTTAATGTGTAATTGTGTCTAGAAAAAAAAGATAATTGAACTACTTTCTAATTAAAGGAATATGCACATTTGTACATGCACACATGTGTGCATATGTGTAAATTGCTATGTAATTGTCTATTTGGCAATGAATTATTCTACACATCTAAAAGTCTAAATCTGAGTTGGCTAATTTGTGGGAATATACACTCACTACTACAGATAAGACCTGACATAAATGATGGCAAAGAAATAACATGTAATTATAATTTGAGTAATTTGAATTATGCAGTGCTTACTTTAGTATTAATCAACTTAGGTAGGGCGTTCGCCTTACAAGCGGCCAACATGGCCGACCCGAGTTCGATTCCTCCGCCCCTCTCGGAGAGCCTGGCAAGCTACCGAGAGTATTCGATATGCCAAACACAGTAACAACAAAGTCTCCAATGGAGATGTTACTGGGCCCACTCGAGCAAAAATTTATTTTATAATACAAATATTACTTGGGGACCAGATAGAGTACAGTAATTAAGGCAGTGCCTTGTATGAAGTCAGCATTGGTTCAATTCCTAGCATCAAATATGGTTAGTCCCCTGTGCACTTCCAGGAGTGATCCCTGAGCATAGTCCTGAGCAGTGATGGGTGGGGTGCAAATCACCTCCCCCAAAATATCGCTTGAAACCAGGAAAACAGTTCCAAGGGCCTGAGACATTTCAAGGGCATGACCTTCCAACACATGAGCGTAGCTTTGATGGTGCCCCAATGCTGTGGAGGTGATGTTGGTGATTCTCAGTACTGTGGGGACACACAGTACTAAACTGCATCACTGGGCCCATACAGTGACCTCTAAAGTCTGAATAGCTGGTTTGAATATGGCTGTGAGTGGCACCAGGTCTTCTTGAGCACTTCTAGGAAGTCCCCCACAAAATCAAAATCATTACTTGTATGGCTCAACCTAGGAACACTGTCCGGTGCAGAACATTTTTTTGAACAGCATATTATTTTATTTTCCCCACTGTTGTTGAGCTATTGCTAATTTAGTATACTACAGTGAGATAATGATCCTACCATAGTGAGCCATGAACATGTATGTTACTAATGCAGCCATGTTTATAAGATGCATCATAATCTCAGGAATATTATTATGTATAAATCAAAGTCATATATTTTTTAATTGTGGAAATAAAATAAATGATTAGTTTATTTTTCTCTTAAGGATAGTCGTTTTAGATTTCCCCCACAATTCTTAAGTTTCTAGTTATTGCTAGAACAAATGAACTGAAATTAGACAAATCTATAATTGGTACAGTTAAACAGTAATCGGGATTCATTTTTCTGATCATAGAAGAAAGAAAATAGAGTTTATTACCAGGTCAAAAAAAAGTGTGTGTGTGTGTGTGTGTTTGTGTGTGTGTGTGTTTGTGTGTGTGTGTGTGTGTGTGTGTGTTATACTGGCTTATTCATTTTATGGATAACTTCGCAAGTTTTCCCTCGCAATTCATTAACTTAAGCAGATTTTTAAAAAGTTATACTTTTTAGGGCTATAGGAAGCATGCAAGAATACAATGAAGTGCTCTAAGGGGACTGTCATGTTCTGCTTAATGAAAGAACTCACCCTAAGCGCCTATAAGAAAATTCACCTGACAACTAAAAAGGTTAAAATGCGTATAAAAGACTGATATTTTGCTATGCTAAGAAGAATAGTCTAACAGCAAAGGACTTGTTTTTCATCTTGGGTACAATTACAAGCTGACTGTCATTGTACAAGTAACCTTTTCCTGTATAATTCATTGCACTACTTATTATTCATTAAAAGGAGTCACTTCAAGTAAATATATTGTTATAATTGAAGAATTATATTGAAATAAATTGAAATGATTGAAATAAATTGAAATGACCATTCAAGCAAAGAATCCACGTAAAAATATAGGGAGAAACCAAACTTCTATAAAATTTCATGGAAACTTCTCTGAGTTTTCATAACCTCTTCTGAGTTTTCATAAACAGGAATGAAATGGCTATGAGAAAGACAGAGGTGCAAGGAGTATATATGCCTTCTCTGGAATATTAGTTCAGAAATAATTTTTAGATTGTTCTCTTAATGAGTGAAACGGAATTGATTTGCTTTTCTTATATTCAAAAATGTTGGAAAAGGCATTTCTGAAAAAGTATATCAGAGTCATATTTCAAATGTCTTAATATCAATAACCATATGTTGCATATTTTGAAAACTATCTAAGAATAGCCATTCCAACTAGGTTATTTTACCCATAGATCTGTATAAAACCTAACTCTTACTCTCTTCAATGATATAGTCTGGGAAGTCTAATATATATGTATATATTTATAAATATTCATATATGCACACATATGTATGTGTGTATATATATGTATATATATTTGGGAGACACACGCAGCACTTTTCAGGCCTCACTCCAACCTCTGTCCTCAGGGATCATACCTTGTGGGGCTTTGGAGTGCTGGGTGAGGCTGAGTGCAAAGCAAGCGCCTTCCTTGCTATACTATCTCTCTGCCCCTGGAAAGTCTACACTATTTAATATATCTGTAGGTACAGTTAGAGCCTAACATTAAGAAATAAATTCAAGAAAAGACCAAATGTACGCTTACTGACCACATCCTTACACTTTGAAACTGATTTGAACAACTGAAAATATAACTCAGTTAACATATTTGTATTTTTTTATGAAATGAGAATCTGTGATTTTGAAAAAAAACAGGCAAATTGTCATTTACAAGTTAATAACTGGTATTAAAACAATTTAAAATTTTTAGAAAAAGACTGGGCACAACTTCAGACAGGAACTTCTGGAAAATTAAGATGTTCTTCAGTTTACATGTTTGCGTGCTTTTTTCTTTTTAAAAATGAGGATAGTATCCATGGAGTAGATAATTTAGGATAATTTAAGATACATTATCTTTTTTAAAAATCACATGCTTCCCAATTCTGGGGTTAAGATAGCACAAGTAGGGCACTTAGTTAGCCTTGCACAGCACTGTTACAATGTAACATGCAGGTACCTGTTCAATAAAAACTCAGGCCTGTTAGAAAAAAACAGTTTCAAAATTGTTGTTTAAAGGTATCAGCTTCTGCTATTTAAAATATACAAGGAACTAATACCAAAGAAGCAGAAAAGAGAATAACATTCAATGAAAATGGCTCACTAATCTCTTTTTATTTCCTAAAGCTTCATCCAGATTAAACAGGGGACAATACCTTTTGAAACTGATTAATAGATTACCTCATGGCTCTGAACCTTTTGTATGCTATGGAACCTATTATCAACGTGATGAAATCTAGAAGTCTTTACTACAATAATACTTTGTAGTGAACCAGAAGGAATACTAAGCATCAAACTTGTAACAGTGCTGTGCAAAGCAAGGCAAGTGCCCTATATGCTGTTCTGTTCTCCAGCTCAGAAGTTATACAAAACTATTCTAAATTACCTACCCAGTGAGTACTATCCTTAATTTTTAAAAAAAAAAAAACATGCAAACACACAAACTTTTTAGTGAATAAAGTGAAATACCTAGCCACAGAAAAATATCAAAATATTAATGTAATGTGAATAGATGTTTATTAATATACTAAATAGCAGAGATGCTAAGTCTATTATTTTTTATTAGTAAGAAATTTAAATATGTTCAGGTACATCAAACAGTATATTATGATAAGAAAATATCTTATCTGATTTTAGTTAATGATAAAATCCTTAGTAATGCTAATACCATAGATTTAATGGTTTACATCTGTAATTAAAGTCATAAATGTACCCTGTTATTTGAGGTAAATGTGTACTGTATTTCATCATCATAGGACACAAACATCTTAAATTTTATCTGTTCATCCTGTATTGATCCTATACTCTATAAACTCTGCATAAAGGATTTAATAGGCAAAATGGCCACTATTCTTGTATTAATCCCTATTGGAAAATTCTCCTGTTCTGTTGAATGGAAAATTGATAATAATGACAAAACCTAAGAATAATTCTAATACAAAGGAAATGGTATGCTTAAATTAAACCAGGTGGATAAGAGGACATAGTTATAAAACAGTCATTTATGGATGCTTAAAAAATTCTGTCTACCCAAATATACTGGAAAAAATATTAGGTGAATTTCATTCTGTGCAAACCACCACAAATATCCTTGAATTCTTTCAGCTAAGAGCTGCAGTTTCAATTTCTGGATGTTTTGTACTTAGATAATAGTGCTGAGTATTTATAGAATTTCTTATATAACTACAGCTTACCCATTTTTTTCTTGTTAGTATAGTTTATTTTTGTTCTAGCTCCTGTATTTCTTGAATTTTAGTACTGGATTTAAAGACTTTAGTTCCACTTCTTTTTATAGAACTATATTCCTCAAGTTCAATTTATTTTTAAGTTAGATACTTTATGTGTTCATTCCCCTTGGAGCTCTAAAACGAATGTGTATTACTGACCCAATAAAGCTATTAAGGTAACTATTATGAAATTTATTTTTAAGTCCTTCACCACTTTAATGCCTCTTTGGGGTTAAGATATACTCAAAGTAGAGTGTCCCATAACTGGGGAGAAGCAGGCTGGAACCATTATTTCTTACTCATACCTGTTCAATCTGGAATATTGTAACCTGGCATTCTCTTACACTAGCCACTACAATTATTAAAGGCCATTAATGGTTTGAGTCTCTAAATTAAAAAGTGATAACATTAGTTACCATTTTCCAACAGTTACTCCTTTGAAAATATTCTCCCTCTTTTTTATTCTTTATATCTTTGCTTTCTTTCATTTTATGATGTGAAGATATAATTTCTCTGTCTGTCTTAAGTTCTCTTTAGTACTATTTCTCTTTACTGTTTTATTTTCTCTTTTAGTGACAGAATTAAATGTACTATTCCACAATTCTCATAGGATCTCTGAATCCAGTTTTTAATTTAGAGTTCTTCCTTAAAATATCATCTGCGTTTTATAAACCAGTTATGTGACCTTACAAGGATGTATCAGTTGTATCTACAATTTCAATTAGTTTCTATCAGAAATAAGGCCGTGGTATTCCTATTGGTTTTAGAGATTTGAGTTTATATATGTATGTGGTTCTTTGTCTTTGGTGCTACAGTAAATCACTGCTTCCAAGTAAGCAGATTTGACTGAAAACTATAGCTTAAAGCCGTGCCAGCTCCTGGTGGTATCATCCCACATAGTTCCGTTGATGCCAATATACATTTACTGAAATGATTGAAGCCTTTGGAATTGCAAGAAATTATGTCATTTGGAAAACTATTAGTGGTGATAGACCAGGAATTATCTGTGTTCTTTTATTTGAAAAAAGTATTTATTTCTATTGTTCAGTGGATATAATAAAATCAGAAATAATTGCTTTGTGATTGTACTTTCTAGATTATGAGTCATTTTTTTCTTCACTCTCATAATGGAACCTAAGCATTCCCTCCCCCCCAAATTTTTGCATATTTCTATGTTGTACATAGAAGTAATCATCCATATCAAGAGAGGGGTTCGGCAGGGTGATACCATTTCACCAAAACTCTTCAGTGCCACTCTCGAGAACATCATGCGACGACTGAAATGGGAAGGAATGGGAGTGAAGATAGATGGTCGGCAACTACACCACCTCTGCTTTGCTGATGACATCGTTCTAATAACACCAAACATCAGCCAAGCGGCACAAATGCTGAACGACTTTGACCGTGAATGTGGAAAGGTCGGACTACAGCTGAATCTTACGAAGACAATGTTTATGAGAAACAGCCTCGTTCCTGACACTCCATTCGCTCTCAACGGAACCACCATCTCCGAATGCAACAGTTATATATACCTAGGTCGAGAAATCAACATGATGAATGACCTGGCACCTGAGTTGCGCAGGAGGAAGAGAGCGGCTTGGAATGCCTTCAAGAGCATTGAAGAAATAACTAAAAGGACAAAGAACCTCCAGCTACGAGCACATCTCTTTGATTCCACTATTCTTCCTGCATTAACATATGCCTCAGAGACCTGGACCCTACGAAAACAGGATGAGAACGCTATTCAGATCTCTCAAAGAGGAATCGAAAGAACTATGCTTGGAATATCACGATTCACTCAAATGAGAGATAGAATCCGGAGTTCTGATCTTCGTCAACGCTCAAGAATCAGGGACGCTGTCTCATTTGCCAAGACATCAAAAATCAGATGGGCTGGACACGTAATGAGGTTTACAGACAACCGCTGGACTAGAACCATTACTGATTGGATTCCACGAGACATCAAAAGATCACGTGGACGCTCACCTATAAGATGGTCAGACTTCTTCGTCAAGACCCTAAATAATCGGTTTGAGGCTCTGCATGTTCCTAGAACGAACAGATACCATTGGGCTACACTAGCACGCAACCGGGATGAATGGAGACGTTACTGGCACCCGCTCGAATAAATCGATGAATAACGGGTATTAAGTGATTAAGTGATTAAGTGACATATTTCTAGGGATTTCCCAAGCCCTTTCTTTGAAAAGTATTAAGATAGGGTGATACAATCGCCAAAATCTGGAAACAACCCAAGTGCCCTAGAACAGATGACTGGTTAAAGAAACTTTGGTACGTATAAACAATGGGATACTATGCAGCTGTCAGGAGAGATGAAGTCATGAATTTTGTTTATAAATGGATAGACATGGAGAGTATCATGCTAAGTGAAATGAGTCAGAAAGAGAGGGACAGACATAGAAGGACTGCACTCATTTGTGGAGTATAAAACAACATAACATGAGGCTGACACCTAAGGATAGTAGATATTACAGGACAGATAGATTGCTCCATATCTGTAAGCCTGCCTCATGAGCAAAGGGGAGAAGGTAGCTGGAATAGAGAAGGAATCACTAAGAAAACGATGGCTGGAGGAATCGGTCGGGATAGGAGATGTGTGCAGAAAGTGGATAAAGGATCAAACATGATAACTTCTCAGGGTCTGTATTGCAAACCATAATGCCCAAAAGTAGACAGAGATTATGGGGAATCATGTCTGCCATGGAGGCAGGGGGAGGGTGAGAAAGGGGGGGTATACCGGGAGTATTGGTGGTGTGGAATGTGCACTGGTAGAGTGATGGGTGTTTGATTATTGTGTGATTGTAACCTAAACATAAAAGCTTGTAACTATGTCACAGTGATTCAATAAAATAAAAAATAAACAAACAAATTTAAAAAAGGGTGATAGCTGATATTTTCAGTCTGAGAAAAAACACATTTTTTTCAATCATACACTATAGATCTGAATTTCATGTGGACTAAATCCAGTTATCATTTTCTGACTCTATACCTGCCTCTTTGTCTTTGAAATAGAGTTAGTTTTAGACAATAGAGTTAATGCAAGAGTAAATTCAATCTTGAATATAAGCAGTTTAGCTAATAATGGAAATTTTGACATAATTTGAAAATTAAGATCTTTTTGGTTGCTTCAGTGATTATTTTATAATCAAACACTTGCCATCGGATAATGAAATCTGATTCAGTTTTGTTAGAGATATTCAGCAAGTTCTACACAGTCTGTAAGAACATTTCACAGATTTTTTTCTGTAGTTTTTTCATATTATCACTTTAAGGCACAGAAGGTAAACTTTCAGAGTGTAATATGTCTGTATAAAACTGTTGGGCAACATTTTAAAAAATATGCCCAGAGGCATCCGACTGAAGATGGAACTTCTGGATCAGATTTAGACAGTCTAATTTAATTTTGTCACTGTGTCTATTCTATGTGTTTATTACTGCAAAGACTTCCTGCAGTAATATTGCAATCATTTTTTTCCTTGAGTGTTATTAATATACTTGACACAATATTTTGTAGTTTTGTTTTTTTTTAATTATTTTTGGGCTGGAGCAATAGCACAGCAGGTAGGGTGTTTGCCTTGCACACAGCCGACCCGACTGACCGGGTTCAATTCCTCCACCCCTCTCAGAGAGCCCAGAAAGCTACTAAGAGTATCTCACCCACACTGCAAAGCCTCGCAAGTTACGCGTGACGTATTTAATATGGCAAGCACAGTAACAACAAGTCTCACAATGGAGATGTTACTAGTGCCCGTTCGAGCAAATCAATGAACAATGTGAGGACAGTGCTATAGTGTCGTCTTTAAAAAAGAATGTGAGGATTCAAGTTAAGCTGTTTTCTATTCCAGTGTTATGGTCATCCCACTTAGAACTTATATTTAAGGGCAAATTATAAATATTAGAAACATTCTTTGTATCAAACAATCCTGAATATAAACAATTATAAAATTTTCATCATGCATAGTTGTTTTTCTTCCTTATGTTTACAGAAGATAAATTATTCTCCTTCTGACCTATTGGACTTCTAGAGATATTCCTACTTAACATATGTTTTAAAATTGGGAGCATCCCCAGATGGTGAGGAAGAGTGGGCCAGAAGTGACAAATGGTAAACAGAGCTGGGGACACCATGATTACAGTCAGGGCTGTGCTGCTGTTTCGCATGTCATGAAGATTCAGAGATCAAACTCAGATATTCTAGATATGTGCTTCACCACTGTGACCCTTTTCTCTGACCATCCTATTTCATGTATTTTAGGGAAAGTAATCTTAACTGTATATTAAGCAATGCAAAAACATTTTATTTCAAATGTCGGAGTAGCACCGCAGCACGGTCCTCCTGTTGTTCATCGATTTGCTCGAGTGGGCCCAGTAACGTCTCCATTGTGAGACTTGTCATTACTGTGTTTGGCATATCGAATATGCTACGGGTAGCTTGCCAGGCTATGCCGTGCGGATGAGATACTTTCGGTAGCTTGCTGGGCTCTCTGGGAGGGGCAAAGGAATTGAACCAGGCTTGGGTGAGCCGGCCACAGGCAAGGCAAACGCCCAACCGCTAAATATCAGAGAGCAGATATTTTATCTGTAATATAAATTGAACACTAGTTACTGACTCAGGAGGGAGGGGGAGTGGTTTTGGCCACATCCAGTGATACTCAGGACTAAATCCTGGTCCTGCACTCAGGAGTGACCCCCCCAAGGTGCTTAGGAGCTCACATGTGGTGCCCGAGGATCAAGCACAGTGGCAGCCAACACAGCTTTCACTTCAAGAGGCTTACCTCCCACACAATTACTCAGGCCCAAAGAATGAATTATTCATTTTCTTCCTTTTATTGATTTCTTTCTATTTTTATAATAGTTTCAGTCTGCGTTTGTCTTCTAAAATTACATTATCACCATCACTATCGCTATCACCCCGTTGTTCATTGATTCACTCGAGTGGGCACAGTAACGTCTTCATTTGTCCCTGTCACGTGCTAGTGTAGCCCGATGACATATTGGGGGATCCTTCAGGATCAGGGGAATGAGGACCATTCATTGTTACTGTTTTTGACATATGGAGTACTCCACAGTAAGCTTGTCAGGCTCTGCCGTGCAGGCGGGATACTCTCGGTAGCTTGCCAGGCTCTCTGAGAGGAATGGAAACTTTGGGGGCAGCCTCTAATCACCTTTACAGGTGTTCCTAGTCAGGCATGCAGGTGAGTATGATACTCTCAGTAGCCTGCTGGGTTCTCTGAGAGTGAGAACTAGAGAATAAGAGGTGAGAAATAGAGAATAAGAATAAGCTTCCTGGAGCTTAGTTTTAAAGCCTCTGGATCCTGGCCAATGATGGGGTTACACGGTAGTTGGTGGGTGTAACTGTCTAGCAACTGGAAGGTGAGAGAGCTGGGTAGAGGAGGCCCAGTCCTGAACCAGGCAGGCTTGGAGATCTCAGCCCCGGGTCCCGCAAACCTGGGTTCCTCTGCCGGTTTCTCGTCCAAGCGTGTGGAGGGAGAGTAGTCTCAGCATAGCTTTGGGTCCCGGAGGTCTTCAGCTGTTGGGGCTCTCGGAGAGGGAAACTCAATCCGCCCTCCTCCAAGGGGTGCCAATGAGAACTGCCAGGCACGGGGACAGAAGACTCCTATAATTACATTAACTACACAAAATTATATTAAGTGTTCTTTTGGTTTGGGGGTCACATGTGGCCATGCTTTGGGGTTCCTCAACCTCTTTGCTGGGGAATTACATATGGCAGTGCTCAGAGAAACAGGTAGTGCCAGAGATTAAACCTGGGTCTCCTTCATGCAAAGCCTTAAATTCCAACAGGTGAGACATTTCTCTGGACCTTTCAGTGGTTTTTAAATTGGCAAATATTGTTTACTACTGACTTTGCAAGGCCCAAAAGGTAAGTAATCATTTCAAACACTTCACCATATAATGATTACACAGCAATCAGAAATCATCCCTTAATATTTAGATTCTTAAGGATAAGAGGTCTATTTGTGCTTGAGTATGTAGCCCTTTATATTAAATTCTCATCTCCAGCATTCTTTACTATTTTATTCAGAACCTAGTTACTATATTCTCGAATTTTCACTTCCTTAAACCCCTCAAGAAAACACTCTCCTAGCATAGTGCCCTCTTCTTCCCATTTACAACATTTATTATATTTCTAATTAAGGTAAAGGTAAAGGTAAAGGCCCTCCCGTTGATCGTCGATTTGCTCGAGCGGGCCCAGTAACGTCTCCATTGGAGACTTTGTTGTTACTGTTTTTGGCATATCGAATACATCAGGGGTAGCTTGCCAGGCTCTGCTGTGTGGGCGAGATACTCTCGGTAGCTTGTCAGGCTCTCCGAGAGGGGCGGAGGAATCGAACTCGGGTCGGCCATGTTGGCTGCGTGCAAGGTAAATGCCCTACCGCTATTCCATCATTCCATTAATACTATTTTAAACTACATATGAGTGAAAAATTGTTTTAATTACCATTGTTCCTGAGTTGTAGAGATAACTACCGTCTGATGAAATTGGGCTAATTTATTCATGTATATTCTAAAAATTTCATATATAGTTAAAAAATTCAATAAATACTTGCAGCTAGGTTACTTGATTACATGACACAACATGTTCACTATATCTTAAGAGTAAATTGACTTGATTTTCTTTATGTATTTGTTACACATTGGTTCTCATTTCACTTTCTTATATCTCTAATTTTAAAAACTTTTATTGCAAAATGTACTTTTAATGTACTTTAGAACCTATGTCATATATGGATATGAGAGTAGAAATTTAGAAATTTCTCATGTTATGAATTATAAATGTATACCTTTTGATCATCTTATTAAGGGTGAGAAAAATGTTGAAATGATTTATTTCACTGTGATTCTATTCACTACTTGCTAAAAATCTTTGATCAATGTTAGTTCTGGTTTATAGTAATTATAAAAATAAAAACATAAATGAAATAATGCTATGTTTGTGTTTCAAAAGGTGTTAGAAATTATTTCCAAAAGCAAGGCAAGTCCCACTTCTTGTAATAGCTGAATTTACATTTATTAAAATTATATTAGTGACATCGAACTCAGGTCGGCCATGTTGGCCGCTTGTAAGGCGAACGCCCTACCCACTGTGCTATCGCTCCCCAGTAACAACAAAGTCTCCAATGGAGACGTTACTGGGCCCGCTCGAGCAAATCGACGATCAACGGGAGGGCCTTTACTTACTTTTACTTTATATTAGTGACATAGAATATCTAAATTTATTTACTTCTAAACCCTAGAATTTAAGCTAATAGAGTATATTCTGATGTAAATTGTAAATACAGTTACTAAAACCATGTGAGTTTTTTAAGTATATAATAAAATACTTAGTTGTACAAAATTATGGCAAATAAAAGATGAAGTATACTGGTATTGACTTTTCTAATAAATCAAAGATTCTTGTGCTTATTTAATCGCTGTTACATAATATTTTCACCTAAGTATATTTTACTAGGTATATTATATATACTGTTAATTTTAATTGACTATATGCCAGTATAATCCCAATTATCTTGTGAGTTCCATATATAGGTTAATAGGTGAATTAAACTTCAGAAGGGGAGAGTAATTTGTTCAGACCTACAGAACAAATAAGAAAATAAGAATTTTAAGCCCCAGTTCTAAGGCTGGCGAGATGACTTAAGGGGCTGAAGGCATGGTGGAAGCCCAAATTTCATTCCAGGCCACAAGATCTCCATAGCACCAGCAGGAATGACTCCCTGAGAATAGCTATAAGTAGCCATGAACATCACCACTGTCATCCAAAAATCAATAAATAAAGCACTGTTATATTTTAAAACAAAACCTAGAGGTTTTTTTTTTGCCTGTAGTTTCCTCAACTACAAGCGTTTTAAGGTGAAAAGTAAAATAAGCAGTGTTCCTTACATGCCATATGGGGCAAGACCAATTATTCCTTGGAAGGCGTGTCAGCTCTGCAACTGCAATGCCTGGGATAAAGGCCAGGCTCTGCAGTTGACCTACACTGTTAACCTAAGTAAAGTACAGCATGATTCTGTAGATCAGTCGACTCTGTTAAAATAAAGTCAATAGTAAATAGGATCAACTTCTGAGAGAACAAAATCAATTGATGTTTAAAATTCTCACGATAAAGCTAGACCCATGGTACATGAGAAGTCTACACTGAAATGATCATAATCATCTGACAATTAGCTGGGAATAAAATAGTAAGATATATTTGAGTAGAACATGATATTTTAACTATTTACGTATTTTCCTTTCAAAAAAACCATTATTTTTTATCTTAGAAAATTATGCACCATTGAACTTAGTCCTATACTATGTTCCTCCCCACACAAAACTTTTCTACTTACTAAAAAATAAAGTAAAATAAAATTACACATCATCTTATTATTTATTATTTTTATAATTCTATTATATTTTATCATATTATAGAAGATTTACTGCAGACCCCTACATATATACAGTTAGACCTGGCAGCATCCACTCACAGCAAAAGAAAGTTTAGATATGCACATAGAGAGAATATATTAAATGTTAGAATAACTGTAAACACTAAATTATTTTTAATGAAGGCTGTTATAGCTCTTAAGTAAAAGCATCTAAAGAAATGATACTTTATAATGTAAGATCATACATATACTATCATCGTTTGTCCTTAAAATTTCATAAGAATTCTTCAAAGGAATATAGAATTATCTAGGTTATATTTCAACATTTAAAAACCATAGCAATTTTTAAAATTCGAAAACATATCCATATTTTCAATTGAAGATCTTCATTTTCATTTAAATAAAATGATCTGAAATCATCCAAGTCTTAATACATTTTGGCATCACAGTTTTGGGATGTTGCATTATAAGAGTTCCCTTGGTAACTATCTCAGTTTCCAGACATAGAGTCAGCAATAGAAATAAATTTGAATGCCATTTCTGAAATTTTATCAAGTCACATTTAAATACTCAGGAGAGAAATGTATAAGACTCTTATGGACCACAGAGCCCAATAAATGAAAACAATTCTACTTATTTCTAGATTAGTTAACAGAGTGCTATCATCTTCCATTGCACTTACTTTAGTTTAAACATCATGTTCTCTCCAATATATATGTACAGTGTATCTGTTTTTATGAGGCTAGGCTTCTCATTCAATTCATCATTTTCTTTCCAAGTTGCTTATAAGGTGGCTGTCTGAACACTTGATCATTTAAAACAACAAGGAAACACATATTGGGTCTTAAATGAGAAGGAATGCTGCAATAGCCCCATAAATACGATGGACTTCTAAAATCTTTTCAAATGTTAAAAGTAACTTCAATTAACATAAAACCCAATCAAACATTGAGATAAGATGTAATAAAAAAATCTGAAAGTAAAATATTACTGAGATCTGACAGTAAATAAGATCTATTAGCCATGTCTGAAACTCTAAACAAAAGTTACTTAAATCAGAAAAAATATGTATAGGTAGAATTTAAAGGTGAAATAGATTGACATTAAATAGGTATAGAAATTTGTATTGATTCATAGAATAAGAAATGATTACCACATAATTGAGCATCATGTTCTAATAGATAAGGTACAGTAAAAATATATTCTTTATAAAGTTTCCTAGTATATATATATTAAAGTCATATACCATAAAATTATCATATTTTAAGATAATATCTATTTAATCACATACAATTTGCTCACATTTAAATAAAATGAATGCCCTTATAGCATTTATTGTTATCCAAAAATTTTTGCTTATATTTTTTTTTAAATTCTAGTTTGGGTAATATGGTTATAAAAGTCTTAACATCTATGATACTTGATGTATAAAGTGATCATATCTCACAACTGCCAAATGACCAGGAACCTCCACAATTGTCCTTATGTCACCTCTAGTCCCCCCTCACTTTTACTGACTGCTCATTTTTATTCTTACCCCTCACTTTCCCTGTGATTTAGTAATCAGAGTTTTGTAACCCAATGTCAAGATGTTTTCATTGTTCAATACTGTATATTACTTTGTCACTCTATCTTCTATAGATCAATAAGATCATACAGTATTTTTCATCTTCTGATCTATTTTGTTTACCTGATATCCTCCAGTTCCATCTATGTTGCACTGAACTTCAAGGTTTCATTGTCTCTTGTAACTGTGTACTATTCCACTATGTATAGACAGTACAACTTATTTATCTATTAATCTGTTATTGGGCTGGAGCAATAGCACAGTGTTAGGACGTTTGCCTTGAACGCAGCTGAACAAGCTGACATGGTTTCGATTCCTCCACCCCTCTCAGAGAGCCCAGCAAGCTACCAAGAGTATCTTGCCCCCAAGGCAAAGCCTGGCAAGCTACCTGTGATGTATGATATGCCAAAACACAATAACAACAAGTCTCACAATGGTGATGTTATTGGACCTGTCCGAGCAAATTGATGAACAACAGGAGAAGAGTGACAATGACAGTAATCTGTTATTAGACATCTGGGTTGTTATCTTGCCTATTGCACTAAGTGCTGCAATGAATACAGGTGTGCATATATCTTGAAATAAAAGGTAATGATAATAATAAATTACTTTATAACTCTGATAAAATGTGTGTAAATCAGATATTAAAATCTAAGAAGAACACACATACATGAGTATACATATTATATATGTATACACATGTATACACAGATATATGTGGGGCTCATATGGCAGTTATCAGGGGTTATTATTGACTAATGGTAGGGGATCACCTACCAGAAGTGTTCAGGGGAATCATGCAGTTCCAGAGATTATTCTCAGCTTCCTACTTTCTAAACATGTACTTCAATTCATTGAAGTATCTCTCCAATTTAGAAAAGTAAAGATTTTGATAATTAATTGATGTCCTTAAAGATTGGTCTACATGATGAAAAATGTTACATTCAATATTCCCATTTCTGCATCATCAAAACTCATTAGTAATAGTAGCTAGCCATAGTATAGCATTTGTTTGTGTCTAATTGTTTGAAATGAATGATAAATAACTGAAGTGATTAAAGATAAATATTCAAAAAATTTACATGCAGAAGTGATCTAAAAAACAAATATAGTACTTGTTAATCTGATACTTAAATCTATTTGTTTGCCTCCGTTGAAATGCAGAACTCTAAAATATTTTATCAAATCAAAATACTGCAAATTAATGTAGAATATAATTTATTGAATATGAAATGCATATAGTAGGCAACATTTTATTATACTAGATAAACTTAGAATACTACCTTAAAAAACTGAAATTCAAATGAAAAATAAAAGTACTTGCATATACTGAGAAAAGTAAGATATAATATGGGCAGGAAAAAGTAAACGTTATCTCTCATGCAACAATAATTTCACTGGAGGAGTAGGCAATAAATAAGGCACAAAAGTAAACAGATTATGTATTAGTGATTAAT
The DNA here is from genome assembly GCF_029834395.1 of Sorex fumeus. Classification (NCBI taxonomy): domain Eukaryota; kingdom Metazoa; phylum Chordata; class Mammalia; order Eulipotyphla; family Soricidae; genus Sorex; species Sorex fumeus. Next base: position 17,801,683 of record NW_026606075.1, on the reverse strand, counting down.
GATCAAAAATCCAATAAAGAAGACAATGAGTATCTATTTGGGAATATCAAGTTGGGATGTAGGGAGGTTGGGGAATAGCTATTAATAAGATGGATTCTATGCAATAACCATATTCAAATAGTAGAATTATACCATAACAGAACCCTGAAGGAAAAAAGAAAATGTGATGCAGGAAGGAAGAATGTGTCAATTGTGAACCAGGCTGGGTTAGGTAGACAATGGAAAGAATAGCCACAGTTTAGTTCTAAACGATTCAGGAAAGAGGGGGGAAAATGGGCAGAGGTGTGAACAGGTCCTGTGAGCCCATAAAACTAAAGAGTCCAGTGTTCATCTTGTTTGAGATCAGAAGTCTCTAGGTTTCTCTCTCTGCATGTCTACACCGGCAGAAGACACGTCTTAGTCTCATTCCAAGTTAAGGCTTGTGTGCCTGAGTATGATCCTCATGCCGAGGCAGAGTTCTCATAACATGCTCTCTCTACAGTGCTTCTTTTCATAAGATAGCGGTAATGCATTCGCCTTCCACGCAGCTGACCCGAACGATCCGGTTTCAATTCCTCTGCCCCTCTCGAAGAGCTTGGCAAGCTACTGAGCGTATCTCGCCTGCACGGCAGAGCCTGGCAAGCTACCCGTGGTGTATTCGCTATGCCAAACACAGTAACAACAAGTCTAGCAATAGAGACTGGGCCCACTCGAGCAAATGGATGAACAATGGAAGGGCAGTGACAGGAAATTGACAGTGACAGGGAACTCTCATCCTCCTATTTCCCTCTGGCCTCTTATGAGTCCTTAGCACTGCCTTGGGCAGGCTGTTATCCAGACATTGTTTGAAGTGCTTCTGAATTTCCAGAACTACCTGAGGCCATTTAATCTGGTACCAGATTTTTTTTTCTATTTAAAACAGTATTTAGCATCATATATTTGTTCTTTGTTTTTTGTTTTGTTTTGTTGTTTTGGGGCCACAATGATGGCACTCAGGGGTTACTTCTGACTCTGCACTCAGAAATTGCTCCTGGCATCTCCCATCCCAAGCGGGTGGGCTGAAAATAGACTATAGATCGAACACAATGGCCACTCAATATCTCTATCACAAACCACAACATCCAAAAGAAGAGAGAGAACAAAAGGAAATGCCCTGTCACAGAGGCAGGTTCGGGTGGGTGTTGGAGGGATTCTGGGATCATCAGTGGTGGAGAATGGGCACTGGTGGAGGGATGGGTACTTGAGCATTGTATGACTGAAACACAAGCATGAAAGTTTGTAAGTCTGTAACTGTACCTCACTGTGATTCACTAATAAAAAATTGGAAAAAATAAGAAGAAAGAAAGAAATTGCTCCTGGCTGTCTTGGGAAACCATATGAGATGCTAGGGAACAAACCCAGTGGGCCATGTACAAGGCATGTTCCTTGTCCACTCAGTTTTTTATGTTCTTATTCATGAAAACCATGTGTTCATTTATAGAAACATTGAGGATACTACATTTTATCACAGCTTCCAATGTTGATTGGAAGGCAGCCATCCACAAACCCTAGAAATCTAAGAAAAGAATGCGATACAAGACAAAGATATACAGTCAACTAATATAGCCAACATTCTGCAAAGAATTAAGCTGACTATTCAGAAGTTTAACCTCACTGAGATTTCAATGTGTCTAAGCCCAGCCCTAGAACAGATTTTTTTCTTTAGTTTTTTTTTTTTTTGGTCATATAGTGAGCTGTTTTTTCACCTGGCCCTTTCCATCAATTCATCCATAGTTAGAGTTCCCTCCATCAACTGATACTCAGTGTTGTACAATTACTAATTTGGGTAGTGAGGGAGGAAGGTTTGGGCCACACAGCTGTGCTTGGGGCTTTCTGTAGGCTTTATACTATGAAATCACTTTGTTGGGACCAAGGGGACCACATGTGGAGCTGAGATTCAAACCTGGCTATATGTCAGGCAAATCTTTACTCCTGTACTGTCTCTGCAGACTGCAGCAATTATTTTTTAAGCACTGAAAAATGTCTCTGTTGTTTCAAGGCATTCCTTTAATACCCTCAATTTTACTATTTTATTTATTTAATTTTTTATTGAGTCACCATGAGATACACAGTTACAAGGCTATTCATAATGGGCTTTCAGTTTTACAATCTTCCCACACCCATCCCTCTTCCAGTGTACATTTCAGACCACCAGTGTCCCCAGTTTCCCTCATGGCACCCCCCTGCCACCATGAAGCCTATCTCTATGGCAGACATCATCTCCATTCTCTGTCTGTCTGTCTGTCTGTCTGTCTGTTCCCTTTCTCTCCTTTTGTGTTTGCAAGAACAATACTGAGAGATTATCATATTTGTTCTTTGACCTATTTTCAGAAGACAGTACCTATCCAGAGTGATCATTTCCAACTACTTTTTGTCATAGTGGTCCCTTCTCTATCCCAACAACCTTCTCCCCAAGTATTTGAAGCAGGCTTCTAACCATGGACAGGTCTTTCTGGCCCTTGTATCTACTATCCTTGGGTATTTGTCTCATATTATGCTTTAAAAAAAGATGAAGGCTTTTTGGACTAGGAAATGAGTCCATCTCATTTTAGTACATAACCTAAATACCTTCGTTAATAATTATACCTGTATTATTTATAATTGAATTTTGAAAAAAAATTAAAGAGAGGCGGTGAAGAACTGTTTACTATGGATAAGAAGTGTGTGTGTGTGTGTGTGTGTGTGTGTGGTGTATGAGAGAGAGAAAGGGAAAGAGAGTTGCAGGGGATGAGAGAGTAGAGAGAAAGAGAGAAAAGGAATAAAGAGTATCTGTAAAAGAGAAGAGGTGCAATGTATTTTTGTTCGTCTCTATCCAAAATATATTGATTTAGAATATGCAGAAATATGCTGAATTTGTAACCACAAGATCTGATTCCTAGTCCTACTTCTGTCACTGAGAAGTTAAGCAAAACACATAGTTTACATGTAGAGTTACTGTATTTCAATTCTCATCTACATCTACCTTCTGAATTTGCATAATGTTATGATGCACAAGTGTAGTAACATATATCAAATGAGTAGCTCTTAAAGTTTCTGTAGAAGAACCTACATTAATAAAGCAAATCGTTTACTGTTGCCATTAACACAGAAGTCTCATTTTATTTATTATAATGTCATTACACGCACCACATTTATCTATTTAGTATTTTTTTGATAAGAAGGGGTGTTTTGTGACTTTATCAACAGTCAGGCAGATTATTTTCTTGAATTTTGATCCTCTAACTATCTTAATAATTTACGCATTAAAAAGTAGTGTGTAAAATTCTTATCAATGGAGGGGGTTTGGTGAAAGAGAAACTGGAGACATTAGTGGTGGGAAATGTACACTGGTGAAGGGATGTCAGAACACTGTATGACTGAAACCAATCATGACCAGTTTTGTAACTAGACAGTTACAGTAATTCAGGTAAAAATAAAAAAAAAATTCTTACTAATGCATAGGTCAGGATCCTCTTTTCTCTCAACATTTTTTGTTTGTGCTAGAGATTGCTTAGTTAGAGTGTTTTGGATTTATTGTGTAAAACACAGTAGCCACTCTGGTGTTGGAAATTTTTTTCTGTAAGTTTTATACATACTCAATATTCAAAATGGATTTGTGGGAGAGCTGCTCCGGGCTCTCTAAGGAACTACATTTGCCCTCCTTTTAGAGCACTTTTATTCATGCTTTGCATTCAGTGAGAACTGTCCTGTAGGAAAGATGGTCATTATTAGCATTATAAAGATAAATATGAAATGTTCCATTTCAACAAATGATGAACTCTTGAAACACATTATACTGATTTTAGATCTATAATAGAAACAGACTATACAAATAAAATATGTCATATAAATATACATTCATACAAATGAATACTTACTGTATTGACAATTTCTTCCCATGAATTCACCTGGGCACTCACAGGAGTAGTTAGCAACAAGGTCTGTACATATTCCACCATTTTTGCAAGGCTCAGCTTCACATTCATTTATGTCTAAGGAAAAGAGAAAAAGCAGAGGAAGAGGATTAGTGGTTAAAAAAAATATTGGTTAGCAGAATGCTTTAAACACTTTTAAATAAAACAAAATCTAATTGCTGCTATTATGATGTATGAATATATAGCATCAACAATACCAAAATACTGCTTAAAAATCAGTCTTTTATTAACTAAATTAAATTCAATTTAGATGGAATTGAGAATCTGAATGAAACAACAACAGAACTTATCTGGTCTTCAATCCTCAAAATAAATATGAATAGTTTTGGGAAATATTCGGTATATCTTTAGAATTACATCAAACAAATTAACCTTGATAGAGAGATGAATTGCTATCACTTACAAGGCCCAGAAACCTCCCCTGCAGCAACAACTGCCAATTAACACTGTCTTATTTCATCTTAATTCATTAAAATTTTAACTGACAGAGATGTTTCAGTTTCCAAATAGTTTGCCTTTGATGAATGTGATGTGAAGCAAATTAGAGCTAATAGCTAAAACTCTTTACATGCAAAGTAAAATAAATGCAAATGATGATCACTTCCTAATCTCATTCTAGAGTTTCTAAAGTTAAGATGACTAAGGGGGTTACCTTTGATATACCATTATTAAACCTGATGTAAAAATCATAGGAAATATAAAACACTCATCAAATTATGGTAATTCCCATGTTAATTTTGGGCAATGGAGACAGTGATTATGATTTTGAAGTGAAAAATAAAGAAATCTTAAGTAATTCGGTCAAATATGAATCAGTAATATTTAAGCAACATTTCTTCCTAAGCAAAGCATCATGCTGACTTTTGTAAGAGTTAGTAAAACTGTTGGAAGTTTCACAGCATTCCCCCTGGCTTTCTCTGTCACTTACAGTATTTTCTTCTCTGCTCTTATTCCCACAACTCTGTTTTTCCTTGAAATCTACAGAAATGAATGGTGTTACTTAAGAAATCCTGTCGCTGTGCCTCTTACTCCTTTAACGGGAGACTGATTCTCACAAATGTAGACCCTGGCTTCTATATAATGCTCTTTGTATGTCCACAAGTTCTATATTTTATTGAAAGATTATTCATGACTAATACAGATTTCCTGAAAAACAAAGTTTTCAAAGTTTCCAAACAGAGTTCGTCAATGTTTCTTTCAAGGTTTTCTATAAAAGATTTCTCTAGGCAAGTGCTAGTCTTCTCTGAAAATAAAGTATTTTTAATTTTTAGTGGACTTTCATAGCTTGAGAATTCATACTGATATAACCATGACTGTGCTCAGAATCTAAATCATTAGAGCACCTTTCCCACCAAATAATAAGTTAAAATCATAATCTTTTCATCTTTAAAAGGAACTGTATGATGGAAATTACAACATACTTTCAAATACCTGGCTCTATACCTCTCAAAAAAAAAGCCATGAGGGCAGGAGGAAAATTAAGGGATATTTTAATTTTCTGATAAAGTATTGAGCTCTTTTTAGTCTGATCAAATCTTCAATCTTTGTGTGACTACTGTAAACTATTTTCAAAATGGCTCATGAGTCTCTAAATAATTTATATACTTTTATATGGGTCACCACCAGTGGCCTGATGATTTGGATTGTTGTTACAGCTCCGGGTGAAGTGGTACCATTCACCTTGTGGTCTCATCAGTCACTAGGGCTTCAGTGGCAGCATTGAGATGGGCACAGCTTACAGTGCAAGGTTTTAAATTTAGGACCTGAAGCATTATGAACTTGAGATCTACATTCAGGCTGTGTCACTGGACCCGTGCTCTTTATTTCACTGCCAGTACAATTTAAAGCAATGACAATGTTTGGTCACTGAGTAATGTGTCTAATGTCTTTTCTTGGCATCCTTCCCAATAACACACAAGCATTGCACTGCCCTCCTGTTGTTCATTGATTTGCTTGAGCAGGCCCAGTAACGTTTCCATTTTGAGACTTGCTGTTACTGTGTTTGGCATATTGAATACGTCATGGGTAGCTTGCCAGGCTTTGCCGTGCGGACAAGGTACTCTTGGTAGCTTGCCGGGCTCTCGGAGAGGGGCGGAGGAATCGAACTCAGCTCTGCCGGGCCAGCTGCATGCAAGGCAAACGCCCTGCTGCTGTGCTATTGCTTCAGCACACAAGTATTAATTTGAAAAAAATATATATGCATACCTATGCTCAATCCAGCACTTACCAAAGAAGCCATGATGTGGAAACAAACCAAACAACACATACACACACAAATACACACACACACACACACACACACAATGGATATTGTGAAGATATATAAAAAAAGATGAATCTTGCACTTTGTTACAACTTGGGTGAACTGGAGGCACCATGTTAAGTGCAATAAGTCAAAGAGAGAACAAATACCAGATGATCTCACTAACTTGTAGCACAAAGAGAAAAGAAACAATGGCATTGACAGCATCACGGTCACGGTCATGGTCCTCCCGTTGTTCATTGATTTGCTCCAGCGGGCCCAGTAATGTCTCCACTGTGAGACTTCTTGTTACTATGTTTGGCATATTGACAGCATCAAATGAGAATAAACCCCTGTCCTTTGGTTGTTAAACTGAGCTTCAGAAGCTGCGGGGTGAGGGAGGGAAGGGGGCGCTGGAGGAGACCCGGCCCCAGCAGTGCTGGGTCTTGCGCACTCTGGTGGTGCTGAAGGTGCAGTAACTTTGTACCTCAAAATCAAGTTAGTATCATTATAACCATGCCACTAACACTACAAGACAAAATGTCTTAGAGAATGCACTGCTTTGTACTTTTGACTTTATATGTAAAAAGTTGATCTTTTATATACTTAGCCTAGCACTGATGTCCAGAACAAATCACATATGAAACATAATTTGATCTTGTTGTTCGTATACCTAGTTGTACCAGGTACTGTACTCAGAAACACTACTGGCAGGGTTGGGCGACAATCTGGGGAAACCAGAAATTGAACCCACATCTGTTATGTGCTAGGAAAGTGCACCACCCATTATATGACTACTCAAGCCCTGTACACAGGATTGAATTTAGGAATAATGCATGCCTAAAACACTATGGTAAACAACCGTAAAAATTTCAGTGTCTAAACAAAATGAAAATAATTAAAATAAAACGTTGACATTTTTATAGTGAATACTAAGCAATCAAGAATTATACATATATTATTAAGGTTAGCAGGCACAATTGTCCTTGGCTTCCTTATTTCTTCCAAGTCTTTACACGATAAATAGCCCTTATAACATGTGAATCTGAATCTATTCAAGACAAATCAACCTTTGACCTTTCTAGCTCTTTATCAGGTCTGATACAAAATAACCAACAAAAGAAGTTATTATTAAGAACAACTGACTTTTGGGCTGGAGCAATAGCACAGCGGGTAGGGCTTTTGCCTTGCATGCAGCCAACCTGGGTTCGATTCCCAGCATTCTATATGGTCCCCTGAGCACCTCCAGGGATAATTGCTGAGTCCAGAGCCAGGAGTAATCCCTGTGCATCGAAAAAGCCAAAAAAAAAAAATTCCTGAGTCCAGAGCCAGGAGTAATCCTTGTGACCCAAAAAGCCAAAAAAAAAAGAAAAAAAGAAAGAAAAAAGAACAACTGACTTTAAAATACATTATATCTTTATCCAAAGGTTAATATGAGTTAAGAAAAACTGGGATTTTGTTTGTAGTGGTCAAATGCTCTACAGTTACATTCAACTTGTGATAGTGAATGACTTATCATTTATATATTTCTGTAAACAAAACGTCTACCTTTATGGTGGTTTGAGAATTATATAACTGGTAAGAAGCTTGCCTTGCACACAGTCAGGCTTTGTTGGATCCCCAGTACCCCAGATGGACCCTTGATCCCCACTGTGAAAGATGCCTGCGCATGGGGCCAAAAGTAAGCCCTGAATACTAGCATGTGTAGCCCCCAAATAAGAACAAAACCAAGTACTACCCTTCAATTGAAATTCATAAAACATGTGTTGTCGTAAGTGAGTATGTTCTGGAATATTTTAAACAATTAAAACATTTCTCATATTTACATATCTAGTAACATGAGTGCTCGAAGAACAGATGCAAATCACAGAGAAGCATTTATATATTAATATAATGTAGGAAAGCTTTCAGTGGTGAAGGCTACTTACCACCGTGATTAACACTGAAAGCAGTCTAAATGGAAACAGACCTCAATTTGTATAAATCATGTTTAATTAAAGACTAGATATGTGTTCACAGAGTATAATGTCATAAAATGAAAATTAAACATCTTTGTAAGAAATTACATACATTTTTCTTTGTCACAGATCAGAGCACTCTCATTTTGAGGAGAAAGTGCCCACATTTATTCCAAATATTTCGCAACCTATAAGAGTATTTTTATAAATGAGAAAAATCTGGATGAATATGAGCTGCAGAATAGGAATTTCTGTATTAGTCAGACTTATAATCTTTTCAGAATAACATTATTTACCATTTACTGAGGTCTTTGCTCCAAAAATTAACTTTTGAGAACTGTTTAAATATTTGACAAAGTCAAAACAGCCTCATGGAATACAGATTTTTTAAATTAAGGCTCCTAGTTGACAACAGATTCTTCATTTTCAGCATCTAAACCTTTGCTGCCCACTGTCTAGTTTGATGAGTCATTGATACAGTTTAATACATTATTTTTTTACATGTTAACTCATTTAATCTTTTGTGTGTGTGTGAAAAAAATATAAATCAAGAAATCAAAGAGGAAGAATAAGAATGGACAAAAGTAGAATTGGTCACAATAATTCTGTTTTATGAAAATTTATTGAAATCCTCCATTTTGCATGCATAATTTAAGACTATTTTCACCATCATACTGACTTTAGCACACTGTGTAGTTATTTGTGAAGTGTTGATAATGTTCCCTCTCTCTTCACCTTTTTTTTGTTAAAACTTTTATCAACCTGTACATAATCAGGAAATTTCACTACAATAAATAATCTTCAATATTGACAGACACATATAGTTACTGAATCAGTCAAATACTTATCATCTCATATATATTAGAATTTTGAAAAGTGTTCGGTGACAGGTGGTTTTCTTTTTTCTGAAACTCTGTTAGATGCACCATTGTGCAGCTTACAGTCTCAAAGTTCAAGATGCTATTTTTTTTCCAGTGAAGAACAAAGTTTATATTGTACAAAACTCATTTAGAAAGATGAAGGAGAGAGGAAGAGAGGAAACGTGTGTTCAAGAGAGAACACAGATATCTCTATAGTGGAAAAAACAAAGAGATATAAAAATTATGCAAGAAATATAACATTCAAGGGACAACTCAGACTTGAAGAGCAAACCTCATGATGGTTTCTATGGAGTAGGTTGTCAAAGGAGTATTTGAAAATCAAATTTTATTTGCAAGGTCTATTTGTACCTTCCAAAATGTCTGTCTATAATTCATTTTCTTCATTACTTCCATTCTTCCTCCTTTCGTTCTTTGCTTTGGGGCAACACCAATCAGTGCTCAGAGCTTACTCCTGGCTCTGTGTTTAGGATTCACTTCTCATGAGGATCAGGTGACCAAATGTAGTAGCTAAGATCAAACCCGGTTCAGTCTTAAGCAAGCACCGTACGTGCTGTACTATGTCTCCAGCACCTGTATAGAATTTCTGGACATGATAAACATGTTTCTTTTTAGATCATATGTAAATATCCAATAATCCTCATTTCACTATAGACTCTACAAGCTGCCAGAAATGGAGATTCCTGGAGGCTAATTCCGTGGGGCTCCTTTGGAGACTTTAAAAATTAATTAACTAAATAACAAAATTAAGTAATATCCAAACTGGCTTAAATTAGCAATCTGTGAAGTAGAACTGAGCAAGTTGCTCTTTTGGACCATCAGGCATTAATTTTATCCTTGAGTTTTTCTCAGGTGGGTGCCATCTGATGCCAGTATTGCCCTTGAAACTTTGGAGTACCACTTTCCCAAATACAGCTGACCTTATAGGACAAGATATGCTGAAATAGACTGTAGGCCTCTGAACTTTGCCTAATGTGACCCCTAAAAACACCTGTCTGACCTCCTTTTCAGTGGAGACAAATATGATCTAATTCCATTATAAACCTATCTCCTTTCAACCCAAGTATATCCAAGACCCAGTAATCTGAAAAAGAAACCATGAATTGTGGGGGATGAGAAACTTTCTTCCGTTATGTTTAAAGGATACCATGATAAGGCCTCTTTATATTCTTCTGCAAAGACATAATTTCTCAACTTCCTTTTCCTTTCCCTGGGGCTGCCTTTTCACCCTGCAATATTGCTATTGACTGTTAATTAGCTGGCAGAGCTTATTTTCAAGAGCCTGCTATTTTTGATCCTTAATAACACATCATCCCTAGGCTCCCCATTAGCTATTAAATATTCTCAAGACCTTCTATGGGTGATTGCCTTTTAAATTTTGACCTTCTATTTTTTTTTCTTAACTAAAGCCTATGTTTTCTTTTTTCCATTTCAATTTATTTTTCAAGACTGAATAAATTATGATAAATTTCTAGGAATTCTATTTATTTGCATAGACACTGAATTTAATTATGCCATAAACTGAACTTCCCATAGGATATCCCGGTCATTTCTGAGCTGAATTTTAGCTTAATTGTAATGTTGTATGCTTAAACTCCCTTTCTATCTTGCCTTTCACTGTATTGCTGGCAATTAATTTTTAAATATCATGGTAAAATCTACATACAGTCTTGGGTCAGAGAGTAAACAGAGAAGTTAATGTGCTTGCCTCATAAAAAGCTCATCCCACATGGATCCCCAGCACCAACATGAAATTCCATGGAGTCCCACCAGGAGTGATCCCTGAGCAGAACCAGGAGTCAGACATGAGCACCTGGATATGACGCTCAAAATTAAGAAATACAAAACAAACCTACATACTTCAAAAATACTGTAATGTAGACAAACCTTTGATTAGTTTAATAAACTTCACTTATCAAAAACTATAGCATAAAAAATCCAAAAAGCTAATATATTACTATGTTATAACAATGGTAATTTTAATCCTAGTGTCCTAATATTTATTTTTATGACTCAATTTTTATAAAAATTATCTTGCTACTAGTATTTAGACAGAACCACATTATCTGAGATTTTTCAATATAAATTATTCCATTAAGTTTTTATTCATCTCAATTAGATGCTTGTCCCATAAGATGAAAAGTATCCACTGTATTAAAAGAGAATATAAAAAAATAAATTAAATATTCTCTGAAATAAAAGAGAGAAAAAGCTGTGTGAAAGATATAATCAAAAGAGTTCTATGTGCTTATAACTCACATTTTAGAGACCTAATATGTAATAAATTAGAGCTATTATAAAAACAGCAGAATCCAAGGAGAACCGATATCTCTGGTGAAAATGTTCATCAAAGAGAAAAATTATCTCAAAGATGATCATTACCTTGAAACATACAATATAGATTCTTGTCCTTTGTTAACTATTTGTTGATGGTTAATAAACAAAGGGGATGTTTGGACATCACCAACTCAATATTTTAGCAACAGTCAGTAATCTGCCGATTAAGTAAGAAATTTTGAGACCATTAAGGGTTCCATTAAGGAAAAATTGAATTCGATGTTTTTGAAAATTTGAAAACTTTGATAATACCAGAGCAAGAGTGTCATACCTGAATTGTTTTAAGTAATTTTAGGTATAATAAAAGAATAACAATATTATGTTGGAGTTTGGGTGATAGTGCTGAATAGCCAGAGTTGAATAACATGAATTATAAAGTGCTTATAAAGCCCTTTTGTCTCTCCATCCCATCCATCCATCCATTTATCCATGCATCCATTGATCATTCTGTATTAGGTATAAAAAAGAATATGGCATAGTACCTTACTTTACTCAAGGTTCTTAAAATACAGTATGTAAGCACAATAAAAATCAGTCACTGTATAAACACTTAGACAGATGCATACTGCAATTCTCAAAGGAACTCCAAATATAAATAAATAAATCACGCAATCAGAATAGAGAATGTTGAGCATTAGAGTTGGAATCTAAGAGACTGGGAAAAATGGTTCCATGTCTTCTGGATTATAAATAAATTATACAGTTATTTTCTAAATTTAAGACACATCTTATAATTATGTATCTAGAGTAGACCTGTGAATGATTCTTGTTACTCCATTGTCCTTTGCTCCAAGAATGTAAATCAATATCTCCTGATTTCCTGTTTTACTACAGTATACTATCATTTAAATGAATCACTCTGTGTATGTTAATATTTAACTCAATATTGAGGGTCAATATTAGCTAAAGCAAACATTCTTGAAATTTTCTATCAGAAGCCAATGAATGACAAAATAAAGACATTCACTATGAAAGCATGGGTATGATCCATATGATTGCCTTCATTTACTTATTTCCTAACTCATTAAAGCTTTAATGAGCACCTCTTATGAATTAAGATCTATGGTGTATGGTCAAATACATTTGTGAATCAGGATAGTTCATGTTCTAAGAGATAGAGCACTTATAATTCTGCTGAGAGATCTTTGTAATAAAGCATAATGGAATACTTATCATATACTATTGTGTACAAGTTGTGCTCATGCTACAGTGGAAGTGGAAGGGAAGGAAAGAGGTCCCCACTAATCTAATACAATTGACCATTTCAAATCAAGCCCTTAGGAGGAGTAACCAGTCAGATAGATAATGGGGATGGCTAAGGGCACAGACAACAAATGTGTAAGAGGGGACAGAGGTCAAGTAACTTCCTCTTCCCGACCACACACTGGATCCCCCTCTTGGCCATGTACCTGTTCTTCAGATAAATAGTGGGAAAAGAAGCAATTCTTACCCCTCTGTTCATGACCAGAGAATCAGAGAAAGGTAAAGGAATAACCACAAACAGAGCTCAGTAAGGACAGCTGCAGAGTATCAGTGGCAGACCAGTGGGAGACCAAGAGCAGTAGGCATCAGGAGGCACTGGACCCATGGACATCGCGAGGCCCAAGATACCAGGGAATTGTGGGGCATCCAGGGGCAGAGCAGTGGATATCATGACAGGCATCTTTTCCATTTAAATAACTTGCATGGACACATGACTACTTCTGCATACACACACACACACAAACAAACACACACACACACACACACACACACACAAAATCATTTCACTTAACCAGAGTGTAATTTCTTAAAAATATAAATTAATTCTCACAGATACAGTTAAACTCAGAAAACAAAAGAAGATTGTTCCCTGCTTCTACACAGAGTACCCTTTAAACTTTATAATAAAGACATAATTTAAGGGATGACCTACAGGGCTGGAGCGATAGCACAGCAGTAGGGCTTTTGCCTTGCACTCAGCCAACATGGCCGACCCGAGTTCGATTCCTCCGCCCCTCTCTGAGAGCCCGGTAAACTACCGAGAGTATCTCGCCCGCCAAGCTCCCCATGACGTATTCGATATGCCAGACACAGTAACAACAAAGTCTACAATGGATACGTTACTGGGCCCGCTCGAGCAAATCGGAGATCAACGGGAGGGCCTTTACCTTTACCTTTAACTTTACCTTTACCTTATACTTCTGTAACTACTGTGATAATTGAAAGAAGTGATTTTGGAAGAAGACATCACAAAAACTTTAAAGCTGTAATAACCATTACGAACATTGCTATACTATGGGTTAATCCATATTCATATTTTTCTGCAGAATGTTTCTGGTTTTGCTGCTTGATGAAAATGTAAGAAAATTTTTAATAAGGTGTATAGAAAACACAGACACTTCTACTTTGGGAGTTCTTATCAGCGTAAACAAATGGGGAGGATTTCCATAAATATTCTACAGATGAGCCACACAACCTTAGAACAGCACGAAAGATAGCACTTATACTCATAATTGCAGTTTTGAAAATTTTGATTTGCTGAATAGGATAATTCAACATATATTATTTATATAATTTTAAATGATGACATTTACATTTTTAAACTAGAACACTTCTATATACTTTTTTACTAGCAGACTCCTGAGATCTGCAGCTGCCATCAAAGAGCTGGGTAGCAAGAATTGTTCAACTGCAGAAGCTTGTCTAAACAATTGTAGAAGATTTCCTATATTCATGGAAGAACTAGAAGCAACAAAACATCTGTCACACACAGAAACACTGTGGAGAAAATTGCTACAAAAAACACTTTACAACAGAGTATCAAAATAGTGCTACCTATAAACCAATACAAATATATATATATATATATATATATATATATATATATATCGGAGAACCCGGCAAGCTACCGAGAGTATTCGATATGCCAGACACAGTAACAACAAAGTCTCCAATGGAGACATTACTGGGCCCACTCGAGCAAATCAACGATCAACGGGAGGGCCTTTACCATATATATATATATATATATATATATATAGAGCACTGTAGTACTGTCCTCCCATTGTTCATCGATTTGCTCGAGCAGGCCCAGTAATGTCTTCATTGTGAAACTTGTTGTTACTGTGTTTGGCATATCAAATATGCCACGGGTAGCTTGCCAGGCTTTGCTGTGCGGGCGAGATACTCTCAGTAGCTTGCCAGGCTCTCTGAGAGGGGCAGAGGAATCGAACCCGGCCACACACATATTTACAGAAGTATATATATATATATATATATATATATATATATATATATATATTCTCCAATATTTATTAACCATGCCAAATTGACATTTTTTTTCTTCTTTAAGTGATGACAGTAGAATTCAAGAGAACTACTCCTTTGTCAAAGACATAATAACAGGGGCCTGATCCATTCTTCTGCCAGAAAAAATCCAGTAGAGCAAACAGAAAAACCCAGAGAACAACAATTTCAAGACACTGGATTTTGGGAAAGCCCACGGAGTAAAAAATCAGTGCAACTCTTAGGGTAAAGGCAGCTCAGATAGAGAATGGGGGCACCAAATAAAGGGTGCTGGGAAGATCTGCCCAGGCTGGGAGATGCCAGCTGAAAGTAGTCCATGGACCGAATGTGATGGCCACCCAATGTCTCTTCTGCAGACCACAGCACCCAAAAGGAGAGATAGAACAAAAGGGAGTGCCCTGACACAGAGGCAGGGTGGGATGGGAGATGGGGGGTGGGAGGGATACTGAGATTGGTGGGGGTGGAGGATGGGCACAGGAGGAGGGATGGGTACTCGATAATTGTATAACTGAAACCAAAGCACAACAACTTGCAAGCCTACAACTGTACCTCATGATGTTTCACTAATGAAAAAAAAAATCAGTGCATTGCACAATTGCCCAAGTGTGCTACTTTAAAAGGTATCTAAGGCCACAGTAAATGGAGGAAGAATCCAGAAGGTATTTCTCTACTCTGAATTAAAAAGAGGGAATTCAAGTATAAATATTCTTGGATGAAAGAGTTTGTAAGAAAAGGTGCCTGTGCAGAGAGTTATACATGAGACCAACTATAAGGATCTGAGGAGTGGCTGAAGAGACAGTACAAAGATTAAGGTACTTGCTTGCACAAGTCCCACTCTGATTACATTCCCAGCACCCCACTTAGACCCCTGGGCACTGCCAGGCATGACCTCTGAATTCACAACCAGGAGTAGGCCCTGAACATAGCCAGGAATGGCCCAACTCTTCCCCTATGCCTGCAAACAAGAAAGGAACCAAGAGACATGCTAAACTTTGGAGTGCTTTCTTGGGTTTTTTTAATCTGCACATCGATGCTCATATAATACGGAAACTTCTATGAAAAGAAACATTTAAATGGGTTATAGGAGTGGTAGGGAGTGCAGGGATAAGAATCTACACATTGACTCCAGTTAGTTTGGAAAACAAGTTGATTCATGATTTGGGCAGAGGACTCAGGAATGCCTTGCCTTGGTAGCTGGGAATCATCAGGTCTGTATTAAACAACACCGTGATAGTGCCACAGAAAGCCTTATAAGCAAAACTACGAGGAATTAAACTGTTTGCAAGTGACTGTACAAGAGAGAGTATTAAGCACAAGAAAACATGTGTTACAGAATGTTGGCTACTCAGCAAGAAAAATTCATGTCTGGATTCCCATGCATTAGTAGTAAAATATTATTGTTTAATAGATAGAAAAACTATAGGAAACAAACCAAGTAAGCAGATGAGGATATTAAATTGATAATTATAACTGCATTGTATAGTATGAAACTATTAAATGCAGAAAATATGAGAGACTCAGACTGAGAACTACAGTGTATGTGATGAAAAACTAGTGAAAACAAAACACGTTAGACTTTACGGGAGAAAATAATACTGATTTTAATTTACATAATAAAAGCTTTACGAAAAATACAGAAGCAAAAAAAGATAGGCTTGGTGAGTTGTGGGACATCTATTCACAGACTAAAATTGGTGTGCTAGAGTCCCCGAAGAGAAGACAAGTAAATATTTAAATAGAGAATGACTAAATCCATGAGATATGAGAAAAACTACACTCACAGATCCAGACAGCTAATTAAATGCCAAGAGACAGAAACATGAAAACGCTCCCAGAGAAAAATAAAAAAGAGGAAAAAGTAATTCAGTAAACTAACTTCCTCCCTCCCTCCCTCCCTCCCTTCCTCCCTCCCTCCCTCCCTCCATCCCTCCTTCCTGCCTGCCTCCCTGCCTCCCTCCCTTCCTCTTTCTTTCTTTCTTTCTTTCTTTCTTTCTTTCTTTCTTTCTTTCTTCTTTCTTTCTTTCTTTCTTTCTTTCTTTCTTTCTTTCTTTCTTTCTTTCTTTCTTTCTTTCTTTCCATACAGAGAAGAGCTCAAGGGCCACAACTGAGTCACTGTTTGGTGGTCACACTAGATCTGTGCTCAGAGGCCAACCGTACCTGTCAGTACTCAAGGGACTATATACAGCACCACAGACAGAACGAAGGTTGAAGCAGCAGCCACTTGCTAGCTAAGTGCCTTGACCTTTGAAATCTGACTATGATTAGTCATAAATAAATGACATGGAAGAATGCACAAATGAAAAACTAGGTTCAAGTCTCACACTATATATAAAATAAACTCAAACCTGAGGTTAGAGAATAGTACAGTACTTGCCTTTCATACAGCCAACCTGGGTTCAATTCCCAGTATCCAGTATGGTCCCTATGTTCCACCAGAGCACTAACCCAGGAGTAAGCCCTGAAAACTGCTAAATATGACCCTGAGAATAAAGAAATAAAAAATTTCAAACCAGATTATAGGTATTTAAGCAAGCAATCAATTTTAGTTAAATATAAGTTAACAAAAAAGATGTTTGGGGCTAAGACTTGAATTACTGATTTGCACTTTATCAAAATTTTACATATCCTCAAAATTAATTTTAAGAGATGAAAAGGTAAGTCATAGTTTAGAAGAATATATTTCTATTAAATCAATTTAGAAATTCTATTTCAAGTAAATCAATTACTCTAAAGTACTTGTATCTAGAATTAAGAATTCTGAACACATATAAAAAAATCACTAAAAAATTCTGGCAAAATATTTGGACACACAAAACAAATGAGTATGTACCTTTAAGAATTCCAAGTAAATATTTCAAACAATGTTTGATATTATTTGTCAATAGAGAAATTCAAATTAAAACCCAAAGCTGGGTTCAGAGATATATCTCAGTTGGGCACCTGCTTTCCACAGAAGCTCTGGCTTGATTCCAAGCACTGCAATGTCCCCAGACACCAATGGAAGCAACACCTGAGCACAGAGCTAGGAGAAGACCTCAGTGTATCTCCAGTTAAACCAAACCCCTGTAACCCCCTCCCCAAAGGAACCCAAATATGAGACAGCTCTAATAATACCTAAAATCAAAAGACTGGTTGTGTCAAATATTGGTGAGGACTGAGAACGAGAAATAAAACTCCCCTACATTCTAGTCTGAACACAGAATAATACAATTAGTTTTGGAAATGGTTTGAGTGTTTTTTAATTTTTAAACATGCCTTCACCGTATTATCCAGTTATTGTGCTCCTATCTATTTATACAAGAGAAGTGAAAGCTGTGTCCATAAAGTACAAGCAAAAATGTAACTGCGCTTTTATTTTTAACAGATCCAAACTAGAAACAATCCAATAATCAACAGAGGACAAATAAATAAATGATCTCATATCTGCAAAACTTACTAGAGACTAACATAATGGGTAAGACAAAAGCCTTGCAAGCAGTTGACCAGGATTCAGTCACTAGCACTCAGTATTGTCACTTGAGGACCACCAGGAATGTATTCAACTCAACAGAGAACTAGGAGTAAGCCCTGAGCACTGGCAGTGTGCACTTGGCCCCCTGGTTCCCCCCCAAAAAAATGAGCCAGAAAACAAATGAACTGTTGATAAAAAAAAACACACACACACACACACAATGAGCGATAGCACAGTGGGTAGGGTGTTTGCCTTGCACGCAGCCAACATGGCCGACCCGAGTTCGATTCCTCCACCCCGGCAAGCTACCGAGAGTATCTCGACCACAAGGCAAAGCCTGGCAAGCTCCCCGTGACGTATTCGATATGCCAAACACAGTAACAACAAACTCTCGCGATGGAGATGTTACTGGGCCTGCTCGAGAAAATCGATGAACAACGGGAGGACCGTGATGAAAGAATATAAAAGTAATTATGAAGAATGAAAAAACAAAATAAAACAAGAATGTCCTATACTAAGTCCCTCCTCACATAGGGAAGGTACTTTTTTTTCCCTTTATTTTCCAATAAACTTTTCTGCTTTCAAAAAAAAAAGCATGTATTTTCTGATTCTGTTATATAAATTTATAGAAAATAAAATTATCTACGAAGACAGAAAAAGGATCAGTAATTTTCTAAAGTTAGGGAAAAATGAGAGAATTACAGTGAAATAAGAAGAAATTCTCAGATGAGAGCAGAGAAATTGTTAGTATTCTAAGATAAGAGGTTCACAAGTACATGTATATGTATCATATTGAGTAGCATAAATATTTAACTTTTTCATTCATAAAACAATTGCCCTTCAAATAGGTCCTCAGAAGTGGTTATTTTATATAAATACATTGTCAGCTTTAAACTTGCAATTATGCCCACATGCATTCTTGCATATACAAGGCATCACAATAAAATACCATCAAAATTAATGGGAGTATCAGTCTTTTAAAATTCACCGCAGAGAGGTTTTTTTTCTTAATACTTTCACCTTAAATTGAGAACCATTCAGTCCAAACGAAATGATGAAAGGCTTACCGGAAAGACTGAATAGTTTAATAAAACATACTAATGGAAGAAGCTGTATTCATAAAAATGACAAAAATACTAATTTTTTTTCACAGTAGTTCACCTCCTGCTTTGCAGGTGATTTGCATCACTCATGGAAGGCCTTGCAAGAAGCGTTAAATAAAGATGAATGGGGGGAAAAGAAGCTGCAAGAATTTCTGTTGCTCCTATGTTTTTGGTTTTCAGCTGAACCTGTTTCTGATATGGCTGACTATGAGAAATATGATTATTATAAAGCTATAGCTGAGGTTGCCCATATCTCACCTAATAATTCTCTTTTCTGGAAAATTTTCTTGGGTAAGTTTGACACTCTGATATGTATTCCTGTAATCCTGGAATCTGTTCAAGAGGTTGTACTTTTTAGGCACCAACAAATAATTTTCACTAGTTCTGTTTACTCCCATGTGAGAAGTATGAGGGTTTGTGGATAATTATTATTATTTATTTTTAATATCAAAGTATAAATCTCAATATCATTAATTATGAACCATGCCATTTCATACTGTAGAAGATTTCAAGGTAACAATTTCCATCATCTCCAATGAACCTGATTAAAATAATTGGCTACTTCCATGACAAGCACTTTAACAAATGGTTCTGTTCTGTCATAGAGGAATGGATGTTATTAGAAAGTGCATTGCTATGTTATGTTATTCTAAGACTAATGCAGGAAAAATGTTTAGATTCTTTCAATGAAATCCAATGACTTGTGAATTGGACTAAATATCAGTAAATGGTAAGAATAAATGTAACCCCATTGCTTAATTTGATGATTTAAATTGATCCTGAATATAATGGTTTGAGTTTATGAAGCAAGTTACTTCCCTGTACTCATTGATTTTCCTTCTGTGTTTTGGAGAACAAAGGAAGCTTTATATAGTCTCAATTTAATAGGTTATGAATAACTGCTATTAAAATTTGCTCAAAGGAGAATCCACAATGGAGTATAGCAACATTAAAAACATTTTGGCCAAGTTAAACAGAGCTAGAGAAAGATCAAGACCTACAAATGAATCTATTTTACTGAATATACAAGTACATATTTTTTAATCTGCAGAGCTCTTTATAGAAACACCAGTGAATTGTACTAAATACACATTTTATTATTTATTTATTTACTTATTGCTTTTTGGGTCACACTCGGCAATGCTCAGGGGTTACTCCAGGCTCTGCACTCAGGAATTACACCTGGCGGTGCTCAGGGAACCATATGGGATTCTGGGAATCGAACCCGGGTTAGCCATGCGCAAGGCAAACGCCCTACCCACTGTGCTATCACTCCAGCCCCTAAATACACATTTTAAAGAAGCACAGAGGTCACTGAAAATGTGTATAGTTAAAATGACTAACAAACTTTTCATATCTACTTGGAATATCCATATTTTGTGGATGTTTAATTAATTAATGGCTAATATCTTTTCCTATTTATTATAAAGATGCAAGATACTAATTTTAAGAAAACTGATTCCAGAAACTACCTCTTATTAATCCCTAATTTAAAAAATAGGCATCACAAAATGGGTAAACAAGATGAGTAGAAACAAGAGCCAGGAGCACTGGTTTATAGTTGGAATGTTGTCACAAGTGGTACTCAGGTTGGGCAGTTAGGAGAGAAGGGACCATTACAACAAGGATTGCTGAAAATGATCCCTCTGGATAAGAACTGAGTGTTGGAAGTTGGTAAAGGGACAGACAGAATAAGCTTTCAATACCTGTACTGCAAACCATATTGCTCCAAAAGAGCATTACAAGACAAAGAAAGACAAAGAGAGAGACAGACAGAAGTGCCTGATAGAGGCACGCTGTAGGGTGGGGAGGGACAGTGGAAACTTGGGTGGCAAATGTACACTGGTGAAGGGACATTGTATGACTGAAACCCAATCATGAACAATTTTGTAACATATATACATGTATACATACACACATATATACACACATACATATACATATATAGATATATAATTTTTGTATATCTTACTTGCATATAGAGGTCTACGGTTTTATTAAAATCAAAATTAGTATTCTCATGTGTATTAGAAATGATCACTCTGGACAAGAATTGACACACACACACACACACACCCCAAAATACATACACCTCACACATGGGAAAACTACTTTGCTACAAGCAGAGACAAAAATCTGCAACATGTTAAGTGGATGGATCTGGAGAGTAAGTTATGGAGTAAGTCAACAATGATGTAATATGACCTCTCACATATGTGAGATATAAAACAATATATAAAGGATTAACAAACGGCCAAGAGCAAAGGAACATGAGAACTGATCTACAGAACTGAGTTTACCATGTTTTGGGATGGCAGGGGTATCAGGGAGTGGACAGTTCGGTGGAGTGTGTTGTGTCAGAGCACTGTATATGTGAAACCCTATCATTAATACTACTGTCAATCATGGTGCCTAAAGAGATTTTTTTAAATAGCAAATATAGCCTCATGCCTCCTTAATACATATTGGAAACTTCTGATTTCTTTGCTAGAGTTCACCTTAATACACACACAAATGTAACCACACTTTTCACACAGTGAACACTTGTTCAACATGACACATTCTTGTTTTATGAATATCATATTTTATTGCTTCTGATTAATGTTTATGAAAGGTATCTCATGATCATCCTTGCTTCCTTTTTATTAGCTACTTTATTTGTTCCTTTTGGATCTTCTGTTGCCTGTTGCTTACTTCAAATAGATTATTATTCTTGATCTTCTCTTTGAATTATGGTGGAAGTAGAGGTGGGAAGTGAAAAGTACTATCTAGTAAAGAAAATTGGTCATTTTAAGTATTAAATTTAAAATTTAAATATTAAATTTAAGCATCAGTTAAATATTTGATATAAATATTTAATTTAAAAAGCACTTTAATATCATTTTAAATATCAGCAACATGATTGGTGAAAAACTGGAAATAAAGATTGGAGATAGCAAACATATAAAAGGGGGAACAGAAGGAAGTTAATTTACTATTTGACCTCATCTGCACCCACTCAGAGGACCAGAAAGCAACACATCTCACACACATGGTTTAAGAGTAAGACACAACAAAGGGAAAAACTGCCCTAGGGCTACTGCCCTTGAGAGTAAGGTCATGGAGTCCTGGGGACAGATTACAGTGCATCAATAACAGACCAGGAGGATGGCAGTGAACTTCAAGAGAGAAAACCAGAAAGAGAACAATCAGTACTTAACTGGAAAAAAAAATAAACAGAAAGGCACGCGTGTAGCGTAAGGACAACACATACTGAAACCAGTGATGAACCAGGTGACTCCTGAACATAAAACATCAGGAACTCAAAATGACCTTAAGACTATGACATAAATAGCTATAACTTTTCTATGTAAGTTTTACATAGAAATTTCAAGGACCCACTCAGGAACTAGGCAGTTTCACAATAACAGTTACATGAACTAAACTGATTAGTATAACTCGCCGTTGACAATTATCAGGTCTTTCAATGAGTTAATCTCACCAAGTCTTCCCTCTTACATGGACAGACTTTCCTGAAACTCGAAGTCTGTGGTACATAAGGAGAAGGCAGGCAGCAAGATTACCTCAGACTTGCTAAGTTAGTTTCTGTTCAAAGATGCTAGTTCTACATGAGAGAGCCAAACTCTGCACAAGGAAATACTTCAAGCTGTCAGAATTCCAGTTTTGGGTTTGGAGTCACCCTTTGCATATTGGGAGAAAAGGAAAGAGACCGACAACATGGATGGCAGTTTCAAAGAATTAAATAATTAACTGAGTTTACTGTTCCAAAGTGAATAAACAAAACAATTTCTGTCCACTTATACTTGACAACTATTTCCATATTAGACTTGTTGAGCTCAGAGCTATAGGTAGGTTACTAGTCACCTTCTGCATTAACAGTATTAGTTTCTGTCCAGTTTTTTTTTTTTATCTAGAATTGTCAAAATCTCTTGGTGATTAATAGAATATTTTCAGTACTTCATACTGAAAAAATATCATTCGTTCAAAATTTCACTTAATTTTCACTCTAACTTCAATAAAATTTGAGAATAAAGGGATAGTAGAAATACATTTTTTTGGTTGAGTTTGGCTTTTGGCCTAGAGCTTGTGGTACTCAGGGCTTACTTTTGTCTCTGTGAAGAGATCATTCACAGCAGTGCTTTAGAACCATATGCAATGTTGGGTATCAAACTGGAGTTATCTGCATTCAAGGCAAGAACCTTAACACCTTTATTCTCTCCAGCCAAGGATGGTAAATATGTATATACAGCTTATCATATTGAAAGACTAAGTTTCAGTTGGAAACCAGAAATTATTTATTAGGACATTCTTTTCCCCAAAGAGTCTAACTAAAATGCTCACTATTTATTAAAAACTGCTAATGAAGAATATCTTTAAACTTTTGTGGAAAAAATCATCTTCTAACATCGACCCTCAATTTCTTATTTATTTATTATTGAATCATCGTGAGATAGAGCATTACAAAACTGTTCGTGATTTGTTTCCAGTCATACAATGTTCCAACATCCAGAACACTCATTCCACCACCAGTGTAATTTCCCAGCATCAAAGTCTCCAGTTTCCCTTACCCCACTCTAAATCCCCCCTAGCTCTCTCTTTCTCTCTGTCTGCATCTTTCTCTTTCTCTCTATCTCTTTCTCCCTCCCTCCCCCATTCTCATTTTGGGCATTATAGACCCTCAACTTTTAACGTAGTTCTCCAGTGTAAGTGACACTCCACACATTTCTTCAGAATCTCAATAAAGTTACAAGAGAACACATGTCTGTCTATAAAGTAAAATAAAGCCTTTACTCACACTGTTGATTATAAAACATTATTACATACATCCCAGATGTTAAATAAGATGTCTGATAAACTCCGAAGTACTACAGTAGATCAAGTTGAAAAAAATGGTTCAGGTCATGTGGAATGATATATCTAGATACATCTCCTTCATTAAATATATACACACAAAATTTTTACGTTCAGGATTTTCCATGAAAACACCTATTTTTTTTCAATTTTAGCATTCTAAATATTCAATATAATGATCTTTGCTATTACATTTTTTTTGCATTCACAGCACAAATACAAAGGGACTATTCCCAACTCTTTGTTCCAGGTGGCTTCTTGTAGTGACTGGTGACTATGCAGTGCTGGGACCGAAAGTCAGCCTCAGACACACAAAGCACACACATTAGACTGCACACACTATCTCCTTGGCTTGTCAATATCATTTTTTAAATGATAAAATATGGACCTTTGTTTCACAAAATCAATTTCTTGGATCATTTCCATTCTGTGCATGGAATATAACTCAGTATTCCTAATGATGGCAGAGTTGCTATTCTGATGAGCTTTACAAGGAACCTGTGGAGAGAATGATCTCGAAGATAATCACTATTTTTAATTCCACTGAGTTTTATTAGAAGATATTCTTTTCTCATAATTATTTCCTAGAGAGAAGTGTGATAAATTAAAAATAATAGCATACAGAGAGCTAAATGCATGTAAATAAAGGTATAAATATTCAAAAGAAGTAATTAAAATAAAGCTATATTTCATCTGTATATTTTTGCATATTTTGATGACAAGTAAAAGGGTATATTTGAAATTTTCTGGATAGGATACCTAGAATATATCATTGCATAAAGAAATGTTTCTATACTGAAGCAGCATGTGGCATATAATTAAAGTAGGAATATAGTATACACACAAAAACTGCTAGGCACAACAACTTTGTTGCAAATAAAGAGGAAAAAGAATACATTTGTGAAAACAGATGTTCTCACAATTGAAAGAAAATACCAAAAACAGTGGAAATTTGAAACCTAACTGATTTATAAATCAACAGTTATACTGAATAGACAAGTCACATTTCATTAACCTGATTTTTCTTTTATCCAACAACATACAAAAATATCAGTAACCTTAAGAGTTTTTCCAATTTATTTCTGCACTCTAAAAGTGAGCTTTGCACAGATGTGTAAAAAAGAAGTATCTGTATTGAAAGAAATTAAAGTAAATACTGGGAAAATAATTTATCAATTCCCACTAGCAAAACACGCAAAACTTCATCTGCTTTCATACATATCTAAATATGTCAGCTTTTTCTCAGAGACATGCCTGGAATTATGCTGCAAAATAGAATCCCTTAGAGATAAAAGAGCATTCGGAACATCAACACATATACACATCGGTTACTTAAACTTAATTTTAAAGAGCTTCCAGCACATACAAGGTACATTTATATTCCACAGCTATATAGTGTCTTGGACAAATTTATTATAAAGTAAGCTTTATAAATCTGTGCTATTTACCCTTCAATTGCACAGTAAAAGAGTATAGTTCAAAGTAGATAAATGCATGTATATATATATATATATATAAAAAATACCTTGGTTCTATGTCCTCAAACTTCTTATCCTAAGTTTAAAAAATATTACTTTGAAAAAAATACTTGCGATGCATTCTACAATTTCTGCAACTGGATGTTTGCTTAATTTTTTGAGACCTTTAGATGAAAAAATTCAATTCTATGCCTTTGCATTTCAGTTTTATTCTTAATATATAGAGTATTGATCTAATAATCAGACTCTTCCCCGAAATATCTATAGTTGTTTTATGTCCCCCCAACTAATCTATTACAAAAACCTATAAAATTATCCCCTGTGGTGCCTATAACAAAGGAACAAACAGAACAATAAAAAAGAAACAACATACACGCTTATTATATTTTAATGATATCCTACTGCCTGTATATGCACATTCAAGTGGAAATGCTTTAGCCATAGGCATCTCCAGATATCCACTTTCTGGCACTTTGTTATACAAACTAATGGGTAGAAATTTCCATTAACAAAAAATGTTAAAAAATAAACTAGCTATCCATTATAAATAAACAGAGCATTTATGAGCTAACTCATCTTAAATCACTGGATGAGAGTGACGCTGCAGACATTGTTACAAATATTTCTCCTAGGGCCGATATTTATCCTTCTTATTGAGGTTTTACGTTATTTCAATAATCATAAATAGAGTACAAATGCATAGCAAGAAAATGGTGCCTTTCTCCTTAGCTAGGAGCTTACTGACAATAGGGATTAATAAGAATATAGTATATAATTTGTTGGTTACTCCTTTAAGTTTAAACTTACATAAATTCACATATTGCAACTGTACATTTTTCCTTCAAAATTATACTTCTTAGGAGTCAGAGAGGTAGTACAAGTGGTTAAGGTACATGCCTTGCATGTTACCCACACTCGTTTGATTCCTGACACTACAAAATTCCCTGAACAACACGGGGTGGGGCCCTGTGGCCCTAGCAGTGCTCATGAGGAGCCCCTACACACAAACACACACACACACACACGCATGCACACACACGCATGCACACATGCACACAAATACAAAAGCACACACTCACTCACACACCTACCTCAGTATTTTAAAACCAAGGTCTTAAACTACCTGATCATATATGTCCACCATTAGCTCTCAATTGTGTCAAACTCAATAAATGCATATTTAGTATTTGAAAATTATATACGAATATTACAAAATGAATATATTGCATATGATTCAAATGTTTATAGAAAATGAAAATATTTTAAAGAGGTTAATTTTCCAAAAACACTAAAAATAACTTTATACATGGGAGAAATTTTATAGGTAAACTTTTTAATTTTAGTATCTCAAGGGAATATATTCATTTTGGTGAGTTAATCAATCATGAGGGTGGATGCAAAACCTATTAAACATAATATTGATTTTCCCAAATTAGGGAGTCAATTTCACATTATATTAGTTTGCTTATACTTTTTTGTGCTTAGCTCATAAAAGAAAGGTATAAAAATCTCACCTAATATTTTCTTCTCTTCTTGCATTGTTGGCATTTACTATAATGTGACATAACAATTCTCTAGAGAGTTATTTTCCATCCCTTGCATTTTTGGTGAGGGTCAACTTGATTATCCATAGATGACAGAAGTATGAACTGCCCAAATTTTCCTTCAGCTCTCTGAACTGGGGTCCTTCTGGTAGACAAACCCAGTGGGCTGCATTTCATGTGGTAAATGGTAGTGCACTTGAAATGTGTGATTTCTATGCTCACGATAAGCATAAAAATAAATCATGTAATTTTTTCACCTATCAAAAATCCATCTCAAGCACTCTTTAAGGACACAATTCCTAAGTTTACTTGGATTATCACCTCGTTTATAATGAATCAATTTATTCATTTTTCTTTTCTCAGCTGACTATTCTCTTGGCTTACTCCTGTCTTTGAGCTCAGGAATCAGTCCTGGCAGACTCTGGGAACCATAAGGGGTGCCCAAAATAGAACCTGGGTTAGAGGCATGCAAGGCAAGCATTCTACCTGTTGAATTCTTTATCTGGAAACCTAAACACATGTTTTTCAGAAAAATACTCAGTACACCCCCCTGAAATCTATTTGGCTTAAGCAAACCAATAAAATGTCCCTTAATTACACCCAAAGCTAATACACACCCCCTCCTCAAGACATTTCCAGTGCCCCCCCCAGAGAGACTGCTCCACCCCCATTGAAAAACATTAGTCTAGGGAAGCACCCCTAAGTAGGAAGATCTACACTATAAAGTATGAGTACTTTATATTATATACCACATAGACATTATATATTATAGAATATCCAGGAAAAATGGATTTAGGAATTTACATGTGTGTCTTACTTATTTTCTAATGTAGGGCTTCTTGGTAGTTTTCAGGAGTTCAGGGCCAGTCTGGTGGGGGTTTCACAGGACTGGTGTTTGAGACTGCTCTAATTTGTGCTGAGGGTCCCCACACCATATCTGATAGAACTTGTAAGTTAGGTTTTTCCTGAGATCAAACTCAGGGATTCATGCATGCCAGGCTTGCCTTCCAATCCTTTGAGCAATCTCCCTGGCCCTTGTCCTACTTAATTGTTATTTTTCAATATGGAATGATTCCTCTTAGCCTTGCAAGGAGTAAATTTATCCCAGGCTTATCTGAGTTCATATTTCTTTACCTCTAATTTGTATGTACCCAAAGAAATCCTACTTGCTTTATAATATAATACCTTACTCATCTATTTATTGATACTAAGACATAACCAATAATTAAATAAAATTCAATTTTTGTTATTTAAATTATCTTTAATATATTGAAATATTCTTAAGGAACATGACAATTTCAAGGTTTAGTTTCAGGAAAACTGCCTCTAGAAAAGGATGGGGCTGTGCAATGAATCCTGTACTCAGACCGACATATTTGGACAAAACTAAGATCACAGTGTAATTGTGAGAACATTTCCCCTATACCAAAGACCTGCATTATCCAGAGAGCTTCTGAGTATTTAATTAAGAAAAAAAAACCCTTTAACTAATTCTAGATATTTTATTTTCTACCTTTATACAAAAAAAATCTGAAGACGTTTCCATGGCTTTCCTGTCTACTTTTAGGTAATAAAAATGTTTGGATCACTTAGGGATGGGAAGGCAGATCAAAAGACTGAAGGTCTTACATACGTGAGATAAAGCTCTCTGAGGCTACCCACCTTTCTCTCCCTGAACCACGAGTTGCTCTAGTGGCCCCCAGTACTGCCAGAACCAAGAATCATCACAATATTGGGCCTTACCACCAAAGCAGCTAGGCCCACACAGCTAGACAGGTGGTCCCAGCATCTGGAGCACTGATGGGAAGCACCTCAAAAATTAAGCCTTATACTTAGTAACTGGTCACTTACATTTTATATGCTATAATAAGTCATCTTTTATCACTTGTAGAGTCTTAATATATTTAATTTGGTATCATGCTCAGTCCTAGCATAGACTGACCCTCTGACGGCACTGGGAAAGGAAGACACCTTCTCTTAACATTGACAGAACTTGAGTCCCTTATATGTCTATCTGTCTAAATATTTGAAAATTATAACTAGGATTGAACATGGTAAAAATACATTCATTACATTTTTAACAATATGGATGGTGACGAGATTTGCATTTAGAACACAAGGATACTTCTGAGCTCCATTTAAAAAAGAGCACACTCTGAAAAGGTTTTTGCACCCAATCAATCCCATGCACACCCAGCCCGGTAATAAAACTCTCCCCCAACATCCAGCAACCACATCATGGTGTGTTCCTGAACTGGGTACGTGTGCACAGGAGCAACTTTCTCTTTCTGTCCTGCCATCAGAGGGTAGACAGAGAGAAGAGGCCCATATCAGCTCTGGAGCTAAATTGGGTGCCATTTGAATAGAGCATTCAACAGTAATGTTCTACAAGGGAAAATTCATCTCCAGAAATTGCATTCCCTTCTGTGTGTCCATTAAGTATCTCCTTGCCCCAAGGACAAGTTAACAGCAGTCAAAGCCCAGGGCAAGGACACCAAGTGGTAAGAAGCAGGGACACCCATCTTGTAATGACCAAAGAAAGAGTAAGGAAGAGAGACCAAGTTACAGTCTTCTCTATTATTTCAGCTCATTCTCTCCTCTTGAGGTATATTTTGACTTTTCTAGTGTCAGTTTTTTGATGAGGTAAATGTTTACTCATAAGTTCTGGTGGAAATTTGGCACTGGTGAAGCCTATGTGTGGCAGATGTACTATTGTGCTCATTTTTTTCCTGGGGCTATTTTGTGTGTTCTTTGAAGACTTCTTAACAAATGAAAATTCCTTGCCTCTGGCAGATTTCTCTTATAGGTCACCAATCTCTGCCCCTTTGTTCCCCCTAGTGGGTCACTACTCATCTGGGTCTGGGAGCTTTGCTGGGCTTGGACTCCATCTCCCCTCAAAGAACAAGCAGATTGATTTTGAGAGGTTTGTAGAGAAAAGACAGGAAAACCACACACATACCTAAATGCCTTCTCAAAGTACAGGACATTCCTGAAGCTAGTAGTCCTTACTTCATACAAGGAGGGAAGATTCAGTCTACTTCTCTCCTTCTCTCCCTTCCTCTCTCCTCCCTCCTCCCTCCCTTCCTCTCTCCCTACCAGCCTCCCTCCCTGCAATTTTCTTAAGTAACTGAATATAAAAACATCAATGCACATAA
The DNA here is from genome assembly GCF_029834395.1 of Sorex fumeus. Lineage (NCBI taxonomy): Eukaryota > Metazoa > Chordata > Mammalia > Eulipotyphla > Soricidae > Sorex > Sorex fumeus. The sequence continues at coordinate 17,771,466 of NW_026606075.1, read as the reverse complement.
AATGAAGGAATTCCATTTTATTATTTTCTTATCTCTTTTTATGGCCTCTTAATTAGTACCAAAATATTTAAGATGAATTATGCTCTTTAAAAAGGAAATTATTTAGGGGGGAAATGGATAATCTGACTTTAAAATCCTTCAAGGTTCTTGAATTTTTAGTTGAGAGAGACTCAAAAATAAAGTTGGGCAAATTTCAAATTTTAAAAAGCAATTCAGGCTCAAAATTACTGAAAAGCAGAAAACTTCCAAAGAGTTTATTTTAATTTAAATATACTCTAAACAATTTGAAAATATCAAACCATGAATTATATCAGAAAGACCCACAGCAATCAATATTTTTCTTCAATTCAATTGTACTAAAGGTAAAGAAAAAATACTATGATACAGATAAAAATGTCATTTACATTCTTATAAGACAATACTCAAAAAGACAAAGAGAATTTAAAATCTTATATTTTTTATAAGTTGAAAAAATAATAGATTCCACAAGTTAAACTATATAAGAAAATTTCACAATGTAATATTAGTTTTATGTTAATATATAAAATTATTAATGCAAAATCATATTAGATTGACTTTATACATGCTAAAGTAACTGATAGCTCAGAAAATCATGTAAGTAAACTCAAGATGTTAAACTGCTTATTTAGAGATAATAAACAGCCATCACAAGTCAATCCATTTAGGCAATTTAGAGTAATATGGTAATAAAGTGCTAGCATGAACACTGTCATTGTCTATAGACAAAAAATGAACGTTAAACATTTTAGAAAAAAAATCCTGATGTATAGACTTGGGAATTTACAACATACTTTATCATAAATAAGGACAAAGAAAATGATTTGGAAAATAATAACCCTATTGTTACCCAAATAATACATTATCATCTTCTAAGTGAATACCATTGTGTAATCAATTCAAATATGATGAATCTTTTATACATAGCTTCTTTAAAATCTGCTGCAAACTCTCTTGCAAAAGGCTGACTTCGCCCCTGAAGCTGGCCATCTTTATATATGCAACACTGAGCATTTAGCAACATAGTCATTATATACATGGAATCAATTTCTAAGAAATTAGAATATATATCTATTTTTCATATGTGCATTGCTATTTGCAAGAAGTAGTTGGGATATATTGCAGTAAAATCTCTTCCTATTAAGAAAGTTAAAAATTAAATCAGTATCTAAACCCTTTGGTGGAAACGACATGAAACTAGCACAGGGCGATACTGTATTTGAATATTAAGTTTGTTTGTCAATGTCATGCCAGAGAAGCAAACTAGTTCTGAATATTTTATGACATGAAGGATCTCTATGCTTCAGAAAAGAGAATCAGGTGCTTCTTGAATTTATATATATATATAGCATTAAACTATACTGTAGCACGATAGCACTGTCCTCCCGTTGTTCATTGATTTGCTCAAGCAGGCCTAGTAATGTCTACATTGTGAGGCTTGTTACTGTGTTTGGCATATCGAATACGTCATGGGTAGCTTTCTAGTCTTTGCCGTGTGGGCAAGATACTCTCAGTAGCTTGCCGGGCTCTCTGAGAGGGGCAGAGGAATTGAACCTGGGTTGGCCGAGCCGGCTGCATGCAAGACAAATGCCCTACCGCTGTGCTATTGCTCCAGTCCCATTAAACTAGACACTAATATTAATTTTGTTGTACACCTACTAGTTAAAAAACCTCTTTCTGCTAAAATAGATACATTGACATAATGTATACACACAACATACACACACGTGCGACACACACACACGGGCACACATGTGAGAGCACATCAAAAAGATAGTACAGTTAGGGTTGTTGCCTTGCATATAGCCAACCTGGTTTCTATTTCTGGTACCACATATTTTCCCTAGGCTCTACCAGGAGTGATCCCTGAGCTCAGAACCAGGAGTAAACCCTGAGCACCATTTTGAGTAGCCAGAAAACCAATACTACTACTACTACTACAAATAATACCAAAAAAATCACCACCGTTTTCTGAAGTGTTTTTGTCTTGGTAATCAAACAGTAAGTAAGGATATACTGAATTCCTGCTAGTATCTTATTTATACGTTCACTAACATGTTGAGTATCTTTTATATGCAAGGCACAATTATAAATTACGGTCAGGAGTTTAACATGACTAAATAATCTCTAAACAATCTGGGGGTTATGTAAGGATGAAGTACACGAACATAAAGCAAGGTAAAGTAATGTGGGGGGTGCTTTCTTGTTTGCAAACAAAAGTGGAACTCTTGCAAGTGCTTTTGGAAGTTCTACCTGGTGCATAATTATAAATGAGCTTTCCACAGCACAGAAAAAGGCACATCAGCAAAGGTAGCAAATGGAAAATCAAGGAACATGAAGGAGCACTGGTAAGTGCTTCACCAGGACAGAGCATTTGATATTTCAAAGGGAATGTGGAAATGATTCAGGGTAGTAAGGTTAAGGGCAAAATGAGACATGAGGAGGTTAGGCTGACAGAAGATAGAGCAGGTGTCCCTAACTCTCATCATGCCAAGCCTAGAGGGGAAACTATGCCAGTCAGTGATGCTCTCAGAACTCTGTAACCTAATAGAAATACAACAAGGCAAGTAACTGCATGCCCCCTGTCTTAACTGTTGTCCTGTGTTTCTTCTCAGGTGATGTATAGAGTTCCTTAAAGAGGGAGGGAGGGAGGCAGGGAGGAAGGGAGGGAGGGAGGTAAGGAGGGAGGAAGGGAGGAAGGGAGAGAGGGAGGGAGGGAGGGAGGGAGGGTGGGAGGTAAGGAGGGAGGAAGGGAGGGAGGGATGTAAGGAGGGAGGAAGGGAGGCAAGGAGGGAGGAAGGGAGGAAGGGAGGGAGGGAGGGAGGGAGGGAGGGAGGAAGGGAAGAAGGAAGGGAGGGAGAGGGAGGGAGGGAGGGATGGAGGGAGGGAGGAGGGAGGGAGGGAGGGAGAGAGAAAAGAGAGAGAGACCCCCCCCACTGGAATACTGTTGGGAAGAGCACAGATTCACAGATATCTGTTCTTTGAGAGAACCTTTTCCTACTGGGCCACTTGGCCTTTCATAAGAATTGTGGGTTCTCTGGCCCTGTTATTCTCACAAGAGTAACTCTTGGGGGGCAATTCTACCTAGATGCTATAGGTGTCTGCCTCCCATAATTGCCGTTGAAAGCTTCTCTGCCAAGAACGTTCAACTCCTTCTGAAAAGATGTAACATTAGAGCAGACACAGCAGAAAAAAGGCAGAAGACAAAGTACTATCTTGGTAAGAGGGTACACAAAGAGAAGAGACTGGAAGAGAAACATCAGGCTGGCTGCAGACCACAAATAATGGCTCAGTCTAGGGGAAAAAGTGGTAAATGGCTCTCGAGAACATTTTGATGCAAAAATTGCTCATCTCTCTATCTATCAGACAAAGAAAGTTACTCTAGGCCGATGGCATTAACGTAATTTCTATTTCTGGGGACAAAAGTAAGTGCTGCATAAATGCTTGCAAATTGGCATGTGGGTGGAGGTTCCTTCTTGTGTGTATTTGTATTAAAACACGTGAGCAAAGAGCCCTGCATTAACTTTCAACCTCACTCTGTTAGAGTCTATGTATTCACCACTTCTCTGACCATAACTTCTTCCTCTCCAGGTCTCTACCTCACTTTTCATCTGTCCTCTCTCCCTCTCTCCCTCTCTCCATCACCTAATATTCACTCTCTCTCCTCTCCTCTCTCTCTCTCTGTTTGTGTTTCTGATGACACTCCTATTTCTTCTAGACAATTCATTAAATTATATTAAGTGCCTTTTAAAATGTATCGAACACTTATCGACCATACTTTATAAATAGTGGTGCTAATCAGGGCATTCCATAAATTAATACACACATATATATACATATATAATACATATATATACCCTCCAGAAGAAGGAAAAATGCAAAACTTTAAACTATTTTGCAACAAATTCTTTTTAACTAATCTCTATTTTTTTCTTCAAATTTCACTAACTATTGAAGAAAACCACTGTTTTCTAGAATTTTAATTTTTGTTTTGGTTTAGGTTTTCCAAAGAGATGAACAATATGGACAACAGAGCACTAGGAGAGATGTATTACTGGGTGGACTGGGTAATGTTTCATTCACTTATCTAAAATAATCATGAAATATCATGAACGATTGGTTTGAGGCCCTTCATGTTCCCGTAGCGAACAGATGCCATTGGGCTACACTAGCATGCGACAGGGACAAATGGAGACGTTACTGGCACCCGCTCGAGCAAATCGGCGACTAACGGGAAGTTAAGTTATAAGTGATTAACCTATTGCTTACCAGTGACCAGAATTGGTCTCCAAATCAAACATACATGGTATTATTGTGCTTCCCAATGATATCTAAACAATTACAATAAAATTAAAGGCCCTCTCATGGTTGATAAGTTCCTGTATGACTCTTGACTTTCTCATATTACCCTTTCTTTTCTTCTTCCTTTTTATTCACTACCATTCAAACATTCCACTGCTTACTCTCTAATTTATTTGATTGACTCCCTATTTAATTTATACCTCTGCCCTTCATCATTTAGTGAGGTAAAAATTCTTTGGCGATGCTCTGAACAGGATTCACACCTCTGCTCCATGGTCCCTCCCCTTAGGACATACCAAAACTTGGTAATATATATTGCCACTTGTTCTTTTTCAATTGGATTTTTGTTTTGTTCTATTTTAGTTGGGTCCACACACTTTAGTTCTCGGGGCTTACTCCTGGCTCTGTGCACAAACACTCCTGGGAAGCTCAGGAGGACATTATGGGATGCCAGGGATTCAATATGATTTGGCCACATGCAAGCCAAGTACCCTAAACATGGTACTATATCACTCGGGCCTCAAATAGAATTTTGATTGAGCTCATTATGAATCATGGCATTTGTAAAAACAAATGCCCAGAGAGCCCAAAACATTCTGCCTAGTTTCCCTCAAGAGTTCAAAATTTGCAAACTAATAATAGCAATCTAAAATGTTAACATTATTAAAATAAATCAGTTGTACTGATTTTTTCACTTTGACTTGGACTTACTCATTTGTTATACATAAGTACTATCATACAATTTTATACCTATGTTTGTGTAGTCTCAGTTAATATATTAAATAGTTCCAATACTACAAAGTAGCTTTATGCTGTCATTTAATGACTATCTGCATCACTTCTATTTGCAATATTGAAACTGACACTCTATTTTCTACTTCTCAATTTATTGGAATTTCCTATATATCTTCTGGGTTTGTACTTTTTTCACTCAGTCTTATTCCATGGTTATGCATATAAGTTGTATATGGCAATAGAGACTTCATTTTCATTGTTAACTTGTATTCATTTTAATCAATATATCACCATTAAATAATACAGCTATTGAAATGCACCACGACGGGCTCCATTTTCTAATTATTCTATTACCAAGTTGAAACTATAATATCTACATATTTTGGCATACATTTTTCATTTGTCAGGTACAAAAGCCTACAAATACAATTATTGGTCATTTCATCGGTAATAGTTTTGTTTTCCTTTTCCTATTATAATGGGAGTTCTATAATACTAGGAATTTGGTTATTTTGGTTTAGTTCCATACCACAATGTCCATCACAGTACTAGAAACAGGGTAAGGAGTTAGTATATAACCGTTGGGTGAGTAAATGTCCAGTCCTTATAAAGATGTATCTGCAAGTACACAACATTCATATAATAAATGACAAAGATGATGAAGTAAATCTGTGAAATGGGTCCCGGGGAGAAATAGTAGTGACAAAATAAGAGTGATGTGACCAAAGCACCTGTCTCCAAACTTTCTGAGAAGTCAGTTGAACCCTGAATAAGCAAGCAAATTTGGTGTGGAAAGAGACCCTGGAGAACACAGGAATCCCTATACACATAGAACCTGCAAAAAAATTAAAGCGAACCCCCCCACACCCCACAGAAAACAAAACCCAAAGATTTTTAGAAACATATATTCAGAGAACATTGGTGGATGCCTAGGGGTGAAGGTGGCAGAACATGTTTAAGCCATCGAGGGGTAAAAGAGAGACACTTCCATTTGTGAAACAGGTTAAGTCCTAAGGATTTAATGTATGGCATGTCTGGTTTCAAGCGATAAAATTGTATTGTATACTTGAAAGCTGCTAAGAGATGATATCTCAAAATTTTTCTTCACAAGGAAATATATGTTATGATCTGAAATGAATCTAATGCTACAAGTCAATTACATCTAGTTGCTGCCTTAGTGCTGGGAGAATAAGGATCTGTGTTTAGAAAGGGATCTAAGAAGATTAGGGAAAAACGTCCTAGGAACAAAAGGCATTAAAATTGTCTGGATCTGCCTTCATGCTTCCTTAGACCACATGCATTTTCAGCATTTGGGGTGGCACTGTGAGAAGAGAGAGTAGCGGTCGGCAATATTTTTCAGAGGAACCCGTGGCAGATTCCAGAAGCTGAAACTCTTTCCTATTTACCTGCAGCAACCTGGAAAAAAAATCCCTGGTCTGAAAAAAATATATATTGGTCAAATATGTAAATAAATAAAGTCTTCCTGACATGATCGGGACAATCAACAGGAGAGAATGAGCTCCTACATGGTCAACTGGTATGAAAAATGGCAGCTAAGAGCAATAAAGGTAAGGTAAAGGTAAAGGCCCTCCCGTTGATCGTCGATTTGCTCGAGCGGGCCCAGTAACGTCTCCATTGGAGACTTTGTTGTTACTGTGTCTGGCATATCGAATACTCTTGGTAGCTTGCCAGGCTCTCCGAGAGGGGTGGAGGAATCGAACTCAGGTCGGCCATGTTGGCCGCGTGTAAGGCGAACGCCCTACCCACTGTGCTATCGCTCCAGCCCAAGAAATTGGAAATCAATGTTAACATGACCACAAGCTCTGAGACGAGAAATTTGGATTACATGTAAAATATCTTTAAAATTATTAGAGAAACAATTTCTATTCCCAGAGAAAGCTTTACAAAAAGAGTCAGTTAGAGTAGCACAGTAGTACCATTTTATGAGCCTAAGCTTCAAGCAATATTTAACATAATTATTTTACCTGTTTATGTTTCTCCAACAACAATGTCTTTTAATAAAAATCATAAAACACTCTTTTAATTTATTTAAACTAGCAATTTTCAAGTATCTTGAATTGTGAGTATTTAAATATTACATTGTAACAAATCATAAACTCTCTATACAATTGAGCAGTGTCCCTGCATAAATATCCTTATAGATGTCTGCCTGGACAAGTTTGTGTGTTGCGGGGTCACCTGAAAGGGAGAAAAACAAGAAAATAATCATGTCTTGGAATTCTGCTACTGCAGAAAGATAAGTGAATAAAGTGTTTCTTAAACAGTAAGCGAATATCTTCCTCCAGCTTGAATCTTTCAGTCAGGGGTTCTTGCTCAAGATCATTTCCAACCTCTCAAGAAAAGGTTAAGAATGATAATATTAAATAAGGCTGAAAAGGGAAAATTTAGTTTGGGATTATATTTGTGTATTCTGAGCTTCATTTAATTTTAGGTATTTTTCTGCTTACCTTCTTTGAGTCATTGTCATTACTCATATTATAGTTCGAGAACTCTGAATCCAAGACTTGACTGAACATTAGATTCACTGGGGAGGTTTAAAACTCTTAACGCCCAGACCATAACCACAACCAATTAAACCAGAATGTTCTATGGGGGAGACAGACATCAATATATATATATATATATATATATATATATATATATATTTTAAATCTCCAAGTCATTCTAAAGTTTAGTCAAGATGGAGAGTTAATGTATAATCAAGATAGTTCTAGGACTGCCTGTATTAATTTCACTAGAGTCCTTGTTAATAATCACACCCAGAATCAAATTAAATATATTAAGTTAAAATTTCTATAGTAAGCATGTGTAATCTGAATGTTTATCTGCAGTCCAAGATGATCCACTAGGCATAACATAGAGTTCGAGAAACCTTTGAGCTTCTAAGAGAAACCTTTAGCTTCTAACTAACTCTGAGCTGAAAGTTTCTGGTAAACAGGAACATTTTTATTTCAGTCATAATTAGAAATCCTTTGGGGGAACCCATATGCACAGTGTGTCTTTGCATGTGGTCATCCAAGGCTCAATCCTTGGTACCCACTATATTCCTCAGAGTACCACCACGGGTGATCCCTGAGAAAGCACCCAGGAGAAAGTCAGGGAGGCACAGCCGGGTGCGGTCTCCAAACTAACAAAAGATCCTTATAGAGGTTATTTATTTGTTTATCCAGTATAGTTATAATATTTGAAGGTGTCAGTCATAGCCCCAAGTAATGTTTTCACACAAATTCAAAGTGAGTTCTTTGCTGAAGAAAAATTGTCTCCGGTGCAGAAAATCCCAAAAGTTTTTGGCTTACTGTCGTGGTTTAGAAAACAAACAAATCCCATTCAGCACCTCTCTGGAAATTTACTTTTTTAAATCAATAAACAGAAAGTGCTCCTACCTGGAGACCACTACCAGGACCCGTGATCATTCCACCGCCCACAATGCAGTGTAGTAAAGCCCACCTTGGGAAGCACTGGTCTAGTGAAAAGCTAAAATCAAGAGGCTATTATGCTAAAATTAAAGAAAAAAAATATGCAATTTTTAAAAAATCATAAAAATATATTTTAACAAAATGAGGAAACTCATGCCATAAAATTAAGTGTATTAAGAGAGGAACTCTTAAAGAAAAGTAGAAAGTTCCAAATTGAATTTGTTCCTGGTCCAACATTGTTTTTCTAATAATTTCTAATAACTAACATTTTTATTTCATTTTGTTTGTGTGTGTCTGTGTGTTTATATAAAAGTTCTCTCTTTTCCAAGAACTAGAAATTGAGCTTCCATATGACCCAGAAATAACACTCCTGAGAATATATCCCAGAGATGCAAAAACAAAACAACACTAAAAAAAAAAACCAGCAGAATGATACCTGCACTTGTATGTTTATTGCAGCAAAGTTTACAGTAGGCAGAATTAGGACAAAGCCCGAGTGCCCAAGAACAGATGCCTGGTTGAAGAAACTCTGGTACATTTACACAATGGAATACTATGCAGCTGTTAGAAGAGATGAAATCATGGAATTCGCATGTAAGTGGATGGATATGAAAAGTATCATGCAAAGTGAAATTAGAAAGAGAAAGACAGGCATAGAATGACTGCACTCATAAGTGGAATGTAAAATAGCATAATATGAGACTAACACCTAAGGACAGTAGAGATAAACAGTCAGGAGGATCACATCATGGTTTGGAAGCCGATGCCACTTGCTGGGGGAAAAGGCAGTTGGGACAGAGAGGGGACCACTAAGTAAATGATGATTGGAGAGATTGCCCAGGTTGGGAGATGTGTGCTGAAAGTAGACCAAGGATCAAGCAGGAAGCCCTCATAGTATATGTATCACAAATCACAATGCCCAAAATTAGAGAGTAAGAAGGACTGTACCTGCCACAGAGGCAAAGAGTGAGGTAGGGTGGGGGGTGGGGGCGAGATACTGGGAACAATGGTAGTGGAGAATGTGCACTGGTGGAGGGATGGGTGCTCGAGCATTGTTCTAATGAAATGCAAATATGCAAGTTTGTATCTGTATCTCATAGTGATCCAATAAAACTCATTTTATTAAAAAAGTCCTCTCTATACAATTACATTTTTAATTATTGAATCACCATGAGGTACAGTTACAAACTTACGAACTTTCATATTTCAGCCATACAATAATCGTTTACCCATCCCTCCACCAGTGCCCATTCGCCTCCACCAATGTTCCCTATATCCTTCCCACCACCCCCACCCCACCCCCTAACCCACCCTGCCTCTGTGGCAGGGCATTCATTTTTGTTCTCTCTCCTTCTGGATGTTGTAGTTTGCAATAGAGGTATGAGTAGCCTTCGTGTTTGGTCTAGAGTCTACCTTCGGCAAGCATCTTTCAACATTCTTTACTTGGTGTTCCCTTCTCTGTCTGAGCTGGTTTTTTCCCCAGCATGTGATCAGACTTCCTGGTCCTTATCTCTACTACCCTTGGGAGTTAATCTCCCAATCTGTTACTTTATATTCCACAGATAAGTGCAATATTTCCATGCCTCTCCCTCTCTTTCTGACTCATTGCAGGACATTGAATCTAACAGTATCTTCAAAATGACATGCCACTGGACAAGCAAGTGAAAACAGAGATAAACAAATGGGACTATCTTAAACTAAGAAGCTTCTGCACCTCCAAAGAAACAGTGACCAAAATACAAAGACAGTCTACAGAATGGGAAAGGATATTCACCCAATACCCATCCAATAAAGGGTTGATATCAAGGCAGTGGTTGAACTCCACAAGAAGAAAACTTCCAACCCCATCAAAAAATAGGGTGATGAAATGAACAAAAACTTTGTCAGTTATTTTTATTATGGAAATATTTTATGATAGTTGTCTTTTTATTATGGAAATATTTTACAAGGGTTGTCCAAATCTTAAGATTTGTACTTCAATTCTATTGAGAGTCTCAGTCTTCAAATATACTATATCTAAGGGCCACATGCAAACTTTTCTTCTTATTACAAAAATTAATCACATTTCAGGCAATATGTTTTTGACTGAGTTAACAATGATGTTCTCAATGTAAAAGTTATTTCACCTTACCAACTGCCCAAGACCCTCTTCCACTGCCCATATGTTATTTATGGTTCACCACTTCCTTCATTCCCTCCTGCCACTACCTGCTAACTTGAGTTTGGTGAACCAAGACCAAGTGTTTGTCTTCACTCATACTGTCTATATTATTATGTATTATGTCTACATACACCACTGATGAGTGAAATTGCCTGATAATATCATTCTCCTGCTGAGATAATTTAACACGATGCCTTCCAATTTCATGATAGTTGCTGTGAAGTGGAATATTTTATTTTTTCTCAGAGCCGAATAGTATTTCTTTGTGTATGTAAATAGTAATTTATTTATTCATTTATCATTTTTGGATATTTGTGTTCTTTCCCTATTCCAGCAATAATAATTAGCACCATATGACCAAAAGAGTATATACATTTGAATAAACAGTTCCATCTTTAGGAGTTAGGAGTATGTCTAGACATAGAATCACTAGGTCATACATAAGTAAATTCTATTCTTATGTTTTGAGCTATTTTCCATATTGCTTTCCATAGAGGCTGAACTAACAGTGAACGAGGGTTCCTATTTCTGCACATCTCCACCAAAGCAGATGTCTTCTTAATATATATCACTATCACTATCATTCTGTTGTTCATCGATTTGCCCAAGCGGGCTCCAGTAACATCTCCATTCATCCCTGTCACGTGCTAGTGTAGCCTGATGGCATACTGAGGGCTCTTTCAGGGTCAGGGGAATGAGGACCATCATTGTTACTGTTTTTGGCATATCAAGTATGCCATAGGTAGCTTGCCAGGCTATATATATATATATATATACATATATACATATACACATATATATATTTCTCTAGTATGAGAAACCTCATTGTTATTTTCATCTGCATTTCCCTAAAAACAAATGATGATAATATTTTTCATAAAGCTACTGGCCCATTTACACATCACCTAATATTTAACACTGGGTCAGAGAATGCAGCAGGTAAGGCCCTGGTCTTGCATAAAGACAATCAGGGTTCCATCTACAGTGCCACTAAGAGCTCCTTGACCATGGTCTGAGCTCAGAGTAGAGCCTTGAAAACAGGCAGATGTGGCTGCAAAAATACAACAAACAAACCAACCAAAAGAATATTAACTCCAAGTGAATTGAAGACCTTAATATTAGAACAGAATCTACTAAATACATGAAGGAGATATAGGCAAAAATATTTAGCATATGGACATCAGAAGCAACTTAAGTGATTTGACTGCATTGTTAAAAATAAATACCACATCACACTGATAAGCTTTTGCAAAAAAACAACCAATCAACCAAAAATATCCTCATGCTATGGGTATTTCATTATTATTAATATTCAATTATGGAAGAACATATCTGAACACCACATATCAGATAGAAAGCTAACACTCAAGAAGCACTACAGAGCTCAAAAAGAAAAAAAATCAATAAACCGATACAAAAATGAGGAGATGATGTGAGTCACATGAAAGCATTTAGCTACAGTCAGGAACCTGACCAACAATTCTAATTCAATTGGACTTAGGCAGAACCAGAGTCTGTCTGTTTAGAAAGTACCAACTACCAGAAAAATTACATATTTGATACATACATAATTATTGTAATTGACAGTGATAGCCAAAACAGTAACTCTAAGTAAAATAAGTAAAATGTTTATTATTGTCTCAATAGATACTTATTGAATGCATAAATTATACTCAATGACAGAAAAATAAGATAAAAATTGTATATAATATATGAAGAGAAAAATTATAAAATTTGTGTTTCTCTGGCTACATTTTTCATTTTTTTTAATCAGGTAAACAAAGCAGAACACATATTATCTTGAGCTAATCTGAGAACATGGTGTTGCTTTAAAGTCCTTTTTATCATTCAGGGTTTCATGGACACCAGTACGTCTCTCCCTCCTGTAAGGAAGAAGAATCAGAACCAAAGAAATTTGTTCTTAAAAAAAATCAAAAGAGTGTGATGCTGTGCACAGGTATGAATGAATGAATGAATGAGTTCCACAATAAGATGCAGAGAATCCTTCCCTAAGGCCGAAGATTTGTTACTAGGCAACAAATAAAATATGAATCCTTCTAGACTTCCCCAAATGCAACTATGAGCAGAAAACTGCTTGCTTAAAACTGTTTTTCAGAAGTCTAATATCTATGTCATGTTGGTGCTCTATTCTTCCTATATTTCATTCTGTGCACAATTCATGTACATGTGCATCAATGTGTTTATATTTCCATTTACTTACATATGCAGATATCAAATATTTGTATATGCCATGGTTCTATGACATTTTAATAACAATTTTTAAATTCTTTGTAAAACCATATTATAATAAATATTAGTTTTATAAATCTATAATATCATTTTATTTTATTACATAAATACATATGATGACTTAAATAAAAGCAACAATAACAAATGCTGGTGAGGATGTGGAATAATAGGAACCCTCACTTTCTACTGATTAGGCTGTGAAATGATACAATCACTATAGATGAAAGCTTAAACATTTCTTAAAAAAACTAAATATACTCTTATGAAACAACCATACAATTACTCCAGAAGACATATTTACACCAAACCCTGCATGTGAATGTCTGTAGCACCTGTTTTTGTCCATCCAGAATATCATTCTATTATTGTACGTCACACAAAATGACTAACTGCCTCATTAATAGCATTACACTAAGATTTGAATTGATAATATTTTAAAGCCTTCCATTTATAAAAATTATTATTTATTCATATGTGGGATCAGAGGAATTCTCAGTAAAGGGGCAATAACTATAAGAAGGCTACTCCTTTGATCAGGAAGCAGGTCTTTAATTAAGAAACTACCAGTACTTTTCTCTGTCCCCAAATTACCAAGAATCAATAACTAAAGTCTGATATTGCAATTCATTAAAGACTGTATTTCTTTCTGACACAAGAACCTTTGATGAGTGACAGAAAGATTTCTCCTGCTCATCTTTATTAAGGAAAGAGCTGGAGCAATAGCACAATGGGTAGGACGTTTGCCTTGCACAAGGTTGACCCAACCGACCCAAGTTCGATTCCTCTGCCCCTTTTGGAGAGCCTGGCAAGCTACCGAGAGTATCTTGCCTGCACAGCAAAGCCTGGCAAGCTACCCACAACATATTCAATATGCCAAACACAGTAACAATAAGTCTCACAATGGAGATGTTACTGGGCCCAATTGAGCAAACAGATGAACAACAGGAGTTGACAGTTGACAGTTGATGAATTAATACTACGGATTGTATGTTTCCTTCATTCAGTTGAAGTCTTAATATTTTTCCTATCTCTGAGCATTCATCAGTTAATTAGCATTCAGTCATTAATTATTTCCAAACATAAACTTGTTTTTGATTCTATAATACACGTCCCCTTGGGATATATGAAGACACAATACTTTACTGCACCCTATGGCAGTAAACCTGGCTCATCTGGGACACATACTAGAATCAGAATATCCCATTCCCACCTTTAATAGGAAGATATTTTGTTAGGTGACAAGAAAAAAATGAGAATTTGATTAGAATTTATCTGAAGTAGACAGGTGAACTTCAAATCACAGGAGCAAGTCAGTATAACATCAATGTATAATGACATGTATAGCCTGTTATTCCGTGATCTGATTATCAAGAGATAACAATGGAGCTTGTGTTCCTATCAACTATCAACTATTCGAATAATTCAATTTTCTTGGTGTGGGATATGACCCACCGCCCTAAACTGAGAACACATCCTTGGTTGAAATTATAAAGTTTCGTGTCTCTTACCACTACTGCTAAATCACTCAAATGGTGTAATGAGATAAACCTAATCAAAACGACTTCTAGAGAAAGGAAAGTAATTTCCCAATGCAAGCTCAAATTTTGCAACCTTCCATTCTTAAGGATCTGTTGGGATCTATCAGATTGTTGCATATGTCACCATCGCTCCATTAAATTTTTTGTAAGGGTAATCATCCCAACAAAATGCCTATAATATTTCTATACAGTTCTCAACCTCCACTACCTCCACTACCCAGCTGTTGCCATGCTCCAGGAGCTGTTGCCATGCTCCAGGAGGCTTTCCGGACCCTTGGGCCAAGAGTCATGCACAGCTGAAGCACACAGAAAAAGGTAAGCAGAATTCCATGACCTTGGACTCCAGGCTTAACGGGACTGGGGAACAGAGATCTTCTGCCTGCTCCCACCAATATCCAGCGACCAAGGGATTAAACCCAGAAGTCCCTCCCTACCCTGCCCTGTCTGCTTCCACAAACCACCAGCGACCCAGGGATTACATACAGAAGACCCACCCTACTGGTACCAGATAAATACCTCATCGGCAGACCTCTACTACCTCCACTACCTCCATTATCCAGCCACTGTCATGCTCCAGGATGCTTTCCGGAACACACGGCCACAAAGCAGTCACAAGGTACATCATAAGACACTTAATACACATCTTCCAAGATTATCATACCATCTTTGATGGGGTTAAATATGGCTTAACCATGTAAGGGCAAATAGAGGCCGCCCTAAAAGCCTCTATCTCTTTCAGAGACACTGGCAAGCTACCAAGAGTATCCTGGCCGCACGGCAGAGCCTGGCAAGCTATCTGTGGTGTATTTGATGTGCAAAAACCAGTAAATACAATGCATCTCATTCCCCTAACTCTGAAAAAGCCACGAATACAGCAGCATTAAGAAGGATAAGGAAGGAGAGGGTGATAAAATCTCACTAGGCTGCCAAAGTGAAGAAGGACAAAAATGACTATCTATACTTTCAATGCACATACGCTGGCATCGGATACATCTATAGAGGGCCTGATGGTACAAGCGTGAAAGATCAAGTACAACACCATCGGTCTGATGGAAATGAGAAGGCATCACATTACGCCGTTTTCGACACTGGAGAAGAACTGTTCCTTGGAACATGTGACAAAAGAGGCGTCGGCGGTGTCGGTGTCATTGTCAACATAAACTTGGTCATGAGCATTGATTCATTCGAATGCCTAACAACCCGAATCAGACAATTTCACTTGAATACATGTGGCTTACTGAGGGCAGTTTCTATATTGTTGTCTATGCACCAACATCCAATTATGATGGAGAAATTGAGAAGTTCGACTTGGAGCTGGAGAAGTTCTATAAAGAAGACCACACCTTCTAAAAGACCATTGTTGGTGATTTTAATGCCAACATAGGACTGAGAAGATCAGCCAAAGAACTCCACATCAGGACCCATGGCCAAGAATGGAACAAACAGGGTGAGAGACTGAGTTCCTCATGTCGACCAAGACCATCCATGGTAAGTTAAAGTTCCAGAAGACCAAATCTAAACGTTGAACATGGGAGTCTCCTAGTAGACACTTCCACAATGAAATTGACCACATCATATTCAATCAATGGTTTTGCCTGACCAATGTTGCTGTTGTCCCAAAATTCCAAATAGGACCTGACCACCATCTTCTTCATGCAAAATTCTATTTCACAGAGTGGGAGTAAAGGGCTGAAAAGTTTAAGGAGAGAACTCCCAGAATGACCACCAACTGGGAGCTCTTTGGCACTACTGTGGCATCATGGGAAGATGCCGCTGTTGGCAACATTGAGGAGGAATACGATCGACTGGTTCAGAACCTCCATGATTGTGCAAGGAATGACGGGAGAAATAAAACCACAAAAAGACGCCTGCCTTCGAAAACTCTTGGGCTCATTGCCAACATGGCTTGGAGCAAGCCTCAGGCAACTACAAGCTAACATCTGAGCTCTCAAAGCAGTGCAGAGAAGTGATCAAGGAAGATCTCAAAGAGAGAAGAACAGCAGTACTAGCAGATGTGGCAAAAGTCAGGAAAAGCATTCACAATGCCCACCTGTCCTTCTCCAACTATGAGACCAAAATGACTCCCCTCCGACATCCTGATTCATCTATCACATCTTCCAGAAGGGCAATGGAGAAGATTATCCATCACTTCTACTCAGATCTCTTTGATAGCCACGTCCACTTGACCACATGCCAAATTCCACCGGATGGATATGTCATTCCCAATGTTCTCCCTTCCAAAATCTGACACGCCATAAAGAAGCGAACAGCACCTTGCCCAGACAAGGTCAGACCCGGACACCTGAAGAACTTGTGTCAGTGCTCATCAATACACTGGCTCGACTCTTCATACACTACCTCTCTGAATGCAAGGTTCCATCCCAGTGGAAAACCAGCAGCACCATTCTACTCTACAAGAAGGGAGACATCCACAACATTGGCAACTATCACCTCATCTGCCTGCTGTCTGTTGTCAACAAGCTATTCACTCGATTCATCCTGAATAGGATTGGCAGAACACTAGATGAAGGACAACATGTAAGCAAGCCGGGTTCTGGAAAGGATTCACCATGATTGACCATATCCACATTATAACAAAGCACACTGAAGTTTCTCGGGAGTTCAAGATGCCACTCTGTCTAACATTCATTGATTTAAAGTAGGCCTTTGATTCTGTTGAAACTGAAGCGGTCATCAAAGCCCTAGGCAAATAGGGCGTTCAATCTCTATACATCAGGATCCTCCGTGAGCTGTATTATGGATACATTACCAGAATTTCACCATTCTACAAGGAAGTGAGCATCCATGTCAAGAGAAGGTTCAGCAGGGTGATACCATTTCACCGAAACTCTTCAGTGCCACCTTTGAGAACGTCACCTGATGACTGGAATAGGAAGGAATAGGAGTGAAAATAGATGGTCTGCAACTACACCACCTCCACTTCACTGATGACATCGTTCTAATAACACCAAAAATTAGCCAAGCAGCACAAATGCTGACCAACTTCGACCGTGAGTGTGGAAAGGTAGGACTACAGCTGATTCTCACGAAGACAATGTTCATGAGAAATGGTCTCATTCCTGATGTTCCATTCACTCTCAATGGAACTAACATCTCCGAATGCAACAGTTAGGTATACCTAGGTCAAGAAGTCAACATGACAAATGACCTGGCACCTGAGTTACATAGGAGCAAGAGAGCAGCTAGGAATGCCTCCCAGAGTATCAAAGAAATATGTAAGAGAATGAAGAACCACCAGCTCCAGGCTCATCTCTTTTATTCCACTGTTCTTCCTGCATTAACATATGCCTCAGAGACCTGGGCCCGACGAAAACAGGATGAGAACGCTATTTGTGTCTCCCAAAGTGGAATTGAAAAAGCTATGCTTGCAGTATCATAATTCACTCAAATGAGAGAATGAATCCGGAGTTCTGATCTCCGTCAATGATCAACAAGAATCAGGGATGCTGTCTCGTTTGCCAAGGCATCGAAAATCGAATGGGCTGGACACATAATGAGATTTGGAGACGACCACTGGACTAGTGCCATTACCGACTGGATTCCACAGGATGTTAAAAAATCACGTGGCCTCCCACTTACGAGATGGTTAGATTTCTTCATCAAGACCCTGAATAATCTGTTTGAGGTTCTTCATGTTGCTAGAATGAGAAGACGCCATTGGGCTACACTAGCATACGGCAGGGACGAATGGAGATGCTACTGGCACCTGCTCGAGCAAATTGATGAGTAATGGGATGTCAAGTGATCAAGTGATCAAGTGATAGTTCTGAAATTCACTATTGAATCTGATGGCTCCAAATCCAAATTTTAGAAATGCCTGCCTGCCCTATTCTTCTTTTACCTTTACCCTACATTCAAAAAGTATAATCCAATTTGAGTGATCTCAAAAGGCTTGCCCTAAAATCAAAGTATGTCTGGAGCAGATGGCACCCTCTGTAATTTGCTACCAACTTTTTGCTCCAGAAGCAGTCTGTGAGACTCCTTAATACACTGTTTCAATCAAACCTCAGGTAATCATTGAAAGCTATCTGACACTTAGCATACTTAGTTAAGCTTGTGACTTTCCAGAAGGATTCTTGATTGGAGGAAACAGATTCTTCTATTCTATGTTCTCCTGGACGGGACAAAAAAACTTCACAACTTGAAGCTGTGCTGTTCCACTGTCAATACCTCGCATTTTACTTAGATGAGAAAACTGCTAAACCCTTAATAAACTTGTTAGCTACATCCTTAAAGACATCATTCTGATGTTATATCTGTTTCATTAAATTTTAACTTTTCTGATATGTATGGGTATTATCCTAAGAATTTGGACAATTTTAATATCAGGATTACCAATTGCCCTCTTAATAACTGTTACAGATGAAGAACTAATGACAAAAATATTTAATAAATAATAATTAAATGGTCTAGTAAAAGCCACCTAAAATAATGTCTGCTTTATCAATTTGGCTTAGAAAACCATACATCCTATAACTTTGTCATTTAACTTCCTATAATTGGACACTTTATACCCTTTCTGATAGGATTAAATTATTTCATGTACATATTATTATCATTAAATGTGCATTTTCTTGTGCATTACTACGTGTGTTTTCTATTCTTTTTATATGAGTTGCTTAGACTATTCCATATATGATTTACTTTCTCCCCCAAATTGGGTACAGTGGTCTGATCAACCCATGCCAGGACTTATCTATAAAAAGAAAACATTTTCCACTTAAATGAGACAGATGAAGTAAAAATGTCCTTTAAAAACACTTGACTGGTCTATTTCTTTGGAAACTTTCCCTGTATTACTCTAACCAGCGTACTCTCTTTTAATAAACTGTCTCTGCTCTGCCTAAAGCATCTCACTCCTGGTAAATTATTTTACCACTCAACAGTTTAGATGCAGCAGGACCTAGCCGTTTAAAAAAGATGCTAGGATTCAGATTTGAAACAATAAAAATGTTCATTGAAAAGTAAGAAACATCCTACCCCAGAAATAACAAAATACAACCAAAATAAGTTAAGTATGGCTAGTTTTATGGAGTTTTGTAGGAAAATTGGATCTTCGCACTTCTTATCAAATAAAGTCTCAGAGGATTCCTACTTATTTCCCAGAGGTTTCATGTTAATCTATGGTGCATTTGTGTCGCTAAAATAATGTGAACATCTTTTTTTGCCTCTTAGGCTGGTAGGGACTATTTATTTATGATTTTTTAGGATATCTATTTCACCTTTTGCCCAGGTATTTCTTATGAGTCCAAGGCCTCTGGCAGAAACACAGCCTTGGGAAATTATAAACTTCCTCAGTCTCAGAATGAACAAAGAAACTGAACAAAGAAATCTGCAGGAATATTCAAAATATAAGATAGGGCAGCTAAAATATAGCTGGTTGAGGCATCTGGAAAATAAGATTTGCTCTTTAATTACTATTTCTATTGTTTACTTGATATTAAAATATTTATGATTATGTAACATTTGAAAATATTGCAGTGAGAACTACAAGTGGGAAGGTAAACTAAACTTTTTATTATAAAGCCCTGACACTTTATCACGGAAGTCTATTCTTAGCTTAATTTGCCTTATTTCCTAAGATGCAAAATTTGAGTTCCTTTCAGAACATGAAGCAGACCCTGGAGACAGCCATGTATGTCCCTAAAGATTATAAGTAATGTAGCTATGGTTAGAGAAATGTACTATTTAGGATATAGTCTCTGAACAAAAGGGGGGATGTCATATGCAAGCAAAAAATGCAAATCTTTCTCTAACACCATGCACAAAAGTCAAATAAAATTGGATTAAGGACCTCAATATTCAACCTTGATCAGCAGATTATATTGAGGAGACCACAGGGAGAATAGTTCATGATTTTGAATTTAGAATTATCTGCAATTATTCAACAGCATTGGGAAAGCAAATGAAAGCAAAGTTAAACAAATGGGTCTACACCAAACCAAGAAGTTTCTGCAATAAAATGAAAATGATAACCAGAATAAAAATATACTACCATGGACTGTGAAAGAATTATTTTCCTATCATCTATCTGCTAAATCATTGATATCTAAGAAAAACAAAAGTGGATACTGATACACAAAAAGGCATAATCTAAGATATACGATATACAAAAGGGATATCAAAATATTAAAAGAAAGTTAGAGCTTTTTTGCAATCACACATTTAACTTCCTCAAAATTTAGGATTGTGAGGTTAGAAAAAATAAAGCACATAGGCCTAAGGCTTATAGTTGGGAGTGTGTGACCATCTCTCTCAGGGAGAAGTTGCTCCTTCATATCATATAGGTTTGACTGAGCCAAGGCAGTTCTGCACCAATAAGGCTCTTGACCCCGGGGAGAACACATTTGTCAGTGGAGTTGACATGACAGCCCTTATCAACCTTTGGCCTCCTTCTCTTCATTGTCAGACTTGATCACTTGACATCCCATTACTCAATTTGCTTGAGTGGGCGCCAGTAACGTCTCCATTCGTCCCTGTCGCGTGCTAGGGGAGCCCAATGGCATCTGCTTGTTCTAGCAACATGAAGAGCCTCAAACCGATCGTTCAGGGTCTTGATTAAGAAGTCTGACCATCTTGTAGGTGGGCAGCCACGTGGTCTTTTGACGTTCTGTGGAATCTAGTCGGTAACGGCTCTAGTCCAGCAGTCGTTGCCAAATCTCATTAAGTGTCCAACCCATCTGATTTTTGATGTCATGGCAAATGAGACAGCGTCCCTGATTCTTGAGCACTGATAGAGGTCAGAACTCGGGATTCTTTCTCTCATTTGAATGAAGCATGATACTCCAAGCTTAGCTCTTTCAATTCCTCTTTAAGAGACCCGAATAGCGTTGTCATCCTGTTTTCGTAGGGTCCAGGTCTCTGAGGCGTACATTAATGCAGGAAGAACTGGAATCGAAGAGATGTGTCTGGAGAGGAAGATACTTCGTCCTCTTAGCTATTTCTTTGATGCTCTTGAAGGTGTTCCAAGCCGCTCTCTTCCTCCTTTGTAACTCAGGTGCCAGGTGATTTGTCATGTTGACTTCTCGACCTAGGTACCCATAACTGTTGCAATTGTAGATGGTTGTTCCATTGAGAGTGAATGGGACATCAGGAACATGAGTGTTTCTCATGAACATGTCTTCATGTGATACAGCTGTAATCCTACCTTTCCACACTCACGGTGGAAGTCGGCCAGCATTTGTGCCGCTTGGTGAATGTTTGGTGTTATTAGAACGATATTATCAGCAAAGCGGAGGTAGTTTAGTTGTCGACCATCTATCTTCACTCCCATTCCTTCCCATACCAGTTGTTGCAGGGTGTTCTTGAGGGTAACACTGAATGGCACTGAAGAATTTCGGTGAAATGGTACAACCTGCCGAACCCTTTCAGGGGTGATTGTCAGACTAACACATTGATTTACCAGGATAGGTCTTTGCAATTTTCTGTATGTGTGACATAGGTTCATTGTATGATCTTCATTTGTATATGCTCATTGTTCTCCCTATTGAATATGTGGGTTTCCTGAGAAATGTCTAGAATATGTATAAGCTGTTATATCACTGCTGAGCATAATACCACTGTCTCTTTGAAGCTGTACTCGATCCTGTGCTCGTGATCACCATTCCTACTGTAAATTGTTTTTATGCTAGTAATGTTCTTCTTTTTATTATCTACTACTATTACTACAACTACTATTATTAAGAGGGTAGAGTGATAGCACAGCGGATAGGGCATTTCCCTTGCACGTGGTGAACCCAGGTCCAATCCCTCCATCTCTCTCGGAGAGCCTGGCAAGCTACCGAGAGTATCCTGCCCACATGGCAGAGCCTGACAAGCTCCCTGTGGCATATTCGATATGCCAGAAACAGTAACAGCAAGTCTCACAATGCAGACGTAACTGGTACCCGCTCAAGCAAATTGATGAACAACAGAAGGACAGTGCTATAGTGCTACTATTATTAAGATAATATTCTCATAACATAGTTAAGATTTAAGCTATTGCATAGAATTATAGCATCTCACCAATCACCAAATCCTTATTTATTTGTTTGTTTGTTTTTTGGTTTGGGCACTAAACCCAGCAGTGCTCAGGCTGATTGAGCTCAGAATTCACTCCTTTCTGGTGGGGCTCAGAGATATTATTGAGTGCCTGGGATGGATCCCATGTCAGGCACAAGAGAGGCGAGTGCCCTAACTGCTATACTTTCACCCTAGCCCCAAGATTTTGTTTTTAATCGAGTCATTCTTGTGCCTTTAGAGACAACACACGCTTAATTACAATTGCTAAAAGTAAAGCAATCAAGATGTTTTTCAGTAAATAAACAATGAATGGAGTGCATACATAAAATGTAATATCATTTAGCGTTTATAAAAAATCTATTAACTCACAGAATACACAGAAGAATTTTAACTATATATTTCTAAATGAAAGTTTTCAGTCTATAAAGGCTAAGTATGATTTCAGCATTCTAGAAAAAGCACGACTATAAAGATACTAAAAAAATCAATGGTTGTCAAGGACTATGGGGAAAGAGAAAAGGATACAGATGAAGAGCACGGTAAAGTTTTAAATCAGTGGAACTATTATGTATAATATTATCATGGTGGATACATGATGTTATGCAATTTTTAATTCTTACAGTGCAATAACCTATTAGGAGTGCATCTTAATGTAATCCATAAACTTCATTTGATAATAAATATTGTTTTATTATTTACAGTAAGAATGCCAGATTAATATAAAGAGGTTAATAATTGGATAAACTATGTAAAGACAATGATAGAAGGGACTCTGGATTCCATTCAACATTTCTATAAATCTAAAATTGCTTGAAATATTTATTTTAAAAAATATATGTGAGTCATCTTGATTTTAGTATTGTGGAAAGTTGGTAACCACAATACAGATTCCTACTCATTATCTGACCTCCCTGGAATAATGCTGGAAAGGCTTGGTTGGGGAACTGGGGTAAGGTGGGGAGGGGTTGGTTTGTGAGTCTTCCAGGAGCACTCGCAGGTTATGAACAGAGACTCCTACCAGCCCCACGGACGGCCTATTAAGAAGGGCCTGAGATCTACTAATCTGCTTGATGTGGGAATGTATCCCCATCACCCGAAGATGAGTGTTCAAATTGCCTTAACTGGAGAGGGTAGGGTGTTTTTCAGACAAGGATTTGCTCTTCACAGGAAGTTGGGAACTAGCCCTGCCTCCATTCAGTTTTCCCTCTTAGCTAGAATTTGTTATCTATTCTCACACACAGAAATTTCAGAAGAAAAAATAGTGAGGCAAAGTACTTTTATATAGACAGTAAAAGAAACGGGGGGGGGCAAGGGAGGTGGGAGAAGAGTGGAGGGGCAGGGAGAGAAGTGAGGGGGGGACCAGGGAGGGGAAGAGAGGGGAAAGGAAGGGGCAGGGGAGGGGAGAGCTCATATCCCAAGTTGGAAGGTGGTTATTTCATAATAGAGTGTGTGCCCCTTCCTTAAAAAAAAAAAATTAGTTTCACAAGGATTTTTTAAATTGCCCTAGCATTGTAATTTCTACGGAGATTAAATTTATTGCTTTGGCTATGTCCCGAGAAAAGGACTTTGGCTTTTGCTGGTATTTTTTTCATATTTTTATTATGACCTTTTCCCCCCTTAAACTTCTGCTCTCCTGAGGGGTATGCAACCTTCCCAGGGTTGGTCATTCGGAGTGTTATCCAGTCAGACTTCTTCCATTTCCTAATGGGTCAAACTATTGCACTTTTGGGAACCAAAAGGACTGTGACCGGTAACTTCTCTTTACAACATATCCTGATAGTATTTTCCAAAATTCATTACCAAGGGCCCTTATCTGACTCTTATCCACACACCTCACTGACACTGAAAACTATTTTTAAATTTCTGTTAAAATAGTTGTTAAACTAAATATATTAACTATAAATTTGTTACTCACAAATATGAACCTAAATTCTTCCTACCCCTACTTAAGATGATATTTATTTACTTCATGTTATATCATAAACACCTCAAGAAATCAAGTCTCCCAGTTTATATAGTTATCCTAAGATATTTTCCAGTTCTTTTATCCAAATAAATTGTTCTAACTATATTCATGCTTCTGTCATTTCTATTGAGGGTCAACAGAATTTCCATTTTTTCAGAATCCATAATAAATTATTTTATCTAAAATACATACATAACTCATCATAGAAATTGCTGTCTTTATCTATGAACTTAAGACTTTGGATTTAAAATTAAGCGACCTTAATTTTATTTCTAAAACTTTAATAGCACAGCGGGTAGGGCGTTTGCCTTGCATGCAGCCAACATGGCCAACCCGAGTTTGATTCCTCCGCCCCTCTCGGAGAGCCCGGCAAGCTACCGAGAGTATTCAATATGCCAGACACAGTAACAACAAAGTCTCCAATGGAGACGTTACTGGGCCCGCTCGAGCAAATCGATGATCAACAGGAGGGCCTTTACCTTTACCTAATATATGATGTGGATTCGACATCCTCTGAAAGTACCTATTCTACATATTAGACTTGAGGAGGGACCTGATAATGCGCATCTCAAACAAGCTTGCTGACAATGCTGATGCAAAGGCACATTTTGAGTATCAAGACTCTAGAATATACCTAGACCATAAAATTATTGATATGAAAAATAAATCAAAGAATTACAGTTATTATAAAGCATTAAAGTTCTGGTTTTGCTTCTATTTGAAAAAGGTTTGAGGGCTCCCAAAACTTCAAAATCTGCTTTTGCAATATTAATCCTTTCTCGATTTAATCTCTAAAGGCTAAAGTTTGATAACTTTTGTAAAGCAAGTAAACTATTCAGTTAGTCATAATGCTCTCCTGGCTTGAATATGCCAAAGATCAACTATTTCAAGTTAAATTATTACATTTATATGTTTTTAATTCCAGAAAGGTCAAATGACTAAGTCAGGGTTACTTATCCAATTACTATAAAGGTCATGTCTGCAATCCAGGTCTCTGACTCCAAATCTTATACTTTTTTGTCCCTTTTTTTTGTCCCTTCTCTGTTGCTTCCAATAATGATGAATATTAGAGAATTCAAACCACATTGTTGGACCACAAAATCCCAATTCTTAACCTAATCTCTCAATTTCTAACATTATTTCAGGGAGTGTGTGTGTGTTGTGTGTGTGTGTGTGTGTGTGTGTGCAGAAAAGTTATATTGAAGGGAATGTACTTTGTCCACATCATTACAAGTTTACAAATTCAGCACAATTTTGTAGTTTCATGAGTTTATTTGGGTTTGCAAAATACATTAGTGAAAAGATGGGAATTTTACCATTATGGAGGACGGTGAAAAGAAAGATTTGATCTATTTATCTAAACCTAAAAATATTTCTCTTCAAAGAAATAACTACCAACAAATTATGAAGAATGGAGGCAGGTGCACACTTCTCAAGTGAGTACCGCCTGTTCAGGGAAACTTTATTCAAAGGGAAGAAAAAAATAATAATATTTGATTTCTTTTTAGGGATGTTTATCTCACTGAAGGTGACTGAAACAAAACTGATTTTCATAGTACAAGGAAAACAAAAGCTGGGAGCATGGGTGGTGAACCTATTTTCATGTCATTATCCAGAGGCTAGAGATGTGAAGCTATTTAGTAACACTGCACAGATATTAGTTGGAATTAAGAGTTTCTAAATCTCCAGGTGTAAAAACCTGCACTAACATTATGTTGGTACCAGTAGCAGGGGTTCTCGAATTTTTCCACTTATGGCCCCTTTCTGCCCAAGAAACACTGGGGTGACTTAAAATAAATCAGTATACAAAAATAGGCATATATTAAACATTTACTTATAATAAATAATAATTAAATTTATTTTGAAAACAAAGTTGTGTAACATGCACATTTATTTATAAGATCTCATGTGAGGTCACAAACCACATTCTAAAAAATTAAGGATTAAAGAGACAGCACAATAAATATAAATTATTTAAGTGAGATTAGAGTTTACATATACTCCCCCAACTATTTACCTAAGAATTTCTAACAAGAATCTGCCTTGGTACTCTCTCCTTCTTTCCTTTCCAGAACTCTACAGCATAGAAAAGGCCATGACCTGGGTGCAATCCCTGCCTCATTTCACTATGAATGAAATACTGTTATCATTTCCAGGGAAGATTACACTACAAGTGTATGCAGTGTATACAGATAGTTTTAAATTTAAAGATTTGGGTGGGGTCCCCAATTTGCCTTCCCTGAGCAATCCTGCTGATTCCCTGCTAGGAAGTTTAATATATATATATATATATATATATATATATATATATATGTGTGTGTGTGTGTGTGAGTGTGTGTGTCTGTGTATGGATTTGTAATATTCTCTTCACAGAATTAAGAAAATGGCAAGGGAACCAAGTTTCTATGTCCCCAAAGTTGTTTTCCACCAGTGTGTACTCACTAAAGCTGAGCATTGATGCTACAAAAATGCAGGCTCAAACCTTGGTCTTTCTGCGCTTCGCCTGAGAATAGTCAGTAACATCTGAGCTCTCATCTGAGATCTCATACAGAATTATAAGAAGTCTTGTTGCCTTTGTACAAAACACCAGTGCCCCAGTGCTGGAAAAGTCTTCAACAGGAATGCCACAAGCTTTTATTCATAGAAAGTCTCCAAGAAAGTACAAAATGTTCTCAATGTTGCATTGCCAAAAGGCCCTGACGTTATTTTTATTGACAGAAGTCTGACTCTGGCTGACATAACTAACTTTGCTTTACTTATCTGTAACACCATCTTATCAGATACAAACACTCACATATCCTGCCCCATGTTTCCCATTTATTTCATTTTCGTGTTGCCCTTCTTCTGCTCCATATCGGCTACCTGCTTCCAGACCCACCTTGCACAGAGAACCTCTCCTGCAGAGCCTGCTCTGACAGCTTATGAAGGCTTCCTGCTGGCTGAATATCTAGAGCACTTCAGAAAGCACACCTCCCTATTGGTACTGAAAAAGCATCAAGTTTCCTAGAAGATGCCACTGCAAGTAATCCTTTCTTGCCTCATTTTTCAGGATATATATATATATATATATATGTATATATATATATGAATGACTGAAGATAAAATATAAGCACAAAAAGTACACTAGTTGAAATTTCAAGATTCAGGCACTGAAAATGCCAATTAAAAGACACTTTGGTTTATAGCCAAAGCAGGACAGGAGTTTTAGGATTTTTTTGTTTGTTTTTATTTTTTATTTATTTTTTATTTTTTATTTTATAAAGTAGTTCACACTGGGGCTGGAGCGGTAACACAATGGGTAGGGCATTTGCCTTGCACGTGACCCACCCAGGTTCGATTCCCAGCATCCCATAGGGTTCCCCAAGCACCACCAGGGGAACCCTCAATGCAGAACTAGGAGGAAACCCTGAGCATTGTGGGGTGTGACCCAAAAAGAAAAAAAAAGTACTTCACAATATTTGATTACATTTAATATTTAAACAGCAATCCCACCACCATTACACCTTCCCATCACCATATTTCAGATGTTTCCCAACCCCTGCCCCAAAGAAGAACCAATATTTTGTATTGTTTGTTATGAAAAACTGTTGAAAATGCTACAAAAAAGTTTCCTTAGAGGAAAGAGTGTGAAGATTGTTGTATTTCCACAAGGGACCATTTTGTTTCTCGTTCACACTTTTTAACACAGCACAACAGGTAAGGTGTTTGTCTTTCACATGGCTGACCCAGGTTCAATTCCTCTGTCTCTCTGTAGGAGCCTGGCAAGCTACTGAGAGTATCCTGCCCGCACAACAAAGCCTGGAAAGCTCCCCGTGGTGTATTCGATATGCGAAAAACAGTAACAAGTCTCATGATGGAGACATTACTGGTGCCCGCTTGAGCAAATCAATGAACAACGGGAGAACAGTACTACAGTGCTACAGTGTGCATCAGAAGATACTAGAAGCACAAAGACCAAGAAGTCAGGACAATAATTTAAAAAAAGATATTATTCAATATAAAAATAAATTTCAAGTCTGGCCAAGCAATTATAAAATAAGAACCACTAAGCTAAAGGGATCACTTAATACTACTTGATCTCTTATGCCACTGTGGGTTTTCAGCTGACGACTGGTATAATCGGTGGAAGGGAAGTAGCATTCGCTAACTGCCAAGACTTTCCTGCTTAAAAAGTCTATTATTCTAGTACAAACAAAAATGGCAGCAACAAATGAAAATAAAAGCAGAGCAAACTGCAATATATATACACATAAATAAATAACTTACTGTGTTGACAGTGAATTCCGTTAAATCCTCGAGGGCATTTACAAACATAGTCGATGAATGTGTCGCCTCGGTAGGCTTCACTTATTTCACAGGTTCCTCCGTGATGGCACGGATTAGGAATACAGGGACCTGAAAACCATAAAAAGAAGCATTGCTCCATGACGCCTCTGTTTCAAAGTAAACATTGGTTCAACATTGTATAATTAACAATTTTATACAAAATACATTCCTTTGCATAATTTGCCTCTCTAATTTAATAACTCCATATATTGGGAAAACTTTCCTTGCTACATTTGATAAATGTTCTTGGTTCCTTTGTTGTCAATTAATTGCTGACTTCTACAGAAGAAGCTAATCAAAATACTTGGATGTAAGTCCTAATAATAAAAAAATATATGGAAAGGTTTAGACAATACACCCTGTGACAAAGGCTTTATAAAACAAAGTTTTCAGAGAGCAGACCCCAAAATAATGCAAAATTCTTAAAAGATGGAGCTATCCCAAACCAAAAAGCTTTTACGTGGAGAAGAAAAAAAACTTGTGTCAACACCGAAAGACATTCCAACTGTATGAGCGAATACATTTATACATAATACAACAACTATTATGAATTATATGCAAAATAAAAAGGAATTAATAGAATGCTAAGAAAAAACCACTAAAAATGGGTAGACGATCTGCAAGGACAATTATGAAAAGGACATACATAGATATAAAATAAGCACATAAAAAGGTATTCACTGCTTTTTACTCAGAAAAATGTTATCAATAATCATTACAAAATTGTAAGAATTGTTGTTATTCAAAAGGAAAGCAATGTATTGGGAGGATAAGATAAGAAGGGGATATTTATGCATTGTTGATGGGAATGGGAATTGGTGCAGCTATTTCATTAATTAATTAAGTTTGGTTTGGAGGCCACACCCAGTGGTGTCCAGGGGTTACTCCTGGCTCAGTGCTTAGGGATCACTCCTAGTGGTGCTTGGAGAACCATATAGGATGCCAGGGATTGACCCCTCATCAGTCACATGCTAGGCAAGCATCCTATCCACTGCACCATCTCTCCAGCCTCAGCACTATATCTATGGCCCCTAGTAGAGGTTTTTAGAATCAATAAGACTCCTTGGAAATCATCTAATCCAATCGTCTACTTTTGTAGATAGGGAAACAAAGCCTAATAAAAATGAACTGATTTATCTTCATATCTAAAATGACGAAAACTGAATTCAAAGAACCATATCTAAAAGGGAAAATATAGTTTTCAAGTGAAAAATAATTAAACTAGCCCTGCATCCCCACCCCCTTCTAGAGTAGTATGAAAGCAATAAGCAAAAAATGTCTTTTCCATGTTTTTATGTGCCTTTCCTGAACTTGATGAAGAAGGAGATAAAAAAAAAAGAAGGCTGAACTAGTAAAGCCTCCATCGATCTTGGGAGAAGTGCACCTTGAGGTTAATGAAGAGGGAAATCACTCAGACCACACAAGTGTTTAGGAGCCTGCACTGGAAAGGGTTGGAAGTTGGCTGGAAGCTGAGAATGAGCTAAAGGAGGAGAAAACTAAGAAAAGGAGACACCACAAACAGTAAAAAACTAACTTCAGGAAGAGAAGCTATGTGTGTGTGTGTGTGTGTTTGTGTGTGTGTGTGTGTGTGTGTGTGTGTGTATTTGGGTGGTGAGGGGGTCAAGCATTATGTTATGTGCTTCTATGAGAAGAAAAAGCCAGTAAGAATTTTCTATGGCTGAAGTGCAGGCAGAGTCTCCTTGCCCCCGCGCCTGGCTGTCCTCGCCGGGGCCCCTTGGAGGGAGCGGGTTGAGTTTCCCTCCCCGCCCCGACCAGGGCTCCAGCAGCTGAAGACCTCCAGAACCAGCCACCACCATGCTGAGACCACACTCCACATGCATGAAGGTACTGGCAGAGGAACAAAGGCATGCGGGTCCCGGGGCTAAGTTCTCCAAGCCTGCTCGGATCGGGGCTGAGTATCCTCCACCCAGATCCTCCAAATTCCAGTAGGCAGGGGTCACACCCACCAACTGGCACCCTGGTGCCGTGTAATCCCATCAACGGCCAAGACCCAGAGACTATAAAACCCAGCTCCCGGAAGCATGCAGCCGCATTCGCGGCCCACATCTTATTATGACATCTTATTATCTTATTCCTACTTTGGACAAACTGGCTGGCTACCAAATGTAACCTGCCCACCCGGCAGAGTCTGGCAAACTCCCAGTGGCATACCCAATATGCCAAATACCAGTAACAACGATGGGTCTCATTCTCCTAACTCTGAAAGAGCCTTGAATATGGCACTTTTTAAAAAAATCTCAGGGCTAGGACGAAGGAGACGTTACTGGGGCCTGCTCAAGGCAATCGACGAAGTGCAGGCTTATGTAGCATGCTCAGCTGTAACGTAAACAGCTTCCTGCAGTAAGAACCTAGGTCTACAGGAAAGACTTCAAGCCTCTCAGACTTGCATGCATGGTTAAGGTAAATGGCTCTGCTTTATATCTGCCTCACTGAGGCAGAAGGGAGTAAGTGTCACAGTACGAGATACTCAAGAGATTCAAAAATCCAGAGGATAGAGGAACCCACAAGCTGACCAGCCGGAGCTTTCAAAAGTCCTACGCACTCTAGCGTTTCCTGAGGGCAGAGTTGAAGTCTGTCCTGCAATCTCAGTGCAATCTCTGAGAATCCCAAAAGATCAGGCAGTAAATTAAAGTTCATTGGATATACAGCCTCAAGGACACTATGACCTCAGCAGGTGCCTGGGTGTCAGGAAAAAAACATTACCTGTTACACAGGTTGCAACTGCTATTATGTTTTCTACCACTAGAAATTTAATGATTTTTATTTAAAGGGTCAGGCTGAGGTAAAACACAAAGGGTAATGATTTAACCTTTCTAGAGTAGCCTACAGATTAAGTGACAGCAGGTACACATGACATTCTTTATGCTTTGTTTTATTTAGGAACAAGAAAATGGACTCACTCAGACAGGTAAAAAACATGTTAACTGGAAAAGTCACTCAGCCTGATGACAAATCTACCATTTTTCATTAACTCTCACTTCCTGCAATGTTAAAGATTTACACATCTACCTTGACAGATTCAACAGAATCAGCATGAGTGCACTAAACATGCTCTTAGAAATAATAACTCTAAAATCTTCAAATGAAAATATTTCAGGGTATTTTTTGTAGACAGGTCAAGGTGTACATTTAGTACATTTATAGTTAACTAATAATACAGGCTCTGCTCTGCTAATGGTCATCTAGGTGAGCTACATTTGAAGCCAATAATAAGTATTGTTTCCTCAATATTTTTCTGTAAAAATAATATAATTTGTACTTTGAAGCTAAAAGAGACAAAAAAACAACCCTATTCAAAGTAAAGGTTTTTGTCCCCTCTAATTTGAGATTAAGTCACATTTATTCATTAGGCTCTATTATCTACTGAGAACTCTGCTAGCAATTTCTCAGAACAAGTTTTATAAGGGTTTTAGATGAAACTGAAATTGTCATCAGGAGGCTGGAGACATTACACTTGCCTTGCACATGGTGACTCGGGTTCAATCCTCTGTACCCAATATGGTCCCCTGAGCTCTATCAGGAGTGAACCCCCTAGTACACCTTCAGGAATCAGCCCTGAGCAAGTATGGGTGTGGCCCCTAAGCAAACACAAAAGTAGCAACTGAAGTTTAAAACTTGTAACACATTCAAATACTCAATTATCTAAATGATGCTCAGTCTGGGGAAAAGGGAGTCTTATGCAGGAGGCCTAGAGGCAGTGAGTGACCAACAGGCCTGCACAACTCAGTGCTCAGACCCTAAGAACAGTGCTGCTCAGGTTCTATTGGGCTGGGAGTCATCAGGACCAAGCCTGTGCTTATGGGGGTCAAGTAGGACTAGAGGTAGAAAATGGGTCACTCATAGGCAAATCATTTACTCCTGACCATTGAGTTATCTCCCGGGCTCTGCAATTTAGTATTTTCATTGGAGGTAGGGTTTTTATCTACACTCATCCATGCTCTAGGCTTACTCCAGTGCTATGTTTGGGGGTAACTCCATGTGGTGCTCTGAGGACGGTCTGATTTATCATGGATCCAGCATGGACACTGCATGCAACACAAGGACCTTATCCCCTGTACTATATATCAGCTCCTAGAAACAAATTTTAAAAGCTAATCTCAATGGCAACACTGGTTATATACTATGTTTGGTAGCAGTCTTTGTTTATAGCATGGTTATTAGAAATTTATTCTTGGGTTTCCTTATCAACATCTAACAAATAGTTATAATGTCGTCATATTCTTAATTTCTACAATCAAACCTTTGCTATATGAAAGATATCTCATCCCATTTTATAACTTAATAGTATGCATATATCTGCAAAATTAGATATAAAGGTTTGAAAGTGATTTTATAGTAGGTTTTTTTTTATTAGTGAAACACCATGAGGTACAGTTATAGGCTTACAAATTTTGTGCTTGGGTTTCAGTTATACAATGATCAAGTGCCCATCCCTCCACCAGTGCCCGTCATCCATCAACCACGGGTCCCAGCATCCCCCCCACCCCCCATCCCCCCCATCCCATCCTGCCTCTGTGGCAGGGTATTCCCCCTTGTTCTCTCTCTCTTCTTTTGGGTACTGTGTTTTGCAAGATAGGCATTGAGTGGCAATCATGTTTGGTCTATAGACTACTTTTAACATGCTTCTCCCACCCTGGGAGGGTCCTCACAACACCCTTCATTTGGTGCTCTCTTCTCTATCTGAGCTTCCTTTTCACCTAGAATGTGTGGCTGGCCTTCCATTCATGGAGCAAAATTCCTGGTACTAATCTCAGCCATTCCTGGGTGTTAGTGTCCCTTTTTGTTGCTTTATGTTCCCCAGATGAATGCAATCTTTCTTTATATATATATATATATATATATATATATATATATATATATATAGTAGGTTTTGAAAGTAATGCTCAGGCACTGAGAATTTGTAAAAACAAAAATAAAACTGATGAAGAAATGAATTGAATTTATTTTTATTTCAAATACCTCTTAAATAGTTGTATCTTTATTAGTGTACAGTAGAAGCATACAGACATGACTAAAAAGCTTTATTTCTAATTAGTAGTCACAAATTTTTGAATGATCTGATTATATAACAAAAATGGCTAATATCACTCAACAATAAAAGTATGATTGCTCTTTGAAGATACAATAGAATTCCAGGAGCTTTAAAATCAATAATGCTCTCATATTTCTGTGGGAAATCTGTAAGTAGGTTCCAACACAATGGGGACAGCATAGGATCAATACTAATGAACAATTGAATTCAACAGTATGTTTTCCAGGCATTTTTATGCAAACTCATATGAGAATGTCAACAAGATTAATTGCTTACAAAAGCAATAGATTTATATGTTTTTTTTCTAAATTTCTGCATCAACCTTCTCACAGTTCCAATCTTAAGAGAGTTGAAATTATTTCCATATGTGTAACAGGATTAACTTTTCACACATTTAGGGAATACATCCTATTAAGAATTCCTTATAGACTGTAAGAAGATTAAAATAAATTTAAAAATTTTACTTTACTATGAAATGAAAAGGAGCTAAGGAGCTCATGTTGCTTGGGACAAAGATTCTGTCCACAGTTATCTCCTGTTATGGCCTACCCCACGATGTCTCCAAGCACACACCTCCCCCCCCACACACACACACCCAACAGCAAAGAGAGAGAGAGAGAGAGAGAGAGAGAGAGAGAGAGAGAGAAGATTAAATCTCATGATAAAGTGACATGCAAATGTAGATTCTTCGGTTTTGCAAGTTATCTTCACCAAAAACTGGGAGTAAGATTATCAATGAATGTATATGTCATATAATATAATAAGGAAATGCCAATAAGGCTATTCCAAGATAAAGTATTGACCTAAAGTACAATAAAATAGAAATAGTTATGACCCAAAGGTTTGTTCCAAATTAAGCTCTTCTAAACACATTAAAGTTCCCTTATTATAGTTTTGTCTTTACATTTAATAAGTTTTGAATATTTTGGTAGCTGCCATATTGAGCCACTGCAGGTCAATTTAAAAAAAATGAGAAAAAAGGAATCATTCTTGAAACACGTTAAACTAATGCACTAGTTATATTTTCTTGTATCATTATCTTCCTTTAAAATGTAAGATACAAACTTAGCCATCTAAGAGGAAAATTCATGAATGGGAATTTTGCTTACGTAAGGAGGAAGATAAATTAAATAAATATGGAACATTCTACATTAGGGGAGTATCAGCAAAATTAACGAATTGTTCTTTAAACATAAAAGTTTGTGAATAGATTATGAAAACTGAAATCAAGGGCAAAAGAGAAAGAGCTTTTCAATTGTTTCAAACAGTCTTTCTCTCCAAGAATTAACACTGGCGTTACCAAAATGACCAGGTAGCTTTAGAAAGATCTTGCGTTCCTCCACTGTTTTGGCAAATTACTGAAAAAAACTGATGGTTTCAAGCAATGTGGATTTATTCTTCTGTGCTTCTCTGGGCTGGTTGTCTAAAATCAGTGTCATCAATGCCCACGTCCCCCAAAGGCTCTGGACTACCCTTTCCTGTCTCTGGTAACTAAACATATCTTGGATTATAGCATAGTAGCTCCAGTCTCTACCTCTGTCATTACAGGCTTAATCCTCTAAGTTTCTGTTTTATTTTTCTCCTGTTCTTATATGATTAGTTATTGTTAAACTTAAAAGAAAATATATTCATCTCAACTTCATGAGTTGAAATCTTAACCTCCAGTACTTTAGAATGTGACTGCATTTAAAGGCAGGGTGGAAGAGTAGAGACACTGTGCAGGGGATGAAAGCATTTACCTCACGCGTGGCTATCTCTTGCACCATTCTCACACTGCATATGGTTGATCCATCATGTATTTCCAGGGGTTATCCCTGAGCAAAGAGCCTGAAGAAAGCCCCCAGCACTACTAGTGCTTGGAGTGGTCCAAAACCCAGAAAAATAGATAAGGTATTGGGAGTAATTAAGATAAAATGTGATCATATCAAGGGGCCCTCAAGGATCTAATTTCTTAGAGTGAGAGGGAATTTGTACATATTGAAGAGAGAGTTGACTATAAAACAAAAATTCCATCTTCTACAGCCCTAGGGGAGTGATCTCAGTATCAGCTGATACTACTCTGATACTTTTACTTGGACTTGAAGCATTTAGAAGTATAAATGAGTAAATTTCTATTGTTCAAGCAACCTAACTATGGGAGGCTTAGAAATAAAAATGCTCTTTCCAAATGGAATCACTTTTTTTTGTTTGTTTACATGAGGGCCACAACTGAAGATGTACAGGGGTTAAATAGAATCACTTTCTGAGGTACCTATTAAACAAGGATTTAGGAGAGTCTCAATTCAAACCACAATAGTCCCCAAGTAGATGTTTCTAATAACAACAAAGTTGACCTTGAAACGTTTGTGCGCTTTTAGACCTGATTGACAAAGCACTTGTATGTAGTTAATCCAACCCTTATTTAAAATCAATCTCATTTGATTCAAGTCAGCCCATGTGACATACACACTCTGGTGGTGCTGGAGAGTAGTTAAAATTTGGAGTGGTACCTAAGAAGAGGGTAGGAATGGGTACTTACATGAATCTAGTACTGCAAAATAAAGAAAAGTAGGGAAGAGTAAGGCATATTTCTTATAATTGACCTAATCAACTTAAAATTTTGTTTAGCATTGACTTGCAAAAACTCAAAGTTATATTTTTTTGGATTTTTGGTTTTTCAGACTGAGTGAACATTCTGATGCAGTCTTTAGATTTAGCACAGCAGTAGGGCATTTGCCTTGCACGCAGCCAACATGGCCGACCCGAGTTCGATTCCTTCGCCCCTCTCAGAGAGCCCGGCAAGCTACCGAGAGTATCTCGCCTGCACGGCAGAGCCTGGCAAGCTCCCCATGACGTATTCGATATGCCAAACACAGTAACAACAAAGTCTCCAATGGAGACGTTACTGGGCCCGCTCGAGCAAATCGACGAACAACGGGAGGACCTTTACCTTTACTTTTACCTTTAGATTTAATATTTGTAATAAACACATGCGATTATTTGTCTCACGTTAGCTGATGAGCTTTTATTTTTCCAGTAAGTATCTTACTAAACATTGGTATAGCTTTTGTCTGCAGCAATAGTATAGCGGGTAAGGCATTTGCCTTCCATGCGGCCGACCTGAGTTCAATCCCCGGAATACCATATGGTCCCCCATGTTCCACCAGGAGTGGTTCCTGAGTGCAGAGCCAGGAGTAACCCTTGAGCATTTCTGGGTGTGACCCAAAAAGAAAAAAAAAACACATTGGTATAATTTAAAAAATTTAACAATAACATTTAAGTAAAGGTTACATCACATTACAAAATGATAATTTTTAGAGACACGTATAATCATGGGGTACAGTTTCCTTCTTTCTCTTGACTATGTGCCTTGCACACCGCTACCAGGACACCTTCTAAAAACACCACTTGCTTCATGAAAATTCTCGTATCAGAATGTTTATACCCCAAACAGAACGCTGTCTCAATATTTTGAAGAACTAACACAACTACAAGTTTGATTATTCCAAACATGATCTTTTGGAGTTATCTTTTATACAATTAATAAAATTTTTTGACTAAACGTTCACACGGATATTACTGTTAATAGAGCAATATGGAGTACACTTTGGCTTTTCTAAAACAAAGGGAACTTGGGGGTATGGTACCACCAGCAGGTCAATCTGTACCTGAGGCGAGTACATCAGCAGTCTGATGGTGCTGTCAGACTATCAGATACTCCAAAATTGCTGCTGTGCCTTTGGCCAGACCCCCAAAATGGGAAAAGTTTGGTAAGAAAGTAAACAGCAAAAAGTTAGGTATGTGGGAGACACACCCACAAATGACCTTCAGCTCAGCTATATAGTTGGAGGCATGGCCTCTGGTTTCTGATCGAACTACTTAATGGCCATGATCACAGACACTCAGAAACGAATCTCAGAATCCAATGGCTTTTGGCAGAAATGAGTCCTATTCCTCCAGTAGGTTACTGGCGCTGGGACACTCCAGGTGAGAATAGGTTTCGCACCTTGGCCTGTTCTCCCTGACGGCCCGGTGACTACCATTCTCCAGAGGCCACTGGACAGTCAGGTTTGGGCCCGCAGTGACGAGACACACAGGGCCTCACAGAATGGGAGTGGAGCTGGCCCTTTCCTCTCCATCCCAACGAGGTATCGAGTTGTCGCCCAAGAACAGACTCTCTGGCTCCTGATCAAGCTGCTTAACAGCCATGATCCCACATACTCAGAAACAAATCTCAAAACCCAACAGCTTGTGGCAGATATACATCCGGACCCTGCAGTAAGTTACTGTTGCTGGGCCACACCAGGGGGAAAAGGTACTATCCCTTCTCCTGCTCCCTCTAGGCAGCTTGGTGGCCGCCATCTCAGAGGCCACTGGACAATCAGGCTTGAGCCCGCAGTGACGAGACACGTGGGGCCTCACTGGATGGGGGTGGAGCTGGCCCTTTCCTCTCCATCCCAACGAGACCCCGAGTCGCCACGCACGGATGGCCTCTCTGTCTCCTGATCAAGCTGTTTAACAGCTATGATCCCAGAGAGTCAGAAACAAATCTTGAAACCTTGGGCTTTTGGCAGAAATACATGCAGACCGGACAGTAGGTTACTGTCACGAGTCCACCCCAGGGGGGGAACGGTGCTGTCCCTCCACCTGCTACCCCTAGGCGGCTCAGTGGATGCCATCTTCCAGAGGCCATTGAACAGTCAGGTTTGGACCCGCAGTGATGACACACGCAGAGCCTCCTGGGATGGGGGTGGAGCCTGCCCTTTCCTCTCCATCCCAACGAGATCCCGTGTCACTACCCACGAACGGCCTCTCTGGCTCGTGATCAAGCCATTCAATGGCCATGATCCCAGAGACTCAGAAACAAATCTCGGAACCCAAGGGCTTTTGGCAGAAATGCATCCTGTTCCTTCAGTAGGTTACTGGTGCTGGGCCAGCCCAGGTGGGAATAGGCTTCGTGCCTTGGCCTGTTCCCCCTGATGACCCGGTGACCACCATCTGCAGAGGCCACTGGACAGTCAGGTTTGGTCCCGCAGTGACGAGACACGCAGGGCCTCACAGAATGGGAGTGGAGCTGGCCCTTTCCTCTCCATCCCAACGAGGCATCGAGTTGTCGTCCAAGAACAGACTCTCTGGCTCCTGATCAAGCTGCTTAACAGCCATGATCCCAGAGACTCAGAAATAAATCTCGAAACCCAGCAGCTTATGACAGATATACATCCAAACCCTGCAGTAAGTTACTGTCATCAGGCCACATCAGGGGGGAAAGGGTCCTGTCACTCTGCCTGTTTTCCCTTGGTGGCTCGTTGGCTGCCATACGCCAGAGGCCACTGGACAGTCAGGTTTGGACCCACAGTGACGAGATACGTGGGTCCTCATCGGATAGGGGTGGAGCCAGCCCTTTCCTCTCCATCCCAACGAGACCCCAAGTTGCCACCCACGAATGGCCTCTCTGTCTCCTGAGCAAGCCTCTTAAAGTCCATGATCCCACAGACTCAGAAACAAATCTCAGAACCCAGTGACTTTTGGCAGAAATGTGTCTGGAGCCACAGTAGGTTACTGTTGCCAGGCTACCCCAGTGGGGAAAGGATGTTTTCCCTCTGCCTGCTCCCCCTTGGCAGCTTGGTGGCCGCCATTCTCCAAAGGCCACAGGATAGTCAGGTTTGGGCCCTCAGTGACGAGACATGCAGGGCCTCACGGCATGGGGTTGGAGCTGGCCCTTTTCCTCCCTGTCCCAACAACACCCCGAGTCGCTGCCTATGAACGGCCTCTCTGACTCCTGATCAAGCTGCTTAATGGCCATGAGCCCAGAGACTCAGAAACAAATCTTGGAACCCAGCAGGTTTTGGCAGAAATCCCTCCAGATTTAAGTGTTATAATTTTGGAATTTCAAAATCACACGGCCACTTCTGCAGCCAAGCAACATTATATGTTATTCTTAACCAGCAATAGAAAACAAATTGTCTACTGTTGCCTTTTCAGCAGATCTGAGTGTTGGGGTAAAATCCCAAATAATAATAGTGGGTATGGTGTCGAAATATTGAATGTAATCAAAGTACAGAGAGAGAGAAATATGGAAATCTTCTGCCCCACAGGTA
This sequence comes from Sorex fumeus, assembly GCF_029834395.1. Taxonomy (NCBI): domain Eukaryota; kingdom Metazoa; phylum Chordata; class Mammalia; order Eulipotyphla; family Soricidae; genus Sorex; species Sorex fumeus. The sequence goes on along the minus strand of NW_026606075.1, from coordinate 17,731,581 downwards.
GGGGGAGGGTGTGGGATGGGGGCATACTGTGGTTTTTGGTGATGGAGAATGGGCACTGGTGAAGGTATAGGTATTTCGTTGTATGACTGAGACTTAAGCCCGAAAGCTTTGTTATTGCTCTCACAGTGATCCAATAAATAAAGTTATAAAAAAAAAAGAAAGAGTAAGGTAGAGTTCATGCCCACTTCAATTCACCTAATAAGTGGCTGAATAAATAGCAGTACTCCTACATTTAAAAAATAAATAAATATATAGATAAAACAAAGGGAACTATATTCATTACACATTTAATACTTGGTACCTTAAAGCTATCTTTTAGAAACATTTTGTAAATTTGATGAATATCGCATGAAATCAAGCAAATATAACTGTTGAAGTTAGCAATATAGACCCAGCACATTGTGAAATCTTAGGCCATGGGATTAAACATTACTAAGAGAAATATGGATATTAAAAGTATACACCATCACAATAATTAATATCACACTCATCTTATAGCAACTAAGGAAAAACTACTAATTCTCCTTGAAAATTCTTATGCAATTCAGAAACCATATGTAAAATCCAATGTAATTAATAAACCTGACATTGAGTATTTTTTTCCCCAGTGCCAGGAATGAAATTCAGGGCCTCATACAAGGAAGACAAGCATTCTACTGCTGAATCATATTCACAGTCTCTTGATATTTAGTACTAAAAAAGGTCTTTTCATCAAAAAGTTATTTTAGTAATTATAGAAAACCAGCTTTTCTTACTTGATGAAATCATAATAATTTCCCTTCAACTCTTTAAAAGTCCTTTGTTAATAAGAGAACTATTTCTAAACAAAGCTCTGCAAATCACTTGTTTGAGATCTACATTTGTCAGAACTCACCTGCCATGCACTGCAAAACACAACTCAAGCTTGAAAATAGATAGTGACAAGTGGTAGAAAGTATTAAGATAGCGCTCACATTTGCCATCAGTACTCTGATTTGTTTCCTCTTCTACATGTCAATAGGATTGGGCATAGATTAAAGACAGAGCGGAGACCAGTGGTTTCTATGTGCACTGTTTTAATCAAATATCTGAGCCAGTTTCAGGATCATCAAGCAATCTTATTGTTTCATAAAAACAGCTACAAAATTTCTTTTCTTCATCAATCTTTCCTTGACAGCTCCTCACCTTTTCCAGGTTTATACTGAACTTGCTGCCTCTACTGTATGATTAGCATCCCACTGCACACTAGTTCCGTCTTTAATTATTTCATGAGATTTCTCTGACTCTATGACAAGATTATGGATTGCTTGTATAGAACAGCACCTACTAGGTCATTTTTTTACAGTCACGAGCCCTGATGACGTGCAAGATACTTTGATATATCTTTTTCTTTATTTTTATCTCTTTTTATTTTTCAGGGCAGGGTACACACCAAGAGCTTTTCAGGCCTTACTCCTGGCTCTGCCCTCAGGAACCACTCTTGGCAGGGTGTGGGGAACCACAGAGGCACCGGCTGCCTTTGTGCAAGCAAGAGTCATACCCACTGTAGTATCACTCCGGCCCCCTGACGTTTCTTTTTGATTATATTTATTGGCTAAAAATAGTGAAGAAATATAAGTACATAATTCAACTTGCTAATTGCAATCTATAACAGAGCCTAAAATTTTAAAGATGGCCTGCATTTAACCCACGGTTCATTCTTACCTACTGTTCATAGGTTTCAAAAATGTCATTTAAAGCCTAGAGACAAGTTCAATTTATTTTGCTGACTGCTGTATTGACTTTGAAAATATAATATCCTGGCTAATCATATCATTATAAATAAGTTTAAAAATAGGTGCACTACTTTCATAAAACTAAAGCTTTTTCTCATGAAAACTAGCAGAGTGTCTGTGATTTGAAATCAGTGACAGGAAACAGGGCAAAGATTTCTGTTTTAACTTTTGAAATCTGGTTTCTGTGACTGCCATCTTAATCATGAGACAGTTTGATCCCTGGAGGACATATTCCAACTACACTCGGATGGAAAAGGTGCCTGCCCAGACATCACAGCTGTGAACAAAGGCGGCACAGCTGGGCAGGCAAGTTATGTTTGGATTGTCTCCTCAGGTCTCACATGTGGCTTTTTTGTGGCAGACTTGAGAAAGCATAAAACAAAGCAGGCATGGATTCTGGCCAGCAGGCCATCTGCTCCTTCACCCACTGTGATAATTTGGCCTTGTAGAATTTTGTTAAGTGAGCATTAAGTAATGACCATGTCAAACAGAAAACATAATGAATGCTTCTTAATCATTGGATGAAAGCTTCGGGGATGTTTGCCCAAATACAGAAAAGGTCACCGGCACAAACTAAGAATTAAAAGGGTGAAAAAAGTCCAAAAGGAACACCAATGAAATCGATGCAAAACAGCAATAATTCTATTTTTTCACTTTCTTACTTTTGCTTATATTGAATGTATGTCAACCAGAAGAATATGGCAGAGGCACAAGAAAGCTAGAAATATCATAGCATTTTCTAATACACAATATGCTCAATTCATTGATGCATATAAGCAAATAATGGTAGAAGACTGAAAATACATCTGAAGGGCTTTTTCATTATGATGTGAATTGGTCTAAACAATAATTTGTTTTGACCCCTTAACACCAAGCTTTTTTCTTTTCCAAATAATTTCCCAGACTAATACCAAGAGGACACTTATTGATCAATACACTTTCTATTTTATTATTTTAAGATCAATTGAATAACTCTATTTGGAGAGAACTTTTCCTAATACACAATTAGCAACTATAGAATCATGAACTTTTAAATCCTCAAAGAGAATTTTAATGATGCATTTAATAAACTAGTTTCAGGGCTCTCTTTTGACTTGAAAACTGCCATTAGTCCCTCCCACCGAGAAAACCAAACCCTATACATTTGGGTTTATCTTTTATAGTCAGTGCAACATCCACTAATCACAATAATGATCAAAAATATTTTACCTGGGTGAGTTTGCATTTTAAAATTAAAAGATAACAAAAATTATTTATTTTCCTAAAATCTACCGTAGTTTAGAATGTCTTTATTCCCCCATTCATTGTGTATTCTAAATTACCAGTTCTTTCCATGAGACGCAATATTTTATTATATAGATTCATTCATATAACTTATTCTCATATCATTGAAAATATTTTCTTTTAATATTCTAGCTGGGCTGCAGTGATAGCATAGCGGTAGGGTGTTTGCCTTGCGCACAGCCTGCCGGCTGAGCCGGGTTCAATTCCTCCGTCCTCTCAGAGAGAGTATCTCGCCCGCACGACAAAACCTGCCAAGCTACCCGTGACATATTCAATATGCCAAACACAGTAACAACAAGTCTCATGATGGAGACATTACTGGGCCTGCTCAAGCAAACTGATGAAGAACAGGAGGACAGTGCTACTGCCCTCAGAATATTCTAGCTATTGTTTCATTTATTTTTCATTCATCTAATTATATCATTTAAAATGATAGTTGCTATCAGCTTCAAACACAAACGATTATAGTGGCAGACAAAACAGATCCTCTTTCTGTTCTCATATAAGTTCAATGAGTGGATAAGCTAATGCCCAGAAGTAACCGCATTAAGTATAATTTTTAAATTAGTCAAGCAAGAAAGGTACAGTGTACCTAGAGTAACTATTGGTAGGAGATCCTTTAAGGACATAATACAGAAATTTAGCAATAATAACAAAGAAAAAGTGAGAGAAAAACATAGATAATCAATGCACAAATCAGGAAGGGAAATATGAAAATAATAAGAGTCTTCTATGCCAGTTTAGCTGAAACAGACAGAATTAAGTATGAGTGATAGAAACCAGATCTAGCAGGCTGTAAAAAAATCCTGTACAAAACAACAAATACTTTTATGGAAATACATGATATGTACAAGTGATGGTATGATAGGACAAGAATTACTATTCTAAGGATAATTTTGTGTGCTATGCTATATGGAATAAACTTTGGAAAGTAACATTATAGATGAAGGGGGAGTGTTAAATGTTATCATCAGATGAGTGTGTAAGGAAGGCTGGATTAGAGTGGAAGGTTTGAGACATGGAAAGAATTAGACAGCACTTGAAAGAGAAAGGTCACGGACGATGACTGTGTTTCTGGATTTTGCAACCTGGTGGGAAAATAAATATTGATGCCATTCTCTAAGACAAAAAATACTGAAAGGAAGTCTAGACTGTAAGGGAAGATCATGAGTCAGCTTTGAATCTACTTGTCAACATAGGATTTTAAAAATAAAGAGAAGGCTGGTGAAATATCTCAAAGGCAAAAACTCTGCATGCTCTGGTTCTGGATTTGATCTCACTAATCACATGTTCTCCTGAGCCCTGCAGAGAGTAATAACTTACCCCTAAGCAACAGTGAATATAACCTGAAACCAAAACTAAGCAAGAAAAACAAACAAACAAAAAATAGAGAGAATGTGGTCTAGGGATATAACGGTTTGTGTCTCTAAGTAAAGGTGTTACTTAGTGGGTACATATGAAATAAAGGCTTTAGATAATATAGGGAATCCAGAAAGAGGAATCAAGAAATGTAATTATTTATGCTATATAAGAACTGCAATACTCCAGAGAAACAACAGTCAGAAAGATAATAAAAACATTAACAGAAGAATGAAATGATTGTGACACCTAACATATTTCTTTGTACTAGTAATGAGCTATTTAATATATGTATGTTTTATCACTCGGAACTCCAAATACAATAGGATTTTGACTCTGTGCTTCCTTTATATCCCACTTTGTGTTTTAGATAACTCCTTGAACAAATGCTTATGAGATTAATAAAAAAAACATTAATTTATGGACAATGTATAATACTGCAACATTTGTGCAGAGGAATGTTTTTATTTAAGTTACATTATTTTATTTTATTTATTTTGAAAAACTCAACAATACTCAGTGCTTACTCCTAGCCCTTTGCTCAGGAATTACTACTGCAAAGAGTGCTCGGGGAACCCCATGCTCGGGAATGCCAGGGATCAAATCCACGTCAACTGTACACACTATTCACTGTACTGTAACTCCAGTACATTATTTTATAATGGACACTCTGCTTGATCCTTTTGTACATCAAATAAATCTCTATGAGAATAAATAAGGAAAGCTGAAGAAATCGCCAATAATTTGACTGTTTTGCCAATAATTCTGTAGAATAGCTAAAGAAAAGTTGGAGAAACTGCCAATAAATTTTGCTTGCAAAAATCGTGATTGGTCTATTTCAATTACTTTTGAATATATAAGGAAACAAAATATAGAAAATAGAGAGGATAAGATGCAAAAACAATACATAAAAAATGAGTAAAAGAATAATTTTAAAAAATAGAAAAAAATACAAGAAGGGAGAAAAATTTTAGATATTCCTGAAGTTAAATTGGCTATTTTTGTTTTAGTTTTTCTAAGTTCTTATCCACTATTCTCAATTTTGCACTGTCATTTTATGGTTAGAAACGGTTTTGTTTAATTACATATCTACAACTCTTCTGGGCAAAATCAGTCAGTAAATAACTTTTCCATTGAGATAAGAAAACCTATACAAGGATTTACCCCTAGGGTTAGGGTTAAAGTGTGAGTAAAAAAACTAAAACTCAAACCACTTAGAAATAATATAACTTACTCAATGCAAATCATTTGTCTGTGTGCTTCCTCTAAGACATGAAAAAGCAATAGGCAGTTAAATATTTGAGAGTTCTAGAAATCCACTTAAAAATAAGTATAACAACTAATTATCATTGCAAACCCAATTAAAAATGCTGCAGTATTAAACACAATTCATTCTCTAATCCATGAATGTATTAAAACTGCAGCACAGATTTGCATTACTATGAAAATCCTTATTTCCACTTTCCCAGTGTCACATATTTAAATGAATAAGTTCTCTGCTATATTACTAGCACAAATACAAAAGGGGAAGTGGCAGATAGAGCTATGGTAATCACTGTATTTCTTATAAAAAGAAATCCTTCCTGTTGAGGCTTTGTGGCGAACAGTGTAAAAGACTGGTTGAAATTTATATGGCAAGGCTTCCTTCACAAAGTTATTAGATGTCTCAAAACTCTTCAGCTTGATAAAAATAATTAAAAAAAATCAAAATTCACACTTAATAACATCACTGTCTTTAGATTTGGACACTATTTAATGCAATATGGAATATGGTAATATTATCATTCAAAAAGTAGTGGTAACAATCCAGTCTTGAGACTATGATGATTTAAAGTGTTTTCATGATCCACATAAAAGTATGTTGCATAAAACGATCAGAATACCACCATTTGGATGAAAAAAGAGAGAGAATCACATATTCTGTACAAAACACCTGTGGAGTTTATGGCTGTTACCCTTTGTTATTTCCAACAATTTATACTGTATAAAATAGTATAGTTCAGAGAAATCATATAAAGTAGTGTAACCTTTAGTCACTAATCTATTACTTTAAATAGCACTGTCCTGTAGCACTGTCCTCCCATTGTTCATCGAGAATCAGTAACGTCTCCCTTGTGAGACTTGTTGTTACTGTTTTTGGCATATTGAATACGCCACGGGGAGTTTGCCAGGCTCTACTGTGCAGGCTGGATACTCTCGGTAGCTTGCCGGGCTCTCTGAGAGAGACAGAGGAATCGAACTCAGGTTGGCTGCATGCAAGGCAAACGCCCTACCCGCTGTGCTAGTGCTCCAGCCCAATACCTTAAATAATATTTGATTACTGTAGCACTGTCCTCCCTTTTTTCATCAATTTGCTGGAACAGTCTCCATTGTGAGATTTGTTGTTACTGTGTTTGGCATATCAAATATGTCACGGGTAGCTTGCCAGGCTTTGCCGTGCAGGTGAAATACTCTCAGTAGCTTGCCGGGCTCTCCGAGAGGGGCAAAGGAATCAAACCCGGCTCGGCCAGGCCAGCAGCTTGCAAGACAAACACCCTACCACTGTGCTATTATTATCCTTAATATTTGATTACATCCGATCTAAATGCAGCAGATGCTGTCACTGTCACTGTCACTGTCCTCCCGTTGTTCATCGATTTGCTCGAGCTGGCCCAGTAACGTCTCCATTGGAGACTTTGTTGTTACTGTGTCTGGCATATCGAATATGTCACGGGGAGCTTGCCAGGCTCTGCCATGGGGGCGAGATACTCTGGGTAGCTTGCCAGGCTCTCCGAGAGGGGCAGAGGAATCGAACTTGGGTCGGCCATGTTGGCTGCGTGCAAGGCAAACGCCCTACCGCTGTGCTATCGAGATGCTATTGAAATATAATAACTTGTTTTTTAAAATCAACATATCAAATATAAAAGATTTTTAAGACTAAACAAGAATTTAATATAAGTGACAGGAGTGTGGCTACTCCTTGCTCAATATGGCAAAACTTTTAGTGTGATTTTTGCAAAACTACAAAGTCTTCAGATAATTTGTGAGTCTATTTGAAGTAGGTCACAAAGGGTGATATAAAGAGATTCATGAATGTTAATTTTATGCTGAAAATCAATTGTAAGTGTATAAACACAATAATTTATGAAGAAATAGCTTAACAATGTCCTGGCATTACTGTATAATACACTATGGTACTTTCATATACAAGATGTGTTAAAATCTAATGGAAAATTGGAAAAACGGCTAAAATGTATCTAATTTGAATTTTCAAGAACAACCATAATATCCAAGACAAATTATCTTCTGGAAGTAGACTGAGGTTTCCTTCATAATTACAACAGGAATCCTATTATCTTTGCCTTTATTCTCTACTAGATAAAATAATTTTGACGATGATATGTATCAAAACTTGAGAGTGCAAAGTTCCTTTGATCCATGTGCTACAGATCGAAATGTGGGAAATCTCAAAGAGATTCTTAAATATCCAAAAACTCCACCTCTGTTCACCTCTGTAAAAGTATGATCTGATTCATACCTCTATTTACATCAGGCTTCACAGTTTTCCTAGGATATCATTTCTATCTCTGACTAAACTGGCCCCTGGAGCATAAGGGCATAAATGATTTCACCTTGCATTGGGAAGCAGTGTTGGCTCCACTATCAGAATGTTGAATGACTCCAAAATCAGGGAAGAACAATCACTATAAATGATCTGCTGATATTAATTGAAACAAATAATAATATGGAATATATAACTCCCACTGCTGTACTGAACAGACCAGTAAGACTTCCCCTTCATAGGCTTTCATCTATCCCCACTTCTTAATAATTTGTTGTGCCAACTCCTTCACTTCTATAAGAACATTGATCAAAATAATTTTTTCTCAAGGCTATTTCCAGAAGAAATGTTACATTTTCCTAGACAAAATTGCAAAACATACATATCCTCAGTTCCAATATTCACATCTCTCCTTCATTATGCATTTCTTTTCTCAGAGCATTAACCACCAATTCTCCTATGTATCCATTTTTATTTAATCATTGTTCAATGTCAGAGAGACTCCTTTCCAGAATGCAAGACTGATATAAATATAGAACACTTTATGTGCCTAGCCATGACATATGCAGTTTATATTTGTAAACAGAATTTGTCTCTGTATTTAAGTGGCTAAGTTTTCCAGTACTCATGGAATAATATGACAATAAACTTATTAAATATGATCAAAATTTGAATTATTTATTCATATTTGAGAACAGGAGCTATCTGGGCATAAATGATTAGGGTTAGAAATAAAGGAGGTATTTATAAATTGTATTTTAGTATTACAATTGTGTTTTCTATTCTGAACTATACTAAAGACTATAGAAAGAATAGCTCGTATTTTTTCTATAGTTAATACATCCAGGAGTAATATATTGAAACTTAAACCTTAGAATATTTTGTTTCCATAGGCAACAAATTTAGTTTATTCTTACAGATAACTTAAATTTATAATATACATTAGTCTTCAGAAACTCATTAAGTAGATGCAATGTACCAAGTACTGGGTATAATAAACAATATCAAATATAGCAAGTAGATTAGAAAATCTTATGTCAATGAAAAGGATAATCAAGTAGAGAAATGTAATACAAGATATAAGATCTTAGACGCGGCAATAGAGTTTTGGAATGATGCAGGAAGATATCGTGGACTCTAGTCTCTCAAACAAGATGAATGGAGGTTAATGTTTAAGGAAAGTAAGTTATAGCTTTACAGTCAGGGAGCCTTACCACATGTAAAAATACTCCGCTTTTAGAACTGAAAGTAATACTATACTACTTGAACCTGAAATTGAAGAGGTTGAAGAGGATGTCGGAGAGATTAGTAGAGCCTGATTAGGACAAGTCGGATTATAGATTTTGACTTTATCTGGAGGGCGAGGGGAAGTTATTTAAAATTTTTCACAAACAACTAAATTAAATTAAAAAGGCTGACTCAGTACACATAAGTTAGTGTGTAGGATCAGCTACCTGATGGAAGTTGGGCAGTTGGGCTATAGATATTTTTATTTCCTGTGCAAAGTATAAATATATATATATATATATATATATATGCGAATAGCAGAAATGACAGTGAAAAATAATGTGATGGGAAAAATACAGAAGCATTTTAAACACCAACTGCGGGGCTTAGGAAGCATCTGAGCAGCAATCTGGTCCTCTCAGCTATACTTGATGCTTAGTAAATGTTCAAGACTAAAAACATCACTGTGTCAATCACTATATAGCGCAGCTGTATATCAAATATCAAAGAATGATAATTCCATATCTTCCAAGGATAGAAGGTATGTACTTTGATAGGGTAATAACAAGGCAATAAAAATTAAAATGTGTATGAGAGTGATTTTAATGACAGACCTGATGGTCGCTGCTAATACTGAGGGAATTAGGGTTTAAGAAGAAAAGGATATGAGTGAAAGGACACAGATAAAAAAATATTAGATTAAAAAAACAGATGTAGCCTAAAAAATCAAATGATTTCTGAATCTGAGAAAAAGTAATACTTCAGTGAATTCATATAAAAATGAAAGTGGTTGGAGAGAGAGGATACGGGTCAAGCACTTACCTTGCAAACTTCAGAGTATAATTCAATCCCTGAAGTAGCAATTAAGAACAGAACCCAGAATACTATTATGTGTAGCCTGACCACTCCAAAGAATATATTTTGGGTGTATTTTATAAAGCATTAAAAATGATGGGATATTAGCAATATATGAGGCTGCAGAAATAGTTCAGGAGGTAGAGCATGTGCTCTGCATTCAGCAAACCCTGGCTTGAATTCCTAGCATAGCATATGTTCCCACCAAAACTGCTGAACATAAAGTCTGGAACAGCCACTGAGATGACCCGGGCATGGCCCCACCACCCCCACCTAAAAAGAAACATACTAAGTAATTTTTCTTCCTATGACCAAAATAGGTAAAAAATAATTAGTATGGAAAGAGACATACAATCTAATATGATGTCATTTAAGGTTATTGCTGTCTTATTTATCTAGTACATAAAATCATCCATAATACAGCTCACAGAGGATCCTGATATACTGAGTTTTAACGCCCTGATTGGCTAGGGCTTCAATGACCAGGATCTCACCATTCTACAAGGAAGTGATCATCAATGTAAAGAGAGGACTTCAGCATGGTGATACCATTTCACCTTAACTATCAGTGCCACACTTGAGACCGTCATGCGATGACTGGAATGGGAAGGAATGGGTGTGAAGATAGTCATCAACTACACCACCTCCACTTCACTGATGACATCGTTCTAATAACACCAAACATTAGCCAAGCGGCACAAATGCTGCCGACTTCGACCGTGAGTGTGGAAATTTTGGACTGCAGCTGAATCACACGAAGACAATGTTCATGAGAAACAGACTCGTTCCTGACATTCCATTTGCTCTCAACGGAACATCTCCGAATGCAGCAGTTATGTGTAGTAGGTTGAGAACTCAACATAACGAATGACCTGGCACCTGAGATGTGCAGGAGGAAGAGCGCAGCTTGGAACGCCTTCAAGAACATGGAAGAAATAGCTAAGAGGATGAAGAACCTCCGGCTCCAGGCACAACTCTTCAACTCTATCATTCTCCCTGCACTAACATAAGCCTCAGAGATCTGGGCCCTACAAAAACAGGATGAGAATGCTATTTGGGTCTCCCAAAGAGGAATTAAAAGCTTTGCTTAGAGTATCATGCTTCACTCAAGTGAAAGAAGGAATCTGGAGTTCCGACCTCCGTCGATGATCGAGAATCAGAGACGATGTCTCATTTGCAAAGGCGTCAGAAATCAGATGGGCTGGACACATAATGTGATTTGAAGACAACCTCTGAACTAGAGCTGTTACTGACTGGATTCCATGGGATATCAAAAGAATGTGTGGCTGTCCACCAATGAGATGGTTAGACTTCGTCAAGATCCTGAACAAATGGTTAGAGGCCCTTCGTGTTCCTGTAGCGAGCAGACACCATTGGGCTACACTAGCACGAGACATTAATGGCGCCCACTCAAGCAAATCGATGAGTAATGGGATATTAAGTGATCAAGTGATAAAAATCATCCAGAGGCAACCAAAAGTAATTTGAGGAAATAGTAAAAACAAACAATTGCCCCTTCAAAAAAATAAAACTATATAAATAAGGTATAAATAAGGTATATAAGGTATATAAGGTATATAAGGTATAAATAAGGTATATAAGGTATATAAATAAGGTAAAGGTAATAAAACATCTGGAAGGATTCTAAGCCTGTTGAAACTTTTCAGTTTCAAGTAAAAGGTGAGCAGAAGAAATCTGGATCCGATAAGAGCAAGCAGATTTGGGATTAAGAATCGTAAAATACCTGGATATAAAATCTACAGAATAACTAATCCCACTGTGCTCTTCTTGATGAGATTTATACCCATGTAAGAATAAGTTACTATTTAGATCAATTTTGCTTTTGGAGGTATCTTTGCTCTCATTGATAGGGATGAGTTGCACTAGTGTGTTACAATATTTTATAGTTCAAAAAGGACAAAAGCATCAATGAAGGTATTGAAAGTCCAGTTTACAGTGCACCCCTTTTATATACACTTATTTACTAGTGTACAAATCCTTTATATAAAAAATTCACCCAATTTAATCTATGAAAGCTTTTATTTTCCTTTCCCAGTGGCAAGAAACCCGAAGAGTAATTATTTTTCATAGCACCTTGAATATCAGTGAAGAGTAGAAAATTGCCTCAAACATGATCCAGTCAGTGGTAACCACTTGCACAGCCACAGTCTTTGCTCCCCAACCCAACTATGGACAGTAAGCTTCCCCAGGATGCCAGAACAAGTCCTAACCATGATAGTTTGGCATGTGGGTTAGTTTTAATCAAGACAGATCAAGATATTATAGATTCATGGGCAAAAAAAAATACTACATATGTTAAAAAAATTGGGAATACTGCCAAAAAACATAATTTTTAACAATTCACATGATAGGAAAAAACTGCACTTAGAAAGTGAGTAGCCTTCAGTGAGGTGAAGTTAATTAGTAAGTTCAGTTACTGAAGTCACCAACTCTTTCCTTCAAGTCTCAGCTTCTTGGTTCATCCCTTAGTTCAGCCCCATTCCACTATATTATCTTTAGAATCTAGGTCTATGTATATCTATTTTACAACCAAGTACTAAGTTAATAAGAGTTAATTGCCAGGAAAAGAAACCAAGGCAAGGAATGCATCACCGTTACTGTCCTCCCGTTGTTCACGGATTTGCTCAAACGGGCCCAATAACGTCTCCGTCGTGAGACTTATTGTTACTGTGTTTGGCATATTGAATACGTCACGGGTAGCTTGCCATGCTTTGTGGTGTGGGCGAGATACTCTCGGTAGCTTGCAGGGCTCTCCGAGACGGGTGGAGGAATGGAACTCTGGTCGGCCATGTCAGCCACGTGCAAGTCAAATGCCCTACCCACTGTGTTATTGCTCACCAACCTCAGAAATATTTTTAGTATGAAAACCCTTTCCAGACTTAGGTATGAAAGGAGCTGAGGCCATATTATCCCTAATATCCTCCTCCTTCTCAACTGTCCTTTTCTAAAACAGGAGAATGGAATTAACAATCTCCCATGTAACCCAGAATTCCATGGAGATCTTAGTCCCTTCCTTAGATGCCTTATAGGCATTTTTCTTAACTATTTTCCAAAGCTTGGTATCTAGAGTAACTTCATCCGGGAACTATAGGTTTACCTCAAAAACTCCTTTAAAGCAGGACCGGAATTGGTCTCTGGAAATGCAGTGTTCTGGGTCCCCTGTTCTGCAGGAGAGACACTGAATTAAATCCATAAATGGCTTGGCCTGTTCAGTCTGGCTTGAGAAACTATGGAAGAACTTGGAAGGTCCAGAGTCTGCCCCATATTAGTGGGGGATTGCTGCTAGGATTCTAACACCCAGCACGCTAAGAAATCCTGTTTTAGGGGGTGCACCGAATGCTATTCTTACTTTTAGTTGGTAGTTTATAAAGGGATGCATGAAGACTCAAAAAAAAAAAGGCTTTCACAATCTATAATTTGAGGATTTCTAACAGTACATTGGTACAATTCTCCCAGAAGCCTGAAAGATTAAGGAATCTTGGTGATTGCCTTTAGGATTATAATTGGAGATTAATTTCCTTAAATGAATATATTTAGAGTCTGAATCATAAGTGCTATATGATTCAGATATGATTTTTAAAATGCTATTGTAAAATAATTCTGAAAAAATTAATTGGTGACATTAAATTTTCTCACAGGTTAATGGTTACTCTGTATAAAGATCTTTAGCACATACAGCGTGAGCATATTTGAAAGAGGATCCTCTGCAAACATGGTCAGGGTTTCAGTGACCACTCCTTTTGTCATTAGACAGCACAGACCTGATGGTTCCATGGTTCCATGCGAGAGCCAAGAGATGTGGAACTAAAACTCATAGATAATGGTGGAGGGATCTTGAAGCACAGAGCATCGCAACTATAATTATTTTTTTTTTATTTGCGGGATTACAGTGGTAAAGGTGCTTGCACTATATGCAGCCAACCTGGGTTCTATTTCTGGCACCCCTGACTTCTGTCTCTGCAGTGCTCAGGGCCTACTGCTGAAGCTCCAATAAGAGTTAACCCTAAGCATTACCAATCCCAGAGGAAGTCCTGGGCACTCCTAGGAGTGCCCCCCTCTTGCCAAAATAATATAAAATAAACAGAATAAATAAAATAGCAATGCTCTAAATAGTATTGTAAACAATTTCTTAATGAAGAAATTAATCAAAAATCATTAGTAAGTCTTATGTTGAATAAATCTCCAAAAGTGTGTACAGCTGATTTGATAATCCAATCTTCTGACATTTCTTAACTAAACCCAGAAAATATTTCTAAAACTTCTGTACAGGTTAAAATAAAATGCTTCAGATGTCCACAAATTGTGGATGGCTAGGCAAAATCACATAGTAAACTTCACTATGACATAACCATGAAGTTGATGAATATATGGACTATTAAATTAAAATACAAATATAATTTAATTGTACATAAACTTCTACTAATGTTTCTATAAAATGCAAATAACAACAAAGCAATGTATGGTACAATTATGCAAATGGCAGTGTAAAAACTACTATAGATGACTAAAACATAAATTTTTATAATGAAAATGAATTTATTTAAAGATATGAATTTGTATGATTCTAACTTCTTAATTTTGTTTCTTTTGATTTTTTTTATTATTTCTTTCTTTATTTTTTATTTATTTATTTATTTTTGCTTTTTGGGTCACATCCGGTGATGCACAGGGATTACTCCTGGCTCTTCATTCATTAATTATTCCTGGCGGTGCTTGGGGGACCAAATTGGGATGCTGGGAATGGAACCCTGGTCGACCGCATGCAAGACAAACGCCCTACCCACTGTGCTATTGCCCCAGCCCCTTGTTTGTCTTTTTAATTTATTAAAGCACCGTGATTTACAAAGTTATGCATAGTTGAGTTTTATGCAGCACAGCACCAATCCCACCACCAGAGTCAGCTTCCCTTCACCAATGTTCCCAGGTTCCCTCCCTTCACTGCCCCCTCCAGCCTGCCCTCTTGACTGGCACTTTCTTAAAATTGGTTATAAAGGTTTGGATCTAGTGATTTCAACATTGGTGACGCTTGTAGTTTGAATATTTAACTCTACCATTTCTCAACACCACTGATGGGCCTGTATGCCCTTGACTCCTGTCTCCTGTGTTTTCTTATCTGTCTCTTCTCCCTCTCCCCTCCACTCTGTTTCTTTCCTTCTTCCTAAATTTGGGATCACAGATGATCTGGCTTCCCCTGTTTAAACCATTGCATCCCATCATCCAGTTATTCTAAATTGCACATAAAAGTTGTATTTCTTAAAGAGCAGAAATGTAATAGAGAGCATTGCTAGAAGAACTGAGGTAGAAGTTTAATATAAACAAGTAAACCCAGAGCTGGAGAGACCATGTAGTTAGTAGAGCACTTGCCTTGCACATAGCCAACCCAGGGTTCAATCCCCTGCAAGCCATATGGTCCCCCAAGCACGACCGGAGTATTTCCTGACTGCAGAGTAACACCTGAGTATCTCTGGGTGTGGCCCCAAAACAAACAAGCAAACAAACAAAAAGGAAACCTGTGGAAAAGTCCACGAAATTACATGGTAGAGTCAATAATACTTCACAGTTATTTCAGTTATTGTCACAGACATATGATAGAATTGTAGTTATCCAATTCTTTTCAGGTTAATAAGTGGCCAAAAAAATACATTTGGGCAATAATGTGTGAGAAGTAATATGGATTAGTTCTGACAGAAGCATAAAAAACTACTGAGCAATTGAGCATGTCTATTTTCCATTGCTTTTGCAAATATAGATGCAACTGCTGAGATGTGGCTATTGCTTGCCTGGATCCATTAGGAGCAGAGGTGGGCAAGTGTTTTAAGCTACCACAATTTAGATGGGACTTGGTCCTAAGGCATAACCAAGTTCATTACAACAAATTCAGCAAGAAAGGGGTAAACAGAGTCTGATACTTTCACTGTATAATATTTATAAATTAAAAAAAAGCTGAGCAACATTTTGAAATAGGTTTATTAATACTACAGGATGGGTTTAGAGTACATAGTATATGTTGGACTTAATATTTATGCAGAGTAAAATACAGATTATTGCAACAAGCTTTCAAAGGGAATGAAGTGAAAGATTTTGATGTTTTATGTTCTGAATCAGAAACAGGTAATTCCTCTGAGATAGGAAATACATTGGACAGAGAGGAAAACAGGGAATAATACTCCTTTATCATATAGGTAGTAGATGTATCTAGTTGTGTCTGAAAATAAATTTGAAATTCAGGAGGAAAGCTAGATCTGTAGAGAAGGGGAGAGAAGGGAAGGCAGCCTTAAATATACCATGAGCTGGATCTTCCTGTATAAAAACGTACAATGTCTTTTATATGTTGTATGTCCATTGATCATTAAATTTCACCATTTCCTGAGATAATGGGATACTAAGAGTATAAGGTACCATAAACAAGAAAATAGTATCCATAAAGGAACTAATGCACGTTAGAGAATAATTAAAGAGTGTAAAGAAGATAGAAAACACTTATTGAAAAGGTATACAGAGAAAACCGACATATCTTAAATAGGAACATATATTTTAAAAACCAACAGAAAGTAGCATGGAATTAAGACACGAAGTTTCAAGACGGAAAATGCCAACCTAATGGACTATAGTTCATGTTGAATACTTTATCCTACATACATCAAAGACTCAAATTATAGGAGTTTTGCCTCTACATGGTTAACTTGTAAAAAGCAAGAGATAAAGAACTTTTTTTCTTTAATATATTTATATTCTGCATAACATTAAGCTGAACCAAAAGATGGGTTGTTTTATGAGCATTACACTTCATGTTTGTCTCAATTAAAATCTAGGGAATTAAATAAATACTACCATTGGTAATATTTTTTATTTCTTCTGATAAAAAGATGACCCAACAGATGTTGAATAAACCTCTTAAAAGGCCTAAACCATAAAGGGGAATTAATTCCAGAAATTTCTCTCAAAAGGAATTTGAATCTCAGTGATGAATTTGGTATGCTAACAGTACATGCTCTTAGTGGGTCATAATGCTTAATTAGATGCATGGGAACTCTCAATTGGATGAATATTCAAAGTTATCTTCAGGGAAATCCTGAATTAGAATTCAATCCAATAATTTAATTGAAAGGTCACACAGGTGAGTGACTATTATAAAATCTATAATATATTGGAAGCATTAATTTTAGTTTCAACAAGAAACAGTTTTAAGAACTGCAGGTTAGGGACAGTGTGATAGTACAGCGAGTAAGGCACTTGCCTTGAACATAGCTCACCTGGGTTTGCTCCCCAGCACCCCATATTCTTTTCCAAAAGCCATCAGGAGTCATCCCTGAAAGAAGAGCCCTGAGTACCACTGTGACTCCCCCAGCGGTACCCTCCCTATACCCCCCGAAAAAAAATGTAGGTCAAGGGATCATCACTGTTATAACAAAATACACCTTCATTATAAAAAAAAAATCAATATTTCTCTAAAAAATATTCCTTTCACATGACAAAAATATCTTTGTTGATCAAATTAAATATTTCAGGAAAAGTGAGAAAATCATATGGAAAAATCACATCTTTAGAGTTTTCCTTAAAAATTTAAGTATAGGGGCTAGAAGTGATAGCACAGCAAGTAGGGTGTTTGCTTTGCATGTGGCTGACTTGGGTTCGATTCTCAGCATCCCATACGGTCCCCTAAGCATTGCCAGGAATAATTCCTGAGTGCGTGAGCCAGGAGTAACCTCTGTGCATCACCAGCTGTGACCAAAAAAGAAAAAAATAATTATAACATTGTTTTGCAATTTTTTTAGACGTAAACAGCAAAGTTTGCAAACACTAAATTCTTAGAAAAAAACCTGATTTCCATGTTCATTCAACAGAGATTTTCATTTTTGTTGCTTTTACTTTTATTACTTTTAAAGGATAGGTCCTCCAAATATAGACGGCCCCAACGCCCAAAATGTTTTGAACATACCTTCTAACACCACTCATCTTTGCTGGTATATTGTTTTATTATGGTTTTCTTTTCACTTTGGGGACACATCAGCATTGTTCAGGACTTACCCTCAGCTCTTCACTAAAGGATCACTCCTCTCAGGATTCCAGGGGACCAAAAGGTCATATGGGATGCCAAAGATCAGACCTATCCAAGCACAAGACAAGCACCTTACCCTGTGCTACCTCTCCAGCTATATGCTTTATTTTAGCTTAGGTCAACAATCACTTAGGCCAAGGTCCCTAATAATAGACAGTCAATTTTAAAATGAAAGTATTTTGAATATCATCTACCCTGAAAGTACTTGGACTTAATGCTCATTTATTCTTTTTCCTTCTGTGGTAGGGAGCATACCTTGTATTTAAGGCGTGCAAGGTAAGTGCTCTGCAATGAAGACATAACCCTGACCCCACCCTAGTTATTTTTGCTACAAATTTTATTTTAAATAAAATTTGAATAAAATAATCACAAATTTTTGAAAATAAGATAATTAAAATATGTTTATAACTAATGTACTGAGATTATTTTCAGCCATTTCTTTGAATTAAAATATCTTCTTCCTTGCCTTAACTCTATCTTAAAACCTGCATGCATCTCTCTTTTTATAAATTTATTTTATTTTATTGAATCACAATGAGATAGTTACAAGCTTTCATGTTTGGGTTAAAATCACACAATGATCAAACACCCATCCCTCCACCAGTGCACATTTCCCAGCAACAATGTCCCCGGTATAACCCCTCTGTCTCATCCTCCCCCTACCTCCATGGCAGACAATACTCCCCATACTCTCTCTCTACTTTTGGGCATTATGGTTTGCAATACAGGCACTGAGAGGTTATCATGTTTGATCTTTTATCTACTTTCAGCACATATAGGTCCTCCCAAATATAGGTCCTCCCAAATACCTACCGATTCCTCAAGCCATTATTTTCTTAGTAATCCCTTCTCTATTCCAGCTGCCTTCTCCCCTCTGCTCATGAGGCAGGCTTCCAGCTATGGAGGAATCTTCCTGTCTCATGTATCTACTATCTTTAAGGTGTCAGCTTCATGTTATGTTGTTTTATACTCCACAAATGAGTGCAGTCCTTCTACATCTGTCTCTCTCTTTCTGACTTGTTTCACTCAGCATGATACTCTCCATGTCTATCCATTTATAAGCAAATTTCATGACTTCATCTCTCCTAATAGCTGCATAGGAGAGATGTGTAGATGTACTTCCATTAAATTGTGTCAATGTACTTCCATAAAATTAAGAAGATAGATATAGTATCAATAATATTCTCAGACCACAATTCGCAGAAATTAGAAGTAAATCACACACACACACACACACACACACACACACACACACACACACACAAACATAAAACTAAATCAAACACCTGGAAATTAAACAGCACACTATTGGACAATGAGTGGTTTAAGAAGGAAATCAAATAGGAAATCAAAAGATTCCTGCATGCATCTCTATTAAAATCTTGGCATGGGTTATTATCCAATTGCATTGTTGATACACACACACACACACACACACACACACACACACACACACTGTCCTTGCCATGTTCTCCTGAGTTGTGATTAACTCAGAAATTTAGCAGGCTGCTTCTAAGTGCTATGGCAATATCCTACAGTCTTCTCCTATCTGTTGAAGTACTATATTTATCATCTCAAAATAGTTCCTAAAAGTATTACTATTTTAATATGTCACAAATAAAGATGTTAATTGGTCCAAGGGAAATTACCAAAAAAATTTAGGTTAAACTTAGCATATAAATGGCTCAAAGAACTTTAGTACATGCTTTGAGTATAGGTGATCTGGATTCAAATACTGACACTTCAAGATTCCAAAATATGATTAGCTATGTCTCCAAAAGGACAACAAAAAATTACCTTTAAAAACTGTTACTTTTGTGGAATGGGTAATTGACTAGATGGTCAGGTGCTTGTCTTTCATGCAGATAACCCAAGTTCTGTTGCCAGCATTGTATCTGGCAACCTTAATGCCACCAGGAGTGATCACTGAACACAGAGCCAGGAATAGCTTGGGAGCACAGTCGGGTGTGGCCCCAAATCAAAGTCTGAATTTTTAAAGATGACATTTCCTCAAAGTCACCTTGATAATTACTATAATGTCTAAATTCTACTATAGGTATGGATTTATGTTCATATCTACTAGTGCCCCTTTTTTTCCAGGAACAATTCTGAATAGTCTCTAAAATGTATACAAGCTGGGAGCATTAAAAGAACAAAGAAAAATAAACATGGGCAATAATATGACAAAGAACAAGAAAAGCAATAAAGTTGGATGTGTCATTTTAAAAGAGTGTATCCTTCATAGAGACAATATAAAGTGTGTAGTAGCTGTAATATTTAAAATCTTAGGGAAGTTGTGTCCACTTGAAGAACTAGAGCTTTTAATGACAGATGGTGAACACTAAGGCTATTCTCAACTTCTATCAATCATGAGGTTAAGAATTTGGCAGTGTTGTAACACTCAACAACAGAAATACATGTATTTATTGAGTGTACAGTTCACTGGTAAATAGAGTGGAAGAAATTCTGTTAAAATATTTTCTTGACACATTTTTCAGCGCAATCTACTAGTATTTTCTAGTCTATCCCTCAAATTCCTAAACATGATTATTTCTCTAGGGTCATTTTTAAATCACAGTGAGATACTTGGCTCTTGTTACTGAACTACAGAAGAAAGCTAAGTCTTGTATTTAAACACAACCTAATTCAACCTTTATTGCTTTCCCCTTGGAAGGACATACTCTAGATATGAAAATATATTGACTTACAAAGATTTATGTGATATAATTAGTACAAATTAAAATTAAAAAGTAATAGCTTAAAAGTTCCTATATTTATTATAGTAAGAAATTCAGTAAGCTGCCAAGTTACTAAAAATAAACTTGGACAAAATACAATTATTATTTATCACAGTTAAATTTGATTTTCTATTTTAAATAGATCATTCATACTAAACTTTTTCTATTTTGGGTGGCAGGGGTAGGGTGGAGGGTTGGGCCATGCCCTTAAGTACATAGGTTTTGTTCTCAGAAATCACTCCTGGAGGTGTTGAGAGGGGTGCCAGGGATTGAACACCAGTTAGCTTATGCAAGGCAAGGGACCAATCTGCTGTATTATCTCTCAGACTTCATACATTGATTTTATTTTATTTTTTAACAAATTATAACATTGAAATGAATCACTGTATCACTGTCATCCTGTTCTTCATCAATTTACTCAAGGGGGCACCAGTAATGTCTCCATTCTTCCCAGCCCTGAGATTTTAGCAGCCTTTCCTTACTCATCTTTCCATATGGAAATGACCATATTGGAGGTTCTTTCAGGGTCAGGGGAATGAGACCTGTTACTGTTACTGTAATACGCCACAGGTAGCTTGTCAGGCAGAGCTGGCAATGAAATGAATATAGAAGAAATTTTAATGTTATACTGTATAAATGTCTTTTATCTAATGTTATACAATAAACTGACTTTAGTTTGTTATCACATACTATATTTTTCTTTTTTCAAGAACTGAATGAATTAATTAGTAAAGAAGAATATATAAAATACAAAATAATTATATAAGTTTGTCAAGATATTTAGAAATTTAATCCTTCTCACAGTTAAAATGTTGCTTATGTAATACAGCATGGAAGGCACTTTCCTTGCACATGACAGACCTAGGTTCAATTTTCTGCTCACCACACATGGCCCCTTGAGCCCAGCCAGAAGTTATTCCTAAACTTTGTCAGGAGTAATCTCTGAGCACAAAGTCAGAAGTAATCCCTGGGCACAGCTGGGTGTGTACCAAAAAACAAAACAAAACAAAACAACAACAACAACAACAACAACAACAAAAAGCTTAGGTTTTCCTTCCCTCTCGATACTCAAACATAAATATTATACTTATTTTATTTATCAAGAATTTACTTGCCAAAATTTTGTGTTTCTCCTGAAATTGACATTAGCTCCATCAATACTGAAGTCTACTGACTATGTCTATGACAAAATACCATTTGACAATGACATATGCATGATCTTACTGAGTAAATTATACCATTCTCACCAATTTTAACCATTTTTATAATGGTTTCAACAGCATAAGAATGTGTCACACATTCTTATAAATTTTTGTTATTCATTAACAAGGTCATTTACGTAAAAGCTTTAAGTCCAAGGAATGATGGCCTAATTCAGTTTGCACAGTGTATCACATGAATTTTAATTTATGTAAAAAATTGGATGTACCCTTCCAAATGATAGCTCTGCACCAAATCTCTGTGACCTCTAAATGCCACTTATTTTTATATGTTTTGATATCACACCTAACAGTGTGCAGGTTTTACTCCTGGAAGCACTCTGAAGACCACAACTGGCACGAGGAATTGAACTGGAGTCATTCACATGCATAGCTTGTGCTATACCATGTTGTATTGCCTGTCTGGTCCCTGAATGTTGTGTTATTGGGCCATATATCATTGAAGGTATGATTGGTAAAGGTAAGGTAAAGGCCCTCCCGTTGGTCGTCGATTTGCTCAAGCGGGCCCAGTAACGTCTCCATTGGAGACTTTGTTGTTACTGTGTCTGGCATATCGAGTACTGGTAGCTTGCTGGGCTCTCCGAGAGGGGCGGAGGAATCGAACTCGGGTCGGCCATGTTGGCCGCTTGTAAGGCGAACGCCCTACCCGCTGTGCTATCGCTCCAGCCCAAGGTATGACTGATTAAAGATATTTATTTAAGACAATTCTTTATTGCTGGAGTGGCTAAGGAATCCAATGACAATTATCTTCCTAAAGAAGAAAAGAGCCACAGACACAAGACATAGAGAAAGGCAGAGATGATAGTGATGTGACCTCCAACAAATAAGCCAAAAAAGCAATGTTTAACTTGAAAAGACAAGGTAAAAACTCTTCCCCATAGCTCTCAAAGGGTGTACAGCCCTGAGGACACCTTTCAGAGTACTGACCTCTAGACCTTCAAGAGTAAAAACAGGGGAAAATACCAGGTTAGCTACAAAACTGTGATAATTTGCTATGAGAACTTAGGGAAATAAAGGTGTTAGAGTCAAAATAAAAGGGGATGATATAAATCAAGCAGTGTGACTGAGAGAATTGCAATTTGCATAACCACAAGGCTACAACCCTTGCTTTATAGTATTGCAACAAGGTCAGGGAGAGTACAGGAACTATTCTCCTGAGAGAACCCAATTCAATCCACAGCTATATGGACCACATGTGGTTCAGGAATACTCTAGATGTTATTCCTGATACCACCTGAGAATACTGGATGGATGTGGACAAGAAAGAAAGAAAGAAAGAAAGAAAGAAAGAAAGAAAGAAAGAAAGAAAGAAAGAAAGAAAGAAAACCGCAACCCAGTAATCCATTTTACATAACACATAAATGAAACATAGCAAACTAAATATATGTTTACAAAAAAAAGCCCCTGTTCATTTGATTTTCTCCTCTTGCTTTCTCCCTCTCTCTTCCCCATGCCCACTCTCTCATGGATCCTAAGATGAATGTGGAAGTATGATCAGATTTGGGGGATGGGAAAGAAGTATAATCCAGACAGTCAAACATATCTTAAAGCTTTGAAGTGGAAATGAACAGAGTATGAATGACTTGAAATACAGGTTGCTGTTTTGTCTCTAAGGGAGAAAAATATGAGAATGTTGGGTCACATAAGCCAGATGTAGGTTTCCATGAGATGAAATGGAATAATCTTTTAATTGATTACTTTTCAATGATTCTTAGACAGTATAAGATAAAACTAGTATTAATCAATAGTTTTAACTCTTCATCTCACACCATCAAATCCAACTAGGGAAAGAGAATAAAACAAAAGACAAAGAAAATAAACACAAATGAAAACTCAAGTTTCATTCCCTCTCTTCTATAGCTTTCTATATTTTCAAAAAAATTTGTTTTCATTTTTGGGCCACACCAAGCAGTGTTCAGGGATTAATCCTGGCTGTGCATTCATGAATTACTCTTGGTGGGCTCTGAAGACCACGTGGGGTAGTTGAGATCAAACTCCGTATGGCCACATGCAAGGCAAATTTCTTACATACTGTACTATTGCTCTGGCCAGCCTCAGAAATGTTTACTTCTTAAACAATCACTTGAGCATGTATAGAAGTCTATGAATCAAAATTTTCTGAAACTTCGATATGCCAGACACAGTAACAACAAAGTCTCCAATGGAGACGTTACTGGGCCTGCTCGAGCAAATCGACGATCAACGGGAGGGCCTTTACCTTTACCTTTACCTTTTCTTTTGTTTAAAATATATCCATGTTTATTCAACTAGATAATAAAATGCTAGGAAATCACTTTTTCTCTGTTTCCTCAGACCATAGCATTTTGCTCAGTAGATAAAGCATTCATCTAATGGTAAAAGATTGATACTCTAATAGTGTAAATCTCAAAACTTTTCTTAATCCTACTTTTAGATATTTACTTTCTCAAGCCCCTACAATTATTAAGAACAACTATTAACAACAAAAATTACAATAATGTCATCTAAATGAGTAAACATTTTGTCTGTAAGATAATTTCTAACCGTAATCTCCTGAGGTGCATATAATTAATGGGCACAAAATTTCATATATGACTTTCCTTCTTTTCCCTCCATTCAACCTTATTATTTTTTAAAACTTTCTTGGTTTTGGGCCACATTCTGTGATGCTCAGGAATCACTCCTGGCAGTGCACTAGAGACTGAACCCTGGATGACCACATGCAAGGCAAACTCCCTCCCTGCTTTACTGTAGTTCAAGCCCTTCAATCTTACCTTTCTTCCCCTATTCCTCCTCAGGTATACTCAGCTTTCTTATCAGTGTCAACTCCTTTGTCCTCTGTTTTGTCTTTTCACACTTATTTTTTTCTCTCCATTTATTTAACTTTGCATGATTCCCTAAAGCTCCTTACATTTTGTATGAGATCAATACCCAAGAATAGCTGAGTTCAGCACCAGGAGGATTATTCCATAGCTTAGAGGCCAGCCGGGTATTCTAAGGGAAAGGGCAGCTCAGATAGAGAAGGGAGCACCAGAAAAGGGTGTTTGGAGGCTCATCCCAGGAGGGGAGATGCATGTTGGGAGTAAAATATGGACTGAACATATTTGCCACTCAATGCCTCATTTGCAGACCACAACACCCAAAGGGAGAGAAGGAACAAAAGGGAATGCCCTGTCACAGAGGCAGGGTGGGATGGGGGGGGTTGGGGGGAGGGATATTATCCATGGTGGTGGAAAATGGGCACAGGTGGAGGGATGGATATTTGGTCATTGTATAATCGAAACCCAAGCACAAAAAATTGTAAATCTACAACTGTACCTCATGGTGTTTCACTAATAAAATAAAAAAAAAGCTCCTTATATTTTGCTGTGAATGGTGAAACTCCATCTTTTATTTTATAGCTGCATAATATTGCATTGTAAAAATGTGCCCATCTTTATTCAATCACGTAATGACGGATATTTGGGTTGCTTCATATTTCAGATACTGTAAATAACGCATCAATATATATTTGATGGCTATACATTTTTGTAGTAATGTGTTTTTTTCTTCATATAGATACCCAAAGTGTAACTGTTGGATATGGTTGCCTGATTAAGTGTTTTAAAGAGTCTCCACATCATTTTCCAAAATGATTTTCTTCAATTTATATTCTCAACAACAACACAAGAGGTCCTTTCCCCCACACATCCCTAACATTTTTGGTATTTCTTCTTTAATGAAACCCCTTCTTAAAAGTTTGTAGTTGTTATCCTGATTTACATTTCCCTAGTGATCAGTCATGATAAATATTTTTATATGCTTATTGGCTATCTCTTTGGACAAACTTGCAGGCTATCGAATGTAGCCTGCCCACAGGGCAGAGTCTGGCAAACTCCCCGTGGTGTACCAAATATGCCAAATACCAGTAACAATGATGGGTCTCATTCTCCTAAAGAGCCGTGAATATAATCTCAGGGCTAGGATGAAAGAGACGTTACTGGGGCCTGCTCGAGGCAATCGACAATTAACAGGATGATGAAATGAAAAATGAAATTGGCTATCTCTGCATTCTCTTTGGAAAGGTGTCTTCAATTCTTCTGCCTATTTTTGATTGGGTTTGGTTTGGTTGTTGTTATTAATTTGTATGGATTCTTAATATAGCATGACTCTGAAGCTCTTATCAGAAAATGGTGAGCAAGTATCCCCCACCCTTCAGTAGACTGTTCTTTATTCTGCTTATAGCCTTTTTAGTTGTACAACAGTTTTTCAATTTAATGTAGCCCTGAGAGTAATCTTTAATTTCATTTCCACTGATCTTGAGGTCAAGTCTCACAACACTTATCTAATACTAATATCATACATTATTTCACCTCTGTTTTTTTATGCACTTATTGGTTTGGGGTTTTACATCTTTTACTTCATTTATTATATTTATTCCAAGGATTTTGATTCCTTTAGCTAGAACTGCAAATAGAATTGATTTCATATGTCATATATATAATCAAATATAAGAAAACAAACAATTTTTATAGCTGTATGCTGGAATGAGTCACTTTACTGTACTCAAGTAGAAAGAATGGACCTGTTACTTATTTTAACAAAAAAAAGCTTTCAGTTTTTCTCCATTGACTATATTAGGTTTATAGTTCATGGTCTTTGCTAAGCTGATAAAGATTCCTTCTATCCCCATTTCACTGATGCTTTTATCAGAGATGGGAGCTGAATCTTGTCAAATATTTTTTCTATACTTATTATGTTACTATCATCTGTCTTATTGATAAGAGTATTAGATTGATATATTAGCATATATTGAACCATCCTCTTGCATGGCTTGAATAATTCCTTGATTATCATAGAAGTAAATATCATAACACTTAAAGTGTTTAGATAGGTGGAAATGCAACGTGATTACACTTTTTAATATATATGTGAAAAGCATTATCCATTTAATTTCCTGGTTTTCTAGCTGTGAGATTCTCAAAGTGTGATATTAGTATTTAACAAAAACACTGCACACAACCTGTACCTGCAGGGCGAGTGCATCAGCAGCATGATGGTGCCTTTAGGCTTCCTTACATCCCAAAATTGCCACTGTACCTTTGGCAAAACCCCAAAAACTTGGGACCAAGTATACCAAGAAATTTAACAGCCAAAAGTTAGGTACATGGGAGCCATGCCAGCAAACCACCTCCAGCTCAATCTCAAAAGAGATCAAAAGTCACAGTTAATCTTGGACCCATGCATGGCTGAACAGACTGGGGTAAATCAGATGGGGGCAGGTTCACCTGTGCCTGCCCATGCAGAGTACCCAGCAGCCGCTTATTTACACAATCCAAAATCGCTGCCACACCCTTGGCATGACTTCCTCGTCTCAGGACAGACCTCACCAAAATATAATCTGCTGAAAATTCGGTATGCAGGTTTTGTGACTGAAATATCCTGGCTTTCACAGTGTTGGGGTGGGCTACCTTCCCACAACTTCCCAATACAGAGGGAAGTACTGGCAGTCACTCCCAAGAACCAGTTCCACTGTCACCATGTAAACTCTATTACTGACCTTCTTCAGAGACCCATAAATAAATCTTGAAAGAGACCAAAGCCAGAGACCCAGAAGCCAGTCCCAGAAGACACCACAGAACCAGAGATCTCTCCGGGCCCCATACCGAGGCAATTTCACTGGGGAACCCCAGATGGAGCAGGTACGTACAATCTCCCCACATACTCCATATGGAATTGCGGCAACTGAGAGCTCCCACAAGCAATGCCTAGGTATGCAGGTTCCAGAACTAAATCTCCATGCCGCATGGAGGCAGAGGTGCTGGGCTGCCCCTCACTGCCTCCAAGCACTATCTTAGTGCACCAACAGCCCTGGTCCAGAGACACCCAGTTGAATTTCAGAATGGATTATTACCCTACAGAAATGTCTCTGGAACCCAACCATTTACAATCTAGGATACCAGAAGTGCCACAGAACCCATAATATTCAAAATGAGCAACGGACAATAAAAGATCTAGCATCAGTCCCTGGCACACAGGCTTGAATAGTGGTGGGAAAATTCAAGCAAAACATAATGCCCAAAAGTAGAGAGACGGAGTTAGTTATGGGAAAATTGTCTGCCATGGAGGCGGGGTGAGGACTGGGATGGGGGATGTGAGGTATACTGGGGACACTGGTGGTGGAAAGTGCACTGGTAAAGGGATGGGTGTTAGATCATTATATGGCTGAATCTCGAACATGAAAGCTTTGTAACTGTATCTCACAGTGATTCCATTAAAAAAAAAGTAATGTGCAAAATTCAGTCAGCTTAATCAATAGCTGATTAAATAGCAGTATCCCAACATTAAAAATAAAAACTGCACAGATATTTTCAACACATTTTATTTATTTGGGGGAGTATGTGGGTGAGGGTCACACAAGTAGTGCTGGTGGCTATACCTAGTTCTATTGTCAGGGTTTGCTCCTGCAGTGCTTGTGGTTCTACTGAGTACAGGGCATCAAACAGGTTGGTTATATGCATAGTAAGCACCTAAAACCCTGAAGCATCTCTCTGTCCCTCAACAAATTTTAAAATGCTAAGTAGGAAAATAAAATAGTGTCATATCATTTTAATCTTAGACAGCATATTTTTATTTGAAGTATACAGAAAACACTGGCACAGTCATTGCCTGATATGTACAAGTGGTTTGTATTTTTTTGTTTTTAATTTTGAAAATTGGGTTGTTGAATATTTGAGGAACATCAAAACTTTGCTATATATTCATTATTTTGGGCTAAAAATAGTGAATATTTTATAAGGTTTAATTATAAAAAGCAAGAGAATACTTGCTCAAGAGACATGGAATATATTGTCAACCCTAGGTGAATTCTAGCAGATAAAGATTTTATTTGAATAAATGTCTCTAAAAATGGTTTTCATCAAGAACCCAACACCCAGGCATTTAAGTATATTTGGATTAGTGGGGGGATTTATGCACATCCTACAGTGCTCAGGTGCACTCCTAGTTTTGTGTGGTGGATGATGGGGTGGGTGTGTCTTGATGGTGCTCATGGGACCCTGTGGTGCAAAACCCTAGGCCTTCTGCATGCATTGAGCTATCTCTCTAATGTAATTCATTTGTAAATGCAGTATTCCATTTTAAAAGTCTGCTATTAGGGATGAAGAGATAGATCCTAGGGATTAAAGTAAGTGTCTTGCATGGGGTTTACCCAGTTTTGATTTCCACCATGTCATACCCAGTACCACTAGGAGCAATTCCTGAGCACAAGCAAGGAAGATGCCTTGAGCACAACCAGTTGTGTCCCCCAAATCAAAATGAATAAACAAATACACTTAGATATTTACTATCTATGTAATAATGCTCAAAATAGAAACACTTAAAAATCTCTGAGCTATGAATTAGTAACAGCATAATGGCAAGAAAAAATGTTAGAGCAGTAAATTGCAGACTCACTCTCATTCCCTTTAGGGTCTAATTCAGGAAGTTGTGTGACCTGCAGGTCTGGGTGGTCTCTGTGTCAGAGCCCTGAGCTCTCCACTGATTCGGCCTGGAGCACACCTACCTTTTCACCTAGGCCGGCCCTGAATTGTGGTTACTGTCAGATTTCAAACTTTAAAAGCAATGTTGTGGTGTCTACTCAGTAATTACAATGGTTAAATTAGGACATTGTTAGGGAACCATGATGAAAGAATTACTAAGCAAAACATATTTTGTTATACTGCAACAAAAGCAAAAAAATAAAGATGAAAGTAACAGTCTTTTTCATGGAAGATGTAAATAGCTGTGCAGACTCTTTAAGATTCTTTTCCAACTATTAGCTTTTTTTGTTTATTTATTATTTAAACTAGGAAACATAAGTATATCATTTTACATACCACTTTGTATCATATATAAGGGGAAAAATGAACATGTTCTTGCATAAACAGTGCTTTAAAATCAGCATAAAATCTATATGACATGACCTATCCATTAATTACATGGAACATATTTATTTAACATTTACCATGTACCATACACTTGTTTTAGCAGCTGAGGTGTCACTATTGAATATGATAAACAAAAATCCTCACTCAGGCCTAGAGAAGTTTATATGCAATTTGGACAGAAAGCAGACTATCCTGGTAGAATTTGCAGACAGGTGCTAACATTACAGTTGAATATCACTGGGAAGTTGATAAGGAGGAGGTCTAACTCTTTTATATACATAGAGAAGGTCTTAAAAAATTATCATCAAGTCAATACAAGAAAGATGTTGAGCAGTTCTACAGAAAGACTGTCAGACAATGGACCTATGTTTGTAAAACCCTTCCCAAACAGATGAATATGTCTGGGCTTGTGTTTTGTTTTGTTTTGTTTTTACGGAAAAGGAAGGACAAAGTAGCAGTAATGGGAAATTGCAGTTGGAGATGAAATAAAAAGGGTCAATCAAATACACTTTCAATACTGCATCTACTAGTGAGGTAGATGAGAAAGGGCTTCATGTAAACAAGTAATAGGATTCTATAGACTTGCAATAAAATTATTTGATCCCTGAGAAGAGACTAGTAGAAAGCAAGTAGGATGAGGTAGAATACTGTTGCATAATGAGATAAGAGTGAGAAGATAATTCCTTGGACTAGGAGATGAGAGAGTCTGTGAAAAGAAGTATAATAATAAACATACCACCCATTCTATTGTTCATTAACATGCTCAATTATGTAAAAATTTTTTAGATCTAAACAAATGACAACTTAATTGAGTGTGAAGTTTCTCACATTTACTCAAAGTGCTGTAAAAGGTTAAATGACAGGTTCCCAAATGATGCTTATACAACCAAAACTAAGACAGCTCCAAATGTTGTTATTTGGTTTTCTTTTTAATTTTTGGGGGGACAATACCTGACAATGCTCAGAGTTTACTCCTGGCAATGCTTAAATTTGGTGCTGGGAGTTGAAATAGAGTCATTCACAAGCAAGGCAAATGCCTTTCCCCTCTGTATTACCTCTCTGGCCCTTAAATTTTATTTTATTTGGAGAGGAAAGTGTCTTTAAATATGTGATTTGCTTATAGATCTGCATATGAGATAATCCTAGATAGCTGGAGTGGGTTTGGAGTCCAATAACAAGTGTCTTTGTAAAACAGAGAGGAACCACAAACACAAGAGGCAAATTACAATAATATAAAGGCAGAGATAAGAATGATGAAACCACAATACAAAAACCCAAGAAACTAAATAAATAAGTAGAAAACACAAGATTCTCTCTTACAACTCTAAATCTATATTGACTTCCTTGTTACAACAAAAATGATCCTGACATGGTAAATAAGAACTATTTTTAGTTGCTTGTTTTGTTAAATATTATCACCAATTAGCAATATGGTAGTGGCAAAATGTATTGCCAGATATTTAATACTATGTACTTATTTACAATAAGATCTTGTGAATTAACTATTTTTTTCAAATCCAAATTTATATTGTTATGGAAAGATGGCAGATTATATAACTCGAACACTTATTCTTACCTTATGAATTGACTTATCTTATTATAACTATATAAAGTATACAACACCTATATTTTAATGGAAATATTATCTTTTATTATAGTAATATTTATCTTGAAAATTATGAAAAATATTCACATACAGCAAGGATTTAAATTATTTTTCCACAGGTTAACATCAATGTCACACACCTATCAATAAAAAAACTTTTATAGTTGAAAAATAAATATTACTAGGCAATTTCACTAATAGAAAACTTCACAAAGCTGAATGCATAGAAGCAATGATTCCTCTGTATTTCATGGATGACATACAAATAATGACCTTTTTGCCTTTTAGACACGATAGAAATAATCTTTGGGGTTTTGTGTGTTAGATTTTAATATTCAAGTCTGCTGAGCATATATTTATGAACAAGAACATACTTGATAGAATAATTAGTCAACTTGCTCCAGGCACCAGAGGAATAATATACATTTCTGTATAAAAGGAGAAAAAAATGTAACAAATGTAAAGTGAACAAAAATAAGAATATGAAGCTTTATTATAAACCCCAAGGACATAAAGAGCTAAGATCAAAATGCTAAAGCAACACTTGCTCATTAGAGAATAATATATTAAGATATAATTCCTTTACAAAACACATGAGTTTTAGAATTATTGTGTGGTAGGCCAGGCAGAATTAAACTTAATAAGAAAATAAGAAAGCTAACTAAAAGAAAACTGTAACTTAGTTAAGAAAAATAAAATCTTCACTATACATAGAAGTAATGCTTTTGTAAGAACAAAAGCTATATCCAAAAGTATATATTACAGGACTGAGAGATAGCACAAGGATTAAGACACTCATCATCCAGTTGGCTGATTCCAGTTTAAATCCATGGCACAACATCTGTTCCCACACCAATGTTGGGGTCACATCAGAGAGCCAGGAAAAACCTCTGAGTCCTGCTAGCTACCGAACCTCCTCAAACTCCCCACAAAAGGAAATACATATACTTTGTCTGTATATACATATAACATATTTGTTATATACACTATATATAACATAGCCTATTTATAAATAATAAGCGTAAACATATATAAACCTATGTGTTTTTAATATATAACTCCAAATTCAATTCTTTACTACTGCTAGCTAATATTTGATTAACACAGAGTATAAATGTTCTCAGGAGCACTTTTTTCAATGATCAAATTAATCACTTAAAAGATCAAACAAATTCAGTGCCTTAGAAGATACTGACAAAAATACTTATGTACAAGTATATCAAAGCACCATATTCTTATTTTGATAGGCCCTCCCATTGATCATCGATTTGCTTGAGCAGGCCCAGTAACATCTCCATTGGAGACTTTGTCGTTACTATGTCTGGCATATCGAATACTCTCGGTAGCTTGCCGGGCTCTCCGAGAGGGGCGGAGGAATCGAACTCGGGTCGGCCATGTTGGCTGCGTGCAAGGCAAATGCCCTACCCGCTGTGCTATCGCTCCAGCCCTCTTATTTTGATAGGTATCACTAATGTCAGAACAACTTCATTATAAAATAATGTCAAAATAACTATAATAAAATATGTAACAGGGACAATTTATCACTAACAACTGAGAAGAGATGCTAACTAAAGGTTTACACTGAATAAAATGATAAAATTAAAAGCTTATAAAATAAAAAATAGTTTGACTTTTGTAGTTTGGTATTCTAATACAGTTGATTATTAAAAAAATGTTAAGACTTCAATGTCATGGAGGGTTTTGCCAACTTTATCTTCAATGTACCTTATGGTTTCTGGTCTGATGTTGAGGTCTTTAATCCATTTTGATCTTACTTTTGTACATGGTGTTATGCAGAGTTCTGAGCCTATTTTTTTGCATGTAGCCGTCCAGTGATGCCAACACAATTTATTAAAGAGGCTTTCCTTACTCCACTTCACATTACTTGCACCTTTATCGAAGATTAGATGAGCATATGATTGAGGAGAGATGTCAGTGTATTCAACCCTGTTCCATTGGTCTGCAGTTCTGCCTTTGTTCCAGTACCATGCTGTTTTAATTATTACTGCTTTGTAGTACAGTTTGAAGTTCGGGAGGTTGATTCCTCCCATTTTCTTTTTCCCAAGAATTGCTTTAGCTATTCGTGGGGGCTTATTGTTCCATATAAATTTCAAGAGTGTTTGCTCCATTTACCATCTCACACCTCAGAGACTGGCCCACATTCAAAAGAACAAAAGCAACCGATGCTGGCGTGGATGTGGCGAGAAAGGGACACTCCTTCACTGTTGGTGGGAATGTCCACTGGTTCAGCCCTTCTGGAAAACAGTATGGACGATTCTCAAAAAATTAGAAATTGAGCTCCCATTTGACCCAGCAATACCACTCCTGGGAATATATCCCAGAGAGGCAAAAATGTATAGTCGAAGTGACATCTGCACTTGTTTGTTCATTGCAGCCCTCTTTACAATAGCCAGAAACTGGAAGAAACCTGAATGCCCAAGAACAGATGACTGGTTAAAGAAACTTTGGTACATCTACACAATGGAGTACTATGTAGCTCTTAGAAAAGATGAAGTCATGAAATTTACATACAAGTGGTACAATATGGAAAGTATCATGCTAAGCGAAATGAGTCAGAAAGAGAGGGATAGACATAGAAAGATTGCATTCATCTGGGGGATATAAAGTAACAAAGTATGAGATTAATACCCAAGAATAGCTGAGATCAGCACCAGGAGGATTACTCCATAACTTAGAGACCAGCCGGGTATCCTAGAGGAAAGGGCTATTCAGATAGAGAAGGGAGCACCAAATAAAGGATGTTTGGAGGATCCTCCCAGGAGGGGAGATGCATGTCGAAAGTAGACTATGGACTGAACATGTTTGCCACTCAATGCCTCTTTTGCAGACCACATCACCCAAAAGGAGAGAGAGAACACAGGGGATTGCCCTGCCACAGAGACGGGGGGATGGGGGGATGGGGGTGGGAGGGATATTATCCATGGTGGTGGAAAATGGGCACTGGTGGAGGGATGGGTATCTGATCATTGTATAATTGAAACCAAAGCACAAAAAATTGTAAATCTACAACTTTAAAAAAAATAAAATAAAATAAAGGGGAAAAAAAAAAAAAATGTTAAGACTAAAGAGATGCTACATGAGTTAAACTACTTGCTTTTATACGACTGGTCCAGGTTCAATCTCCATTACTACAAATAGTCTCTGGAGCACTGCGGGGAATAAGCCTTGAGCAAAATTAGGAGATAGCCCTGAGCATGGCCAGATGTGCATGAAAAAACAAAAATGTAAGCAAAAATTTAAAATATTACCATGCTTACTTATTTGAAACGTCTATATAAATTTTGCTACTGTTTTAAGATAAATACCCATTTTAAATATAAATTGAAGTTCAGGTTCATTTTTAATATTACAAAATTGACAGATCAATAGAGAAATTTAAAATGTGCCTTTAGGTAAGAAAAAAATTCAAGCTTTTGATGATAGCATGAACAAAAAACAGTAGTTGTGGTTTTCATTCATTTTAACCACTTTTCTTTCCTTTTTTTTTTTTTTTTTTTTTGCTTTTTGGGTCATACCTGGGATGCTCAGGGGTTATTCCTGGCTCATGCACTCAGGAATAACTCCTGGTGGTGCTCGGGGGACTATATGGGATGTTGAGAATCGAACCCGGGTCGGCCTCATGCAAGGCAAACGCCCTACCTGCTGTGCTATCACTCTAGCCCCATCATTTTAACCACTTCTTAATAATTAGAGCTAAGATCTCTACCATTATGTTATGCCTGATTTAAATAATATTCAGTAAGAATTCATTTATATCTCTTTTGACTCATAATTACTCTATCAATTTGATTAGTATATGATATATATTATAGATAAAATAAAAAATAATAAGTGAAAGGAGAAAATCATATAACAATGTGTGATTTGATATACCTTATGGTTAATTATTTGCACATTATTTTATAACAGTCAATATTCTGATGTAAAAGTCTTAATTATATAAAATATACAGGAAAAATTATAATTAACTTAAGAAGATAAAATTTACATAAAGATGAATGAAAAATGGATGTGTCTAACATGGTAGAAGTAGTCCTTGACAACTTTACTAGGAGTGTAATATTTTGAATTTTAAACAATATAATGTGATCAACTTTCAAATGTTGCAATTCATCTTATTTCAGTTGTAAATTGATCTTTTGTATCTAAAATCACAATTCTAACATAAGGAAACCTTTATCTTTGAAGGACTACTTATAGAACAACATCTGATCAATATAGTAGTCCAGTTCTAAACTGTAAGAAAAGAATCAATGTTACAATCTTCTAAACAGATTATAAATGGGATTACAAAACCTTCCAAAAATTATTTGAGCAATAATAAAATGATTGGATTATTTATGTGATCCCTAAAAGTGACTCATTTCTAAGTACAGTATAGCATCCTTAAAATATATATTTCATTATATTACAATTAGTTTTTGGATCATAATCTTGTTTAAAAGAATTTTTATACAATTCATGTATCTATTCTTTAAACTGAATAAGATTCTTAAATGCCTGAACATAGTATCTAATTAGGATAAATAAAACAAAGTTTCCAGAAATTACAGCAAAAGATGCTAGGTGAAAGTAACTAAGATGTTACAAAAGTGTTCCTATAGGTTGGTATGTTCCATCAAAATGTTCAGAGTTAAAAACTATCCACATTCCCCAAGGCATCGCGGAGTGGCCGGTGCTCGGGCCTCCCCCCTCTCGGCCGTCTCAGTCAGCCCAGTGGTCGGGCTTTTGTGTGCCCCCCCTTGCCTTTTTATTTTTTAAAGAAGAAAAAAAGAAAAACACCAACAGTTTTTAGCTGATAGGCGTGGCGAGCCGCCCTGTTGTGTGGGGCACGTTCCCAGGGCGCGTGGAATCACGTCTCCAGTAATGCCTGGGAACCCTGGCCGCTGGCTGTGCCATCCGCCCCCGTCGAGTGTCCCATGGGCCTGCGAGTCCCCCCCCCCACCCCGTCCCATGTCGTCACCGTGCTGTATCAGAGCTCTTTGTAATGACGTTATTCTAGAATGCTTCCTTTGCAGATGATGGTCGAGATACTGGTAGACCAAAAAAAAAAAATATATATATATATATGGTGCCAGGTACCACTACAGTGACGGGACTTTGCTGTTTTCTGGGGGTTTGTTTTTTACTTTTTTTTCCTTTTTTTTTAAATGGAGTGTGCTGATGTCTCTTAATTTGTTCAGATGACTGCAGAACTTGGAAACGCTGTTGCTGCTATTGATGCGTGACTTCCTGCTATATATATATATATATATATATATATATATATATATATACATATATATAATTTGAATTTTTGGAAACTTGAGCTGTACCGTCAACTTTGGAAAAAAGTATCCCAGTTCTATCGTCTCAGGTTGCCATTGTACAGAAATTCACAGCCATATTGGTCTAGAAATGGGGAACATCTATCTCTCTTTCCATTTGTACAGGGGTAAACGCACTGTATTAAATATGTAAGGTCTTATCTACATGGGTTTGATTACAGAAACTAATAAAGTATTCTCTAAATTAAAAAAAACTATCCACATATAGATGATCCACATATAATAAATCCCCACAGAGAGAAAGGCAGATGTGACATACTATGTTGAGCCTGTAAGATTAAAAAAAAAAAGAACTAATAAAGCATTTAATGACAGAGTGAGTGAGAGAAAGAGAAAGAGAGAAAGACACAGAGAGAGAGAGACTAAAAAGAGAGGAATTTGGGGCCAAAGATATAGACAAAAGATAGGGTGCTTGCCTTGAACCTGGCCAAATCAAGTTCAATCCTGAGCATTCGGTATGGTCCCAGAAGCTCCACCAGGAATGATCCTGAGCACAGAGGCAGGAGTAATTCCTGATCATTGCCAGGTGTGGCACAAAAATATTTAAAAAAATAACAAAAGACACACTTGGAAAAAAGAAACTAATAATAGAGGTAAGCAAAAAATAACCCACATCAAGGGCTAGAGCAATAGTACAAGGATAGGGCACTTGCCTTGCATGAATCCAACCCAGGTTCAATTCCCAGCATCCCATATGGCACACCAGGAGTAATTCCTGAGCACAAAGTCAAGAGTAAACCCTCAGCACAGCTGGGTGTGACCTCCCCGCAAAAAAAAAACTGAACAAAAAGGTATCTATATCAGAATTACATGAGAGTAGAGAGGTGGAATAATTTATCTCTCTTTTATGATGGCAATCAAAATAGTTCTAAATATAAAACAAACCAAATATTTTCCATGAGTTTTTAATTATATAAAATATACAGAAAAATATATGATTAACTTAAGAAGATAAAATTTACATAAAAGATGAATGAAAACTGGATTAGTGTAATATGGTAGAAGCAGTCCTTGACAACTATTAAGAGTATAATATTTTGGAATTTAAACAATATAATGTGATCAACTTTCAAATGTATATAAGATTACTGAATATAGTTAAAATAATTCTGTATATCTCCGAGCAAAAGCATATTAAATTCATTCTTTGATATTCATACAACAAAAATACAACCTCACCTTAGGTGAGGAAAAAAGATTAACCATCAGATTCCCTAAGCATACATACATTGGGGTCCTCAAGCTTGTGAAAAACTACTTATCACTATTGTAAAATATAAATCAGAAGACAGTCAGATAACTTTTCACACGAGTGAGAATGGTTTATATAAATAAAACAAGCTGATAGTACAGTAGCGATAGTCATACATTGTTGGTGGGAATGCAAACTGATTCAATCTCTATGAAAAAGAGACTATGAAGATTTCTCAAAAAAATAAAAATATAATTAGCATGTCAATCAAATCGTGTTCTATGTGTCTATCCCGAAACACAAAATCACTCATTCAAAAAGAAACATACGCTTTGTGGTCATTGAAATGTTATTCTTGAAAGTAAAGATCTGGGAACAACCCCAGTGGCCAAGGATCAATGAATAAAGAAGTTGTGACATGCCTAGAGAGATATTACAGCGAGTAGGGCATTTACCTTATGGATAAACCACACAGATTCAATCCCCAGCACCACAGATGTCCTTCCAATTCATGCCAGGAGTTATTTCTGAGCACAGACCTGGGATTAAGCCCTGAGTATTTTGGATGTAGTACATAGTCCCTCACCCCACCCCTCTGCTTACACACACCATCCACACCCCAACACATCCACAAAATAAGCTTTGGTAAGCACACACACACACACACACACACACACACACACACACACACAAAACACTATTCAGATAAAAGAAAAGATGAAACCTTCACTCTGTTATAATATAGAATTAGAGAATGTTTTTATTAAGTGAAATCATGCAGACCTGCAGGCGAAGGCACTGTAGCACTGTAGCACTGTAGCACTGCCCTCCCATTATTCATCGATTTGCTTAAGCAGGCACCAGTAACATCTCCATTGTGAGACTTGTTGCTACTGTTTTTGGCATATTGAATATGTTACCGGTAGCTTGCCAGGCTTTGCCGTGTGGGCAGTAGAAGGCAAATACCAATAAACTCACTCATAAATAGTATATAAAGAAACATAATAAAAGAATAGATCATACCCAATTAAAACAACCTGTCAAACCCTGATCACAGACCTGAGGATACAAAGAGGTGTGGTGGGTTGACAGAAGAATTCTATAGAGAGTGGACAAAGGCTATTGGCACCTTTGGGGTGAGTGTGTTGTGCTAACATTATACTTCTAGCACAGAATAACATTTACAGATTTGCAAAACAATGTTACCCCAATACAAGATTAAAATAAAAGTCATTTAAATCCATAATTTATAAATTAATCACTAGAAATCATGAACTTGTGACTATTTGAGAACAAACCATTCACCAATTATTTTATTATTTATTCTGTTATTGAACTTTGAGGAATAGCAAATCTTCTATTATAAGAATAATAATTACTTTAAAAGAAATTAAAGGGTTTGAGGAGCTTATCGTTCAATTGACTATATGGTCAATCTAAAGAAATAATGTTTGATAAAGGAGTTACATGAGATATATGAAAATTGATAGCAGGTATAAATTTGGAGCAAAAAAATTATGGATAATTTAAGAGTAACAAGGTAATAACAAGAAAGAAAGAAATGATAAGCTGGAAATAAATCTGTACTCTGAAAATTTTGTTTTACATAAATTCTATTGATGGATATGAGAAAAATAGTAATAATACATCAAATAACATTATTAGATAAAACTATTTAAATAAACTGTACTTTAATCAATAATAGATGTAAAATAAATGCAATAGCAATTAATTATGAAAAAATTCAAATTTAATTGTTGAAAAACTGGTGTGATAGGTACCAAAATAAATCACAATTTGTTTTCTATAACCATTCATATTCCTCATGAAATCAATTATGTATAATACCTAAAATACTCTGTCAATGTTTTTGTTTGCTTGCTTGGGGGGCTTCAGGCCTGTCTGTGCTCAGGGCTTCTTCTAGGCTGACTCCAGTTCACTCAGACTTGGAAGACAGATGGGGTGTCAGGTATCAGCTTAGGGTCCACCACTTGTAAGGCAAGCACCCTTAGCAGTATACGATTACTCGGACCCAAACTTTGCCAAATGTTTTAATACAATTTCATTATAATACTTTAACTCTGTATTAAAAGTAAAATGTAGGCTTTTACAGGCAGTTTTAGATCTGGTGTCTGATGAAACCCTCATGATACATCTACACAATGGAGTACTATGTATGTAGCTTTTAGAAAAAATGAAGTGATGAAATTTATATATAAGTTGTACTACATGGAAAGTATGGTGCTAAGTGAAATGAGTCAGAAAGAGGGACAGACATAGAAACATTGCATTCTTCTGGGGAACATAAAGTAACAAAATAGGAGACTAACAACCAAGAACAGCTGGGATAAGTACCAGGAGGTTTATTCCATGACTTGGATGCCAGCCGCACATGCTAGTGGAAAAGGCAGCTCAGATAGAGAAGGGAGCACCAAATAAAGGGTGTTGGGAGGATCCTCCCAGGACGGGAGAAGCATGCTGAAAGTAGACTATATACTGAACATGATTGCCACTCAATGCCTCTCTTGCAAAACACAGCACCCAAAAGGAGAGAGAGAACAGGGGGTAATGCCCTGCCACATAGACAAGGTGGGATGGGGGAATGGGGGGTGGGAGGGATACTGGGATCAGTGGTGGTGGAGAATGGGCACTGGTGGAGGGATGGGTATTCGATCATTGTGAAACTGAAACCCAAGCACAAAAATTTGTAAGTCTACAACTGTACCTCATGGTGTCTCACTAATACAAAATTTTTAAAAAAAATGTTCTTGCTTTACAAAGAAAAGAAGAGAAACTCTAAATCCTCAAGTTAGGACAAAATGAAGCCAAAAAAAGAGAGAGGGGCCAGAGAGATTTACAGTGGATAAGGTGCTTGCCTTGCATACCGCCAGCCATGTTCAATCCTCTGTACCCCATATGGTTCCCTGAGTTTGTGAGGCGTGATTCCTGAATGCAGAGCCAGGAGGAATCCCTGAGCATTGCCCATTGTCAAAAAAAGCAAGCAAAACACATAAAAAAGCTATACAGAGAGAATAAACCACTGTGTCATTGAGTTATTGATCAGTTTCTCCTCAAAATAGGCTACACAACAATGTCTGAAGTTGGAGGAAATAAGAAAGTTGCTACTTTTCTTAATCTATCTAATAATTATTTGAAAACAAAATAAAATTTGAGAGTCTGTTTTCTTCTCTGATTCTAGTCACAAGGCAGTAATATTAGTTTCTTGCAATAGAGTATCACAGAAATTTATTGACATTTTATAACAATTCTATAATTTTTCTCCCACTGAATATTTTATCTTTGAACTCACTCTTAGAAGTAAATATCCCTGTCTGTTTTGTGGGGAAAGAAAAAATGAAGTCTTGAGCTAGTTGAACTTTATAAGGCCGATGAAATATGAAGAACTTCGGTTCTATCTGAATTCTAATATTTGAGTTATTAAAACACTACCCCTCCTATAGAATCAAGTCTAATTTCTTTTATATTATAGTTTAGGTAACACGGTTAACGTAATGCTAGCATTTATGGTTTGATGTACAAAGTTACCATACTGCACTTTCACACCTTCATTCCCATCAGTACTCTTTTACTGCTTAGTATTTTGAGTTCTGAAATACAAAATCAAGAGTTTTTCATTGCTCAATATTGTATACCCTGCCTCCAGTTTGGTTTTGTCTCTGTATTTCACAGGTGCTTGGGAACACTGGACATAAATTATCCTTCTCCCTCTGACTTATTTTGCTTAACACGATACCCTCCAACACACAGTTGTAAAAGAGGGCACCTTCTAGCCACTGCATACTGAATACAAGTGGAGAGTATAAAACCCATTTTGACAATGGGTTTAATTACCCATTTTCTCTTTTGTCTCTCAGTGTTAACTTTTCTCTCACATAGGACCCTGAGAAGTCATTTCTCTTCAGATCAAACTCTAACTCATGGAAAACATTTCAGAGATGTTTTCCTGATGCTGCTTCTCTGCTAGACTTTTAATACTGTTTATCAGGTTGTTGTTACCTACTTTGTCCTTTTAGGTCTTAAGATTTCTGGCATTTCTTATTGACAAGTTGCACTGTCCCAGACCTTTCTCGGAAAAAAAATATGTCTTCCCTGACATTTACATTCTTCACAATACTACGGTCAGGTCTCAACATGTACTTGATGAACACCAGTTATCTTGATGAGAAAGGAATGTTTCTAGGTCTCAGTATGGCGATACTATAACTATCAAAATTCATTTTTAAGTGTTTTTAAATTGAAGCACTAGAAGCACCTCCATGTTTATTTATTTTTTACCTCCACGTTTATTGCAGTATAACTTATACTATGTAAGATCTGAAAACAAACTAAATGTCTATCAGCTGATGCATGGATAATGATGTGGTATATACACATATTGCAATACTATTCATATATATGTATATATATGTAAATATATGTACATATAATCTGCAATGTGGTTGAACATACAGGGTATCAAGTAAAAGGCAAATAGCAAATGATTTTACTAATATCTGATATTCATAGAAAACAAGTAGGTGAATCAAACAAAACAATTTTGAAATTGGTTTATCAAACAAATCCTTTTGAAATATGAGACAATTGGAGGTCTATCAGAGGGAAGAAGAAAGGAGTAGTAGAGGTTGTTAAGTTTATGTGGACGTAGACTTCTAGTTACAAATTTAATATAGAATCTACATATATATTTTTTTGGGGGGTCACACCTGGCAATGCACAGAGGTTACTCCTGGCTCTGCACTCAGGAATTACCCCTGGCGGTGCTCAGGGGACCATATGGGATGCTGGGAATCAAACCTGTGTCAGCCGCATGCAAGGCAGACACCCTACCCGGTGTGCTATTGCTTCAGCCCCCAGAATCTACATATATTAATATTCAATACACATTTTTGAAAATGTGTGTGTGCATGCACGTGTGTGTGTTTGTGTGCATGTGTGTGTGTTTGGACTATATGCAGTTGTGTTCAGGCTTTCTTCTGGCTTTGTGCTCAGGGATCACCCTGGTGGTGTTTGGGTTATTATAAGTGGTACTGGATATTGAACTCACGTTGACCATATGAAAAACAATCACTCTTCCTGATGGATTGTCTCACCAGCCCCACTCTGAAAACTTCTATAATGTAAAATTACTTTAATTTAAAAAAAGATAAAATAAAATATAAAGTTTAACTGGAAGAATATAACTTTTATACTTTAAATATCGTTGCTGGGGATGCAGCTCAGCAATAGGACATCTGTTAGATTCTCAACACTGAAAACCTAACTGAATATTATAGATTTGCAAATGCAGTATTCCATCATGCAGGGCTATATTTCTGAAAGCGTTATTGACCTAGATTTTGAATTCTTCCCATTTCATTTTTTCATGCATTTTATCAATTCAGTTTTTCCTTCAAAACACAACTCAACTTCAAAACACAACACAATATTATTTCTTAACACAACTCAAGTGTTTTATATTTATTATTCTTTAATGTTCGTCTTATACTTTAGAGTATTTTATGTTATACTGTTATATGTATAGATTTTATGTTATACTTATATATTTTGTTATATATACTTACATATTTTATGTTATACTTTCAGATCATTTTCAATTATTATTTTAAATTGATGCACTTTGGTTTATTTGTAGGGGTATAAAATATATCCCTATAGTTTTAGGAAATTAGTTTCACACCTTTCCTTGTTATCACGTCACACCCAGCACCAGTGTACCAATTTTCTGCCATCCTTCCCCTCATCTCCACTGTAATCTTGCTGCCTCCGCTTTCTTGTAACATCAATTCCATTATGAGGTTAGAATCCAGGGATTGATTTTCATTTGGCTTTGTCTGTCCTCTTAACTTGAATCTTTATATTCCATGAAAGAGAAAGATAATCCGATATCTACTGTTTTTATTCGAAACTCCTGACTAATTTTATGTATTATGGGACAGCATAAGAGAATCAATTAAAAAAAAATAAATCTACCAAAAACAAGGTAAAATCTGGAAAAAAACACTTGGATAAAACTGAATACATTTAAGGACATTAAATAGAAGTAATCTTAACAGTATTAGAAACTTTACCTGCAGAAGTTGGCTCTTCTTCATCTGATGCTATAATAATAGACACAAACAGGTAAAGTAGGGATTGGAGTTAGGAGTCGGGGTGGGAAGGAGGGTAGAGGAATGGAGGGAGGAACATAAGGAGAGAGAAAAAGAGAAGTTCAAATTAAAAATAAGCATAAATATACTTTACATTTCAAACAATGACAAGTCCCAGATTTGAAATTTTGTTTATTCAATAAAATGTATCATTATATCATGACATATTAATGGGTATTTACAATTAAATAAATATACTCTTACTTTTAAAAACATTATATATTAGAAAAGATCATGATTTTATAATCTGATTTCCTCTTTGCAAAAAGAGAGCAATCTTAGAGTATAAATGATTTTATATAACTAACATTTTAAAATATAAATTTCATGTAACACAAATATGTTACCACTTAGTGGGCATTTTCGATGATACAAAATTTGTTTGGGGCTGGACAGATGATAAAGCAGTTAAGGATCCTGCCTTATACGTGCCTGATCCAATTTGATCTCTCACACACAAAAGGTCCTTGATCATTAACATGATTGATTCTTGAACACAGAGTGAGGAGTAAACCCTGAGGAAACCCTGAGTATTATATGGTATGGCCAAGGACAAAATATATTTTTGTTCTTGCATGAAATAGAAATTATAACCAAGAAAAGGGCAGTTAAAACTCAGACTCAGGG
The DNA here is from genome assembly GCF_029834395.1 of Sorex fumeus. Taxonomy (NCBI): domain Eukaryota; kingdom Metazoa; phylum Chordata; class Mammalia; order Eulipotyphla; family Soricidae; genus Sorex; species Sorex fumeus. The sequence goes on along the minus strand of NW_026606075.1, from coordinate 17,686,697 downwards.
TCACTTGTTATTTACCCTGCAGATTCTAATTCTCTTTCTCTCTCTTTCTCTCTCTCATTCTATCTCTCTCTCCCCCTCCCCCATCTCAGACACACACACACACACACACACACACACACACACACACACACACACAGAGTCCTTTGCACTACAGACTAGAATTAAGTAGCAGCAATTCCATGCTGAAGCACAGGTATCTACGTTTTAAAGGGTGTTCCCAAGTGCCACAAGTGGTTTTAGCACAAGTATTCTGAAGCCCTCAAGTGAATAAATACAGATATCATAGAAAAAGAACACACTCTATACCATATGATTTTTTTCTAAGTCTGTAGTTCATCTCCTGAGTCTTTATTAAAATGAGAATTTTTGAGCCCTGTCTCAACCCCATTAAATACAAGCATCTTCTAATGGTATCAGCTTCCAATGATTAGCAGCAACAGCAAGTCAGGACTGAGATATTACTAAGTAATATTAATACAAGACAGCACAAACTGTAACTCACTGAATTACGGATTCTTTGAATTCCTATTTTTAAATTTAAATTTAGAAAACATTATATAAAGAGAAAGTATGAAAGTATCTTGAGTGTCTACATATGATATCCATATATATTTACTGTTGTGTGTATGAAGGAGACAGAACATACTGGTTATCCTCCTCCAAAAAAAAAAAAGTTGAGGAAAACTTCATGGAGGTAGTTTCACAATCCCTACTCTTCACCTTTATACTAACACATTATATGAGAAATTTATTTCTGCTCCATGACAAGGGGGATATTACCACTGAATTATTCTACAAAAGTTAGTACTAGTTCATTTGATTTGTGAAGTTTTAAAATAAAAATTTACTCAGTTGAATTGCTTATAAAGGCATTCTATTTTCAGGTGATTTGTTACTCAAGATATCACTGTGTGAGCAGGGGGTAGTTTCCACTCTTTCCTATGAAGGTTACATCTGCACGGCGTACACTTCAGACAAGCTAACTCTGTACCCTGACAGTATTTTTTTTTCTCACACTGTTTGGCTTGTCTACTTGGCACATACAGAAATGGAGAGCAAACATAGTGGCTTGTGTGGTGTGGAGAACATAAATATTTAAAAAGCTGTTTCTGCTTTATCATGTTCAAAATATATCATAACATGTTCAAGGAGAAAAACTGTGAGTAGCTTCCAGGAATTCCCTGTCTGGAAAATACCATCGGGGTTTCAGAAGTGCTGACTTAGGCAGATCATTGGTACTACAAGTCTGGAGATTCTAAATGCAAACAAAGCAAACCATGTCAACAAAACTTAAAACTTATGGCTGCCACATTATGTGTTTGTTCTCAAGTTATAAAGCAACAGATGAGATAAAAATTGCTCTTATCCGATAGATAAAGATACAGAAGTTCAAGTTGATGACACATCAACTTAGGTCAAATGGAATTCTGATCTCATGTCAGGGACTTTAAGCCAAACTCTTTAAAGTATGCCAAATTGTCTCAATAGAGCTATTTAAATATACACCAAGAAATGAAAGGAAAATGATCATTAAAAGGTGATTGGTTATATCTCTGATAATATATTCAGGCTTAAAAATAGGAAAGTTAATAAATGGAATAGAGGCAGGAAATTAAATTCCTTCAAGAGATAGAGTCCTCTTGGAATAAAACTTCAACCTTTACAGAGCTGGGATACACCTATGTGGGTGATAACATGATTAGGTAGTTAAACAGAGCATCAGTGATACCACATCTAAGGACAAAAATTAGAAGTGTTGGGCTAGAGAAGGAGCTTATGGACTGTTGTGTGATGGCATCACTTGCATAAAAGTGTCTCTTTAATATGGCTGAAGTCACCTAGGCAATGAGCCAGGAACAATCCCCAAACATTTCCAGATAAAGCCACCCCTCCAAAAATGAGATCAGTAGCATTAAGATTTTAATCTTTCATTACATATGGAATGAGCAAAAAAAAAAAATTGAGAGAGGCTAATCACAAAAGTAAAACCAGTTCCAGGTTCCTTAGAATGTGCTTTGTGGTTTTGTTTTTTGTTTATTTCAGTCTGGGTCATAATTGGTGGTACTCAGGGCTTACTCCCTGCTCTTTCAGGAATCTCTTCTTGAAGGGCTTGAGGTATTAGGTGGGGTTCATGGAATAAAATATGGGTTGGACATGTGCAAAGTAAGTACCCTGCTCATTTTACTATCACCCAGGGCCCTTATTAGAATGTTCTAAAACTAAAGCCTCCAGGGCAAGTAGTATATGCACTTGAGCCAGTGATGCTAAAGAGACCTTTGTAATAAAATAACTCTATTGTAGCTAAAATATACACAGTGCTACAGAATTTTTTTTCAATGAAACATCTTCCTAGCTGTGATTCATCATGACAGGTAGAAGTCACTAACCAATATGCATACTATTAAAATGCACACACACACACACACTCACATTCACATACACAAAGTTAATGATGGTATTAATATACCACTTTAGACTTCTCCAGAAAAGCAAGATTTGTAGGCTAACTGCCTGACTGGACAAAACATCATGAATTATTAACAGGTGACACTGAAGTCAGAGAAGTACAAATAAGCCTCAAAGTGGGCAGCAGTTTGTGACCTAAGCAAGACAGAAAGCAATACTATGCCACTCAATGGGTCTGACATCTCCTTTTTACTTCTTAGATCAATAAAATCAAATACATATGCATACTTTTGTCATTTTTACATGATATTGCTCTAAGCATAGAACTTTAAAACTGGTGTCAAGCCAAGCAAAACTTAGCAAATAACTATTTCTCTGCTTGGTCAGAGTGTAAAAGGATGTACTGAAACCATAGTAGCAGTAAGAAGAGAGTACAAAAATTATCAGATACAGAATTTAGCTAAATATTATCTTCTTATAAAACATAATAGAATAATTCTGAATATTTGTTACAATGTCGCCCAGATATACTAAGTATACTTTTGATTGTCAGCCAATTTCTGAGTTTTTAAATGCTTGACAGGTGAAGTTAAGACACTCAATTTTTGGAACTATGGTTCTAGTCCTCAAGTTTGTGCAATGGGAAGAACGATCGGTCCATTTGCTGCACCAGAAAATTAACACTTATAGCAAAGAGCTTGCAATGTATACTGTGGTTGTTTCACTAGCTTTCAAAGTTGTTTCTTTTAACATCTATAGGTTCAATCTGGAGTCAACACTAATGCCTTGGTAGTTGACTTCTTTGGGATTTAGAAAGGTCTGTATCCCAGAACTAAACTAAAGCTTTTCTCTTCTCTTGGCCACTGTTGCAGGGCCAGGTAGGAATATGATCCACTTGGACACACTGATGCACTGTTCACATGTCTGAGTAAAGAAAATACAATGATTTCACAAAATAGGTGCCCATATGAAAGCCCATATAAACACAATATAAAATATTCATTTTCAGAAAATAAGGCGTATAAGTGATCCAATTTCCTATGCTAAAGTTCTATTTTAGCATTATGTATCTGAAATATATTGATCAATATTGCATTTGTGCTTTTTCCTGTAAAATTTATTCCATCAATAAAGTTATTTCTAGAGGATATGGGGTAAAACATTCACTGCCCCTTAGGCAAGCGAAATGAGATGCTGAAACAAAGCGACTGCTGAGATCTTTCCTTGGGCATATGCAACCTTATGCTACCTGTTCTCCCTGACCATCTACATACACTCAAGATAGTTAGAATTAATATTCTTCACTTCCTGGAATAACATTTAACATGGTTTTGTTTAAATGCAGGATAATTAAAAAAAACAAAAGTTTTCTTTGTTAAAAATTTTGGTATATACAGCACTGTGTTTTGAATGCATTTGAAATTATATCAGATATGACATTTTTACCACTTCTTGAATTTAATAATTCTACTCGTTAAATTCATTCCTTTTCATGGTTTCTATTTCAAAGAAGGGCTCAGAAAAGTTCTGATGGTCTTGAAAGGATGACTTTCCACAGTATAAAGATGCGCACATTTGGCTTAATTAAATTAACTTTTGAAACTCAAAGCATGAAGAGATAAAAAGGTGGATAGGTATACCTGAAAAGGAGAAGAGAGATCTCTGGTGGATCTGCTTCTCTTTGGTCAAGGGGAATTTTTTTCCCCTCTAAAGTCATACCAAGGACAATACTAACTATAAAAGATAAAATATTGGCTCTGCTTTTCTATACATAACTCCACTAATTTAATGTCCCATGGACTTACTCAGCAGTGAGTTGATTATTGTTATAGAGGATTTCCTCCCTGCCTGTTAAAATAGAAGCTGAAATTAAATGCTTTCATGTCACAAACACCAGAACATATTTAAAAGAAAATAATGTAGCCACATTCAGGTACTAATCAAATGACACTGACAATATAATTCCCTATCCACAGAACTTGTCTCCTTAGGCTAAGATTTTCTTTAATTGGAACGTCTTTACAGAACTCAATTGATAAGAAGTGAGCAGGTCTAATTTTAAGACAATGGGATTTAATAAAAGTGCTTGGCTATTCATGACCCACGCAGTGTTTTTCTTATCTCCAAGGTCATTTCAAAATTGTGAATGCACACTATAAACTTCTACTCTTTCCAAACTTCAAGAAATAGTCCAGAAAACAGCCTATTCAAAAAACAATGTTTGAACTTTCAGATACCCCAAAATTGTTGCTGTGCCTTTGGCCAAACCCCAGAAACATGGGACAAAGTTTACCAAGAAAGTAAACGGCCAAAAGTTAGGTATGTGGGAAACACACCCAAAAACCACCTTTGGCTCAGCTATATAATTGGAGGCATGGCCTCTCTGGTTGCTGATCGAACTGCTTAATGGCCATGATCCCAGAGTCTCAGAAATGAATCTCGGTACCCAAAGGCTTTTGGCAGAAATGCGTCCTGTTCCTGCAGTAAGTTACTGGTTCTGGGCCACTCCACGTGGGAATAGGTTTCGTGCCTTGGCCTGTTCCCCCTGGCAGCCTGGTAACCAACATCCTCCAGAGGCCACTGGACAGTCAGATTTGGGCCTGCAGTGACTAGACACACAGGGCCTCACCACATGGGGGTGGAGTTGACTCTTTCTCCCCATCCCAATGAGACCCCGAGTCGCCACCTACAAATGGCCTGTCTGGCTCCTGATCAAAATGATTAATAGCCATGATATCGGAGATTCAGAAACAAATCTTGAAAACCAGCGCTTTTGGCAGAAATGCATCTGGACTGCATACAAGGTGGCTGCCAGCTCAGAACTTATTGGAAAGCCAGGTATAAGCCGGCGGTGACGGAGCAACTGCAGTCTCATGGGAAGGAGGGCAGTACTGGCTCGTCCTTCATGCCCACAGAGGTCACGAGTTGCTCCCCACAAGTGGCTCTCTGGCATGGCCATAGCTCCAGAGGCAAAAGGACTTAATCCAGAACCAGGTACGAGCCAGCGGTGATGGGGCAACTGCAGTCTCATGGGAAGGGGAGTGGTACTGGCACATCCTTCACGCCCTACCAAGGTCATGAGTTACCCCCCCACGAGCGGCTCTCCGGCACGGCCATAACACCAGACACACAGAAACTAATCTTGTAATTATCTGGCTCTTTGCAGAAATCCAAAATCGTGGCCACCTGACATTATATGATTCTCATAACCAGCTATAGAAAACAAAATATTTCACAATGCCTTTTCAACAATTCTGATTGTTTGGGGGGGAAATTCTAAACAGTAATGGTGCATCTTTTGTCGAAATAATGAATGTAATCAATGTAGAGAAGTGTTTAGTAGAAATCATCTGCCTCACAGGCATTTGGAGAGGTGGGAGTGGAGGTATACGGGGGTTCTTTGAGGTGAAAAATGAGTACTGGTGAAGGGAAAGGTGTTTGGTCATTGTATGACCAAGACTTAAACCTGAAAGCTTAGTAACTTTTCCCACAGTGATTCAATAGATAAATATAAAAAGAAAAAAAAGAAATGTAAAAAAAAAGTTTGAAACTATAAAAAATAGAATTTTAAATGAACATTAAATATGAAACAAACTTAGAGATCATGTAGTCACGTAATCTGACATAAAAAAACACGTTTTTTTCCCAAAAATTCTAGTTTTAGAGAACTCATGATCTATAAGGGAATGTGTCACATATCCCTCAAGGGCAGCCTCTGGAAAACTAGAATATAGCAACTCTCTCTTCTCTTTCTTTGCCATGCCTATAACTCCTACATTTGGAAAAAGCTGTGCATTGCCTATAATTCTCTTCTTAACTGCAATAATAAACATCTACACTTAATCTTATCCATTACACCTCATCTATTATGCTTGTATTACACTTGCCTGGTATTCTTTAGGCATAATATTTTGCTGATATTCCTTTCAGTATATTCTAATTTTTCAAGGTTTTTGAAAATGTAACATCTAAATCTAAAAGTTATATGGTTTAGATTTCCAGATGAGATTTAAGTATAAAAAAAATAGTGGGTTGGAGAGGGTGGGTAAGGTCTTTGTCTTGGGAACAGCCAACCAGTGTTCTATCCCCATCACTTCATTATGGTCCCTCAAACTGTTCAAGAGTGATTTCTGGGCATAGTCAAAAAAAAAAGATAAAGAAAAAAAGATAAGCTACTATGTTGTTTCATTAGGCTACTATATTGCAACTAACAATCCAATATTATATTATTAAAGGAATAAAAGATGATTTCCTTTTCTTCCCTCTATTACCATCGCTGTCTGAACTAATTCCCAGAGCCAGAAATGAATGATTAATCTTTTTGAAGAACAAGATTGGACAAGAAAAAAAAATTCGGAAGAAGAGAAAAACATGGGATGAGGTGGTCATGCTTCGGGTGGGGTCAGGTATATCATATGCATGAAGTCCTATAAGTAGCATAATTACAACACAAGGTGCTTCACAGGAAAAGTAAAACTATTTGCACTAGGGAAGATGGTAAAATGATGGAACCAAGCAAAATCTTACAGATATCACTTTCAATCTTTCACTTTCTCTTCAGCAAAGAATATGATTCGCACTTATATTTCAAATATAGCTGATTAACATCCACAAAAAGAAAAACAAAAAAAGCTTCTCTTTACGGAAGAAGTTTCCTTAGTTTCCAATACTAGGTGTCCACTGAGATGAACACCAAGATTTTAGTGGTGTTCATAATATTTTATGCATTTCAACTGATATTTCTAGTCACAGATAGGTCACCTAGAAAATAGCTTAAAACTCCAGAGTTGTATCTTCCAAAAATTAACTTCTAATTAAAAATCCTTGATTAGAAATTTGTATCTCTAAATTTGTACCTTTAATTTAGCCTCTAAGCCAAATAAAGTGCTTTTCGAAATAAACTATTCACAATACAAGTCTCATTAAAATACAATTATTAAGGTCAGAGCAATAGTACAGTGGGTAGAACACTTCTCCTGCATCATCTGACCAGTTTTCAGTCCCCAGTACTACCAGGAGTGATTCCATAACACAGAGCCAGGAATAAGTCCTGAGCAACCCTGGGTGTGGCCCAAGAACCAAAAATCAAAAGCAAATTACAAAACAAAAATAACATTCATGTTATTAAAGGCAGATAAAAAATGCTATAGAAAACATTTTTTTATTTATGTTTTGTTAATTTATTTTGGGTCATGTTTGTCAATGCTCACACTTACTCTCTCCATGCTTTTGGCTCAGGGTCATTCCTGGCGGTGTTCACCTGTGTGCTGGGAAGTGAATCTGGGCTGACTGTGTACGTGGTGAGTGCTTTACTCACTGTATAGTCTCTCCAGTCAAAAACTGTAAAAATTAATACTCAAAAGAAAGTCTGAGATTGTACTTAAAGTGATCCCAAATATAGTTTAGGTAAGGACTTGATTGTTTTATGTTCATAATGTTTGGATTCTTCAATAATGTATCACTATCAAGAGGGTTTAATAACCATATTTCTAAGATAATTTTGGTAATAACATTGAACGTTTATTGGAGGGATATTTCAAGAGGATAACTTGAGATCCTATACAGTGGAGATATAAAACTCCTTCCTGGTGAATAACAGTAATATGGGAAATCACTGTTGTTTACTCTTACAGTGGATTCTAGATTTTTTCACGTATGTGTTTTGCTTGTGATTTTCACTAAAACATATTTGATTCTGAGAACTCATGGCTGCTTCTCCTGGAAGAAAACATAAAACAAGGCCCCCATATGAGTTCATCATGCCACCGGACTCTGCGCCAGGTTTTCAATTGAAGCACCCCAGAAGGGGGCTGGAGAGAGCCCTCCCCGCCCCAAGGAATTCATCCCTGGCAACCAACCTCCACTACCCAACCACCACCACATTCCAGGCCGCTTTCCACAGGCTTGGGCCGAGTTTGGAAACATCCCAAATCTAGTGCTGGGAAGGTATAATGGTGGTGGGATTGGTGTTTTAATATTGAATGTGATCAAATATTGTGAAGTAACTTATAAAATAAAAAAATTAAATAAAATAAAATATATCTGCTTCTAATAAGTTTACTGACAAAGTATTCTTCCACCTTATTTCAAAAGTAATCTCACTCACCAACTTTAATTCCTATATTAGGGAAGTTACATTCCCTGTCCTGATTCCTATAGCACACTGGTTTTATTTTTGAGGATAATTTTCTGCATTGTATAATGACTATTTATAGATTTATATTATAATGTTTTCTCAAATTAAGTATTTCTTTTTCCTTGTAGTCCTAGACAAAAGATCCAAGACATTAAGCCCTGGGGTCAGTGATAGGTTTTCAATTATCAATATTCCATAAGTGGGAGACCCTAGTGTTCTTTTCTGTACTCTATGAAAAAAGTAAAAAACTCATTGTTATTCTATATCTAAAAACCTAATATTAATATGTTGTCAGAATTCTAGCTTAGTATTTATTATGCCATAACAGAATTCCCATTTTGCAATCTTACAAAGAAAAGAATTATTTCATCAGTCATTTGCTTTAAGCATATGGAAAACTATATTCCTAAAAGACTTATTTCTAATTATGCATGCATTACTTACATTACTCATGATTTTCAAATAATAAAACATAAGGTTCTCTTTTCTTCCCATACTATGTGAGGTGATTTGTCAAATTATATGTTGAGGGATAGAGATTTTCGAAAAATTAAAAGCTGACAGTTAAATTGCCACCAGTTTGCATATTCAAGCACAAGCAGAAAAATTCCTGACACAAAAATGATAGGTCGGAATTTATGGACTTTTCAGTAACATTATAAATGACTAATATTATGAAAGAATATTCAGGGACTTAGCTTTTGAAATCTTTACAGGTTTAACTCTTTTAATTTTACATATAATAATGCAATTATAAGCCTGATTGTAAGCTAGGCATTGTTCTAGGAGCCTGAAATACATTCATTCATCACTGTCACTGTCACTGTCCTCCCATTGTTCATCTATTTGCTGAGTGGGCCCAGTAACGTCTCCATCATGAGACTTGTTGTTACTGTATTTGACATGTCAAATACATCGCGGGTAGCTTACCAGGCTTTGCTGTGAGGGCGAGATACTCTCAGTAGCTTGCCAGGTTCTAGGAGAGGGGTGGAGGAATCGAACTAGGGACGGCCGCATGGGCCATGTGCAAGGCAAACGCCCTACCCACTGGGCTATTGCTCGTTCTGATATTTTAGATAAAGAGTTCAGTCATAGAAAGGGTAAGAACTTATCCAAAATAATGAAGATATAATAATAAAATAATAAAACAGTAAGGGGGATGGAGCAATAGTACGGCTGGTAGGGCGTTTGCCTTACAGGCAGCCAACCCGGGTTCGATTCCCAGTATCCCATATGGTCCCCTGAGCACCGCCGGGAGTAATTCCTGAGTGCATGAGCCAGGAGTAACCCCTGTGCATTGCTGGGTCTGACCGATAAAAAAATAATAATAATAAAATAAAAATAAAGAGATAGAAAAATAAAGAGTTAGAGTCCATAGTGAATCACACTACAATTTAATCCTTTAGAGAATATATTCCTACAGAATTTTAAGAGTACATGTAGCAAAAACTGGAATTAAATGCATTATTATCATTGTTGTCATGATGATGGCTATGAGGATAATAATATCTCTAGGTGCTCCTATGTTTTAAAATACGCATGCATATGCATACATTATATATGCACACATTACAACACATATATTATCATTATCAAGTACAATAACTGAAGTATTCTTGCTATTGCTGTTTTATTTGGGGCCACACCCAGCTGTATCCATGGCTTACTCCTGGCTCTGTGCTCAGGTCTCACTCCTGTTGGGAATCTGGGAACCATATAGGATGCTGTGATCGATTCTTCTTGTCTGAGTGCAAGGCAAGTGCCTTACCTACTATATTGTCTCTCCAGTCCCAATATAAAAGCCAAAGTTGAATTTGTTCCTCTGTTTTGGTTTGCTTTTTCTTTGGGGAGATGGTCACACCCAGTGGTGCATAGGTATCACTCATGGTACAATAAGTAGTACAATGACTATGTGTGGTACAAAGAATGGAATTGGGGTCAGCTACATGGAAACAAGTGCTTTAAACTCTGTACTCTGTCGAATTCAGACAAAGGTAAATTCAGGCATAAATGTTGTATGATGGAAAGCCCATGCTAGAAGATCCCAACCTACTTTTGGAAAGGAATTCATGGTCAGGTCTATTCATCACAGTCATTACCTTTATCTCAAAATCATTTTCCTATTTAACATTGAGACTGATGTTAGCCAAACTGTTTACTTCAAGATTATTATATGACTAACATATGTTAGCAATTTAATAAGTACAGTACTCTAAAAATGTAAGATGTAATTAAAATTCAATGGTGAGAAAAATATATTTTATAATGATCAATAATTTGTTTTTTTAAATCCATCCTGAGCGTGGTTGTGAGGCAAGCCTTAGGTTAGAAAGTCATTGTGAGTGAATAATATAGTTCTACCTCTATAGTTTAATAATTCATGAAAACTGACCTTAGGGTCCAGAGGTGGTTCCTGTAATGTACCTGACTAGCCAAAGCCATTGATTGAGAGAGAGCTGACTCACTGCACACAATATCTAAGATAGCTGGAAATGTTTCTTAGCGACCATGTAGCTTATTAACAGTAATGAATTCTGTACCCATTTGTTTTCAACAATGTGACTGAAGATCATAGTGTCAAATTTTCAAATAAAAGCATTAGACAGAGGTATTTAGGGGATTTTTTTGTCATCCTATATAAAGAAGGAACCAATTATTTATTGAGGTTCAGTATATTTTCCTACTTATAATATATATACATATATGCTTAAACATGTATATATAAGGGCTGCTGTACATTAAAATCTCAATTTTGTGACATTGGAAAAATTGAATATATTGTAAAAAGAACTCTGTTCATATACTCTCTCATTATATTACTAATTTAAAGATTATGTGTGTACTACAACCAATATGGAGTATAGAATTTGCCTTTATATAAATATTTTGATATGTGCTACACAATCAATTATCATAGAGCACAAAGTCACCTCACAGTGTCATCCAGTTTCCTTATCACTTCAGGGCCTGTAGCCAAATAAAACTTCACACTGAATGACATCCAATTAAAACTCCTTGAGGAAAGAGTCATGATATATTTTGTTTTAGTAACCTCATGCTTTTATTCCAGGAACCTCTTATTACAAATACCATGATTCTAGCACATGGTACTAGAATCTTACTGGAACCAGTGGCTACAAAAAGAACCACTGGCTATGTCTTTATGATATATTTTTATAAAAACACATTTCATGAAATAGTCTTCTTGTGTTGTCAAACTACATTTCCCTCACATGAACCAAATCAAATAGTTTTAGCTATACATCACTATGGTTACACAGATTTAAGCCATTAAATTTACTTTTTATTATTAATCAGTCATGGTAAATTACTGACTTCATGATAGTATATTTCTTAAAATATTACAAGAAAATTTAGAATTCCTCAAACAGTTATTCTCAAATTACAATGATGCCAATAAGTTAATTTTAAGAATGTATTCTAAAGGGTAGTGACACAAAGAATTAATTTCCAATGTTCAGCAAACATGGATATAATTTAAATTATCAAGTATAGGGGTTGGTGGTGAATGTTGGAATGTTACCCTGGTATTATACTAAAAAATTTTTAAAAAATACAAAAATATTAAGTTTATATCCTAATGGAAGATATCAGTAACAAGCAAAAAAGGTGACTAATATATGATATGTTTTGCAAATCTATATTTATACATCTAGGTATGCATTCACACAATTTCATCTAAAGGAGTCCATTTAAATTATTTCTCTTTCTATGACTAATGATTAGATACATATACATATATATGTGTATATATGTATACATATACAGAAAGAGGGAGAGAGAGAGAAAGAGAGAAAGAGAGAGAGAGAGAGGTAGCACTGTAGCACTGTCCTCCTGTTGTTCATCGATTTGTTCGAGCGGCACCAGTAATGTCTCCATTGTGAGAATTGTTGTTACTATTTTTGACATATCGAATACGCCATGGAGAGCTTGCCAGGCTCTGCTGTGTGGGCGGGATACTCTCGGCAGCTTGCAGGGCTCTCCAAGAGGGACGGAGGAATCAAACCCGGGAGGAATCGAATTCAGGTTAGCAGCATGCAAGGCAAACATCCTACCCGCTGTGCTATCACTTCAGCCCAAATACAGGTAAATAATACAAAACCAATTCAAGTAAATATATAACTTTATTTTAACTTATTATTCCTACATTCTCTTATACTAAATTAAAAATGATGAAATGAGAGGTAAGAAAGACCGTACAGTGGGTAGAGGGTTTGCCTTGCATGCAGTTGACCCAGTTTCTATCCCAGAACCTCATTATGGTTCCCCAGTCTCCACCAGGATTGAACCCTGAGTGGAGTCAGGAGTAAGCTCTGGACACTGCTATGTGTGGCCTGCAAATAAACAAAATAAATTTTAAAAATAAAATGAATATTTTTAAATAAAAATTCTACATATAGTTGGTTGTACTCAAGATAAATTCAGTGTACATTATATTTTTATTTCTTCTTGTTAATAGCATTCAGCAATTTTAACTCAGTATCTTTTTAAAAATTTTCCATTGTAGTCATAAGACTATTTTGCCACTCTCAATCAACACTTGAATTTTCCTAAAATGATGAACTTTCTACAATTTTAAGAATGTTGAATAATAATGTTAAATTTTGATGACTTGATCTGTTTCAGACATGATTAATGTATAATTTACACAATTTAAAAAAAAACAAAAAAATGGGAAATTGTATTGCATGTGGAATACCTGGGTTAAATTCCTGCCACCCTGTATGATTTCCCAGGCACCATCAGAAGTGATCACGTAGTGCTGAGTTAGTAGTTAGCACTGAACACCAGGGAGTGTGGCCCAGAGACAAAAAAAAAAGTAAGAGAGAGATGGTTGGGGGAGGGAGGGAAAGAGGATGGATGGATGGAAGGAAGGAAGGAAGGAAGGAAGGAAGGAAGGAAGGAAGGAAGGAAGGAAGGAAATATATATAATTGAATAAAATAAGGAAAAAGATTCATATTAAAAAACATTAAAGAAGATAAAACCAAGTAACAGTAAGGAAAATTTTGAAGATTGTTGGCATGTTTTAATATTTCACCAAGCATATGTTAGTCACCTATTAACCTCTTCACCATGAAAGGATTCAACTTGGAAAAAAATAGTCCAGAAATTAATGGAGAGAGGAGAAATAATAATTTTCACCTAAACTCAAAGATTTTTGACTGAGAATGTCCCGTTATAAAAAACAAATTAAGAAAAGAAAACTATTTTAATGTTATTCATATAGAGGGTGAGGTTCTAAGATAAGAAATCCCAAGTGACCATAGCAAATAACATTTATACATATTAGTGAAAGAAACAGCAAGACGATGTTAGTTTGTGCTCAAGGTCATAAATTACAGAAGTAACAAGATTTGTTTCTGCTGCCTCCATAGTCCTAATTTTCTTTTGCAGGTATTGTCTCTTTACCACCCAGTACACACTCTTCCCTTCAGTTGAGAGTTTCATTTTCAGCTTTCAATGACACAAAGAGAGGTCAGAGTATATTTATCTCACCAGTTGTTTCTTAAATAACTTTAATTTAAAAAATCAATATATTTTGGCATTTGGTGGTGGGAAGATATAATGGCAGTGGGATTGGTATTTGAATATTAAATGTAACCAAATATTGTAAACTAACTTATAAAAAAAAAATTTAAAAATAAAAACAAAATTTAAACAAAGAAAAAAATCAATATACCAAAGAGGCATAGTTGGAGACTGTCTGTTCTGTTCTCCTTAAAATGCTATATTTGTAACTTAGTTTGTCACTTTAAAGGGTTATTTCCACTTTCATAAATGTCTAAAATAGTATATTTTGGGGCTGGAGCGATAGCACAGTGGGGGTAGGGGATTTGCCTTGAATGCGGTTGACCCAGGTTTGATTCCCAGCATCCCATATGGTCCCCTGAGCACCACCAGGGGTAATTCCTGAGTGCAGAGCCAGGAGTAACCCCTGTGCATCGCCAGGTGTGACCAAAAAAGCAAATAAATTAATTAATAAAACAGTACATTTTGACAGTGCCACAATCAGCATCATTCCATTAGGCTTAGAATTTGAGTAAAAAGAATAGGCATTATCATTTTTTATTTTTTAGCTCTCTTATTTTTTTGTAATATAGTTCTAAAATAAACAGAACATAATGCATTTTCCTTTCTTAAGAATTTTTCCTCTCTTTCTTTATAAAAATGTGAATGATTAGACAAAAATTGTTACTAGGGAATTTTGTGCTCATAGCTAGTAATGAAGATGGACATTTACAAAATATCTACATTTTTATCAGTCTTTAGCTTTAACAATAAAACACTGTCCTCCTGTTGTTCATTGATTTGCTCAAGCGGGCTCAGTAATGTCTCCATTGTGAGACTTCTTGTTACTGTGTTTGGCATGGGCTGGAGCGATAGCACAGCGGGCAAGGTGTTTACCTTACACGCAGCCAACATGGCTGACCCGAGTTCGATTCCTCCGCCCCTCTCGAAGAGCCCGGCAAGCTACCGAGAGTATCTCGCCCGCACAGCAAAGCCTGGTAAGCTACCCGTGATGTATTCAATATGCCAAACACAGTAACAAGTCTCACAATGTTACTGGGCCCGCTCAAGCAAATCGATGAACAATGGGAGGACCGTGACCGTGTTTGGCATATCGAATATGTCACGGGTAGCTTGCCGGGCTCTCCGAGAGGGGCGGAGGAATCGAACCTGGCTCAGTCAGGCTGACTGTGCGCAAGGCAAATGCCCTACTGCTGTGCAAAAAAAAAAAAAAAAAAAAACAGGTCTTCAATGGCAGTTCTTCACTCCTCTTTGGCATTCTTATTTTTGTATAATAAATCATAATTTCTTCCATTAAAAGTGTCACTGGCACCATAACTCAAGCTGAAATTTGAAAAATGTTTGTGTAGGGACAGGAGAGAAAATATAGATGGAAAGATGTTTGCTTTGCCTTGTATCAAACCAATCTGGGTTCTATCCCAGGTACCACGTAAGATACCTCAGGAGGACCAGAAATGACCTGAGTTTACAGCCAGAGTGAAACACTGAGCACTGCAGAGTGTGACTCAAAAAAGCAGAGAAGGAAGATAGGAAAGAAGGAAAGAAATATAACGAGGCTTGTTCTTTCCTAATCATACTGGAAACTTCCCACCCTCTTTGTCTAAGGAAACTGAGTCACTAGACAATCCATCCAAGTTGAGTCATCTCCTAATACTCAGTACCAGTCAAGGAGCACAACTTCCTAGCTGACTCAAATCAGTGTGAAATAAATAGTAGCTGTTTAACTTCACAATTTTTTCAAAACTCTGTAAGCAAAATAAAGTTTAATGACACAAATTTACTATCACTTCATTCACAAAATTATCTCTATAGGAAGAAAATTTCAAAAAAGAAAATAGTTTAAATGTATACTTAGCATTAAAAAAAACCTTATATTAAATAGTTTGATAAATTCTAGACCATTTATATTTGTCCAGTGTCATACTGCATATCTAAAGTATATATCTACAGTGTATATATACATAAAAATACATATATGTTATACACAAATTCATCAAATCTGAAAAATAAGCATTTTATAGCTTGTCTTTACTTACAAAAAATTTTCTAAATATTAGCTCTTATCTTTCAACTAAATCAAAGAAAAATTCTGTACTTTATATTTTCTAAGATAACAGTAAAGCTGTATTAAGATAACAGTAAAGCTTGAAACTGTAAACTAACAAACTTTAATTAATGTAATTAGCAATAAAGTAAAACCATTTTCAAATAAGTTAGGTAATGAATTGATAAAGAAATTTTATGTATGAAACTAAATACTTTTCAGCAATATATACACACCATGTTTTAAAATGTTTCCTTAGATAATTAACTCTGTCATCTTAACTGCACAATTCATATTTATGAGCATATATTCAGTGTTTATTATCAGAAAAGTAAGTATGAATCTGAAAATAAATCTTTCTGGCTCTACTGACTGGGAAATTTTATAGTAATCATACATGGCTAGCAGCTTCTGAGAAACTATTTTAGCCCATGCAGAATCGCTCTCATTATGATAATTTCCAGAATGATGAATTCAATCATGAGTTATCCTTCCTTGGTCCAAGAAGTAATCTTCAGGGGAAAAAACTAACAACTACTCATAATTTTATCCACAATACAAATAATTTAAATGAAATTTACCAAATTTCTCATTTGATTACCAACGTTTGAAATTCCAAAAATAGCTTAACTCTTCCCCAAGAGATCTACTTAAAGCTTGCTATTCTAATCTCTCATAATAGGAAGTAAGAGTCAGTTTGTTCCACTACTCTGATATTCTGACACTGATCAGAATTAAATTTAAACTTGAAAATGGATACTCATGTAATAAAATTCATAGACAAACTTCAAAAGAAAATTCTAAGAGAATTCATGATTCTAAAGTAAATATAATAAAATTCTCATAATGAAATGAAAGCAGATAAGATTAACAGTAAGGAGATTTGAAGAATAAGACTTTAAGAGATTCAAACTTTAGCTCAGAAGGATATAAATTACTAAAGAAGAGTAAGTTTGAGTGGGATACAGTAGATAGAAAATAATAAAACCAGGATAAAACATCTTCTTTTTAATTTTTCTTTTGTAAATAAGAAAGTTTATTGTGAAGCCAGTATGAAGTACAAAGTTTATTGTGAAGCCAGTACAAAGTATAAATGAGAAAATTTTCAAAATAGGCTATGTTGATTTTGGTATCTTATATTGAACATCTCTAGATAATATGGACACTTTTGCTTTGCCTTTTTCTTTTTTTTTTTTCAAAAAATGGTTATAGGTTTAAAATAACTCAAAATTCTAAACAAACTTAGTTTTTTTCATACACAGTGTGCTGGAGTCATTCCTGGCAATTATTAAAACTGGAAGTTTGCTGGTGCCACTAGAGCTATACCCAGTGATGCTGGGGTGGTATGTATCCAGTGCCAGAAATTAAACGCAGGACCTCATACATGCAAATAGTATATTTTACCACTTAAACCATATCCCTGGTACCAGAGTTTCTTTGACATAAGGTGGCAGTTTCAACAAGTTAAATATATGCAAAATATTTTTATAAAATCTTTATGAGTCATCGAACATAGTTTAACCTTGGTAAAACATAAATTTAGAATTTGTGTCATATTTCTGAATGATAAAGACATTATAACTCATCCCAAAGGATAAAACTCCCTTAGCCCAAATAACTCTTTCAGTTACTGTCCTCTCTCCCCACCGCTCTACAATAGAGATACACCACTTTACTCTGTGTTTGAACATCAATTCTTCAGTCTCTTACTCATTTATCACAGTTTATTCTATTAAAGTTTATTATTTTTCCTAGATATTGATATGGTAATTATGATGGTTTATTGTCTAAACTTCTAACTTCTAGTTAAACAGTAAACCATCTTTAATTTAGCTAGAAAATACAAGAATGTCTATTTTTAATGGTTATAAACACACACACAGAGTATCTTTGTTTATTATTATTATAATAATTATAATATTTATTATAACAATATTATAATATAATAATCATAGTATAATAAACATAATAATATATAATATCATATAAATTTATATTATAAATATAATAATATAATAAATTTAATAATATAATTATTATAATAATATTGTTAATTATTATTAAACAAATCAATGCTTGTTGGACTGATAGATAATTTACCAAATTAGTGAATACTTTTGACTTATTTATTTAATGAAAGGTTTACATGCTTAACCTAATTTTAGGTTCACAGAAAAATATAGAAAGCTATAGAGTTCTCCAGATAGACTTGTCCCAATAAACATGGTTTCCTACATTATCTACATTGTTCACTGGAATTTAAATCCATTACAACTTCCATTCACAAACATTATCATACAAAGTTAATAGTTTTCACCAGAGTTTACTTTGGTGTTATACTTTGTGTGGGCTTGACAAATACATTTAACCATTGAAACCAATGCCATTATAATTATAATATCAAACAGGATTTTTTTATTGTTCTGAAATTTTCTGTGCTCTTCCTATTGTGTTTTCATTTTTAAATTCCACTTGTTGATTACTCATATTTTTAGAAAATTATTCCTCTCTGTATATTAACCTTTTGCTTCACAACCATGCTATAATTGTGTATTAGTTAGAGTAGTTTTGTTTCTTAATCAGTTCTTTAGAATTTCTTCTTGTCAGTCCGGGAGTTTTGTTTTTAATCAATTCTTTAGAATTTCTTTCTACATGTCATATATGAATAGTTTTCTTTGTTTTCAAACTGTATCATTGCATATTTTTTTATTTCTTTTTGGGGATTTTAATTTCTCTAGCTAGTAATTCTAGTGCAATGATGAAAAAAAGCATTGAGAAGATATCACATTTATCACAATCATAGCAATGCAGAAATTTCTATTAATTTGTTTACCAGACCACAGCGGTAGGGCACTTGCCTTGTGCGTGGTCAACCCAACCGACCCAGGTTCAATTCCTCCGCCCCGCTAAGAGAGCACAGCAAGCTACTGAAAGTATATCACATGCATGGCAAAGCCTGGCAAGCTCCCCATGATGTATTCGATATGCCAAACACAATAACAACAAGTCTCAAAATGGAGATGTTACTGGGCCCGCTCGAGCAAACTGATAAACAATAGGAGAAAAGTGACAGTAACAGTGACTATTGAATTCCACCATATAATAACTATTACTTAGAAAGCAATGAATACATATTTGTTTATTAAATGTTTATTATTAATAATAAAAATGCCAGGAGTACTTTTTGAGCATAAAACCATGAGTAAGTCCTGAACTCTGCTGGGTATGGCTCAAAATCAATAAAACAAAACAAAATGGGCTGGAGTGATGGTACAGAGGGTAGGGTACTTGCCATACAATCAGCCAAATTGTGTTTGATCTCTCGCATCTTATCTGGTCCCCAAACCCTGCTAGGAGTGATCCCTTAAAAAAAAGAGATAGTGGGGTATGTTGCCGCCAGCAAGTCAATCTGTACCTGTAAGGCAAGTACATTAGCAACCTGATGGCACCTTCAGATTTCCAGATACCCCAAAATTGCTGCTGTGCCTTTGGCCAGACCCCAAAAACATGGAGCAAAGTTTGCCAAGAAAGTAAACAGCAAAAAGTTAGGTATGTGGGAGACACACACACAAACCACCTTGGGCTCAGCTATATAATTGGAGGCATGCCCTCTCCCATTTCTGAGCGAATTTCTTAATGGCCAGGATCCCAGAGACTCAGAAACAAATATCGAAACCAGCAGCTTTTGGCAGAAATGCGTCCGGTTCCTGCAGTAGGTTACTGTCGCTGGGCCACCCCAAGAGGGAAAGGGTGCTGTCCCTCTGCCTACTCCCCCTTGGTGTCTCAGTGGCCGCCATATGCCAGAGGCCACTGGACAGTCAGGTTTGGGCCCACAGTAACGAGACATGTGGGGCCTCACAAGATGGGGATGGAGGTGGCCCTTTCCTCTGCACCCCAACGAGACCCCTGAGTTGTCACACACGAACGGCCTCTCTGACTCCTGATCAAGGTGCTTAATGGCCATGATTCTAACGACTCAGAAACAAATCTAGAAACCTAGCGGCTTTGGGCAGAAATGTGTTCAGTCCCTGCAGTGGGTTACCAGCGCTGGGCCACCCCAGGTGGGAATAGATTTTGTGCCTTGGCCTGTTCCCCCTGGCGGCCTGGTGGCCGTCATCTCCAGAGGCCAATGGACAGTCTGGGCCTGCAGTGACGAGACATGCGGGGACTCAGGGGGTGGGGGTGGAGCCGGCCATTTCCTCCCCACCCCAATGATGAAATGGCGTGTCGGATTTCGGAAGGGAGAACATTGGGAACGACATATTCATCCTGCGGAATTTGGTATTTCAGCAGGTGGACATAGCTATCAAAGAGATTTGAGTAGAAGTCATGGATAATCTTCTCCATTGCCCTTCTGGAAGATGTGATTCATCCATCACAACGTAGGAGGGCAGTCATCTTGGTCTTGTAGTTGGCAAAGGACAGGCGGGCATTGCAAATCCTTTTCCCAGCTTGGGCCGCATCTACCCACAGTGCTGCTCTTCTCTCTTTGAGGTCTTCCTTTATTGCTTCTCTGCACTGGTTTGCAAGCTAGGATGTTCGCTTGCGGTTGCCTGAGGTATGCACCAAACCACGTTGGAGAATAAGTTCAAGAGTTTTCAAAGACAGGGGTTTTTTTGTGGCTATTTCTCTCTCGGCATTCCTCACACAATCATGGAGGTGCTGAACCAGTTGATTGTATTCCTCATCAATGTTGTCAATGTCAGCATCTTCCCATGTTGCTGCAATAATGCCAAAGAGCTCCCAGCTGGTGGTCATTCTGGGAGTTCTCTTCTTAAACTTTGCAGCCCTTTCTCCCCGCTCTGTGAAGTAGAGTTTTGAACAAAGGAGACTGTGGTCCAATCCCATTTTGAATTTTGGGACATCAGCAACATCGTTCAGGCAAAACCGTTGAATAAATATGATGTGGTCAATTTCATTGTGGAACCGTCCACCGGGAGACTACCATGTCCAACGTTTAGAATCGGACTTCTGGAACTGTGAGTTGCCATGGATGGTCTTGTTCAACATGATGAACTCAGATAGTCTCTCACCCTGTTTGTTCCACTCTAGGTGATGTGGAGTTCTTCGGCTGTTCTCGGTCCTATCTTGGCATTAAAAGCACTAACAATGATCTTGTAGAAGGTGTGGTCTTTCTTTATAGAACTTCTCCAGCTCCATGTAGAACTTCTCAGTTTCTCCTTCATCATAATTGGATGTTGGTGCACAGACAACGAAGATAGAAAATGCCTGCAGTGAGCCACATCTATTCAAGTGTAATTGTCCGTTTTGGGGTTGTTATGCATTCAAATGAATCGATGCTCATGGCCAAGTTTGTGTTGATAAGGACACCATCACCACCAATGCCTCTTTTCTCACATGTTCCGAGGAACAGTTCTTCTCCAGTGTCGAAAACAGCATGACGTGATTGATGCCTTCTCTTCTCGGTAAGACCAATGATGTCTTACTTGATCTTTCGCGCTTGTACCATCAGGTCCTCGATGGATGCATCTGATGCCAGCCTACGTGCACTTAAAGTACAGTCATTTTTGTCTTTCTTCATTTTGGCAGCCTAGTTCGACTGAGATTTTATCAGCCTCTCCTTCCATATCCTTCTCAAAGCTGCGTATTGGTGACTCCTTCAGGGTCAGGGGAATAAGACCCATTGTATTTACTGGTTTGGGCACATTGAATACGCCATGGATAGCTTGCCAGGCTCTGCCATGTGGGCAGAATACTCTCGGTAGTTTGCCAGGCTCTCCGAGAGGGATAAGAGTTCTCTTCTTATATTCATGAAAATGTGTGGTTAGAGAAAATAGTAGAAAAGCAATTAAGTAAAAGTTTCTGTTTTACACACATATAACTTGGATACTGAATTGGATCACTATTTTCTTATACTTGAAATGAATATTTTTTAAATGTCCTTGATATTTAAGAAATTATGAATACTTTAAACTTTAGAACATGTTATTTTAATTATTTTAATGCCATTAAAACCAAGACATTAAATTCAAATTGATTATGTTAGGTTAAATTATCTTGAAAACATATACTTAAGATATTTCTCCCAAACATTCCTAAGTATACCTCAAGAAAGATTGAGGTTGCTTTAAAAATATCATAAAATGATAAAGATTAAGGTAATATAGTAAAAATATCTACTTCTGATTATCAGAAATGTTTTAATAATGAATCTAATTAAAAGTTTTATAAGTATTTGATATCTTAAAATCCTATAAAGTCCCATCTCCTTTCCTAAATAACAATGAATTTAAAGTTTTGTTTTCCAAATGGGGAATGTAAATTAAGGCTTAAAATATGGTTCAAAGTATTCACATATTTATATAAAAATTCAAGAGGCAATTTAATTTTGAATTTGACTCTTACAAAATAGCTCTTCTGGGGTCTTCAAATAAAAGTAAAAAAAAAAAATTTGCTCTCCCTAGACCAGGGAAAGCCTTCTCTTCCAGGGCCTAATAGTTTTTGTTGTTGTTGTTTTAATGTCTAATCTTTCTGATTTACTTTTCTTCAGACTGATAATGCTGAAACCAAATAATCATTACCTGGTTTCCATTAACACTAAGCTTGAGATTTCATTTCCTCACATAGGCAGATCCATGTTCTCTGCCTACATAGGCAGATCCATGTTCTCTGGGCTTTCATCCATGAATCCCTTAAATATTTAAGGGGTTGAAATCTCTAGGGAGAAATGTTCTACATGGAGAAACAGGGCTGATAATGAGCTTTCAGGAAAAAATAAAACAAGAAATCAGCTAGCCCTGAAGGAGCCCAAAGGAATGAGGAGCATCTTCCTTTTGAGATGCAAATCTTGAGCTCTTTCAGAAAAATGTATTACACAAAGCAGAAACTGAGGCACTACTCAGAGATGGGTGGGCCTCTTCAGCAGAAGAGCAGCTACAGGAGACTTAAAAAGCCCTGATAAGAATAAGAACTGGTCATTAAAATGTGACAACACCCAGATTAGCTTTTGTATATACAGAGAACTCCAAGACAAGATAATTTGCAGAGAAGGTGTAAAACTTTCTCTCAAAAGCCATATTCTGCTTTTCCCACTCCGAAGAACCCTAATTTTCTCTGGAAAAAATATTTTTTCTCTTTTACTCCCCTATTTTCTCTTTAATTAAATTACTTCAATAAAACTACTCCACTTCACTGAAAAATATTGCTTCATTTTTTAAAAAAGTAGCAATGAGAAAAAACAAAACAATACAAAATTGCCGCCACCCCCAACACAAACACACACACACACACACACACACACACACACACACACACACACACACACAAGCAAAATGTGTGATTACCAGACAGAAAAGGAGGAGAGGCTGGAAAAATCAGGTAAATTAGCTCAACTGTATGGGGGTAGATGAATTTGGTTGGTGAGTCTAAATGGGCTTCCAGATGTTGTGTTATAATGCCATATACTTAAAATACAGTTATAAACTCATGGTGCTACAGTAAAATGTTTAATTATATAGTATAAATATAGGCACCATCAATTTGAGGTTAGTAGGGTTAAAATATAACAGATTCTTTATTCTAATCATACATTTCTATTAAGAATATTTATAATTATAATTTTCCTCAGCAATGTTGACTTCCTTGAAATATGATTCTCATATTAAACTCTGAAAATCACTGTACATATTTGGAGACTAGTTCAAAGTATTACACAGTTTTACTACAATGGTACTGTAACAGATTCCTAAAATAGTAGTGTGTTAATAAAAGCCTCAAAGATTATTGGTTTTGAAATGAATTAAATGAACAAACTGTCTTTTTACAATAAAATAACTAGATCTTTTAGCTGTGAAAGGGCTGGAGCGATAGCACAGCGGTAGAGCATTTGCCTTGAACATGGCCTATCTGGCTGACCCAGGTTCAACTCCTCCACCCCCTAGGAGAGCCCGGCAAGCTACCGAGAGTATCTTGCCTGCATGGCAAAGCTTGGCAAGCTCCCCGCAACGTATTTGATATGCCAAACATAGTAACAAGTCTCACAATGGAGATGGCACTGGACCCGCTCGAGCAAGTCGATGAACAGTACGACAGTGCTACAGCTATGAAAAATTCAAACTATTGTAAATCAAGAAAAAGACTTTTTTTATTTTTCTAATTATCTATTCATTTATTATTTAGTTTTGGCCCCTTACCTGGCAGTGCTTAGGACTTACTCTTGACTCTGTGCTCAGGGATGTTTCCTGGCATACTCAGATCAGGGACCACATGCAGCATGGAAATCAAATTGGGGTTAGCTGTGTGCAAGGTCCATATTTGCTCTATTTATTTATAGATATTTGGTTTTTCATTTATTTTTTGTTATTGGGCCACACCTGGTGATGCTCAGGGGTATCCTGTCTCAGCATTGAGAAATCACTCCTGGCATTGCTCAGGAGATCATATGAGATATCAGGGGTCAAACCCAAGTCAGCTTCATGCAAGACAAGCACTTTACCCACTGTACTCTCTTTGGCTCCAGAAAAGACATTTTTAAAACAAATGAAGTACGCTAAAATCCTGTAGTCAGTAGCCACACATGGCAACTTGAAGGTTTTATTTTTTCTTTCATTCATTTAACCAATAGATCTTGAGCTCCTACTTTGTAAAAGATACTAAATAAGGTGAAAGACAACATAATTTTATTTCAAAGCTTATTGAAATCACCAAGCTTCTAGAAGCTGGTTGATAGAACAATAATTCAAAACATACTTGGCTTTCTTATACCAAAAGGAACCAGTCCAATCTATACTCCTAGAATTAATGTGAGAAAAAGTGTAACTTTTTTCAAACCTTGGTACTAGCTTTATTTTAATAAAAGAGAAAAAACTCCATATATTTACATAATTACATTTTTTAATGAACTGCAGCTATTCTTCCTTAATGGGAAACTATTTGGAAATCATGGAGTTATCCTGAATATATTACTGTAGCACTTTATATATAAATAGCACTATATATATATGTATATATGTGTGTGTGTGTGTGTGTGCTCACTTTGGCAGCACATATATTAAAATTGGAATGATATATATATATATGATATATATATATATATATATATATATATCACACCATGGTCCTCCCACTGTTCATCGATTTGCTCAAGCAAGCCCAGTAATGACTCCATCGTGAGACTTGTTGTTACTGTGTTTGGCATATTGAATGCATCACGGGGAGCTTGCCAGGCTTTGCCCTGCGGGCGAGATACTCTCGGTAGCTTATTGGGCTCTCCGAGAGGGGTGGAGGAATTGAACTCGGGTCAGCCATGTTGGCTGCGTGTAAGGCAAACGCCCTACCCACTGTGCTATCGCTCCAGCCCATATATATATATATATATATATATATATATATATATATACATATATATATATCTGTATATATTACTGAAGCACTTTACAGTTAAGAAAATATTTTAAATATTAATAATTGATTAATCAATATTCAAAGCAAACTTTATTAGGGGTAGAGATCTGCAGTAATTCTGGAGACTCATGGCTTCCTCCCAACAATGCTAAACAGGTTTGGGACTGGCCAGAATTATACCCTCACTTCTAGGACTGGAGTTAACATAGTGCCAGGATCAATCTCACAGCTTCGCATATGCAAAGGTACTCCAGACCTTTGAGCTAGCTCTCAGGCCCGATCCTCCAGAGCAAACATTTTGAAAGACTTTGAAGAACACTGATCTCAGAAAATTTCTTCTGAAAGTATCTGTTAGAGTAGCTACATAATTCTGAGGCATATGGTTGCTTTAAAAAGTTAAATTTTATTTTACAGCACTAAATTTGAATTAAATAACATGGGATTTATTTCCCAAGACTGAATTTCAATACATATTAATATTAGATAATAAATATATTACACTCAAGTACTACTTGTAGTGTTTTTAAAGTACAGTGTCAATTACTTGAACACCTTTAAAAATTTTTGATGGGATCATTAATTAAAACATAATTTCAGTTAAATGTGAAATGATAAAATGAGGAATACATTGCAATCATACAGTATACTGTATACACCGTAGTAAAATTCATCAGTGATCCACAAAAATAAAGAGGGTAATTACTGAAATGGTAAAATCTTGCACTTACCAACCTCCACAATGCTAGAGCAGTTTGGATCTGTGAAGCCATCTGGGCACTCACAGGTGTAAGCATTGCCCGCCAATTCTGACAAACACAAACCTCCATTTTTGCATGGATTGGGATCACAGATATCACCTGAAGAATAAAAGAAACAGAGATTTTATTAATTTATTGGTCTTAGGCACTGAAATATACTACTTCACATGCACTGCTGATCTTTCTTTGGTACCATTGCCACAGATTTATTGATGATATCTATAAGACCTATTTGAAACCATGTGATTTTGAAAGAAAAGCGATATAATATGGCTTAATAAATCAAATATGAAACATTGATCAACACACTGAAAGCCATTATCCTATTTCAATGCTCTTTCATTACATATAAATATCTAAATTTAAAAAAAAACAGGAATAGTAAACTGATTTCATTGATTATTCCAACAATCTGTTAATTGCCATGCACTTTGCACTACCATTCTGCTCATTGATTGGATGGGTTCAGTTCTAAATTCCTGTAGTTGGGACTTGTCTTAATGACATTTTGGTCAAGTGGATGCTAGAAAATTTGGAGTCAGCAGAAGTCTGAAAAAGCGTTTTATTTCTACTTAGTTTGTTGTAAATTTTCCATGGTCATAAGAATAAATTCAACCTAGATTGCTTGAAAGAGGTAAGAAAAACATGGAATGATAAGAAAGAAACTACTATAGAGAAATAATTTGTGCTCTAGCATAGGACCAAAATATATGGCCTTATCTTTGGTACTGGGTTGCAGATGAAATCTAGAAAGACTCTGATAGAACAAATGGTTACAAGAGACCATAAAAATGATCAACCAGGGGGACCAGAAAGAGTACAGAATGCAGGGCACTTACTCTGCACTTGGCTGACTCAGGTTAAAGCCACAGCACACCATATGTTTCCCCAAGCCTGCTGATCCCTGAATGCAGAACCAGAAGTAAGCCCTAAGCACCACTGGGTGTAGCCCCAGAACAAAAACAATGAAACAAATAATCAGCCATGCTCTCTGGAAAAAAATAGTGATAACAACTTTACTTGAAGCAAGGAGGGCAATGGAAAATATGCTGAAGTGACTTTTAGATATATGTAATGACATTTCTAGACAGAATAATGATGCCTGGCTTTTAATAGTTTAATGGTAAAGCACTACCTGAAAGAAATATTTCAAACAACAGATAAATTTCAATTTGTGAAAGAAAATAAAATGTGTCCCAAGAAGGTTGCTCAGTGGTCAGGAACACGTTCCTGGCATGTACAAAGACCCAGTCCAATTCCAGGCACTGTATAACCTGCCTCCCACCTACCCCACCCTCCCTCCTGGCACTAGTAGATGTAGCTTTGGGGGCCTAAATCACTGACTAGATTCCCTTAGTGGCCTTCCGAATTGCTAGGCCTAAGTGTGAACTATCTAATCTACTGGTCAAGTACTGCCCACACCCACCGCACCCCCCCCCACACACACACATAAAAGAGAGGGAAAAAAATTAAGTGAAGAGAACAGTTTCTCAACTGCAGTCTTTCAATCTTTCACTCTTATGAAAGGTCAAATCCAGAGCTTTGCCAGAAAAACATGGCCTCAACAAAACTATCAAATCAAGGATGCTGTATAAGACGGCTTGTGAAAACACTTCAAATAATTCCTGAGGTCTGAAAGGTTGTCTCAGCTAAATAAAAGAGCTTCAAGAAATCTAAGAGTATGATCCCCGAGCAGCCTGACATACTCAAAATGAACTGATTAAGTGCTGAGTGAAAAGTGTGCTTCAGGTAGAATCCTTGGGGTGGCTTTACTGCAGAAAGGAAGTGAATCCGCCTCATAAAAGTTCATGCAGTTTCTAAGTAAGCTTTATAAGTAAAAATGTCTTTTCCTGGCTTATACGAGAATGAGGTCTTTCAGAATTTGAAAAACACAAGCCTGTATTTCTTAGGGACCCGACTCCCTTCTAGGATTTCTTACTCAATTATTTCATCCTTTTCTAGATTAATCATTTAACTTAACTGGTTATTAATTTACTTCTTTTTGGTCAGAGGACCACACCGAGAGGTGCTGAGCAGGTATGTCAGCTTATTGTTTGGGTATCACTCCTAAGGTCATATGGGAAAATATATGGTGCCAGGGATTGAATGGGGCTTGGTGACAAATAAGGCGAGCATCTCTCCCAAATAATTTCTCTCTCCAGATAATTAATCTAAAAGCAAATATGTTGTTGAGACTTTCTAGGGGTCAGGTACCAGTTTTAATATGTCTATCTACCTTTGGTATGAGCAAAGTAAAACAGTTTAAAATAGTTAGACCAACAACATTTTCATCTACTAACATGAAACCGGATAATGCCCAACTGTGTTTTTGGAAAAATGTCATTCGTAGTTCTTTGTATTTCCAACACTACAAAATAAGAGTTTTGCATTTCTCAGACTAGGATCTGTTATTGCAGCAATGTCAAATCAAGACATGGTGCAGACATATAGGCTTATTTATTTATACCTACAGAACAATGTCTCAGGAGAATAGTAAGGCATACATAAAAATATTCTCCAATATACAAAAAGGGTTTATATATACATGCCAAAGCAGGGATGTTTCCCTCTGATTCCTCTTACTCCTACCAGCAAATTCATAATATTTTAGTAACAGATGTGGGCTTATGGTTTGATACAACTGATCATGCAAGGACGCAATTTCTTATCCTTTCATGATCTCATTATTATGTAGTTGTTGCTGTCCTCAAAAATCTTGCTTAGTGGGGGCTGAATTGATGGCACAGCAGGTAGGGTGTTTGCCTGGCACGCGGCTGACCCAGGTTCGATTCCCAGTATCCCATACGGTCCCCTGAGCACTACCAGGAGTAATTCCTGAGTACAGAGCCAGGAGTAACCCCCCTGCACCACCAGATGTGACCCAAAGAGCAAAAAAAAAAAAATCTTACTTAGCACCTATCTCACTCCTTCTAGTACTACTTAATCTATCTGATTTTCTCCCAGGTGTAAGAGCAAGTTATGGGTGCTTCTGTCATCAAAATGACACAGGATTATTTGTTCATCTCTCAGACCTTACAGGTGCAGATGCCATTTAGCTCACAATTTTCCTCACTCTTGTTCCTGAACTTTTGGTTCTTTTTTATTTATTCCTACTTGTTTCTAATATAGAAAGCACTTGTGAAAACTCATCTCTTTCTATTTTCTATCACAGCGGTAGGGCGTCTGCCTTGCACGCAGACAACATGGCCGACCCAAGTTCGATTCCTCCGCCCCTCTCAGAGAGCCCAGCAAGCTACCGAGAGTATCTCGCCCGCACGAGATATGCCAAACACATATATATGCCAAACACAGTAACAAAAAAGTCTCCAATGGAGACGTTACTTGGCCCGCTCCAGCAAATCGATGATCAACGGGAGGGCTTTTACCTTTACCTTTACCTTACCTTGTGTCTTTCTGAAGAATAGAAAGGAGGTGATAGATCAGACAAAAATATGCATAGCAGAATGGAGATTACACTACTCCCAAATTAGATGTGAGGGTTGAGGGAGAATGAAAACTATCAATTGAATTTAGAGTCCCTGATTATTTGATCGAGTAACCATCTTTTATAAGTTAAAACTGGAGGCTTAGTTTGAAAGAAATTATTATGTTAGAGACAGCTGTGAGACTTCCAAAACAAACATGTCCGTGAATGTATTGAATAGGCAGATATGGAATTGGAGAGGTTCTGCCTTAACACAGGTGATTTCAAATGCACATGAAAAGTGTTTAAAGAGAAGAGAGGAAGGGAATTAGAGGGGGAGAAGAGAGGAAAAATCCTTGTTCAAAGCAACAAACATATAAGAAAAAAAGGAAAATTCTGCAAAGGAGAAAAATATCGGATCTCAGTGTGGGTTCCTTTCCTCTTCAGCATACATCGCAGCTCACATTCAGTACATTCCGTTGGGGTCTAATACATCAGCCTGAGATTGTTACAGACAGTCATGTTCTTTGGCTCTCAAGAAACAGAAAATTCAGGGGCTGGAGCAATAGCATAGTGGGTAGGGTGTTTACCTTGCACGCAGCTGACCCGGGTTTAATTCTCAGCATCCCATATGGTCACCTGAGCACTGCCGGGAGTAATTCCTGACTACAGAGCGAGGAGTAACCCCTGAGCATTGCCGGCTGTGACCCAAAAAGAAAAAAAAAAAGAACCAGAAAATCCAGAGATGGGAACGTTTTTATACAGATAAAATATACTGAGAAAACAGGTGGCATAATGATGGGGGGGGGGAACAGAAGCGGGGTGAGGGGGTTGTTTCTGTGCACAAAGGGGCAGCATAGGACAGAGTGGGATGACCAACTGGAATAGGGCTATAAGCAAAATCACAAGATGCCACACCCTTGTCCATTGCCAGAAGACTCCGTGCTCTGCTCCAGGAGTTGTGTATGTTCCAGTGGAAAGCACCGGCCTAATTTATCCCAAGAAGGTGGTATGGCTAGTACATGCCTAGAGAAATCAATGGCTCCTAGGGTGAGGGGGAGAGTCGTTCATTACCACCACCCCAAGAAGATCAGACAGTCTGCCAATCTGCTTAACATCAAAGCTGGGAATTTTTCCTGCCATGTGGGAGAAAGATCTTCATCAAAAACCTGAGTAGTTTTTCCTGAAGATTTTGGAGGTTGGAAGGTACTTTCCATTGAGAAAAGTTCTCTGAGGCATTTAAGGGGTGAGCCCTCTTGAAGGGTTGATGGGCCAAATCTATGTTCCTTCAACCTCAAGATTCAGAAAATGGCTAAAATATTCCTGTGATAGACGGACAATAAGAGCAGAAAAATATTTTTGGCTTTGGATCAAACAAACAGGAAAAGAATAAAAACAGAAGATAGTCGAATGTAATAGAACTAGACTCTGAATCATTTCCCCTTGCCAAATCATTAATACTAATCCCTTATTAGGTGGGTCTCCATGAAGTAAATGCTAAGACAAACTTGAGACAGCAACGCATTTGTTGAGGAGCCATGCCTCTGAGTGATAAAATGAGGAGGTAAGAAATAAGCAGCAAAATAGCAATCTGTGAGGCAGATCTAATGGGTGGGGGAAGAGGTAGGATGGGAGAAATAAGTCGGAGCACATAAGCCTGTCTCTAATAAAAGCTTCCCCCAAAGCTCTTCCAATTTATGGAGGAACAAAACAAAAATCAAATTTTAGAGGAAACACCTCAGAGCAGAAATGACTAGGCATGAAACTCTGCACCTTGTAAGTGACATTCTGAAATGCTGCAGAAGAATGCTGGCACGGTATCTCTTGAACCTGGGAATCTGGCTCTTCCTCAAAAGGGGACTGGAGCCTTAAATGCCCACTGTTACTATAGCCCCCTTTCAATCAAAACTGACCTTATTTGGTTGAGTTACATAATTACCTTGGTCCAAACCATTTTGCATTTCCTTCTATTTTCTTTCCTTTTCTATTTTTTGTTTTGTTTTGTTTTGTTTTGTTTTAAGGATATATCTGGTGATGCTCAGGTCTTACTCCTGTCTCTAAGCTCAGCAATTACTCCTGGAAGAGCTCAGTGGACCATATGGGATGTCAGGGCTCAAACCCTGGTTGGCCACATACAAGGCATCACCATATCCGCTGTACCACTGCTCTAGCCCCATCTTCTATTTTTTTTTATCATGCCCATTAACTTACAGAGCAGTGAAGATGAAAGCTGGTACCTTAAGTAGAAACTCACTCTTTGATTTAATTAAAATGCACTATAGGGACTTCTAATACTCTATCATTTCAATTAATCTGAGAAAGCAGTCACTCAGGTAAGAATCCTATTAAAATGTCAGTTTCCTGGACTTTAAATCAGTGTTTTTTGTGTATGTCTCGTTCATTTTCCAGTGAATATATTGGCACAGTTTTTTAGAAATAAGATGGTAGCCTTTTCCAGAAGGTAAGCTCAATAGAGGGAAAACAGGACTATCTGTGGTTTCCTGATTCTGTACTGCACTGTCAGCAGGCTCCTAAAATATACCTCTGCATATTGTAATCTGTGTGCAGCATTATACCTCGATGTTTCTTGGCTGGCTGGCCTCACCTGCTTTAGATTAGGACAGATGTGTTTAATTTGAATCTAACTATGTTTTATGATTCCATCTGCAGTTTATGGCAGACTCAGGCAAATTAAGCTGATGCCGATTTGCCTTTTGGCAATAGAATGAAGCAATTATTTTTCCCAGGGGCAAGAAATCATTGCAAGCTAAATTTAACTTCTTGTTTGCTTGCTTTTCCCCCCTATCTCTCTGGGTTTCTGATTGGACAGGGATGATCCTGCCCATGTTCTGTGCTGATTCATTCTTCTCACTGACCTGTTGTCAGTCACCCCTGTTCAAGGTGATTCAGGGACTATTTTGTATCCCTTTATCATCAGTTTGCAATCTGTGAACTTTTAACCTAGATGGCAAAGCTTGTAGGCATATATAAAATACTATGCAGCCACACTGCAAAAGACACTGTAAAAAAATTTTAAGAAACGTAAGACTTGCACCTGTATGCCAGTGATTCTGATTTTGCTTTGAGCTCAGTCTACAACCCCTAATGTCAGTTTAAGGAGAAAAGTGTGTGTTGTCAAAACTCTGGGAATCAGATACAGAGAAAAAAATTTTCTCTTATTGATACTTAAACCTTTAGATGATTAATGAATTTGGTTTCATTAGATATTAATGTCCACCTCTAGTTTATAGATCAGAGAATTACTCATCCATGCATCATGTTTCAATACTGGGAACCCTGAAACCCTTGGAATATAGCCTAGATGAAGACACTTAAGTTTCCTGCAGTCTTGGAGCTTATATTATAATAAAAGATATACTATACATAATGAAAAACCCATAAATACTCAAAGTCACTGTTATAAAAACCACTGAAGGGGAATATGTGAGAACATGCTGACAAGAGATGCAGCAAACAGAACTGGTTACTTCAGTCTAGTAAATGTGTCCTATGAGGTTCCACTTGAGCAGCAAGGATGAAAAATGAAGGATACATGAGTTAGTCATGTGAAAGAGCCTTCGAGATAAAGAAAAGCACAGCAAGATAAGGCAAGAGAATGGTGAATTCAGTGAGTAGAAAGGACAATGTATCTGAAACACAGTAACAAAATATCACTAAATATTTACTTTGGCAGGAACACAATTTTAGTAGATGTCAATGCAAAGTCTACATTTGATTCTTGCATTGTCAAAAAATAAAGGGCATTTATGCTATTTCTATCTATAGTTTGTATTAAAATTTACTACATTATTGTATTTATGCTGGTGTATTTACATATGGATACTTTAACAGTGAATTATTTGCATTATACTGCTTATGTATGTCAATGTAGTAATTTGATTTAGTTGGATGAATGTATTCCTTATTTCCTCTGTTCTTTCAGTTGGACTAGAAGTCACCCAGAACATATGTATACCATCTTCCCTGTGTTCTCTTTATTTTTGCCAAAAAAAAAAAAGAAATGTCTTACACATGTAAAAATTCTTGAAGTTTTAAATATATTAAACAAGTATGTTACCTTATCAATTCAAGATATTTTTAATATCTTCAAAAGCTAAATAGGAAGAGTATCAAAAAATGTATCTCTACATGAGAAAGTATAATGAAAGACCTTAATTCCAATTCCACAAATACAGATGAAGCTCTTTGCATTCCTACCCCATTCACAGTTTGTCAAACTACTAATGAGCTGGATAGCTATACAGCTATCATTCATTAAGGGATGAAAATAAAATAAAAGCATTATCTTTAATTGTACGAGTAAATATTTGAACGAACCTGTAAGCATGAACACGTGGTGGGCAAAATGACCCAATTTTAGTCACAAGTGAGCAATAACTCTAGTTAAAATGAGATAAAGTTCATGAAAATTTGCATACTTAACTAGTAAAACTCAGAAAATGTTAGCACCCTTATGACTTACAGCCTGTGAAATTGTGCAGAACAAAATAAATGTCACTTTTTAAATCAACAATAGCCATCTCAATTTACTTGGTTC
The DNA here is from genome assembly GCF_029834395.1 of Sorex fumeus. Taxonomy (NCBI): domain Eukaryota; kingdom Metazoa; phylum Chordata; class Mammalia; order Eulipotyphla; family Soricidae; genus Sorex; species Sorex fumeus. The sequence continues at coordinate 17,652,457 of NW_026606075.1, read as the reverse complement.
CCTCTGGAGAGACCTTTTGTATTGCATATTGCAATGTCATTTGTTGAACATTCTAAATGAGGTGATGCATAGATTTTTAATTTTAAAACCTTTTTGAAAATTACAGCTCATGAATGTGGTTAGCTAGATTTCAAATATAGTTTCAAATGTTTGCTCAGATAGGTTCATGTATGCTTCTAAAAAAATTCTAGTTCATATTTCAGTGTACCCTGCAATTAGAAAATAGAATATAAGGTATTTAAAATTTGAATTGAATGATCTGTACTGATAAGACAGATCTTACACAGTAACAACAAAGTCTCCAATGGAGACGTTACTGGGCCCGCTCGAGCAAATCGATGATCAATGGGAGGGCCTTTACTTTACTTACTTTACTTAGTTAATAAGACCTTTTATTGTCTAGTTCTCACTCTTAAAGAACCCAGCAGGCTTCGGAGAGTATCCTGCCTGCATATATTCCTGACTGGGAACATCTGTAAAGGTGATTAGAGGCTGCCCCAAAAGCCACCATACCGCTTGGAGAGTCTGACAAGCTACTGAGAGTATCCTGCCCGTACGGCAAAGACTGGCAAACTGCCAGTGGCGTACTCGATATGCCAAAAACAGTAACAGTGATGGTCCTCATTCCTCTGACCCTGAAAGAGCCCCCAGTATGCCATCAGGCTACACTAGCACATGACAGGGATGAATGGAGATGTTACTGGCACCCGCTCGAGCAAATCGATGAACAATGGGGTGATAGTCATAGAGATAGTATTGATAAGATTTGCCATTTTATAAGGAAAAATATCACTGGACACATTTGTAATAAAAGATCATTTAATTCTACACCATACTGTTCGAAACAAATTTCCATGCTTCTATATGGTCATTTTGGGTCCCTTGGGAAACAAATAAAATTTTTAGACTCAGAACTATGTATTTGTTTGTGTTTGGTTTGTGTTTGGTTTTAGGACCAACAGAGCAATACTCAGAGCTTACTCCTGAATCTGACTCAGGGATCATACCTGTCAGGCTCAGGGTATGTGTAGCTGGGGTGGAACCCAAGTCAGCCCCATACAATCTAAGAACCCTGACCACTGTAGAATTATACCAGCCACTGGGAATCACATTAATGCTAATTTAAAACAGGTTGTCACTCAACTGCTAGCTGGTGGTTTATTTCATGATTTTTAGAGGTAATTTTCTTTTCAAGGAACTTTTCAATATAAGGGAATACTAGACTGAAGAGAATAGAAGAAAATCAACAATGGCATTGAGTGTTGATTTTACATCCTTTAATACATAGCTTTGCAATCAAGGTTCTACTTTATAGAAAAGTAAAAAAAAATCTGAACCCTATATTTTCAAAGATAAAACATTTTAGGATATTCTGTATTTTGAAACACTCCACAGAATATCATTTAAAAATTCTAGAAATGTTTTAATTGAAAGGGATATTAAGAAACCATCTAACCCAGTAGCTCTCAAACTTTGTGGTATATTAGAATCACAGCTGTTCTTTTAAAATTTTTGATATGCAGGCCAATTAAATAAAAAATTACTAGTGAGTGAGACCCAGCCTTGTATATTTTTAAAAGTACTCTAAAGATCCTAATTTATGAAAGCAGAAAAAGCAATAGGAAAAAAGGAGGGGGAAGGAAGGAAGGATACTTTCCTGCTCTCAAGTCAGAGGTACATTAAGAAAGATACTCAATTATGTTTATTGTATTTTCACTATAGGTCATAAAAATCATTTGCATGAAGTAAGAATTCATAAACATAAAGATATAGGAGCTGGAGAGATAGTACAGTAGGTATGGGGCCAGTCTTGAAGCAATATATCCAGCTTCAATCCCTAGCATTTGTGTATGGTTCCCCAAGCAACACTAGGAATGATCCTTGAACACAAAGCCAAAAGTAAGCCATGAATATCACTGGCTGTAACACAGATACCAAAAGTCCAAAACAAAGAAAACTTTAAAGGTATAAAGAGATTATATGCCGGGTAAAGCACTGGCTTTGCACACAATTTACCCAGGTTCAATCTCCAAGCCCCACAAGTGATCTCTGAGGACAAAGCTGAGTGAGCATGGAGCACCACTTTATGTGGCTCCAAACCAAAAATTAAACAAATGAAACCGAATGAATTCATAGAGAATGCCAGAGAGAATGGAATAGATATGATTTAGTATTAACATATGGGAATAATTATTCTGTAAAATAAATAGCTGAATTTTTATAAATTGCTAAAATATTACAGTACATAGTAGAACTTGAAAGTACTTGTTATAAGTATATTATTTCTGCTACCTATGATGAATATCCATTTCATTGTTCAGTTAATATTCATGAATGCCCAACTATGTATCCTTAAAAGTGATCACTGCAGCACATATTAAGGGACCCATGATAAGATACACAACTCAACTCACAATTCTCACAAAGACCTCAAGAAAAAAAACACAAGTTGACAGTTGTCATTTCATGTTGAACCAATGATAGAGTAATCTTGGGTTAAGGGGCACAAACGTCGTCTGGGGTGGGGGGCATCTAACTCAGAGTACTTGTTAGGAAATCTTCAAGTGAGGAATGAGACCTCCAGCCAATTGGTAAGGTTGGGCAATTGATCCCAGGCAGAGGACAGCACTGAAAATGTAGAGATGAGAGCCAGATCATATCCTTAAGAGATAGAACCTATCTTAGCTAGGGGAAGAAAGGAAACAGAAATGACAAGAGGCAAGACAGGATCAGAACACACGTGTCATATAGATATTCTTAGTGTCCAAGCATTCAACTCCAAAGGACTGACTCCTCTGCCTTACTCTACAGGCTCAACTGACAAGATGATGGGTAGGAAAAGAATTGATTTATTAAGCAACAAGAAGAAAGGTTGAAAGATTGCAGATTCACAATATAGATTAGTTTTCTCAATTTTTTCTCCACTTGCCGCTTCTTTTTGCCCTGCCCTAGAAATGCAGTCCAGGTGAGTACTGCCAGGAACACTTCAGATCTATTATGCAGTTGATTTTGAATTGATTTGGTGTCATTATGCTTGAAGAAAACTTTTGCTACTGGAAAATTTTTCATGACCACGACCCAATATATTTACGTAACTCCATGTTTCAGATCTACAGTTTAATGAATTGGGAACTTCAGAACCATCTTATGTGCACTGTCACAAGATGTGGGTTATATAAGAAGAGAACACAGAGGTCTATTTTGACACCAGGCTCACCAGGGAGGCCAATAAACTTTATCGTGGGTTTTTCTCTGACTCATACTCCAATGTATCTGTAAGTTTAAAGAGAAATTTTTGTTAAAAGTTGGCCTACATTTTGGGGGGAAGGACACGGTAAGGGGAATGAAATGTTCTTTACATTCTCAACAGACTATGGCCAGAGGCATTTTTCATATTTAATTCTGAGTATATCTTTTAACTCCTTTTTTGGCCAGTTTCAAGTATATAGGACAGGCATTTAGAAAGTTAGTCAGGGGAATGATTTAACCTGAACTTCAGGTACTTAGCTGCAGTGTGGGGAATAGATTGAAAGGAGGCAGACTCTAAGGGTGACAAAACTGTCAGGAAGTGGCAATGGTTATTCTGGCATGTGAGAATGCTGGCTTGGATTAGAATACCAAGAATATAAATGAGAAGTAATCTCCAAAACGGTACAGGAAGGGGCACAATGCATGTGTATAATGTGATAGACAAAAAAAGAATGAAGGATGCAACCCACATATCAAAATTGTACATAAAGCTTGGAATGAAAGTCCCTAAGCCAGCCCTGATTTCAAAGCAAAGATTTATGCAGCTTCATCATCCTAGCTACTCTAAGGAGCAAATTTGAGGATAGTAGTGAAGAGGTGATGATTTTCATCTCAAAGATGCTTGAAATAAAGTGCTTGAATCGAACTGAATATCCATGGAGATGTTTAGTAAGAAATTGCTTTTATGGACTTGAACTTGAGGAGGAAAAATTGGTTAGAGAAAGAGAGAAATTGGCTGAGTTCATTGTATTTTTTAGCTTGTGGGGGTTGGGAACACACCTGGTGGTACTCAAAGATTACTCCAGGCTCTGTGTAATGGGATCAAACTAGGCATTACTCAGGGGACTATATATAGTACCAGGTATCAAACTAGGGTCACCCTCATGCTAGGTAGGCAACTTATTCTCTGTGCTATATAGCCTCAGAATTAATATTTTTAAACAATGGGAATGAAACAAAAATTATGTAAAGAAAGGTTAATTACAAACAGATATATACCCCTACATTGTAAACTATCTAAGGTATGGAATCACTTTCAATTTATTCACCAAAGTTCTCCCTTGTCCCGATTTCTGGCACACAGCAAGTGCTGTTCAAATAAAGTGCTATTCATACAAAATTGGTTGAGAGTTTGGAGCTGAGTGGGTACAGTGACTTAAATAGAAGAAGTGTGACAGAGAGATAGTTAGGTCCTTGCCTTACATGGGGCCAACTCAGGGTCACTCCTGCAACCAACAACATATAGTTCTCTGAGTCCTGCAAGACTGATCCCTAAGCACAGGGTAAACTCTAGTACCACTAGATGTGGCCAAAGAACTAAATAAATTAAACAAAATGGAATAAGCCAAAAAGTGTTTTAGTGCAGATGAGAAATAGTTACTGAAAAGAAATTAAAGATATCAAGTAGATTAAAGATGAAGTAGAATGGGAACCATTACAAGTATAAGTGTGAAAAAAATTGAGGAACGTAAAATAATGTGACGTATGGAATCATTCACCTTTGGTTTGAAAAAGAAGACTAACATTATAATAAGCTTGGACCCCAAATAGTTGAACTTCGAACCCCAGAAGAGTTGACCACTGCAGATTGAATGAAATCCTATTTTGTGTTTTCTCTGTATAAATGGGCTGCTAAAAATGTGAGAGCACAGGGTTTAGAAAAGTAGAAGGTAACATTAACCTTCTACTAATCACTAACCTGTGGTAAATAAATTGTTGCTAAAATAAGAAAAAAAAATAGGGCATTGATGTCCCAGTTGACTCTGAAGAGCAGAACTAACAGTAGCCAGAGTGGGTCCCTCGTGGCATGCAGGAATGAGGTCAAGTGTTCAGTCTCTGGTATCACCAGCAGAGCCACTGAGATTTCTACACCACAAAATTGCAATTCCCATATGTCTGTCAGTGAGTTCATGTGAGTACTGCAGACAAGTTGTGTAGCCTCATCTGACATTTATGCAATGGCAGAAGACCAATAACAAAGGAAACCAAAGGAGAGAAAGAGAAGGGGAAAAGAAAGAATTGCTACTGGTAACACGTATCAATCATGTACTGGTTAGAAGTTCATAGATGGGGCATTTGTCAAAAGTAGATAGCAGGATTCAGGTTTATTGTTTTAGAAACACATGGTGAAGGGAAACAAAGGGGTGACATTTTACTGCTTTAAATTCTTAAATGCCAAAAGTGCTTTTAAATTTTATTTTCTAAGATAATTTTGTAACCATTCAAAATTACCAACCCATTTTTATGAGTCCTTTTCTTTTAGAGAATATTGCAGTTCTTCATTTGACAGCAAAGGACAAACTAAAAGATAGAAGTTGGCTGCTATGTATAAATAATGCAGTACATCATGATGCTAACACTTAGTCTATCAATCCTTGTCAAGAACACAAACTCACAGTGACTTTATAAAAACAATCAGGTGATGTGAAGAAGATGAAATTTCCTGCCTTGTCCTACCCTGCAAGCTTCACATCGTCCTTTTATTTAGATCTTGGTTTGTGAGTTCTGCCTTTTTTAAATGTAAAGCTGCTGAGCCACCATATAAGAACAGCCTTCAGGGAAAATGAGACCAGAAAAAGTCAGCTAACTTGATTACCTATTAACATAAAGTCCAAAAGAAAGAAAAGGACACATTTGTTAGTCACTAAATGACCCTTCTTATCTGCTATTTTCAGGCACAAAGGCTATGTCATGTTAAAACACATGCACACAAAAAAGTTTTAAAGCCCAATATTTTGTTTTGTTTTAAGTTAGAAACTCATTTTAAAAGAAGTCATAGATTAAGACAGCAGCATAGTTGCAGGTTTGAAATATAAACTTGTAAAACGTATGTTTGACAGAAGTCGCACAGCCCCAAACATTTATTTCCAGATATTTAAAGTAGTCCATTATCTCATTACATAATACATTTATAAACTGTGCCCCTGAAGCTGACTCTATATGCTTATCCATTTGGAAGTTGGGGTGGGGGGAACACGAAGAGTTAAACCTAGTTCTCTTTCAGAAATAAACAAAAGCACCCAAACCAGTAAACACAAAATCTGTGGAACAGAAGTCAGTCATTATTATCCAAGTCAAATTTCAATGTTGATTAACCCATTTTATATCAATATCCTTATTTGAAAGCACCATTTTATAAACTAGCTGTTGAATTCCAGATAATCATTCCAGATAAATCTCCAAAATTTCAGAATGCATATCTTTTTAAGCACTGTCAAGACAATTTTTAGGAGTAGATGCATAAATCAGTCTAATAGGGCTTTCTAAAAAACATGAGAACAAATGAGCTCTTTAATTCTCTTAACAAATATGGAATGTGTTATTCAGATTTAAGGCTGTGTGACCAATGTGTTTTCCTATTACAAGAGAGTTCCTGACAAGGAAAGTCAACTGAGTAATTAACTCAGTGGAAGTCAGAAATTATGGGTGTTTTTGTCCTCTTCTTGACTTTCAACAGGTACCAGGTTATTGCTTCTAGCACTTCAATTTGCATCTTTATAGAGAAGAATCTGATTGTAAGGAGGGAAGTAAAGTGCCCTTTCTTTAGGAGCTCCAGATGTCTTAATGGAATTCCATTCAGATTCTCAGCTCTTTTATACTAAAAAGGCCAGGGAAATGGGACTATGTTACCCCTCTGGCCAACCAAATCGTAATGTGACTTGCTAAGAGCAAATCATTAAGAACAGAAATGGACAGCTCTTTAAGCTCTTGGACTCAATTTAAAAAAAAAAGAAACTATTGCCTCCAAGTATGTTCTCAGTGCTGTCTCAAGTCCCAGGATTTGCCTGGTGTTCAATCTTTACACCCTTCCTAACCTAATTTTTGCAATCATCTGATGCCCAGTGGTTCTTTTCCAGTCTCTGAGTCAGCCCTGATCTGAAAAGAAGATTTTATATAGCTGCAGCCAGGTGCTCAGAACCCAACTTCAATTTATCTCTGCTAATAAAATTTGTATGCTATTTGTATTGCCCTTTTCTCATTGAATTCATTATCTATATGTTTCTTTTTTTTCTTCAGTGATTCTAAAATAGACAGGATACAGTTTAGAGTAATCTAGGTTACTTGACTCCAAACTATGCAACCCCCAAGGAAATCCCTTAATGGCATGGATATAGTTCCATTTTTGCATGGCAGTTACTTACACATTTGCTCAAATTTCCAAAATCAACATATAGTTTTAAAATTTTCTAGCGTTAATTATGCCAGACACAGTAACAACAAAGTCTCCAATGGAGATGTTACTGGGCCCACTCGAGCAAATCGATGATCAACATGATGGGGGGGGGGGGGGGGATTTAGCTAGCCTGTTAACAACATTTCATTATTTTACAGCAATATTAATTAATAGTAAGTCTTCGCTGTGTACTCAATGTATTATTTCTGTCCATTATCACATTTAATCTGCATGATATCTCTAAGAAAAATGTTGCTAATATTAATAAGAGTCATTTCATGGTGAGAGTCAGCCATAGGCACCAAGGCTTCAAAACTAAAACAAATAAAAAACTATGTGATTTAAGATGGCTTCTCTTGCCTTTTTCTGCTTCACTTCCTTTTTTTTTTCCTAACACTTCAAAGTTCTTTTCATTCCTTGCAGTTACTGAATGTTGCAGTGTTTCCCTCCGTCATCATCCTTAGGTGTATTGGACTATCTCTTGTATAATTTCAATATCTGCTCCTCCTAGTTTAAAGTATAACAAATAATGATTCTTGTCTTCAGTTAAAAGGAATATGAAAGTCAGTGAGAATGTACTCCATTTATGGTAAACGATGCATATTATTGCTTGCTAACAAGCTATGGCAAGAATTTGACAACAGTGTAGACACTGATTAAACGGGAAGTCACAGACTGAACCTCTCACCTCCAAATCGGCTCCTTTATTTTACTTTATATTTATTGAAGCAATAGCACAGTAAGTAGGGTGTTTTCCTTGTGTGCAGCCAACATGGCCAATGCGAGTTTGATTCCTCCGCCCCTTTCGGAGAGCCCAACAAGCTACTGAGAGTATCTCGCCTGCACGGCAAAGCCTGGCAAGCTACCCGTGATGTATTTGATGTGCCAAACACAGTAACAAGTTTCAGTGTTACTGGGCCTGCTTGAGTAAAATCAGTGAACAACTGGAGGATAGTGATAGTGATAGTGATAGTAGACACTGATTAAACGTTGTTGTAAATATGCTATGTTAATATACTAATTTCTTGATAGTATATGTATCACCTATTATATACATCACCAATTCAAAGATTATGGGGCCTGAGTATCATAAAAAAATACATCATCTTTTTTTTTTTTGCTTTTTGGGTCACACCTGGTGATGCACAGGGGTTAATCCTGGCTCTGCACCAAGGAATCACCCCTGGCGGTGCTCAGGGGACCATATGGGATGCTGGGAATCAAACCTGGGTTGGCCGCGTGCAAGGCAAACGCCCTACCTGCTGTGCTATTACCCCAGCCCCCAAAATACATCATCTTTACTTCTATTACTTTTATAATTGTGTGGTATAGTACAGTAGTAGGGTGTTTGCCTTGCACACTGCTGGCCTGGCCGAGCGGGGTTCGATTCCTCCTCCCCTCTCGGAGAGCCCAGCAAGCTACCAAGAGTATCTCGCCCATACAGCAACACGTGGCAAGCTACGCGTGACGTATTTGATATGCTAGACACAGTAACAACAAGTCTCACAATGGAGACATTACTGGGACCACTTGAGCAAATGGATGAGCAACCAGGAGGACAGTGTGACAGTGTGATAAATGTATAATTTATATAATTAGATGTACATAGTAGGCAAATCTTTCAGTCAAAGATAGCAAAACCTGGAAAAAGATTTGGTGCATAGCAGCCACAATTTACTTACAGGGAAAATTTCCTTTTCTCTCCCTCTGATCTCTCTCTGGGTCTCTTTCTTCCCTCTTTAACCTCCATCCGTGTGTGTGTGTGTGTGTGTGTGTGTGTGTGTGTGTGTGTGTGAATCATCTTATACATAAGACCTCATAGCAAAATTAATTCAATGATGGGAGTCATATAAAAGTACATAGCACAAGTATAAAAAAAGACAAAAAAATGAAATAAGTACATAGCTCAAACAAAGGAATTGCAGTTATTAGAAACCTAAGAAAATATATCTCAGTGATAATTTGGCTTTTAAAAGTACAGTATTCCGGGGCTGGAGCAATAGCACAGCGGGTAGGGCATTTGCCTTGCATGCGGCCGACCCAGGTTCGATTCCCAGCATCCCATATGGTCCCCCGAGCACTGCCAGGAGTGATTCCTGAGTGCAAAGCCAGGAGTAACTCCTGAGTATAGCCGGGTGTGACCCAAAGAGCAAAAATAAATAAATAAATAAATAGATAGATAATTTTTTTAAAAAAGTACAGTATTCAATGGAACGACCATCTCCGAATGCAACAGCTATGTGTACCTAGGTCGAGAGGTCAACATGACAAATGACCTGGCACCCGAGCTGCGCAGGAGGAAGAGAGCGGCTTGGAACGCCTTCAAGAACGTCGAAGAAATAGCTAAGAGGACGAAGAACCTCCGGCTCCGGGCACATCTCTTTGATTCCACTGTTCTTCCTGCATTAACATATGCCTCAGAGACCTGGGCCCTACGCAAACAAGATGAGAACGCCATTCAGGTCTCCCAAAGAAGAATAGAAAGAGCTATGCTTGGAATATCACGTTTCACTCAAATGACAGAACGAATCCGGAGTTCTGACATCCGTCGACGATCAAAGATCAGGGACGCTGTCTCATTTGCCAAGGTGTCTAAAATCAGATGGGCTGGTCACGTAATGAGATTTAAAGACGACCGTTGGACTAGAGCTGTTACTGATTGGATTCCACGGGATGTCAAGAGACCGCGTGGCCGCCCACCTACCAGATGGTCAGACTTCTTTGTCAAGGTCATGAACGATCGGTTTGAGGCCCTCCATGTTCCCGGAGCGAAGAGATGCCATTGGGCTACACTAGCACGCGACAAGGACAAATGGAGACGTTACTGGCGCCCGCTCGAGCAAATCGACGACTAACGGGAAGTTAAGTGATTAAGTGACAGTATTCCTTTATTAAATGACAGCTGTAGGTCAATGAATGACTAAAACAGTTATTAATAGGAGTAATGAATAAGTTCTGAACGAAATGACTTATGACAACTTACACTCACTTATAAAGAATATTTTAAGGAAAACAGTCAGGTGTGAATTTTCTCTAAGTAACCACCAGTCTGAATTCATGTTATGTTTATAAAAATAAAACTATAACTAATTTACATGACAAAAATATTTATGTTGAAGCAACAGTACAGTGGATAAAGAGCTTGCCTTGCATGTAGGTGACCCAGGGTTCAATCCCTGCCACGACATACAGACCCTGGACCCACAGAAGTAAACCCTGATAAAATGAAATATGAGATAAGTAAGATCATTTTACTAATAAGTGCATAATCATTTAAAAAAAAATGAACCACAATATTAATTCATGTTCTTCCCACTCTATTCTCACCACTATGTTCTATTGTCAAAATATACTGGAGTTTGACAAAGTTATGATAACCTGACCTATGAATTTCTCTATTGTATTTTAATCTGTCTTTTGTTTTTGATATACCTATATTTCCCCTCAAAATAGCTAATGTCTGCTTTAAAATACCTTATGCTATAATATTTAATAATACACTCTTATCCTCAAAAATTAACCTCTTTAGCTCATTTTCTAATAATATTAGAGGCAAATTTTCAAAAATATTGAGAAATGAATTTAGATAGTAAAAACATGTTATAAAAGAATATAACATGTTTTATGTTAATACTTTGTAAAAATGAAACTAGATATGAAATTCAGCTTATGGATGTTATTATAACTTCAAGTAACACACAAGATGTTTCTGAAATAATATTAAATTTTCATATAAAATGGTAAAGCATAGATAATAGTGAAATTTCTGGCAATCCTTACAATGACAGATTTGGGGAAAACATTGAACATCAATGAAAGCCACAAGCAAAGTACATACACACAGGGGAAGATCTTGAGAGCAAATCGTCATTAGTCAGAAAGAGAAATAATAAAAAGTTCACTGCATTTTACAGCAATTTGATTTCTTCAGCAAATACCCTAGAACAGAACATATATTTTATTTTCCATCTCTCTCAGAAAATGCTTTGAGTAGTATATAATATAGTATGAATATATTCGTAAAATTTCAGCAATAAAGACCCAGAGGCTATACAATTCTTCTCCCTTGCCTTTTGAATAAAGGTAGCTCTTGAAAGTTAGTAACATGTCACCTAGCCCAGCTGAGTAATACATCATATTGCATATTAATCTTCTAATCCCGTCATCAGTTATTGTTTTCTTAGTATACCACCAGCACTACTCCATAGCTGTTCTTATTTTAGACATGGAGTATCTGTGGTTCTGGTGCTAATAAGTAACAAGTCCCATTTCCCATTCCGCTGAGTCAAGCCAGTCTACTATTCTGCAAAACTACAAATGTGAGACATGTAATAAAATACACTTTCTAGTTTATGTTTAATATAACTTCATTTTGTCAAAATGAAAAATAATTTTCACAAAACATTTGAACCTTTTAAATTTTCTAACTAAAGACTTATTTAAAGCTGTCACTGTCACTGTCCTGTCAATGTCCTCCCGTTGTTCATCGATTTGCTCGAGCGGACAGCAGTAACGTCTCCATCATGAGACATGTTGTTACTGTTTTTGGCATATTGAATATGCCACAGGGAGCTTGCCAAGTTCTGCCATGCGGGCAGGATACTCTTGGTAGCTTGCCGGGCTGTCCGAGAGGGATGGCAGAGGAATCGAACCCGGGTCGGCCATGTGCAAGGCAAATGCCCTACCCACTCTGCTATCACTCCAGCCCATTTTATTTTATTAATTTAAAGCATAGAGAATAAAATATAGTTCATTTAGTAAAATAGGAAGGAAATTAAAGAGTTCTACATAGATTACATTCATATATTCTTAGCAAACACTCTCAATTATGTGATCTATAATTATGTAATCCATAATTATTTAGTTTCATTTACAAATTGAATTTTAATTGAATTTGTTATAAAAAATTGTTTTAGTGACCAATATTTGCTTAGATATGAGAAAGACATGCTGACAGTTCTTTATTTATATTATCAGAGATCTAAAAATATGTTAGAGATGATAATCTTGTGTTCCTGTGGTTAAAGAAGCAACATTATTCACAATGTTTGTAAGAGAATAGGAATAAATAGGCAAACACATCATGAGCCCCCAGGGTGAGGTAGGGAATGATTTTGACAAATACATGCTTAACTCCAAAGATCTGATAGGTAAAATGCAAAAGTAAATCTTAAGCATCAACATTTTTCTTGTCAAACAGAACTATTAATACTAGCTTAGGGCCTCATTATGGCAAGATTGAACTACATTTTATTCATTGAATTTATATACTTGCTGCAGGGAGGTTTTCTATTTTGCATTTCTCATGCATGAATATTCATTAAAATTTTCCATTGTATGGGGGGGGGGCTCTCATTTTCTTACTGCCCTAAGTCCCTTAAAGTCAGCCACAAGTCATCCATTGTGTTCTTTTGTGAACAACAACTTTGCTTCCTTGCCATCACCTCCTTCTGTAGGTTATCCTCTTTGTTACTGGCTTATGCATGAAGCTTTAAGTAAACTTTTGGTTTACTTAAGAGATATACCATGAATTCTAATAGGAAACGTGAGTCTCCAGTTCCAGGCTACTCTGTGAAGATTATAGCGTGAAGAGAGATGTCGCTAACTTTACAAAGCAGGACAAATTTAGGAAAATAATTTCAATTTCTTGCTTGTGAATTTTTATTGTAAACTTAAGGTGTAATTTTAGCTTCAGCTGTAAACCTTCCTTGGCTATTTTATTATTATTTAATTTTCCCTGTTTTTCCCTACTTTTAGTTCTATATTTCATAATCTCTTTAATCTGTACATTTTGTTTTTACAAAGCGCTGCCTCCTCAGCAACACTTTGCTGATACACCTCTTGATTTTTTTTATATTCAGTTTAGTAATATAGATTTATAGATACCAATGCAAAAATAAATCAAATCAGTCTCCTTTAAAAATTTAAATTAATAAATTTAAATTTCTTAAATCTATTAGCTATGAGAATGACAACTTTTTTTTCTTATTCTCAGCCAAGCACAAAGCAAACATTTTTTTACTTTGCATCAATTTGTGTTTAATTTATATATATGCATATATGTGTGTGTGTGTGTGTGTGTGTGTGTGTGTGTATGTAGCACTGTACTCTTGTTATTCATTAATTTGCTTGAGAGGGCCCAATAATGTCTCCATTGTGAGACATGTTGTTACTGTGTTTGGCATATCAAATAAGCAACAGGTAGCTTGCCAGGCTTTGCCATGAAGGCAAGATACTCTCAGTAGCTTGCTGGGCTCTCCAAGAGGGGCGGAGGAATTGAACCCGGGTCAGTCAAGTCAGCTGCATACAAGGGAAACGCCCTACCTGCTGTGCTATCGCTCCAGCCCTATGTATTTACATAATATAGCTTTATTCTACTTTGATCGTTTTGTATTATTTGCTATTTCATGTTACAATAATTGCATGCATTGGTAAAAATATATTACCTTTCTTTTACCAATTTCAAATATGTAGCACTGTAGCACTGCCCTCCCATTGTTCATTGATTTGCTTGAGTGGGCACCAGGAACATCTCCATTGTGAGACTTGTTGTTACTGTTTTTGGAATATCGAATACATCATGGGTAACTTGCCAGGCTCTGCCATGCGGGCAGGATGGTCTCAGCTTGCTGGACTCTCCGAGAGGGATCGAGGCATCGAACCCGGGTTGGCCGTGTGCAAGGCAAACAACCTACCTACTGTGCTACCACTCGAGCCCTACTTAAAATATGTAGCTGCTAAAATTAAGCCCAATATTATCAATATATTATATATTTACTTCTTTGTTTTATGGGCCACACCTAGCAGTGCTCAGGGGTCACTGTTGGTAGGCTTGGGGAGAGGAGATGTCAGGGGTGCCAACTTGGGTCAGCTGCATGCAAGGAAAGCACCCTACCTGCTGTACTGTCTCTCCAGCCCCATGTTTTCACTTTTTTAGAGTGGGTTAGGGGCTTGGGGAACACCTAGCAGTACTCAGGAGCTAATATAAGTTTACTATCACTGGTGTTCAGAGAGATCACGCTGTGCTGGGGACGGAACCTAGACCTTCATATACAAAGCAGGCATATGAACCAGACCATTGCACGAGACCTAATATGTTTTACTTCTGTACATTTAATAAAACACTGCTCAGTTTGACTGCCATAATTGTTTCACTCAGTCACTAATTCATTCAGCATATATAAACCTCATGGATTCAACATATATAAACAAATAAATGTATTATATGCATTAAAAAAAACTGTCTTATGTCTCAAGTAACAAAAGAGCAACTTAAAAGTTGTAAGTATATATAGTTTTGTACCATTTGCATGAATACCTTGTGCTATGTATTTTTTCTGAAAATACTAGCCTAATAAAAAATATAATTTAAACTGACTAGTTGAATGCATAAATCCAATTTAATGGATAAAATAACACCCCTTACTCTAATAGTGAATTCACACTATAATGCAGTTATTGGAAATAATGTATGTCCTCCTGTTAGTACTGTAACCCTGAAGTATTTTACTGGAAGACGCAACCTTTTAATGTCTCCATCAGTGTGACTAGAATTCTAATAATATTGAATATTCATAGATAGCATATTCTAAAAATAGTTAAAAATATATGAATGCCTTTTTCCTAAAAGTTCATTATCAATAACACTATATAGGTTGTTTTCTGTTTTATAAATAGAAGAGCTATAAGTAAAGCGACATAAAAGGTTGTTTCTGAGAGCTAAGGGATAAACAAGAGTTTATGAAACATGAGTAATGAAAAAGGAGATAATTCCTAGCAAACAAGGGGAAAGAATGGAAGTGCAATGTAATGGTGCATGCACCTCTTGTGTGTTTTACAGCATGTTTCAGTTATTCAAACATCTAAACCACTGCCTCATAACCTAATAGAGAATATATATAAAATCATAATGATTGAGACTGGGCTGGTGCGACAGCACAGCGGTAGGGCGTTTGCCTTGCACGCAGCCAACATGGCCAACCCGAGTTCAATTCCTCTGCCCCTCTCGGAGAGCCCAGCAAGCTACCGAGAGTATCTCGCCCACACGGCAGAGCCTGGCAAGCTCCCCGTGATATATTCGATATGCCAGACACAGTAACAACAAAGTCTCCAATGGAGCCGTTACTGGGCCGACTCAAGCAAATCGATGAACAACGGGAGGACAGTGACAGTGACAGTGATCGAGACTATTGGTGCTGATAAAATCAGACATGATGAGAGAGATTCTAAATTATCTGAACATCTACAAAGTCAAATAGATAAAACTATTTCCTTAAAGTCAAACATGAAGTTATGCCAGAAAACTTAGGCCTTCTGGTTTTCATCTATTCAACACAAATCAGCATTTTAAGTCCACCAAATGCCATATTTTTATCAGATACAGGAAAATATAACTCAAATTTGACATATATACACTGCGGAAAGTACCATTAACATATCTATGAGTTCACTATTTCTTACTGGATACTTAACTAATCTCAAAGTGAATTAAATTCTTCATGGTATATGTAACAAGAGTGTACTGTTAGTACATAACATATAACACATTTGCCTTGCTCAAGTGCCTAATATAACACCACATAAATCTTCTAGCTCCTCCCACTATTGAATGTTCTCATGTCTGTGTTACGGTAGCTAATAATTATTACTACCCATCATATTGGTTGTTCTTGAAAGCATGCACAAATTAGTAATGCATCATGCAAGAGCCAAAGACTACAGCAACCTCTTTGCACAAACCAGTTTTACTTTTAGTCTTGTCTCCTAAAAAAGTCTGCCTCAGTTTCTTTTCCATTTTTAAAATGGTTGGCTTAAGCAGCATAACAAAATAATATATATAAAATAACTATCACATGCTTGGCACATAATTGATACATACTAAAAGGATATTAATTTTCCCCTTCTACATTTTGTGAAAGAACAAATATTCAAATCCTGAACAAGAATAAAAGTCCATTTTAATTCTCCAATGATAATGAATAATTTAAACAGAAAGAAAAATCATACACACACATAGATTTAACTACTAGTAACCCTGTCAATAAGAGAAAACATTCATTCCTTAGAGAAGTTCCCTTGGTAACCCACAGACATGCTAAAAGTTTTTCTTATGTTTTCCTTAGGAACCCAGCTGGTTATATTATTGTATGAATTCTAAAAACACATTCCTTGTTTGGATGTGAAGGTATTGAAAGATTTCTCTCACTATGTGCTGCTAAATCTATCATACCTGATGTTTTTAAAACAGATTATGCTATAATGGTTATATCTTAAAAACCCTTCCTTTAATTTGTAGTCAAGATACTATTGGTGGACAGGGGTGGAAGGTACTAGCTGCATTCATGGGTCACTTGAAGCCATACATGGTATCCAGGAATCAAACCACAAGTACCTTACTTCCTGTACTATCTCTGGTACCCTTAGAAAATAAATTTACATAGCACTTTGATGTTTGAAACACTACCTTATCACTTCCAGTTTGGATGGATTTTATTTTTTTGGTCTAAGAAGAGCTTTGCACTTTTTGTGCTTACTTTGTTCTCAACACTCCTGCAGCCCAATGCTACTGGTGAAATCACAGGGCTAAGACTTTTTTAAGATAATTCTTCAGTCCTATCTGTGGATACTTTTTTCCAGCTTCCATTCCAAAACTGATTGAAAAACTCTGCTGCTACACATTCTCCCGGGGCACCTAAGAATTCTGTATAAAAATAAGCATTATTCTATTGCTAGTGGCCTGATACATACACACCAGTTCCAAATCCCAGGGGTCTTTGTCCTACTATTTAATGTACCTCTGCTCAAGATTCGATGCTGTCCAGCTTTCAAAGAAGACAGAAAGCTGCACATTTCCATTGTTTTATGGTCCTTGACGCTTTGGTCGCATTGATTTTCATTCTTTTAATGTGTCTCAAGGGCAATGGCTGTGTAAGAAGACAAAACATTATGTTTTTGTCTTCACTTCCTACAAAATACTTAGCAAAGAATTGTTTCCTGGTGTTTTCTAGAACTGTGGTTCATTTTCACCTTCCTTTTTTTCTACATACGTCATTAAGAGTGTTATTTAGAAATGCTAAGAGGATAGTAAGAACAACTCACAATAACAACTCACTAGTCACAATGATTGACTTCAGAGCATGTGGTTTGGAAATAATTTGGAGCCCACAGAACTATGTCCAAATATGAAATGTTTACCCTTGTATCAATAGATTAATTTTGCTAAAGTTCAGGTTCATCGCCTTGAAATGAACAGCCTTTAAAACATAGCAATGGTCCAGATGTTTCCATATAGGAGTGTCTGATGTTTTACTAGTATACTATGAGCGATAGCACAGCGGGTAGGGCGTTCGCCTTACAAGCGGCCAATATGGCCGAGCGGAGTTCGATTCCTCCGCCCCTCTCGGAGAGTCCGGCAAGCTACCGAGAGTATTTGATATGCCAGACACAGTAACAACAAAGTCTCCAATGGAGACGTTACTGGGCCCGCTCGAGCAAATCGACGATCAACGGGAGGGCCTTTACCTTTACCTTTACTATGAGGATACAACTTATCTATATTGACTTCTATCACTTATCTTCCTAAATATTATTTACATTTTCTTAGAAGGGTTGGAGCCATAGCACAGCGACTAGGGCATTTGTCTTGCACATGGCCAACCTGGGTTCGATTCCTCTCTCCCTCTCAGAGAGCCTGGCAAGTTACTGAGAGTATGCCGCCTGCATGGCAGAGCCTGGCAAAATCCCCATGGTGTATTTGATATGCCAAAAACAGTAACAAGTCTCACAATGGAGACGTTACTGGTACCCACTCAAGCAAATTGATGAACAACAGTAGGACAGTGCTACAGTGCTGTTTTCTTAGAGAAGCCTGTTTTAAGATTATTAAATGATATGTGTTTCTTCACTTGAGTTTATTACTTGAAAACGTATTTTATCTGTCACTTTCTTATACCATTATTGTTAGAATTGCATCACAGTTAAAAATATGAGCCCTAGAATTTTGTCCTAATTACAGATTAGTTTGTGAACTTGGGAAAAGAATCACTTAAAATCATTGCTTTGGAGATCTGTTCTCCAAAGAAGAAAAGGCCAGTGCCCTAATTCACGGAGTCATTCTAAGAACTTAAACATGTTAATATTTGCAAAGCCTTGCAAAGGGGCTGGCACACAGAAAGTATTCAATACCAGATAACTTTTACCATCAAATAAAAATAGTCATGATGTATTTGGGAAATTTCCTGAAGTATGGTTTGATTTATTTGTTTGTTCATTTCTGGGTCACACCTGGTTAGGCTCACCCGATACTCCTGTTTCTGCTCAGGAATTACTTCTGATGGCTTGGGAGGGAGAAAAGGGAGTACTGTGAACATATGGGAAGCAAGGATTGAACCTGGGTCAGCCACATGTAAGGCATGTACCCTGATTGCTGAACTCTGGCTGCAGCCCTGAGTGTTTTCTTATCAGTCAATTCTATTTCTCATATGTATTATGACCAACAGAAATGCAATATGATTTTCAAAATTACTGCTATACTATAAATATGGGCTGGAGCGATAGCACAGCAGTAGGGCATTTGCCTTGCATGCAGCCAACATGGCTGACCCGAGTTCGATTCCTCCGCCCCTCTCGGAGAGCCCGGCAAGCTACTGAGAGTATCTCACCCACACGGCAGAGCCTGGCAAGCTACCCGTGACGTATTCGATATGCCAAACACAGTAACAACAAGTCTCATGATGGAGACGTTACTTGGCCCGCTTGAGCAAATCGATGAACAACGGGAGGATTGTGACTGTGACTGACTATAAATATGTTACATTCTAAACTGGATAATGTGATAAAAGAATTAAAGAACATAGAAAACTGCAAGTTTTATCTTATCTGATATTAGTTTAATTACAAACGCATCCAATGCATTTGTCTTCTTTAATGGCTTTTGTAAACCCTTTTATGAAGAATCGGTTCTCTATCATGCATCCAGTTTTATAAGGATCTTGTTTTCCTTTTTAACCTAATATCATAAACTGCACATAATACTCAGAAAATATTTAATCAGTGTCTTACAATGCTAGCTATTAATACAAGTGACATCTGTGATCACTGTGTGAAAATGGGAAATGCACACTTGGTCCTTTTCTGCATGAGCAGTTGTGTGTACACATATGACTCTGGCTTATTCTTCTCTGATTCTGACAACTAAACACTCTCTAATCCTGGTTCTTCTAATAATAAACTGTGACCTGAGGCAGTTGCAGTACTTTTTTAAAATTATGAAATACTTCAAGAAAACAGAGGACTATGAAGATCAATTTAATGACCATCCATGTATCTACCACCTAACTTCCAAATTAAAGTATTTTTTCCTCTCACTATATTTAAGAAGCAAATTATTAAAGACACAATTGCTAGATTTATTCAGTCTAATCTGATTCCATTCCTTTCTGTGATCTTGTGCAAAGAAAACTAGGGATATGAATTTTGTGTTTATCACTGATAATTTTGCCACAAAAGTATGGATCCATAGAATAGATTTCTATTTTACTCCTTAAACTTTACATATAATATCATACCAAATGTTCAGTATTTTTCTTTATTCATAAAAATGGTTTAGAAATTGATGCATGCCCTCAAAAGAAACAATGACCAAAATACAAAGACAGTCTACAAAATGGGAAAGGACATTCGCCCAATGCACATCTGACAAGGGGTTGATATCAAGGATATATAAAGTACCAGTTGAACTCTACAAGAAGAAACCATCCAACCCCATCAAAAAATGGGTCGAAAAAATGAACAGAAACTTTCTCAAAGAAGAAATCCAAATGGCATAAAGACACATGAGAAAATGCTCTACATCATTAATCATCAGGAAGATGCTGATCAAAACCACAATGAGATATCATCTCACACCACAGAGACTGACCAACATCCAAAAGACCAAAAGGAACTGTTGCTGGTGCAGATGTGGTGAGAAAGGGACCCTCCTTCACTGCTGGTGAGAATGCCGACTGGTTCAGACCTTTTGGAAAACAGTATGGACGATTATCAAAAAATTAGAAATTGAGCTCCCATTTGACCTAGCAATACCACACCTGGGAATATATCCCAGAATGGCAAAAAAGTATAGTCGAAGTGACATCTGCACTTGTTGTTCATTGCAGCACTCCTTACAATAGCCAGATTCTGGATAAAACCTGAGTGCCCGAGAACAAATGACTGGTTAAAGAAACTTTAGTACAACTACACAACGGAGTACTATGTAGCTGTTAGAAAAGATGAAGTCGTGAAATTTACATAAAAGTGGTACTGCATGGAAAGTATCACGCTAAGCGAAATGAGTCAGAAAGAGAGGGATAGACATAGAAAGATTGCATTCTTCTGGGGAACATAAAGTAACAAAATAGGAGACTAACACCCAAGAATGGCCGAGATAAGTACTAGGAGGTTTACTCCATAGATTGGAGGCCAGCCGTACATGCTGGGGGAAAAGGGAGCTCAGATATAGAAGGGAGGACCAAATAAAGGGTGTTGGGAGGATCCTCCCAGGATGGGAGAAGCATGCTGAAAGTAGACTATGGACTGAATATGATTGCCAATCAATGCCTCTTTTGCAAAACATAGCACCCAAAAGGAGAGAGAGAACAAAAGGGAATGCCCTGCCACAGAGGCAGGGTAGGATGGGGGTATGGGAGGTGAGAGGGATACTGGGATCCGTGGTGGTAGAAAATGGGCACTGGTGGAGGGATGGGTACTTTATCATTGTATAATTGAAACCCAAGCACAAAAATTCGTAAGTCTACAACTGTACCTCAGGGTTTTTCACTAATAAAAATTTAAAAAATATATAACTTGATGCATGCTTATTCATAAAACCTCAAACCTACATGTCATAATTTTGAAAGAACCCCCACTCCCTTCTTTATCCCACAACTGTTGCTGATTGTTGATCCTGTTATAGCTAAGGGTCTCTCCCACTGATGATTACAGTGCTCACATTTAGTTCTAGTGACTGCTAGAAATAACAGTGGCAAGGTTAACACCCTTAGCCTAAGTACTCACTAAGGCTTGTATTCCTTCGGTAGCAGTTTGCAAACACATACAGGGTAGTAATCACACTTTCTGGCCAAAGTGCTTATACTTTTTTTTTTTCGATGTGGTGCTCACAGAGATTGTTCCCTTTGTGAAACTCACAGAGATATGACTTCAGTGTGCTGTCAACTGCATGCAGCACCAGGTATCACACAAAATAGACCTGCTGGGCTCAAACAGCAAAGCTGCCAGGATTACTCTGCAAGTATATGATGGTGCCAGAGACTGAACTCACAACCATACATTTGCAAGGAATGAGACACTAAGATTTCCCCTGGGCTAATTCAGACATTTTAAATCTTTACAGAATTCCAATGTATACATATTTTTGACATAGTCTTCTGCCGATGGATATCTAAGATTTCTGTTCTTTAAATTATACTTTAATGTATTTCTCTTTATATATGATGCAAAAAGCTCTGTATGGTATATATCTAAATAAAATTGTTTGGTCAAATCATGTAGGTTGATAAGTAATTCTTGCCACTCTTCAAAGCTATGACCCCTATGTATATTACAACCACTGTTATGTGTATGCACTATTTCAAATTCTCAGAAACACTTTTTACCATTGACTCAGAGTTTTTACACCATAAAATTATAGATATGATGACATTTAGCCTCGTTGTTTTGACTTGCATTTCCCTTAAAAAAATACTGCTTCAGTTTTCTTTTATTCAACAGGGAAAAAGAATATCAATGGATAAATGTCCGATATGGATGTTTAGTGACTGACTTTCCATTATGTATGTTTTGGTCTGTTTCACACACATTTTGGAAAAAATAGTACACAATGAACATATTTGATCAGTGAATTTATTCATGGGATACCTAATCAAATTTATGTAGGAAATACAAACATGAATGAATGAGCTTTATTTAAATATGTCACTACAAAAATAGATTGGTAAAAGTCTGAACTGTGCTAATGTGTTCAGTATTTCCTATAAAATAAAATATAACATAAAAATAACATTAGAGAAGTAACTACGAATTTCCACTAAGCAAGGCTCTATTTTCTTTCCTATTATGCCATTTTATGTATTAATTAAATGACTGCCAATGACACGAAAATCATAATATCATGGTGATAATCACTTCAATAATTACAAGATCAGTTAACTATGCATGTTTTTGTTCTAAGAGGAGAAAGTAATATAATTATGGCTCATTGCTCTCTTCTTAAATACACAATTTATTCATCCTAACTCTATTTTATCCCACAATCACAAAGGAAGGTAACTCTGGAATTGCTGAGTTATCTTTAAAGACTTCTATTTTCAAAGCTAATAGGACCCCAGGTTTTCCTTCAAAGGCCATTTCCTTCAAAGACTGGGCTATAGCTGAAAACCCCTTCCACAGTGAGCCACTAACATTAAAAGAAAAGTCTCACTTATTTAGAATTACAGATAAATTCCTGTTCACATCTCAGGTCATACTGAATTACTCCTGCAATTCAGAAATCTTTCAATTTTGCTCCTCATCAAGCAGCAACACAGCACATTATCTCTTCAAGAAAACCTTTGACTTATATTTCTATTTTCCTCACATATATTCCTAGTTTTCTTTCTTCTTTAATTAAGATTTATTTGTCTTTTTTGCCAATTTGTGGGCTCAGTTTTTATGAAAAACAGTTCATCATTCTTAAAAATAAGCATACACTTCCCCTATCACCCTAATACCTGATCCTTCATTGAAGAAGTGCATGATCAGCTACTACACAGAACAGCAGCATGTAAGGAGCTGCTCACTCCCCCACTCCCAACACTTGACCAACCTCCTCAGAGTCCCGTTCATATGAGCAGTTGGCAATAACCCTGGAAACAATTTCATTTTCTCCACCTCCACTCCCAACCCCATCATCACACCTCTTCTGACATTTCTTTTACTAAGAATCCTTGCCCCCACAATTTTTTTTAATTTTTGGGTTACACCTGGCAATGCACAGGGGTTCTCCTGGCTCTGCACTCAGAAATTACTCATGGAGGTGCTCAGCGGACCATATTGGATGCTGGGGATCGAACCCAGATCAACCACATGCAAGGTAAATGCCCTACCCACTGTGCTATCGCTCCAGCCCCACCCCTCCCCCCCCCACACACAATTTTGAGTCTTTATTTCCATTCACTTTGAACCTGACATTTACAAATGTAAGTCTCCTTCTCTGTATACCTTCTGTGCCCATCTCTAGAAACTTTTTGAAGACATCCCTGGCATGTCTCTTTGAGTGAACTGATACCACTCCTCTGCACCCATCCTGTGTCCAGATCCTTCCCCCCAGGGCACAAAATCTTTGAGGACAAGCCTGTCCATCATCACAGCACCTGGAAAGATATACAATGACATCATATTGTCAAAACCTAGATTTGCTTACCATACATTTCACTCATCTACAAGATAAGGAAAAGGAGGGTATAACATAGGCAAACCCTTGACCCTGGATTATAGGAATGAGAATACTAAAGAAGGAAGAGAATGTGGGGCAAGTAGAGAAAGATGAAGCTGTCTGCTGGCATTGTGGAAGGTCCTTGGGTTTTGTAGATGTGAGGTAACTGAATACACCAAAACTGTAGATCAAAACCATAAAACAATACTTCAACATATGAACAAAACTATAATAATTCAATAAAAATAACGAGGCTTCTGAGGAGGAACCATGAGAGGTTGGAAGGAACCTGGGGAGATTAGTGACAGACACTGACTAAAACAGATAATAAGTTGAGAAGTGGAGCATTATTTGCCTTTAACTCTTAATAACAACCACATTATAAATCACAGCACCTAAGGAAAAAATATAATCATTTGCAGAAGAATTGACTATTATAAATCAAATGACACAGGCATAATTAAGGAGAGCAATTCTGGGGTTATTTGGTTGTTTTCTCTCTTTGGTTGCTTTTATCTAAGAAATTTTCCTGTATGATTTAAGAAAAACTTTGAGTTCTGAAAATCACAATACAGTACTAGCAACATAATTAGGAGTGATGCAATAAAATAAGTATGTTAGGAAATTCAGAACACATAAAACCAGATATAACACCACAGCTTAATGCTATAATACTACCTTTGTTTCCATTACAACAAAGAAAACACTGTCCTATTCCTTCCTGACAGATATATTTTTTGATTTGTAGCTAAGTATCAGTTATCATCCAGAAGACAGTGGGAAAAAATCTATAAAAACTATTATTTTCAGTGACATTCTGTGTATCAGAGAAAACTCTGTGATGGGTTGAATTTAGTTTAACAAACAAACCCAACAACTGTCACAAAAAGTCAATACCAACCAGAATGTTTCTAACTGCTTCTAAAGTAAGTGAATCTGTGTTCATATATATTGGATTATACTTAAACTAAAAGAAATCTGTAATATACTGATTTGAAACTTTCTGAATGAACAGGCTTCTGTTAAATGTCAAAAAATCATGAGCTCTCCATAGTCAATTCCCCTTTTATGGCTCATCAATTAAGAAGCAGTTTAAAGAGAAAACACTATAATTAATTAACTAAAGTTTCAATCTTCTAATTATGGACAGAGTCCACATACCTTTCAAAACAACAACACGTGTGTCAACTGTATTATTTATTTGGTATTCAAGTGCTATTTTGCTTGCATAAAGAACTGTTAATCTGAGGTAAAATGGGAGATACTAAATACTCATATAGAAGCAGCATTACTCTTTCAAAGCAGAAATTATGGTTTTGGGGTTTGGCATCCCTAATTCTAACTTCATATGTGGTATAGAAGTAGAATAAATGACCAGTTCTATAAAACAAATATTTTGCATTTACAATATTTAAAGAAAAAATGTTGTTCCTACGACCTATTGAATAAAATGTTCTAAAAGAAAACTATCCAAGAAGGAAGGAAGGAAGAAAGGAAAGAAAGAAAGAAAGAAAGAAAGAAAGAAAGAAAGAAAGAAAGAAAGAAAATCTTATGTCAGACTAGGGTTTCTAGGTGGCTGAAAGGAAATTACACACGTAGCTTCTAAGATGCTTGAACCCACTTGGTATGCATTAGCACATTTTCACTGATAGTCACTGTGTTCGCCATGGATTTAATGAAGGGAAGTGATGGACTGTGGAAGGTCTCAAATAGGAAGCCTTTACAGCAAAAATGTCAGGGTGACTGTTCTGTCGGTGGCATGAGGGACCCAGTGGCACTGATTAATTTTAGTGCCTATACTTTATATGGAAATGGGGAGACATACAGAGCACAGAATTGGAAAAATACCTAAAGCTCTTTTTTACCTGTTTGAACATAACTGCTGGCGGCCAAAATCACAGCCTATATAATTCCATGGGAATTTATTCCATGGATTTACCTAAGATGAAACTCTTGTCCTGTATCTTTAAATTCTTGCTTTAGCTGTAGGCTTACTGTGAACCCTATAGTCAGACTGCATAAATATTCTTGAGCTTTGCTTTGCTTTCACACCAAGCTCCCCTGAGAATGGCATGGAGAGTCGATTTCAGTTTAGGGTATTAAACATGTTTTAAATTCTGTGGCAGGATATACTTGCACACACACACACACACACACACACACACACACATACACAAACATAAACACACACTGACATGTGCCTGAGCTCGATGCAATTCCTCCATTCTATGCTTTTAGAGGAAAGGGATAAAAACAGTGATGCTCTGATCATAATTTTTTTAAAAAAAAAGATAAAGATAGCCATATGAAAGAAAAAAGATGTATTAATGGCAAGTTAAATAAATAAAATACACTTCAAAGTATAAAAAGACAATTCAGCAATAAATCTCACAGTATAAGCTGATAGGCAGCACTTCGAGTCTTATGAAGCTTATATTGAAGGAATTTGGCAGACATCCTCACTATGGATCAAAAAAATACATTTAGTTATCTACCCCGGGTGCCGGCTTTTATTCCAATAAATCTCAGCCTGAAAGCCACATCAGCATACCCATGTTGTAGTCCTTCTGTAAGCAGCTCTCAGTGGCTTTTGGGATGTGTGTGTGGGGAGGGGCAGTAGTATATTTTGCAAAATTAGGCTAAATAGGGCCACAAATTATATGGAATACTGTAGAATGTTTTTCTTTATAAAAACTTCAGGAACAAGGCTTTCTTTAGTCTTTCTTTCTCTCCTGCCCTCATAAAATGAGGCCTACTACCTGAGATTAAATCAATTAGGCAGATGCTCAGCTGTTCTGGGTTCAGAATTCCCAGGAGGGGGACAGCCAATAAATACCTGCCTCCCTCCCCACCCCACCCCCTGGGATTCTAGGCTGAACTCAGGAACTCTCTCTGTCCTTTGGGTTCTGACTGTAACAAAGCCATAGGCAGGAGTCTCAAAAACATTCAGAGAAACCTACTTCATGGTTTAGATTCTATTTTATTGATATCCTGAAAAGAACCCTCCTGAGATATCTGTGAACAAAGAATAAGCCTGGTACTGAGAGAGGAAGGCAACCACATAACAGGAGAGACAATCCTCCCCACTTTTTTTTCTTTTTTGGGTCACTCCCAGGGATTCACAGGGTTACTCCTGGCTCTGCAATCAGAAATTACTCCTGGCAGTGCTCAGGGGACCATATGGGATGCTGGAAATCAAATCTGGGTCGGTTTTGATTCATCTTATGCCTAATGTAAAATGTGTTATTTTGAGACATTTATTACAAAAGCAAGAACTGGGTTTTTGATTTTAGATATGTGGGATTATTTTTAAAAGAAAAAAAGTATTTGGATGCTAGAAAGACAGTACAGGAGGTAGGTACAAGTTGTACTTGGGTTCGATCCTAGCACTCGTATGGTTCCCCCAGTGTCCCCAGCAGCGGTCCCTGAGCACAGAGCAAGGAATAAGCACAGCTGTATGTGCCCAGCTTTCCCACCCAAAATACATAAAAAATGAAAGAAAAACTACTGAAAATGTAAGATGTTGGTGTTTGACTTTCAGAATTTTTGGTCTTTCCTGTTGGCTTCTCTAGCAGAACTGAATTGAACAAAAACTGTAGAAAGCAATACTTCTTTTCAGATTCTGATTTCAGTTATGACATCTGGAGATGCCGTGACCATGTAAATATTAGTCAAAAGGATTCCTAGGGTTGTTTGGCTGTATTTTTTTAAAAAATAAAATAAAATTACATATTCTTGAATTGCTATCAAAATGCAATGATTTCTGAATCCTTTCAGAACACATAAAATAGGCCTGACTTTTACATGACATGCAGGAAAATAAAAGCTTCTGAAAGGGAAACCAGTGCTTCATGCAAGGGCAAGTTTTAGTCCCCATTTTTCCTGAAAAGTCATCATTTGACACAATTGAGCATTGAGTCCTCTACAATATTCCCTTTGCTTGGCTTCCAAACCCCCCTTTTCCATTTCCCTTCCTACTGCCCATTCCATTCCTTCTTCGCAGGTTCTCCTTTTGTCTTCAAAACTCTTAATTTAAGAATGCTCCACATCTCAGACCCTCAGACTCCTAACATTTCTGTCTATTCTAAACTCCCTTTGTGATTTCATCTCATTTCCTTGCTTCATATGCTTCCTATAGACTGATGACTCAACCTTTCTCCTCAAGCCAGATAAATTCCCTTTAAGCTACACATTTTCTAGTATATAAACTCACTTACGTGACTAATAGGTATCTATGTTTAATCTGTCCAAGCATCTCAGACCTACATTTTCTGATATCTTTCTCATCTCAGTCAAAATTAGCATTCATTTTCAGTTGTTCAGGCCTATGTAAAAATTCATAACTTTCTCTCTCATTGGCTTTATGGTCAGATTACACCCAAAACTTGACTATTTCTCAATCTTCTATTGCTCATATTAGAGTTTAAGCCACCATCATCATTCAATCACTTATCCTGAATTCTGTTCTTTGCCCTCTTCAGAATTTTCTCACCATGTCAGCAATGTTAATTTTGTAGAAATCTGAAGACTATGTTACTCCTCCAAATTTTCAAAGAGGCACTGTAGCACAGTTCTCCCATTGTTCATTTGCTCGAGTGGGCACCAGTAACAATTCCATTGTGAGGCACATTACTGTTTTGTTTTGTTTTGTTTTTTGGCATATCGAATACGTCATGGGGAGCTTGCCAGACTCTGCCGTGAGGGCGGGATACTCTTGGTAGCTTGCCTGGTTCTCTGAGAGGGACGGAGGAATTGAACCCGGGTCGGTGGTGTGCAAGGCAAACGCCCTACCCAGTGTGTACTTAAAAACTTAAACCAGAGAAAACTTAAAAACAGGGAACTTAAATCGCCCCAACTGATTGAACGCAATGTCACTGTCAGCCCTCTGGAACTAACCAGCACCTTCCAATAAAACAACAAACACACTTCACCAGCTGCCAAACTCTCTTATCTTGCACTGCTTATGCATCTCTTTCATTCTTCACTGCTCAATTTGCTGCTGGTCCTAGTCCCCCTTGCCAATTCTCAAAATTATCTAGCCATTCATTTCCCTCAGGATCTTTGATCTAAAATTATTTTCTCTGTCAAGATATTAGTGTCTCTGAAAATCTCCCTTAACTAACTTAAATTTTAAACCTCTTTGTCCTCCACAATAATGACATTTTTCTCATAACACTTATCACTAAATATGTGATATTGTCTACTATTATCTTTTCCAACAGAATAAATCCTCAAAAGGCTAAAAAAAATATTTATATGCTATAACTGCTAAGATGGGAAAACATATTACAGGTTTGCTAGAATGATTTATTGAATAAAATTTTAAAAAATAAATAAAATTTAGAGTACTAAATAAAGAAATAAAGATTAAGATTTGGAAGCTGAGATAAAAATTTCCAGGTGCCCGAGAGACAGTCCAGCAGATAAGGTACTTTTCTGCATGTGATACTGGTTCAACCCCTGACTTCACATATGGTCCCCAGAGCCTACCAGAAGTCAGCCCCTGAGCACAGAGCCAAGATGACCTAAACACAGCTAGGTGTGCCTTCTCTACATAAAATATTTTTCGAAAGATAAAAATGCTGCTACTGCATCTTGGAGTGGAACCTTTTAACAATTGCTTTATTTCTGTTTTTCCTACGCATATTGATGAATTAACCAATTTATATCCTCTTGATTTAATTGGAAATGAACACATACTAAGAAACAAAAAGAACTCCTTAATGCCATCTTTACTTTCCATTTTAATACTGCATTCTTAACATTGTTCATTTAAATAATTTTTACATAAACTCAACAAATTAACAATCATAAAATGGATTTTCCTTGCCTTACATTTAGAGCTTAACACTAGATAAGTAAATTTAGGCTGAGTCTTCTGCATTCTATCTCCTTTCTGAACATACCTTTTCTCACACCCTCAGTGGTAAGATATGCTACCTCAGAGTTCCCTGTTTCTTCCACAGTTTTTTCATAACCACTTTCTATTCAGCACTGGAAAGTGATCAACTTGTCAAGTATACTTCCACCCCTATGATTGATTCTATAACATCACTCCTTACAAGTGATTTTTGTTTCAGTTTATCACCAAAGAAACCACAGTCACTGGCTGTGAATGAAGAATTTCTCATGATTTATCTTACCTGACTTTATGTCAGTGTCTGACAAGAATGGGTACTTTCTAAAACTTAAAAACAATATTTTCCTCCAGCTAGTCCCTTTAATTTTCTTCCTTTTATCCTTCTATATCTTTCATGAATCTATTTAGCTATCATTTCTGTTGTTTCTTTGCCCCAAAAAAAATATTTATTTATTGAGGTATGGATAATATCAGACACTTTCAACATTACCGGAAGGGCAAGAGGAATGGGGGTGTAGGGGTCTCAAGCAAGGGAGGTCACCAAGCAAGGTCCCCCAGAGGTCACCTATCTTTAAATCTTGGCCAACTTTACTAGTGGTTCCATGAGAGTACATAAGAATGGGCACTGTGGGGGACTTGGAGTGCCAAAGATTATTCAGACTACTTCTGCAGTAGTCAGTGGTTCTGTAGGGCCACCATGAAACTGGGTCCAGCTTTATGTACGGTCCCTGAGAACCTCCAACTTTTAAGTTAGACCTGTTAAACAAGGGAAAAGATAATGCCAAAAGGATACAAAGCCCTTAGACTCAGATCACAGGATTGACGTTATCAAACAGGGATTTGAGCAAGCTGAAATAGTTCAATTGGCTGTTGTTAAAAAATCCTGACACCACGGTGATGGGTGTGATGTGGTAACACTGTAAGCATAAACATAGAAATGCTTACATGTTAAAATGTCACCTCAAAATAAAAACAAAAAAACAAATAATGACTTAAACACTAAAATGTAGTAAGAAAAGGAAACACTAATTAAAGAATTGTAGGCCCAGAGACAAAACTTAAGGTGCTGAGCACATACTTTGCATAACGGAGACCTGTGTGCAGTCTCTTTAGCACTGATGGGTATGCAATCCCCACCTCACCCCCAATTCAACTTTCATCTCTCAAGAAACTTGTATAACTCTGCCAAAAATATGACTTTACATCATAACTATGTTATATTAATAAATCTAGGCCTAATTAGAATTTTAAAATGCACATGTCCTGCCTTCTTAGTAACATATTATAGAAAATACATTAGCGAACCCATGATGTGTCTAGTGTCTCTTTTCAGAACAAAAACCTTTTTTTCACAGAGAAGTGCTGAGTCCTACTAAAATACCTTCCTTGTGAACTAGTCAAAGAATCTACCTCATTGGAACATGCATCACCAATACTCTGAAATGCTTGTATCTAGCCATTTGCGAATGCTGGAGAACAAAAGCACAACCGTTTACTCAAGAGAGTTGGCAAACAGTTTATGATATTTTTTCAGACTCTCTTTCAGCCACAACACCTTTGATAGCCCTTTCCACCCATCCCCTGCTTGCTTCTTAACCAGATGCTTCCAAGTGTCTTTCTTTACATGCAAATCTCCATATTAGAGTCTGATGTCTGGAGAGTTCCATCTGGACACACACTGTCTCTAATACTTAAGCTACTGAATGTCTATGCAATTTCAAGTAGCTCATTTTCAATCCTTGAACATACTCCACACTGCAGACTTGCAATTTCAGCTTTACTCTGACTGCAATGTTTAAACTAAAAATATTCTCCACAGTGGAACATTATAAGTAAAGGGTTTGCTTATATTATAATCTTCCTGATAACCTAATTTAAAGTTTTGGTATATGGTACCACAAGAAAATGTAAGGTAATGTCTACCCAATAGTGAGGATAAGTAAAATTTTGAATTAGACAAGCTACTCAACAGTTACCTTTAACAAGAGAAAAAAGAACTCATCAATTTATATTTAACTAAATCAATGAATTTTATAATTTCTCCTTAATTGACTTTTATTATCGACACGAGAATGTTATTTGAGTGATTTGGAGTTCTTTAATTATATTTCAGCTATGTTCACACAATCACAAGTACATAAAAGTGGCTTGCTTTAATATAGGATGTTTGAATTAATTAATAATCTCACTTCTGAAAAGACAGAGATTATTAAGATTATCAAAATTGACTTTTTGAACAGTCAACTACATGCCCTTTTCAAAAGGCATACTAAAATCAAACCAACTCCAAATGCTAGAAATAATATCACAAACACACACACCTGTAATATAAATATATATGTATATATATATATATATATATATATATATACAGAAAGGGAAAGCTATGCAAATAAATTAACATGAAAACATTAGAGTGGGCAGTAATACAGTGAACTCGTGTCTTCATAAAAAAGGAAAATTGAACACAAAGATTTAGAGAGATTACCAGTAGTAGTTAGTCATCAAAAAGACAATGCCAGAGGAGACTGCAGGAGAGGTTTGCAGATAGCTAACCCAGGTTCAATCCTTGGAAAGACAAATGGTCCCATGAGTACTCTCAGGAGATATTCTTGAGCCAGAGCCAAGATAGCCCCTGAGCACTGCTGTGTATGGCCCAGTCCCCTACCCTCATTTTCAAAAATGAATGAGGCCTCAGGGGGAAAATAAATCTAGATTTCATGGTTCTAGTCTTCAGAACATTGAGAAAATACACTTTTGTTGTTTAGTCTATTCTGCTCATTTCTATTAGCAACAACTGAGAACATCAATAGTGGTGTAATATCACTTGGGGGAGGGAATTCCTAAAATCAAAGCACCTAAAATGTAAAGCTTGTTTTCAAAATAAATTTTTAAAAAACGCATTCAGAATTTCAAACTCTGCCACATGCTGAATAGGATGCATTGTGCTACAGCCAGGAAAACATTCTCTCTTTATTAATGCTTTTTGTCTAGTTCTCTCAGCTGTGTGTAGAAGAAACAAGACAAGAGCATGGCACAGATTTGGGTAGCATATTGTCAAGCTAAAAGCAACAATACTAACCCTGCAGCAGAAGGGAAGTACTAAGACAAAAGAATAAAAAATAATTCCACAATGAGGCTTCACAATTTTTTAATATTTTTGAGAACATCCTTAAAATATCTGATTCTAAAATGATGTATTTTCAGCGATTTTGCTTGCCACTGATACATATGATATGTCATATATTATATATGACATATTTATCCAAAACTAGGCTCTCTTGGTTATATTGAGTAGGGCAAAGACTGTTGGTAATTCCCCAATATAGTTGCAATGTTTCCTTAGAAAATATAAAGTCAGTTCACTTCATTTTAAATTTTGTAGCAAACTCCCTATGATTTGTCATAAATACCTAATTTTACAGTTGAGGAACTCTGTGCTACGGAGAGGTTAAATAACTTTCTCAATATGTGGTAGACAACTGGTTAGGGTTTCAACCCAAATTCTTTGACTCTAAAATCTGTTCTTAACTATTGTGTACAGTGACTTGTTCATCAACTGTGATAACACCTGTTTTTAGTACAGATGTATCTCAGTATAGAGAGAAATGCGCCATGTCTAATTCAACATACATATGTTTCAATTCAATATTCACATAAAGATAAAATAAAAAAACTGGTAAATATATGGTACTGAGGGATATATTTCCAGCTTGCAATGTGCTAAAAGTCAAGAAAATGATTATCTTACAAATGAAGGTAATGTTTTCCTTTAAAAGAATGAGAAAATGTTGGTGGAGAGCTTGTCAAGACTATTTTGAACCTGGTGATGGTTACATAAATCAATTATTTAAATAATTCAATTGATGTATGTAAGCTTTTGCTCATGTTAATCTTGCATGCAATTTTAATAAAATATACATACAAATACACTTTTTTATTTGTTGGAAACATAACAAAGTTGTATATTCCAGCATGTATATATGCCTACATACTGGAAGACAGGGGATCTGGGTGGAGGAGGCCCCAGTTCCAATCTGAGCAGGCTTGGAGATCAACACACTGGGTCCCGCACACCTGGGTTCCTCAGCCGTTTCATATATATATATATATATGCATATCCAACTCAAGGGAATTTTAATCAAAAGAATTCCTATTTTTTAAAAAAACATTAGCACCCCTTCATTCCTCCAACTTCAAATAATTAAAAATAACAAATTAGGTCAAATCTCAGGTATTTGGCATCCTAAACTCAAATTTTAGCTCCCACAACTCTTTAGGAGCAATGATAAAGCAAGATTTCACCTGCTCTGTCAGATAGGGACAGCATCCTGATAAAACACAGAACTCAAATAAACCCTCTAGCCTCATTGACGAAGAACTCAAATCAATGTTCCATACAAACTCCACTGAACTAAAGCAATCACTGGAAGAAAAATTCAACCAATTTAATGAGGAACTGATCCAGGTTATTTAGTCAATACAAATTAAATTGAAGGAGTTAAAAAAAAGTCCTAGCAATGAATTTCGACATGCAGAAGACCATGCAAGTGAAATTGACAACAAAATATTAACCATCATTAATAACAAAGTGAAAAAGAAAATTAAACAAGTGGACAAGATGTAATATTAGTAATAGATAATAACAAGAGAAAAAAGTTTTGAATCATAGGATTATCAGAGTAGAAGAAAAGGTACAGGAGATGAACAGATGGCCAAAGAAATAATAACTGAGAACTTTCCTGATATTTCAAGAGAGGCTCCCTGCATATATTCAAGAAGTCCAAACAATACCAAACAAAACAGTCTTAAACAAAAGAACGCCAAGACACAAAAAAGTGGTAAACTCAAAAGACAAAGACAGACTACTTAAAGCAGCAAGAGAGAAGAAAACCCTCAAATATAAGGGAAACAACATAAGAATCACAACAGAACTTCTATATGACATTTTACAAGCCACGAAAGAGTGGAATGACATATTCAATATACTTAGTGAAGAAAAAACTTCCAGCCTAGAGTTACCACCCTGCAAAGCTAAGCTTTTTTTTTTTGATGAGAAGAACCTTTTCAAGCAAACAAGAGCTGGTAGAATTTGCAACAACTAAAGCAATACTTCAAGACTTACAGAAAGGCCACTTACAAAACCGTAAAAAAAAATCACTCTCCCAAAATACAAGTGGCACGCGCGCGCGTGCGCGCGCGCGCGCGCGCACACACACACACACACACACACACACACACACACACACAGAGGTAACAGAGTTCTTTATGTCAATAATCTCTCTGAATTAAAATGGACTAAGCTACCCCTATAAAAAGGCATAGAGTAGTTAGATGAATCAAGAAAGAAAATCTCTCCTTCTGGTGCCTACAGGAAGCACACCTAAATTCTCAAGATACATACAGACTTAGAGTGAAAGGATGGAAAACAATCATAGAAGTCAATGGGAGACAAAAGAAAAAAACTATCACTCCCCTTTTTAAAAAAAATTATTTATTTCTTATTGAATCACTCTAAAATACACAGTTACAGAACTGTTCATAGTTGGGTTTTAGTCATAAATGTTCCAACATCCAACACCAGAGTACATTTTCCACCACCAAACCAATGCCCTCAGTTTCCCCTATGAACCACCCCCAACCCTGGCACTCTCTCCACTCTCTCTCTCTCTCTCCCCTTTAGAGCATTATGGTTTGGCAGATCTCTCTCTCTCTCTCTCTCTCTCTCTCTCTCCCTCTCTTTCTCTCTCTCTCTCTCTGCTTTAGAGCATTATAGTTTGCAATATTCAGCATGCAGTTCTTATCCACAGAGATCATTTTCATCATTTTCAGTTATCTTAATCATATCATTCCCTTTTCAAAAAAAATATCATCACATAGTAGCTGTCTTAAAATGAGTGTTCCTTCCTTAAGGAAACAGACCAGTCCTGTTCTCTATTCCCAGAGGCCAGGTGGTTTGCCACACTGGTTATATGTATTCTTTGGCTCTTGGTCTCCTTCCTATGTCTTGAAATTGGCACCTCTCTGACTATTCTATACTCACATAATCCTCTCTGCCAGACAAGCTAGGAATGTTTTTCATATTTTAAGACCCATGTTGCTAGTTTGATTAAACCTGAACACTCCAGGATAGTCTCCTAATTTAACATTATATTCTTAACTTTAACAACTTTGAAGTGCCGAAGAAAATAACATACTAATAGGTCCCATACATTAGAAAGGATGGACATATCTTTGGAAGATAGTTATTCTGCTTATACCATCTTATCAGTAAAAATTGTTGACAATGATGAATATCTTTCGTGATCAAACAAAATAATTTTAATTTTACTTAAATGTCAGTAGCACATACTTGCTAATGTGTCATGAACAAAATATCTAGGTCCAGAGAAATAATATAGGGGTAAAGGCACTTGCCTTTCAGTAGCCCTGTTCAATCCCTGGCACTACATAGTCCCGGAGTATAATCATACCAAAAGTCCCCCCAAATTCTTTTCAAAAAGGAAATAAAATGCATGTTATAACACAGCACAGAAGGAAATTCATTCTTAAAATACTTTGAATTAAATATAGAACACAAATAATAGTTCAATTATATAATGGATTTATTATCCCCTCACCCAAAATTAATATAATTTACAATCTAATTTTATATATTTCAGGCAATCTGATTTTATGTATTTACAATCTTATATTTAAATTTCAGGTAAATATTATATATACATATTTATAGGCAAGGAAACAAGATAATGTTATATACAAAACTTAAAATTACACCAGTAAAAGTTTACTTTATTTTACCACCAAGATGATATGAAACTATGACTACAGGTAGAATTCAAGTATAGTGACTTAAGTTCAACACACACTCACAGACACATCTATCATGTAAATACCCACATAGAGATGTCCCAATATATTTCAAAAATATTACTGAATTGTGGAATCAGAAGACAAAGATAAATGGAAAACCATGAAGTAAAAAAATTCTACCAGCATCACTTCTAAGTTATAAAACAACTTTTTTATTTGCAATACCAAAACAACCCTATTAAATTAAGTCATATGTAACACAGCACATTCTTATTCTTTTAAGCCTAAGCATGTGTTTGCTGAAATTAAATATAGAAATAGAATGATCAAATTCTGTTCTTGTGAAATATGCCAGCCCCATCTTCTCATGTGAATCATGATAATAATTATTTTAACAATAGCTTATAATATTTGTAGCTAAGAGTAAAAGAAGGCTACTGTGATTCTGAATTTGTGAAGCAATCATTTGTCAAATCAATTCTATACCTAAATAATCAACAAGATGAATGTCTCTTCTTTTATGATAATCTTTGCTGATCCTTTCAAATAGTATCTCCATAATTTATAATTTTTCATGGTCATTATTTCCGTTTTATTCAATTTATAATTTAAACATTTTTATTTATTAAAGTAAGCATTGCATTATTATATTATGTGACTTTCAGCTGTATATCATTGAAAATCAATATATGTATATATTACATTAAGTTTCCCACTGTTGTAATAAAAACAAACTTATAGATAAATGGAACAGAATTGAGAGCTCAGAAATAAAACCAGATTTCAGGACAGGAGACATAGTAGAGCAGGTAGGTTGCTTGTCTTGCCTGCATCCAACCTAGTTCAATCCCTGGCATCCCATTATGGTCCCCTGAGTACCACCAGGAGTCATTCCTGAATGCAGAGACAGGAATAATCCCTGAACATTGCTGGAGTGGTCAAACAAACAAAAGGAAATAAAGACCAATTTATACAGGTAATCAATTTATAGTAAAGGAACCAAAGGATCCAAGAGCAAGAGACAGAAAAATCTCTTCAGTAATGTTGGGAAAACTATGCAGACGATAGCAAAAACTAAAACTCAACCCTTATCTCACAACACATGCAAAAATTATTCTAAAATGCACAAATTACTGGTATATAGAATCTGAAGCCATAAAATAAATAAAAATGAAAATAATTAGGAGAAGACATATGTACTATAAGTGGTAATATTGACAACACATAAACAATTTGTAATATTCATTACAGTAACAAAATTTATTTTTAAAGAGCAGATCTACATTGAAAGGCCTTTAAATAAGGTATAAAGATGGCAGAAATCATTAATATAATATCATTAATATATCCATATTAGGGGAACGCAGTTCAAAATTAGATATTTCCATACACCTGTGAGAATGGCTATAGTTCAAGAGACAGGACAAAATGTTATAGACTACATGAATAGAAGAAATCACTTGTACACTGTGAATGAAAATGTAAATTTCTGCAGCCTTTTGGAAAATCCTCAAATAATTATAACCAGAAATCCCTTCTTATTCAGCTATTCTTCTTCTGGGTGCAGAGTCTCCTGCCTCCGCGCTTGGCTGTCCTCACCGGGGCCCTTGGAGCAGGGTGGGCTGAATTTCCCTCCCCACCCTGAGCAGAGCCCCAGTAGCTGAAGACCTCCGGTTCCAGCCACAGCCATGCTTAAGACCACCCTCCACATGTTCGGAGCAGCCTCACGCATGAAGGAACCGGCAGAAGAACCCAGGTGTGCGGGACCCAGGGTATAGATCTCCAAGCCTGCTTGGATTGGGACTGGGACCTCCTCCATCCAGATCCCCCATCTTCCAGTATGTAGGCGTCACACCCACCAACTGCCCCCAGCGCTGTGTAATCCCATCAATAGCCAAGACCCAGAGACTATAAAACCCTGATCCCGGGTTTATCATCCCATTTTATCATCTAGTTCTTACTCTGGAGAAGCTGGCAGGCTACCAAAAGTATCCTGCCCACACGGCAGAGTCTGGCAAACTCCCCAAAAAACCAGTGACAATGATGGGTCTCATTCTCCTCACCCTGAAAGAGCCTTGAATGTGGCACTTTTTAAAATCTCAGGGCTAGGACTAAGGAGACGTTACTGGGGCCTGCTCAAGACAATCGATGAACAACAGGAAAACGGTGATACTTCTTGTGGGTGTTTGGTAAAAAATATAAATTCAATAAATATTTTATTGTGTTTACTTAGCATAATATTTACAGAAATCAAGGCTGGACCTTACAGTTCCAATAAAAATACTGAATGCCCTGAACAAACATCATGACCCCTTAGTACCTGTATTGCAAACCATAATCCACAAAAGGAAAAAGAGAGAGAGAGAGAGAGAGAGAGAGACAGAGACAGAGACAGAGACAGAGAGACAGAGAGAGACAGAGGCAGAGACAGAGACAGAGACAGAGAGAGATTAAGAAGGAATGTGACTCCCAAAAAGGGAAGCTGGGATTGGGGGGTGGTATATTGGAGCATGGTGGTAGGGAAACAAGGGACATTGGTGGTGGAAAATGTACACTGGTGGAGGGATGGGTGCTGGATCATTGTATGACTGAAAACAAATTATGAACAGCTTGTGATGGTCTATCTCATGGCTATTCAATTAAAAAAATTTTTTAAGTAATGTGGAGTTCATGCCCAATTCAATCAGCTTAATCAAGGGCTGAATAAATGGCAGTATTCCCACATTAAAAAAAGAAAAAGAAATCAAGGCTGGAAATAACAGTGCTCATCACCAGACAACTGGATAAAGGAGGTATGATATAAGGGTTGGAGAGACAGTACAGTGGGTGAGACATTTGCCTAGCACACAGTTGACTTGCGTTCAATATCTTGCTCCCAATATGGTCTCCCCAGCCTTCCAGGAATGATCCCTGAGCACAGAGCCAGGAGTAAGCCCTGATCACTGCCAGGTATGGCCAAAATAAATAAACAAATAAAATATATGGTCTATAAACGCAATGGATTACTATTCAGTTATATATAAAAAAATGTAATCCTGTCATTTGTAACAGTATAAATGGACCTAGAGGGCTTAGTGAAATAAGATAAAGACGAACACACACACACAAAAAAACACCACCATATAATTCCACTCAGGTTCCATCTTTAGAAAGAAAACGATGAACTAAGTAAAACAAATGTACACTTTCAAGATATAAGCTTTATAATTTTTAGCCAAAGAACATAAAGAAGGTAATAAAATGTAGATAAGAAAAAGAAATTTTAAGTATTTCTTTATCTTCATTGCACAGGCATATGCTTATGTCTGATTTTTTTTCCTGACTAGATTTCTATGGGCTGGAGCAATAGCACAGCGGTAGGGCATTTGCCTTGCACACGGCTGACCTGGGTTCGATTCCTCTGCCCCTTTCGGAGAGCCCAGCAAGCTACTGAGAGTATCTCACCTGCGTGGCAAAGCCTGGCATGCTACCCATGATATATTCAATATGCCAAGCACAGTAACAAGTCTCACAATGGTGACATTAGTGGGCCCCCTCAAGCAAATGGATGAGCAACAGAAGGACAGTGACAGTGACAGTACAGATTTCAATACTTTTCATCTTATTTTCAAAATAGTGTGAGGTAAAGAAAATTAAGGGACAATCTGCTGACTTCAAACAGTTTCAGGGGCCAGAGCCATGGCACAGCAGGTAGGTCATTTGCTCTGCACCGGCCGACCTGGGTTCAATCCCTTGCATCCCATATTGTCCCCCAAGCATCGCCAGGAGTGATTCCTGAACACAGAGCCAGGAGTAAACCCTGAGCATCGCTGGGTGTGACCCAAAAAGAGCAAAAGAAAAAAAAACTGTTTCAGAGGCTAATTTTTAAATATTTTTAAATTTTGCAAATATTTTTCTATAAAATGTACTGACTCTATAAAATATATTTGCATATCTGTCTCAAAAATAAAACTTTTAGTGCAATTATAAATCTGCCCAATAACTTCTTGAGAGATTTGGGACTATAAAATTTCTTTTTATCATTTCATCAATTTCATTTTATTTTACTAGATTTTTCAGCATTTTATATAGCACATTAATAACTATTCATGTCTTTGTTAGCCTGAAAATATCAAGTACTTTATTTTTAGTAAAAGTTTATATTTTATAGAAGGTTTGGTAGAAATTCTTTCTCTTATCTTCTCAAAATACAGCAATAAATGTTATTTTCCAAAGTATCTTCTGTATTATTATTACTTCCTGTATTATCTGTTTCTATTAGTGGACTTCTATTCTAGGCAATATTATCATTTTTACCTAGGACTTTGAGTCATAAGAATTATAGTGAAAATTAATTCATTCAAAAAAAGTCAGGGATACATACATAGTAGAAACCCAATGAGCATTATTTATTTTTCTTCCAGATGAAAATAGTACATCTGGTTCTCCTCTATATTTTGTACTGTGCCTTCAAGATTTTCAAAGTCCAGGTATGTGGCTCTTAATTAAACCATCTCAGAGACAGTTATATTTTCTTTACAGAGATTCTCTACCTGAACTCTGGGACATTTCTCATAAATGCCAGAATTTTCTTAAAAGTCCTTATTTCCAGCATCTTTATCCTCCTATTATGAACTATTTTTTTTTAGCTTTATTTGTGCCCAGGTTTGTCTGAACCCTAAAATCACTTAAATCTCTTAAGTAATTCACTTTCTATGTTCATTTAATTTATTCAGTACCCCACCCAAGACCCTTTGAGTAAAGCAAAATGAGTAGAGTGATCCTATCTGAATTTGTGGTGTGAGACAGAATGTCTCCAAAAGTAAGTTAAAAATACCTATAACTTTCATCACAGCAATTTTCTAATCAGATCATGAGTATTTCATTTAGGATAATGTAGGCATCTGACATCTGAGCAAGGTGTAGAGTGCACTGTTCCAAAGGTCCCACAGATAAAGATTTGAATGGTGCCAACTGCATTTACAGAATGTAATGACCCTAGACTACTTGATCTTCAACTTTATGCTACATAAATTTTCCCTGTGTTCTGTGCCCTTGTTGAAAGGGCCTGTGCTGGGCCAGGTGTGTTCTCTCTTCATTATCAAAACAATCCAGTTTATATAGATCCAGTTGTATAACAAATTATATCATTTACCATTATCTTTAAGGCACTGGGTTTAACATTTATGTCACACTAAGACTGGTAAACTGTACTTTTTCCTATTTTCCATTTTCTTTCTGGTACCCTCTCTCTGCTCTCTCAGACGTATGGCCAGAATACTTCCTATATCTGTTACTTTTTTTTTAATTGTGCATGGCATATAATAAATAGCTACATCGTACTTGGGATACACCTTCTTTTGTCCTAAACTTGAAGTCTATAAACTGCTAAGTGAATTACTAGCGAACCTAGCAACTTCTTATCTAGTGTTTCTGTCCTAACCTATCTTAGAGTCACCCACAGACACGACAATTGCAACTTTTTTGGAGGTGCAGAAGATGTTTGATTTTGGAGCTATCGCATGCAGTGCTCAGGATTCACTCCTGGCTCTGTGCTAAAGAAAAAATTCCTGAAAGTGCTCAGGGAATCACATTCCGTACCGCTGTATCTTACAGAGATCAGCTGTGTGCAAGGCAAGTGCCTTTGTCCCTGTATTATCCCTCTGGTCTACTTCAGATTTCCCTGTGGGTTTTTTGTTGTTGTTGTTGTTTTTATTTATTTATTTATTTATTTGAATTGCTAACCTGCTAACATTGTGATCTACACTCAGATTTCCTAACTATACTCATAGTTCGTTATGAGCTACAAACATTCATAGTACTTTATAAAATGCTTGTTCCACCTTTATTAGTGTACACTTTTTCAACTACTAAACCAAATAACATTGGTAGAGTTGGTGTGGATACTTAATAAACAAACTATTTTAATTATTTTTTATATTTTATTAAAACATCTTTATACCTTGTGTTAAATTATAATCATTTAAACTGTTTTAATAGTTATACCTAACAGTACAGAAAACATATAATAGCAATTTTAAATTCTTTATTCTATGCTCCCAACTCTTATATTTTTCCTTTCATGAGACAATCTGTAAAATAGGTGTGTGCTTGTATGAATATGTGTGTTTATCTGTCTGTATGTCTGAGTTAGATAAAGTGTATCAGGAAATGTATAATGCTTTTCAGTGAGGTTTTAAAATCAATGATCTATCTTTCATATTTTTTCCATGGCCAATGGGTGCAGAGTAATGTAGTCATTAAATTAATGTTTAATTTAAGCATTATTTTACTATAAATACTTTTAGTGAAATCTACCATAATTGTAAATATGACAATATACATATGTAGATTATCCAATAAACAATACCTCTCATCTTTAATTTTTTTCTCTCTTTTAGTACAAGAACTTTTTCCACATTAAAAGTGAGTGGGTAACAGAACATTTGGTTTTAACATTAAGGAACAAGTCTAGCTACAGTTTTGCTCTATGTCAGTGGACTGACATGAATGTCAAACTTAGGATTTTCAACTCAAAGTCATCTAGGGTACACCAAAATTGTGTTAGTTGGAGTACGGAGCTTTCTCAATGTGTTAGAGAACATCTGGGGCATTTCTGTGATTTAGCTGACATGCATGACAGACCACAAATGCTAAATGCCAGCTTGCATTTCGTAGTTTGAAGAGGCAGTTTCTATTACATTCTACTTGTGCTAGTGGGATTGACATCAAAATGTGAGAGTAAGAAATGCTGTTATTTTATATATTCTAAATGAGAAGTTAAAGTCAAATCTTTGAACAAGACATACTGTTTTTTGAATGAATTGAGGTGTACAAGATGAAATTATATTTTGAATATAAAAGTTGCTATTTTTTAAAAATTTTAAGCATTGTGATTTTGAATTTAATGAATGATAAATATTATCTTGGGATATGCCTCATTGAAACTCATTAATTAGTTTCACATGGTTATGACTAAACTTTCAAAGAGTGGATTTCAATATAAATTTAAGCAGTCAAAAGTATAACCAGTATATACAAGTCAGTAAATATTTAGTATAATAGAAGTAACCACTTTTAAAAATACAAGACTCATATCCTAACTTTCTATGTGGTGACACATTTTAGAAATGTGTCAGAAGTAAGAATCATTCTCAGATGTGGGCTATAATAAAACCAATAGAAAGGTGACAAAAATAGCCAAAAGCAGAATTTATGAATGTGTCTACAGAATAAAGCTTCTAACGCAATGAGATGTTGGGGTGAGTGGGAGTGGTGAAGAGATAGTGGGGAAAAGAGGAGAATCCTGAGAGAAGGGCAAAGGGAAAAGAGATATATGGCAGCCTATATTGTTTTGAAATGCAATACTATTAATGGTAAAATACAATTTTACCATTAATAGTATTGTAAAATCGCAAATCATGATGACTAAAAAAACAATAAAGTCTTCATCAATATAATCCCAGTTATATTAGAAAATAGTCTTAATATAATAGTCTTAGTTGAAAATAATTTAAGGATGTAAGGCTCTGGGAAAGACAAACTACTCCATTATATGGTAACCTAAAACATTTTGGATAAAATGAAACAACTTAGTATTTAAGAAAGTGAATAAAAATTAATAAAACAAAAGAAATCTTGAGTTAAATGCAGGATTTCAATAGTAATTGAAATAATCTTTAATACTTCATTGTTAAGAATAGCAAAGTTGCATCAAAATGTTATTAACAGTCATTTTCAACTTCAGTAATATCCCCATGTGAACAATTATACTAACCAACTCTTCCCTCTCATATGGTAGCATTACTTATTTGGATTGTCCCATTACTATTTTCTGTGCTTACCTTGTACATAATTTGTTATATAAAAGTTAGCTTTTACCAGTATTGTATAATCACTCCCAGAGGTTCATATTAGTATTGCTACCCATGGTCTCAGGAGTCTTTTTAGATATAGGTTGTAATCTACTAACTAAATGAAGCAAGATCTCTTTAAGCTCTCAACATAATCTGACTTGATGCTATGTTGTACAATTTCAAGTAGTGATTTATTCTGCTAATTAGTTTTTTAAATGACTTTAAGGTATACTATATACGTGCATTTTCTTTATTTTAATGTCATGTCCACCAATTTCACTTAAGGAATAGAATGTCTTCCATTTTTTTCTTTAATGTTTTCTTTATTTTTTCAATGTGGTAAAGATTCTCA
Organism: Sorex fumeus; assembly: GCF_029834395.1. Taxonomy (NCBI): domain Eukaryota; kingdom Metazoa; phylum Chordata; class Mammalia; order Eulipotyphla; family Soricidae; genus Sorex; species Sorex fumeus. The sequence goes on along the minus strand of NW_026606075.1, from coordinate 17,607,703 downwards.
TTTCATAACTTCTTTTTTTGTCATAAACATCAAAGCACACTTATTTTCAATTATCCTAGGCATAGCATCAAACCTAAGTGAAGCCTTTTCTCCTAATATTTCTTTTGCTGTTGGCTAAGAAGTATTTGAATAAACTGCTATGTAAAAGGTCTTTGGATTTGACTGACCCACTGGCTTAAAATGTAAGAGGAAGACTAATGGTAGCAACTGGTCTGAAGGTACATTTGGAATTGCATTACTATGTCATCCTAAAACTTAATAGTAACGTTCTGGTTGAAACAGAAGGAGAAAAGAAGGCAATGTAGTTAATACAGCTGATCTTTATGCATGTTGGCCACACCAAGTGATTCTTAGGCCTTACTCCTTGCTCACACTCAGGGGTCACTCCTGACAGGGTTTAGGGAATCACATAGGGCGCTCCGGATAGAAACCTCGCTGCAAGCAAGGCAAGTGCCCTACCAGTTGTCATATATCATTCTGGCCCCCCTTTTACATCTCACCAATAAGAGGAATATAGATAATGCAAATAGCTAAGACAGAGGAAGGGGAGTACGTACACTAGAAATGGGAATACGAGAAAGCAACCTTCTTTGGCATGACAGGATGGAAAGCATTCTTCCTTTGATCTCACTCACACCTGAGCCTAGTTATATGGCAGGAAAGTAGCAGTACTCCTCCAGGTGGCCTGAGAACCAAGGAGAGTAGCAGGGACAAAAGGACTCTTGGGGCCGTGGGCCTTGATATGCAGGCCACAGAGGCTGGCAACAGATTCCAGAGCATCAGGTGGAAGGATTGGACTTCAAGAGACAAAACCAGCCATGGACCAGTGTGAACATCGAGCAATACAACCAGCAAAATTTCAGCATGGACCTACACACACAGGGACCAGCAAGGAACTAGTGAGAGGCCCACAGAACATCAGTGAACATAAAACCATCTTCTTAAACCTGTGAAATACGTAACCATAGCCTCAAAGACACCAGAAGTTTTGTAGGCTAATTTTATATACAAAATTCAAAGACAGTCTCAGGAAACAAACCAACATGCAGTAACAGTACCGACAACAAACTAACTGAAGTCTAGCATTCATAATATATATTTACAATTAGAAAATGCACACATTCATTTTATTATGAGTAAAACATTACTGCTTCAAATAACAATCATCTTTTACTGCCATCTCCAGCCTTCTCTTAACTAAACAGAACCTTCTGTTACACATGGGGTTAAAGCAGATGGATACATTCTATTCTTAAGTCAAATTATCTATAATTTTCTTTACAAATACAACTTAGATGACATAAGAAAAATTTTAGTAAGTTAGTTGGGCTGGGGTATTAAAGATACATCAATCTACAGTTAGCACAACTATTTCCAAACACTTTTATTATTTTGTGGTGTGCAAGTTGTTAAAAAGAAATGTTCAGTTTGCAAGACATGCTCTCTAAAAAAGTAATTCCCTAAAGAGACATAATCATGGACCATATTTTATGCAGACATTTTAAGTAATATTTCCCAAACTAAGTTTGAGATTACATGTTTACATACCTCAAACCCAATCTTCATTCTTAACAGCTTTCAGACCTTAGATAAACCTACACCTTACTTACCCTATCTATAAAATGAAAGTAGCAAAACTGGTTCAGAGAAGTTTTATGAGAAACTTATGAATCTTACAAAAACACACTTCATACAATAATTTTCATTTGTTTATTATTCTAGTAATCCTATACTGTTATATATTTCTTAAACATCAGATGCTACAAATTTAAAAGGCAGAACATATAATATCTAATAACCTGGTTCAATAAAAATTCTTAGAGCAGTTTTTGAATGCCATATTATTCCAAATTTAATGATAGAGAGAGCTTTCATCAATTGAAGATAAAATGAAGAAACCAATTTTAAATTAAATTATGCCTGTTAAAGAATAGAAACTGGAGAATAAGGAGTCGAAAAGAAAATTAACATTGAAAATAAAATTAATATGGTATAGCTATGATAACTAAAAGAAAATAAGATGCTTAACATTAAAAGAGGGGAAATATTTTAAAGGCCCAACAATACTAGGGCTTGTTCATTAAAAAAAAAATGGTGTTTTTTTCCAAGCTGTTAAAACTTGTTTAATGAATGTAAAAATTATATATATAAAAATCACCAAAGATTCTTGAAAAGGCTCTTGTCAAAAATTATGCATTAGAAAGGTTATATCAGCAGTTGTAGGCTACATGCATCAGGCTAACGAAATATCAGCAGCACATAGGTGGCAGCGGAATTTCTGAGAACAAATGAACTCTCTCTGAGGGAGTTATTAAAAAGAGGATGAAAAAAAAAAAGCAGAGGGATAGCCAAACTTGAGAAAAGTCCACAATTAGCTAGAGCATGTACAGAAAGCTATCTTTAAAGGAGAAATGAGAATGTGCAACATATCTTAAGAGCTTAGTCCCTAGTGCATAGATAGTGAAGAGAGGAGCAGAATACTGAACAGAGGACAAGGAAGAAACAAATTTCTGCTTTGGAAAAAGTAGGGTAGGCTAGAGTAGAAAGTGAAATCAAAAGGTAGGTTTGGGCCTAGAACTTTATAGAATATTCCTCTCTAAAAGACTTTAGTGTTAGTCACTAAAATACTTGAATTATCTTGATAAATTCTACAACGTAAAACAATTATGGCCAGCAAGATAAAGGCAATACTGGTGAGTAAAGAAAGAAAAAGGGATGGAGATCGTTTATGTCTAAGTGCCGATACTCAAGGTGAGAGGAGTGGACATAGGAATGAAGAGTAAAGAAACTGAAGAGGCAATTAAGAGTCAGTATGACTCTATCATCTCCCAACTTTGTGGCCTTTTTATGATGATGATTATGAACTAATTATGATTCATTTGGGGAAGACAAAGGAAAAATTACAAGCAAGGTGTGTGTCAGAGATGCTTTTAGAAAATAGGTCTTAGTTTGGAGTAACACTGTTGTGTATAAAACTCTGAGGGTGGTCAGGGGTGGCCCTGACAACTCTTCCCCTGGCCTCCCAGGTTCTGGGTGGGCCTAGGCCACTCCCCCAGCCAGGGTGGCCCAGGCCCTGGGGCAGATGGCGGAGGAGACTAGGGCAAAGCTGGTGTGTTGATCAGATGCTGTTTATTCCATTCTCATCCCTGTTCACTCCTGTTCTCTCCTTCTCTCCCTGGCCCCCGATCTGGAACCCTTTTCTCCCTCTGGCTCTGACTCTGGATCTCAATCTGATCCCCCAGCCCCCTCTTACAGTCTAATTAAATCCCCAAAACCTTGAGGGGCTGGGCTTACACACAGGTGTGGTCACAATCAATAGGATTAAAGTTCTTTCCCTCAGGGGATGCTGCTTCTAGGACAGATTCTCCTTCAGCAGGATGACCCACCCAAGGGCAGAATCCCATGGGTGTGTTTCTCCTCTCCTTGTTCAACAAACATATAAGCATTTATAATATTAATAATTTTGTATGGACACAGTAAGAGATGCATTAAGAATCGCTCTCCTGGGGTCATCCTGATCTCAGACTCCAGTGCTCAGGCCAGATTAGTCTTTCCTATCCCTAGCAGGGTCCTAGTCTCGCCATTACTTTTGGATCATGACAGCATTTGTCCATGATCAAGCTCTTAACTTATAGTTAGGAATTGTGAAAAAAAAAAAAAAGAATTGTGGCACTTTGGCCAGGCCCAACTTGATGCCAGGGTAGCATATAGCTTACCACTTGCCCTGGTTCCATCCATTTCCTTTTTGGAACCCTGCTTTTGGGGGTTGCTAGGAAGTGAGGGCAACTAAGGCTTAAGTTGAGAAAGCAAATGTCCAGGAATGAATAATATTCAAAGCCAATTAAATCCCATGTTACAAAAGCATAATATTATCTTCTTGTGTCTACACAAAAGGACACTGTTTCAAAGTAAACTTTTCAAAAGGCATAAGGAGAGGAGAAAGGCAATATTAACTTATAATGTAAGTTCAGTGTCCTAGAAAGATCTGACCTTACAAATTAACAGACACTGATTAGGGGAATAAGCTGATTAACTGGTTGGGGAAGAGAGCATAGAGAAGTGGTTACAGACAAACAGAAGAACAGGAGTGACTTGGGAGTACTTTGATGGATGCCACCAGATAAACCTAAGCTCCTTGTGGCAAGGGAGAAAAGACAAAGCAATGTTATCCTACACTGTTGTATACAGGATGTTAAGGATGAATTATTATTATAATATCCTTAAATAATATTGGTGAGTTAATTACCCACAGTAATTATAAAAAATATAGCTTTAAGTCTTCTCTTATATTAATTGATGCATATAAAGTTTCAGGTCCTGCTGTCATTATGTTAAGATCATGTCTTCAAAGTAGCATATTTTCTTATAAAACTGCAATTTTACATCAGCTGAAGAATTTATTAAATAATCCTCTTCCATTCAGAAGAAAACCATATAGTTGGTTTTGCTTTGTTTTTGTTTTGTGATCAGACCCAGAGATACTCCAAGCTTACTCTGGGCTCTGGACTCAGGTCAGTCCCGGGTAAGTTGATGGGATCATATGGGATGTGGTAGATTGAACATGGGTCAAATGTATGCAAGACAAATACCCTACTCACTGAATTATCACTCTGATCCCCAAAACAAGCATATATTAAAAATTAATAGATTTTTCTCAGCTCTAATGTGAGTAACCAGTCATTAAGGGTCCAAATTCTAGTTTCTGAGGTTACAATTTATCTCCACTGTTATAAAAGTATTTTCTACAACCTAAGGTTTTCTCATTCAGGGCCTCTTTAAATAAAATGCTTAAAAATAAATGAATGAAAAAAACAAAAAAAATAAATGAATGCACACCCAGAAACAGGCATAATTATACTGATTGTATATTCCTGGAAATCCTACTTGCATGAAGAAACAGAGCATGAGCTTGCAGTGCCATTCTTATACAAACTTGTACCCTTATCTCCTCCAGATAGAAATGTAAACCATTTTCTACTCTCTGGCATGCTTCCTTGTGATAGCCTTCAGTCAATAATGGATAGAACTGTACTGTAGCACTGTTCTCCCGCTGTTCATCTATTTGCTCAAGCGGGCACCAGTAATGTCTCACAATAAACTGTGAGACTTGTTGTTACTGTTTTGTTATTTTTTTTGCATACTGAATATTTCACCGGTAGCTTGTCAGGCTCTGCCGTGCAGGTGAGATACTCTGGGTAGCTTGCCACGCTCTCCTAGAGGATGAGAGGAATTAAACCTGGGTCAGCCATTTGCAAGGCAAACACCCTGTCTGCTGTGCTGTCACTCCAGCCCAGGCAATAATAATCTCTCAAATTTAATGACCTCCTGATATGCTCAATCACTATGGATAATTTTTATCTAATCCTGGGTTTCATACCAATAGAATGCAGTTTTGAAGTCTGGTTTCATTTCACCCAATTCTACTACATGTGACATTCACTCATACAGTCATAGTGTTGCATGAAGTTTTATTCATTGCAAGATGAAAGTCCAGTGATGAATATAACAATTTATCTGCTCATAGTTGGTGGGCATTTGAGTTTTTTTCCCAATTTAGAAATTCATAATGTTGATATCAGCAATTATTTTATGACCCAGATTTTAATATTCTCATTTTTAAAGTTATAATTTCTTGTTTGTTCAAAAATAATTTCATCAGGTAGTACTCCTTTAAGTTAAGGTGTCACTTTCCTCAACAAATGGATAACAAGCACAGATGTACAATGAAAAAAAAATGAAATAATTTAAAGTATTCCAAATATATTGGAATATCTTAAACAGATGAGGCCAAGAGATATTACAGGGGTGGAGGGCACTTGCCTTGAACATTGCCCCCCTCTAACCAAGTAAATAAATAAAATTACATTTAAAAATATGTAAATCTAGTAAGTCTCAAAAGTGTTTTGAACAGAAAATGCAAAAAATTTGTCAGAAAATTATGTAATATACTGACACTAAAGGTCTATTTAATGACAGGATCGAAAATCTTGAAAACATGTGAATATATTTTAATATGTAGTTAAAATTACATAATTTCAATTTCTTTACCCTAAATGAAAAGTGTCAATATTTAATAGGTATCTTGGCACAGCTAATTATATTAAAATGCATACCAATTTAAATGTACAGTGCTAATACAGGTCCACTTATGTTAAAGAAAAAAAACAACTTCATTTTACCATTACAGATGAACAATTAGTTTTACATAAAAGTAAATGTTATATAATTTTTATAAAGGCTATTGATATGACAATATATTGATTTAGAAAGTAAAGATACAACAGCTTTTCCAAGAATCTGGGCCCTATACTACATAGTTCTTCCCTCTTCTAAAGAGAAGCTGAGACTGCCATCATGATCCCTGAAGAGATTTCTATAACTGTAATGCACTAGTAGTATTGATTTGGACCAGTGAAGAGTAGCAAAACATATTTCAAAATGTGACTACATTAATTTAGTACATCCACTTGAAAATACACCACTTCGGTATACTGATTATTTTATGCTATATGCATATGATAAACAGAAAATGCAGGAAAAAGGCTTTCTCTGAACTCTGAGTACAGGCCTAAAATAGCTTATCTTAAAGGAATTCAAGATTAATAATTCTCCCCTCTGCCAGGGAGATTTGTCAGCCAATGAAGACCGAGATTTATCATAAGAGAGGAGTCTCGAAGTTTATACCTGACACTTAGACAAACTATCACAGACTATCCTCCCATACATCTAACCTTCTAAAGAGCCATTTATTTTACTTAAAAATCATTTACTATCCCTTAAGAGTATAAATCTACTTTAATTTTCAGATTGAAGTGGGAGGTCTCCATTTTGATTTCCATCATCACATGATCCTCCAAGCACCGTTTGGGAGCTACTTATAGTACTGAGCCAGGAATAGCCTCAAACATACTCAGGTGTGACCCAAAAAGTACAAAGAAAAATGGCAAATGAAATTCACTCGAGTACAGCAGTTTATAGTAACACTAGAGGGGTCAAATTACTATGGATGGAAGAGAAAACCCACAGTTAGAACCAGGAAAGGGTCCAAATAATCTAATAATTTAAGATTACAGGGAAGGAGATAGGGCAGTGTCCAATGATAACTCTCTGCCAACAGGACCTGACTGACTCTGCTTGCTTTTATTTTGTTTTGGCTTTTCTTTGTGGGGTCTAACTGCTAAGGTACTACTGGCTACTCCACGATGTGAATGGAGAAAGGAGGGTAAAAGGTCATTCTACAAAGTGCTTAGGGGACCATGAGGTTCTGGGAATTGAATCAGAGGCTTCAGTATGCACAGCACAGGTTCCATTCTGAGTTATCTCTCTGAACCCAATCACATTTCTCTGGTGTTTATGGTGTTAGAAACACCCTCCTTACTGTCATGCCCAATTTGTCTATCTTATTTTCATTTAATTCATCTTTGGCTTTCATATATGCTTGAAAAAGAAAATTCATTTAAGACTAAGGGGAGACTTTTATTAATACATATATAAAGAAATATAAGTTAAAAGGCTTCTTAGATTTCATAAATTTTACTATGTTAGAAGTTATTAGGTCAATTTACCTTTGCAGAAAGGACTATTAATTTTCTTCCCAAAACACTTTGAAAGAAAAAGTCATAACTTAATCTTTCTGCAGTCTCTCTCATATTCTATAAAGTAAAATATTTAAAACTAATGAATCATAAATTTTCTGCAATGTTCCAATTTAAGACATTATAGAGCATAAATTTCTATTGTCTTTAAAACACCACTTGTAATTTAATGAATATCTATGCTTATTCAATTTTCTAAATGAATAGATTGCAGAAATTTAAAAAAATCTCAAGAAAATTACTAAGCTAGTCCCATTATTGAAGTAGTTCAAGATTTAATTTAAAATATAGATATATTTTGAATATTATGATTTTATGATAGTTATAAAGACTGGAAAATGGTTTTAAAAAGTGATGTACTATATGTTGACAATATACAAATATTTTCACTGTGACTTTTTATTTACCTCGGTTTAACAGAATCTGTGGCTATGATGAGCAAAGATAAAAGGCAAACTGCTCTACATCCAGTAAAATATGATAAGGAATTCAGTATGATAATCCAGTAGAAAACTTTCATTAAGCTTCTCAATGACTGAGACAATTGCTTGGGCTCAGCTCTGACTTTGTAGGTGCATATATATATATACATATATATATAGCTTTATACATATATATGTGTATATATATAATATATATATATATCACTGTCACTGTTCTCCCATTGTTCATTGATTTGCTCAAGCAGGCCCAGCAACCTTGTGAGACTTGTTACTTTGTTTGGCATATCAAATATGTCACGGGTAGTTTGCCACGCTTTGCCGTGAGGGTGAGATACTCTCGGTAGCTTGCCGGGCTCTCCGAGAGGGGCAGAGAAATCGAACCTGGCTCGGCCGGGCTGGCTGCACGCAAGGCAAACACCCTACCGCTGTGCTATCGCTCCAGCCCATATACACATATATGTGTATATATATATGTATATGTATACATATATATAGTACACACATATACCACAGTATCACGGTCCTCCCGTTGTTCATCAATTTGCTCGAGCGGGCCCAGTAACATCACCATCATGAGACTTGTTGTTACTGTGTTTGGCATATCGAATACGTCACGGGGAGCTTGCCAGGCTCTGCCGAGCGGGCAAGATACTATCGGTAGCTTGCTGGGCTCTCCGAGAGGGGCGGCGGAATCGAACTCGGGTCGGCCATGTTGGCCGCTTGTAAGGCAAACGCCCTACTGCTGTGCTATCGCTCCAGCCCCCTCACACATATATATGTGCATAGATATATATACATATATTTGTAAATGACTTGAAACTTCAAATATGAGCATCAAAATTCCTGTAATATGAATGTTTTAAAATAATATTAGTTTAGAGCTACCCTAACCCAAAGAAATCATGCAGCTGATTCTATTCCTAATTCTTGAGATTACAAAAGTAAGATCTGAATCAAAATCACAACCTAAATCATAATTTAGTAGTTATAAAGCTGGTATTAGCATACCAATTTTATGATTATCAAATCCAGAGATTTGCATTTGTTCAATCTCCTTTATACTATGATCTCTTATTTCCTGCCAGAATTTTAAAAAGAAAAAAAAATAAAATATGTTTCTAAGTTCAGTATAAGATGAACTATACTAAGCAGGTAAAAATTTAACATAACTCATAATACTGAAAAAGTTGTCATTTTCTTGTAATTGACACTTGAAGTTTCCTAAAGCTTAAGTGAATGAAAGTTACTCTAGCTATTGAATGAAAGTTACTCTAGCTATTCTAATTACTGCTTCAATTCTTTGCCATTTTAAGTGCATTCCTTATAAATTTGGAGTACTGAGCATCACTATGAGCTTGTCAGGAAGACAGACATCCAGGTCCTACCTCAATTGTCAGTAACTATATTTTAACTAGAGCTCTGAGAATTTATATATTCACTCGAGTTATAAAGTGTGGCAGTCAGCTCAGCATTAGGAATTCTGGAAAACTAGGAATGGAAATCGGTATCTGTGAGCTATATACTTTATGGAGTTCTTGTTGCCAATATGAGGCTGTTAGAATTGGAGCATTCTAACGTTCTTTGTGCCATATCTAGTAAGTACTGTGCAATTCTGATTCCAGCAGATTCAGCACTCCTTACTAATGTTAGAAGAAAGATAACAACACAAACTTTGGGCACAACAAATTCTGATTCCAAGTCACACCTTGCACCATATACAAAAGATAAAAAAATAAAGATTTCTTTTACACAGGTGTATCCACAAAAAGAAAAGTCAGACAGTACAGACATGACACTGCATCAGTTTTCTTATGAGGTTTGCTGAAGATTCTGTTAGAGGATCCTTATTGAGTTTCTCTTTTTTTCTGCTGTGCAACAAATTTGTGTCACAAGTGGTAAGCTAACATAAATCGAAATGGATATACACTACTAGAAATTTAAATATCCTGTCAATATATTATAACCATCTTAATCCTAGCAATATTAAGATTTTATTAACTGAAAAAAACTGTTTCATTTTGGTACTTGCTTATTGCATATTTTTCATTTTAATCCTGTCAACAATTTTGTATTCTTATATTTTAACCACATGTCCTTTAAATATTCGCTTTATTATTCCATTTGACAATCTCTGGTGTTCTTATATAATTTTTGAGTTCATCAATAAGATTGGACTGATGAACCAATTCTACCATCTTAGCATACACTTTTAATGTGTCCTACTTTTGCTGAGGAGCATTTTTTCACTCTTTTGTATTGACCTAGAAACTTCTGACCTGTTCCATAATTTCATTCATTGTTCTGATTGGAATAGATTTTTTTAAATCTTTCTTTATTCTTTTGTTTTGTTTTGAAGCCATACCCAACAGCGTTCAAGGCTTACTGGCTGTGCTCTGATATCACTCCTGGCAGGCTCAGGGGAACCCTATGTGGTTCCAGACATTGAAGCTAGATTGGCAGCATGCAAAGCAAGCATCCTACCCTCTGCACAGTCTATCAAAACAGGGACAGGTTTTTATTTTTTCCTTTTATTTGGTGGGGAGGGGTGCGTATTTGTCTGTGTTCAGGATTTACTCCTGGCTCTGTGCCCAGGGATCACATCTGATAGTCCTCAGGGACCATAGTTAGTGCTAAGGATCAATAACAAGTTAAGTGTGAGGAAGGTGAGCTCCTCTAAGCTGTACTATTTGTCTGTGGGAGAGAAATTTCTTTATTTCTATCAGTTGTTACTGTTTAGTTTAGTAGAAATCTGAGAATCAATATTTTAATCAGTGTGAGTGTGGTGCTAGGCAAACATCTTGTCCATTTCCAGATTAATTCAAAGATTTTTAAAATTTTTACCTGTGATAATTCATCTATTACGTGCAACGTCTTACCGGGGTGTTGCCTGGTTGCCTCTTTCTAATGTAAAAGACTGTGCATTTTTGTTATGATTATATACAATTAGCATTTGATGAGTTTTTTCTACAGATTAAATTTTATCTGCTTACAATTCCTTTGTGATGACTTTCCTAACATAATTATGTTTCTACTTTATTTTTATTTGTTTTGGTTTGTGATTAATCTACACCTGGCAGTGCTTAGGGCTACTCCCAGGTGTTTTCATGTGTTGCTCACAAGTGCTGAGCATTATAAAGAGCAGTGACTGGAAGCATGACTATAGGGCTAGGAGAGAGGGCAGTTGGGGTAGAGAAGGGACTATTATGAGAGGGGACAATGACGGTTGGAAGGGATGGCTCTGGGTGGGAGATGTGTACTGAACGTGGATAAAGGACCAAACATGGTGGCCTCTCAGTATCTGACTGCAAACCATAATGCCTAGAGAGAGAGAGAGAGAGAGAGAGAGAGATGAAAAGTGCCTGCCATAGAGGCAGCTGGGGGAGAGGGGAGAGGGTGAAGGCAGAAGGGATACTGGAAATGTGGGAAATGTACACTGATGGAGGGATGACTGTTGGAACAGAAAGGATCATTAAAGCTTTTAACTCTATCTCATGGTGATTCAATAAAAAAAAAGCATTAAATAGTAAAGGAGCAGTGACTGAATCCAGATCTACTGCACTTAAAGTATGCTCTGCATGTGTGCAGTTCGAGGGCTGTATCTTCAGCCCCATATGCTCCTTTTTCTTAAGCGCATGAATTATAGACCCTCCAGGATATCTGTTGGTGCTGTATTCTCTTAACTTCTATCTTTCTGAAAATACCTTTGATTTCTTTTTCACTATTATGATACTAGGATACAACTCTTGTTGCAGTACTCATCTCTGAGACAACTCATTATTCTATGAGTTCATTATTGTCTGTGTCCAGTTGTCACCACGAAAACATTAGAAGTAAATGCTACCTTTCTTTCATTCTTAGTCATCTATATTTTACTGCTGGTCACCTATAAATCTCTTTGTGTACAGCATTTTTAACTCTCTGTGCTGTATTTAAATATGGATCATTTATCTTCTCCTTTGTCTCTTATGATATGTGAATCTTTTATGATTTCTAGAAAATATTTCAGTTGTTTTAATTTTCAGTTTTGTTTCTTCACAAATTTTTCTATTTCCTCCTTCTAAATGCTCAATTAGACATATGTTGGAACTTAATTATCCACTACCTTTCTTAATTTGTCTTTGAATTTTTTTTAATCACTTTCCCTGTTCTACAATACATGTAATTACTTTAGATATATTTTCCTGTGGCCCAAATGTATTTATAATTGTATCTTCTTTGGAGCTTTTTGATTTCATATATTCATTTATTAAAATAATTCCACCTATGCTCTTTATGTCCATAGTTGCTTGAGATATAATTAGAATTTTTTAATAATTATATTGTCATACTTTCAACTCCTTTCTGGTTTGTATAGTGGTTTAAAAAGAGTAACACAAACATTTACTTTATATATTCCACATAAAATTACCTTATTGTCTATATTCTTTGTAAACTTGATTCTATTTTTTTATTTATATTGGGGTCAAAAACAGCAGTACTCAAGGATCACTCCTGGCATGCTCAAGGTAACACGTGTGTTGCTCGGGATCAAACCCATGTTGGATATATGCAAGGCAAGTGCCTTACCTACCATTTACCATATATATTATCTCTCTGGTGTCACAACTATTTGGTTTTACATTTTTTTGTTAGTTTGGGGGAAGGTTTATTTTGTTATTCAGTTTTTGGTAACTCTACATTTAAAGTTTATTTTTTTTCGTAGTGACTTATTTCTCTACAGAGTTTGTTTCCATTTCATGTTCTTTGGAATTTTTCTCCTGAGAACACTTAAGAGTTGTGAACAATATTTTTTTCTTACAAAGAGATTTTGCATTTACTTTTGTTATGCACTTGAGATAGCTACTTCTCATGACTTTATATTAAATTTCAAATTTGGTATTTTTGGGACCATACAGTGTTAATTTTTTCTGTAAAGGAAAAGTCTATAATTAGGAATTTACAGGGGTATGTTGATTTTTCATATTTTTACCTCTTTTGACTCCCTGGCAAGACTATGAACATTGGGTTTCTCTCTACTCGTCCCTGTGGGAAAATAGTCCAAATTCATCTCAGTTTGATGAGGGAATGTGGGATGAAAGTCTTTTCAGCACTTTATAGCATTCCAAGTAGGTTTGAAGTGGAGGCAATCTGTCGATTTAATAAGTGAATGAAAGAATGCTCCTCAAAGGAAATTTATATCCAAAGTGAAATATACCACTTCAGCACAATTCATTAGTGTTCTTTAGAAGTATTATTTCTCTTTGCTTTCACTAAAGAGAGAAGCAACAATGAATACAATTTTATTCCTGAAAAAAAGGATGGTAACATGAATATTTTCTGAAACATAACTATAGAAATATGTCATCATGTTAAATTAAACATTTTAGCCTATCTCAATAATAATCTTTGTGAACATTAATGCCACGGTTATATTAATTCAACAAAAATTCTTCCATGATTACCACCCCCCTTTCCTCCATTCCTTTCTCTGGAAAAGATGTGGCTATTACCATAGTAGAATGAGTTTTAAGACCCCAAGGGAACAAACCTTTGCATATCCGCATTGAGTGGTATAATTCATCTAACCATAAATGCTTTGGGTGACTTCTGATCTCTGAAACTAGAATTAAATATTTCTGAAATGGAGGGATGATTCATATATGCCTAGGGTCTTTTCCTATATATTGCAAATGGCTTGGCAGACATGCAAAGTTCATGCCTCTGTCTCTTCTCTATGCCTGTACTTCAGTGTAGAAAACGATAGGTTTCCTTAACTGAAAGAATACCAGAATATGGCTGAGATCAAATGCCTCCCATCAGTAAAAGAAATGCAGCAAGCTGTATTGAATGAAATTTAAGTAACTAGAGGTGGTTCATATAGAAACTCTCTGTATGTGTAGGATTCTTTCAGTTGGGAAAAAGATGAAGAGGCAGATACTTGTAATGTTTCTTACAATACCTAAGTTTTCCGTAGGGATCTTCCAACTTTGTTGCCTGTTTGACCCTTTAGTATGAGATCAACTTCTAAGATAAGTACAGATCTTTGCCCCAAAATCCTCAATATTAGTCCTGAAAAGCTCTCAACAAAGAACCTCTCCTACTATTGCTGAAACTGTACTATCTGAGTACTAACAGACTTTCTGCTAAGTATGCCAATTCTGTACATCTCCTTTTATGATAAATGCAAAAGAATATATGTGCTTTGATCACAGAAAAACAACTATTCACTTTCTTCTTTCCTCTTGATAACAACAGAGGCATGAAAAGAAAATAGCCTCTTTTTTCCCTTCCATAATAACGACTGTTTTGTTGAACAACTTGGATGCTGCCTCTCTTTGCAAAATGCTATCAATCTTCCAACTATAGAAGACAGGAAAACTGAGCTAAAAGTTGCACAACTTCTGTTAAATTTGCACTGATATGTTTTGTAATAGTAAGATTTCTCCTGAACAACCAAGATCAACATTTCAACTTTATTTTCTAGTTTTGCTAAAGTAAGATTCTTTAGTTGATGTGTATTCTTTAGTTGAATTATTATAAAAAATAACTCAGACTGTTACATTTATGAATGATATAACATACACCTGTTTGCTATGAAAGACACGCAGTGTTCTTAAGCTTTTCACTGCATTCTATGCTGTGCTGCCACATTGGTAGCTCATATGGAAGCTGACATGCTGATTATATCTCCTGTCATGTATATTTTATCTATTATCTTTTATCTATTATTGCAGTTAATATTCTGTTGTTACCTAAAAATTTATAAATTTCTGTTTACATAAATTTGCCCCCTCATTGTACTATATAAAATATTTGGCAACTGTTTCTAGCAACTGGGGCTCATTACCAGTTCTATAATAACAGCCAAAAGTCAATTAAAATAATAACAAATATATTGGTAAAAATTTCTGCATTTTCACAGTTTTTTTCACATATTAAATGTACTACAAAAGAAGGAAACAAGGTCATATTATCTCTTTGCACAAATCCAAAAGAACTGTATAATTATTATATTACCTATGAAGTCTTAAACATTTTGCAACTTTTTATGCGTATTACTTCATCACCACTGTCATCCTACTGATCAACAAATTACTAAAGCAGGTGCCAGTAATGTCTCTATTCCTCCTATCCCTGAGTTTTAGCAGCCTCTTTTTACTCGTCTTTTCCCAATGACTGGAGGCTCTTTCAGGGTCAGGGGAATGAGACCTGTTGTCGTTACTATATTTGGCATATCGAATATGCCACAGGGAGCCTGCCAGTCTGCCCGTGTGGGTGGGATACTCTTGGCAGCTTGCCATACTCTCTGAGAGGCCATTTGTGGAAAATGGGTAGGGAGTGTCATTAGTCATTAATGTGTTGCAGTTGTAAAGCAGCCTGGAGCATGGTGGCGGTTGGGTAGTTGAGGTTGACTGCTGAGGCTGGGTCCCTTGGGGCTGAAAGAGCTCTCACCCACCCCACAGCCTGGCACGGAGTCTGGTGGCATGGTTCTGGGAGCCTCATTTTATACTCCCATGTGGGAGGAGTATCCGTGAGTTCTGGAGGGTGGCCACTGAGGAGATCGATTATCTGGTGCCAGCAGGGTGTGGCTTATGGGTGTGATCCCTAAGTCACCAGAGACTGGGGGATGCAGGCAGAGGATCTCTATTCCGGGGTCCCATTGAGTACAGAGTCAAAAGTCATGAGATTCTGCATTAGCTGGGTTCTGTGGGACTTCATTAATAGTGAAGCTTGGTCTGAGCATCTGGAAAGCAGCCTGGAGCATGACTGTGATTGAGTAGTGGAGGTCGGCTACCAGGGCTGGGTCCCTTGGGGCCGGGAGAGCTCTCATCCACCCCACAGCCTGGTGCGGAGTCCGGTAGCATGCTTATTACTCAGATTTTTTCAACAAATTTCATTGTAGAAACACATTATTATCATGTTGCTATTCTATAAACATATAAAATATCAAAGCATAGACATACCTAGACATTTAATCACCTAAAGTTGCTGTTAGAAATTAAATACATAATTTTATAGGAACATATGCTATGAATTATTAAGTTCTGATATTTAATGCTAAAATTTATCCCAAATAAATTTGAAATATGAGCAAGAATGATAAATAGAGAGGCTAACATTACCATAAAACTGTCCATCTCTTCTGAGTAAATAGTGGCTTTTCATCATTAGTGTAAGAAGTTTTTGTCCTAAAACTGGTTTGGAATGCTTAGAAGTTAGAAGTTTACTTGATTGTATTCTACATTCAATTAGGTGATAAGACACAAGTAAGAGTAAAATGGATAGACAGAACCTCATCTAGATGGGGTTCAACACTATAGTGAACAGTTGAAAATGCTCCCCAGGTATAATTGGCTGCCTTTATGATTTAGTACTTAAAAATCATTCAATAAAGCTTTGGATAGCTGGTGTTAATGCTTAAATTAGACAATCTGAGTTTCCTGTGCCCACAATTTTGTTTTGTAAGGTATTAAAGGTATTTTCTGTGAGTAAAAAGTGGAATTTTAATCTATCCATGTAATTGTTTTGACAGATTTATGACAATTATAGTTATCAAATTTATGCTAAATGTTATTTTTAACTAAGTTTATGGTATAGAGACTAAAGAAATAGCACAGAGGATCAGTTGTATGCATTGCATGTGGAAAACACTCGAGTTTTTAAATCTCTATCTAACATGACATAGAACCCCGAGCATTACCAGGTGCCTCTCTGTAGGATCATATATTATGCTGGGATGACCCAGAGCGTCCCAAACAACTTAGGGCCCTAGGCACAGGTATCTCTGGTCATCGCTGTGAAACTGCTGTCATTAAACTGCTGTCTAGGTTAGCCAAAAAATCACTTGGAGGGGACACAAGGTCTAAACACCACTTGGGATGTCCATGTTCAGGGATCACACTTGGTAGGTCTCACAGGGCTCTGTGGGGTGTTGGGATTGAACCCAGCTGCTCTCAGGGCAAGTACCCTACCTGCTGTACTATTGCTCGGGCCCCAGGACTGCATTATTTTAGCATCCTAATTCAGAAATGATTCCTCACACTCAGTTATCTTTCTGTTTCAATCTTAAATAAGTGGTCAGTAAAAATATCTAGATGAGAAGCTGGAGTGATAGTACAGCAGGTAGGGTGTTGACCTTGCACGCGGTCAAACTGGATTCAATTCCTGACATCCCATATGGTTCTCCCAAGCACTGCCAGGAGTAAGTCCTGAGTACAGAGCCAGGAGTAACCACTGAGCATCACTGGGTGTGACCCAAAAAACAAAAAAACAACAACAACAAAATCTAGATGAATACAGAATCATTAAACATGTCATCAATATGACTAACAGAGGAATTAAGTTATCTGTAAATTATCAATAAAATTAGTTTGCCTTTCCTTTTATGTATATTGGGTCTCAATTCTGCTTAAGTATTAAGGAGAGAGGGTCACTGTGGACACATCTGTAAGTGCCAACCATCTGCAGATAGCAGAGTTGCCTTTAGCTCAAAGCAGCAGCAAGTGCCTTTGGCTGATGGCCCCAGAATACTGTGAGAGAAAGAGAAGTGGTTTAGAACAGAGCTGGATTTCTAGATATTACAGCTATTTTATTTTACTTTGCTTCCTCCCTGACATTTACCTTCAAAATACTTTCATAAGAAATGTTAAACGAATATTTCTCTATATACTATTTTTTTTCATTAGCAGTAAGGCCCACCTGGGTTCCTGGATTTTTCATTTCTGTTTTTTGCCAGCTCTCCTGCACACATTCATAAGTAGAGAAATGGATTTTCAGCAAAAACTTGATTTTTGAAAAGTAGTAGTATTAGTATATGAATCCAAAAAATGATTGAACTACTTACTTCTAGAGTTAAAGGCAAACTGGAAAGTATGTTATGAGGCAAAAGTATAAAAGTCTCTCCAGCCAATGTATAGAGGAATAGTGGCTGACTGATAGAGGAGGAAATCTAAAATCAATCTTTCTAAGAAAATAAGAAGAACAGACTACTGTGTTGGTTGATTTCCTAATTCATATTAAAGATAAAAGCCATTACAGAGACTTCCAAGTAAACTTCTGATTACAGAATTTTCGGCTTTCATTGCAAAATTTTATGAGCTCAGGTTTGCTGGTTTTCCTTACTAAACCTATTTAATAGGTCTCCCCACTTTGTATGTAGAAGTTGTGCCTCATCTTAACTGGAAGAGAATAAAGTTCTATGAAAGGAAGGTCCGGGGTAAATACAGTTGTATTTGAGTTATTATTATTTGTCATTAACACAATAAAAATGGCATACAACACAAAGAATTTCTTATGGTAAATATCCTCTGGGATTTCCATTATCCTATAATGCACTTATTATACATTCTCAAAGATCAACATGAAGAAATACAAACAATTCAATTAACATACAGGAAGACTAGAGGACACTTCCATAGAAATAGCCATATACATATTTCAAGAGGCATATGTAAAAGTGTCCATCATCAATTATGATCAGGAATATGCAAACTGAAGTGACAATCATCTTACACTAGTGACAATGGCATACATCAAAAACATTGCAGACAACCACTGTTGGTGAGGAGCCAGTGAATAAAAGGTATCCTCTTTCAACATCTGATGGAAATGATGTCTGGTTTAGCCTCTGGAAAACAATATGAAGAGTTCTCCAAAAAGTAGGAATAGGGCATCCATGTGTTGAATAATTCCATTTCTTAACATCTAGTCCAACAATACAGAAACATTAACTTAAAAAGATGTATGCATACCTATGCTCTTTGTAACATTAAGTACAATAATCTGAATATGGAAACAAGCCAAATGTCCAATGACAGATAAATGGATTAAAAAGTTTTGGAATACATCCACAATGGAATAGCACTCAGTTATAAGAACAGATGAAATCTTAATGTTTTCTCCAACTTGGAATGAAGAAGAGAACATAACATTAAGTGATATAAATCAGAGAAAGAACAAATACCAATATCAGTGACTTGCAATATATAGAGAGATAAAACAGGGAATGGAGAATAACAAATGATGACAAACTCTTTCTTGACCTTTCATTAGAAAACTGATTACCAGGCAATTGGAGGAGCAGTTAGGAAGAAAGGACAATGCAGATTAGAAGCAATATAATATAAGGGCTATTGTAATCATGTTACCCAAACTGCAATACTTATGTATATAAAAATTAGGAATAAAGCTGAGTGAAAATTCATCAAGAAAAAGAAAATTATCCAAGATATCATATAATAAAGGCAAGAATTGATACATATCTCTTTATCTTTAAAGGAATAAGCAACAATATAACTACTTACATTCAGTAACAGGAAATGTAGTCTTTATCCTTTTGTAAATAAATCAAGATATGAATATATATTTTCAGCAATATTACTATTTCTACAAGTTCTTTAAAAATTATTGTAGGCATTTAAAAACTATCAATAGTGAATATAAACAGAATATCACCAAAGTACATATTGTTTATGCAAATTGAAATTTATGTATAATAAATTAGATCATAAAAAGAAAAAGCATCACTCCCTAGGGATAAATAAGGATAAAAAGAAGAGCATTATAGTTATAAAATCAACAATTTGCTGATAATTTTGAAAATCCTTAAGAAACTGCAAGTCACAATAAAGTAATTAGTTATGCTTCTTAATAATCAAAAAACATAAAGATCATGTTACTCTATGTAAAAAATAAATTGAGACTTCCTTATGGTAATAAAATTCTGGTTTTCAATTTTGTTTCTTAAATCTTTCAAGCATAAATTCTTCATTAATCAATAGGCACCCAAGGTCTTAAGTGAATAATCAAGTACAAAATTAAAATTCATGAACACTATGCAAATATATAGTGCTGAAGAGTACAAAACATGGAAAAGATATTGATTGATACAAATTTATTCAAATCACTGTATCACTGCATCACTGTCATCTCGTGGTCTTCGAATTACTCAAGCGGGTGCCAGTAACATCTCTATTCCTGCCAGCCCTGAGATTTTAGCAGCCTCTTCTTACTGTCTTTTCCCAATGATTGGAGGCTCTTTCAGGGTCAGGGGAATGAGACCTATTGTATTACTGTATTTGGCTTATCGAATACGCTACAGCGAGCTTGCCAGACTCTGCCCTGAGCCAGTGGGATACTCTTGGTAGCTTGCCAGGCTCTCTGAGAGGCATAAATGGGTAGGAAGTGTCTTATAATGTATCTCGCGGCCACTTCCCAGTGATCCCTAAGTCACCAGAGACTGGGGAAGCAGGCAGAGGATCTCTGATCCAGGTCCCATTGATACCAGAGTTCAAGGTCACAATGTTCTGCATTATCTGGGTTCCATAGGGCTTCATTCTTGAGTGAGGTTTTGCTTGAGCATCCAGAAAGCGGCCTGGAGCATGACAGTAGTTGGGTAGTGGGGGTCTGCTGCCCTTGGGGTGGGGAGGGCTCTCACTAGCCCCAAAGTCTGGCACGGAGTCCGGTTGCATGGTTCTGGGAGCCTCCTTTTATGCTCCCATCTAGGAGGAGCATCTGTGAGTTCTGGAGGGTGGCCCATGAAGAGATTATCTAGTGCCGGCAGGGTATGGCTTATGGGTGTGATCCCTGAGTCACTGGAGACTGAGGAGAGCAGGCAGAGGATATCTGATCCTGGTTCTGTTGAGTCCAGAGTACAAGGTCACAAAGTTCCGCATTCAAATACTGACCAAAAATGACTGGCATATGATATGAAGAGTTTAGTCACAGTCATAGTCCTCCCATTGTTCATCGATTTGCTCGAGCGGGCCCAGTAATGTCTCCATCATGAGACTTGTTGTTACTGTGTTTGGCATATAGAATATGTTATGGGTAGCTTGCCAGACTCTGCCGTGCGGGCAAGATACTCTCAGTAGCTTGCTGGGCTCTCCAAGAGGGGCAGAGGAATCGAACTCGGGCCGGTCATGTTGGCTGCTTGTAAGGCGAACGCCCTACCGCTGTGCTATGAAGAGTTTATATTTAGAAAATTTAGAAAATTCTCTCACTGGTGTATGATGGGAGATTTTTTTTTAATTCAGAGATATGGATGTAACATTTTAGGAGCTCAGGTAAATGGAGCAAAAGTCATGACAATTGCAACAATAGTGCAAAAATTGCAAGCTGTTTCTTCCTGCCCAGAACAGAAGTTGACATCAATAGACCAAATTTCTTTCCTCCTGAATCTTTTCACACTATGAATGATGTCCTTGCACAGGGGCCACATGGAATGAATGAAGTATTTTATTCCTCGGATACTTTGACTTTAAGAAGATAGTTTTCTCACAGAATACAAACATCAGTCCAAAAAGCTTTCTTCACTTTATTCTCAATCCAATCATACCCATTTGCAATTTTTTTTCAGTCTTCAGCTTTCAATTTCTCATCTGCCTTTTCAGAGGTAAATATCTAATAATCAATTTTGCAGAACTTCAGAGATGCAGTATTTGTTCTTGGCAGAAATGATGCAAACAAACCTCATTCCTATTTCACTTACCTTGAGTCTCAGTAACATGAAATTCCGTAACATTTTAACGACATCCTCAAATGTTTGGGTTTTTTTTTCTTGTAGTCACTTTTATTTCTACTTTAAAAAATCATTTTCCTCAAGTATCATCATTTTTGGGGCTAGAGTGATAGCACAGTGGTAGGGCATTTGCCTTGCGCGCAGCCGGCCCTGCCAAGCCAGGTTCGATTCCTCCGCCCTTCTCGGAGAGCCGGCAAGCTACCAAGAGTATCTCACCCACACGGCAAAGCCTGACAAGCTACCCGTGACATAGTAAATATGCCAAACATAGTAACAACAAGTCTCACGATGGAGACGCTACTGAGCCCGCTCGAGCAAATCAATAAACAACGGGAGGACCGTGACCATGACAGTGATCATCATCATGTTTACTTACCTGTTAAAATACGCTTCTGTCAAATTCTCTATTAATAGTGGTTATTTTGGTTTTGAACAGTCTAACAAAGCTTAAATATTTCATACACATTCTTTTTTTTTCCATGCCATAGACATATAAACTAAATTTGAGTCAAGGGACTATTAAGTCATTTTAAAATATAATTTGCAGTTCAGAAAACATAACATAACCTGACCAAAAATATGAATAAAATATTCCAATAAATCAATTTTCATTGTAATTCTCTCTCATGATGCTGTTCTACCAAAACTAAAAAGACGTCTAATAATTTCAGATAAGATAGTGCTCAACTGGTCTCTGCTATTAAAATACCAAGAGGATGGCAATCCTGTTAATATTTGAATAGGAGTTGTAATTCAGAGAGGTCATGTAGGTAAAGAGTGTCTTGAGAAAAAGTTATTTTTGTAATCTTGTAATCGCAGCCTGATTCTAGTGGTTACTGACTCTACTACCAGCATAAAGTAGTCTACTTAAAAAGCGTATTGTAAGGGAGCTTTCTACATAATAAGCATCTTTATGGTCAAACATAAAATCATGTAATGATTCCACTCACTAACTCCCGGGATAATTTTTATAACCCCATGATAACTAAGACAGTGAACTCACTATCTAGATTTGAATCTTATCCTACCACTTCTTGTACAGTTAAACCCAAAAGCTTGTCTTTTCTAGTGCTCTACTGTTTCTTCAGACAAATGGGACTAACAGGGCCATCAATTGTGGAGAGATACAATCATAATTAATGAGAAGATACATTTACATCTCTACATGCAATTTCTAAGTCCAAACCCCCAGTAATCGTCAGTCTTTATAATTATCACATGAAACATTGCCAGTGACTTTAGCAGGAGGGAATTTTCTGATTTTTTCCCCTAAAATTTCATTCAACTGCACACTTTCAGATACACTACTTCAAACTATCAGCATATGCAAAATTATTTCACTGATAGAACATTCAGATGCTGAGCCACCAGTCATTTACAACTGGTTAACCAAAATCTTGGTCTAGCATTTAAGCCACAGTAGTGAATAAGGTGACCCTTTGCCAGCACATACATCAAGTTAGATTATCTTAGTGCCTGGAAATTGGCACAGTCGATTGCCTAGATGCCTAGCAAGGGTGAGACGCAAGTTCAAACACTGGTGTCACCCATGAGCCAAGGCAGCCCTGACAGTTTTGTTTGGGATCCCAAGGGTGGATGTGACCTGGAGAACAGGAATCTGTTCTTAAGAAGTACCTAGCACAAATAAGATCAGGAACTTCATTTAATTTTCACTTACTGCAGCACTCCTGTCAAACCCAATTTCTGTGGTCCTCAACAACAACAACAAAATCAATGCCTTGGGTTAGTAATTAATAATTTCGAAAGAAATGCACACAAACATCCTCCTGAATGGAAAAAAATAGAAAACAAAAGGGGGGTAAAATAGATAATCAAGTTATGTTGTGCAAAAGACCAGAATAGGTAAATAGGGAAAAGAAACAATGGGCTTATCTGCCTCATAAGACCTGAAATTACTACAGTCCTGGCAATCAAGAACCCCAGTTATAGAGTGATAAGGCCTCATCTAGCTCAAATCACAGGAAATACTGTGTTATTACAACAAAATTAATCTGAACTCGAGGACTGCTACCCTCTAGCTGACTGACTCATGTCTTCCGTCCTCTAACATATCATCTAAAGTCTGTCATCATTATGGTGCTGCTATAATGAAGAATTTCTAAATGGGGATTTATCTTGCCGTATTTACTTATATATTTGGTGTTTCTTTTCTTCTTTCCTCTCTGTAACCATATCCGGAATACCTAAGCTTTTGTGCTGCTTACTAACAGGAATTATGTATCAAAGAGACAAACAGGAGTACAAATTCCCCTTTTCACTTTTTGTCTACTTTCATTTTTATCATCCTGTTATTCGTCGATTGCCTCGAGCAGGCCCCAGTAACGTCTCTTTCATCCTAGCCCTGAGATTATATTCAAGGCTCTTTAGGAGAACGAGACCCGTCAATGTTACTGGTATTTGGCATATTTGGTACGCCACGGGGAGTTTGCCAGACTCTGCCCTGTGGGCAGGCTACATTCGGTAGCCTGCAAGTTTGTCCAAAGTGGGAATGAGATAATAAGATGTCATAAAAAGATGTCCTGATAAGACATCTTTATGTCTTATCATAAAGGTTCCGGGAGCTGGATTTTATAGTCTCTGAGTCTTGGCCGTTGATGGGATTACACGGCGCCAGGGGGCCAGGTGGTGGGTGTGACCCCCGCCTACTGGGATTTGGAGGATCTGGGTGGAAGATGCTCGACTCCAGTCCGAGTAGGCTTGGAGATCTCGGCCCCGGAACCTGCGTGGCTTTGTCCCTCTGCCAATACTTCTACTCTACTTTCAATGAGGAAAAATTGGTCTACAAGAGTTCAATGTTCATACACCTTAGGCATAGAGTGTTACCACACAATGCTCACGACCAAAATGCTAATATCCCGCACCACAATCCTGGGACCCTCTTAGCTCACTCCCTCAACCAACGGTGATCTCAGTTATGTGATCACTATCTATGGCTTTGTTTTTCTTTAGTACTGTGTATCTGGGCGGTAGCGATAGCACAGCAGGTAGGGTGTTTGCTTTGCATGTGGCCGACCCAGGTTCGATTCCTCCCTCCCTCTCGAGACCCCGCAAGTTAGCAAGAGTATCCCACCTGCACAGCAAAGCCTGGAAAGATACCCGTGACATATTTGGTATGCCAAAAAAAAAAAAACAGTAACTACAAGTCTCACAACGGAGACATTATTGGTGCCCACTTGAGGAAATCTACTGTCTATCTACCCCTTGCTTAGTTTTGGTTTTATTTAAATTGATTTACTACAATTTGGGCTGCATGTCTTATATGGTGTTAAATTCGCTTCTTGTAAAGGAAACAGACCAAAACAACAACAAGGAATGGCATAAAAATGGAAACTACCAATGTGAGTGGGGATGTAGTATAAAAAGAAGACTCAGTCACTGTTGGTGAGAATTTTGTCTGGTTCAGCATCTTTAGCAAACAACAAGAATATTTCCATGAACAGTAAGAGGAGACCAGTTTAGTGTGCACTCCTTCCACTGCCTCTGGCCCACAGAGGAATGATGAATGCTTCCATCCATCTGAGTATCATTTCCCCTAATCTGTTACAGGTGAGCAGCGCTACGCTGCCCACCTTGTCTTACTTGTCCATCCTTTCCTTGGCCCTTGGCCCAGGAGAACAATAGAACTGTCTTTCCAGTTGTCCAGAAGCACCTGGCCACATTCCCTCCTTCATACCTCACAGGCAACACACTTGGGACTCACTCAATAAACCCGGACTTGGAGTGGCTGCACTGCATTCAATCACATCATGTTAATAGTAGCTTAATCCTATTCCAATCGCCAATCCCCACAAAAATGCATAAAGGAAGGTATGAAAGTAAGAAATCATAGCACCATAAGTTAATAGCTAGAGGGGAGATGGGGCTAATGACATTGAGAGTCACCCTGGAACTTTCACAAGACACTAAACAGCTAGGTAAAAGCAACAAAAAGATTAGGAGAGCACCAGCTGGAAAGAGAAAAACATTTAACCCTGAACCCTTCAGAGGAAGAACTGGGTAATGGTGAGGGTGGTAAATTAGAAAGATCACCCCAGACTGTAACAGAAACAATGGGGAAGTTGTATAGAACTGCACCACACTTAGTGAGTGAACATAGTGGCCAGAAGATTAGACCAGCAAAAAGGTTGTTAAATTCTCAGATAAGGACTTTAGAAATAATATATTTAGGATATTTAAAAAGCGCAAAGAAACAGTGATACAAATACAAGAAAGCATGGACCATAAATAAAAAAAAACTATAATAAGAAAAGACAGAAATAAAGAGGTTGAAAGATAAAATTTTAAAATTCAATAGAAGGACTTGGCAGCAGAGTTAAGGCAGCTCAGGACAAAATCAGTGAGCTCAAGATAAGCATACAGGAAAAGTGTAGACAGTAACAGAATATTTTTTTTAAATCTCAAAAATAAGCTAACACTAGATAACTATGGGATGAATTCGAGACAATATAAGAATCATAGAATAGCTGAAAAACAGGAAGGCATTTTCAATGAATTATAAATCAAAGAAATCATAGCTAGAAATTCCTAGATTTGAAGAGTATGAGAACAGAGTCAAAGGGGATTAGAAACAATTTAACATTAATGTGAAACAATTATAATAGCCCAGTGAAATTTTAATGAAAGCTAAGTCAGTGAGGGCTAAAAAAATATATATGACTGTCTAAGAAAAGACTTCAAGGCTGGATAGATAGTAGATATTAAATTTCTGGCCTTGCATTAAGCCAACATGCTAAGCATCTTCCCCAGAGCAACACCTGGAGAGAGCCCTAGGCACAGAGCAAGGACAGACCCTAAATACCACCAGATGCAAAATAAAAATAATATATATAAACTTCAATAACTATGACTATAAGTAGAGGAAGGGGTTGAAATACTGTATTCATAAATTGGATGATGTTTTAATATTAAATGTATTAAATATATAATAAATTTGAGAATAACTATTAGCATAAAAGTATTAATATTCTATAATCTTATTCTTCATTCACTTGCATCACTGGTCATCCTGTTATTTATCTATATGCTCGAGTGGGCGCCAACAATGTCTCCATTTGTCCCTGTCGCATGCTAGATTAGCCCAATGGCATCTGCTCGCTCAAGAAACATGAAGAGCCTCAAAACATTTCTTCAGGGTTTTGACGAAGAAGTCTGACCATCTCGTAGGTGGGCAGCCATACATCCTTTTGACGTCCCGTGGAATCCAGTCAGTAAGAGCTCTGTGGTCGTCTCTAAATCACATGATGTGTCCAGCCCATATGATTTTTGACACCTTGGCAAACGAGACTGTGTACCTGATTCTTGATCGTCGATGGAGGTCGAAATTCCAGATTTCTTCTCTCACTTTAATAAAATGTGATATTTCAAGCATAGCTCTTTTGATTCCTCTTTGGAAGACCCAAATAGCATTCTCGTCCTGTTTTTGTAGGGCCCAGGTCTTTGAAAGCATATGTTAATGTAGCAAGAATGGTGGAGTCAAAAAGATGTGCCTGGAGCCTGAGGTTCTTCATCCTCTTTACAACTTCTTCACACTCTTGAAGTCGCTCCATACTCTTCTCTTCCTCCTGCACAACTCAGGTGCCAGGTCATTCGTCATGTTGACTTCTCAACCTAGGTACACATAACTGTTGCACTGGGAGATAATCATTCTGTTAAGAGTGAATAGAATGTCAGGAACGAGACTATTTCTCATAAACATTGTCTTTGTGAGATTCAGCTGTAGTCCGACCTTTCCACACTCACGGTTGAAGTTGGCCAGGATTTGTGCCTCTTGGCTAATGTTTGGTGTTATTAGAACAATGTCATCAGCAGGGCGGAGGTGGTGTAGTTGCTGACTGTCTATCTTCACTCCCATTTCTTCCCATTCCAGTCATAACATGACGTTCTCGAGGGTGGCACTGAGGTTTTTCGGTGAAATGGTATTGCCCTGCCAAACCCCTCTCTTTATGTCGATGACCACTTCCTTGTAGAACTGTGAGATCCGGGTGGTGAATCCGTAATACATCTCAAGGAGGATCCTGATGTATTGAGTTTGAATGCCCTGTTTGGCTAGGGCTTCAATGACCGCTTCAGTCTCAACAAAATCAAAGGCCTTCTTTAAATCAATGAATGCTAGACAGAGACGCATCATTAACTCTCGCGAAGCCTCAATGAGTGATTCTTAGTTCATAATACAAAAATGCCTCTAAATTAGATATTAAGGATATAGCATTTCTTGAAATCTTATCTCACAACCATAGCATTTTTTTAAGTTTAAGAGACTTGCATAGTGTCAATAGTAAATAACGACTAAAAATCCAACCCAATTCTTGCAGTTTGAAATGGAGCTTTGAACTGTAAGTACTCCACAAGTTTGCACAGGTCATTCAATGTACTCAGGTGGCAGGATAAGTGACTAAGTGAGGGATGCATCCAGACTATCTGCTAGGTTTATCCTGCACATGGACCAATTCATCTGCTACATATAAATCTCTAGAGAGAGAGAATGAGAAAATATGTCTTCATATGTAAGAGACTATTGAGTTGAAAATGTCTTCCATTGATTACAAATGGCAGATACATCCCCAATTATAACACACTGGCAACTAATAATAAAATCTGCAGCCATTCTAGTGTGACTAAAACCAATTACCAATGATATGCATATTGCCCCCTCCAGGGCATAGTTCCTCTGAAACTAGAGCAAAACAAACAAATGAAAAACCACTGAGGCCATGACTCTACAACACAACAAAGATTCAAATGAATCAAAAAATAAAAAACCTTTTGGTACTATAAAGAAATTATTCCACACTGTCTATAAATTAATGTCAAAATGACTAAGAGCACATGGTGACCTTCAATTATTTAACATAACAATATTTGATTATAGTAAATTATATATAATATGGGAAAAATAGAAAAATGAGTTATTCTATAACACTGGAAATATTTCATTTTTGCTATTGAACTATCATCCTCAATTAATACTAAGAAATCATAATCAGAGGCAACGCTATGCAAAAGTTATAAGGTTGTTCTTTTTTATGCCATAGTAAAATATGAGGCAATTAGTCATCAATTATACTAGAACATTCATCTTCTTTTCTATTTTGACATGCTTTTATTCTTCTCTAAAAAAGACTTATTAAATAATTATTACATTCACAATGTTAATAATTATTTAATTATAACATGCCTATAATTTTCAAACAATTAAGTGTAGAAATATATTTAAAATGCTATGTCTATATTCATGTTAAACTTTTCCTTTCTTTCTTAATAATACTATATAGGCTAGAATATCCATAACAAACCACCACTGAAAGTTACCCATATTCTTAGGAGGATGACAAATAAATAAGGTGCTCTTTAAGAAGACATTTCTAAGGTCACAATAAATAAACACAAGTGAAGTCTGACCCCCAGCAACTCATGCATAAGCATTGATAGATGTGGTCATTGTAGTCTGTTAGTTTGGGATAATGATGATGATGATGATGATGATGATGATGATGATGATGATGATATTAACAATAAACATTTCTGACTTGTACCTGTAATTTGCTTCAGCCAATGTAACACAAGAATGTGTGATAAAATTACACTTTAAAATGTGTTTACAAAGTTTGACTGACTTCTAGTAAACATGCCACTGGCCATATAAGTACCATTCCAAGAAAGACGAAAATATTTGATGTAAATATGACTTCAAAACCATGATCAATTCCAAACCACCATAAAAGGAGACACCAACCAAAAGGAGACACCTGAACCATCTTGGGTTCAGGATGCTAGTTGGTTTGCAAACACTGGAGGAAAAATAAATGGGGATTCTTTTTTTTTTTTTTTTTTTTTTTTGCTTTTTGGGTCACACCTGGCGATGCACAGGGGTTACTCCTGGCTCTGCACTCAGAAATCACTACTGGCGGTGCTCAGGGGAACATATGGGAGGCTGGGAATTGAACCTGGGTCGGTTGCGTGCAAAGCAACCACCCTACCCGCTGTGCTATCTCTCCAGCCCCAGATTCATTTTTTTAAGCTTCTGAGTTTATATTTGCTATGCTCGAAAGTTTTACAATAAACTTAGAGTAATCATATAGCTTTGACTGACATATACATTATCTAAATTTTACTCCCCTTCCCAAAAAAGTTGTCATATGATGGTAAGTACTATCAACAACTGTAGAAATAAAATACACAAAATATGTAAAAATCACTCGCATAATTCCTTAATTACCATTCTTCACATGAGCAATTTAACAGGCATCATAATTCTGGCTCTGTTCTATGTTGTTGCTCTTGAAGCACTAATATTATCAAAATGCTCCATGTCTCTGTTATGCATTTGTTGGGCAGTAGTCAAAACTGATTTATCTATTCTCCAGTTACCATAAACTCAGAAGTATTTATTTTTTATTTTATTTGTGTATTCATTTACTTTAATAGGGGAGACATGCCAAGCAGTATTCAGGATTTACTTTTGCTCTGTAATCAGGGTCTCCTTTTTGACTGGGACTAGGGACCACACATGTTACTGGAGATTTAAAACTGGTTCAGCTGCATTTAAGACAAGCTCCTTACTGTCCCTATGACCCAGAAATACTTTACAAAAGGAGAGCAATATAGAAAAGACTCTTCTCAAACTAATCAGCCTAATGTTCCCTTTTTTCCTTTTGTTTCCTGAAATTTCCACACGTTCTTTTTTTTTTTCTTTCTGGGTCACATTCAGAGATGCTCAGGCATTACTCCTGGCTCTGTACTTAGGAATCACTCCTGGCGATGCCAGGGGAACCATATGGGATGCTGGGAACTGAACCCGGGTCACCTGCATGCAAGTCAAACGTCCTACCCACTGTGGTATTGCTCCAGCCACTCTATGCATTCTTTTTTTTTTAATTAGTGAAACACTATGAAGTACAGTTGTAGACTTACAAACTTTCGTGCTTGGGTTTCAATTATACAATGATTGAGTACCCATCCCTCCACCAGTGCCCGTTCACCACCACCAATGATCCCAGTAGCCCTCCCACATTCTTTAACACAGAAAAATAGAAACTTCATGTTTACATTCACATATATACTTCTGCCCAACATATGCAAGACAAGGAGCATTTGGATAATATTACTGCTTCAAGAGCAATGACATAGAACAGAGCCAGAATTACCATGCCTGTTAAATTGCTCATGTAAAGAGTGGTAATTAAGGTAATGGTAATGCTAGTGATTTTGAGCTGGAGCTATAGCACAGAGGGTAGGGCATTTGCCTTGCATGTGGCTGACCCGGGTTCGATCCCTCTGTCGGTCTCGGAGAGCCCAGTAAGCTAGCAAGAGTATCCCCCCAGCATGGCAGAACCTGGCAAGCTCCTCATGGCATATTTGATATGCCAAAAACAGTAACAACAAGTCTCACAATGGAGACGCCACTTGAGCAAATCGATGAATGGGAGGACAGAGCTATAGTGCAGACAGTGCTAGTGATTTTACATACTTTATCTATTTGATTTCTACAGCTGTTGACAGTACTTATCATCACATGCCAACTTTTTTTGGAAGGGGAGTAAAATTTAGGTAATGTATATGTCAGTCAAGGCTATAGGATTACTCTATGTCTATTGTAAAACTTTCAACCATAACAAATAACATTCACCTATGTGCTTCTCTGTGATCCAGATCACAGTTGGTATAACTGGGAGAATGTAAGGACAGCTTCTATTTCAGTACATTTGTATGGGAGTTCAATGGGATAATACACATAGAGTGACATAAATAGCGGTTTTTTTGTTTGTTTTTCAGATAGCATATCTCTGTTAGTGCCTACGGAGAAAGAAAACTTACTCCTGATTCCCAAGTGGTTCATGAATAACACGTTTTGCTAAAAATAATTTTAAGTTCACAAATTTTTTTTAATTTTACAAACAAAAAAATAATGATGTAAAATTAAGATTTTCGAATCACTGCCTCAGAAAATAAGCAGCTCTGTCACTTGTAAATTTTGCTTTCTTTCAAATTTTCTTAGGCTAGCAATGTCTTATTTTATTTATTTATTTATTTGGTTTTGGGGCCAAACTCACTGTTGCTCAGGGTTTATTCCTGGCTCTGAATTCAGGGATCATGCCTGGTTGGCGGTGGAGCACATTAATTGATGCCAGGTACTAAACCTGTTTCTGGACCATGCAAGACAAATGCCCTACTCACTATACTATCTCTCTAGACTTATCTTTAAAAGTAGGATAATACTGGCTTCTTTCAGATTTGATCATTATCAAGGTTTAAATAAGTTGATATATATAAAGTAACTAGAATAGCATCTGACAATTTAAATTAACATATTATTATTATTATCATCACTCATGAAATTTCACAGTGGGAGCAGTATTTTATGTTTACTATAAAAGCAGTCTACATTACTTTGAGGAAAACACATATCTCTTGCTTTCTAATCAATTGAAAGTGAGAATCCCTAACAAATATTAATTTTCACTGCCAGTTACAGTAAATTTCACAAGTGTAGATGTGTGCTTGGTTTTTCAAACCTGTACATGCTTTCCAATTATTTGACAATATTTCCAGTCTTATAACCAGGGGAATAGAGATCAAATTACAGAGACAATGAAAAGACCTCGCACTATACTCCATCAAATTTCATCAACTCTCCACACACCCCAATGCCCTATGTTTTCTTGCAACTTTTCAAAGATACCATATTCCCTCATGCGATAGGGATTAACCTGATGTGCTCTTCAGTTCTTGTTCAAACCCCTCTTGTATCACAATTCCATCCCCTGAGTTCAGTGAAGTTCTCCACTCTTCATAATTCAACACAAAAGTCAACTTATTTGACTTGTCTTTGCTCTCAAAGGAACCATTACATTTCTTATTTAGCTTCTATGCATTTCCTGATAAACAACACTATCTTATAAATCAATCAGTATTGGTACTACAACATCTCTTTTTGTTAAATCAATTCTCACACTTATTAAATTACATGCATCAACTTGTTGTTTGCCACACAGCTTAATATTTTAGAGATACAACGGACTCAACCATCTCAGTAAACTTTGAATGAGCTCCTACTTTGTGCAGTATACTAGACTGGATGCGGTACTATAATTTATATTTTTGTTGAATGAAAATATTTTATATTAGTACCTGCTATAAAAAAGTCAGTACAGTAAAATAGACTAGTGTGTGCCTCATAGAAACTAATTAAAAGACAGTATTAATATTTATAGAAAATAGAATACAAATATTCTTAATATTTCCAAAAAGTTTTTGTAAAAAATTTATGTATGGTTCTGCAAAATAAAATTGAGCTCTTTCAGCAATTAGATTGTTTGATAGGTCAGAAGTCTGCCACAGTCTCAGATCTCTGAAAAATATCTGGGGTTAAAGTTATAGTTCTGTGAGTACTGCACGTGTCTTGCATGAAGATTATCTGTCTGCCATTCCTGGAACCTCATAGGGTCCCCAGAGTCCATCAGGAGTAATCTCTGAGTTTAGAGGCAGGAGTAAATCCTGAGCACTGCCAGAGTGGGGGAGGGGAGAGAGAGAGAGAGAGAGAAAGAGAGAGAGAGAGAGAGAGAGAGAGAGAGATATTTGATGATAAGAGCAAACTAATAAAGCCTGGAATGGGGTTGGCTAGAAACATCTATACCTTTTTTTTTTTTTTTTTTGCTTTTTGGGTCACACCCAGCGATGCTCAGGAATTATTCCTAGCTCTGCACTCAGGAATTATTCCTAGCGATGCTTGGGGGACCATATGGGATGCTGGGGATTGAACCCAGGTCGGCCGCGTGCAAGGCAAGCACCCTACCCACTGTGCTATCACTCCAGCCCATCTATATCTTTTTGACTAATTATTTTAAAACCCTTTTAACTTTCAGTAGTATTTTGAAAACATCCTTCTTGTCACTGCAGTCACAATACTTGTGAAAAACTCAACTGAGAATCTAAATAGCATTTTGGTTTTGGTATGAAGGTTAATGAAAATAGAACTTTTTATTTTCAGTAGAGATTTTTGTTCATAAGAACCAAATTTGCATTACGTATTATCAGTGCATTTTCTTTTACAATCCTTAAATACTTTAATAAAAAATAATAGCCTTTATACCCATCTTTAAATAAGAAAGGTTCACAGTCACTATATACCCGCTTTGACCCTGAGAAATGAATTGACTTCTTTCATTTGATAGAAATTTTATCAATAAAATTTATGGGCTGCTATTACTCAGTTTCCTAGAACTAAATAAGCATTTCTTTCATCTATTCTTTAAACCTAGAACAGTAAGTCAATCTTTTTATGATGGATTATTATCTATCCTTTATGATTTTTCAGTATTACATTTCAGTTTTCAGTTCAAATACTGATTTAGAATTATGCTGTTTGCCACATTGTCATTTCTCATTTTTCATTCTTCACCCCATATTTCAGACTTTCCAATTCAAGACCTGAAAGAAAACTTGGAAGTCATCTAACCAGTCACAATCAGTTCTCCTTAGAAATTTTGTACTATTTATATAACAAGCTTATTTCCTTAATATTCTCAGCAGTTAAATTCTTATCCGAAGACTTATAGCCAGGTATCAAAGTCTTAGTAGCAGCATCACAAACCTTCTGTTACTTCACTGCACAAGTTCCTTTCCACTTTCTCATAAGCTACTTCAAATATTCATGACCCTTCATCATATTTTTCTACATTTTCAAGTCTCAGACTCATATAAAAATATATTGAATTTTTCCAACTTCTAAAATGCAAATGAGCAAACATGTCTTCTCTCTATTTTATTTAAAAAAAGAAGTCAAAAAGGGAATAAGAAGTCATTTAAATTTGTCCCATTTAAAATTTTAGACATACAACCTCTTTATTGTTAATGCTTTAATTTTTTTTTTTTTGAGAAAATTTCACTTGTGAACAAAGAAAATGTACAGAGGTTAAAGCACTTGGCCTTAAACACAGCTTACCCAGGTTACATCCCAGGCACTGTATAAGTTCCGTGCACCACTAAGAGTGATTTCTGAGCACAATGTCAGGAATAAATCCTGAGCACTGCCCCGTGTGTCCCAAAAACCAAACCAAAAACTGAAAGAAAAAAAATGTCATCTGACAAAGTTTAACTTTTGTTAATCACTTATTTTTCTTTTACTTAACACTTGACATTTTCTTAGTATATTTATAGGAGGAAGAGAAAATTGTGTTTGGAATAACTTCTATTTATGGTTATGTTCCTAAATTCCTTTAACAATGGTTCGGGTCCCTAAGTTTAAGTTGAAATACAAAGAGTTTCTAGACATTCATGATGCTGATAATGAATTATTTTGAGGTTGCTGTTTTTTTTTTTTTGGTCTGTTTGTTTTTATGCAAGAGGAAAAACAATGGTCCGGTTTAACTTTTTTAAAAAATAGGTCAATGCATCTGTAGGACAGTATATTTGGATTTAAGTTTAATAAAACTGTAAGAATTAACAAGTGATGTAGCAATTCCATAGAAAAATCTTTCTCCTTTAAGACTTCAGAAAATGAATGTAAACCAAATAACTGTCTAAGTACATTTCACAAATTCTGTATGACTTACTGTAAATGTATTTATACTGATATGCCTACATAATGCTTCCTTTACTAAACACTGACTTTTCTGTTAAGGCAGAAAATTCTGAGATTGAGACCCCATCAAGGCTCTGCATGAAAATTTTACACCTTTAAGATTTAAAAATAGAGACTTAGATGTTCCCCCAACAAAAGATTACAAAAATTGTTTGAGTGAAGTGCTCAAAGGTCCAAACTTCCATTTATAAGATAAAATGTGTGGATATAATATATAGCATTGCAATCAACAATATTGTACTGTGCATTTGAAAACAATTAAGAGAGTATATCTTGAAAAAATAATGACAGAGTATAGACCCAGACTTAGGAAATATAAAAATGCCTACTGAGCATATGTTACTTCAAGTATTTTTCCAGTGGCATTTCATTTTTATATGTTCTCTTACAACAGGCAGATTGAACATATTCCTTTTCTTGTGTGTTTTTTTTTATTACAAGTCAATAAATCACAGTATTTGGAAATTCTGACCTCCACGATTAAATGATATTCTATATTCAACTCTCAAATAGCAACTAAGAGCTATATGCTGCTCTAGAGCATTAGAATCATGGAAAATGTCAGTGAAGAACTAATTTCTAACTCCATTAACCTTATATAAAAATTAAACACAAACTATTATTGAAAAAACTTAATGTTATCAATGACTCAGATACGTCCCTCTCTTTTTTCATTCAGCTTTAGCTTTCATAAAGATATATAAATACAAAAAATTTTACATGTTATTTTGGTTTGGAATATAGTTTCTGGGAATTTTTTAATTATGCATGTAGTTCACATTACATTCCTATTAAAGAGAAGCCTCATACAATAATGCATCCCTCACTGTGTCAAATGCTAGGCCTCTTGATTACAAGAATTTTATGTTGCTTCAAAATTCATTTCCTGTCAGTAATATCACTTACACTTAAAGCAAACTAGTGGTGCCATTCTGAGAACTCTTGCAATTGCTTACAAAGCATTTTAAGAGGACAATGTATTTTCACAGAAAATTGGATGACCAAGTTGTTATTCTCTCATCTTTTCCTGAGGCTCGTTTTCTTGGCTTACACAGATAAAATTCTATAGTCCCCCTAGCATATATCTATTTTGTGGCATTTCTGATTTCACCAGAGATGAAATCCCTAGCCACTTAATTTTTCCCATAATTATATTGTTGCGTAACAACTTGCTGCTAGAGAGAGATAGAGTTCAACTGATTAGAAATGCTTCAAATACATTGTGTCTAGAAAATGCCTTAGTTTTATTTCTCTTGCCCCTATGTCTATTGCTAGTATGGCTGTTGCTATTGCTGCTACTCCTATTAAAAGCTTAAGAATGTTTTTTAAAAATTCATTGCTCTTGAGGTGATTTTAAATGAGAAAAAATAAAGAGCAATAATAATATAATAGCAAAAACTGAGATCATTCTCAAGCTAAAAATTAACACTGAATTAAAATTTAAGGATATCATTCAAACAAAGCAATAGTTCTTCAATTACCAACTTGCTAGAGATGACCTTGAGGTATTACATAAAAAACTATCAACAAACTTAGCGTCTCCATTTAAGGCCCACAATAATTCGGTCCCTGCACGAACAGTATCCATTTACCACATCTGGAGTGATCCTTGAACCAGAAAAAGTCACTGAGCACTTCCAGATGTGGCACCCAAACTTAACAAATAACAATGATTTTATGAACTGCTCTCTAATTTAAGATTCAGAAATAGTGTATTTTATTCTTTTTTCAATTTAAGTTCATGTTTTAAAAGGGAAGGGGAAAAATATGGATGGTGATCATTGCTAGCGACATTATATATGTAAATTATACAATTCACCAAACTTTTTCATAACCTTGAGAAAGTTAAATATTGCCAAGTGCAAGAACAGACAAAAAGATACCCATGCTAGTGAATACTTGTTCGAATCCTCTAAAAATATGTTCAGACTGAATACCCTCAAAGGGATACTCGCACTCAGCAGATCCCTGTGCAACCACAGCAATGTTTCCTAGACTACTGAAGCAGATGATTCAAGAAAACTGCCTACGACAACAGGATCAAACCAGTATCTGCTTTGTTGTTGTTTTCAAAAAAAAAACTGATGCTTATGCAAGTTGTGTTTAATAAGTGCATGCACTTAATTCTATTATTTTTCTCTTGAATTTCTATTTCAAAGGTCACCCAACTTTTTCCATTAAAACTGGATAATGAATATTTTAGGCTTGAGGGTCACACTGTCTCTATCAATATTACTCAACCTTGTAATTACAGGACTAATGCACCCAGAGACAATACATAATAAATGGAATTGACTGTGTTCCAATAAAACTTTATTTACAAAAACAGGCTCTGGGGTCGATTTGGCCCTGAGGCTGTAGATAATTGATCTCTGCTCTAAGTCTCTGAATTACTGATTCATCCAATTTAATTTTACTTTTCATGGTATTTTCATTAATATTCTTTTTTATTGAATCACTGTGGATTACAAAGTTGGAAGGTTATTCACGGTTAAATTCCAGACATACAATGTTCAAATGCCAATCCCTTCCCCAGAGTTCACGTGCCTCAATGAATGTCTCCTGTCTTTAAGGGAAGCATTTTTTTTCTTATTTATTTTTTCTTTTTTTCCTTTTAAGCTCTGTGGTTTACAAGACCATTGCTAATAGGGCATGATGCATATCACAATACCTTCTTTTAGCACTCAATTGTACTCCAAGGTGACCATTTTGTACCCCACCATCATGGTGTTCTCTTCTCTGAGCTATCCCCACCACCTCTCCAGTGGCAAACTTATTATGAACCAGTTCTCATATTTACTTCTATTGCTTCAGGGCATTTGTTTTCCCTTAGCTCTGTTTCTTTACACCCCACATGAGAGAGATTATTCTGTGTCTGTACCTCTCCCTCTGAATAATTTCACTCAAGAGTACTACTCTATGATGCAGCCACATGGCAGTAAATTGCATGACTTCATCTTTTTTCTTACAGTTGAGTAGTATTCTATTGTGTTTATTTTTAATAATAACCATAGGGATATGAATAACTAAACATTTTGGGTTTGGCCTCCTTAGTTTTCAGTTCTTGTCTCCTGCTAATAGATCCTTAAGGTTACTTGGCAAAAACTGTTCCATTAGGTAGGTCTTCATGCTTCAAGTGGCTACTTGTGTAGCTCAGTGATGGCAAGATGAAGCAATCAGAATATTAGACTCTATCATACTTAACGTAGAATTTTTTGTGAAATTGCTGAAGTAAAGCTTATTCTGTATCTGCTCAACTTCAAATGTTTGACATTCATGTCCAGAGGAACTAATAACCACCAAGCTTCTGTCTGAAGCTTGGAATCATCAGAGAATGGAACCAACACAGAATGTAGGAAAAGAAACCAAGTGCTCATGGTATTATGTAAACTTCTGGATCCAATTGTATCTGAAGTCAGAAACATTTAAATTACTAAGACAATGCATGTCTCTTTAGCTTGAGCTCATTTTGCTTTCTATTACTTAAAGAAAGGCCCTCCCGTTGATCGTCGATTTGCTCGAGCGGGCCCAGTAACGTCTCCATTGGAGACTTTGTTGTTACTGTGTCTGGCATATCGAATACTCTCGGTAGCTTGCACTTAAAGAAAGCACTAGCAAAATACTTTGGGAAATTACTAGATATCTTAAGGCTTCAAAGTCTTACCTCTGGGCATAAAACTGTGCAGGAAGGCCTTGTTTTTTCACACAGATCGATAGGTAGACAGATACATAGACTAGAGATGGTGACATGTAGCCCATTTGCACATAGTTCTACTCTAGATGATGATAATAACAGCAATCACGTGAGCAGAAATCAGTGAAATTGTGAGTCTATTGAAATCTCATGAAATACAAAGGTCTATTTGAATCTATTATTATACTGGAAAGGGTATATTTCACAGTACCCTGAATAATTTACAATCTTGTATCACAAAGCAGAAAGCAAACACTGAATGTGTATAAAGGGAAGGAATGTAATAACACATTTAGAAATACCTAATTGACATTTTAAATAATATTTGCCTTTAATTTTTATCATGATGCACTATGTCCATATCACTAATTTTAGAAACTAAAACAAAATTCAGGTGACATTTTTATTGATCTTCTTTACCTAAATATGCATCACTATCTTTAGACTTTCTCCCATTATAATTTCAGATATAGTCTACTAACTTCTAAAGACAGTGACAAATTAGGTTAATTTAAGGGAAAGGTTCAAAGCACATTAAGCTCTAAAATCTTACAGAAGCAATGACTTAACTCAATTTCCTACATTTTACTAGTTTATCTTATAATAATTTTTATATTTACCTTCTCTCTATATATTTAAATTTAGTTCTCTTGAAAGTACAAATGTGTCTCACTAATTTTAGGATTTTTATACTTTTCTTTAGGACATACATTCAGAATGCAAACCCAACATTTATACTGTAACCATGTGGAAGGCAGGCTCAGCCATTTTGAATGAACGAAATAATTTCATCTCCAGACAGAATTTATTGATAAGAGTATAGTCTCTGTTAATTCCAACAATCTACCAGTTACAGAAAAAAACTTTGTGCATAGAAATAGTAATGCAATTGGGCATCACCCCTAACACTTCAAAATGCAGGGGTTGAGACAATGGATGTGGTAAATAGTTCAGCACAAGTTTCACATGCAAGAGGGCCTGGGTTTAATTCCAGGACCAACACTAGGGGATAAAAAATGAAAGAAATGGAAGAAGAAAAGGAAGAGAAGAAAGAAAAGAACTGCAGAGCATATAGCATAAGAGTAGAGATACAGAGAGTACTTACTATATACCCACATTTTCTTTCCTTACAACTTTGCATATTCAATGTTGCAATATTAAAAATTATTTTGTTAAAAATTATGTTTGGTTTTGACAAATCTATAATCTCTAATCTGACTGCCTTTTCCCCTTTTGTATGTTCTTTTCTGACAAAGTTTTTAAAAATCCACCCATTCAAAAATTACAAATTTGGGACATATGCCTACATGGCTTAAAGTTGAAAAAACTTAAACATTTTCATTATTTTCCTGTGTATCAATAAGTTTTTCTCATTCGTTTTGGAACCCAAAAGTCACCAAGATGTAGAAGGTCAATTGAAAGTAATGATTTCAAAATATTTAAACTGCCACTTCAACTCTTATAATATTCATACTTCCAGCTAGAGGGTTGTTTTTGCATTATTATATATGAAATATCTTTCACATCTCATTAAGTAAAAAACATGCTTCATTACCTCTAACATTACTGAAATTAAACAACTTCATTCAATCATTCTTTTTGCAAATAAAATGATTATTACTTCTGATATTCTATGTCTGCAGTCGATAATCCTGACTCATGAATATAATAGCTCAACTTTCCCATTTCAGTATGTCTAGTTTTTGTTTTCTCTACTTTATGTAATTCAGCAGCTTTTTTATGAACTTAAATATTAACTTCTATTGCCATATTTAGAAGCATGTTCTACTATCATTATTTATAAAAAATAACAGCTTGCTTTTCCAAACATGTATCTCGAGGCAATAGTACACCAGGTACTTCTGCAGCCTTGTGCTATGGAAAATTCATGGTCCAGAGGAGTCTAATTAGCAACAGCCTTTCCACCTGTGTTCCCTAGCCCTGCTCCACCCGCGGCAGTTTATTTTTTCTATTACCTATAGCTACAGGTTCAAGTTGATAGTAATGAACTTATCTAGTTATTCGGTGCATACATTACAACCAAGCAACTAACCATCTTATCTCACAAGGTAATTAAAAGTAGCAGTGCACATAACCATGGGTTGATTCAACAACTATACAATCCATTATTGAAGAAGTGATCAAAATTTTGTGACTTACATCTTTAAATATAATCTTAGTATAACCAACAATCTAGGACTAGTTTGAAAAATTAAAAGCAGTAACTGAGTATAAAGCCAAACGCTGTTTTCAAGGAAATCATGTTCAAATTCCAGTCATTGCTTAATGCGTAAACAAAAATTGGAATATAATGAATTGATATCTTTTCTCTTTTCTTATATCATCAACATGCTTTCATGTCAAAAAATAAAACACAAATCATTTCAATGCCTGCACATTGGTACACAACATGGATGCATCATTTATTTAAGTCCAGTGTCCCAGAGTTATTTTTCCTCTCACTAGGATAGGGGGTACTGCTGGAAGATCCAAGGGATATAGTAAGATCAATCTAATGAAGCATTTTCTGTTTAAGCCTTTAAAGAAGGTAGTAGATCTTTCGGTGAAATGTTCAGTGATTAGGGGATGGGGAGGTGAGGGGAGGAGTCAGAGCTGGTGGTAATCTGGGCTTACTCATGACTCTGTGCTCAGAGATCACACCTTGTGATGCTTACAGATCCAAGATCAAACTTTGGTTGGCCGGGTACAAATACTATACAATAAATTATTCCTAATTGAGGTGACATTTGGTTAAAATATTGTGTATAATTTAGGGGATAATACAAGTCTTCAAAATGTATATTATCACACCCTATCCACCATCATAAATGCAATTTGAAATGTATTAGCAGCCACAATGAAATAAAGAATAATGTCAATTAATTGTAACTGTCAATTACACATAAAATAAGTATAAAAATAAATATTTTATTTGTACTAAGCCTTGGAAATGTAGGATATGTTTTACACTCACAGTAAATATTAATTCAGACTACACAAATTTCTTTTCAGGGGGTCACACATGGCAATGCTTAGGGGTTACTCCTGGCTCTGCACTCAGGAATTCTCCTGGCAGTGCTTGAACGAACATATGGGATGCAATTTTTAAATAATAACTATGTATGACCCAACACTGTTATACTGGGGGTTGCATAGCAATATGTGTTTTGATAGAGCACGCTGTTTTTATCTTTAAGCAAGTTATTATTTAGGTCAGCAAGGACAGATCATTCTAGGAAACTCTATGCTCTTGTTGGTTCTATTTTAACTATATCTATTTTGATTTTTCTCAGTATAGCTGAGAAGAAAATCTGCACAACCATTCTTGTTACATAATATTTTCTGTTCCAAAATCTATCTAAAATGTTAGACATTATTTTAAGATCTCTTGTAAATACTGTCCCAGTTCTTAGAAGCTTGTGAATCAGTTTTGTGGTCTCTTAAGCCACACTGACTAGTTCATCAGTACAGAAAAAAAAATAATGCAGGCAGGCAAAGAAGTGGGCTCTCAACCTTAAAGTTCTGCAGCACTCATATCCTGTTTTGCTAAATGATGAGCTGGGCAATCCTGAGTAAATCACAGATGCTCTTTCTTTCCCATATGTCAAGTGAAGGTAATACAAATCTAATAGAAATGTTGTTAAAAATAAATTAACAGTTTACTCCATATTGAGGATTCTGTTACACGTATATTTAACGATTATCAAATAGAAGTTTATTCATATACAAAAGGAAGAGTATAGCTGAATTAGAATATTATCTAACATTTCTTCCAATAAAAATATTCAAAAGTTAAGTGATGTTTTTCATTTCATTTCATCATCCTGTTATTCGTCGATTGCCTCGAGCAGGCCCCAGTAACGTCTCTTTCATCCTAGCCCTGAGATTATATTCAAGGCTCTTTAGGAGAATGAGACCCATCATTGTTACTGGTATTTGGCATATTGGGTACGCCACGGGGAGTTTGCCAGACTCTGCCCTGTGGGCAGGCTACATTCGATAGCCTGCAAGTTTGTCCAAAGTGATGTTTATAAAACCACAACATATGAATGATGACCGCCACCCCACCAAGCAGAGGCAAAGAAAGGTTAAATCTATTTCCCTAATGGCAGTTCGAAGAAAGGTTGTGTATATGACAGGAGGAAATATGGCAACAGAGTGGTATTTACAACAGGCCAACTTTTAGGAAAGTATTTCACAGAAGCAGTCAAATCAGCAGAGATCACACACTGAACAACTGGTAAACTATGCATCATATTCAGAATAATCTTGCAACTATCAAAAAGAAGGCCAGTTCCATGTAAACTAAGCAAGGCAGTCTCGTGGGACTACTCCAGCCAACCTGGACAATGAGAGGGAACCAGACTTCGGCAGAACCTAGGTCCTAAAGGCCTGTTTAATGTGTTATTTTGGATAAGTAACTTCAAGTCAGCAAAGTGCACTTCATACATGTAAAATGGAGTAAAGTTTACAAGACGCTCTTTTAAACTTTATTGATTGAAATGCTGTGGTTTACAATACTATTGGTGATGGTTTCACTGTATCACTGTCATCTCATTGCTCATCGATTTGCTCGAGCGGGTACCAGTAATGTCTCCATTGTGAGACTTGTTGTTACTGGGTTTTTTGGCATATCAAATATGCCACGGATAGCTTGCCATGCGTACAAAATTCTAACATCTCACCTATCACCAGAGCACTTGCTTCCCGCTTCAAGGTCCTGAAGGTCCTCCTTTTCAATCAGTCCCCATCCCAAGAAAACAGTTTTATGAATCAACTCTCCAGCTCTGTCACCTTTGCCCTTTGTTGCTACCTTTAAGTGT
Organism: Sorex fumeus; assembly: GCF_029834395.1. Lineage (NCBI taxonomy): Eukaryota > Metazoa > Chordata > Mammalia > Eulipotyphla > Soricidae > Sorex > Sorex fumeus. The sequence continues at coordinate 17,564,050 of NW_026606075.1, read as the reverse complement.
ATCTTTAAGCCTCAAAAGCAGATCATTCTATATTAATCCCTTTCCATCTGACCAACTTCACTCAGAACAGTATACAAGAGGCTCTTATTTAAAGATAATCAATTTCAGGATATAGAAATATTAAGTGATCACTAAATTAGCAAACATATCTTAAAAAGAGATCTGAATGGGACTTACATTCATGTAAAAGCTATGAATATAGGTTTATTTTATCCTGTACTTAGCAAAACTAAGTTATAATTGCTTAACTACTCAGAAAATGTAGTGAAAATGACAGGAGGTGGCAATATTTAGGATTATCAGATAACTCTACATGGAAAAGCCTGGCAAGCTACCCATGCTGTATTTGATACGCCAAAAACAGTAACTATAATGGACTTCATTCCACTGCCCCTGAAAGAGCCTCAAATACAGCATGTTGGGGAGGACGAATAAGGAGAGGCTGGGACAAATGGAGACGTTACTGGCACCTTCTCGAACAAATCGATGAACAACGGGACGACAGTGATAAAGTGACACCGTGATCAGATGACTTATATTTCAAATCAGTGACTTCTGTGAATCACTTAATGATTAGGCACATCCATAAAGATGAAAACTTTTGCAGGTAGTTATTCCAAAGGCTTATCTGTAGCCTTTTACTTTTTTTCAATTTTTATTTTCTTTTTGTTTTGTTTTTGTTTTGGAGATACACCCTGCTTTGCTCAGAGTTTACTCCTGACTCTGTGCTCAGTGATGACTCCCAGTGGGGCTGCAGGAACTGTATGTATTGCTGGAGATGGAACCTAGCTTGTCCTCATGAGAGGGTTGCACCCTACCCATTGTATCTTCCCAGCCCCCGAATTATTCTATTTCAATAATTTTCATTTGGAGCCCTATTGCTGTGAATTAGCATTGTATTTCTTTTTAGTATTTCCTGTATCTGATCACTGTAGAGTAACAAATCAAGAGCACAAAGACTCAAGCTGTTATAATAATCAGAGTTTGTTGAAATGAAAAGGGATGTTATCAGTCATTGCTTCTCTAACATTTTCTTCTTTAGAAAATTTTGTGCCTATCTGAAAAAGCTCATTACTTGGCATGCAAGTAATTACTTGATCAATAAGAACCTTGTAGGTAAATCATTTCTGACTCTAGTGAGAATCAAATGAAATAACATCAACTAAAATATAGAAGGTGCAAAGTAAGTGGCAAAGCTTAATGTGATCTTCCATTCTGCATCACTGGAGAAAAAAGACAAGCAACAAGATTTGAATAGGAAGAATATAGTGACACTGATAAAAAAAAAAGTGATACAGGGCTTCTTCTTTTGTTGTTTCTGTGGTGACAATGCAAGAAGACTAAGAAGCACATCTCTAATTCAGCTGAAAATAATTTTGCAAGGTACATCCAGTCAATAATAATTAAATATCACATTAAATATTAATGAAATGTAATATTCACACTAAAGAAATTAATATTTCTTAAGTTTAATGTGTTATAATTCTCTCTACATATATATGCACATATATAGTTATATATATTTTAAAAGTGAAAAACATTCAGTGTATACATAAACATTTATATATATTTAACTGAAAAACATTCAAGACGTATAGAATTCCATTCGATATTTTAAGAATTTTTTTCTGTTTTGTTTAGTTTGTAGGGCACAACTACAGCACTCAGGGTTTCTTCCTGGTTCTGCACTCAGGGATCACTCCTAGTGGAGCACAGGGATACCTTGGAGGGTGGCAGGGATCAAATCCAGGTTGGCCATATGGAAGGCAACTGCTCTGTCTGCTGTATGCTCCTGCTTCCAACCCCCCACATTTTTTTTTCAATCTTTAACAGAATTTTCTACCATTGTACTACCTCTAGATTCATATTTGCCTTAGACTTTTAAGGACCTCATTAAAAATCAATGATCAATTTCTGTTAAAATGAGACTGTATACATAGATTTCACTCCAAGAAAGAAATGCTTACAAATCTGAGCAGATGGCCCATTTATCTCCAGCAGTATTAAGTACAACAGTGTTTTAGTACTGTGAAATTTTATAGACAACTTTTAAGAATATTTTTAACACAATTACAGAAGTGATGGAAGTAAAATTTCACATTATAATTAAAAAAAAAGAACAGCAGGGAGAATATCTAATCAAATTTACCATGACTTTAAGTACTTTTAAATGAATTGATGTTTTTAAACACGCTGCTGTCCTACTACCTTAAAATTCAGATGAACTCACTCTATGAATATTTTCAAAACACAATCACATTAAAATATCATTTTGAAGTAATTTTAGGGGTTGGGAGGGTCTCAGGAGCTGCATAGGAGACCTGGTGATTTTCAGCCAACCAGGCCAGATCAGTGCTAGGGTCTGAGGATGCTAAGCTGCATCTTGCATCTTGCACTTGACCCAGGGTTAGCCACGTGCAAGGCAAGTGAGTGACTTACCTCTTCTACTGTCCATCTCCTAAAATAATCTTAATATGCAGACTACAAAAGGAAGAATAATGGTAAAGTAGGAAACAGTTGTCATTATGTAAGTGAAAAAGACGCTCCTGTTTATTATTCAGGATCTCAGTGCCAATGTAATGTTAGAGTTTCTACAACATAAATTTATTATCTTACTATCTATTTTGTTTTGTTTTGTGTTTAGCCACTGCCAGTGAGGCTCAAGGATTAATTCTGGCTCTGCACTCAGGGATCACTCCTCATGGGGCTTACAAGATCATATTTGGGGGCAGGAATCAAACCCTGACTAGCCACTCTACTACTGTTCCAGTTCCTATCTTACTGTCTAGAAGAAAAATCCATAAACGGATCTCACTGCACTAAAATCAAGGCATCAGCAGGTCTGCATTCTTTTCTGCGGATACTAGAGGAGAATTTGTCATGATGCCGTTTCTACCTGCAGACGGCTGCTCATTTTGTGAGCTTCATTTCACCTCCAACTGCTGCAATAATCAAAAGAGGCCTTTTCATACTTATCACAGACTTGCTTCTATTTTCATAACTCCACTTTTTTTAAATTTTATTGAATCACCATGACATAGTTACAAGTTTTCATATTTGGGTTACAATCACACAGTGATTAAACACCCACCCCTCCACCAGTGCCTCATAACTCCTCTTGAATCTCCTCCATTCCTTTAAGAAAAGGTACTTACCTTTTTCAAGCACCCATTAAATATTACATGATAGTCCCCTATCTCAAAATCTTTATTTTTCATCTGCAAAATTCCTTTTCTATAGGTTCGAGTAAATAAGACCTGGATATCCCTTTGGGGCCATCATTCTGCTTACCACACCTTATAAATGCAGTGCCGTTATTGCATCTACCCAAAATATTAGATTTAGCCAATTATATTTTCATATAAGTTTCATTATATCAGTAATTCAGGAATTGTACTGTTCATATCATTGGTTTGGTTTTTCAGGCCTTGAGAGAATAATCTAATGTGCCCACACTTATTTTTGGACACTCTTGTCCCACACCCATGATCTTGGACTCTTCAGTAGTTTTTTTCTTATTGTGAATAAAATAAAATTAAAGAATCTAAACAATACTGGGAGAACAACTGTTTATTTCTCTTCTGGGCTGCTATGTTAGTAGTAGGGTTACAAGAAAACAATTCCGAGAGAAAACCCAAACTAAACACAGACCTCTACACACAGCTACAGGATGTAATAAGTGAACAACTAGTTCTACTACACCAAGGGATCTTATAATTTAACAGTTTAGAGGTTAGTTCCAGTGGATATATTGCAATGTGGAGACTATGTGCTAGTGTAAACATCATCTTTTCTAAAGATTTAATATGTATTTTCTCTCCTGAGATCCTAAATGCAACAATGTTCTTCATTCATATAAATAAATCATAAGATTAGCAAAATATGACATTTCTAGGAATGAATAGTTACAAATTTATAACTATAAAACAATAAAACATTGAGTGGTGGCTTTAAAGATGCCCTAAATGGGCAAGGAATTCCCTCTCAGAATTACTTTCCTATGCCTTTTTTTGTGTACAGTATAGTGAAGGAACCAAATATTGGTAATTTTTGATCATTTTTAATCTGTACATAATTTTAGAACAAGTAAAAATACCTCACGGCAACAACATTAGTAATTTTTTAAAGATAAAGTGGAGTAAAGAGTTTTAGGTTTGAATCTAACACTAGCATTGAAAAAGATGGTATTCATTTATATGATATGGCTTAAAGGAATTTCCAAAAGAAATTTAAGATATTGTTTGACCAAGACTGTTACCACTTACAGAGAAGGTGGAGAATAAACTTCTTTGGGCAATTACCTTGAAAAGAGAACACTCATATATGCATGAGGATCTGTGCTTATATATTAAAAACTTGCATCTTAGTGTTATTTCTTCTCTTCTCCCATAGAAAATAAGATTAATATTTTATACCTATAGCTCCATTCTAAGGTAATTTAAACACAAAGAATAATTCGTTGCATCAACCATGTGATTGATGAACACATTATCAAGAATTTCTGACTTTATAGCATCACTATAAAATATACAAGACAAGCTATACTTCTAGTAGCAAGAATATGTATAAAAGCCTTCTCTTCCTGTATAACCTTTCACCCAAATTTGATCAGATAAGCATTTAGATAAATGATGCATTTAATTAAACAAATGATTTATTATAACATCATTATACACTAATGAAAAATACACATTTCTAAAATATTCGATTTTATTCCTGAAACAAATTAGCTCAAGAATTACATTTCAACATTATGACCCTCAATTTACATGGTTCATTAATAAAGAGGTTGCAAATTTAAACAGAACAGATATTCTCAGTGAACTTGAGAAGCACTATAACACTGTCCTCCCGTTGTTCATCGATTTGCTCGAGTGAGCACCAGTAACGTTTCCATTGTGAGACTGTTACTGTTTTTGGCATATCGAATACATCACGGGTAGCTTGCCAGTCTTTGCTGTGCAGGCTGAATACTCTCGGTAGCTTGCCAGGCTCTCTGAGAGAGGCGGAGAAATCAAACCAGGTCGGCCGTGTGCAAAGCAAATAAATGCCCTACCCGCTATGCGATCGGCCAAACTTGAGAAGATGAAAAATAAAAAATAAAACTGCCATATGATGATTACAAAATGCCAACATACAGAAACACTGACCTTCAGAATAGCAAGATCTGGCTTGGAACTAAGGAAAAGTGTCATCCTGTCTAAAAGGGAAAAAAATGTGTGATTAAAGGTGCGTTAGTAGATAAACAGAATGGGAAAAGAAGTGATTCTGCATTACCACTACAGTACCCAAACCTATAAGCCTAAGCCTTACACTGACTATCCAAGCACTGACCACTAAGAAAAGGGGCATCTGTTACTGGCTGTGGGACACATACACACACATACACACACAGACAGACACACACACACACACACACAGTTTAAGCTAACAAAACAGGATGAGGTCTTTTACATTATTTTATTGCCCTGTAAGTCAGAGTACTCCAGTAAAAGCTAGAAATAACTATAACTCCCATATTATATAAAAAAGAACTGGCAGTTATCTGTCCAAGATTGCCAAAGGCAATTTTTATTTCTAGAAGAAAAAAGTAATTATAGATATTCTAAACTCTAATTCCATAAATTGCTTCCCAGTGTTGAAAGGTTTTGTGATTTCAGCTTTTAATAAGTCTTGAACAATAAAACTGCAGTTCATTTTTCTGGGAATATACATATTAATGTATTGATAAATGCATTTACCTGATATATAGCATTTCACAATATATACAATGCATTACAAAATTATATTATTTCAAGTGCTGATTATATCTAATAGCACTGTAAAGTTACAAAAAACTTAGTGTAATGATTTTATACTAAATGTATACATCAAGTATATCCAATACACAAAGTGATTTTTATAGTATTGCAAAACACTAAGATATTGAATAATCTCTACTCTTTATATTTAAGTCATGCTTTAAAACAAGTGACATTATGACTAGTGAGATATTCATGCTTTAAAACAAGTTAAATTTTGTTTTACAAACCCTCACCCATAAAAGCAACTGACAATTGTTAAGTACTTACATAATCAGTTTTACACAGAAAAATATCTTAGTTAAAATATACAATATTTTAGGACTATATTTACATTTATGACTATATATATTTAAGGACTATAGAGTCCTTCCCATAAAATAAATTTGTAAATTTAATGTAATTTAAATCTAAATTTTATTTAGGCATTTTGGAATAAAATGATTCTAAATTTCAAGTGACAATGCAAAACCTTAAGAATAAATTTCAAAAAATGACAATATATAAGTTCAAACTTTACTATAAATCTAACATAAAACACTTTGGATTTGAATTCGACCCGGGTCCCAGAAATCCAGCCACCACCGCTGGCCCCTGGGCAGGGGCCCCTCCAGCACCCTGAGCCACTTCCACAGGGAGTGCAGGTTCATGTAATCGCCACTGCCCCCCCCCCCCATCCCAACAGGTCTGTGGACTAGCATCTTGACTTCCTGGGGGCGTGGTCATTACCATAGGGGCATGGTCTCTGTAGCGAGTGGGCGTGGCCTCCCCAAAAGTGGGCATGGCCTTCTCGCGAGCAGTGGCCTCCACCCCCAGCACCCTGGACCCTCACCCAAGCCCTTCCCATCTAATTCTGTGGGGAAAAAATTCCGGGCACCTACACTACAATACAATAATAATCCACTGGCCTACTCCAAGTCTAACAAAAGACCAATACGCAATAGAAGCTATATAGAATATCTCCTACAAACCTTCACTAGATGCCCGTCATAAAGCCAGAGAAAAAATCCCAGAAAAGATCCTCAGACCCTAGAAAGAGAGAAGGGTGTCCACCACCGACTGGCCTTATCCAGAATTCTTTCCCACAATAAGAGTAAACAGTGCTGGTGAATTCCAGGGGTTTAATACTAGACAAACAAAACAACATGAAGAAACAACGCAAATCTCCACTACAAGGTGAAGACGAAGAAAAGATTCCCGAACCCTCAACTGGGGTCGCATACAAATATGCTCTCTCCGATAAAGAACTCCGGGACAAAATGCAGAGGATGTTCAAGGACCTACTCAAAGAATCAATGGAAGAGATAGCCAGAAAACTAAAGGAAGAAGTCAAAGAAACAATAGAAAGGTTAGTCGAGAAAATACACAAAGAAATAACAGCAGAAACAAAAAAAGCTACAGAAAGAAGTGTCACAGATAAAGGACTCGGTAGATGTAATTAAAAACTCAGTAAGTGCCCTTAGCAATAGAATAAGTGCAGCTGAAGAGAGGATCAGTGAGCTCGAAGATGAACAACAGAAATCCCATAGGGAAAAACAAGCAATGGAAAAAGATCTCAAAATGGCTCTTAGGAGAATCAGAGACCTAGGGGATGACGCCATGGACAGAGACACAATACTACAAGCAGCAAGGTCAAAGAAGGAAACTCCATTCAAAGGAGCACCCCTTAGATTTACAGCAGACCTATCAGAGGAAACCCTTCAAGCCCGAAGGCAATGGTGGGATATAGTGAAAAAACTCAATGAAATGAATGCCTCCCCAAGAATACTTTATCCAGCTAAACTCTCACTCAAACGTGATGGAACTATACACCATTTTGTAGATAAACAACAGCTCAGGAACTTCCTAGACCCAAAGCCAAAACTAATGGAAGGGTTAAAGGGGCTCCTGTAGGATAAGAAGGAAAACACTTAGAAACACAACCAGCCCCTACAGCAACATGGCACAAAATCCCATGACAATAATTTCCCTTAATGTCAACAGCCTAAATGCACCAATCAAGAGACACAGCGTGGCAAAATGGATCCAGAAACAGAAACCAACATTCTGCTTTCTACAAGAAACACATCTGAACAATCAGAGCAAAAACAGATTCAAAGTAAAAGGATGGAAAACAATCCTGCAAGCAAACAGCTCCCTCAAAAAAGCTGGGGTGGCCATACTAGTATCTGACAACATTTAATTTCATGTTGAAAAAGATTAGAAGGGACAGCGAAGGGCACTTTCTCTTCATCAAGGGAGACATACAACAGGAAGAAATCACACTCCTAAATATATACGCACCTAATGAGGGAACAGCTAAATACTTGAAAAAACTGCTGAGCTAGAAACAGCCCCCGAGACAGCCGGTTTTCAACCCCTGAGCCGCGTGGGACGGGCACAGAGGCCCAGCTCTGGGCAACAAAGCTGAACGGCTCCAATTCCAACAGGTACAGCCCGCCCCCAAGGGCCTGGGTTCCTCTCTGGGCACGCGCAGCTAGAAACAGCCCCGAGACAGCCGGTTTTCAACCCCTGAGCCGCGTGGGACGGGCACAGAGGCCCAGCTCTGGGCAACAAAGCTGAACGGCTCCAATTCCAACAGGTACAGCCCGCCCCCAAGGGCCTGGGTTCCTCTCTGGGCACGCGCAGCTAGAAACAGCCCCGAGACAGCCGGTTTTCAACCCCTGAGCCGCGTGGGACGGGCACAGAGGCCCAGCTCTGGGCAACAAAGCTGAACGGCTCCAATTCCAACAGGTACAGCCCGCCCCCAAGGGCCTGGGTTCCTCTCTGGGCACGCGCAGCTAGAAACAGCCCCGAGACAGCCGGTTTTCAACCCCTGAGCCGCGTGGGACGGGCACAGAGGCCCAGCTCTGGGCAACAAAGCTGAACGGCTCCAATTCCAAACAGGAGACATTCCCAACTCCTCGCCCAGTGCCAGGGACTCTTTCCGGAGCCGCGGCCGCTAACGCGGCCGCGAAATATTTTCCCACTACATATGCCATAGGAACCATAAGCTAACTTCTTAGATGGAAACTTCTCTATTTTAGCTCAGCCACTAGAAATACAGTTGCCAATAACTCATAAGCCTATCTTAACTCACACTGCATATCAAGCAGAATAGTAACACTGAACGTGAAGGACTAAACCACACCTCTCACAATGGTAAAGCAACGCAAAAGCCCACCAAACATTCATATTGAAGAGTCTAGCCCAGATGACACCAACAGTACTGTAGTGTTAGACAACCTCTCTGACAAGGAATTCAGAAGGGAGCTACTTAGGATGCTTAGGGAATTAAAAGAAACAATGGAAAGCAATGCCAATAGAAGACAAGAGGATCTGAAGGCAGAAATGAGGAAAATGCAATCAGAAATGTCAGACCTGAAAAATCTCGTAGGCGAATTGAAAAGCTCAGTGGAAGGCCTCAGCAGCAGAGTAACAGCGGCTGAGAACAGAATCAGTGAGCTCGAAGATGAAGTTCAGAGACTCTCCAGAAAAGAGCAGAAAATGGAAAAGAGACTCACAATTCGGGAACAGATGGCAAGAGAAGATCGTGATGAAGCCAAGAGGGGTAACATAAGAATTATTGGAGTCCCAGAGGGACAGGAAGAAAACCTCGATGAAGAAGAAACTGTCAAAGACATCATTGCTACAACATTTCCAGAGCTGAAGAAAACTTGTGACCACATTCAGGAGGCCCGAAGGGTACCAGCTAGAAGAAATCCGAATAAAAATACCCCAAGACACATTCTGATCAAAATGACCAAAACCTTAGACAGAGACAAAATTCTGAAAGCAGCAAGATCGAAGAAAGAAATCTCTTACAAAGGAGCATCCTTAAAATTCACAGCTGATTTTTCTGATGAAACCCTCATGGCCCGAAAACAGTGGTGGGACATAGTAAAAAAACTCAATGAAATAAATGCCTCCCCCAAAATACTTTTCCCAGCAAGACTCTCATTCATAATAGAAGGAACAACACACAGTTTCACAGACAAACAACAGCTCAGGAACTTCATAGACTCAAAACCATGGTTACAAGAACAACTAAATGGGCTACTTTAAGGCAAGAAAGGCTCCTCAAATACACCCAATTTTAACATAACAATGGGACAAAATCCCATAACAATAATCTCTCTCAATGTCAATGGGCTAAACGCACCAATTAAAAGACATAGAGTGGCAGGATGGATTAGAAAATTGAACCCAACATTCTGCTGCCTGCAAGAAACGCATCTCAATAGTCAAAGCAAACACAGACTCAGAGTCAAAGGCTGGAAAACAAACCTACAGGCAAACAGCTCCCATAAAAAAGCTGGGGTAGCCATCCTTATATCAGACCACATTGATTTCAGAGTGAGGAAGGTCATAAGAGACAGTGAAGGCCATTACTTATTGATCAGAGGATCTGTACAACAGGAAGAACTTACAATAATAAATGTATATGCACCTAATGAGAGACCAGCAAAGTACTTAAAACAACTACTCATAGATTTGGAAAAAGACATCAATAGCAACACAATACTAGTGGGAGACTTCAACACTGCTTTGTCACCTCTTGATAGATCAACCAGACTCAAGCTTAGCAAGGACATACTTCATTTGAGGGAAACAATGGAAGAAAGGGACTTAGTAGATATATACAGGACACTTCACCCACAAAAAGCTGAATACACATTCTTCTCAAGCGTACATGGAACATTCTCTAAGATAGACCACATGCTGAGCCACAAAACATGCCTCCATAAAATTAAGAAGGTAGAGATTGTATCAACAATCTTCTCAGACCATAATGCGCTGAAATTAGAAGTAAATCACACACAAAAACAGAAAACTAAATCAAACACCTGGAAATTAAACAGTGCACTATTGAACAACGAGTGGATTAGACAGGAAATCAAAGAGGAAATCAAAAGATTCCTAGAAACGAATGAAAATGAGAACACGAGTTACCAAAACTTATGGGACACAGCAAAGGCTGTGTTAAGAGGAAAGTTTATAGCTCTACAAGCATTCCTCAGGAAGGAGGAGCGAGCACACATAAGTAACCTAACCTCACAGCTTAAGAGCTTGGAGAAGGACCAAAAAAAGGAGCACAACCCGAACAGGAGAAAGGAAATAATAAAACTCAGAGCAGAGATTAATGAGATGGAAACCCAAAAAACAATCCGAAAGATCAATGAAACCAAGAGCTGGTTCTTTGAGAAAATTAACAAGATCGATAAGCCTCTAGCAAAACTCACAAAGAAAGGGAGAGAGAAAACCCTAATAAACCGAATCAGAAATGAAAAGGGGGTCATTACAACAGAAACCACAGAAATTCAGAGGATCCTCAGGGAGTACTTTGAGAAGCTTTATGCCACGGAACATCAAAACCTCGAGGAAATGGATAAATTCCTAGACTCCTACAGACTCCCAAGGCTGAACCAAGAAGACCTGGAATACCTGAACAGACCTATCACCATCAAGGAAATTGAAATGGTAATAAAAAGTCTCCCCAAGCACAAAAGTCCTGGCCCAGATGGATTCACTAGTGAATTCTTCCAAATCTTTAAAGAGGACTTACTCCCAATACTCTTTAAGCTTTTCCACGAAATTGAAATATCAAAAACACTTCCAAACAGTTTCTACGAAGCAAATATCACACTGATACCAAAAGCAGACAGAGATACCACAAAGAAAGAGAATTACAGGCCGATATCCCTGATGAACACAGATGCAAAGATCCTCAACAAACTACTAGCAAATAGAATCCAACTACTCATCAAAAAGATCATACACCATGACCAAGTAGGATTCATCCCAGGGATGCAAGGATGGTTCAACATTCGGAAATCAATCAACATAATCCACCATATCAACAAAAGAAAAGATAAAAAGCATATGATCATATCAATAGATGCAGAGAAAGCATTTGATAAGATCCAGCACCCCTTTATGATGAAAACCCTAGCCAAAATGGGTATAGAGGGGACCTTCCTCAACATAGTTAAAGCCATCTACCACAAGCCTACAGCAAGCATCATCCTCAATGGGGAAAAACTGAGAGCCTTCCCTCTAAGATCAGGGACGAGACAGGGATGCCCACTCTCTCCACTGCTGTTCAATATAGTACTGGAAGTACTTGCAATAGCGATTAGGCAGGAAAAAGATATTAAGGGCATTCAGGTAGGAAAGGAAGAAATCAAGCTCTCACTATTCGCAGATGATATGATACTCTACTTAGAGAACCCAATAACTTCCACCAAAAAACTCTTAGAAACAATAGACTCGTATAGTAAAGTTGCAGGTTATAAAATCAATACCCAAAAGTCCATGGCTTTCCTATACGCAAACAGTGAGAGAGAAGAAAGCAACATGAAAAAAACAATCCCATTCACAATTGTGCCCCAGAAAATCAAGTACCTAGGAATCAGCTTAACTAAGGAAGTAAAGGACCTGTACAAAGAAAACTACAAAACGCTACTTCAGGAAATAAAAGAGGACATGAGGAAATGGAAAGATATCCCCTGCTCATGGGTCGGGAGACTTAACATTGTCAAAATGGCAATACTACCGAAAGCATTGTATAAATTCAATGCAATCCCTATAAGGATACCCATGACATTCTTCAAAGAAATGGAGCAAACACTCTTGAAATTTATATGGAACAATAAGCCCCCACGAATAGCTAAAGCAATTCTTGGGAAAAAGAAAATGGGAGGAATCAACCTCCCGAACTTCAAACTGTACTACAAAGCAGTAATAATTAAAACAGCATGGTACTGGAACAAAGGCAGAACTGCAGACCAATGGAACAGGGTTGAATACACTGACATTTCTCCTCAATCATATGCTCATCTAATCTTTGATAAAGGTGCAAGTAATGTGAAGTGGAGTAAGGAAAGCCTCTTTAATAAATTGTGTTGGCATCATTGGACGGCTATATGCAAAAAAATAGGCTCAGAACTCTGCCTAACACCATGTACAAAAGTAAGATCAAAATGGATTAAAGACCTCAACATCAGACCAGAAACCATAAGGTACATTGAAGATAAAGTTGGCAAAACCCTCCATGACATTGAAGCTAATGGTATCTTCAAAGATGCCACGCCACTGGCCGAGCAAGTGAAAACAGAGATAGATAAATGGGACTATCTTAAACTAAGAAGCTTCTGCACCTCCAAAGAAACAGTGACCAAAATACAAAGACAGTCTACAGAATGGGAAAGGATATTCACCGAATACACATCTGACAAGGGGTTGATATCCAGGATATACAAAATACTGGTTAAACTCCACAAGAAGAAAACATCCAACCCCATCCAAAAATGGGGCAATGAAATGAACAGAAACTTTCTCAAAGAAGAAATCCGAATGGCAAAAAAGCACATGAGAAAATGCTCTACATCATTAATCATCAGGGAGATGCAGATCAAAACCACAATGAGATACCATCTCACACCTCAGAGACTGGCCCACATTCAAAAGAACAAAAGCAACCGATGCTGGCGTGGATGTGGCGAGAAAGGGACACTCATTCACTGTTGGTGGGAATGTCCACTGGTTCAGCCCTTCTGGAAAACAGTATGGACGATTCTCAAAAAATTAGAAATTGAGCTCCCATTTGACCCAGCAATACCACTCCTGGGAATATATCCCAGAGAGGCAAAAATGTATAGTCGAAGTGACATCTGCACTTGTTTGTTCATTGCAGCCCTCTTTACAATAGCCAGAAACTGGAAGAAACCTGAATGCCCAAGAACAGATGACTGGTTAAAGAAACTTTGGTACATCTACACAATGGAGTACTATGTAGCTCTTAGAAAAGATGAAGTCATGAAATTTACATACAAGTGGTACAATATGGAAAGTATCATGCTAAGCGAAATGAGTCAGAAAGAGAGGGATAGACATAGAAAGATTGCATTCATCTGGGGGATATAAAGTAACAAAGTATGAGATTAATACCCAAGAATAGCTGAGATCAGCACCAGGAGGATTACTCCATAACTTAGAGGCCAGCCGGGTATCCTAGAGGAAAGGGCTGTTCAGATAGAGAAGGGAGCACCAAATAAAGGATGTTTGGAGGATCCTCCCAGGAGGGGAGATGCATGTCGAAAGTAGACTATGGACTGAACATGTTTGCCACTCAATGCCTCTTTTGCAGACCACAACACCCAAAAGGAGAGAGAGAACACAGGGGATTGCCCTGCCACAGAGACGGGGGTATGGGGGGATGGGGGTGGGAGGGATATTATCCATGGTGGTGGAAAATGGGCACTGGTGGAGGGATGGGTATCTGATCATTGTATAATTGAAACCAAAGCACAAAAAATTGTAAATCTACAACTTTAAAAAAAATAAAATAAAATAAAGGGGAAAAAAAAAAAAAAGAAAAACTGCTAACAGACTTTAAGGAGGACATTGCTAGCAGCACAATAGTAGCTGGAGACTTCAACATTGCCTTATCACCTCTGGATAGATCAACAAGAACAAAACTCAGCAAGGAAACATTGGCTCTGAAAGAAGAAATAGAAGAGAAAGGACTTATAGACCTATACAGGGCTTTACACCCCAAAAAGAAATAATACACATTCTTCTCCAGTGTGCATGGAACATTTTCCAAAATAGACCATGTGCTAGGACACAAAACAAACCTTAGTAGAATCAGGAAGATAAAAATACTACCAACAATCTTTTCAGACCACGGTGCACTGAGAATAGAAATGAATCACACACAGACACGGAGAACCAAATCAAACACCTGGAAACTAAACAACTCAATGCTGAGCAATGAATGGATCAGGAAGGAAGTCAAGGACAAAATCAAAAGATACCTGGAAACAAATGAGAATGAAGACAAGAGCTACCAGAACTTATGGGATGTAGCGAAAGCTGTATTAAGGAGAAAATTTATACCTCTGCAAGCATACCTCAAGATGGAAGAAAGGATGCACATAAACAACTTGACTTCACAGCTCAAGATCCTAGAAAAGGATCAATGGAAGGAGCCCAAAGTAGGCAGAAGGAGAGAGATTATAAAACTTAGAGCAGAAATCAACAACATGGAAAACAAAGAAACAATCCGAAAGATCAATGAAACTAAGAGTTGGTTCTTCGAGAAAATAAATAAGATAGATAAACCACTAGCAATACTCACAAAGAAACAGAGAGAGAGAACCCTAATAAACCGAATAAGAAATGAGAATGGGGATATCAAAACAGAAACCAAAGAAATTCAAAAGATCATCAGAGGCTACTTTGAAAGCCTTTATGCCACGAAACAAGAGAACGTAGACGAAATGGATAAATTCCTGGATTCCTATAATCTCCCGAAGCTGAATCAAGAAGATATAGAGTACCTGAATATACCTATTCACATCAAGAAAATTGAAACTGTAATCAAAAGTCTTCCCAAAAACAAAAGCCCAGGTCCAGATGGATTCACTGGCGAATTTTTCCAACATTTAAAGAAGACCTATTACCAGTTCTTCTCACGCTTTTCCAGGAAATTGAAAAAACAGAAATCCTCCCAAACAGTTTCTATGAAGCCCATATTTCTCTAATACCAAAAGGAAACAAAGACACCACAAAAAAAGAAAGTTAAAGGCCTATATCTCTGATGAAACAGATGCGAAGATTCTCAACAAAATACTAGCAAATAGAATTCAACAACTCATCAAAAATATCATACACCATAACCAAGTGGGATTCATCCGGGGGATGCAAGGATGGTTTAACATTTGGAAATCAATCAACATAATCCATCATATCAACAAAAGAAAAGACAAAAATCATATGATCATATCAATAGATGCAGAGAAAGCATTTAACAAGATCCAGCACCCATTTATGATGAAAACCCTCACCAAATTGGGGATAAAGGGGACTTTCCTCAATATAGTTAAAGCCATCTACCACAAGCCTACAGCAAGCATCATCCTCAATGGGGAAAAACTAAGAGCCTTCCTCTTAAGATCAGGTATGAGACAAGAATGCCCACTCTCTCCACTACTGTTCAATATAGTACTGGAAGTACTTGCAATAGCAATTAGGCAAGAAAAGGATATCAAGGGCATCCAAGTAGGAAAGGAAGAAATCAAGCTCTCACTATTCGCATATGATATGATACTATACCTAGAGAACCCTAAAACCTCTACCAAGAAATGCCTAGAAACAATAGTCTTGTACAGAAAAGTTTCAGGCTATAAAATCAATACCCAAAAGTCCATGTCTTTCCTATATGCAAATAGTGAGAGAGAAGAAAGTGAAATGAAAAAAAAAATCCCGTTCACAATTGTACCCCAGAAATTCAACTACCTAGGAATTAGCTTAACTAAGAAGTAAAGGACCTGTACAAAGAAAACTACAAAATGCTGCTTCAGGAAATAAAAGAGGACACAAGGAAATGGAAAAATATCCCCTGTTCATGTATCGGGAGGATTAACATTGTCAAAATGGCAATACTTCCCAAAGCACTGTACAAATTCAACACGATCCCTATTAGGATACCCATGACATTCTTCAAAGAACTGGAGCAAACACTCCTGAAATTTATATGGAACAATAAGCCCCCACGAATAGCTAAAGCAATTCTTGGGAAAACAAAAATGGGAGGAATCAGCCTCCCTAACTTCAAACTCTACTACAAAGCAGTAATAATTAAAACAGCATAGTACTAGAACAAAGGCAGAACAGCAGACCAATACAACAGAGTTGAATATACTGATATCTCCCCCCAAACATATCATCACCTAATCTTTGATAAAGGAGCAAGAAATGTGAAGCGGAGTAAAGAAAGCCTTTTTAACAAATGGTCCTGGCAAAACTGGACAGCTACATGCAAAAAAAAAAGTGCTCAGATCTCTGCCTAACACCATGTACAAAAGTAAGATCAAAATGGATTAACGACCTCAACATCAGACCGGGATCCATAAGGTACATTGAAGACAAAGTTGGCAAAACCCTTCATGATATTGAAGGTAATGGTGTCTTCAAAGATGTCATGCCACTGGCTAAGCAAGTGAAAACAGTGATAGACAAATGGGACTATATTAAACTAAGAAGCTTCTGCACCTGAAAAGAAACAATGACCAAAATTCAAAGACAGCCCACAGAATGGGAAAGGATATTCGCCAAAAACACATCCGACAAGGGGCTGATATCAAGTATATACAAAGTACTGGTTGAACTCCACAAGAAGAAAACATGCAACCCTACCAGAAAATGGGGCAACGAAATGAACAGAAACTTAATCAAAGATGAAATTCGAATGGCTAAAAGACACATGAGAAAATTCTATACATCATTAATCATCAGGGAGATGCAGATCAAAACAACAATGAGATATCATTTCACACCACAGAGACTGGCCCACATCCAAAAGAACAAAACCAACCGGTGCTGGCGCGGATGTGGCGAGAAAGGGACCCTCCTTCACTGCTGGTCGGAATGCCGACTGGTTCAGCCCTTTTGGAAAACAGTATGGACGATTCTCAAAAAACTAGAAATTGAGCTCCCACTTGACCCAGCGATTCCACTCCTAGGAATATACCCCGGAGAGGCAAAAATGTATAGTCGAAGACACATCTGCAGTTATCTGTTCATTGAAGCACTGTTTACAATAGCTAGAATATGGAAAAAAACCTGAGTGCCCAAGAACAGATGACTGGTTAAAGAAACTTTGGTACATCTACACAATGGAATACTATGTAGCTGTCAGAAAGGATGAAGTCATGAAATTTACATACAAGTGGTACTACATGGAAAGTATCATGCTAAGTGAAATGAGTCAGAAAGAGAGGGATAGACATAGAAAGATTGCATTCATCTGGGTAACATAAAGTAACAAAATAGGAGACTAACATCCAAGAATAGCCGAGATAAGTACCAGGCGGATTACTCCATGGCTTTGAGGACAATTGCACACACTAGGGGAAAAGGCAGCTCAGATAGACAAGGGAGCACCAAATAAAGGGTTTTGGGAGGTTCCTCTTAGGATGGGAAATGCGTGATGAGAGTAGACTATAGTCCAAACAAGACTGCCACTCAATATCTCTTTTGCAAAGCACAGCACTCAAAAGGAGAGAGATAACAAAAGAGAATGCCCTGCCACAGTGGTAGGGTGGGATGGGGGATGGGGGTAAGGGGGTTGGGAGGGATACTGGGACTGGTGGTGGTGGAGAATGGGCACTGGTGGAGGGATGGGTATTTGATCATTGTATAACTGAAACCCAAGCATAAAAATTTTTAAGTCTACAACTGTACCTCATGGTGTTTCACTAATAAAAATTTAAGGAAATAAAAACCACTTTGGGTTTGATGTAAAGATAGAGAAACAGGTTAAATACATAATCCTAAATGTAAAAGCCAAAAATATGAGACTTAGAGGAAAAATATATCTCTGGCCTTGGAGTAACTTAAAGTTCATTTTAAAATATCAATAAAATGAACTTTACATAAATATTCACCATCAATAGCCACTATTAAGAGATGGTATCAGGATACTATTAAGAGAAGGTATCAAGTCACACACTGGAAAAATATTTACAACATATACTTAGGAAAGTATAAAAAATATTTATAACATACACTTAGTATCTAAAATATATAAAGAACTTCAAAATATCAAATTGAAGATATTCAAACTAACCTAATATTTGGGAAACGTTAAGTAAAGTAAAGTAAAGGCCCTCCCGTTGATCGTCGATTTGCTCGAGCGGGCCCAGTAACGTCTCCATTGGAGACTTTGTTGTTACTGTGTCTGGCATATCGAATACTCTCGGTAGCTTGCCGGGCTCTCCGAGAGGGGCGGAGGAATCAAACTTGGGTCGGCCATGTTGGCCGCTTGTAAGGCGAACGCCCTACCGCTGTGCTATCGCTCCAGCCCAGGCTTCGGCAGCACATATACTAAAATTGGAACGATACAGAGAAGATTAGCATGGCCCCTGCGCAAGGATGACACGCATGGGAAACGTTAGATTTCACAAAAGGATATGTATGAATAGTTCATTAATGAGATAATGTTCTTTGCATCCTCAGCAATTAACTAGTGGAAGTAGTGACTAGTAACTTTGTACAACCAAATTATTCGTCTACTGGTTTCGAAACATTTTCATTTGTAGAAATTAGTAAGCCACTGAACCATCTGAAGTAAGCTTGAAATGGTTCAACTGTATCTTCCTTGGAGTCAATTTCTCCTATATTTTCTTCCTCTTTTATATTATTTTTTTGATTGAGGAGATGCTAATCGGTGCCCAGGAATCATACCATCATAACAGTGGTACTCTGAGAACCATGTGGTGCAAGAAATGGAAATGGGTTAGTTGTATTCAAGGCAAGTACCTTAACCACTGGACTATCTCACTAGAGGGCCCCCCACACCTTATCTCTTGAATATATATATATATATATATATACACATATATATATATATATATATATATATATATACACTTAACCACTGGTCTATCTCCTTTAAGAGAGGTTTTTCAGTGGTTAAGACACACTCTTTGCATGTTGCCAATCCTGGTTTGATCCCTGCCCCCACATGGTCCCTAAAACACTGCCAAGAGCAGCCCCCAACACTGCAGAGCTTAAGCAGTACTGACCATATCTGCAGCACTTGCACTGAATATCTGGATGTCCACGAATTGCTGAGAGAGAGGCACCACTCAGCAACACCCTCCAAAAATTCCTAGGAAGATAGCTGATCCAAACTACACTATAAAAGTATAAATTCCTCCAACTGATGTCTCATAAAGTAATGTTTGAAATTCCTGTTATTGTAAAGTGACCCAAGTACTAAGCTTTTTAGATGTAGCCACATATTAAAATATATATTCTCTGAATGATACACCGCATGAAACAAAAATTTTGAATCAAACCCATAAAACTGACTAAGATATTTTAGATAACCCTGATATATTTAAAGAAATTTGTACTAATCTTATTTTTGTGGTTTGTTACTGGGACCAAAGTTGAACTTTGAAGTTGCAGGAGAAAAGCATTATTCCAATTCTTTTAAAAATCACAAATCACAAATCATCCTGTTAATCGTCGACTGCCTCGAGCAGGCCCCAGTAACGTCTCCTTCATCCTAGCCCTGAGATTATATTCAAGGCTCTTTAGGAGAATGAGACCCATCATTGTTACTGGTATTTGGCATATTGGGTACGCCATGGGGAGTTTGCCAGACTCTGCCGTAATTCTAATTCTAATTCTAATTCTAATTCTAATTCTTTTAAACGTTGGAATTTTTCAGAAGGTAAAAGAAATGATTTAACTTTTTAACTTTCTATGTATTCATTTAAAAAAATAAGAAATCTCTAAACCAATAAATTCTAGATACCAATTTGCAGTTGAAAGGAGCTACAAAAATCAGGGAATTTGAGAATGTTCGATATAAATCTGTCAATTTTAATACACTACTCAGTCTAAGTTCCCAAAATGCAATGACTACCAATGATTGTCAGGTTTATTACTGTATTTTATTAAAGGTTTTCTTCCTTTTTTAAGGCAGGAAAAAGCCACATTTGATGATGTTCAGTTTATGTCTGTGGTCAGAAACTACTCCTGCTAGTAATGGGAGGACCATATAAGGTGTAAGGGATGGAACAGGGATGGCCAATGCAAGGCAACCATAACTCCTGTACCATCTCTTTGATTTCTATGTTCCATTTTTCAAATAACCATAATTAAAAAGTGTACATAGTTGGGCCAGAGAGGTAGTACAGCCGGTAGGGTGTTTGTCTTGCATGCCGCAGACCTGGGTTCAATTCACAGTAACTTATGTGGTCCAACAAGTACCGCCAGGAGTAATTCCTGAGCATCGCTAGTTGTGGCCCAAAATCCCAAATACAATTCAGGAAAGTTAACCTGGCATCTGGATATACTTAATATACACAATACATACACAATATACACAATCTGGATATACTTAGTATACTTAACATACTGGATATCCTTAATATAAACAAAGGGATGTACCCAGTTGAAGCAGTCAAGCCAGTTGCAGTGAGCAGTACTTAGTAGCAGGCCTACTGAGAACAAATGAGAGTAGCACTGGAGGCCCCTGTGATATACACCAGTGGTTCTAGTGGGCCCTGGAACCACAGAGCCCAAACACCTCCTCATCCCTGGCTCTAACTCTGAAGCACCTGATTGGCAGAATACCACTGGATGTGCGCAAGGCTTCCAATGCACTGTCTGCTCCCGGTAAATAACATTCCCCAATAAATAAATAAAACTAAATAAATATAGGATATAAAATATATAAAATACTGTCACTGTCAAAATACTGTCACCTCCCATTGTTCTTCGATTTGCTCAAGCGGGTCCAGTAACATCTCCATTGTGAGCCTTGTTGCTACTGAGTTTGGCATATCGAATATGTCACAGGGAGCTTGCCAGGCTTTGCCATGCTGGCAAGATACTCTCCGTAGCTTGCCAGGCTCTCCGAGAGGGATATAAAATATAAAATAAATATATATTTTAAAATAAGGAAATGTCATTAAAAATAAATAAGATTTTCAATATCAGCTGATTCCATAGAGGTGTACAAAGCAAAGATATTGAAAATACTACCAAAACAGGTAATTTATATATAACATTTAATCATTACAATGATCCAGAAGGGAAAAGCAGCCTAATACTCTCTAAATAAGAAAATGAAAACTCAGATTTGGAGTGTGTCCAAAGTTGCACGGTGAGGACAAATCTTAAAATAGGGCCTTTTTTAATTCAATGTTGTTCCACTGATAAAAGATCCTGGCAAGTCTTGTATGAAAGATGGATGTTAGAGCATGATTCTGAATAAGAGGTGAGAGGTAAGAACTCACAGTTCTGGTATAAAGTCTGGAATAGTTTTCTGACACTTAACTTTTAACATAGAGGGAGTAATGTAAAGCTATTGCCCTGGAAGTGTTCAAATAAATGAGTAGAACTTTGATCCCATGATCTTCACCCCTTGATGTTATACCCAATAAATATGCTATCGTACATGCAAAAAATCGACGAGGTAGGTACAATTAGGACTGCTCATTGGTTGACCTTAAAATAGGGATTTAAATCTGAATCTTCATGTAAAAACTTTTTCCTTCTCAAGAAACTCGTATTACTCAAAAAATGTTTAAAATTGTGACTTGATTTGGAGATAACCCATATATAATGTATTTGCTTTATAGCTCTCAACAGTTTGAACTGTGTAAATCTCATGTGGAATCATGCTCATGCTTGCAATTAGCTAATTTTCATCACAAAAATGTCATTACTCTGGAAATCTTTGCAAAGTGACCTAGCAATCTTCTATCCTGAATTATCAATGTTTATTTCATAATTCATTGGATCACTTGTTTCACCCGTAGGAAACCAAATATATCTGCACTCATCTTCTAAAAATGTTCTTATACCTTTATCTTGAACTTAACTTAAAATTTCTTATATTAATATTTTCTTATTTTTTATGGATAATGTTTTTTGTTTGTATTCTTCCATCTGAGAAGAGGCAGTCAAAGTCGATTATTTAAGATTCAAACAGAATTATTATTTCGCCTAACATGTGCTCAATTTTCAACTATTTTTGGAGATAAACTATTTCAATAAATTTTAACTGCTGAAAGCCAAGAAACAGTGAAGAGTTTTCTGAATACCAAATACTGACCACAGAAACCACCATCATGAATCACTAGATTACAAAACAGTCTCTTGCTGTTAACTTCCTCATATATCATATTTACAATGGAGACCTTTAAAGCAAAATTTGAAATAAAAATAAACTAAAATATTTTAGAAACTTCTATTACTGGATATAAATCAGGACACAACTCACAGTCTATATTCAGTCTATAGTGAGTAAATACAGCTAAGTAAAAAGAATATAAAGCAAGCAAAATCCTCCTGGAGATTGAGAGACACTGAAAAAATTTTTATTTCAGACAAAACTGTAGACTGTTCATGTTCCCTCCCCACAGATGAAAGTATGTATGTTGAAATCTAATTTCCAGTGTGATGTATTTGTACGTGAGTCATTGTGTAGGTGATTAGATAATGATGGTGGGCTCTTCATGAATGAGATAGTACCCTAATAAAAGAAGCCTCCATGAGGGAGGACACAGTGCAAAGATGGTCATCTATAACCCAGGATATGGGCTTTCACCAGACACTCAATCCACTAGCAACTGATCGTGGCGTTTTCAGCCTCCACTAATATGAAAAATAAATTTGTGGTTTATAATCCACAAAGTTTATGAATTATTTTTGTTATAGCACTCCAATAGACTAAGATAGTCAAATACCGATTCCTCAAATAATTAAAATGTAATGCCAGGAATATAACCAAAACATATTTAATATAAGTTTAACAACTACAGGGTCAAAAGAGAGAACAGGGGCTGGAGCAATAGCACAGCGGGTAGGGCGTTTGCCTTGCACAGGGCCGACCCGGGTTCAATTCCCAGCATCCCATATGGTCCCCTGAGCACTGCCAGGAGTAACTCCTGAGTGCAGAGACAGGAGTAACCCCTGTGCATTGCTAGGTGTGACCCAAAAAGCAAAAAAAAAAAAGGACAAAAGAGATAGAACAGTTAGTAGAGAGCTTGCATGTAGCTGACCAGGTTCAATCTGATACACCAGAAGTCTCAATCACTGCAAGGAGTAGCCCCTGAGTGCAGAGTCATGAGTAAGTCCTGAGCATAGCCGGCATGGCTCAAAATTTTTAAAAAAAATAGTATAAAGAAAGACAAAAAATTTGTTGATTGACAGATTTATCTGATGGAGCCAGGGTCCTATTCCTTATGCCATTCACCACTGGAATATATTGACCCCTTGATAGAAATTACCAAAGCCACAGTTAAGAAAATAATGATAATTTCCAATGTAAATGGAGGGTTATATTGCACTCAGGGTATGTGAGCTCACTATATCGGCTATACCCATTTACCATTACATTACTAGATTGTTGTTCTTTTATTCCTATTCTACAGATAAGGAAACAGGATACATGTATAAACTGTAAGCAATTTTAGAGCTAGTGTAGTTGTCACCTAGGATCCAACTTCCAATCTACCTGCTTTAAAAACATGATTCTCTTAACAAACACATTATACCACTATGCCTACAACTTAAAAGTTCTTCATGGTACCTATTTTAAAGTAAAATGGTCATTAAATATTAAATGTGTCAATGAAATTGTTACAAAACTTTATCGTACTGTGTTCTATACTCAATACTATGGCTTAGGAGTTAAAATGTTGTCATCATAATTATCATCTCTATCATGGAACACAGACATTGATCATTATGTTTGAGACATATTAAATATGCACATTAGTCCTATGAGCACAGTTTCATTATCATCCCCATCTTCTGGTGAGAAACCCAAAGTTTTTAACCGACTGAAGATGAAAGCTGACTCCTGAAATTGGGAGCTTTTCTTATTTATATTTATATTAAATATATATATATAAATTGGCATAATATTTGTTTCTTAGTATAAATAGTTAAATTCAAAAACATTTCAAATCCATATAAAATATATGCTAATAAACTATAGTTTTAAAATGTGCTGTTGTATTAAAATTATAAAGTATCAAAATGGAAAAAATAAGAAATGCACTGTTAATAATGACACACTCCAGAAATCATCACAAAAGTAACCAACAAAAAAGAACACACTGCCAAGGACATAAATCACTTAAAAAACTTCAAGAACTAGAAAACTCAGTACTTAAAAGTGTTTTAAATGAAAAAAATTCTTAGTTTTACAAGTCTCGAATTTTCCCAGTACCATGTTTACCCTTTCATCATTACAACAGCACTATTAGATTGTTCTTTTAGCCCTATTCTATAGTTGAGGAAAAAGGCCATAAACTGTAAGCAATGTACATAAATCAGACAGCTCAAAATATCACTTGTAAAATATATGCAAATATCCCCACTAAAATTTTTGCAAAACATATTCAGATATATTTCTAAGTATATATGTGCAAACCATATTGCAAAGTTGTAATAATTTAAAGTAATGCTGCCATTATGATGGAGGAAAAAGTCCAGAAAGTAAATCTCTGAAATTATACTAATACATTGTAAAATTTCTTTATTTTTTAACAGTTGTATAACCAACTGTTGGTGAGAAAAAGAAAGAGCAATTCTTATGCACATAAATTAAGGGCAAGCAGCTAAAGTCATAATAGGAAAATATAGATATGTTTTACGGAATAGGTTTGCTTCAACTTTTATAAATAAAAGAACCCACAAAGACAAAGAAAATTTGAGATGAAATGCTTACCTGCTTTAAAAACATGATTCTCTTAACAAACACATTATACCACTATACTTACAACAAAAGTTCTTCGTGGTATCTATTCTAAAGTAAAATGTTCATTAAATATTAAATGTATAAAAATTATAAATTTAAATATTTGAATTCATTAAATATTAAATATTAAACCCAAAACGCAATAATTATTGTCCTTGCATGGGTCAAGATTGATTTGAGTTTCTAGTTAAAAATAAAAACTCATTCCTAAAATCTTTCCTCCATTCCTTTTTACCTACAAGGTAAGTTCCTTTGATAATGTCTGTTTCTCTTCATTATGCTGCAATCACTAAGTGAACAGGGATTTTGGAGGGGTTTGTTCAGAAGAATTCCAATATCCCAAACAGCTATTTTTCTGTTCTCAATTTAAAAATAGCTGAGAAAGCAATCCATAAAATTATGTCATATGATCCATTTTAAGTTACTATAGTATTCTGAAATATCTATTGATATGCTTTGTAAATATACACAGCAAGATTTATATTACAACTATACATTACAACTTTTTGTTCAATGAGTAAATAGACATAAAAGTAACTAAATCTCTAAATAAAGATGAGGAATTAACTGCCTCTTTAAAAAAATAACTGCCAAAGTTTATTTATTATCATGGGAGGGACAAAACATTGACTACCTTCTTTAAAAGGCAGTTTTCAGACCTTCCAGACTGCAGTGGAAGGCATACAATTACAGAGGTCACAAGCATACAAACTCTTTTTGAACCACTGACTAGAGCATTTAAAAACAGCTGAAGTACAGTTGCCCAAAGGGGAACAGCAGTATACTGTGACATGAAGACCGTGCCTACACCGAAACACAGAAAGAAAGTGGTTTCAAAGGTTCTAGCTCTTGGGCAGACACAGCTCTGCAGGGCTGTCTTTTACTCTCCTGCCAGTACATTTGGGTTCAGCAGGTGTGACTATGTGGTAAGAAGAGCGCAAGAAGTTGGAGGAAAGTTACTGCTTACTGAGTTTATGGGCATTATTATTAAGGTAGTGGGAGAATTAGCAGATCAGTAGGCAACCCCCAAAGCTCCTCTCAGTGACAATTAAAAACATCACCAAATAATTTGATTTTGTTATGCATATTTTACTTGTCAAGTCTCGGTAAATTTACTGTTTGTCCTCCATATACAAGTACTTTATTGCACATTGATAATTTAAGGCAAAACCTGAATCTTGCTTTTAAAGTGTTTATAAATTAGACAGCTTTGGATACAAGTAGGCCATTTATTTTGTCAGCCCCCTAGTGTTTGCCATTATTAAAGTATTTATTGGTTTCTAAAAGTGTATCACTTGTGCCACAAATCACACGTCAATGCATCAGCACTTCAAGTAGATCAGAATTTATTGAATGAGTTAATGGGTCTATCAATGCAACACAGGTTTTTCAACCAGGGAAAGTTTTACATATGAGAAGAATTGTTTTTCATTCATGCTTTTCATTCATGCATGCTTGCATGATTTCAGTCGATAAAATGAAATGAGTAGATACTATGTGTAAGTCACCATGTCTGGAGCTAGATGTACATTTGGAAACAAAAAAGACTCTTTCTTCCCACATGGAACTTATAATACACTAGAAATAAGATTTTAAAAGTAATTATATAATCATGATTTGTAAATGCCGTATTTTACTTATTTGCCACCATTTTACTTTTTTCATTTTTATTTGGATTAAGATGCCATGACTTACAAAACTGTTCATAATAGAGTTGTTTCAGGTATATAATGTTTCAACATCAATACCACCACTAATATCCCAATACCACTACCAATGTCCCACATTACCTCCCACTGCCCAGCTTGCTTCCTGGAAAGACATAAAACAAATTTATGTCACATTATTCGCTCAAATAAAACTTAAAGGAATGGTAAATGGAACTATAAGAAAATATATTAATATAAATCAATTTATGATGGGCTGGAGCGATAGCACAGCGGACAGGGCATTTGCCTTGCAAATGGCCAACATGGTCAACCCAAGTTCGACTCCTACGCCCAACTCGGAGAGCCTGACAAGCCACCGAGAGTATCTCACCTGTACGGCAGAACCTGACAAGCTAGCTACCCCTGACGTATTTGATATGCCAAACACAGTAACAATTGTCACAATGGAGATGTTACTGAGCCCGCTAGAGCAAATCAATGAACAATGGGAGGACAGTGAACAGTGACAATTTATGATGATTTATTGCTATATGATTTTAACCTGTCACTGTCACTGCCACTGTCCTCCCATTGTTCATCAATTTGTTCTAGTGGGCCCAGTAACATCTCCATTGTGAGACTTGTTGTTACTGTGTTTGGCATTTCGAATACATCACGGGTAGCTTGCCAGGCTTTGCCATGTGGGCAAGATACTCTCAGTAGCTTGCCAGGCTCTCCGAGAGGGGATATGATTTTAACCTATGTAAATAAATTCATAGCATTTAATACAATATAGTAAAATTCCTATTCTCGTTTACATAACTTAAGTTTTCAAACTCTGGCATCTAAAATATATTGCATTAAACTGTATTTTGTACTTGGGGCATCTAAAATATATTGCATTAAACTGTATTTTGTACTTGGGTCTTATTGTGGCAATTATGTCTTCATCTTCCCTGTAATAAACAAAACTTTTAAAAAATTATCTGATAATTTATTTTATTTTCCATGTAATAGAAAAAACCTACAAATGTAAAATTTAGCAAGAGTGAAGATGATTAAGAAAAATTTTAAAATGCATATTTTTTAAAGATACAGTGATTTTTTTCTTCTCACCATGTAACAAATTGATGGGAGAGTCAAGATTTGACCTCAGGCAGTTTGTCTCTCAAACTTGTGCATTGATCATGTTTGTGTTTAATCATGCTTGACTGCCTCAGGCTGGAGTGATAGCACAGTGGGTAGGGCGTTTGCCTTGCATGAAGCCGACCCGAGTATCGACCCTTTCAGAGAACCCGGCAAACTACCCTCACAGCAGAGTCTGGCCAGCTCCCCATGGCGTACTTGATATGCCAAAAGCAGTAACAAGAAGTCTCACAATGGAAACGTTACTGGTGCCTGCTCGAGCAAATCGATGAACAATGGGAGGGCAGTGCAGTGCTACGGTGATTTGAAAACAGTGAAAGGCAATATATGGTATGTATATGTGCACTCTGAAATAGTAGGGATTTGTAGAGGATGCTCAGGGAAGCTAATCAGGTGAAGGTGATCTGGAAACTAAAAAATAGTAATAAATGAGAAGAGAAAGGTGGGGCTGAGCCACTGTGCAGAGTTAAGGCACTTGCCTTTCATACAGTCACCCTGTTTAATGCCCAGCACTACATGATACCCTGAACGCTTCAAGGATAATTCCTGAACAGAGAGCCATAAGGTATGGTCCAAATACCAAAATAAATTTTAAAAAAGTAAAATTGAAAAGCTGGAGTGATAGTAGAGCTGGTAGGGTGTTTGCCTTGCATGCAGCCAACCTAAGTCGGATATCCACATCTCAAATAGACCCCTGAGCACCATCAGGAGTAATTACTGAGTAATCCCTGAGTAACCCCCATATACAAAAGAAAAAAAAGTAACATAAAAATATATAGGAATAAGTAAGCACTGTAGCACTGTCCTCCTGTTGTTCATCGATTTGCTCAAGCAGGCCCAGTAACGTCTCTATTGTGAGACTTGTTACTGTGTTTGGCATATCAAATACCTCACGGGGAGCTTACCAGGCTTTGCTGTGCTTGCAAGATACTCTCGGTAGCTGGCCGATCTCTGAAAGGGGTGGAGGAATCGAACCTGGCTGGATTCCGGAATAAGTAAATAAAATTATAGTTCCAAAAAGATGATGAGCAAAGACCTAAAAAGAATAAATGTGAAAAAAAAACCTTTGAGCAGGAATTTGTGCATTAGATAATTATTCAGCAGATACATGTTATAAAAACAATAACTGCATTGTAAACACAATGATATACCACTAGGCTATAAGACAAGAATAAATCATGCAATTTGCCACTAGGCTGATGAAACTGGAGAGTATCATGCTGAGTTAAGTCAGTGAGTGGAAAGAAACAAATACAGAATGAGCTGTCCCATCTGTGAGACATAAAGCACAGTTAAAAAAAAAAAAAACAGCCAATGACTAGGGGCTACCAAGCCTGAGAATTGACCTATAGAACACTGCCTAAAACAACGTGGAGGGAAGAAGGCACTCAGGTGTGGAGGGTGATGGTATTGAACACTGTGTGCATGAAACCCTATCTTAACAGTATTAATAATCACAGTGACTAAAATAAAAATTTGGAAAAAGTACAATAAAAATATCACTGTACCAGTGTATCACTGTCATCCTGTCATCCCGTTGGTCATCAAATTACTCGAGCGGGTACCAGTAATGTCTCTATTCCTCCCAGCCCTGAGATTTTAGCAGCTCTTCTTATCTTTTTCCAAGGATTGGAGGCTCTTTCAGGGTCAGGGGAATGAGACCTAATGCTGTTACTGTACTTGGCATATCGAGTATACCACAAGGAGCTTGTCAGGCTCTGCCCGTGTGGGCGGGATATTCTTGGTAGCTTGCCGGATTCTCTGAGAGGCATAAATGGGTAGGAAGTGTCTTATAATGTGTTTGTGGCTGTGTGGTCCAAAAAGCGACATGGAGCGTGGACATGGTTGGGCAGTGGAGGTCAGCTACCTAGGCTGGGTCCCTTGGGGTGGGAAGGGCTCTCACCCACCCCGTAGCCTGGCACGGAGTCCAGTGGCATGGTTCTGGGAGCCTCCTTTTATACTCTCATCTGGGATGAGCATCTGTGAATTCTGGAGGGTGGCTGATGATTATCTGGTGCCGGCAGGGTGTGGCTTATGGGTGTGATCCCGGAGAGACTCAATAAAAATATAATTTATAGGAAATAAAGTTAGACAATTCTGAGATGCTGTTGGCAAAACATACTTCACATAATACTGTCATTATACTAAGTATAGTATGAATGGCTGAAAATCAATTTTCAGGTAAAGAACACACATGATGACCTCTCAGTATCCGTATTGCAGACCATAGTGCCCAGAAGGAGAAAGAGGGAGAAAGAAAGAGAGAGGGAGGGGGAAAGTGACTGCTATAGATATAAGCTGGGGAAGAGGAGATTGCAGCAGGGAAAATGGGTCATTGGTGGTGGAAAGTTACTCAACTTTTGAGCAATCACAGAAGTGGAGTTCAATGGAATCAAGGGTAAGGAAAGGTAGCACTGCACTGCACTGCACTGTCCTCCCGCTGTTCATCGATTTGCTCGAGCGGGCCCAGTAACGTCTCCGTTGTGAGACTTGTTACTGTGTTTGGCATATTGAATATGTCACAGGTAGCTCGCCAGGATTTGCCGTGAGGGTGAGATACTCTTGGTAGCTTGCCAGGCTCTCTGAGAGGGGCGGAGGAACTGAACTCAGGTCGGTCAAGTTGGCCACGTGCAAGGCAAACACCCTACCGCTGTGCTATCGCTCCAGCCCAAGGAAAGGTAAGAAGACAAATCTTTTTATTTTGGGGCCACAACTGGCTGTGCTCAAGGATTACTCCTGGCTCTGCACTCAGGGGCCACTTCTGAAAGGTTCAAAGGAACATGTGGATTTCCTGGAATGGTACCTGGGTTAGCCATGTGCACAGCAAGTTCCTTACCTTCTGTACTATCTCTCTGGCCTCAAGACAAAAGATTTTTAAGAAACAGAGACATAGATTAGAGGTAAAATACTTGCCATGCACATACGGAATCCTAGTTTCAATCCCAAATTTTAAAAAAAAAGTGTGAATATTCTGATAAGAAATGGTAAGAAGTATAGAACTTGTGCTGCTCAAAAATGATGATAGCATACAGTGAATATCATTGTAAGCAGATTCCAAAAAATGCAATTTTATTTTATTTAGAATCTTTCTGTGTAGATAAGTCTAGGAAGTTTAATATCAGATTAGTAAAAGGGCCATAGGCCCATTGTCTCCCCCCCTCCCCCCTCCACAGGACACACACAGAGTTGCTGCAGGGGAAAGAAAAGGGAAGGGGGTTTCAGGGCTGTGTTAGAGTGGAGTAATGTAGTGGGAGAGAATAAACCGAGGCTTTCTACAAATTAGACATGTGCTTTACCACTGGAAATAGTTCCATGGACCTCAGGTGTTCAGATCTTTAAAGCAATAACCGGTAGAGAAGAAGCAAGATACTGAAACCACCGTGGAAATTCAGAATGTCATGATGGTTAGTAATGAACTCCAATGAGGGACAAAATCATTGATGCAAGAAAGTATAAAGGTCGAACTCAGCAGCAATTTGAGATAGTTTTTAACAGAGCAAGCAGCACACTACCTCAGCCATCTGATGCTGCGAGGCCAAGGAACTTAGAAAAGAGCACAACTCTAATTACTTCCTGCAAAGCAGTTGAGGAGAAAGGAGTTAAAAAATGAGTTGGAATCAGAACCATGTGGAGTAAAGTCCGAACTCTGTCATTGAATTACCTTTTCAAAGCTCTGGAACCTGATCTGCTAAGTAACATTCAGAATGCTCTCTCTGCTTATGTTCTGTTATGAAGGATATGAATAAGAAATTTTACTCATTGGGTAATTATCATATAAGGAGAGTAAATAAAGCATGTAGAAGTTCATTCCAACTATCAAGTATTGTGTCAAAATAGAATTAATAAGGATGATCTAATATCAGATGGAGTGGTTTTCATGATTTTCTAAAATGTTTAAAATAAATCAAACTCTAGTTTATTAAATAAATGTATTTGGGTTAAATGATTGCTCAAATAAACCATAAAATGCAATTCTCAAATTCATGTTATCTGAGAATATTCAGAGTTTTTGTTTCACTAAAAATTCTTAATGGGGTTACATAGAGATATAATTAAATGCAGAAGGAAGTAAGGTAAATTAAATAACTTCATTAAACTAGCAGGAATTAAAAACCTTGTTAACCTTTAAATTCTAGTTGTCCTATATTCTGTATCTGGAAATTACCGAGAAGGCATTCCTATACACATATTAAATAGCAATGAAGCAACATCCAAGAGCAGTAGATACTAGGAAACCAAAATAAAGGGCTAGGGAGAAAGCTTGAAGCGCTGGCACGCCTGTGTCACATTCTCAAGCTTTCTTCCTAGTCCTTTCATTTTGGTTTGTAGTATTCCACTGCTCCTCTATGTTGCTATTTAATATGATGCCAGAACTCCTGATTTGAACCCTGGCATGAAAAGGTCCCTGAGTCCACCAAATGAGTACTGAGCTGGGCTAGACCTCATGCCCAAGGATGCACTGTCCCCCAATACCAACAAAAAATACAAAATAAAGTATAAAATCATCTTGAAATTAAAGTGAATGGCAAGATTTTGAGAAAATTCTTTTGAATCACTTCTCGAGTATTCCTATTTTTTCTCCATCTTCACTATATTAACTGCTAACATATTATTCTGAAAGACACATGAACTCTTTCTAACCAAAAAAGAGAATCCTCCAAACTTTCTCTCTGAACAAAAAGGAATGACATTTTACTTATGAAATTTTTAAAATGTCATCTCAGGAAAATATGATTTATCTATTCCATTACACCTACAAGATACACAGTCATTAGATAGAATGTGTTTAGCAATAAGAAATCACTTAAAAATATCTCCATGATATAAGATGTGCTACTGAGACAAAGATTGGCTGCATAGTATAAAAATAAAAAAAACCCTACACTTAAACTATATTTTAGATCTAAAATATGATTTAGACCATGTTATCTTAAGAAATTATTTTACTTCTCTTACTCACCATTTTCTCATTCATATGTAAATAGTAGTAGTTATTGGTCCAAAGTGTTTGAGAATCAAAGAAGGTCATTAAAACCGTCCAACAGAAAGCATGCACTCTATAAATGGTAGACAGTAGCCACAGTACTTGAGAGAGAGATTAAAACTGAATATCTCTGTTAACTCGGCAAACAAGATGTTTTAACATGATGGTTGTCCCCTTCCAAAATATTCCAGACCAATGCTTTAAAAATTATTGCTGCTAGGTCAAAACTCAGGACTGGAAATGCCTGAATCTATTAAAGGAAACTGTCTCTGAGGAGCTGCTTTATTTTCACTGAAGATACAAAACAAACATAAAAAGCACTGTTTTTGTGGGTCGGAGTAATAATTCAGTAGGTAGGGTACTTGCTTTGCACACAGCAGACCCATGTTCGATTCTGGGATACCACATGATCCCCGAGCATCACCAGATATAATTCTTAAACCCATAAAGCAAAACAAACAAAAAGGCACTTCATACCAAGGATAAACGATTGTATATTTCTATCAAACAATCTTTGTTAGAAAGTCCTTTCAAGACAGACTCATTCTACAACATAGATTCTAAGGAACAATTCTATAAAAATTTGAGAAACAGAGCTCTTAAAGTTCCTGAAACTTTTTGAATTTTTTTTAAATATAAAAGATCTTGCTGTATAAAATGTGTGGCTATAGGAGCAGAAAAGTAGCAGAGTGCGTTAGGTGTTTGCCGAAGGCACAGGGACCCAGAGTTCAATCCCTGACACCTGATATGGTCCCCAGAGTCAGGTCAGTAGTGACCCCTGAGTAAACCAGGAGTAAACCCTGATTGCTTTGGTATGCGCCCCCCCAAAAAACTTCAAAGCAAGAAAAAGTATCACTCAATTCAATAAATACTAAGTGACTATTTTGAGTTTTGCTATTGTTGTTTACTTGTGGTGTTTGTTTGACATGCTATAGTTTTCTAGAAAACATAACATAAGCAAAAAATTATTATATAAAAATTTAGCATATAAGTATTAAAGTGTCTTAAGTGATAACTTGTCTGCAGATATTTCAAACACAGCATTTATGCTACAACATTTGATTATAGAAAGAAAAGTAAGATGCACAGGAAGAAATATAAAAATAATGTGAATAAAATTAGAGTTCAATTAGCATGTGGACAGAAAGCACTGTGAGAGGAGAAGAGCAACACAGATGTGAGCTCAGCGCCGCCAGCCTAGAATTTACAGTTCCTTGAGGGATTTGTCAACTTAGTTCAAATAAAATCTCTTCCAAGGTTCCACCTGACTGTTCAAGTGTTTCCTGCTCAAGAGTAATAAGCTTATTTTACCCTGTCTTCATAAAATCTCCAGTATCAATAAAATGTAAATGGTCAGCCTGACCTCCATGCAGGAGGATTATTTTTGCCCTCCCTGAAAAAATGACTTATCAGACCACAAGTACTAACCTTAAAGAATAGGGGATGGGTCTGAAACCCACTTAAGAGATTACCTTTGAATCAAGCACACTATCATGTAATAATAGATTAAAACCTTGGTCAACCCATTTATGGAATGTCACACTACATTAAATTATTTCACAAGAGACTGATCAGTTTGATAAAGACACAGTTTAGAAGCCAGAGAAAGTAAAGCTAAGATACAGAGTCAATCTTCTTTCTCCAAATAACAATCACATTCGAAAGTGCTTTAGTACTTAAAAAGCCTTCACCTACCTAAATCCTCACTTTACCACATACACTATAAATCTTCAGTTGAACAAATCCTACATAGCTACTATACCTATAATAAAGAATAGTATTTTCGAAAATACTTCTACATTTTCTTCTAAAATCTAACTAAATAATTACAGGCCATCCTATCCTTGTGCGTTCTACAAAACTGAGCCCTACTTGTAATGCTTTCATTTCTTTAGTGAGCAAAATCAATAAAAACATAAAAAATTTTCTCTGGAATGATGCGAAAACATTTTCAAACAAGCAAATAGTTTAGATGTCTCATTCTTTACATCACAGTTTATAATTTTAAACTTAAACACTTTTGACATTTTCTTTCAATGCTGTGTGCACTTAATTGCCTTTCTACCCACAAAATTCTTGAACACAGTGTAATGAGGTTTTTTCTGGAATGGAAGGTCAATGCTAGCAGTAATTATTTTCATATTCTACTATACACTGCAATGCCTTTGGACCTTAAAAGTTTTTTTTCCCTCCTTCCAAATGTGTCATCTTTCCACACAGGTATCATTGCTTTTGCATATGCTTTTATATTTTCCTACATGCTTAATACTGACCATGTTTTATTGGTCTGATTAAGCCTGACCTATAACTTCTAATACTTTGTTTTTCTGGATCAGAGAAAGAATCTTGAAAAGCAAGAGAAATGGACTTTTAGAGATGACATAAAGTCTAAATATAGTATGATTTAAAAAAAATCCCAATGGGCCTTTTGGAGGCAATTCCCAATCAGGTCAGAGATTCAGAGAACGGTTGAAGCTGTGCTGCTCAGGCCCTGTGGACTCAAGATTGTTGGGGTCACCCTGGCATTGCTCAAGGGGGACTCTGGGAACAAACCAGCAGTGTTCTTGGGCCTCTAAAGGTATATCCTGCCATGCTCAAGGAATCATGTGGTTATGGGAATCAAACACTTTAAAAGTGTTGTGGGTTGGCTACATGCAAATTGTGCACCTTGACCCCTATACTATTTCACTGGCACCAAAATTAAGCATAAATTTTAACAGCCGGAAATTTTGATGCATTCTTAAAATTTCTCAGCTACATAGACAGGCAAAGCAAAACCTTTTACAAACACTGTGAATACAAATTGTTTCCCAAATGACAGTTTTAGGCAGAACACCTCAAATCAAAGTACAAAATCCAGAGTTGCTCTACAATTCAAAATCCAATTTACTTCCATTAATTCTTTAAGCCTCGGGATTTGATAATGGAGACTTCCCATTATCACTTTTCCACCTCACAGGAAATGAACTAAAATTTTCTCAATGTTTGGGATATTTTCTCATTATTAACAGATGGCATGATTTGACAGTGTAATGGTTACTCAAGTGACTATCCATCAAGAACATGGCAAGGTGAGAGGTGAAAAGGGAAATGGGGGATGGAAACGGAGAGAAGAAAACAAGGAGAGACTTCAGGACTACACAGTAAATACACCACTGAAGCAAACTGGAGAGTGTTGGGGTGAACTGTCAAAAAGCATGAAGAGAAAATGTTGAGAGGGTGTGACAGTGACTCCAAGGCATGGTTTTAAAGACTACGTCATCATATATTAGAACTTAAATGAAAGGTTTACCAGTTAGGGTTCAATTTAACAAAATTATGCCCAGTCATTGACAGTGACTGGTAAACAAAAGTACATACAGAAGGATCAATACCTGGCGGAAATAGGTAGTATCATAACTTCGTCATGTCATTTCGTATTTTTTGTATTATTTAAAAATATGTAGGTTCCAGGATACATTTTACACCTTGACAGAAAAGGATAATAAGCAGGCCTCTCTTATTGGTATTGCAAATATTAATAAATGTGAATAGATAGAATATTGAGAGTATGTACCCATGTTAATGATATAATAGAATTTCTATTTATAAAACATCAAAATATTGAATGTAAGCTTTTAAAGTATGTTAAATATTTTTAATATGCTAAATACCTGACAATCTTTCAATATCTTCAGTAATTCAAGCCATAATGACACAAAGGAAAAAGAGCAAGCGAGCAAGCAAGAGAGCGAGAGCGAAAGACAGAGAGAGAGAGAGAATGAGAGAGAGACAGAGACAGAGAGACAGAAGTCCCTGTCAGAGAGGAGAGGTGGGGGCAGGGAGGGAAACTAGGGACAATGGTGGTGGGAAATGTACACTGGTGAAGGGAGGATGTGGGAATATTTTATGACTCAAGAACAATCATAAACAACTTTGTAACAGTGTGTCTCACTGTGATACAATTAAAAAAATAAATACATTTTTTAAAGTATACTAAATATTTCAGCAAAAATTATTTTTCATCAGAGTCCTTATACAATACATACATTATACATTACAATATACAACACATATTATAATACATAGCATATAATATATAACATGTATTACAATGTATAATATATTATATATAATATACATCTGTATTTTGAAAAGTGCTATGAGGACTCCTGAAAAATAAGAATTTTGTAGCAGTTAGAGCAACTGTTAAAATGCTATAGTACTAACAGTAGACCCTTAAAATTCACCCTCCCCTCCTTTTCCTCCAGAGAGCAATGAAAAGTAATATAGTTTCATACAAAACAGAAAGCCACTTTATGAGGTTTTGCATATTAACATTTACTAGTTCTCTTACTCTTTTTCATCTTTTCCTTAAAAGATCTCTCCTGATTATCCTGACACCTACTGGCAAGGGCAGGGCTGATTCATTCCAGTTTATTTTTCCCTTCAACACTCCCTCAAATCAAAGATCTGTTATTGACAACTAGTAAGTCATTTGGTTAGAGTTTTTACAGAATTCAAGTCCTAACTTATCACATAAATATGAGAAGAACTTCAACGTTTAGTTTACTTTTGAGTGGGCACTCATTTGACTCTCTGTATATATTAGCATGTTAACAACAACAAGAAAAAACTAAGAACTTTACAAGGAGGTTTTGTTTGTTTGTTTTTAATGCTAAGCAACTTTAGATAAGATGTGAAAAATGAAGGAATGGCTATGATTTAGTTTTCTGCGCCCCCCCCCCCCCATAATATTGTCAATTTGTGAAGAACTGGGGTAATAAACTCAATTTACAAATTATAAACTGGCTTGCTATTATACACTCCATTACCATAAGTACATATTTGCAAAAGTTGCTCTTTTTTTCTCAGTCCCTACTCACTTTGAGTTACTACGATTTGAACTAAATTATGAGGGCTGAAGCGATAGCACAGAGGTAGGGCGTTTGCCTTGCACTCAGTCAACGTGGCCGACCTGAGTTCGATTCCTCCGCCCCTCTCGGAGAGCCCGGCAAGCTACCGAGAGTATCTCACCCTCACGGCAGAACCTGGCAAGCTACCTGTGATGTATTTGATATGCCAGACACGGTAACAACAAAAGTCTCCAATGGAGACCTTACTGGGCCTGCTCGAGCAAATCGATGAACAACGGGAGGACAGTGATAGTGACAGTGATGAGGTGTACACTATTGGGTTCTTTGTGTATGTGTCTTTGTGTATGCGTTTTTTAATTCTGGCAAGGACAAAACAAACATACTACATTATAAATCTTACTCAAAGCTCATGCACCTGCAAGCGTATTCAGCAAGCAACAAATATCAGGATTACATTGCGAGACTTTAGAAACTATCAACAGATTTTAAAATTGGACGCAAGTGATAATACATCCCACTTCACAAATCCTACTTCACAAATCCTACAAATCCTACAAAACATGAAATTCATAATAAAATTAAATGACCTAATTTTAAAAATTATCTAATAGAGAATTTTCATCAAATTACAAGTAAAATTTAGAATTTGATCTACTAATTTAGATAAAAAAAAAAACCTGTAAAACAGTTTCCAAAATAAGGTAAAATAACCTAGCTAGTTTTAGTCATGTATATATCTTCACTTGAGATTAGGGGGAAAATCATATGATGAAGACAAACTTTATTAAAACTTATTGATTTATACTCAACCGACAATGCTGCTTTTATATAAGTATGGAACTTAAAATAGTGAAGAAAAACTTAACTGTTTTAATTTAAAGAAGAGTATGGAAGTGAAAAACACTTGCATATTGTTAAAGATCTTTGTTAACTTCACGATCATAAAAGGAAAAGTAGAACCACCCCATTTTAATCATTAAGTTTTATTATTAAAAATGTTTTGCTTCATCACAAAATTTATATATATGCATATATGCATTTCAATTGTAAGAAAACATTTGAAAAAAATCTAAAAATTTTTACTGAACCAGATTTGGGTGGAAGGAGTGGCTGGGAAATTAACGTGTAGTGCCTCAGCGATGTACATGGCCTATATTTTGCATTCCTGCCTTAAAGTGCAGGATACTTTATCTGCACACGGATATTATTCCAATTCAGTACTTCCAGATTATTTTTAAATGTCTCACCTGGAACATAAATTAGCAGTTAATTTTTAAAGTATCCCAAGCCTGCCAGGAGTGATTCCTGAGCTCAGAGCCAGTAGTAAGACCCTGAGCACTGTCAGGTATGGCCACCTCCCAAAACAATAATGATCATATAATTAAGCAATAAGTACACTAACATGCAATAATTTTGAAAGCAAAAAAACCTTGCTTATTTTATCATAAATAAGCAGAGCGGCATAGTTTTATTAGTTCAAGTGAGATTGTTCTGGTAATAATTTAATCTTACACAGAATTAAGTAAAAAGGAAATGTAAATGCCAATGATTCATAGTATTTAGGACATGTCTAGACATTTTTAGACAGTGCCATTTGCTTAAAGACTTCAGGCACAAACTGCAGGCGCAGGGACAGATTGCATAAGATGTCACGTGTTTGCTGCAACTGTATGCATATTATTGGATTTTTTTAGAGCAACCCATAACGATGAATAATTTAAGAGTTAATAAAATATTCAATCTGACTGATCCATTGGTTTAATTTTAAAATAAAAATGACTAATAAAAGGAATTGCGCGTCCTTATCAAATCCCAAGCATTGATGTAAGTAAATTGCAACCCACACAGGGAAACACTAGTTTCAAAAAGGCATACAGTAGAAAGAAATGATGCTGGGGTGGGGTGCGTTTGCATGACAAATTCTCCGTGTCAACGCTGGCTTCAATAAGTTTGCTCAAAGTTTAATTGTTTGGAGCTGTCGTGCACGCTGCACTCGAGCTTCTTGCAGGGCTGCGAGTGAGTAAATTAGAAAGGTGCCAAGTTTAACCAAAAAGGCTCACGGCAGATGGAGGGAGTCCGTTTCTTTGCTAAAGGCGTCCTTCCCTCTCCCCGCAAGGCTGGCTAAGAAAGGAGAGATCTCCTGGAGAATACGGAGCACAACGGCTGCCCGAGCATTGTCTAGCAGCCCAGAAAGGATCCTCTAAGCAACATCACCTTCCTCGGTTTGCCTGGAGGAGTAAACTGTGCTCAGGGACTGGGTATCTTTGAGACCGAGCTCCAGGATGCCTCCAGCCAGGACCCACCGCGCCCGGGAGCGCCCGTAACACGGGAGTCGATCTCCCTCATCCCAACCACCCCCGCCACCCTCCTTCTAGGCGTGGGGACAGATGGTGGCGGCGGTGGCAAGGCTTAGGTGCGTGTGAGTGGGTGAGTGTATGTGTTTTCGTGCATGGCGTGGGAAGGGAGGTGGGAGGGGAGGAGAAGGGAGTGCCTGCAGTTCTCCCTTTCTCCTGCCAGCCAAGGGATCAAAGTGCCAAAGAAATCCAGATGGAAAAGGGGAGAATGGGGGGAAACCGGGCTGGTGGGAGCACAGGCTTCTTTTTTTTGCACACCTCGGGCTACTCGACCGAGTTAACTATAGAGCCGCTACCAACCCTTAACCTTCAATAAAGTGGCTGCTCGGCCTGGGACCGGGAAGGGCGCTTGGGAAAGGCAGACGAGACACTCACTCGCACGCGCGCCTGCACGATGGGGGCAATAACCGCGTTCTGGGGTAAACCCGGGAGGCCGAGGCGCGGCCACGGATCGCCACCGGCCGGGCAGGGAGGGCATCTGGGCGGGAATACCAAGCCTCTTGGGCAAACAGCAGTCCAAGAATCCCCCGTTTTCCTGTAGAACCAATAGAGGGGTGGGTGCATGGATGCATGGTGTAAAATGTTCCTGCAGTGTCTGATTTCAAATGGATCGAAGTCAACGTTATTTCTTCCTTTTTTTTTTAAAGCCAATCCTTTTAAAGGATAAGACATTTATTTAAACCCCCTGTAGGGCATTCAAGTCGCCACTCGAAGCAGCTAGCGGAGGATGTTATTACCCGCGGACCCCCTGGGAAGGGGCTTCCAGCAGCCGCACACGTAAAAGGACCGCAGGTGTCGCTGGCTCGGCCTCCCCAAAACCCCCGCTTCGACCCCTTCCGCTTTCCCGGCACCAACTTCAGGCCCGACGTGCCACAAGACGCGGACGGGACCCGGACTGTAATTTCTAAACTACCCCCTGGCAAAGGACCCTGGAGTCTTCCATGCAACTCAGCAGGAAGACTCGCCCAAGTCTTGGGATTTTTTTAGCCCTCTCTTTTAAACACTCAGGTTATATTATTATTATTATTATTATTATTATTATTATTGCAACCATCGAAGTCAGGGAAAGCCGCACCAGACGAGATCTCACAACTTTTCTTTCCTGGGGAGGGGGGGAGAGGGGGGCGCGAGGGTCGCCTCGCCAGGCACGTTTCTCCGTTACCAAGAGTTAACTTGCACCCGAAGGGAGTGCTGAGCTGCACTCGCTGCCTCTGGGGTTTGGGGAGACTCAGGGTCCCGGGGTCCTCGCGGGTTCTGCTGCTGCGCGCCCCTGAACGTGGAAGCCGGAGCTACCCGGGGCCGGCAGCCGCGTCTCCACCCCTCCCGCGGCCAAACTCCAAGCTCTGGGTTCCGAGCAACGGATCGCTCAGCCCCGGCCTGGAGCCGGGCGTACAGCACCCCGCTCCTCCAGCTTGTCATTTCGACTGGGGGTGCCGGGACCAGCTCTCTGCCCTCCCCACCCACGCACCCCACCCCGCCGGGCTCCAGTCCCCGACTTAAGCCCGCCCGGTACCAGGAGCCCGCAGCGCTTTGCATCACCGGGGAGCTAGGCGATGCTCTGCGCCCCGCGGGCCGAGTCATCGGGAGATGTCCGTCTCCCCAAAGCGCCCCTTCCCTCGCGTCTCCTCTCGGTCCCAGTCTTTCTGGCCGCACCCCGGAACCCCTCGCCCCGCACGCCACGCAGCTCCCCGCACACTCCGCTCACTTTTATGAGCACTTCTGCGGGCCGCGCCGCCTCCTCCACGCCGCCCGCGGAGCTCGCCGCCCAGGGCGCGCTTGTGGGGGACGGCCTCCAGCCCCCCAGCCGCCGCATTTCCCGGGGGGAAAGGCATCTCCCCGTCCCGTCCCGCACCCGGTGCCCCCCGGCGCCCCACCGCCTCACCTTTGCAGAACTGGGGGATCCCGAGGCTGAGCCAGAGCAAGAGCCAAGCGGCGGCCGAGCAGCGCGTCATGGTCCCGGCTCCGGGACGTGGCCCCGGCTGGCCCGGGGTCGCCGCGGAGGGCAGTGTCGCCGCGGAGGCGCCGCAGGGGAGCCACAGACCCCGCCCCACGCCGGCCCGGGGAAGATGTCTTCTTCCCGCAGCGCTTCCCGAAACAAATTCCTGGAGAGGGCGAGAAAGTGGTGCCGGGCGCGAGCGACGCCGCTTCCCCGGGGGTGGGCGCGCTCCCGGGGGGGTCCCGGCGGGGCGGGGCGCGGGCGGCGGCGGCCCCTCGGACGGCACGCTGGCCCCGGCGGCCGAGCTCCCGACTTGGAGAACAATGAAGCGTGAGCCCGAGCGCACTGTGTACAAACAGAGGCGGCGTGCGTGTGAGCCCCGGCCTGCCCGCCCACCCTCTCGGCCCGCCCTCCCTCCCCCGGCCCCCCCCAGCCCTCTCAGGTGGCTCGGGCAGCTGCAAAAGGGATGCCAGACAATTGCAGCCACGCCCTGGCACCTGCCACCGCGTCTGAAGTTGCTTTGTCGCCGGCACCTTCTGCACAGACGCCAGAGCCTCCGGGGTTGAGAACGGGGAAGCGCCCCGGGTGCCTGAAATTTCTCTGCGCTGCCTGCATTAACTTCGCAATTAACCGCGTTAAAGGGTTCCCCACGAAGCCCCCCCTACTCAGCATAGCCAGGGGAAAAGAAGTTAAGAGGTTTGGAAAAGTGGCTCCCGGGGCACCAAGCTGCGTGAGACACAGAGCCCTGCAAAGTGAATTAATTGTCCCGGATTCTCGGGAATTGCAACTTAGTCAGCAGCCAGAATTTCATCTGCAAAGACCAAGGCTGCTCTGCTGTGGGTGGATTTTCTTTTCTTTTCCTTTCTTTCTTTCTTTCTTTCTTTCTTTCTTTCTTTCTTTCTTTCTTTCTTTCTTTCTTTCTTTCTTTCTTTCTTTCACTTTAATTATTAGACCTAAGGCTGGTCAGTGGGATCATCTGTTCACCGAGAGCAAGAGGTGATGAAATGGGGAAGCAATGAGGAGACCTGGGTCTCATTAAGCAGGGCATCTGCTTCAGATGGGAAATAGTGGGAACCAGTTTGAGAACTGCAAGAAAATAGAAGGCCAGGGCATATTCTGGAAGCATCACTAGGGTGGATCAAATTTCCCTGCTCACCACCAAAACCAATATAAATGGACTGGGTTTTGCAGTGAAAGTGGCTGAACCAAAATACAGCCCATGGCTTACAATAGTGTTTTCTCCTGTTTTTCTGTTAGAATGATTGCTTAGTGTACATGGATTCAATTCCAGCAGTTGCAGGTTCCAAACTGAAAAGCAGCTTTTTTTTTTCTTCTATAGAGGGAGGTAGGGAGACAGAAACACAGACATAGAGAAATTGAAGGCAGCATCCTCAAAGGCAGAGGCAAGGATTTGAAAAAAGAATGTACCAAGAAAGGATAGCAAAGGACAATTGGCAAAGCAATTTTATCTCCTTTGCCTCCTTTAGTCCTTTAAAGTTCAATTTCTTCTTTCCTTTTGGAATTTAAAGTGAGATCCAGGTTGTAAGGTTGATGGAGTGCAACACTGCATACTGCTGTGGAGAAGTTAAGGTATTGTATTACTGGCAGCAAAATAAGAAAAAGTTATTGCAAAACAAGGTTTATTCAGATCTCAAGTTTGTTGAGAGGGAGAATGAACATTGTTTTGAAGTGACTTTATTAAGGAAAAGAGGCAAACTCATTTATTCACAGCCTACTTCCATGCATAAAGTCACAGATGTTAGGATAAGACACAACTGTCCAGAGATACAGTAAAGAAATTTTAAGTAAATTCTTACTTTCTGGCATAGCATTGTTAATTTCAAAAGCCTGCTTTTAGTCATATTACAGTATGCCCATCATTAAAACGTTGCTTGAGATTTCTAGAATGAAATGTTTGATATCCGTTTTCAGGTTTTCCTTCTGAAACAATGTACTAAATCGGGAACATGCAAAATTAGAGGTCAGTGACTCCATACTCCTAATGGAGTGTGCTAAGATTTCTGTTGAGTTTCACATTTTATTCCCAGTTTCTAGTGAAAAAGGAAAAGGAACTTAATGTTCATGTTACGAGTTTAATAATTTTGGGTAAAACTATATGTTCTAAAATTTTATCTTTCTTTCCATTTTTTTAAAAGAAACTCCAGGGT
Source organism: Sorex fumeus (assembly GCF_029834395.1). Taxonomy (NCBI): domain Eukaryota; kingdom Metazoa; phylum Chordata; class Mammalia; order Eulipotyphla; family Soricidae; genus Sorex; species Sorex fumeus. The sequence goes on along the minus strand of NW_026606075.1, from coordinate 17,519,880 downwards.
AACATAAATTTACACTAAAATATGTAATTTGGAGGGGAATTAGGGGGCAATTTATAACAGAGGTGGTGGGCTAATGCCACTGCTGATCAGAGTAGTGAAGTAGCAGAACAGTACAAAATAATAATATGGGAACTTTATCACTTAAATAAATTCAATTAAATGTATATTCTACAACCATATACTTGGAGTTGTGCCTATAAGTGCAATTTCATATCAGCTGGAAGGCACCTTATAAAGTATGCTGCCAGTTTAATGCTTCACTTTTTTTCCCTTTCCATGTAAATTCATTCAGTAAGCCAACATAGGTACATAGTTCCTGGTATACACTTATCCCTAATTATTGATAATGATCATGTACCAATATGTTTAATTCTGAGAATTCCCAGCACTTTAGCTAATTTACATTTATAGGATTCATTCACTTCTATTAAATTTACATTTAGTCTTCATAAATAAAATATATGAAATGTAAAAAGAGCAAAAGATACTGATTTATTTTTTACAAAGAAAGAAATTTTGATATGAATCTTCTCTATCACATAGTATGCTATGGGTCCTTTCTTAATCACATATGATCCAGCTTCCAAGTTTTACTGCTTTATCAGATATATTACTAGGCACCTAAAATGAATCTATACATCACTTGAAGATAGCACTTCCCAATTTTTTTTTAATCTAGAAAGTTACTTATCCCAAGATATTAATGGGGCTTTGTTCAGGGAAAGTGTCTCCTACAGTGAAAAAAAAATTAAGAAACACTGCATGTCAAAACTCTTGAAGATTAATATAAGTTTATTAAAAACTTTACAAGGTCTTGTTTAGAAACGTCTCCAAATATGATTAATCCAGCATTTTGCAAACTTTCTTTTCACACCTGGGCATTTTCTCCTCTCTGTACACCTGTTAACATACTGAGATTCAGTGTTACAAAGCAAACAGCTTGGGAAACTGCTTGAAAATAAAGCAGAATTGTAAAATATCAACAAAAAAAAACAGAACTTTTGGAGCTTAACACTTTTTAAGAATTATTATTTTTATTGTGTTGTAGTTCAGAGTCTGAAGTAACAAAAGTGCTAAATTCCAATATCTGAATGGGAACACAGCAGCCAAGAGCTCTTTGCAGGCAGGCAGATCAGTTCCTCTCTAGGCCCTAATATTCTCTGTAAAATAGTACAGTTCTGGCAGCAATGAGAGTGATGGTGATGCTGATGTTAATTGAAGATGACAATGATGAAGAGAATAATCATAGAAGTCCATAAGAAAATAATTATTTTGCTTTTGTGTGTTTTATTAAAGAGGAAAAATATTCTCAAAGCCATTCCTTTTGCTCCCCTGTTCTCACCTTGGTTCTTAGAACGTATTTGTATTTCCAGATGTCCTTAGTAGAATCAGAAAAAAGACAATCAGGTTGGCAATGGGTGTTGAGCTAGACCATTGCATGTTACTGCTACGTATGATACCAAGAAAGCTACACAATCACTGCTGATCTCATCTTCCATTCTGCAGGATACACTGCCAAACTATAAAGAATATGTGACATTAACAACTGATACCTTTGTACACACAAATACATGCATATATGTATATATATATTTTCCTTATTATATCCCTTATTTCTCCACCCTACCACTCCTCATTAAATTTCCTAGAAAAAATTCTAACTCATCTTTTAATTTGTTAAGAAGCAGATGCACTGAATGCAGTATTTATTTCTGTAATTATTGAATATTTTAAAAAAAGATGTAATCAGATAACTTGGTCTTATACCAAATCATATCACAAACTTTTGCCCAATGTGCATCTAAATACTTTGTTTTATAACTAAAAATATTGTATTTAATGTATAAAAATGCCTCTGAATTCAAATCTGGTTTTCGGCCTTTAAGATCCAAAGCAAAAAACCAGAATTTCATTTATAAAACTGTGAATTAAGGAGTTGGGGTGGGCTAGATGTTATGGGGAGTAAGGCAAATTCATGGCACTGCATATGGTCCCCCTAAAGTACCAGGAGTGATTCCTGAGCCAAGAATAAGCCTGGAGCATCATAGGTCATATCCCAGAACAACAACAGCAACGACAACCACAAGAGACAACTAAGAACTCATTGAATTTTTTTGGAACCGCTAAATTTGTAGTGACTCATTACACTGCAAGAGAAACTAATGCAGGAAGTCACTATTACTATCCCTTTCTAAGAAAGAAGAAAGAAGGTGCAGATAGTTTAGGCAGATTGCACAAGATCTAGAATGAACAATTGTTGACGCCAGTAGAACCTAAAGAGTTAGAATCTAGAGCCCACCATCCTCAACTCAAACAATAATGGAGGACCAATTGTATGCTAATTCCTAATTATATGCTAAGCCCTTTTAAGTATACTGTTGCACTAACAGCCTAACAGTCCCTGTGAGTTGATTATTTCCATTTAGCAGTTGAGAAAACAATGGACCAAAACCATGGAACAATTCACTTAAGATTAAATCAGGTGTGAAAGAATCAGAAGCCAGTCACCCAGACCAAACGTCATGTTAAATAATCTATCTAATACAAATTATTTTATTTACATTTGCAGTTTGAGTACCTGCTATCAGTCACTTTTCTCTTTACAATCTCGATTCTCTGTGATCCTGATTTATCATTTAAGAGTATACATTGCTTTTACAGGGGATTCAAGTTTATTTTTTAGTTTCCTAAAGCATTTGCATAATTCATACTCGTCTGCTATTGTTTTCCATAGCACCAACCTAATTTTTCCTCCAACCTTTCATTCCTACTTTTATTCCATAGAAATAGCCTCTTAAAAGTGTTTGTAGCTGAATGTTTATCTCCCCTTCAGACAAACCCAAATTATCTTAGCACCACAGAACCAAAACTTCTTCCTTCAGCTTTCTTTTTCTCTAGCCATCTGATTGGAGTCAGCCTTATCTTTCCAATTACAAACGATTCTTAAATGAAGGGAGTCACATGTTTTAGGCAAAATTGGGTACTCTGTTTCAAATTTCCTCAGTCTTCCCCTATGAACATTAAATAAAAGGAGTCTTTAGACTATTCCCAGTATTTCCTTGTTTGATTTTCTGATGAATACTGTTTTTAGAAAATATGCAGGGTCACTAAGCAAAAATGAATGTTTGTCTTCAGATTCTGACTAGGAAAGAGTAACTACTGATGCCCCTTATTCCTTTATTCCAGTTTCCCATTCAACGCATTTAGGTGGCTATTTTAATTGCCTAAATCATTTTTAAAATATATTTAATATGTGTATAATAAAGTTCAAAGGTACATATGGGTGTACAGGGAATTAAAACTTTTCATTAATTGGTAAGTAAGTAAAGTAAAGTAAAGGCCCTCCCGTTGATCATCGATTTGCTCTAACGGGCCCAGTAACGTCTCCATTGGAGACTTCATTGTTACTATGTTTGGCATATCGAATACATCACGGGGAACTTGCCAGGCTCTGCCATGCGGGCAAGATACTCTCGATAGCTTGCCGGGCTCTCCGAGAGGGGAGGAGGAATCGAACTCGGGTTGGCCATGTTGGCTGCGTGCAAGGCAAATGCCCTACTGCTGTGCTCTCTCCCCAGCCCTCATAATTTAGTTCAAATCACAGTAACTCATTAATTGGTATGCCATTCTTACAAAAAGATGCTACCTCCCCATCGTCAAAAGCTGGTAGATGGTAGCCACTATTTTGTCCAGACTTCTAAAGATATGTGTATATGTATGCACACACATACATACATATATAAACACACAAACAAGATATGTGCATATGCATACATACATTTGATTGTATATATAATGTATATATACTGTCACTGTCACTGTCCTCCCGTTTTTCATCAATTTGCTCCAGCAAGCCCAATAATGTGTCCATTGTGACAATTGTTACTGTGTTTGGCATTTCAAATATGTCACGGGTAGTTTGCCAGGCTTTGTCATGCGGGCGAGATACTTAGCTTGCTGGGCTCTCTGAGAGGGGCGGAGGATTCGAACCTGAGCCTACCAGGTTGGCGTGTGCAAGGCAAACGCCCTACCCACTGTGCTATCGCTCCAGTCCAATGTAATTATACATATATATGTATATGTATATGTATTATTTTCTAAAACATACTAAAACATAGGAACACATATCTAAGGGTTTTTTTTATATGCACAAAAAATCTATATTTTTAGGAACCAGGAAAATAACTGAAAGAACTAGTACACATGCTTTGCATGGGAAAAGCCTGGGCTTAATTACTGCCAACACATGACTCTCTGAGCATCACAGGGAGAAACCTCTAAGCTTCTCTCCTATATATTTCTAACATTAAAGCAAAGTTGCATAATGTTTGTGTAACATAAATCTGCTGTAATAGACATGTAAGTTTCTTCCAGTACATTGTTGCAGGCAATGTCATGAAGAATACATAGTTTTGACATGTGAACAAGATGAATTCATTAGAATAGACTGTATAAAATAGTGTGGCTGTTTGAAGGCATGTGTACTTAAAATTCTGGTAAATATTGCCACATACCATTCATAAAACACATACATAAAACACATTTTAAATCTATAGTTTATCAGAGTTTATCTTTCTATAGCCTCACTTATAATTCCTGCTTTTATCAGCACTGTTACCAAAATTAGTACCTCAGAGTTTTGCCATCTTTTATTATGAGTGAATTTTAGAAACATCTTACATATTAAACACTACTTTCTATTTTATTTATGCGATCTATCAAATATTTTATGTCTTTTGCTCTTTTTTTCTAAAGGACAGCTGATTTTTCCCCCCAGTAATGGTAGAGGCTATATGTTAGAGAAATTACTCCATGATCTATATGTTTATGTAAAAATTTTTTTCCAGCCAATTTAAGCTGTTTTGTTTGATTTTTTACTATACTAACACAGTTTATATTCAGGGTGACAACTTTATCTGTATTTATTTTCTTTATGATTTCAAAATTCTATTATTTGCTAAGTAGGCTCTTGCTACTGTGAACTTATAAATTTATTCTCATATCTTATAGTACTTTATAGATAATGTCTTTACATATTTATTTACAATTCTTATTCAACCAAAATTTATTTTTGCATAAAAAGTAGGAAGTATAGATCTTTGTAGAAAAATGTCAGTTATGCTTAATCCTTTATAAAATAAATTCATAACTTGTTTGCTGACACGGCATTCCAACACAGTTCCTCAGTCTCTATATATTCGACTATACCAATAACTTTTATAGTTACTGTTTAATTGTGTTATCTATTCATGTCTCAGCACCACAATTGTGTTGTTAAATAACTGCTAAGGCAAAGTATTCTCTTTTAGTTTTTTCTTTTGCTTTTTGGGCCACAGAGCTATGTTCATGGGTTACTCCTGGCCATATACTCAGAGGATTACTCTTGGCAGTACTTGGAAGACCATGTGGGATGACAAGGATACAACTCAGGTCAAACATGTGAAAAGCAGTCCCCATACCTGCTGTACTGTCACTACTGCCCTTGTCTATTCTTTTTTTAAAAAACATTCCCTTGAGTAATGATGTGCCTTTATTTCCCTCACATTAGCCTTAGAATGAGAATGTACACTTGAAAAGGGAGACTAAATATGTTCATAACATATCCCTCTCTATGAAACCAAGTTTTTTTTTAATGTTCCTCTTACTAGGCTTCAACCTAGGCATTTTGTCTTTTTATATGTCTACCTAGATGCAGTGTTTTTTTTCTCCTCATCGTACCTTGTAACTGACTATCTTGTGTGCATAGAACTAGCAGTGTATGGGGCCAGAGTGATACTATAGCAGGAAGAGCACTTGCCACACCATAATATCTGGTCCTCTGAAATCCTCCAGGAGTGATCTCTGAGGTCAGTGTCAGGAGTAAGCCCTGAGAAGCAAATGTAGCAAAAGAAAAGAAGAGAGAGAGAGAGAGAGAGAGAGATAAGAGAGAGAAGCAGTTGAAGAGAGGAAGGAAGGAAGGAAGGAAGGAAGGAAGGAAGGAAGGAAGGAAGGAAGGAAGGAAGGAAAGAAGGAAGGAAGGAAGGAAGGAAGGAAGGAAGGAAGTTGTGTGTGTGTACTGTTCTATTCAGTCCATTTAACAAGTCTTTTAACTGTTAAATTAATCCTTCCATTGTTTTCCCAAGAATGTTATCATATCTAAATATAATATGTCTTACTTCTCCAATTTTTAAATTTGTTTCTTTTCCTCATTACATTGTTATAACCGCCACCAAATAAATGCTAAATAACTGGAACCAATTGTTCTGTGCCTCAAAATTGGACTCAAAAGTTCACTCTATACTATGTAGCAGTTAGAAAAGATGAAGCTATGAAATTTACATACAAGTGGTACTACATGGAAAGTATCATGCTAAGTGAAATGAGTCAGAAAGAGAGGGATAGACATAGAAAGATTGCATTCATCTGGGGAACATAAAGTAACAAAATAGGAGATTAACACCTAAGAGTGGCCGAGATTAGTACCAGGAGGTTTGCTCCATGGCTTGGAGGCCAGCCACACATGCTAGGGGAAAAGAGAGCTCAGATAGAAAGGGGAGCACTAAGTAAAGGGTGTTGGGAGGATCCTCCCAGGATGGGAGAAGTATGCTGAAAGTAGACTACAGACCAAACATGATTGTCACTCAATGTCTCTTTTGCCAACCACAACACCCAAAAGGAGAGAGAGAATAAAAGGGAATACCCTGGCACATAGGCAGGGTGGGATGGGGGGGATGGGGGGTGGGAGGAATACTGAGACCCGTGGTGGCGGAAAATGGGCACTCGTAGAGGGATGGGTGTTTGATCATTGTACAATTGAAACCCAAGCACAAATATTTGTAAATCTAGAACTGTACCTCATGGTATTTTACTAATAAAATTTTTTAAATAAAAGTTCACTCTAGTGATCTTTTGGTGTCAAAACCCATGGCTCTGGTTTTCTGCGACCATTGCTGGTGCTGCAGTCATTTTTAATATTATAGCATTTGCTTGAAAAATAACTTTAAGATTGAAGACATTAACATCAGTATAGAAATAAAATGTGTTCATAGATGGAAAGGGTAGAATTAAAGAACAAATATTGCATAGCATTAAAGATCACTGTCATCCTGTTGTTCATTGATTTGCCAAAGCGGGCACCAGTAGCATCTTCATTTGTCTCGGACCTGAGACTTTAGCAGCCTCTCCTTACTCGCCGTTTCCAACGGTGCCGTATAGGAGGCTTTTTCAGGGTCAGGGGAATGTTAATGTGACTGTCTTTGGCATATTGAATACACCATGGTGAGCCTGTCAAGCTCTGCCGTGTGGGCAGGAAACTCTCGGTGGCTTGCTGAGCTATCCAAGAGGAATGGAGAATGTATATAAGAGAATACAAGCAAGTATGTTAAAACCAAACACATGTGTGCTGCTTTACGTACCTCAGGGAGCTAGACTATAAGAGGAATGTGACTGCACACTTCTGGGAGGGATCTTTGTTTTATAGTCTATGGATCTTGGCCATTGATGGGATTGCATGGCAGTTTGTGATCATGACTGCCACGCTACTGGAAAATGGGGGATCTAGGTGGAGCAGAACCCTGGCAGCTAAAGACCTCCAGAACCCAGTCACAGACATGCTGAAGGTCACTCTCTACACGCTCGGACAAGTCTCATGCATGAAGCAGCCGGCAGAAGTATGCGGGACCGACCCATGGCTGAGATCTACAAGCCTGCTCAGATTGGGACTGGGCCTCCTCCACCCAGCATTAAAGATAGGGAAACTTATGAAGATTGAGGAAGACGGCATACTATAAATTTTGAGGTTGTATTTGACACTAAAACTGGAAATCTGGGTAGTTTTGCATAAAGTAAAATGAAAAATACTTCTTTTATAGTCACCATGGCAGAAGCTATTTAAATATATGGTTTAGTGGAGAAAAGTTATACTATAATAATTCAAAGGGCAATACGGACTATGCCCTCTCTTTATTTGGGGGGCCAGGTTGTGGTCACATGCCACTGTGCTCAAGTAGTAACTCTTGGTGGTGCTAGGGCAATGTATGTATGTAGTACCAGTGTCCAACAAGGGAATGCTGCATACAAGGTAAGGGCTTTAACCTTTGTATTATCTATCGAGTCCTCTTTCATCTTTAATCTAGATTTCATTGACATTTCTTTCTTCTCCATTAAGAGCTTTGATGAAAATTAAGTCATAGATCCATTTGTTTTAAATATGCAAGACTACTGGTTGGATAATCATGCACAGTATTGAAATAAAGTTCAAGGACATTCAGATAAAAATGATCTTTCTATCTAGAAACAAATGGAAAGGATCTTGAATACGTGTATAGGGGCTATTGTGATAGTATAGCTATAGCAGGGTAGGGTGTTTGCCTTGCATGCAGATGACAAGGTTCAATTCCCAGTATCCCATATCTTTTATGTCCCCCAAGCACCACCAGGAGTATGACCAGTAAAGCAAAAAACAAACAAATAAACAAACAAACAAAAACCTTAGTACAGTCTTTGATTTTATGTGTCCTAAATTAACCTGCAACTTCAACAAAAACTCTGCAAATATCTATTTGTTGTTTTACAATCACTGTTTCATTTAAAAAAAATTAAGCACAATATATTTTGCTTTTTTTGGAGGGGGGTCACATCCAGTGATGCTCAGGGGTTACTTCTGGCTCTGCATTCATGAATCACTCCTGGAGGTGTTTGGGGGACCATATGGAATGCAAGAATTGAAACTGGATCTTCCGCGTGCAAAGCAAATGCACTACCCACTGTACTATTGCTCTGGCCCCATAAGCACAATATGTTTTAATGTATGGTGTTTGGGCAAATACAACTTTAAATATGGCTTGTTTTTCAGCCATGTGGCAAACATTTAATTTCTTATTTTTCATCTTCCCAGAGCAGAGCCCTGGTAGCTGAAGACTTCTGGAACCCAGTCACAGCCATGCTAAAACCACTCTCCACAGGCTCAGACAAGCCTCAAGCATGAAGGAACTGGCAGAGGAACCTAGGTGTGTGGGACCCGGGGCTGAGATTTCCAAGTTTGCTCAGATCAGGACTGGGCCTCCTCCACCAAGATGCCCCATCTTCCAGTAGTTAGATAGTTTTATCCACCAACTGCCATGTAATCCCACCAACTGCCAAGATCCAGAGACTATAAAACCAAGCTCCCTGAAGCACACGGCAACATTTGCAGCTGCATGACCTCTTATTGTCTAGTTTTCACTCTCAGAGAACATGACAGGCTACCAAAAGTATCCTGCCCGCATACATGCCTGACTGGGAACACCTGTAAAGGTTATTAGAGTCTGCCCCCAAAGCCTCCGTCCTCTCAGCGAGTTCAGCAAGGCACTGAGAGTATCCCACCTGCACGGCAGAGCCTGGCAAGCTACCCGTGGCGTACTCAATATGCTAATGGTCCTCATTCCCCTGACCCTGAAAGAGCCCCAAATATGCCACCAGGCTATACTGGCACGTGACAGGGATGAACGGAGACATTACTGGCACCTGTTCAAGCAAATCGATGAACAACAGGATGACAGTGATACAGTGACACAGTGAATCTTCACTTTGATTTTGATATTTCAATTTTTAGGTAAATAATACTATATATATGTGTGTGCATATATATATATTCCCAAACATATATGTTACCTTCAAATATATCACTAAAATTAAGTACCATGCATGTAAAATCAACTCTTACTTTTTGTCTAGGACTGTTGCTTCAGCATATTGCAAATTATTGGTCCAAGTGTCTTAAACCAATATATTCTTCAAATCCATGCAGAAGCGTTGATGGGTCTCTGTGTTCTTTTGTAATTTCCTGGTTCTTCACATGCTCAAACTCAGAGTTGGAAAGTGGAAAAGTTTATTGGAAAGTAAAAGAGGGAATAAAAGCTACTCCCTAAGTGGAAAGGAATTTAGTATAGGAATAAGTTAACTCTGGCTGTTTTGTGAGATTTTTTATAGGAAAAGCAGGTCTTTGTGTTCCAGAGAAGGCAGGGAATTTACAGGGTGGTCAGGCTGGTGTGTCTTTTTGGTAACTTGCCTCAGGTATTGTTCAGTATCTGTCTTGTGATTCCTAGTTCTGGAACAGAAGAGCAGGGTCCTGGGGAACTCCCCGAATGTTAAAGATAGGGCCTTGGGGATGAGGTTTGGTTAGTCAATGAGGAGAATTTGAACTGCTGGTGAGGGGAAATTGTGGACTCCCCTCTTGTTGGCAAGGGGAAACTGAGGTTTCTTTTTCAAAAGCAATTTTTTTGTATTAAGAAGGAAAATGAAAGAAATATTGTGATTCTCAACATGTAAAATCCTAATTTTTTTCACTTTATGCATATGAGAATCACAAAAATAAAATACAAATTTAGATCAAGAGACTTGTTTGTTTGGGGACCATACCTGACAGTGCTCAGGGCTTACTTCTGTCTCTGTGCTCAGTGGCCACTTCTGGGGGGGGCTCAGGGGAACATATGGGGGTACCAGGGACTAAGCCTAGGTCAGCTGCTTAGAAAGACAAGCACCTTACCCTCTCATCTCCCCAGCCTCCATCCTTGAATGTTTTCTATATAATTTTACAGTGATGAATAGAGAGCTAGCTCAATAGGCCAAGCCCATCTGTACATGCTGGAGACCCAGGTTTGGTCCCCACCCACCATGGATCCCATAGCACAACCAGGAGTAACTCATAGACAACGATAACAACAAATAATTAAAGTAATGTAGTGAGAAAAGTGACATATATTGAACAAAGAGATTATAAGTAAGCTAAATTCAGATTCTTTTAAAATTTTAAAGCTATATTTAGAGATTCCACAGATAAAGTGGAGCAGAGTAAAAGTACATCCAAGTAGAAAATAAGTATCTGGCAAAAATGTCTTGAAATTGCATTTTTCCACTTTCAAGAATAACATCAATAGTGAGTTTCCTAGTCTTTATGTTAATAAGCAGGAAAGGTAATAATCGGTGCATAGAATGTGGGGTTGAAATTCTAGTGTTGTCTAAAATGATTTGATTCAGCATCAGCTGAAAACAGACTGTGTTGTTTTAACATTTTCCTTTTCTCAACAAAATAATGTGTCACTTTGGTTTATGACTGAGATGATGACTCGGTTCTTCCAAGACTGCTTGGACATTTTGAGCAATGACTAAAAATTTCAGAAGGGCTTTATTTGGATAACAAGTACACAGATACTGCTTTACAATGTTTTACAATGTTGGTCCATTTATTTTAAGTTTTTCCTATTTTTTTTTTGAGGTGGGGGTTGCACAGCTGGCAATATTCAAGATTTATGCTTGCAAAGTTCTGTGCTCAAGAATCAATCCTGAATTGAAACCCAAGCACAAAAATTTGTAAGTCTACAACTGTACCTCATGATGTCTCATTAATAAAAAAAAGAAATAAAAAATAAAAATAAATAAAAAAAATTTTAATTAAAAAATAAAAAAAAGAATCAATCCTTGGTGGGGTTGTGAGTGAGGATGGGGATGCTCAGGAACCATATTGGATGCTATGGGTTGAACCCAGGTCAGCCACTCACAAGGCAAGTAGTGTTGTCCTGTCTTTCAGACCCCTTATTTAATTTTTTTCATTGACCTACAATATTATGGAATTTCAGGGGTTAAGCTTCACAACTCAATCTGTAAGCAATTATCACCAAAGTAAATTCCATCACCAAAATTCTACTATTTAAAAGACCCTTTCTGTCCTCCTACCTCCTCTAGTTTATTCTAGTAATTGCTAGCTTTTGCAGAATCAAAAACTTAGTTTTGATGGGTTTTACTTTGCCATTTCCTTTTGCTTTATCATTTTTCACTTTACACATGAGTGAAACCATCCTGTCACTTGAGTACTTTCTTACTTAGCATAATCACTCCAAGTTACATTCATTTTGTCCCAAAATGCCTGATTTATTATGAATAAAGAGAGTTCCTAGGCACATTCCCTTTCTTATCTGACTACAGCAAAATCTTCCTCTACTTTATGTTTAGTAGTCTACCATATTTATCTTTTTATATTTTTTTCTATTCTAACTTTCCTTTTTTATGTAGAAGGGAAGCCTCATGAATGATCTTAATAGATTATTTTACTAACAAGGGAGATGGACATTTCTTGACCTTCTAATTATTAGTAAAAATTTTTTTTTAATGCTGTACAACATATTTTTTTATTCCCATTCCCAGATGGTACCTTTGCCCTAAAAGGCAATTTTGTGAAGGAAGTGGATAAGCCAGAGCTTAAATCATTGCTCTAGGCAGTTTCTGGGACTGTTGGTTGAGGATTTCTTCCCACAGGAGCAATAAAGACCAACTCAGGGTAGACTAGAGTGTTGTTGCATTTTGATTTGTACCATCATTCAGTCCTTAAATAAATCCACGAATTAAAGATAACATGATGATAGTGACCAAACCTTCCATTTAGCCCATGTTCTAAAGTGAAAAGAAAGTTTGGTAACTATTTTAATTGCTTTTCATCATCATTTATTTACTTTACAAGTTACAGTGCCTCACACTTCTAAAACAAATCTAAATAATTCTCAGTGGTATAAACTTCCTATGTCATTCTAGCCTGAACATAAGGCCAAGGGTGTGCAAACCCGAACAATCTCTGCACATGGTCATAAAAAGCTGAGTTGTCTCTGCCTCACATAGGAATTTCTTAAGTACCTGCAACTGAGAAGAAAGATACACTATACCTTTTTTGTATAAATCTTTGAAAAGTATAGCAAGCCTGTCCCTAAGTCTACTTAAACAATTTCATGGTGAAGCGGTCTAATAAAGAAAGTGAATTTTTAGGAAGATCTCCGACTCCTTAAAAAGAGAGAAAGTAGTAAGGAAAGGTTAGATAGTGATAGGATTAATAGAAGGGAAGGCCTCCATCTCTTCACAGGAAACCCAGTTAGGAGGTATACATATCTGTGTGTCCTGATATCTGCTGAAATGGACAGCAGAAGGCAGAAAGCCAAGCCCAGATTGCAGACTATGGGAAATTGAGACTCCATAACAGCCCTGCAGCTGTGAAACTAGAACTGGAAGAAAAGAAAATCATAAAGTAAAATCTTTGTTTCTCAGTTGCATTCTGAACATCGACGCAATTAAACAAATTTCTTTTGACAGAATAATCTCTAATTAAGAATATGTTTGGGAAGGAGTGTTGATATAATGCATTTTTTAAAACTTGTTTTCATCACTATTTCAGAAGAAAGGAAGAAAGGAAGAAAAAGGAGGGAGGAAGGAAGGAAGGAAGAAGAAAGGAAGGAAGAAAAAAGGAAGAAAGAAAAGGAAAGGAGGGAGGGAGGAGGGAAGGAAGGAAGGAAGGAAGGAAGGAAGGAAGGAAGGAAGGAAGGAAGGGAGGGAGGGAGGGAGGGAGGGAGGGAGGAAGGAAGGGAGGGAGAAAGAAAGAGAGAGAAAAAAGAGAAAAAGAAAGGAAGGAAGGAAGGAAGGAAGGAAGGAAGGAAGGAAGGAAGGAAGGAAGGAGGGAGGGAGGGAGGGAGGGAGGGAGGGAGGAAGGAAGGAAGGAAGGAAGGAAGGAAGGAAGGAAGGAAGGAGGGAGGGAGGAGAGAGAAAGAGAAAAAGAAAGAAAAAGAAAAGAAAGAAAGAAAAAGAAAAGAAAGAAAGAGGAGAGAGTAGTCAAATATACTAGGAATGCATCACTTAGGATAAACAGGGAGCTGTTTCGTGACCAAAATACAAAGACAGTCTACAGAATGGGAAAGGATATTCACCGAATACACATCTGACAAGGGGTTGATATCCAGGATATACAAAATACTGGTTAAACTCCACAAGAAGAAAACATCCAACCCCATCCAAAAATGGGGCAATGAAATGAACAGAAACTTTCTCAAAGAAATCTGAATGGCAAAAAAGCACATGAGAAAATGCTCTACATCATTAATCATCAGAGAGATGCAGATCAAAACCACAATGAGATACCATCTCACACCTCAGAGACTGGCCCACATTCAAAAGAACAAAAGCAACCAATGCTGGCATGGATGTGGCGAGAAAGGGACACTCCTTCACTGTTGGTGGGAATGTCCACTGGTTCAGCCCTTCTGGACAACAGTATGGACGATTCTCAAAAAATTAGAAATTGAGCTCCCATTTGACCCAGCGATACCACTCCTGGGAATATATCCCAGAGAGGCAAAAATGTATAGTCGAAGTGACATCTGCACTTGTTTGTTCATTGCAGCACTCTTTACAATAGCCAGAAACTGGAAGAAACCTGAATGCCCAAGAACAGATGACTGGTTAGAGAAATTTTGGTACATCTACACAATGGAGTACTATGTAGCTCTTAGAAAAGATGAAGTCATGAAATTTACATACAAGTGGTACAATATGGAAAGTATCATGCTAAGCGAAATGAGTCAGAAAGAGACCCATGGGGATGGATGACGGGCACTGGTGGAGGGATGGGCACTTGATCATTGTATAACTGAAACCCAAGCACAAAATTTGTAAGCCTATAACTGTACCTCATGGTTTTTCACTAATAAAAAAAGAAAAAAAAATTATAAAAAAAAAGAAAGAGAGGGATAGACATAGAAAGATTGCATTCATCTGGGGGATATAAAGTAACAAAGTATGAGATTACTACCCAAGAATAGCTGAGATCAGCACCAGGATGATTACTCCATAACTTAGACGCCAGCCGGGTATCCTAGAGGAAAGGGCAGTTCAGATAGAGAAGGGAGCACCAAATAAAGGATGTTTGGAGGATCCTCCCAGGAGGGGAGATGCATGTCGAAAGTAGACTATGGACTGAACATGTTTGCCACTCAATGCCTCTTTTGCAGACCACAACACCCAAAAGGAGAGAGAGAACACAGGGGATTGCCCTGCCACAGAGACAGGGGGGGATGGGGGGATGGGGGTGGGAGGGATATTATCCATGGTGGTGAAAAACGGGCACTGGTGGAGGGATGGGTATCTGATCATTGTATAATTGAAACCCAAGCACAAAAAATTGTAAATCTACAACTGTAAAAAAAAAAAAAACAGGGAGCTGTTTCACACTAACTTTAGCTCCTCACAAACCTGAGTTATCTTATTTTTAAACATCTTATTTATCTTATTAAAAGAAGACTTAATTTTTCTTCAATCAATTAAATTGTCAAAAATCATTTGTTTTTGTAGTTTATTAATCTTTCCATTTATGTTTTAGTTCTGCTATATTGGAGATACAGGTGGGGGAAAATCAGACTTTTTTTAGTTTTGGTTCTTGGACATTTGTACAGATTATCAAAATAATTAATTTCAGTTAATGAACCATTCACATGTATATAAAACTAGATGATAAAAATAAAATTACATTATCAAATGAAATTATGTATCTAATGATTACTCTTTATTAAATGATATATTAAAGTATGTATGCATATGTATAAAATACACATATATATGTATGCTTTCCCTTACACAAATTAAGAATTTCACTATTCAGAATATCCTACATAACTTTTATATTTAAAAGAAATGTGGAATATATTCCCTTCTCAAAGTCAATTCACAGTTGTCCAGAATATCACTTTGTTCTATGCCCTTGAACCTTAACCAGCCCTAACAAATCTACTGAAAGCCTCTTACCTTTTGTAAGAGATTGCCAATGCCTACTTATCTGAAAAATACTGTCACTCTTTGTTATAACCTTTAATGCTGTTTTTCCACACATAATATCCCATTCTTATAAGAAACAAGAGTCACTAAAGAAAAACATGTGTATTATATTGTTTGTTTCGGTTATGTTTTCTTCTTGTTTGCATTGATGTGTGAATGCAGAGAATAGATTCCGGTTTTCTAGAGTGAGAATTAAACAACTGGCCCTTTGAGAGGAGCTGGTACTCTACAGAAAATGAATACAAAGCTATAAATAAGAAATCATGCAAAAATTAAATATTCTGCGGCTGGAGAGATAGTGCTGCCTTGCCATGGCTGATCCACTATCAATCCCCATTACCTGTATGGTCCCCCTGAGCCCACCAGGAGTGTTCCTTGAGCACAGAGCCAAGAATAAACCCTAAGTACTGCCAGCTGTTGCCTAAACTCCTCTCTAAATGGAATATTCATTTAGGTCATTCTTGGAAAATATCAAATACTATCTCTCTTTCCTTGGGTGTATACACTTTGATAATTTCAGGATGATTTTTAAATGCGAATTCTATAGAGAGGATAGAAAACTAATTTGATCATTACCCTGCTATAATTAGTAAAATTAATAAAGCAACTCATTTATATCTCATAACTTCTAGTTGCTAATATCTAAAAATTTTAAAATTAGTATTTAAGTCCATAAAAACTTATCAACACTTTTATAATCAAGATGGAAGATTTTAAGGACTGATCCACTGGATTTGTGAATCAGTATTTGTCAAACCAATTCTCTCCCACTGTGCACTTAGAATGAGTGCACTTAGAATGGACCTCCAGAGAGTCAAGCTAATCCTTTCCTGTCACAAACTTGCATTAGTCAAACTGGGAAGTGATGTGGATATTCACTGAGTCAGTGCTACAATACAACAATGAGCAGTTTCAATTGCAAGTTAAGTGAATACAAACTATTTGGACATGTGTTGTTAATCTCCCCCCCAAACCATAACCTGACCTCCAACATTTTAAATATCATATCCTCTTAGTTTCTGTGATCAGCTCTAATGCCAGTATGACAAAAGGAAGTTGCTAGCAATATGTGAGCTGGACTTAAAGGTTTTTATTTCCAAGTTTTACAAAAGCATGTGACTACATGAGTAAATCATCACATTATTTCCAGGGAAGTCCTTGAAACTGAAGGTTCCTAGCATCAAAGTACATCTGTGTCTAGTGAATACTGTGGTCAGTTTTAAAAAATGCTGTTCCCTCCAGAATAAAGCAATGGATTGCTCAGTAATTTGTGGAGCAAATTGCATTTTCTGTTACCATTTTGGAAAATAAAGAAACTGATACAAGATATGCTGGTTGTTCGCATTACATAAGCAATCGATTTACCTGACACAGGTAAACAAAACACATGTCAAGATTTAAAATTTATTCTTTTAATCATTTGTTTTGTTTATAACAGATAATAGATTTTATCAGATTAATTTTATGAACTATTTCATTAATGGAGCCTGAAAGATGGCTCAAAGGCCTGAATATTTACATTGTGTATATAAATACATATTAAATCAATTATGCAAAAGTAATCCTAGAAGTAGAATATGTCTGCTATAATATAGTATGAAAAACATTTATTAACACAGAAAAATAAATTTTAGTGAAAAAAATGCCTGAAAAAATATGATTCGATTTTTGTAAAAATATTCTTTTCTATAGAAAACACTTTGGAAATTTTTAATTAAAAATTTAGCAAAGGTTATGTCTAAGTTATTCCACTAAAGCTACTTGGAAATTTAACTTGAAATTTTAATTAAAAAGTCAAATATATTTACTTTATACATATATTTACAAATATATTTATTTCAAAACTGCAAAACAACTTTTATTTTAAAAAAACAATAAAATCTCTGCCATTCAGCAGATAAGCTTCATAATAAAAGGTTTCATAAAACAGGAATCCATTTTGGTTCATGTAAACCTCCTTTATTTGGGGCTTATTTTTATCCCTGTTATTTTACCAGAACTTCAGTGATGCAAAATTTCTGAATGTCTTGATAAGCTCCTGGGTTTTCCTACCTTTTTGAGCTAAATCTTGATGAGGTCAATGATAATCAGAGGCTTGCCTATTATATTGTGAAATTCCCTCTGTGACTGCAATAAAGGTTTC
Organism: Sorex fumeus; assembly: GCF_029834395.1. Classification (NCBI taxonomy): domain Eukaryota; kingdom Metazoa; phylum Chordata; class Mammalia; order Eulipotyphla; family Soricidae; genus Sorex; species Sorex fumeus. The sequence goes on along the minus strand of NW_026606075.1, from coordinate 17,502,137 downwards.
ATCTCTACCTGAAGTATGTGTCAAGAGTGGATAAATGAAATTTTTGATTACTGATTATTAAGTGATCAAATAATAATTTGTTTAAATGACTAAAGCATCATATCATAACATATTAATTGAATATGTATGTGAGTCTTATAGCTTATTTAATGTTAGGAATATACCAAACTACTACTTTGGCAATATACTTTAATTAAAAGACAAGTAATTAAAGTAGTATTCCTCAGAATTGGACTAGCATAGTTCTCTAATTATTTTATGAAGTTTATTATATTATGCGTGTTTGTTTAGAAACATAACATTGCTAATCTCAGATACTGGAGACAGTAAAGCATGCAGAGTTTTTCAATACAATGTATTTTATCTTGAATACAGGCTTGTGGGTTCTTCGAATTATCAGCTATCCCATGGAAAGTCTATTTTTTTATTATTTTCCTTTATCATTACATTCAAACACACAGCACATTTTAAAAAAATGTCATTCTTATTTTGATAAAGCAAAGACTCGAGGGAAAAGGAAAATAAATATAAGAATCATAGTCCACTCTTTAAAAGCTCATAGTCTCATTTTTTCCAAACTATCTTTTTTTATATTTTCAATCACCTATGTCTGGTTTAATACTGACAAAATGAAATTAATTTTTCGGTACAATAAAATCTGATAGTCTGTAAGGGTGAAGGAAGGAGAACACTGAAGGGTAAGTAGAATTTACAATCAGAATTTATACTTTCCACAACAACAATAAAAGAATAATACTATACTATGTGTAGTATTATTCAACTATATATAGATGTTATTTGCTACATCAATATGTAGAGCAATTAGTTTTATATAAATAATGGTTAGAACTGGTAGAACAGCTCAAGTGGTAGGACATAAGTTTAGTAGAAGCCAGGCTTTCTGTTTCATCCTAGGTCCTACATGCCTGGCCTTCTTCCTGCACCACAATCGGTCTTACCCTAGTGACAGCCACCAGAGACTGTTGAATTAACTAATGAAATAGAGATTATGGTAATATCACCTCTATTCAACATAATAGTTGAAAATGACGGCCCCAGGGCTTAATCAAAGATAAAAAGATATGATTGAGACATAGTATGGCGGACAAGGTACTTGCCTTACACTCAGTGAACCAGGGTTTGATCCCTGGCACTCCATATGGTCTCCCTAAACCCCATCAGGACTGATCATGAAAATAGAGTCAGAAGTAAGCTCTGAGCAATGCCTAGTGCCTACCCCCAAAACAAAACAAAACAAAACAGAAAGTGGGGACAATAATGAAGGAAAGGAAAGAGAAAATAAAACTCATAAATAACCTAAAGAGATAGGTGAATGACAGATCTTCATATCTAGAGCAAGTTTACAAACCAAAGTATAAATGTTGCAGTTAATAAGTATGAAGAGCTGAAAAATATCACTGTGCAAAAGGACTCACCCAAATCCCTACACAGATTTGAGGGAAAATTCAAGACCATATCACCAGACTCAGTCTTACTGTTACTGTGACACTGCTCACATAACCACAAAGGAGCAGATTTTCCATATTTGAGTCTGGAAAAACAATGACTCAATTGTGTTGCCAAGGAAGAAATGGATACTTTGAGTCAAAGCAGATGATACTTCTCACAATTCATTAGAAGTTTATGCTGTGTATGTATATATGCCTACATAAACATGTATATGATACACACACCCACTCGCACTAACACCCCCAATATATATGTATATATACACTATATATATCAAGAATATATATACATACATATGTATATATATGTATATTTATCAGGAATTAGTCAGACTCTTCTACCGATCTCATCCACTGCCATTCCACTGTTTTACTCAGGAGTTAATCTGACCAATCTTTCTTCTTAACAATATGACTAAGAAGCCTGCTTTCAGTATTCTAATTTATCTGACCCTTGAAGAACTTGTGATTTATACTGACTATTAACTTTCTACCTTTTATCTTCATCTATTTTTTTGAGCAGCTTATGATTTTATTTATCAAGGGAAATAAATTTAATTGGATAATTAAAGAAATGCTATTGAATTCTGTCCACCATAGTTTTGTCTGTATTTACAGTGTGTATGTCTGAATTTCTGCAAGCATTTCTTTCTTGTATTTCATAACTATTTAATAAATTTTGTTTTTCTTAATTAAATATATATGTCTCATTTTAATTTAAAAATACACATAAAATCATAATTTTTCAATTCAGAAGGGCTTTTATATTAATTATTACCTCAAATTGCTTCTGATAAATTATTTCTTGAAAAAGGGTTACTTGATAGTACCTCTTAAGTAAAAAAGAATATATAACTATTTTGTATATTACATGTGTTAACATATACTCCCAAATTCCACAGGATGGGTATGTCGTTCCCAATGTTCGCCCTTCCGAAATCCAAGACGCCATTTCGTCGGTAAAGAAACAAACAGCACCCGGCCCAGACAAGGTCAGACCTGAACACCTGAAGAACCTGCCGTCAGTACTCATCAGTACGCTGGCTCGGCTCTTAACATGCTACCTGTCTGAATGCAAGGTTCTGTCCCAGTGGAAAACCAGCAAAACTGTACTACTGTTCAAGAAGGGAGACATCCATGACATTGGCAACTATCGCCTGATCTGCCTATTGTCTGTCATCTACAAGTTGTTCACTTGGTCATCCTGAATAAGATTGGCAGAACACTAGATGAAGGACAACCATGCAAGCAAGCCGGGTTCCGCAAAGGATTCAGCACCATCGACCATATCCACACGATAACAAAGCTCATTGAGGTTTCTCGGGAGTTCAAGATGCCGCTCTGTTTAACGTTCATTGATTTAAACAAGGCCTTTGATTCTGTTGAGACGGAAGCGGTCATATGTGTCTAGCAGTCCAGGAAATTATAATAAACTTTCTTCACCAAAATTTGAAGAAATCATTCAAATTCCATTGGCACCAAACCTACCCATTCCATATAAAAAAACAAAGAAGCAATTAAAGCAATGATATCAATTAATTTCTTAGATAATTCTTCTGCAGTGTCAATATCAACATCAAAGTAGATGTAGGTCATTCTGTGTATTTATCTGGTTAGAGAAAAATGTATGCAGGCACACTTGAATGTTTTGAGATTTGATTATCGAATAATTCACCATAGCATCAATTGGATTTAGATGAGTGATATGTAATGAATTATAATTATATTAATTCATTGAATTATTTCTAAAGAAAGTACATTACTCAAAAATAGTAATTTGAGGTACAAGAAAGAGTTCATGAGAAAAGACATTTGCCTTGCGGGCAGCGTACCAGGTTTCAATCTCTAACATCTCATATGGTCCTCAGACCAACACGAAGCCAGCAGTAAGCCATAAACAGTATTTACCTAGTTGCCTTTTGTTAAAATCCCCCCCCCCCACACACACCAAGCAATCAATTTTATTTATGCACTATGAGATGCAAAGTTATTCATAGTTTGGTAATTGACAAATTATGTTCCATCACCCACCCCACCATTGGTGTCAGCTTCTCTCTAGTGTTCTTAGTTCCTTCTGCTACTGCCTTGCCCTACCCCAGTCTGCCATCTTGACAGGGATCTTTAATGTTTGATTATTAAAGTTTGAGTCTTGTGATACCATTGTTGTTGACTGTAGTTTGGATATTTGTCTAGCTCTGTCAAACCTTGACACCACTGATAAACCTGAATCCTCTTGACCTCTGCCCCCGTTGCTTCTAACTCTTCTCCCTTTCTCCTTCACTCTATTCCTTTTCCTTTCCAAACTGTGGGGTCAATGCAATCTAGGCACGCCCCTTTATTTCTTTCCTTTTCCTTCCCAAACTGTGGGGTCAATGCAATCTAGGCACGCCCCTTTAAGCCATTTTCCACTTGTTAAAATATTCAAAAATATTGTTAGCCTAAGAAACACTAGGTGTGACCTTAGTAGTTCCTGAGAACCACTGAGTGGCCTTGGTTTCCTGGAGACCACATGACTGAGAAGTTCTGCATCCTCGAGGATCAGAACTGAAGCTCCCAGCCAGGTTAACCCAATATTCCTGGGAATGGCCCACAGAACTCCTAAACACTGCTTGGAAATGGCACGCTTACAAAAACTATTGCTTACAGAATATACCTCATATTTTAATCTGCTTATAATTGAGTAAAAGAAAAACAGGATTAAGAGAGGATTCTTCTCAAGATTGCTTTAGCTATTCTGAGTCTTCTGTGGTTCCATGTAAATTTCAGAATGATTTTTACTTTTCCTTGAACTGAAATTTTTATTAGAATTTGCAAAGTCTGTTGATGGTTTTAGGTAGAATGATTTTTACATCAAATGATTCCAATTAATTATTTGTATACATACTTATTTGCATCTTATTTAAACTTAAAAATTAATGTTTTATAATTTTCAAAGTAGTAAGCTTCGACCTCATTGGTGAAATTTATTCTAAGTATTTAATCACATTTAAATGTAGTTGTAATAAAGATTTTTTTTATTTTTTGAAAAGATTTTTTTAGGGCACAGAAATACAAAAGATGTTACATGTTGATTTGGATTATAAAATTTTACTGAGTTTATTACTTCTATGTGTATGAATTTTAATATTTCCTATATTTACAATCAGTCTGGAAAAAAACAATTTTTCTTCTTTTCAATTTACACATCTTTTATTTCCTCTCAAAACTGGTGGTTCTACCTAGAACTTCCAGCATTATATTGGGAAAAAATTATTAAGAGTAGGAACTCTTCTTATTTCTAGTGCTAGAAAAAAGTTTTAATCTTTTATCAGTAACTATGATGTTAGCTATGAATGGTCATTTGTGGCCTTTATTAAATTGAGGTCCAATATTCTTAACATAATTTGCTGTGATCATTTATCATAAAATAATGTTCTAATTATATTACATGCTTTTCTGTATTAAGAAGATCAAAATATGTTAATTTTTATTGTTAGTGTCACACAGTAGTTTTATTAACCTTCATCACAGATAAATGCCACTTGACCATCGTTCATAAATCTTTTGTTGTGCTTTTGCATTGATGTTCTGGAATTTTGTTGAGACTTTGTTCATTTATATTTGTTTGGAAGATTCACTTATTTTCTATTAATTTTGTATTGCTTTTGGTAACCATTTGTAGTTGATTCTGGAGTTATGTTTACTTGAAGTGTTTCTCCTCAATATTTTGTTATAGTATGGGAAAGATTGCCATTTATTCTTTAATAAATCTTGGTGGAATTCATTGAAAAAATCATCTGGTACCTGATTTTTATGAAGAAATTTATAATCACGTATTCATATATCACGCATGGTCTATTTTCAGTTTCAATATTTCATTACTGAGTCTCAGTAAATTGTATGATTCTATCAATTTACTGAACTTTTTTCCCATTATCTGTATATAATTGTTGCAGTCTCATGAATTATTTTTGTTATTTGTATGATTTCAGTTGTAATGTTTTCTTGGAGCGATAGCACAGCGGTAGGGCATTTGCCTTGCACGCAGCCAACATGGCCGACCCGAGTTCGATTCCTCCGCCCCTCTCGGAGAGCCCGGCAAGCTACCAAGAGTATCTCACCCGCACGGCAGAGCCTGGCAAGCTCCCCGTGACGTATTCGATATGCCAGACACAGTAACAACAAAGTCTCCAATGGAGAGGTTACTGGGCCCGCTCGAGCAAATCGACGAACAACGGAAGGGCCTTTACTTTACTTTACTTTATGATTTATTTAGAGCTTTTTCTCTGATTTCTTATTTGTCCAGTTAAGATTTGTTAATTTCATCTTTACATAATATTGCTGTAAACCTTACTATTTTCATTTTTTTTGCTTTCACTTAATTTGTCCTTTTTCTAGTTTCTTGAGGTTTAATGTGGAATTATTTTAATGTGACATTATTTTTCAAAGATTGTTATGCTGTGTTTTCAGCTTCATTTACTTTCAGATTTCTTGTATTTTCTCACATTTATAGTTCTTCAGTTTTCCTTTCTGTAATTGACTTCTACTTTTATATTATTATTGTCAGAAAGCATACTTGATGTGATTTTAATTACTGTGAATTCGTAACTTTTTTCTTAGTGATATAGCGTACGTTCTATTCAGGATGATATTTTTTTTGTGCCCTTTGAGAATGTGTGTACTGTTTCTTTTGGAAGTGATATTCTATTTATAGGTGTTAGATACATTTTTTATTTGGTTGATATTTGGTTATTTGAATGCTCTAATGTTTAGTATAACTTATCTCAATCAAATATTAGAGTCTATTTTCTATCTCTCTGTACTTTACATGACCTTGATTCATTTTTGGTAAATTGATACAAGATTTCAAATATATTGTATGAGTTATGGAACACAGGTCACAAGAGGCCTTGAATCTTTTTCGAATCTCTAGCTTGGTACTGGGAGGTCACTATGTTGGGAAAAATCCTAATCAAATTTAATTAAAGATGAAAGTTCAAGTAAAGAAAAACAATAATAGTACCCAACTGGGAGATGATGCCAGCTTCCAGTTATACTACTGAAAAATTTAATAGTTCAGATGGTCGTTAGTGGACCACAGCCTATTGATTTGGCCCAGAAAAATCACATAGAGGAATTATTCAATCACCACCAATGAATAAAGAGAAAGATAAAATTATTCTTGTTTTAAGTCTCTAAAATTCTGGATAGTTCTTACATAGCAAGGGGAAATATGTTCATTTGCTTCATTTTACTATAAAACAATAGCATACAAGAAATTTAAGTGATAGTTATTTCCATCTATTTTTTAATTTATTGGTAGTTCCATGGATTCAATCAATGAACTTATTGACCTTTAAAGTAACACTGTGCATTTGTAATTCTACATATATGTATAGTAGTAATGAAAGTAAAAGAGAACCAATTACCCAGGTGAAATGTAAATAGCTCATTACTTGCAAGAAAATTATGCATTTAGTCAGTGGTTTTGATTGAACAAAGCATATAATGAAACATGTTCTTATATGAGATAGCTACAAATTTTCATGTTATAGACAAAACAGAAAAGTGAGGGGTTAAGGTAATTATCCTATTAAAGTAGTCATTTCAAATTAATTAGGAAAATTAAAGAAATAAAAGAGTCTTAAAGTAAGTAAAAATTTTAATTATCATATAACACATTATTTAATGATTTGAAATATAAAAGCATTGTCAAAGCAGAGGAGCGCAATAATTGAATTTATTAGTCCCCATTTGAAGATCCTAGGTCCTTTATGAAATAATCCATGAAATGTCATTTCCAACTAGTACTTATTTCCAGTGTATCATTGAAACCTATTAATATTTAATCAATATTTTCTAGGTACATAAATTACTTTTTTCCTAAAGTGAATATTCTCCTCTCATGGATATTAACAGAACATGATAGAATGACTTTCACTTTCAATTTACCAAACATTTTGAAGGCTACTCCATGGAGGCATGGTTTAGACTCTGAATCTCTCCAAGGTCCAGGTGAAATCTCATTTATTATTATGTTCCTGGGGCTAAAGTTTTGCAGTTCTATGCTAGCAAAGTTATTCAATAAATGTTCGACTGATGAATGAATGGTCCAAGGATAATATTAAAATTTAAATATTTATAATCTTGATTCTTGGTCGTTGTATGTATGATTCTGCAAAGAAACTCCGACCTACTAACTCCTTTCTTGTAACAAAACAAAAAGATGCTGACCTGTGACATTTGCTCAGGAACAGTTAACTACATTGCATGGTTACCATTAGATAAAAAGAAGTAGGCGGGAAATTATTTAAAAACATCTGTACTGATTTTAGTTATCAAAATTGTCATACACATATACAATTGTAGAATAATCAATGTAGAAAATAAAAGAAAAGGATTCTAAGTCATAACAGTTACACCCGAGTGGAAAAATCTCTGCTAAATGTCTGAAATGGATTAAAAGGAAACCAAATGTTATTGCACCACTGTAGCCGTTTCCATGGCCATGCTCTGTGTCTCAGAATTACATTCTATTTCCACAATCATGTACTATTACTTTATTTCCAGGAGGAGAAGCTGCTTGAATAGGGGTAGGGGGTGAGGGCATATAAATTAAAATAACTCTTCTCTGAATCCGTTATCTTTCACTAAAGTTTGACTTTGAAAATTATTTCCCCTCTGAATAAATTTAAGATTTTTTTCAGAACATATTGATTCACAAAAGCATCTGTGGTTTACTTGTAGAAAAATGCACTTAGTATTAATAGCATTCTTATTCATTGTCCCTAATGTTACAGAAGCAGATACATTTTCTGAAATAAAGACAAATGTTTTTACTCTGGGATATACTTTCCCCCATGTATTTATATTTGGCTTAATGCCTGATAGCCTTTAATATTTTACAGTTAAAATCAATTAGCCTAAAAATTTGAAAAACAACTAATAGCAAACACAAAAGAACAATTAATACTATTGAACATGATTTCATTCATAATAATAAAATATATTAAAATAATACTAATAAATATATAAATAATAAAAATATATGAAATTTATTTCAAATATTTGGAAATTAAGTTGGACTCAAAATGTTCTCACTGTTATACAAGCTATGAGACTATTGTCAAATATAATAGAAAAATATTTCACATTCAAACATTAGGCATGTTATATTATTGTATGATTATTTTGCTGCTTGACAGCTAATATGAATGACCATTTCTGAAATTATTTTTTGACTGTCCTCAGTGGTGCTCAGGGACTAGTGCTCTCTCTACCATCCTCAGAATAACTCCTGGAAGATAATAGGGAACCAGATGTGGTGTGTTAGATTTCAAACGGGATCATCTACATGCAAAATAAGCCTTTATCTCTTATTTATCTCTCCTGCCTGTTGAAATTTTTAAAAAAATAGACCATACTCAAAGGTGCTCAAGAAACCACACATTGCCTGGGACTGACACAGGATTTCTGTGTGCAAAGCATCTGTCCCAGCCCTTTAAATTCTCTCTCTAGCCCCCTGCATTTTAGGTCATATTCTGGAGCAGTATTTGTTAAGGACCTTCTGTATGACCCTATAACCAATCACATAGTAGTAGGTATAATTTTCAATCCAAATGTCTACTAGAGAAATGCTAAAGTATTTGTTCTTCATTTTTTTTTCGTGTTTCATTTTATACAAAGCAAATAGGTGGACAAAGTTAGGTCAAATTTAATGTGAGGGAATGTTGGCTTAGGAAGTCAAGGTCTAGGATAAGAATGTGCGCAGAAATGATATATGCTTACAGTGGCATGTTTCAGGAAGGAAAATCTTTCTTCGCATTGTGCTTACAACTTGTTAGTTTAAGCTTTTTAAAGTACAGTATTGAAAATAGGGTTGGATTCTGCACGTGGATCTTCATTGCAGCATTGTTCACAATAGCCAGAACCCGGAAACAACCCAAATGTCCAAGAACAGCTGAATGGTTAAAGAAACTTTGGTATATCAACATAATGGAGTTCTATGCAACTGTTAGGACAGATGAAGTCATGAAATTTGCTTATAATTGGATGTTTCTGGAGAGTATCATGCTAAGCAAAGTGAGTCAGAAAAAGAATGGCAGACATAGAATGACTGCACTCATTTGTGGAATATAAAATAATATAAGACTAATACCCAAGGACAGTAGACAAAAGGGCCAGAAATATTTGTCCATGGCTGGAAGCCTGACTTACGTGCTGGGGGAGAAGTCAGTTGGAATAAGGAATCATTAGGTCAATGATGGTTGGAGAAATAATTTGGGTTTGGAGATGTGTGTGGAAAGTAAATAAAGGCCCAAAGATGATAGCCTCTCAGTATCTATATTGCAAACCATAATGCCCAATTGCAAAGAGAGAGTATGGGGAAAATTGCCATAGAGGTAGAGAGAGGGGATATTGGGGACATAGGTGATGGAAAATGTGCACTGGTAGAAGGACAGGTATTTGATCACTGCATGACTGAAACTCAAACATGAACATTTTGTAATTGTATCTCACTGTGAGTAGCTTGCCCGGCTTTGCTGTGCAGGTGAGATACTATTGGTAGCTTGCCGGGCTCTCTGAGAAGGGCGGAGGAATCAAACTTGGGTCGGCCGTGTAGGACGCATGCAAGACAAATACCCTACCCGGTGTGCTATCACTACAGCTGTCACTGTCCTCCCGTTGTTCATCGATTTGCTCAAGCGGGCCCAGTAACGTCTCCATCATGAGACTTGTTGTTACTGTATTTGGCATATTGAGTACGTCACAGGTAGCTTGCCATCTCGGTAGCTTGCTGGACTCTCCGAGAGGGGAGGAGGAATTGAACTCGGGTCAGCCATGTTGGCTGCGTGCAAGGCAAACCCCCTACCACTGTGCTATTGCTCCAGTCCCGATATATATATCGCTACAGCTATATATATACATATGCATATGTATACACATATATATATATGAAGCAAATAGGATTGGAGAAATATTACAGCAGGTAGTGCTCTTGCCTTGCAAGGAAGAAAGAAGGAAGGAAAGAAAGAAAAGAAAGAAAGAAAGAAAGAAAGAAAGAAAGAAAGAAAGAAAAAATGCCCTTCCCTGCAAAATGCGAATAGTTACAAATAAAGAAATGTGTTGTTTGTGTACTTAATAGTCATAAAATAAAAATCAAACAGACTTAAAAGTTTCAAATAATTACAGAAACTGCAGATTGGATATGCACAATAAAACTTCTCATCAAAGCAACTTCATCATATCCCCAAAGAAACTCGTGTTTTCAAATTCTGCTTAGATTCTAAGATATCACAAACCTAATTTGTTCTGGAGTTTTATGTATCATTGAGCAATAATACAGGTAAACAGTTCAATAGATACTGACAGAATAAAAATTTTAGACTATCAACTTTAAATATGCAATGCGATCAATACAACTCAAATCCTAGTTATGGCATGTCTTTGGGGGGAAAAAATCTAATCCTAATCTTAAATTTAGAAATTTGTTCCTTATAGATAGTAATATTTTTTCTCTTAAATGTTATGCTCTGTGCAAAACAAAAACTATTAAGAGAATTAAAGACTTAAGACATGAATTAAACTAGATCACTTTAGTTAAATTGATAGTCTTCAATGAAATACATAATAGAAATAAATATTTGGCATAGATAATTAGTCTTGACATTGAAAAATTATATACAAACATCACACTTATCAAAATTTACTAGTGTATCAACAGGTAAATACAATTCATTAGTCTTTCTAAACACAGAGTAAATTCTTAGTGTTTGACCATTTATCTACTTTTGTTAATAAGCTATTTATCATTTTTGGGTTAAATGTGAAATTAATAAGATTAACGGGCTGGAGTGACAGCACAGTGGTAGGGCGTTTGCCTTGCACGCGACTGACCAGACGGATCCAGTTTCGATTCCTTCGCTCCTCCCAGAGAGCCCAAGAAGCTACTGAGAGTATCTCACCCACTCGGCAAAGCCTGGCAAGCTATCCATGATGTATTCCATATGCCAAACAGAGTAACAAATCTCACAGTGGAGACGTTACTGGCCCACTCGAGCAAAATTGATGGACAACGGGAGGACAGTGACAGTGATAATGAATAAGACTAAATAGTGTAGTTAAAATTATTTCAGTCTTATAATGTTTAAGTATTTTAAACTTAAGTAAATTTTTGTTGAAACGTGATAAACACTATGGATTTTGTAGTATTCATCTAAAAGGAGTTGAGTGAAAGAAGAACTTTTAGAATTTGTTTCCATGGTCTAGAACTTCTTGATTATAAATATGGAAAATCTGACATAGATTTAGAAAATGTCAATGTGTCTTTCATGCACCATCATAGGGAAGTATATTTTTATACTGTGAAGAAGTTGCCTCGACTATGAGTTTCTTTGCCCCATGGGGTACCAATGTATTTAAATAAGTGCAGATCTGACCAGTGTTTTGCGGTTTGGATTACTTTATCATATTTCCTGCTTTTTGTCATCACAATAGGTTTCAGATATTCGTTGGTCCAAGGAAAATTAAAATCTTGTAAAACAGGTAAGAATAACATGTCTTTTCTATAGAGGTGATAATGCAGTTCTCTATCAAATATTTAGAGTATCGGAGAAGTAAATCAGGAAGAAACTGACAAATCCACAATGGTATAATAAACAGTTGTACATTTAAAATAAGAATTATGAATAATTTCATAATTATTTATAATGTTTATGTTGAATATGTTTTAAACATAAACATACTTATAATAATAATTATCTTTTTTTAAAAGGCAGAACTCTTCATTACATTGAATCATGAGGCATCTTTAATGACTGAATATCATAGGTCAAGGAGACAGTAGTAAAAATAAATAATGGGACTACATCAAATTAAAAAGCTTCTGCACTACTAAAGAAATTAGTAGAATGAAGAGAAACCAACAGGAGAAAATATTTTCTTACCATTCATCTGACAAAGGGCAATTCTAGAATATATAAAACACTGTAAATCTCCACAACAACAGAAAGCAAACAAAGAACTCTGTCATATGTAAAAAACACATACAGATGCCTCTTTAAATAAGACAGATGGCCAATAGGTCTTCGGAAAAAAAAGTGCCATCCACCATTTATCACCAGGGAAATGCAAATCAAAACAACCATCAGATACCTCACTGGAGGCAGATCAGCATTCATCACAAGAACAAAAACAACCAGTCTGGACATGGATGTAGCAGAAAAGGAGCTCTCACCTCACCCACTGTTGGTGGCAATGTCAATGAGCTCAACCACTTTGGAAAACAATATGGACACTTTTTCAAAGATCTAAGAATTGAGCTTCCATATAACACAACAATGCCACATTTCAGATCTAACCCAAGCATCCCAAAACATTATTTCAAAAAGGCATTTTTGCCCCCAAATGTTTATTGCTTAATGGTTCATTCTAGACCAGTTGTTCTTAGACTTCAGAATATACAAAAATGATCTGCTAACTTGTTAAACCTATTCTGTAATCAGAGTTTCTGATTCCGCTAGGTATACTGGAGTTTGAAATTTATAAAATATTCCAAGGATATGCTGACAATCCTGATCTGAGTATCACATTTTAAGAATTACATGTTTAAAATATTAATACACAATAATGTTTAATAACCTGAGCATATTTGGCATGCAATGGCAGTTTTTAGTACATGGAAAAAATACAGTGTTTACTCCTAAATAATTTCTCTTGAATTTAATTGGTTGGAAAAAATATACCAGAGCATTTTCCTACTAAGTTGTTGCAAATTAAACAAACTTCAATAGTACAATAATACGTTTAAAAAGATCTTCTTATTTTGCTACTTAAATTTTATCTATAAACTTGGTCTCCTAGCACCTGCTAACTGTGTAAGAGAGAGCATTATTTGGCTATGTGTTTAGAATCTAGTGAGAAACTATATATATGAAAAAATATGTGGCTATATAATACTTGAAAATGGTTTATCAATAATGAGCTACATTGACTATAAAAAACCAGAACTTAATAGGTCAATAGTTTTCAAACAAAACCCACTTTAAAAAACATTACTTAAATTCTCTGCCTTCCCCCACCCACCCCCGCCCGCCCGGCATCAAGGTGGCCGCCGCCTCAGAGTTTATAGGAAAGCCAGGTATGAGCCAGTGGTGGTGACAGGGCAACTGCAGTCTCATGGGAAGGGGGCGGTACCGGCTCATCCATCATGCCCTACTGAGGTCACAAGTTGCCCCCCACAAGCAGCTCTCTGGCATGGCCATGGCTCCAGAGGCAAAAGGACTTAATCTAGAGTTCGGTAGCTGGTGGCAGAAAAGTGAATGGACCATGCCTTAAACTACAGCGCCATGCTTCCCCAGGAGGGAAAGGATGTTGCTCTCTTCTGCCTCCTCCCCCCCCCACCACTCCCCCCCTCCGCCCCGCAGCAAGGTGGCCACCTCCTCAGAGCTTATAGGAAAGCCAGGTATGAGCCTGCGGTGACAGGGCAACTGCAGTCTCATGGGAAGGGGGGTGGTACCGGCTTGTCCTTCACACCCTACCGAGGTCATGAGTTGCCCCCCATGAGTGGCTCTCTGGGAGGCCATAACACCAGATGCACAGAAACCAATCTAGCAATTATCTGGCTCTTTGCTGAAATCCAAAATCATTATATGATCCTCATAACCAGCTATAGAAAACAAAGTATTTCACAATGCCTTTTTAGCAATTCTGATTGTTGGGGTGGGGGGAATTCTAAACAATAATGATGCATCTTTTGGCAAAATAATGAATGTAATCAATGTAGAGAAAAGTTAAGTAGAAATCATCTGCCTCACAGGCATTGGGAGGGGTGGGAGGGGTGCATATTGGGGTTCTTGGTGGTGAAAAATGAGTACCGGTGAAGGAAAGGTGTTTGATCATTGTATGACCGAGACTTAAACCTGAAAGCTTTATAACTTTTCCCACAGTGATTCAACAAATAAATATAAGAAGAAAAAGAAAAACATTACTTAAATTCATAAAAATGAATTACTTAAAAATTTACATCAAAAATCCTGCAAATTAAATATGAATAACAAGGAATGGGACTTACATAAGTTTTATATGACTTTCTTGTATAAAAAATATGATTATATTTTTTAAACAAAGGAAACAGAGTTAGAGGACATTAGTGAAAGAAAATAAGGTTTTCAATTATAGCTAACAGAATAATGTTCTTCGACAGGGAAACACCCAGAATGCTCAAGGAATACTCTTTTCTTGATACCCAGGAGTCTCTCCTAGCAGTGCACAGTGGACCACGCTGTGCTGGAGACAGAACCTGGTATTCCTTCACACAGAGCACATTTTCCAGCCCTGTGAACTGAATTGTGGGCCACAGAATCACCATTCTTAAGAGTCCACTTTTTTTTAAAACTATAAAATTTCAGTTAATAATAAGTTAATTAAGCATATACAATTATATAACACAATTTTACTCATAGTTGCTTTTTGAAAGGAAGGTATAAAAAATAAAATTAAACATTAAACACGAATTAAAATATATTACTACTGTTGTAGCCATGAAAAGATGTACAAACATCTCTAAGCATCATGTTGTAATTTTAAATAAAGACCATCTATATTTCTGAAACCATACATATCAAAATCTTAAATGAAAATAAGTTTATAAAAGGCATTTTTTAAAAAATAAAAACAGCAATTATATGATTTTTAGCCTGTGGAATGTCAATTTTATTACTCCAGCTTTTTGAGATATAATTAACATATAAAATTATGTAACTGTATGTTTCACAATGTTTTGATGATGTATTTATTGAACAAGGATTGCCACAATAAGTGTAATCAATATATGTTACATCACATCATTACAATTTTCGTGGGTGTGTTTGGGTGTGTGTATTTAAATTTTTTCAAAGACCTTTTTAACCACAAAATTCTCTTTAAAATTTTTTTTGGTTAAGGATCCATACCCAGCAATTATCAGGGTTGATTCCTGACTCTGTGTTCTGGGATCAGTACTGGAGATGCTCAGGAATCACTTTTGGTGGAGGGAGGTCAGGGTGGTACCAGTGGTACCGTATGTGGTACCAGTGATCAAACCTAAGTAAATTACAAGAGAATCAAGCATTCTACACATTGTACTATCTCTTTGGCAAAAATTTTTAAAGATTCTATCTTATAAATTTTAGCGCAAAATACAGTATGTGTAACTATATTTATTCAATTGAAGTTTGTTTAATTTAACCAATATCCCTTCATCCTCTCTCATCTCCAAATCCATATAAACTATCTTTCTCCTCTTCATATACCTGACTTTTGAGTTAAAATACAATAAAAATAATTTAATTTTTATTATGTTCCACATATACATGAGATTATAGAGAACTTGCCTTATTTCGTCAAGTCATTTAACGTACTTCAATCAAATTGTCTGTCCCATTCATGTTTTTACAAATGGTAGAATTTACTTGTGTTTTTATGATTGAATACTATTCTATTTGACAAATACCAACCTATCTATGGAAGAGGATCTAGATAAATATACCACACCTTTACATACATAACCTGTTAAAGGACAGTGAGATTATTTTCTTATTTTGAATATTACGAATAATGTTGTAACAAGCATAGTGATGTCAGTATTTTTGTAAGATCTTTATTTCATTTTCTCTGGATGTAAATACTCAGAAGTTGAATTGTTGAGATACATAATACCTTAATTTTTTAAAGGATCATTCAAAATTTTCTCATAATTTTCATACCAATTAATACTGATCTCAATAGTTAACAAAATAGCCTTTTCCCATACCTTCAACAAATAGTATCACTTATTCTTGTAACTACAATTCTAATGGTGTAAAATGATGTTCATTTTTAATTCAAGTTAATGTTGTTAAATATTTTAAAATGAGAGTTCAGCTTCATTATTTTACACATTAATACCAACTGTACTATCTCTCGAGAGCGAGTAGTACTTTATTGCACTAGGAGAGAACGTTGAATACAGAGCTGGGGTACCCCTGAGTACTGTGACCCCAAACCCAAATACCTAACTTTATTTCATTTTTACAATGACTTAGTAGTATTTCATATATGTGTACATATACATCTAGACACCTATATGTACAAACATATACATACATATCCACTTTTCTATCATGAGGTACTTGGCTTATTTCCAGATATTCACATTTGTAAATAGTGCTGCAATATACATAGATGTTATTTCCAAGTTAATGTTTTTGTGGGTTTTAGATACCTAGGAGTAGGATTGCCGGTTTATATTCAAATTTTTAATTTTTGGAGAAACTTCTATATAGATTCCAAATGAAGTTAAATCAATTTACAACTCTATAAACAGAAAATGAGGTTCCCTGTCCTCTACACTCCCAACAATGCCTTTTGTTCCTATCTTTTTTATTATAGCCATATTTACTGGTGTTAAGGTAATATATCATTATTTTGATTTGTGTTTCTTTCAGAAACAGTAATGTTGAGAATTTTTCATATGCCTGCTGGCCATCTGTATGCCTTCTTTGAAGAAGTTCAGATACTTTTTTCTTTTTTTTTTTCGTGGTTATTTGTTAGATGTATGGCACGATTACATGTTCTCCCATTCAATTGAATGGCGTTTATTAGTGGTAGTTCCTTTCACAGTGTAGAAATATTAGTCTGATGTAATCTTCTGGTTTATTTTTCCTTTTGTTTCCTTTCACAATGAGTTTAATTCCCGAATACATCACAGAAGTCAATATAATGTCATGTGTTGTCTATATTTCCTCAATGTGTTTTATGTATTTAAGTCTCACATCCAAGTCTTTGGTACATTTTGAACTGACTGTTGTGCATTGAGATATTTATCTAATTTTATTCTGTTGTCTGTGGCTAACTAGCTTTTTAACAGTATTTGTTAAAAGAATTTCCTTGCTCTTGGCTCCTTTGTCACACATTAAATATGTATCTGAGAATTTATTTTCGGGGTATCAGTTCTATTCCACTAGTCTGACTGCTTCAACTCAATACCTCATTAAAAGCAAACAAACAAACAAATTTATGCTAAGTGTGCCTAGAAGTTGAGACCTCTTGTTTTGTTTTCTTGGGATACTTTGGATATTCAGGCATTTCAGTAGTGTTTTCTCTATGTTCTAGAATCATGCTGTTAGAATTTTCAGGAATGGCACTGAATCTATATAATTACTTTGACTATGATGTATTTAACAATGATAATTATTCTAATCCACAAATACGAATATTTTGCATTTCTTTGTGTGTTTCAATTTCTTTCAAAAGCTACTTAAAATTTTTGATATGTTTCTCATTTATTTGATTTTTGGTGCAGTTGTAAATAAAATTGTTTACTTTTTTTTTTTCATCTGTTTGCTTATAGAAAAGCAACCAAATTCTTGTAATTGTTTTTGTAGTCTGGTTTATTGTTTCTAATTATTTAATAGTGAACCCTTTGGGTTTTCTGTGTTAATATGAATGAGTATTTATTTAACAAATCATGATCTTAATTTTCTTAGGTTGGTTATCAAGATTTATTAGCGTTGTGTGTGTGTGTGTGTGTGTGTGTGTGTGTGGTGTCATACTTTCTGATTTATTTTGATCAATGTAGGTCGATGTTAATGTTTGTATATTTTTAGGAGCAAATGTATTTTCCAGTCTTTACAGTCTTTACAAACATCAGGGGCTGGAGCAATAGCACAGTGGGTAGGGCGTTTGCCTTGCACACGGCCGACCCGTGTTAAATTCCTCCGTCCCTCTTGGAGAGCCTGGCAAGCTATGGAGAGTATCCCTCCTGCATGACAGAGCATGGCAAGCTCCCCATGGCATATTCAATGTGCCGAAAACAGTAACAACAAGTCTCACAATGGAGACATTACTGGTGCCTGCTTGAGCAAATCAATGAACAACAGGAGGACAGTGCTATAGTGCTACAGACATCGGGTAAATCTTGTCCTGTCCATTTCCCAGTATAAAGAGAATACTTGTGGTATTACATTTGTGCTATGTTAGTAGTACTGGTTATATGCTATTGCTAACTTTTTAATAGGATTCATGGTTGATTCTTGGATCTGATTGGAGGCTACTTAATTCCAGCAGCATGGCTGGATGTGGATCCCATTTTGTCCCTGGTGTATGGGACCACTAGTAGTACCTTGCTTGGAAGCGTGGTTCTGAGACAAGTATTTGCTTCACAATTTGAGTCCATAATTGTGTTCTTAAGCAGCAAAGTATTACTTGGTGAGTGCACCGGGCTAGGTCCCAGTAAGTATATGGAAAAGCTGCTATTTTTCAACTGAATCTATGTCTAAGTAGGCAGGACTTGACAAGGGTCAAGACTAAGGGAAAGGAAAACTGAGATGTAGAGCTATTTCAGATCCAGCCAGGATTAATTTTTGCAGGCCTGTCAGGGAGGTGATGAAGGGTGTTAATTTTTTCTATATCTCTGGACAGTCTAGAATGGTCTATGTCTGTGCTGGAGCAGAGTATAGTGGTTTTCAGTCTTCTGAAGTGTACATGTTTATTCCTGGTTTCCTGTGTCTGCAGGGTTGCTTGAAAACTGGCTGAGAAAGGCCCGGAATTGCCCAGAGGACTATTTCAGGATCTTAGGGCAGAGAAGAATGGAATTGTCCCTGTCTTGCTCCCAAGCCAGCAGACATGTTTGTGAACTGCAGCTGTGAAGGAGCTAGAGTTTATGCTTCACTCAGTGTCTCCAGAGTGACAGACAATGGTCACCTGCAGGATCCCTGTTCCAATATGACTGTTTGTAGATAGCATCTAACTGAACTGAAGGGTTAGATCCCAGTCACAAAATTTATAGAATGATTACTCATGGCAGCCTGACCACTGGGACTTTTGGCCATTTCAGATCTACAGTCAGAATTGAAGTCTATGTACCAATTAGCTGAAGTATGGGTAGGCATAAATATCCCTCAGTAGTTTGGCAAGTTGTGCTAGTGATTAGCCAGAGTTCAATGCAGACTTTGTTGAATTCTCAGATTTATAAAGCTGATCCTGGGTGTTTATCTGAGACCATGGATAGTAGTTAGCCACCTGGCAGTGACCCTGCGTTCTCAAAATAGTTTTCCATGGTCTGGGATTGCACCTGTGTTTCATAATCTGCAGTTACTTCTGTCTATGGATAAATGCCACATTATTGTTTTATGGATAATGTCTAGGACTACTTGCAAGCAAATTAAGATATTAATCTGAATATTGAGTCAGGTTCTATTATACATTAGTATTTATTAAGAAAATTCTCATAATTAATAGTTAACACACACAAGATAATGTCTATTTTATTACTATTTATGCCAATCACATAGTAACATTGATTAGTGCCTACATTAGAATTTGGGTTCAAGTAATAAAAGATATGATCTGGGGCTAGAGTGATAGTACAGCAGGTAGAGTGCTTTATTTGCATGCAGTCAAACTGGGTTTGATCTCTGGCATCCTATATGGTCCCCTGAACCTGCCAGGAGGAATGTTTGAGTCCTGAGTCAGGAATTCTTCTCTGATCATCGTTTGTGTGGTCCCAAAACAAAACAACAATAAAAAAGTACTCCCTCAATTTCTAGGAAATATTAAGCACGTAATTATATGACTTCTTGAGGTTCTAGTGTTAGTCTTAATTCTAGCCCCAGCATATATGTATATGAAAGAAAGAACGTTAAAACTACTAGATATAAATACTATTTTGTTAAGTAAACAACACTCTTCATGAATCTCATGACTCCAGACATTTTTTTTCCAAAAAAAAAACCCCTATATTGAAACTTCACATAACTACTATGAGCACCAAGGGAAGCATGAAGTTTAAAAAGTCAAGATTTCAAGGTGTATTTAAAAATGTCTATATCTTTTACTATCATGACATCTTTAAACTGGAGAGGGTGACCAGATACAATGATACTATAAATACTAGCTACTCACATTTCCACATACTATTTGTTCTTGTGTGCTTTTAGGGAATGATGGCAATCTAGAGAAACCTTGGAACATTTGTTACACTAACTTGATATTCTCAGCTGGCTCCAAATTTTCTAATAAAATCGTTTTGTTGTCATCTGAGATGCATCTTTCTTTTCATTAAGGCAGACATTCTCAATATCTTCTATTTCTTAATAATTTTATTAAATTTATAAACATTATTCCATCCTATCACTTATTAAATAAAGCAAACAAAACAGAAATCTTATAAATCATTTCTTGTCCTCCAAGAAATGTGGGGTTTTTATTTGTTTGTTCGGCTTTTTTTTCTCATTTTGAAACTTGCACAAGTTACATAGTTTTTCCTAGGTCATAATTGAAAAAAAGTATTTTTTTAATAAATTTAAGATAGAAGTTAAGGCCTTATACTTTATTTATAATAAATGGAAACACTGATAAATCCAAGCACATCTCATAGTGGATCAGTGCAATTCTGTTTGTTTAAGAGACCAGGAATAAAGCTCAAGGGGTAGAGCACATGCAGAACAAGCAGCATGTCTTGGGTTCAATCCTGGCAGCTCAGGAACCACCTCTAGCACTGCCGAGTGGATCCTTGTGGCTCCTAAGCACGGAGGACCTGAGTAGTCCTATATCTCTGAGTAGAGGTAGTAGCATAACTGGAAATGCTCCCGCAACACTCCTAGGTGAGGTTACAAAGAATACGTTGTGTGTTTACACATGCTATGTATTTAGATGATATATAGATAATATAGATATGATTGTAGATATCCATTATCAAAGAACTGGGAGAAGATGAGTGATATATGTTCCCTTTACAAGCTTATTAACTAGAAAATAATACTAGTATATAAAAAAAGTAAATCATATGAAAATTTGTCAACTATGAAAAGTGTAAGTATAGAAGGATATAATGAAAGCAGAAAATGAATAGTCGTGGTTATTTGGGCAGCCAAAATTTCTACATCGGTTAGGAACCAATAATGCTAAAATCATTAGTCATCTTGCTAGCCAAATAGATGACTTCAGTACTTATTTTTTTTTGGCTCTCTTGTGAGGACTGTATAGTCACAATCCCTTTTTTAGCATTTAAGAGGAAATTAACACAGCCATTAAATTTTTGATCCATGAGCTAGTTTCCCCCAAATCTAAAAATATCATTTTAGTCAAAATTTTTATAGAAATCGGAAATTAAATTTGAGCAGCTGAGTTCCCTTGCATCTTTCAAATTTATTTTAGGTACTTAAAACTATATTTTAAAAAATATATATTTTTATTTATATATACTAACTTCTTTTTAGTTTTAGGACGATGAATAAAATCTCATCTCCACAGAAAATGAAAGTGTCAGAAGATACAGGGTTGGACTGATCTTTTCATTCCAATCTGGGTGGGTATATAAAATCTTTAAGGGCAGCCAGGGGGGCCCTGACGGCTCTCCCACTAGCCACCCACATTCGGGGTGGGCCGGAGCTGCTCCTGTAGCCAGGGCGGCCCGGGCCGTGGGGTAGACAGTGGAGGAGATGAGGGCCAAGCCGGTTGATTGATAAATTGCCATTTATTCCTTTCTCGCCACACGCCTGCCCCAGTCTCTCTGAGCCTCCCATTCTGGTCTCACATTGCCTCTCATTCCAGTCTCCTCCTGTCTCTCCAACTCATCTCTCTGCTCGCTCCATCTCACAGCTTGCTCTCTCTCTCTGCACGTGCCTGCTCCTGTATTCTACATTATTCTTTCTCTGTTCCCCTTGCTAGTCGCTCTGAGATCCATCTTGCAGCCCTATGCACTCTCTCTCTCTCTCTCTCTCTCTCTCTCTCTCTCTCTCTCTCTCTCTCCCCCTCACCAGCTCTCTTCAACTTCCTTATCTCTCCAGGCTGACACTGCCCCCAGTCAGGTAGCCAAATCAACATAAGAAAGCCTTTCCTGAGGACCCACCAAGTTCAAAGGGAACACCACCTAGGATATTCCAAAGCCCTTCCTGACTGCCCAAGGGGAAAATACCTCCCAAGGTATTTTTCTCTTTTCCTCAGTCCAATAACTATCAGCATCTCAATAGTAGTTTTTTTTTTTTTTGTATGGACACAGGAAGAGATAACATTGAGCCTTGTAGGGCAGCTCTCCTGGGAACGTCTTGCCACAGACTCAGACTACCAAGCTCAGGCCAGATTTAATCTTTCCCAGCTTTAGCAGGGTCCAAATCTAGCTACTACTTTTTGGATCATGACCACATACCTAAACTACCCGAGGCTATGCAGGAAGGACAGAACAGTGTTATCCAACAGGTGGGTAAAAGCACATGAGTCTATACAGGCAAGAAAGAATTGATGGGAAAATAATAAGCTACTACATGCCAAGAAACTACAGAAGAAATATATTTAATTTAATCCACACTCTTCTCCTTTCAATCTATTATTTAATTCACACTCATCTCTTTATTCAAAGGCAGAGTTTTATGCACATAAGAACTTCATATGGTTTACTTGGGCCCCTTCACTTGAATTTCATTGCCAAGGTTTTCATTTTTCCAAGTGATTATTATAACATGGGTTGTTCTATTGTTTCTTTATGGTTCCAACAGTTGTAGCTGTTTTAAGTAAGGGGCTGAATTGTTTTCCTAATACCAAAACAGTTGTCTTCAGACTGCAACTTGTAAGTAATGTTATTGATACAACACCTGAACTAATACCACCACTAATATCCCACCAATCTTACTTTCAGCACACACTAGCCTTAACACTGATACCAATGTTTATAGTGCTACCAATACCACACTGATATCATTTAAGTTCCTAATACCACTGTATCAAGAAACTAATGAAAAATGAAGTATTATTTCAATCACAGTAGCAATGCCTTTAAATTGTTTTTTATATCAAGGACAATGCCTGTGCGTTCTAAAGTGTAGTAAATTTATCTTACAAATAAATTAGTATTTTTTATTTCTCATTAGGAGAGTAAGGATCAAAGAAGGAAAATAATAAATTCATTATTTTAGCAAAATATAACAGCAAGAAATGGTTTTCAAATGTGAACAAAATTAACATGATGCACTGTAGTCTTTTTGATACTACTTCTAAATTTTTAAGTAATATTTCAGTATAAGCCCTCAGTACCACTGTGTGTGCCAAGAATAATGTTGTCTTTACTCCTCCTCCAGATGAAGATTTTCTTCTTAAAATGGCGCAGATGTTTCCTTTCTTGTTCTTATCTATACTAAATATACATATTTTAAATAAAGAAAATACAAAACTCCCAAATGCTAATTTTCATAGCATCTTAATATATATATGTATGTATATAAAACAGAAAAATATCTGTACTTTCTTCCAATTAAAGCAATATTTTCAGTTTAAGTGATTATTAGACTACAGTTACAGCACAGTGGTAGGGCATTTGCCTTGCATTCGGCCAGCCTGGCCAACCTGAGTTCGATTCCTATTCCCCTCTCAGAGAGCCCTGCAAGCTACCTAGAGTATGTCACCTGCAAGTCAAAGCTGGCAAGCTACCCATGATGTATTTGATATGCCAAACACAGTAACAACAAGTTTCACAATGGAGAGGTTACTGGTCCCACTCAAGCAAATAGATGAACAATGGGAGGACAGTACTACAGTGCTACAGATTAAGTTAAATTGATACAAATTAGAATCCACTGCTAAATATGTATAATGTGTCCTATGCTTCCTGATAAGCCCTAAACAACAATGAGCAGATGTAATCTCTAACCTGAAGACAGATATAAAGATATGGCAAATTATTGTACAAAATCAGAGAATGAAGTCTACTCTAGAGTTGTACCAATTAGGACACAGTAGATGATAGTTGTAGTTTTAATTTCTTGGAGGTGAAAGAGCCTTATTGTATAATTTTTTTAAAGAAAAAATAAAAACAGCATGAGAAAGAGTAGAACAGTATATAAAGGATGTGAAAAAATTAAAGTTGAAAAATATTATTTAGATGGCAGCATTTTTTAATATCCTTCATATGTGAAGATTAGATGTGAGCACAGAGAATACATACTTCATGTTTTAATCAGCAGGACTAAGGTATGTCATTATTTTTAGCTTACACTATTGGTTTTGGCTGTGATTTATACCAATATCATGACAAGAAAAATATTAAATGAGAAAATATTAAGAAAAATATTAAACATAGACTAGAAAGATGGTATGAGAGGGCAGTCTTGCAAGTGGCTGCTTTTGCCACAGCCCTTGTTTAATTCCTGCACATCATATAAAGCTCCTGAGAACTATCAGGGATCACTCTTGAGCACAAAGCCAGGAGTAACCCCTGAACACCACTAGGAAAGGCACAGTCCCACTGTTAACCCTAAACAACATCTTCAGAAAACAACAATGTTAATAAAGAAAATGAAAGAGAATTTGTAAGGAACACATTTTTTAACAGCTTTCTATCTGTATCATCTGTATCTGTACAAGATCTTTGGTATTTATTTCATTCATGATCTACCTTGAATTTGTATTTAAATTTGCTTACTTAATTTTTCTCCATTGTGACCACAAGTAGCTTGCCAGGAGTGCAGGCTGGATACTCTAAGTAGCTTGCTAGGCTCTCCGAGAGGGATGGAGGAATTGAACCCTGGTCAGCTGTGTGCAAGGCAAACGCCCTACTTGCTCTGGCCTAGTAACAAGTCTCACAATGTTACTGGATCTGCTCAAACAAATGGATGAACAACGGGATGACAGTGACAGTGACAGTGACAGTGACTTTATTTTTCATTAAAAATAAGAACAAGTCTTGACCGGTGTCATTCCATTATAGTTACTTCACTAAGCTTTATTGTAGAAAGAATGCAACTAGGTTTTCATTTCTTTATATTTACAATGTATTAAAGATGTCGGGCTGGAGCACAGTGGATAGGGCGTTTGCCTTGCATGTGGCTGACCCAGCCAACCCCGGTTCAATTTTTTTGCCCCTCTCGGATAGCCCAGCAGGCTACCGAGAGTATTTCGCCTGAACGGCAAAGCCTGGCAAACTACTAGTGACCATTAGATATGCTAAACACAGTAACAAGTCTCACAATGGAGATGTTCCTGGGCCCACTTGAGCAAATCAATGAACAGCGGGAGGACAGAACTTACAGTGCTTTTAAGGATGTCTAGAGGGTGAGCATCACAAGAGTCATACAGTGAACTATGTGAAAGCATTTGGGAACAAGAAGACATCAGATTCTACATGTGATGTGCTGCACAAGCACTTTGTATAGTCAAATGATATTGCCACTGACATTATTTATAATAATGTGTACTGAATGAAGAATTTTTTCTATCCTAAATAGTTTCATCTTCCTCTTTCTTTCCATTTCAATCAGATTCTTCTGCTCCTCATCAGTGCTCTATCTCTTTAATACTGGAGTTCTCTATTACCTAGCACTGAAATCTGTGGTCCGTAATGAAATTATTTATCCTCTCTAACAACTGTCAGATACCAAATCATCTAATCTTGATGTTAAATGGAGCTGTTTTTTCTGACTTACTTTTGTTGATTGTTTTACAAGTAACGATTTTAATTACGTTCCTTTAATAGTAGTAAATATAAGCTTTTATCATGATCAGAAATTCATTATGCCTCAGAGTGGAGACTGCTTTAACAAATACATATATTTATATGCATATAAATTTTTATAAAACATAAAAACATAAATTACAAACACATAAATAAACATATATAATAATTTTATAAAGCAAACATTATATTTTAGTTTTATAAACACATAAAAATTTTTATAAAGCATCTTGGTTTGATATTTTATAGTGTGCAATTTTGATCTTAGTTTATGTGCTAAATAATATAATGTCAATTATAATGAACCTAAATAATAGAATAAAATAAGAAAGTTGGAAGTCATTATAGAATAAGGTCAACCAAAAATTGTCAATAATTGGTAAAAATGTCTACTTGTTGTTTTTCTATAGATTTCATTGTTAAACTCAGTCCTGATATGAGCAGGCTTAGCGATCTCAGTCCTGGGACCTGCATGCCTTTGTTCCTCTGCAGTACATTCATGCGTGTGGAGAGTGGTCTCAGCATGGTTGTGGCTGGTTCTGGAGGTCTTCTGTTGCCAAGGCTCTGCTCGGGGCAGGGAGGAAAACTCAACCCGCCCCCCTCCAAGGGGCCCCGGCGAGGACAGCCAGGCATGGGGGCAGGATATTCTGCGCTGTTCTCTTCCGGGAGCTGGGAGCTGGGTTTTACAGTTTCTGGATCTTGGCTGTTGATGGATTACATGACGTGCCAGGGAGGCAGAGGGGAACAGTTGGTGGGTGTGAGCCCTGCTTACTGGAAGATGGAGGATCTGGGTGGAGGATGCTCAGCCCCGATCCGAGCAGGCTTGGAGAGCTCAGCCCAGGGACCCGCATGCCTTTGTTCCTCTGCTGGTACCTTTATGTGTGTGGAGAGTGTTCTCAGCATGGTTGTGGCTGGTTCTGGATGTCTTTGGCTGAGCATCATCCACCCAGATCCTCCATCCTCCAGTAGGCAGGGGTCACACCAACCAACTGCCCCCCCCCACACCGTGTAATCCCATCAACGGCCAAGACACAGAGACTATAAAACCCAGCTCCCAGCACCCAGCTCCTGAAAGAGAACAGTGCAGAATCTCCTGCCCCCGTGTCTGGCTGTCCTCACCAGAGCACCTTGGAGGAGGACGGGTTGAGTTTCCCTCCTCACCCAGAGCAGAGCCTCGGCAGCCGAAGACCTCCAGAACCAGCCACAACCATGCTGAGACCACTCTCCACACGCATGAATGTACTGCAGAGGAACAAAGGCATGCGGGTCCCAGGACTGAGATCGCTAAGCCTGCACAGCTAGCACAGCGGTAGGGCATTTGCCTTGCACGCAGCCAACATGGCCCACCCGAGTTCGATTCCTCCGCCCCTCTCGGAGAGCCCGGCAAGCTACCGGGAGTATGTCGCCTGCACGGCAGAGCCTGGCAAGCCACCTGTGACGTATTCGATATGCCAAACACAGTAACAACAAAGTCTCCAATGGAGACGTTACTGGGTTTGCTTGAGCAAATCGATGAACAACGGGAGGGCCTTTACCTTTATTAAAGCAATGTCGTCAGCAAAGCAGTGGTGGTGTAGTTGCCAACCATCTATCTTCACTCCCAGTCCTTTCCATTCCAGTTGTCGCATGATGTTCTCGAGGATGGCACTGAAGAGTTTTGGTGAAATGGTATCACCCTGCCGAACACCTCTCTTGACATCAATGATTACTTCTTTGTAGAATGGTGAGATCCTGGTAGTGAATCCAGAACAGCTCATGGAGGATCCTGATGTATTGAGTTTGAACGCCCTGATTGGCTAGGGCTTCAATGACAGAATCAAATGCCTTCTTTAAATAAATGAATGTTAAACAGAGTGGCATCTAGAACTCCCAAGAAACCTCGATGAGCTTGGTTATCTTGTGGATATGGTCGATGGTGCTGAATCCTTTGTGGAACCCGGCTTGCTCGCATAGTTGTCCTTCATTTAGTGTTCTGCCAATCCTATTCAGGATGACTCGAGTGAACAACTTGTAGATGACAGACAATAGGCAGATCGGGCGATAGTTGCCAATGTCGTGGATGTCTCCCTTCTTGTACAGTAGTACAGTCCTGCTGGTTTTCCATTGGGATGGAAACTTGCATTCAGACAGGTAGCGTGTGAAGAGCCGAGCCAGCATATTGATGAATACTGATGGCAAGTTCTTCAGGTGTTCAGGTCTGACCTTGTCTGGGCCGGATGTTGTTCGTTTCTTTACTGACGAAATGGCGTGTCGGATTTCGGAAGGAAGAACATTGGAAACGGCATATCCATCCTGTGGAATTTGGTATGTTGGCAGGTGGACATGGCTATCGAAGAGATTTGAGTAGAAGTCATGGATAATCTTCTCCATTGCCCTTCTGGAAGATGTGATAGATCTATCAGGACATCGGAGGACAGTCATCTTGGTCTTGTAGTTGGCAAAGGACAGGCAGGAGTTACTAATACTTTTCCCGGCTTCTGCCACATCTACCAGCACTTCTGCTCTTCTCTCTTTGAGGTCTTCCTTGATAGCATCCCTGTATTATAAAATAAACTATGATTAGAAAATCCCTAATAAGCTATCTGAGCATGATTAAGTTTGCTATTACTTGACATTACTGCGATTTTGATTACTGTGATAGCAAATTAGGAGTAAAAAAAAGGATCTCTCATTCACTGCTGGTGGGAATGCTGTCTGCTTCAGTTCCTATGGAAAACAGTAGGAGATTTTTCAGTAAACTAAAAATTGATTTGCCATACGTCCTAGCAATCTCACTTCTGAGTATCTATGCCCAGGACACAAAAGTCATTCATACAAAATGATATATGCCCATTATTATTCATTCCATCACTTGGTACAATACCTAAGATATGGAATTGACCTATGGTCCCAATGATAGACAAAAGGATGAAAATGGTATGGTATCTATACACAATTAAATACAATGTAGCTCTAAGGAACAGTGAAATCAGGCAATTTTGCTGCAAAGTGAATGGGACTGGAAGATATCATGTTTAATGAAGTAAGCCAGAAGAAAAAGGACAAACACAGGATGATCACTTATATGTGATATATAGAATTGTAGGACTAGTGAATGCAACGTATTAAAGAGGAATGCTTAGATCATTCTTGGCCTCAAATTATACAGAGGGGAAGAAAACAAAGGAAAAAAATCAGGGGAAGAGAAGAGACATAAGAGCAACATTACTAGGCAATGATCCAAGGGACTTGAGTATACACTGATGATAAAGAGGAGTGATAAATTTATATAACCAAAGAATAAACCTATATAACCACAGAATCAACACTGAAACCATGATATCTAAAGTACAACAACCAAATTTAAAAATGTTCCTATCAAAGTACCACATTGAGGTTGAGAGGGGACTTGGGGTCAATGGTGGAGAGAAGTTGACACTGGTGGTTGGATTGGTGCCCAACAATTGTGTGCTTACGACTCAAATATGAGTAAATTTGTAAATCATGGTGCTTTAATAAAAATACTTTAAAAATATTTTGTCGGCCTCTCCTTTCTCATCCTTCTCAGTGCTGCCATGTCGGTGAAGCCTTCAGGGTCAGGTGAATGAGACCACTTGTAGTTACTGGTTTTAGCATATCGAATACACAACGGATAGCTTGCCAGGCTCTTCCGTGCGGGTGGAATACTCTCAGTAGCTTGCCAGTCTTTCCGAGAGGGATAGAGGCTTTTGGGGCGACCTCTAATCACCCTTGTAGATGTTACCATATTTGAACCCTATCAACTACGGTACGACAATTCGGGAAGATGGGTATTTAGTGTTTTATGATGTGTTGCGCGGCCGCGGCACGGTGGGTCCAGAAAGCGTCCTGGAGTGTGGCGATGGCTGGGTAGTGGAAGATGAGAACGCTATTCAGGTCTCCCAAAGAAGAATAGAAAGAGCTATGCTTGGAATATCACGTTTCACTCAAATGAGAGAAAGAATCTGGAGTTCTGACATCAGTCAACGATCAAGAATCAGGGATGCTGTCTCATTTGCCAAGGTGTCGAAAATCAGATGGGCCGGTCACATAATGAGATTTAAACACGACCGCTGGACTAGAGCTGTTACCAACTGGATTCCACGGGATGTCAAAAGACCGCGAGGCCGCCCACCTACCAGATGGTCAGACTTCTTCATCAAGATCATGAATGATCGGTTTGAGGCTCTTCATGTTCCCGGAGCGAACAGATACCATTGGGCTACACTAGCACGTGACAGGGACAATGGAGACGTTACTGGCGCCCGCTCGAGCAAATCAACGACTAACGGGAAGTTAAGTGATTAAGTGATTAAGTGATCAAAAATATTTTATAGTTCCAAGGATGTGGCTCAATGGTATAGTTTAAAACTGGTATGTGTGAAGCCCTGGGTTTAAATCCCAACACCACAAAAAAAAAAAGATTTTATAATAGAATAGTATATTTTGAAGGATATTACCATAGTTCTAGAGGTTGGTTGTGGATATGAATTATAAAAAATGAAAAAATCAAGATCAGTAGAAATCAGGAAGTCACAGAAACCAAAATTCATATTTTGTGAAGATTAGAGAGAACATTTCATCCTAAGGCATTTACTATTCGTAGACAGATTTTTAGAAAATGTATATAAACATTCAAAATATCTTACTTCTAAGTTTTTCTTCAAGCAGATATAATCTAACACAATAGGCATTCAAATATATTACTAGATATGAATATATGTAAGTAAGTAAAGTAAGTAAAGGCCCTCCCGTTGAGCATCGATTTGCTCAAGTGGGCCCAGTAACGTCTCCATTGGAGACTTTGTTGTTACTGTGTCTGGCATATCGAATACGTCACGGGGAGCTTGCCAGGCTCTGCCGTGCGGGCGAGATACTCTCGGTAGCTTGCCGGGCTCTCCGAGAGGGGCGGAGGAATCGAACTCGGGTCGGCCATGTTGGCTGCATGCAAGGCAAACACCCTACCGCTGTGCTATCGCTCCAGCCCATGAATATATGTAGATGATTATAATATACAATATTTTGTGGCCTTTTTTTCTGAGTGGAATATAATGGCTTGAGAAACACTCACAAAGCAAAAACACAAACAAAATCCACCACCATCAAAAGCCGCAATAGCAATAATCCTGATCCTTAAAAACTGATTATGATTAGTTTTGCTCGAGCGGGCCCAGTAATGTCTCCATTGGAGACTTTGTTGTTACTGTGTCTGGCATATCGAATACTCTCGGTAGCTTGCCGGGCTCTCCGAGAGGGGTGGAGGAATCGAACTCGGGCCGGCCATGCTGGCAGCTTGTAAGGCGAACGCCCAACCCGCTGTGCTATCGCTCATAATTGATATTTTAAATAACATTGTCACTGTCCTCCCTTTGTTCATGATTTGCTTTAGCGGGCCCAGTAACATCTCCATTGTGACACTTTTTACTGTGTTTGGCATATCATATACGTCATGGGTAGCTTGCCAGGCTTTGCCGGCCAGGGGAGGTACTCTCGGTAGTTTGCCGGGCTCTTCGAGAGGGGCGGAGGAATCGAACTTGGGTCCGCTATGTTCTGCGTGCAAGGCAAACGCTCTACCCACTGTGCTACCGCTCTAATAGCTTATACAAGCCTCATAAAAACTTCTTGTCCTTTTAGTATTTCCAGACTTATATCCTCAACTATGCTATTTCATTTCTTTTTCCTTTTTTGTTTTATTGCCTGATACCTTTTGATAACTAGTCAACCAGTGAGGTTATAAATCAATCTGAGTTCCTGTTACTTAGACCATTGGATTTCCCAAAACTATGCTTAGATTTCATATATTTACATATGTATTATATGTAAACATACATAAGTATACTGAATTTTGGGAGATACATATATTCATGAGAAAGAAAGTTATAAAATAACTAAACTTTCATATTTTAGTCTCTGTCACAAGTGCTTTCATAAATTTAATATGCAAAAATATTTATTTGTGAGTGTCAAAAATTGAGTGAGTTTATTGAGTCATATGATGCAAGCGATTTAACTCAATTGGGAGAATCAAAACTGTGGGGGAAGAAAGCCTTATGAAATGTTAGTTCTTCAATAGTTGAGGGATCAGGTTAGTTTTGGAACATGACTGTAAATAAGTGAATAAAGAATAAAGTTTGATATTTGCATGATGAAATATGAAGCACATTTTCAATAATTTCAGTGATCCCTTAAATATCATTCAGAAATGTTAGCTGACCTAAATTTCCATTTGGCTAATGACTTTCTTTGCAAAGCATATGACAAGCTGTCACTGCCATAACTCTAGTAATACATCAATAAATTCAAACTTTTCTGAGTTTTGTATATTCATATCTAAGGCAATGGAAAAATCTCCGAACAAAATAGGAGTTGAGACAAAAACTTCTAGAACCTGGAGAGAGTATTAATGTTTAAAACATTCATGTATATGAATATAATACAAAATGCAAGGCTGCATGTGCCTATTAAATAAAGAATATTTACCTGTATCCAAGGTTAAAAGTCTTCATCTAACTTTCTTTGACATAACCAAAATAACCTTCAGAAAAGTCTATAACAAAGATTGTAATAAAAATAAGTACTTGAAAAGTCAAAAGGATTTCAATAAGCAGGTCATTGCTTTTTATTTCTAAGCAAGTTTAAATACCTGATAAATAATACTAATATATTTCTTCCTGCTTAGGTTTGTCAATGAGAATTACTAAAAAAAAATAGGCATAAATAAGAATATATTGATGATCTTATTTCAATTTTTATCTCTAATGTCATTCAATGATCAAAACACCTAAATATGTAAATATATTATTAAAAATTTTATATTATAACATTAGAGATGTTATTAGCGGTCATTGAAGCCCTAGGCAATAAGGGCATTCAAGCCCAATACATCAGGATCCTCCGTGAGCTGTATTGCGGATTCACTACCAGGATCTCACCATTCTACAAAGAAGTGATCCTTGATGTCAAGAGAGGGGTTCGGCAGGGTGATACCATTTCACCGAAACTCTTTAGTGCCACCCTCGAGAACATCATGCGATGACTGGAATGGGAAGGAATGGGAGTGAAGATAGATGGTCGGCAACAACACCACCTCCACTTTGCTGATGACATTGTTTTAATAACATAAACTTCAGCCAAGCGGCACAAATGCTGGCCGACTTTGACCGTGAGTGTGGAAAGGTAGGACTACAGCTGAATCTTACGAAGACAATGTTTATGAGAAACAGCCTCGTTCCTGACGCCCCATTCGCTCTCAGCGGAATGACCATCTCCGAATGCAACAGCTATGTGTACCTAGGTCGAGAGGTCAACATGACAAATGACCTGGCACCCAAGCTGCGCAAGAGGAAGAGAGCGGCTTGGAAGGCCTTCAAGAACGTCAAAGAAATAGCTAAGAGGACAAAGAAATAGCTAAGAGGACGAAGAACCTCCGGCTCCGGGCACATCTCTTCGATTCCACTGTTCTTCCTACATTTACATATGCCTCAGAGACCTGGGCCCTATGCAAACAGGATGAGAATGCTATTCAGGTCTCCCAAAGAAGAATAGAAAGAGCTATGCTTGGAATATCACGTTTCACTCAAATGAGAGAAAGAATCTGGAGTTCTGACATCCTTCGACGATCAAGAATCAGGGACGCTGTCTCATTTGCCAAGGTGTCAAAAATCAGATGGGCTGGTCACGTAATGAGATTTAAAGAAAACCGCTGGACTAGAGCTGTTACCAACTGGATTCCACGGGATGTCAAAAGACGGCGTGTCCGCCCACCTACCAGATGGTCAGACTTCTTCGTCAAGATCATGAATGATCAGTTTGAGGCTCTTCATGTTCCCGGAGCGAACAGATGCCATTGGGCTACACTTGCATGCGACAGGGACAAATGGAGACGTTACTGGCGCCCGCTCGAGCAAATCGAAGACTAACGGGAAGTTAAGTGATTAAGTGATTAAGTGATCTCTAATGTTATAATATAATCACTTAATCACTTAACTTCCCGTTAGTCGTCGATTTGCTTGAGCGGGCGCCATATTTATATATTTATATTATGTTATAATATAAAATTTTTAATAATATATTTACATATTTAGGTGTTTTGATCATTGAATGACATGAGATCATTGAGCGATAGCACAGCGGTAGGGCATTTGCCTTGCACGCAGCCAACATGGCCGACCCGAGTTCGATTCCTCCGCCCCTCTCGGAGAGCCCGGCAAGCTACCGAGAGTATCTCGCCTGCATGGCAGATCCTGGCAAGCTCCCCGTGATGTATTCGATATGTTAGACACAGTAATAACAAAAGTCTCCAATGGAGACATTACTGGGCCCGCTCGAGCAAATCGATGATCAACGGGAGGGCCTTTACTTTTTACTATACTTTTAAATTATTAGGCATTTGCCTGGATTATCAGTGTTGAATAGGTAAAAATATTTTGCTACAAGCAGAGGTTATTTGATTATAAGGAAAAGAAGCTATACTAAGTAACTCAAGCCAAAAAGGGCAGCTATTTGGCAGTTGCATACCTTATTTCTCATATGCATAAAAAGAAGCCGAGTCACCATATAGCCTATTGATAGGCAACTGACAATCCTTGCCTTTCTTTCCTTTTCTGTCTAGATCATGCATCTTTAGCCCTTTCCATGCTAAATAATTTTTTATCTCTAGTAGTCAGAAAAGGTATTCAGACATCAGATTCTTATACTACCTCCTATACTAACTCCAGGATCTTTTCATTGTTGCACCTACAGCTGCCCTAGTTAAGACTTTGACACAGCACCTAACTTAAAGTACCAAAAAAAAACCAAGCTAGATACTTTGCATTGCAAATTCAGTGAGTTGCCTCAGGGAAACACCTCTGAACCAATGAGTTATGACATGATGAGGAGTACACAGAAAGGGGGCAATGCGGGGCGGTTATTTTGTGAGCACATTCTCTCAGAATGGCCCAAGGCCATTGACACAGATGTCATCTACTTGTTATCTTGGAAAAATCTGGAGATATCTGTATCCCATGTACCCTCCCAGAGTTGCCCACAGTTTCCTAAGAATTTCTATTCAACTATTCTATTCAAAAATTAATTCCCTTTGGGGAGGAAACACATTCTATTAGGAAAGATTACATATGACCATTGAAAAATCCCTGTAAAAAGCAACAGAGTTATTTCTGCTGGTAATAACATAGTAGCCAGGACTTTGGATGTTACCTTACCTTGTGTTTTATGAGGGAGGGAGACTGAAAAGTATTAAAAGCTTATTTATGTTATGGTAGCCGGTTATTTGACAAAAGGCTGAAATCTAGTTTCTCATTTAAATCTCAAGCCCAATGCTATTTATACTATACAGACTATGCTTACTTTTTAAAATTGTTTTGCTTTGTTTTTGTTTTTACAATTCAGTTTGATCAGTGCATTAGAGAATTTAAAACTGTGTATTGAGAATGCTTGCATTAGCTTTCTATTATTATTATTAAAAGTTATAACATAGTATGACTTAACACAACATAAACTTATCTTAGTTTTTTTTGGGGGGGCAGAATTCTGACATGACTAAAATCAATATGATGACAAGATCATGAGCCTTTTGGGAGATATTAGAGGACAGTATTTTTCTTGTCTTTTCCATCTACTAAAGGTTGCCTATAAAATGTCTAATAGTTCCTTTCATCTTTAAAGCTTGAAATAGTGGGTTGAATCACTTCACATCAAAACACTACATTCTGCTTCCATAATCATGTCTTCTTCTTCTAGTTTTAAAGTTGTGAGAACATTGAGCCCATTTAGTTTATTTAACAAAATTGTACAATTTTAAGATCAACTGCTTGATCTTAATTTTAATTTTATTTATTTTAATTGATCTTATCTTGATCTTATTTTAATTCCAACTGGAATACTAAATTTTCTTATTTATCTATCATCTATCTATATCTTATCAATAGATATTAAGGATTATGACATGGAAGCATTAACAAAGGAAAGAGTTCTTTATATAGAGGTTAGAATGAGGGGACACCAAAATCCATCTTGGTGGTGAGCTGGGGACAGATGTTATTAGGGATCAAATTGAGGCCTCACAAGTGCAAAAAATACTATCAAACTCTTCGAACTTTCTCCATGGCTTTGAGATATGGTTTTTAAAGCAGATCTTAGAGGTGAAGAGACTTTTTCAGGAAAGGATTTAGATGTCCACAGAAACACACACACACACACACACACACACACACACACACACACACACATGCACACACATTTGGTTTTTTCCATTCTTTTAATTCTAGCTCCTCTTCCAGCTTTCTGAATTTTCTCTAAAACTGTAAATAGAATCTCAAGAATTCATTTCATGTCATCAGACCACAGCTTTCAGAGTTTATCTATTTTCAGAAGGCCCTACTCTGTTCTTATCCAATCATCAACTTCTATTTACACTACTAACATCTTTTTTTCAATTCACTAAATCTGATTCCTTCCAGTTTATAGAAGAGAAGATTAATAGCTCTATTTGTACATAAAGTGGGAAAGGGAGGCATACTTTCTCCATGACTTCCCATCCCCACTGGTAACAAGAGAGCAGCTGCACAGAGAACAGAATTTAGAGCTTCCACTACCAGTTCCTGTTTCCTACAAAGCATAGTAACTCAACAAGAAAACAAATCCCATATGAACTAATATTCTTATTTGAATTGAAATAAAATTTTCTTTCCAACATCCACACCTTCACCATAGGATATTCTGTGAACTGAAAAGAAAGGCTGTGTGTTGAAGCTCTGCTATGCTAACACTTTAGCTGACATATTAACTTCTTGTTGGAGAGCTATTTAACTTGAAAAGAACTGCAGCAGTTAAAGTGGTGGGAAGATTTTGAGCTGCCTTCACTTTTCTATTCATGAAAGCTCTACAACCTTTAAGATCTGAAAAGGCATGGTTTCTGCAAGTTCAAAAAATCATAGCTGGAAAAATATTCATACATAGTTAGCAAATAGTGATCCAGTATTTGCACATTCCTAGGTTTAAAAACAAAGGTTTCACGAGAACAGAAATGACAAATTGTGAATGGTGAAAATAAAATTGACCGCTAATGTGTGATTACACCTAAAATCTATAAATACTTTTCTCTTACATGTTGAACTGATAATAGAAAAAATTAAATGTCACTAAAAAGGACGGATATTTGATTATATTTTAGCTAAAATAAATAAAATGAACCATCTTTATCCTAAAAAGACCAATAAATAGTTTTATAAAGTTGCAATTAGAATGCAGAATAGCATTCTTCCACATGTAAGTTGATAAAAGTGCTTTATTGGAATACATTTACTCTACTTATCATAAGGTAATCACATTTTAATATGCTTTAAGTGAATTAGAGTATTTCCTAGATTTCATGTTGGCAATTCAACAAATGATTAAGGGATTCTAGTGGTTTTGTTTAAAATCCCTGAACACCATTCTATAATATTCTCCACCCATCTCAGAGAGCCCAGCAAGCTACCGGGAGTATCTCGCCCGCACAGCAAAGCCTGGAAAGCTACCTGTTTTGTATCTGATATGCCAAACACAGTAACAACAAGTCTCACAATGGAGACGTTATTGGGCACACTCAAGCAAATCGATGAACACCAGGAAGACAGTGGCATTATAAGGGACGGTTGAATTTTGATAGCTATATTGACTTAGTTTCTGTTAACATAGTCACAAAATTCGACAGGGAACAGAACTTCCAAATGGTGATCCTAACTAGGCTAGGGGTTCAGTGCAAGGGACTGAAGGTGTGGTGTGGCTGGGGTTCTTAAGCACGAACAGGACACTGGGAGCACTTCAACAATGCCTGGTTTTCAGGATTGGACACAGGTAGTGCCAGGGATATAACAGTGGTGCAACACATGACCTCTGTACTAAAACCCAGATCCCTAGATAAAATCTTTGAAACTTAAATATTCGTTTAAATTCTATTGTTCATTCATAATAATATAAATATGTCTTCTTTTGTTTTGTTATGTTGGAGACTACTCTTGGCAGTAATCAGGGCATTACTGTCTCTGAGCTCAGGAGATGATATGGGGTATGAGGAATCAAACCCCTGTTAACAGCATTCAAGGCAAATATTTAGCTGCTCTGCTATATCTCTAGCTTGAAATATTATGTTTTTATTCTAGTAACTGTGCTAGGTCCTAGAGAGGTAAATATAGTAAGGATGCTGTGGGAAGGAACTATATACACAAGTAGTTTTAAAAATGGAAAAAGTGATAGACATATATGGCCTAAAATTTAAAACAACAACAAAAACTTGTAGAAAGGATCTGATTGAAAAGTGGATAAAAAACATTTCTCAGTGTAAGTAAAGTAAGTAAAGGCCCTCCCATTGATCATCGATTTGCTCGAGCGGGCCCAGTAACGTCTCCATTGGAGACTTGGTTGTTACTGTGTCTGGCATATCGAATACGTCACGGGGAGCTTGCCAGGCTCTGCCGTGCGGGAAAGATACTCTCGGTAGCTTTCCGTGCGGGAAAGATACTCTCAGTGTAAGTAAAGTAAGTAAAGGCCCTCCCATTGATCATTGATTTGCTCGAGCGGGCCCAGTAACGTCTCCATTGGAGACTTGGTTGTTACTGTGTCTGGCATATCGAATACGTCACGGGGAGCTTGCCAGGCTCTGCCGTGCGGGAAAGATAATCTCCGACAGAAGATTTATTTGAAGGGTCACAAATACAGATAGTAAGGTATAGCTGCAGAACCAGAAACAGATTACTGTCATTAGATCAAATATTCCTAGAAGAGTAAATGTATTTGTGGAGACAGAAGGGCTAGGTAGCAAGGTAAGTTTGCTGTAGCCTACTAGTAATTTGAACTTTAGAAGAACTAAAGTTGAGAGAAATAAAAGATGGTCTCTGTTTTAGGTAGAAAACCTCAGCAGAAATGTGGAGAGTACATTTGAAAGCATAAAATTAGAATAATGGGAAGCACGTGGTTAAAGTAATGTTTAAGTAGTATAGGAAAGACACATTCTGAACTTCAGAATAATTAAAGTATTTTTAAAAAGATGAGAAAAGATTCAAAGCATACTGAAAAGAGAAATCACGAGGTCTAGAGACAAGTGCCAATATTTATTGACTACGGGGGAAAAAACAGGAATCAGAAATAACTTTTTCTTTGTTTTAGGGATTGTATAAATATGGCATAAACTTGACTAGAGAATAAAATGATGATATGAGAAAAGTAGAGAAAAAGAGGAAGTTGAGAGAGGAGAGTTTTTTTTCTGATTGTTGCACTTTTAGATAAACTTGTTTGTTTTTTGGTTCAGTGCTTTCTAAATGCTAATGCAGTTACATCAAGTTGTTTATTAACTTTGAACTGTTTTAATACAGAATATATTTAATACAGAATATATATTCTAAGCAATATCAGCATATTTGTTGTTTTGATTTTCACTTTGAAATACTATTGTATTTTATCAAAATTTCTTCTATGATTCAAATATTCTTTAATATGAAAGTTAGATTTACTAAGCAATTGTGGATTCCACAGGTTATTAGAGCACTCCATCATAATTCCATTCAAAACTAAACTTTAAGGTGTTATTTTTTAAGGTTTAATGAAATTCATCAAGCATCCATAGATTTACTAATGAGTTATGGGTTTTGTTGCCATAACTCATGAAATTTATCAATTATGACGGAAATCACCAGATAAATTAAATACTCGGGTTCATGTTTATTTTGAGACTTCACTTATTATTCCCTTGTAATTAAAGTGCATTTATTAAAACACAAGCCAAATTAACAAAAGAAAAATCTAACCCCAAATCACTTCCATCTTGTTTTTAAATAACAGTAAATTTATGATGTCATTTAGTAGGGATAGGATTTAAAGGTCTGAGTACATGGAAATAAGTAATACCTATATTCTGTGACTGGTGGGGGAATCATATATAATATTGTATTTAATATATCATTAAAATTAAGTTTAAATGAATAGTTATATTGTTTTATATGATGCTAGAAAGGTCTGATGACAAAATTTCAAACAATAAAATGAACAAAATACCTACACATTTCTCTTCTTTTTAGTGTTAGTGTCTTTAAAAAAAACACTAAAAAACGCCCTCATGTATAGTTGTACCAGTTTACCCTGCAAAATTATATTTGCAGTACATATGTTAGAAAGTTATTAATGCTATAATTTGTTCTATAATTTGTGCCAGTGATTTGTTTTTGTTATCAGATATTTTATTAATTAAAGAGAATCATTTTCAGGAATAGAAAAAAAGGTCATTCAAATGTCTAGATTCTGACTTTTAGTTCTTCCAAAAGTATTGGTGCTACAAAACTCACAATTATGCCCAAGTGAGCTAAATGAGCATATGCAATTCCAAGTACTTGAGAGAATATTTGTTTGCTTCTGGGACTAGCCAATATTTTTGTTTTATTAATGATAACACATGTGTATTGTATGTATTTTTGATTACTTTGATAAAGGTTCTTAAAACAAAATGTAAATTTCAAAAGAATGAATGTAATCCAGTGGAAATCTTTAAAGTACGTAGTCTAAGTATACCTAAACACCACGGGTAGTTAGACACATGATTTATCTACAAAATTACCTATTGTCAAGACAGTTAAATGAAGGGCAAAGGCATTGCTTAACTTACTGATATTCTCCAGGTTAATCAGATGGATGATGGGTATCACAGAGATATTTAAAACATGGCCCATACCTAATTGTGATTGTTTCTTACTTTCTTTATAAAGCATACTATAATTCTCTTGTGAAGACAGACTTCATTTTGTAACTGTTTTCTTTATACTACTTGTCCTCAATGTTATTTTTTTTTCCTGACCTTCTTTTTAACATGATCTGCAATAACTATTTGGGAGTCATTGAACTAAGACATTCCACCCACAAAACAGAAAATAATAATTTTAATATGACCATGAGAATGAATGTCAGTGCTAATACAAAAAACAGCAGGTCCAGAGGCTCTGTATATCTACCAGCAAGAGGAAAGTTTATTAGAATGAGCATCTAACAGAGAAATCTGGCAGAATTACTTTAAAACATTTTTAAGATGAAAAATAACATACACTTGTTAATTTCCTAGTCACCAAGGGGCCACATTAAAGAGATTTGCTATAGTTGAGGGATTTTTCAAGGTTATGATATAGCCCATCAAACACTAAAACAGGGAAGGACAAGACTGAAAAAAATTTAGTAACTTTGATTTTTACGTTCTGTAGTGGGTCCCTGGAAAGTAACCTGATGTCCTTGACACTGTACTATGGTTGCTTCCTGTAACTCTTGGCATTTTGCTGAATACTGTTTTTAACCTTTAAGGGGATGCAATCATAAAGAGTGTCAGGGAATGGTAAAATAAGCACAGAGATATTTGAGGTCTTCCTTATAGAAAGAATGAAGACACTGTGAAGCCACTAATTAAAATGTATTGTTTCATGTTTTTTAAAATAATTAATTGTTGTTTTCAAAATGAGAGTGACATTAAGCTAAAGGAAAAAATAACCGTTGGGGTTTATGACTAATGTTTGATATTATCTGAAATGAAATTACTAGATTTGTAGTATACATTGTGAAATTCAAGTTTATTATTTCTTTGTAGTAGTACATCTTCACTTTAATAGGAAGAAATCAATGCAAGCAAGTTTTGGAATTTTAACACCTTGAAAGTCAAAAATATGTTACGGTTTACATCTGTGATTCCATATATGAATGTACAACAATTTCTTTCTGCATACAAATATACAGTGAAAGAACAAACTCCAAGTGATGACATACACTTTATTAATATTTATTAATAGAAAATATTAAATCTGAAAGTATATCCTAATAATTTTAACTATGTATAAACATTATTGTAATATAGGAAACATCGATTTATGCATTGGATGTGCATAAGTTGGACTGTACTAGATACTGATAATCTTAGATAGGGCTTGGAAATGCACACAATACAGTGGTAAAAAAAAACTCTATATTTGGCTATTC
Source organism: Sorex fumeus (assembly GCF_029834395.1). NCBI lineage: Eukaryota > Metazoa > Chordata > Mammalia > Eulipotyphla > Soricidae > Sorex > Sorex fumeus. Next base: position 17,460,248 of record NW_026606075.1, on the reverse strand, counting down.
AAATCTTTCCTGTGGGAATATAAACTAAAATTATGTCTTATGTTTAATGAGAATATTTGAAATTACTGTCATTTGCTTATATCCTACATCATTTGTATCTTTTATAAAATAATATCTCTACAGATAATTTTGGGCTGGAGCAATAGCACAATGGATAGAAAGTTTGCCTTTCACGCAGCCAACTCAGGTTTGATTTCTCTGTCCCTCTTGTAGAGTCCGGCAAGCTACTAAGAGTATTCTGCCTGCATGGCAAAGCCTGGCAAGCAACCCATGGCGTATTCAATATGCGAAAAAGAGTAACAACAGGTTTCACAATGGAGATGTTACTGGTGCCCGCTCGAGCAAATCTATGAACAATAGGAGGACAGTGCTACAGTGCTACAGATAATTTTATGGTTAGATTAATTTATATTTAAGGCTAATAAAGAATTTATAATTCATAATCTTATTTTATACATTATGATATTAGCTTGCAAAATTACTTGTCTAATTATAATTTGACATAACACCAAAAAATGAAAGTATTTTTTCACAAAAATTGGTCATTTTAAAATTTGTACTCTCATAAAATATAATTTAAAAGTCTAATGAACAACTAGCTAGAGGTTTTGACGACTAAGCTATATTTCAAGGTAGCTTAAGTTAATGAAAATTTTAGGCAATTATTTCTGATGAAACTATGAAAAACAATTCCAAAATAGGCTAGATGCTGGGGTCAGGAAATAGTGTAGACGTTAGTGTACATGCCTAGCATGACTCTAACTCAGGTTCAATTCTAGCACTGCATGATCTCTTAGGTGCAGCCGTGGAATCCTACAACATCACAGGTTATGGTCCTGGACCTTCCCAACCACCTTATTACTGACAAGGTTATCTGTGTAATTGCCAGCACCACAGGACATGAACAGTAGCACATTTTTAGGTCCTTGTTCTAAATTGTTGGCCAGTTGGTAGAGAGTAACCAGTGGAGATCTGGACCAACTGAGCACTGCTAGTGAGGACTTAAAAATCAAAAAGGGAAATAAGACTAGATCCTTACTAGATAATGCCATAATAAGACATAAATTCTTAGTAGGGATTTAGGCTTCTAAGATTCATTTCATTAGCCATTAAAATTAAAATGATCAATACATATATAAGTCAGAATTCATTAAAAATTGATAGATATAAACTTAAGTGTAAGCATACTTAATTTGCATTTGTAAGCATTTTAGTAAAAGATATTACATTAATTCTAAAGTATACATGCACAATTATTAAATTGCAGCACTTGGTACAATAGCCAAGATATAAAAACAACCCAAATGTCCAACTATGGATAAATAGATCAAGAAATTGTTATATATATACATATATATACATAGATGCATACATATATACATATAAGAGATATAAACTTACACATGATGGAATATTATGCAGCTCTAAAAATGACAGAATGCAATTTGCTGCAACATGGATGGAATTACAGAATAGTGTGATGAGTGAAGTCAGTTGGAATGAAAGGGACTGTTACAGAATGATTTTTGTCATTTGTGATACTTAAGATAAAACAACAAGGTATTAATAAAGTGCCCAGAGAATTTGGGCAGAGAGTTTGTCCACAGAACTGAATCAATACAAGAGAATTTGTCCACATAACTGAATTTTTTGAAAGAAAATAATCTTGGGAAGTTTGGGGGAGAGAGTTGGGTACACTGGTAATGGTGTAGTGCTCGAATTATGTATATATGAAACCATCAATAACAGCTTTGCAAATCACAGTACCTCAATCAATAAAGCTACATTTTAAGATTTGAGTTATAAAAATCTTTCACAAATACTTAAAACAACATAATTCTGATTTCCCTGTATATTTTATTCATTATAATTTATATAAAACATACTAAATAACTTTTAGATTTTTATGTAATATGCCTTTCATGATGGATATGTCGTTCCCAATGTTCTCCCTTCTGAAATCCAACATGCCATCTCGTCGGTAAAGAAACAAAAAGCACCTGGCCCAGACAAGATCAGACCTGAACACCTGAAGAACTTACCATCAGTACTCATCAATACATTAGCTCGACTCTTCACACGCTACCTGTCTGAATGCAAGGTTCCATCCCAATGGAAAACCAGCAAGACTGTACTACTATACAAGAAAGGAGACATCCACGACATTGGCAACTATCGCCCAATCTGCCTATTGTCTGTCATCTACAAACTATTCACTCGAGTCATCCTGAATAGGATTAGCAGAACACTAGATGAAGGACAACCATGTGAACAAGCTGGATTCCGAAAAGGATTCAGTACCATCGACCATATCCACACAATAACCAAGCTCATTGAGGTATCTCGGGAGTTCAAGATGCCGCTCTGTCTAACGTTCATTGATTTAAAGAAGGCCTTTGATTCTGTTGAGACGGAAGCGGTCATGGAAGCCCTAGCCAATCAGGGCGTACAAACTCAATACATCAGGATCCTCCGTGAGCTCTATTGCGGATTCACTACCAAGATCTCACCATTCTACAAAGAAGTAATCATCCATATCAAGAGAGGGGTTCGGCAGGGTGATACCATTTCACCAAAACTCTTCAGTGCCACCCTCGAGAACATCATGCGACGACTAGAATGGGAAAACATGGGAGTGAAGATAGATGGTCGGCAACTACACCACCTCCGCTTTGCTGATGATATCGTTCTAATAACACCAAACATCAGCCAAGCGGCACAAATGCTTGCGGACTTTGACCGTGAGTGTGGAAAGGTCGGACTACAGCTGAATCTTACGAAGACAATGTTTATGAGAAACAGCCTTGTTCCTGACGCTCCATTCGCTCTCAATGGAACCACCATCTCCGAATGCAACAGTTATATATACTTAGGTCGAGAAATCAACATGATGAATGACCTGGCACCTGAGTTACGCAGGAGGAAGAGAGCGGCTTGGAATGCCTTCAAGAGCATTGAAGAAATAACTAAAAGGACAAAGAACCTCCAACTACGAGCACATCTCTTTGATTCCACTATTCTTCCTGCATTAACATATGCCTCAGAGACCTGGACCCTACGAAAACAGGATGAGAACACTATTCGGGTCTCTCAAAGAGGAATCGAAAGAACTATGCTTGGTATATCACGATTCACTCAAATGAGAGATAGAATCCGGAGTTCTGATCTTCGTCAACGCTCAAGAATCAGAGACGCTGTCTCATTTGCCAAGACATCAAAAATCAGATGGGCTGGACATGTAATGAGGTTTACAGACAACCGCTGGACTAGAGCCATTACTGATTGGATTCCACGAGACATCAAAAGATCACGTGGACGCCCACCTATAAGATGGTCAGACTTCTTCGTCAAGACCCTAAATGATCGGTTTGAGGCTCTACATGTTCCTAAAACGAACAGATACCATTGGGCTACGCTAGCACGCAACCGGGATGAATGGAGACGTTACTGGCACCCGCTCGAATAAATCGATGAATAACGGGGATTAAGTGATTAAGTGATTAAGTGATGCCTTTTTCTATTGTTTTGCCTTTAAGTATTAAGTGGAATTAGTTTTAATTATTAGAATACTTTGTCAGGAATGTGATAATAAGAAGACATCAGTGCTGGTTGGCAGTTAATAAGCAATTGTGCTCTCATTTGAGCTGAGACATATATAAAAATGCTTTGATACATGTCTTTATATATATATATATACATATATATATTTAGATCACCACTGATTGAGGTGTTCTAAAAAATAATGCTCTAATTCAGACAGAAACTGTTATTTGTCAATTTTTCTCTCCCTCATTGGCACCAGTGATACATATTTAGTCCAGAACTTGTCTCTGATTAGATGTCAGACATCTTTAGCTTAATTAGCATCCCTTTTTCCAGAGTATGTGGGACAAGTTGCCTCATATCATTATAATTTACAATTTTAAGTCTTCAGATTCTGTAGAGAAACCTACACCAACTTGTCAAAAGAAAATCTGATTTGTTTGTTAGAATTGGAAATATTTATAGAAATGTCTGTTTCTGATTCAGTTTCAAAATTGATGTCTCCTCCAAAGTTTATGAGGTTTCTGAGTAACCTTCAAACAACTATTTTTAACTGATTAATGAGTTAAAAAAAAACTATATTACAAGAAATAAATCCAAAAAATTAATTTAAAGTTTATTTGTTCTATGAATTTTTTACATGATTGATTTTTTAATAATGATTACCTTTTTAATTTCATGAAACAAATAAAATTTGTACAAATTTTCTAAAATTTTTAAAGCTACATTCAAAAACTATCACTTGAAGGGATGCTAACAATTAGAATTTATCATCAGTTCTATTGATAAAAAAATTAAATATTTTATCTTATACCATCTTATTTTTTCTATTTATTTTGTAGAGGAAAAATCCATATTACAAGTTTTTCCAGTCAGTAACAAAACAGAAAAACTAAAATTTTACATGTATATTTCATTCTCTTAAACTGGTATCACCTTATCAGCTGAGTACAGATTCTGCACTAGTATTTTAGACTTTAAAATATCATTTTACATAAGCTTTTCTTGAATTCTAACAACTTTATGTAGAGGTTTCTAAAGAAATAATAATTTAAACTTAATTTTCTGAAAACATGCATTTTTTTCCTTTTGCTTTTTGGGTTACACCCGGCAGTGCTCAGGGGTTCCTACTATTCTGGAGGAATTACTCAGGTGAACAATATGGGATGTTAGAGATCGAACCTGGGTTAGCTGCATGCAAAGGAAATGCCCTCCCTGCTGTGCTATCACTCTGGCCAAAAATCATCCATATTCAGATAAAGAAAGTTTATTCAGTGAAGACATTCAAGTTAATACATTCTTACCTGAATGGATAAAATTCATACCCATCCCCCATTTTATAGATTTTTCTCTATTTCATTTATTAACTCCTTCATGACATGCATATTTCTATGTGTTAAGAATGATTTAAGCATTGATATAGCAATAAGTGAAGAAGACAAACATTGACATCTTTTGTTAATCTTGTCCACTCTGTTTTATGATCTACAGCAGCAAAGCACAGATCAATAAAGGAATTAACCTGAAAGTGGGAGACTTCCCTGGCTGGGTCAATGCATACATTTACTTAAAGTAAGGGCTGAACCAATTGCTAATAAGTGTGATTAGTAGGCCGGAATTTTTGATGCAGCTATTCTAATGGTAACTTTTCTAAAATTTCTGAGTTCACTCTTTCTTTTTGGTTTGTCCATCAGCTTAATAAATGCCCAATCCTTTAAACTACAGTATCTAAACTTGTACTTCATATTTCCTGCATCATCTCATGCTCGCTAGTTTCTACAGTTATTATTTATGTTGTGACCAGGTTTGGGATCATGAGCTAACAGGGATCAAACAGGATCTTGCATATGCTAATCATTGTGTTTTATCACTTGGGCCTTAGCCACCAGCCTCACTTTTTTTTTAAAGGCAAGTTCTCGCTTATTTCCTTCCTAGAACTTTTCACATTTGATTCTTATACTGTTTATCCTGAGTTAATCCCCAGTTAATCTTTTCTTCATTAATTTACTTCCCTAAGGTAAAGTTTTTGGACGCCCTACTGAAGCAACAAGTTGCCCCCCACGAGTGGGTCTCCGGCACGGCCATGGCTCCAGAGGCAAAAGGACTTAATTCAGAGCCTGGCAGCTTGCGGCAGAAAAGTGAATGGACCATGCGTTAAACTACAGTGCCATGCCTCCCCAGGAGGGAACGGGTGATTCTCCCCTCCGCCTTCCCCCCTGCCTACCCCCCGGCAGCAAGGTGGCTGCCTCCTCAGAGCTTATTGGAAAGCCAGGTATGAGCTGGTGGTGATGGGGCAACTGCAGCCTCAAGGGAAGGAGGGCGGTACTGGTTCATCTTTCACGCCCTAACGAGGCCACAAGTTGCCCTCCATGAGCGACTTTCCGGCATGACAATGGCTCCAGAGGCAAAAGGACTTAATCCAGAACCTGGCATCTTATGGCAGAAAAGTGAATGGACTATGCATTAAACTAGAGCACCATGTCTTCCCGGGAGGGAAAGGGTGTTGCTCCCTTCCACTTCCCCCCCCCCCACCTCCCTGCAGCAAGGTGGCTACTGCCTCAGAACCTATTGGAAAGCCAGGCATGAGCCTGCAGTGACTGGGCAACTGCAGCCTCACAGGAAGGGGGGTGGTACCAGCTTATCCTTCACACACTATATGAGGCCACGAGTTGCTCCCCACGAGTGGCTCTCCAACATGGCCATGGCTCCAGAGGCAAAAGGACTTAATCCAGAGCCCAGCAGCTTGCGGCAGAAAAGTGAAAGGACTATGTCTTAAACTATTGCACTATGTCTCCCCAGGAGGAAAAGGGTGTCTCTTCCTTCCGCCTCTTCCGGCCCTCCCCCCACCCCCCAGCAGCAAGGTAGCCGCCTTCTCAGAGCTTTTTGGAAAGCCAGATATGAGCCAGCAGTGATGGGGCAACTGCAGCCTCATGGGAAGGGGGGAAGTACTGGCCTGTCCTTCACGCCCTACCGAGGCCATGAGTTGACTCCCATGAGCGGCTCTCTTGCACGGCCATAGCACCAGATGCACAGAAACCAATCTCGTAATCATCTGTCTCTTGGCAGAAATCCCTCCAGACTTAAATAATAAAATATCAGACTTAATTAATAAAATATCAGAAATCCAAAATCGTGTGGCTGTTATTGTGGCTGCGCAACATCATATGGTTCTCATAGCCAGCTATAAAAAACAAATTATTTCACAATGCCTTTTCAGCAGTTCTGATTGTTGGGAAATTCTAAACAATAATGGTGCATCTTTTGTTGAAATAATGAATGTAATCAAGTAGAGAAAGAATTAAGTAGAAATCATCCACCTCACAGGCATTGTGAGGGGTGGGAGGGTGGTATATTGGGGTTATTGTTGGTGAAAAATAAGTAGTGAAGGGAAAGGTATTTGATCATTGTATGACCAAGACTTAAACCTGAACGCTTTGTAACTTTTTCCACAGTGATTCAATAAATAAATATAACAAAAAAGGTAAAGTTTTTGAAGAGCAATTTTCAATTTTTAGCAATGTATTTTTATTGTATTATAATTAATTTGAGCTGTGGTGACTTGCACATTTACATTACTAAGAGTAGGATTTCATCCGTACAACATTTCAACACCGCACTTGCCATCAGAGTGCCCATTTTCCCTTACCAATGACTGAGTCCCCTCCTCACCACCTACACCCCGACATCCACATCTCACTCCTTATGTCTCACTATGAGAAGCAAAGTTATTAATAATTTATCTTGTTCACTACTGTTCAAAGTTATTTTCCCTCTAGTAAATTGATATCAGAAAAGTATCAATTCACAGTGACTAAAGCAGGCTATGAAGCATCTATAATTTCTACAAAAGGAGGGAAAAGTCTGAAGGTATTAACTGGAGGAGTCGGCTGATATACTAAGAAAAACTGAGTTAGGTTAATGGCAGTGTATTAGAAAAGGAGATTATAACCTCTTGTATTTTATAAAAAATATTTTGAATCCAAAACTCTGTAATCAAGCTGATTATCACAGATAACCACAGGATATCTGTGATAATTCTGCTCTGTTCATATTTCTCTTATGCTAACTTGAATGAATGTCTCTAGGAGTCACCAATGTATTGGAAATATCTCGATTTCTGATATTTGTAACAGTTCTAGTTACAAAACTTAAACCCTTAAAAACTTATGTTATAGTATTTGTAATATAGAATAAATTATTAAAAATTCTATCCTTTGAGAAATAGTCATACTTTCTTAAGAATATTAAAACTATATGAAATAAAAGTATTTTTGTTCTTGTATTTCATTCTTGAAAGGACTAACTTGACAGTTAAAAATCTAGTCTGATTTTACTGATTATCTTCATGTGATTTGGAGATATCAAAATTTTCCTGATAATAATATATATTAAAATCTAGAAACCCTGTTTATCCAAATAGGGTCCCAATTACCAGCAAGTAGATGATATTTAAAAAAATATGAAAAACTTCTTTGTTATCCAGAATGTAAAGCTCAATTGAGTTTGTTTCATCTGACAATTCTAGTTATAAAGCTTAAACTCTAAGGAATTTGTAAATCATGATTTTTAGAGATTACCTATTATCTTGATGGTCATGCTGCAGCTGAAGATTGCTCCACCATAGAGATAATAGGTTTAATTTCTTTTATGTGGGTACTAGAAATGGAGTATTTTTTCAAGTACTCTACATTCTAGTAAACTCTATCAATTGCCCTGAGGCCTAAACATTCCACTCATGAAACGCTGAAGGTCTTTTGAATTTGTTATAAACTTTAGGGAAATCTTCGATGAGTTTCTTTCTTATGGGCATTTGGAGGATTCATTATTTCTGTATGCAAAGATCTTTAATTAATTTTCCATATGAAGTACACATTGCATGGTTTTGAACATGGGAATGTCCTTCAAGACCACACTTCATCTCACACTTTTCTCCAAACTCACATTGTAGATACAACATCACGGTCACGGTCCTCCCATTGTTCATCGATTTGCTCGAGCGGGCCCAGTAACATTGTGAGACTTGTTACTGTGTTTGGCATATCAAATACATCACGGGGAGCTTGCCAGGCTCTGCAGTGCAGACGAGATACTCTTGGTAGCTTGCTGGGCTCTCCGAGAGGGGTGGAGGAATCGAACTCAGGTCGGCCACATTGGCTGCGCGTAAGGCAAACGCCCTACCCGCTGTGCTGTCACTCCAGCCCTGTAGATACAACATTAAAAAATATATTCTTTAATAAGCCATATTCAGTGCCATGTTGCAGAGCAGTGTGTGATAGTATGATCACAGTAATATGATCACTCTACTTTAACCTTTACACAAGTCCTGAGCTAAGGGCACCTGAACTAAGACTCTCCATCTTTATTTCTGCTCTAGTCTGTCAGAAAGAAGGAAACTTCTTTCCAGTGTTCCAAGAGTCAGGTGTAACCCATTTACAAGTATAGCTATAACCAAACTATTTAGCATTGGGAATTGCCCCCCTCCCCCACCCCACCACATTGTGATTGTCCTCCATAGCAAGCCAATTGTTCTCCATGACCCTAAGCTAGTTTAACCATCAACTAATTCTGCTTCCGTAACTTGCTTGGCTGTAGGATAATACTGTTTTGTCCTTCCTCAGGTAGCTCAGGTTTATCAGGTCACACTCATCTAGGAACCCTGAACTTGTATTGTAAGCAATGTCCTTTCTGTACGGACACAGGAAGACAGTTAATATTATGCTTTGTAACTTGGGAGTTGATTGAACTCCGAATAATATTTACTCCTGGGCATCTGCTTTTTTGATTCAGTTGCCCTTAGTTCCTAAAATCCCAAAAGCAGGGTCATGACGAGGGACTGAATGGACCCAGGGCAAGCTGTGAGCTACCCTAGCATTGAAATGGGCCAGGCCAAAGCGCCACAATACACAACTATAAATTGAGGGCATTATCATGGACACATGCTGTCATGATGTAAAAGTAAGTAATGACGAAACTAGGACCCTGCTTGGGCTAGGAAGACTAACCTGGCCTGAGGACTGCGGGATGTATCATAAGATTTTTATATCTCTTACTGTGCTCACACAGAATGACATTGCTAGAAATGTTAGAAGTAGATTTACTACAGCTATTTAAGTAGATTACTAGCTGAGGAAAGAACACACCCTTGTTAGGATCCCACCCTTGAGCAGATCTCCTAGTAAACTGGAGTAATCTCTTTAGATGAGATTTTATTCTTGAATTAATCTCCTGGAGGAGTGGTCTTACCTCTCTTTGTTGATTTATTAATGTTCAACCCACCTTTGTGTCACCACCTTATGTGTGACTGCTATATAAACTAAGACTTGGGAGAGAACAGGGTCAGAAGTGAGAGAGCTCAAGCAGAGTCAGAAGTGAGAGGGCTCAGGCTCCAGAGATCCAGAGTCAGAGCCAGAAGGAGAAAGGTTCCAGGTTGGGGCCCAGGAGAGAAGGAGGCAGAGGAGAGACAGGAATGAAGAGGATTGGAATAAACTACAATTGATACTGTCCAGCCTGGCCCTCATTTCTTCCTTCGGCTGCCCTTCGCCAATAGCCGCCCGATCCAGGCCACACAGCAGTTCAAGAGCACTGAATGCGGGCAGTGAGAGAGAGCTATTCAGAGAGCCCATGAACACACAAACTTCGGCGTTCTGAGATTTAACACTTGGCAGGTCACACGTCTCACAGTCTTTTCCCCAATGTATCCATTATCTGAGTCGAATGTGATTGTTGATTTTATAAACTCCTCCCTGACTGTCCTCAGGATTTTTTTTTATACAGGCCCTTATCTGGCTTCTATAATAAAGACTTCCAATCCAGCCTCTCTGAGTAGTGTTCATCTATGTCTCTAAGAACTCCCTTATAACAGTCTTACCCTTAGAATGATCTTTTCCAGAAATTGAGAATCAGGCTACTTCTCATTATTTAGACTCCATATAGTGTCACTCCCTGGAGTGGGGGGAGAATGTTCTGGAGTACCCAACTGCAAGAAACCACCCTGCTATGCCCTCCCATCACTTAATTCCCTACAAATCGCTCACCCTCTTGTAATATTATTTACTAAGTCTTTTGTGTCGATTCATGAATTTATATTTGAAAATGTATTGTCCCTCTCAGAACAAAATTTTAATAAAAAAAATGATCTTGCTTGTCCAGATAAAGTTGTGCTTTCAGAGCATTTAAATAATCATTTTTGAATGAGTTAGAAACAAGTCTGCAAATCAATGAAGTTTGTCTTATGTGTGGAAGGGGAGGATTTTCCTGTTATTATTAGGAGCCAAACAATACCATGAAATTGAAATAAAGCAATGGCATAAGGTAAAAACATAGTGAGGCTACTCCTTCATCTCTGAAAAGAGGTTTAAACTATGATTTTTCTTTGTGACAATGCACTTATAAAAGGGGTGATTAATGCTCTCTATCACAGCATATTTCAATGGAAAAATAAATGCAAAGCAGAGCTTCTTTAAAGACTTTCCCTCTATTGTTGAACAGATGCAGTGAGAAAGAAGAGTAGGGCCTTGGTAACATATCTTGGGGAAAATAGTGTCTGAATCCTAAACCAGCCCAAACATGGAGGCCTTTGTTACCAAGGAGTCGTCTCAGAAGACTAGAAGGACATTGAGATGAAGAGTTCTGGACTCAAGCACAGTTGGATCCCTGGGAGAAGAAGCATCAGAATGCACGGACAAAGGCTGCAAAAAAAACCTGAAGAACTGATCCCAGGCAAAGCTCCACTAACTCCTACTTGTGTAAAGAATTGGGTTCAAAAGTGGTTATACAAAATATCCATACATAACCTTCCCCAAACACTGTTCCTGACTCTCTCCATTCTGGAAAAGCCTGTGTTCTTGTTTGAGCATTTATCCAAGTTGACCTTGCTCCTTCCCTTTCTTTATTCCTACTTCCCTAAAAAAACAGATTTCATTTACCTATTTATATTCTGAAATTCTTGTCTGGGTAGGATTTAGGACTGATTTTTCTGCAAAGAGCAATTCCTTGCTCCATCCGAAGTCCACTGCTTCGAAGAAACAAGGTGGTAGGGATTAGCTCCCAGTGACCAAGAACAAGTGAATTTCATCAGTTTGATGGCTACCTCGTGTGGAACTGGTAGGATATGAGTGTCCGTGAGGTGCAGAGACCCACAGCAGTCATTCATTAGTCTTGAATTATCCAGTTACTGACCCCAGTGACTGAGGTAGGTAGAGAGAGAAGTTGTAAACTTCCTTTTAGAGGCTCCTGCCTCTCACCTCTCTGTTTCACATACAACACCCAGGAACCCTGCTCCCTGTGAGTAGTGTCTCCACCTCTCTGCTATTGAGGGTCAAGTCTACCACTGGTAACCTGTCTTTCCTAGATGCAGAGAGAAAACTTGAAAGAAAATGGGACCTAATGTAAAGGTGAGAAAAGAGGAAATGTTTATGATGTAAGCCGTCATATACTTTTAAATATATGAATTCAATACATATTTTTCAAGGAGGAGGTTTCAGGACTGCGCTGGTCCTAGACTCCTTTTCCAAATTTCTCTTCTTTTTTTACTGTTGGAAACATGGGCAACTATGGTAAATTCTAAAATCAACCAAGAGAATATGCCTTTCTCACAGTGCCTAATGCAATCTTTTTCGCAGTAAATCATGCAAAAACTGTGTGGTCATCGTCTCCAAATGGCTTTTATAGCAGATAAAGACAAGTTTATCTGTTTTCTGGAAATCATAAACCAGAAAACAATAGAGCCAAATCAAGGAACAACAGAGATTTTAGGGTTTGAAGTGGAAAGATTCGTAGGAGCTGATGACAATAACCTTCAAAAATAACCCTCCCAAAATTGTTAGTTTATATATGATAAACTTGTTTGATTTATTTGTTAATGATAGAGAAAAGAGTAAAGGTTTTGTATATGTAGGCATATGACTTTGTATATTTGATTATATTTTTATTAGAATTTTATTTAAACACTGATAAAGAAGAATAAGTAAGATGAATATGATATTATACGTTGGACAACCAAAGTACTTCTGTGTTAAATAAATGGAAGAAAAACAAGAGAAAACAAGCAGCAAAGAGTTTGAAAAATATAGGGACAGTATAAAAATTATTATCTAAAGATTATTAATTCATTTTGGAGTAATTTTTATATTTATAAAATGAAATAAAATTGTTTCATCATCCTACAAAAATCTATAATTAAAATGAAAAGGAAAAATTCAGAATTCTAATAGAATACTAGTAGCAAAATAAAAATATGATTATACTATTTTTTATTAAATTTTATTTTATTCTTTTTTTAAAAGAAATTTTATTAGTGACTCACCATGGGGTACAGTTGCAGACTTACAAACTTCGCACTTGTGTTTTAGTCATACAATGATCGAGTGTGTGACTGAACGCTACCAGTGCCCATTCTCTACCACCAATGATCACAATATCCCTCCCACTACCCCCACTCCATCCCCCCCTCCCCACCCTACCTCTGGGGAAGGAGATTCCCTTTTGTTCCCTCTTTCCTTTTGGGTGTTGTAGTTTGCACTAGAGGCATTGAATGGTCATTGTGTTCGATCTATTGCATATCCCAATCCAAGCTGGTCCTCCAAATTCCCTTTATTTGGTGTTTCCTTCTCTATCTGAGCTGCCTTTTCTCCTAACATTTGAGGGTGGCTTCCAAGTCATGGAATAAACCTCTTGGTCCTTATCTCTACTATTCTTGGGAACACCAAATAAAGGGAATTTGGAGGACCAGCTCAAGTTGGGATATACTATTTTTAAAATGTATTAATTTTTAAATAGGGGCCCAGGAATGAAAATAGAAATGAAACAGAGGTCTAGCAGGCATTTCTCAAGAGAATACTGACATCTGCCACACAACAAGTATGAGGGATTCCAGGCTGTAGAGCCCTTGGAGAGAAATAGAAATTGAAACATGAAGTACTGAATACAGTAATAATAGTGATTTTTTTTAAAAATGGATGTGACACCAAAATAGTATACTTCACACCATATTTTCACAATATTTTTAAGAGGACATTCTATTGAATGGGAGAAAATATTTGTACCCAATATGTCAGATCAAGCTCTTATACACAAGTTAGATAAAACACCCCCAAAGTCAACATTTTATTTCATTTTATTTTCCCCTTATGCCTTATATAAACACTGTGGTTTACAAAGTTATTCATGATGATTTGTTATAGACATTCAATATTCCAATACAAATCCTACCATCATTGCACATTCTCACTACCATTAACTCCAATTTTCCCAACCACCCCTTAAGCTGGTTCTCATAGGAGGCCCTCAATAATTTATTTTGTATGGCTTGTTATAATTTGCTAAAAGAATGATTAAAAAATGTTTCCTCAGAAGAAAGTTAGTGAAGACTGTGTATCTTACTGTGAAGCTATTAAGACCTTGTATAAAAGATTACTAATATATTGTTACAGGTTAAGCCTTCTATGTTGATATTTTGTTAATCAAGATAGGATGCCTTCTACATTACATCCCATCCCATCTGGTGTGCTACTTCTGGTTTATCAGATTAGTAGAGTTTGAGGTGTCCAGAAAGACCAAAATTTTTAATGAGATGATACAGTGGGAGTTAAATTTTTAACTGGGTGGTATTTGGGGACTAGTGTGTGACTGCCATGGCTTCTATAAGTACAGGAATATGGGGGGAAGTCATTCAACCCTGATTCAGTCAAAGCCTGGAGATTTCAGTCACAAAACCTGCATACCTGAGTTGTTCAACAGATTTATTTATGAATGAGACTGCTGCTGAGCAGTGGAGTCTTGCCAGTGGCAGTGATTGTAGAGTTGGAGGTTTTCAACTGCTCCTTCTGGAAATGTGCTGGGCTCACCTGGCCCACTCCATGATATACCGAACAACTCAGCCTTGAGGGGGCTGGAAGAATCTCTGCATACTGTTGATCTCTCTCAGGATTCATTTATGAGTCTGTTGTTCGTGGCTGGTCAAATAGTTTAGATAGCACAGGAGGTGATTTTTCAAGTCAACAATTTAAAATACCAATACCCTCATCAAAAGTAGAACATGCGGAGTAATTGAACAGAACCCCTCCTCTAAGATCTGAGGACAGTCAATAGGGATATAATAATGTGCTCATTGTTACTTATTGCTAGGGAAATACAAATGACAACAACAAGATATCTCACACCATCAAAAATCAGGTCAAACAGATTACACACAACCAATGTTGGCACTGACATAGAGAAACAGGAATCCATATTCACTGTTGTAGAAATATCTTACCTATATTCACTGAAGCATTTAGTACAATAGTCAGGATATGGAAACAACCCATATGTCCAATACAGATGAATGGATAGCCACACAACAAAATTGTGTGCATCTGTAAGAGACAAAGAAATACAGTTTGCTACAATGCAGATAGAATTGAAGAGGGCCATGTTAAGTGAAATTCTCCAGACAAAGAATAAGGACAGATGTCAGATGATCTTACTCATACGTTGAGAGATCAAAGTATTAGTATCAAATAATGACAAACTTTAGTCTTGGATTAAATTTATTACTAAGCAGTGGAGGGAGACAAGAAATGCAGGCTGGATTAGAAGTGACATAGGGACAGTGGGCCCTTTGTCTGTGGTGAGGAGCCCTAACTGTACATCAAAAGCGAATGTTAACTCTGTTGTCATTATCTTACCAAAACTATAAGAAAATAAATAAATAATAGCAGATAAAACCATATGGAGGTAATAGAATGCTATGTTAGTAAAAATAAGGATATTATAGGTAAAGGTAAAGGTAAAGGCCCTCCCGTTGATCGTCGATTTGCTCGAGCGGGCCCAGTAAGGTCTCCATTGGAGACTTTGTTGTTACTGTGTCTGGCATATCGAATACTCTCGGTAGCTTGCCGGGCTCTCCGAGAGGGGCGGAGGAATCGAACTTGGGTCGGCCATGTCGGCTGCGTGTAAGGCGAACGCCCTACCCGCTTGAAAAAGAAAGGTAATCCCCCTGAGCATAGCCAGAATAAGGCCTGAGCACTGCTGTGTATGTGCCCGCCAAAAAAATAAAAAAAAAGAAGAAAAAGAAATAGGTAAATTAATATTAAGCATAACAGTTGTTAACTGATTTCAATAATAATTTTACAGTTTATATTACTATCACTGTCACTGTCTTCCCGTTGTTCTTTGATTTGTTCGAGCAGGCCCAGTGACGTCCCCATTGTGACACTTGTTACTGTGTTTTATCATATTGAATATGTCATGGGTAGATTTCCAGGCTTTGCCATGCAGGCGAGATATTCTCAGTAGCTTGCCGGGCTCTCCAAGAAGGGTGGAGGACTATAAATCAGTATGTCCTATACACAAAACTAATATAATATGTGATTATAGTCAATAAGATAGGGAGTGTTAAGGCAGAAAATTGGTCTGAGTTGTATGCTGTAATTTGAACTTAATAAATCTATTTCTGAATTAAGAATTATAAGATGTGTAAATATGCAAAGTGGTGGAGACAATTATTTAGAAGACATAATTATTTAGAAGAAATAAAGTCTCGATTAGGACAGATCTCATTCATTAGGGTTTGAATGATTTTACTAATGTTGGGAGACAATTTATTCTTTAAATTTGTAGTTTTCCTTCCTTTCTTTAGCCTTCCTTTACTTCTCACTTATTTAAGTCTATCTCTTTTTCCTTTTATCTTGTCTTTCTTCTCCCTCCTTCCCTTTTCTTTCTTTAACCATTCATAAAATAATTCCCTCATTTTTCCTTGCATACACTGCTTCTATCCCATCTTTGTTAGTCTTTTTTTTAGATATTACTTTGATGATAGATAAAGATATTGAGGTAAATAATATAGGTAAAATATCCTAGTAGTGTTCACAGTTCCATAGTGGGGAAAAGGTGTCAGCTTTAGCATTTAAAATATTGTTAAGGAGAGGTGACTGCATACATTAAAGCCATAAACAAGAAATAATATGGTAAACATGTGACCTAAACTGCAATAATTAAGGTTTAAATAAATAGAAGTAAAAAATTAAATATAGCTGACCAATTTTAAAGCAAAGGATTTTATTTAACAGCCTAAAACAGTGCTTTGATTTAAACTAGTTTTCAGAGAGGACTTTTCCTTGGGAACAACTCAAGACAATAGAAATGCAATCATATACAGGAAGTCATTTATTGGTTTTGTCTGAGATATTTAATCATTTCTGCAGTACATTGGACTCACTAAGGGTCACTTTAAAGATAATTCAATTTTTTATTTATATTAAAATTAAGACAAAGAACAACTATTACACTTTTCAAAATGTATGATTTTTTCATAGTCATTTTGTCTTCTGAAAATGCACTTAAAATATTAATAAAGAAATAATATTTGACTTGCAAAATCTAGCTCCTATGAAAGGAATATTGTTAGTCTATAACTGTTATATAATTCAAAGTATTTGGAAGTTAGCTGGGAACATCAAAATCACCATTCATAAAATAATTCTCATTATGTTGTTAAGTGAGTCACAAATATTACTATGATTAGAAAAACTGAATAGCAAATCATTTTTTTCAACACAGCAAGTATGTCCTATTTTTATCATATAATTTGCCCATTATGTCTATTTAATCAGTCCCATGGAGCATTTGAATTGGCTGGCCCAGCTGAAATGGAATTGCTTAAAATGAATGCATCTGAAGATATTATATTTCACAGTTGAGGAATTTGGAAATTTTTAAAAACATTCAAATTTATAGTCAGAAGAAAATCAGGATATGAGCTCACCATATTAGACAAAGAACTAAACGAAAGTTCTTTCACCAGTTTTGTGGGAATTTTTGTTGCCTAACTTTTAAATTTTTGCTTTGGGGTTCCTACTAAGAGTTAATAATAAATCAACTATTGCATTTTGGTATTTGTACTTGGGAAGAGTAAGTATCCTTCATCTTGAAAATGAAAAGAAGAGACAGCTGATGACAAGCCAGAGATTATAGAAGTCCACCTGCAAATATTTTCTCTCTATACTGATAAAAAGGATGCACAAATGAATTCTTAAGATTCAGAAGCAAATAAATTATTTGTAGGTAGGTCAATCAGTTCTTTATTGCAGTTGAAATCAACAAAATGTATCCTCTTACAGTTTCCATGATGTAGGAATCTGAGCAAGACCCCTCTGTTTAAAGTCTCATTAGGCTAAAACCTAGCTACCCACTGGAACTGTAATCTCATCTAAAGCTATAAATTCTCTTCCATGCTCACTGGCTGCTGATAACTTCCAGTTCCTTGAAGCTATAGAACTGAGGCTCCACTCTTAGATGCACCCATACTTTAGATCTTTTGAATTCTCTCCACAACTTACCAGTTTGCTTGTTCTAAATCAATCTCAAAAGAAATAGGATTTTAAATCTCTTCTTTTGTTGACTTCTAAGCCTTCATTTAGTGGACTTCTTGACTGGATGAGAACCACTGACATAATATTTTTTTCAATTATTAACTTAAAATCAATCATTTAAAGACCTCTATTAACTCTGCAAAATTTCTTCACCTTTCCTATGTAACCTAACCATGGGGGTGTTAACCCATTATATTCACTGGGCCCACACTTAAAAACAGTGAATTATGCAGGACATGTATACCAGATAACAAAATGAGAACAGGGGCTGGGATGGAGTTCAGTATAGAGCACTTATCTTACATTATTCCAAGTCTGGGTTATATTCCTTGCATACAAAACAAACAACAACAAAGAGAATAAAAAGGGAAGTAGATAGTTCTACCAACCAGTTTTCCCAGGATTGTTACAATCTAAATAATTTTAAACTTATACACAAGGAGTACCATTGAAAAAGAATGATGCATTTTGGATCAAATACATAGCAAATATTATATACCCAAAAATGAATACAAAATTTAAAATGATCATAACTTAAAACGTTTAAATTAGTTTTCTAAAAAGCATCAAAATAAACTGCTTTATTAAAGGTAAAGGCCCTCCCATTGTTCGTCGATTTGCTCGAGCGGGCCCAGTAACGTCTCCATTGGAGACTTTGTTGTTACTGTGTTTGGCATATCGAATACATCACGGGGAGCTTGCCAGGCTCTGCCGCGCGAGCGAGATACTCTCGGTAGCTTGCCGGGCTCTCCGAGAGGGGCGGAGGAATCGAACTCGGGTCAGCCATGTTGGCTGCATGCAAGGCAAACGCCCTACCGCTGTGCTATCGCTCCAGCCCTATATATTTTTTGTTTTGTTTCATTTGGAGACCAGACCTAGATGTGCTCAGGGTTTAGTCTTGGCACTTTACTCTTTATTCCTCCTGGCATATGCAGAGCCAGTAATAGAATCTGGGTAGGCCACATGGAAGACAGTTGAACTTGACCACGCTTGATCTCTCTGAAAATGCTATTTACATATCTGGCATAAAATATGAACAATGTATTTAGAGAACTTATTTCTGTGTTGTATCACATATCTATTTTCAATCTGTGAAGTTGGTGGTGCATTACAGTTTTAATTAGCTATAGAAAAAGACTGCTTCTATATTTTATTTCTGTCGTGTTTTTTAAAAAACTGATTCACCTGGGGTAAGACAGAAAATCAATCTTTCCAATGCATTCAAATTCTGGTGTTTCCAAGATGGTTGTGGCCAAAGAGAAAGAACAGGAGTTAAGGGTCTTGTTTTTCACACAGCTGTCACAAGTTGCGTCTCCAACTCTGCATATGATCATTTGGTATTACCAGTTGCAGCCGAAAAGCCAAAAAATAGACAATAAAATAAGCCCAGAATCATTCATTACTGAATTTGGCAGCTTATCTCTCATTTGTTGGAAATCGGTGATGCAATTTTATACCCTTTACTTGAAATAGTTTTACTTCTGCAAATTGATTACAAACCCAAGTCTTCATATCTAAAATATCTTCATTCCTTAGATCAATGAATAATAATTTTTTTGTAAAATAAACATTAAGTATAAGAAAAGCAAAATTTCACAGAGTATTATTTAGACATAAAACAGATTAATAGTAATAAAATCAGTAATATACGTTGTATTGAAAAATAATGATGCTCGTTGTCATCCCTTTACAAGTAAACCATTAGACCTTCTTATTCATGTACTATAAACAACTGTCTAGTTAGTTATTCCTTAAAGACATCATAACAAGCAAAATCTAAAACCAAGATTTAATCCTTTTAGTCCTTTTTCAGTATATCTTACATTAATTTTGAAGAAATACAATTTTAGCATCCATTCCATTCACTAACTTTAACATTAGCATATTATATACAGTTTTGTTTTTGTGCCACACCTTGTAGTGCTCAGGGCTTACTCCTGGCTCTGAGCTCTTAACAGTTCTTCGAGGACCATAATTGGTACTGGGGATCAAAGCTTAGTTGTGTGCAAGGCAAGCACCCTATCTTCGGGATTGTACCATCGCTCCAGTCCAAGATATTTATATTTTTTAAATGACTCTGTATCATCCCTAGAGAAAGAAATGCATGAAGTTTTTTTTAAAATTTTTTTTTATTAGTGAAACACCATGAGGTACAGTTGTAGATTTACAATTTTTTGTGCTTGGGTTTGATTATACAATGATCAGATATCCATCCCTCCACCAGTGCCAATTTTCCACCACCATGGATAATATCCCCCCACCCCCATCGCCCCATCCCCCCCCCGCCTCTGTGGCAGGGCAATCCCCTGTGTTCTCTCTCTCCTTTTGGGTGTTGTGGTCTGCAAAAGAGGCATTGAGTGGCAAACATGTTCAGTCCATAGTCCACTTTCAACATGCATCTCCCCTCCTGGGAGGATCCTCCAAACACACTTTATTTGGTGTTCCCTTCTCTATCTGAGCTGCCCTTTCCTCTAGAATGCCCGGCTGGCCACTAAGCTATGGAGTAATCCTCCTGGTGCTGATCTCAGCTATTCTTGGGTATTAATCTCATATTTTGTTACTTTATGTCCCCCAGATGAATGCAATCTTTCTATGTCTATCCCTCTCTTTCTGACTCATTTCGCTTAGCATGATACTTTCCATGTTGTACCACTTGTATGTAAATTTCATGACTTCATCTTTTCTAACAGCTACATAGTACTCCATTGTGTAGATGTACCAAAGTTTCTTTAACCAGTCATCTGTTCTTGGGCATTCAGGTTTCTTCCAGTTTCTGGCTATTGTAAAGAGTGCTGCAATGAACAAACAAGTGCAGATGTCACTTCGACTATACATTTTTGCCTCTCTGGGATATATTCCCAGGAGTGGTATTGCTGGGTCAAATGGGAGCTCAATTTCTAATTTTTTGAGAATCGTCCATACTGTTTTCCAGAAGGGCTGAACCAGTCGACCAACAGTGAAGGAGTGTCCCTTTCTCGCCACATCCGCGCCAGCAATGGTTGCTTTTGTTCTTTTGAATGTGGGCCAGTCTCTGAGGTGTGAGATGGTATCTCATTGTGGTTTTGATCTGCATCTCCCTGATGATTAATGATGTAGAGCATTTTCTCATGTGCTTTTTTGCCATTCGGATTTCTTCTTTGAGAAAGTTTCTGTTGAAATGCATGAAGTTTGAATAATATTTTGCATGTTAGATAAACAAGAACTGTTTTGGGGAGGATTCTTCATAGACTTTTAAACACTGCATGAGAGCTTTTTAATTGTGCATGAATTTACTAAGAACATGAACTGTGTGAATACTGACACTGGAATCAAACAGAACTTAGAAGAAACCACTGTGACATAGATACTTCTTAGCAAATGATCTTGGCAGTGACCTGGGTCTACTTTTCAGCCTAATGACAATTTTCTATGTCAGATAATAGTGAAATTATATAGAAAAATAATTGGCATATCATATGACAATTATGATCCTAGAACATGAACATTCTATATTTTTTGACAATTGAAAGTAAATTTTTGGCTCTAAATTTACTCATGCTTTGCGAAGTCTTCAAAAAGAATGCTGTAACAATTTAAGCCAAACAACACATGAACTCGTGGTCTTGCATAATGTGCTATTGGTTAAACAAATGGAGCTCTGTGTTTGTTGACTCTGGGTGCCAATACCATACTGATAACATTCTATATCTGTTCTGTGATAGGAGAAATTGGGCATTGTTTCAATGTTTCATTAAGACCTGGAAAGAAAATTTTACTATGTCAACATGACCCACTTACGTTGATAGTGCTTGTGGTTTCCTCTTAAACTTGAGGAGAAAAGTGGTACATGTAAATGAGACTTTGAGATGATGTAGAAAACACATCTTTTGTAATTGAAATTACAAAAGAAAAGAAGAGCAAAAACACTAGTACATCTTCAGGACAGCAATCATCTAAGTTTTGCCAAATTTTTAACTCTGGGGGATGTTGTTGACATTCTCAGTCTGCCACGATTCATCAGAACATGGTATGTCTTTAGCAAAGACAGATGTCTGCCCGACCTTCTGTGCTGAGTGCTGAGCCCCACTATGCATATCTTCTGCCAACCACTTGATGTTCACATAGAAGTCAATGATCACTGTCAATTCTGTGCCAAAATTTATTTTATGCAAAAGCACTCACAATTAGAGCTTTCAGAATTGATATTCTGGGTGTTTTGGTTGCTATTATGGCTATTTTAAATTTATTCTGTGAAACAAATAAAATGCAATTCTAAGGGCTGGGGGATAGGTTAGAGGCTAAAAGTATTTGCCTTGCCACATGAAAAAATGCTCCACATTGCTAGCCATCAAGGAAATGCAAATCAACACAACATTGAGATACCATCTCACACCACAGAAACTGGTACTCATTCAAAAGAACAAAAGCAACCAGTGCTGGCATGGATGTGGGGGGAAAAAGGGACACTATTTCACTATTGGTCAGAATGCCCACTAGTCCAGCCTTTCTGGAAAACAATATGGACAGTCCTTCAAAAACTAGAAATTGAGTTTCCATATGACCCCACAATACTACTTCTGGGAATATATCCTGAGGATGCAAAAAAGCACAGTAGAAATGACATCTGTACCTATATGTTCTGAGATCTCCAAGCCTGCTCGGATCAGGGCTGAGCATCCTCCACCCAGATCCTCCAAATTCCAGTAGGCAGGAACAGCCACCAACTGGCCCCCTGGCACCATGTAATCCCATCAGCGACCAAGACCCAGAGACTATAAAACCCAGCTCCCAGAAGAGAACAGCGCAGAGTCTCCTGCCCCCACACCTGGCTGTCCTCACTGGGACCCCTTGAGGGGAGCGGATTGAGTTTCCCTCCCTGCCCCGACCAGGGCTCCGGCAGCCGAAGACCTCCAGAACCAGCCACCACCATGCTGAGACCATTCTCCACACACATGAAGGTACCGGCAGAGGAACAAAGGCATGCAGGTCCCGGGGCTGAGATCTCCAAGCCTGCTCGGATCGGGGCTGAGCATCCTCCACCCAGATCTTCCAAATTCCAGTAGGCAGGGGTCACACCCACCAACAGGCTCCCTGGCACCATATAATCTCATCAGCGGCCAAGACCCATAGACTATAAAACCCAGCTCCCAGAAGAGTGACATCTCATTATCTCATTCTTACTTTGGACAAACTGGCAGGCTTCCGAATGTAACGTGCCCACACGGCAGAGTCTGGCAAATTCCCCATGGTGTACCAAATATGCCAAATACCAGTAACAATGATGGGTCTCATTCTTCCAACCCTGAAGGAGCATTTAATATGGCACTTTTTAAAAAAATCTCGGGGCTAGGACAAAGGAGACGTTACTGGGGCCTGCTTGAGGCAATCGACGAACAACAGGATGGTCATGATCGTGACCTATATGTTCATTGCAGCACTGTTCACAATAGCCAAAATCTGGAAACAACCCAAGTGCTCTAGAGCAGATGACTGGTTAAAGAAACTTTGGTACATCTACACAATGGAATACTCTGTAGCTGTCAGGAAAGATGAAGTCATGAACTTTGCTTATATATGGATAGACATGGAGAGAATCATGCTAAGTGAAATGAGTCAGAAAGAGAGGGACAGACATAGAAGGGCTGCACTCATTTGTGGAGTATAAAACAATATAACATGAGGCTGAAACCTAAGGATAGTAGATAAACGGGACAGATAGATTGCTCCATAGCTGGAAATCTCCCTCAGGAGCAAAGGGGAGAAGGCAGCTGAAGTAGAGAAAGGATCACTAAGAAAACTATGGCTGGAAGAATCAGTCGGTATGGGAGATGTGCACAGAAAGTAGATAAAGGACCAAACATGATAACCTCTCCGTGTCTGTATTGCAAACCATAATGCCCAAAAGTAGAGAGAGATTATGGGGAATCATGTCTGCTATGGAGGCAGAGGGAGAGTGGGAAAATGGGGGGTATACCGGGGATATCAGTGGTGGGGAATGTGCATTGGTGAAGGGATGGGTGTTTGATCATTGTGTGATTGTAACCCAAAAATGAAAGCTTGCAACTATCTTACGGCAATTCAATAAAGTTTAAAAAAATCATAAAAGCATTTGCCTTGCAACTATGAGACCATGAATTCAATCCCTAGTGCTCTCCCAATGGGTCATTCAGGGTTCTACCATCTCTGTTTCTGAGACTTCCTATCACAGGATAGAGTGTGTGACCCACAAACAAACAAACAAACAAACAAACAGAAGAAAACCACAAAAATATTCAATATTCTCATTTGAGAAACAGATTTTAAAAAACTTGAGTTTTTCTGAGAAAAAAAATATGATGGCTGTGAAACATTATTGTCTATAGTGAGACAAAGCTAAATAAGCCCTGAGAATCAGAATAATAATTACAGTTGTCTGAGAAATGATTCCAACAATAATGAAATTAGAATAACATATTTAAATTTTTAACATGATTGAATTCTAATGTAGTGTTGATGTATCAGAAAAAAGCCATATAATTACAGTCAACAGGTAACAGAATCTTGGTGTTTTAACATGAAATTGAACATTATATCACTACTAATTTTACTAGTAAAGAAATTCAAGTCTAGGAATGCAAAATAGCTTTCTGTGAGCAAGTGGGAATCTAGCTAATATTCTGTATCACTCTGCACCACAATATAATGTACTGAGGTTTTACTAAATCTTACTTAGTAATGTACTAAAGGAGTAATATTATCATCTTTTTACAGTAACCCTGTAATATAGTGTGGAATTGCTACAATCAGTGTTAAAAGATAGCAATAGTACAGAACAGAACTTCAGTATAAAATATTTAGTCCCTTTGACTCAATTTTTTTATTTGAACACAACTCATGGTAAGTATCTACAAACCTTTTTTCTTTACCCAGATGAAATAAGAACTTTAGCAACCAAGACACCTGATATACTGAGCTCACACTACTTAGATGATGAAGAGAAAAATATTATTTTATCCTTGATCAGGAGTTCATGTCTTTTAACAGTACTCATAAACTTGAAAGTTTTCAAAAGAGTAAAATTTCAGAGATTTGAGCAGTAAAGATAGAGTTTCTCAAAGTGTATCAACTGACTGATGAGTAAGCAAATTTGGGCCTAAATAAGAATATAAGGCACTTGTTTTCTCCATAAATCTAATTTTGGAGAAGAATATATGTTACTTCTTATCTACATTGTTCATCACTTTATTTTTCTCTTATGGTAATATTTTTTAAAATATATTTTACTTTTGAGTGTATTTTTAAGTGGTGACAGAGAACAAACCCAAGTCTGATGATGGAAGACATATAATTCACAGTGAACCACAGTCCTGGCACTTCAATTTTCTCTCCAGTATTAGGTCATCTTACTTTTGTATCCTGTTGAATTGTCCCTTTCTGCATTTTTGTTCTATTATTTCTTTTTTATTATTTTAAAATATTTGAAATTTTATTTATTTTAGGCACCATGATTCACAATACTGATAATCATAGGTTTTTATACACAAAGCATTCCAGCATCACAGCCTCCACCAGCGTGTCTGTTTTCTCCCACTATTTTCCCATGGGACCTGTCACCCTATGTCCTTTCACCAACCCCTCATCTATCCTCCCCTCTGTGTAGTTACATGTTTCCTCTGAAGATCAGTTTTTATTTTTGTTGGATTTGGGCATGTTATTCCCTTAAATAAGGAATGGCCTGGATATGAGGAAGAACATTCTTTCTGTCTCTCTCCCTCTGACTAATTTCATTCATCTTGACACTCTCCAGATATATTCAGGTAGCAGCAAATTGCATGATTTCATCTTTTCTTATAGACAGGTGGCATTCCATTATGTATCTGTACCACGGTTTGTTTATTCAGTTTGTTCATCTGTTCTTAAACACTTGGATTGTATAAAAAATTGTCCTATTGTGAATAGCGCCAAAATTAACATAGGCATGCAATGTCTTTTCTGAATAGGTTTTGAATCCTTGGGTAGAGCACAGGAAGTGGAATTGCTGGATTATATGAAGGTTGATTCCTAGGTTTTTGGAGGAGTGTCCATGTTGTTTCCATAAAGATTGAAACATACTACATTCCCATTAGCAGTGAATAAAGATACATTCTTCCCAAATCTATGCCAGCACCGGTTGTTTTTGTTATTTATGATGTGTGCCAAATCCCACTGGTCTGAGATGAAATCTCATTGTTGAATGATATATTTCATCAGAGAATTGAAAATCAAAACAACAATGAGATATCACCTCACACAAGTGAGACTGAATTGTTCCTTTACAATAATATAATATTCATTTACTTATCTTTGCTCCATATATCATTAAGTTTAGATATGATGTTCTTTATACTTTCTTATATATGAGCACTTTAAGAAGAACTATGTTTTCAGCATAATGATTCCACTTTTGTGGCATTAAAGAAATTTATCAGTTTGCGAGTCTGAAGAGATAGATAGCAGGTAGGCAACACTAATCTCAACACCAGTGTTTCCAAGATCCCTGCCATCCCCCTTGGCAAACATATAATAAATTTTAGATGCTTATTTTAAATAAAAATATACTACAAATCTTTTTTTTCACAAGTTTTTTTAATAGAAGCACCATGAGATACACCATTACAAAGCTGTTGATGATTGGGTTTCAGTCATAAAATGTTCCACCAGCCATCCCTTAAATCCATTTTAATTCACAAACCAGTTTATAATGAGCTTCTACTCTATTCAGGGCATTGTACTAAGCCTTAGTACACAGATGATGAAGACATTAAGTACCTTCATTACTATCTCTTTTTTAGAATGAAAAATTATTGTATCCTAAGATACCTTGATCTAATTTGGTAAAAAGTTTTAAAACATAGAATTGAAGAAGCAGGGGCAAAAGTCAAGGGAACTCAGGTACATTGGTGGTATTAAGGAAAGATTAGAACCATATATCCAAAATTCAGAGTCGACAGCACTGAAGTCATGAGGCCCAAACTTTAATAACAAACTTAAATGCTTCCTGTAAGATGGAAGGCAGGGGCTGGAGCAGGGATAGGAGAGGGAACCTGGGGGTGTTTCTGGTGGTGGGATCAGTGATAGAGCTCTGCCTGTTAAAAGTCCAACTATGAATAACTGTGTAACTCACAGTGTTTTAATAAAATAAAATCCCATATAAAAACATATCTAAGGGTTTAATCATTTTCCATGGATGAATGTGCAACACTGAGTGTAAGTGGGAAATACTATAGAATCACAGAGAAGAATCTGAGTATTTTTCACAAGGACCACTCCGTAGTGCTGCCTGGAAGGATAGGCCGGGCCACTCCTGGTACTCCTACTGATGATACAGTGCTCTGGTGGGTCATGTGGGATCAGACTTGGCAGTGCTGGGGACTATCAGGGCTGCATTGAACATGGGGGCCCTAGAGTGCTGGGAATCAAACTCAATGCTTCATACATTTCAGATATGTGCTCAACCTGTTTGATTCATATCTCTGGCCCTAGGATTTCTGCATTCTTATTGAAGCAGAGAAGAGGTATTTGGAAGATTAGAACTTTTATGACAAAAAGAATTAAATAAGCATACACTTAAAAGCATAAACATATAAGGAGAATGTAGTGGATGATGAATTTTCTAGCTTAGAAGGGCTATCAATTTTTTTCAGTACAAATTTGGAAAATGAAAGATTAAGGATTAATTAGGGACCTATTTGCAAGGAAACTGCACTTTAAATGTTTAGATGTTTTGATATTTCCCTATGAGAAAGTCCGTAGTGCTACTTAGATAAGGAGTGATGTGCTCTAATAATTTTATAATTGCTACATGGTTTTTGGATCAGTAAAGGAAAAGATAAGGGAATGTAAGTTCATTGATAAAAATATTCCTGTCTCACATTTAGGATTACTTTTCTTTAAGAATACTTATAAGGCAAACATCAAGAAAAAAATCAAAACAATAAATAAATGTGTCAGCTTAAGTCATAATCAGTATTTTCTGAAATGTAATATCAAGGCCAATATAAATGATTGTAAATAGATGATGATTCTATTTACATCATTATCATTTAGCATAATTTTGAAAGTAGTATCAAATATAATTATCTGAGAGAAAAATGTAAGCATAAACATCTAAGAGAAATTTAGAAGTATTTTAAGTTGACACGGTAAGAGAATGGAAAACTCAAGAATAAACAAATAAAGACATTTGGAAATATGAAAAGGGATTAAAAATTTGAACTGGAAAGTTCTGTAACATTTTCAACATAAATGAGATACTATATATCTCTGAGTTAATTTTTAAATTTAACGTAAGGTAAAGGTAAAGGTAAAGGCCCTCCCGTTGTTCGTCGATTTGCTCGAGCGGGCCCAGTAACGTCTCCATTGGAGACTTTGTTGCTACTGTGTTTGGCATATCGAATACATCATGGGTAGCTTGCCAGGCTCTGCCCTGCGGGCAAGATACTCTCAGTAGCTTGCCGGGCTCTCCGAGAGGGGTGGAGGAATTGAACTCGGGTCGGCCATGCTGGCTAAATGCAAGGCAAACACCCTACCGCTGCTGGAGAGATAGCACAGTGGTAGGGCGTTTACCGTGCATGCAGACAACATGGCTGACCCGAGTTCGATTCCTCTGCCCCTCTCGGAGAGCCTGGCAAGCTACCGAGAGTATATCGCCCACACGGCAGAGCCTGGCAAGCTCCCCGTGATGTATTCGACATGCCAAACACAGTAACAACAAAGTCTCCAATGGAGACGTTACTGGGCCCGCTCGAGCTCAAATTTAACATAAGTTCAATTAAAAGTGCCTTCACTGTATATTGTTTTTAGGCATCCTAAAGTTTTGTAAAGAAATTAGTGATCAAATATAGCCAGGGAGGTTAGGGTCAAAAAGGGGGGAACTGAATGAAGAATAGCTAATTCTCGTAGTTGTTCAGAAAAAGGCACAGTGGTGATAAATATACATAACAACTGAATAGAGCATTGAAGAGAAAGTGCGGGAGTTGGGGTACTTGTTTCACTTATGGCTGACCTTCTTTTGATTCCTAGCACAGTGTTCCCCAACACCATTAGGCATTATCTTGAGCACAAAGTCAAGACTTAGCCCTGAGTACAAAATGGTGTGGCTCTAAAACTCCCCACAACCCCTCCAAAATAAATCTGAAGATAGAAACAGATTTTTAAAAATTTTTAATTGCCATTGCTATAGACTGAGAAGTAATTTGGAAAAATTACTACTGGGAAAAGCATTCGCAATGCCTTCCTGTCCTTTGCTAACTACAAGACCAAGATGACTGCCCTCCTATGTCCTGATGGATCATCACATCTTCCAGAAGGGCAATGGAGAAGATTATCCATGACTTCTACTCGGATTTCTTCGATAGCCACGTCCACCTGCACACATAACAAATTCTGCAGAATGGATATATTGTTCCAAAAGTTCTCCCTTCTGAAATCTGACATGCCATTTTGTCAGTAAAGAAGCGAACAGCACCCAGCCCAGACAAGGTCAGACCCCAACACCTAAAGGACCTGACGTCAGTACTCATCAATACACTGGCTCGGCTCTTCACATGCTACCTGCCTGAATGCAAGGTTCCATCCCAATGGAAAACCAGCAGGACTGTACTACTGTACAAGCAGGGAGACATCCATGACATTGGCGACTATTTCCCAATCTACCTGTTGTTTGTAGTCTACGAGCTATTCACTCGAGTCATCCTGAATAGGATTGGCAGAACACTAAATGAAGGACAACCATGTGAAGCAAACCAGTTTCTGAAAAGGATTTAGCACAATCGACCATATCCACACGATAACCAAGCTCATTGAGGTTTCTCGGGAGTTCAAAATGCCGCTCTGTCTAATGTTCATTTATTTAAAGAAGTCCTTGATTCTGTTGAGACTGAAGTGGTCACTGAGGTCCTAGCCAAAGAGGGCATTCAATGTCATTACATCAAGATCCTCCAGGAGCTGTATTGTGGATTCACTACCAGAATCTCACCATTCTACAGAAAGGTGATCATTGATGTCAAGAGAGGGGTTCGGCATGGTGATAGCATTTCACCGAAACTCTTCAGTGCCACCCTCAAGAACGTCATGCGACAACTGGAATAAGAAGGGATGGCAGTGAAGATAGACAGTTGGCAACTACACCACCTCTGCTTCACTGATGAAATCTTTCTTATAACACCAAACTTCAGCCAAGCAGCACAAATGCTGGCTGACTTTGATCATGAGTGTGGAAATGTTGGACTACAGCTAAATCTCATGAAGACAATGTTTATGAGAAACAGTCTCATTCCTTACGTTCCATTCACTCTCAACGGTATGAACATCTCTGAATGCAACAATTCTGTGTACCTAGGTCGAGAAGTCAACATGATAAATGACCTGGCACCTGAGTTGTGCAGGAGAAAGAGAGCGGCTTGGAATGCCACTAAGAACATCGAAGAAATAGCTAAGAGGATAAAAAACCTCTGGCTCCAGGCACATCTCTTAGATTCCACTGATCTTTCTGCATTAACATACACCAAAGTGACCTGGGCCCTACGACAACAGGATGAGAATGCTATTTGGTCTCCTAAAGAGGAATCAAAAGAGCTATGCTTGGAGTATCTTGCTTCACTCAAATGAGAGAAAGATTTCAGATTCCGACCTCCTTTGAAGGTCAAGAATAAGGGACGCTCACTCGTTTGCCAAGTTGTCGAAAATCAGATGGGGTGGACACGTAATGAGATTTGGAGATGACTGCTGGACTAGAGTAATTACTGACTGAATTCCACAGGATGTCAAAAGATCATGTGGCCGCCCACCTATGAGATGGTCAGACTTCTTTGTCAAGACTCTGAATTATCGGTTTGAGGCTCTTTGTGTTCCTAGAGCGAGCAGACGCCACTGGGTTACATTAGCACATGACAAGGATAAATTGAGATGTTACTGGTGCCCGCTCAAGCAAATCGATGAGTAAGTGGATTTCAAGTGATCAAGTGAAGTAAAAAAATACAAATCTACCTTGTGAACATATCCTAGTACACTTTAATAACCATAAAACTCATTTGTCTAAAATATGTGAGTTAAATACTTAATGAGTGCAAAATAACTAGAGTACGTAGATGTAAGATGAAAATTCCACTAGAACCCGATGATAGATTTGACTAAAATGCAAATATATATATAAAACAAATAGATGTAAAATATCACATAAAAGCAACATCAAAACTAATACAAAACAGCAAGATTTTCTATTTACATTATTCAAGTGTCTAAATTATCTAACATAAAGTTTGAGTATTTTTACATCTTTTTAAGCAATGCAAAGGTATAAAACTGACTTACCAAAATTTTATCATTGTTTTATTTCCAAAAATTTAGTACTTCTAACATATAAATAAGTAAGTTTGAATTTCTCAGCCTAAGTTTATAAATTAATAGTCAAGAGCCTGCTTAATGAAACTGGATAATAGAAATAAGCACTTGGTCACTGACAAAAGAAATATCAATAACTCTAAAGAATGTTATGAAAGCTCAATATACCTGAAAAATACACATTCAATCTAAGAATTAATTTATTATTGCCATTTCTTTTAATTGCCCAAAAGTTTAAAAATCCTAAGATATATATACACTGGGGTCACTGGTGGGGTACATGGTTTGGAATTATGGAATTACAGGATAACAACTGCAAATGTCCTTTTCAATATTATTAAACTAAAGAACAAAGTTTATATTTTCGTTTCTGAGGCCCCTGTAACACTAACATGTTTCTAACATAAATTATTCAAGAACATGTTGAGTGGCTCCATAGGTAATGATTTTTATGAAACCATATGCTAAAAGAATATGATATTCACAGAGGTGCCTTGCCAAGGTTCTAAGATATCCTTAAATCTGTTCTTTTTTCCCCCTCACAAGGTTAAAGAGTACTTTGCTCTATAGCAGTAGAACACTGGTTACAAAAAGATTACAGATGAACAGTTTCAAATGTCAGTAACATTCGACAGTGGTAATTTATTAAAATTGAAATCAACTGAATATCAACAATCTAAAAAGCAAAAATGAGTAGTTAAATAATACTGAGATGTGGTTGATAAGAAACAATTGCAAGACAAAGTGAAACAACATAAATAATTATAGATTGTTCTGAAAACTTGAAAATATAGCTTAACCCATTATTAAAAGATTGCAATTGGAGGTACTCAGTTTACCTGAGATAATTTATTCCTTGGTGACTTCAAGGAGCATAAAGCCTTGTCTTAGCACTGTAGCACTGTCCTCCCATTGTTCATTGATTTGCTAGAGTGGGTACCAGTAACACCTCCAATGTGAGACTTGTTGTTACTGTTTTTGGCATATCAAATACATCACAGGTAGTTTGCCAGGCTTTGCTGTGTGGGTGGGATACTCTCGGTAGCTTGCCTGGCTCTTCGAGAGGGGCAGAGGAATTGAACCCAGGTTGGCTGCATGTAAGACAAAGACCCTACTGGCTCTGCTATCACTCCAGCACAAAGTCTTGTCTTATAAAACACTAAATATTTCCTTTGAAGAATTAAATTCTTAGAGTATATTTCCCATTTTTAAGTTTTGAAAAGTATTTCCTATGCTTTTAAACCTCTGTAAACTATATTTTAAGTATACTTCATGGTAACCTTCTGTACTAGGAATTTATGTCCTTCATATGTTATAAATCATTTGTCATACTTTGTGAAATTCTTAAAAACTTGGTTACTATTACTAAGTATTAATAATACTTTAGGTCACTGAAATTCTCATATAAAGAATACACGTGACTGGACCAAAAGATAGTACAGGAGTTTACCACCTTACCTTGCATGTGGCCAACTCCAATTTCCCAGAATTGCAGAATTATTGTCCCCGTAATGCCATTGGTACTCTTGAGCACAGAGCCAAGAGTGAACCCCCAAACTCCAAGTATGTTCCCAAAACAAACAAAAAAGAATGTCTCTGCTGGAGAAAGATAGTATATGGATTAAGAACTGTTACCTTGCATGTGATTAACTCCTGTTTAATTCCCAGTACCATAAGATTCCCAATGAGCCCTGAATACAGAAATAAGAATAGCCTTGAGCACCACTGGTGAACACACCCACACACATAAACACATAAACACAAGCACATACACACAAAAAACATGCATGCACACAGACATACATACACAACTGGATAGATTTCAAACTTGAAATTTCAGAAATTTGAATTTTTCAGAAATAATCTTTCAGAAGTATTCTACACTGTGAATATTTGATAATATTTTCTTAAAATGTTTGAAAACTATACCATACCATTATTTGTATTTTGAACATCATTTTTATAACATTTGCATTACCATTATTTTGAATTGTCATCTCCAAAACATTGCACAGGGAGCCTATGCACTACTCAAGGTGACAGTTGTCCTAGCTGTGTGTGCCTGATGGTTGAGACTTCGCGTGTGCCATTCCTGTGCTGCAGCCATGGCCCTGCCCCCATCACTTTTGAATCTCTGTCCACTGCTCTAGAAGGCGAAGGGACATAGTACAGCAGGTAGGGCGGCGTTTGTCTTACACACAGCAGACCCGGGTTTGATTCCTCTGCCCCTCTTGGAGAGCCCCGCAAGCTAACGAGAGAGTATCTCCCCCGCACGGTAAAGCCTGGCAAGCTACCTGTGACATATTCAATAGGCCAAAACCAGTAACAAGAAGTCTCATAATGGAGATGTTACTGGTGCCCACTCTAGAAAATTGTTGAACAAGGGCAGGACAGTGCTACAGTGCTACAAAAAGAAGTGGAAGTTTAACTTCCTGGATCCAAATATGTGTAAATAGAATGAATGGCAAACCAGGACTCAACTGATTTCACTGCATTCATAACCAATTGTTGTGGAAAGGGAACAAGCTAGAGTGCTAAGTGCTAACTTCTGGATTTGGGGGGGATGGAGAGGATTAGTTTGCTGACCACCTTTTGTCTGCAGTGCAACAGCTTTTACAGCTCAGGAAACCGCAGCAACCACTTATAGGAGCTGGCCCCCAATGGCTCCCTTTCAAGCAGCAGCTCCTTTAATAGTTTCCCCACCAATAGTTTTTCCATCTGCCACTGCTCCAGAAGTTTCTTTGTCTTTGAGAACTGCAATAGTTGGCAGTGCATGAGCTGTGCCTCTACCCCTTCTCCTGTTCTCCTATTGATCGTGCCGAATATTGATGAAGTGTGAAAACTTATCCATCTGATTTGTTACACAAAACAACACCTAGATAAAGACAACTCATATTCCCGCTTACAGGCACCTCCCAGATGGTGTATATAGAGGCGGCTACCTCATAGATTTCTGTTGTAACAATTCTATATTTTTGTTTGTTTGTTTTCTCTCCTTGGGAGGTTGGGAAGACTGGGCCACACCTGATGGTGTTTAGGGCTCACTTCTGACTCTGTGCTCAGTGTTCACTCTTGGCATTGCTTGGGGACAATATAGAGGGCCAGGGATCAAACTAAGGTTGACCAAGAGCAAGGCAGATGCCTTAAGCCCTGTCCTGGCCTCTACAGTATTTTTTTTTCAGCTGACCCTGGTTGGGCTGCAGAGATAGTACAGTGTGAAGGGCTACCCAGGTATAATCTTTGTTACCTCATACAGTGTTCCTGAGTGCAGAGCCAGAAGTCACCTCTGAGCATTGGCAGGTGGGTGACCCAAAAGCAACAAGAAAAAATCACTACACCTGTGTTCCTTTAAGAAAGACAGACTCCTTGTCCACCATGGTCCAGGGGAAATGGGCTGCAAAGTTTGCATTAGCTGAAGGTAACTTGAATTTTACCCAAGCAAAGAGCTTATTTAAAATCAAGCTAACGCATTCGGAATTTTATTTTTAGAGGCTAGTCCACCAAGGTTGTTGTCTTGAGTACTGCTAAGCAAAAAAATTCAGTTACTTTAATTAAGCTCATTTGCAGAAACAGTTAGAAGAAAAGGAGTTTCTGTTCTGTTAGGCTTATGACTACATTCCTCTCCCCTGCTGTGTTCCTGTGTGCCCATGATAAGCCTCATTGTTGTCAGCTATTTCCACTTCTTGCTTTCAATCTTGCAAAGTTGTCTCTCTGGATTGATAGGAAATTGTAATAAGCTATTTGTGGAAGGCTATTGGTAGAACAACTTTACCAAGTTGAAACTATGGTATTTAGAGTTCATACCTAAAAGGTGGGGTATATTAGAAAATGCATAGATTTATTGGGACCAGAGAGATAATACAAGGGTAGAATACTTACCTTGCACACAGTCAACCTGGGCTTGATTCCCAGCAATCCATATATCCCCTGAGTTTGCCAGGAGTAATTCCTGAGCACAGAACCAGGAATAAGCCCTGAGCACTGCTTGACTTCCCCACCTCTGCCGCCACCACCCCCAAAACACAAAAAAATGTAGATTTATCATTGGATGTACATCATTTCAGAAACTAATCAGCCTTTTTCGTGTGTTTCAAAATGCTGACAGGAGCACCTTTATTTACTTCTACGGGGATACTTTATATATATATATATATATATATATATATATATACACACATATACATATATATGTGCATTTCATATATACATAAGTACAAGAACAATGAATAAATATTTATATATCTGAGTATATAATATATGTAATAATAATAAGAATCTCCAGGCGCTAGGGCAATACCTCACTCATAGACTTCATTTCACATGTATGAGGCCTTGAATTCTATGGCTTAAGATAGAGTACAGCAGGTAGGGCACTTGCTTTGCCCATGGTTGATACAGGTATCCTATATGGTCCCCCAATGTGCCAGGAGTGGCACCTGAGTGCAGAGCCAGGAGTGAGCCTGAGAACAGCCTAGCGTGGCCCCAAAACTAAGAGTAAAATAAAATAATGAAGTCTTGAGTTCAATACCCAGCACTAAAAAACAAGCAGGGGGAAAAATCTTCACAAGAATATAATGCATTTATTTTCTGATTTAAAACATGTCAAATGGGAAATAAACATCTAAATCCATACTTAAAAACAAGTTGAGCTATCAAAAACTTGTAAAGAGAGTTTTTCCTTTTAGTTCTCAAAGAATTAAGAAACAACTGCTGTGTTCAGAGTACTTTTTTTTCTTTATTAGAAGCTTTATAAGAAGCCAAGAAACAGAAATGAAAATTATTTGATTCTATTTAAGTGGCTGTCCTATGAAGAATAAAGTCCTTACCCTACCCACAGTCCTAGAAAGCTGCCAATATTAGAAAACTCCTATGGAGAATCAAAGCTTCAAAGAATGTAAGAGTCTCACACTGAAGTTCTAAGCAAACTAAGAGATCTGAAAATGAAGCTCCAAGATATTGTAAGGCTAGCCCACTCAATTCTCATTTTTGACTTACAAATTCCTCTCAACCTTCAACCTAGAAGTCTGGTTTCTTTCTCTGTAGCTTTATTTCTTGCTAAGCTCACATCCTTTCTTAGTACTTTCAAGGTTTTCCTTTTAGAGAAATAAGAATCGAGTGCCAGAGTTTAGATCCCAGTACCATAATTGTGACTCGGATGTAATCAGACTGATGTCAGACTGGCATCCTTATGGGTAAAGTCACAGAAAGAGAAGATAGCATAGATATGAGAAGCAGATATTTGGGGAGACAGATTTGAATATTTGAATAGGACTCTTATTTTGCACATTTACAAGCAGAGTCTACCTTAAAATAGACACTTTTCAGTCTCTTTTCAAAAATACTTGTAGAGTGAACATCCCTGTAATATAGAAAAAGCATCAAAGCATCTCCCTCTGGAGTACAGTAAAACAAAAGTCAGTAAAATGGAAAAAAAAATAAAAGAGTTCCTCTCTGAGCAAAGACCAGGCAGTTTACTGTTCCCATCATAAAACATCTTCTCTAGTCTAAAATTTCCCCAGTGACAGCACAAGCCCACATGTGTCCAGTATCTAACTGGATCCTTCTATATTGCTCATGCAGGATTTAGCAGCAAAAAAAAACAGAAATAAACATAAAACTAAATGCTATTTATTGCACAGTAAATAAATAACCCTTTGTTTTCGGCCTTGGAGCCTGGTATCTTCTGCCAGAACCAATGAAATTGTGGTAAACTCACTTACAAGCCTGTAAGAATAGAAAACAGCTACTCACAATTATTTACAAAAGCTGAAATTACAAAAGCATTGTTTCTTACTACCCTTTTCATAAAATCAAAGGAAACATAGAAATAACCTTGTTTAGATTTTCAGAGTATTAAGTAATATGGTATTTGAAAAATTCATGCTTGTGTCATATAGCATCTAAGAGAGGTCAGTTAACATTAACCAGTAACTTCTCATAATGAATAAGTAAAGTTTTAATATACTTGACAATAATCTACACTCATCCAATAAATAATGAAACTCTTCTTTACTTTCCATTTTATTTTACTTATTGCTTTGGTTTTGGGGGTCACACCTGTTTGTGCTAATGGGTCAAAGGCATTATCAGGATAATGTGGTACCAGGGATCAAATCTTGGCCTCCCACATTCAAAATACATGTCCTCATTCATTGAGCTATTTCCTTGGCTACAAAAGGCTTCAAAAACTGCCTTTCTTTACCATAATTTTTGCTTTAGGATAACTCTACTAAGTTCTTTAAAGTCTTCCAAGGACACTTTCCCTGTAGGGTCACCTGTTTTCTTGTTGATTTCATTACTGCTTAACATGCATTTATTGAACAGCATGGGGAATACTTTGCTACAGAGTTTATGAGACTAAGCAGATATGGTAGCAAATTGTTGACTACATATGACCTCCCTTAAATCAATTTTTAATAATTGCATTTAAAAAGTCAAAGTAAAAAAAAACATCTATTCACCCTTGAAAAATACAGAAACTAAGTACACCTTGGAATAGCACGTACATATTCAATAACTGATTTGAAATCAGAATGCTCTTACACCTCCAACCCTATAAATCTGATCAAGTCACCCTAATACAAATCTCCAAATACCACTAGCTTGATTTATGCATAATTTGAGAAAATCAGTGTCTCCCAGTTTTCTTCTAGGAAGACCTAGAATAAAGGATCTGAAGGAAATCATAGAGTTATCTCCTCTGTTTTTGCACTTCTTTGCAAAGCAGATCTGGTGGGCATGTCAAAGGACTGTGTTGGTGACTGGGAGTATTCCACCATTGGTAACATATCCCATCCCTCTTCCAACACAGGCATGCTGAGCCTTACAAAAATTGTGCAGATTCTTGGGGCATGGAGTGAGGTTGTTTTAAAGTTTTGTATGGTGGTTATGGTATAGTTAAATGTGTAACCATACTAAGAAGCAAGAATAAGGCGTGGAAGGGAATAATTTATTATATTCACAGGTTCCAGAAAAAAAAAAAACGGTGAACATACACTCTTGAGGACAGTGAAGACCCCACTGTAAATTAGAGAACAGAAAAGCTAGGGCAAACGGAGCTTTAGAAGAGTCAGCAATTTGAATGAGATTCCACAGGAAAAGCACCACCACAAGGTAGGGTAGGAAAACTTAGTGCAACTAGTTTGAATAATTTCAGAAATTTTAGGATAACAGAATGGTGTGTGTCTCCTTGATATCTGACTCAAGGAGAACTGAGACAGAAGAATGTTAGAATTGCCTGACAGGGAATAAAGGTGAGACAGAGGCTCTCAATTGGTTTCACCCAGGGTTCTTGATAACTCAAGATTGATGAAATTGACTGGGGAAGACGGTCTCTTAAAAAACTTTTCCTCTTGGTGCTGAAGAGATATTTTACAGTGGGTAACGAGAAACCTCAGCATAGCTGGGTGTGAACTTTCTCCTTGGCTGAGAACTTTTTTTCTGATTTTTGTTTATTTGTTTTGTTTTGGGGCCACTTCCTGGCATGTTCTAGGCTTACTCCTGACTCTGTGCTCAGGGATCACTCCTGGTAGTTACATATAGCTTGTTGGGGATGGGACCTGGATTAGCTGCGGGCAAGGCAACCACCCCAAGTATCTTGGCCTCTGTACTCTCTCTCCAACTCTGTTTTTGTTTTTTTTAAATGTCAAAACATTGAAATATATAAGGAATAAAATATATAAACAGTCCAGGGGAACTACTTTCTAAATATACATTGTATTGATAAGCACTGCTGGCATTAAAACTTTAAAATATTACTTCACAAACAGCTTCTTCTTCTTTGACTTTTATTCTTTTCTTTTTCTTTTGCTTTGTGGGTCAACCCGGTGATGCTCAGGGCCTACTCCTGGCTCTGCACTCCGGAATTACTCCTGATTACTCCGAGAGCTGCTTGGGGGACCATGTGAGATGCCAGGGATTGAATCCGGGTCAGTCACAAGCAAGGCAAATGCCCTACCCACTGTACTATCATTCTGGCCCAACTTTTATTCCTTTTCTTGTGTGCTAAACTTAGAGATCTGAACTAGGGAAAGCATATTATTATTGATCATTTCTCTTATCTTCTGTGACATAATAGTATTTATATCACAAAACTTTGAAAACCTTATCATCAACATCCAAGTTATTTCATGCAAATAGCTACAGCTACTTAGAAAAAAAGTTCTCTCTCAGATTCACTTCTAATGTCTAGACTGGGGATATCACTTACCAGCAGAGTACTTGCCCTATGCATGTGAGGCAATGTGTAAGATTAGTGGCTGCACACAAAACACACACAAACACACACTCTAATATTTACTGATTGGCTGTTAAATAGGAGATGAACAATTCCCGTTTGTTTTTTAAAAATCATCTCTTAAGATAATGGTCTTTCTTCAGCCCCCGTGCATGACCAAGTATTCTTATCACTTAAGCACTACAATGGTATCACAACATCCAATTTTCACAGATAAACAAAGAAGCCTTGAAGTTCATTCCCTCCATCTTTCATATTGTTTCGGTGAGTGCCCAAATGCGTAGTTGATGAGTGTGGCTCTGGAATATTAAGTCCTTTCTGTTTTTTACCTCCCTCTTAGGGACTTTATAACTCCAGCTGAGCTGCTGTTCTTGACTATTTAGATTGTTTAAATGCTTACAAAGTCATCTATGAGGACAGCAGCTGATCTGAGAAACATTCTTTGCAGGAAGACCCAGACCACGAATTTAGTCCCTCGATTTTTCCACCTTTGCCCCCCACTTTCTCCCACAGTGTTTTTAAAAGATTTTCTTGTTTTTACCCAACAAAATGCAAAGGGCTTATATGATTGCTTTGTGCTCAGTCTTTCTAAAGATCAGAACTTTTAATGATTTAAGATAGTTCTCTGGAAATTCATTCACTAGAAAAGAAGAGAAAATACAACTTCAAACTCTTGCAGAGA
Organism: Sorex fumeus; assembly: GCF_029834395.1. Classification (NCBI taxonomy): domain Eukaryota; kingdom Metazoa; phylum Chordata; class Mammalia; order Eulipotyphla; family Soricidae; genus Sorex; species Sorex fumeus. The sequence goes on along the minus strand of NW_026606075.1, from coordinate 17,420,098 downwards.
ACCCTTGGTGGGGGTACCTGTTATACAAACATGCTCTGAATACAAGTGGAAGCTGAGTCTCAATTCTGACTAAATATTTATGACTGCTATCAACACGGCCTTAGCATTTGACTCCGCAGTCAGAAGAAATCACAAAATATATGTGAAATCCAATTGGAGGTCATCTTAATAAGTGCAAAAGTTGTGGATTTGCAGGATGAAGAGAAAGGTGGAATATATTTTAAGGTCATTGGTAACAGGGAGTTCTAAGAAGTAAATGAATAAATAAATTCTAGTCCAAGTGACCAGAAAGGTTAATGAAGGAAGATAAAGTATGCGATGGTAAGGGGTTTTTAAATAAAGAGGAGGCATTAACACAGTTTCAAACCAAATTACATTAAAAAGGAAATCTAGAGGATTAGCAAGAAAATGATAGCTATAATCTAGGAATGAGAATTTATTTGCAAGTATAAACAAACTGATTTTATTTAAATCTGCTCTGACTTACAAAAGCTTACAGATCATCCCTTTGGCAAAATATGGAATCTTTGTTACAATCAAAATAAATAGAACCTAGCTTTGGGTGGAATTAGAGGAGGCTTAACTACAGATTTCAAAAATACATAATTGAGGGTTCAGTTATATATTCAGAAATATATACAAGATACATATATGGTTATCTAAATGTGATAACTGACTAGAATTGAGATGCAAATGTCATTTTAAATTAAAATCGACTAGATTCATAAGTTAGATTAATAAATTGCTAAAGAGAGTAAATGTAATATTAATTTTTATAAACTAAAATAAGTGCAAAATTTTCCTTTGTACCTGCATACCAAAGCAACTAGTTGTGAAAAATTTCTACCAGATAGAATGCTCTAACGAAATATATGTATGATTACTTTCATATACTTGGCAAGTTGATGGAAAATATAGTAATTAGGAGTTTATATTTTAGATAACTTTGTTCTAGAATAGTATTAAAATATTCAAAAATTTGTTATTAAAAATTTTTAAGCTACTTTTTTGCAGTGGGCTGGAGTGATAGCACAGCGGGTAGATCATTTGCCTTGCATGTGGCCTACCTGGGTTTGATTCCTCAGCCCCTCTCGGACAGCCTGGCGAGCTACCGAGAGTATCTGACCTGCACAGCACAGCCTGGTAAGCTACCCATGACGTATTCAATATGCCAAACGCAGTAACAACAAGTCTCACAATGTTACTGGGCCTGCTCGAGCAAATAGATGAACAACGGGAGGACAGTGCAATACAGTGCAGTGTACTTTTTCACAGTAAAGAAATAATAAGTATTCATGTAAATTAAATAAAGTAATAGCCTAGGAGTTCCTTTTATTTAATTATTATTGTTTGGAATGAGTTTATTTAAGAATGGGGAAACAGCTTAAAAGACTCAAGTGCACGCTGGGGCCCCAGGTTTATTCCACTGTACCACATGTCTGGTATTCTGAGCACAGCGCCAAGAATAGTCCCTAAGTATTCTCAGAAATACTGGTGTGGTCCTGAAGCCATAAAAAAAGAAAAGGAATTTGTTTAAATGAATGCACTACTTATTAAAAACTTGTGTCTTAGGTTGACAGAAATGTTGTTCTGAATTTTTCATGTTTGCATTTCACAATCATGTTTTGTTATTTATATTCCTTCAAATTTGACTGACATTGGAAAATATTCATTTATTTCAATTTTATTAGAATTTTTATTTATTGTGATTCCAGGGATCAAACATAGGTCCATGAGAGGTCCAGGCTTTGTAAGTCACCTCCACAGACCTTGACCTTGGAGATTAAAGTTATTAAATGGCAGTTGCTTTGTGATAATTACATAAATGGGAATAATTTCTTCTTAACAGAATTTCACTCCAAGACACAACTATGTCTCTGAATCCCTGGAGCTATATCTCCTTACAGTTAAGTGCCTCTGCTGACCTTTTCTATTTTCTATCTATTATGGGTACCCAAAGAGATTGCTTAAAGCACAACATGAAAGAATTGTTTGGTAAGAAGCTAGAAAAGGGACCTGGAATAATCATCTGGACTGTAAGATGCTTACCTTGCAAGAGCAACCCAGGTTTAATTTCTGTATTCCATATGGTTCCCTGAGCAATACCAGAAATAATTCCTCAGAGAAGAGCCAGGAGTAACTTCTGAGCATTGCCGGATGTGACCCCCCAAAGTTTAAAAAAAATAAAAACAAGTCAGAAAAAGGTGTGAAGAGATAGTACAATAGTTTAAGTTCTTGACTTGTACATGGTCATTTTCGATTTAATTCTACGCAAAATATAGTCTCCCAAGTACAACCAAGAGTGATTCCAGAGCACAGAGCCAGGGTAAATCCAGATTATAGCTGAATCTGCCTCCAAAACAAAAATCATCACGAATCAAGTCAGCTCAAGTTCAATTGATGAGGAAAGAATTTCTAGTTCTTGATAAGAGAAGCTATAGCTTCAGACTGAAGGGATGAGGATCCAGGGATAAATAGAAAATCTGGGTCATTTTTGCAACCAAAATAACACAGTCTGTGAGTCTTCATAAATGTTCTTGGCCCAGGTCTAAATACTTTAAGTTCAGCCTGCTGATAATTAGTGGACTGTCCTGCAAGAATTAATCAATAGATTAACTTGCATTCCTAGTTCTTACTAATTTTGCTACTTGCATTTTTCAGTGCTATGTCTTTGTGGTTATTTTAATAAAATTCAAGTGCTCTTATCTAAAGCAATTCAGTGAGAGTTTATTTGAATAGGTACCTCTATCTATGTGTTTAAATAAAAATATTAAAATTAGTAAATCGAACAGCACCTTAATTTATAGCATGTTAATAGTTTTTTTTTGTAGGATTACTGCTATTTATTCAGCCACTGATTAGCTGATTGAATTGGGCATGAACTCCACCTTAATTTTTTTTAATTTATTTTTTTCTTTTTATATTTATTTATTGAATCTCTGTGGGAAAAGTTACTAAGCTTTCAGGTTTAAGTCTTGGTCATACAATGATCAAATATCTTTCCCTTCACCAGTACTCATTTTTCACCACCAAGAACCCCAGTATACCCCCCTCCACCCCTCCAAATGCCTGTGAGGAAGATTATTTTTACTTAACTCTTTTCTACATTGATTACATTCATTATTTCGACAAAGGATGCACCATTATTGTTTAGAATTTCCCTCCAAACAATCAGAATTGCTGGAAAGGCATTGTGAAATATTTTGTTTTCCATAGCTGGTTATGAGAAGCATATAATGTCATGCAGCCACAATTTTGGATTTCTGTAAAGAATGAGATAATTACGAGATTGGTTTCTGTGTGTCTGGTGTTATGGCCGTGCCAGAGAGCCACTCGTGGGGGATAACCCGTGACCTTGGTAGGGCATGAAGGACGTGCCGGTACCGCCCCCCTTCCCATGAGAATGCAGTTACCCCGTCACCACTGGCTCATACCTGGCTTTCCAATAAGCTCTCAGCCGGTGGCCACCTTGTATGCAGTCCAGATGCATTTCTGCCAAGAGCCACTGGGTTTCACGATTTGTTCCTGAATCTCCAGTATCATGGCTATTTCAGCTTGATCAGGAGCCAGAGAGGTTTGTAGGCAGTGACTCGGGGGTCTCGATGGGATGGGGAGAAAGAGTCGGCTCCACCTCCATGTGGTGAGGCCCTGTGTGTCTCGTCACTGCAGGCCCAAACCTGACTGTCCAGTGGCCTCTGGAGGATGGTGGTCACCGGGCCACCAGGGGGAACAGGCACAAATCCTATTCCCACCTGGAGTGGCCCAGCACCAGTAACCTACTGCAGGAACAGGACGCATTTCTGCCAAAAGCCTTTGGGTTCTGAGATTTGTTTCTGAGACTCTGGGATCATGGCCATTAAGCAGTTCGATCAGGAACCAGAGAGGCCATGCCTCCGATTATATAGCTGAGCCGGAGGTGGTTTGTGGGTGTGTCTCCCACATACCTAACTTTTGGCCGTTTACTTTCTTGGTAAACTTTGCCCCAAGTTTTTGGGGTCTGGTCAAAGGCACAGCAGCAATTTTGGGGTATCTGAAAGTCAGATCTTGCCTTCAGGCTGCTGATGCACTCACCTCACAGGTACAGATTGACCTTCTGGCAGCACCATACCCCCTATGTTAATAGTTTTTAAGTACTTCTCATTACCAGAATGATCCAGTGAATGCTCTTTTACATTTTGTCCACGTAATTTCTGACTCTGTACTCAGGAATCACTCCTGGCAGTAAGCTGGGAATCATATACAGTGGCTGACGACTGAACAGAGTTTGCCTGCAAGCAAGACAAGCACTTTAACACTTGTTCTTGCTCTCTAGTCCCAAATGATTACTTTTTAATAGAATCTGATGAAAAGTGATATAGAGAAAGTTCTATGGCTTCTTCAAAAGATTTTACATACATTTCTTTTTATCAAATTAACAAACATAAAGTCAACAAGTGTTAGTTTCACGCTGTTTTAGAGATGAACGTCTTAGAGAAAACAATATATTTTGCCAATATATTTTGCCAAAACAATATATTTTTGAAAACATTTTGAGCACTGTATATTGAAATATTACATCAACCTAATTTTTCTCATTCAAGGCTGTGATTGGCCACATCCAGAAATAACCAGGGCTGCATATTCCTGACTCTGGGTTCAGGGATCATGCTTACCTTCTTTTTAACTTTCTATCCTATGAAATTCTGCCAATGTGACCACATACCTCTTTCTCTGTTGTTATCCTTAATGTTTTCTCTTCAAATTTTAGTTTTAATATTATTTTTGCTATGATACTATATGCTTGAGTCTGGCGCCTTAGGCCACTTGGCCATTCTGACATGCTAGAGCAATAGCACAGCAGGTAAGACGTTTGCCTTGCATGTGGCCGACCTGGGTTTGATTTCTCTGCCCCTCTCAGGGAGCCCTGCAAGCTACAGAGAGTATCTCACCTGCCCGGCAAAGCCTGGCAAGCTACCCATGACATATTCAATATGGCAAAAACAGTAACAAGTCTCACAATTTGTTGTTGTGAGACGTCATTGGTGCCCAGTTGAGCAAATCGATGAACAACGGGAGTACAGTGCTACAGTGTTACTACATGCTTACTAATAATTGAACTATTAAGTTCACTTCTCATGTACTTAATTTCAGTAATTAATAATATTTTCAGTTTTTGAATTCTTATCTTTCAAATTCTGTGTTTTAGTGTTCTACTAAATCAAAATTTTCTGTTATCTTGAATGTACTATTCATAGTTTAGAAGGTTTTTCGGTGAGGGGAGAGGTGGTGATGATGATGAACTGGGGATGCCCAGGGTCTTCACTGGCAATCTTTTGCCAAGTGGGCCAATGGTTCAATGGAAAATTAAAGGGATGCAGGATTGTTTGGGCTCTGCAGTGCCAGGATCTAGGAGGGTAATCCCTGCTGGTGCCCAGGGGCCATCACACTTATGTCTTGGGATGATCAGTGACTATGTAGTGATAGGGAACAATCTCACGGTGAACATGTTCTGGTTATGCACCTTGATAACTGTACTATAGCTCAGTCCTATTAAAAGTTACTATGTTTACTTGCTTGTTTGGTTTTGTAGTTTTGCTTTTGGGCCACATAGGGCATTGTACAGGGGCTACTCGTGTCTCTGCTTTCAGGACTGTTTCCTGACAATGCTCGCAAGACCGTAAAAGATGCCAAAGATTGAACTCCGCATGCATGGCAAGCATCCTACCCACTGTACTATCTCTCCAGCCCCATATTTGTAGTTATTTTAAACGTTGAGTCTCATATCTTCCATGCATTTATTTCTATTGTACATTTTTATTCTTATAATTTTATCAGCTACTCTCATCTACTGGATAGTAGTTTTAACATAAATGCAGGATAAGGGGTTTGACAATTTGTAAGGATAATTTGAAGTTCTTCATGATTGCTACCTCTTATTTTGTTTTGTTTTGTTTCCTGTAGGGACTAATACTGAAGCAAGATTACTTTAATCTCTATAGTGTTTGAACTACTCTATGTCAGAGTTTAATTCATTTGGAAGATAAGCCTATAACTCATCTTTGTCTGTTTTTCTACTTATGAATCTTATTTATATTGAGAAGTTGTAGACTTTGTGTGAATTTATATATCCCTATATTCCTTTAATTCTAAGAAAATAAACTCCAGGGCTACTGACTAAAAGCCTGAATTGCTTTCCAAACCCCTTGCCAGATTCACGTTTTCACTTTCTGTCTCCTAACTTCACTCAGCTCTTGAAAGACTACCAGCACTTTACCCTCTTTATTTCATCCCCAATTGAAATTTCAATTTCAATTGGGGATGAAATTGGAAATGTTTTGAAGGGGCTATATGGGAGACAGATAAACAAGTTTAAGTGTTGGAAATAGTGGGTCTATGTTGTGAATTTTTCTTTTGGATTTTAATTTCCTCAAATCTACTTGTCATTTTCTCTAATGTTTTCAAGTACAGATTTATCATAATTTGTTTGTCTTCTTCTTGATCTCTTTTCTTCAGAAGAATGGGATTGAATTATGTTAATTCTCCATAGCTAAAAGTAAAACATGTCATATTTTCATTCAGTTCTATTCACAGCCTCAATTTCCTTTTACAAATCATTGTATTAAACTTTAAGATCATATCTAATAAATTATTTTCCATTGCTCAAGAATTCTAATTATGTATTTTAATTTTTGTTTTGTTTTGTTTTTGAGCCATACTGGCTCTGCTCAGGGTTTACTCCTGGCTCTGCTTAGGGATCACTCCTGCTGGGGTTTGAGGAACATGAGATTGAATCCAGATCAGCCTTGTGCAAGACAAGTGCCTGCCTGCTGTACCATCTTCTGGCACCAAATCACTATAAATGTATACTCTATTTCTAATTATTCCAATGCGACTTCTCCATGCAACCTTGAAAGCTAAAGAGAGAACACAATTTCTGTTCCCTTTAATAGAAAGATACGAACTGATTTGGTGTCTGGCACATCGTTCTTTCCTAATAAGCATGTATTTTTGGAATTAAGTTCCTTCACGGATGAACAGGATAAAAATTCTACCTCGAACAATGCAACCTTGGGAATCATTCTGACAAGCTCAATAGACATAGATAATAATTTAATTTTGAAAATACAAGCTCAACACTCTAAAGACAGATACAAGGGATAATCTTTTAAAATAATATATTTTTTAAAAATGCTAACAAAGTATGGTAAATGCAGATCAAGGGAATGTAAAATTACTGAATCTTCAATACAATTGAAACTTGAATGGGTGACCTGCAGAGTGATACAGATTAGAAAAAATAGGCTTTGTAATAATATTAAATATTAGAAAAAACCATAATAAAATTCTTCCTAGTAGGATATTCTTGAATTATTACATATATTCATCTTAGAAATTAAATCATTATATTTCCTTCAATTTTTTGGTTGCTAGTAACACTTATAGTTTAGCAAACAGTGACTTAAATTGTGCATGCATTTTTTTATTATATCATGTTATTTCTTGATTGGTCACATAATAGAGAATTTTTAAGACTTTTTTTCATTTTTTTCTTACATTTTGGACAATTAAAAAGAATTTAATGTTTTAATATACTTAAAAGCATGGGTGGAGAATTAGTAAAGCAGATAGGATGCTGGGAATAACGGATCTATATTTTGAATTTTTCCCCTGGACTTTCATTTTTCAAATCTTGTAATTGTTAATTTCACTGAAATTGTACTGCCTTTGAATTGTAGTATTAGAAGTATATTTTTAAAAGCATCTTGAGTTTATAGAGCAATAATTGTGTAATGTTCTAATTTTATTTATCAATGTAATGCTTCAGTTTGTCTTATAAAAACACTTTTTTTTCTTTTTGGGTCACACTCGGCGATGCTCAGGAGTTACTCCTGGCTCATGCACTCAGGAATTGCTCCTGGCAGTGCTCAGGGGACCATATGGGGTGCTGGGAATCGAACCTGTGTTGGTCATGTTGGCTGCGTGCAAGGCAAACGCTCCACTCACTGTGCTATCGCTCCAACCCCCTAAAAACACTTAAAAAAATTTATTGAATCACCGTCAGATAGTTACAAGCTTTCAGGTTTGGGTTACAATCACATAATGATAAACACCTGTCCCTCCACCAGTGCACATTCCCCACCACCAATATTCCCGGGATGCCCCCCTACCGCCTCTTTTTCACCCTCCCCCTGCCTCCATGTGCAAGCCATTTTATTCTTATTTGTTTTCTGTTTTACTTCAATTATTTTCAATAATAAACATTTCCATGATTTGTACATTATATATACGTACATAAAATCATAAATGCTAAAAGAAGACAAAATTAAAAGACATTTCCAAGCGTTTCAATTTTACTAAAAGTAATTTTCAATAAAGAAGTGTGCTTGGAAATACATTGGAATTTCTCTAAAAACTTGGGAAAGATTTTAAATTAATGAAGCATATTTGATATTGAAATACTGAAATGGCATTTTAGGTATATTTTGCAAGATAGCTCTAATTCCTTCTGGCTTGAGTTTTTAATATAGCAAATTCTACTACGTTATTTTGGCCAACCACAATTATCATAACATAACTAAAGCATGGATTTTTGATCACTTGTGAATCATAGTATTTGTGTCATTATATTACCTATAATCATTAACTGCTCAACATGAAAATCTTTCTAATGACTCTTCCCAGAAGACAACTTTAAGTTTTTCATTGATTTAAATTTGCTGTGAATTAGTTATGTGTTACTACTTGGGCAAATTATCAAAGAACTATGCATCAAGCTTTTCTAATAAAACAACTTATATTGAACCCACTGGAATATGCATCCATACTCTTTTGTTCTGTTGAATTTATTAGAAATGCTTATTTCTCATAAAAGACATATCCATTATATTTTAATAGAACAAAGAAAACATTGAAGTCTCCAAAGTTAATTATAACCTTGTAAAGCAGATTTCCCTTGTTATTTAATCTTGTCAGTGTGCCAGCATTTAGAACTTGATATTTCTCTAATTCACTTAATTTTTTTTTTAATTTTGATAATTAAATAGCCAGCTTTGTGAAAATGAAAGCCACTTTTTGAACTGTTTTCTGGAAAATAATACTTACATTTTCAAAAACATTAAAATGATGCTTTCATACATACACACAATGATTTAAAGTCACAAAATAGCTACTGATTTAGCAGGGCATCACCTAAAAGAATTAATAGCATTTAAATATTAAAGTAATAAAAGAGTACACAACTGTGTTATTTTTCTACACTAAAGGAAGACATAATTCTTACTGACAATGTCAATAGGTAAAGCTGTTCTGAGAGAAAATGACTTACCAATCTTTACAGCCCCTAAATACTGCTTTTTGGTTTTGTTCTGTTTATGTTTAGTGGGAATTAAATTAAAAATCTTTAAAAGGGAGAGGTTTGAGACCTATAAGAATTCATGTCTCATACTGGAGAGATAATATAGAGAGTAAGGCATGTACTACATGCAGCAACACACTAGCACTCGCAAGCATAACATATGGTCCCTGAGCACCTCCAGGAGTGATTCTTGAACACAGAGTTAGGTTGTAAGCCCTCAACACCCCAGGTGTGGCCCCAAGACAAAACAAACCAATAGAGAATTTATGTCTCTTTCAATGGGTACATTATATTTTATTTCATTAATTTGATAGAAAATGATAAATTCATACAAAAAAGTAAAGCTATAGCCAAAAAAAAAAGATAAAAGGTTCTAAATGAATGTATCAGAGATGGGTATTAGAGAAGAAAGTGTAATTTGTATAGCACATAAATTGGAAAAAGAAACAATAAAGAATTCTTGATTTCTCAGAAGGTCTAGAGAGTTCACTCAAAAATTTGATTTAGTCCATAGGGTAAAATAGAGATAACAAAAAGAGAATAGTTTTTATCTTGACTTTTTATATAAAACATTTCAAACACACACAAAACAAATGAGCTATAATAAATTAAATAATACATATTGCTACTACCCAACTTCATTATTGATCATAATTTTGCTGAACTTTACTTAAGACTTGTTTGTTACAGAGGAATTTAGATGTAAAGCCAGACATCATATTTTTCCTCTCTGGATTATTTTAATGTGGATCTCTAGCTGATAAAGGAAAAACCTCATTCATATATCACCATACCAGTATTATAACAAATGCAATTAACAAGTTTACTAATATCTTTGTTCTCATATACAATCTATAATCATTACATGAAGTTATCTTTTTGCTGTTCGTTCAATAAGATCTGAAAATGGTCCACTCAATTCATTTTTATGTATGATTTCCTTTTTGTAGACTATTCTCCCACAATTTATTTGTTATACAATTATACAGAATGTTCCATATTCTGAATTTGCTTATTTTATATCTGAGGGTTGATGAGTCATTATATGTTCATATGCTCTTGCATGATCTTGAAGCTTGACTTTATTCAAGTTTATTTGTTAAGAATGAGTATTTATAGGTGAATATCATGAAATAAATATGCACACATACCTTGATTTTAGGGATAAAATACTTATTAATAAATTCAGATAAGAACAGGTTTGTTTATTCATTATTAAGATACCCATAAATGCTTTACTTAGCTTGGTTTTCTCTAATGAGAATTGCATAAAATGATTGTTAACATAAGGCATAAAAATATAATTTCCCCTGATAAAATTTTAATTTTTCATATCTATGATTCTTATATTGGAATCTTCTGTTTTTACCAAATTTAGTGAATCAAAATAAATTTTTTCTAAGGAAATGAACACTTGAGTCTATGCCTAAAAATTCAAGTGTCTAAAGAGATAAATGTTTGATCTATTTTATATGTACTATATGAAAGATTTGATACTTCCTTTTTATGTTTAAATACAGATACACATTTTTTTCAACTAAAAGATACTGGTCTTGTACTATAGCTTTGCCCGTATGAGAAAACCAGGAAAATCTGTCACCTTTTGATTGCATATCGCATATAATTTCTGCTATTAACTGTGTTTCTTTTCCTTCATCTTAAACTAAAAAGCCCCAATGGTGAGAATCTATGTAGATTAGTTACCCTTTTCAGAGTTTCCATCACTCTGAGATCACTCGTCCTGTCTGATGTGTTAGGATATATGGGATCAACTTGACAATCCATATATAAAAAAATCATTTATAAATAAATTGTGTGCAATAATATGAATCAAAGTTAAAGTAGCTTGTTGTGTGAAAGAGGCCTCCCCACAAAGATTACCACTCCATCTTAACTTATAGAAAATGCAAACTGTCCATGGTGATATTAGAATACAGGATGCTTCATTAAGAAACCAGTCTAAGATTAGATATTCCATTAAAAAAAATTGAAGCAAGTAGAATAATGCAAGACTACTTGCCTACATAACCAATATTTTGAGCTATGGTAATTTTAAGAAAAATAAATAATTCAAAAAATTATTTTTGTATTTATAAAAATTGACAAATTTAATATTAAAATGCTTACCAACAATAGTTCTTATATGCGAGTTGACAAAACAAGGATGATGCAAAGCATAGAAAGAACCTGAAGATACATTAACAATACATTAATAATACATTAACAATACATTAATGTATTGTTAATACATTACAATAGAGACAGAAAGAGAAAGGAGTTGGGGGGAAGAAAGAAACAGAAAGATGAAAATAATAGAAACATGTAGGCATGGAAAAAAAGTTCAGTAGAAAATTTTAGTAGTTTCTGCTTATGTTGCACATTGTTTATCTGATTAAAGAGTTCAAATTACTGCAATGTCCATTTGTTTTCTAGTCTTTTAATGTAGTTCTTCCTGTAAAAAGAATTCAATTTATTTGGATTTTTAAAAATGTATCTTTAGCACGGTCCTAACAGTTTTGCAGGTTAAGGACTTATTTCTCAGGTATGTAAAAATAGAAAAATTTGAGTTAGAGACATATGCTTCAAAAAACATTTTACATAATATATACACGCACATATATAAATACACACAAGCAAACACACACATATGTGTATGTGTGTATATATGTATATATGTGTGTGTATATGTGTGTGTTTACAATTCAGCATGTCATTTTACAAGAAGATAATCATTAGCTGTCACTTGATCACTTGACATTCTGTTATAAATCAATTTGTTCGAGCGGGTGCCAGTAACATCTACATTCGTCCCTGTGGCGTACTAGTATAGCCCAATGGCATGTGCTAGTTCTAGGAAAATGAAGAGCCTCAAACTGTTTGTTCAGGTTCTTGACAAAGAAGTCTGACCATCTCATAGGTGGGTGGCCACGTGATCTTTTGACGTCCCATGGAAACCAGTTGGTAATGGCTCTAGTCCAGCGGCCATCATCAAATCTCTTTACATGTCCAGCCCATCTGATTTTCAATGCCTTAGCAAATGAGACAGCATCCCTGATTCTTGACTGTTGAAGGAGGTCGGAATCTGGATTCTTTCTCTCATTTGAGTGAAGCATGATACTCCAAGCATAGCTCTTTTCATTTCTTCTTTGGGAGATGCGATAGCATTCTCATCCTATTTTTGTAGGACCCAGGTCTCTTTGGCGTATGTTAATGTAGGAAGAACAGTGGAATCGAAGAGATGTGCCCAGAGCCAAAGTTTCTTCGTCCTCTTAGCTATTTCTTCGACCATCTTGAAGGCGTTCCAAGCCGCTCCCTTCCTCCTGTGCAACTCAGGTGCCAGGTCATTTGTCATGTTGACTTCTCGACCTAGGTACACATAACTGTTGCATTCGGAGATGTTCGTCCCATTGAGAGCGAATGGAACATCAGGAACAAGACCTGTTCTCATAAACATTGTCTTCGTGAGATTTAGCTGTAGTCCGACCTTTCCACACTCATGGTCGAAGTTGGCCAGCATTTGTCCTGCTTAGCTGATGTTTGGTGTTATTAGAACAATGTCATCAGCGAAGCAGAGGTGGTGTAGTTGCTGACTGTCTATCTTCACTCCTATTCCTTCCCATTCCAATTGTTGCATGATGTTCTCGAGGGTGGCACTAAAGTGTTTTGGTGAAATGTTAATACCCTGCCGAACTCCTCTCTTGACGTCAATAATCACTTCCCTGTAGAATGGTGAGATCCTGGTAGTGAATCCGCAGTACAGCTCACAGAGAATACTGATGTATTGAGTTTGAATGCCCTGTTTGGCTAGGGCTTCGATGACTGCTTCAGTCTCAATACAATCAAAGGCCTTCTTTAAATCAAAGTACGTTAGACAGAGCGCCATCTTGAACTCCCAAGAAACTTCAATGAGATTGGTTATCGTGTGGATAAGGTTGATTGTGTTGAATCCTTTTCGGAAACTGGCTTGCTTGCAAGGTTGTTCTTCAGCTACTGTTTTGCCAATTTTATTCAGAATGACTCAAGTGAACAGCTTGTAGAGGAAAGACAATAGGCAGAGCGGGCAGTAGTTGCCAATGTTGTGGACGTCTCCTTTCTTATATACTAGTACAGTCCTGCTGGTTTTCCACTGGGATGGAAACTTGCATTCAGACAGGTAGCATGTGAAGAGCTGAGCCAGTGTATTGATGAGTTCTGATGGCAGGTTCTTCAGGTGTTCCGGTCTGACCTTGTCTGGGCCAGGTGCTGTATCCTTCTTTACAGAAGAAATGGAGTGTCAGATTTTGGAAGAGAGAACATTGGGAACGCCATATCCATTCTGCAGAATTTGGTATGTGGGCAGGTAGACATGGCTATCGAAGAGATTTGAGTAGAAATCATGGATAATCTTCTCCATTGCCCTTCTGGAAAATGTGATAGACCCATCAGGACATTGGAGGGCAGTCATGTTGGTCTTGTAGTTGGCGAAGGACAAGTGGGCATTGCAAATGCTTTTCCCAGCTTCTGCTGCATCTGCCAGCACTGCTGCTCTTCTCTCTTTGAGGTCTTCCTTTATCACTTCTCTGCACTGCTTTGCGAACTCAGATGTTCACGTGCTGTTGCCTGAGGCTTGCGAAAAGCCACGTTGTTGAATGAGCTGGAGATATTTTGAAGACAGGTGTTTTTTTGTGGCTATCTCTCTCCGCGTTTTTCACACATCCATTGTGGTGCTGAACCAGTTGACCATATTCCTCATCAATGTTGTCAATGACAGCATCTTTCCATGTTGCCGCAATAGTGCCAAAGAGCTCCCTGTTGGTGGTCATTCTGGTAGTTCTCTTCTTAAACTTTGCAGCCCTTTCTCCCATCTCTGTGAAGTAAAATTTTGCGTGAAGAAGTCAGTGGCCCAATCCTGTTTGGAATTTTGGGACCACAGATAGCTTGCTAGGCTCTGCCGTGCAGGCAGAACACTCTCAGTAGCTTGGCAGGCTCTCCGAGAGGGATAGAGGCTTTTAGGCTGTATGTGTGGAAAATTAAACATTTTTAAAAGAATACTAACCCTGGGGTGGAGACTTAGCCCACAAAAAAACATTTTTATAAAGAAGAATTAAGATAAAAATGAGGGCTGTTTGTTTTTACAGTAAAAGGGATTGTATATGCCAAACTATTCTTTTACTGTCTCTAAGACTAAATTCTCTTTTCTTATGAGAAGCTCCTATCATCCCAAATGATCATTTTTTTCATTTACTAAATATTTTATCACTAGAAAATATATTGTAATAAAAGAATAAGAAATTTTTTTATGGCTTGTTACAAATTCACTTAAAATACAAGAAAACTTTCTCTTTACTTTGGATTTACGGCCACACTAAGCAGTGTGTGTGGCTTTGTCTGGCTCTGTGCTCAGAGATCATTCCTGGTGAGCTCAGAGGACCCTATGGGATGTTGGATTTTGAACCCTACCTATTGTACTATCACTTGGCCCAAAGAAAACATTTTTTGAGTAAATATTTAGAAAAATATGATAAAAAAGTGGTTTTGGGGGAAGGCATTTATCTTAGACACATTAGGAGAAAATATGATTAAATATAGGTACTAAAGATTTAAACAAACTTTTGTTTGATTTAGAATCTGTGCAACCAGAGATATCAAAATGTATTTTGTAAATCAAGAAATTTATTTTGTAAATCATGAATTTTTTATTGAGACTTTAATTTTGGAATTTTGGAAAATAAATTTTTATCTTCCAAAGATAAGAGTAGCTTGCAATGAATGTGTATATTTGGATCTATCAAAGAATCAATAGTATTTGAAGAACATTAATTACAAAGTTCAGGAGTAAAGTGGGAATCAAATTATCATTACAGTGATCATATAATCCAGATATTTAGCCACTCTAATTATTACCTTGACTAGCCATCATTGAACAAGTTGCCTTTACTACACTACTGCCTCTCAGGAGAAGCAGGTAAGGATGGATGTAATCAAAAACACACATCTCGGCACCTGATCCCCAGTTAATGTTACAAATCTGTGATATATTATCAACACCACCTGTTACTGTGAAAACTGTTTTGAGTCAAACAGACTCATCTTATGTCTGTTATGTCGAGACTTTTAGGTGAAAATTAAACATCCTGAGTCAATAATTGGGTGGCAACTAAAAAAGAAGAGACCATCTGTTGATCATTGCAACAGATTTCTCACCTTGCCAATATTTTTCTGGAGTATTTTACCTACCCATATACACATATACACACATAAGCAGATGTACCTGAGAACCAGCCAAAAGGTTTTATGATAAACTCAGACCTTCTTGCTTTACCCTTTAAATCTCTTTCAAGTCATGACATTGGGAATACCCTTTGCTCATGAACACTAACCCTAATCTTTATATTGCTTCTTGTGGTTTTTATTTGTTTTGGGGAGGTCATGCCTGGCAGTGTTCAGGGCTTACTCCTGCTCTGCACTCAGGGATCATTCCTAGTATGCTCTGGGACCACATAGGATACCAGAGATGATGGGTTTTCACAAGCAAGGCAAGCAATTTACTTCCTCTGCTATTGCTCCAGCCCCCAATCATGACTCCTAATTTTTAAATAAACACACTTTTATTTATATTATAGCCT
The DNA here is from genome assembly GCF_029834395.1 of Sorex fumeus. Taxonomy (NCBI): domain Eukaryota; kingdom Metazoa; phylum Chordata; class Mammalia; order Eulipotyphla; family Soricidae; genus Sorex; species Sorex fumeus. Next base: position 17,404,159 of record NW_026606075.1, on the reverse strand, counting down.
GATTATCTCTTAGTTGACATTTCATACAATAATTAAGAAGATCACAAAAGCTCTAGGTTTGTGTACACTGTAACAGATGCTCCAGAAACTAATATAATGACTTAAAAGTATTTTCTCAAGAGTCCAGGGAATTATTCCATTTTGTTTGGCAATGCATATCTGAGGATTTGCACGAGATTATAGTCAGATTGGCAGGCATGTTAATGAACTTGACTGAGGTCTCAGAGAGATAGTTCTTGGGTTCAGTTCCCTGGCATTCATGCAGTCTGTCCTTGGTTGATCTTTGGCACCCCAGGGCTCCCTAATCATTGCAAACCAGAACACTGCCAAATTTGGCCTTGGGGGTGCACCGAGCACCAGTGGGGTGGCCTGGCTAACCCACAACACTGCATGACCCAAGAGCACTTCATCTTTGCAACCACACATTTAACCACTAGAGCATTGGCTAAGAATAGCAAGTCTCCAGAAGAGGTCAGAGACAAGCCTGATCTTTGATCTTGACTATGGACTGAGAGCTCAGCTAGAAATCTAAACTGGAACCTGCAGGCGTGGCTTGGGCTTTGCACAGTATAGCAGCTAAATTCCATGAGGAGGATAGTAAGAACTTCATAAAATTAAGCGTTCCATGAGACCTCAGCTGAAGTGACAATGCTGTCTCAGAACCTAAGACATGAGAGTCCCTGAAATTTTTCCCATTGTCTTCTATTGAACAAGAAACTATCAGTCCAAATACATAGCTGCGTGAATTAGTCTCTGTCTCTCAATAAAAGAACCATTGTATCTTGCACTGCTTTAATCTATCACTCTTTGTTCTAGTTTTAGTCATTTTAGTAATTTTGTTTGGGGTACACATACATCGGTGCTCAGGGATTACTCCCGGCTGTGCTCTGCAAATCCTAAGTGATACTGGGGATCAAACCAGGGTCAATTGCAAGAGTTTCAAGTTAAGAGCGCTAACTCATGTATTATCTCTCTCTCCAGATCCAAGCCAGGCAAATTAAAAGTTTTTTTAAAAATTAAATTATTTTAATAATATCAATCCCCTGCTAAAATCATTGAAAAATTCTCTTCTGTCAGCAATAAGATATAAACAAATAAGATCAAAAAGAATAAAATAAAATAAAATAAGATAATATTTTAAAGAATTTTAGGGAAATAATAAAATTATAGTTTTGAATTAAGAATGATATTTATGCAATTTCACTTTTGTGCACATTATAGCGTAGGTGGCTAAATTAATTGTCTAAAAATGAATGACTTGCTATCAAAATATAACTTGTTAGCAAAAGTTTTTGGCACGCAATGAAATCCTAATATGCGGGATTCTTATCTGTTTTATCCAATTACTTCTTCAAAGTTATCTCATTTGCATTTCATATTTCTCTTATCTTGTGTGCTTGTTTGAGAGAATATCTTTCACTTCCTACATTGCACTATCTCCTGTCTTCTTGTTTTTTTCAGTAAATTTGAAAATTTAACTCCTCAAGTTTAGAAGTTAAATTTCTTCACAAATATTTTACCCTGCTCAACACAGTAAATAAAAAAGTTATTATAATTATATGCGTATTTATATTTATAAATGAAAGTTGTATCAGTTATAGCAAGAAATTGAGTTTGGCTTTTTGGTCATTTTATGGTCTCTCCTTTGTGCAAATTCCTGTTGTAGTATTTATCAATGCTAGTCTCAGTTTGTTCTTGGCCTGATTGAAGAATTTTGTTTGAGGTGGAGTTGGGCCCCAGGCAGAAGTGCTCAAAGTTTACTGCAGACTCTGCAATCAGAGACGCTCTGGGATCACTTCTGGAGGCATGTATAAAATCTCTGAGTGGAGGGCAGGGAGAGGCCCCTATGGCTCTTCTCTTTGTCATGGTGCAGACTGAAGGAGGAAACCAAGGGCCAAGGCGGTTGTTTGATCTGATGCTGTTTATTCCATTCTCCCCACACGCCTGCCCCAGTCTCTCTGAGCCTACCATTCTGGTCTCACACTGCTCCTCATTCCCATCTCCTGTCTCTCCTGCTCATCTCTCCATGCTCCATTTCGCAACCTGGGATCTCTCTCTTCATGTGCTTGCTCCTGTTGTTAGGTCCCTAGGGACCCTGAGGGAGATTCCAGAGTTAAAACTCTGGAATTAGTAACTCTCTCTTTCCTGCCCCCTCCCTAGAAGAGCTTTAGAGTGAAACCATTCCCTATTGGAATGCAAATTCTGAAACTATTTGTTAACTCTTCCCTGTTGGGATGTAAATTAGGGAACCATTGTTGGGCCCTCCTTATCTGTTACCTCCTTTAGGAACTCTTCCCTTATCCACCTCCAGAATGCAGGGCTGAGAATCAAAGGAAGCCAGGTGATAACCAAATGTCCCAGTTACCAGATGCCCACTAGCCACAATGCCTATGTACATAAATGCTGATCTTTGAATCTATAGGCTAAGGAGTGATGTATTTTTAAATGGATTGGTTAAGAAAGTATGTGTTGTTACAAATCTATTGGCTATGAAATGCCCGGGCTTTGCTGTAATGGCCAGTGAAGGCCTATATAAGATAACCTTTGAAGAAGTTCGGGGTCTTGGTCTTGCCTCACCTAATTGACCTGCCTCTCTGTGTAGGCAGCTTGACCCTGGCTAGCCAGTCTTAAAATAAACCTTGCTTGCTGTTTGCAGTCTCTGAAGTGTCTTTGTCGTTAAAGGGAGATCACGATCTGCGCCCTAACACTGTATTCTTCTACATTCTTCTCTCTCTGTTCCCCTTGCTAGTCTCTCCGCACTCCATCATGCCTTTCTGCGCCCTCTTTCATCTTTCCAACTCTCTCCAGCTCTCCAACTCCTCAGCACTGTGGACTGACACTGCATCCAATCAAGGAGCCAAAGCAACATAAAGCTCTTCCTGACTGCTAGGCTCAAAGGCAGAAACCTCACTAGGGATATTCCAAAGCCCTTCAAAGCCCAGGGGCAAAATTCCTCTAACGGTGTTTTTCTCCTTTCCTCAGTCCAATAACTATCAACATCTTAATACTAGTTATTTTTGTATGGACACAGTAAGAGATACATTGAGGCTTGTAGGGCAGCTCTCCTGGGAACATCTTGCCACAGACTCAGACTACTTCTCTCAAGCCAGATTAATCATTCCTAACCCTAGCAGGGTCTGAATCTAGTTATTACTTTTTGGATCATGACAGCATTTGTCCATGACCAAACTCTTAACTTATAGTTAAGCACCAGGCATTTTGGCCAGGCCCATCTCAATGCCAGTGTAGCATATAGCTTACAGCTTGCCTGGTTCCATCCAGTCCCTTGTAGGGACCCTGCCTTTGGGGGTGCTAGGAAGTAAGGGCAGCTGAGGCTTAGGTTGAGAGAAGAGATGCCCAGGAGGAAAATATCACCGAGAGTCACATTACAAAAGCATAGCATAGACTGTCTTCTTGTTTCCATACAAAAATAGACATTGCTCTGAATAAACTATGCAAAGGACTTAGGGAAAAGAGAAAAACAATATTTAAAAGTCAACAGAACACAATGTTTACAAATAAACACAGAAAAATGGGAGCACTGTGATGGGAGCAACCCAATAAACAGAGGGGGATGGGGAACCAACCACATATGGTACCAGTAATGGAACCTGGTCAGCAAGGCAAGCACCAAGAACTTTATTCACTATACTATTTCTCTAATTTCACACTTTCTCTTATATAATCACATGCTTCACTTGCACATTTTCTTATTATTTTCTTTCTACTTCTTCAGCCACTCTCCTCAGAATTCTTTGCTTTTTTTTGACTAATACATTATAATTCTCATTATTGGTACTACAGGACCTCAATAGAGGGGCCCACATGATTAGAAATGAATAGTCTTTCAGAGCTGAGAAACACGTGGCTGAAAATAATCAGGTAAATGAAAACTTCAATCCTACAGCAACAAGGATGAGATTCTGCCAATGATTTTGATAAGCTTTAAGCTAAATTGCTTCTTAGAGCCTCTAGAGAACCTAGCAAAGTTGAAACTTTGTGATAGTTAATTTTATATGTGAACTTCCCTGTGATGAAGGATACATTGAGGTTGGCTAAACATTAGCAGATACATTTGTGTGGATGTTTCTATAAGGGTGTTGCATATGAATAGGTAAACTGAGTGAAGTGGTTAGTTCTCATTGTGGATGGGGACATCCATAAAAAAGAACAAAAGCAGAGGTAAAGCTAAATCTTCTATCCCTGTACTGGTCTAGGCTTGGGTTCCTATAAAGAGTTCCTATAAAGAGCTTAGTTTCCTATAAAGAGGTTTGATTTCCATTTTCCAATTTTTTAAAAAAAATTATTAGTGAAACACCATGAAGTACAGTTGTAGTGTTACAAATTTTTGTTCTTGGGTTTCAGTTATACAATGATTGAGTACCCATCATTCCACCAGTGTCCATTCCCCACCTCCAATGCTCCTAGCATCCCTCCCACCCCCCACCCCTCCATCCCACTCCACCCCTGTGGCAGCGCATTCCCTTTTGTTCTCTTTCTCCTTTTGGGTACTGTGGTTTGCAAAAGAAGCATTGAGTGGCCTTTTTGTTCGGTCTATAGTCTTCTTTCAGCATGCATCTCTCATCCTGGGAGAATCCTCCCAACACCCTTTATTTGGTGTTCCCCTCTCTATCTGAGTTCCCTTCTGTCCCAGAATGTGCAGCTGGCCTCCAAGCCCCGGAGTGAACCCCTTGTACTTGTCTTGGTTATTCTAGGGTGTTGGTCTCCCATTTTGTTACTTTATATTCCCCAGATGAATGCAGACTTTCTATGTCTGCTCCTCTCTTTCTGACTCATTTCACTTAGCATGATACTTTCCATATAGTACCACTTGTATGTAAATTTTATGACTTCATCTTTTCTAACAGCTGCATAGTACTACATTGTGTAGATGTACCAACATTTCTTTAACTGTTCTCAGGCACATGGGTTTTTTTTCCAGATTTTGGCTATTGTGAATAGTGCAGCAATGAACATAGAAGTGCAAATGTCATTTCAACTGTACTTTTTTGCCTCTCCGGGATAGATTCTCAGGAGTGGTATTGCTGGGTAGAATGGGAGCTCAATTTCTAATTTTCTGAGAATTGTCCATACTTTTTTCCAAAAGGCCTGAACCAGTTGACATTCCCACCAGCAGTGAAGGAGAGTGCCTTTCTCGCCACATCCACGACAACACTGGTTTGCTTTTGTTCTTTTGGATGTGGGTCAGTCTCTGTGGTGTGAGATGATATCTCATTGTGGTTTTGATCTGCATCTCCCTAATGATTAGTGATGTAGAGCTTTTTCTCATGTGCATTTTAGCCATTAGTATTTCTTCTTTGGGAAAGTTTTTGTTCATTTCATCTCCCCATTTTTTGATGGAGTTAGATGTTTTCTTCTTGTAGAGTTCAATCAGTGCTTTGTACATCCTTGATATCAACCCTTTATCAGATGGGTATTGGGTAAATATCCTTTCCCATTCTGTAGATTGTCTTTGTATTCTGGTTGTTGTATCTTTTGAGGTGCAGAAGCTTTTTAATTTAAGATAGTCCCATTTGTTTATCTCTGTTTCCACTTGGTTGGTCAGTGGAGTGTCGTCTTTGAAGATACTGTTAGCTTCAATATCATGGAGGGTTTTGCTGATCTTGTCTTCAATGTACCTTATGGATTTTGGCCTGATGTTGAGATCTTTAATCCATTTTGATCTTACTTTTGTGCATGGTGTTAAGTCGAGTTCTAAGCCCATTTTTTGCATGTGGTTGTCTAGTTATGCCAGCACCATTTGTTAAAGAGGCTTTCCTTGTTCTACTTTACATTTCTTGCTCCCTTATCAATGATTAGATCTTCATACATTTGGGGTTGTGTATACTGATATTTCACCCTGTTCCATTGGTCCATTTTCTAATTTGACTTACATCATTAGCTGTTCTGGTACCAAAAAATTTGGACTTTAATTGTGTTATGCCACAGATGTTTCTGGTTCTCTGATTTCCAGATATTAGATTGTGGGATAGCTTTACCTACATAATCACATGACTGTGTGGTAATCATGTGACAAACATTTTCTATTATTATTGTAAAAAAGTTTTCTTACTATGAGTATATGTTTAATTGGCTACATTTCTGTATCTCTCTGGAATAATACAAGATCTTCAATAAAATAACTAGGTATACCATTAAACTATATTTAGTCTTTTGAGTTAGAGAACTAAACGTTAATAAATGGAAAGTATTTTAAAATGCAATGTTTATAGCAACTTGTTATATAGGTACAAAATATCATCAGCACTCAATAAATATGTGATGACTCAAAACCATATTTAATCTATGCAATTCAATTATTGAAAAAATTTGTATTTTATTATATTACAAATGTTTATTTTATTACAAATGTTTATTTTTATTAAATGAAAAATTATTTTCTGAAGCATCATTTTATTTCTAATCAAATATGTAATACAGCTTTTAGATTATACAGTATTAAAATAGCTAATAATGAGATTCATTCAGTTATACTATATATTATTTCTATAATTAAATTATATTTTTATTTTAAGTAAAATTTTTGTTATTAATATATTTATTTAAACTGGCATTTAACCATAAGGATTATTTTAGATTTTAGTATTTTCACAATTCTAAAGTCAAGCATATGCTTTTTTTTCTTTTCACACTACTGCATTCTAATGACAACTGTTCCATTTTTACTTTGGATTTCACAATTTGGAAATTATTGAGTACAGCAAATTAGAGAGCATATGTATAATAGGTTTTTACCTAGCACCTACTTTCCAAATTCTCATCTATTCTGCAGTCTCACTAACAGGCGAGTGTTACATTTTAATCACACTTTCTGACACAAGCTTTATCCTTTTCTGTTAAAAAATAAATTAGGTCTTCATCTCATCTGCATATCCTATCATAAAGACTAAATTATATCTTAGGGTTTGATGTTAATTGGATATGAAAATCATCTTTCTTTGATAAAATCTACCAAAAGCTTTTCACAAAATCTACCAAAAGCTTTTGAATAATTATTCATTTTTAGAAATGCTTGATGTTAAGAGATAAATATAAAGATTGATTAGAGAATAAAGTTCATATAATATGAAAAAAAGCAACAGTATTGTGATAGGATATTGCTGAATTTTTTCAACATTTTTCAAGTAAAAAATAGTGATTTATTCACTTATTCTTCTAATAGTCACCTGTAGAAAAATAACATGATGCTGCTAGTAATCTTGCCTGCACGGCAAAGCCTGGCAAGCTACCTGTGACGTATTCGATATGCCAAACACAGTAACAACAAGTCTCGTGATGGAGATGTTACTGGGCCTGCTCGAACAAATCAATAAACAATGGGAGGACAGTGCTACAGTGCTAATAGTAATTTAACAAATAAAGTAATTCATGCTTGAGATGTTATCTAAGACAGATATTGTGAATTGTATTTCTTAAAAGAATTGATAATTTTTTATTATGTTAACATTTCTCATAAGCAATAGTTTATAGTTCATAATTTTATTGGTTATCTACCTATGAGACCATTATTAATGTTTTTCTCTGAATAACTATTAGTACCTAAAATACTCCATTTTATCCTTAAAAAAAAAACAACAAAATTTCCAAACATATAACTAGAAATGAACCATCAATTTTTTCTTGAAAGTTGATTAAAGCAGCAGAAGTTTCTATTTAAGGATTATTACTTGCTATATTTTACTATTATCTTATATGATTTGTAAATGAGTAGGGAAAATGTTATTAAAAATAAAAATAAGACTCATCTGAAGCAATAACTCATATTAATCATTATGTAAACTGCTTTATTCTTAGTTTCAGCTTATTTTTTCTTTTAAATTTCCCTGCAAATTGATTTCCTCTTCCGGTTCTTTCTTAATCTCTTTTACTAAAATGCTTCAAAATCTTTTTATAGTTTGAAAAACAAAACAGTCCTACTAGTACTGTGTTGGTAATAAAAAAGATTTAAGAAAATACCTTAATTATTAGGTTTGACACACATTCTTAAAAAAAATTTTTAAACATTTTACTTATGTACTTTTTATAGACATTTTTGTTGGAATTTCTTTTTGGTAACACAGACTTAAAGTACTCTATAATCTATTATGAAAGGGAATAATCCATTTACTGAATGAATCCAGTAATTTCATAATTATTTTTGTATTTGTACTTTTCTTTCTGACAAATAATTATATCACCACCGATAATCACTTCTTCATCTTTGTTTTTTTAATTATGCTGATAAGGAAAAAAGTACTGGCAGACATTAAACCTAAAGGCTTTATTCAAGTATTTGTTTTCAGAGTGTCATTGCACTTAAAGTCACAGTGCCCAAAACCTATGGATGATGTTTGTGAGAAATTACTATAACTGTAAAACCTCAATATAGTTCAAGCGGGAATAAAATCATGAAATATTATAAAAGTTTATAAGAAATATTAACAAAGAAAGCAAATTAGAATCAGGCCTTCAGAGAAATAGCGGAATAGACAGAATGCATTCTTTACATATGGAAAACTCAGGTTCAGTTTCATCAGGATCAATCCCCAACCCTCCCATCTACAACACACCCCTCCTAACTACCTCTCCTTTCCTCCCCTTCATCTCTCTCTCTCTCTCTCTCTCTCTCTCTCACACACACACACACACACACACACACACACACACATACTTCACAGTAAAAGTGATCTCATGAGCACCTCCAGTAGTAACTCCTGAGCACAGCTCTGGAAGTAGTCTCTGAGTACAATACAACGTAAAAGAGTAAAGAAAATACGATAATCATAGTAGCTACAGAGGGAACAATTTAAAGAAAAAGAAGACACACTGAATAAAATTTGAGACTCTTTGAGTCTCACTTTCTTTATTCATAAATCAAGGATTGAAAAGAACCATACTAAGTTTTATCACATTCTGAAATTCCATGAATCGTGACTGCTAATCAGTTTTTCTTTGCACAATTTACTCTGCTAAAGAAGTGAAATTCTTTAACTCATTCTTTACAGCTTAAAGAAAAACTTCAAAAAAATTATTCTTTGTTATAGTGTTTCTAAGCAATAAAAGTGAAATAAAAATAAAACAAAACTCAATAAAAATGAGGCTAAGAGGAATAATTCTACAGGAGAATAACATCTTGGAAACATTGGTACCTATGTCCAAAACTGTTTTGAATGCCCAAATAAGGAGTGTGAGGTGGAGGTGGGGTATTGATATCTGAAAGTTCAAAGCTCCAGGATCACACTTTATGCTTACTTAATCTGGTTCAGATCCAGATTTAGATTAAGATTAAGTAATCTTAATCTTAATCCAGATCCTGGAACATCTTATCAGAACCATTATAAGACATCTTATAAGACATTATAAGACATTATAAGACATTATAAGACATTATAAGACATCATTATAAGACATTATAAGACATCTTATCAGAACCATTTTTTATGACATATTATTGTCTCATTCCTACTTTGGACAAACTTGTAGGCTATCGAATGTAGCCTGCCCACAGGGCAGAATCTGGCAAACTCCCCGTGGCGTACCAAATATGCCAAATACCAGTAACAATGATGGGTCTCATTTTCCTAAATAGCCTTGAATATAATATCAGGGCTAGGATGAAAGAGATGTTACTGGGGCCTGCTCGAGGCAATCGACGAATAACAGGATGATGAAATGAAATGAAATGAAATCTGGTTAAATTTATATGATGCAGAAATTGTGTAAAATTGTGCAAGGCATTCCAGAGGAAATCCTAGCAGGCTTTCGCTGAAACAAATTTTAAGAGACAAAAATATGGTGTGAACCTTGGAGACTTAAAGGTTGAGAGAATGAATATAAGTGTTTTGTAGAAAGGGTAGTGTAGGAAAGGAAGGTTAAATGAACGGATCATAATAATTCTTTCACAGCAATATAAAAAACTGCTTTTAGTTTCCTTTTTGCTGATTTGTTTATGTAATGAGGGCCTGGGGATCAAACTCAAGTAGGCCACTTGCAAGACGAACATCCTCCTCACTTACTACTCTGGTACACTCTTAATTTCCTTGGTAGGGAAATTGGAGCTGTCACATATGTGCTCAGAAAGATCTGTGAAGTCTTTGAGATTTAATTAACAGTGGACGAATAATGTGAGATTCTGTGTGATTTTATTAGCAGAAATATATTTATATTTGAGGAGAGCAATAATTTTTTTTATGGAAAGTGATACAAGTGTTAATAATGCTTTTACTTTTTTAAGTGTTCCCCAGATTTCTAAACTGGGTGCAGTATGTGAATTTTTAAAAGTCAGCTTGTAGGATACCAGAAATGCAATGAAGGGTTCTTGGATTTAGAATAATGTATGTTTTATTACATAAAACCAGTCTCCAAGGTTCACACCATATTTTTGTCTCTTAAAATTTGTTTCAGCGAAAGCCTGCTAGGATTTCCTCTGGAATGCCTTGCACAATTTTACACAATTTCTGTATCATATAAATTTAACCAGATTAAGTGAGGATAAAGTGTGATCCTGGACATAGGTACCAATGTATGTTTTATTATTATTATTAGTAGTAGTAGTATAGTTTAGATATAATGGTTGCAATATTGTTAGTTTATGATCTTTTCGGTACACAGTATAACACACCACTATAGAAATGCCTGCCCAAGGTCCCCACCACTGTCTAGAATAGACTAGAAGAAGAAAATATTTTATCTAATTAATTTGCTCATTAATTTGCTATTCCTTCTCAAGAATATTTCCTAGCTAATGCCCTTTCCTTAACCACAACTCCTAGCATAACTTCCATCCTCTTCTCTTGCTTTTAATTGCATCCTCTATTAACACTTAGTTCCCAGAAGTGCAATCAATTTTTACTTGGTCAGTCTCCTTAGAAAATTGTTCACTCTTTGAAAGGAAATGCCTATTTTATTTACATTCATGTCCCTACTTCCTGAGTCTTATGATAGGCCATACTATAGGTACTAATTAGTTGATGAATAAATGAGTAATTTTCAATACACAAAAGTATTTTTGTCTCCCCAAAGATCAGGTTTTACTGCAGTTTATATGTTTCATATGAAAATCTATCTGATTTATTTTTTGATTAAAATACTATTTGATTTGAGATAAAAATCTAATAACTTTGAGAAACCTAGATGCTTATCAAAGCTTTCTGAAGCCTTTAGAGTTTCACTTATTACCTAACTGATAAATTTCAAATCTCTTCCAATCCTGTCTTTGTTGCCTAACACACAGATATCAATGTAAATCTCAAAAGTTGAAAGTATTATGGAATGCTGAAAATGCTTATTTTCAACTTCATGCTTAATTTCTCCTTGTGATTTATTATTAAAATGCATTTTCAGAATATCCAGAAAAAGTTCATACACATTGAAATTTGCCTTAATTATGATAAATTCTTTAAATTTTAGATAATGAATTTTCAAGTTCAGTTATTTGATTAAAATTTGATACTCTCTCCTAAATAAAAAGGATATATTCAGGTGTGAAAGCCATTAGTGTCTGTTATGCTTAAGGTGTTAGAATTTAAATCTAGGCTATTCTATTTAAAGTTATAGCCAGGGTTACATGAAAGTCAGTCATGCATTATTGTGATCTGGCAGTTTTACCTGGGAGCTATGTGATTCTTTACTCCTGATGAAATTTTATTTATAAGAAGTTTTATTTATCATTAAAGCCAAAAAGTATTCTTGATAAAATCAGGAACTGTAACAGTCAAGAAGAGTCAATATACTGTGAATGATTATGGCATTCTTGTGCATGAGATCTGATATCTGTATTTGCAGGTCTTAATTTTGCCACACAAGAGCAAAATTATTTAATTTTGCCACAGAAGAGCAAAATTATTTCCCTTTAGGAGTTAGCATATTGATTATAAGTATAGATTCAGAATTGTTGTAAACATCCAATGTTTAAAATATAATAGCATAGCGCTGTAGCACTGTACCCCCATTGTTCATTGATTTGCACGAGCAGGCACCAGTAACTTCTCACAACAAATTGTGAGACTTGTTACTGTTTTTTGCATATCGAATACATCACAGGTAGCTTGCCAGGCTTTGCCGTGTGGGCGAGATACTCTCGGTAGCTGACCCTCATAAATGTTGAAATTATTGTTTATTGCCTAGCTTTTAACTCCTTTCTACTTTACAGATTGTCCTTTTCATTTTCTCTTATTACGTTTATCTTTTTTTTCTACTTCCCTAACCTTGATAGCTAGTTATTATTGCTACACTCTATAGTGCAAGTTAAGTCCCACTACTTCCCTAAGCTTGCTAGCTAGTTATTATTGCTGCTCTATATAGTGGAATTTAAGTCCACAAAGCTAGAGCTCTAATAATCCCTTTCTTTTCTATTTATTTTTCTATCTTATTATCCAACCTATGTCCTTTCTTTCTCATCTCGTCTCTTTGTTTTTTTAGGAAATGATAAATAATGGATGAAACACTTAAAACTAAAGTTGATACCAAGGAATATACTGTATATATCAAAAATAAATGATTTGATGACTTGCAAATGTGGACATATCAGAAATAAATACTTAGATGACTTACAAATATATTAATTAAAATTTTAATAAGCTAGGGAATTAGTTTCTATGTTTATGATGGTCATATTTGACAAAAATGCAAAAACTTATGCAAAGAAAACATATGGGCTTGATATGAAAAAGGAAGTTGTAGACTGAAGGTTTTGACAATGGAAAAAACTAGTTTGGGACAAGTGTTATCCCCAGTCAAAATTTTAGCTCTATCATGTTAGCTTTTGCCATTCTATTGTTGAATATTGTAGGGGTGTTTCATTTCTTCTTTTTTTACATTTTAATAAGTTAATGAGCCCCTACTTTTAACATACTTGAGCTCTTAGCATCAACCAGCACCTAAATTTTGCTTCAGCTGTTTTTTTTAATTTTTTTTTATTTTATAAGTTACTCCACAATATTTGATTACATTTAATATTCAAATACCAGTCCCACCACCATTACACCTTCCCACCACCAAATTCGGGATGTTTCCATACCAAGCCTCAATCCCTGTCCCAAAATACAAATGAAAGAATATATTTTATATTGTCTGTTATGAAGAACTGCTGAATGTGCTTACAAAAAAGTGTTCATATAGAAAAGAGTGTGAAGATTGTTCTATATTGGCATGAGCCATTATTACATTCTATAGGATATTACTAACATGTTGTTAAAGTTTGGGTGATGTGAGCTTTAGTATATATGTCTGAAAATATGTATATATGTATATATATATATATATATATATTTCCTTCTATGGAAATGCGCCCGGCGGCAGCCGGTCGCCAGCCGGGGGGCGGTCCCCCGAGACAAAGGCCCTCCCATTGATCGTCGATTTGCTCGAGCGGGCCCAGTAACGTCTCCATTGTGCTACAGCGGGTAGGGCATCTGCCTTGCACGCGGCCAACATGGCCGACCCGAGTTCGATTCCTCTGCCCCTCTCGGAGAGCCCGGCAAGCTACTGAGAGTATTCGATATGCCAGACACAGTAACAACAAAGTCTCCAATGGAGACATTACTGGGCCCGCTCGAGCAAATCGATGATCAACGGGAGGGCCTTTACCTTTACCTTTCCTTCTATGATTTGTTGCTTACATCTCAACCTCATCAAATATGGTGTGGTAATTATGGAAAAGGGGTAGGGAGTGTCTTATGATGTGCAGCTGCAAAGTACAGGAATATGTTCACTTATATGTGAAGCTTGGTCCAGGCATGTGAAAAGCAGCCTGGGGTGTGGTGGCGGTTGGGTTGTAGAGACTTTTGGCTGCTGGGGCTGGGGCCCTTGGGGAAGGGTGGACTCTCACCTGCCCCCCTTGGGTGAAAACAGCCTGTCCCTGAGTCCTGTGGCATGGGTATGGGGGCCTCATTTTATGCTCCCCCGCCCCCGGAGAAGCAGCCATGAGTTCTGATAGGTGACCAATGAGGAGATTATCTGGCGTTGGCAGGAGGTGGCTTATGGGTGTGATCTCTGGGTCACTGGAGACTGGGGGAAGTGGGCAGAGGATCTCCACTCCCGGTTTCTACTTCACTCATGTGTGAGGCTCGGCCCGACCATGTGGAAAGTGGTCTGGAGTGTGGCAGCAGTTGGGTTGTGGAAGTTCATTTCTTCTATATATTCAAGTATAGTCATGTGCAATGCAGAGAACAGTTTGTTTTCATTCTGCCCTTCTCTATTTATGCTTCTGGTTCTTGGCTAGCTGCAACTTTAAAGACACTAAACAAATTTAAACACAAGAAACAAACAAATCATTTCTAAATTACAGAAAAAGATTTTTTCCTAACTACATATCTTTTCTTTGTGAAAAATTATACATGTTTTTTCCAGCCAGATCAAAGCCACAAAATGTCAGCCACTTCATGGAATAAAGTTATGGAAAATTTCCAGACCACCATGGCACTTGAATTTTGGAAAAATAAATGGAGTCAGGGGTATTTGGTGCCATGACTCATATATGCAAAGTGTTTATTTTGTTGTTGAGACAGATCCCTAACCCTGATCTTGCAAATATTATATCTAATAAGAATTATATTTTATAAAGGCATTTTATTGTTATTCATTATCTGAAGTAATAATAGAAAATTTTCTAATGATATAGAAAGTGGCATTGGCTGTATTCAGTGTAGCATTTGGTAATAAGTAACCAACACAGTCTACTCACCTTACACTTTTTTGGGAAAAATTATTGTGTAACTCATTAATAGCATCATGATTAAAGTAAAAAGATTAAAATATAGCTAATAAACTAGCAATAAATATGACTGATGAAACTTTTATAAATATTCATTTGAAAGAGTTAAAATGAGGGGACACAAAATAACTTCTTTGAAATAAAAATAACTTACATACAAGGGTAGTTTTGGGGAAAACAAGGGGAAACATTTTACCTAATAACTGAATACAGTGTTTCCTGTATTTACTTTAGTAAAATCAAACACAGGAAAGAAATATCAGACACTTTAACCTGCTCTATTATTTTGCTTTTAGGCCCCTACAACTGATCATCTGGCAAAATATAAAGGTAGAAAAAAATTAAAAGATCACAGCTCTTATAAAACTTTAACTGTAAATTTGAGCTATAAGCAAAGGTCAACAGAAGTTTCTTTAGGGCTTACAGGTAATTCCTGAAAAGTTAAAAAATGTTAGTCTGGGAAATATTTGGAGTTCATAAAAGGTAAAAAGGTAAAGGCCCTCCCGTTGTTCGTCGATTTGCTCGAGCGGGCCCAGTAACATCTCCATTGGAGACTTTGTTGTTATTGTGTTTGGCATATCCCATGCAGGCGAGATACTCTCGGTAGCTTGCCAGGCTCTCCGAGAGGGGCAGAGGAATTGAACTAGGGTCGGCCATGTTGGCTGTGTGCAAGGCAAACGCCCTACCGCTGTGCTATCGCTCCAGCCCATATTTTATTGAATTTACAGTGGTGCAGTGAAATCTCTAACCCTGTGGTGATTCATAGGAAAAAAACTCAGAAAGGGTATTTAAGATTATACTAGGCCCTTTGAAGAAAAAATAGTCAAATTAAAACCTGAACATATACATTGGAAACATGAGAAAAAGCTAAGTATTATATGTATGTGATATTATTTTCTCTTGGTATTTCTGTGAGATATTTTACACACCCAGATAAAAAAGTGAGACAGAGAAATGAGTTAGATAATTTATACAAAATTAATTCAAAAGCTAACAAAACATGGGGAGAGTTTGGCATAAAGAAGAGAGAGCAAAATAACGATGCTGTCAAAGAGAATTGCATCAAGGTTATTTGACAACAGGAGAACTCTCACCAGATAAACAGAAAAGTCACATATACAACACACACACACACACACACACACACACACACACACACACAAATACTTTTCCTAAATGAGGCAACCAAAATTGTTAAGTCTTTGAGAAAGAACATTTTTCTAAGCATATTATGAAGATTGTCCTCAAAATGTTTTGAAAGTAAATAATTATGTTTGGGGTGTGATGAGGGACAATAACAGTAAGGCACAGCTTCTATCTGTTTATTATGTCCAGAGAACACAGGTGCATGAGGTGCCCTAGAGGTTGTTGTTATGACCCTCTGTGTCAAGCCATCCAAGGTGAGCATCGCTATAGAGAATCCTCTGTCTCCAGGGACCGCACTCTAATTCCCCAGTTCTCTCTAAATGTCTACCTAGAATTGGTCTCCAGTACTAGGGGAACCTGTATTTGCTAACTCAGTGTGGCCAGGCATGACACAAGCACCAAGTTTGTGGTAGCAACAAAGAGATACAGATATAGCCAAGACTTTAAGCATCAGAACAACATGCTGTGTAATCATATTCCACTGGTTTTCTGGTTTCTGTAAGAATTACTTCCATCGAAGTATATCCCCAGAACACATAAAGAATAATTACATTTCCTAATATGTGTGGTGAATGATTCATTAGTTTAGTCAAGAGAGAGCAGTCCTTTACCTTTTTTCAAAATTTTTCTAACAGTAGTCTTTCATCCTTACATCCGATCAAATTCTATTTAATAAAAATTTTAAAGCAAAATATTTATTATGTATCTTCTATAAAACATGGGTACACATTGTGGTGTTGGATGTGGTGTGATAAAATTGTATCCTTAAAGTATTTACATTTAACATGTAAACCAATGTTACCTGGATAATTATATCTTTTTAGGTGGAGTATTTGGAGTTGATGAGATAGAACAGGGGGTAGGGCACATGCTGTATATGAAACCAACCCCAATCTAATCTCTGACATCATATAGAGGCCACTGAGCACCATCATGAGTGATCCCTGAGCACAGGGCCAGGAGAATGTCCTGCTTACTACTGTGCATGGTCCAACCCCTATTCCCCAGAACATTCCCACCACCTCAGCCACCCAAAAAACCATAGAACCATAAACAAAAAATTCTTCCTGGAAGTAGAATCACTTGTAATCACTTGTCATCCCATTGTTCGTCGATTTGCTGGAGCAGGCACCAGTAACATCTCCATTCAACCCTGTCATGTACTAATGTAGCCCGATGGTGTCTGCTCACTCCAGGAATATGAAGAGCAGCAAATCATTTGTTCAGGGTCTTGAGGAAGAAGTCCGACCATCTCGTCGGTAGGCGGCCAGGTGTTCTTTTGACTTCCCGTGGAATCCAGTCCGTAACAGCTCTAGTCCAGCAGTCATCTCCAAATAGCATTACATGTCCGGCCTATCTGATTTTGACACCAACAGTAAAAACAACGGGCCTGGAAGTAAAAAGATACTAAAAATACTAAAATGTGGGAAAGGAAGAGAGGAATAGTGAACAGTACACACTGGAATTCCTTGCTACAAACATATAACGTGAGGGGGGGACATAGACTAAGTTTAGAGGTAAAGTACATACTCAGAAGATCTTAGCAAGGAGAGATAGTTGGAATAACTTCACGATCTTTTGATTTATTATACACTTGAAAAATAAGCAAATAATTTTAACTGTATTTCCAGAAATCACATAAATATTTTTCTATGTTGGTATATGCCCCCAGATGATTTGAAGCACATTCAAGGGTTTTAGGTCTCTATGGCATTGACATTTTTTAATTGTTTGAATATAAGTTAACTAACTCATTTACTGTATTTTTATAGAATTTATGTTTTAAAAGAATAACATGTTGCTGTTTACAATCCTATTTCACCTTATAACGTTGGGAACAGTAAATAAACTTTTAATTTGCTCCATTCTAAATTTATTCATATCCTGAGGTCTTCTCTTTTTTGTGACAAAGCTTATTTTTGATCATTAGTGATGGCTTCATCTAAATCCTTCTATCTGTGTTTTCTTACAAAAAGAGAGAGTGAGAGAGAGCACTAGTGTTAGCAACTGTGGCATTCAGAATAACAAAGATAGGCATTGAAAAGCTTGGCTGAATTGACATTAGTAGCAAAAACAAAGCATTATTTATGAAGCTTGCCTGGCTGCAATTTTCCAATGGTAATTTCTATCCCCTGACTCATTCCTCTTTTAGCATACACATTTAATGAAAACATTATGGAACAAAACCCAAAGCAATCTGATGCCAAAGCACACTTAAGTATTGCTTAGCATGATGAAAAATGTAAGAACAAATCACTGTGACTGGGATATTAATGGGACAAACCACAGTTTCAAAGTGGCCATGGGTATAGGATTTGCTGCAGCAAGTAAACAAAACAGCTGCTTTTGTGTTTGCACTATACACAGAACCACACCTTTGTCTAATTGCCATACTAAACCATCACCTCTTTTAGAGAATGCTTTAGTGTTTTGTACTAGGAAGTCTTTTCCTGTGGAAATTATCACAATGGACCAGGCAGCTTAGGTAATGATGTAGCCAGGGTTACTGAACACTTCAGGGTTTTTGCATTAGCAAGAAGATTATATAGTTAATCAATCCACAAATACTTCCTGAGTTCTTTTTAGATGCAAGACACACAGTGGCAAATCAGTGTCTAATCAAATGAGATAATAAAATGATATCAAGTGATGAACTATTTTAATCCCCATTAGCATGCAAGTTATGATTATTTTAAATAATAAGTTATTATTTATATTATCTTGAAGCTGAACCCCAAGTGATAAGACAGTGCTTTTATATATTCTATTGGGAACAACTGAGAATTATTTGGATTGAAATACATTATGATGAAAGGCAGGCATGTTGAGAGTTGGGTCAAAAGGTTAATGAAAAACAAGTCAGCAAAGTTATTCTGAATTTTCCTTTACATTCCCTGTATAGCTAGCAAGATAAGGGATCTCTATTCCATATTGAATAAGTTGAGCAATATGGGAAGAGAGCAGTTTCTTTGTGAGTGACCAATATTCTATGTAACTTTAATTTATTAACCTGCATTCTAAATTAATGGTTTTCCTCCCCCATACCTCCCCATCCCTATTTTAACAGAAACATTTAATAAAAATATTATGGAACAAAGTCCAAAGTAATCTGATGTCAAAGCACACTTGAATGTTGCTTAGAATGATGAAAAATGTAAGATCAAAACACTGTGACTATACAAAGTATACTTGATCGAAAAACCATCATGTCTTCATCACATTTACATTTGATTATAAGTGTGCATCTTGTTATAAGATTGTTACATTTAACAATGTTTAACATTGTTACACGAGCATGGATTTCACATATTTTACTGGTTATAAAAGGAAATGTATGATTTCTACTTATGTCAGGTTACCTGCCTTGCATTTTCACCTTTTTTTCTAATTTTTCCTATTTCTGTGTCATTTAGTGAGAAGCTTCTGTTATTCTTTATTTCTTTTTCTTAAGTAGAAAACCTGTATTCAAGGTTGCTCTATAAGAGACTGCATTAATCTTAGTTACTCATAAAACTGACTTTGAATACTTATAGTAAAATGCTACTTCTTTCAATTATTAAGTTTAAAGTTACCTTCAGCAGGAGAATATATACAGAATGCCATTTTTGCTCTTTTCCCTTCCTTCCTTCCTTCCTTCCTTCCTTCCTTCCTTCCTTCCTTCCTTCCTCCCTCCCTCCCTCCCTCCCTCCCTCCCTCCCTCCCTCCCTCCCTCTCTCTCTCTCTCTTTCTTTCTTTCTTTCTTTCTTTCTTTCTTTCTTTCTTTCTTTCTTTCTTTCTTTCTTTCTTTCTTTCTTGCACTCAGCAAAGCAATAATATCAGAATACAGACATGGCTCCAAACCCTGTTGGCTTCTGGTATCACCTTCATGTTCTTAAGTGAAGGAGGGTAAGACTTTGCAAACCATTATAATATCCTTCCAATCTGCACATTGCCATTTTTATGCTGATGTGATATTCTTAAAGAGTAGTACTCCAGCTGCAAATTCCTTAAACAGATGCATTGTTAACATTCCCCTACACTTTGGCTCTTAATACAAAGGCATATAAAACAGTCTCATAGCAAAGAAAGCACTTACTTCTAGACTTTCTGTTAAAATTGCATACATATAATAATAATTACTGTCTTTTGATTTTAAGTTTAATTTTTGCCCTCTTTATAATGTCTTCATTATAAAGTCTTCAAGCTAATAATCAAGATATCATTTTGCTGGTGTTTATTTTTAATTTTTTTTACTTTAACGTAAACCAGAATCACAATTAATTTTCTATGGATTTTAAAGAACATAAATATACCAAAGCAGATAGAGATAGAGAGTCCTTCATTTAAAATAACCTTTTAAGGAGCTGTGGAGATACCACAGTAGGTAATGCTCTTGTCTTGCATGTAGAAAACCAGAGTTTGATTCTTGGGACTACGTGTGTGTCCTTGAGGAGCACCATGTGTGATTCCTTACCATGGAGCCAGAAGTAAGATCTGAGCAATGTTGAGTGTGGTCTCCAAAACAAACAAAGAAAATCATAATAAAATAAAATAGTCTCTTACAAGGTGAAAAATCCTTTTTTATATTTGACACTTTCTTCTTAGTCACTTGATCACTTGATCACTTAACATCCCGTTACTCATCGAATTGCTCGAACAAACACCAGTAATGTCTCCATTCATCACTGTCAAGTGCAAGTGTAGCCCAGTGGCGTCTGTTCACTCCAGAAACACAAAGAGCATCAAACCTATTGTTCAGGGTCCTGACAAAGAAGTCTGACAATCTCGTAGGTGGGTGGCCACGGGATCTTTTGACGTCCCATGGAATCCAGTTAGTAATGGCTCTAGTCCAGCAGTCGTCTCCAAATTGCATTATATATCCAGCCCATCTGATTTTCAATGCCTTAGCAAATGAGACAGCGTCCCTGATTCTTGATTGTTAACAGAGGTCGGAACAGTTGAGTGAAGCATGATACTCCAAGCATAGCTCTTTCGGTTCTTCTTTGGGAGACCCGAATAGTGTTCTCATACTGTTTTTGTAGGGCCCAGGTCTCAGAGGCGTATGTTAATGCAGGTAGAACAGTGGAGTTGAAGAGATGTACCCAAAGCCAGAGGTTCTTTATTCACTGATAACATCATTTCTTCAATGCTCTTGAAGGATTCCAATCTGCTCTCTTCTTCCTGCATAACTCAGATGCCTGGTCCTTCATCATCTTGAATTCTTGACCTAGGTACACATAACTGCTGCATTTGGAGATGTTCATTCCAGTGAGAGAGAATGGAACACCAGGAACAAGTTTGTTTCTCATAAACATTGTCTTTGTGAGTTCAGCTACAGTCCGACCTTTTCACACTCACAGTCGATGACGGCCAGCATTTGTGTGCTTGGTTAATGTTTGCTATTAGTAGAACGATGTAATCAGCGAAGCGGAGGTGGCGTAGTTGCCGACTGTCTACCTTCACTCCCATTCCTTCCCATTCCAGTTGTCGCATGACGTTCTCGAGGGTGGCACTGAAGAGTTTTGGTGAAATGGTATCACCCTGCTGCACCCCTCTTTTTACGTGGATGATCACTTCCTTGTAGAATGGTAAGATTCTGGTAGTGAACCAGTAATACAGCTCACGGAGGATCCTGATGTATTGAGTTTGAATGTCCTGATTGACTAGGACTTCGATGACTGCTTCAGTCTCAACAGAATCAAAGGCCTTCTTTAAATCAATGAACATTAGACAGAGTAGCATCTTGAACTCCTGAGAAACCTCAGTGAGCTTGGGTACCATGTGAATATGATTGATGGTGCTGAATCCTTTTCGGAACCCAATTTGTTCACATGGTTGTCCTTTATCTAGTGTTCTGCCAATCTTATTCAGGATGACTCAAGTGGACAGCTTGTAGATGAGAGACAACAGGCAGATCAGGAAATAGTTGCCAATGTTGTGGATGCCTTCCTTCTTGTACAGTAGTACAGTCCTGCTGGTTTTCCATTGTGTCGGAACCTTGCATTCAGACAGGTAGCGTATGAAGTGCTGAGCCAGTGTATTAATGAATACTGACGGAGGGTTCTTCAGGTGTTCGGGTCTGACCTTGTCTGGGCTGGGGGCTGTTCGCTTCTTTACTACAATGACATGTCAGATTTTGGAAGGGACAACAACATTGGGAATGACATATCTATCCTGCAGAATTTGATATATGGGCAGGTGGACACATACCAATGTATTCCACTGTTATTTAAACTATTCTTGTTCAAGTGTTAAATATTAAATGCTTTTGGAAAAACTTAACAGGCAGACAAGTGTAGGGAAATTCTACCATAATGAGTGGTCCAAAATAATAACTTGAAAGGAAAGAGCTTTAGCAATATCAGATTTTCTTAAAAAACAACAACAAAGCTTATTTTATAGAATTTTTTCTTCGCTGTGCAAGTAAGAAAAAAAAGAGAGAGATTGCCTTTAATTAAAAATGGTTTTAATATGGGTGAGGTAGATGATCAGAGAAGAAACATTTTTCTTAGAATTAGTTTATGTTAAACTCCATGAGACAAAACTAAAAAAGATTAAAAGTCTATATTAGGAAAGCAGAAACAAGGAATTTCCTCTCTTGTCCTTTTGAGTTAAACATCAAATATGCGGATCTGGGGCTTATAGACTATGCTACTCTATCAAGGAATCAGTACCCCATTTATTCTACAGTATGTGACCAAACTCAGGTCAAAAATAAAAGTCTGCAATTTATTTTTTTCTTTTGATCCATACACCCAATGATACTCAAGGCTTATTCCTGACTCTTTTCTCAAGGCTCACACTTGGTGATGTTCAGGGGACCATACTAATATCAGGAATCAAACCTGGCTCAGTAATATGCAACACAAGAGACTTACCTCTGTACTCCTGTCCCAGTCCAAGAGCATCTGTAATTTAAGTACCTCCATGGAAAGAACAGAAAAGGCAAACAGTGGTGTATGTTCACTGTTGCTTGAAGACAGTTCCTGGAAACTAGACTACAGTGCATAATTATGGTATATCTACCTGCAATAGAGTAGAGTGGTGTAATTTTAAAGACATCATCAAAGAATTATACTCCTATTGCAGACAGAAGGAATGGGAACAATACCAGTCATTGTTGAGGATAGGGAAATTATAGTGCCAGAGTTGAAAAAAATACTGAAATATTGTCAATAAAAGATTTTTTTTCTTTTTGTTATTCTTTTAAGACCATACCTACCATGCTCAGGGCTTAATTCTGGCTCAGTGATCAGGGGTCACTCGATCTGGTTCAGCGAAACATCTGGGGTGCCAGGGATTGAAGCTGAATCAGCTGCTTGCAAGGCATACCCCTTATATACTGTACTCACTCTCTGGTTCCTAAATAAATATTTTAATACAATTTTCTGCATGTTCATAAGTTCCAGTCTGATGTGGTAGTGTCACGGTAGGATTGTTGAAGTAACTTACATGAAGTGGACAGAAGTGAGGTGGTGATCTCTAGAAAGTTTTCTACTACTTTCCTCTCTCTTCCTCCCTGAAGAAATTTAGGACTGATTAGAGATTACAATGAACAGCATTACGGTATAGACCTCATGTATCACCAGCCCCATGGGAAATCCTTAAACGGAACCTGGTTTCCACTTGTTCTGCTTGATATGGGCAATGATCCCTGCCAACTGGTTGCCCTCTTTGTGAGTCACAGAACCCAGGCTGGAATGAGAAATTGCCCTTTGATGGAAAGGATAATATATCTTAAATCTAGCTTAGGCTTTCCAGGTCCCTCATCATGTATTATAGAGAAGAATTTTAGGGGGACACAAATTATGAAGTAGAACAGCTTTATTTAAAAAGTATGGGGGATAAAAGAGAGAAATAGAGACAGAGATAATAATGTTTAAGAGAGAATGAGGACATATACCAAATGAGTGCTATCTTAGATGATCAGGACCAGTCCCTGGAATGGGGATGTGTCCCACTTGCTTTAGCAGGATTAGCTGGTTTGATAGGTTTTCTTCCAAACTACCCCACATGGGATTTTTTTTTACCTAGATAAGAGTCTGTTGTTAGGGTGTTTGTCTAGCAGCATGGGGAGGAGCTTGAATCTTTTGGTACCCCACAAACGTATCACAAGCTCTTACTGGAGCTATTCTTCCCGAGGGGTCTAGCTTTCTCTTGGGTTGCTCTAAGAGATACCATAAAAGTCTAAGAGCTAAGTTAGGTTCTTTTCAGATCTCAGTTCCTGTGTCTACAAAGTGGGTCTGTTAATAAGACCTCTTGCTACTTTAGGGCTAGTGACAGAGTAACTACTTGAGATCCAATCTTAGTTTTATTGTTTCCCACAAATGCATTTGCCAGGGGTGGGAGGGCTTGGGGGGGGGATGGGATCATCCCTTACTTCCTGCTAATCCTTTTAGCATCACTTTTATGATGGTCACAGGGATGAGCAGGATATGGAGACTAATATAATCAGGGGAGATTGCCCAGTTTCCTCCCTGAATGCCAACAATCAAATATCCCTGGGGTGTGGGACCTCAAGGTCCAAGAATGAGAGAAGCAAAGATTCTTACACATTTCTGCATCCACAAGGCAGTGGGTGATGCTTGTGCCAAGTCTTTCAACCTGAAGGAAATTAAGAGTACTTAGTGCTAGAATTTTCCCACCCAAAAAAACAATTATGGCAGTGGGAAAGCTATGGCAACAACCAAGCATGGGAATACAGAAAAATGGTCAGAGAAGAATCCATATGGCTGCCCACTTCTGCTAGCCTGTTGTATCACCTTGCAGAGGTTTCTGTTATTCTTTTCTCTTTTTGCCTTAACAATGTATTATACTGTACACTTTTGGGTGACCTGAGTAAATGTTCTTCTCAAGACAAAAGACAACACCTCTCTGTACATCTCCAGGTAAAAGTAATGTGTGCTCTAAAGTAGTTAAAGTAGTAGTAGCCTTTGCTAAAATGCAGTTAACATATTTTAGCAAAAAATCTAAGGTTCACATTTTTGTGAAACTACTATTTTCTTGAAAAAGAATTTAAATGCAACAATTGGAACACTAAAGGTGAGGGGAATGTTCTGTTTCAATATAGTTCACCAAGATGGTAATTTGAAGAAATAGATTTGTCAAATATATCAAAGAGAAAATTATTTGGTAAAACTAGTAGGTATGTTAAAAAAAATCACAAGAATATTGTTAGTGGTAGTCTTCGACTTTTCTATATTGTTGTGGGGTAGGGCAGGAGTGGTACCAAGAAATAGTGCTTAGGTGACCGAGCAGCTCCCAGTAATACTAAGCCAACAGGAATGGGTGATTCAGTGATTGGGAATGACAATCATCTTTGCTTTGGTCCAAAAATGCTGGTAATAGTAGAGGTTTAAGATGTTGCATCCTTTTAGGGTCTATGAGAAAATCCCTCACTCCTCTGGAGTCTTCTCTGACTGGATACATAATCAAAATTGCATCAGAGTTTAGCAAAGGAAAAAATCACTTGAATTTAAAATAGCACCATCAGATTAGCAAAGGAAAAGTCAATTGAATCACATATGAATGAAGAATTTACACGATAGTAAACTGTAAAGAAAAATAGGATTGGCCTGGGATGTTTATCCAGTGTTACGTTATCTGAGGCATGAAGGAGAGAGAGAATTTATTGAACAAAAGAGACATTTACCTCATCTTTTATATCAAGAGTGAAAATAAATCAGATAGAAAAATCTAGTCATTGCAAAACGTGCACCTGAATGATTCCCCCCAGCCACATTACTCGATGAGTATCACAGGAAGATAGATAAGGGAATGGGAGGGGGAGCTTAATAATGACTTTTTCAGAAAATAATAAAACTAAAATGAAATTGTCAAGTCCTCTAGTTGCCTTAAGGCATGAAGGCCACATGACTCAGATGCAAATATGGAGCTCTTTTGAGATGAAGAAATTGTGGTACCATGCAGACATAGAAACTGAGAAACCATCTAGAGAAGGATGGATACATTAAAAAAAAAAAAAACAGAGAAGCTGCAAGAGAATCTAAGGGTCCTAATAAGAATATGGGCAGCCTTCTCCTTAACAGTCTCCTACAGACTCTGACTCAGATGAGATACTTGGAAGTAGCCCTACTAGAAAGTCAACTCTGTATAGGCCTGCAGGACTCATTCTCCACCCAAGATTGCCTCCCATATGAACCTGAGATGTGGGCTCTGCATCCCCCCTCCACCATGTCCCCCCCATCTGGAGTAGTTTATGTTTTCTCTTGAACACATTTCTCTCTCTTTTGGTCCCCTCATATTTCTTTAAGTAAATTTCTCCAAATAAATTATTTTATTTCACTATTTTATCTCCTCTTTAACTCATCTCTGGAGAAAGGCAACACTTGTGAACAAAAATTGGATAAAAGAGCATTTCCTCACGCCAACCTGTGTTCGTGATTCCCCGAGAACTGGATTGGTGAGGACCACTTCCTGTGCCCTGTAGGCCAAGTGAACTTCAGGCACAGCTGCAGGAACTTCAGGTGCCTCATGGGTCTTTGGGGACAGCAGCATCTGTGCAGTCTAGATACTCAAAGCCCACTTTACCAGTCCTATACCACCACTGGCATTTCCCTGGGCAACCAAGTAGAGGAGGGTCCGCAGAGAAGTGGAAACACTTTTCTTTTTTTTTTCCCCCCCCAAAAATACTTCTCTTAAGGCTACCTCCCTCTCTCTTTACTTCACCCAAGCACTGTTTCCACTTGCAACAATGGAGTTTGCCTAAATTGCTTTTTTCAGTGATTGCTTTTTTAGTTAGGGAAAGGATGAAAGCCGAGACAAGATTTTCTTATAAACCTCTATAGCCATCATATTTAATATCACAATCATGATCATGATCATCCTGTTGTTCGTCAATTGCCTCGAGCAGGCACCAGTAACGTCTCTTTCATCCTAGCCCTGAGATTTTAAAAAGTGCCATATTCAAGGCTCTTTCAGGGTTAGGAGAATGAGACCCATCATTGTCACTGGTATTTAGCATATTGGGTACGCCACGGGGAGTTTGCCAGACTCTGCCATGTAGGCAGGTTACATTCGGTAGTCTGCCAGTTAAGGTAGTATTATCTTATTATCACATCCTTACTTTGGACAACCTGGCAGACTACCGAATGGAAATGGAATGGAAAGGAATGGGGAGGGAAATTAGGGTCCTGAGACTTGTTAGAAGATCCAAAAGGAAAACATATGCTAGACCTCTAATATTTGATTGGCTTTTGCTGATTCTACAGGGGATTTTCTGAGCAGGCCTTCTATTTCCAATACATGTGAATGAACGGTGCCTTGTTCATGAGGCACCACACAGGAAAGCCTGTTCCTTCCCTCTGCTCGCAGCCTAAGGCAGAGGACAAAGCAGCCATTATGGGAAAGACACAAACCCAGAGCAGACTAGTGGTTGAAATTTTCTTTGGTTTGGAGTCAGAGCAATAATATAGTGGGGAGGGTGGTTGGCTGCATGTGGCTAACCCAGTTCAATCGATCCCCAGCACCCCATATGGTTTCCCAAGCACCACTAGGAAAAATTCCTGATCACCAAGTGTGGTCCAAAAAAACACAGAACAAATTCTTTGGCTTTTATCCTTCCCCAGGGCCCTATCTCCTGGATGCCTACCAGCTCTGCCCTGCCTCCTTGCTGATTTCAGTGATGTCTCTGGAACAATACCAAGGTTGACTTCCTTCCTTCCTCCCTTCTTTCCTCCCTTTCTTCCTTCTCTCACTCCCTCCTTCCCTTCCTCCCTCCCCCCTTCCCCTCTCCCTCCCTCCTTCCTGTCCCTCTGGGAAGTCACACCTAGTAGTGCTCTATAGAAGTTTATAAGATTTTCTTATAGACCTCTATAGCCATCACATTTAATGTAACTACATTTAATATAACTACATTCCTTTAAAAAAAAAAAGGTAACAGTTTCTCTCCAGTCTATTAAAAACAAAACTATATGACTGTTTTGGGAAAAATGATCTCAGAAGACCCCTTTTTTGTTTTTATTTTTGAGCCACACCTGCTGTGTCCTCCACTGGGGTCCTGACATGCCTGGGATTGATCCCAGGTTGGCTGCCTACAAGTTAAGTAGCCTGCCCACTATACTGCCTCTCCAGACACTTTAGTCTGATAATCAACTTAATTTTCTAAACTCAGTTCTCACACCTCTAAAACAGGAACTGAAAGACTCACTCCAAATAATTGTTCAAATTAAATGATACAAATGTGAACAAGGACCAGGGATTGTAGCTCAATAGTACAGAAGTTACCTGGTGGGCTGATGCCCAGTAAGTATCTCAGGAACAAATAAGTTAGCAAAACACTAACACAAAACACATAGAAAGCTATTCAAATCTTTGTTCTTATTATAAATATATTTTATAATTAGTATTTATTTTTTGTTGTAAATATGTCATAATTCATACGCAGTGTTTTTGCCATCCAGTTGAGAAGAAAAATAAAACAAACTACAGTGGGAAAGAATAAAGGAAAGAGAAACTAAAAATAAAAGCATATGATTTTACAGTGGTTATTCAGAGCCAATCAAGTATTTATAAATACTTCTAATTTCCAGTTTTACATATAATAAACTTGAAAATCATTACTTGATAATAAAAAACAAACACATACAAATAAATTGTATTTAGTCAGTAAGAGCAGGGAAAAGACTTGTCTCCAGAGTGGAAAAAAGTGATGAACACTTTTTCATATGCTGACTAATTCCTCTTTTGTATGTTTTCTTGGAGGAGATATGTGTTCCTATTCTCTCATTTTTTGAACAAAATTACTGAGTTGTTTCTCTTTCTTTCTTTCTTTCATGAGAGAGAGAGAGAGAGAGAGAGAGAGAGAGAGAGAGAGAGAGATGTTGCCACATTAGGTGGTGCTCAGGGTTTACTTCTGGCTCTGTGCTCAGGACTCACTCCTGTTAGGTCATAAGGGACAGAGGACAAAAGATGCCGGGAATCAAACCCAGGTAGGCAGCATGTAAAACAAGAACCTAACTCTGTATAATCTCTCCAGCTGCAAAATTAGAGTTCTTTGTTGTGCTTTGTAAGTTCTTCATATCCCTTCCATGTTGTCCTTCTGTCAGATACATGGCATGAGAATATTTTCTTTCCATCAGGTCAGTCCTTTTGTTATAAATTCTTTAGTTTGATATAGTCCCATTTGTTTATTTCTGTTTCTGTTTTCTTTCTCAGTGGAGCTTAATTGAAGACTCCTCTGACGTCCTTATTCTGGAGAGTTCATACTATTGTTTCCTCAATATATTTATTGAATTCTGGTCTGATCTTGAGATCTTTGGTTCATTTTAAGTGAATTTGTTCGTTGGTATAAGATTTTTTTGCATGCAATTATCCCATTTTCCCAGCACCATTTATTGAACAGGTAAATAAAATATCTTTATTCATTGTTATATTGGATGCTCATCTCAAGGATTAGTTTCATGTAGAATTTACTGATTGCTCAATTGCCCACTGGTCTGGAACCCACCTTTTCTAAACTTGCTATCCTGTTCTGTTTTCTAGTTAAAACTGTTTCTTGGAACTAGAGATATAGCACAGGGGTTCTGACTATTGCTTTGCATGTGTCTGACCCCAATTTGATTCCTAGCACCGCTAGGAGTGATCACTGAGCACAAAAACAGTTGCAAGCCCATATTGTGGTTGAATTTTGTCCCAAACAAAAAACAAGCCAAAGATATTTTTATTCTTATGACGTATTTGATATGCCAAACACAGTAACAAGTCTCACAATGTTACTGATGCCTGCTCGAGCAAATCTATGAAAAATGGGAGAACAGTGACAGAGGAATTCTTATGACCATGCAGACAAGATGTGTGTTTAAATAGGTCCTTCTATTTCTATTTCTATCTCAATTTGTTTTTTATTACCTCACCACTTCCATAGAATAGGTGGTTATGTAAACTTTCATCACCTGGTTTTCATTTTGAAGGAGTCTTAGGAGTTTTCATACTTCTAAGATATGAAATTAAAAATTTATTCCTGGTAATTTGCATCATGTTAATTTGGGGGGGGGCAAAAGTAACTAGAAGGTATCCACAAAAAGTCACAGCAACAGATGAGTTGAAAATAAGACCTTTGTCAAAAGCTGAATATCAGTCAAAGATGGTTCTCTTGCCTAGTCTCCAGTGATCAGTTCTGCTCAGTGAAGTGTTTATAGTTCTTCTTTTTAGTATAAAGATCACAATCACGACCATCCTGTTATTCATCAATTGCCTAGAGCAGGCCCCAGTAACGTCTCCTTCGTCCTAGCCCTGAGATTTTTTAAAAAGTGCTATATTCAAGGCTCTTTCAGAGTTAGGAGAATGAGACCCATCATTGTTACTGGTATTTGGCATATTGGGTATGCCACAGGGAATTTGTCAGACTCTGCCGTGTGGGCAGGTTACATTCGGTAGCCTGCCAGTTTGTCCAAAGTAAGAATGAGATGATAAGATGTCTTCCGGGAGCTGGGTTTTATAGTCTCCGAGTCTTGGCTGTTGATGGGATTACACGGCTCCACGGGGCCAGTTGGTGGGTGTGACCCCCGCCTACTGGAATTTGGAGGATCTGGATGGAGGATGCTCAGCCCTGATCCAAGTAGGCTTGGAGATCTCAGCCCCGGGACCCACTTGCCTTTGTTCCTCTGCCGGTACCTTCATGAGTGCGGAGAGTGGTCTCAGCATGGTGGTGGCTGGTTCTGGAGGTCATCGGCTGCTGGAGCACTGGGCGGGGCGGGGAGGTAAACTTAGCCGAAGTATAAAGATATTTGTTAGAAAATTTTATCTTGGTCCAGTAAAAATTAATATGTCCCAGAGAGGGGTCATCACATCATCCAAATTATAATCTTCTGAGATAGAAAGAGAACTGGATTTAGAAAACATCAAGAAGCCAATGATATTAATGTCTCAGAGCACTTACATCAAGTAAAACACTGTCCAGCCTAAAAATTCTTCTGGGCCAACTAATAGGCCTTTTGATTACAAACTATCCCCAATCCTACCACCAAGACAGGGGAGTATTTCTAGCCCTGGCATTTTCACAATCTGTCTGTGATAAGACCTTTTTGAGTTGGTGGTAAGGAACACCCCTCCATCTTAAACTATGCATTGTCCCTTGTTCACTAGAAAGACAGTGTATAGAGTGCTGTTCACCACAATAGTTTCAACAAGTCTGCACAATCCTTCTGGTCATGCATGGTTCCTGGTACAGAGTGTGTTTCCTATTATAAAACAGGGAAGTTGCTAGATTGCGCATGTGAAATCCTATTAATAAGCATGAGATGTCCTGAGTAGACTGCTGATTTAAATACAACCCTAGACCACAACACTTTACCCTTGTGCTGCATTTTCTTCCAGATTCTTCTACAGGTTCCTTTCCTTCAAAACTTTGGGAAGAACCATATTCATCTTTAACACAGGCAATGTTTTTTTTTGTTGATTTCTTAATCTTACAGAGTTCTTTTCAGTTTTGACAAATGGGAAAGGGCAAATGGGAAAGTACGTGCAGCATTGTAGTTATTTGATTACAAACCTCAGAGGGAAGCGTTTTCTCAGTAATAGGGTTTTTTAAAACTAATTCTGCTGAACTTAATAAAACTATATCATCATAAAAGATTTTTTTATATTAAGCAATGTTTGCATTGAGACACAAGAAAAAGTTCCCCAACTACTTAGAATTCTTTTCAGTCAAGTTAATAATCAAAACAGCATAAGATAGGTCATCAATAAGAAATAAATTTGTGGTCAGGGAAGATAACTCAAAGGACCAAGAACCTGCTTTTCCTGCAAGAGCACTGGATTCCATCTAGTTCATTATACTTCTCTGAGCACTGCCAAGAGTGATCTCTGAACTCTAAGCCTGGAATAGTTACTGAGCACAACTGAGCATTTCCCAAAATAAATAATGTATTTAATAACACATGACTGGAATGATGGGGGAGGGGCTACATGTAAAATTATGCAGATTTCATCCTCACTCAGACACACATCTCTAGGTAAAGAACCTGAAGATTGGAGGAGTAAAGTGGGGGAGTTCACATGATGGGTGGAGGGATACATTGCATAACAAAATCTGTTTCTGGATATATGTTTTGCCTTAAGAAAGGTTTCTTAGACATAAAAATCAATTCAGGAGATATCCTTAAATATAGGTAATCTACACTAAGGAACAGGAATGATTTCTCATAATGTGTTAGAACTTAAATTAACTTTAGTTCCTTATATGAAGATGACATTTATTACAAAGACTAACTCAGGACATTGATTAAAAATCTGATCCTTCTTTTTGGGAGACTTCCCACACTTGACTGCTCTCTCAGTTAAAAGTGAAATGGTAGATTATTGATTTAATATATTGACTTCAAACAAAAGCAATCAGTGAATCCAAGCACAAACAGAGTTTATTCAGAAACAAAGCAACAGAGGAGAGGATGGATTGGATACTCCCTTTCTGTAACCTCACAGATCCTCTGCACTGGCAGTCACTCAAAGGCCAATCAATTGAGAGGCATGGTGATGGGCAAAGAAAGAGCTTTATTGGCAAGTAGACAGCAGGTTGGAAGATAGTGAACTCTTGTCCAATTCTCAAAGTAAACATCTTGCTTTCCTGATCATAAGAAGTGGTTTTTATAGAGAAAGAGACAAAGAAACACCTATGTTTTTGGAAGGGGATTGCTACACACTGGAGGGTGGTCAGTAAATTTCTTCATGATCTGCTTCCTTGAGGCACATTTCACTGTAGTTATAAGTCCACACACACAGGTTTCTGAGTAATGGTTCAAAGTGTCCTTATCTTTGACTCCGTGTGAAAGGCCAAGGACAACAGTTCTGATCCAGAGAAGTTTAAAAGTCTTAAAATTTTGAATTAAATTTAAAATTTTCAGGCCTGGTTTGATTTCTAGTACCGCCCTTATTTAAAGAGATTCTAAATGCAAGTATGAGTGTCACAACATTAAATTTTTTAAATTAAAATATTTGAAATAAATTAAAATGTCTAATTGGATTAAAATACTAGAGATATGGCTCAAATGTTCAGTGTACATGCTTTGTATAGTAGTGGTCTGATTTCAGTCTCTGGCAATGCGTAGTTCTCTGAGTGTGGCCAGGACTGACCCTCTATCACTGAGTTAGGAGGAATCTACTGATGGGTGTGGTCCAAAAAAACATATTCTTGTTCACATTTAGATATTTGTAAAAGATTGAATTACTTAAGGATGTATACCAGAGCTTACTTGATGATGCATGGAACCTAGCACACCCTAGACATTCAAAGGTCTTTTATCTACCTTAAATTTCAAATAATTCTAACGTTGAATCAGTGAGATAGCTGGAAAAGCAGGAGTGCACGCTTTGAATATAGCAGTTTGGGTTTGGTCTCTGGTACTGCAAAGACTGTGAGGAGGACCCTGAGAAACCCAACAGGAGTGTTCGTGAGTGCCACCAGGTCGAACCCAAACGTTTAAATAAGTAAAATAAAATTTAAAACTAGTCTCACAGTAACATTTTATGTATACCGTTTTCCTTTTTGATGATGATCCTTAAATAATGAAGCCAAAATTATTATGCAGAATGAATTCAATTAAAATATAAATGCATCCATTTAAATCTTAAGATCTGTATATATGAAGGTTTAAAATACTGGTCAAAGAAAATTGTTATATATTTTTATAGTTGAGAGTTGGTAATTAAAGGCAGAAGAATCAATTTTAAATGTACTAACTTGTGAATGTAAATTTAGAGACCAGCATATTTTGATTATGGAATGGGGCTTCATAATCTTTTGAATTTAATTATCTGAATGACAGATTGTTCTCACATATATTATTTCATCTCACTATATTTTCAAACTTCCTAACTTATTTCTTTTAAATAATCAGGCAAATGATTTTTTAACGACAGGTCAGTACATTTCTTACAGCTTGTTCAATTTAAAAGGTTGTTGGAAAGATGTTATTAAAATTCTGAGATAATTCTGCATTAACACTAATTTATACTGATTTTGACAGCTTTTCAGTAACATGATGTAGCAGTAAAATTAGTATAAATCACATCTCAATGTTATTTTAAAAGTCCTGAGCCTACCTCTGGAGTAACAGACATTTCTATAAATTTCCTAGTTACCCACAAGGCAGTGAGCTGAGCTACACACTATGATAATGTGTGATATAGATGCCATGTTACATTTATGCATCATTGATTCAGTCATGCCTAAGTCTTCTATTTTAATTCCACGAGTCTAACTTCACATAGATAAGGTTGCACTGTCTTTAAATTCCCCAGAAGGAGGAGTCACATGATTTTATCCTTTCAAACAACTTGTTATATCTCTTCCACCCCTCTTACCCCACCATGCTATTTCCTGATGTTATAATCCTACAACATACTTGGAACTTATTAATGAACTCACCATTTTCTACGTCTTCTCTATATTGTTCTGCATTTTTCCACTTCATGATCCATTCCTACATTCCACGATCCATAGTCGTGTGGTTGGAGATCCTGTTCTATACTTTCTCCATGCTTGAATTGGAAAGTCTAGTACATAGGAAACAACTAAAACAGGAAAAAAAGCCTCAAACAACTGAGGGGGGGGGGTGTTGGTTTCAATATAAATGTATGCTTATGCTCAATATATTAGTAAAAATCCATATTTTCTACCATTGCTGCTGACTTCATATTTTTGGGTGGTGGAGAAGGAGGGTTGGGCCATGTCCAGCAATACTTAGGGTTTCTGTGTCCAGAAGTCCGTTCTGGTTCTTAGTGTGAGGTTCTTAGTGTGAGAGCAATGTTTACAGTACCAGGTATCAAATCCAAAATAGGGTCTGTCTCATGCAAAACAAGGGCCTTAATCTTTTATAGTGTCGCTCTGATCTGCTTCCATCTTCCTTTAACTATTTGTTTAATTATTTGTGTGTTTAAGGCCTGTACTGACAGTACTCAGAGATCACTCTTAGTAATGCTCGGGGGATCATATGTGCAACAAGGTATCAAAATTGAGTAAAAAAATGGCATGGGAATAAGGGGAACAGGTAGGGGACACTATCAAATGTCACAAGGGTGCGGGTAGGTGGTATTATTTTCTGGATGACCTAGGCTCTATGGGATAATCTAGATGGCCTAATACCAGAAGTGAATCATCTCAGCATCCAAGGCAGATTCTACTGACCTGCTGAATTTAAACTCAACAACAACAAAAATGCTCATTCATTTTGTTTGTTTTTGTTAGAGAGGTATAAAGCAAAATTTTCTTCCTTTTTCCGGAGTTCAGGTTTAGGAGACCCCCTCCCATAATCTGGGAGGAACAAAGCTTTCTTTTCTTCCCTTAAATAAAATTTGTTCTGAATTTGGCCGTAAGATCTCCATTTCTTGGTTTCAGTTTTGGCTTCTTTAGGACAAAAACCTGAGCTCCTGTGTCTCCACATCTCTCTGACCCCAAGTTTCTTTCTGTTACCTACACCTATTCTGGTGTCCAACCTTTGCTGTCCTCCTTCCCACAGTATAAAATCTGAACAATTCATACAGTGATATTTGTATAATGTTACTTTCTATTATTTCCAGTCTTAAAAGCCTCTAATGGCATTCCTTACCCTTGAGTAGCACTCTAAACTCCATAAGGAAGTGAAGAATACTCTAGCAGATTTTACTGACTTTTAACTGCCTCTCATTCTTGCCTTGACTGTTTTCTTATCACTGCATTGTCTCAATTCCTTCCTGTGCTAGTCCCATTACTTCTTTCTTTTAGCATACACCCTACAGTTAACTAAGGAAGATGTTGGAAGTTTAACTGTCAGAGAAATGTTTTCAACAAGGTAGGCTCATTCAATTAAAATAAAGTGAGTTGTATTTCATTGAAATAGGTAACATTGCAGAGTTCCAAGTAAGAGATAATTGCTTCCACAGGCCATATTCTTTTTATTTATGTTTTTATTAATTTGTTTTATTACCATGTACAACTCTGTAGCCCACATCCATTTTGTTTCTGTTTGAATTTTTTTCTTTGAAGTTTAATCTCCCTTTACATCTGTCTTTTTGGTTGTAGGTTGTTTTATATATCTTTCCCCTTTAGTTAATATTTGATTCTTTCCGTTTTGGAACCTATATATGGAGTTCCTTACAGCTTTCACTAAAGCTATTCATAACTCTTTCTCTGAATGTGAAACGTGCAAATCAGCTGGGCTCCTTACATCGACATGTCAATCATATTATAAATCCCTTGAGGAACAATAGATATGAATAAAAATATACAAACTTTGTTATCTTGGGCAAGTCAAACATTTGAATTTTATTTTCTCTAATACAAATTCTGGCCCTTCTAGTCTATAAATCATTGTAAGGATCAAATTACATTGGGGATTATTTTACAAATTATATTCATTAGAAAGCAATTTGTAATAGATAAAGAGATATAATAAAATGTGTCATCCTTGTTATTTTTTCAAAGTCATAGCAGAAAGCCAAACAGATAGGTATATTTTTAAAATTATAAACCAATGAAGTGTTTCAGTGGTTTTCCAAAGTATTCAGCAAGTTCTTCCTCTCCTATTATTCTCTTGTGTAAAAAAATGACAATTATGAAGCTCAGAGAAGATGGTGAAAATTTTTCTTCAATTTTTAATTTGGTAAGTAAAAGAGAATAGTTTTAAAAGTCAGGTTATTGCAGAAACTTTAAACTATGAGTTTTAAAAGATATTGTGTCTTCTTCCTCTCAGCAGGCCAATTTTAATCTAACCTTTTTCAAAAAACTGTTTTCATGTACTTAGCATTATTATGTTTTATAGCTTGAGTATTAATAGGTTCACAAAAAAACAATAATATTGTTTAGGCCCCAATAATTTATTTGGAGTCTTTATTATTCTTTTATTTACATAAATATGCATTTAATACAAAGTTGTTTTACTATTTTTTTTAATTTTTGATTTTCTATCCATAGTCAGTGGTGCTCATAGGGTATTGTTCTCTCTGCACTCAGAAATCATTCCTGGAAGACTTCGGACAACATATGGGGTGCCAGGAATTAATCCCAGAATCAAACCCAGGGATTGAACCTGGGTCGAATGTGAGGAAGCATTCTACCCACTGTAAAAATCCCTCTGGCTCAATCGAACAGGGTTGAATACACTGACATCTCCCCTCAATCATATGATCATCTAATCTTTGATAAAGGTGCAAGTAATGTGAAGTGGAGTAAGGAAAGCCTCTTTAACAAATTGTGCTGGCATCACTGGACGGCTACATGCAAAAAAATGGGCTCAGAACTCTGCCTAACACCATGTACAAAAGTAAGATCAAAATGGATTAAAGACCTCAACATCAGACCAGAAACCATAAGGTACATTGAAGACAAAGTTGGCAAAACCCTCCATGACATTGAAGCTAATGGTATCTTCAAAGATGCTACGCCACTGGCCGAGGAAGTGAAAACAGAGATAGATAAATGGGACTATCTTAAACTAAGAAGCTTCTGCATCTCCAAAGAAACAGTGACCAAAATACAAAGTCAGTCTACAGAATGGGAAAGGATATTCGTCAAATACACATCTGACAAGGGGTTGATATCCAGGATATACAAAATACTGGTTAAACTCCACAAAAAGAAAACATCCAACCCCATCAAAAAATGGGGCAATGAAATGAACAGAAACTTTCTCAAAGAAGAAATCCTAATGGCAAAAAAGCACATGAGAAAATGCTCAACATCATTAATCATCAGGGAGATGCAGATCAAAACCACAATGAGATACCATCTCACACCTCAGAGACTGGCCCACATTCAAAAGAACAAAAGCAACCTGTGCTGGCGCGGATGTGGTGGTGGGAATGTCGACTGGTTCAGCCCTTCTGGAAAACAGTATGGACGATTCTCCAAAAATTAGAAATTGAGCTCCCATTTGACCCAGCAACACCACTCCTGGGAATATATCCCAGAGAGGCAAAAATGTATAGTCGAAGTGACATCTGCACTTGTTTGTTCATTGCAGAACTCTTTACAATAGCCAGAACCTGGAAGAAACCTGAATGCCCAAGAACAGATGACTGGTTAAAGAAACTTGGTACATCTACACAATGGAGTACTATGTAGCTGTTAGAAAAGATGAGGTCATGAAATTTACTTACAAGTGGTACAACATGGAAAGTATCATGCTAAGCGAAATGAGTCAGAAAGAGAGGGATAGACATAGAAAGATTGCATTCATCTGGGGGATATAAAGTAACAAAGTATGAGATTAATACCCAAGAATAGCTGAGATCAGCACCAGGAGGATTACTCCATAGCTTAGTGGCCAGCCGGGCATTCTAGAGGAAAGGGCAGCTCAGATAGAGAAGGGAGCACCAAATAAAGTGTGTTTGGAGGATCCTCCCGGGAGGGGAGATGCATGTCGAAAGTAGACTATGGACTGAACATGTTTGCCACTCAATGCCTCTTTTGCAGACCACAACACCCAAAAGGAGAGAGAGAACACAGGGGATTGCCCTGCCACAGAGGCAGGGGGGGATGGGGGATGGGGGTGGGGGGGATATTATCCATGGTGGTGGAAAATGGGCACTGGTGGGGATGGCTATCTGATCATTGTATAAACGAAACCCAAGCACAAAAAATTGTAAATCTACAACTGTACCTCATGGTGTTTCACTAATAAAAAAAAAATCCCTCTGGCTCAATACAGAGTTTTTAATCTGAGGCTACCCTAATATTTACAAAATATGCCTCTTAATATGTGATTTGCCATTTTAGATAGAAGCCCAAATTGCTTTTCCTTCTAAGTTTGGGGAGAAAAGTGACTTATTGAAAGAGTAAAACATAAATGTGGGGTGATTTTTTGAGGCCCCATGTTTCCTGATAGGCACATAATTGCTGTTAGCAGTGTACTTTTCAAAAGTTCAAAGCTATAGCATAAGTGAAATAAGTGTTTATAGATATCAGACATTACAGCCAGTGAAATTGAAACAAACATGCTTAAGTTGCTCCTTAGAGATACACACAATTAATTGAAGACAGATAATTGCAAGTGTAATGACTTCTGGTACACTAAGTACCTGTTTACAAATCAAATTATTCAATTTGGAATTTTAAGCATGTCCTCTCTATGCTCAATTAACCCCTTATGGCTATGCATAAACACCTGGTTTGTAAAAGTAAAGACTTTAATATTTTTTAATAGCACTCAACTTATTATACATATCTTTACAATAGTGTGAAAGTAAAATTGGACATACTTTCTTAAGACATGTAGTATACAGGAACCTTCTGAGTCATTTGATGATATAATTTGTAGCTTACACATTTTTTGGTAAAATTTCTGTTTAATCAAGTTATCAATATAGACCACTGTCACTGTCATTGTCCTCACATTGTTCATCGATTTTGCTCGAGCATGCCCAGTAACATATACTCCTAAAGATATTTAAAATATATTTCTTAGGATATTTAACAATGTCTAAAAAGGCAATTTTCTTAGGACATTTATGAATTGAGACTAACTTTTTTTCTGAAAAGATAGTTCTTAGTGTGAAAATCAGGAGCATAATTTATTACCTTCATCTTTTATTTATATAAATATTACTGCACAAAATAGATTAATATCATGAAGTCATCTAGAGCCTTGGAAAAATGATCTTCACTTTTGACACAAGATCAGATAAATCTGTTTGTTAAATTTTATTGATTTGGGGGCTACAATCAGTAGTGTTGAGAGGTACTCTTGGCAAGGTGTTCCGAGGGAACGGATGATGTTTGAGATTAAATCCAGGCCTCCTCATGTCAATCATGGGCTCCAGCCTTTTCACCACCTCAACTCACAATTAGATAAAGCTGACCTATGACTGAAAATGCGATAGGAGACTTAAGTATGATGTCACAGGCTCAATCTCTGAAGTCATATAAACTGTATAACCTACTCCAAACCTTAGGAAATTAATGTCATCACTTTAATCCTAGTCTTAATATTTTAAGTGTATAAATATAGTATCTAGGTCAGGTAGTAATGTAAGAACTGTAAAAGGCCTATCCTACTATTTTTAACATGATTTAATTTCTATCGTCTTTACAGGTAGATAAAATGGGAGAGTCGTGAGACTTGTGCATGTTTTGGCAATACCACATGTAAAGTAAAATCCTTCTGTACTGTACATACGTGTGAGGGATTATCAAGATTTCATCATCCCCAAATTCATCTTTGAGAAGACTTTAATAAATTTTCTCAAATATGTGTTATTTTTCTTTTTTGGACAAAATATGATAGCACAGTGGATAGGGTGTTTGCCTTGCACACGGCCACCCGGGTTTGATTCCCCCACCCCTCTCAGAGAGCCCGGAAAGCTACCAAGAGTATCCTGCCTCATTGCAGAGCCTGGCAAGCTCCCCGTGACGTATTTGATATGACAAAAACAGTAACAACATGTCTAACTATGGAGATGTTACTGGCACCCTCTCGAGCAAATTAATGAACAATGGGAGGACAGTGCTATACTGCTATGTGTTTTTTTAGTAGAAAGAATAGGACAAGGTCATTTTTGAAAGATTGTATACGTAAAACATATCCCTTAAGACCTTTAGTGGGGAAGATTTAAATCAACACATCTTTGCTTGCTGTTTCTTCTTTGAAATCTCACTAACTTTCTTTCTCCTACTGTTATCTCTTTAGCAGAACTGTTATAAAGGCTGGCAAACTTTATAGTAGATGACCATTAACTGGATGAGTTACTCTTTATTTCTGGGTCTTTTCTAGGTGTATGGGCTGGAGCGATAGCACAGCGGGTAGGGCGTATGCCTTACAAGTGGCCAACATGGCCGACCCGAGTTCAATTCCTCCGCCCCTCTCGGAGAGCCCAGCAAGCTACCAAGAGTATTCGATATGCCAGACACAGTAACAACAAAGTCTCCAATGGAGACATTACTGGGCCCGCTCAAGCAAATCGATGATCAACGGGAGGGCCTTTACTTTTACTTTACTTTTCTAGGTGTATATGAGGTCTACATCACATCTTACTAATACATTTCTCCTTACCTTTCTCTTGTTAATCTTCCTTGTTCTCATTTATTTTCCTAGTTTATAAAGCACACAAATGGGCACAAAGTTATTTCTCTGATACTTGACAGTAGGTAGAGGAAATATAAAACCAGAACTAAAATTAAGATTCATGCAGTTAGATTAGATTGTTCCCTTACAGAGTTTGTGAACACTTGGTAAAATAAATGGCAGAATAATAGGCTAAGAAGGCAAACTGTAGACTATTTGCAGTAGATAAAATTATATACATTCTCCTTTTATAGATTTAAGAATTAGATTAAGAGCCACAAATCTATTGATGTAAAGAGTATGGTGAATACTAGAAACAGCATTTGATCTTTTCTCTTTAATTGGTATTTAATTTCAATTATGCTGGAAACTTGAGAAAAAGTTTGAAATGATTTATTTTCCTAGATGAAAACAGAGAAAACTATAGAGTATCTGAAGTGAAGATCACTTATTTATATTTTTCTTTTAAACGGTTTTGACAAACAATGACTTGCATTTTAGGGGCACTCAATAAAAATAAAGAAACATATCACATCATGTTTAGGGTACTGGATAAACCTTTATTAATTGATTTTCTGAACAGAACTATTTTTTACTGTTCATTTTGGTGAATAGATATTGAATTTCGAGATTTAGGAAAGTATGTTTGCTATCTATATAAATTTCTTTGACCTACAAAGTATAATTTTATGATGTTTATGATTCAGGGAAAAAAAGCTTTCAAATATTTTTTTTTGTTTTTATTCCTCTGTCTTTCCTTCCTTGCTTCTTTACTTTATTTTCCTTTTCCTCTCAAACCTAGTTCTACTCTTATTTTTTATTATGCTTTCAAAGATGGATGAACAATATTATTTATCTTCAACTGAGCTTTTGAGTGTTTACCTGATCGGTTTTCAGTGTTCTTGTGCTGGGTATGAGTCTTTGCTGTTAACCCCCCTGGAAGATACCAAAGGATTAAACTGGAGATAGTACTTTGTCTTCTCTGCCTCTCTTCAAGAATGACAGGAAGAATAACTGTGAGTAGCATGTAATTTGTTGAGAACTGTTGCAGAGCCGCATAAGTGGCCGTGTTCTTCAGGAGCTGTGGTGTGAAGGTGCTTACTATGGTGCAGGTCAAGTGTGGTGTGAAGGCTGCTGGGAACCACCTGGAAGGGAGGGAGGTTCTGCCTCCCTCTCTGGAATAGGCTCAGTAATATCAGCTGGAGGCAATTCTCACTTGGAATAGTAGAACAGCAAACAGATGGTCCTCAATACTGCTTTCTAAAGAAACTTACATTTCTCCATTTTTTTCTTAGTTTATTTGTTGTAAATTAGCTGTCTTCACAATGCAAAATTAATTTTGGACTCTAATTATTTTTCAATATTTTATGTATCTAATGAAAATTTAATACTATAGTCTTTTGATATTTACCATGGCTTTATAGTACAATTTGAAGTTTGGGAGCATGATGCTGTCATAATATTTGTCCTATTTCTTTGTA
Source organism: Sorex fumeus (assembly GCF_029834395.1). NCBI lineage: Eukaryota > Metazoa > Chordata > Mammalia > Eulipotyphla > Soricidae > Sorex > Sorex fumeus. Next base: position 17,361,848 of record NW_026606075.1, on the reverse strand, counting down.
AAATTCCTTTGGGATTTTTATAATGTTTACATTGTATCTGTAAAGTATATAAATATTTTTATTTATGAGACTATTACAAATTTATTATTTATTTATGACATTATATTGTAAAGATAGAACAATTTATAGTACTTTAAAAAAAGTAGTCTGTTTTTACTTTTGTTTGAAACAGTGTGAAAGAAATAAAGAAAATAATTCAATTACTTCAACTGTCTCATTTAGCTTCCTTCTATCAATGTAGCTGGAGCGATAGCACAGCGGGTAGGGCGTTCGCCTTACAAGCGGCCAACATGGCCGACCCGAGTTCGATTCCTCCGCCCCTCTCGGAGAGCCCGGCAAGCTACCGAGAGTGTTCGATATGCCAGACACAGTAACAACAAAGTCTCCAATGGAGACGTTACTGGGCCCGCTCGAGCAAATCGACGATCAACGGGAGGGCCTTTACCTTTACCTTTACCTATCAATGTATTACAACTCATATTTTACATGTTCTTTTGTGAAGACAAATATTAATTGGATGATGGTAGAAATATAACTTAAAAATATTGAGAGAATTGAAGCATGTGAAGATTATATAAACTATGTTTCACAAATATAAAGAAAAAAATCATCAATATGTGTGGTTACCAATACCAACATATTTACCAAATTGAATAACTATTTTCTATATTCTCAAAAAAATCAAGAAATGAGATCCAACATTTTTATATTTATCTGACACATCATCGTAAATTTCACAATTTCTTAATGTAGTGATTTATTTTGTATCAAGACTGACAATATTTATCATAGTGTAGAAGTGCTTATTTTAAGTTTATTTTAAGTAAAGTATTTTCAACACAAAGTAATATTGCATCAAACAATTATTTCTAGTCATTGATAACTTCAAATCATCTTTCATATTGTATGTGGTTCTCATTAAATACTCTTTTGACAGGATTATTCATTTGCATCAGTCTAGCTTTAAAATGAATATTCTCTTCTGAACTGTAAAAGATTCTTTGACTTCAATCTCATATTATATTCTTATAAACTGAGCTAACATTTAATAATATCAATTGAGTGTCTGCTTTATAGCAAATGACTGGTGGCTTAACAATTTGAGTTTCATACTTTGATTGTTTTTAGGTTTTCATTAAAAGAGTCTTTTGATAAAAATGTGGCTTATTAATTGCAAACTTCTGTGAATTTGATGGGGTTCTAATAATCCTTATTCAGTACAAATCTATTATGGAGAATCCCATAGGAACAAAGTAGAGGGGTGGGAACCTGTACAGGCCTTCTTGGTTCCACAATGAAATTGACCACATCATATTCAATCGATGGTTTTGCCTGACCATTGTTGTGGTTGTCCCAAAATTCCAAACGGGATAGGACCACCGCCTCCTTCATGCAAAATTCTACTTCACAGAGCTGGGAAAAAGGGCTTCAATGTTTAAGAAGAGAACTTCCAGAACGACCACCAACTATGAGCTCTTTGACACTATTGCAGCAACATGGGAAGATGCCACCATTGACAACATTGACGAAGAATACAATCGACTGGTTCAGCACCTCCATGATTGTATGAGGAACGCCGAGAGAGATATCCACAAAAAAACACCTGTCTTCAAAAACTCTCAAGCTCATTTGCCAACATAGTTTGTCACAAGCCTCAGGCAACTGTAAGCGACCATCCGAGCTCACAAAGCAGTGCAGAGAAGAGATCAAGGAAGACCTCAAAGAGAGAAGATCAGCAGTGCTGGCCAATGCAGCAGAAGCTGGGAAAGACATTCCCAAAGCCTGCCTGTCCTTCGCCAACTACAAGACCAAGATGACTGCCAACCGACATCCTGATGGATATACCACATTTTCCAGATGGGCAATGGAGAAGATTATCTATGACTTCTACTCAGCTAATAATCTTCAATAATCACGTCCACCTGCTTGCATACCAAATTCTGCAAGATAGATATGTCGTTCCCAACATTTTCCCTTCTGAAATCTGACATGACATTTCATCAGTGAAGAATCAAACAGCACCCAACCCAGACAAGGGCAGACCCGAACATCTGAAGAACCTTCCATCAGTACTCATCAATGCACTGACTCAGCTGTTCACACGCTCCCTGTCTGAATGCAAGCTTCTGTCCCAATGGAAAACCAGCAGGACTGTTCTCCTGTACAAGAAGGGTGACATCCACGACATGGCAACTATTGTCCGATCTTCCTGTTGTCTGTCGTCTACTAGCTCTTCACTCGAGTCATCCTGAATAGGATTAGCAGAACACAAGATGAAGGACAACCATGCGTGCAAGCTGGATTCTGAAAAGGATTCATCACAATCAATCATATTCACATGGTAACCAAGCTCATTGAGGGTTCTCAGGAGTTCAAGATGCAACTCTAACATTCATTGATTTAAGGAAGGTCTTTGATCCTGTTGAAACTGAAGCAGCCATCAAAGCCCTAGCCAAACAGGGCATTCAAACTGAGTACATCAGGATCCTCTGTGAACTGTATTATGGATTCACTACTAGAATCTTACCATTCTAGAAGGAAGTGATCATCCATGTCAAGAGAGGGGTTCAACAAGTTGATACCATTTCACAAAAAATCTTCAGTGCCACCCTAAGAATGTCATGACATGATTGGAATTCAAAGGAATAGGAGTGAAGATAGATGGTTGGCAACTACACCACCTCCGCTTCGCTGATGACATTGTTCTGATATCACCAAGCATTAGCCAAGCAGCACAAATTCTGGCCGACTTTCACTGTGAGTATGGAAAGATTGAACTACAGCTGAATCTCACGAAGAGAATGTTTATAAGAAACGGACTTGTTCCTGACGTTCCATTCGCTCTCACTAGAACGAACATCTCCGAATGCAACAGTTATGTGTACTTTGGTCGACAAGTCAACATGACGAATGACCTGGCACCTGAGTTGCAGAAGAGGAAGAGAGCAGCTTGGAAAGCCTTCAAGAGGGTCAAGGAAATAGCTAAAAGATGAAGAACCTTTGACTCTGGGCACATCTCTTCGATTCCAGTGTTCTTGCATTAACATATACCTCAAAGACCTGGGCCCTACAAAAACAGGATGAAAACGCTATTTGGGTCTCCCAAAGAGTAATTGAAAGAGCTATGGCTTGGAGTATCATGCTTCACTCAAGTGAGAGAAAGAATCCCAAGTTTCGACTTCCCTCATTGATCAAGAATCAGGGATGCTGCCTCATTTGCCAAGGTGTTGAAAATCAGATGGGCTGGACACATAATGCGATTTAGAGACAACTGCTGTACTGGAGCCATTACTGACTGGATTCCATGGAATGTCAAAAGATCGCATGGCTGCCCACCTACAAGATGGTCAGATTTCTTCCTCAAGACCCTGAACGATCAGTTTGAGGCTCTTTGTGTTCCTGGAGCGAGCAGAAACCATTGGGCTACACTAGCATGTGGCAGGGACGAATGGAGACATTACTGGTGTCTGCTCGAGCAAATCGATGAGTAGCCGGATGTCAAGTCATCAGTTGATCAAGTGATGTCCATAGAACAAAAAAAAAGAATTTTTTAAAAATTTGTTTTATGGGCTGGAGTACTAGCACAGCGGGTAGGGTGTTTGCCTTGCAGGTGGCCAACCCAGGTTCGATTCCTTTGTCCCTTTCAGAGAGCCCAGCAAGCTACCAAGGTTATCTAGCCTGCATGGCAAAGCCTCGCAAGCTCCCTGTGGTGTATTCAGTATGTCAAAAACATTAACAACATGTCTCAAAATGGAGACGTTACTGGTGCCCGCTCAAGCAAATCGATGAACAATGGGAGGACAGTGTTACAGAGCTACAGTGTTAAAACAAACAAAAAAATAAACAAAAATGCTTCACACATAGTAAAACTAAAAGCTTGAGGATGGAAAGGGGACCTGGTAAACTTTAATTTCAAAAAGTTCCAGGAAGGTGCTATTTGGGATGATTTGCTAGAATTATTTTTTCTCACTAAATAATGCTATTTGCCATCCATTTCCTCATATCCACAAATATAGTTGAATAGTAGTGTGAACTTTTAAAGAAAGAATTAGTTGTACGGATTTTATTTGATTCGTTTTCCTAGTAATTTTATTGAAATAAATTTACAATGTATTAATTATGTTTTATTTATTACTGTGAGTTTCAAAAGAAAAGTGCAATGTACACTCGAGGGACTTGAGCGTTTTGTGGCTGAGAAACATTCACCTGGCTGATCCACGGTAGCAATGGATGGACAAAGGACCAGGGAACAGAGAAATAGGGATTGGGCTCCAGGCCGATCGGAAGACAGTTTATTTCTCTCTCCTCCCTACCATAGTCCAATCTCACCTGTTACTACACAATTGTAGTTGTAGTTTTGGTCGTAGTCCCAGTCATCATAGTTCCATCATCCTCGTTGCTTAGCTTGTCTACTTTCTATGCCAGGGTAGCTTACAGCATGCCCTGTGTCCATACAGTCCCTTTGTCGGGACCCTGCTTTTGGAGTGTTAGAAACTAAGGGCAACTGAGGCTCAAGTCAAGTAAATATTATTTTGGTGTCAATTAACTCCTATGTTATGAAGCATAGCATCAACTGTCTTCCTGTGTCTATACAAAAATGGACATTGCTAAACAAGTTATGCAAATGACATAAAGGAAAGAGAAAAACAATATAGGATTATTAGTACGTGTGCCTCAGGGGCATTGTTGTGGGATTGGCTAAATAAACCTTAACTCCCTTTGGGGGAGCAAGGACAACCCGATGCTATGCAAGAGCTAATGCTATATAACAGAATATATTGAATACTAAAATTATGGGCTGGAACAATAGCACAGCAGGTAGGGTGTTTGCCTTGCATATGGCTGACCCAGATTTGGTTCTTTTGTTCCTCTTGGAGAGCCTGGCAAGTTACAGAGAGTATCACGCCTGCATGGCAGTGCCTGGCAAGCTCTGCATGGCATATTCAATAGGCCAAAAACAGAAACAACAAGTCTCATAATGGAGACCTTACTGGTGCTCACTCGAGCAAGTCAATGGATAATGGGACGACAGTGCTACAGTGCAGTGCTACTAGAATTATAGTATGTCAATTCTGTTATTTGTCATATCATGTAATAAATGATTTATCTAAGAATTAAAAGTCAACATCTTTTAGTTTTGTGGGTTATCATTATGAATATATTTGTCTTATAAATGAAGCAGCTAATAACATTTATTAAGCTTTCGTTGGGCTGGAGCGATAGCACAGCGGGTAGGCATTTGCCTTGCATGCAGCCAATATGACCAACCCAAGTTCGATTCCTCTGCCCCTCTCAGAGAGCCCGGCAAGCTACCGAGAGTATCTCACCTGCATGGCAGAGCCTGGCAAGCTACCCATGATGTATTCGATATGCCAAACACAGTAACAAGTTTCATGATGGAGACGTTACTGGGCCCGCTCGAGCAAATTGATGAACGGGAGGACTGTGACCATGACTGTGAAGCTTTCATTATATGATGAATCACTGTCACTGTCATTGTCCTCCTGTTGTTCATTGATTTTCTCGGGTGGGCCCAGTAACACTGTGAGACTTGTTACTTTGGCATATTGGATACGCCACAGGTAGCTTGCTAGACTTTGCTGTGTGGGCGAGATACTCTCAGTAGCTTGCCGGGCTCTCTGAGAAGGGCAGAGGAATTGAACTCGGCACGGTCATATTGATTGCGTGCAAGGCAAATGCCCTACCCGCTGTGCTATCGCTCCAGCCCATATGATGAATATCATCAAAAATTTACCTTTAGATGACTAAATTAGTGATTTACTTTTATTCCTCAAGTATATAACAAAATAATTTTTAAAAATTAATATTTTTATTCTTCTATGTACTAACACTTCCTTTCTTTCTACTCTAATATTTCTCAGGAAGTTTCACAATTTTAAGTTTCTAATTGCATATTTAAACTTTTCTTGTATATTATTTACTTTTCAGATAAAAATCTTATACTGAGAAATACTTCATATTTAGATATAATCTACTTTATAATGTTTATAATCTACTTAATTGTTTTTCTTTTTTGGTCACACCCGGCGGTGTTCAGGTAATACTCCTGGCTCTGCACTCAGGAATTACTTCTGGCGGTGCTCAGGGACCATATGGGATGCTGGGGATCAAACCCAGGTAGGCCGCATGCAAAGCAAATGCCCTACCCGCTGTACTATAGCTCCAGCCCCATCTACTTAATTTTTAATTTGGATTTTACTGAAGTTTTACCTGGAACTCAAATTCATTGTAATAAAAAAAGCAATCTTACTTAATGAGTGGTGTAGCTAGTTATGCTGTATTTTCATTTTTATTATTTATTTTTGAATCATATCGTTTATAGAACAGTAATGTTGAATATATTTAGGAGAGACACATGCTCAATGTAAATAAATAAAAAATATAAAGTTAGCTGATCAAGTCAATTTTTGGATAGAAGTTGTAATAAGGTAAAGGTAAAGGCCCTCCCGTTGATCGTCGATTTGCTCGAGCGGGCCCAGTAAGGTCTCCATTGGAGACTTTGTTGTTACTGTGTCTGGCATATCAAATACTCTCGGTAGCTTGCCGGGCTCTACGAGAGGGGCGGAGGAATCGAACTCGGGTTGGCCATGTTGGCCGCTTGTAAGGCGAACACCCTACCCGCTGTGCTATCGCTCCAGCGTAATAGTTGTAATAGTATTTTGTATTCTGATCAAAACGAACATGTTTATAATTATCACAATATTTTATATTTGCCTGCATTCTCCAAGTCATCTCTATTTAATTGTATGCTAAAGTATTTCCATTTAGCCTGCACTTCCAGCCCATTTTATCCCATGGACATGTATTCTCCCCTTACAAATTTCTAATTAAGTTTCCTTCAATAAAACTTTCTTGCTTCACCACAAAAAAATAAAATAAAATGTTTCTATGTATCAAGAAGGAACCTGATAACCTTGAAGTCATAGAGGAAAGATAAATAATATATATATGTGTGTGTGTAGACATATATATATATATCTAAGATGGCTATAATCACGGTGTTACAATTGTTATAACCAATCATTCTTTATCAACATACCTGTCACAATTGAAAAGTATATTAGAGTAATATAAACAAAATATGAAAATGGTTTCTAAAAAATACTCTAAAGTTTAGAATTTTAAGTATTCTAGATATAAGTGCATAATGATGAAGTTAAGAGACTATTCATTAATTGGAAAATAAATATTTATATTTGTATATACATAGACCTGTATATATGCATTTATACTTACATATAAATACATATAATAACAGAGGCTACTACCTAATATATGATTTTAGATTCTTTGAGATAGATCAGAAAAATATATTAGGGGAAAAGAGTCTGAGTCCACAGATTATTGAGAGGTTACAAAAATAAGACATGAAGTCTGTTTCCAATGTACAACATTGCATTCTGTCACTGTTACTGTCCTCCCATTGTTCATCGATTTGCTCTAGTGGGCCCAGTAACGTCTCCATTGTGACAATTGTTACTGTGTTTGGCATATCGAATATGTCACGGGTAGCTTGTCAGGCTTTGTTGTGTGGGTGAGATACTATTTGGAATTTTTTGTTTTCATATTTCTGAACTTAAAATTACTTTCTAATCCAGTTTATTTTATACATTAAAATATATTTAAGAAAAAAGCTGTCATAAACTCACAGAATTTGCTAAAATAAAAAAATTTTCATTAAAATCATTGGAGCTTCAAAGGCATAGCATCTTCCAAACTGTCATAAAATTTTCCATCTTAAACTACACTTCAAGTTTCTTTTTTGCACAGAGCAGTGACATCGCTTACTGTTCTGTTGTGAGAACTGTGCTATTGTGGCCACTCTATTGTCTCTCATTGGCTGGAAACAGTAGCATAATAGTTTACTTGTCATATGATAAACATAAATGTAATTACTCATATCAGCAATTAAATTGCATTTCAGTTAAGATAGTATAAAAGTTAAACAAAGTTCTATACTAATTAAACTGCACATGTCAGTTAAAATAATATTACAAAAATTAAACAAAATGCAAAACAAAAGGAAAATATTTCAAACATAAAGTCGTTGACATGGATTATAAATAACAAATAGAAATTTCAATAAGCAAAATACCAGACTCTAAAAATACATAACTACCTGAGATCTTAAAGAAATATTGACAGCACAATTAGAAACAATCTCCAGATTCAAGAAAGGAAAAAAAATTAAAATTTCAAATAAGTATATTTTTATAGGTGCCCTGGAGACTCTGCATTGTGGTTTGCAGAACTCTGGGGTCTGAGTATTATGTCATCCTTAAAACAGGGAATTGGATGCTGTCCTGGTTAAGTAGTATCAGGAGTGGCTCTTAGCCCCCTACATACTACTTGACCTTACAAAATACATAAAAAAATTAATCCAAGGAATAAATGTAACCCTACTCATAAAGAATGCTAATTTCTATAATAAACTTAAAGGAGTAGGAAGAAAACCCAACTAATAAAGCACATTCCTAATATATATTACGCCCCTGCGTTAATCCCTGGCACCCTATGACTCCCCACACTCTTCCATTCCAAATTGGTATGATCTCTCTCTCCTTGGGTACCAGTGTTTCCAGATATCAAACAGTGGGCGTGAGCAACAAGCCTTCATTTCTACAGTGCTGGGCTTAAATATTAAGTGGCTGTAATAAACTTTAAAATAGGAACTCAAGGAACTAAAAGGAAATTCAGAAAGACTGTCACTGTCACTGTCACTGTCCTCCCATTGTTCATTGATTTGCAGAAGCGGGCCCAGTTACATCACCATTGTGAAAGTTGTTGTTAAGGTATTAGGCATATTGAATACGTCACAGGTAGCTTGCCGAGATACCCTTGGTAGCTTGCCAGGCTCTCCAAGAGGGGTGGAGGAATTGAATTGAATTGTTAAAATTTCAGAATTCCAAAATTGCACAGCCAGCACTGCAGCTGCGCGACATCATATGTTATTCAAAATCAGCTATAGAAGACAAATTGCCTACAGTTGCCTTTATGGCAGATCTGAGTTTTGGGGTAAATTCCCAAATAATAATGGTGGGTCTGGTGTTGAAATATTGAATGTAATCAAAGTAGAGAGAGAGTAATGTGAAATCATCTGCCACACAGGTAAGGGGAAGTGTGGGGAGGGGAGTATACTGGGGATTTTGGTTGTGGAAAATGGGCACTGGTGAAGGGACGTGTATTTCATTATTGTATGACAGAAACTTAAATCTGAAAGCTTTGTAACTGCTCTCATGGTGATTCAATAAATAAATTTATAAAAAAGAAAAAAATAAGTAAGGTAGTGTTCATGCCCAATTCAATCAGCCTAATCAATGGCTGAATAAATATCAATACTCCTACATTAAAAAAAAACAAAGGCAAATAACTTTTTGCATTCTGACCACAATAATGAGGTTATATACCTGGGCATGTGCTGGGATTGGGGGATGTTGAATAGACTAGAGGTTTCAATAGATAGTAATTGAGAAATATTGTTATTTTTATAGGAGGAGGTATGAAATTATAATCTTAAAATATATAGCCTTATAAATGAGCATTACCTCAATTGACGTTATTTTTTAAAAGAATAAAACTGGAAAACATCTAAAAACATAAAAATTAGCTCAAAATGGATTAAAGACTTGGACAAAAGATCTAAGACCATAAGCTTAACAGAAACTGATATAGCCAGTGGCTTTGTGAGTGAGACAATTTTGGAAGCTGAACCTCAATTTCTCTTACACCTTCAGTAGCAGATGCATTGTGATGTCTCATGAGAGACCTAAATCAATACTACCATATTAATAATTTCCATCTTCCAAATCTCAGAAGCAGTAAAACAAAGTTTCTTTAAGAGATTTTTTTTGTGTTTTTCTATATAAGATTAAGTAATATACTTTAAATTTTCCACATATACTTGACATGTCTATAATCTTTCCCTCACAATATTTTCTCTAGGAATATATACAAGACTCAAAAGCACACACACCTACAGAATAGAAGTTTGACTATATGTTTGTTGAAAAAAATTTGTTTAGTGATGCTGTAATGATTTTTAAATATTTTTTAATGTTACCTATGTTGCATTTAATTATTTGAATGCCTGATAATGTAATTAAATGCCAATTTTGTGAGACACTTATAGGCTCCTGTTGGCTTATTAAAAATAGATAAAGTTTACTAATTTATATTCACTTGATCACTTGATCACTTGATCCCCCGTTATTCATCAAATTACTCGAGCGGGTGCCAGTAACATCTCTATTCATCCCTGTTGCGTGCTAGCGTAGACCAATGGCATCTGTTTGTTCTAGGAACATGCAGAGCCTTAAACCGATCATTCAGGGTCTTGAAGAAGAAGTCTGACCATCTTGTAGGTGGGCGTCCACATGATCTTTTGACGTCCTGTGGAATCCAGTCAATAATGGCTCTAGTCCAGCGGTTTTCTGTAAATCTCATTGTGTGTCCAGCCCATCTGATTTTTGATGCCTTGGAAAAGGAGACAGCGTCCCTGATCCTTGAGCGTTGATGAAGATCAAAACTCCGGATTCTATCTCTCATTTGAGTGAATCGTGATATTCCAAGCATAGCTCTTTCGATTCCTCTTTGAGAGACCTGAATAGCATTCTCATCCTGGTTTTGTAGGGCCCAGGTCTCTGAGGCATATGTTAATGCAGGAAGAACAGTGGAATTGAAGAGATGTGCTCATAGCTGGAGGTTCTTTGTCCTCTTAGTTATTTCTTCAATGCTCTTAAATGCATTCCAAGCCACTCTCTTCCTCCTGCGCAACTCAGGTGCCAGGTCATTCATCATGTTGAGTTCTCAACCTAGGTATATATAACTGTTGGATTCGGAGATGGTGGTTCCGTTGAGAGTGAATGGAGCGCCAGGAATGAGGCTGTTTTTCATAAACATTGTCTTCGTAAGATTCAGCTGTAGTCCAACCTTTCCACACTCATGGTCGAAGTCGGTCAGCATTAGTGCTGCTTGGCTGATGTTTGGTGTTATTAGAACGATGTCATCAGCAAAGCGGAGGTGGTATAGTTGCCGACCATCTATCTTCACTCTCATTCTTTCCCATTCCAGTCGTCGCATGATGTTCTCGAGGGTGGCGCTGAAGAGTTTTGGTGAAATGGTTTCACCCTGCTGAACCCCTCTCTTGACATGGATGATTACTTCTTTGTAGAATGGTGAGATCCTGGTAGTGAATCCGTAATAGGGTTCATGAAGGATCCTGATGTATTGAGTTTGTACGCCCTGATTGGCTAGGACTTCTATGACCGCTTCCATCTCAACAGAATCAAAGGCCTTCTTTAAATCAATGAACGTTAGGCAGAGCGGCATCTTGAACTCCTGAGAAACCTCAATGAGCTTAGTAATCGTGTGGATATGGTCGATGGTACTGAATCCTTTTCGGAATCTGGCTTGTTCACATGGTTGTCCTTCATCTAGTATTCTGCTAATCCTTTTCAGGATGACTCGAGTGAACAGTTTGTAGATGACAGACAATAGGCAGATTGGGCGATAGTTGCCAATGTCATGGATGTCTCCCTTCTTGTATAGTAGTACAGTCCTGCTGATTTTCCATTGGGATGGAACCTTGCATTCAGACAGGTAGCGTGTGAAGAGCCGAGCCAATGTATTGATGAGTACTGATGGTAAGTTCTTCAGGTGTTCAGGTCTGATCTTGTCTGGGCCAGGTGCTCTTTGTTTCTTTACCGACAAGATGGCATGTTGGATTTTGGAAGGGAGAACATTGGGAACGACATATCCATCATGCAGAATGTGGTATGTGGGCAAGTGGACGTGGCTATTAAAGAGATCTGAGTAGAAGTCATGAATTATGTTCTCCATTGCCCTTCTGAAAGATGTGATATCAGGAAGCGACATCAGGATGTCGGAGGGCAGTCATCTTGGTCTTGTAGTTGGTGAAGAACAGGCGGGCATTATGAATGCTTTTCCCAGCTTCTGCTGTATCTACCAGCACTGCTGCTCTCCTGTCTTTGAGGTCATCCTTGATGGCTTCTCTGCATTTTTTTTGCCAGCTTGGATGTTTGCTTGCGGTTGCCTGAGGCATGTGCCAACCCTTGTTGGCGAATAAGTTCAAGAGTGTTCGAAGAAAGGCGGTTTTTTGTGGTTATCTCTCTCTTGGCATTCCTCGCACAATCATGGAGGTGCTGAATCATTCGATCGTATTCCTTATCAATGTTGTCAATGACGGCATCTTCCATGTTGCCGCAACAGAGCCAAAGAGCTCCCAGTTGATGGTCATTCTGAGAGTTCTCTTCTTAAACTTTGCATTCTTTTCTCCGGGTTCTGTGAGGTAGAATTTTGCTTGAAGGAGACAGTGGTCCGATCCTGTTTGGAATTTAGGGACAACAGCAACATCGGTTAGGCAAAACCACCGGTTGAATATGATGTGGTCTATTTCATTGTGGAATCGTCCACCAGGAGACTCCCATGTCCAACGTTTAGATTCAGCCTTTTGGAACTGTGAGTTACCATGGAAGGTTTTGGTTGACATGATAAACTCAGACAGTCTCTCACCCTGTTTGTTCCATTCTAGGCCATGGGTCCCGATGTAGAGTTCATTGGCTGATCTTCTTGTACTATCTTGGCATTAAAATCACCGACAATGATCTTGTAGAAGGTGTGATCTTCTTTATAGAACTTCTCCAGCTCCATGTAGAACTTCTCAATTTCTCTTTCACCATAATTGGATGTTGGTGCATAGACAACAAAGATAGAAAGTGCCGGCAGTGAGCTACATCTATTCTAGTGTAATCGTCTGATTCAGGTTGTTAGGCATTCGAATAAATCAATGCTCATGGCTAAGTTTGTGTTGACAAGTATACCGACACCACTGACGCCTCTTTTGTCACATGTTCTAAGGAACAGTTCTTCTCCAGTGTCGAAAACAGCGTGATGTGATTGATGTCTTCTCGTTTTGGTCAGACCAATGATGTCGTACTTGATCTTTCCCGCTTGTACCATCAGGTCCTCGATGGATGCATCAGATGCCAGTGTACATCCATTAAAAGTACAGACAATCATTTTTGTCTTCCTTTGTTTTGGCAGCCTATTTCTGCCTTGGGATTTTATCAGCCTCTCCATCCACATCCTTCTCAACTCTGCCGTAATCAGGGTCAGGGGAATGAGATCCATTTCATTTACTGGATTTGGCATATCAAATAGATCATGGATAGCTTGCCAGGCTCTGCTGTGTGGGTGGGATATTTAAGGTACTACTATTTATATTCAGATGTTGAAAATATAATACAATAAAATTATATTTACCTTCTTGACATAATTCATAATTTTATTCCTTTAAGAGGACAGATGGTAGAGTTTTAAAAATAATATGTATATAAAAATCATGTGGGTGTCAAATAATTTCTTGCTACTACAAGTGTCTATTCACTGGTTTCTCTATTAAGACAAAATTGATAAAATTTGAAGGTGAATGAGAATAATGTAAATGATTCTATTGTACAAATATAAAAAATATGCATTTGCTATTAAAGAGGCCAAGGTGAACTGTCATTATAATGTTATTTTTATCTTAACTATGATAAAAGATTCTTAGATTTTATAGGCTATTCATTATTTTTCACAAATGTAACGAATATAAGTTAGTAATATAGGTAATATTCTAAATATGCATAGGTTTCTTAGATATGATCTTTCTCTTTGAAAATATATGTATCTCAATCTTTAACACAATAAAATTTTATTATCATACTGGTGGAACTAAGGTGAAGATTTTGCTAGATATAGAAATTCAAAGACAAAGATTCTTGTCCCTTAGAATAGAGCAAGTTCCCACAGATATGCTGGTCAGCCATGACTAGAGAATTAGGCCACATGGTGCTCAAATGTTTCTGTTTGGAAAAATAGAGATTATGAGATCAGTTTTCTGGAGCTAAAAAGTGTGTGATGGAACATGGAGGAGAATACATGACAAATTATTAGAATAAAAGATCATTAATTTTGTTATATTTTGAAGAATAAGTATGTTTTCCATATTAATAATTAAATGATACATAAAATGTTCAGCATGATAATATAGATTAACATGGTGTTTATTATAGAAGTGGGATGACAACAGTTTCATTTTTAAAAGAAGGATTAATTCTGAGGTGTATATCAAATGAAGACATTTTCCTATGATTAAATTTTAATAAACATTTTACAGTTGAAAAGGACAGAAATTGCAACAGTATTATATATCTATTAAAACTAATTTTAACACTGGGTAAAGTGTAAACTGATTTGAGGTCAATTCATTACTTGGTATAATCACTTAATCACTTAATCACTTAATCCCCGTTATTCATCGATTTATCCAAGCGGGTGCCAGTAACGTCTCCATTCATCCCGGTTGCGTGCTAGCGTAGCCCAATGGTATCTGTTCGTTTTAGGAACATGTAGAGCCTCAAACCGATCATTTAGGGTCTTGACGAAGAAGTCTGACCATCTTATAGGTGGGCGTCCACGTGATCTTTTGATGTCTCGTGGAATCCAATCAGTAATGGCTCTAGTCCAGCGGTTGTCTGTAAACCTCATTACGTGTCCAGCCCAAATGATTTTTGATGTCTTGGCAAATGAGACAGCGTCCCTGATTCTTGAGCGTTGACGAAGATCAGAACTCCGGATTCTATCTCTCATTTGAGTGAATCGTGATATTCCAAGCATAGTTCTTTCGATTCCTCTTTGAGAGACCCGAATAGCGTTCTCATCCTGTTTTCGTAGGGTCCAGGTCTCTGAGGCATATGTTAATGCAGGAAGAATAAATTTTCTCTAAATTTTCAGGTACTTGGTATAAAGTTTCATAAACAATATGATGAACAAACTATATTTTTCTTTATATTTCTATGTATATAAATGCCCATCAATCATGAGATTCACTAAAGTATTGAGTTTTATGTCATTATAACCTTGTGTTCTCCCATTATTTTTCTAGTATATAAGAGGATATGCTATAATGTAATAGTTCAAATTATTATTATATTTTTAATCACAAATAGACAAGCATTGCTGATAAGAATATATTACTGAAACTTGATACAAACTTCATAATTTTAATAATTGTATTTTACATAAACTTCATCATTCCCATCACTCCTCCCTCTAATTGTTACTCTCAGGACTGTAATCTGGTGTCCATGGTTTATTAATCTATTGACATTGTCTGTGACCTTGATTTGTTTCCCTATATATTATGTATGAACGAAGTCATCTAGTCCTTGACCTTAGACTTATTTTATTCAGCATGATACCCTCCTCTTCCAGTTATGTTATAGCAAAGTGCGTGACATCTTTTCCTTGTGGATCCGTAGTATTCCATTGCATACATACAAATTTATCTATTCATCTTTCGTTTGATATCTGAGTTGTTTCCATATCTAACATATGCTATGAAGACCTACAATGAACACAGTTATGCATTGATCTTTATAAATCAATGTTTCTGTGTTTTGGGGTAGATATCTACAAGTGGAATACAAGTGGAGCTCCATTATTACTGCATTTTTGAGAAAACTCTATATTACTTTCCATAGATGCTTGTCCAGATGACATTCCCTCCAACAACAAATGAGAATTCATTTTATGCCATACTCTCTTCAGCACTTATTTTTATTTTTTAAAAATTTGTTGATATATACAACAAATTTTCACTGGTATAAGGTAGTACCTTATTGTCGTTTTGATTTCTCAAACCATGATCTAAGATTTGACTCAAAAGTGAGCTTTTATACCAAACTGCATATCACATATAATTTCATTGAGGTCTGATTGAGTTCATTTTAAACTACTGATTTGTGGACCATCTAGAACCTTTACTTTTTGAAGTTTTCTCCAGGTGCTATTAAAATTTTACTATTGAAATTGACAAATTTACATTCTTACCCTCACGTTTGTTTTATGATTTTCATCATTACACTGCAAATTCTTTTTCACTTAGTCCTTATTAATATGCTTTGGTAGAGGAACTGGGCCATACCTATTTCTGCTTATGGTTTACTCTCGGATCTGCACTTTAGGATCACTCCTAGTGGTACTTGGGGGACCATATTCTATGTTTGAGATTGGACTTCATGTTGACCACCACCAAGTGATGTGCAAGGCAAGTGTGTTGATCACTGGATTATCTCTCTTGAGCCCCATCCTGTTGTAAGGTCATTGTCTTTAATTTCCTGTCTATATTTTTTCCTTTTTACTATATTAACTACCTATCACTGCATAACAAATTAAATCCAAATTTAACAGATTGAAACAAACACTTATCTTTAACTATTTATGGATTAGGAATCAGGTCTGACTCGTGGGTTAGCATCTCATTTTTTGCCTATGTTCATATTCATCACAAAGTTTAACTGGATCAGATCACCTTCCAAAAAGTGCTTGTTGACAGGATTTTTTTCTTTATAGGATGCTGAATAAAATCTTTGAGGGTTATTCATTCAGTGTCTTAGCAGGTAGTCCATTTAATCAGTGCAAGCGAGAATGAATAACATGAAAATCATTCTTTTAAAACTAAAGAGTTGATATGATAAACCACTTTGTCACATTCTAGTCAAGATTTCAATCACTGCATTCTGTACACATTCAAGGGAGGGGACCCCACAAGAGGTTAATAACAGAAGGCATGAGTCATTGAGATTCAGTTTTAAAGAGTACCTAATACATCTGATGTATATTAGTAAATAAAAAAAACATAGACTATGTGAGAAAAACAGTAACACATCAATGACACAATAGTTTTTCTTTCAACCCACAACAAAGCAAGTGAATCAATCAATAGCAATCTTATAGAAGGCTTAAAATATAATTAATGTATATTTGTATTTATGTATTACTAATTCTGTATATAATTAAATAATGTAATACATTTTTAGAGTTTTATTGTTGTTCTTATTATCCATTTGTTCAGGGCATTTTTCTGGCTCTGGGCCCAGGGATAACTACTGCTAGGGTTCATGGGACCATATATGGCGCTGAGACTTGAACTCAGATATACTGCATGAAAGACAAGTGCCCTACATACTGTATTATCTCCCTGTCCCACAATTTTTAAAGATAATGATCTCTGAGTTGTTTTGGTTTTTCCTTATTAGGGACTGAAGGAGCAGTAAGGAGATGTGGAGTCAGTATATTGTTTGTTTTATTTGTTTATGTAGGGATTAGATCCAGGGTCTCATGCATGCAAATCATGCACTTTACCACTTAGCTATATCCTTGATTTCAGTAAACTCTATTTTTCCTTTTTTCTTCTTTTTTTCCCTTTGACCATAGCCAGTGGTGCTTATGGCGTACTTCCAGCTCTTCACTAAGTGTTCGATCCTGGAGAGATGAGGGTACCATATGGGATCCCAGAGACTGAACTCAGGTTGGCTCATGCAAAACAAATGCCCTACACATTTATCTCTCTTTCCCAAATATTTTTCTTTTGTAAATATATTTATTTGTGGTCCCCCAAAGAGTTCTTAGGGACACCAGGGCCACTCCCAGTGGTACCCATTCCAGTTGTGCTAATTATGCTGGGAACACCCAGAATTACATTTTGTAGTGCTGTAGGACTACTGGGTGCTAGGGATTGAATTTGGGGTTTTATAAGGGCAAATAATTAGATCCAGCTTTTTGAGCTCTTTTCCTAGCCCACAGCCTTGTTGTAATGCACATTTGTGGCAATCTACTATGTTTCAAGTGTTGATACTTTATAGTCTGACAATTTAGCAAACTTGGAAATGAACTAAACCATTCCCTTTTCTGTTGCTTTTGGGTCAGGATTAGCCACAGGAAAGCTATTGAGAAGGGGAATGTTGACTTGAAGCAGCAATTATGTTGCACAGGTCAGCTTAGTTCAAGTTTCTTTTTAGAGCAGTGCTGGCTCATTTTACTGAAGAGGTAGATGCTTAGTCGCTAGGTTATTAACTCTTTCTGTTTTCACTGGTTTTGCCTTTCCTTCTGATTTTCTAAGTCCTGAGCCAGTTTGCATGTAGGTGTTTGCCTAAGTGCAGTATCATCTCTGCCACTCACCTACATTGTTAAATTTGTAGGTAATGAAGAAATGAGAGACTATTGAAGTTTTGGTGAAAGACTGATGAATTTTAATTCTTTATTTAGGTCCCAGCTGATCAGCTTGGGGTTCAGTTTGTACCTACATTACTTCAATTCTATGATCCCATCCAGATCAGTCATACCACTTGATCCATGTACGTAGATTTAAATGAACTGCTTAATTAGCTCCCTCCATGACTTAAATTCTAATTATTATAAGAGATTGTTATATCACTCCTGGTGATTCTATGGCAGATTTAATTTTGAAAAATGATAAAACATCTCATCTCAGAATCATTTCCAGTGTCTTATTATTGTATACTATGCTACTCCCTTCTTAAAATTGGGAGAGTCCTTGTTATATGCCTTAACTAATGAAGTGGGGTAGACGTGACAGCTGAGATTCATAAGTTTGAACTATAGAGAGTGATGGTTCCTGATAACTTTTTCTTAGGATTCTTGACCTTGAAATTGGTTCCTACACTATAAGGAAATCCAAGCAGATAGAGTGGCCATAAGAACAGATATCTCTAACTCTCTGTTTACACTGAAATCCCAAACATTTCCTGAACCAAACATGTAAACCATGCCAGGGAATAAATATCATCTTGGAACCACATCTTTCAGTCCTCAGTTGAACAAGTTCAGTTAACTGAGTGGGGAAGAGTTGAAGTTTCTTCACTGAGCCTATTCCATTTGCAGACTTCAATGGTAAAATAAGTGAGTATAGTTCTGATAAATCACTAAATTCCTGGGTAATATTTTGCATAATAAATTACTATAAGAGTCATTTGATTTTGCTGCGATGAACAAATATCTAATTCTATTCATGTATTTTGGGCTAGAATGATAGCACAGTGGGTAGGGCATTTGCCTTGCACATGGCCGACCCAGGTTCGTTTTCTCTGTCCCTCTTGGAAAGCCTGGCAAGATCCCGAGAGTATTCTGCCTACACAGCAGAGTCTGGCAAGCTCCCTGTTACATATTCTATGTGCCAAAAACAGTAGCAAGTCTCACAGTGGAGTGGTTACTGGTCCCCACTCGAGCAAATTGATGAACAACGGGAGGACAGTGCTACAGTGCTACAGTGCTATTCATGTGATTTGTGTCATATTTAAATAATTACATGGTTTCAGTAAGCATTTGATCTTTCTGTCCCTCTCTACTATATATATATATATATATTAATAGAACAAAATAAAATTCTTCTCTACAGCATAAACTATTGGGTTTAGTTGGAGGGATTATTAATTATTTTATTTCTTCATGTCTTTCACTGACTTCTCTTAGCATGTATATAGACACTTACATATATATAAATACATAGGTACATATATATATATATATATATATATATATATATATATATATATATATGAGGCTGGGAGGGATTAGTCCTTGTCTGGAGTGAGTCTGAAAGCAGGAAAGGTTAAAAAGTGCTTAATCCCTCTGGTAATGGTAGTCTCTATAAGTAGACACATTATACTAATAAATGTTTTCATCTCACCAATTATAAATCCTCAGGGTTTCTTTCATTTCTCTCAGTAAGGACTATGAGAAAAATTACAAGTCTTCTTGTGAGAACCAGAGTTATAATCTAAAACACTAACAACTGATGTCAATACTTCTACTCAGAAGGCACCAAGGATCATCCTTAGGATTGTTACCAAAGGGTGGGGGGAGACATAAGGAAAAAAAAGTATTTCAGAATTTATATGTTGTAGAGAATATGAATATTATAATGTTAAGCACAAAAATGGTTATGTGGTCATGATTTTTATAACATTATAGATATTTGTTTTTAATGAACCACACATTAGATAAAGAGCTATGAAAATCTAGAAATTTAAAGCCATAGTCCATAAAATTTATTTCTAAAAAACTCGGAACATTACCATAATTGATTGGAAGATTAGATGATCTCAAAGGCAATAAGCAGAAAGGTTAAGAACCTCTCTTTTTCTTTCTACATAGTTTATTTTCCACTATCTATTTGAGCTTCTTGAAAACAAGTCCCTCCTGACATATTAGCATATATTAGTCCTAAGCAGTATCAAATTAACAAGATTGTTTTCTAAATCATGACACATTATTTATTCTGCTTTCATTCTCTTTCACTATGTTGCTAGAAAAACAGCTATTTCTCGAGTCTGACTTACAGAAATTTTTCTGGGAAAAGTCAGTTAGTGAATGTTTCATCTTCATTCATATGACTTTGATATCAAAAACAGCTTTCTCTTTGGTAAGAAAAAGGAACTTGTGAGAACTCTTTTTTCTTAGACTTTGAAAAAAAAATTTTCCCCTTTAATATACAGTACTGAGTTGATTCACTGTTAATTCAAAGCAGGTCCTGGGCATATTGCCTTGAGTTGAAGGTTATGGTTGTAAATAATACCATGGATGTTTTCTAAATGGTTTCACTCTATATTACATAACACAAGCAGAATTTCAGAGGAATAGCTAAGACAGGAGTAAAAGACATAATATCACCAACTTCTTTTCTCTAACTACTAACTCATTTTCATGTTTATACATGATAAGTAATTAAGTGAAATAATTTTCCATGCGAATCTCTACAAGGTTATGTTTTGTAAGTTTCTTCCTTTAAAGAGTGTTTGGAATGAAAGTATTGAAAAATTTTCAGGGATCTTGTTCTAGACAACTGAGTGGAGAATTGAATTCAAGTATAAGTAGGACATGGTCTGGTCCTGAGAAATTTAGAACCAAATGGAAGAAAGACACACACCCTTGTTGTACTAGTAGAGAGATTCAAATAGAGATATGATATATCTCTACAGAAGGAAGGAAACTTGTGAATTAAGTTCAATACATTTTAGGACACATTCTCAGTGAACAAAGATGATCCAGTGAATTTTAAAGGAAAAATTGAAATATGTAAACTCATAAGTACATATTGAAAAACTTGGTGTTTGAAGTTAGGTTGTAAGACAGCTATACAGAAATATTAGATGTTATATGCACTTCAGAATTTTAAATAAATACAATAAATTTCTTGATTTGTGTTGTATGAATTGAACTATCAAGACCTTATTAAGATAGACATTTAATGTTTTCAATAACTTCACATGACTCTACAGTTTTCTCATTCAATTTTGTGGTCCCTGTACTTCAAACTTAGTTATGTCAAGTTTTATTTTATCTACTTATGCAGCTATGCCATGTATTTTTAATTGACATATTTTATAAGTGCAAGCATAAATTAATTGTTATGTTACCTTTTTTAGGCTCTAAAGGTACTGTTTACCCACAATAAACACACCCTTTAGGTATTCAACAAATTTGTGTTGTCTGGAGAAAGAGTAGGAAGCCAACTTAAGCTCAGTAGGACATAAAATATAGGAAGCATCCCTTCATGGACCAAACATTAATATTCTGACACAGAATTAGAAGATAAGCTGAAAAAAGAAAGGGATTTGTGTAATAAATTTCTCTAAAGAGCAATTTCGCTAATAGTTGGCAGAAGGTAAGTTGACAAAAGCTCATCAATAAGTAACAGCACATTATTGTGAATTAGCTTTCCCAACAGCTTCATGAATCTTTATTCAGAATCTTTATTCATTATGTTAGTACACACTATACTAGCCTGGTGCTAGGAATATATTTTAGGATTGGGCTGTAAGTTATAATAGTGGAGAACTGATTTGACATATTCAGATGACTTTGTCAGGGATGTTTCTGGAAGCTTACCAGAGCTATTGTCTCTTTGTCATTTATAATAATCCAGATGACAGAGTGTGCCAGAGAAATATTTTTCCCAGCATGTGGGACACTCATCAGTTGAGGATTATTTTTATTGTAGGGAGTAGAATATTTACCTTTATTTTTATATTACGAGAGGTAAACTTTATAGATATAATGCTCATTTTCTGGTAACTAAGAATTTTAATCTATGAGACAATGTAATGTGGACTTTTACCATGGGTATTTATGAAAAAATATTGTAAATCAGTCAGAAATAAATAATTCAATTGTGCAAATGAGAAAGGGAAATGTGAATAAAATTCTACAGACAACAATATATAAAGAATAATTAGGTTTTGTGAAAACTAGGTTTAACAAAAACTGTAGCTGCTAACAACATTTTGTCCATAATCCATGTTTAGCAACCCCAATTATGTAAATACTTAAACTATCCTTTCATATCTGAAACTAAATTTAAGCACATATATTTAATTCATAAACTTTGTGTAATTCTAGTTTAATTTTGGACCACTCAAACAGTGTTCACAGGGTCTGGAGTCACTCCCACATACTCAGTCTTAGCAGTGCAATTGAAGGTTCTGTACTAGACTGTCAATGTGATGCTCTTAAAGTCTAGGAGTGCTGAGGGCCACAAGGCCTGCACTTGTCAGTGCTGGTCAGGGGATGCAATGCTGTGTTAAGTACTGAGTATAGGGTCTTATGTATTGAAAGGGCCTTGTATCCTCTTTATGAAGTTTTCATATTCTTTTCCAGTCTGATAAGTATTTTCTCTTACTTCTCATGATTAAAAGAAGATGAATGATTCCAATATTGCTATAAAAAGAAGATATACAGATGGAAAATGTGTATATGAAAGGATGCTTCTTATAATATATTGTTACATAATTGCTAATTAAAAAATCAGTGGAATGCTAGTAACCTTTGAAATGACTAAAATTTAGAATAATGATTAAATTTTTGTCATTTATTTTTTCCAGATATTTTTCCATTTACTTTATTATAAATTCAATATTATTTTTTCTTAATTTATAAAATATTACCAATTTATGCTATTGATAGATGGTATGTTAAATAATGGCTCTAATTTTCTTCTTGCAAGTTTGCATTTTTGTAAACATTAAGTTCACTCTTGGCTTAAGTTCATCCATTCCATAGTGTTTAGTTTCCTGTCATGGGTAAGATGTCATAAACAGCACTAAAATTTTTATAAACTTAAGTTGAACTAACCTCAAATCTTGCTTAAGTCAATCTAACATCTTTCTTATAGTAGATAAATTAGCAGGTAAGCCCAGTAATACTAAATGAACCCAGATAAGAAAACATGTTGTTATGAAATGGAAGAAATTATTCTATAAAATATACAAATATGCTAAAATATGATTAAGAATAACCTGAATTTTGCACTAGCATATTGTAAGATTTTTAAGGTAAATGTTTTAAAACGCTTTGGTTTTATTTTATGTTTATCTGAATCTCTTTGATTTTACTATATTACTATTGATGTTACCACCCTAATAGATTAATAAACATGTTCCAGGTTCATTCTGTTGGCAGATGCATTATTAAGGGATAACCAATAAAAGATGCCTCTGGCCTTTACACAAGTTGACATGGTGTTCTAAGGGTTCCTGGAAATGAATATTTTTGAGACCATTCTTTTAGAAATAGACTGATTTTCTTATTCTCTAACTCCTGATCCCATTTAGATACAATCATGAGTTAAAGCATAGCTATTTTTCTGCACAGCAGTAGAGCTTTACAAAATCAAGCAGTCTTCTTGCTACATTCTTGAATAAGTGGAACGAACATAGCTTGTGAACTGAGTTCAGTAATCCTTGTGGTGGTGATGACATTTCAAACAAAAGTTCATGATTTTTGAAAGATAACGCACATCCTTAAGAGCCACAAATAAATTATTTACAAGATACACACAGCACATGGGAATGAGATATTTTAAATATTTAAAATCTGAGGTTTATTTTCCAGTGTGTTAAGTTTTAAATTTGTTTTGATTTAGATATACAATTATCTGTTTTCATATATTCATATAAAAATAATTAATGTGATTTATTATTTATGACAAAGCTTAAAATTCCATAAAGAATTTTCCTAAGAAAATAGTTTCTTCTCATAGTTTTTGCACAAAATACCGAATACTCAAAAACTTTTTGAATAATGTTAAAAGTAACTTTAAAGGCCTCCTTATTTTTGTATTGGAACAACTAACATTGTCAAAATAGCCATCTTACCTAAACAACTATATAGATACAATATATGCCCTATGCAAATTCAAACATTCTTCAAGTACTTAAAAGAGTCAGTTACAAAGTTTTTGTGAAACTCTACATGAACCTGCATAGCTACAATCATATTGAAAAAAAAAAGAAAATGGAAAGCATCTCATTGCCTAATGAAGAACCTATACTATAAAGTCATAGTGATCAAATTAGCGTGATGCTGAAACAAATAATGACTCTTATCATTGAGTCAGAATAGACTATCCAAAGATAAACTCCCACAGTTGTAGGGCCTTTGCCTTGCACGCAGCCAGCACCACCGACCCGGTTTTAATTTCTTCACCCCTCTCGCAGAGCCTGGCAAGCTACTGAGAGTATCTTTACTGCAGGGCAAAGCCTGGCAAGCTACCCGTGACATATTTGATATGCCAAACACAGTAACAAGAAGTTTCACAATGGAGATGTTAGTGGGCCCACTCGAGCAAATCGATGAACAACAGGAGGACAGTGCTATATCACTGTCCTCCTGTTGTTCATCAATTTCCTCAAGTGGGCCCAGTAATATCTCCTTCATCCTAGCCCCGAGATTTTAAAAAGTGCCACATTCAAGGCTCTTTCAGTGTCAGGAGAATGAGACCCATCGTTACTGGTCTTATGCATATTGAATACACCACGAGGAGTTTGCCAGACCTGCTGTGTGGGCAGGATACTTTTGGTAGCCTGCCAGGTTCTCCAGAGTAAGAACTAGATAGATAATAAGATACCGCTTCCGGGAGCTGGGTTTTATAGTCTCTGGGTCTTGGCCATTGATTGGATCACATGGCATCTGGAGCAGTTGATGGATGTAATGCCTACATACTGAAAGATAGGGGATCTGGGTGGAGGAGGCCCAGTCCCAATCCGAGCAGGCTTGGAGATCTACGCTATATATGGTCAGCTAATTTTTGACAAAGGAGCTGAGAACATGAAATGGAATAAAGATAGACTTTTCAACAAATGTTGTTGGTAGAATTGGATAACAACATGCAAGAAATTAAATCTGGATCCATATCTCACACTTTACACAAAAGTCAATTCCAAGTGGATCAATGACCTTGAGATCAGACATAAATCTATAAAGTACATTGAAATATAGGCAGAATACTACAAGACCTAGGCCTCAAAGGAGTCTTCAATGATGTGATACCATTGGCAAAGTCTATAGAATAAAAAATAAACAAATAGAACTATAAAAAAATAAAGAAACACTGTCCTCCCATTGTTTATCGATTTTGCTCAAGTGGACCCAGTAATGTCTTCATTTTGAGACTTCTTGTTACTGTGTTTGGCAAATCGAATACATCTCGGGTAGCTTGCCAGGTTTTGCCGTGTGGGCGAGATACTCTCAGTAGCTTGCCGGGCTCTCCGAGAGAGGCGGAGGAATCAAACCTGGCTTGGCCAGGCTGGCTGTGCGCAAGGCAAATGCCCTACCACTGTACTATTGCAGCAGCTCAAATAGAACTATATCAAAATTAAATGTTTTTGTATGGCCAAAGAAATATGGGCTAAAACTAAATGACAGCTAATGAAATGAGTGAAAATATTCAAACACAACACATTAGATAAAGGGTCATTTTTATCAATGAGTTATAAAATACAAAGATTATCATCAACAACAAAAAAATTTAAATGCCCCATCAAAAGATAGAGAGAGGAAATGAACAGTCACTTCTCTGAGGAACACCAATGGATAGCCAAAAGTCACATCAGAAAGTGTTCATCATCACTTATTATTATCACTCTATCACTGTCATCCCATTGTTCAATCAATTCACTCGAACAGGCACCAGTAATGTCTCCATTCATCCCAGCCCTGAGATTTTAGCAGCCTCTCCTTACTCGTCTTTTCCATCACTGCCATATTAGAGGCTCTTTCAAGGTCAGGGAAATGAGACTTTTTATTGTTACTGTTTTTGGCATATCAAATACACCACAGGTAGCTTGACAAGCTCTGCCCTGTGGGCAGGATATTCTCGGTAGCTTGCTATGTTCTTGACCCAAAAGTATGGGGAGAAGGAGGGAAAGAGTAGAAGGGAGGAGGAGAAGAGATAGATGAGAGGAACTGTGGGGGTCAGGAAAGTTGAGTCATTTACAAAAATGATGCTAAGGAATGATAGAGCCAATTATCCAACACTGCATAGTCAACAACACTTATGTCAAGAGACTAAACTTTGACAAGCAAACGTAGAAAGGTGTCTATGAAGGCAGCAGGCTGTAGTTAGGCGTGAGTGGGAGGATATTGGAGGAAACCTGGAACATTAGTGGAAGAAAGTATATACTGGTGGTGGGATCATTACAGCAATATTTTTTGTCTAAAACTCAGCTATGAATAACTTTGTAAATCACATACTTTAATTTAAAAATTGGGAAAAAACTCTTGTGTTCTTCATAATTAATTTGAAAATGTAATATTTCTTTATATTCTTTACTCTTGATCTCGACTGCCTTTCATTATTCCCTTTATTCAAATAATTGAAATTAATTATGTGACTAAAATTTCCAATCTAATTGTGGATATTTATTCCAGTCAAAGGGAAAATACTGGGGGTTCCCTTGAGTATTAGATATTGTATATTCATAAGAAGGTCAAAAGTTTACAATTTATGACTCTCCTGGTTGTTGACAGTGCTTAATTTGTTATTTTATCTGCTGTTGTGCTACAGTGCAATCTATCATAGCTTGTAATTTGTTTTGTTATAAATTTATTTTATGAACCAGCGTACTCATAGTTTTGTGATAAAGGCATTGATACAAACTTAGATGTTAATGTTACGTGCACATGCTTCTATTTATCTTTGCCACCTTCAAAAACATATATTACAACATTTCTCTAGAGGTATCTTTAACACTGAATATTATTGATAATGGTGTTTTGGGTATTGCTTGTGCTTAAGAGTGGTTCCAGGGCCAAAGAGATGGGCTGAATGCATGGTCCTCTAGGTCTGCTGGGACCAAACCCCCAAAACACAGAGCCAGAAGCAACTCCTGAGCATCTCAGAGTGTGACCTCTCCCCAGATTTCAATGTTATTACAAATATGTTTCAAAAGCTATACTTTTATCAAATATTCATAATTATCCATATTTTGATGGGATTCAATCCCGGACATCCCTCATGATCGAAAAGTTCTGCCAGAAGTAAGCCCTGAACACAGAGCCAAGAGGAAGTCAGGTATGGCCTCAAAACATAAACCAAACAAACAAACAAACAAAAAAATCCTTTGTGACTTTGAGCTGGGGAAATAATACAGTGGGTTGGGTGTTTACCTTGCAGACTACCAACCCTGGTTTGATCTCTGGCATCCTTGAAGTCAGAAATGATGCTTGAAGTCAGAGCAAGAAGGAAGTCCTGAGCATTGCAATTTGTGCTCCCCTCCAAAGCCCAAAAGTTTTGTGGTTGACTGTAATTCCATGACCTACTAAACAATAAGCTCAGAATTCCTTTTGAAAATTCACACACTAGCGCTGTAGAGGTATTGTAGTGGATTGGGCTTTCACCTTGTATGCAACGTACTTGGTTTCAATTCCTCCTACTTCATATGTTTTCCTGATCACTTAGCCAGCAGTAAGCCCTGAGCATCTCTGGATCTGTCCCCCAAACAGGAAAAATAATAATGCACTACTCGTAAATCTGTGTTCTTATTGGGTTAGGAAATAATATTCTTTTAAAGAGAGACTTTTGGGTAGAGAAACACTCAGATCTGTTTAGTTAGTTTGTTTCTGTGTTACTCAGGAGAAAATTCCAAAGACTTAGGTATGTGTTTCCTATATGTTTCTTAGGGGAAATAGAATGTAGGCTCTTTATTATTGACATCTTTTTCTCAACAAATGTAAAAGAAAAGCACTTTTGTAAAATTCCCTTATAAGGCAAAATCTATACTTACAAATGATAAAATAAGACTTCAGCTTTGCCCCAATTGAGCACATAATAATTATAGCTTAAATAGTCCATGATTTACCATTTTCCATAATTACCACACCATATATGATGGGGGTCAGACAGTAGACAACAAGCTATAGAGGGAAATATATATATTTTTATATATATTTAAAATATAATATATATTATATAAAATATATATTTTATAATACATGTAAATATATATTTCCTGCACAGCAGAGCCTGGCAAGCTACCTGTGGCATATTCAAT
Organism: Sorex fumeus; assembly: GCF_029834395.1. Lineage (NCBI taxonomy): Eukaryota > Metazoa > Chordata > Mammalia > Eulipotyphla > Soricidae > Sorex > Sorex fumeus. The sequence continues at coordinate 17,333,634 of NW_026606075.1, read as the reverse complement.
ATTTACAAAACAATAATAATAACAGGTCTCATTCCCCTGACCCTGAAAGAGCCTCCAATATAACAGCATTGGGAAAAATGAATAAGGAGAGGCTGCTAAAATCTCAGGGCTGGGATGAATGGAGACATTACTGGCACACGCTCATGTAAATTGATGAACAATGGGATGACAGTGACAACAGTGATTAATTCTACTTTTAGAGTTTTATGCTGTAATATTTTTCCTGTTATTAAAAGAAAAAATTTTCATTAACTTGATGTCAATCCAGATACATTTCGGAGCAATTTTATTTTAATAAATAATAATATATACCTATATGTTTTACATAATCTGAATTGTTCTAATATAAGCTATCGCTCCTTAGAACCACCTATACCTACCCCTCCACTTTCTTCATGCACATAAAATTAAAATTATGATAGATTAGTAGGTAAAGGAGTAATTAAAAAACAAATACTCTGAATTTGGTAGCTGTAAATTTCAATATATTTTATAATATTAGTCTGTGTGCTTTTTAGAGATAACATGGTATATTGATTCTTCTTACTAATCATGTGTCTTTCCTGGTATGACAGAATGATAACCTGGATTCCATTTTCTTTCCATTGAGTTGACAGTTCTCCAAATATTGAATCTCCATATATCACTATAGTTAACCTGACAAGCTACCAAAAGTATCCTGCCCACACAGCAGAGTCTGGCAAACTCCCTGTGGTGTATTCAATATGCCAAAAACCAGTAACAATGATGGGTCTCATCATTACTCATTGTCACTTTCTAAAGTCTCAGGGCTAGGATGAAGGAGACATTACTGGTGCCTGCTTGAGGAAATCGATGAACAACAGGATGACAGTGATACAGTGATACAGTCTGTGTTCTGTGAAAAATTTCTTATTATTTAATTTTGCTTTAAAATTTAAAATATCTGTCAGCTATACATTTTAGAGGTAATGAATGTAATGATTTTGCTGAATATTAGACATTTAATAGTTTTTAAATTATAATAGTTTCTAATCTGAGGGCAAACAAACATAGCTTAGTAAGATTGTTTAAAATGAAATTGTCAGTTAGAAAACTGAAGGAATTTTTTATGTCATATCTATGTGCATTCCAGCCAGAGCTGCTAAATCATTTTCTTCCAAATACAGTTAAGTCACATAAATACTGTTACCTTGAATGTCTATAAAAATATTCAAGGATTTCATTGCTTTAGCACCTTTAAAACGGGTATGATACTTTTCTTTCACTTTTTTGGGGGCACACCTGGTGGTATGCCTTGGTTATATAGATTTCAATAGTATTCACTACTTTTATATTTATAATGTTGCTATATTAAAACCATGACAAAGTTATCAAGACCCCTCCACCATTATACCAAGTTCTTTCCCAGATTAATTTAAAATTTTACAAAATTTATTTAATTATTTTAGGGTCACACCTGTACATCTGGTGATGATCAGAGCTTTCTCTTGGATCTGCACTCAGGGATCATTCTTGGCATGGCTTGGAGACCATGTAGTGTTCCAGGAAACTGAAGTTGGGTTGGCTACATGCAAGACAAGTGCCCTCTCTGCTGTACTATTGCTCGCATTCCAGTTCAAATGAAGTTTAAGATATAGCACATTGATTATGGAAAGGAGGCAGTTCATGTTTTTGGGTCACTGACGCATTCCTTTGATTGATCTTTGTATTTTACACATATTTAAGTATAAGTAAAAAAGTAAATAAAATAAAAAATTTTTAAAAAATAAAAATTGATTTTTTTTCTCAATTTAAGGCCAGCCTTATATCTTCATTTAGAGTTATAGTACCAAAATCTAATATAACCATTGACAGGAACATTTTAAAATATTTCTCATTAAAAAAAAATTCCATTAAATCAGGTACTGCAGTATCCTTTGTGAGTTTTTTAAATAACTAAAAGTATATTCACTTCCCATCTAGAAGTTAAAACCCAATTAGAAAGTTTCACTGAATGTTTATTCTTCTGGAAGACTATAGAATTTCAGTTAAAATAATTTTTTCGCTCACTCATCCAGGTACCCACCCGGCGGCAGGGCCCCTTTCCAGGCCATGCGTCTAACTAGATCCACTGAGAATGGCCAGTCTTCATCCTTGGTCTGCGGGGGATGGGAATTTAGTCACACCGGGTGAACACAATGCTGAGCCATTCCAGCACCCTGTGCTCACTCATGCAGGTGCCCGCCAGGCAGCAGGCCCTTCCCGGGGCTGGACATCTAATTAGATCCCCTGAGAACCGGTTTTCATCCTTGTTCTGCTGGGGACAGGAATTGAGTCACAATGCGCAGACCCAAAACTGAGCCCTTCCGGCACCCTGTACTTACTCATCTCGGTACCTGCCCGTCAGCTGAGCCCCTTCCTGGAGCCATGGGTGCTGATATGGCCACGAGTTATTCTCACCCTACATATCCCATAGGAACCATAAGTTACCCTCTGAGATGGAACTTTCACCACGTTAGCTTAATGAACAGAAACACATTAGCCAATAATTCATTAAGCCCATCTCAATTAATTCTGCATCTTAAGAAGAATATTAACAGTGAGCATGAAGGTCTAAACCACACAGGTCACAATGGTAAAGCAATGCAGAAGCACACCAAGCTTACTTATTGAAGAGGCTAGCCTAGAAGGCACCAACAGTAATGAAGTGCTAGACAACCTCTCTGACAAAGAATTTAGAAGGGAGCTACTGAGGATGCTTAGGGAGCTAAAAGAAAAATGTAAAGCAATGCCAATAAAAGACAAGAGGATTTGAAGGTAGAAATGAGGAAAATGCAAATAAATTTACAAACAGAAATGTCAGACCTGAAAAGCCTGGTAGGCGAATTGAAAAACTCAGAGAAAGGCCTCAGCAGCAGAGTAACAGCTGCTGAGGACAGAATCAGTAAGTTCGAAGATGAAGTCCAGAGACTCTCCAGAAAAGAGCTGAAAATGGAAAAGAGACTCACAGTTTAGGTACAGATGGAAAGAGAAGTTCGTGATGAAGCCAAGAGAAGTAACGTAAGAATTATTGGAGTCCCAGAGGGACAGGAAAAAAACTCTGACGAAAAAGAAACTGTCAAGGGCATCATTACTATGATGTTCCCAGAGCTGAAGAAAACATGCGACCACATTCAGGAGGCCTGAAGAGTACCAGCTAGAAGAAACCTGAATAAAAATACCCCAAGGCACATCCTGATTAACATGACCAAAACCTTAGATAGAGACAAAATTCTGAAAGCAACAAGATCAAAGAAAGGAATTTCCTATAAAAGAGCATCCTTAAGATTCACAGCTGATTTGTCTGATGAAACCCTCATGCCCCGAAAACAGTGGTGGGATATAGTGAAAAAACTCAATGAAATAAATGACTCACCAAAAATACTTTACCCAGCGAGATTCTCATTCATAGGAACAACACACAGTTTCACAGACAAACAATAGCTCAGAAACTTCATAGACTCAAAACCATGGTTACAAGAACAACTAAATGGATTACTTTAAGACAAGACAGGCCCCTCAAATACACCAAACTTCAAAGGAAAAATGGGACAAAACCCCATAATGATAATCTCTCTCAATGTCAATGGGCTAAACGCACCAATTAAAAGACACAGAGTGGCAGGATGGATTAGAAAATTGAACCCAACATTCTGCTGCCTGCAAGAAACACATCTCAGTAGTCAGAGCAGACACAGGCTCAAAGTCAAAGGCTGGAAAACAATCCTACAGGCAAACAACTCCCATAAAAAGCTCAGCTAGCCATCCTAGTATCAGACCATGTTGATTTCACACTGAAGAGGGTCCCAAGAGACAGTGAAGGCCATTTCTTATGGATCAAGCGATCTGTACAACAGGAAGAACTTACAATACTAAATGTATATGCACCTAATGAGGCACCAGCAAAGTACTTAAAACAACTACTCATAGACTTGGAGAAAGACATCGATAGCAGCACAGTTCTAGTAGGAGACTTCAACACTGCATTGTAACCTTTTGATTGATCAACCAGATTCAACCTTAGCAAGTACATACTTCATTTGAGGGAAAAATGGAAGAAAGGGATTTAGTATATATATACACAGGACAGTTCATCTTCAAAAAGCTGAATACACATTCTTCTCAAGTGTGCATGGAACATTCTCCAAGATGGACCACATGCTGAGCCACAAAACATACCTCTATACAATTAAGAAGATGGAGATTGTATGAACAATCTTCTCAGACTACAATGCGCTGAAATTAGAAGCAAACCACACACAAAAACAGAAAACTAAATCAAATACCTGGAAATTATACAGCTCATTATTGAAGAATATTGTCTGCCATGGAAGCAGGGGGGCGGTGAGAAAGAGGGGGTATACCAGGGATATTGGTGGTGGGGAATGTGCACTGGCAGAGGGATGGGTGTTTGATCATTGTGTGATTGTAACCCAAGCATGAAAGCTTGTAACTATCTCATGGTGATTCAATAAAAAAAATAAATAAATAAAATAAAATAAAATCTCAGGGCTGGGAGGAATAGAGATATTACTGGCTCCCACTCGAGTAATTCAATGATAAAAGGGATGACAGTAATACAGTGAACATACATAATTGTTTAAATTATGAATCCAGGTATTTTTGAAGCAATTCATAAGAAATTCAGTTATCTTTAATCCATAATTAACTTCCAAAACCAGGTTCTGAAAATAAATGGTTTGTAAACTTAAAAGATACAGTGAGATTTAACAAATGAACATAAGGTGATATGTTAGAAGTAATTTCTAAACGTTTTCTGTTGGGCAGATATATATATATATATATACATATATATGTATATATATATAACATAGATGCTGAAAATAATCAAAAACAAAGGTGTAAAAGAATGAAAATAAATGCACATCTACTTACATAAATTTGAAACTAAACACCAAAGACAAGAGGAAGACATTTACAGCAGCTTTAGGATAAAATCAAACTACATAGTAAAAATTATCAGATTAGCTTACTGTCACTGTCACTGTCCTCCTGTTGTTCATCGATTTGCTCGAGGAGGCCCAGTAACGTCTCCATTGGAGACTTTGTTGTTACTGTGTTTGGCATATCGAATATGTCACGGGGAGCTTGCCAGGCTCTGCTGTGCGGGCGAGATACTCTCGGTAGCTTGCCGGGCTCTCCGAGAGGGGCGGAGGAATCGAACTCGGGTCGGCCATGTTGACTGCATGCAAGGCAAACGCCCTACTGCTGTGCTATCGTTCCAGCCCATCAGATTAGCTTACAATGATAAAACCAGTAATGAAAACTCACTAGAATGTTTTCTAAAGAGAATATGGTCATTATTAATAAGATAGTTTTAGTCGTTCCAGACTAGGACAGTTTCAATAATTCTTTTCTAATTAATTTCAACCAATTTTCAGACAAATGAATTTCAATGGTTAAAAATAGTTTTATTGAATAAAGTTTTACACACAAGGCCAAAAAGAAAAGAGAAAGTGGTAAGCATTCAAATAAATCAAATTTTACATTGACTGCAAAACAGCAATAAGAATAATAGATATTTTAAAAACTTAAAAGGAGGAAATTAGAGCTATAATATTAGAATTCAATTTCATGTGAGCCAAGATAAAGAACACAAATGAGACCACTTTCTTTAGTTCTTAAATTATTTAAAGGATGTTTACATTAGTAAAACTATGTCCTGAATTAAAATGTTACTAAATGTAACCTTAAAAGGTTATAAGAAATTGTGTGTATTACAAATATCAAGTAATATAAGAAAACATTTTAGGGAGCTAGGGAAATACGTAAAATAGTTGGAACATGTGCTTTGCTTGCAGGATTCGTAGTTGGATTCTTAGTAGTTCATTGACCCGGCAAGCATAGTGTCAAGAAACTCCATATCATCATTTGAACATATCCATCAAAAAAAAAAAAAAGGAAAAGGGAAATAATTTAATTTGGAGTTCATCAATGACATATTTTTGTAAAAAAATTTTTATTCAAAATGACATAAGATAGTCTGAAACTGTGATAAAGTTTATATTTGGATTAAATCTATTATAAATAAAATATCTGGTATTAAACTAATTTTTCCATAGAGGACAACTATACAAGCTTAATATTAAGTACAGAAGTGGATAATAATCAGACAGAGGTCATGTTACATATAAAAATATGTAGCATTACATGTGTGTACATAAATATATAGTTACATTTATTCACATACAATATTGTAAATATATATTTTATGTAATATATGTAAGATAATATATCTTTAGGTGTATATAGAACATATATACATATTTATGCACATATATCCATATATAGTGATGCTTAAAAATATTAGAAACTAAGCATGACAACCAGAATTGAGATATCAATAGGAAGAAGGGCACCTCATATGATTCTGAATTAAGGTAAGGTAAAGGTAAAGGCCCTCCCGTTGATCGTCGATTTGCTCGAGCGGGCCCAGTAACGTCTCCATTGGAGACTTTGTTGTTACTGTGTCTGGCATATCGATTCTGAATTAAAGAAAAAAATTCCCCTGTGGAACATATGTTTTTGCCCTAAATACAAAATACTCAAAGATAATGATAGACTGTCTTTTACAATATGAGATAATCAAAATTTTTATTTCAGAAAATTTAATATTTTAAAATCAAATGTACTGTTATTTATCAACATCTAAACAATATGTCACTTAAAAAATAAAAGTTAAAAATCTTAAAATATCCATAAATTCTTAATAAAATTTTAAAGTATTAAAATTGAATGACAGTGAAATATTCATACTTAAAATCTGACAAATACAGCAATAATGGTAATCTAGAAGAATAGTGATTTACTGCTATAAAAGAAAATAAAGTTTAGAGGAGAAATTAGTGGAGTTGAAAATAACATTAAAATACAGAGAATTAATGAAAAACTGGTTCATGTGTAAAGACAAATTGTAAGTGGCAATGAGAATGCACTTCACAGACCAGAGAAAGCATAATTTGCGACCAATTGCTGTACAGTGGAATTCATTGTCGTGTATACATCATACCCATGTCCCATAGGTTTCTCCCAGTCAGCGACAATGTATAGGGATCATATGCAAACATTTTTGTAAGGAATTAGGATTTCTCTCCTGGAACAGTTTTTCTCAAGGACTCCTCAAGAGCCTTACCAAATCATTTTTGCAGTGAACCGTAGTCTAAAGTCCTTTCCAATCATCCCTCTTCCTTTCTCTTTTTTGGAGTCAAACTTAAACTGTGGTCTTATAACTCTCAAATATTCACCATTTTCTACTATTTTATCGTAGACAGAAATTTTTGCTAAAAAACAAAACAAAACAAAAACTTGGGCTGGAGAGATAGCACAGTGGGTAGGGCATTTGCCTTGCACGTGGCCGACCCGTGTTCGATTCCCAGCATCCCATATGGTCCCCTGAGCATCGCCAGGACTAACTCCTGAGTGCAGAGCCAGGAGTAACCCCTGTGCATTGCCAGGTGTGACCCCAAAAGCAAAACATAAATAAATAAATAAATAAATAAATAAATGAATAAAATTAAAAAAATTAATCAAAATCTCTTGCTTATTTAATCATGGGGCTGAAGAGATAGCACAGCAGTAACGTGTTTGCCTTGCATGAGGCTGGCCCGGCTGAGCTGGGTTTCATTCCTCCAACCCTCTCTGAGAGCTTGGAAAGCTACCAAGAGTATCTCGCCTGCACAGCAAAGCCTGGCAAGCTACCCATGATGTATTCAACATGCCAAACACAATAATACCAAGTCTCATGATGGAGACGTTACTGGGCCTGCTCAAGCAAATCAATGAACAATGGGAGGACAGTGCTATTTAATCATCTTGGTTTATGCTTCTAATAGACTTTAGCCTATACATATAAAAGAACAGTTATTCAAAAATAAAATTAGAGTAAAATAAAGCACAAATATTACTGGGAACCATGGAAACAGAAATATGTCAATTGCAAGTACAACATACTTTTTAAAAGTTAGTTATTGATACATTTGTACAAATAAAAGCTCAGGGATTTTAAAATAATTGCATCATTGATATCTCCCTAAAGAGTGTGCTGTTCAGTGTTAATAAAACATCATTTCTATTTAATTGGAATCATAAAGGTAAAAGGTAAAGGCCCTCCCGTTGATCGTCGATTTGCTCGAGCAGGCCCAGTAACGTCTCCATTGGAGACTTTGTTGTTACTGTGTCTGGCATATCCAATACTCTCGGTAGCTTGCCGGGCTCTCCGAGAGGGGCGGAGGAATCGAACTCGGGTCGGCCATAATTTTATATAATGTGCTTAAGAAATATTATTTGTGAGACTTGGAGGTAGGGCCCTGGGACTCTCATGTACTATTTAAGGATCCCCTATAAACAAATAAATAATTTGTATTATTAAGTATATATGCATAACTAATGTACATCAAACATCTTACTGAAGCTTCTACCAGGTATTGATAAGAATATATTGAGTGAAGTATGGTAAAGCCTATAAAGAGTCAGATGTTTAACAAAACTCAATAAATTCTTAGCTTCAGGTTCAGATACATGTCAAGAGGTTTCCAGTTTGCATTTGATCCATCAAAGTTCTCTCTCAATAGTGTTAGGTAGCATGCATTATTTATTCAAATCAATTACCTCTTGTACAAAGTGAAGGCATTCTTATCTACTTAAATTCGGTCTTTTCCCTAATACGGGATCATCATTGCTTATTTTTTCTTATATTTTTGATAAATCATATGCTTTTTATTTATTTATATGAATTGAAAGATCATGGAAGTGCTTAAGAGAGGAAACTAGCATGCAAAATGCAGAGATGTAACGTTCATCTTAATCAAATTATAAGTCTTATTCTCCAACTCAATGGTCTTTGATGCCCACATACTAGATCTTTTTCAAATTATATTATAAAGAGGAAAGTAAGTCTTCATTTGAAATTTATTTATCATAGTTGAGCCATCTGGCAGCTATTGACCCTGTGTATTTAACTTTCTTCCTTGAATTTCTGCTTTCTTAAGAATGCTGAGTTCTCAATAGATTTCATCAAATTTCCTTGACCATGAGACAAAATCAAATTAAGGACCATCTATAAAATTAGTGGAACGAAGTTATCAGCTTTTTGTCTTTGTTTTTCACTGGCAAATGTATCGTGAAATGAAAGATGCAGTATCTTCCTGCACATTGATCCACGCAGCCCTGTTACCTTGAAGGCAGCCACACAGCACTCAAAATTGCGAGGACTCCTTGCCAAAAGTACAGAAGGCCTTGGCAGTGATGAGCAACATTCTGCACATTTGTACTCTGCCCATTGCAGTGGCAGATGCTGAGACAGATTTCAAAGTCTTTTACACCCCCAGTTACCCACGTATTTCTATCCTTGGCACCTCTTTCAAGAATAGAAAATGCCAGCTGTTCCTTCTGGCTAACATGGAGGTGCATAGAATTGCTTTCTCCCCAAAATAAATAAATAAGAAACAACAGTGACAGGAAATAAAATTTAAACTGTGATGGGGACAACCGACCCAAAAAAAAGTTTCTATTTGTATATGTAACCAGCACATCAATTCTTTTGGCTAACAGTTTATCCTAAACATCCCGCCGGTACTAATCTTTCCTGAAAATACAAACAAACTGAAATTAAAAATACTGCTAATAGCCTGGATAATGTGTTATTTAAAGACTTGGAGGGATTTCAGCATCTTTCTTAAAGAGTGCCAGAAAATATCAATATCCTATTTCAGTAGTCAATGCAGTGGTTACTATCCAAACCTCATTGATTTCATAAACTTTAAAAAATACTATGAGTAATATATAATTAAAATCCAGTTATTGGGGAAAAATAGCTTTTCAGAATAATTGGGTCATGTAAAAAATCTAGATAAAGAGACTAGGTTATATATAGGCTCTTTCTTTTTCAACATAAACAAGGACCTGATACGAAAAGAAAATAGCATCATATTTAGTTAAAACTTCAAATAAATACCTACTATAAGTACTCCATAAATATTTAATACACTTCACAATTCTATATACATAAATATTGTTGCCATATATTTATATATTTTTATTTAATATAGACATAAATATACACGTATAACATTGAAAAAATATATTGTTTTTTATAAATTTTATTGAATCACCATGAAATAGTTACAAGCTTTCATGTTTGGATTACAATCACACAATGATCAAACACCCACCCCTCCACCAGTGCACATTCCCCACCACCAATATCCCTGGTATACCCCCCCGTCCTACCCTCCCCCACCTCCATGGCAGACATGATTCGCCATAATCTCTCTCTACTTTTGGGCATTATGGTTTACAATAAAGACCCTGAGAGGTTGTCAGTTTTAGTCCTTTATCCACTTTCTGCACACATCTCCCATCCCGACCGATTCCTCCAGCCATCTTTTTCTTAGCAATCCCTTCTCTATTCCAGTTGACTTCTCCCCTTTGCTCATGAGGCAGGCTCCCAGCTATGGAGCAATCGACCTGTCCCATGTATCTACTACCCTTAGGTGTCAGCCTCATGTTATGTTGTTTTGTACTCCACAAATGAGTGCTGTCTTTTTATGTCTGTCTCTTTCTTTCTGACACATTACACTTAGCATGATACTCTCCATGTCTATCCATACATAAGGAAAGTTCATGACTTCATCTCTCCTAACAGCTGCATAGTATTCCATTGTGTAGATGTACCAAAGTTTCTTTAACCAGTCATCTGTTCTAGGTCACTTAAGTTGTTTCCAGATTTTGGCTATTGTGAACAGTGCTGCAATGAACATACAGGTTCAGATGTCATTTCTACTGTGCTTTTTTGCATCCTCGGGATATGTTCCCAGTTGTGGTATTGTGGAGTTATATGGAAGCTCAATTTCTAGTTTTTGAAGAACTGTCAATATTGTTTTCCATAAATGCTGGACCAGTGGGCATTCCCACTGTGTGAAAGAGTGTCCCTTTTTCCCCACATCCAAACCAGCACTGGCTGTTTTCATTCTTTTGAATGTGTACCAGTCTCTGTGGTGTGAGATATCTCATTGTTGTTCTGATTTGCATCTCCCTGATGATTAGCGATGTGGAGCATTTTTTCATGTGCCTTCTGGCCATTTGTATTTCTTTTTTGAGGAAACTTTTGTTCATTTCTTCTCCCCATTTTTTTGATGGGGTTGGAGACTTTTTTCTTGTAAAATTCTGCTAGTATCTTGTATATCCTGGATATTAATCCCTTATCTGATGGGTATTGAGTAAATATTCTTTCCCATTCTGTGGACTCTTTCTGTATTTTTTTTCACTGTTTCTTTTGAAGTGCAGAAATTTCTTATTTTGATGTAGTCCCATTTGTTTATGTTTGCTTCCACTTGCATGGTCAGTACTGTTTCATCATTACAGATGTTTTTAGCTTCAATGTCGTGGAGTGTTCTGCCTACATTTTCCTCTATGCACCTGATGGGTCTGAACTTGAGGTCTTTAATCCACTTTTATCTGACTTTTATACCTGGAATTAGACAGAGGTCAGAGTTCATATTTTTGCAGGTAGTTATCCAGTTTTCCCAGCACCATTTGTTGAAGAGGTTTTCCTTGTTCCACTTCACATTTCTTGCTTCTTTGTCAAAGATTAAGTGGTCAAATATATGGGGGTGTGAGACAGAATATTCAACTCTGTTACATTGTTCTGCAGGTCTATTTCTAGCCCAGTACCATACTGTCTTAATTACTACTGCTTTGAAGTACAGTTTGAAATTAGGGACGGTGATGCCACCCATCTTCTTTTTCCCAAGCATTGTTTTAGCTATTCATGGGGGTTTATTGTTCCATATGAAATTCAGGAGTATTTTGTCTATTTCTTTGAAAAATGTCATGGGTATCCTGATAGGGACCATATTGAATTTGTATAGTGCTTTGGGCAGTATTGCCATTTTGAAATGTTAATCCTCTCTATCCATGAGCAGGGGGTGTGTCTCCATTTCCTAGTGTCCTCTTTTATTTCTTGAAGTAGTGTTTTGTAAGTTTCCCTGTATAGATCCTTCACCTCTTTGCTTAAGCTGATTTCCAGGTACTTGATTTTCTGAGGTACTATTGTGAATGGGATTTTTTAAAATGTATCTTTCTTCTCTTTTGTTATTTATATATAAGAAAGCCATTGGCTTTGGGGTGTTGATTTTGTAGCCTTCCACTTTACTAAACTGACCTATTGTTTCTAGGAGATTTTCTGTAGAATCTTTTGGGTTTTCTAAGTATAGTATCAATGCTCATGGCCAAGTTTGTGTTGACAAGGACACCGACACCTCCCTCCGATGCCTCTTTTGTCGCATGTCCCGAGGGACAGTTCTTCTCCAGTTTCGAAAATGGCATGATGTGATTGATGCCTTCTTGTGTCGGCCAGACCAATAATATCAGACTTGATATTTCGTGCTTGTACCATCAGGTCCTTGATGGATGCATCCAATGCCAGTTTATGTGCATTGAAAGTACAGTCAAAGCCTAGTTCAGCCTTGAGATTTTATCAGATTCTTCTTCCTCATCCTTATTAACACTGCCATATTGGTTACTCTTTCAGGGTCAGGGAAATGAGGCCCATCGTATTTACTGGTTTTTCCTATCGAATATGCCACAAATAGCTTGCCAGGCTCTCTAAGAAGGATAGAGGCTTTTACGGAGGCCTCTAATCACCCTTGTAAGTTTTCCCATAGTTCAAACCATAATTGAACCCTATCAAATATGGCGCGACAATCCTGGAAGATGGGTATTAAGTGTCTTATGTTGTGTCATGTGGCGACTTCGTATCACATGTGTCGCTTCAGCCGGTTGGACTGGAAAGCGTCCTGGAGCTTGGCAGAGGCTGGGTAGTGGAGGTAGTGGAAGTCTGCTGGTGAGGTATTTATCTGGTACTGGTTAGGGTGGGTCTTCTGTGTGGAATCCCTGGGACACCAGTGATTGGTGAAAGCAGACAGGGCAGATTAAGGTGGGGCTCCTGGTTTTAATCCCTTGGTCACCTGTGGTTGGTGGGAGCAGTCAGAGTATCTCTGTTCCCAGGTCTGTTGAGCCTGGAGTCCATAGTCTCAGAGTTCTGCTTTCCTGGCTCTGTGGGGCTTCACTCATGTGTGAGACTCAGCCCAAGCATCTGGAAAACACCCTGGAGCATGGTGGCTATTTATATATTAATACATATAAATTTATATTATAAATTATATATAAATTTATATTTTTACAATACAGCACTGTAGCACTGTCCTCCATTGTTTATCAATTTGCTCAAGTGGGCACCAGTAACATCTCAAAACAAATTGTGAGACTTGTTGTTACTATTTCTGGCATATCTACGTCACAGGTAGCTTGCCAGGCTTTGCCGTGCAGGCAAGATACTCTTGGTAGCGTGCCACACTCTCCGAGAGGGGCGAAAGAATCGAACTTGGGTCGGCCATGTTGGCTGCATGCAAGGCAAACGCCCTACCTGCTGTGCTATCACTCTTAATTTTATACTATATTTTTATGATATATATCTAAACTGTTATTGTTATAGTTATTGTTATTGTTATTTAAAATACAATAACTATAGCTATAGTAATTGTTATTTAAAATACTGTTAATGGTAATTTCAATGTATACAATCACTAGTGTATACCCACCTCCCTCTCCAAAGATTCCCAACCTTTCCACTCAGTTAACTCCACTAACTCAGTTCTTGAATTAGTTCTTCCATTCTATTGCCTTTGGTCATTTGTTGGTACCTTGTGTATTTTTGAGTACACATATGAAAAAGATCATTCTGGTTCTATTATTTTCCCCCTGACTGACTCCAGTTAACATAATCTCCTTTATTTCCATTCATCTCACATTGAATGATTTTTTTCTTTCTTAAAGCTGCATAATATTCCACATGTCTATAAACTATCACTTGATCCATTCATTCATAGTTGAACATTTGGATTATGTCCATATCTTGGCTATTGTACAAAATGCAGCAATAAGGATGGGTGTACATACATCCTTTCAAATTAATGGGATTTTGTTTTAGCATGTTTTAGGGACAGATGTCAAGAAGTGGTATTCTAGGTCTTATGGGAATTCTAACCATAATTTTTGAAAGATTGCTATATTGCTTTCCATGGAGGTTGAACTAGACATTCTTACCAAGAGTACGTGAGTGTTCTTTTCTCACCACAACCCTGCCGACACTGGCTATTTCTACTCTTGTACATATGACATTATCACTGACATGGGAATATACAACAATATTCTTTTGATTTGCATTTTCTAATCATAAATGATGATGAGCACTTTTTCATATGCCTGTTAGATATGTGTATATATGTGTATATATATTTGTATATATATATACACATACATATAAATGATATATATACAAACATATTGTGCTGTGGCCATCCTGGAATTATTCCTGGATCTATTCTCTGATCACCGCCGATCCCTTGTGACTGGGCAAGGGGAGAATACAGGTGCTGGGGAAAAAACTTGTTTGGCCATGTGCACGGCAAGAGCCCTATATGTTTTACTGTCATTCTGACCTTAAGATTATTAGAAGAGAGGTTAACAATATATTCTACTGTGTATGCTACAATTAATGATCACTTGATATTGTATTACTCATCGATTTGCTCAAGCAGGTGCCAGTAACGTCTCCATTCATTCCTGTCGCACGCTAGTGTAGCTCAAAGACATCTTCTCATTTTAGGAACACAAACAGTCTCAAACAGATCATTCAGGGTCTTCACGTAAAAGTCTGACCATCTTGTAGGTGGGTGACCACGTGATATTTTGATATCCCATGGAATCCAGTCAGTAACAGCTCTAGTCCAGTGGTCATCTCCAAATCTCATTGTCCAGCCCATCTGATTTTCATTGCCTTGGGAAATGAGACAGCATCTCTGATTCTTGATTGTCAATGGAGGTCAGAATTTCGGATTCTTTCTCTCACTTAATAGAGGTGTGATACTCCAAGTATAGCTCTTTCAATTCCTCTTTGGGACACCCGAATAGCATTCTCATCTTGTTTTCGTAGGGCCCAGGTCTCTAAGGCGTCTGTTAATGCAGGAAGTACAGTGGAATCGAAGAGATGTGGCTGGAGCCAGAGGTTCTTTGTTCTCTTAGCTATTTCATCGATGCTCTTGAAGGCATTCCAAAGTGCTCTCTTCCTTCTGCACAACACAGGTGTCAGGTCATTCATCATGTTGACTTCTCGACCTAGCTACACATAACTGTTAATTTCAGAGATGTTCATTCCACTCTAGGAGATGTGAAATTCATAGGCTGATCTTCTTGGTCCTATCTTGGCATTAAAATCACCAACAATGATCTTGTAGAAGGTATGGCTTTCTTTATAGAACTTCTCCAGCTGCATGTAGAACTTCTCATTTTCTTCTTTATCATAATCGGGTGTTGGTGCGTAGACAATGAAGATAGAAACTGTTGGCAGTGAGCCACATCTATTCAAGTGTAATCATCTGATTCGGGCTGTTATGCATTTGAATGAATCAATGTTCATGGTGAAGTTCGTGTTAACAAGGACTCCGACATCACCAATGCCTCTTTTGTTGCATGTTCCAAGGAACAGTTCTCCATTGTCGAAAATGGCATGATATGATTGATGTCTTCTTGTGTCAGTCAGACCAATGATGTCGTACTTGATCTTTTGCACTTGTACCATCAGGTCCTCAGTTGATGTATCTGATGACAGTGTAAGTGCATTGAAAGTACAGACAGTCATTTTTGTCTTCCTTCGTTTTGGCAGCCTAGTTTGGCCTTGAGATTTTATCAGCCTCTCCTTCCTCATCCTTCTTAACACTGCCGTATTGGTGGCTCTTTCAGGGTCAGCAGAATGATTCCCATTGTATTTACTGTTTTTGGCATATTGAATATGCCATGGACAGCTTGCCAGGCTCTGCAGTGTGGGCGGGGTATTCTCAGTAGCTTGCCAGGATCTCTGAATGGGATAGAGGTTTTTAGGGCAGACTCCAATCACTCTTGCAGGTGTTCCTATGGTTCAAACCATATTTGAACCCCATCAAATATGGTTCAATAATCTTGGAAGATGGGTGTTATTAAGCATCTTATGATGTTACTGGAAATCGTCCTGGAGTGTGGCAGTGGCTGGATAGTGGAGGTAGTGGAATTTAACTTAATAATATAGAATAATAAATTAAATTTATTTATAATAAGTATGGGCTGGAGCGATAGCACAGCAGTAGGGCGTTTGCCTTGTGCGCAGCCAACATAGCCAACCTGAGTTCGATTCCTCTGCCCTTCTCGAAGAGCCTGGCAAGCTACCGAGAGTATCCCGCCTGCACGGCAGAGCCTGGCAAGCTATCCGTGATGTTTTCAATATACCAAACACAGTAACAACAAAGTCTCCAATAGAAACGTTACTGGGCCCGCTCGAGCAAATCGATGAACAATGGGAGGACAGTGACAGTGACAGTGACAGTGAATAAATATGGTTAAATAAGTTAAACCATCTATTTGTGTTTCAGGTTTCAAGGTATAATATTTATGTAAAAGGAAGTAATGTACCAGTCCACTTTGCATTGAATATTGTGTTATATTTAAAATAAATATTTCTTTAATGATTAGGGCTTTATAAAATTTATGAGTGTGAGTTTATAAAATACATTAAACAGTATAATCTGACATCATGTAAAACTCTTTGTTGGAATAAAGAGAACTTATACTCAAGGGGGTATCCATTGAATCTCTTTATGCCACTGTCAAAATAACAAAGATCAGGAAGCTAAAAAACAGTATGAGAAAATAACAACAGTTAGAGCAGATGGAGATAAAAAATATTACAAAAAAACCTTGAAAACTATGTTTTTGTATTATTCAGGGTATTCTTCTATTTTGAATATGAGCTCCATCCTAGATTAACTCTCTCTGGTAAATTTTGGAATTAAATTAATTAATTTCGTTTCTTTATTTTTATTTTTTGATTCTGTTATCTTACATTCATAAATAATTTTAGCCTTGAAAAATATATTAAAATTGAGGAACATAGCAACATTTATATGCCTATACTACACAGCTAACCTTAAAGGTTTATTTGTAGTCTTCTTAAAATTATCATGAAACAAAGCTAATGTTTGTATTACCCATCATGATCATGGCCAAAATGTTCATAATTTTGATGTATTTTAATCTATATCTGTTGCATTTTATCTTTCCAATATGTACTTAAACTAAATGAATAGAATCATATTCACCCTGTTGTCTTCACCTATCATTTATGATAAAGAGGCCGTGGTAGTCATTGGGGTTGTGATAACATGTCCCTACAAAATATTTCACAGGATGTTTATAGCAAAATTATTCACAGTTGCGAAAGTTTGAAAGATACTAATATATCCTTAAGATGGGAAAAGGAAAAAAATAACTGTAGTATATTTAGAGTGCAATATTTTGTCAAATCATAATGAACTATCAAGCCATACAAGACATTAAACAAAACTTAAACTCATGTTATTGAGAGAAGGAAGCAACTTGAAAATGTTGCATTCTATATCATTCCGACTATATAACGTTCTGGGAAACAACAGAAAAAAATGCAGATAGCACAAAAAGCAGTAGCTGCTATCATTTGGTGTCCAGGAAGGAAGAATAGAGGAATATCAAAGATCTGTAGACTTTGGAACGTCAAAGATCTGTAGATTGTAGGCTGTTATTGATGATGATGTTTGACATGCAGTCATCAACAGTAATAAATGTGCCAATCTGGTAAAAGAGTTTGATAATAGAGGGTTTCTGCATGTGTTGGGACTAGGTGAGTATGGGAAAGTTCTGTACTTTGCTGTCATTGCTGTCAAATGAAAGCTACTCTAACATATAAAATCATAAAAATTGTGCATACACACTATGATACCAATCTCATGATACTCATTTCATGAGTATGTGGTAAAGTAAGCAAAAATATGGTGGAAATAGAAGCATCAGTCCAGATTTGGATGGTCAATTTGGTTCGTACCGAAAACTGAAGAAACTGATGTGCTGACAAATCTTCTTGGTGAGAAACAATCAAGTGGAAACATGAACTATGATTTTCAGAAATACATTAGAACTTTATATATGTTATTCTCAATAGATATTACTATTGAAGCTATTTAGGATTTTATATTTTTTTTAATATTACTTTCTATATTTCTCATTTACAGTGTTGTGATAGAAAATAAGCCAAATTATTTAAAAATAGTATTGATATATTTAGGCAATATTTAATGTATTTAAATAGAAATTAGGGACCAAGAATACAGTGGGGATGGTGATTGCCTTGCACACAGCTGGCTCAATTTTGATCCTTGACACCCGTATAGTCCCTCAAGTACCACTTGGAATAATTCCTGAGCACAGAGCTAGAGAATTCTCTGTGCACTGCTGAGTGTGACCCCAAAATTTAAACAAAACAAAGCAAAAAGATAAAAAGAAATTAATCTTCCTAAATCGAGACTAAAATGTTTGAATTCATCTGCATTGTTGAAGACTTGAGTGATTATCAATTTGTAATATTGCTACTGATATACCAATAGCTTTTTAAATTCTTTAGAAAATAGCTGTCCCAAAGTATTTATTAAAGACAAATTTTATCATCAAAATTGGTTAGACTTTACTTCATTTTGAGAGCATAATTTTTTTCAATGTGTGTTTTTGACATGACTGGTTCTTTTTTGGCACACATGTTGTCTGTTCTCACAGGAGGCTTAAATTTTTTTTTTCAAACTTTAACACATTTTGTTTTTTTAGTTACTAATTTAATCCAAATTGAAATGTGTGCCTTCAAAGTACTTTCCAAATAATTAAGTGTCTAGTTTAACCAAAATCAGAAGTTTATTTTCTAAAATTCATATGAATAGGTTTTCTAGCAATTAACTGAAATCTGTCCCAGAGCACTTTGACAGTTAAAAGCTATTTCTTGACTTTAATATCTTAACTATCCCACTCCATTTAAAATAAGCTGATTAATGAATCACCAAAGTAAATTCAATCCTGTCAAAATAATTGAGAATTCATGACATTTGTTCTTACTAAGTAAATTCCAAAAGTTAACTCAAGCTCAGAGGTAAAGTTTAATATATGGGGTCAGTAAGAAATTTGAGCAAAAAGGAAAGGAGGAACATCTTTAGATAAGTCTTAAGCTTTTTTTATTGGGAGAGAGTCAGGTACAGACAATCCCAGTGATCATAACATTGCTAAACTCCATTTATTAAAGTTTAATGATAAAGTTATTTAATATTGTTGGTTATTTAAATTTATAAAAATTTCCCTTCAAATTTTCCAATGCCATGAACACTCTAAATGATTTTGTTTGAACATCAGATGTTGCCTTTCATTTCTCTAGAAACCAATTATTCTTGCCGAAATATTTGTTTGCTGTCATGTAGACATGGATTAGGTGACAGAAATCACAGTCTTTCAAAAGACTAGCAAAGACAGAGGAAAAATCTTTAAAGAGCCTTGGGGCAAGCATTGGAACAGCCTACATAGAAAAAAATTGAAACAATGATTTTAAAAATGCCTCCGTTGGAATTTTATAGAATAAAGTGTAAAATAGTGCTGTTAAAGAATAGATTTTCTCCTGTAGTAGTATAAGTTTACTTCTAGTGTAAGACTCCATACTATGTATGGTGAAAGGTAAAAAGATATATTTTTTAGAAGGAAAAACAATCTTTTTTATTGTAAATCATGTTGTTTATATATAATTATAATTTTTTATTATTTATTTTTAATTTAAAAACTTATTAGTGAAACACCATGAGGTACAGTTGTAGACATTACAAATTTTTGTGCTTGGGTTTCAGTTATACAATGATGAGTACCCATCCCTCCACCAGTGCCCATTCTCCACCACCAATGATCCCAGTATCCCTCCCACCCACCCATCCCTCCATCCCATTGTGTCTCTGTGGCAGGACATTTCCTTTTGTTCTCTCTCTCCTTTTGGCTGCTGAGGTTTGCAAAAGAGGCATTGAGTGGCAATCATGTTCGGTCTATAGTCTATTTTCACCATGCATCTCCTATCCTGGGAGGATCCTCCCAACACTTTGCTTGGTGTTCCCTTCTCTATCTGAGCTTCCTTAAAAAAGATATTTTTGGTAGCAAATATTTCATTGTGGTACCAGATTTATAGATATGATAGATTATAAAATGGGTCATTTTGCCTGCAACAGAAAAAATGATTAGGATGTAGTAATTAGGATGTCTCCAGAACTAAAATGTTTAAAACATTAATAAAAGTGAAAGATAATTTCAAAACATTCTATAATTGTTATTGTCTAGAATCTGTCTCTGATGGGTGGAAAAGGGGAAAAGTTCAACTTTAACTTCCTATAATGTCAGTATATGGTCATCAGTCAATCTCATTCTCCCTAATCAGATATATTAAAGTCAACTTCTGTGACTTAGAAGTATGGTAACATTCTGTTTCTCCAGCATTCTGTAACCAAATATTGTAGTTAAATAGAAGCCACTTATTCTTAAACTATTTCCACAATGCATTTATTTTGGTCGAGATATTTTTCTTCCCTCAAAGTTCCATTTTCTTGTTACGTTTTTTCACTATTGTACAAAATTGCATTTTCTCTAATCCCTAAGCTGTTTATTCTTCCCCACGAGTCTCTCTACTACATTTATTTACTGTGGTCTAAGGAATTTCAGACTGTAAGAGAGTGAATTCTTTCCACTTATCTTTCTGCTCTAGAAGAACTTTCCAAACACATTCTTCCTATTGATGTTTTCATATTTCCTTCTCTGAAATTAACAATCTCATTTTAAATAGGGCCTTCCCACAGAGGTTCCCGAGGGAGATATTCCTTTCTTACATCAGTGAGTTTTTGATAGAGAAAGTAAATGTGTCTGGTCTCTGTTCACCAATTTCAGGTCACTGTTCAATTTTCTTAGTTATTTACAGAGTTCTCTATTTTGATTCACAGATTCCATTATAAGGCAAGACTCTGCATTGTAGAAGGTGAACAATTCTACTTTCCCTGTAACGGTATCTCCGTTCCCCTTAACTTCCACAACTGTCCCAGCCTCCCTCGGTTATTTAGCACTTGGGTCTGTTTTCTTTCTTCCTTCCATTTTAGTTATAGACCAGCCACACTATCCAGTGTACATTTTATATCCATGTTATTTAACTAAAATTCTTATTCACTTTCAAAAGGCTCATTTTTCAAGATGCAATGTTATACTTTCCATTATTAATAAAAATATTTAAAAACTATTAAAAACAATGTATAAAATCTTAAAATTATTATTAATTTATCTGACATCACCTTTCTTTTCAAATGGCTTATTCACGAATTTTCACATGTATTTTCACCACTTCACATACATTTACTTAGATTATTTAAAATTAATCATCTAATGTGATCCTCAAATAATTTGTCACTACTTCTCAGCTACTCTTTCATTTCTTATTTTCTCCAAAGTGTATACCCCATATTAGCAACTTAAATGTGGAATTAGGGGACATAGATTACCATATACTTTTTTTCCCCAGAAAATACTTTTCTCTGAAGTGGTTGAAACCATGATTTCATCAATCCTAAAACTCAGCATATTCCTACACAGTTTGTGTACTTCACTCTTTAATTATTCACTTACTCTCCAAAGTAAAATTGTCTTCAGTGGTCTTTATTGAAGATTTCCTTCCCATCTCTTTCCTTACTCCTGCAATTGCTTAGGTGGACTTTGTTCGGAATGCCTATGGTATAGAATTAAAAAATACAGGTGTTCAGTAGACTGCCTGAATTCACATTCTCATACTGTCTTTTTGACAGTCTGCTTTCCGGACAGTGTGGCTGCGATGCGGCCGCATGACACATTAATACCCATTTAATACCCATCTTCCAGGATTGACACATCCCGTATTTGATAGGGTTCAAATATGGTTTGAACCATGGGAACACCTACAAGGGCAATTAGAGGCTGCCCCAAAAGCCTTTATCTCTCTTGGAGAGCCTGAAAAGCTACGAGAGTATTCCACCTGCATGGCAGAGCCTGGCAAGCTATCTGTTGTGTATTCAATATGCCAAAAGCAGTCATTACAGTGGGTCTCATTCCCTGAGCCTGAAGGAGTCACCAATACGACAGTGTTGAGAAGCATGAGGAAGGAGAGTCTGATAAAATCTCAAGGCCGAACTAGGCTGCCGAAACGAAGAAAGACAAAAATGATTGTCTGTACTTTCAAAGCACGTATGCTGGCATCAGATACATTAATCCAGGACCTAATGGTACAAGCACAAAAATCGAATACGACATCATTGGTCTGACCAAGACAAGAAGGCAGCAATCACATCACGCCATTTCCGACACTGGAGAAGAACTGTTCCTCAGAACACACGATAAAAGAGGCATTGGAGGCGTCAGAGTCCTTGTCAACATGAACTTGGCCATGAACATTGATTCATTTGAATGCATAACAACCCCAATCGGATGATTACACTTGAATAAATGTGGCTCACTGCAGGCAGTTTCTATCTTCGTTGTCTATGCACCAACATCCAATTATGATGAAGGAGAAATTGAGAAGTTCTACATGGAGCTGGAGAAGTTCTATAAAGAAGACCACACCTTCTACAAGATCATTGTTGGTGATTTTAATGCCAAGATAGGACCGAGAAGATCAGCCGAAGAACTCCTCATCACCTAGAGTGGAACAAACAGGATGAGAGACTATCTGAGTTCATCATGTCGACCAAGACCATCCATGGTAACTCACACTTCCAGAAGTCCAAATCTAAACATTGGGCATGGTAGTCTCCCGGTGGGCAGTTCCACAATGAAATTGACCACATCATATTCAATTGACAGTTTTGCCTGACCAATGTCACTGTTATCCCAAAATTGCAAACAGGATCGGACCACCGCCTCCTTCATAAAAAGTTCTACTTCACAGAGCGGAAGTAAAGGGCTTCAAAGTTTAAGAAGAGAACTCCCAGAACGACCACCAAGTGGGAGCTCTTTGGCATTATTGCTGCAACTTGGGAAGATGCCATCATTGACAACATTGACGAGGGATACGATTGACTGGTTCAGCAGCTCCATGATTGTGCGAGGAACGACAAGAGAGATAGCCTCGCACACACACACACACACACACACACACACACGCACACACACAAAACACCGGTCTTCAAAAATTCTTGAGCTTATTCGCCGATGTGATTTGGCGCATGCTTCAGGCAACCACAAGCGAATGTCCGAGCTCACAAAGCAGTGCAGAAAAGCGACAAAGGAAGACCTCAAATAGAGAAGAGCAGAAGTGCTAGTAGATGTGGCAGAAGCTGGGAAAAGAATTTGTAATGCCTGCCTGTCCTTCGCCAACTACAAGACCAACATGACTGCCCTCCGACGTCCTGATGCATCTATCACATCTTATAGAAGGGCAATGGAGAAGATTATCCATGACTTCTACTCAGATCTTTTTGATAGCCACATCCATCTGCCCACATACCAAATTCTGTAGGATGAATATGTCATTCCCAACGTTCTACCTTCCGAAATCCGACACGTCATTTTGTCGTAAAGAAAGGAACAGCAACTGGCCCAGACAAGGTCAGACCTGAACACCTGAAGAACCTGCCATCAGTACTCATCAATACGCTGGCTCGGCTCTTCACACACTACTTGCCTGAATGCAAGGTTCTGTCCAAATGGAAAAACTACTGTACAAGAAGGGAGACATCCACGACATGGGCAACTATCGCCCGATCTGCCTATTTTCTGTCATCTACAAGCTGTTCACTCGAGTCGTCCAGAATAGGATTGGCAGAACATTAGATGAAGGACAATTATGCGAGCAAGCTGGTTTTTGAAAAGGATTCAGCATTATTGACCATATCCGCACGATAACCAAGCTCATTTAGGTTTCTCGGAAGTTCAAGATGTCACTCTGTCTAACATTCATTGATTAAAAAAGGCCTTTGATTCTGTTGAGTCAGAAGTTGTCATTGAAGCCATAGCCAATCAGGGCATTCAAACTCAATACATCGGGATCCTCTGTAAACTGTATTATGGAATCACTACCAGGATCTTACCATTCTACAAAGAAGTGATCATCAATGCCAATAGAGGGATTCAGCAGGGTGATACCATTTCACTGAAACTCTTCAGTGCCACCCTTGAGAACATGATGTGACGACTGGAAAGGGAAGAAATGGGAGTGAAGATAGACAGTTTGCAACTGCACCACCTCCGCTTTGCTGATTACATCGTTCTAATAACACCAAACATCAGCCAAGCGGCACAAATGCTAACTGACTTTGACTGTGAATGTGGAAAGGTCGAACTATAGCTGAATCTCATGAAGACGATGTTTATGAGAAGCGGTCTCATTCCTGACGTTCCATTCACTTTAAACAGGACAAACATCTCCAAATGCAACAGTTATGTGTACCTAGGTCGAGAAGTCAACATGATGAATGACCTGGCACCTGAGTACATCTCTACCATTCCACTGTTCTTCCTGCATTAACGTACACGTCAGAAACCTGGGCCCTATGCAAACAAGATGAGAACACTATTCGGGTCTCCCAAAGAGGAATCGAAAGAGATATGCTTGGAGTATCACACTTCACTGAAATGAGAGTAAGAATCCTGAGTTCCGACCTCTGTCGACGGTCAAGAATCAGAGACGCTGTCTTGTTTGCCAAGGCTTCGAAAGTCAGATGGGCTGGACACATAATGAGATTTGGAGACAACCGCTGGACTAGAGCCATTACTGACTGGATTTCATGGGAAGTCAAAGGACCACATGGCTGCCCATCTACCAAATGGTTAGACTTCTTTGTCAATAACTTTAACAATCAGTTTGAGGCTCTTCGTGTTTCTAGAATGAACAGATGCCATTGGGCTACACTACCATGCCACAGGGACAAATGGAGATGTTACTGGCGCCCGCTCTAGCCAATCGATGATTAACGAGAAGTCAAGTGAACAAGTGAAGTGATCAATAGTATGTCATTTAACTCTCAGTTTCCTCATTTGCAAAGAGAAAATATAACAATGATACTTCAGTCATAGTACTGCTGTGAGTAATAATTGAGAGAATGCATTTAAAATGTTTAAATCAAGCAATGAATGTGTTTTCTGTTTTATCAAAAATGTACCTTTATTGTAAATTTTGACACCTTTGATTTTGGTGATCTTCCAGCTCCCTTTTTACTGTCATGAAAATGATGTGATATTATTTTAAACTACTTATATCTTAAAATTCTTTATAACTTGCAAATAGAATGGATATGAAAATACTTCTCATAAATTATCTTTTTCCGTGATCATGTTCCAGTTATACTGCTCTTGAGGGGCCACATAAATTGAGCCATGTGAAATGTGTAGAGTGCTTTATTAGCTTAAAGAGGGCCAACTGGAAAATGATGGACTCATGTCCTAGAGAATGATCTTACCCTCACGCTCACAAGAAGCAGTGAATGCAGAAAGAAACTGAGAAGCCTATTTCTAAAAAGCAGTGTGGTGACTAATTTCCCTGGTGAATTGATCCTCTGATGTGTAAGACTAAGTGTGTGTAAACTTTGAGGCAAAAACCAAAATAGTGGGAAACATTCTTTTGTTGTTATTATTGTTTTTGTGTCACACCGGGTGGGCTTACTCATCCTCAGGGCTTATTCCTGGCTCTGTGTCCAGGGTTCATTCCTGGTAATGTTGAGGGGACCCTGTAGGATTCAGGGAATTGAATCCTTGTTGGCTGCTTACAAGGCAAGTGATCTACCCACTGTATTATATATCTAGACCAGGAAACATGCTTCAAAATTCTCAATTTTTAGACTTAACATCACGCATTTAAAATGCTATGTCTTTAGATCAAATCAACAGAAATTAGAGTTTAAAATATTATTAATTGTTGGCATGACTTTATTTAATCTCAATATTAATAGATATCCAATCTCAATATTAATAGTTATTTAATAATAATGGGATATTGGAAGTATGGTGTAAAGTCTATTGCCTGATTTCTGATTCTAAGGTGATATTAAAGACCTTATGCATTAAACATATCTGTAAAAATTTCTATAGGATTGTTTAAAATTCCTTTGAGTTTTTGCATCTTGGAAGGAGGAAAATCATGCTTTCAGCTGGTCAAAATTTAAGCTAATGTTTTCTTTCTCAGATAAAGACCATTTTTATTAAATCCTAATCAAAGCATGTGAGCTTGTCTGTTACTTTCAACAGGCAGATGTTAATTAAGCTCTCTCTATGTCTCTCAGTTGCTATTAGTATCTGTCTATGAGGTTTTGAAGAAATCTTGCAGGGGTGATGTTAGGGTTAGAGGATTGTGTTGTGTACTCAAGTCACTCTGAAGAGTACTTTGTAGTTTGTTTCCATGAAAAGCATGCTTATATCTTTAAAAGGTAATGGACATGCTCTTATGTGCCTGCTAGATATGCTAAGTAATACATGGATATGAAGAACACTGTAAGGCAGAAGATTACCCTATTGTGAAATTTTGCAATGGTTAAGATATAAGCAATAGCTTTAAACCTTAAAAGGTCATTTGCAATTCATAGGGAAGTCTATATCTCTGTTGTAGGCATTTTAAAAGGTTGTGTGCATCAGAGAAGAAAAAGAAATTTCCTTATTATAAATATGGTTTAACTACAATTGTCTGGGACAAAAATATAAAATCAGATTCTCTTACGTTCAGAATAATCGACATTTGATCATTATTTACAGTCCTGCTGGCTGTTTCAAAAGTACATAGGGATTCTATGTTTAAATAATCAAGAATCACAAAAATATTATGTTTTGAGAATAAAAAGTCATGGTGAATAGTTTTATTGTCTAGTGAGACTTGTCTTTAAACTCCTCAATTTGTTCTCTATTTTAATATAAGATCATAAATATTCTTTTAGCAAATTTTTGGCTTAGGTATACCTAAATGAAACTTTCTTTAAGAAGTAAATAATAAAACTCAGAGGTTGAAAATTCATAAAATTATAATTTAAAATAAATTTTTTATGCAGGTCCTGTAGTGAGCTACATTCAAATGTAATAAAAACTGGCAAGTAATTGTAATAGAATAAAATACATGTCAAATTTAATTGTCTTCAGTAATTCAGTTTTATTAATTTATAATTAAATTAGACTTAATGCTTGGGGAATGTTTATTTTCCATACAACAATCCTAAAATTATATGTTTTTAAACAGTTTTCTGGTATGACCTATTTTGGATGTCAGAAAATAGATATGTAAATATTGAGAAAACTATTTTGTGTTGTATGCAGTACTTGACCTTAAGCAATATTATGGTCTTATCAATATAATTTCCATACATATATTCCTTTAAAAAGTGACAGTTTAAAATCATTACTAAGAGTAATTTAAACCATAGAACCGCAATCGATAAAAAATTAAGAAAATGAAAACTAAAAATTTAAAAGCAACAGTTTATTCACTTATTCTAAAATCTAAATGGCATCAACATTTTATAAAGTGAATAGTTAGTACCTACTTATTTTAAGTTTGTTGGTTGAGAAAGTGTTATTTATCAGATTGCCGAATTAGTTTTATAACATTGTATTGTTGTGCGGCAGCTACCCAAGGTACTTAGACTCAGACTCATGTAGCCTCTGGGCCATACCCCATGCTGCTGTCATGGGTTTGGGATTGAGGCCTGTGATAACTGGGATTATTCTTGGACCCTGTTTAACCATGCTCTACTTCATGAGCTACCAACCCCAATTAATTGCTCCTTTATTATTTAATATACCAGTGGAAACTTTCACATTTTGGAGACAATAAAAAAGAAAAAGTCTGGTTCATATATGTTCTCAGAGACATTCAGTGAGTCTAAGGAACCAAAATATTTTATAATAATGGTGACATTCCATGTTATTCTATAGATAAAATAACACCAAGCTTGTGGCCATAGAGAGTACAAAGGGTAGGGCACCTGCCTTGCATGTAGTCGACCTGGGTACCATCACCAGCATTGCATATAACTCTCCAAATATTGTCAGGAAAAATTCCTGAGTGTGATGAGTAATCCCTGAGTACTTCTGTGTGTGGCCGAAAACTCAAAATATATTTTTTACAAAAGCACCAAACATTTGTTTTCCAAATGAGCTAGAGTAAAGTGTAAGCCCTGTAGTTCCCAAGTGGACAAGAAGAAATACAATGGAAATTTGCTATCTAAAAGCATTTTAGTATTTGGTAGTTCTTTTATAACTTGATCTTGTCAATAAAAATGTATTAAAATAGTCTGAATTCGCTCATCAGAACAAATATGTGGGGATCATATTAGTTTCTAATTTTTTTATATAGCCAAATCCCTACAGTAGATGAGGTAAATATTAGGTGTTTTGTTTTGTTTTTTCCTCAGGTAGGTTGTATTGATACTGATGTTGCCATTCATTTCAACATCAAAGTAATTGTGTTTGCTGTTTGGACACAGGTGAGGAAAGTATACATAACATGTCCTGTGGGGGCTGGAGCGATAGCACAGCAGGTAGGGCGTTTACCTTGCACGCAGTCAACCAGGGTTTGATTCCCAGCGTCACACATGGCCCCCTGAGCATTTCCAGGAGTAATTTCTGAGTAACCCATATTCATCGCAGGTTGTGATTCAAAAAAAGCAAAAAAAAGTGTATATATGTGTGTATATATATACATATATACACACATATACATATTACCTCCTCTTATGGAGGCATATCTTTCATGCTACTTATAGAAACTCCGTTGGTTGGCCTGCCTTCCATTAAAGAAAAACTATGGCTTCCTCTTTCCCGTCCTTTGTCTTTTCTGCATTTTGACACAACCCTTTTGTAATAACATCCCATATCCTAGTCTTTGATGTTAGATGTTATCCTACCCTTGTCCATGCAACATTGGTGAGTCTATCAATAATAACTTTTCTGTTGCTTTGAAGAACAAGCCCAGCAACAGAAGGTAATCCTTTGGTCATAACTTGATATGAGTAATCTTCCATTGAAAAGTGGCTGACTTTCTGATAATAATCTAGGAATAAAAGACAAGACATGATTATACAAAAGAAAACATTTCTCTTAGTTAAATGTTGGAATTCTGGAAAAGGTAAAATCCTTCATCATGTAATTTTTTCATAGCTTTAATAATTCGTTTACCTTTATACTTAATGTTAATTTATAAAGTTATAGAAAGAAGTATGGACAGCCAACAGGCAGTAGTGTAACATTAAAGAAAAAAGGAGGAGAAATAATAAAAATTTAAATAAGTATATTTTAAAAATAAAAATCTAACAAACATAGAATTGAGAAAGTTATTATTTCTTTTTTCTTTTGCTTTGTTGTGATGGTAGGGCTACTGGTCTACTTCCTGTAGCTATGTAACTTCTCTCTATAATGACGAATTCTTTTTCGATTCCCTTTTTTGTTAATTGGACATTAATTGTCACTTAACAACAAACTGAAAACACTGATTTGAAATGGTACTCTATCAGAAGCCACACACTTCTACAATTATAAAACTATAGATTAGAAGTTATTCAATTTCGAAATGTCCTGATGACTGGTTAAAGAGCAATAAAAGAGAAATTAATTATTTGATATTAAAATTGTAGAATTCATCTATTGAAAATATTTGTGATATATTATAATATTGTATTGTAGACTGATTTTTTTATTTTCCCTTTCTATCTTTCTCTCTTCCTTCATTCTTTCCTCTCTTAGTGTTTCCCTTTTTGTTTACTTATCCTTCTCTAAAGCTTTAGGGCAATATTAAATGGCAATTGAAAACACTTGAATTATATTTCCTCTGAAGTTTGTTGATGCTTTCTGTATGAATTTTCCTGACAGAAATATGACAAGAGAAGGTATCAAAATTACCCAGGCAGCAGACATTGATCTGCAGTGTTGATGCTTAATTACAAGAAATATGTAATTATTGTGATATGTGAAATGTAAGTACTTTGCTATGCTTCTTACCTATTATTTAAGCTATAGCACATGGTTATAATGGGTGCAATGTGTGTAGCTTTATTTCTAAGCATAAGTAGGAATCAAATGTAATTATTATTGATGCCTCACGAAATGCACTGAGTGTATATTTAGCCAGTACGCTCAGTTGAATGATTTTTGTTTGGGGTACCAGAAATTCCATTATGTAAAGATTTTTAGATTCTGGTTCATTTTGTGTTTATGGTCATTGAAAGTAATGATGGCAATTGTGTGTGATAATCTGTACGTGAAAGTAAGTGTATCAATCCTTTTATTGGTTAAAGTTGTCATTAGATATTTTAGGTCCTGCAGTTAAGTACATAACTCACTGGTTTCCTATTATGTATGATTTTTGAAAAATATTAAATGCTTGAACTGGGAAAAAATAGATGATTTATTATATAGGAAATTTTTCTCTAGTTTATTGTGAATAAAGAAAAGTTTAGTCTTTACTTTTCCTTTCTCCACTTTGAGTTTTCTATTTCATGTCCATAAATAAATAACAGAATGATTGAGGTATGCCATGACATTGTTATAGTGAATATTTGTGTATTAAAACAAAAAAATATTCTTTGAAGATACCATTAGCTTCAATATCATGGAGAGTTTTGCCGACTTTGTCTTCAATAAACATTATGGATTCTGGTCTGATGTTGAGGTCATAAATCCATTTTGATCTTACTTTTGTGCATGGTGTTAGGCAGAGATCTGAGCCCACTTTTTTGCATGTAGCCGTCCAATTTTGCCAGCACAGTTTGTTGAAGAGGCTTTCCCTGCTCCATTTCACTTTTCTTGCCCCCTTATCAAAAATTAGATGATTATATGTTTGGGAGGAAATGTCAGTATATTCAACTCTGTTCCATTGGTCTGCAGCTCTGCTTTTGTTCCAGTACCATGCTGTTTTAATTATTACTGCCTTGTAGTAGAGTTTGAAGTTAGGGAGGTTGATTCCTCCCATTTTCTTTTTCCCAAGAATTGCTTTAGCTATTCGTGGGGGCTTATTGTTCCATATAAATTTCAGGAGTGTTTGCTCCATTTCTTTGAAGAATGTCATGGGTATCCTTATAGGGATTGCATTGAATTTGTACAGTGCTTTGGGAAGTATTGCCATTTTGATGATGTTGATTCTCCCCATCCATGAACAGGGGATATTTTTCCATTTCCTCGTGTCCTCTTTTATTTCCTGAAGTAGTGTTTTGTAGTTTTCTTTGTACAGGTCCTTTACTTCCTTAGTTAAGCTGATTCCTAGATACTTGATTTTCTGGGGCACAATTGTGAATGGGATTGTTTTCTTGATGTCACTTTCTTCTCTTTCACTATTTGCGTATAGGAATGCCATGGATTTTTGGGTATTGATTTTATAGCCTGCCACTTTACTATACAAGCCTATTGTTTCTAGGAGTTTCTTGGTAGAGGTTTTAGGGTTCTCTAAGTATAGTATCATGTCATCTGCGAATAGTGAGAGCTTAATTTCTTCTTTCCCTATCTGGATGCCCTTAATATCTTTTTCTTGCCTAATTGCTATTGCAAGTACTTCCAGTACTATATTGAACAGTAGTGGAGAGAGTGGGCATCCTTGTCTCGTCCCTGACCTTAGGGAGAAGGGTCTCAGTTTTTCCCCATTGAGGTTTGTGGTAGATGGCTTTAACTATATTGAGGAAAGTCCCCTCTATCCCCATTTTGGCAAGGGTTTTCATCATGAATGGGTGCTGGATCTTGTCAAAAGCTTTCTCTGCGTCTATTGATACGATCATATGATTTTTATCTTTTCTTTTGTTGATATGATGGATTATGTTGATTGATTTCCGAATGTTGAACCATCCTTGCATCCCTGGGATGAATCCCACTTGGTCATGATGTATGATCTTTTTGATGAGTTGTTGTATTCTATTGGCTAGTATTTTGTTGAGAATCTTTGCATCCGTGTTCATCAGGGATATTGTCACGCCACTGGCCGAGCAAGTGAAAACAGAGATAGACAAATGGGACTATCTTAAACTAAGAAGCTTCTGCACCTCCAAAGAAACAGTGACCAAAATACAAAGACAGCCTACAGAATGGGAAAGGATATTCACCAAGTACACATCTGACAAGGGGTTGATATCAAGGATATACAAGGTACTGGTTAAACTCCACAAGAAGAAATCACCCAACCCCATCAAAAAATGGGGTGAGGAAATGAACAGAAACTTTCGCAAAGAAGAAATTCGAATGGCAAAAAGGCACATGAGAAAATGCTCTACATCACTAATCATCAGAGAGATGCAGATCAAAACCACAATGAGATATCATTTCACACCACAGAGACTGGCCCACATCCACAAGAACAAAATCAACCGGTGCTGGCGCGGATGTGGCGAGAAAGGGACCCTCCTTCACTGCTGGTGGGAATGCCGGCTGGTCCAACCCTTTTGGAAAACAGTATGGACGACTCTCAAAAAATTAGAATTTGATCTGCCATTTGACCCAGCTATAGCACTCCTGGGAATATATCCCAGAGAGGCAAAAAGGTATAGTCGAAGTGACATCTGCAATTGTTTGTTCATTGCAGCACTCTTTACAATAGCCAGAATCTAGAAAAAACCTGAGTGCCCAAGAACAGATGACTGGTTAAAGAAACTTTGGTACATTTACACAATGGAGTACTATGTAGCTGTTAGAAAAGATGAAGTTATGAAATTTACATACAAGTGGTACTACATGGAAAGTATCATGTTAAGCGAAATGAGTCAGAAAGAGCGGGATAGACACAGAAAGATTGCATTCATCTGGGGAACATAAAGCAACAAAAAGGGAGAGTAACCCAGGAATGGCTGAGATTAGTACCAGGAATTTTGCTCCATGAATGGAAGGCCAGCCACAGGCTCTAGATGAAAAGGAAGCTCAGATAGAGAAGAGAGTACCAAATGAAGGGTGTTGTGAGGGTCCTCCCAGGGTGGGAGAAGCATGCTAAAAGTAGTCGATAGACCAAACATGATTGCCACTCAAAGCCTCTCTTGCAAAACACAGTACCCAAAAGAAGAGAGAGAGAACAAGGGGGAATACCCTGCCACAGAGGCAGGATGGGACGGGGGGGGGGGGGGGGGGATGAGGGTGGGGGGGGATGCTGGGACCCATGGGGATGGATGACGGGCACTGGTGGAGGGATGGGCACTTGATCATTGTATAACTGAAACCCAAGCACAAAATTTGTAACCCTATAACTGTACCTCATGGTTTTTCACTAATAAAAAAAGAAAAAAATATTCTTTTCTAAAAGAAATTTCCTATAGGGAACCTATGGAGAAAATTTGGAACTAAAAATAGAAAGTGCATGATAAGTTCTAAAGATTTAATAAAATGAGTGTGGAGAATTGAAACTTTGCTTTTGTCTCATCTTATATAACTATGATTCAATGGTTTTAGAATTGGAAGATATTTGATATCATTGCTTTTTTATTACTTAAAAAATATTTTTGCTACAATGTAAGCTATTTTATGCCCAAATTTTCGAATTAAAAGAGGCGTGGGGAGCAAATGCATCAGGAAGGCTTTAGATAAAATAAAATATTTAAATAGCTTCAATCTTAAACTTTTATTTTATTCTACAATCAGTTTGAAATACTGATTAAGAAATATATAAACTAACTAAAAACATACAAATAAATATTTACAATCTTTATAATGTGAATGTGATATAAAATGAAATTGGGTCTTAACCTCTACCTGGGAGAAAAAATATTTATCTTTAACCTTCATAAAAGGAAAGAAAAGTAAGGGACATATACAGTTAATGACAGGTCTATTTGACTAAATGAATGAGGGAGGAACTTGAAAACTAGAAAATAGAAGGTAAAGGTAAAAGGCCCTCCCGTTGATCGTCGATTTGCTCGAGCGGGCCCAGTAACGTCTCCATTGGAGACTTTGTTGTTACTGTGTCTGGCATATCGAATACTCTCGGTAGCTTGCCGGGCTCTCCGAGAGAAATAAAAAGACAACTATTGTTAAAGTATTCTAAATATGCCTTTAGCATACTATTTTACATATAATGTCAGCATATTATAGAATTTTCTGACACTGTTTTGATTTTGCTTAATTTTTAAATTCAAAATCTGATATGGTCATGTTGGAGAGAAAACGATATGATTTTGGGATAGAAAAATACATTCATTAGAGTTGAAACTTATCAAAAGACGCTTAAAATATAGCAGACTAAATCTATGCAAAAATAATTTTAAGCATTTTCTTAATTTTAAGACACTCTCCTCCCTTCACTTCAGTCATATCATAAGCTATATAACATGATATGTAGATATGTATAAATTTTTATATAGTCATATTATAATTTTATAATTTACATTATATATGCCATGATATCTTTATGTACATATGGTTACCTATTTACTGTAATGTATATAATATTTTCAGATTAATAGGACTGTTCTTTTGGGTTTTATATAATATTTCAATCTTTTAAAATAATACGTTCAATGTTAATACTATTAATTTTTCTGTAAAATCATTTGATGCTGAAATTTAGCATATTATTTATAATATTAAAATTAGTTATAAATACATGTATTATATCAAAAGCATTTAAATATGTTATATAAATTTCAGAAGGTAAAAAGAGAATAACAATTTTGAACTTAATTGAGCATATGCTTGAAAACTTGTGTTTATATATATAAAGAGTGGAAAAGGTCAAATATAGAAAAAATGCAGAAAATGCAAGAAAGGGAAAGGCAGACAAAACCAGTGTTCTATGGTCTAGAACTGAAATATGAGAAATATAATTTCTTGAACTTAAATATAGTTTCAGTTCAAAGTATGGCAAAGGTTTCTCATGAACTTGCTATCTCTAACACAGAAAATCAGTTTTGACTGGCATGGATAATTTGAATGATCTGCTTAAGGGACAGGTTAACCAATATTAAAAGATTTCTAAAATTTAATTTAAAAGAATTCGATAAGCCCTCTGAAGTAGTTAATGAGGCATGACAATACAAAGTTGAGAGTCATAATCCATGTGCCGTTCTTGCTCATGTAATTTACAATTCTCTGATTACTAATAACGAGAAAACTTTTTATAAAGTTTTGATTTATTGTATAATGAAATTTTAAAATTAAAATTGCACATAAATATTTTTTGTTAAAGTTTAGTACATCAAAATTATAAATGGATATGTTATATTCCCAAACAATTTACTATAAAAATGAAGTTTCTATAATTAATTTTCATGCTGTGAAATTGTATAATTCATGTTCTTTTTCTTCTAAAGACTTAAAACATGTAAGCAAATATTTGATAGTAGGAAAATTAACAAAATTGATTTAATTATTTTAATACCACAAAAGAAATGTTACTTTAGAATGTATTAAGTTTATATATGGACAATACTCCATGCTACAAATATATAGATATTTGTTATGTTCAAAAAAGAAAAGAGGTATATTAAATACTTAATCATATATTAAATATTAAAATATACCATTTTAATGTTTTTTTATGTTATCAGAAGTAGACAAGATTTACTATTCTTAGGTAAAGATATTCAAATATGTTTTAAAGCCAGAAATTTATGCTCTTGGAATATTTATTTATTTATTTATGTATTTTTGCTTTTTGGGTCATACCGGCAATGCAAAGTGATTACTCCTGGCTCTGCACTTAGGAATTACTCCTTGTGGTGCTCAGGGGACCGTATGGGATGCTGGGAATCGAACCCAGGTTGGCTGTGTGCAAGGCAAATGCCCTGTCTGCTGTGTTATCACTCCAGACCCAGAAAATGTATTTAAATAATGAAATTCACAATAGAATCATATATTTGACTTTATCATAAATCTGAGCTGGAGCGATAGCACAGCGGTAGGGCGTTTGCCTTGCACGCAGCCAACATGGCCGACCCAAGTTCAATTCCTCCGCCCCTCTCGGAGAGCCCAGCAAGCTACCGAGAGTATCTCACCCACACTGCAGAGCCTGGTAAGCTCCCCGTGATGTATTCGATATGCCAAAAACAGTAACAACAAAGTCTCCAATGGAGACATTACTGGGCCCGCTCGAGCAAATTGATGAACAACGGGAGGACCGTGACCATGATCATAAATCCAGTTAACCTCATTAATCTCTGCTATAAGCATGAATTTATAGACTGGATGTTATGCATCCAATTTATCTACTTACCAAAATTGTAATCATCCTTTATGACTAATCTTACATGTCACATATTTAAGGATAGCAGAAACGAGGGACAAGACGACTGGTCCACATTTGGAAGCTTGCCACAACTGGGCAGGAGGATGATGGCAGGGAGAGCGGAGTTAGGATAGAGAGGGAACCACTATCACAATGATAATTTTAAATGACCGCTCTGGACAAGAACTGAATATTGAAGAGATAGAGACAGAGAAACAAGGGAATGGGAGGTGGAGGGGAAGGAGAGAAAGAGAGAGAGAGAGAGAGAGAGAGAGAGAGAGAGAGAGAGAGAGAGAAAGAAGTGCCCACCATAAGAATCAAAGCAGATAGAGTGTTAACTAGAATTCATCTGCCTCACAGGGACTGGGAGGGGTGGGGGTGGGGTTTTATTGGGGTTCTTCATGGTAAAAAATAAGTATTGGTAAAGGGAAATGTGTTTGATATTTGCATGACTGAGACCTAAACCTGAAAGCTTTGTAACCTTTCCCACAGTGATTCAATAAATAAATAAATTAATTAAATAAATCAATAAAATAAAATAAAATAAAAAGAAGCACAGAGACAGGAGGTGGGGTGTGGGGGGCCTGGGGACATTGGTTGTGGGAAATACACAATTATTTAGAAATATTGTGTGATTGAAACCCAGCCACAACTTTGTAATTATGTATCTCATGTGATTTAATAAAAATAGAAGGCCAAAGGTAAAGGTAAAGGCCCTCCCGTTGTTCATCGATTTGCTCGAGCGGGCCCAGTAATGTCTCCATTGGAAATTTTGTTGTTACTGTGTTTGGCATATCGAATACATCATGGGTGGCTTACCAGGCTCTGCCGTGTGGGTGAGTTACTCTCGGTAGCTTGCCAGGCTCTTCGAGAGGGGCGGAGGAATCGAACTCGGGTCGGCCATGTTGGCTGTGTGTAAGGCAAACACTCTACCGCTGTGCTATCGCTCCAGCCCAATAAAAAAAAAAATAAAAAACCTTGTTTGTGGGCCTAAAATCTTACATTTTCTGTAAGAATTGTTGTCTCAGAGTTTCTTAATCCTTTCTTTGGGCTAACATATAGCACTCTTCATCTCCTTTACACTTGCCGCTGATGAAATTTGTTTAATTTTAACAACTAAACTCGTTAAGAAGGAATTGAGAGTCAAATTTAATAATATGTAAATAGATGATCAAATAAAGTATACAGATCTTTCATTTTCAAGGAGAATCTCCTCAGAATTGAGTGTAAAACAAGAGAAACTTCAGCACCAGGGTCTAAGAATCCAAAGAATTCTCTGATCCTCTGTTAACTTAAAACAAACATTGTTTTGTTCTGTTATTGTATTGTTTTGAGACTTATTCTGCTTTATATTTTCTAATTTCCAATTTATTAATAAGGCCTTTTAGATTCTAGGATATTTGATTCTAGAAGAATGTAAGTCAGAGAGAAATTAGCACTAGTTTCTCTGATTTTGTTTTTTGGGAAAATGATTCAGACATATCTGGTAGGGAAAGAATCGCGATCCCAGAGATTGGCTTGCCTCTAGAAGTATGAAGAGATGAAGATTTGGCAGAGAAAAAAGTATATTTTCTCACTTTTTATGCAGGTCTATTCAGGTTTCAGTAATATTTTTGCAAGTACTCTGAATTATAGGACAATATATCTATATGATGAAATATATACTATATGATGAAATGCATTTAGTATATATATATACTATATGTAAATATATAAAATGAGACGAAGGTAATGTGTAGTGTATTTTTGATATTTTGCTTACCTATTGATACACAACAAACCACTTAGAGACTAGTTATTTAAACCAACTATTATTATTATTATTTTTTATTGAATCACTGTGAGATACAGTTACAAAGCTTTCATGTTTGAGTTTCAGTCAAACAGTGATCAAACACCCATCCCTCCACCAGTGCACATTTTCCACCACCAATGCCCCCAGTATCCACTCACCACCCCATCTCTCCCCCTGCCTCTTTGGCAAAAAATTTCTGGAGTGATAGCACAGCAGTAGGGCATTTGCCTTGCACGCAGCTGGCCTGGCTGAGCTGGGTTCGATTTCTCCGCCCCTCTTGGAGAGCCTGGAAAACTACCGAGAGTATCTCACCTGCACGCAAAGCCTGGCAAGCTACCCATGACGTATTGATATTCTAAACACAGTAACAAGTCTCACAATTGAGACATTACTGGGCCCGCTTGAGCAAATCGATGAACAACAGGAGAAAAGTGACAGTGACAGTGACTCTCCTTCTACTTTTGGATATTTATGGTTTGCAATATAGATACTGAGATGCTATCACATTTAGTCCCTTATCTACTTTCAGCACACATATCCCATCCAGAATGATCCCTCCAACCATCATTGACTTAATGATCCTTTCTTTATTCCAACTGCTTTCTCCCCCAGTTCAGGAAGCAGACTTCCAACTATGGATCATTATTTCTGGCCCTTGTGTCTACTGTCCTTGGGTGTCAGTCTCATATTATGCTGTTTCATATTCCACAAATGAGTGATCTCATTCTATGTATGACCCTCTCGTTCTAACTCATTTCACTTAGTATGATACTCTCCATAACAATCCACTTACAAGAAAATTTCATGACTTCATCTTTCCTAACTGCTGTATAGTATTCCATTGTGTAGATATACCAAAGTTTCTTTAATCAGTTGTCTGTTATCAGACATTTGGGTTGTTTCCAAATTATGGCTACTATGAATAGTGCAGCAATGAACATACAGGTTCAGATGTCATTTCTACTGTGATTTTTTGAACCTTCAGTATATATTACAAGAAGTGGTACTGCGAGGTCATGTGGAAGCTCAATTTATAGTTTTTGAAGGAATGCCCATATTGTTTTCCAAAAAGGTTGAACCCAGTCGGCATTCCCACCAACCATGAATGAGAGTCTCTTTCTCCCACATCTCGCCAGCACTGGTTGTTCTTGTTCTTTTTGATGTATGCCAGTCTCTGTGATATGAGATGATATCTCATTGTTGTTTTGATTTGCATCTCCCTGATGACCATTTTTTCATGTGCCTTTGGACATTTGTATTTCTTTTTTGAGGAAGGTTCTGTTCATTTATTTTCTCCAATTTTTGATGGGGTTGGAGGTTTTTACTTCTTGAACAATTTAACTAGTGTTTTGTATATCATGGATATTAATGCTCTAACAGATGGGTATTGGGTGAATATTCTTCCCATTCCATCGGTTCTCTCTGTATTTTGGTCACTGATTCTTTTGAGGTGCAGAAGCTTCTTAGTTTAATGTAGTCACATTTGTTTATGTTTGTTTCCACTTTCTTGATTAGTGATGTTTCATCCTTAAAGATGACTTTAGCTTCAATACCTTGGAGGGTTCTGCCTACATTTTCCTCCATGTACTTTATGGATTCAGGTCTGATATTGAGGTCTTTAATTCACTTAGATCTGAGTTTTGTGCATGGTGTTAGAAGTCAGAGTTTATTTAGTTTTTTTTGCAGGTGTGCCCAATTTTCCAAGCACCACTTATTGAAGCGGCTGTCCTTTTTCCACTCCTATTTCTTGCTCATTTATCAAAGATTAAGTGATCAAATATTTGAGAGTCTGTGGCAGAATATTTAACTGTTTCATTGGTCTGCAGGTCTGTTTCTAGTCCAATACCATGCTGCCTTAATTACTACTGCTTTGTAGTACAGTTTGAAGTTGGGGGAGGTGATGCCAACCATCTTCTTTTTCCAAAGGATTGCTTTAGCTATTCGTGGAAGTTTATTGTTCCATATGAATTTCAGGATTATTGCTCGAGCGGACCCAGTAACGTCTCCATTGGAGACTTTGTTGTTACTGTGTTTGGCATATCGAATACATCACGGGGAGCTTGCCAGGCTCTGCCGTGCAGGCGAGATACTCTCGGTAGCTTGCCGGGCTCTCCGAGAGGGGCGGAGGAATCGAACTCGGGTCGGCCATGTTGGCTGCGTGCAAGGCAAACGCCCTACCGCTGTGCTGGAGCGATAGCACAGCGGTAGGGAATTCGCCTTACATGCGGCCAACATGGCCGACCCGAGTTTGGTTCCTCCGCCCCTCTCAGAGAGCCAGGCAAGCTACTGAGAGTATTCGATATGCCAGACACAGTAACAACAAAGTCTCCAATGGAGACGTTACTGGGCCCGCTCGAGCAAATCGATGAATTTCAGGAATGCTTTGTCTATTTCTTTGGAAAAATATCATAGGTATCCTGACAGGGACTGAATTAAATCTGTATAGTGCTTTAGGGAGCACTGTCACATAGAACAACTATTATTTATTCACAATAGATTAATGAAAATTTATTAGTTGGTTTTGCCTGAACATGTCTGACAGTTAAAGCTCTCTACTGACTGACGCATCTGATGTCTCCTTCATAGGACCTCTCATTTTCCAGAGGCCAGACTCTGTGTGTGTGTGTGTGTGTGTGTGTGTGTGTGTGTGTGTGTGTGTTAAGATCTCAAGGAACCATTCCAAGAAGGTGAAAATTAAGATGTGTTAGATTCTAGAACTAAGACAATGTCACTTCTGTCATATTCTGTTAGTCAATGTAAGTCACAAGATAAATCCGGATTTAAACAGTAGGGATGTACCCATCATCTCTAAATGAGAAACGCTAGATAATAATGCTGTTTTCAATCTATAATGGGATATTTGTAACACAAAGTACTTTTCTGTATCCAACACCATATTTTATCATATTTGGCTGCTATTTATGGATTGAGATTAACATCTTATCTCTAATAGTCATGATGTTTAGTTTTTTTTTTAGGATTCTCTCACTTACTTGTATAAACTATTATAAACAAGTACCACTGAACTATATTTATAATTCTGCTTACTCTTCTCTATGACCAAAAGTGGGACTATGTTAAGGATTTGTCTATTTTAAAATGAGCACTTTAAATAAATAAAGTAATACATTCCTAAAAATGTCTTATATGATTACAAACATATTACAAAGTGAAGAATACCCATTAATAGTGAAAACACAACAATTTGTTTAAAAGATTTTTTCCTCCTTCTTATTATTTTCCTAAAGAATCTAATGGAATGAAAATGAGAAATATTTTAAGGCAATTTTTGTTTGACACAACTCTAGAGGATTTCCAAACATATTCTGTGGTCTATTAAGGCATCACATCACTTACTAACTCTGCTATCCTTTCCCTAAAAACTAAATCTGTGACTGAATGTACTTCTAAAAGGCAGTTTACTGGAATAGAAGGTTTCCCCCATCCCCATCCCCATCCCCAGTTAAAAATTAGTGAGTGCTATTGCCAAGAATAGCAGAAGAGTTTGGCGAGGTATTCTGTGTTTTCCACATGGCTGACACACAAAGGCACATTTCTGTACTCCTATGGATCACAGTGGAAAGTCTGAAAGCAGAGATGTACTGGTAGGCTTATTGATGAACATAGGGACTGACACTTTCATTTTGCCTGAAAAATTCTGGAAATCTGAGACTGCCTAGCGTCAACCGAGTAGCAAAAAAAAGTGAGAAAGCAGAAAAATCAGAACAGCCTGTAGTCCCACAGTGCAATTTTCCACTGTAATAGGTGGATGCTTACAAGGAAGTCCAGCTGATACCATGACAAAATTACTTCACTCAAATGAATAACGTCTTAGAATAAAGTAATATCTGTGAATATACTGCCAAGATCTGAAGGGGAAAAGGGTACAAAGAGAGTAGGAAGAGTAAATTTCATAAAACAAAATCCAGAGGAATTTGATACACCCACAAATATACGATTATGACAAAAATCTGCATTAAAGCTATGAAGAGGGCATCCATTGCCATATTAAAAAAGCACGAATGTCGTAAGTTTTTTCACTCAAGATGGATCCTCATTTCTGTGGCAGCTCTGACAGAAATTAAAACATAATACCTGCTATGTATTAAAAAAAATGACCAACACAAAATTTTGCTAAAACCTAATTAATGTCTATCACTTAAAAACAATAACAGCATTATTTAACTGAATAAATATAGCATTAGTATTATTCCTACGTTATAATTCAAATGTTACCATTTTAGAATCTAGTGTTTTATGTGGGGATTCAATGCATTTGTGAGGAGCTATAACAGATATTATAGCATAAGTTTGAATATTGGGTGTAGCCTAGTGATAAAAATAGGATATATTATCTATATAATAAAATTTATCCAGTGTTTCACTCAGATTTCTTTAGATGGATTATATGAGCACAGTCCAAGTGCCTATCTAACATATTTCCAAGAGTTGTTTCTGCAAATGAGAAGTGTATTATCTCTTCTGGTCAGAGTGATCCAGTGCAAAAAAATACAAATGTGACATAAAAATTATGGCTAATACTTTTGCATAGTTTTTCTCTTTTATTTTGGTGATTTTCTTGCCCGTCAAGGCCACACTCTCCCATCATGCATTATATTATTTCTCAATTGCTTGTCTTTTATGGAACTTTAGTCTATGAATGTCAGTCACACTTCTCCACACATAAACTAAAATTTCAAGACAATACACTGTGATTTATAAAGTCACACTCAGAAGCTCAAAATTGCTTTCCATAGGAAATAAAAAATAATTTTTAAATTGGAATTTTTAAATTCTCTATCCTGTCACTTTAATATATGATTATTATTTCAAATTTGATTATTTCAATAGACTATTTAGAACTGCCCATATCATCAAATCATCCTCAAATAGTGATAGTTTTGCATCTATTTTCACAATTTTAATTTTCTTTTTGCCTTTTCATATCTAATTTCTCTGATTAAGTCTCCAATGTATGTTGAAAGATAGTGGAGAAAATACAGATTTTTGTATATGACATAATTTACTGTGACTAGACATGTTCCTCCAATCTTAAATTATTTTAAGTCACAAATGAAAATTTTATCTTGTAAAGATCTTTTTTCTTCATAAAATTGGTTATATAATTTTTATCTTTCCTTGTGTTGATGTAGGGTACTACATCAACTGATTTATACATGTCAAAGCATCTTTTTATCAATGGAATAAATATCAGTTTCTTGTAATATATGGCGGTTTTTATGTTTTGTTCACTATGATTTTATTCATAACTTCTGCATCTCCTTTAATTAAGGGTTTTGACATGAAATTTTTCATTATTGAGATATCCCTATATATAAATTTTATTTTATTTTAATAAAATCGCCTGTTATGATTTATTGCTTTAAATATTCCAACATCAATTTCACCACCATCACACCTTTACTCCACCATCATTTCTAATTTTGCCAACCACCACCCAAGACTGCTCCAATAACAGGCCCTAAATAATTTATTTTATATTTTTTGTTATGGATAATTCACTAAAAATAATCAAGAAAGATTTTCCTAGAAAAAAGTGTTTGAAGATCGTTATACCTTACCCGGGAGCCATTAAGCTTGTGTATAGATATTACTAACATGTTGTTACAGGTTAAATGTCATGTTAATATTTTCTTATTCGAGATTTGTTGCCTTCTACTTTAAATCCCATCCAATGTGGTATGCTACTTCTGGTATATAAGTGGTGTATAGTTTGAGATGTCCCTAAAGGAATTCTTAAATTTGGAATGTGTTATACAGCTGGTGTAAATTTTTACCTAAATGGCAACTTTGGGATCCAGAGACATCCCTGTGTCTTGTTGATCTCTTTTGAGATTTATTTATGTGTCTCTATATCATGGCCAATTAATGAGTTTATATGATACCAGAAACAGTTCATGGGCATGATTGCCAGATTCCTGGAAGAACAGAAGTTGGGGGTTATCCCATTTCTGACTATAAGAGTCTGGAGATTTGGGTCACAAAATCCTCATAGAACCCAATATTTTTTTGGAGTTAAAATAAGTATAGGTAATAGATCATCTTTTGATTTAATATTTGGTAGAACTTACTAGAAAAACCTGGGCATGGATTTTGTTTTCAGGGAGACTTGGGATATTGTTTTAAATTACTGGTTAATAATTTGTCTGCTTGGAATTTCTATTTACTCGTGGTTTCTTATTTGACGGTATTAAGACTCTAAGATTTTCTTTTCACATTTTTTTATGTTTTGCAACTTAGTGACATAAATATTTTTTTGTTAATCTATTATGATCTTTTATATTTCTGTGGTAGCTTCTGGAACTTCTTTCCCTTATGATTGTATGTTATGATTTTTGCTCATTTTTATTCTTTGTGAACTTAACCAAGGATTTATCAGTTTTGTTTATCCTTTCTATGAATCTACTCTTGGTCTCATTAAAACTTCAAATAAATTTAAAACCTCTATTTTGTTTATTTAACTTAAAGGGATTATTATTTCCTTCCTTGTACTTATTTTTTATTTTATTTGTTTTTCTTGTAATTACTTTAGGGATAATGTTAAATTGTTTGATACTTTTATTGTTTTCTGATGCAATCACATACTGCTATGAAATGATTTATTAGCACTGTTTTACTGTGACATATATGTTCTGATGTCTCTTGTCTTCATACTCATTTCTGTCCAAGAATTTTTAATTTTTTTTTTGGTTTCCTCTTGATCCAATATATTCACTAGCATGTCTTTTAGTTTCTACATAGTTGAGGTTCTTCTAGTTTTCTTTGTATGGTCTATTTCTGTATCAAAACACTACAATCTGAAAAAAATAATTTAATTCTTGGGGTCGGAGAGATAGCACAGCGGGTAGGGCATTTGCCTTGCACGCGGCTGACCTGGGTTTGATCCCTGGCATCCCATATGGTCCCCCGAGCACCGCCATGAGTAATTCCTGAGTGCAGAGCCAGGAGTAACCCCTGAGCATTGCTGGGTGTGACCCAAAAAGTGAAATAATAATAATAATAATAATAATAATTTTAATCATTTTTTTT
The DNA here is from genome assembly GCF_029834395.1 of Sorex fumeus. Classification (NCBI taxonomy): domain Eukaryota; kingdom Metazoa; phylum Chordata; class Mammalia; order Eulipotyphla; family Soricidae; genus Sorex; species Sorex fumeus. The sequence goes on along the minus strand of NW_026606075.1, from coordinate 17,288,686 downwards.
GTTCTCTGGATCAGGTGCATAATCTTGTTTAATGTTCCATGTTCAGCTGAAAGGAATGTGCATTTAGTTTCTGAGGTGTAGAGAGTCCCACAAATGTATATTTCATCCATTTGACCTAATGTCTCATCAAAATTTGTTCTTTTCTGATTTGCTTTCTGTCTGGTGAACCTAACCATAGTTAAGAAGATTAGTGTTAAATGTCCTCTGCTATCACGTGTTGTCAATATGTCTATTCAGATATCTTAATAACTGTTTTACATTTAGCCTTCTTTGTCTCATATATATAATAAATATTAAGAAGCTTTATTGAAAATGGATTCTTTAAACATACATAATTTTCATTCCCAATTGTTTTTGTACTGAAACCTATTTTATTGTACATAGATGTGGATTTCTATGGAATTTTTTTGGGGAAAAAACACAGCCGTTTATGTTTCACAACATTTATGTTTCACAAATGTTTCACAACATTTTATTTTGAGTCTATGTTTATTCATAGAGCTCAAGTGGGTCTCATGTAGTAAGCAGAAGGTTGCTTTTTATGTATATTTCTCTTATAACCTTTCTAAAGTCAATAATTTAAGAATATATCACATCACACTTTCTACCTGAATAACAGTAATTTACGTCTTACACTTTCAGTTGAATTCTTGTAAATTTTTTTTAATAAACTTATAGTACAATGTTGAATAGAAGGAAAGCAGAATATATTTTTTTCTTATTCTTTGATGTACTTTTGGTAGTGAAACTTATTTCCTGTGAAATCTAATTAAATGCAAGTCACCTTGTACATATTTTGAGTTTTTTATTATTGTTTATTTTGGGGGGGGGGCATATATGGTGGTGCCCAGGACTTATTTCTGACTCTGTACTCAGGATCACTCCCAGCAGATCACAGGAGATCATGTAGTTCACCAGGAACTTAGGTTGACTCCCTGTAAGGCATGCCCTGGCTTAACCACTGTACTCTAGCTATAGATCTAGATTTCATAATTTTCTGATAGCTAATTCCATTAATACTGACTTTATAAAGTTTGTATTTTGTGCTGAAAATTCCATGAGATATACTGATGAAGAAGACAAGAACTTTTCTCTCTGAATGTACTAAACCAACACAATAAGAAAAAACATTGGATGGGGAATTCACATTATCAATATTCAATAATTAAAGCATCTTTTTAATATTGTGAAACTTTTTTTTTCTCAGTCCAATGCAAATTGGGTAGTATTTTAAATTCCCAACCTAAATAAAAAATCTGGTTTTATAATATTGGCATAGTAGTGTATATAAATCAAACATTACAGGTTGATTTCCTTGGACAGAGATTGGCGTGGGGTAGAAAGAACACTAGAAAATGGTGAGGGAAGAAAACTCTGGTGGAGGGTGTGGTACTGGAATGTGTTATTCATGAAACACATCATTATCAATATTTTTAACCATGGTGCCTAAAATATTTTTTTAAAAATTATTTTATTAGGTGGAGGAATCGAAGGTGAAGGAGAACCCGGCAAGATACCGAGAGTATCTCTCCTGCACAGCAAAGTCTGGCAAGCTACCCGTGATATATTTGGTATGCCAAACACAGTAACAACAAGTCTCACAATGGTAAACTGGGATGGCTCGAGCAAATCAATGAACAATGGGAGGGCAGTGATTTTATTAATGATCATATAAGATGAAACAATTATTAGCATCTAGAGCAAATGTACACATATTAAGAACAATTTTATTTTGTCAGCATTTAAAGTTTCCATTTTCACTACTATCCCTGTCAATAAGTGAGGTACAGCGAGCATTTTCTTGGAGACTTTTTGAACAGGATTTGGGAAGTGGAACAGGAAATACATAAGACCACCATCATAATCTTATGCATATAAATTGGAGTGAGTGGGCCCCATTCTGATGGTAAGGAAGACATTTGTAAACCTACATTGAATGTGCTATGGAAAGTCTTAGTGAGAGCATAGGGATAAGGTATTATGCTGAAACTACACACTGTAGCACTGTAGCACTGTCTTCCCATTGTTCATCGATTTGTTCGAGCAGACCCAGTAATATCTGCATTGTGAGACTTGTTACTGTGTTTGGCATATCAAATACATCACGGGTAGCTTTCCAGGCTCTGCCGTGTGGGTGGGATACTCTCGGTAGCTTGCTGGGATCTCCGAGAGAGGCGGAGGAATCAAACCTAGGTCGCCCAGGTCGGCCACATCTGCCTCATATAAGGCAAGTGCCCTACCAGCTGTGCTATGGATCCAGCCCTGAAATCACACAGGAAAGAAAAAACTTACACTAATGCTATTGATAGGATTAAGATAGAAAGTGATAAAGATAATAAAATTTTTTTAGAAATACCTTATTTGTAGAATTATAAGATGGCATAATTACAAAATGGGATTTTATTACAGTTAACATCTTTAATCAGTGATTGAGCAAATGAAAATATTAATATAACTTCCACATTTACTTCATAATTTAAAAGAAATTCAGTCATTAGGTGAAGCATTACTTGACATAATTGGTGATTGTCAAAAAGACAAAATTTGATGTAAGATTCACAGGAGAAAAATATTACTCATACAAATACTACTATTCTTTTAAAGGCCTATAGTATCTGGTGTAACATGAGTTTGCCCTGCATGAGAAGAATTGTTTTATACACTTAAAAGAGCAAGATTATTCATCATATAGAAGGATAATTATATAATGCTATTTACAAGATTTGTTCAAAAACTTAAAACACATCTAAATAGTACCAAATAACAGGGTTTTTTTAGCAGACAAAATGTGCTGTTAATTTGATATCAGGTCTTATTGCATTATTAAACTCTAAATTAAGTCCTAATATACATCCTAAAGTATCTTCATATGACAAAGATGATCTAAAAATATCTATTAAGAATATCCTACTTCTTCACAAAGGCAATTTCAGAGGACACTAGGTTCATTACATAATCTATAATTATGACTGTGCTGAAAGAATTTCCTATGTCTTATGATTCAGTTGATAGTACCCCTTGATAAGATTGGAAAGTCTTAAAAAGTCAAGAATCTGGGGCTGGAGCGAGAGCACAGCAGGTAGGGCGTTTGCCTTGCATGCGGCTGACCCGGGTTCCCATATGGTCCACTGAGCACTGCCAGGAGTGATTCCTGAGTGCAGAGCCAGGAGTAACCCCTTGCATCACCGGGTATGACCCAAAAAGAAAAAAAGAAAAGAAAAAGTCAAGAATCAAGCTAATCTACTTTGCAATTCTGGTTTGTTTTTGGAAGATTTGTAAGTAAGCTACATATTTATTATGTCTGTCCTGTTTTTTTTAAAGTTTAACTGATGAGGGACTACAGTTGGAGAGAACTGGACGCTGGTGAATGGATGGGTGCTCAGACATTATATGACTGGAACTTTTTCAAGAATGACTTTGTAACTTTGCATCACAGAGTGATTCAACAAATTTAAAAAAAGTTAAACTGATTCAGAAGCTATTAGATTTATTTATAAATTATAGATATTAAATTTCTTTCTTACCCTTTGACTCTATTAATAGTTTCCCATATATTTATTTTGCTCTTTGAGTTCAACTTAATTTGGTAGAATTCATTAATAAAATATGAATCTACTTAGGGATAGCAAGCATATTCATAAACTTTTTGTATTCTACTATATTTCTTCAATCATTATTTATTATGAATTGTTATAGGTTGCTCCTATTTTGTTTCCCCCTTCTTAATTTTGGGCAATTTCCTAGAAAATTTAAACAAAATTTGTTTTTCTTAGTAAATTTAAGCGCTGGCCCCAGATGCAGTGTATTTGTAATTAAATTTTAAAACAGATACTTAGTTATGTTATTTTGAGTTAGCTACCTGCATTTATGTGCTTCAGTGTTATTACCTGGTAAAATGAGACCATCAGAAATGTATGCAGTATGCCAAATATGTTGCCAGTGCTATTATTATTTGGAAAAGGAAATTGCTTAGCCTTATTTTAAAAAATATTAAAGGTAAAGGTAAAGGTAAAGGCCCTCCCGTTGATCGTCGATTTGCTCGAGCGGGCCCAGTAACGTCTCCATTGGAGACTTTGTTGTTACTGTGTCTGGCATATCAAATACTCTCGGTAACTTGCCGGGCTCTCCGAGAGGGGCGGAGGAATCGAACTCGGGTCAGCCATGTTGGCCGCTTGTAAGGCGAACGCCCTACCGCTGTGCTAGGGCGTTCGCCTTACAAGCGGCCAACATGGCCAACCAGAGTTCGATTCCTCCGCCCCTCTCGGAGAGCCCGGCAAGCTGCCGAGAGTATTCGATATGCCAGACACAGTAACAACAAAAAATATTAAAGAAGATAATAATAGTACCTTTTGAAGTTTTATAGATAAGAAGCTTTGTGTGTGAGATAACTGAGTAAAAGTTATACTGTAGTAGACTAGTCATATAAAAAGGAGATATTCTGAACAGTTGCAAAGTTCTAATTATTGAAGTCTTCCTCATAAATATAGTGAGTTTTTATTAGCAGAGTTAGTCAAGCAGGATCAAATTACCTCTTGCTGGTGATTTTGTTGAAGGGAGTCATGCACTTAAGAGGATTAGACTCAATGACCTCCATGATCCATTTGAATTAAAAGATTCTGTAAATTAAATGCACACAGTAATCAACTGTCCTAGAATAAAATTCAGTACCTCTGGCTCTTCTCTCTTTTATCACCCATTAAATCAGAGTATCTTCCCTAGAGCAAACTCATTCTTCCTTCTCTGTATTAGTTCAGGTGATGAACCCTCAGCTCTTGAGAACTGGTGTTGGGTATCACAGCCTTTTTGCAGTGATGGAAGCTATCTTCACACTGTTAAGTTGTTTTAGCAGAATGATAAACTCAGTGGCTTTTTTTTCCCTTGGTGATAACCTCAGGAATTAATTTTCACCTCTCTCCATCCTTGAATTTAATCCAGTGGATATAATTAGAGGATTCAGAGTATTCTTTTACTTGGTTGCTTAAATGTGTTTTACAAATACCCCTTTGTATGTTCTTTAATCCAACAGCACTGAATGTGAAATGATTTATTACCTTATTGTAGCCCCCAAACTCAATATGCAGGTACCTCAGACCCTGGGACTCCTATTAGTGGGAAAGTGGATTTTCCCACAATGGTGGGTTCTTGAGAATTACATGAAAAATCTGCATACGGAACTCGGAAGATTAAAAGTTAGACTTGACTATAAGCTCCATCCCAATGCCCCAAAATGTCCATGAATGATGTCGCCTGAAAGGTGTTAGGTGTTTTTCCATGCTGTGAACCACCTCCTGACTCCTTCCATGTAGGCTGTTTGCTTTGGGTTAATGTACGACAGGTCCCAGGCCTGCCTCTATCCTGTGTACATTTACTTCAACCATGAGCTTAAGGGTGAAATCCCTGTGCTCTGCACCTAATGCTGTGCCTTCCAATGGTACCACAGCAGTTCCTTTTGCCCTGTTCCTGGTTTCCTATTCTCAGCTACTGCCACATGTTCATGGGTGGGACTTCTATTCTCAGTATTTATCCTTGTGGGGGCATCCAAGCCTGTCTGAAGATTCTGAGCTTCCCTGAGCATTTGAATCTCACCTGTGAGATGGGGTGAGGCCTTCCTTTTAGCAGCTGCCATATCCCACCCCCACCCATCCAATTATTCATTGTGATTGGCTACATATTCTATGTGCAAGATTGTAAAGTGACCATCTAAATTCACCTGGTACTCCACCCTTCCACCACCACTGTATCACAATAATAGCCTGCCCCTATGAGCATAGATCATTTCTCAGAACATCTGTATCATTTACTTGAGTCATGTCATAGTGGTACTTTCTCCTCAACATTTCATATTTTGTCCTCTGATCTTAAGTGTCAGAGTCATTTTCAAATGATGCTTTGTGATCCTGCTTAATTTACAAATTGATTTACAGGCAACATGTCTTAGGGCCTTTTATGTCTGAGGAAAATGCCATGATATTTTCAATCTGTTCCACTTAAATTTTTTGCACAGTAGGAAAGCAATGTCTGTTATTTATTCTGATAGATATTTATATAAAAAGGAGAAGTCCCCACATCAGTTTTTTGAAAGTTGTCCTTAACCCTGTTTACTGATGAAAGAGTCAAGAAATAAATACTAGTGCAATATTATACATCTGTCCTTTTATTCTTATTATTTGTAGAAATTTTATTCCTTATAAATACTAAAATGACTTAGAACACACATTTATTATATACAGTTGAGCTTTCTAGATGTCACAGTGTCAACCCAACATTTTTTTATTATACACAACCTTCATTATAATCTTCAGAACTAAATATTCTTATTTTCATTATTATTAAAAATGAGGGCTGGAGCGATAGCACAGCGGTAGGGCGTTTGCCTTGCACGCAGCCAACATGGCCGACACGAGTTCGAGTCCTCCGCCCCTCTCGGAGAGCCTGGCAAGCTACTGAGAGTATCTCGCCCGGCAAGCTCCCTGTGACGTACTCGATATGCCAAACACAGTAACAACAAGTCTCATGATGGAGACGTTACTGGGCCCGCTTGAGCAAATTGATGAACAACGGGGGGACCGTGACCGTGATTAAAAATGAGTTGTAAAAAGTTAGAAAAATGTTATCACTCTTTATTGATGTTACTTTCAGGATCTGTTCTTGACTTTTTATATATATATATAGACTTCATTTCTTTCAAAACATTCAAAATAAGAGGTATTCAGTAAATATTTCCAGACTTTTCTATCCTGTCTTAATTTTCTGAATATATATAGTTTATGGGCTGGAGAGAGCACAGCGAGTAGGGTGTTTACCTTGCAAGTGTCCAACAGGGCCGACCAGAGTTCGATTCCTCCACCCCTCTCAGAGAGCCCGGCAAGCTACCAAGAGTATCTTGCCCGCGTGGCAAAGCCTGGCAAGCTACCCGTGACGTATTCAATATCCCAAACACAGTAACAAGTCTCACAATGGAGACATTACTGGGCCTGCTCGAGAAAACTGATGAACAGCGGGAAGACAGTGACAGTGACAGATATAGTTTATGGTCTTTATTATATAATGCCACACCTAGTTATTACTTGGAACACCCCATTAATATAATATGTAAGTTAGAAATTCACTATATACTTGAAAATACTAAAGTCTAATGTAGTGAAATTTATGTCATTCTTTCTGTTAATTTAGGGAAATATATCTTACATATGGTGTGAATTTAGAGATCATGATCACGATCATGACCATCCTGTTGTTTGTCGATTGCCTCGAGCAGGCCCCAGTAATGTCTCCTTCATCCTAGCCCAAGATCAAAGCTCATTCAGGGTTAGAAGAATGAGACCCATTATTGTTACTGGTATTTGGCAATGGGTATGCCACGGGGAGTTTGCCAGACTCTGCCGTGTGGGCAGGTTACATTCAGTAGCCTGCCAGTTTGTCCAATGTAAGAATAAGATAATATGATGTTGCACAACCACAAATTTAGAGATAGACAAAGTTATTTGGTATTTCATGAGTAAAATTTAACTTTAGATTTCATGACTATTACAATGGATCTCCCTATATTTGGTCAGCTTAAAAATTTATAATTTTGGTAGTACAACATCTAAGTAGATTAAAATTCGCAATGAGGCTGAAAAATAACAGACTGCATAAAGGTCATTTAAAAACTAAGAAGTTTAAGATTTTAAATGGAAATTTTATGTTAAATATCCTAGTGTTATTCTCCATATCCATCCATTTATAAGCAAAATTTATGACTTCTTTTTTCCTGGTGTCTGTGTAGTATTTCATTGTATAGATGTACCATAGTTTCTTTATATAGTCATCTTTTCTCAGGCACTTGTGTTGTTTCCAGATTCTGACTGTGGTGAATAATGCTGTAATGAACATACAGTTACAGATAGATGGCTTCTCTGCAATGTGTTTTTGGACCCTTGGGATATATTCTCAGAAGTGGTATTGCTGGATCATATGGAAGCTCAATTTGTAGTATATTTTTTTGTGGAATACCCATATTCTTTTCCAAAAGAGCTGGAACAGTCAACCTTCCCACCAAAAATGAATGAGTTCATTTCTCTCAGCATATGTACAGAACTCATTGTTGTTGTTCTTTTTGGTGTTTGAAATGACACCTCACTTATTCTGAGATGATATCTCATTTTTTACAGTGTGAGGTGATATCTCATTGTTGTTTTGATTTGCATCACCTGATGATTTTTGATGTAGAGCAGTTTTTTATGCACCTTTGGCCATTTGTGTTTCTTATGTGAGGAAGTTTTTATTCATTTCTTCTCCCCATTTTTGATAGGGTTGGATAAATTTTTTCCTGAAAAATTCTACCCATGTCTTATATATTTTTGATATTAACCCCTTATCAGGCAGAGCAATAGCACAGTGGGTAGGGCGTTTGCCTTGCACGTTGCCGACATAGGTTCAATTTCTCCAACCTTCTCTGAGAGCCCGGCAAGCTACCGAGAGTATCCTGCCTGCATGTAAGAGCCTGGCAAGCTACCCTGGCATATTCAATATGCCGAAAACAGTAACAACAAGTCTCACAATGGAGATGTTACTGGTGCCCGCTTAAGCAAATCGATGAACAATGGGAGGACAGTGCAACAGTGTTACAGTGCTACCCCTTACCAGATTGGCACTGAGTGAATAATTTTCCCATTCCATGGACTTCCTTTGTGTCTTGATTTCTTTTGAGGTGTAGTAAATTCTTAATTTAATATAGTCATTTTTTAATACTTGTTTCTACTTGCTTGGTCAGTGGTGGTTTTTTTTTTTTTTTTTTTTTTTTTGGTTTTTGGGTCACACCCGGCGATGCACAGGGGTTACTCCTGGCTCATGAACTCAGAAATTACTCCTGACAGTGCTTGGGGGACCATATGGGATGCTGGGAATAGAATCCAGGTGGGCCACGTGCTCCAGCCCCTGGTGTTTCACTTTTGAAGATACTTTTAGCTTTAATGTCACAGAGGGTTTTGACTATGTTTTCTCTATGTACCTTATGGATTCAGGTCTGACATTGAGGTCTTTAATTCATTTATATCTGACTTTTGTTTCTGGAGTTAGAAAGAGATCTGAGTTCATTGTTCTTCATGGAGCGGTCCAGTCATCTCAGCACCACTTGTTGAAGAGGCTTTCCTCACTACTCTTCATTTTTCTTGCTCCTTTATCAAAGACAAGTGATTGTATATTTGAGGGTTGGTGTCAGGCTATTCAACTTTATTCCATGCATCTGCAGGTCTGTCTTTATTCCAATACTATGCTGTTTTAATTACTGCTGTTTTGTAATACAGTTTGAAATTGGGGAAGATTATGCCTCCCATGTAGAATATTGTGCTTAGTAAATGATTGCACTCTTTTGTGTGATTTGAAAAACATAGTATGAGACTAATACACATGGACAGTAGAAACAAGGTTCATGAGGACTGGCTCATGGTGGAGGCTTGCTACATGTGGTGGAGAGGGGCAAGAATTTGAGATAGAGAAGTCCTCTATGATAGTGATAACTGTAAATGACCACTCTGAACAAGAAGTGAATGCTGAAATTGGGATAAACATGATAAGTTTTCAGTATCTGTACTGCAAACCATACTGCCCAAAAGGAAAGCGATAAAGAGCAAGAGAGAGAGAAAGAAGAAAAGTGCCTGCCAAAGATAATGTCTGGAGAGTGAGGGTGGCAGAAGGGAAAATGGGTACATTGCCGGTGGGAAATATACACTAGTGGAGGATGGATGTTGGATCATTGTATGACTGAAACCCACTCATGAACAACTTTGTTAACTGTGTATCTCAATATGATTAAGGTAAAGGTAAAGGCCCTCCCGTTGATCGTCGATTTGCTCGAGCGGGCCCAGTAACGTCTCCATTGGAGACTTTGTTGTTACTGTGTCTGGCATATCGAATACTCTCGGTAGCTTGCCGGGCTCTCCGAGAGGGGCGGAGGAATCGAACTCAGGTCGGCCAAGTTGGCCGCTTGTAAGGCGAACGCCCTACCCGCTGTGCTATCGCTTAAAATAAAGTATAGTAGTGGTTACTAGAAAAAAAGAAGATTAGAAAACTATGTAAGACATCATTACTGGGCCATGGAGAGACTGCAGGGATTAAGTCACATTTTTTGCATGCATCTAACCCTGTTTGATTTTGACAGTAAGCATCTCAGTTTATAGCTCTGGAGGCCTGAACCCTAACTCCTCCCTAGTGAAACAGATGGTATGCATACAATAGAGTCCCTAGGCCCCAGAATTGTCCTGCCTGACCTAGTTGACCTAAAATTGCTGATAGTGGAGACTGCTTCCCCCAGCAATAATAGAAGCAAAAGTAACAACCAAAAATTATTGCTCAGATTAGAATGGAAGATAGAAAATAGAGATAAATGCTAACTTTTATGACTCTAAGACATCATTTTAATAAGAGCCTTTCCATAGTGATATTTTACAATTTGGGAATGTTTGAAGACAGAGCTCAGTAGGAGAAACCCCATTCTTAAAGTAACCAGATATCCGAAAATTGACTTTGATAGATAATGTGAAACTCAACCTAGAATTACTTTTCCAGTCCTTCTAATTTTGTAAAACATCAACTTCTATATTAAATATGTCCTTTAAAATATGTTGAGTCCTATTTTGTTTATGACTGATTTTTATGTGATTAGATTAATTTTTAATATTAGATATGTTCTCTAGCACCATGTAACACACAGGTACAGTTTTTTTTTTCTCCCAGCCCCAACTACACACAGGGCTTACTCCTGGCTCTGTATTCAGGGATCATTCCTGATGGGCCTTGAAGGCCCTTTCTGTGTGCCAACGATAGAACCCAGATCTGAAACAGCAAGGTGAATGCCTGCTGCACTATCTCTACAATCCAAGATATTTTTCTGTTTATTTGGTTTTTGGGGGAGGGGTGGTTGTGGGCCCAGAATCACTCCTGGTGGTGCTCAAGGTTTCATATGAGATGCTGGGGACTGAACCTGGGCCAGCCGCCTGCAAGGCAAGCACTCTACCCACTATACTATCTGTCTGGTGCCATGTTTTTAAAGTATCAAAACTTTATAATATATAGAAAAGATAGCAGTGGATGATAAAAAGTTATGCACTGCTGGAATAGATGTGACTACAGCCCCTCACATTGTTCTGCTTTGTTTTCTGCCATCTTGTGTGTGTGCTGTACTTCTGAATTCAAAGACCAAAAATAAAGCATTAATGTTAAACTGGTATAATTCTTATAATTATATTTTAATGTTTAATGTTCAGATAGGCCAGAAAGGGATATTATGATTATTTCTTGAGTATTTCTTTCAGAAATCTTTGTGCCCACAGAATATAATGAATTTAATATTCATTGTGTTGTCGGAAATTTACCAAGTACTCAAACTTTTAAAGAATTAAGACTTTTGTTCAATAGCATGCAAAGGAACCTAATCATTTGTGTGCTGGATGCAGATGTAGGAAATACAGTAGGAGAGGTAACGAACATTATATATTTTAAATTTGGACTCTGCTCTCAAGGGCACTTATGAACATGGGGACTTAAAACAGTTTTATTTCTTGACCAATTATCTTCTTTATAATATTCTATCTGAGCAGTTATATATTTAACAATTCTTCCCATCAAACTTTTGTATATTGTATCTGTATGGTAATTAAAAAATTATTTTCAAGTATGAGAATAAAAATGTGACTGAACAGAATATTAATCAGTAATGAATAAAGTTATTTTAAGCAATTTCTGACACCCATTTTTGGAAAATGGGAACTGCTTTTACCTATTGATCTATACTTTATTTTATTATTTTTTTATATTTGAAAGATTAATAGATCATCTCTGGTATTTTTGTTCTGTTGAACTCTTATTCATTCTGTATACTCTGTCTAGGATCTATTTTTCATATACAAATGATCATGTACATGCTTGATTTTCTTTATTGAACCTTTCCGTATCTAGCATTTCCTGAATAGTTTTACTTACATTAAGATTTTATCAATAGAAGGGTGGAAGTAGTGAACTGTAAATCTTCATTTTACAGAGGTTTTTAATGTATTTCATCTTATTTAAAAGGTTTTTTTAAAAGCTATAGGAGGTATAACCAGATATGTTAGGCTTCAGTTTCCAAAAAAAAAAGAGAAAATGAAAAAAATTTTGGGTGATTCACAGAATAGAAGTTATAGAGAAGAAATGAGTTAGTAAAATGGCATGGAGTTAGCAATTTAGAGTGAAATGAACTGAAGAATCAATACAGTGAATAGATAGCTGAAGGAACTTGCACTAGAAGGTTGCTTATTTTTGTGTTCATGTATTATAAAAAAAAAAACACCTAACCTATTCCATATCCACTAGTGCTTCTCATCAATTTCAATGTTCTATTCTTTTTCTTAAGTTTTTAATGAATGCATATTTTATTTTATTTAGTTTTAAAAAATTTTTATTAGTGAAACACCATGAGGTGCAGTTGTGGTTTTAGTTTTTGTGCTTGGGTTTCAGTTATACAATGACCGACTACCCATCCCTCCACCAGTGCCCATTCTCCACCACCAATGACCCAGTATCCATCCCACCCTCCCATACTCCCATCCCATCCCATCCCATCCCACCTCTGGGGAAAGGCATTCCCTTTTGTTCTCTCTCTCCTTTTGGGTGCTGAGGTTTGCAAAAGAGGCATTGAGTGGCAATCATGTTTGGTCTATAGTCTACTTCCAGCATACATTTCCTATCCTGGGAGGATCCTCACAGCACCCTTTACTCGGTGATCTCTTCTCTATCTGAGCTGCCTTTTCCCCTAGCATGTGCAGCTGGCCTTCAAGCCATGGAGTATCTCCTGGTGTTTATCTCGACTATTCTTGGATGTCATTCTCCTATTTTGTTACTTTACATTCTCCAGATGAAAGTAATCTTTCTATGTCTGTCCCTCTCTTTCTGACTCATTTCACTTACCATAATACTTCCCATGTAGTACCACTTGTATGTAAACTTCATCTTTTCTAACAGCTGCATAATACTCCATTGTGTAGATTTACCAAAGTTTCTTTTACCAGTCATCTGTTCTGGGGCACTCGGGTTTTTTCCAGATTTTGGCTATTGTGAACAGTGCAGCAATAAACATAGAAGTTCAGATGTCATTTAGACTATAATTTTTTTGCTTCTCCGGAATATATTCCCAGGAGTGGTATTGTTGGCTCAAATGGGAGATCAATTTTTAATTTTTTGAGAATCGTCCATACTGTTATCCCAAAGGACTGAACCAGTCAACATTCCCACCAGCAGTGAAGGAGGGTCCATTTCTTGCCTCATCCACACCGGTTGCTTTTCTTCTTTTGGATGTGGGCCAGTCTCTGTGGTGTGAGATGATATCTCATTGTTGTTTTGATCTGCATCTCCCTGATGATTAGTGATGTAGAGCATTTTCTCATGTGCCTTTTTGCCATTTGGATTTCTTATTTGAGAAATTTTTTGTTCATTTTGTCGGCCCATTTTTTGATGGGGTTTGAGGTTTTCTTCTTGTGGAGTTCAACCAGTACTTTGTATATCCTTGATATCAACCCCTTTTAGGATGGATATTGGGTGAATATCCACTGTCTTTTTATTCTCATCACTGTTTCTTTTGAGGTACAGAAGCTTCTTAGTTTAAGATAGTCCCATTTGTCTATCTCTGTTTTCACTTGCTTTGGACAGCGGCATATCATCTTTGAAGATACCATTAGCTTCAAAATTGTGGAGGGTTTTGCCAACCTTGTCTTCAATGTACCTTATGGATTCCGGTCTGATGTTGAGGTCTTTAATCCACTTTGATCTTACTTTTGTACGTGGTGTTAGGTAGAGATCTGGGCCCACTTTTTTGCATGTAGCTGTCCAGTTTTGCCAACACACTTTGTTAAAGAGGCTTCCCTTGCTCCACTTCACGTTTCTTGCTCCCTTATCAAACATTAGATGATCATATGTTTGGGTGGCACGGCAAAACTGGCAAGCTTTGGGGGTCACACCCAGTGACACTCAAGATTGACTCATGGCTCTGCACTAAGGAATTACTCCTGGTGTCCTTGGTGGACCATATGAGATACCGGGATTGAACCCTTGGTAGGTCACAAGCAAGGCAAATGCCCCACGCGTTTTACCAAGGCCGCTTTACTCCGGCCCAATTATATAGTTTTGACTTAATTAAAAACATAAGTTTTTATATTGGAAAAGGGCAGCGGAGGTCATATACAGCTTCTCAAACAGGATGTTACTGAAAATTTTAGACAATAATGAAATAGACAAGTGTAAAGTTGCAATAAGTCTGAATCAACCAGAGGGAAAAGCTTTTCTAAGATCAAAGGAGAGTGAATGCTGTGTATATTCTAGCATGTTTGGAGAAACAGGTCAAAGTTTGGGCTTAAAGGATTGATGTAGAAGAGTCTGGAGACTTTAAATGGAATCAATAGTGAAAGAGAATGAATTTTATTCACAAGTCAATAATAAGCAATTAAATGATTGAAATAAAAGCATTATTGGTTTTGTGAAAAATGCTTTAAAATTCCTGATTGGAAATAAGTTAATGGTATATGATATTAATTTTTGTGTGGCAATTAAGTGGTATTAATATGTACTTAGCTACTCAATAAAATTGGAATTAGTGAAGAAGAATATATATTTCAATTCTAGACACAAAACTAAAGCAAACATGTTTGACCTGGGTAGAAATGAAAAGAAACTACATGGAAAGCTCCTTGATTTTTGTTTTATAGCTAAGATTTGCTACAATAATGGTAGTAATAAATATGGAGAGGCTAATCAAGTAAAAGAGAACACTATTTTTTAGCAATATTAAAATAATATCTGTTGATACTGGACTGAAACATTCAATATAAAGCTTTTGTATCCTTAGGGTTAAAAATAACTTTATAGTAAATTAGCATGCAAACAATTACAGCTGCCTCATCTTTTTAAATACTTAATACCAGAAGGCAAATATGTTTACATATTGTATAAACACCACCTCCCATTAAATTATTTTTTAAGAAACCAGACAGTTTTATCTGTGCCTAGGTGATGATTTTTAGCTAATTAATATGATTTAGTGTTATATGTATTAAATAAAGAATAGTTAATATAAGTATAATTATTTAATTATTTATTATAAGACAGGTCTAACATAAACAAGATTTATTTATTCTCAGTGTGTAGAAGTGGTGACCAAAGTCTATAACTGACTATAGCTGACTCTGAATCAAAGTGATTTAGTCGGAATCAATTTTACTCAGATATTAGTCAATATATTAAGCAAAAAATCACAATGAACTCTCAGAGTAGATAAGAAGTCATTCATGCTGTTTATATATAATGGATGGCCAGAATAAATTTTGAGTGTAAAACATTGTTCTTATTTAAAATATGACATTATATTGTGATCTCCCAGAGGAACATAATATAAAATAACTTAAACAAAGCAAATTATTTACTCAATAAAATGTATATAAATAAGAATAAGAATCTTATACAAAAACCTCATAACTTATAGAAATATAGCCTTTCTCGTTGACATCTGAAACAATGAACATTTAAAGCATTTCTGAAAAAAATGAATGAGATATGCTTAATAATGTTATTGTTACTTTAAAGAATCATTGTCTTAGTAGCTAATACTGATTTAGTCAAAATTTTTTCTGAACATGTATCTTGTTCAGAATCACTATCTCCTACTCAATATTTTTCTCTCTGGGGGCATGTAACTTTTCTTTTCCTACCACATTAAAATTATTTCATTTAAAAAATATTTAAATAATATAATACATCACCAGGAACTACACCAGGCAGTGCTCAGGGATCACTCTGTGGGACTCAGAGCACATATGGTGTAGATGGATTAAACATATGTTGGCTGTCTGCAAGAAAACCTCTCTACCCACTATACTATCACTCTGACCCATTTTTTCTTTTCTTCTTTTTTCATATTTGCCACATCTAGCAGTATTCAGAGGTTACTCCTGGCTTTGTACTCACAAGTAATTCCTGGCAGGACTCCTGAGGCCATATGTCATACAGGTGATTAAATATGTTTAGGTTGAGTGCAAGGCAAATGCTCTACCCAGCATACTATTGCTCTGTCTCAACATTTTCTCATCCTTAATAAAGCTCCTTGCCTTGATTTTTTTTCTGTTATTTCATAGGCTTGGTTCAACCCTTTGCCACTTTAAACCTTATGGCATCTTTCTGTGGGGGTTGGTCGTGTTTATAGGTGTTTTCCTTCTTATCTTACTGGATCCCCTTTAATCCTTCTTTTAGATTTGTTTTTGAGTCTATGAAATTCCTGAGGTGTTGTTTATCTGATAATAATTTTTCTCAATGTCAATGGTCTAAACCCACCAATCAAGAGACACAGAGTGGCAAAATGGATCCAGAAACTGAAACCAACATTCTGCTGTCTGCAAGAAACCAATCTGAACAATTAGAGCAAACACAGACTCAAAGGGTGTTGGGAGGATCCTCCCAGGATGAGAGACGCATGCTGAAAGTAGACTATAAACCGAACATGATTGCCACTCAATGCCTCTTTTGCAAACCATAGAACCCAAAAGAAGAGAAAGAACAAAAGGGAATTCCCTACCACAGGGTGTGGTAGACTGGGGGTGTGGTGGAGGGGTGGGAGGGATGCTGGAAGCATTGGAGGTGGGGAATGGGCTCTAGTGGAGGGATGGGTACTCAATCATTGTATAATTGAAACCCAAGCACAAAAATTTATAAGTCTACAACCGTATTTCATGGTGTTTCGCTAATAAAAATAAATAAATAAATAAATAAATAAATAAATAAATAAACCTTATGGCAGGTTCTGTCCATAGTACACTTTTTAACATAAATGTATGCTGACATGAGTTATAAGCATCTCTATTGACTTCAAATCTTCATATCTTTCTGCTCAAAATAGAAATTTACCTTTAATTATTTTTGCTTTTATATTGCTTTAGAACTACATCTTTACCACTGACTGAAGTATTCTAGTAAAAGCCCTTTCATTGAAATTCTTGCTTTTAGCTCTCAGATACCTTTAATAATGTAAGATTCTCCTAAATCTCCTCCTGATTTTATCCTCATTCTAATTCTAATTGCTGTTGCTTTAATTTGGGTCCTCATTATCTTTTGCTTAAAGAATAGAAATAATCGATTTGTATCTCCAACATCATTCTCTTCCACTTATAATCCATCTTCTCTTCTTCCACAGGAGTGATCTTAATAAAAGTAGAAATGCTATTCTGTCTCTTGCTTGGAACACTTTATCGACTTCCATTTATTTGCCTAAGTGATAAATGATAAGTTCCTTAGTAACTTGTTCCAGGTCCAAGTCCTACGTAAACTGACCACTCCATTCCCTCGTTAGATTTAGATCAAAATATACCTTCTCCACAGAGCTCAGAGTCGTTTATGTTATAAATTGTAAAATATATAGTGTCTCTTTCTCCCTGTGATGTATACACTGTCTGACAGGGCACATTCAGTTATCACATTGACTTTGATTACCTTTTCTATGTTGATGAATTCCAAATCTATATCCTTTCAGTAAAAACTTACTTGGCTTTAGACAAGAATATCAAAGTGACATGTTTATTTTTGTTAATGTGTGCCACACACATCTCAAAACAAACTTTTCTTTATGCTGAGTGTATAACATTTCACAGAACTAATGCATAAAACACTTCCAAGTATTTGTAGCTATTTTTAGGAAATTTTCATGTTATTTTTGTGTACTTTATTTAAAATATATAAACAGACTCAGGAAAATTTGTCAGGAGGCATGGGGCATCAAATCTCAATTATAATTGGATCTAATGAAAAGAACATGAATTGTATCGAATAACAGAAAAGGTCAAAGTCAGATCACCTGGGTGCAACCATTCTGAATAATATGTTATCCATATATTCTCTGTCTGTCTTTATCATTTAGCTCAGTGTTCAGTATTGCCTCATTTCTGAGATAAATGTCCCCCTTCTATGCAAGAGGACAGTCATTCCCCTTTTTGTATCATTTCCTTTCAGCAGCTGTCAGATAGGCTTTTTCTTCTTCACTGTGGTTAAAAAAATCGCCTGGTGGAAAAAAAATGCTAAATATGTGCCTTTTCCTGAAGAGCACTGATGGGCTATTTTGATATGTGCTAACCCAGAAGGAGCTAGAATCCTGTGGGCTGAATAATTCCTTCTAATTATCTAAGAGGTCGTACCAGAAGGAGAAATGGATGCTAAGAAAAGATCCTCAAAAAAGCTATGCCTACTTGTTTTATATAGTTACAAAATAATGGGCTAGGGAAAGACTGAAACTTAGGTTCTAGGTGCAATAGTGACCATACTAGACTTAATGTGCTTGCATGCAACCAACCTCAGTTCAATGCCTGGCAACACATCTTTCTACAAGCAGTGCATTGAGGGACTATGAAGCACAGAGCTAGGAGTAGCCCCTGAGCTGGTATAGCCAAACTAACCCCCCACAATTTAAAAAATGGGGAAGACACTCAAAATTAGATCATTTAATTATCACACTTAAAAGACAAATGTAATAGCCTATAACAAGATGGTTAGTTATAATGTAGGAACAAATGATACAGAAAGATGTAAGAGAGCCCATGCTCTTAGAAAATGTAAATTCTACGCTTTAGGTCAGTATCCCCCACTTTTTCATCATCAATGTTTTATGGTTTTCTCTAATGAGAGATTTCATTTAAAATGTCTTCTAAACTACAAAACGCTGCTTCAGGAAAAAAAAAGAGGATACGAGGAAATGGAAAAATATCCCCTGTTCATGGATCTGGACAATTAACATTGTCAAAATGGCAATACTTCCCAAAGCACTGTATAAATTCAACGTGAACCCTATTAGGATACCCATGACATTCTTCAAAGAAATGGAGCAAACACTCCTGAAATTTATATGGAATAATAAGCCCCCACGAATAGCTAAAGCAATTCTTGGGAAAAAGAAAATGGGAGGATTCAACCTCCCTAACTTCAAACTCTACTACAAAGCAGTAATAATTAAAACAGTATGGTAGTGGAACAAAGGCAGAGCTGCAGACCAATGGAACAGGATGGAATATCCTTACAAACATCTTCAAATATACAATCATCTAATCTTCGATAAGGTGGAAAGAAAAGTGAAGTGGAGCAAGGAAAGCCTCTTTAACAAATTGTGCTGGCAAAACTGGACGGCTACATGCAAAAAACTGGGCTCAGATCTCTGCCTAACTCCATGTACAAAAGTAAGATCAAAGTGGATTAAAGACCTCAACGTCAGACAGGAATCCATAAGGTGCATTGAGAAAAAAGTTGGCAAAACCCTCCATGACATAGAAGCTAATGGTATCTTCAAAGATGTAATGTTGCTGGCCAAGCAAGTGAAAACAGAGAACGACAAGTGGGACTATCTTAAACTAAGAAGCTTCTGCACCTCAAAAGAAATAGTGACCAAAATACAAAGACAGTCTACAGAATGGGAAAGGATATTTGCCAAATACATATCTGATAAGGGGTTGGTATCAAAGATATACAAAGTACTGGTTGAACTCCACAAAAAGAAAACATCCAACCCCATCAAAAAATGGGGAGATGAAACGAATAGAAACTTTCACAAAGAAGAAATCCGAATGGCTAAAAGGCACATGAGAAAATGCTCCACATCATTAATCATCAGGAAGATGCAGATCAAAACCACAATGAGATATCATTTCACAAAAAGCAGCTGGATCTGGCGCGGATGTGGCGAGAAAGGGACACTCCTTCTCTGCTGGTGGGAATGCCGACTGGTTCAGCCCTTTTGGAAAACAGTATGGACAATTCTCAAAAAATTAGAAATTGAGCTCCCATTTGACCCAGCAATACCACTCCTGGGAATATATCCCAGAGAGGCAAAAAAGTATAGTCAAAGTGACATCTGCAATTGTTTGTTCATTGCAGCACTCTTTACAATAGCCAGAATCTGGAAAAATCCCGAGTGCTGGAGAACAGATGACTGGTTAAAGAAACGTTGGTACATTTACATAATGAAGAACTATGTAGCTGTTAGAAAAGACGAACTCATGAAATTTACATACAAGTGGTACTACATGGAAAGCATCATGTTAAGCAAAATGACTCAGAAAGGGATAGACATAGAAAGATTGTATTCATCTGGGGAACATAAAGTAGCAAAATAGGAGACTAACATCCAAGAATGGCAGAATGGCTGAGATTAGTACCAGGAACTTTACTCCATGGCTTAGAGGCCAGCCACACATGCTAGGGGAAATGGGAGTTCAGATAGAGAAGGGAACACCAAATAAAGGGTGTTGGGAGGATCCTCCCAGGATGGGAGAAGCATGCTGAAAGTAGACTATAGACCAAACATGATTGTCACCCATTGCCTCTTTTGCAAACCACAACACCCAATAAGAGAGAGAGAACAAAAGGGAATGCCACAGAGGCAGGGAGGTATAAGATGGATAGGCGGTGGGAGGGATACTGGGATACGTGGTGGTGGGAAATGGGCACTGGGGGAGGGATGGGTATTTGATCATTGTATAACTGAAACCCAAGCACAAAAATTTGTAAGTCTACAACTGTACCTCATGAAGTCTCACTAATAAAAAAATATATAAAATAATGTGATAGATATTTTCTAGAGTTCTTTAAAAGGAAAGAAAGGGGATATATAAGGCAGTCTGCAAAGATAAAATTAAAGTGCGAGAAATAGTTTCAGATTTTCAATGTAAGAAAAACTATGTTCAATTTGGTGGGGGTAGGGGGGCCCACCGAACTGTGTTCAGGGCTTCCTCCTGATTCTGTGTTCAGAGATCACTCCTTGCAGTGGGCTGGGGACCATATTGGGTGCTGGGGATTGAAAAAATAAAAAAATATAATGTCTTCTAAATGACATTTATTACGTGTTAACTGATAAATTATCTAAAAATTAATTATTGAGTACATTATATTTTAGAACTGAAAAATGTTCTAGGTTGAGAATTTCTACCTTTAGTTATAAACAACAAAATATAGTGAACTGGAATGCTACTTTAGCATAATTCCTCTTGTCACTGATAGAGTTGTTTTTCGAAACGTTTTTTCTTTGCCTCCTTGGTTTGTTTTTAAATGCTCTGAAGTGCTTTTTTTTTCATACCTCACATCAATATTTCTAGCCCTCAACTTGTCAGCTGGAATCGTTATAACAAAGCGGTGGAACATAATGTGTAACCTTGGTCACTGGAACTTTTCATGAGTATTACCTTTATCCTTTAGATAGGATCGTATTCTCAGCATCTTGAAATTAGGCAAATTCTTGAGACACACTTGTACTAATTGTGAATATTAATATGTACAACTTCTGAGAAATGTTGAGTTAGGATTCAATCATTTTTTTTCTTTTCTTGTGTTAGTTGTAATGGAGACCCAGGAAGAGATGAGTCTAGGTTAACCTCTATCTATACTTAAGTGACTATGATGGACAAACTTATCTTCTAACTCCCATCAGACTTGTATCAAGAAAAATATTTATTTGAGATGTTTGGATGTTGAGATTTTATGATCTGTTATATCATAATATAGCCTTTCAGATTATATCAGCATATTTCATATATCAGCATAAATCATATATCATATATCATATCATAAATATGATATATATCATTATAATAAATCATATATCAGCATAAAATCATACAATATATATCCCTTTCAAATAATTTAAAATGTTACAAAACACAGGAGACAGATCAAAGGAAATAATGCATACTGGAATGTGAGAAAGATTTGAATGTGAAAAATCTAAGGACTTATACATATTTTGTAGGGTTCTATATCATGCGAATACATTCTTGCTTGTTAGCAACATAAAACTAAGTAAAAAAGGTGAGAAAATGGGTTCTGGAAAGTCAGTTATAGGAATCTTTTTAAGAAGATCACTTATTTTGAAGCAAACAGCACAAAAATGTGCTCGTATTTTCACCTCAAAAGAAAACATGGGAATTACCAAAGGAGTTTTAAGGAGCTGTTTTTTCCTTTAAAGGAGCATCCTATTCTGTGATATCCATAACAGTAAAAATAAAATTTGGAGTGTCTCTGTCTTAGTTCAAAATTATTTCTGGGAGGAAACATGATAAACTGTCCTTGAAATGCCAAGAATGGCAAATAAAACTTTATTATCTCTCTCTAAAGTTAGTTAGAGAAAGTTCTTCAGCTTGTCATAGAAAACTGGGAGGAAGGCTAAAGTTAATGAGCTGCTTGCACTGTGATGGGTTTCTTTGAAAGAAGCTGTGCTTTTCCATAGCAAAGTGCCATCAGGGAAAAAAAAAGAATCAGCATGGCAGCAGGAAGCATCATAATTAATAAGGAGCCCAAAACAGAATGCTGTTTAATCTAACATGACTAGTACGAACTGTAGACAATAACAGCATGAGTCTTCATTTAAAAAGACAATCTATCACTTTTCCTTCCTTGAAAATGAGAAAGTATCAATCTTTTCAGAAGCAAACTTAAAAATGCTACAAAACAAAATAAATTTTGTAGAACCACGAAAAACATAACAGTTTAAAAGATGTTGAGACAAATGTGTGAGAGACATTTAATCTCTCTATCTGGGATGCAGCAGACAGTAGAAATTCCATTTGCCATCTGTGACTGAATTTCTAATGCCAAACTTCTACTCTCACTAGTACCTTTAAGTGACCCATAGCCTATTATCTAATGACTTGGGAATTAAAATTCTTTCTTATGACCGGGTAATGGAAGTTAAGGGGTAGCTTGAGATATTTCCTAAGGGACTAAGTAATTAATCAAGAGACAAAGTTTGAATTCTTCAAATTTACATTCTGAGAAGTTTGGAAAGACAGAACTCTTGAAATTGAGAATTCTCCCAGCCTTTATTCAGGTGCTTATTATTTCCTTGCTTTTAACATACCCTTTCCTTTTGTCTTTTCAATACATAAATTTATAAGTAGCTGAATGCTAAGAATATGCTTCTCTCTTTCCCTTTTTTTTAAGTTTGGACTACACCCCACTGTGCTCAGGACTCATTCCTGGCTCTTCCTTTAGGAATCACTACTGGTAGTGCTCCAGAGATCAAACTCTGTTGGCTTTGAGAAAGGCAACATAATTTGAGAAAGTCAACAAGCCTTGCATGCTGTACCATTTCTCCAGCCCTGAAGATATGCTTTTCTCTACAAGTATGAATTAAAACAAAACCTAACATGCAGCATGAATTTTCTTCTTGTTTAAAGAGTTTATCTTTGTTCTAGAGAAAATAATTGGACAAAAATCACAAAGGATTTGGAGTAATATGACAAATTTAGGTATATTATTTAATATGAGTACCAATCAAGTCATCTAACAGAAGTAATAACGGAAAAGAAAATAAATGATAGACTTTCTTGAAAATAATGACTACTATAAGCTATTGAAAGGTTTGCTTTTATTAAAACATCAGTTACAGTATACATTTGGCATCAAAGATATTTCCAAAAGAACATTTTCATGTAAGTAGCCAGAAATGTGTTAGAGAAGGAGTTTTTAAGTGTTGTTAAATGAGATTTACTCTTGCCAATAAGCACTAAAAAGGTAGGGGGTCAAAGAAAATGTGATTTTAAATTCTACATTCTTATAAGAATGTACATTACCTTTAATTTTTCTTCACTGTCAATATTTTTAAGGTGAATTGTTTTCCATTCCCTGTTATTAAATAAGCCTTCTCATTGAGAAAATTAAGATAAAGAATAATTTTAAATAGTTAATTTTAAAAAGAACAAATTTGCAATTATCTTTGGGGAAGCTGAAATTGCAAAATATTCAAGTTTGAAACAGAAATGTATGAAAATATTTTTAAGGGGCTGGAGCAATAGCACAGCGGGTCGGGCATTTGCTTTGCACACGGCCAACCCGGGTTCCATCCTGAGTATCCCATATGGTTTCCCCTGAGCACTGCCGGGGTAATTCCTGAGTTCAGAGCCAGGAGTAACCCCTGTGCATCGCCAGGTGTGACCTAAAGACCCAAAAAGCCAAAAAAAAGGAAAAAGAAAATATTTTTAAGAAAATTTGATACTCTTAATAAGTGTACTTCTGTTTTTTATTTACTTTTCTATATGAGATAGCAGTATAATTTTTAAAAAATTGTATCTTTGTAACACGTAATTTCAATTAACTTCTCTATACTTTTTTGCTTTATTTTACACTTTTATTTATATTTTAGATTACCAATTTCTATTTTCCTGGTGGCATTTATAATCAAATCATCAAAGAAGTTGCGAATTTGCACTCATATTCTTCCTCTTCTCCAACCCTAACCTTGTATCTTTTCTGTTGAGGAAGCAAAGTAGATTGACTGAAATTTGTAGTCTGAAAGATTTGAAAACTCCTTCCTGGGAGCGGCCACATTGTTAAATTTCTGTTTGTTTGATTGGGTCATGACAGAGTCTTACTAATCTTTGTATGGATAAAGACCCCAGACTGCTGACTGAAAAATACTGGTCAGTGGAGACTGTGACCATTCCTGCCAGCTACCCAACCCAGAGTCAACACCTCCTCCTCATATCATATATGCAAAACAAACCTCAATGATATTTTCTGAGCATGTAATATGAGTCCATTTTATATTTCTCAACTATAACATGCTCACCACTTCCCTCATAAGTATGTGTGTGTTCTCCTAAGGAACTTCTAAATATGTATTGACTATTATTTTTTTCAACATCTGTCCCTACACCAGTGTATATTTTCTGCCATCAATGCCCCTAGTTTTTCTTTCGCCAACTCTCTCAACTTTTTAGTTATCCTAGCTCTGCCAGACATAAAACTAGACTCACACTTCTTTTCTGAAGCCTGTTCTAGTTGGATATGTTCCCTAAGAAGTTGTTTAATTGACACAAAAGCCCCTCTCTATTGATTCAAGGATTCTTATGCTTTTTGGATGACAAATTACTAAAGATTATTTCAGTAATTTTTCTAAGAAACCAAAACAGTGTGATAAGAAATTGCAACCCATCCAAATATACAAAGAGAATTTTACTATGCCTCTAAATCTTTTTAATTAAAGCTTTCTGCAGAAGTTGAGATTTGAAGTGTGTTTTTTACAGCACTGCATGTGTACAGAATAAAATTTTTCTTTTTATATCATTAAATATGTGTTGTCACTGTCACTGTCCTCCCATTGTTCGATTTGCTTGAGCTGGTCCAGTAACGTCTCCATTTTGAGACTTGTTGTTACTGTGCTTGGCATATTGAATACATCACAGGTAACTTGCCAGGCTCTCCGAGAGGGGCAGAGGAAATATGTGTTAATATAAATATATATAATTATATGTAACACCCAACTGCCGTGTAACCCCAACAATGGCCAGGATCCAGAGATTATCACACCAAGCTCCTGGGAGCGCGTGGCCGCATTTGTGGCCACGTGACTTTTTATTTATGTTTATTTATTTTTCAGGTTACCTTGAATATCCCATCCACACGGCAGAGCCTGGCAAGCTATCCGTGGTCTGCTCAATATGCCAAATCCAGTAAAAAAATGGATCTCATTCCCCTGACCCTGAATACAGCAGAGTCAAGAAGGATGTGGAACGAGAGGCTGAAAAAATCTCAAGGCCGAACTAGACTGACAAAATGAAGAAAGACAAAAATGATTGTCAATACTTTCAATGCACGTATGCTGGCATCTGATGCATCCATTGAGGACCTGATGGTACAAGTGCAAAAGATCAAGTATGACATCATTGGTCTGACCGAAATGAGAAGAAGTCAATCACATCACACCGTTTTAGACACTGGAGAAGAACTGTTCCTTGGAAATGTGACAAAAGAGGCATCAGTGGTGTCGGTATCCTTGTCAACATGAACTTAGCCATGAGCATTGATTCATTTGAATGCCTAACAACCCAAATCAGACAATTACACTTGAATAGATGTGGCTCACTGCCGGCAATTTCTATCTTTGTTGTCTATGCACCAACATCCAATTATGGTGAAGGAGAAATTGAGAAGTTCTAAATGCAGCTGGAGAACTTCTAAAAAGAAGACCACACCTTCTACAAGATCATTGTTGGTGATTTTAATGCCAAGATAGGACCAAGAAAATCAGCCGATGAATTCCACATCAGGACCCATGGCCTAGAATGAAACAACAGACAGACTGTCTGAGTTCCTCATGTCAACCAAGACCATCAATGGTAACTCACAGTTCCAAAAGGCTGAATCTAAGCGTTGGACATGGGGGTCTCCCGGTGGACAGTTCCACAATGAAATAGACCAAATCATATTCAATTGGCAGTTTTGCCTAACCAATGTTTCTGTTGTCTCAAAATTCCAAACAGGATCGGACCACCGTCTCCTTCATGCAAAATTCTACCTCACAGAACAGGGAGGAAAAAAATGCAAAGTTTAAGATGAGAACTCCCAGAACGACCACCAACTGGGAGCTCTTTGGCTCTAATGCAGCAACATTGGAAGATGCTGTCATTGACAATATTGATGAGGAATACTATCGAATGATTCAGCACCTCCATGATTGTGCAAGGAATGCTAAGAGAGAGATAACCACCAAAAAAAAAAACACCTTTCTTTGAACACTCTTGAACTTATTCACCAACGTGTCTTGGCACATGCTTCAGGCAACTGGAAGCGAATGTCCAAGCTGGTAAAACAGTGCAGAGAGGCGATCAAGGATGACCTCAAATACAGGAGAGCAGCAGTGCTGGTAGATGCAGCAGAAGCTGGGAAAAGCATTTGTAATGCCCGCCTGTTCTTCACCAACTACAAGACCAAGATGACTGCCCTCCAACATCCCGATGGATCTATCACATCTTCCAGACGGGCAATGGAGAAGATTATTCATGACTTCTACTCAGATCTCTTTCATAGCCACATCCACTTGCCCACATACCTAATTCCGCATGATGGATATGTCGTTCCCAATGTTCTCCCTTCCAAAATTCAGCATGCCATCTCGTCGGTAAAGAAACAAATAGCACCTGGCCCAGACAAGGTCAGAACTGAACACCTGAAGAACTTACCATCAGTACACATCAATACACTGGCTCGGCTCTTCACATGCTACCTGTCTGAATGCAAGTTTCCATCCCAATGGAAAATCAGCAGGACTGTACTACTATACAAGAAGGGAGACATCCATGACATTGGCAACTATCGCCCAATCTGTCTGTCATCTACAAACTGTTCACTCGAGTCATCCTGAATAGGATTGGCAGAACACTAGACGAAGGACAAGCATGTAAACAAGCCAGGTTCCGAAAAGGATTCAGTATCATCGACCATATCCACACAATAACCAAGCTCATAGAGGATTATCAGGAGTTCAAGATGCTGCTCTGTCTAATGTTCATTGATTTAAAGAAGGCCTTTGATTCTGTTGAGACGGAAGCAGTCATTGAAGCCCTAGCCGATCAGGGCGTACAAACTCAATACATCAGGATCCTCCATGTGCTCTATTACAGATTCACTACCAGGATCTCACCATTCTACAAAGAAGTAATCATGCATTTCAAGAGAGGGGTTTGGCAGGGTGACACCATTTCACCAAAACTCTTCAGTGCCACCCTCAAGAACATCATGCGACGACTGGAATGGGAAGGAATGGGAGTGAAGATAGATGGTCGGGAACTACACCACCTCCGCTTTGCTGATGACATCGTTCTAATAACACCAAATATCAGCCAAGCAGCACAAATGCTAACCGACTTCGACCATTAGTGTGGAAAGGTCGGATTACAACTGAATTTCACAAAGACAATGTTCATGAGAAACAGTCTTGTTCCTGATGTTTCATTCACTCTCAACAGAACCACAATCTCCAAATGCAACAGTTATATATACCTAGGTCGAGAAATCAACCTGGCACCTAAGTTACACAGGAGGAAGAGAGCAGCTTGGAATGCCTTCAAGAGTGTTGAAAAATAACTAAGAAGACAAAGAACCTCCAGCTTCAAGCAAATCTCTTTGATTCCACTGTTCTTCCTGCATTAACATATGCCTCAGCGACCTTGGCCCTACGAAAACAGGATGAGAACACTATTCGGGTCTCTCAAAGAGAAATTGAAAGAGCTATGCTTGGAGTATCACGCTCACTCAAATGAGAGATAGAAACCTTAGTTCCATTCTCTGTCAATGCTCAAGAATCAGGGACGCTGTATCATTTGCCAAGGCATCAAAAATCAGACGAGCTGGACACGTAATGAGGTTTAGAGATGACCGCTGGACTAGAGACATTACTCACTGGATTCATGGGATGTCAAAAGATCGGGTGGATGCCCACCTGCAAGATGGTCAGACTTCTTCGTCAAGACCCTGAATGATCGGTTTGAGGTTCTGCATATTCCTAGAATGAGCAGATGCCATTGGGCTACGCTAGCACGCAACCAGGATGAGTGGAGACGTTACTGGCTCCCGCTCGAGTAAATCAATGAGTAATGGGGTATCAAGTGATCAAGTGATATGTAACATCAATTTTGAATTTAAAAAGTGTATATATATAAAGTGTTTGGGTATAAAAAATTTTGACATTAGACATATAGAAAAATATATACAATCATTTACATGTACAATTAATAATTATAAATACATTTTCAGAGTTACAAAATAGTTTTAGTACTTTTTTCTTCCTTCCTATCTTCCTTCTTTCTTTCTTGTCTGTTATTATTTTTTATTTATGCACTCCAATGTTTCAAACCATACCCACCACCTTCCACAAATGCCTCAAGGTCCTCTCCAACCTATACTTTCCTTTAGTCAATTCAGTTTTGTACTGTGGCTTAGGTTCTGTAGCCTGTTGTTATTTCTTTACTATGCTTCTGCATATCTCAGATATTAGAGGAATCATTCTGAATTTGTCATTCACTATGACTGACTTTATTCAGGATTAATTCCTATTAATTCCTTCCATGTAGTAATGAATTGCAATATTTCACATTTTCTTCTAGCTGACAAGTATCACATTGGCCGAATACACCACAGCCTTTATTTACATATATATAATTTATATTTCAAAGCTTATAATTTTACATATATACACTATATACCTGCTCAAGTAATTCGATGAGTAACAGGTTTACAGTGACAGTGACAGTGACACTACATATATGCTTATATATAGTGTGTATTTCTGTCATATTTTAATCTTTTAAATCAACCTCTGATCAAAGAAATAACAATCTTCCTTTTCTCCCTTCTTCTTGGCCTCTTGTGAGCACCGTTTAAATTCTGCTTCTGTGAATGTCACAACTTTGAATACCCAAACAAGTGAATCAATACAGTTATTTTTCTTATGATCTCTTATGTCTTTAACATAATTTCTCAAATTTCATCTCTGTTTCAGCAGGTTACAGGGTTTATCCATTTTTAAGACTGAATTCTGTCCCGATGTGCATACATACCATACTTTGTTTCATCACTCATCTAGTGGTTGACATGGATTGATTTTCCCTCCTAGTAATTGTGAATATTACTGTGATCAACATAAGGCTACCTATCAAGATCCAGCTTTAAAAAACTATGTTTAATATATAATCAGAAGTAGCAGTCCTGGATCATATAGCTATGCATATTTTAATTAAAGTTGTTGCAGGATACTAATCAGCATACAAGATCACTTGCTTTCCTCTACTCCAAAATTAACAATATAAAATAAATTCATACGTAAGGATGATGTAGGCTGGTAGACAGGGAGGGCCCCCTCCGGAGGCAATGACAAAAGCCAGCCCTGCAGAAAATAGCAAAACAGGAACTAAGGCTTGATAAGACCCTCACCTGGCTCCAGCAACAGACCCAAAGAAGCTCCTCTAGGAACAAAAGGCCAGGAAAGGAATTTCAAAGAAGACCATCACCACTCCCATCCTCCCTGGTAACCTCCTCAGCAACGGGACATTTACCTGGGAAGAAGCCCCACGTGGGGGCAGGTTGGAGGAACCCTATAAAGGCCACCTTGAACAAAGGAAGCGTGTGCATTTGCTGCCCGAGCCCATGTGCTGCTTGCGCCCACGTGGCCGAGCACATGTGGTTCCCGAGCACATGTGTCACCCGCATCTCCCCTCTTGAGATGTGTACTTTCATGCTTTCGTGTCTAACTTTACTCTCTCACTCTCTCTCCCTCCCTCCATACCTAAAAATCCTCCAAATAAAATCTATTTACTTCACTGCTTGTCTACTCCTGAAATTCCTTTCTGCGAGGCAAGACAAGAACCCAGCAACCCTGGGTCCCGAGTGGCAGAGGTGGATGGGGAGAAAGTGACTGTCTTTCTCCTCCCCGCTTCACATAAGTCACCCGTGGGGCCCACCGACATCAAGGAGAAATAAAATATTTGTAGTAAAAATAGCCAAGTAATATCCTTACACACTGAGTTCTGAAAACTAAAAAGTAACTGAGAGAAATTAAGAAATACTTTAAACTGTGGACCCTTTTTTCCTTCCTGATAAATGCTTGTAGAGCTATAACATTCTTCTTAACACTGCTTTGGTAGTATCCTGAAAGTTCTGGTAATTTTGTCTTCATTCTCATTTGTTCCCAGAAATCTTTCCGTTTCTTCATTGATTTCCTCTCTAACCCACTGGTTGTTCGGCATTGAGTTGTTTAGTTTCAGATATTTGATTTGATTCTGCTTCGGAGTGTGATTCACTTCTATCTTCGGTGCATCATGAACTGAAAAAAATAGTTAATACAATGTTTATCTTCTTGAATCTACTGAGGTCTAAAAAAAACATGCACGCTGAAGGTTGTGTATTCACGGGCTCTCTGAAAGGCACTGTCTCACTGCCCGTGTTCGGTGCTCTTGAGCTGCTGTGTGTGGCCTGGATCGGGATGGCTGTTGGCCAAGGACAGATGAAGAGACGAGGGCCAGGCTGGTTGATGTTAGTAGCAGTTTATTACAAGGAAGTTTATCCCATAGAAGAAATTTATGTTATGGAGGGCCCAGGTTCTCTCAAGCACTTGTTCCCCCTTGCAAGCCTCCTTTCAGTGGTCCATCTTGCCGCCCTGCTCTGTCTGCTCTCTAGCTCTCTTGCTTCTCCAACTCCCTTGCAGTCTGGGCTGACACTGCCAGTCAGGTAGCCAAATCAACATAAGAAAGCCCTTCCTGAGGGCCCACCTAAAAGGTATTCTAAAGCCCTTCCTGACTGCCCCAGGCAAAATACCTTCTAAGGTGTTTTTCTCCTTTCCTCAGTCCAGTAACTGTCAACAATATCAATACTAGCTATTTTTGTATAGACACAGTAAGAGATCACATTGAGGCTTGTAAAGCAGCTCTCCTGGGAACATCTTGCCACAGACTCAGACTATAGCGCTCAGGCCAGATTAATCATTCCTAACCCTAGCAAGGACAAAATCTAGTTATTACATTTGGATCATGACAGCATTTGTCCACAACCAAGCTCTTAACTTATAGTTAAGCATTATGGCACTTTGGCCAGGCCCATCTCAATGCCACAGTAGCACATAGCTTACCGCTTGCCCTGGTTCCATCCAGTCCCTCATCGGGACTCTGCTTTTGGGCGCGCTAGGAAGTAAAGGCTTCTGAGGCTTAGGTGAGAGGACAGATTCCCAGGAGGGAAATATTACTGAGAGTCACATTACAAGAGCATGTCTTCTTGTGTCCATACAAAAAGGACATTGCACTGAATAAAGTATGCAAAGGATTTAGGAAGAAGACAAAAGCAATATTTACAAGTCAACAAAGCACAAAGAACGAAGTTATAAATAAACACAGAGGAATGGGAGCACTGTGATGGGAGCAACGCAATAAACCGAGACTACCTGAAGCTATGCAGGAAAGACAAAACAGTGTTATCCTATACTGAGATATGTTCTGTAGCCCAGCATGTGGTTTATCTTGGAAAATGTTCCTTGTGTACTGAAAAGGATGTGCATTCTGCTTTTGGGGGCTGAAAAGCTCTGTATACATCTATTACCCCTCTCTCTTCCATTTTTCCCTTCAGAGCCAGTACTTTCTTGCTAAGATTTAGTCTCTTTGTCTATCAAAAGGTGACAAGGTGGTATTAAAGTCTCTGACTACTATTATGTTGCTATCAGTGTCCTCCTTAAAATCAATTAGCAGCTGTTTTAAGTATTTGGCTGCCATATCACTGAGTGTGTATATGTTTAGGAGTGTTATTTCTTCCTGGTATACATATTTCTTTATTATAAAAAAATGGCCTTCACTGTTACTTCTAATTTTTTTCAGCCTGAAATCTATGTTGTCAGAACCAGTATGGCCACCTTGGCAATTTATAGGGAGTTGGTTGCTTGAAGGATTGTTTTCCCTCCTTTGACGTTGAGTCTGTGTTTGCTCTGACTGTTCAGATGTTTTTCTTGTAGGCAGAAGAATGTTTTTTTTTAATTCAGTTTTTAAACAAACTAATTTACTTCTTTCTAAAAGTTATATTTGAAAAAAAATAGGTTACATACATTTCAAACTTATATTCTTTAACATAATTGCAATGGTCTAGTAGATCCTAGGAATAAGATAAAATGTACTTAAAGAATAAGATCAATATACTGGACAGCTGGTAAATATAATTAGCCTTAGTCCTCAAATCTATTAACCTTTTAAATTAAAATTTTATAATTACTTATTCATAAGCACAAATAATGTTTCAATGTATGTGTTACTAATAGCTATTGACATCTTCAGTCATTGTTCCTGGATGCTTTAATTATCAAAAGCAGGTGAAAAATAAAAATATTGAACGCTATTAATCCAAACAAAATAAAAAGACTAATACTTCAATAACTTTTAGCATTAATTCTCTTTTCTAGTCTATAAAATGGGCTGGAGCGATGGCACAGTGGGTAGGGCATTTGCTTTGCACGTGGCCAAGCCGGGTTCGATTCCTTTGTTCATCTCAGAGAGCCTGGTAAGCTTCTGGTGCCATATTCGATATGCCAAAAACAGTAACAGCAAGTCTCACAATGGAGACATTGCTGGTGCCCCCTCAAGAAAATAGATGAGCAATGGGAGGACAGTGCTACAGTGCTACAGTTATTGAAATTAGTATTGATAAAGGGGGTCCATACCAGGGTGATTTATAAAATTTCTTTAAAATAGAATGACATAAAAACTACATGACCTCATAACCAGCAATTAAAGAATCTCTTTCTGCAAAGTATTAATTATGTTGTAGGAATATAAAAGGTGACTTACATTGAACTTTTTAAAATCACATTTAATCTAATAAAATCATTAAGCCAAGCAATAAAAAGATTTTTCTCATCATACAGTAGTATTTTTAATCCAATAAGTTTATAGGACACTTTAGCATCCACTAAAATGGCAGAAGGTGCCTCATGAATCATATGGAGTTGAAAATTGAAAATATAATACAACTGGGGGAAAAAAGAGAAGTAACCAAAGGATTCCAAAGAATGTTACAGAGGACACATGTGGGTCTGGGACTGTTCTTGCATGGAAAGTGGCAATACAGTTAATGAAGTGGTAAGCATGTGTACAGGGTTGGAGAGAGGACAAGAGCACAAATGTAGTTTAACTGTGGCACAGTGGGCATGCATAGAGAAATTCTACCCTATGAAATTGAAGGCTGCAAATTTTCTTACAGACTTATGAATTTCACCCATACATAAAGCATGGGTGGAAAATGATCAGAGCGAGAGGGGTCCCAGACCAATAATATCAGAGGGTGTGCAGCTGTGACCCCAAACAGGGAAATCACCTTGCAAGCATTTCGGAACAATAAGGAGAAAGCTACAGAGAGTACCAGGCAAAGATAGAGATAGGACCCTCTTCCCAAAAGATCATCTCAGATCAATCAATTACTTAGTTTCAGAGAAAAACAGAGGAAGGTTGATACTGGTGTGCTGACTGCCCAAATGCAAGTACTGGATCCACTGAGGCATAAGCAACTGTTAATACATGGAGCTAATGCTGATTTCTAGCCACTATATGAAATATAAACACAGCTGCAAAAGTTATAGGAAGAACTGGTGAATACTGATCACAAATTGCTATCCAATACTGTTTCACATTATAGACTCATCACTAATCCTCAGACAGAAACACAATAAAGATCAGAAGACCTACCAAAATTGGAGATAGAGACACCAATTGAAAGGGTCACCTAGCACCCACCAAGTCTACAATCTCAGATAATACCCCAAAGAGACCCTGGTGATCATATTTAATGAAATTATGGTAATAATATGGTAGACACCCAACAAAGAGAGGAAATTGTGAGAAAGTAAAGAGACAATTGCAATGAGAAATCACAGAACTTTGAAGAGTATGGTAGATAAACCAAAAAAAAAATCATTAGAAGTTCTCATAAGAGTCAAGAAATAAATCAGTGTTCTGGAAGATGTGCTGTAGGAAATGATTAATAAGAATAGAAGATGGGTTGCCAGAGCAATAGTTCAGCAAGTAAGGCATTTGCCTTGCACACGGCCGAACCAGGTTCCACCCCTGGTATCCCATATGACACCCCAAGCACTGACAGGAGAAATTCCTGAGTGCAGAGCCAGAAGTAACCCCTGAACATCCCTGGGCATGATCCAAAAATTAAAAAAAAATAAAAAAGAACAGAAGATGGAGGCTGGAAAGAAACTGTGAAAACTGTGCAATTGTATGCCACACAAACAGAATATAAATTCCTATCTAATAACCATGAACAAAACTTAATTCAAAATATATTAAAATCTTTATATTAATCTTGAATTTATAAAATGCTTTGAGAAAAACATATACACATAGACAGAACTTTATATAATATTGACTCTAGAGAAATCTTCAATTAATCAATTGACAAGTAAATAGAATAAGTAATCCTCAAATAATACTTATCAAATTAAGATGCTTCTGCACTGCAAAAGAAATTATCACTAGAATAAAAATACAGCTTATGGACAAGGAAAACATATCTATTCACTACATCTCTGATGAATCCAAGATTTATATAGCACTAATAAAAACAACAACAAAAACAAACCCATCCCTATCAAAAAATGGAAAGAGGAACTTAATAGGCACTCCTTAAAATAAAACCTATAAATGGTCAATTGGCATATCAAAAAGTGCACTAAATTGCATTTTATTTGAAGGGAAATGAAAGTTAAATAAAAAATGAAATAACACAAGGAAAGTTGTATACATCAAAAAGATGAGGAAAACCCAGTGTTGGTGATGCTGTGTGGTAAAAGGAACCCACTGTGCTGGAAATGTCCTCTGGTTTAGCTTCTACAGAAAACATTACGAAGGCTTCTTAAAAAACTAAGAATTGTTTTGGCTGGAGCAAGTAGGTCACTTGCCTTGCATTCAACTGATCTGGGTTCGAATCCTAGCATTACATGTGCACTGAGCACCATCGGGAATGAGTCCTGAGTGCAGAGTCCGGACTAACCCCCACGTATCGCCGGGTATGTTACACCATTTTCCCAAAGAAAAAAATTAGAATTTAGCTTCCATATGACAGAGTGATCTCACTTCTTGCTATCTATCACAGAGCCAAAACCCTTTGATTTGAAAGAATATTTACACTCTTATATTTATTGTACCATTATTAAATTAGTTCAACTATGGAAACATCAGCAGAGTATCCTGTCCCCATACCTGGCTGTCTTCACCGAGGTCCCTTGGAGGGGGGCAAGTAGAGTTACCCTCCCCACCCCGAGCAGAGCCCCAGCAGCCAAAGACTTCTGGAATCCAGTCACAGCCATGCTAAAGGTCACTCTCCACATACTCAGATGAGCCTCGGGCATGAAGGAACCAGCAGAGAAACCCAGGTGTGCAGGACCCAAGGCTGAGATCTCCAAGCCTTCTCAGATCAGGACTGGGCCTCCTCCACCCAGATCCACCATTTTCCAGTGGCTAGGCAGTCACACCCACAAACTGCCCCCATTGCCATGCAATCCCATCAACAGCCAAGATCCAGAGACTAAGAAACAAAGCTCCAGGACCTCTCATAGTTTAGTTCTCCCTCACTGAGAACCTGGCAATCTATGGAGAGTATTCTACCCTCACTGCAGAGCCTGGCAAGCTCCCTGTGGCGTATCTGATATGCTAAAACCAGTCACAATAATAGGTCTCATTCCCCTGACCCTCAAAGTGCCTCCAATGTGTCATAGTTGGGAAGGACGAGTAAAGAGAGGCTGCTAAAATCTCAGGGTTGGGATGAATGGAGACGTTACTGGTGCCCGCTCGAGCAAATTGATGAACGGGATGACAGTGTTACAGTGATACAGTAGTTTATCATAAGATATACTGCAAGTTTCTAAATTTCTTCTCATGTGGAAGATTACCCCATGGTTGAGAATGCACTGTTATCATTGATTAATTCCTTTTATGACTCTTTTGAATAGAGCAAAATTTTTTTACTCTATAAATAAAAGAAATCCTCAATTTCTTATTTGTCTGAATTATATAACAAAATAGAAAATAGTAAGATATTTCTTCTATACATGCATATATGGAGAAAGAAAGAAAAATAAGAGAGAGACATCCTTGGCAAATGTGAAACACTGTCAAAAATTAAACAATGGATTTATTTTCTTTCAAAGTGAAAAGTTACTGTAAATCTATACATAATATAATGAAAGTGTTGATAACTAAGAAAATTATTGTAGCTCAAGTGTAATAAGACTTCATCTTAGTATTTCACTGTCAGACATTATATAAAAAGCCATGGTTTTTGGTATTGGTGGACACTAAGTTTACATTGTCCTAAGGGAACAGTCAATAGTAAAGATAAAATAAACAAGATCCTAATACTGATTAATGAGAAAAAATGCTGGACATTAGTACATCAAGGGGAACTTAATATGAAAGTACTGAAGAATGTATCAGAAAAGAAGCTGCTACTTGAATAGAGCTTCCTGAATCATAATGTCAGTTGTAATGGTGACTTTTCTAGCTTATCACTCATTTTAGGCCAGACCTAATTTTGTTCAGGCCAAAAAGCTGCAGGTCTTCTGTAATTTGCATGACTGAAAATGAGATTTTCATTATCTCTATGAACATGATAGAAAAAAAAATCAAATGAAATTGTTCTCTTGGAGGTTGCTTCAGGCCAAACAGGCAATAATAAGGTAATAAATAAGACTTTATTTGAGTTCATGGAAAGAACTCATTGAAAGATGACTATATTGCACTTCAGAACTTTTCTCTTAGGTAGCTTGCAAAGAAGAATTTCAGATACATTTCAGAAAATTATTGCTCTAACATTGAGAGTCTGACTATACTTCTGATGCAGTGTATTATAGTTTAAGTGAGGTGTGAATTTATCTTTCTAAATATCCTCTTTCTCTTCCATGATAATATAATTTTTTACTGAATGAGGTTCTTAATTTAAGCTTTATTTTATCAAGTGTTAACTTCACTGACTTTCCACATTAATGTACATTTTTCTTTTCTCAAATTTGATTAACAAAAAGTTTAGGTTCCCTTGGACAAAAAATAAACCCGTAATCTCTCTTTTGTGTCTGAATTCTACCTACTCCAGTAGGACCTATTTTCTGATTTATTGCCATGATCTCATTTGGTTCTTGCAGTACCCATGAAGGAGCATTTACTGTGCTTGGTAATTGAACAATAAGATATTGACTGCAAGTGCCTTCTTCTGTCTCAGTGGAATATTTACCAGAGTGAAAACTGATGTACAAGTGATTTTAATCATCAGAACAGTGCAATAATTGCCAAGGAAAAAAATCTTATAGTCTCCAAATACTTTTAAAATAGAAACAATAAAACTGGGAACATCTGCAACTACTGGATACATTCAGCGGTTATTATTAAATCCAGGGTTTTGATCTCCCTACCAAGTCAGAAAATTCTCCTTGTGTCAAGAGTCCTGAAGCTATCTCACGATAAGAAATTACTTATTTCTCTATTGACATTGTTGAAGAAAATGCCTTATTCTTCTAATTTGCTTGAGAGTAAAACTATGCAAATATATCTCAGGAGAATCAAATACTTTTAAACAAAAAAGAAAATATAATTGATTATTTGCAGAGTCTGTCTCTGACAGAAGCATTTCTTTTAGTAATTCATGAGAAGCAAAAGTTTGAATTTGTCATTTCTACTTGAAGCAAAAGACTTACATAAAGTCATATACACGTCTACATATAAGCATAATTAGTCAGTCAGGTTCAGGCGGAATTTCATCCTAAACACCTAAAAATAATGACTGATTACTGAGGAAACTAACAGGAAGAGAAGAGGGCTGAATTTTCCCAGCTTCAGTACCTGGGAAAAGAGAAAATCTGGAGATTGAATAGAACATGAGTGGCCAATGATTTATTCAATGATGCCTACTTAATGAAGTATCCATCAAAAAACAGATGGGGCTCAGAGGACTGTGGGGGTTGGGGACATGTGAAGGTTCTGCACAATGGCACATCCAAACAGAATATGGAAACTGCTCTCTTTCCCTTATGCATTTAGATATCTATCCCACTAGATTTTCCTGAGTTATATCCTTTCATAATCACTCAGTAGTTCATTAAATGCAGTTTTTATGTGTTCTCTGAGAAACTCAAAAACATTCATTAAACCTTAGGAGGGATTATGGGAACCTCTAATTTACAGCTATTCTGCCACTAGCACAATGAGGACAAGTGATGGCTGTCTGAAGTAGAGGCGGGAATCTTGTGGGATTGAGACTTTTACCTGGGGACAAGTCTTTAGGTTAGTAGTGTCAGAGATCAGTTGGACTGTTAGATAACCAGCTGATGTCCTGACAGTAGGATAATTACTTGCTGAGGAGAAACTGCATACATGGTAAGCTGAAGTGTCAGAAGTGAAGCACTGACAGTAGTACTGTGAGTAGAGAGAGGAACTCATTGAAGATTTTCTTCATAAAATACAACTGTGAAGATAGTGGTGTAGTGATTCCTGCAATAAAACAGTGGATAGGGCATTGTCTTTGCACATGGCCAGCCAGATTGAATCCCCCAAACCCCATATGGTTGCCTGATCCTACACAGAGTGATAACTCAGCACAGTGCCAGGAATAAGCCCCGAGCACCACCTGTCTCACTGTGATTTTTAGAAAAAATGGGCCAGAGCAATTATACAATGGTAAGGGTGCTTGCCTTATGCACAGCTAAGTCATGTTCCATCCCTGGTAACCCATATAGTCCCCTAAGCCCCACCATGAGTAACTCTTGAGCTCAGAGCCAGGAGAAAACTCAGATGGGGCCCCAAATCAAAAATAAAATAAAATAAGTTGATGGTGTACATGGTAGGTAATTTTAATATGTACACGAATTTTCACATCCAGAGTCACAAAATGATTTAATTTCCTAGGTATCTTTTTCTTATATTGGAAGAAAAAATGTGTTGCATATTTTTAGATATTTTTCTACAACTATCTATTTACTCTAAACATTTCCTGAGGGGTGACTTCCATGTGGTGATCAGGTGGTCTGGGGACTATATTGGGGTGATATTCAGCTAACTTAGTCTGGGTGTTCAGAGCTGGAGCCTTAGGTTATGGTACTACTCAGGTCCTGTGGTGATGGGAACCGTCAGTTACCCTGGAAGTAATTGGGGCCTTCCAGAACCATACACTGCAATGCACACTTGGAGATACTTGGAAATCGATGGAGGAGGGGGGGGTTAAAACCCAAGGTGACTCAGTGACTGGCATGTGTCCTCACAGCTGTATTATCTCCCTACCATCTACAAATATTTTATAATTATTTGAACAATCGTTTCCCTTCCATTGCATTACATAGACCTGTTGTTTTATGAGATTTATACGAATATTAGTAGCCAGAATTTCATACCCAATGGTTATGCATAGAATAAAAATAGAACATAATTTGCAGTTTAAAAAAACAATAACTTGCTCTTAAGAAGCATGCATTACTTCAGAAGCTTTCCTTATGCATATCAATTAACTTAATAAACTTATGTCAAAAGCACTTATATAGTATTAATATTTTGTGTTTGAGACTTTCTAGACAGTTCAGTTTCATATGTGTTTTATTCATATGATTAGTTGTCTTTGGGCTAATTCTGAATATAAGTAGTAGTGAATCTACAAGCTATATCAAAATGCATATTTCAATTAAAGTTACAACTGAGGTCATGTCTCCTAACAGCAAATGGAAGTTAACAGTTATACATCTAACATGCTTACAACCAAAATATGCTTATAGATTTGAGGTCAAAATTATAATTCCATAGTAAAGTAAGTAAAGGCCCTCCCTTTGATCATCGATTTGCTCGAGCGGACCCAGTAACGTCTCCGTTGGAGACTTTGTTGTTACTGTGTTTGGCATATCGAATACGTCACAGGTGGCTTGCCAGGCTCTGCCGTGCTGGCGAGATACTCTCGGTAGCTTGCCGGGCTCTCCGAGAGGGGCGGAGGAATCGAACTCGGGTCGGCTATGTCGGCCATGTTGGCTGCGTGCAAGGCAAATGCCCTACCGCTGTTTTAGATCTAAGTTTTTTAATTTAGTTTTGAATTTTACAAAACAAGTAATTAAAAATTTGGTCGGATAGAGAGTTAGTACAGTAGGGAAGGTGCTTGTCTTGTATGCAGCCGGCTCGAGTTTGATTCCCCGTACTCTATCCAGTACTCTGAGCCACACCAGAAGTGATAACAGAACCAGGTGTAGGGCCTGAGCACAGCAAGGTCCTACTTCTAAACCACAAATTATTTGTAAAATTTCAGTTCCAGTATTCAATACTTATACAGTACTTATACAGTTTAAGCTTTGTGTCATGTTAGGATTGGCATCATGCTTCATGTATATAACACTGAGACCAACATATATACAAAAATTATGGGTAATACAAATTATTTAATAACACCAAACATTTCTTAGCTATCATGTGCAAATATTAAAAATATGTGTTAATTAATTGTATGTCAAAAATCATAGAAAAGAAGCAGGAAATTGGATACTTTCAATGATTTGACCCTTTAAAAAAATGTTTACGGGGGTATGGTGCCGCCAGCAGGTCAATCTGTACCTGTGAGGTGAGCGCATCAGCAGCCTGATGGTGCCTTCAGACTTCCAGATACCCCAAAGTTGCTGCTGTGCCTTTGACCAAATCCCAAAAACTTAGAGCAAAGTTTACCAAGAAAGTAAACAGCCAAAAGTTAGGTATGTGGAAGACACACCAACAAACCACCTCTGGC
The DNA here is from genome assembly GCF_029834395.1 of Sorex fumeus. Lineage (NCBI taxonomy): Eukaryota > Metazoa > Chordata > Mammalia > Eulipotyphla > Soricidae > Sorex > Sorex fumeus. The sequence continues at coordinate 17,247,613 of NW_026606075.1, read as the reverse complement.
TCAGCTTTATAATTGGAGGCATGGCCTCTCTGGTTCCTGATTGAACTGATAACGCTCATGATCCCAGAGACTCAAAAACAAATCTTGAAACCCAGCAGCTTTTGGCAGAAATGCTTCCGGTCCCTGCAGTAGGTTACCGATGCTGGGACAACCCAGGTGGGAATAGGTTTCGTGCCTTGGCCTGTTCCCCCTGGCGGCCCAGTGGCCACAATCCTCCAAAGGCTACTGGACAGTCAGATTTGGGCCTTCAGTGATGAGACGCAGGGCCTTACGGGATGGGGGTGGAGCCGGTCCTGCCCTCCCCACCCCAATGAGACCTCAAGTCATTGCCCACGAATGGCCTCTATGGCTCCTGATCAAGCTGCTTAACGACCATGATCCCAGAGACTCAGAAACAAATCTCGAAACCCAGTGTCTTTGGGCAGAAATGCGTTCAGACCCCACAGTAGGTTACTGTCGCCGGGTCACCCCAGGGGGTAAAGGGTGTTGTCACTCTGCCTGCTCCTCCTTGGTGGCTCATTGGCCATCATCCTCCAGAGGCCATTGAACAGTCAGGCTTGGGCCCGCAGTGACGAAACTCGTTGGGCCTCTTGGGATGGGCGTGGAGCCGGTCCTGTCCTCCTCGTCTCAACGAGACCCCAAGTCATCGCCCATGAACGGCCTCTCTGGCTCCTGATCAAGCTGCTTAATGGCCGTGATCCCAGAGACTCAGAAACAAATCTCGAAACCCAGTGGCTTTTGGCAGAAATGCGTTTGGTCCCTGCAGTAGGTTACCAGTGATAGGCCAACCCAGGTGGGAATAGCTTTTGTGCCTTGGTCTGTCCCCTCGCGGCCCAGTGGCCGCCATCCTCCAGAGGCCACTGGACAGTCAGGGTTGGGCTTGCAGTGACAAGACACGCAGGGCCTCACAGGATGGGGGTGGAGCTGATCCTGCCCTCCCCACCCCAACGAGACCCCAAGTCATTGCCCATGAACAGCCTCTCTGGCTCCTGATCATGCTGCTTAATGGCTATAATACCAGAGACTCACTCAAATCTCAAAATTCAGTGGCTTTTGGTAGAAATGTGTCTGGAATCTGCAGTAGGTTACTGTCGCCGGGCCACCCCAGGGGGGAAAGGGTGTTGTCCGTCCACCTGCTTCCCCCAGGCGGCTCGGTGGTCACCATCCTCCAGAGGCTATTGGAAAGTCAGGTTTGGGCCCGCAGTGACGAGACATTTTGGGCCTCATGGGATGGAGGTGGAGCTGGTCCTGTCCTCCCCACCCCAACGAGACCCCAAGTCATCGCCCACGAATGACTTTTCTGGCTCCTGATCAAGCTGCTTTACGGCCATGATCCCAGAGACTTAGGAGCAAATCTTGGAACCCAGCAGGTTTTGGCAGAAATCCCTCCAGATTTATGTGTTAAAATTTTCGAATTTCAAAATCACGTGGCCACCACTGCAGCCATGTGACATCATAAGTTATTCATAACGAGCAATAGAGAGCAAATTGTCTACTGTTGCTTTTTCAGCAGATCTGAGTGTTGGGGTAAAATCTCAAATAATAATGGTGGGTCTGGTGTCAAAATACTGAATGTGATCAAAGTAGAGAGAGAGTAATGTGGAAATCATCTGCCCCACAGGTAGGGGGAGGGTGTAGGATGGGGGGTATACTGGGGTTGTTGGGGGTGGAGATTGGGCACTGGTGAAGGTACGGGTGTTTCATTGTATGACCGAGACTTAAACCCAAAAGCTTTGTAACTGCTCTCACGGTGATTCAATAAATAAAATTATAAAAAATTTTAGAAAAAATAAAGTGGAGTTCATGCACAATTCAATCAGCTAATCAGTGGCTGTATAAATAGCAGTACTCCTGCATTTAAAAAAATGTTTAATAATTAAAAGAACCACTATAATATTATCTCTGAAAGAAAGCATTTTACATCTCAATTTATCTACTTCTATTTTTCTACTAATATGCATCTCCTATTCAAATCCTTCTCTCCTTCAAAATAAAAATAAAAGTGTGTAGCAAATCTCCCACTTTGGCATGCCTTCTCTTCATGTGAATATTGTTGTCTCACATTAAAGACAGACGAGATTTAGTGAAGCACTTTCTGAGTTTCTCTGAGCAATTTAATTCAAGACAAGTCTATAAGCGAAACTTCCAAGAAAGGGATTTACCAGCTTAACATTTCTCACAGTCAATTAGTAGTGGTTTCCTGACCACCTCATCCCTCCCTTTTTAAAAACAGTTCTCTTTCATTTTCTGTGTGAATTCTAAATAAATGTGTTTTAGTAAATCTCCCTAGCTTTGCCAAAGGCACAGGAGTGAGTGACCTTGTTTAAACAATTTCTGTATCAAACTGTTCTTTGAGTTTGAAAATGCAAGATATTATAATCACTAAAATCAGTAGTTCATGTAAACTTATATTACATGTTATTAACAATATGAATAAAAAATATAGATAAAAGACTAGTATACTGACAGTGGGTAAATGTTGATGTTGTGTGTCTGTGTAAGGTGCAAGAATTTGGGCTACACCTGGTGGTGTTCAAGAATTACTCCCAGCCCCAAGCACAGAGTTCACTACTCTTGGTGATAAGGGATTGTGTAGTGTCAGGAATCAAAGCTGTGCCTTCTTCATGCAAAGCTTATACTCAACACACAGACTGTCTCTCCATCATGAAATCTTGATTTTAATCTGTTATAACTAACTACCTGAGCTTGCTGTTTCTAGAGAAAATACAGTAAATAAATAATGAAATATAAAGTCTAAGATTACTTTCTTTTTATTGGTAAGGGCAAACGTGATGATGCTTAGGGACCACTCCTGGTTCTGTATCAGAGGGCCACTCCTAATATTTCTCCGAAAACACAAACTATGATGGAATCAAACCAGAGTCAGGGGTGGCCACATACGAGGCCAAGGAAGGTACCTTAACCCCTAAGATTTATTTTTGCAAGTCTATGACATTTACATTTTTGGATAACATGGTTAAAAATAATAGATGTAAGAGATAAACAGTATTTAAAATCATACATTTTATTTGTGATATCTCTCTTCAAAGAGAACTATTTTGCCCCTTTTTCCAGAGGTACAGTTTTCAGAATATAAACTTCCAGAAGAGCAACATCTGCATTACTGAGAGTTTGTCAAAAAAAGTAAATTCACAGAATTCATCCATGAGTTACTGCAATAGAAATGGGGGAACTGATCATGTGAATACCCACTCAATTCTAAGAATCACTGCTTCAGAATATCTAGGATCTATTGTTGTAGTTCCATTCAAATGCAGAAAAATATTTTAAAAGAGAAAGTGATAAAACATGAAGTGAACTAATTATAGAATCATTTGGCATGTGCTAAAGATAGAAGCCATCAATTTGGTTTATATAAATAAGGCCTTGTAAATGCAACCTTCACAGTACAGGAAAAGAGAATTTAACTGCAAATGCTAATGATGGCTCTATGGTCTTTGTGTTAATAACAGTATCTAGCTCTCAGGAAACTCAAATGGGATATACATTGTCTAACTTATCACTAAAACCACAGAATGCTTCAAGAAATTTACAAGACTTAAAACTTAGATGCAATTTCCAAAGAAGAAAACTTTTCAACAATTCTAGGAATAACAGTAAAGACAACAGATGATGCTTGTTTCAATTTATCTGGAAATAAAGCAACATTTCAGAGAACTCAGTGAATCCATTTTCATAAGAAAGCCTAAAATTCTTTCAAAAACTATATAAAATCTCAGTGCTAAACATTTTAAGAGAAGAAATGGGTATCCAACACATGTGGGTTCCAAAGAGGAGAGCTTAAATGACCCTCAGCTCCTAGAATATTGCAGAAAATCTTCACAACATTTGTGGATTGACTCAATAAGTCATGTTTTCAAGTAAATTTTATTGTTTTTACCACCTCGTGAGATTATTTTGTAACTAAAGTTCTTATAAAAAGACAAAATTAAACAAAATCATTCAAAGCCCTCTCATTGTGAACTAGCCCCAAAGTTAGACTCTTCTTAAAGTTCCATATGAGTTCAACCAAGAATAAAATATCTTTACTAACTCTAAACACAAGGGTATTTTGTGGGGGAGGTTGGAAACTCATCTTACTATGTATTTTAAGCATCTGAAATTTAATAAATGAGAATTACAATAAATTCATACATTAAAAAACTATGTTTTTTAATTTGGAAACTTGAGAATGGGCTACATACTATAAACTAGGCTAGCACTCTAGTTTATCACTAGTGTAGCTGTAAAATATTTTTTTGCATGCTATTATAAGATGATAGAGGGAACAAGTTAATAGAAAGTGCACTTATGTACATAAAATAAAAAATGGCAACAATTTAAATAAATATCTTTTAAAAAATACAAAAGGTTTTAATATTCTGCTTTGTATTGATATGCTACTTATAAAATTGTGAATAAAACCATTTATTCCAAACTTCAGTCTTATTAAATCTAAGCAAATTTAAAATTATAAAAAAAAACAAATTAAAAAAGAAGGAATACAATAAATATTAGAAAGGAATAATCAAGTTCAATGAAAAATTCAGTTTTAAATAAATTTTTGAAGATAATTTATTGAGATAATGTTTTTCCCTTTGGGGAGCATGGAGAAAAATATAATGTAGGGCATTTACCTTGTATGCAGCCGACCCGGGATTGATTCCTCCACCCCTCTCGGAGAACCCGGCGAGCTACTGAGGGTATTCTGCCAGTACGGCAAAGCCACAGTAACAAATCTGACAGTGGAGACGTTACTGGTTCCCGCTCAAGCAAATCGATGAAAAATGGGAGGCAGTGCTACAGATTTATTTTTTTACTACTAAAATTCTATAGACTAGATTCTTTAAAGTAACATTTCTCCAGGATCAAATTATTAGTGAAAAGTATTCAACTGAGTATTAAAATTACTCTTGGTCAAAATAACTATACACCTTTTATTTTTTGATTTTGGGATCACAACTGACTCTGTGCTCAGGGATCACTGCTGCAGAGACTTGAGGGACCATTTGGGGTGCTGTGGATGAAACCCCAGTCAGTCACATGCAAGGCAAGTGCTTTACTACTCTACAATCTCTCCAGGCCCCAAATTATTAGGTACTTTTTTAAAGTACACATAAGAAAAATACTTCATAAAATTAAAATTACATGCATTAATATTTAGCTTGAAAATAAAGCATATTATTACGATGCTTTTTATTCTAAATAAGAGTAATATACAGTGATGGCAGATGTAATAACGGAGTAGTTCTTGTTATGCTCAGATTAGTAGTGCAGACTTGATGATTCAGTATTTGGGCCATCATTATTACATTCCAGTTTGATATTTCTTGGGTGCTTTTAAGAAACACTCAGTGACTTTAGATGTTATGCATTATTAGGGATCAAACTCAGAACCTTGGCCATGCTAGGCATGCACATTACCACTTAAACTGTCTCTGTAACCCAATTCTGTTTTATGGGCTCTGAAAACACTTCTGTATAGCTCTAAGTCATTTATTTATTTTGTATAATCTTAGTATTCATATTTGAGAGATTAAAAATAGAAAAAAATTCAAATTCATTCATATTTCTTTCAATAATTATGTCCACAGAGAAGTTTTAAAGTGATTCATTTTATTCTTTAAAATTGTATTTTAGGTTCTGTAGTTTAGCACCATGGTTGACCAGCTGTTAAATCTATAGTTCCATGCTTAACACATTCCAGTACCACACCTACCACCAGTGTCCCAAAATCCATTCACCCAGCCTTTCCACTGTGGTAGAAAGGGAGGTCAGAAGGTCTTCCTATTGGAGACCAGTTATCAGTTCCCACTGCTTTATGACATTTGTTATTTCCCTATAATGTTTTTATTAATATCATGTAAATTTGAGATATTATTCTGTGTCTCTCCTCCTCCTAACTTCATTTTGTATAATACTTTCCAGTTCCATCCACTTAGCAGCAAATTACATGATTTCATATTTTCTTACAGCTGAATAGTATTCCGTTGTGTATATGTACTATTGTTTCTTTATGCAATCAACTGTTCTTGGACACTTTGATTGTTTCCAGATTTTGTAAATAATAGTGCTGCAGTGAAGATAGGAGTTCAAATATCTTTCCAAAATAGAGTTTTGGGTCCTGGGGTAGATACTAAGTAGAGGAATTGCTGGATCATAGGAGAGATCAATTCCTAGTTTATGTGTTTGTTTGTTTGTTTGTTTTCAGAAGTGTCCATGTTATCTTCCTAAAGGGCTTGACCAGCTGACATTCCCACCAACAATGGATGAGAGTCATAGTTCGGTGATCGAAATCATATGGTACTGGGCATTGAATACAGGTCTACTGCATGAAAAGTCAGCCATTTGAGCTGTCTCTCCAGTGCTGTGTGAGGTTATTTTATTTTTATTTTATTTCTATATATATTCTGAATACCAAGAAAGAGGGCTGGAGCGATAGCACAGCGGGTAGGGCGTCTGCCTTGCACGCAGCCAACATGGCCGACCCGAGTTCGATTCCTCCACCCCTCTCGGAGAGCCCGGCAAGCTACCAAGAGTATTCGATATGCCAGACACAGTAACAACAAAGTCTCCAATGGAGACGTTACTGGGCCCGCTCGAGCAAATCGATGATCAAGGGGAGGGCCTTTACCAAGAAAGAGAATAACCATAGATATAATAGACAAACATTTAATTTTGGCATGAGAATACATATATAAGCATACTGCCCTCCTAACTCCAAAGCAGTCAGGCAATTGGCATGATTAACATGGAAGAATATGCATTTGCACTTCCATATTTTTTGCAGATATATGAAATAGTAATGTCTCTGGATGGAGGTATGCATATGAATGTATTTATAGATTTAAAAGCTAAATCCTGTGATGAATCATCTGTCTTAAATGATAAAAATGTCCTTGAAGTTGGTTTTCAGAAGACCGGCTTTTAAGCAAGTAATCATCAAAGATAATCAAGTGATACTGATTACTGTTGCTAGTAGTACATTATTATACAACCATGTCTAGCTAGACCTGGTTTCTGACACAGATTAATTTATAATTTTCTTTATTAGTGAATGAAGACACTCATATAATGTCCATTTATTTCACTGTGACATTCTTATTTTTGCATAAATATTTAAACTAATTTAAGATTTAGAAAGAGAAATATGAAAATTAATATTAAATAGTATAAGTTCCCAAAATAAAATGGGAGCTGTTGCTGCGACTCAGAGCCACCTCCCCACCGCTCCAGCCTCCCAACAGAGACAGAGAGACAGGGAGATAGGGGATCACAGCCTGATGGTGAAAATGGCCTGTTTAATGCAGAGTTGCTAGCATACTTATAGAACATCTGAACTGGTGGAGATAAAAATATAGGTGTGATTGATCCTTTACATAGATAAACATTTGGTGGAGAAAAAATATCTTGGGGAGATTAACTCAAGGGACAGTCTGTCTAGCAGGGATATCTACATTGCTTTTATCTTCCCCTCTACTTGTATATGTTATCAATACTTGCAGTTGTTTGGATAAACATGTAAGAGACAAAGATTCCAAAACTGAGTTCTCTTGGCTGAGAGGAAGCAAGGCTTTTAATATTTATTTCTCTGGGCTCTGAGAGCAAGCAAGGCTTTTACTATAAATTCCAGACTAAGTCCTCAGAGCAGTCCAGCTTGGTCCTTCCCCATGGGGGTCCTGTCTCTTAAGTTGTAAGAGCTTGTATCAAGACTATGCATTTATGCTTTCTAGAATGTTCCATTTCAATGCCAGGGTAGCTCTGCCTCTCTCCCTGGGTCCATTCCAATCCCATGGTGGGACCTCTCTTTTAGGGTGTTAGAAACTACAGCAACTGAAGCCCAGTCAAGTAATTAATGACTAAATAATTATGCCCAGGAGTAGATATATTTCAGTCAACCAATTTCAAAATATTAGGAGCGTAGCATTGATGGTCTTTCTGTGTTTAATCAAAGAATATTGTTCTATAATAAAATATAAAAAGACTATTGGGGAAATATAAAAGTAGAAAAGCAAATAAACTTTAAATTACGAGTGCTAGCAGGCTAGAGGGATAGCACAGTGGGTAGGGTGTTTGCTTTGCATGTGATCAACCTGGGTTTGATTTCTCCACCCCTCTCGGAGAGCCCGGCAAACTACCAAGAGTATCTCGCCCTCACGGAAAAGCCTGACAAGCTACCTGTGACATATCCAATAGGCCAAAAACAGTAACAACAAGTCTCACAATGGAGACGTTACTGGTGCCCGCTCAAAGAAATCGTTGAACAACGGGAGGACACTGCTACAGTGCTATAGGAGCACTGGCAAGGGCATGAAGAGCTTCTCTGGGAGGAGGAAAAGGGGCATTCAAAAATGAGGCCAAAAACACTTTGGGTTAATATCCAACAAAGCAGGGAAAAAAAGTCAGTATTTAGTTCAAGGTATGGCAGGCAGTTCACTTATTTATTTTGGTGTATGTGTTGGGGGAGGAGGGGTAGATAGCTACACCTGGCTGCACTTTGGCTGTGAAATCAGGGATCACTCCTAGTGATGTTGGGCATTGAATCTAGGTTGGCTGCGTGTAAGGCAAGTGCCATACTCACCCTACTATTTCTCTGCCTCTCCTAGAATTTACATTATTTTAAAAATCTTATTTTTATAGCAATGCATAGTATCTAATGAATTTTCTGGCAATTTTGGAAGCCTTACTGAGTTGTTTGATTTTAGCTTGTATAAATCAAGTACATGAAAATTTAAATATTTTGTCCTTTGAAGCATTCTTAGGTAAAAAACAGCTAAAGTGTCTATACTTGATTAAGACAATGTAACACCTAGTTGAATATTCCAAATGTTTTATAATGTAAATATTATGGTAAAAATTGTCACCTGAGCAAAAAGAAAGTAATTTTGTATATAAACTTCTTATCTAATATACATACTTGTTAGCAGATATAATAGGATGATACACACACACACACACACACACACACACACACACACACACACAAAGACAATGCTCCAAATTCTTTGTATTTTTCATTTTAAATAGAAATCTTAGTTTAGCTTTAGTAGCAAAGGAAAGTGAACAATATAAGAATTGCAATAGCAATTCACCTGGAACCACCATGGTTAAAAAAGCTAAAATGTTGCAAACAACTGAAAGTAAGGAAAGGGTAGTTAAAGTGTGACAATTCAGCAGAACCTATTTTTGGGCATCTTAAGAAACAAAAGAGGATCTCTGTCATATGTTATATTCGCTAATAGGATTCTTCCAGATGTAGATGCTCATGGAAATCTATTGTATGTGAACATATATATGAATTATCATGTAGAAATCTACATCCCATATTAAATTATATGTTGGTTCTAATTCTTCACAGACTATGATTGATATGAGAGTGATTGATTTATTTGTTACAATTTACCAGCTCCTGATAGTCTCTTAGTTTAATCAATTAAATGTGGATTTGTAGTGAGTTCAAATATTTTGTCAGAAGTTTTCAGTATCTTTACCAAAGTAAACAGCAATTTTAGATGCAATGGCATATTTTTGTGGGGAAATAACTCCTTCTTTTCTTATGTTTTTAAATATATTAAAATTTGTTTATTTTTCCTTTGTCCTATCAATAATTCCTTTTTTTAAGCTTTGAACACAGTTTTCTTAAATAGAGAAAGAAAATCTGAAAATTTTCTTCAAAGAAGCACTCTTTCAAGGTCAATGCAGTATGTTATGAGGGAAGTCATAATGTACAAATTTGAAAGATGATCAGCATAAAGAACCGCTGACATCTTAACCAGTTGGAAGTTCCACTGTAAAAAACTGTAGGTAACCGTGATTAATTGATTAAAGTGTAGGAAGGCCAGCTTGCCAGTTTTGATTGCAGAAAATTGGTATCTAGAAAGAGAAATGGTACACATTTCAGATCATGATTCACATCTCTGGGCAAAACCATGAGATTTAGGGCCCTTAACTAAATATCTTTCCAGAACTACGAAAATTTCTGATAGGTAGCATCAGTTTCAAATTTTTGTTCTGATGTCAAGCTATTCTGTCTGCCTCTGAATGAACATACATTTTCAAAGATTAAAAGCATCCAATGAAAAGGAAGATTGTAGAAAAGATTATCAAGATTACCTTGACCTATGGTGCACCTGCACAGAATTTTCATGTCCAGCTTACTCTGATTTAAGATACCGTTCACAGGTAAGGATCTTGCAAATGGGGTTTCTATTTCTCCACAGAACAGCTTCTGTAAATTTCTTAGCAACTCCAGCAAGTTAATCTTTGTTGTTTCTTTATGTGGTAGGCCTCTCAAGTATGAGATAGGTAATCTAGGATGATTCATTCTCCTCTAGCTCTCACGCACTATTTGTGATGAATGTTCAAGAAACGCATTGATGCTCTGCCCTGATAATAAAGTTTTTAGGATTGGCTTTGCAAATCTTTTACTTTAACCAAAGAAACAGTGTAATACACAAGTGCCAGACAGCATCACAGTCAAATTAGATTGTCTAGAGCTGGAAACATTTTTTTTTTAGTGACATATAGGCTGACATAAATGAGTTGAAAGACAAATGAACATATGCATGTTTTCTGTTTTATGTAGTGTTTCTTTTGCACAGCTTTAAAATTGACTTTTTTATGGTTTTAATTTAAGTTAGGTTGGGGGGACCTGAGGCAGATAAAAACAAAACATTTGAGTAATTGAGTAATAATCAGACAGACCCTAGCAATGAAAAAAGTAGTGAAATCCCATCAGATCAACAAAAAAGTAAAATAAATCTTTAAGGTTTTCCTTATAAATATTCATTTACACAAACTACACCGAGTACTATATATGTTCATGGTTCAGAGTATCTATCAAATGCCAGAAGTCCACTAGCTAATCTTCATAAAACTAGCTAGCCTTCACAGGAGATGAACCATCAGGTAATTCCTCTCTCAACTTTAAATTTTGTTCATGATTTTTAGGTAACAATTTCTGTTAGCTCTCTTACAAAAAGTGTAATAAGTTATATTTATGTTGTCTTTCTTATTTTCAAGGTTTATTAAACAAGTATTAACTGGTTTTTATATGGGAAATGAAAGATAAAGGTAATTGAGATAAAACTGGATGCTCACATGAATTAATAAATAAGAATGAATTAATAAACAAGAAAGGGATGTGAAAGTCGTAACAGAATGCCAACAACACCAATAAACAAGAATAAACAAATTAAGTTAAGAAAAGGAAGATTTTTTGAAAGTAGTGACAGAATAGCAAAAACACAAAGTAGCATTAAAAAATAAAAACAGGTGGAGAACTAACCCACAGAATTATGTTACTTAATGCAAATATATATTATTGGCACCAAATAAATTAAAATTATTTAAACCACTTAAATATTTGAGTATTCAAATATTTTTTAATTTGTAAAACTATCAGAGTTTTCAGAGAACATGATAGCATAGGTAAGAAATTCCTTGTGACTAAAATAATAGGCAGGGCACTTGCCTTGCACACCACAACTTGAACTTCATCTCTGGCTCTATATGCGGCCCAAACACACTTTCCCCAAATTTCCCTGAAACAGAAATTTCTAGAATCTACCAAAAGCTAATAGAAACAATAAACCAATATAATAAAATAAGACTACACAAATTAGTAATAAAACTCTTTCAAATATATATATATATATATATATATATATATTTAACAAGTGAATTGTAGAAGAAATTTTCAGTGGGAGGAAATGGCATTAGGAAATCAACTAAGGAGGCGAGAAACTTATGCATCAAAAACTATGTTACTTTTTATGAAAATAGTAAAAGTAACAAGAAAAAAAAGAAAACAATCCATCATGGCTTGAAAGAATAAATACTTCTAATATGAAAATGCTATTCAGACACTTGTTCAATTCAATCCCTATCATATTTAGTTGCATTCTTAAGAACATAGAACAAACACTTCCAAATTCAATATGTAAAAATGATTTTTCTTTCCCCAGGTACTCCAGGCACCATCAATTTTGAGAACAATTTATAACACAAAGGATTAAGGCATCATATACTCTAAGATATAGTATAAAGCTACAGTCATTAAAGCAGTGTGATATTGGAATAAAACATGTGCTAAGACCAATATAATAAAATTAAGAACACAGATAAATACTCACATATATTAACAGTAAATCTGTCACTGTCACTGTTCTATCATTGTTCGTCGATTTGTTCGAGTGGGCCCAGTAATGTCTCCATTGTGAGACTTGTTGTTACTGTGTTTGGCATGTCGAATATGTCAAGGGTAGCTTGCCAGACTTTGCTGTGTGGGTGCGATACACTGAGTAGCTTGCTGAACTCTCTGAGAGGGGCGGAGAAATAAAACTCGGGATGGCCAGGTTGGCCGCTTGCAAGGCAAACACCCTACCCACTGTGCTATTGCTCCAGTCCCATAACAGTAAACCTATCACAAAGAAACCAAGAGTGCAAAATAGATAAAATAAATCTTCTTCAACTAACAATATTTGGAAAGCTTTGTGGAATCATGTAAAAAAAATTGTCATCAAATTACTATCTCACACAAGGCATAAAAAATTAGCTCAAAATGAATTAAAGATTTAAATGTTAAATTTTAATCCATAGATAAGACAAAACAGAGGTAAAGTATAATAAGAATTAGAATGGAGTATTCAATAACACAAATCCATTGACACGAAAAACAAAAACAAAATTTAATATATACAATTTATTTTTTAAAAAATATCATGCCAACCCTTTCCCGCGCCCTGCATGCATGCCCCTTTTTCTGTTGTGCCCAACCCCCACTGCCGGGCAGCCAGAGGAGACTTTGGGGAACACCTGTTAGTTCCGCTGGACCACCCACCCACCTTTTCAGGGCACCATCCTCCTCTGCAGGTTCCTAGGGTAGCACGTCCCTGGGACAGGATGGAAGCATGGCCTCCATGTAGGGGGTATGGCCACCTCAAAAGTGGGCCTGGCCCTTTCCAAGGCAGCCACAGTTAAATTCAGTTAAGTTTCCCACTCCCAGCACTCTCATAAGAGCCTTTATCACTTAATTCTGTGGGAAAAATCCTGGCCGCCTCAACTACAATACAACAATAATCCACTAACCCACTCAAATCCTAGCAAAAGACCAGTACGCAGGAAGCTGCACAAGCCCAATATTAAAGAGCACCTCCTCCAACGCTTCACTAGATGCCTGTCATAAGCCACAGAATAATCCCTGAGAGGAAGGTCAGATTCTAGAAAGGGAGAAGAGTGACCACTATTGAACGACCTTATTTAAAATCCTTTCCCGTGATAAGAGGGAATAGTAGTAGGGAATTCTAAGATTTTACCTCTAGGCAACCACAACAGCATGAAGAAACAGCGCAAGTCTCCACTACAAGGAGAGGAAGAAGAAAAGAGTCCTGAATCCTCAACTGGGGGTATCCACAAATATGCTCTCTCTATAAAGAACTCCAAGATGAAATGCTGAGGATGTTCGAGGAAATACTCAAAGAATCAATGGAGGAGACGTCCAGAAAATTAAAGAAAGAAATGAAAGAAACATTGGAAGAGATAGTCGAAAAATAGAAGAAGAAATGAGAGCAAAAATTAAAAAAAACTACAAAAAGAAGTGTCACTAATAAAGGATTCAGTAGATGACATTAAAAGCTCAGTGGGTGCCCTCAGCAGTAGAATGAACAGCTGAAGACAGGATCGGTGACCTTGAAGATGAACAATAGAAATCGCAAAGGGAACAAGAAACAATGGGAAAAGACCTCTAATAACTCTAAGGAGATTCAGAGACCAGGAGATGATGCCAAGAGGAACAACATTAGAATCATCGGAGTACCAGAAGGACAGAGAAGCAACCCAAATGAAAAATCCACAGTCAAAGAAATCATTGCTGAAAATATACCAGAGTTAAAGAATGCAACATCCAGATCAGAGGAGCCAGAAGGGTGCCAGCTAAAAGAGACCCTAATAAAAACACTGCAAGGCATATCACAGTCAGAATGATGGATGCCATGGACAGAGACACAATACTGCAAGCAGCAAGGTCAAAGAAGGAAATCTCATACAAAGGAGCACCCCTTAGATTTACAGCAGACCATTCAGAGGAAACCCTCCAAACCTGAAGACAATGGTGGGATTTAGTGAAAAAAACTCAATGAAATGGACGCCTCATCAAGAATACTTTATCCAGCTAAACTCTCACTCAGACTCGATGGAAAGATACACCATTTTGTGGAGAAACAGCAACTCAGGAACTTCATAGACTCAAAGCCAAACCTAAAAGAAGGGCTAAAGGGACTACTGTAAGAAAAGACAAACCCTACAGGCACAACAGACCCTTACAGAAAGTTGACACAAAACCCCATAACAATAATCTCTCTCAATGTCAATGGTCTAAATGTACCAATCAAGAGACACAGAGTGGCAAAATGGATTCAGAGAAAGTCCGAATATCTCATAGGTGGGCGGCCAAGCGATTTTTGACATCCTGTGGAATCCAGTAGGTAATAACTCTTGTCCAGCGGTCGTCTCCAAATCTCGTTATGTGTCCAGCCTATCTGATTTTCAACATCTTGGCATATGAGACAGCATCCCTGATTCTTGACAGTCGACGGAGGTCAACTCCAGATTCTTTCTCTCATTTGAGTGAAACGTGATACTCCAAGCATAGCTCTTTCGATTCCTCTTTGGGAGACCTGGATAGTGTTCTCATCCTGTTTTTGTAGGGCCCAGGTCTCTGAGGCATATGTTAATGCAGAAACAACAGTGGAATCGAAGAGATGTACCCGGAGTTGGAGGTTCTTTGTCCTCTTGGCTATTTGTTCGAAGTTCTTGAAGGGATGTGCCTGAGAACACATGACTGGTTAAAGGAACTTTGGTACATCTACACGATGGACTACTATGCAGCTGTTAGAAAAGATGAAGTCATGAAATTTACATACAAGTGGCACTACATGGAAAGTATCATGCTAAGTGAAATGAGTTAGAGAGGGACAGATATAGACAGATTGCTTTCATCTGGGGACTATTAAGTAACAAAAAAAGTAGACTAACATCCAAGAATAGTTGAAATAAGTACCAGGAGATTCACTCCATGGTGTGAAGGCCAGCTGCACATGCTAGGGGAAAGGGCAGGTCAGATAGAGAAGGGAACATCAAGTAAAGTGTGTTGGGAGAATCCTCCTAGGATGGAAGATACATGCTGAAAGTAGACTATAGACCAAACATGATTGCCAGTCAATGCATCTTTTGCAATCCTCAGCAACCAAAAGGAGATAGAGAACAAAAGGGAATGACCTGCCACAGAGACGGGATGGAATGGTGAGATGGATACTGGGATCACGGTGTTGGAGAAAGGGCACTGGTGGAGAGATGGGTAGTCAGTCATTGTATAACTGAAACCCACGTCCCAAAACTTGTAATGTCCACAACTGTACCTCATGGTGTTTCGCTAATAAAAATTTAAAGAAAAATATCATGCCCTCTGAAAGAGATTATTATCACATCATATCACATACATCCTGTTCGTCATTGCCTCGAGCAGGCCCCAGTAATATCTCCTTCGTCCTAGACCTGAGGTTTTTAAAAGTGCCATATTCAAGGCTCTTTCAGGGTTAGAAGAATGAGACCCATCATTGTTACTGGTATTTGGCATATTGGGTATGCCATGGGGAGTTTGCCAGACTCTGCCGTGTGGGCAGATTACATTTAGTAGCCTGCCAGATTGTCTAAAGTGAGAATGAGATAATAAGATGTCGTGTGGCTGTGAATGCAGCCGCGTGGGTTTTATAGTCTCTGCATCTTGGCCGTTGATGGGATTACATGGCTCTGGGGGTCAGTTGGTGGGTGTGACCCCTGCTTACTGGAATATGGAAGATCTAGGTGGAGGATGCTCAGTTCTGATCCGAGCAGGCTTGGAGATTATTACTAAGACAAAAAGACATCCTATTGTATTGAATAAAATATCAGCATACTATAAATATGATAAAGCATACTATTAATATCTAAATAAAAACTACCTAACCTCATAACATAAACTGTTCATGAAACTCAACAGCAAACCCCAAATCACCCGATCAAAAATGGGATGATCTGAATAGAGACTTCTTCTAGCAGGATGATAGACAGATGGCCAACAGACACATAAAAAAAATGTTCATTGTCACTAGTTGCCAGGGAAATGGAAATCAAAATGACAATGATGTATCACCTAACACTAGTGAGAGTGACCTATTTCAAACAAACAAAACAACAACACAACAAATCCTAGAAGCAGTGAGAGCTAGTAGGTATGTGCGGATAGAACTGAATCTACATTTAATGTTGGTGGTTCTTGGTACCAATATAAATTGAGTTTTAGTTATTCTCCTACTATGTTTCATTATATTCTGCATACAAGAAGATTATGTTTTGTCTGCACCCATCTCTCTGAATAATTTTGTTCAGTATGATACTCTCCAGATCCAGTTATGTACTAGCATGTTGCATGACTTCATCTTTTCTTATGGCCAAATAGTATTATATTGTGTGTATGCACCATAACTTTTTCAGTCACCTCTTCTCAACAGTTGGGTTGTTTCCAGATTTTGTCTATTGTGAATATTGCTGCAATGAACATCAGAGTTCAGATGTCTTTTCTGAAATTTGTTCTAGAGCCCTGAGGATTTTTTTTCCCTAGGAATGGAATTACTAGGCCCTTTGAAGCTTAATTCCTAGTTTTCTGAGGACAGTGCCTAAATTCCTCTGATTAAAAGAATGTCCATATTGAAGTCAAAGTCAATATGGACATTCTGTAAACTTCTCTGATTAAAAGATTTAGCCAAGGCAAATGTTTAAGAAATAACTGCTCGGGAAAAATTTTAAATTTAGGACCTATTGGTTTGCAAGGGGAGACATAAAATTAAATTTTAAGTTTTTCCTTATGGTGGTATATTTTTAAAAAACATTGAATTGGGAGGTTTTTTTTATAACTAGATGAACAAATTAAAACAGTGCAAATTAACATATAATTATGGACATTTGTCAAATGTTTTTTTTTGTGGGGGGATACAATTTAAGGGCTGGAGCCATAGCACAGTGGGTAGGGCATTTGCCTTGCATGCAGCCTGCTGATCCGGCCGACCCAGTTTTGATTTCTTTGCCCCTCTTGAAGAGCCCAGTAAGCTACAGAGAGTATCTCGCCTGCATGGCAAAGCCTGGCAAGCTACACGTGATGTATTTGAAATGCCAAACACAGTAACAATAAGTCTCACTGTAGACAATACTGGGGCCCCGCTCGAGCAAATCGATGAACAACGGTGACAGTGACAGTGACGTTTGAAGAATTAACATCTGGCTTGATGGGAATTTTTCAGTTAGGTGATGAGAAAAAAAGTAGAGACAGGAATTCCTTAATAAGTCTGTATGTTTTTGACTGGATCTCTTGTCTCACTCTCCTATTGGTTTTATCCGCTGACTTTACTCTATTTTGCACACTACTTCTCAAACATATTCCTATCTCAATATGCTAAGATGCTTAGAATTCTCTTCCTTAATTTATCCTGTAGCTCACTCTTCAACATCAAGCAGATCTCTAGTTATGTCTCCTTGTGAGACCTCTATCATGTTTCCCATAAAAGAGCACCTACATATCTATCTTTTTATATTTCTCTTACTTTTGTGCATTCGTGCAATAGCCTAAAAGAAATTGAATGTTGGTTAATTAATACATTCAAACATAAAGCAATAAAAACAAATATCTGCAGTAGACAAAGTAATGAATCTCAAATATTATCATTCGAGTCTATATCATTGCTGGACAAAGAAAATATTTGGGGAGAATAGAGTCTTTTCTACTTGGGGTAGAAATAACATATATAAACAGCCTCCTCATTGAATTCTCATTCAAATAGCATTTTATATTCTATTTAATAAATAATCTGAAATACAAAATATGTTGGAGGAATCTAACTTAGCTTATGAAAACAAATTTCAGTGTTCATTTTTAGTATCATTTATATTGTAACCACTGCAATATGAAATGGCTCTTCAACTAAATTGTCCACAAGAGTTAAAATTTCAGTTTCAATCTAGGTCTCCTTAACTTCATTATGTTTTTCTAAGTAATGTTGTTAAAGTAAAAATGATTCATACGAATTTTCTGTGTAATATAGACAGATAGAACTTGAAAGAATCTTGAAACTTATTCACTTTTCTAAGTATTTTTGGCTTCTGTAAAACCCTAGCCCTTTACAATGCAGGACCATGTTTTGAATAAAAGATGCAATGTGGTGATTTATACTGAGGTCCAATGAACCAGACTTAGGCAATTTCACATTGGATTGTAGGCTGCAACAATAAACCTCTGTTAAGAAATGAAATAAATAGGACTGATGGAAAATTTTCAGAAAGCAATCACCCACAACAAATAAGGACAATACCTGAAAAATCTGTTATGTATTCTGATATATATCATTTATAGTGCAGCACATTGAAAAAGGCAATCTGAAAGCTTTTTGAGAGTCAAGGTATTCTATATGTATATGTTTTCAAATAAAAGATGGAAAAATTGAACCTAGTTTTTGTGGTATGTTGGAAATTACAGAAAATCTACCTTCTAGAGTATCCATGAATAAGAAAATGATATAAAAATATACCCTTAAATTGAATCTCCATTTTATGACATATAAAGAAATTTTCACAAAGGAATACAGATCTAAGAAGCAAATAAGGTCATACTATTAAAAAAAAAAATAATGCATGTAGTAAATCCCCAACCAACTACACAAAAAAATAATTTTAAATATCATCTTATTCAGAACAAAGTATCTCTTTTCTTTCCAGAGCCACAATCAAATGAGAAGCTTTATAAAATAATTCAATTTGATATATACACTCCTGGAATGAGCATTTTGATCAACAATAATTTAGGAGTAAATATGATAGCTTATGCTTAATAGGCTGAGATGTAATAAAAACTGCAATGGACATAAATTTACAAATTAGCAAAAGGGGAAAATTCAATGTCTTTGTATTAATTTTGAATCACATTTTCACTTAGTATATAGTTAATATGTTGAGTAGAGTATTGTTGTAGTTTTATCAGTCCTGCAAAACACTATTGTACTCTTAAAAAACACAGAAGGGAGGACTATAAACTTGTATTGGGCTTGCCTTTCCACTGTAGAAAATGCAAGCAAGATGTGGTATCCTCAACCAACTAGAATAGAGAAAAGTAGTTACTATTCTCTCATTCAGATAAGACACTGAAAAGGTCATTGCCTTTTAGGAATAATGACTAAATACTAAAGTAAGGACAACCTCTGACTTATCTTAAGGAAGTTTAAAGTGAATCTATTATTATGTTAAACTGTGTTTTGTCACAATCACTTTTAAAAAAATGCACAAACTTTTGAAAAAGAAAATCACTTCTCTACATGAACAAAAGCAACATATAGAGCCAAAGAAGAAAATAAAATAAAAAATTTATTATTTTATTTTATTTTTATTTTATATGTTTTAATTTTTTTATTTTATAAAAAATATTTTTAATTTTATGGTCAATAAAAAGGAAGAGTAAATGTAAACTTGTATTTACAAGTTTAAATTTACAAGGAATTGAGCATTTTAAATATGTTCAGTGAGGTTAAATGACTGATAAAACTTAAGTAAGTCAATTACACAGTTGTGATCAGAGATTTAGAGTGAAAGTAGATAAAGATGAACAGAAAATAATTAAAGACATAATAATAAATTCCCAATGTTATACAAATATCAAATGATTTAAATTTTTTATGAAATCTAAGTAATTAAAAGCAAAGAGAGGTACATGTAGTAAATTACACACACAAAAGGAATAGAACATGTTTAAAAGAGTATCTTAAAATAATGTCTTTATGGGTCACACCAGGTGATGTTCAGGGGTTACTTCTGTCTCTGCACTGAGCAATTACTTCTGGCAGTGCTTGGGGACCGTATAAGATGCCGAGATTGAACCGGGGTTGTTTGCATGAAAAGTAAACACCCTATCCACTATACTATCGCTCCTGATCTTCTTTAAAAAAAAGTTTGAAAAACAATATGTTCTGTATACATATATCAACAAAGATGGTGCCTTAATTTTCAGAAGATCCGTTAGCTGCCAAAGAAAACTTTATCAACATAGAGAAAATACTGAAAGGATTGAAAAGCATCAACATAGACTTCTGTGGCCAAAATAATATCTTTTTGTTTGATATTTGGGTCACATCCTGTGGGACTCAGGAATTACTGCTGGCATTTGCTCTGGGATCCATTCTGGAGGTGCTTGAGGAACAATAAGGGATTCCAGGGATTCAAACTGGGTCAGTCTTATGCAAGACAAGCATCTAAACTCTGTACTATCTAAGTCACAATATAAGTCTTTTTAACAAATAAAATATATTAGATAATAAGTAGCCAGCAGACCTACAGTATAAGAAATACTAAAAGAAACCTGTGAGGGCCAAACATAAAATGAATTCTATCATATGTGGGATGAAAAGAAAAAGTGGGGCAGTTACAAATGACCAAAGGCAACAGAATATGAGAACTAATCTTCAGAACTGAGTTTACTAGAGGTGGGGACAGAGAGGTGAATGGGAAGGGATTCTGATACAATTGTGTAGGGAAGTGGACACTGGTGAGAGATGTGGGGTTCCAACAATGTGGTAAATCAGGATACTTCAAATAAAATAAAATAAGACAATAAACTAACTTAAAAAGCTGAAAAGTAGAAACTCAGATCTGCAACAAGAAGTAAAGATTATGAGAAATGGTAACTACATGATGAATATAAAAGACAGAGTTTTTACCTTTATTTATTTCTTGAAAAAAATATATGTAAAATAAATTTTATTCATAGTATAAGATATGCAGGAGAAAACATATAGCCAAAGCTTAGCATCATATATTGAACTATATATACTCTACAATTCTTAAGTCTCTGAAGGGAGAAATGAGAAGTGCTACAACATTAATTCTAAGCAGAACTATAGTCAGAGTCAAAGATGTTTACTATAATTTCTAAAGCAAACATTACTACTCGTGTTCTAAAAAAAATTCAACCAGGGAAAATAAAGTAGCATAATAAACAAATGAGCACAGGGGTTTGGTGCCGCCAGCAGGTTCACTCTGTACCTGTGAGGCGAGTGCATCAGCAGCCTGATGGTGCCTTCAGACTTCCAGATACCCCAAAATTGCTGCCGTGCCTTTGGCCAGACCCCAAAACATGGGGCAAAGTTTATCAAGAAAATAAACAGCCAAAAGTTAGGTATGTGGGAGACACACCCACAAACCACCTCCGGCTCAGCTATATAATTGGAGACATGTCCTCTCTGGTTCCTGATCAAACTGCTTAACGGCCATGATCCCAGAGACTCAGAAACATCTTGAAATGCAACGGCTTTTGGCAGAAATGTGTCCAGTCCCTACAGTGGGTTGCAGGTGCTGGGCCACCCCAGGTGGGAATAGGTTGCATGCCTTGGCCTGTTCCACCTGGTGGCACGGTGGCCGCCATCCTCCAGAGGCCAATGGACAGTCAGGTTTGGGCCCACAATGACGAAACACGCGGGGCCTCACAGGATGGGTGTGGAGCTGCCCTTTTCTTCCCGTCCCAACAGGATCCCAAGTAGCCGCCAGTGAATGGCTTCACTAACTCCTGATCAAGCTGCTTAACGGCCATGATCCCAGAGACTCAGAAACAAATCTTGAAATGCAATGGCTTTTGGCAGAAATGCATCCAGACCCCGCAGTAGGTTACTGTTGCTGGGCCACCCTAGGGGGGAAAGGGTGCCGTCCTTCTGCCTGCTCTCCCCTGGTTGCTGGTGGCCACTATCCTCCAGAGGCCTTTGCGCAGTCAGGTTTGGCCCACAGTGACAAACCACATGGGACCTCACGGGATGGGTGTGGAGCTGGTCCTTTCCCTCCCACCCTAAAGAGACCTCGAGTTGCCAACAAACGGCCTCTCTGGCTCCTGATCAAGCTGTTTAATGGCCATTATCCCAGAGACTCAGAAACAAATCTTAAAACCCAGGGGCTTTTGGCAGAAATGCGTCCAGTCCCTGCAGTAGGTTACTGGTGCTGGGCGACCTCAGGTGGGAATAGGTTTCATGCCTTGGCCTGTTCCCCCGGGCAGCCCAGTGGCCACCATCCTCCAGAGGCCACTGGACAATCAGGTTTGGGACCACAATGATGAGACACACGGGGCCTCATGGGATGGGGATGGAGCCAGCCCGTTTCTCCCCGTCCCAACAAGACCCTGAGTCACCACCCATGAATGGCCTCTCTGGCATTGGATCAAGCTGCTTAACAGCCATGATCCCAGAGATTCAGAAAACAAACCTTGAAACCCAGAGGCTTTTGGCAGAAATGCATCCAGACCCTGCAGTAGGTTACTGTCACCGGGCCATCCCCGGGGGGAAAGGATGCTGTCCCTCCACCTTCTTCCCCCTTGGTGGATCAGTGGCTGCCATCTGTCACCGGAGGCCATTGGACAGTCAGGATTGAGCCTGCAGTGACAAAACACACGGGGCCTCACAGGTTGGGGGTGGAGCCGGCCCTTTCCTGCCTGTCCCAACAAGTCCCCTGGTCACCATCCACAAACTGCCTCTCTGGCTCCTGATCAAGCTGCTAAATGGCCATGATCCCAGAGACTCAGAAACAAATCTCGGAACCCAGTAACTTTTGGCAGAGATGCGTCCAGACCCCGCAGTTGGTTACTGTCATCGGGTCATTCCAGGGGGGAAAGGGTGCTGTCCCTCAGCCTGCTCCCCCTAGGCGGCTGAGTGGCCGCCATCCTCATGAGGATATTGGACAGTCAAGTTTGGGTCCTCAGTGATGCGGGGCCTCACAGGATTGGGGTGGAGCTGGCCCTTTCCTCTCCGTCACAATGAGACTCTGCGTCACTACCCACTAACGGCCTTTCTGACTCCTGATCAAGCTGCTTAATGGCCATGATCCCAGAGACTCAGGAACAAATCTCGAAACCCAGCAGGTTATCGCAGAACTCCCTCCAGATTTAATTGTTAAAATTTTGGAATTTCAAAATTGTGCGGCCACTACTGCAGCCATGTGACATCATATGTTATTCGTAACCAGCAATAGAAAACAAATTGTCTACTGTTGCCTTTTCAACAGATCTGAGTTTTGGGGTAGAATCCCAAATAATATGGTGGGTCTGGTGTCAAAATATTGAATGTAATCAAAGTAGAGAGAGAGTAATGTGGAAATCATCTGCCCAACAGGTAGGGGGAGGATGTGGGATGAGGGTATACTGGGGTTTTGGGGGGTAGAGAATGGGCACTGGTGAAGGTATGAGTGTTTCATTTTATGAGCGAGACTTAGACCCGAAAGCTTTGTAACTGCTCTCACAGTGATCCAATAAATAAAATTATAAAAAAATGCAAAAAAAAGTAAGGTGAAGTTTATGCCCAATTCAATCAGCTAATCAGTGGCTGAATAAATAGCAGTACTCCTACATAAAAAAAAATAAACAAATGAGCAGTAGGATGAAATGGAGAGTTAGGGAAAGTCTATAATATAAACATCAATGAATACATATGACATATGCTTGTACTATATATGATATGATGCATATTGAATACAGATATGCTATATGTGATATACAATTAAACTGGGAAAGTTGTCAATTTGCCCACCTTATTAATAGGAAAATTGGTATTATAATCAAATGTGTTAGACTCACTGGATATACATTATAAAAGATAATACGTATTATCTTTACAATGTTACCTAAGATAATTTAAAAATCATGATGTATACCAAAAGGGATAGAAGTGATATCTTAGTACTCTCTAATGCTGTTATCTGTTATAGTAGGTGCCCGCTTGAGGCAATCAACAAACAACAGGATGATCATTATCTTGATACCTTAGTTAAAATACATTATTTAAAATTCCTTGAGTCAACATCTATTTATAAACATGCACATTTTTATATATATTATACTGTAACCATACCACATTCACCACTAACGTACCAAAAAGTCTTTATTATTGTTCACAAGAACTTTCCCATGAATTTTCCTGCCACCTCCTTGGTAACCTCAGTTATGTCTTCAGATTTTGTTTTCATTGGAAATTGTCTATTTCTCACTGTTTCTTTCTCTTTATATACCATATAAAACTAAAGTGATCATGTGGTATATATGTATTTCTATATAAGTTTAATCATTTTCTTTTTACAATGTAACTTTTCAAAAATTTTAAGTCATATATATTAATTCCATTTTGTTTCACATGCACGTCTGCTGCAAGTACTTTATAAATTCAGAAAGAGGTTAGAATGAGTTTATGGGATAAGATTATGGGATAGAATTCATCCTTGAAAGTGTTCAGGATGATTTTAAGGAGAGTATGGTATATTCCGGAAAGCAAGGAGTTCAGGGTCAGAAATAAGAGGACAAAAACGTTTAATGCAATCTTAAGAACATCAAATAATTCTGGCAAGTCTAAACATACACCTGATGAGAAGTAAATGGAGATTTATTAAGCATTCTCATTATATTGTTTAGAGTCCTTGAATTCTGAAAATATGAGAAAAGTCAATATTCAAAAGTAAACATAAAAGTACCTCAGTGCCAAACCAAAGGATGCTTGCATTTCTACAGGTAATAATTTATTTTATTTCTGGGCTGGAGTGATAGCACAGTGGTAGGGTGTTCGCCTTACAAACGGCCAACATGGCCGACCCAAGTTCGATTCCTCCGCCCCTCTCGGAGAGCCCGGCAAGCTACCAAGAGTATTCGATATGACAAACACAGTAACAACAAAGTCTCCAATGGAGACGTTACTGGGCCCACTCGAGCAAATCGACGATCAACGGGAGGGCCTTTACCTTTACCTTTTACCTAACACTGTCCTATTAATCAGATAGATCGGATTAGAGAGATAGCACAGTGGGTAGGGTGTTTGCCTTGCATGCAGCCAACCCGGGTTCGATTCCTCCGTCCCTCTCGGAGTGCCCAGGAAGCTACCGAGAGTATCCTGCCCTCAAGGCAGAGCCTGGCAAGCTCCCTGTGATATATTCAATATGCTAAAAACAGTAACAAGTCTCACAATGCAGATGTTACTGTTGCCCTCTAGAGCAAATGGATGAACAGCGGGAGGACACTGCTACAGTGCTACAGTGCAGATTATAAAGATAATGTCTTCCATTGGCATGTTATATGTAATATTTTTTATTTTACTTTCATGTTTAGTTTACTCATTGGGTAAGTAGATAACCTCCATGATCTCTGTCTAACTCTTTTATAAATAAACTAGCTTTAAATTCATAAGATAAGTAGAACATGACAATACAGTAAGTGATATTTAAAGAAAAAATGATAAGGCAACTGTTTAAATGATGATCTTTAAATTATTATGCATTGGAATTTTATATATGCTGCATTAAAAAAGGCTAAGAATTTCTAGATTATTTGGAGAATATGCAAATTCACACCCAAAAATGGATTCTGATTGTTGCATGATTAGAGTTGACATAGGAAAGAATGTTTTGAAAAAAATATGTCTGTGACACATATACAAATGAATTACATATAATATTAGAAGACATATGCCACAAAATGAATTAAACATAGAAATAATTGATATAATTTTTTTTTACTTTTAACTATAAAGACCAATAAGCTTTAGAGTTAGTTATGCATTTAAAACACTTTTACATGTTAAAGAGAATATACACAGATTATTCATACAAATGATTTTTTGATAGATATTTCAAAACCTACTAATATAGTATATTTTATTTTATTATTTGTTTATTTTTTTTGCTTTTTTGGGTCACACCCGGCAATGCACAGAGGATACTTCTGGTTTTGCACTCAGGAACTACTCCTGGCAGTGCTCAGGGGACCATATGGGATGCTGGAAATCAAACCCGGGTCGGCCGCATGCAAAGCAAATGCCCTACCTGCTGTACTATTGCTTCAGCCCCAAAGTATATTTTGACTATATAAAACTCAAGGGAAAATATAAAATTATTCATAACTTTCTATAAAAGATTTTATAATATTAGGTTAATTTGTCTTTTGCTTTTTGCTTTTTGGGCCACACCTAGTGATGCTCAGGGGTTACGCCTGCTCTGTACTCAGGAATCACTCCTGCCAATGCTCATGATACCCGGATCAGCCGCTTACAAGGCAACCACAATACCCACTGTACTATCACTCTGGCCCCTAGTTTCATGCCACAATTAATAACACGTCAGTACCACATTTAAGAAACTAACTTTTTGGAAGGAGATGTAAAGATAAATGCTATATAAAAGAGAAATAAGAAATCTCTAGTACATTCTCAATTTCTTGATGAAGAAGTCTTGCAGTAGTTAGATTTAAATAATTTTTATTTGCCTATTAATAAAAAGCTAAACATAGCCCACACTAAAACATCACTATGATTTAGTGAGCTATGTTTTACATCTGTGAATATTACTACCTTTAAATAATATGAAAAAAATGTAAGCATTCTAAGGCCTCGAAATATCCCATTTAAATCCTACCAAATAGAATATTCTAGCCAGTGGAGCATAGAATGGGGAGAAGAAACATTAAGGTTTTACAAGAAACCCGAAATCTTTGGAAGATTTTCGGCATAATATGAATTAGCTGCTAAATAGTTTGAAGACTATTCCTAGAAGTTTTGGAGCAAGATAAACAGCCTATACTTTAAAAACTTTGACAACGACATGAATTCAATATAAAATAAAATTTCAAATTAATAAAATGATAAATAAATGTAAAAGCAAAGCAAAGTATTAAGTAAATTGAAAAAACATGTGGCAATTTCCAGCTTGGGAAATAAAAATCCTGAAGGCAAAGGTCCTAAAAATTATACTACTCATTTTAATTCAGGAATATATTATGAACATAATAAAATATTTCTTCAAAGGAAAATAGTCACTATTGACTGTCCAGTGGTATTTCAAAATACAGCATTTCAATTTATATTCTAAATTCATTAGAAATTGACTGGTAGATGCTCCCAGCTTTTATCTGAAGTAAATTTCTGCTCAAGAAACTTTTCTTTGACTTTCATTTTACAAAGGATACATAAACTTCTGTGTATGCTGCAACTTGAAAGGAAAACCTACTGAATTTAATCAGCATTTATGTGGGACCATTTTATCCAGAACACTTAACTAGCATCAAGGACAGAGATAAATGGACTTAATTAACTAAGCCGAACAAAACAGGATCTAGGCAAGGAACATTGCTAGCCTCTGTCTTATGACTGACAAAAGACGAAGCCGTTTTATAGAATGTGGAGCTTGAAGTGTTTGATAGGTGACCCTCCAATGACCTTAGGCACTAGGGCAACCAAAATTTACCCATATCTAGAACTGAAGGGAAGAGATCCCATAACAAGAAAGATCAGGTAAAGTCCACTGTATATGGACTGATTCTAATTTTATATAATTTTATACTTCCATTTTATACAATTCATACAATTCATCCTCTCCCCACCCTGCATTTCTGCCTTATACTCTAACCTCTTAACAGCCTCAACAATTCCATATCCAAGTTTTGCTGCTTCTTTGCTAGCTGACCTCCCAATAAGAAGCTTTTTTTTCCCCCCTCAGAAGCCAGTGGTATAATATTGACTTCTAGGAATGTAGTGAATCAAGCTCTTGTTTGTAAAATGAAAGTATATAATGCATTGGGACCAAAGAGATAGTGCCACAGGTAAGGTGCTATCCAGGGACATTGCGAATCCAGATTCTCCTGGAACCTCATATGATTCCCAAAGATCTCCGGGAGTGATTGTTGAACCAGAGCCAGGAATAAGCCTTAAGCACCTTTTGGTGTAGGGAAGGAAGGAAGGACAGAAGGAATGAAGGAAGGAAGGAGGAAGGAAGGAAGGAGGGAGGGAGGGAGGGAGGGAGGGAAGGAAGGAAGGAAGGAAGGAAGGAAGGAAGGAAGGAAGGAAGGAAGGAAGGAAGGAAGGAAGGAAGGAAGGAAGGAAGGAAACAACCTTTATACATATGCTCTTATGCTATATATACAATTATGGAATAGGTTGGTGAAATAGCTTAGGTTACTGAAGTATTTGCTGCCCGCATTTGATTGCTTATGGTGCCTGAGCCCTGCCAAGTAAAAATACACTTTCTCAATGTGCTCAAAGGTAGTTGCACTCATTTATTTGTAGCAATTACTTATTAAATCAAAAACCAAGGTTGCCATAAAACATATTCAGTTTGTGTGTAGAATTGAATATTTTTATGTAGTGCAGAAACCCTTGCCTCTAGTTACTTTTTAATTTTTTTCTTTTATCATCTAGTATCTAATTTTCTCCTGATAATTAGTAAAGACTAATGAAATTGCATTCAGTATCAATGTTTTCACACTACAGTCCCCACTTACCTATTATCAAATTTGAATTACTTCAAATCTCTCTCCCCATCCATTTTTTTCCTTTTTGGGCCACAGCCAGCAGTACTCAGGGTTTATTCTTGACTCTATGCTTAGAGATCACTCTTCTCATTGATTGAAAGACCATGTGGTGTTGGAGATCTAACTGGGATTTTACCACTGTGAGCAAGAAATAAAACCCCTATTATATTTATCTAGTCTACATTCTGTCTTTCCCTAGACGTTATCTTTACTATCTACTTATTTAATGGATACAAAAATTTGATTTACAATATGTCCCATCTTTTCAGGACAAGATACTTAAGGTTGATGCCCTTAAATTGTTTGAAAATCTATAAAATTACAGTATTAATAGAACTGTAATATTTATGAAAGTATATATTCTTTGTGCATATATATTCAGGAGTGGTCTCAGCATGGTGGTGGCTGGTTCTGGAGGTCTTCGGCTGCCGGAGCCCTGGTCGGGGTGGGGAGAAAAACTCAACCTGCTCCCCTCCAAGGGGCCCCAGCGAGGACAGCGTGCAAGAAAGTACCAGCAGAGGAACAAAGGCATGTGGGTCCTGGTCCTGAGATCTCCAAGCCTGCTCGGATCGGGGCTGAGCATCCTCCACCCAGATCCTCCATAAGTAGGCAGGGGTCACACTCACCAACTGGCCCCCTGCCGCCTTGTAATCCCATCAACGGGCAAGACCCAGCGACTATAAAACACAGCTCCCGGAAGCGTGCAGCCACATTCACAGCCACGCGACATCTTACTATTTCATTCTTACTCTGGACAAACTGGCAGGGTACCAAATGTAACCTGCCCACACAGCAGAGTCTGGGAAACTCCCCGTGGCATGCCCAATATGCCAAATACCAGTAACAATGATGGGTCTCATTCTCCTAACCCTGAAAAAGCCTTGAATATGGCACTTTTTAAAAAATTCTCAGGGCTAGGACGAAGAAGACGTTACTGGGGCCTGCTCGAGGCACTCGACGAACAATAGGAGGGTCGTGATCGTGATATAGATCCAAATATATTTCCGTGGAAAATACGTTTCAAATAAGTTAATTTGGTCATCTAAACCCATAACGAAGCAAAATTATTTTCTATATAGTTACATACAAATATGGTAAAATTGTGATTCTTAGAAATTATGGAGAAATTAGACTTAAAGTTTTCCACTTAGTGTTATTAAATGAGCATGACTCTAATACTGCATTATAACAAATCTGAAGAAAATGATTTTGAATATATTTTGCATATATTTAATGTTTTTCAAGTTCTTAGTACAATATTAGTTCTAAGACATTAGACCCAGCAATCGATATTTTAATGAGGTATTAAATAGCTTAAAAATAAATTTCATCTTTAAAATAAATTTCATCTTTATAGGTTAACCTATATACAAAACCACAGATTTTCTGGACAAGCTCCTATTTCATAGTCAACAGTTGGTTGAAGGTAAAACCTAAGAGCATCAGCAATGAAGCAATGAAGTTTTCCATTCTTTAGCAACCTAGTTCTACACTCGCCTTGCATGTGGACAATCATGATTGGATCCCCGGCAACCCATGAGATCTGCTGAGCACCACCAGAAGTGATTCTGAATGTAGAGCCAACTGTAGCTCCTGAGCACTGCACGGTATGGACCCAAACAAACAAAACAAAATATTCTTATAACATTCTTTTGATTGTTGCTCGGCAAGCTACCAAGAGTATCTTGCCCACATGGCAAAGCCTGGCAAGCTATCTGTGACGTATTCGATATGCCAAACACAGTAACAATTGTCACAATGGAGACATTACTGGGCCCACTCGAGCAAATCAATGAACAACGGGAGGACAGTGACAGTGATGGTGATATTTCTAGAATACTTGAAAAAAAGCCAATTTCTAGTTACAGAGAGGACAAATCATTCCTCTTTTTATTTAATTAATTGGGGATGGAGATTTGGACCACACTTAGCAGTGCTTAGGGCTTACACACTTGAAAGTGTTCAGGGGACCCTTCAGGATCCAGGGATAAAAGCAAGATAGAGGGCAAGGAAGCAATTTAATTTTGAATTGTTGTTTTTTTCTTGGAGATGTAGGTACAGTTGTGTCACAACTAGCAGTGTTTAGGTTTTGTTGCTCAGGAGAGACCCCTGTTGTACTTGGAAACATGGTGCCATTTATTCCAACTTCGGTTGACTATATGCTAGTCAAAAAGAAGTGTTCATGATACTGGGAGTCACTCACAGCACAACCGGCCAAGGGGGTTGGCAGTTCAAAGTTAGGGTCTCAAACATGATACTGCTCTGGCCCTGGAGCTCCAGGAATAAGCAGGGCCATCCTGGCAGTGCTCAGTGCCACACATTAGGCCCGGTAGTGCTAGGGATCAAATCCAGGTTGCCTAATTGCTGTGCTATCTTCTGTCCCTTTGGAGTCAACGTAGGTTTTGCATTATTCTGCCTTCAGGTTCTTCAGGCTTGTTAACTAAGGACATTATATCTCAGTTGGAGATCACACTGGCTACACAGTCTCATAAGTTTAATAGATATCATTTAAAAAATGTTTTATGTTAGAACAAGCTCTATTTTAAGAGTTTATGTAAATACTGGTTAAACTCCACAAGAAGAAAACATCCAACCCCATCCAAAAATGGGGCAATGAAATGAACAGAAACTTTCTCAAAGAAGAAATCTGAATGGCAAAAAAGCACATGAGAAAATGCTCTACATCATTAATCATCAGGGAGATGCAGATCAAACCACAATGAGATACCATCTCACACCTCAGAGACTGGCCCACATTCAAAAGAGCAAAAGCAACCGATGCTGGCGTGGATGTGGCGAGAAAGGGACACTCCTTCACTGTTGGTGGGAATGTCGACTGGTTCAGCCCTTCTGGAAAACAGTAGGGACGATTCTCAAAAAATTAGAAATTAACCTCCCATTTGATCCAGCAATACCACTCCTGGGAATATATCCCAGAGAGGCAAAAATGTATAGTCGAAGTGACATCTGCACTTGTTTGTTCATTGCAGTGCTCTTTACAATAGCCAGAACCTGGAAGAAACCTGAATGCCCAAGAACAGATGACTGGTTAAAGAAACTTTGGTACATCTACACAATGGAGTACTGTGTAGCTGTTAGAAAAGATGAAGTCATGAAATTTACATATAAGTGGTACAACATGGAAAGTATCATGCTAAGCGAAATGAATCAGAAAGAGAGGGATAGACATAGAAAGATTGCATTCATCTGGGGGACATAAAGTAACAAAATATGAGATTAATACCCAAGAATAGCTGAGATCAGCACCAGGAGGATTACTCCATAGCTTAGTGGCCAGCCGGGCATTCTAGAGGAAAGGGCAGTTCAGATAGAGAAGGGAACACCAAATAAAGGGTGTTTGGAGGATCCTCCCAGGAGGGGAGATGCGTGTTGAAAGTGGACTATGGACTGAACATGTTTGCCACTCAATGCCTCTTTTGCAGACCACAACACCCAAAAGGAGAGAGAGAACACAGGGGATTGCCCTGCCACAGAGGCAGGAGGGGATGGGGGGATGGGGGTGGGGGGGATATTATCCATGGTGGTGGAAAATGGGCACTGGTGGAGGGATGGGTATCTGATCATTGTATAATCAAACCCAAGCACAAAAAATTGTAAATCTACAACTGTACCTCATGGTGTTTCACTAATAAAAAAAATAATAATAAAAAGAGTTTATGTAGATATTTCATACCAAGATAAAAAAATAGATTTCTGCAATGGAATTATTGAGCTACTTGTATTCTGAATTTTTTTAGCATACTTAATTGAAACACATTAGATCAACATAAATTAGCTGACTATATCAAAGCGAAGATTAATGACTAAAAATAAATAATTCCTATTCCATTTAAGGAATAGCAATACTAAACTGGAATAATTCTCTTTCCTGGTAAGGAATAGTAATAGTTAATATTTTTCCAAATTTTTTGCGGTCAAGTGCCCTACCATTGAGCTATACTTTGTGCCTTCTCTCCACTATTTGTATATTTAGAACTGAAATGCTTTATTGGGAAAACATTAATGGAAACTGCAGCTGCTAATAGCAAGTTATTCAGCAGGCCAGTATAATGATATCTGTTTTCCAATCTCTGAAAATTAATGACTTGCATGTGAAATGAGGGGCATTATGTTTAATTAGGAGTCATTGACATCACTTCCAGAAAAGGGTTCTTCTCCCCAGTGAGAAGCGTCATAGCTGAATATAAATGAAGCGTTTTACTAAAGAGATAACGGAGTCCTAGAACCTGGTGTTCTTCGTAATCTCAAGTAACTTATTAGATGGTAAACTTTACATATTTTTCTATGCTTATTTTCTGAAATGCTAGAAAATTAAATCTCACAGGCTTACTTACACCATTTCATACTGTAATCTTGGTTTCGAGTAGCTGATATAAGTCAGTACCTTGACAGATAAATGACATTTGTTTAATATATATGACACTCCTCATGCTGTCTTTTGTTCTATAACACTGTGAGGTTAATTGAGCATATATGAAAAATTAGCTGGGCTAAAATTTCCTCTGCTCTAAGTCAGAAAAATTAATCCACTAGCCTTAATTTAGAGCTTATTTGTTTTCTGTGATAAACTGGATCATGTAGAAAAAGGGAGAAATGATAATGGTAATAATAATCCCACTTTAAAATTTTCACATGACTAAGAATTTCAACAAAGTCAAGTGAAATAGATTTCGAATTTTAACTATGTGACTGCAGCTTTTATATCTAACCTGTTTATGCTGATCCCCATATGAGAAGGGAAATACAAGAGTAGGTCTTATCAGTGACTTTGTAATTTGCAAGTTTGCTTATGACCTTCAAAACTATTTCACGCTAAATATTAGATTTCATGAATACACAGTGCTTTTTCATTTTGTGTAGATAATAATTCATTTCAGATTTAGTATCTTATAGCAAAGTAATTAAGGCCATTTTCATTGTGTTTCCATATAGTAAGTAATTATAGAGGTGATTGGAATATTTCTATAGAGGATTAACTTAATTTATCAAGCAGTGCTTCCTGTAGAATAAAAGAGTAGACACACTGCAACTAAGCTGTCTTCCTTTTTGAAAAACCTATATGTCATGAATAGAAAGAATATAATGATTCACTACAGTCCAGTGAACTTCATGCCTTATAGTTAAATGCAATTCCCAAATTGGGGACCACCAAGAAATATTAATAGCTCATGGAGAGAGTACAATCTTTTACTCCATCTCCCCCACACAATTCTGCATTTTTCCCTTCTAACTCCCATAAATGCAGCTTATATACAAAATTAAAATATCTATTAATTAGATACTCAATTTGGATTTCTTTTACTCTAAGATTCATGGAAGCCATCAGATATTCCACAGGTTTTTGCTATAAAATCACATAAACTTATAAGATACTGCCCTTCAATTCTCAAGTCAAAGATTAGATTCTTTCACAATATGTTTAATGTGATATAATTTATTTATAATACTATGTGTTATTTATTTTTATTTTTTATCTAGGCACTGTGGTTTAAATATCATTAATATTAGTGCTTTAGAATGTAATGTCACTATATCTCACCTGCTACTAAAGTGCCAACATCCTTCCATCACTGTCTCTAGGTCCCTTCTCATCCTACTCTCAACCACCCTCACCCTAAACTTAACAAACTCAGTTTTATAGGTAGAATCTGGGGTCTGTTATCAATGACTACTGTTTATTCTCTATGTATTTTTTTATGATTCAAACAAGTGAGATTTTTCAGTATTTTTCCTTACTCCTTTTAAGCTATATATTTTATAGCAGTATATGTATAATGTATTTATAGCTATTTTAAACATTTCATACTTACAGATATTTTTATGAGTATACATTTTTTTGTTCACAATCATTGATCAGTGACAAGATCGGTGTCACTAAAAAATTGATTGATGGCACTAAAGACATTTATTACATGACTTTATATGACTAGAGTTAAGTCTCTCTCTATATATATGTATGTATGTTATATATGTGTGTGAATATATAACATTTTTAACTATATCTAACACAGGTCTCTATATAACTTTTATAAATCTCATGTAATATGGAGTTTAAACTTAACTATATAGTTGTGAGCATGACTTAGGACAGGTTCACTAAGCACATTTACAATAATTGTGGCTGGAGACATAAACAAAATTAGATAATTGTTTTTGTAGAATAAAAAAAAGGTGGTGGAAAGGATTGGTCCACTCCTGGCTATGCTCAGGGACCATACATGTGTTGCTAGGGATCACACCTGAGTTGACTTTGATTTTTTAATATTTTTTAATTAAAATTTTATACAAATACCTTACAGTGGTAGGGAAATAAGACATAAATTAGGGCACATTCATGGCATGCTCCTGGCCTTGGTTTGACTGTGGCACCATGTTGATCCTCAAACATCATAGATCTTAGTTCTGGAAGACACCAAGCAGCACCTGGTAAGGCCTTAAAGAGTTCCACATCACTGGAATGACCTGGGTATCCCCAGTAGTACATCCCCCAATGTATACTGAGCGTTAGGAGACACTACCCCCTACCCACCAGTGATTTACAATACCAAACACTAGTGAGGTTGCAAAGAAACTAGAGTTAGCATACCTTGATAAAGATGCAGCGATGGGCACAAGAGCTTAAAAAGCACTTGGAATTTTCTTAAAAGATATTGTAAGACCATTAATCACCTAAAGCAAGGTTGTTCAGAAAGTGAAATACAAGTAACACACAGACAAATACACAGGACTTGGTTAGAATTTATATTTCTAACAACATAAATAGTGCGGTAGGGAAGTGAGTGGCATGGCTCTATCAATATAGTCACACTTTGGAGATTTTGTGAGTTTGTAAGACCACAAAAACAATGTAAGTATTGCAGTAAAGCAAAAACCCCCAAAATTTGTTTCCCAATACCTGTAAAAGGTATGTTTTTACCAACAACAGTCAACAAGTGTGCAATATTATTTATATATTTATTCATATATTTAAACGTGCAAAGTTTGGGACCTGAGAGATAGTGTGGCAGTTAAGGTACTTGCAAATTCTCAACAAACTCAGTTCCCAGCACTGCATATGGTTCCTGAACCCTCCAGGAGAGATCCCTGAGAGCAGGGCCAGGTCTAGGCCCTGAACATATCCAAACAAAATTGCACATATATTGAAAAAATAATGTTTTGATATGCCACCCACGTGGCAGAGCCTGGCAAACTATTCATGGTTTATTCTATATGCCAAATCCAGTAAAAAAAAAAAGGATCTCATTCCCCTGACCCTGAATATGGCAGAGTCGAGAAGGATGTTGAAGGAGAGGCCGATAAAATCCCAAGGCAGAACAAGACTGCCAAAACGAAGAAAGACAAAAATGATTGTCTGTACTTTCAATGCATGTACGCTGGCATCTGATGTATCCATCGAGGACCTGATGGTACAAGCATGAAAGATCAAGTATGGCATCATTGGTCTGACCAAAACGAGAAGACATCAATCACATCATGCCATTTTCGACACTGGAGAAGAACTGTTCCTTGGAACATGTAACAAAAGATGCATCGGTGGTGTTGGTATCCTTGTTAACACGAACTTAGCCATGAGCATAGATTTATTCGAATGCCTAACAACCCGAAATGGATAATTACACTTGAATAGATGTGGCTCACTGCCAGCAGTTTCTATCTTTGTTGTCTATGCACCAGCATCCAATTATGGTAGAGAAATTGAGAAGTTCTACATGGAGCTGGAGAATTTCTATAAAGAAGATCACACCTTCTGCAAGATCATTGTCAATGATTTTAATGCCAAGATAGGACCAAGATGATCAACCAATGAACCCATGGCCTAGAATGAAACGAACAGGGTGACAGACTGTCTGAGTTCATCATGTCAACCAAGACCATCCATGGTAACTCACAGTTCCAAAAGGCTGAATCTAAACGTTGGACATGGGAGTCTCCCGGTGGATGATTCCACAATGAAATAGATCACATCATATTCAATCAGCGGTTTTGCCTAACCGATGTTGCTGTTGTCCTAAAATTCCAAATGGGATCGGACCACTGTCTCTTTGTGCAAAATTCTACTTCACAGAACGCGGAGAAAAGAATGCATAATTTAAGAAGAGAAGTCCCAGAACGACCACCAACTGGGAGCTTTTTGGCTCTGTTGTGGCAACATGGGAAGATGCTGTCATTGACAACATTGATGAGGAATACGATCGAATGATTCAGCACCTCCATGATTGTGCAAGGAATGCCAAGAGAGAGATAACCACAAAAAAAAAAAACACCTTTCTTCGAACACTCTTGAACTTATTCACCAATGATTTGGCACCTGCCTCAGGCAACCGCAAGCAAATGTCCGAGCTGGCAAAAAAGTGCAGAGAGGTGATCAAGGATGACCTCAAAGACAGGAGAGCAGCAGTGCTAGTAGATGCGGCAGAACCCGGGAAAAGCATTCCTAATGCCAGCCTGTCCTTGACCAACTACAAGACCAAGATGACTGCCCTCCGACATCCTGATGGATCTATCACATCTTCCAGAAGGGCAATGGAGAAGATTATTCATGACTTCTATTCAGATCTCTTTCATAGCCACGTCCACTTGCCCACATACCAAATTCCGCAGGAAGAATATGTCGTTCCCATTGTGCCCCCTTCCGAAATTCAACACACCATCTTGTCGGTAAAGAAACAAATAGCACCTGGCCCAGACAAGGTCAGAACTGAACACCTGAAGAACTTACCATCAGTACTCATCAATGCACTGTCTCGGCTCTTCACATGCTACCTGTCTGAATGCAAGGTTCCATCCCAATGGAAAACCAGCAAGAATGTACTACTACACAAGAAGGGAGACATCCATGACATTGGCATCTATCGCCCAATCTGCCTATTGTCTGTCATCTACAAACTGTTCATTCCAGTCATCCTGAATAGGTTTAGCAGAACATTAGATGAAAACTTGTTCAACCATGTGAAAAAGCCGGGTTCCGAAAAGGATTCAGTACCATTGACCATATCCACACGATAACTAAGCTCATTGAGGTTTCTCAGGAGTTCAAGATGCCGCTCTGTCTAACTTTCATTGATTTAAAGAAGGCCTTTGATTCTGTTGAGACGGAAGTGGTCATCGAAGCCCTAGTCAATCAGGGCGTACAAACTCAATGCATCAGGATCCTCTGTGTGCTCTATTACGGATTCACTATCAGCATCTCACCATTCTATAAAGAAGTAATCATCCATGTCAAGAGAGAGGTTCTGCAGGGTGATACCATTTCACAAAACTCTTCAGTGCCACCCTCGAGAACATCATGCGCAACTGGAATGGGAAGGGATGTGAGTGAAGATAGATGGTCGGCAACTACACCACCTCCAGTTTGCTGATGACATCGTTCTTATAACACAAACATCAGCCAACTTTGACCGTAAGTGTGGAAAGGTCGGATTACAATCGAATCTCAAAAAGACAATGTTCATGAGAAACAGTCTTTTTCCTGATGCTCGATTCACTGTCAACGGAACCACCATCTCTGGATGCAACAGTTATATATACCTAGGTCGAGAAATCAACATGATGAATGACTGGCACCTGAGTTACGCAGGAGGAAGAGAGTGGTTTGGAATGCCTTCAAGAGCATTGAAGAAATAACTAAGAGGACAAAGAACATCCAGCTTCGAGCACATCTCTTCAGTTCCATTGTTCTTCCTGCATTAACATATGCCTCAGAGACCTGGGCCCTACGAAAACAGGACGAGAAGGCTATTTGGGTCTCTCAAAGATGAATCGAAAGAGCTATGCTTGGAGTATCACGCTCACTCAAATGAGAGATAGAATCCAGTGTTCAGATCTCTGTCAACGCTCAAGAATCAGGGATGCTGTCTCATTTGCCAAGGCATCAAAAATCAGATCGGCTGGACACGTAATGAGGTTTACAGATGACGCTGGACTAGAGCCATTACTGACTCGATTCCACAGGATGTCAAATGATCACATGGACGCCCACCTACAAGATTGTCAGACTTCTTCGTCAAGACCCTGAATAATCGGTTTGAGACTCTGCATGTTCCTAGAATGAGCAGATGCCATTCGACTATGCTAGCACGCAACAGGGATGAATGGAGACATTACTGGCACCCGCTCGAGTAAATCAATGAATAACAGGGTATCAAATAATCCAAGTGAATGTTTTGATAAATAAAATAAAGCTAGCAATCAACTTACAAAAAATCATAATTCTTGATGGTGGCTTCTGGCTTCTCAGGATGATTTTTAAATATTGGAGTGGCTGTGGCAATTTCTTTTAAAAAGACAATGATGAAGTTTTCATACATCAAAAGACTTTCTTTCATGAAAGATTTCTCTGTACTATTCAATGCTGTTTGACATTATTTTACTCGAAGTGCAATAATTCTTTTTATTTCTACAAAGAAACAAAAATGAGACAAAAATACTAGAAAGATTAATTTAATTTGATTTTTCTCAAAATACCACATCTTCCTATTGATGATGCGTCTTCAAATTAAACATTTTAATTTGGCATAGCTCTTTTTATGTAGACATATAAACAGAGAAGGCAAGGTATTTGGTCTAAAATTTGGGTCAAAAATACAATTTCTCCATTTCAAAATTTTTCTTTCATTTACAACTAAAAAAATAGTTTCCCTTTCCATTTTATTGAATATTAAGCCATCACTGACATTAAAACATTATTCTTAGATAAGTAGGACTTTTAAAATAGAATTTCTTAGACTGTTGTCCTGATCATTTTTGAATTTGTATCTCCTTTAATCGACTTATGAATGTTTAAGAGACTTCAAAATGGAAGGGAGAAATAATTATTTTGGTGCCTGTTCTTAAACTACCTCACTCTTATTACAACTATAGCTGCTCTCTTTTTAAGAATATATATTTTAATGAGAATTCTGAGTTTAAAAACATTTCAGCAAAATTTTATTGGTGATAAAATCAAAACTATTGTATTGTCATCCAGATAGTGTGAACATTTATTCAACAGCTATCATATGAGTTCTTGATATTTGCTAAGCATTTGACAGAGTAAAAAGATAACTCACATGCAAACCTCAACCTTCAGGAGATCAAGGTATAGTGAGAAAGATAAGCACTGCACATAAATTTTAGCAAAGAGAATTTGAGACAGAATTTAAGAGAGTGGAAAGGAAAAACAGAGTGGAGTTGGACTTTGATTAAGAAAAACAACTTAAATCCTGTGAATTTTGACTGATATGAAGCTCAAGGGGCTGTGCAGGAAAATGAGTAGCTTGAGTCTGTGGTCTTCTCAGTTTCTCTAAGTCTTCCTGCCCTAAAATGCTGAGACCCCTGTTATGTTGCAGGACACTTTTTTTTTTTTAATTTTCTTGAATCACCGTGAGATAGTAACAAGGTTTCATGTTTGGGTTACAATCACACAATGATCAAACACACATCCCTCTACCAGTGCACATTGCCCACCACCAATATCCACAGTATACCCCCCTGTTTCCCACTTTACTCCTGCCTCCATGGCAGACATGATTCCCCGTAATCTCACTCTACTTTTGGGCATTATGTTTTGCAATACAGACCCTGAGAGATTATCACGTTTGGTCCTTTATCTAATTTCTGCATACATCTCCCATTCCAACCAATTCCTCCAGCCATCTTTCTCTTAGTGATCCCTTCTCTGTTCCAGCTGCCTTCTTCCCTTTGCTCATGAGCCAGATTTCCAGCTATGCATCAATCTATCTGTCCCATTTATCTGCTATCCTTAGGTGTCAGACTCATATTATGTTGTTTTATACTCCACAAATGAGTGCAGTCCCTCTATGTCCGTCCCTCTCTCTGACTCATTTCACTTAGCATGATACTCTCCATGTCTATCCACTTATAAGCAAAGTTCATGACTTCATCTCCCTGAGAGCTGCATAGTATTCCATTGTATAGATATAATGAAGTTTCTTTAACCAGTCATCTGTTCTAGGGCACTTGGGTTGTTTCCAGATATTGGCTATTGTGAACAGTGCTGCAATGAACTTATAGGTACATATGTCATTTCTACTGTGCTTTTTTGCATGCTTGAGATATATTCTGAGAATTTGTAATGTGGAATCATATGGAAGCTCAATTTCTAGTTTTTGATGGACGGTCCATATTTTTTTTTTACAGAAAGGTGGACTAGTGGGAATTCCCACCAATAGGGAAAGAGTGTCCCTTTTCCCCACATCCACGTCAGCACAGGTTGCTTTTGTTCTTTTGCATGTATGCCAGTCTCTGTGTTCTGAGATGATATCTCAGTGTTGTATTGATTTGCATCTCCCTGATGGCTAGTGATGTGGCGCATTTTTTCATGTGACTTTTGGCCATTTGTATTTCTTTTTTGAGGAAATATTTGTTCACTTCTTCTCCCCATTTTTTGATGGGGTTGGTTTTTTTTCCTTGTACAATTCTAATATTCTTTCCCATTCTGTGGGCTTTTTCTGTATTTTGGTCACTGTTCTTTTGAAGTGCAGAAGCTTCTTATTTTGATGTAGTCTCATTTGTTTAAGTTTGCTTCCACTTGCATGGTCAGTGCTGTTTCATCCTTAAAGATGTTTTTAGCTTCAATGTAGGGGAGAGTTCTGCCGACATTTTCCTCTATGTACCTTATGGATTCATGTCTAATATTGAGGTCTTTAATCCAGTTTTACCTGACTTTTGTGCCTGGCATTAGACAGAGGTCAGCGTTCATGTTTTTGCAGGTAGCTATTCAGTTTTCCCAGCATGAGTTGTTGAAGAGGCTTTCCTTGTTCCACATCATATTTCATGTTTCTTTGTCAAAGATTAAGTGGTCGAATATTTGGGGGTCTGTGAAGAATATTCAACTTTGTTCCATTGGTTTGTAGGTCTGTTTCTTGCTCAGTGGAAGGCCTCTGAGTAACACGTGTTTTCTTCAACTCTGGCAATGTCGTAGCAATGATGTCTTTGATAGTTTCTTCATCACGGTTTTCTTCCTGTCCCTCTGAGACTCCAATAATTCTGTTACTCCCATTGGCTTCATCATAATGTCTTCTTGCCATCTGTTCCCGGATTGTGAGTCTCTTTTCCATTTTCTGCTCTTTTCTGGAGAGTCTTCGGACTTCATCTTTTAGCTCACTGATTCTGTCCTCAGCAGCTGTTACTCAGGAGGCCCAAAGGGTACCAGCTAGGAGAATTCTGAATAACAAAACCCCAAGACACGGTCACGGTCACGGTCCTCCCGTTGTTCATCCATTTGCTTGAGTGGGCCCAGTAATGTCTCCATCGTGAGACTTGTTGTTACTGTGTTTGGCATATCGAATAGCTTGCCAGGCTATGCCATGTGAGTGAGATACTCTCGGTAGCTTGCCGGGCTCTCCGAGAGGGGCAGAGGAATCGAATTCGGGTCGGCCATGTTGACTGTGTGCAAGGCA
Organism: Sorex fumeus; assembly: GCF_029834395.1. Taxonomy (NCBI): domain Eukaryota; kingdom Metazoa; phylum Chordata; class Mammalia; order Eulipotyphla; family Soricidae; genus Sorex; species Sorex fumeus. The sequence continues at coordinate 17,205,805 of NW_026606075.1, read as the reverse complement.
AACGCCCTACCACTGTGCTATCGCTCCTGATAAAAATGACCAAAATCTTAGATAGAGACAAAATTCTGATAAAGGAAAGAAATTTCCTATAAAGGAGCATCCTTAAAATTCACAGCTGATTTGTCTGATGAAACCCTCATGGCCCAAAAACAGGGTGGGATATAGTGAAAAAACTCAATGAAATAAAGGCCTCTCAAAAAATACTTTATCCAGAGAGACCCTCATTCAGAATAGAAGGAACAACACACAGTTTCACAGACAAACAACAGCTCAGAAACTTCATAGACTCAAAACCATGGTTAAAAGAACAACTAAATGGGCAACTTTAAGGCAAGATAGGCCCCTTAAATACACCAAATTTTAACAGAAAAATGGGACAAAACCCCATAACAATAATCCCTCTCAACATCAATGGGCTAAACACACCAATTAAAAGACACAGAGTGGTAGGATGGATTAGAAAATTGAACCCAACATTCTGCTGTCTGCAAGAAACACATATCAGTAGTCAGAGCAGACACAGGCTCAAAGTCAAAGGCTGGAAAACAATCCTACTGGCAAACAACTCCCATAAAAAAAGCTGGGATAGCCATTCTAGTATCAGACCATGTTGATTTCACACTGAAGAAGGTCACAAGGGACAGTGAAGGCCATTTCTTATGGATCAAGGGATCTGTATAACAGGAAGAACTTACAATACTAAATGTATATGCACCTAATGAGGCACCAGCAAAGTACTTAAAACAACTACTCATAGACTTGGAGAAAGACATCGATAGCAACACAAAACTAGTGGGAGACTTCAACACCACTTTACCACCTCTTGATAGATCAACCAGACTCAAGATTAGCAAGGACATACTTCATCTGAGGGAAACAATGGAAGAAAGGGACTTAGTAGATATATACAGGACACTTCATCCTCAAAAAGCTGAATACATATTCTTCTCAAGCGTACATGGACCATTCTCCAAGACAGACCATATGCTGAGCCACAAAACATACCTCCGTAAAAATTGAGAAGATAAATATTGTATTAATAATCTTCTCAGACCACAATGCTCTGAAATTAGAAGTGAATCACACACACAAACAGAAAACTAAATCAAACACCTGGAATTTAAACAGCTCACTATTGGAAAACGAGTGGCTTAGAAAAGAAATCAAAAAGAAAATCAAAAGATTCCTGGAAACAAAAGAAAATGAGGACACGAGTTACCAAAACTTATGGGACATAGCAAAAGTTTTAAGAGGAAAATTTATAGCTCTACAAGCATTCCTCAGGAAGCAGGAGTGAGCCCAAATAAGTAACCAACCTCACAGCCTAGGAGCTTGGAGAATGACCAATAAATTGAGCCAAATCCAAACAGGAGGAAGAAAATAATAAAACTCAGAGCAGAGATTAAAGAGATGGAAACCCAAAAAACAATCCGAAAGATCAGTGAAGCCAAAAGCTGGTTCTTGAAGAAAATAAACAAGATCGATAAGCCTCTAGCAAAACTCACAGAGAAAGGGAGAGAGAAAACCCTAACAAACTGAATCAGAAAAGAATAGGGGGTCATTACAACAGAAACTACAGAAATTCAAAGGATTCTGAGAGTACTTTTAGAAGCTTTATGCCACAGAACACAAAAACCTTGAAGAAAAAGACTTTAAAGTATTTAATATTTTTTCTTTATTCTCTGAACTAGGGATGTAGCACAGTATTAGAGCCTTATGTGTGTGAAAACCTGTGTTCAATTCTCCATGTAAGCTTCTCTTTCCCCCCAGTATGAACATCTATCTATCAAAAACTCAACCGAGCTTCAACAAATATTTCTAACATAAGTAAGAAATTTTGCTCTAAAGGTTTAGTGATATATGGTTATGTCAATAACCTTAGGGATAAATTTTAAGATTTCAGAGTCTACCATAAAATGACCACTTTCAATTTATATACTTAAGAATGTGAACTATGCTGTGTTAACACAAGTAAAGTGACTGTAAACTTCCACCAGACATATCAACCTCTGAAGATTGCTCCAAAGCTTGGGGTTCACTTGGAAAAAGAAAAAAATAATTCATGAAAGTTAGACATGGATGTTAGAAAGAATAAGGAAAGGAAAATTTATATTGGGGGTATTTTCTTGTGAACTGCACATTTAAGAAAATAAAGTGACTTAATAAAGTCACTTTAAAAGGAAATCGGTGGCCTGAGTGGGAATAGCAGGTAGGGCATTTGCCTTGAAAACCCGGTTCAATCCCCAGCATCCCATATTACACAGTCAGGAGTAATTCCCAAGCGCAGGGCCAGAAGTAACCCCTGAGCATCACTGGCTGTGACCCAAAAAGAAAAAAGAAAAGGAAAACAATGAGAACCACATGAAAGAATATATTAGATTGTTTTAAACTTTTGCTAACAAAGGTAAGGTTTTAACAGAATAAAAGAATTTAAAAAATCTAACATATTCCTCCATCTGGTTCTCATTGTTTTCCTTTGTAATGTTCTTTTCTTTTACTCGGATGGAAGATAATGAAAACAAAGTAGAGAACCATCCAAAAAAGGGAAACCTGTTCAGAGGTGATTAACTGGGGAAGTGTGAATAGAATTTATGGTATAAGTTCAAAGCATGGTTCAATTGCTGTCACTTTATGCCACCCTGCATTAGCCAGTGCAGCATGGAGGTCCCTGAGCACTCCTGGTCCCTGGTACCTCAGGACCTGAGGATGGCCCTAGCAATGCTGTATCCAGCCCTGACATTCCAACACCTCTGTCAGACAGTTGCCATTAAGTTCCCTGCACACTGCTTGTGAGTCTTTCCACAAAAATGAACAAATAAACATCAGTGATTAATATTTCAACTCATTCCAAATATTTACTCTGCAATAGTGGTCAGAATAATTTTTTTAGATAACTTGACAAGATATTCAGAAACTCTAAAACCTGGAAAATGTACCAAAGAATGAAATCTTCAATCCCATGTACATGTAAGTATATGTGCTAATATTTTCATCAGAAACTAAAAGCATTTTTTTCCTGTTTAAATATTATAGTAATAGTTTAAATAACATTATTTAATGTGTGTTAATGTACTTTGGAACTTCTAAATACCTCTTTATTATTTCAAATCTAAGACTAGGATCATACTTATGGATCCCAGAATTCATTATAAAAAGATTATATTCCACAGAATATAACCTGTATTTCAGTTTCCAGTGTGACACCATCAATTTTTGTGTGTATGTGCCCTGGCTGACATACGTTGAGTGTTATTTCGATACTGATGTAAATGGTGAGTTGAGTAAAACATACTATTAGTTAAAGAAATCATGAGATTTTTAATTCTCTATCTTACAAGATGCTTAGAAAGCACATATTTTTCTATTGAAAAATATTTTTCTTATATTACTTATAATGTCATGATCATATGAATTCATTCACTTTTATTCTAAACCAGAAAAAATAATTAAGCAATTGTGTCAAGAAGAGCCCTTAGCTGTGGCTCCATAGTACAGGGTTTCGAGTGACTGGTTAAAGTGAGGAAGTATGAGAAATTTATTGGCCTTATGTTCAACTAGTTTTGCTATTCTGATGTTTTAAACTAGTACGTGGGATTAATGACATGTGGATAAGTAAAATTCTGTGAGAAAAACTCTATCAGCCCTACTTGGAGATTGGAATGCCGAAGGGGTACACTATTTACCTTATGTGAGTTGTTTTCAACCATTGATCCAAGAGGCTGTGTTGGTCTCAGATATTGAAAGTTGTAAACCACTGATCAGATGCAGTGATTAATTACTGTATTGGATAAAGTGCTCCTCAGGTGTATGAAGAATAAAAACTGTATCTTAGACTATGATTCAGAAAACATTTCACTCCTACTACTATACATACTTATGGCTAAAGAACTGCAGTAATTAGATTTTTTTAGTGAAGAAAAGTGCTTCTTCTTCTAAATTGAAATTTAATTAGAGATATGTTAGAGGAGAGAAAGAGGGGAAATGTGTTCAACAAAGAACATGGCAGCAAAGAAACAGAAAAGCGTGCGATATGCATGTTCAAAGAAACACTATCTTGAAGAGCAATGACTAATCAGAATTTTACCTCAACGAAAATGATTAGACAAATTAATTAATTAATATTAATATAAATTAATATAAAAAGTTTATGCTTGAGTACAAAAATCTGGAGAACAGCAACAACAGCAAAAAGGTTAGTAGGAGAAATGTTGGAATGTGAGTGGGGATGAAGTTTTCCTCTGGAAAAACACTTGCTCTTACGCAGAGGAAAATCATGATTATGTACCCTACTTTCACAATTCATATAGTGCCATCGTTTAAGCAAGTATTTTTTCTGCTATACCAGATGTTGAAACCTGTTGTAAAGAAATTGATTTATCCAGTATTGGACTGAAAAACCTGTACCCAATTCTGTAGTTTATAAACTGTCTTAGTTTAAAAGAAGCTCTTGGATATTATAAATAAATAAATAAACAACTTAAAAAAATCAGTTCTGTGGCAGGTATTTCTACTCCTGCAAAACAATTAAAATCCTAGAATCATTCAAAGTGGTGCTCCCCTCATTCAAGTATGGTGCAGACTAAAAGAAGGAAAGCAGAAAAAAAGGACGTTTTACTTCTCAGTTGCTAGCCCTTATAAAGGAAAAGAAAGCTCCTAATCACGCTAGCACCAATTTATGAAGCTTTGCTGTTTAATAGTATTGAAACTTCTGAAGCTTATCTTTCTTTCCTGTTTTTTTTTCTTTTTTGGAGTGTTATCTTAATAACCTCCCTTGATGCTATTTTCATTAAGCCAGAGGTAAGAAAGAGATTAGAAACTCAACTCCCTTTTATGATGGCAAAGTTGGTTGGGATTCTCTTGTGTCCCTAATACAACTCCTTGGAATCAGGACTCTTATGACTTGTTGGATGACTATCTTAGGACCAGTCAAGGAACAGTTTGAAAATAGTCTTTGTAAGACAGAACAGGAAGACATCTAAGAAAGAAGCAAATACTTCAGATTAGTAGGTAACAATGTTACTGAAGAGAATTTGCTAGCCATTCTAGCCCTAGGGAACTGCAAGAACTTTTCTGCATTTGCCCACCAAATCTAGGATGACAGAAATGTTTAACTAGGTTTGTGATGCAAACTGGTCAAAAACTCTCAATAATATGCATTATTTATCTCAGAGATCAGTCCGTTTGCAGTTTCTAGGTGAGGGCAATGTGAATGAAGTGTACCCCAATATTGCTGTTTTCCTAATCTCTCCAACCAGGGCAAAGGACACACGGAAAGGTTTTAGAACCTCTTAGTTTTATTTCCTGAACAGATGGTCTAGTACTTCATTTGGGAGTGTGGGAGTGTCTCTGATTGCATGAAGCAAGCAGCCCTAGTGGAGTTTACAGTCTGAAATGCCAGCTGCTACAATGCTCATCACCTTGCTGTCAGATTTTGTGTAAATATCATGCTTAAAACACATAACACTGACAATACAGTGCCATCAAATATATTTTCACTTTACATATTTCTGCTTCTATTCTCTGTTGCAAGATTGCAGTGTTGAATTCAAGTTTGCTTGGCACTCTGCAAAATGCCTGCAGCAAGCTGCTCATAAGAGAATCCTACAAAAATAACTTCTACAGTTGGGGGTCAGAGTGGCTTTTACGACCTTACTTAACTTAGAGGGAAAAAAGTAAAACAAATCTTTCAAGTTTATTATTACCAGTTAGATTCTCCCAGGAGTGTATAAGGTTATTCTTATCTTCGTCTACCAGCCACAACCCTTTTGAAAGGGTTCAAACTAACATATTTCTCCTCCTTATTGCTGTTGCTCTTTTACTTAAGACTGCCTAAGATTTCTGTTCAGGTACATGGATATCTGTTTTGAGATTTTCTAAAAAGTAGAGAATTATGACTATATTCAGTTATCAGTCTATTTAATGTCATATATATTTTTTAAAAAATACATCTCTTATTCACTCTTGACCTTATCATGGTTTCTCCTGTTTCTGCAAATTTTAGCAATTGCTCTTAGAATATCACCAGTAGCTCTTGGCCTTTCTAATTCCTGTCCTTCTTGCTCTTTCTGTCAGTTGATACATAGGCTCATTTGGTGATTCCTCAAGCAGTTCTATTTTCCACTCTTGTGTGTGTGTGTTTTTTTCTCTTCTGATAATTCTCTTTAATCAAACAAGATGGATTCTTATGCTTTGCTCTAGTTGAGTTGTTCCTTTTTTACTTAATTCAGGAAAAATAACAAATGAAATCTATTTGGTCTCCGTTTCTCTACCTGATATCAATTACCACATTTACTATTTTGTCTTGATATCTTCTAATTTTGTAAAAGCCTTCTTTGAGTATTAAAAATTAATCACAGTATTTATAAGTTTCTCTCACAGACATATGATTATGATTTAGATTTTGTAAACAGATATATATAAATATATATGCAGTATTTAATATATAGAAAGTAACATACCAGTTTTTCTCTTGCTGTCATAGCAAATTACTACAAATTTTGTGGCTTAAGCCTATAAGTAATGAATAAGTTCCTTGAAATATACAGTTTACTCTTACAGAATCATGAAGAAATAGAAAATGTGAGTAGACAAATCACAGTAAAAAATATTAAACCAATAACCAAAATGTCTTGCAAAAAGAAGTCCAGAACAGAATGATTGTGTGTGTGAATTCTACTGAACATTTCTCCTTAGAAATTAATATGAATCTGTAAGTCTTTCAAAAAAGTAAAAAAGAAGAGCAAAGAAAGGAAAGACAAACTACTCTCAAGTTCATTTTATAAGGCTAAAATTAATTTGATATCAAACCGAAAATGAAAGCCCCAACAGTCAAATGTCTCTTAATCTCTGATGAAAAAAAGATGGAAAAACTCAAAAGAAAGCATTAACTAAATTCACACTAAATGTAAACTCATGCCATAACATCATTATTCACAATTACCAAAAGGGACAAGCAACTTAAGTTTCAATCAGTGAATGAGTTAAAAACATAAACAACCATAGTTTTTTACCATAGAATTCTGTACGCTAGATAGTATATCACTAAGGGAAAATATTGTTTTCGACAGGATGACATTCTCTCAAATAAATTTGTTTTGTTGATGGTATTTTGGGCCACACTCAGCAGTGCTCAGGGCTTATTCCTGACTTTGTGCTCAGCATCATTCCTGACATGCGTATCCCGGAATATGTGGTGTCAGAGATTGAACTTAGATCTGCTGCATGAAACACAAGGATACTCTCCACTGCACTATCTCCAGCCCCCAAAATTAACAATTTTTAAAAAATTTTGTCGGGGTGGCACCCACAAACATGGTGATACATTTGCTGAAATAGGTGAAATAGAGGAAGACTAAATGTTATAGGAACAATTCACATTTGGTGAAATAGAGGAAGACTAAATGTTATAGGAACAATTCTTTTTCTCTTTGAGTGGGTGGGTGATCTATTTTACATTTTTCATCCCAGTAACCATAGTAAAGAATACCTAAGCCTTTCCCCCCCAAAAAAGTAGGTACCAAATCCATGAGAAGTTTAAAACCTAATTCTTCTCTTCTTTAGGGGGCAGTTTATTGGGGGTCTTTTCACTATTTTATCAAATGTTTGTTTTTCACCTTCCCAATTTTTGTTTACCTCTTCAGCTTCATCCTCATCCTTTTCATCTTCAGTCTCTAGAAACTATTAAAGAGTTGAATAGCTTAAAGTTTAAATAATTTTAAAAAAGTCTCCCCCACTGACTTTATATTCATCTTTTTCCTTGTCAGCATTTTTGTTTCCAACTTTTTCATCACCAAACTCTTCCATCTCACCATCCTCCTCGCATGCACCATTTGTCTCAGTGTCTGAGACAAGAACTTCAATATCATGTCATCACCATCCAGGTAGTTCCGTTACAGCAATAACTTGAATATATCCTCTTGGTAGTCATTCTTATTAGTAACTTCACAATTAAATAGATCCAGGGCTTTCAATACCTCAACTTTTACACAGATGATAATATATTTTAGTTTATTTCCATTTAATCACTTTGCGACCTTTTGGCTAAGATCAAGTATAGTTTATTTCCACTTAGACTATTATCTAAGATTTGGAAGTGTCTCTGCTAAAATGTCCTAAACTACAAAGAGTTTACCTTCACTGAGTCCAAACATTTTTTCATGTAACTAGTTTGGGGATATGTAAAATTAACTTGGGGATATTTTTTTTTAATTAATTAATTTATTTATTGAATCACCATGGGAAAGGTTACAAAGCTTTCAGGTTTAGGTCTCAGTCATGCAAATATCAAGCACATTTCCCTTTACCAAAACTTATTTTTTACCATGAAGAACCCCAATAAAACCCCACCCCCCACCCCTCCCAGTCCCTGTGGGGCAGATGAATTCTAGTTAACACTCTATCTGCTTTGATTAGATTCATTGTTTCAATAAAAGATTCACCACTATTATTTAGAGTTTACCCCCCCCCCCCGAATCAGACATGCTGACAAAGCATTGTGAAGTGATTTGCTTTCTACAGCTGGGTTCAAGAATTATATGTTGGTTTTGGATTTCTGCTATTTTACTTATTGACCCTGGAAGTATTTCTACTGAAAGTCAGATAGTTAAGAAATTGGTTTCTGTGCTCTGGAGTCGTGGCCGTGCTGGAGAGCCGCTAGTGGGGGGCAACTGGTGGCCTCGGTAGGGCGTGAAGGGCGGACTGGAACGTCCCCCTTCCCATGAGGTTTTAGTCGCCCCCACACCCCCGGCTCATACCTGCTGTCCACAAGGCTCCCATGCGGCCGCCATCTTTCTTTCCAGAGAGGAGAAGGCGACTGGGGCAACACCCTTTCCCCTCTGGACAGAACTGATGGCCTGGATTAACGCATAGTCCTTTCACTTTTCTGCTCCAAGCTGCCGGGTTCTGCATTAAGTCCTTGTGCTTCTGGGGCCATGGCCATGCTGGAGAGCCGCTCGCGGGGGGCAACTGGTGACCTCGGTAGGGAACTTGGGGATATTTAAGCACACATTTATTGGAATGGCTAATTCAAATTTCACAAATTCATCTGTTAAACTACTATTTCCCCATCAGTTGTTTTTTCAGTGGTCCAGGAAAAGTTTTCAGACAGCAACTTGATGCAATTCCTCTGCTCCAGGTGGAGCCTCTTCATGATGTGTATGGTTGCCTCTTCCATCTACTTCAAAGTGGAGGCAGAATGGAAAGAGGCATCAACAAAGGGGTGTGCCTGGCCACTGTAGCAAACTCTTGTCATAAGACAGATAGCATGTCCTGAGCTGTGGGCAGTGAGTAGTGGATGAACAGGTAAGCAGAGTCCCCAGAGCCCAATTATCCATGGAGAGAAAGTAAAAAAAAGAGAAATCAAAAGAGAAAAACAAAAAAGTCAAAACTAAGAAATTTTTTAAATTATATCATCAAAACCTACAATAGGCTGGGGAGAAAGTACAGTGTGGAGGGCACTTGCTGACCTGGATTTAATCCCGGGTACCACATAAGCCCCAAGCACTTGCAGAAGTGTTCCTTGAATGTAGAGCCAGAAGTAGCCCTGAGCACTGCTAGGTGTGGACCCAAACAAAAACAACAACACAAATTAATTAAAAGAGACAATGTAGTTCAGTGCAAATATTTTAAAAACATGGTTTGCATAAAAGTTAATGACAATGTTGGACAAGAACATGTTCGTACACTGCTTTAGAAAATGAAAAATAATGCTTTTAATTTGACCTTATCAAGTTTGACCTTATCCAGTAATTCTGACTATTCTAACTTTCTATGAACATACTACTGGAATCTAATCAAACTTGTCCTTTTAGTTTGTACGGCAAGAATATCCAGTGGCATGTATTTAACACTGCCCAAATAGGAAAACACACACGTGCACACAAACACACACACACACACTAACATCAAATAAGAGTTGAAGGTCTACATAATTTTAATACAGTTGTTTATTAATATAAATTGACAAAATGGAATTCTTACAATAAACATAAGATTGATGATGAGTGACATAAGCACATTTTTTAAAGTAAAATAAAACTGTCATCAAGTATTCCAGTTCCATAATCTCAGAAATAGTCAAATAATTTGTGCTCATTATGGATGTGTGTTTCAGAATAAAAACTTTGATAATAAGGACGGTGACAATAAAATTCAGATAATAATTGCCTTTGTATGGTGAAGAGCAAGTCCCAACTTTAAAACATAGGGAGAACTGGAGATATATATATTATCTTTTGATGTCAGTAACAATTATGCAAGTGCTCACTCTAATTATATTTTGTGATCTTTCCTATATGTGCAGTATATTTTACATAAAAGGACAGGGAATTAAATGGGAGATTTTCAATATGAGTAAGAGTTAAGAATGAGGTATACACAGTAAATAGCAAAGTAATCAGGAAAAAATGGAGCCGAAGTAAATGTAAATGGTAATATAGTAATTACTTGGTCATAGATGCATTAATAATGAATGCAGGAACAATAGCAGAGAAATTGACAGTTGAGTAACAACAGTACAAACATTAGGAAAGGATAGTGTTAAATAAAAACCTCAAAAATTAATTAACAAAGACATTACTCTTCCAACTTAGAAGTCTGTAGATCTTGAGTCACTAAAAATATCAAGTGAAGACATATTACCATAAACCTTCAGAACATAACAGATGAAGTAAACACAAATTTTAAAACTGTCTGAAGTGGAAGAGAACTTTTAATTTTTTATATCATTTATGTCATCTATAACTTTGGATATATTTAAATATACTGATAATTTTAATTTTCTAATAGATATAAATGTTTCTGAAATTTCATATGCATCTGGTAAACTTATAAAGAAATTAATATTGGTAATATCTAAAAATTAAGAACAGTTTTACCTTCTCAAAATTGAAGTAATGGAGTAGTTGAGGTGTTTCACAGTAATTTAAAAATAATAATTATGATGTTATATGGGTATATAAACATTCATTGAATGTTTTGAACATTCATTGCAATGTTTATTAAGTACCAAACATATATTAGAAATTTATTATATATTTATATATTATATATGTAAATTTATTATATATATTCAAGAATTTATTAAAATAATATTATCTGATCCAGTACTTTAATTTAATCAGTGTTTTATGTGTAAAGTAAGAAAATGATTTGTAAAAGTCTCATATATGAACTCAGGTATGTTGACTTGGTGGTGGTCAGTAGGGGTAACACACAAGAGTGTCTCAAGTGTCTCTTTCAATCTACATTATCTTGAAAGACTAGAGACAATTTTAATTTAAATATTTCAGAGAAACTTGTCTTTTCTCAAATTATCAAAGCTATACATGAAAGAAAGCACAAAATGACACTAGAAGTAATTAGATACTCTAGAGGGAATATGTAAGAAGTCAATTAGGGTATTTCTAACATTAGAAGTAATTTGAGCTATTCATAGTAAAGTAACCATCACTGCTATAGACACAGAGAGCAAATGATAAGTAATTGTGTATAATGAGAGATAACGTGAGTGACAATTTAGCCTATCAGAGTTTCCTTAGTGTAATGGACTAAAGAAGAAGGGAAAACTGAGAAGGTTTCAGGAATTTTAAATGTTTCACTCTATTTCATCTATTTGTATCAACAATATTTGTTTTTCTCCCTTGTAATTTACTTTCATGACTATCTTAAAAAAATAATTAGGCCTTTCCCCAATTATTTGCTTTGCAGTTTTGCAGTGTTTATTGACTATTATTGCACCCCCATCAAGTGAAAGTGTTTACTTGTAACAACTAAGAAAAGATATGTTTAAAGTTTGTAAATGGGGAGACAGAGGAATAAATAGTGAACAGTTGTTCCAGAAAATAAACAAAAAGATATTAAAAACACAAATGGTATTAAAATATTAAGAATACAAAATATATCAAAAAAACAACAGTTCTAGAACTAAGAGGAAGCTTTTCTTTTTCACTATATTAAGAACACTATTTAGAAATCCAAAGAGAGATTTTTGGACAATAGATTTTTGGACAAATTAATAGTAGAATCACAATTCAGTAGAAATTTCTTGTCCTTGTTAATAAATTTTAATGAATTTATTTTCCCCTTATATGATGGAGGCTGTGTTGCTTTTGACAAAAAATACTCTACTATTTTATTATTCTGCCATTCACTGGAGATTTAATTCCCTTTTATGGGACAAGCTGATTCATTGTTGTGTCTGTGATGCAGGCTGCAGGAAGAAGGAAGACAATAGAGAGGTATAAAAATATCAGGGAGTTATACTTGAACTTGGATGGAACCAAGCATCCATCTTAAGCAAAAGAAGTTGGGGAACAACAACTGCATGATCATCTCACCAATCTGTGGAATAAAGTAAAATAAAACAAGGAGGTAGCACGGTAGCACGGTTCTCCTGTTGTTCATCCATTTGCTTGAGCTGGCCCAGTAATGTCTCCACTGTCAGATTTGTTGTTACTGTGTTTGGTATATAGAATCCGTCATGGGTAGCTTGCCAAGCTTTGCAGTGCAGACTAGATACTCTCAGTAGTTTGCTGGGCTCTCCGAGAGGGGTAGAGGAATCGAACCTGGGTTGGCCAAGTCGGCCACATGGAAGGCAAACGCCCTACCGCTATGCTATGTAGACAATGTTAAATAAGAAATTTGTGACCCTTATTACAAAACTGAGTCTTTTGTCACAAAAGTAGACCTTTCCTCTAAGCAGTAAGGAAGGGAGTTGGGGGAATGGAGAACGAAAAATTGAATTGGAAGTAATATAAGGACACTGCTGGTAGTGAGATGTGGTGAGTGTTTATATTAAACCATACACAATAACAAAACTGTAAATATATGAACTAAAGTATAATTAAATTGAAAACACTATTTGAGGCAGTGTGATTTACAGTAATGTTAATGATAGCATTTCCTGTACGCAACGTTCTAATAACACCAAAGTGTCCATCTAGTCCAGGTTCCCTTCATCCCATCTCAATGTCACCCTGCCAAGATAAACTGAGTTCTGAAGATCATTCCTCATTTCTGTTGTCCTTAGCTGTTTGTTCCCCTACTATATTTCATTTATATATTTCTTTTAACCCCACGTATGAGAGAGAAAATTCTGCTAGTATCCTCTCCCTCTGACTAACTCAGTCAGCATGATATTCTCTATATCATGTGGTTTTCATCCACATCATGGCTGGTGGAACGATTCAATCATTTCTTATAATCAAATTGTACTCTATTGTGTGTATCTACCAAAATCTAGAAATAACAAATTTTAAATAATCAAGAAATAAACACAAGATGCATTGTCACAGATGACCACAAACAAGTCTTGTAAATGCATTTCTTTACCAGGCACCAAGCACTAGACAGGATTTAACATGGATGTTATACAGGAAAGAATTATGACTGTTATGAAGGAAAGTTGAAGAAATTTATATTAAATTCAACAATAATTGCTGTACACAAGCAGTGGGTTTGCAAATCCAAGCCCTGTATGTAAGCTTTTCTCCATCCCCCATTGTTTATAAACCTACTTCTATTTTCGACTGTGTTTGCTAACATAGCTAAGATACATAAGCAGTAACAGTCACAAAATCTTATCAAAATAAAATTATATGTGTGCTTCTCTATGCAAATTACAGAGTAGTGGTTCTGGTCTACATTATCACTATCTTCCAGAGACGCAGCTTTGTTCTACCAAATAGCTCGGCTTGAATTGAGGACTCTAAGATACATCATTTGTATCTATTGTGGAGACAAAAACAGAGGAGTTTTGAAAGATTACATGAATATTTCCTGTGGTAACTTTAAGTGTGTATGTATCACACTTTATTGACTAGCCCTTGGTCACCTGATTCAATCTGTAAGAAAGCCTCAGAAATGCCTTTGAGTCCAAAATGAAAATAGAAACAATTTACTCAGTAACTAATTAGCCGGCAAGCTACCAAGAGTATTCGATATGCCAGACACAGTAACAACAAAGTCTCCAATGGATATATTACTGGACCCGCTCGAGCAAATCGATGATCAACGGGAGGGCCTTTATCTTTTTTATCTGACACTCATGCTTCTCTAGCAGATATTCTTTAAACTATGCTAAAGGAACTGGAATTGCAATATTCTGTTTAGTGTACAGTAAGGTAAAATTATATTCAAATTAATCTCACTTTATAACAAAGAATACTTTATACCTATAAATAAACTACTTGGTTGGCACAATCTCAACTATTATTTCTACAATATTTGCATATTCAATATTTAAGAATTAATTTTTGTCTATATTTAAATATAGATAAGTTAGAAGAAAAATAACTTTTTATTATATGTAGGCCAAATAAAAATAAATTTCTAAATCTCTATTACCAATATTATGTCATACTGTTTCTCTTGACAATAAGTAGCTTTTTCCCTACTAATTATTAAAATCTGTTACAGAATTTTTATAACCAAGAAGATATTCAGTATATCCTAATGGCTACAAAATGTATATACTTATTAAGTAATTGCTGAAAATCTTTTCCACAGAAAGCATAAGAGTTAATTTATCAAGATACATTAGATATTTACCCTATAATTTAATATAAATGTTTTGGTTTGGGGGCTGGAGACATAGTACAGTAGGTATGGTGTTTGCCTTGCACGGTGTCTACCTCGGTTAAATCTCTAGCATCCCATATGATCCTCCAAGCACCATCAGGAGTAATTTCTGAGTACAGAGCAAGGAGTAACCAGTGTTCATTGAAAACTGTTTTTCCAATATTTGTTTATTAATTTTTGTTCTGGGTTCCACACCTGGCAGTGCTTAGGGCTTATTTCTGGCTTTGTGCTCAGAGACGACTCCTGGTAGGGGTTGGTGAACCATATGTAGTGTCCAGAATGAAACCGGTATTAGCTGCATGTAAAGCAAGTGCACTACCCCATTGTACTATCTCTCTGGTCACTGTTTTTCCACATATAGCAATTTTGCATATGAAAGCAAGAAAGTGAATTTTTGAAGTGATAAAAATGCTTAAATATGCAAAGAAATATAGATTAACAAAATAAACTTGCTTTGCTTTCTGAACTAGAATCTAAAATATAGTTTTCTTTAAAAAAAAAAAAAGGAAAAAATAGACCTAAAACAAAACAAAAGAGACTTGCAATAACTTTGCTACATTCCTTCTTTATAGGAAAACTTGTTGAGTTTTCTCTTGAATTGATGTACAATATTTACTTCAATTGCTGACTCCAGCACTTTGTTCCATCTCATTAATTCAAGGAGTAAGAAACATCAAGGAACATCAGGAACATCATTAATCCAAAGACCATTTCTGGCCATGCCTAAGTGAAGCTATTAAAGATATTTCAAGATCTGACTAAAATAGTTATTAAAAAGTCTAGCCACTATGTCTCAATTTATTTTCCTAGATAATTGTAACATCTTTGTCTTGGGTCATGGGTTGTTACATGTCATAGGGATTCATTTACTACATAATTTCCAGGCCAAGGTGAAAAGAAAATTTAAGCCACAGTTAAAAACACTCCTTATAAAGGGATTGTAAAGCTAATTTTATAAATCATTTGATATATCATCAAATAATAGCATAAGGAATGCCTTGTGTGGCATCACCAGCTAATCCAAGGTATCTTTCCCTATCTTTTTAAGTCTGTAGGAAGTATAAAATTCAGTTATTTACTAATTTCTGTTTATTAAAAAATTTCATTGCATATTACTTTTTGATTTAGAAATTCAACAATAACTAAAGCTATATATATATGAGACAAGACATTTATAATTTTGCTTTTAAGTATATGCAGCATTCTATTTAAAGTATAATTTTATGTTCCATTTATAGTTTTAAATTTACCTGTGTGGTTATTTTATCAGCATATTTTTTCCACAAGATTAATTACCCTCATGAGAGAGGTGAACTACCTTATCTATTATTCACTGCATTTGAAACAAGTAGCCAAATTCCTGTAACAGAAAATATATTTGATAAATATTTGATTAAAAAATCAAAGAAAATACACTGATAGAAAAATATTTTAATATGCTTGTGGATATTTTCATTATGTAATTTTTGCATTGAGAAAAGTAGTCTACTTTATTATTTTTTTTAAGTGTTGTGGTTTTGGGGCCATGCCCAGATGTGCTCAGTGCTTACTCCTGGCTCTGAGCTCAGGAATCACTTCTTTGGTACTTTTCAGATCATATAATTCTGGGGGATTAAATCCATGTTCCTTTTCCACTGTCTAACAGTTATTAGACTAAAATAAGTCTAATGTCAAATGACAGCTTGGGAATACCCATTTCTTCTCCCCACGCAAACAATCATATGTTAATAATTATATATAGAAATATGTTTTCCTATCATGGACAGAATGACTCCCTCCACTGTTCCACAATGCAATATTAGAGTAAGTGCTAGAGCAGGTGGACATCGGACCAACAATTATTTATTTTATCATTTAGAATTCTTTCTGTTATTTTCATTAAATGGGAAAGATAAAACCATATCTATATATGATTATAAAATATAAATTTACCTGCCTGACAATAGATTATAATCTCCATTATATTACAGTGGATATTTTTATATCCAACCACATATCCTATACTTCCACCTGTATCGTATTGAAATTTTGGAATATTCATAGATGTTATAATTGTCATTTTTCTTTCTAGAATTCTTTATTGCAAAATAAATTACAAAAATACAAAAAATATCATTTCCTATTTAGTATAGCATATACTCTATATCTATGACATGGCTCATGCATTTATCTTACTCTGCATCAAACCATAAAAACACTTTGAATCTGGAGGGGATATAGTACAGAAGAAAGAGAAATATCAAATATAGTTGATGTTAGACCTTGAGTGCATTCCCAGTTTGACCTTCAGTGGCTAGATAAGCATGTATATGCCTCAGATATATTTTACAATGAGATTTTTATCAGCAAATGGAGATAAACTACATTAAGAAATACAATAATCATTTAATAAACATTAATTGTATACTACATACATTTTGTTATTCAGGAAAAAATCAGACAATAAAATAATTATTAGACAGATCTGGGTTCAATTCCTCCACCCCTCTCGGAGAGCCTGGCAAGCTACTGAGAGTATCTTGCCTGCATGGCATAGCCTGGCAAGCTACCCGTGCCGTATTTGATATGCCAAACACAGTAACAGCAAGTCTCCCAATGGAAACATTACTGGGCCCACTAAAGCAAATCGATGAACATTGGGAGGACAGTAACAGTGACAGTGACAGTGAAACAAGACACTTTTACATGCAATAAAAATAAAATGTACTGGTTTGACATCAACTATATTTGATATTTCTCTTTCCTCCATAGTACATTGCCTCCAGATTCAAAGTGGCTTTGTGATTTCATGCAGAGTAAGATAAACACATGAGTCATGTCATAGATGTAGGTTATACAATATGTTAAATGGGAAATGAACTTTTTTTTGTATTTTTGTAATACAGGGATATGGTTCCATCAACAGGTCAATCTGTAACTGTGGGGTGAGTGCATTAGCAGCCTGATGGTGCCTTCAGGTTTCCTGATACTCCAAAATTGCCGCTGTGCCTTTGGCCGGACCCCAACAACTTGGCACCAGGTTTACCAAGAAATTAAAGCGCCAAAAGTTAGGTATGTGGGAGCCATGCCCACAAACCACCTCTGACTTAGCTATACAAGCTCATTTATTGGCCTTATTTCAGAGACCCATAAATCTCGAAGGAGATCAAAAGCAACAGGTAATCCCAGACCTGCTCATGGCTAAACAGAATGAGGTAAATTGGAGGGGACAAGTTGGCCTGTGCCTGCCTAAGCAGAGCCCCCAGTAGCCGCTTGCTTCCACAATCCAAAATCACCTCCATACCCCCAGCCTGTTTCCACCATCTAAGGACAGACCTCACCAAAATATAATCTGCTGAAAATTCATATATGCAGATTTTGTGACTGAAATGTCAAGACTTGGAGTGGGCTACCTTTCCCCACTACGCAATAACATAGAAGCACTGGCAGTCACCCCCACACACCAACTCCAGTGCCACCCTGTAAACTCTATTACTGGCTTTGCTTCAGAGACCCAGAAATAAATCTCAAAAGAGATCGAAAGCCAGAGACACAGCAGCAAGTCCTGAAAGACAGCACAGAGCCAGAGATCTCTCTGGGCCCCATACCGAGCCAATTTCACCAGGGCACCCCAGATGGAGCAGGTGCAGTCTCTTCACATACTCCAGATGGAATCCTGGTGATCAAGATTTTCCACAAGCAAGGCTCAGATATGCATGTTCAAGGACCAGATCTCCATGCTGCATGGTGGCAGAGATGCTGGGTTGCCCCTCCTGGGATCCCTGCCTGCTTGTTGGCCTGGTTATCACCCCAAAAATGTGCCTCTGGATGCAATCTTAGCGCACCAACAATGCTGGTCCAGAGACACCCAGTTGAATCCCAAAATGGATTAGTACCCTACAGAAATGTCTCTGAAACCCAAACATTTACAATCTAGGATCCTAGAAACATGCAGCTGCGGCACCCATGATATTCAAAACAAGCACTATCACTGTCACTGTCCTCCCGTTGTTCATAGATTTGCTTGAGGAGGCCCAGTAACGTCCATTGTGAAACTTTGTTGTGTTTGGCATATCGAATATGTCACAGGTAGATTGCCAGGCTTTGCCATGCAGGCCAGATACTCTTGGTAGCTTGTCGGGCTCTCTGAGAGGGGCAGAGGAATCAAACTCGAGTAGGCCATGTTGGTCACTTGCAAGGCAAACTCCCTACCACTGTGCTATTGCTCTAGCCCTCAAAACGAGCAATGGATAATAAATGATCTAGCATATGCCTCTGGCAGGCAGGCTTAAAAGGTGATGGGAACATTTGAGCAAAACATGATGCCCAAAAGTAGAGAGAGAGTGTTGCTGAAATTGTCAAGATGAGGACTGGATTTGGGGGGGCGTTGGGGTATAGTTGGAACACTGGTGATGGAAGTGTGCACTAGTGGAGGATGGGTGTTGGATTGTTGTATGGCTGAATCATGAATATAAAAGCTTTGTAACTGTAACTCACAGTGATTCAATGAAAAGAAAATTAATGTGGAGTTTATGCCTAATTCAATCAGCTTAATCAATGACTGAATAAATAGCAGTACTGTCCCTTTCCAAGGGACCAAGCCATGCTGGTCTCTTCTCCCCACCCAGGTGAGTTTTCCCGCCGCTTCTTGAACCCGGAACTTGGATTTCACCCTGCAAGCCTCCAGGCATCTCCCAGACGCCAGGAGACAAAGCAGATCTGAGCCTCTCTGCCTCTCCCATTCCGTAGCCCAAGCCGAGCTGGTCTCTTCTCCCCACCCAGTCTTTACTCCCTGGACACACACCAGTATCCGTGGGGGTGTGGCAAATTTAGAAGCATGCGTGACTTTTTAAAAAGTGGGCGTGGCCTGATTTTGGGCTGGCCAACGCTCATGCTGGCGGAAGTAGTTTACTCATACCAAGAAATCTAAGCCCTACACCTACACACCAATGTGAAGAAACAACACAAATCCCTGCCACAGGGAGAGGATGAGGAAACAAGTACAGAAAGCCTCAGTAGGTGCTTGCCACCTAAGGGACCTCTCCGACAAAGAATTCAGATATGAAGTCATTAAGACGTTCAATCAACTCAATGAAACAGTCAGACAGATATCCAGTAAATTGAAAGAGGACATAAAAGAAACAATCGATTGCACAATTGACAAAATACAGGAAGAAATGAGAGCAGAAATTGGAAAGCTTTGCACAGAAATGGCACGAATCAAAGATTCCATAGATGAAATCAAAAACTCAGTCTGTGCCTCAAAAATAGAATGACCACAGCTGAGGAAAGAATCAGTGAGCTGGAAGATCAGCTGCACCAAGCCAATTCGCAACAACAAACAGTGAAAAAGGACCTCAAAATAGCTCTACAGAGAATCAGAGTCCTAGGAGAGGATTCCAAAAGAAACAACATTAGAATCATTGGACTTCCAGAAGCTCAGGGAAACAACCCCAATGAAAAACCCATGGTTAAACAAATCATCACCGAAAAATTCCCAGAGCTACACAATGCAGTCATTCAGATTCAAGAAGTCCGAAGGGTGCCAGCTAAAAGAGACCCAAACAAAAACACTACAAGACATATCATAGTTAGAATGATCGATGCTGCTGATAGAGATGCAATACTGCAAGCAGCAAGGGCAAAGAAGAAAATCACATACAAAAGAAAACCCCTTAGATTCACAGCAGACCTATCAGAGAAAACCCTCCAAGCCCGAAGGCAGTGGCGAGATATAGTGAAAAAACTCACTGAAATGAATGCTTCACCAAGAATACTCTATCCGGCTAAACTCTCACTCAAAATCGAAGAAACAGTACACTATTTTCTAGATAAACAGCAGCTCGGGAACTTCATAGACTCAAAACCAAACCTAAAACAAGGGCTAAAAGGGCTTCTATAAGACAAGACAAACCCTTCAACCACAACACACCCTTACAGAAAGATGACACAAAACCCCAAAACCATACTCTCTCTCAATGTCAATGGCCTAAATTCACCATTTAAGAGACACAGAGTGGCAAAATGGATAGAGACAGAACCTAACATTCTGCTGCCTACAAGTAACTCATCTCTACAATCAAAGCAAACACAGACTCAAAGTCAAAGGATGGAAAACAAACCTGCAAGCAAACAGCTCCTTCAAAAAAGCTGGGGTGGCCATACTAGTATCCGACAACATTAATTTCATGTTTAAAAAGTTTAGAAGGGACAGTGAAGGCTATTTTCTCTTCATCAAGGGATACGTAAAACAGGAAGAAATCACACTCTTAAATGTATATGCACCTAATGAGGGAACAGCTAAATATTTAAAACAACTGCTAACAGATTTTAAGGAGGACATTGCTAGCAACACAATAGTACTTGGAGACTTCAACATCACCTTATCACCTCTGGATAGATGAACAAGAACAAAATTCAGCAAGGAATCCTTGGCTTTAAAAGAAGAAATAGAAAAGGGCTTTTAGACCTATACAGGGCTTTACACCCCCAAAAGAAAGAATACACATTCTTCTCCAGTGTGCATGGAATATTTTCCAAAATAGACTATGTACTAGGACACAAAACATACCTCATCAGAATCAGGAAGATAGAAATAGTATCAGCCATCTTTTCAGACCATGAGGCACTGAGGATAGAAGTGAATCACACAGAGACACGGAAAACCAAACCAAACACCTGTAAATTAAACAACTCGATGCTGAACAACGAGTGGGTCAGGAACAAAGTCAAGGATGAAATCAAAAGATACCTGGAAACAAATGAGAATGAAGACACGAGCTACCAGAACCTATGGGATGCAGCGAAAGCCATATTAAGGGGAAGATTTATATCTCTGCAAGTATATCTTAGGTCTGTAGAAACGATGCACATAAACAACTTGACCTCACAGCTCAAGACCTTAGAAAAGGATCAACAGAAAGAGCCTAAATCAGGCAGAAGGAAAGAGATCATAAAACTTAGAGCAGAAATCAATGACATGGAAACCAGAGATGCAATTCTAAAGATCAGTGAAACCAAGAGCTGGTTCTTCAAGAAAATAAACAAGATAGATAAACCACTAGCAACACTCACAAAGGAACAGAGAGAGAGAACCCTAATAAACCGAATCAGAAATAAGAAGGGCGATATAACCACAGAAACCAACGAAATCCAAAAGATCATCATCATCAGAGACTACTTTGAAAGGCTGAATGCCACAAAAGAAGAGAACCTAGAAGAAATGGATAAATTCCTGGACTCCAATAATCTCCCAAAGCTGGATCAAGAATATCTGTAGTTTCTGAATAGACCTATTAACATCAAGAAAATCGAAATTGTAATCAAAAGTCTTCGTAAAAACGAAAGCCCAGGTCCAGATGGATTCACTAGCGAATTTTTCCAAACATTTAAAGAGGACCTACTGCCAGTCCTTCTCAAGCTTTTCCAGGAAATTGAAAAAATGGACACTCTCCCATACAGTTTCTATGAAGCCCATATCTCTCTAATACCAAAAGGAAACAAAGACACCAGAAGAAAAGAAAACTACAGGCCAATATTCCTGATGAATACGATGTGAAGATTTTCAACAAAATACTAGCAAATAGAATTCAACTACTCATCAAAAAGATCATACACCATGACGAAGTAGGATTTATCCCGGGGATGCAAGGCTGGTTTAACACTCAGAAATCAATCAAAATAATCCACCATATCAACAGAAGAAAAGATAAAAATCATATGATCATATCAATAGATGCAGAGAAAGCATTTGACAAGATCCAGCACCCATTTCTGATGAAAACCCTAGCCAAAATGGGGATAGAGGGGGCTTTCCTCAATATAGTTAAAGCCATCTACCACAAGCCTACAGCAAGCATCGTCCTCAATGGGGAAAAACTGAGAGCCTTTCCTCTAAGATCAGGGACCAAACAAGAATGTCCACTCTCTCCACTGCTGTTCAATATAGTACTGGAAGTACTTGCAACAGCGATTAGGCAAGAAAAATATATTAGGGGCATCCAGGTAGGAAAGGAAGAAATCAAGCTCTCACTATTCGCAGACGATATGATACTCTACTTAGAGAACCCTAAAACATCTACCAAGAAACTTCTAGAAAAAATAGGCTTGTATAGTGAAGTTGCAGGATATAAAATCAATACCCAAAAGACCATGGCTTTCCTATATGCAAATAGTGAAAGAGAAGAAAGTGACATGAAGAAAACAATCCCATTTACAATTGTGCCCCAGAAAATCAAGTACCTAGGAATCAGCTTAACTAAGGAAGTAAAGTACCTGTCCAAAGAAAACTACAAAACGCTACTTCAGGAAATAAAAGAGGATACGAGGAAATGGAAAATTATCCTGTGTTCATGGATCGGGAGAATTAACATTGTCAAAATGGCAATACTTCCCAAAGCACTGTATAAACTCAACGCAATCCATATCAGGATACCCATGACATTCTTCAAAAAAATGGAGCAATCACTCCTGAAATTTATATGGAACAATAAGCCCCCACGAATAGCTAAAGCAATTCTTGGGAAAAAGTAAATGGGAGGAATCAACCTCCCTAACTTCAAACTCTACCACAAAGCAGTAATAATTAAAACAGCATGGTACTAGAACAAAGGCAGAGCTGTAGACCAATGGAACAGGGTATACTGACATCTCCCCCCAAGCATACGAGCATCTAATCTTTGATAAGGGGGCAAGAAAAGTTAAGTGGAGCAGGAAAAGCCTCTTTAACAAATTGTACTGGCAAAACTGGACGACTACATGCAAAAAACAAAGGCAGTCTACAGAATGGGAAAGGATATTCGCCAAATACATATCCGATAAGGGGCTGATATCAAGGATATAAAAGTACTGGTTGAACTCCACAAAAAGATAACATCCAACCCCATCAAAAATCGGGAGATGAAATGAATAGAAACTTTCACAAAGAAGAAATCCAAACAGCTAAAAGACACATGAGAAAATGCTCCACATCATTAATCATCAGGGAGATGCAGATCAAAACCACAATGAGATACCATCTCACACCTCAGAGACTGGCCCACATTCAAAAGAACAAAAGCAACCGATGCTGGCGTGGATGTGGCGAGAAAGGGACACTCCTTCACTGTTGGTGGGAATGTCCACTGGTTCAGCCCTTCTGGAAAACAGTATGGACGATTCTCAAAAAATTAGAAATTGAGCTCCCATTTGACCCAGCAATACCACTCCTGGGAATATATCCCAGAGAGGCAAAAAAGTATAGTCAAAGTGACATCTGCAATTGTTTGTTCATTGCAGCACTCTTTACAATAGCCAGAATCTGGAAAAAACCTGAGTGCCCGAGAACAGATGGCTGGTTAAAGAAACTTTAGTACATTTACACAATGGAGAACTGTGTAGCTGTTAGAAAAGACGAAGTCAAGAAATTTACATACAAGTGGTACTACATGGAAAGTATCATGTTAAGCAAAATGACTCAGAAAGAAAGGGATAGACATAGAAAGATTGCATTCATCTGGGGAACATAAAGTAACAAAATAGAAGACTAACACCCAGGAATGGCTGAGATTAGTACCAGGAATTTTACTCCATGGCTTGGAGGCCAACCACACATGCTAGAGGGAAAGGGAGCTTAGATAGAGAAGAAAACACCAAATAAAGGTGTTGGGAGGATCCTCTCAGGATGGGAGAAGCATGCTGAAAGTAGACTATAGACCAAACATGATTGTCACCAATTGTCTCTTTTGCAAACCACAACACCCAATAAGAGAAAGAGAACAAAAGGGAATGCCCTGCCATAGAGGCAGTGTGGGATGGGGGGGGGATAGGGGGATGGGAGGGATACTGGGATCCGTGGTGGTGGGAAATGGGCACTAGTGGAGGGATGGGCATTTGATCATTGTATAATTGAAACCCAAGCACAAAAATGTGTAAGTCTGTAACTGTACCTCATGATGTCTCACTATTAAAAATTAAAAAAATAAAATAAAATAAAAAATAAATAGCAGTACTCTTACATTAAAAAATACAATGTAAACTAGAAAGTCATTGAAAAGAAGATAAGAACAATACAAAATTAAATTTTCCATTATCAAAATTTTCCAAAGGGTATCTCTGTACACAAAAATGTTACTGTAGCATTGATCATCATTAGTTATGTAACAGTATTACCAGAGTGATTTACTCCATTGTTACTTCCAAACATATCACTACCCATATATTTTTTGTTGTTGTTCTTTTGAGGGAGAGGAGGGAAACATTCCAGTGTTTTTCATCTGTACTCATTGTATTTTTTTTTTAAATTTTGGGACCGCACTCAATGGTGTTCAGGGTTTCTTCCTAGCTCTTTGTTCAGGGATCACTTCTGAAGGGGATTGGAGAAACATATGTGGTGCCAGGATTCGAATCCATGTTGGCCAGGTACAAGGCAAGAGCCCTTTGCACCCGACTGCTACATAAGTATCTTTTGATAAAATCACAGGATCTAGGAGAGATGTCTGAGAATACTAGTTTCATTATTTTTCCTCTTAACAAAGAAAACAACTGAGATAGAGGCTACGCATTTCTTTTCTACAGCCTCCCATATAGTCTAAGTCAGAAAGAGTAAATGTCGAAACTCCCCATTCTGACCCTGATCTTACTAGATTTCTTTAAATCTAGTTGTCTCCATATTCACACTCTTGTTAATAAAGCATACATTCCATAACCAAAAGAATTTCTTGCGAACATTTTAATGATAGGTATTTTATAAATTAAGAATTTTATTGCAATGGAAATATATGTTTTATTTATTTATAATGATAATAATAATCTCTACCACCATCACTTAAATGCCTTCTTTCTCCTACTGGCTATCTTGTTGCTATGGTTCAACTAGCACCTTGTGACTTAAAAATATTAATTGAGGAAACATTATGATACATTTCATATCTGCATTACTATAAATCAACAACTCTTATGTTCACCACTAAAAGTCCAATTTTTCCACCACTATAAAGTTTCCTTTAGATGGACTGACCCACACACCTTCTCTTTGTATTAGATCTGACCACTGAAGAGACTGCATACAGAAAATATGACATTTAGTGAGGGCTGAAAGACTGCCTTCAGCTCAGGTGTGAAAGGACAGCTGAACATATAGACTTCTTTGAAGAGAAACTAAAACACAAATAGTGGGTATAGAAGTGAAGAATTATCCAGGAGACTCTTCTAGTTTTGTATTTTTAATCAAATCTTCTAGAATTCATGAGACAGGAGAATTTTTTAAAAAAGGAAAACTTGCTTAGGGCTAAAAACAAGAGTCTCACTCTGACTTATAGGACTTATAGACCAATAAAACTATGTGAGAAATGCAATCTTTTAAAAAGAATTACATGTTCATCTATCAGTTGGACATCAAAAATGCTCCTGGTTTGAGAAATAGGTTTGACATTTCAGGTCATTTGTTTTGCTTATGTTCTATACACTACATTTATCGGATGCTGATAGGTATAAAATAATCATCAAACTAATCATCAAATCAAATGAATTTTGGAGATTGAAGGGCAGATTCATATAGCACTGAAACATTAGGAGATGGCTTCAAAATGGATACCGCTTCTGATGAATGGTCTTTAGAAATATAAAATGATTTTTTGAACATTTTTCAGTACTAGGAAATTTCTAGTATACGTAACATCTCAAGGAATGAATCAACTCCAGACTTTGTAACATATTTGCAGTCACTTTTATACTTACACACAGGATCACTGATCAGTGACATAATTTATATATGTACCTATTAATCTCATGTGAAGAAAATTAAAATACATGGGAAATATTTATGCAGATGCCCATAGAAAACAATGGTTCCTGTGGCGGATTAATTTTTTTCCTCAACAATATAGTAAAATGATGTCGAATGAAATTATATCATTTTACAATATGATGTATATATTATAAGAAAAGTATAATCTTATTATCTGTCAAAATGAATGGAACTGATGGAAATATAAATTATTATACGGGGCAGAGACAGTTGCAAGATTTGCAGAATTCTTTGTCTTATAATTTCTGTTTTACTGCTTGTATATAACTTCTACTAAATAAACTAAATTTATATCTGTGTATTTTACATACAAATTTATAGATATTTGTATAGTATACCTCATGTATATATAATAAAATTTTAAAGAATCAAATATATATTCATGAATGGGGCTGGAGCGATAGCACAGCGGTAGGGCCTTTGCCTTGCACGCAGCTAACATGGCCGACCCGAGTTTGATTCCTCCGCCCCTCTCGGAGAGCCCGGGAAGCTACCGAGAGTATCTCACCCGCATGGCAGAGCCTGGCAAGCTCCCCGTGACATATTCGATATGCCAAACACAGTAACAACAAAGTCTCCAATGGAGACGTTACTGGGCCCGCTCGAGCAAATCGATGATCAATGGGAGGGCCTTTACTTTACTTTACTTTACTTTACTTTACTTTACTTTATTCATGAATGACTATTTTTAATTTGATCCATATCAATTTATATAATCCAGCATAGTATGTTTTAAGAATGTTATTATTCAGAAAATCATAAAAAAAAATTCATTTGCCTTAACAGTGAAAAGCAAACTCATGCTCAGAACTGCTTGTGTCTGATAAGGGGGATGGCTGGGGGGTGGTTGGGAAAATGGGGGCAATGGAGGAGGGGAGGTCACACTGCTTGTGAGCATGGTGCTAGAAAAATGAATGCCAGAAACAAGTGTATTATGAACAGTTTTGTAAACCACAGTGTTTAAGTAAAGTTATAAAATTATATATTAATTGAATAAATAAATATTAAATTACAAATGGATTGATACATATCAAAAATATAGATGTAGAAAACCCAATGGTATTAAAGTAGGTAAATTATTAGTATCAATATGCTTTTTTCTCTTGATTTGATGCTGTTGAAAAAGAATTTATTTTTTTTTTATGCTTCAGAAGTGGCAGCTTGACTTCAAGGGATCTGAGCTCTTATCCAGAGTAGAAAAAAGTACAGAAAACATAAATGGGATTGGGGGTGTGGTAGGGGAAAAGTGTTTGTGATGATTCAATCCGTTTTTTAAAGTATCTTTTTTGAGTACCATGCTAGAATTTCTACATATTTTAACTGTTTCCTTTGCTTTCTCAGCAGTGAGAGTAGAAGAAGTTCTATGCAGCTTGTTGCAAAATTAAGGAAATCAGAACAAAACAGGATTGTGAATGGTTTGGGATGATCAATCATTGGGCCTGTCATAATGTATCCATTAACAAATTATTTTGAAATTATAAAGTTGCTATATTTTTTTTCTTGCGAAGTGAAACAAAATCATTGTCAGTTTTGTTAACACTGCTTTAATTCAGACAATGAACAATAGCATTTTTTTCAAAACAGGAAATTTCTGGACCGTATAGATATTACAGAGATTAAGGAACTTGCCTTAAACTTAATCAATCTCAGAGTGATCCTAGCACCATATACAGACTTCTGAACACTACCAAGAGTGGTCCCCAAGCTCAGATCCAGAACAACTAGAATTAGCCATGAACATATGTGGGTGTGAGTCAAAATGAATGGAGCAGTGGGGGGTAGTTTACTCATTCCCAAGGGTATTTATAAGAAACTTATAATATTTATCAAATGAAATGATTGCAACATAATTTTTGAACATTTTTTACAAAGCATTGGTTATCTTTGATTATTTTAGTGATTTATAATTTAATTAAAAATTCTTTTATCATTAAAAATATCTTGGGGTTCAAGCGATAGAACAGCAGGTAGGTCATTTGCCTTGCACATGGCCAGCCCGGATTCAATTCCCAGCATCCCATATGGTCACCTGAGCACCGCCAGGAGTAAGTCCTGAGTGCAAAGCCAGGAGTAACCTCTGTGCATTGCCGGGTGTGACCCAAAGAAAACAAAATAAATAATTAAATAAAATAAAAATAAGGTAAGGTAAAGGTAAAGGCCCTCCCGTTGATCGTCGATTTGCTCGAGCGGGCCCAGTAACGTCTCCATTGGAGACTTTGTTGTTACTGTGTTTGGCATATCAAATACTCTCGGTATCTTGCTGGGCTCTCCGAGAGGGGCGTAGGAATCGAACTCAGGTCGGCCATGTTGACCGCTTGTAAGGCGAACGCCCTACCCGCTGTGCTATCGAAATGAAAATCTTAAAGAATACTCACATTTCTTTATTGTGACTGAAACCTTGACACATTTAATATCAAATAATGAACCATTTTTACAAATTGTCCAAACCTAAAGTTGCTCCCTTTAAAGAGCTCCAACAGCAAATAATTTCAAAACCACCTTTATTATCTCTAGGAATGACTGTGATTTTTAATTCTCTCTGAGAGACTGTGGGTCCCAAGTATTAACACTATTGCTAGAACTGACAACTTTTAGCAGTGTATTCAAAATCTATACATTACAGAAAAAAAAAAGTGATATGCATTGTCTGGTTTGCCATCTGTTCTTTTCATTCTAAACAAATTGAACATATCTTAAACATGGAATATAAAGATTTATTCCACATGTTTAGTTAGAATTTTTAAAATTAAATTCTTTCCATTAGGTTGGATTAAATATGTAGTCTCTAAACTGCTCTTTATAAGGCTGGTAGAGAGGTGTGTTGTTATTTTTTGAAGGTATGGTCCCGCATGTAAAAGGGAATGAAAGGATTTTTGAGAGAACACTGCTTGATGTTATACTTTAAGATGGATGGTGGGTAATTTTCCTTTCAATTCAAATTTGAAGTACATGGCATAAGCGGAAATTTCATAGGAATTGATTCTACTCTAGGAAGAGTTGGGTTTTGCGTGTGATAGTTGAGAGGAAAGGAAAACTACAAATGATGGCAGAATTCATATATGCAGGTAAACTTCAGTTCATAATCCCATAACAGAATTTGAAGAAAATTGATTCTGAAAAGCTTAAATCATTTCTCTCTGGCAGTAAATAAAACCCATTCTTTTAAACTGATAATAAGATAACCCAGCATTTAATAGAAGCAAACAGTTATCTTTGTTGTACCTCCATCTACCTGTGTTTCTGGTAACTTGGCAGTCTTGACCATGAATTCCGTTGCCATGATATCATCTCATTAACAGGTATGATCATTAACAGCTTTGGAAATAAAACTCTCAGAGGACAGCAACATAGAACTACAAGACATTATTTCAAATTATCCCCCCTAAGCCTTCCCTTTAGTGAAATGATCATGGTCTCAAATATTTTAAATTAGAGATCACTCTTTACACTGGTTTAAATAGCTATTTTGAATAGCTACAGAAAATTAATATACAAACAATCTACATTACAATTGATTAAACTGTAGTCAAGCTTTTGTGAGAGATAGATAGAACAGAAAGGAACAATGTATTCTCTCTTTATTATCTAAATAAATCACTTTCTTTTTCTTTTGTGGGTTGGTTTGAGCCACACTTGGCAATACTGAGTGAAGGTTTACTCCTGGCTTTGTGGCCAGGCATTACTCATGATAGTGCTCAGGGGACCAATATGTAATGCCTGGGGCTCAAAACAGTACAGTTTTATTCAAGACTGGCACTTTAACCACTGTACTTTTTCTGTCTAGCCCCCAATCAATAATTTTCTTTTTTGGTATGAATTTTTGATGAATGAGATTCATTTTTTAAGAATATTGACACTGGGGGGATGGAATACAATGAAACATGAAAAACAACCACCAAATTTCAATGACTTCAGAATACACAGAAAACACTTATAAGTACGAAGTTTAGAAAGTATCAGATAAGAGAATGCAAAGCTGGAAATAGATCATAAGGGATATAAGGTGCACTACTGCTGATTGTGAAAAGAGGAATTGCCATTCAAAGAATGGAGTCAGTCTCTAGAAGCATATAAAAGCAGAAACTGATCGTTTTCTACAGATTCCAGAAAGAATACACTGCTGCTCACACCTTGAATTTAAGATTTAAGACTCCATTACTATAAGATAATCCATTTGAAGTTAAACCACTATGCTTGGGGAAATTTGTTCCAGTAGCAATAGGGAACTAATAGGCATAATATTTAGAAAATGTGTCAAGATTAGAGTTAATAGTTGCATGTAATGCATTTAGAATTAATTTTTCACTTTCGAGACCATGTAAACATAAATTATACCATATTTAAGTAAAAGATTTTCTTTCTACTGCAGCACTTTCCCCTTTCCAATACTTGTACTTGTTGTCCAAGTATGACATACAGACAGCATTTTTTTTTCAGAAATAAAATGGTATATTGTCCTAATTCCTAGTTTTCGTTTCCTTTATAAACAGCACAAAAAATTCATCATTCCTGATAGTGGCTCAAGTCTGACAAAGTAGCATTCCATTTTTTATGGGTAAGCCAAATGCAGATTTATTGTATTCTAAAGGTCAGTGAGTAATTATTAGGGTTACTAATTGACTTTAATTTTTTATGGGACTTTCAGAAACTTGTAGTATATGTTCAGTCTACATGTGCTATAAAAATGATTTAACAATTGGCAGTATTTCAAATGTCTTAAAGATAAAACTGCTTGGATGAAAGTGCTGGTGATCTATGGAGTTTCTCATGAAAGCTAGATTTCACCCAGATTGTGTTTAGGAATTTGTATGTTGTAGACCTCTGTGAGGGCTGGAGCAATAGCACAGCGGGTAGGGAGTTTGCCTTGCACACAGCCAATCCGGATTCTGTTCCTCCGCCTCTCTCGGAGAGCCTGGCAAGCTACTGAGAGTATCTCGCCCATACGGCAAAGCCTGGCAAGCTACCCGTGATGTATTTAATATGCCAAAAAACAGTAACAACAAGTCTCACAATTTGTTGTGAGACGTTACTGGTGCCTACTTGAGCAAATTGATGAACAATGGGAAGACAGTGCTACAGTGCTACAGACCTCTGTGACAGAAGCAAATAAAAGCAAAGCAAATAGTACATGTGGTTGTAATCTGTGTGTAGAAGGCAAAGAGTGTTTTGATTCTACTTCTTCAATTTTTCTTAAATAAATTGAAAATGCAATAGAGGAACTTTGTAACTATAATTTAATGTACTTTGTTGTAGAACACAGAAGTAACCAAACTTATATGACTTCAAAACTAATTCAATAAAATTACTTTAGTTTCTGCTACCCTTGACCCATAATTTTGATTACTTCTGTTCAGCAGCTTATTTATTTTAAAAAGTCAACTTGGATTTTATCTAGCAAAAAATATTTTTATGGCAAGAAATGTCTGTGTTGAGTGGTAATACGATCCTGAACGCTCTTGAAATCACTTCACTACTATGTTTGATATGCATGCTTCTTTGCTACCATAACTATAAGAGCCAATTCATAAAATAATAATTTCTGTTTTGCATCTAGAAAGAAAAATTGTTCAAGCATCTGTATTTCTTTAAATCTTTGCCTATATTTTCCCACTGTTTATATTTGATGCTTAATTTGATTTTTTTCATTAATAAGTTGAAATTTAACTTGATTTGGGAAGCATATCATTGAGTATTACATTATCAATTATAACTTCAACAATTATCTATTCAGCTAGATATATGCAAAGTTTATCTATAAATTCATATTTATACTTACATACATATGTGCCATTAACAATATGTTAAAATTTCTGTCTGTGCCCTATGAGTCAATATAAGTAAATGCACAGAAATTTATAAACATGTTAAGCATGTCTACTAATGTTGTTTAATATATTCTAAGTAATATTTTATTTTTAAGAATTTTAGTTACACGAAATTAAATGCATTATTGGTGCTAAATGCTAACAAAAGTTTTTCTCCTAGAGCCTAAGAAAGATTTCTTTTTGACTCAACATTATGTTTTACTGAAAACTAGAGGGGAGGTAGGGCTAAGATGACATAAAAGGGAGCAATGTAAAATCATTGCTAGGATGTCACCATAAAATTTTTTTCAAAAACAGAATTAAATATAAAAACTTGTGTGACATCTCACTGAGAAATTTTGCTGGAGAAACTCCTCAGGGAGGGAATGAGACTGAGCAGAGACCACTAATATAGCTATAGCTTTGCCCAGTCCCCAAAAGAGCAAGCATAAAATCAGTGCTCCAGCTCTGAAATGCCTCTTGTGTCAAAGCTGATCTCCCTGCAAGAATCAACCCTGGCAAGATATTCATGACACTGAGAGTAGGTCTTGGTGTTGTTCTTGGATCTCTAATTCAGAGCTGATTATAGCGATTTGATTTTATTGACAAAGTAAACATAAACAAAAAATAAACAAATACAATGACATCAAATTAAAACGTTTTTCCATGGCAAAAGAAACTCAGATTAAAATATAGGCATTCTACCAAATGGGGGAAATCTTTTCACACAATGCATCAGATAGTGTACTAATATGCAAAATGCATAAAGCACAGAGCTCAGCAAATAATTTAATAAATAATGAGAAGAGGAGATGAAGAGACATGAAATGCATGAAAAGGACATATAAGCTTAAATTTATACATGTTTATTGTCACTTATTATTAGGGAAATGCAGATGAAATCTGTCTTTTGCTACAAGTTATGTAACTTCACGAATCACGAATCACGACCATCCTGTTATTCGCTGATTGCCTCGAGCAGGCCCCAGTAACTTAAAAATGCTGTATTAAGCAAATAAAACAAGAAAGATGCATAGCGGATAGTCTCACTCACTAAGGTGTGAAGTATAAAGAGACAAAGCAAGGAACAAGAAACAGCCAATGAAAAGAAGTTCAAAGAGTCTGTCAACCGAACCCAGTTTACTAAAGCAGAGGTTGGAGGGTTGGGGTCAATGCAGTATGGATGGGAAATTGAATTGTTGAATTGATACGAAGGGACCTAAGAACAGAATTAAAAGAATATTGATTTTTTGTGCTAGGTATGGTGAAAAAATATTTCATGCTTAAACATAAATGTTAATATATGTATAACATGTTACTTTAATTTAAAAACTACCTCAAGTAGTCTTGATTTGATGTTTCTTCCATATTAACCAGGAATACTATAAGAACAAATATTTCATTCTTTATAGGTTGAAATTTATAATGTGCATCTATTCAATAGTTTGGGTTCCAAATGTTTAGACAATGTCATTTCTGTTTCGAAGTTTTCCTTATCAATTTCAAATAGTATCTACCAATAAAGTTACTAACTCTGAGATTATGCAGCAAAATTAAACAGTGCAACTTATTACAATGCTTTGTTAAGGCACAACTTTAATATCTCTCCAGGTGTGCTTGGTCAAATCGCATACTAATTAACACCACCATTAAAATGGTATCAAAAACCTTTCCTTTCTATAGTGATTTGTTTGATAGGTAGGATCCAAAAAGACAGAGGTCTAAAATGTTTTTTTAAAGGAGTTATGTAATTTCATTTAGTATGCAATTTAATTCAAATTATATAAAATGTGATGGGAGAATAAGGAGAAGCAAAAAGGAAAGAAGCTATTACTGATATTTGTTCCGGAGATTAGCTGTCCTCATCGTGTCAATTAATTTGTCATTACTCAAAAGTCCATAGTAGTGCCTAGCCTCTTGATATTACCTTGCATAACTGATTTTTGATCAGAGATAAGTAGATAAAAGAATATAGAACAATTCATATTTTGCATGCAAAATTGTCATTTCTTAAATGCTTTTCCTTCATATTCCAGCTGACTACTGAAAGTCAGTGAACTTTTGGAAGATAATCATTGATGACTATAGTTAAAACATGGGGGCCTTTATGAAATACAAGCCAGTGTATTCTTCCCTTACACCTACTAAGAACTGGATACATATGAACTAGAAATTAACTGTTGTTGGAATATAGCTCCAAATAGTTTAGGCCTAACAATTGATTTATCCTTTGTCCCTCGCCACAAGGAGCTTAGGTTCATTGAGTCATACTCATCACAGTGCTCCTGAGTCACTACCATTTCTTTGTCTGTAACCACTTCTTTTTGCTTTCTTCCCCAACCAGTTAATCAGCTTTTTCCCTGGTCAGAATCTGTTAATTTGTAAGGTAAGATCCTTCTAAGACACTGAACTTGTGAGTTAATATTGCCTTTCTCCGCTCCTTATGTCTTTTGAATAGTTTACTTTAATGTAATGTTTTTTTTTTTGTATAGATACCGGGAGACCGTTAATATTATGCTTTGTAGCTTAGGGTTTATTTGGCTTTGGATATTATTCATTTCCAGGCATCTGCCTACTCAACTTAAGCCTCAGTTGCCCTCACTTTCTAGTGCCCCCAAAAGCAGGGTTCTGACGAGGGACTTTCCAATGTGTCCTGACTAGTTTGGATGAGACTGAACATTTCTCCCCTTCAAACTGCCTTCAGTAAATAATTTTAGTATATTGTAAGAGGCAGTTTTCCGTTTCTCACAGAAACCTGGCTGGTCTTAGATATGCAGATCTCAGGTGCTAGCCAGGCCTGATCTTTGGGATGTAGATTCCAGGCTCTAAGCAGGCTAGTTTTAGGGATGCAAAGCTCAGATGCTTGTCTTTGGGATGTAGATTCCAAGCTCTAGCAAACTAGTCTTTGGGATGCAAATCCAAGTGCTTGTAGCCCAAGAAAGGTTTCAGTTTTGGTTTTGTATCTTCTGGAGGTCAAAATTACTGGCCTGCAGATGTAAAGATGCAATGTATGTTTTGCTGCCTCAATGTTCTTTCTGTAACTCCTTTTGATGACATCACTGTATTGTGCCCTTTAGCGGTACCATGATCAATAAAGGAAGATTTTGAGGCTCTCAAGGGAGAGACAGACCTGAGAGAACAGGTGGCGGTCTGAGAGAACCAGGGGTGGTAGGTCTGAGAGAACCTGGGCCCTCCATGACATAAATTTCTTTTATGGGATATAATGAGACGGTAAGAGTGGGTTTGTAAGGTCCCATGGGACCCCAGGGAAATTCCAGAGCTAAACTCTGCTAATGAGTAACTCTTCCTTACCTGCCACCTCCCTAGTAAAACCTTGAGATGTAAATCCTGCCCCCTCCATAGTAAAGCACTGAGCTCCACTGTTGACTCTTCTTAATTGAGATGTAAATTCTCCACTGTTGACTCTTCCTTATCTGCCCCTCCTCTAGTAACTCTCCCCTCATCCCCCTCCACCAGAATGCAGGTGTCCTGAGCTGTAAATCATGGGGAGCTGGGAGTAGACATAGAAGATAACAAGATGTCTCAGTTATGAGATACCCACTAGCCACAATGCCATGTACGTAAATGCTGATCTTTGAATCTATAGGCTAAAGAGTGATGTGCTTTTAAATGCATTGGTTAAAAAAGTATACGTTGTTACTAATCTATTGGCCATGAAATGCATGGGCTCTGCTGTAACGGCCAGTGAAGGCCTATATAAGATCTCCTTTGAAGAAGCTCAGGGCCTTGTCTGACGGCTTGACCCTGGCTAGCCAGCTCAATAAACTACCTGCTTGCTGATTGCATTCCTGCATGGTCCTTGCTTGCGATTGGAGATCCAGAGTTGTGCCCTAGCAGGCTGAGGGAGGCAGAGGAAAGACAGGAGTGAATGGATAGAGGATTGGAAAAAACTTTAACTAAGACCAACCAGCCTGGCCCTCGTTTCCTTCCTTCGCCTACCCATCACCGTTGACCTCCTTGGAGTGGGAGAAACGGCCTGAGACTACTGAACACGGGCATGGGAGAGATAGACTGCTGCTGTCCTTTTTGTGTTTATACTGTTAGTATGAAAATATCTGAAGATGTAATTCAGGAAAATTGTTAATGGTAACTCCAGTTTGATTCTCAGTACTGCATGACCCCCAAGTACTGGCTGAATATAGCCCTGGTGTAACTATATACCTTAAGGCTCAAGCAGCACTACATCCTTAAACCCTGGCATCCAATTATCTTACCGGGCTAGACAACCATCTCTCATACCCTATGCACTTCTTGAAAGGAGTCTCCTACTTTTAAAAAATATGATAAGCTTATGACAGTTTTTTTGAAAAGTACATGTTCTATTTCTAGAGCAAACTTTTGCATTAATCGTGATCTCTTCTCACATGTTATGAATTAAACATAGATGAGACAAATCAAAAATTTTATTCTCTCAAGAATTTAAGTGGATTATCACAATATGACTTCAATTTCATTTAGCACAGCGGGTAGGGTGTTTGCCTTACAAGTGGCCCACATGGCTGACCCGAGTTTGATTCCTCTGCCCCTCTCAGAGAGCCCAGCAAACTACCGAGAGTATCTTACCCACACGGCAAAGCCTGGAAAGCTACCCATGACGTACTCGATATGCCAAACACAGTAACAATTGTCACAATGGAGACATTCCTGGGCCCACTCAAGCAAATCGATGAACAATGGGAGGACAGTGACAGTGACAGTTATGAAATAAAAACAAGTATATTGCCTTTTTCTATAACTGAGACTAAGTCGTTTAAATGTTTTTAGTCAGCAAATAATTTCAATTTATTTTAAAATAAAAACTTCTATACTGCATTGTAGGGACTCCAAAACAATGACAAAAGCACAAACCACAAATTTAAGATATTCCAAGGATATTTATAGAGTAAAATTTTCACTAATGTTGAAAGTTGTGTGAAGTGGTCAAGGTGAACAAAAATTATATGGTTCTCACCCATATAAAATTAAACTAAATTATATTGCTAGTCCTATGATTTTCATTAAGCCTTAAAATAGGTTTTGCAGTAAAAACTACACAGTGTTAGGAGGAATCTTACATTATGCAATCTGTCTAATGTATTACTCCTATTTCTTTTTTTCTTCATGGTTGTTTTATTCTTTTTTTTAATCTAAAGTAGTATAATACTGTAGCACTGTCCTCCCATTGTTCATCGATTTGCCCGAGCAGGCAGCAGTAACATCTCACAACAAGTTGTGAGACTTGTAGTTACTATTTTTGGCATATTGAACACATTCCAGGGAGCTTGCCAGGCTTTGCTGTGGGGGCGAGATACTCTTGGTAGTTTGCCAGATTCTTCAAGAGGGGTGGAGGAATTGAACTCAGGTTGGCTGTGTGCAAGGCAAATGCCTTCCCACTGTGCTATTGCTCTGGACAAATATTAAAAGTTGGCATATTAAGGTCAGAGAAACAGTTAGGTAAGTCAGAACATGTTTTACATTCAGCAGGTCTGAGTTTGATCTCCAGAAATGAATGGTCTGCTGAGTATAGCCAGAAGTGACCCCTGAGTATTGAGTGTGAAATAGCTCATGAGTATTGCTGAGTATTTTCAAAAAAAAATGGCATATTATCTCATACTTGCATATTATCTCATACTTCAGATGACTGGAAAAATAACATTCTTAGATTTGTGTCATTGAAGCAATGGTACAAATTTTTTTCTTTAAAGTAATAATGAAATAAGTAAGTGTACAAAGAGATCTGTATGCAGGATACAGATAACCTAAATAGATAGATAGATAGATAGATAGATAGATAGATAGATAGATAGATAGCCTATATGGTTAGATAGCCCAGACAGCACTGCATCCTTGAGACCTTCCACTGACTGACTTACAAAGCCTATGGACACATTATTAGGGTCTACAAACACCACTTGTAACCTGCCTCTGCAAATTCTTTAGTTACTTTCTATCATCAGCTAAATTATTTCAAATCAATGAGGCTAATCTAAAAATATGAAGGTGATTTTCCCACAAACTTACTGTGAGACTAATTTTTAAAACAACTACACCTATTTATAATCTCACTTCCTGTAGCACTTTTTAATTCTAAACATTGCATGATATATAATCTTTAATATATTTTTACTATGACTAATATTAAGTTTGTTTCATTTTCGTTTCTTTGACTATTATTGTGTATTTAATTTACATGTTTAGGATATGTTTCATCAGGTTATACCCATATAAAAATGATTGTGTAGGTATAATTATAGTTAAGTTATAATAGCTTTATCTTTTAATATTGATAATTTTATTTTTTAATGCAATGTTTCTATCTAAAGTTGTACCTAGCTTTATATATTTCTCGTAAATGCATGAAGAATAAAATGTTAAGTGTAAGATTCTTCACCAGTACAAAAGAATTATTTTTATAAAAATCTGTTAGCATGCTTGGATTTCCAGTTATCTTGTTATGATCATTTCTGGTGGTGCTCAGGGTACCATATATGGTGACAAGGAACAAATTGTGGTTGACTGAATATAAAATAAGCATCCTATCTGACATATATTCTCTCTTGTTACATTTATAACTATATAATTTACAGCCTAATTTATGTTTATTTTCATTTTAATTGAGACACATTTGTAAAAATATGAAAAACATTTTCTCCTCTTTGTGTATATATGATGCTCTTTTGCTATATCCTATTTTCTTTTGTTAATAATTCTCCCCTCTCCCCATCATTTTTGCAATGAATCATACTTTTTTATGCTTGCTGTAATGATAATACTCTCTTGCTTGTTCATTAAAAACACAGGAAAAATGTAAACTGCTGGGAAAATAATCTTATAGGCAAATTGTAGCTTAAAAACATAATGGTAAAGATATACCTCTATCAGAAACATTAACTTCAAATTATAAAATGTTATAAGAACAAAGATAGATATTCTATATAATGTTCCTACTATCATCAATATAACTTGACATTCATTAACATACATACAACAAATTGAGAGTTGTCAAAGCATATAAAACAATTGTTAACAAACCTGAGGTAAGATATTAAAACAACACAATAATATTAGTAAAAATTGCTAATAGATTAACGAGACTATTAGGAAATACTGGCTGGAATAAAGAAATGAAAGTTTCAAATTTAGTAGATACGTGTAGAGCTTTTAATTCTGAAAGTCAAGTACGTATTGTTTTTCCAGTGCACATGACGCATTCTTTAAAAAAAAATATTGTTGTACCAAAGTTTGCAATACATTGACATTGTTGTTTTGTAGTTGTAGTGCTAGTATACCAGTTTATCCACCAGTATTCCAAAATCCCACCACCATTACCTCATGGTCAATTCCCTCTCCATTGCTTTAGCTTTCTCATACCTTGGTTACTTTGATAATTTCTCAGGGGTTCTTTATAACAGGAAGTGTCTTACCCCTGTTTTTGATTTTTAATATTTCACACGTGAATGAGGTATTTGGTGTTTTCCTCTTGTTTCACATGAACATTCTTCAGGATAGACTAAATACAGGGACCAAAAAAATCTCTTCATAAAATCAATTGTATCAAGTACTTTCATATTCACAATGTTTTGAAGGTTGAAATTAACCACAAACTAAAAGTTAAGAGAAACTCAAATACTTTGAAATCAAAAACAAACAAAACATTTCCTAATTAACGAGTGGGTCACAGAGGAAAATTAAAGAACAAATAAAAAGTTTCATAAAAACAAGAATGAAGACATGAGTTATGAGAGCATATGGGGGCATGGAGAAAGGAGTACTTAGGGGGAACTTCATAGCAATGCAAGTAAGAAATATTCTAAGTAGATAATCAAACCACATATCCAAAGATATTAGAAAAAGAATTGTAAAAGAAATAAAAAATGAGCTGAAGGTAAAAGGATGGAAAACATAAAACATAGAAAGGAATCAATCATTATAAACGAAAAAGATAATACAAAGGTTTGTGAAACCAAGAGCTTATATTTCAAATGGATAACAATCAATAAATCATTAGACTCACAAATAAAAGCAAAGATAAAACACTAATTAGGGAGTAATAAAAGAGGAGGTGGATTATAACAGACAGCAGGGATTCAAGAGAAAATAGGGGAATGATGCAAACAACAAAAAGGAAAACTACATATGAGTATCCTTAATCAACATAGATGCAGAGATCTTCAACATAATCTTAGCAAACAGAACTCAATACTGTACTAAAAGGATCTCAAAGGATTATATACCACAATCAAGTGTTAATGCAAGATAATATAACACATATAACTTAATTAGTGTAACATACCACATTAATATCACAAATCACAAATCATCCTGTTATTCATCGATTGCCTCGAGCAGGCCCCAGTAACGTCCCCTTCATCCTAGCCCTGAGATTATATTCAAGGCTCTTTAGGAGAATGAGACCCATCATTGTTACTGGTATTTGGCATATTGGGTACAACACGGGGAGTTTGCCAGACTCTGCTGTGTGGGAAGGCTACATTCGGTAGACTGCCAGTTTAATATAATGCCAGTTTAACCACATTAATATAAGGATGGACTAAAATCATCAGATCATATCAGCACTTGCTGCGTATTTATATGAAACAATAAAACTCCTTGAATAGACAAAGAAAATCTGAAAAAATGATACTTTTATTTCCCTGACTTAAAATTATACCATAATGCTATAATAAACATGATTGTATGGTACTGGATAAAATGCAGATTCTGAGACCAATAAAATAACATGGAGA
Organism: Sorex fumeus; assembly: GCF_029834395.1. Lineage (NCBI taxonomy): Eukaryota > Metazoa > Chordata > Mammalia > Eulipotyphla > Soricidae > Sorex > Sorex fumeus. The sequence goes on along the minus strand of NW_026606075.1, from coordinate 17,164,913 downwards.
CAATTATGTCCCCTCTAGAGATTAATCCTCATATATACAGCAAATAATCAATGACAGAGAAGGTAGGGTCACGTATGAGCATGAAAAATAATCTTCACTATATCGTATTGTGAAAACTGGTTGTCTACATGCAAAATTAAAATAATGAACCGGAGTCCCTATCCCACACCATGCATAAAAGTAAAAATAAAATGGATTGAAGACCTATCATATTAGACAAAAATCAAAAAATTACTGGAGGAAAACATAGATGTTACACTCTTCTGTATTGATCTCAGATATATATTCAGTGAGTAGTTGCTTTTGGCTATGGGGGGAACAAAAGCAAAAATAAAATAGTACTAAATCAAACAAACAAGTTTCTGCACTGAAAAAATTACCACGTCTAAAACAAAGAGATCATCTCAGAGTTCTATAAAATACTTGCTCACCTCACAGATAACAAAGGACTCTATAAATTAGCTGTAATTTATAAAACATAACAATATAAGCAAAGGGAGAGTTGCTGAACAGACAACGACCTCAAATAAGACATTTGGATGGAAGACCAATAGGCATATGAAAATGATTTCTTCGTCTCTTATTATTAAAGATATGCAAATCAAAAGAACAAGATATCACCTCACACTTGCGAGAATAACCACATCAAAAGATCAGACTCAATTAGTGCTGCTGGAGTTGTGGGGAAAAGGAACCTTCACCTACTCTTGGTAGGGCAAAATAGGACTTATTCAGTATTCATAGAAAGCAGTATGGATACTTCTTATATCATGTATATACAATCTTTCGAAATAGATTTGGATCACTAATGTATAATATATATAGTACATGGGTTCATTTTAATCATCCCAACATAATATTCAGACACATGTTTAGGTGAGATCTTTAAAACTTTGTAATATACATGAAATAATACTAATACTCAAGCTACAGCAAGCTAAAATGACTGAAATGTCAATTTACCTTTGTCTAAGTATATTGTTTTTATGCACAGTGAGATTCCTATTAGATCTTTTTTTTTTCTTAAAACAAGTTATATTTAGGCACAACAATTTCCTGCTGCTTTTTCATATGTCTCACTTTTCTCTACTATTATATTTGAAACTGCATCATTACTGTTGCAGAACATGAACTGATGATATGTGATGATGTTTTGTGGTAGAAAACCCTGCAAATGAGAGTTGAAAGTCATAATACTTCCTTATCCTTGTCTTCAGTTTGGCGATTGAATACATTCTATTTTCTCCTGTGTTTGTATGTGTCTATAAAAAAACTTCTGGTTTTCTGGAATCTGTCCTAACTTTTTTTCCCCTGATGTAATTGTAAACACTATATTTTCATTTTCAAGGTTTTTCTCTGCTGTAAAAATGCAGGGTTAAATTGTAGATGGTACACAGACAATAGATCAAAATAATATAAGCATTTTACATGACAAATATTCACCAATTTCTTATAGGTTTTTTGGAGGAAAGAACATTTCCATAAGGAGAGAAATAGTTCGGAGAATTTCAATAAACATATCAGAAAATAAAATTAATATCTAAAATAAATCACTTCAGTATTCTACTGCCAAACAATGTCTTTACAAAAACTAGGAGGAATATTACCAGAGTGCTTCTGTCTGTAATGATTTTGATATTTTTCACATGTACCCACTAAATCCTACTAGCATTTGAAATTGTACTCTGTATTTTCCCATTTATATAAGATAACACAGTCTGAGATTTTCGAATATCAAATAAGAAAGATTTTATCTTCTTTGTTCTAACTAAAATAGAGCAAAAGAATAACAAAGGTATTAGCTATTTGGCATGGAAACAACTTTTATAACAGAGTTATGCAATTTTTAAAGTTTAGATGTGTCAAATTTGAGTCACGGCATAACTTTTGAAACTTGGCTCTTAAAATAGAAACTTCTGATTACTTTTATTAAATAATAAAATATAAAGCTTGTTTTTATGGCCTAAAGAAATTTAAGTTAAACACATATAAAGGATATACAGAATGAATTGCTATCAATTATAATATTGTAATTTAATCAAAATTGCAGAGATAATTCTACATTACTAATATCATTTATATATGTAGAAATTAAACCTTAAGCAAATGGACTTGGAAAAGAACACTGGGCAGGTGGTTTTTTTTCTTGTGTATGTGTGTGTGTGTGTGTGTGTGTGTGTGTGTGTGTGTGTGTGTGAGGAGAGGTCACAGGTGTTACTCCTGGCTTTGCACTCAGGAATTATTCTGAGTAGTACTTGGAGACCATATGTCATTCCAGGAATCAAACCTGGGTTGGCTGTATGTACCACTAATGCCCTGCTATTGTTTCAGCACTAAGATCACAGAGCTTTTATTGTTTCAGGCTAAAGATAAAATCTTGGGAACCAGGGAGATAATTTAATATTCCAAAAATTTACTAATTTGAGCACCACTTGGAGTGACCCCTTACTCTCCACCCCCCAAAAAAAGAAAACCTCCTTACAATTAAATTCGTGCTTTACCTGACAACAGGACTGAGGATATTTTGTAAGCTGATATTATATACAAGTATTTATTTGTCCTGGAAGTAATATCAAATATCTATGCCAATTGAAGTAATATTTTTGTTCTTTATGTTTAATTTTGTGTTCATTGTCGCTTAGGGTAAAGGCTATTTCTGTTATGTAAACAGTTTAACAACAAAACAATGATCTTCTCTACCACTGTTGATAAGAACATGTACTAAATGCTTAAAGAAATTGTTTTGTCATAAAAGCTTCCTTTCTACTTCCATTTTAAAGAAAAGATCACGGTCACGGTCCTTCCTGTTGTTCATCAATTTGCTCGAGCAAGCCCAGTAATGTCCCCATCATGAGACTTGTTACTGTGTTTGGCATATCGAGTACGTAACGAGTAGCTTGCCAGGCTCTGCCGTGCAGGCGAGATGCTCTCGGTACCTTGCCGGGCTCTCTGAGAGGGGTGGAGGAAACGAACTCGAGTCGGCCATGTTGGCCGCGTGCAAGGCAAACACCCTACCGCTGTGCTATCGCTCCAGCCCAAAGAAAAGATAATCAAATTTAAACAAGTCAAGGTCCAGAACTATGTTACACAAGAGCAATCCTTAATTCTGGAATGCAAATTAGAATCCTGTTAGTCAAAATTCAAACTAGCTAGATTTCACTACATTTCTCTCTTGCTTCAAATAATAGTTCATCAAAATGGTTTTCCCATCTTCTAATTTTCTTGAGACTCCATTCTTACTCTAATGTTGAATTTTATTATTTCTGCGACCACAGTTTATTCAAATAGATGTCTAAAATTCTATTCATAGGAGACCATGTCATATGGAGGTGAAAAAAACAATTCAGATCAGAAGCAGATAGACCTATGGTCCAATTTCATCTCCATCACCAGCTAATTATTCACTGGAGGTAGGATAATTGGCTTATCTATATTCTAGTTCCCTAATTTGTAAAGAAGAGTTATAATTGTTCTATCTAACTTTGGATCTGACCATTAACTAGGGTAAGACAAACACAATTCAAGGACAATGCCTAAGGCCTTAGTAAGATTTGCATCATTAGTCTCCATTTCCTTTTACCCTTACTTATCACCCATATGTGTTTCTCACTTTAATTCAAGGACAACTGCAGAATTTCAGAAGAATTGAGAACTAATGAAAAGGGTAACATATTGAAAAGATATATTGGGCTATTTGGACTACTTGTATGACTATGGCTACTGGGCATATATATTCCATCTGAGTGTAATGTGTGTATGTGTGTGTATGTGTGTTAGAGATGGGTGAAGAACATTCAGTATGCAGGAGATTAAAAAAAATTGTCATCCCAAAATAATTCCTTTCGCAAAAGTTTTATTTTATGTGAGGGAACCTTGAAAGAGGTTGCCTTTTATGAAGTTCATTTCATGTATGTCTTTCCCTTAAAGATATGTCCCAGGAAGGTCTGGTCTCTATCTTTATCAAAAAGAAGGCAGGACTTAAAACTGTTTGTCTTTGGCCTGAGCGGTAATACAGCAGGTAGGCTGTTTTACTTGCATGCGGCCAACTGTGTTCTATCCCTTCCATCCAATAAGGTCTCTCGAGCAATGTCCGGAGTAATTCCTGAATGCAAAGCCAGGACTTAGCCCTGAGTATCAGCAGGCGTGAGCCCAAAAACAAAACAAAAACAAAAACAAAAAACTGTATGCCTATGTTTTCACACTGCCTTCACTGATAACCTTCTAACTGACATTCCTTCTCTTCTTCCCAATCTCCTCTGCTTTGCATAAACTACTCTAGAAAGACTCAAAAGCTGTATGGGTGAATTACTCAGTTTTCCTGGACATTTCCCACGTATCCAATAGATACACATGTTATTAATAAACTTCTAACACTTTTCATATCAGTCTGTCTGATGTTTGATTATATATTTAGCTACTAAAGAATCAAGAGAGTTATGGGTTGATATCTTTGTGCTCTGACTATTGTGTTAATTTTTATTATACCTATGCTAATAGCTACCACTTACTACAGAGCTGAAACATTACTAGACTCTGTACTGAATACTTATTTTTTTCATTCTTTTTCTATTATCATAGGAAATATGATAACTTTGAAAGGTAGATGTAATAATTATTTTTCTTTTTCCAATAAGAAAACTTTTGCTTAGACAGTTTATGTAATTTCCCAAAGGTCTCATATTGTTCTTATGTGCCAGGGTTTAGCTAGAAATTGAAATCCTCTAAATCTTCATTTTCACTCACTTCAAGCTATACCTGTTCTCATATATATCATGTTCTATTCAATTTTGTTTTGTAGTTTTAGTATTTTATTTTTTAATTAACTCTATTGTTTTATTATTTAATTATTTTGGCACTGTAGTAAATATTCAGAGATTAGCATGCTGGATAAACACAGATGTTTAGGAGAAGGTTGTTTCCTTAATGAGATGAGTGGGAAGACGTATAGGTTTCACACCAATATGAAAGAGAAGGCGATTTAAACATATCTTTTATACTTGTGTCCAGTTTTCTTGCTGAACTTAAGAATAGCTCATTTTGGTCACAATACAGTTTACAATAAAATAGTTTTCAAGTAGTAATCAACTATTTGGCTAACAATTTGACTCGATTCAGACATTAGTATACATTTACTTCTTTGAGGTTGCAAATATAATTAACATAACTATAAAACAAACAAACAAACAAACAAACACTGTCCTCCCATTGTTCATCAATTTGCTCGAGCGGGTGCAGTAACATCTCCATTTTGAGACTTGTTACTGTGTTGAGACTGGAGCAATAGCACAGTGGTAGGGCATTTGCTTTACATTTGCCTTACAAACGGTCAACACGGCCGACCGAGTTCAATTCCTCCACCCCTCTCGGAGAGCCCGGCAAACTACCGAGAGTATCTCGCCCGCAAGGCAGAGCCTGGCAAGCTATCCGTGATGTATTCGATATGCCAGACACAGTAACAACAAAGTCTCCAATGGAGACGTTACTGGGCCCGCTCGAGCAAATCGATGAACAACGGAAGGACCATGACCGTGACCGTGTTACTGTGTTTGGCATATTGAATACATCACGGGTAGCTTGTAGCTTGTCAAGCTTTGCCATGCAGGTGAGATACTCTCGATAGCTTGCCATTCTCTCTGAGAGGGGAGAAGGAATAGAACCCAGCTCTGTCGGGCTGGCTGAGCACAAAGCAAATGCCCTACTGCTGTGCTATCGCTCCAGCCCATAACTATATCTAAATAAAAATTACCAAACATGTATTGAAGTTTTCTCTTAATGTCATTTGATATTTCATGGTGGGAAAAGTGCACTGATGCCATTTCAAAGTTTTATTCCATTATTACATACAGATTTTAGAAACTGAATTGAGAACTTATATAAGGTAACTGTAATGGATGTTAAAAAGGAAAATATTTAAGATGTCCTTTTCTAGTTACTTAGAAATTATTTTATCATTTTTAAACAAAAATTACACATCAGAGAGCATCAACTATATGAAGCACAGTTAACTCCAGTGATAAAATAGGTCACCTACAGACATTCAATTTTGTATGTTAAAGTTAAAGGTGAGATAATTCATCCGAAGGTGTGTATTTGGAAATGGTCCTAAGTGAGATGTCTACAAATTAAATATTTGGCAAAATTCCTCAGATAAATGGAAAAGGTCATATTGAAAAATTTGATTTTGTGGATTTTAACAGGTGCACTATAAAATATAATTGCTATTTAAACAACCTCTAATGCCACTTCAGTAACCTGTTCAACCTGCCACCTCTTAGTTCCTGCAAGTAAGACACAGATACAATTTTATGATCTGCTAAAGAAATTTCCCAATTATTGCTTGATTATAAAGTCATTGTTACATTTAACTGAATCAAAAGTTAACTATGATTTTTTTTTATTTTTTTATTCAGGGGAGAGCATAAGTGCAGTCTCCCACTACCACAGATTCTGCAGTTGAGTTTCTCACATTTGGGAAAATTGGAGGAATCAGCACACACATCGTGCAGTGGGTAAGCCTCTCTGTGAGAAAACCACCATCATGCTATCTCTCCTAACAACTAAGTATAACTATGATCTTAGTTCTCTGAAAACAACCACAATCTTTTTCAAATGAAAATCCCACAAAGTGCAGTATTTAAATGGGTAAATCTGAATTCCAAATGTATTTACAGAGAAAAAGCAAGTAAACATATTTTATGATTAAAATGTTAATATTTGCAGATTAATAATCTGTTGTTGAGTTTTGCAAAATGCAAAGCTATCATGCATTATCATGAGAAATAATACCCACAGAAAAATAGTATATATTTTTATAGCTTTATAGAATGAAAGTTATAACTTTTGTAGAAATGAGGTTTCTAATATATTACTTTTTGAATTGGGAAAATAAGGATTCTTTTGGAACAAACGAGATATTGAAAACAGTAAATTACATTTAAAAATAAAAAGTGAATATAACCAATGCATGCTAATATTAAAATAGTCATATTTGAATATCATTATAGCTGTATCAAAAGAAGATCATAAGGGAAATTTTTTCTGGGGAACAAACTCAGTATACATTCAAGGCAAGTGTTCTGCCACTGAGCACTCCTGGTACTTGATCATCAAAGTACCTGATCACTTACAGGCTTACATAGTAGGTTAACAAAGTACAAAAGTACCTGGTGCTACAAAATTATTTTGCGAATTGTCATAGTTTAAAGTTTTTAACTATTTTTATTACTTACATTGCTCTGTAATGGTCTTTTTCCTCTTTTCATTTTTTTCAATTTGAGATTATTTTTCTCTTTCAAAAGACTTTGGCCTTAAATAGATATCAATCTCAGCCCTGTAAAATATATGGTATGTTCTGTGTGCATTATGGTAGATAATTTGCATGGAACTGTAAAAAACTAAACACGTAGAAGGTTGTGTGTTCGTGGACTCTCCTGACAGCTCCTGGATCCGGACGGCGGTTGGCCAAGGGCAGACAAAGGAAGACAGGAGGGCCAGGCTGGTTGGTCTTAGTAGCAGTTTATTATTAAGTTTATCCCATAGAAGAAATTTATGTTATGGAGGACCTAGGTTCTCTCAAGCACTTGTTCCCCTTGCTAGTCTCTCAAAGCTCCATCTTGCGGTCCTGCTCTCTCTCTCTCTCTCCAGCTTTCTTGCCTCTAACTCCCTTCCACTCTTGGCTGACACTCTACCCAGTCAGGTAGCCAAATCAACCTCAGAAAGCCCTTCCGAAGGGCCTACCAAGTTCAAAGGGAAAACCACCTAAAAGACATTCCAAAGCCCTTCCTGACTGCCCAAGGGTAAAATACCTCCTAAGGTGTTTTTCTCTTTTCCTCAGTCCAATAACTATCAACATTTCAATACTAGGTATTTTTGTATGGACACAGTAATAGATAACATTGAGACTTGTAGGGCAGCTCTCCTGGGAACATCTTGCCACAGACTCAGACTACAGTGCTCAGGCCAGATTAATCATTCCTAACCCTAGCAGCGTCCAAATCTAGTTAATTACTTTTGGATCATGATAGCATTTATCCACGACCAAGCTCTTAACTTATAGTTAAGCATTATGGCACTTTGGCCAGGCCCATCTCGATGCCAAGGTAGCACATAGCTTACTGCTTGCCCTGGTTCCATCCAGTCCCTCATCGGGACCCTGCTTTTGGGGTGGTAGGAAGAAAGGGTGCTGAGGCTTAGGTGAGAGAACAGATGCCCAGGAGGGAAATATCACTGAGAGTCATATTAGAAAAGCATGTCTTCTTGTGTCCATACAAAAAGGAGATTGCTCTGAAGAAACTATGCAAAGGACTTAGGGAGAAGAGAAAAACAATATTCACAGGTCAACAGAGCACAAAGAAAGAAGTTACAAATAAACACAGAGGAATGGGAGCACTGTGATGGGAGCAACCCAATAAACCTAAACTACCTGAGGCAATCAGGAAAGACGAAATAGTGTTATTCTACACGGAACATTCTGCTAAATCTTTTAAATAAAATCCAAATTAAATACCATGGAAATTATGGCAACTTTTCTATTATTGAGAAATAAAACACCAACAGATTATTCTAAATTGCTACATTTCAGTTAGAACTTAATAAAGAATATGATATTGTGTGATTTAATTTTTATGCGATTGAGTAAATATAGTACAGATAATTGGGCTGGAGCAATAGCACAGCGGGTAGCGCATTTGCCTTGCATGCAGCCGACCTGGGTTCAATTCCTCCATTCCTCTCAGGGAGCCCGGCAAGCTACTGAGAGTATCCCACCAGCACCACAGAGCCTGGCAAGCTCCCTGTGGCATATTTGATATGCCAAAAACAGTAACAACATGTCTCACAATGGAGATGTTACTGGTTCCCACTTGAGCAAATTGATGAACAGCAGGATCACAGTCTACAGTGCTATAGATAATTAACGTAAGGAAAAAGTCCTTCAATAATTTAGATTATTGATATTTGACATGACATATGGTGTGTAGTTTTATAGATCCTTATAATATTTTTCTTTGTATTTATTTAGATATTTGAGTAAAATTTTAGAAGAGACTAAGGAAACCTATACTGTCTTATATGTCTATTAGATATTTGACAAAAAATTTAAAACATCTATACGTTTTGTTACAGAACTGCCATGCTGGTATATGTTTCATAATAATAACTTTCATTTTATGATCACAGTCCCCATAATCCTTTTCACTATTATTTTGTAAATTTTTAATTTAAAATTTGTGCTGAATTTTTGCTTAAGTTCTTTTACAAAAAATTCTACCTGATTTTTTATTATAATGCTTTTATTAGGGACTCTTATTTTGACACATTGATGAAGGCTGAGATTAAAAAAGAACTCGGAGGTAATATTAAATTCTATTAAAATATTAAGGAAAAAGATGTGCAACTCTAATCCTGACCATTCACCCACAGTCCCTTGGTCTCTTTTATTATGACATTGAAAGGTACCAGAGTATATTAGCCCATTTCAAAATATGCCCCTTTACTAAAAAAATTATTTCAAGTTATGGTAATCTGAATACAGTAAAGCGAAGGGAGCGAAGGGAAATTTCCTACCTTTCTCACCTCGTTTTCCTTCCTCATAGTATTAGGTAAAACTCCCATATGGAAAATATTTTGCTAGTAGAAGATGAAAGACAAATATCAACAGAGATAAGGAATCTAAGCTGAGAGAGTTCTGAACTATTAAACATAGTTGTAGTGAATTTCACTTTTCTGTAGTTTACTGCATATTTAGTCACTTTCTATATTATCTTCTCTTTCTTAAACTTACAATATAAATGCTTAGGAGCTTCTTTGAGTTTTCATTTCTTGGTGATGACAGGTCTATGTCAGATAAAATATATCTAAAATAAACTTGAATACTTTTGTCTTGTTAATTTGTATTTTTTTCTAGAAAAAGAAAACTGAGACTGAAGAAATGTTTAGAAAATATTATCTTCCATTTTACTTCCACAAGACAGCTTTAAAAGACATACTGACTGAATTATTCTCCCTACTGTATCTACAAAATCATAAATTTAAATTGAATTAGAGATAGTTCTTTGACTAGAAAATAATGAAACTTAATAAATTATGTCCTGCAAATACAATCACAATCAAGTACAATTTCGACTAGTGCCACTTACAGCCATACAAAGTAGCTGAAGAAAGTGACATATGGATGTCACATGAACTGAAAATCAGAGCATGGAATATTCATCATTTGAGTGTAATCCTAAATTTCATGAGCACATTTATTCCTCAAAGTAAAAAATATTTTTAGTTTATAAAAACAAACATTTGGCAAAATGAACAAAAAAATAAGTTCTCCACAAGTTAAAGCTCTTAGCTTATGTAAGGATTTAAGTTTTAGGTTGGTGCTGATTCTGTGGTACACTCCGAGAGAATGAACCAAGTCTTTGCTATGTTACATTTTTGACACTTAATTATCCTGGATATTTCTTTGCTTTTCAATGGGATCTAGTAAAAGTTAAAGATCATATATATGTCTTCAAAATAAGAAAAGAGATGGCTCACTGTACTAGACAAGATCTCCCTTTTCAATAGTATAACTTATAGTTACATTTTCCCTAAGAATTTCTTATAGAATGCAAAAAAAATTAAACCTGTGATTCGCCTCTTCCCTCCACCTAGAATTAGTTGAACGTAAACATGCTTGAAGTTTAAGTCTAGTCAGCCTCCTTTCCCACTTTGCCTACCGCAGTTTCATTGATGGGCTATTTGGTGGTGCCATAGAGCACGTTTACTCTTAAGGTTTTGAGAAAATTTTAGATACTAAATGAGATATAATGTAAGATCAATTAGTTTTAATTGCTGCCAGGTAATGTAAAACTATGTTTGTCTTAAATATTCACCAGTGCTTGCAAAACTCGAGGATCTCAGAAACAAAGTTTCTTCCTAGATCACTTTTTCTTAGTAATCTCCCTCATAATTTTGAAAGGAAGTAAAAATGTGTGAATATAGAATTATAAGTAGTTTGACATTTTACATTTAACAAATTCAACCATAGAACACAAACTGGCTTTGAAAAACATACCAAAACTATTCATGAAAAATGGAAAAACTAAAACTGTATACCTTACAAAGGAAAGAAAACACTTTCTAAAATAAGTACTCAGTTGTATGTAAATTAGAATTCCTATACAAATGATGCTCAAATTAGATACAACTACATTTTTCAGGATTATAACGGGATAGTTCTTGGCCTTGGATTTTAGCAAAAGATTTCTTCTCTGCCATTGGTTAGTTATTTCTTCTGCAAATTTCTGTGAAATACTGTTTCTTTGAGGAAATAATGAAACAAGAACTATGAATTCCTCTGTTGACTTTCTCATAGCAACTTTATTTCACATCCCTAAAATTTAAAAAATAACAGTAATTAAATATTAAATGATCCAATAAGGTTTCTAATATTTTCTTTTTTTATTAAAATATTGACTCCCAGAAGGTGTTGATTAAAAGTTTTTAGCAGCAGCAGTTACATTACAAAGAGCAGACAATAAATATTTATTGAGTCAATTTGACTTCTTTTAATTTCACATTTAAGTAATTTTTTCATTTATCAATTTATGTTAGATGTCTTGAAATATACCAAGGACTATGTTACCTAGTAAAGATTCAAATTTAAGTTAACAATACTCTGACTTTAAGTTTCTGACAATGCTATGGTAGGGAAAATAGAAAAAATATACTATGCAACAAGTAATATATGGATATAAATTTATATGAAGGCAAATAAATATATGTATACACATATATATGTACATATTTTTAATAAGGAATTTTCGTAGAGATGAAATTTTCATATTTTGTCCTTTGTTCACTGCTGAGGATTGTGGTACCAATCACACTGGGGAGACAAAGGACATGCAAAAAGCCTGTGAATTTCAATTCAAATTCATTCCTGATTGATGATGTAGTCTCCAAGAGAGCATTGTGTCTTTTATAAAAAATTATATTTTAGATACAATTCTTTCTTGCAGACTATATCCTTAATCAGAAATGACTTTAAAATTGAAGTTGAGCTAATGGTTAAGCTAATAATAATAAAAATGCTAATATTAATTTAAAGAAATGCTAATATAAATATTATGTATACACAATCTCAGTTAGTTATCTCAAACTTCCTTCTAGAAAGTTTTTTTTTTCTTTGTGGGTCACACCCAACGGTGCATAGGGTTTACTCCTGGCTTTGCACTCAGGAATTGCTCCTTGCTGTGCTCAGGGAACCATATGGGGTACTGAGAATCAAACCCGGGTCGGCCATGTGCAAGGCAAACACCCTACCCACTGTACTATCTCTCCAGTCCCTAGAAAGGAAGTTTTAAAAACAAATGATATTGACAAATCATTTTGGTTTTTGTTTTTTTCTTTTTCTATCAATAATTTCTTTCTTTCTGTTATATTTATTTATTTACTGAATCACTGTGGGAAAAGTTACAAAGCTTTCAAGATTAAGTCTCAGTCATACAATGATCAAACACCTTTCCCTCCACCAGTACTTATTTTTCACCACCAAGAACCCCAATATACCCCCTCCCACCCCTCCTAATTCCTGTGAGGCAGATGATTTCTACGTAACTCTCTCTCTCTACTTTGATCACATTCATTATTTTGACAAAAGATGCACCATTATTGTTTAGAATTTCCACCCAACAATCAGAACTGCTGAAAAGTCATTGTGAAATAATTTGTTTTCTATAGCTGGCTATGAGAACCATATGACGTTGCGCGGCCGCTATTGTGGCCATGCGATTTTGAATTTTTGATATTTTACTAGGTAAGTCTGGAGGGATTTCTGCCAAGAACCAGATAATCATGAGATTGGTTTCTGTACGTCTGGTGTTATGGCCATGCCGGAGAGCTGCTCATGGGGGGCAACTTGTGACCTCAGTAGGGTGTGAAGGATGAGCCAGTACTGCCCCTTTCCCATGAGACTGCAGTTGCCCCATCACTGCCAGCTCATACCTGGATTTCCAATAAACTCTGAGGCGGTGGCCACCTGGCTGCCGGGTGGAGCGGGGGGGGGGGGGGGGGCGGGGGGGCAGCGGAAGGGAGTGACACCCTTTCCCTCCCAGGGAGGCATGGCACCATAGTTTAACACATAGCCTGTTCACTTTTCTGCCGCAAGCTGCCAGGCTCTGGATTAAGTCCTTTTGCCTCTGGAGCTCGAGCGGGCCCAGTAACGTCTCCATTGGAGACTTTGTTGTTACTGTGTTTGGCATATCGAATACTCTCGGTAGCTTGCCGGGCTCTCTGAGAGGGGCGGAGGAATCGAACTCGGGTCGGCCATCTTGGCCGCTTGTAAGGCAAATGCCCTACCCGCTGTGCTATCGCTCCAACCATGGCCCGACAAATCATTTTAGAGTCAAGTAACCAAAGCTTTAAATGCATGGATGCTTTATAATATTGCACTATCTCAAACTTATGGGTAGTGATTTTGTGATATATTAGAACTATGTGTGTGCGCATTGATGATGTTTAGCCTTCATTAATTGTCTGAGTTTGTGCATGCCTTTAGTTTGAACCATTTCTAGCAATTTGGGTCTGGAGGTAGAAACTGTGACACCCACCAGAAGAAGCAAGATTCCCTGGGTGACTAACAATCTATTGTAGATCTTAATGACTCCTGGCAATCTCACAAAGTGTTGCAGGCGACTTATATAACACAGGGAGTGAGGGAGGTAGCCTCAAAAATAAAAGGCCTTTCCATTTTCTGTTCAACCCACTCCATTGCGCTTGTGCATTGCCTTTAAGGGCTCAGGTCTAGTAGAGTCTAGTGGCTATGAACAGTACACACACTTGCATGCTATTGTCCCACTAGCATTTGTAAGGTCCCTTGGGACTCTGAGGGAGAGTCCAGAGTTAAAACTCTACTAATTAGTAACTCTCCCTTTCCTGCCACCCCCCCCCCCCCCCAGTAGAGGTTTAGAGTGAAACCATTCCTCAGCCCTTCCTTATTGGGATGTAAGTTCTGAAACCATTTGTTGACTCTTCCTTGCTTGGATGTAAATTCGGAAACCATTTGTTGGGCCTTCCTTATCTGTTACCTCTGTTAGGAACTTTTCCCTTAACCGCCTCCACCGAAATGCAGGAGCCATGAGCTGAGAATCAAAGGAAGCCAGGTGATAACCAAATGTCCCAGTTACCAGATGCCCACTAGCCACAATGCCTATGTATGTAAATGCTGATCTTTGAAACTATAGGCTAAGGAGTGATGTACTTTTAAATGGGTTGGTTAAGAAAGTATATGTTGTTGCAAATCTATTGGCTATGAAATGTGCAGGCTTTGCTGTAGTGGCCAGTGAAGGCCTATAGAAGATTCCCTTTGAAGAAGTTTGGGGTCTTACCTCACCTATCTGACCTGCGTGTCTGTGTAGGCGGCTGGACTCTGGCTAGCCAGTCTTACAATAAACCTTGCTTGCTGTTTGCAGTCTTTGGAGTCTCTTTGTCATCAAAGGGAGATCACAATCAGCGTCCTGGGCTGGAGCCATAGCACAGCGGTAGGGCGTTTGCCTTGCACTCAGTCAACATGGCTGACCAGAGTTTGATTCCTCCGCCCCTCTCGGAGAGCCTGGCAAGCTACTGAGAGTATCTTGCCCGCACGGTAAAGCCTGGCAAGCTACCCGTGATGTATTTGATATGCCAAACACAGTAACAGGTCTCACAATGTTACTGGGTCCGCTCGAGCAAATTGATGAACAACGGGAAAACCGTGACCGTGACCACAATCCATGTCCTAACATCTTGAGGCAGCTGTCAAACTGGGCTTTGTCTCTATGGCAGGGAACTGATCTGTACCACCTCAACTCTGGGAGAGCCAGGAATTCAGCTGGAATGAGGAATTGTTCTTCAGTCCTAACTTCTTCCCGTGTTTTCCAGGAACATCCTCTTTCCTTACAGAAAAGAAGTTCAGGAAGAGACAGGATAGTGAAATGAATATTTGCATTTAAAGAAATCCACTTCAAAAACATGACAAGAGAAAAACATGGAGATGTTTAAGAGAGAATGCTGGTTCTCCAGAAGGGGAAAGGACTGAAAGCTCACATTTCCATTGGACATGCAGGCCAATGGACATTGGACATTATCCAATAGACAATGGACATGGACATGGACAATGGACACTGGACATTGGACAATGCAGGCCATTGAATATCCAGGGTGAAATTGAGCTCCACAGGCCTTTACAATTTTCTGTGTATACTTTTTGCATCTAGGAAAGTTAATCTGCCTGTTGTAGAAAAAATTCTGTGGACTCTTGATGGCCATTCACATTCTAATCAAAACATTTGGACTCTCAAGAAGTTTCTCCTACTCTGGAGGGGTCTGTGGCACTTTGATTTTTTATTCTAGGTAGAGGCTTATTTTTTCCATCTTAAAAGGGCCCATAGCACTTCTAAAAGGGATGTCCTTTTTTTACCTTGGGGCTATTTTAGGGCTTGTAAAAATTTTTTTTTCACTCAGGAGACTCATTACTACTGTAACATTTGGAGTAATAGAGGAAATAAGCAGAAAATAAAAAAAAACTTTATTGAAAGAGGCTATATTGACATTACTGAAAGAGGCTTACTATCAGTGCAAAAGGCATACAGGAAACAAGGGTGAACCAACCTTACTTGATAAAGAATTTCATGAATATTCTGAATACCTTTGATTTTATGTAAAGGTTGGGGGAGTTTTTCCAAGGAATTGTTGCAGGCAGGTCCTTAGGAAGGTCCTGGTAATGAGCTCTTGGGAAATAATAAAACTTAAAAAATGTTTTTTAAGGCCTGAAGCAGCTCAAAAAAGTGAAAAGCCCATTCCATTGAGATGCAAATCCTGGCTCTTAGGAGCCACAGTCACTGAGGAAAGAATCAGCAGAAGCTCCAGGAAAACTGAAAGATCCTGATAAGAATATGAAAGGACCATCAAGAGTACAAGGCTTCCTCTGTAACAATATCAGATTAACTTCAGTATGCAGAGAAATCTAGGTCTAAAGAGTTTAGAGTAATTGTATACAACCTTCCCTCAAAGCCATTATTTGCTTTACTCCACTATAGAGGAGCCAGCATTCTTTCCCAACAGGTATTCCTCTTTTTTCTTCACTCACATCCCTCTACGTAAATTTTATTTAATAAAATCTATTTTGCTTCACTATTCATATCTCCTTGCAAAATTCTACTTCACAGAGGTGGGAGAAAGGGCTGCAAAGTTTAAGGAGAGAACTCCCAGAATGACCACCAACTGGGAGCTCCTTAGCAATATTGCTGCAACATGGGAAGATTCCCTTGTTGACAACATTGACGAGGAATACGATTGAATGGTTCAGCACCTCCATGATTGTGTGAGGAACACAAAGAGAGAGATAGCCACACACAAAAAAAAGCAAACAAAAAAAAAACAACAAAAAAAACCTGTCTTTGAAAACTCTTGAGCTTATTCGCAATGTGGTTTGGCGCATTCTTCAGGCAACCACAAGCGAACATCTGAGCTCACAAAGCAGTGCAGAGAAGCAATAAAGGAAGACCTCAAAGAGAGAAAAGCAGAAGTGCTGGTGTATGCGGCAGAAGCCGGGAAAAGCATTGGTAACACCCGCCTGTCCTTCACCAACTACAAGACCAAGATGACTGCCCTCCAACGTCCTGATGGATCTATCACATCTTCCAGAAGGGCAATGGAGAAGATTATCCATAACTTCTACTCAGATCTCTTCGATAGCCATGTCCACCTGCCCACATACCAAATTCCGCAGGATGGATATGTCGTTCCCAATGTTCTCCCTTCTGAAATCTGACACGCCATTTCATCGGTAAAGAAATGAACAGCACCTTGCCCAGACAAGGTCAGACCCGAACACCTGAAGAACCTGCCGTCAGTACTCATCAATACACTGGCTCAGTTCTTCACTCGCTACCTGCCTGAATGCAAGTTTCCGTCCCAATGTAAAACTAGCAGGACTGTACTACTGTACAAGAAGGGAGACATCCACAACATTGGCAACTATCGCCCATTCTCCCTATTGTCTGTCGTCTACAGGCTGTTCACTCGAGTCATCCTCAATAGGATTGGCAGAACATAAGATGAAGGACAACCACGTGAGCAAATGGGCTTCCGCAAAGGATTCAGCATGATTGACCATATCCACATGATAACTAAGCTCATTGAGATTTCTCAGGAGTTCAAGATGCTGCTCTGTCTAACGTTCATTGATTTAAAGAAGGCCTTTGATTCTGTTGAAACAGAAGTGGTCATTGAAGCATTCAAACTCAATACATCAGGTTCCTCCATGAGCTGTATTATGGACTCACTACCAGGATCTCACCATTCTACAAAGAAGTGACAATCCATGTCAAGAGAGGGGTGCGGCAGGGTGATACCATTTCACCGAAACTCTTCAGTGCCACCCTCGAGAACATCATGCGACAACTTGAATGACAAGGAATGGGAGTGAAGATAGATGGTCGGCAACTACATCACCTCCACTTTGCTGATGACATTGTTCTAATAACACCAAACATTAGCCAAGCGGCACAAATGCTGGCCGATTTTGACCGTGAGTGTGGAAAGGTCAGGATCCAGCTGAATCTCTCGAAGACAAGGTTTATGAAAAACAGTCTTGTTCCTGACATTTCATTTGCTCTCAACGGAACGACTATCTCTGAATGCAACAGTTATGTGTACCTAGGTCGAGAAGTCAACATGATGAATGAACTGGCACCTGAGTTGCACAGGAGGAAGAGAGCAGCTCGAAACACCCTCAAGAACATTGAAGAAATAGCTAAGAGGACGACGAACCTCTGGCTCCAGGCACATTTCTTCGATTCCACTGTTCTTCTTGCATTAATATATGCCTCAGAGACGTGGGCCCTACAAAAATAGGATGAGAATGCTATTTGGGTCTCCCAATGAGGAATTGAAAGAGATATGCTTGGAGTATCATGTTTCACTCAAATGAGAGTAAGAATCCGGAGTTCTGTCCTCTGTCGATGGTCAAGAATCAGAGACACTGTCTTGTTTGGCAAGGCGTTAAAAAATCAGTTGGGCTGGACAGGTAATGAGATTTGGAGAAGACCGCTGGACTAGAGCCATTACTGACTGGATTCCACGGGACGTCAAAAGACCACATGGCAGCCCACCTAGAAGATGATCAGACTTCTTAGTCAAGACCCTGAACAATCGGTTTGAGGCTCTTCGTGTTTCTAGAACAGATGTCATTGGGCTACATTAGCATGCAACAGGGACAAATGGAGATGTTACTGGCTCCCGCTTCAGCAAATTGATGGGAAGTCCAGTGATCAAGTGATTCATATCTCCTGAATTTTATTATTATTATTATTATTGTGTGTGTGTGTGTGTGTGTGAGGAAAGACAATAAGTTTGAAATTCTTGTGCTGAGATTTGGACTGACTTTCTTTCCTGCAAAGAGCAAGTCTTTACTCCAGCCTGAGTTCATTACTTCCTGAATTGTGAGGAGCCATTTTGAGCCACGTGAAAAAGGTAGATTTCAGCCTTCGCTTGATGACTGTGTCTCATGGCTGGTGGGATTCCAGCATCTGTGTTCTATGATGCTTGTAGAAAACTTTGTAAGTCTTGATCCAGCCAGGCATTTCACTGGCTGACTGAGCTGGGTCAAACAGAAATGTGGGAGCACTCTTTACCAAGGTTATCTCCTTTGTCCCATACTTTATACCAAGCAGAATGGAAGATCACTCCCTTCCTATATCCCACCAAGAACCAGAATTCTACCCCCTTTTCATTCCTTATAAACTTCTATCTGGGGACTTCTTGGTTGCTGCTGCTATTGACAGATGTGAAATCTACAACCTGACATCAGCTGCAGGATATCAGTTAATGTTTTGCCGGTTAGTTGATTTCCCATCTCACAATCATTACTGTAACATTAAGAAAGAAATTTTCTCTCCCATGGGGCTGGAGCGATAGCACAGCGGGTAGGGCGTTCGCCTTACAAGCGGCCAACATGGCCGACCAGAGTTCGATTCCTCCACCCCTCTCGGAGAGCCCGGCAAGCTACCGAGAGTATTCGATATGCCAGACACAGTAACAACAAAGTCTCCAATGGAGACGTTACTGGGCCCGCTCGAGCAAATCGACGATCAACGGGAGGGCCTTTACCTTTACCTTTATAATTATATTAGGAAAAATTGATTTTAGAAAGAGGAAGCTGCTGAATCACACAGATAAGTGCCCTGTCTAACTTCTGATTTTTCGTTCAGAGGTCATTCCTGGTGATGGTTGGGGAACAAGGGGCAGTGACACAAACCAAACTGTTATTGAGAACAGGCAAACTCCTTAATGCCTCTCTTATTTTTTTCTGACCCTAGAATTATAGTTCTAATATCAGTGGTTCGAATCACTTATTATTTTTTAAGACCAGTCTTGGTAAGTCTTATAGAAGAATGCAGTTAATTATTAAATAGTTGACAAAAGTGAGCTTAAGTAATATTATACAAATAGCTTTTAATGGAATTAGCATTCATTAGAAATGTATTATAAATATTCACTTATTTTATCTATCTGAAATTCAATTTGATGCAAGTATTGTAGCCAGTCCTCCAAAATCCACAATGTATTTTTCCTGCAATTTTTCTGGGACATAATATTGTTTGAGCAACTGGCACTTATTATTTATTTTTACTGTGTAATGCATGAGAAGTACACTTATACGTCTAGCTTGAATGAAACATTTTTAGATGTTTTAACAAAAGTTATTTATTAAAATATATTCCTAGTATAAAAGCAATTTATTTCTATAAGGCTTGCTGTATTAGTTTTTTATGATCTTTAACTAATGATTATAAGAGGTGATTTAACACACGAAAAATTCATTTTCTCACAAATAAGTATCACTGTGCCAAAATGAATGGTCAGTAAAGCTACATTCCTCAAAGCTCCAAAACCTTCACTTACCTGGGCTTGAAATCTGACTATTGGCATGTGGCTACATCTCTCAAATTTTATCCTCTATTTTCACATTGCCTTTTCTATTATCAGATGCATGCTGAAGGTACACTATAGACCGAACATGATTGCCACTCAATGCCTCTTTTGCAAACCACAGCACCCAAAAGGAGAGAGAGAACAAAAGGGAATGCCCTGCCACAGAGGCAGGGTGGGATGGGGGATATGGGGGGTGGGAGGGATACTGGGATCAGTGGTGGTGGAGAATGGGCACTGGTGGAGGGACGGGTACTCGACATTGTATAACTGAAACCCAAGCACAAAAATTTGTAAGTCTACAACTGTACCTCATGGTGTTTCACTAAAAAAAATTAAAAAAAAAAGAAAATAAAAAACTATGTCAAAAGATAAAAAAAAAGTCCTCTACTCCTGGTTATAACAATTTGTGTGTTACATATAGGGTCTAATTCAGAAAAACCTCCCATTTGATGTTATTTAATTAAATACACAAATATTTATTCTTCAGTTAAAACAACATTAACAAGTTTCAGGCATTAGAATATGAATATCTTTGGGAGACTGTGACACTCCTTTCTAACAAGAGTGCAAAGGCTAATATGGATGTGATGATTAAAGTACTTGTTCATCTAAAAAAATTTCAGTGAATTTGAGTCATAATGCAATCAATTTCTGAGGATCTGGATCATCATAGGAAATATACATAAACAAAGTGTAAGATATAGTACATAACTATTTTTTATTGTCACCACATGAGAATAGTGCCTCATGAAATTTATTCTGAAAAATTACCATCTATTCTCCTCCAGAAATCTAAGACTATTCCTCTCCCCTACTATGCTCCTCTGTTCCCCTACCACAGATCTAATACATGATCTGTCCTTGACAACTTTGATACTAATACTTTTTTAATTATTCCCATTTTCCTCTACTTTTGTTTTACCATTTGGACTTAAGTCATTCCTAACATTTGCCTGAGGTTTTGCAATAGCTGATTTATTGGTCTCAATGTATTATCTATTTCCCTTTATGTCTCGTCTTGGATCTGCAGTAAAATTGACCTTTGCAGAGCAGGCATTGCCTATTTGAATTAAGACCAAATCTCTTCTCTGATTTTAACATGAAAGTCAAAACTCTTAACTTGGTCGAACTAACTACCTCTCAAATTTGGCTAGTACAAGTTTTCAGCAATTTACTTCATATGTTAGTGTCAGCAAATTTCTACTCATACAACACAGTAAACACACAATGACCTGTATCTTACCAAGTAGAGAACCAAAGCTTTAGGGACTCATGAGCTCATTTTTGCTTTGACTAGAACATCCTTAATTTCCTATTTTGATTTGTAAACTGAGGAACTAGACAAGAGATAAATACTGATGGAGAGGAGATTAACTTGGTGTTTTAAACTTTGAATTTAACTAAGCTCTGCTAATCTTACGTTTCTTAGATTCTTTGCTTTTGCTATTCTTCAGACATTTTATTCTATATCTAATTTCTTTCATAACTTTAAAAAATGTTTTTCGGTGTTTTCTTATAAACAGTAATGAGGCCAGGAGATTAAAGTTATCAGAGTCAGAAAAATCTGTGGTAAAGTAAATGAATTCACTGCTACTGTCACTGTCCTCCTACTGTTCATCAACTTGCTAAAGGGGGCCCAGTAACGTTTCCATTGTGACACTTGTTACTGTGTTTGGCATATCGAATCCATCATGGGTAACTTGCCAGGCTTTTCCGTGCGGGTGATATACTCTCGGTAGCTTGCCGGGCTCTCCAAGAGGGGTGGAGGAATCAAACCTGGATCGGCCAGGTTGGCCACATGCAAGGTAGGGACCTGCTGTGCCATTGCTCCAGATCCATTGAAAATAAAATATTTTTATATAGGAAGCAACTTCTAGTTTCTTGTTATACATGATTGGAAGTGTTAAAATCAGAAGCATTAAGATAAAACTG
The DNA here is from genome assembly GCF_029834395.1 of Sorex fumeus. Lineage (NCBI taxonomy): Eukaryota > Metazoa > Chordata > Mammalia > Eulipotyphla > Soricidae > Sorex > Sorex fumeus. The sequence goes on along the minus strand of NW_026606075.1, from coordinate 17,143,034 downwards.
TTAGATTATCTTATAGGTAAAGTAATTTTTGAATGATTTGCAAACATAAAACTTTTGGGGGGAGGGGGAGAGCAGATGAGTACTATTGGAGAGATGATGAAAAACATTCACTAAACAATGACATTTTTGTTAAATATTAACATAAGATACTTATATCTTTCCTGAATTTGTTAATTTAATCAATTAGGGTAGAATGTTAAAGTAATGGGTGTGAAAGTTAGCTTACTTCTATTTAATGATTGCATATTGATATCTCACCTTATTTCACCATCACTGTGTATCATTAAAGCAGTAAGTCCCAGACTGTAGAGTGAGATCCAGTGCTAAAATAATGACTATTTAGAAAAATAATTTTACACTTGTATTTTACTAATTTAATCTTGTGTATGAAGACTAGGATGCTAATTTGATGACGAAGAGAACAACTATATTTAAAATTTTTTTCTACCTATTCCTACTCATGTCAAAGACTTTAAAAGCAATCCTAGGTAAAGGGTTAATTCTTGTTTCAAAGTTCTAGAAACTAATTTTTATTCTTCAAGATTGACATCAACATTTATATTGACTATTTGATACAACTACTTCATAATTGTTCCAAGAAGTATCATCAACTGACAATTTTTCATGCAAGTAGAATACTTATCTCAATGTAAAAAAAAACCGATAGCAGATCCAGTGGAAATTATTTATGATGTCAATATTGTATAAGAAAATTTGGAGTTTTATCTCTCTACTGATTCAATTTATGTTAACCATAATGCAGTGAAATGAAATAACAAAAAGTCAAAATTATAATGAGCTATACTCAGTAAATCAAAATTACTAGTTTAGAATTAGAATTTCTATATTCTCAAAAATAAAAATTTGATCAAAAACTACTCAGGATATTTTTTGAACTCCGAATTATGATGAATGAATATAGTGTGGCTTATTAGGAGTTCGATAGCAAAGCAGTAGGACATTTGCCTTACAAGCAGCCAACATGGCTGACCCGAGTTCGATTCCTCCACCCTTCTCTGAGATCCTGGCAAGCTACCAAGAGTATCTCGCCCTCGCGGCAGAGCCTGGCAAGCTCCCCGTGACGTATTCGATATGCCAGACACAGTAACAACAAGTCTCATGATGGAAACGTTACTGGGCCTGCTCGAGCAAATCGATGAACAACGGGAGGACCGTGACCGGTATTCATTCATCATAATTTTCCCTAAAGCTGGTCTCAAAGGACTTGGGATCACAATTCACAATATAAATAAAATGCATAGGTGAAAACATAGGGTAGTCATCTGTAGCTAATCAACAACACTAGTATTAGTTTATTACCTACTGAGTTTAAAATAAACCTGTGGAGCCAAAGAGAAAGCACACAGTGCTTTCGACCTACATCTTACTAACTTGTGGTAAATTCCCCTTACCACAGTACTTCTGAACTCTCCCAGAAGTAATCTCTGAGCACAGATATAGGAATAAGCTCTGAGAAACATCAGATTTGGGCCCCAAACAAAAAAGAAACAAAAAAAATGAAATACACTAAAAATAAAACTGAATTATCTCAACATATTAGCTCAGTGCTTCTTTTTGTAAAGACAGGGTTTACATAAATGTGGGCTGCGTGATTTTCTTTTTTTTTTTCCATTAGAGTTAACATAGAATTTCCCTATTTAGCATGAAAAAATTAAAAAAAAAATTCAGAGGATTAACAGTTGAACTTTTGGTGCCAGCTTGCAAGGCAAGTGCGTAAGCTCCTATAACATCTCTCCTGGCCCTGTCAAATATCAAATGGTATTTAAAAATATAGTAAATTAGCTTGACATATTAAAGTTCATTTCAAAGTTTGATATAGAATTATGACCTTAGAAAACCATTTTACTTGCTCATTAAATTATTTATACAATGCTTTTTTTCTCCCTACCTTTGTATTTTGCATATACGTAAATAGGATTATATTATATATAAATATATATGTGAATAGAGAAATATAGAGAAATGATTGTTATGAAGATTTAGATATAGATGTACACTATACCTAATGAAAGCCTTGTCAAGGATACATGTTTAGAACGAATATTTTTTTCAGTATAGTATGCTATACATCTTTTAAAATACAAATTGTGCACTTACTTGTCAAATCACTTTGAAATACATTTAACGTTATTATCTAACTCCAAATTGTTAATACATTCCTTAACAAACCAGACATAAAATCACAGATCATATTACTGCTGTGATATTTCAACTATTTCCCAAAACACTTGTGCAATAAATTAAATAGGATTTAGAAATAAGAGATGTTTATAAAAAAAATCACCCTCTAGCAAAATCTGTGGTAAGAAAATGAACAGATTCATTAAGCCAGTAGTTAGCAGTTTGAAATCCCTTTTTCCACACTACATTTGTGGTATAGCACTGTCTGTAGCACTGTCCTCTGGTTGTTCGGTTGTCCATTGATTTGCTCAAGCGGGATCCAGTTGCGTCTCCATTGTGAGACTTGTTGTTACTGTCTTTGGCATATCGAATATGCCATGGGGAGCTTGCCAGGCTTTGCTGTGCTGGCGGGATACTCTCGGTAGCTTGCCAGTCTCTTCTTAGAGGGATGGAGGAATTGAGGCCGGGTTTGCTGCGAGCAAGGCAAACACCCTACCTGCTGTGCTATACGTTATTAATAGCACGGATATGAATATCATGCTTCTGCAAGAGAGGAAATTCTAGTACATCATACTGACTAGTACAGAGCAAAGCTGTACAAGTCTGTTTGACAAGAGTAAATTTAAGTTGTTTGATTATAGAAAAACTATCAATATATACTTTACTACAATTTGAAATATTTAGTAATTCTAAAGACAAAGATTTTCAAATCCAAAGAAAATCGGTATCAATGAGGTATCATTAAAACTCCATTTCTTAGGCAAATTTATACTTCAATGAACTAATGATAGAAATTATTATAAATCACGATCACGATCACGACCATCCTGTTATTCGTCGATTGCTTCGAGCAGGCCCCAGTAACGTCTCCTTCGTCCTAGCCCTGAGATTTTTAAGAAAGTGCCATATTCAAGGCTCTTTAGGAGAATGAGACCCATCATTGTGACTCGTATTTGGCATATTGGGTACGCCATGGGGAGTTTGCCAGACTCTGCCCTGTGGGCAGGTTACATTTGGTAGCCTGCCAGTTTGTCCAAAGTAGGAATGAAAAAATAAAAATTAGCATATTATAAATATGCTAATTTAATTTTCTATTTAATTATTCCTAGTGGCCAAAGTCTTTCTTCGAGTAATAGTATGTCACATTACTTTACTATTGTGTAATCATCTGGGAGTTAGGATAATGTTTTCGCCTGTTTAGACTGCTATGATAAAATACTGCAAACTGCATGTCTTATAAACGTGAGTCATCTATGCTCACAATTCTGGATTTTCCAGGCTAGGGCCCTCTTTTCAGTGGCTAATTTCATTTGATATCTTTAAATACTGGGTTGGGTACAGAGATCTTTCTGAGTCTTCATTTATAGAGACCTTAAACCCACTCAAGAGACTAACCTCAATTTAAGTGTTTCCTAAAGGCATTATTGCTTAGTGCTATCACCTTTGGGCTAGGATATTAATTCAATTCAACATATGAATTTTTAAATAATTAAATGAGATAATTTTATCATGACCTCATTAATGACTGGAGCGACAGCACGGCGGTAGGGCTTTTGCCTTGCATGCAGCCAGTCCAGCTGAGCCGGGTTCCTCCACCCCTTTTGGGTATCTCGCTGGCAAAGCAGAGCCTGGCAAGTTCCCCATGACAAATTCAATATGCCAAACACAGTAACAAAAAGTTTCAAAATGAAGACAGTTACTGGGCCCACTGAGCAAATCAATGAACAGTGGGAGGACAGTGCTAAAGTAGCTGTCAGAAAGTTGCACGTGTTAGTTTCAATTATACTTTGCTAAACTGAGGCAGAGCAAGATTATATGAGTTTTAGCAGCACACTGATAGTAGGACCTCTTAATAAGATACCTCATTATTTCTCTGATGATTTTGAAGTTATAAGGTCATAGTAGATTCCCAGAAACATTTAAGAAAATCCTATAATCAAAATTTTATTTAAATTTACCATTTAAATGAATACAGGCTTGGCATAAAATTTATTTGTTAACAGAAAGTAGTAGATCCTTTACCCATTTACTGATACTGATAGGAAAGCTATTATTTGAAAAATGGGGAAAATTTTACTTTTTTAAAAAATAAAGCATTAAAATAAAGTATCAAACAAGTTAAATAGATTCTTTAAATGTTTTACATGATTTTTCAGATAAACTATGGAAATATGTTATTTTGCTTAGGTTTTAAATTTTCAATGACCTTATTTTATCATGTTATCAATTAACATTTTTATGTTACTTATGCATGTTACATTGTCCAAAGAAAACTCGTTATTTTTTGTATTATTCCAGCTATTATACAAAAGCCTTAAATATCTCTGATTCACTAATATAGTTCATAAACCCATGTTGGACAAATTTGGTGCACCAATGAAAATATAGTCTATATATTTTAGACGGTATAGTTTAATCAAGCAATATAGTGATATGTCCACAACTATTTCTATCTTACATGTGCTGGGGAATTTGGACCAAATCTGGCAGTGCTCAGGGACTACTGTGCTTGACTCTGTGCTCAGGCATCACTCCTGGAAGTGTTCTGGAGACCATATGCAGTGCTGGGATTAAAATTGACACAGACGCAAGGCAAGTGCTTTAGCACACAGTCTCAATCTTGTCCACCCATTCCAATTTTGGTGGCAAGGGTTTTGATAGCGACAGGACCAGAAATTTGAGAAGTCACCCCCATTCAAGTTTCCTAGTTGACTCAAATTCAAGAATGTTTTATAAGTAATAATATGTATCTTTTTCTTAGGTACAACTATTTACTTCTTAAATAAAAAGAATAGACATTTAATTTTATTGTGTTAACTAAGTTTAATTTCTTTATTAAGTTAGATTAAAATCATAAAGCAAACAATGATCATGAATTGAATTTTATTGATTTATTTTTTAATAACTCTGCTTTCCCCTTCTTTCTTTCTTTTTCTTTCTTTCTTTCTTTCTTTCTTTCTTCTTTCTTTCGCAAAAAGCAATATGAAGTAAATTTGTTATGTTTCTGCATAGAGGGGTGTAAGCATGGGATGGAAGAAAAATTGGTAACATTGATGGGAGAAAGGTCACACTGGTAATGAGAAATATTGTATGCCTGAAACAACAGTATTATAAACAACTTTGTAAATCATGGTGTTTTAATACAGATATTTTTGATATTAAAAACTAATTGAGTGCTCTGAACTGAATGGATACATTTATTTTTTAATGTATCTCTGTGTATATTTTTATGTGCACTAAGATTTGAAGCAAAAACATAGACACAAATGTCAGTTCACTGGTATTTTGATATTAGAAATAATTAATTATGAAGTTTTCATATTTGTTTTAATATAATAAATTTATATTTTACTGTTCACAAAGCTTTAAATGTAAAAATCTTATTTTAAATGAAAGTTCGATTTATGGAAAAGAATCCCCACTATCATTCAACCAAATTATCTAGTTCGATAGTGATTTATGGGAAAAATGCTCCTTAGATGAAAAAAGAAAAAGAAAATTCAACTAATCTGATCCATAAAACACAGTGTGGAGTCTATTAGGACTTGAAGACTTTTTAGTAGTTTGAAAACTGAAGCAGATGTTTCAGTGAACAGGAGACAATAAAGAGCTACTAAAAATATGCAGCAGCATAACTGCATCTGTGTCAATTTTGCAGAACTGATAATTTTGAAAAAATTAAGTCAATTTTTATTTCCATTGCTTTAATTATGTCCTCTGTAATTCTGATGCTGAATTCAAATTTGTAAATCATAAACAGAGTTAGATGTTGAACTGAAATATGTGATAACAAGTTTTCTAAACCCTTTATTCATTAATTAAATATACAAAATAGGCAAAAGTGACATGGTAATTTTCTTGTGATTAAATATAATATAGTCAAACAAGTTACATATTGCTGGAAAACAATAAAATAAATTTTAAAAGGAAGCTTTTTAAACTGAATGGTTAAATGACTCTACTTAAATCTTTTAAATTTATTCACATTTTAAAAATATCCATTGACATGAGTGAATTCTTAATTTGAGAATAAATATACCCTGATAACATTTACTTTTAAAATTTCTAGTAAAATATTATGTTGAGCTAGAAACAAAGGAGTATAAGAAAGTTGTTTTCATATGTACTTTTTATCAAGAGTTAATATAAACTTAATCTAATCGTTTTATGTTGTAAATAAAGCATATTCCTAAGACATTAAAATAATTACAAATATCTGTAATATTTTCTCATGTTGAAATTATTCATAGTAAAATTTAAAAATATTTCTTGACTTAATTTTTTTTACAGTTAGTAATGGTTTCAGTATAATCTTTCCATTCAGATATCATTTTCGAGAAAAAGAAACCATAATTATCTTGCTAGAAACTATCTTAGAAGAACTTTTAATTTTATGTCAATTAATTAAATTAAAATTTAAAAAATAATTAAATTTTAATACCTAAAATTCAGGAGGACATTTCACTTATGGTTTTGTTTTATTCAATTACTTGAATCAAAATAAACAAGTTGATACATAAATATTCTAATATAAATCAGATGACTTCTCAAAGACCAAGAGATGTAGAAATAAATTTCTGATTAAATGTGATCATGTCTACAATTTATTATTTGTACCACAGGGGTTATATATATTATGGAATATTTTATGAAGTTTCTAAAGGTAACACTTTACATTTACTTTTATTATACAATATTTACTAGAGTGTGTGGTAACACCATAATGTTATAACTTCAAAAATATAAGTTATGCAAATATTTCATTTAAATTTGAAATTCATTGAGTATACAACAGGGTACATATAGTCTGTCATAATATATTAAATCCATTTGTAAAAAAAGCTTTTTAGATATTGAAATTGCACATGGAGAATTTTCAGTATGTATTAACAACACATCCTATTTTCACTTAGTGTGGGACTCTTTGGTGTTCTGAACTATGTAATTGTTTCTGGATTCTAGCTTTTGACTGTACTCATAAATTCTTACCATCTGATGATCAAGCAGGTATTTGACTATTCCAAGATCTCAACTATTATAAAATGTATTAAAAAATTCATTAAGAAGTTGAGGACAGCCACACACGCTAGGGGAAAAGGCAGTTCAGATAGAGAAGGGAGTACAAAATAAAGAGTGTTGGGAGGTTCCTCTCAGGATGGGAAATGCGTGATGAGAGTAGACTATAGTCTGAACAAGATTGCCACTCAATGTCTCTTTGCAAACCACAGCACTCAAAAGGAGAGAGATAACGGAGGAGAATGCCCTGCCACAGTGGTAGGGTGGGATAAGGGGAAGGGGACTGGGAGGGATACTGGGACTGGTGGTGGTGGAGAATGGGCACTGGTAGAGGGATGGGTATTCAATCATTGTATAACTGAAACCCAAGCACAAAAATTTGTAAGTCTACAACTGTACCTCATGGTGTTTCACTAATAAAAATTTAAGGGAAAAAAATTAATCTCTGAAATAAGATTTGAAAATAACATCACAAAAAAAAGAAAAGTCCTTAGAATGTGAGGACTATTAATAAGTGGAAAATACATTTTGTTATACTAGGGACAGCCAAACCTAGGTAGATCTTAATTAGATGATTTTAAATTTCTTTCTTTCATCTCATAATTGTTAATGTCTTAGCTGGAGTTCCTTTCCTTTATTTCAAATTACTTGATAGAAGTTATTAGCATTACCCTTTATATTTATGATTATGTTTCAATGTATATATATTTATATACTGCTTTTGGATTTTTGTCATTTATGAATTCAATAAAAATGTTTTGTGCTTTCCTTTTAAAAACATTGCATTATAGTTTATCTGCTTATAATACTGTTAAAATTTATGATATTGATATAAAAGGTAACTGCACCCAATCATCACAAAAGGCCAATGACACACCATCACTTTCTCTATGCCACCTCTATTTTATTTCATTTTCTCTCATCACAAAGTTTCATAACACTCCAGGTATGAGGAGGTCTGGTTCAGAAAAATCACTTTCTTTTTCAGCTCAGAAATTACATTTTTTCCTTTACTCTCAGGAGTGAAACATCTAGAAAGAACTTTCATTTATGTGAGCAAAACACATAAACAAAGAAAATGCTTAATCTGTAAATTAATACCTGGATTCTCAACGGAGAACAGCAAGAGCTAAAATCAAGGGCATTATAGTCAATGATCCCGGGATATTGGTCCACTTCAAGCAATCTATCTTATTAAGGAATTCAGGAGAAGTAAGGGAAAAGAGGATTCACTAAGACTTCTGCCTCCTCCCGGCTAGTCTCAGAGGTTGAGCAGGACATTTAAAAAAAAACAATAGGTTGAGGTCTGAGCTAAACCCCTTGAGTTAATTATGGACCTTGCATATTTCAGCCCCTTTCCCCCAGAACAGATTAACAAAACTTTCCAACCAATCAGGTCAGAAAATTACTCTTGCACTTGCTTTCCAGTCAGAGTAAACTCTGAGCATATATGGCTTAAGATGCAACATTGTCAATGTCCCTGGATCCTGCCTGTGTTTGGAAGATCATCTTTTAGTCAAGGTTACTCATTCTTGAAGCATAGTTCTTCTAAACTTGGAACTTCCTAATGAAGTGGTGATAAAAATTGACACTTCTCTTTCAAGGTTCACTACATCATATGAGTATTCTTTTATAGGGAGAAAGAAAAGTTTTGAGACATTAAATAACTTGCCCTAGATCACACATAATTAATTATGAATGGTGAAGAAGGGATCTGAAGCCACTTTCTCCAATGTTGATTAAGCATTTATCTCATTCCTTTTCTAATTCCATTAGCATTTCAAAAGTCATATTTTGGTGAATGGAGTCATTTTTTTAACCATGTGTAATCTCTTGTGTACAGTAGTGCGGAAAAAATACAATTCCTCTTGTCTTGGGCAAAATAGTTAAACAGCAATAAAAACAAAATATGCACAAAGTGTTACTTAATTTAATTTGCAAGAAATGCTGAGGAGGAAAACTTTAGTTGCCGTGAGAAACTATGATAAGGAGATTCACTGGATCTGGGGATTTAATTTAATCAGGCATCTATCCCAAGCCAGGGAAAGTTTGAAGTAATGAAAGAAACAGTATTTAGATGGAGCATTTTTAGACTCTGCTGGCCTTCCAAATACTAGCAGAGGAGGAGAGAATAAAGCTACTGAAAATGCCGAATAGGTCCTAACGTGGGCTGGTGCACGATCCAATAACAGCCATAGTTTTAGGGTCCTAATACATACTATTAAATTAGCCTTTGGATCCACTAGAATTTAACTCTTCACACAAGTATTACATAAAAATAATTTGTTTATATTTAAATAATTATAGAAATGTTAATTTCTATAATCTGAAGAATGTTTTAGATTGTTACTTTTCTTTGTTTCTGCTGAAATAAATTTAAGAGTTGAATCAATAAATTAGTATAAAATCAAGGCAATACAATGTATTGAGTACTGATAAAGAACTTCTGTACAGTTTTAGAAATATATAAGGAAATTGTGCTTTCTCATGCTCACATATATTTGTAAACTGTTTCCCAATATAGGTTTTAAAGGAATTACTTTGAACCTGTCAAATTTTGGAATCCTGATACTGACAGCTCTGAAGTGAATGGAGTATCTGTCAACCCTGAGATTTGCAATTAACTTAGAGAAAATGTTTCTATACTCCAAGAAAAGTAGAGACTTAGTAAGAATATACAATTAAAATCTAAGTAAGGGAAAAGGAACTTTATATAAATATCAAAAGAAAAGAAAGTCATCCCTAATGATGTATTAAATCACATAATTTTTTAAATTGTTATCAAACTAACATATCTCCTTAAGAAAAGAGCTGGTAGAACTCAATTGCTTTTAAATTTGAGGTGGTTACTGAAAAGATTGTGTTAAATAGAATAATTTTTTGGCTCTTAAAGTTTAGAGTTTCTCGGGAAGTAGCTTAGATTCTGTAGATGAATTCTTATTTCTACTTTTGAACTTTAAAATAGTTCTTAAAATGACTTGAAATTCATGCTACTTGCATCAAAGCTGCATTAAACACTTGCATTAAAATGTGGTGAATTTATAAGAATCTTAAAGGTCTTAAACAATTAAGAGCAACTGTTCTTCGGAAGTTTACAAAAACGGATTTCTTTTTTTTTGCTTTTTGGGTCACACTCGGCGATGCACAGGGGTTACTCCTGGCTCTGCACTCAGAAATCACTCCTGGCGGTGCTCAGGGGACCATATGGGATGCTGGGAATCGAACCTGGGTTGGCTGCGTGCAAGGCAAACGCCCTACCCACTGTGCTATCTCTCCAGCCCCATGATTTTTAAATTATTTCAAATCTCTTAGGTGGAATGAGTTTGAAGTAGGGAAAGTTTTAAATAAATTTTTTGCTTTACAATTTAAAAAAACAATTCCTTAATGTTGAGAAACTCTAGTAAATAAGTTAGGCATTTCATAATGTTGTTTCATTTAAATTCATATCTACTTGTTCATTGTGTGGGTTGTACTTACAGAACTTCTCAGAAGTCCCTATTGAAAACATAAGTCTGAGAGATAGTACAGCTAGTAGGGCACTTGCCTTGCATGTGGCTGACTCCCATTCGATCTTTGGCACACTTACGGTCCCTGAACATTGCCTGAAATGATCTCTGAGCACAGCCAGGTATGACCCCAAACCATAAATGAATAAAAACTGAATGAATAAGAATAAAAAATGCAATTGCTTTAAAGAACAGTCCAGTAATCTATCATAATACTTTAGGGGGGGGTATATAAATGTAGTAGTCTTTTTTGTAATTTTTATTGACTTGTATTTGCAAGATGGTTACTATTTCAAGACAAACCAGACACATAGAACTGAAGCATAATACTGCAGTTGCACCTGAGATCTTTGTATTTATTTATATCTCTATGGCTTTGAGTCTACAAAACCAAGGTGACTGCCCTCCGACGTTATGATGGATCTATCACATCTTCCAGAAGGGCAATGGAGAAGATTATTCATGACTTCTACTCAGATCTCTTTAATAGCCACATCCACTTGCCCACATACCACATACCACATGTTGGATATGTCGTTCCCAATGTTCTCCCTTCCGAAATCCAACATGCCATCTCGTCGGTAAAGAAACAAAGAGCACCTGGCCCAGACAAGATCAGACCTGAACACCTGAAGAACTTACCATCAGTACTAATCAATACATTGGCTCGACTCTTCACATGCTACCTGTCTGAATGCAAGGTTCCATCCCAATGGAAAATCAGCAGTACTGTACTACTATACAAGAAGGGAGACATCCACGACATTGGCAACTATCGCCCAATCTGCCTATTGTCTGTCATCTACAAACTGTTCACTCGAGTCATCCTGAATAGGATTGGCAGAACACTAGATGAAGGACAACCATGCGAGCAAGCCGGGTTCCACAAAGGATTCAGCACCATAGACAATATCCACACGATTACTAAGCTCATTGAGGTTTCTCGGGAGTTCAAGATGCTGCTCTTTCTAATGTTCATTGATTTAAAGAAGGCCTTTGATTCTGTTGAGACGGAAGCAGTCATGGAAGCCCTAGCCAATCAGGGCGTACAAACTCAATACATCAGGATCCTTCGTGAGCTCTATTGCGTATTCACTACCAAGATCTTACCATTCTACAAAGAAGTAATCATCCATATCAAGAGAGGGGTTCAGCAGGGTGATACCATTTCACCAAAACTCTTCAGTGCCACCCTCGAGAATATCATGCGACGACTGGAATGGGAAAGCATGGGAGTGAAGATAGATGGTCGGCAGCTACACCACCTCTGCTTTGCTGATGACATCATTCTAATAACACCAAACATCAGCCAAGCGGCACAAATGCTGAACGATTTTGACCGTGAATGTGGAAACGTCAGACTACAGCTGAATCTTACGAAGACAATGTTTATGAGAAACAGCCTTGTTCCTGATGCTCCATTCGCTGTCAATGGAACCACCATCTCCGAATGCAACAGTTATATATACCTAGGTCGAGAAATCAACATGATGAATGACCTGGCACCTGAGTTGCGCAGCAGGAAGAGAGCGGCTTGGAATGCCTTCAACAGCGTTGAAGAAATAACTAAAAGGACAAAGAACCTCCAGCTACGAGCACATCTCTTTGATTCCACTGTTCTTCCTGCATTAACATATGCCTCAGAGACCTGGACCCTACGAAAACAGGATGAGAACGCTATTCGGGTCTCTCAAAGAGGAATCGAAAGAGCTATGCTTCGAATATCACAATTCACTCAAATGAGAGATAGAATCCAGAGTTCTGATCTTCATCAATGTTCAAGAATCAGGGACGCTGTCTCATTTGCCAAGACATCAAAAATCAGATGGGCTGGACACGTAATGAGGTTTACAGACAACTGCTGGACTAGAGCCATTACTGATTGATTGGATTCCACCGGACATCAAAAGATCACATGGACACCCACCTACAAGATGGTCAGACTTCTTCGTCAAGACCCTGAATGATCGGTTTGAGGATCTGCATGTTCCTAGAACGAACAGATACCATTGGGCTACGCTAGCACGCAACTGGGATGAATGGAGACATTACTGGCACCCACTCGTGTAAATCGATGAATAACGGGGATTAAGTGATTAAGTGATTAAGTGATGGCTTTGAATCTAGTGTGAAGTACTGATTTATCTCCTTCTTGTCATTTCTGGCTTCCAAGAATTTATGGATCAGGATTATGAAATTTCTGTTTGGGGCTACAGTGTGCACAAATTGATTTATATGTGATCATCAAAATAATTAAACAGTCACATATAAAATTAAACAAAACCAATTTGTGTAATTGAGTACTTAGGAAGGGCTTGGGCCACACCCTGTGGTGCTCAGGGCTTAGCTTTTGCTCAGATATCACTTCTGATATTGCTTATGTAACTAAAAGAGATGTCAGGGGTCATCTAAGGTCCACAGAGCATGAAGCAAGTGCCTTAAACCTTGTACTCTCTCTTAGCCTCTTGACCTGAATTTCTTATTTCTCTATCAGCTTTTTAATAGAATTGCAGGACAGAGGTACCTGGCTTTTAAATCAACTCTCCTTTATCCAGGGCAAGGTTCACACTGCTTAAACATTAGCAGTTTAATAATACTTCAAGACTGTTGGTCTCTGCTCAGTTCTGCTCCCTCTCCAGGAAGATCATGTTCTTTAGTTTTTAATTCAGGTTAGAGCTCTTGGAGCTTCAGAGCGTTTCTTCTGGAAATGATGGCTAGGTTTTCCAATGATTTTTTTCAGCAAAGCCCCATTTAATTCAACTTTTGGTGCAGAGTTTTTGTGATGACTAGAGAGTCCAGTGTGATTACTTTATGTTTGGCCACCTTGACCCTATCATCTACTTATTGTAAGTTAAATCAACTTAAATTTTGTCTACTTCAAACCTGTTAGCTGGGTGTCACTTTTATCTTATAGGATTTTCTCAACATACTCTTGAAAAAAATCCTTTCCAAATGAAATATAGTGCTAGTTAATTGAGTAATGATTTTATAATTATTATCTATTTAATTTATGAACATATCATAATATCATTACTATTGTAGTTAAATTATGCTTTTTTATAGTAGTAGTAGTTTATTTTGTTTTGGGGATAACTCACTGCTATGTTTTGGCTTAAACCTTATACTCTCTCTGCACCCTTGACCTGTATTTCTTATTTCTTTATCAGATTTTTACTAGAACTCAAAGTTTTCTGTACTTACGGGACAATATTTGGTGCCAGTGATTGAACACAGCTTTATCCATTATATTATTTCTCTGGCCCTAAATAATACTTCCAACTAGATATTCTTTTTTTGGAGAAAAATTTTTAAAAATTTTTAAATTTGTAAAAAAATTTCTGCAATCTTCTAAAAAATAGTCAACAAATATGATGATAGCTGTAGAAATGGTTTAAAGTACTATAACAAACATATTCTGAAAAAAATTCTAAAAAATTTTTACAGAAAATTATGTCTAAAATTCTTCACTTAACCTAACATAGCTATGATTAAAGTAACAATACAGATATTTTCAGACATACAATATGCTAAAAAAAATTACTTCTGTTATCTTTTGCAGAGTTACTTGATGTACTTCAAGCAAACTATAAAGTTCAACTTAGAGATAAAAATATATGTAAAACAGGGGTCCACTTCAGAAAAAAAATACTTAAGAACATATGAAATGCCACTGATGGAAAAATAATTGATAAAAATAGCACACTAAATTAGAGAACCATATAGTATAGTTTTTGAAAGGCAGAAGTCCTTTGAATTTCTTCAAAAAATATTTTAAGTTCTTAAAAATTAAATTAAAAAGTTTTGAAAATATAGATAGGAGAATTGGAAGAAAGTTTAAACTTAAATTAAATGTAGCACTGTAGCACTGTCCTCCCATTGTTCATTGATTTGCTTGAGTGGGCCCAGTAATGTCTCCATCATGAGACTTGTTACTGTGTTTGGCATATCGAATACGTCACAGGGAGCTTGCCAGGCTTTGCCATGCAGGTAAGATACTCTCAGTAGCTTGCCAGGCTCTCTGAGAGAGACAGAGGAATTGAACCCGGGTCATATGTTCATAAAAAATTCAGCCAAAGCTCTAAATTTGTATTTAATTACAAGGAAAAAAATTCATGTAATACATAAATATTTATGCAGCTATACTATAAAACTAATATAAAAGTAGTTTTAGAATCAAAAATAAAGAAACATAGTGAGAATCTTCTAAGAGATTCTAAGAGAGTAAGTATTGAGAGTATGGCTAAGGATAACAAAACCTGAGAATTCATGTACAGAATTGTTTATCAAGGGTGATGGGTGGGATGCAAGAAGGGACTAAGACTATAGTGGAGAGAAGCAGACAGAGGGTATCATGTTGAATATTGCTTGCATAAAACCCTATCATTATCAGTATTATAAGTAATGGTGCTTAAAATATATGAATTAAGTCAATAATAATAATGTTAGCAGATCCTTTTTTAGAAACAACATTGTCATAATCAATGAAAGGCTGGGCCAATCAACATTTCCACCAGCAATGAATGATAGTCTCTTTCTCTCCGTATCCAGCCAGCATTAATTACCAGTGAGATGCAAATCAAAACAATGAGAAATCATGTCATGACAGGGAAACTGGCAAACAGCATGAAAATTGTAAAGCTAGTAAATTTGAAGTGTTTTTTAAAGAGCTTACATATCTTTCCCCACTGGCCCTGAGTTTGCACATAATAGATGAAATAACATATGTAGATTCCTTGGTTTCTTATTTTTAAAAAGTAAAATCTAGCCCAACAGCAAAATTCTTACTAGCTGTGCATGATAAGAAATAAAAAATATGGCAGGATTATGTGACTGTTGTTCAATATATAGGCTCAAAATCAGCTTAACACCCATAGGATTTGAGTTTAAGTGTTGACTAAAATTTGATCTATCCGGAATAAAACGTGTTGCTTTCACAATAAATATGTGTGACATTGGAAATAATAATAGTCATATTTATAGTCTATTACCCACAAAATAAATTTCAGTTCTTAATCATTATTTGAGCATTCACTTACTTATTCATTCTTTCATTCATTTAAGTGCTCAAGTAGTCACTTGTGCAGGTGAGAGAAATTTCCTGTGCTGTAGAGAGCTCCAAGTCATATGATGGAGGCAGAAATATAAGCAAGAAATTGCTTGAGTGAGATAAGTGCTAATACACTTACATGCAAAAGGCTAAAATAACACTTTTGATGTACCTGTGGGTTTGTGACATTTTGGTTAAACAGAGTGCTAGAAAATAGTTAGAATCTGCCAGGTTCTAGAAAGAAAGAGGCAGGCATGGGGGTGGAGTGTGAAAGCAAGAGAACATTTTTCAAATGAAAGAAGGAGTAAAAATTGAATTTATGTATTTTCTGCAGTATTTTTGAAGTTAAACTTACTAATTTAAAATTGTGCATCAGTAAATCAGTGAATTGTGCATTATTGTCTCTGCTATATTCCTTCCTTTCAAATGCAAGATAAAATAGGCTTAGGTAATCTCTTACTGGGAAAACAAGCTTGCTAGCTTCAGTACAGGATGAAAAAAGGACACTGAGGACACCAAACGTTTTTAGAAAAAAATTAAAACAAACCATACAAAAAAACAGTGGGAGTGGAGGTAGCAGAAGAAGGGAGAAAGAACTAGAGAATGCATCCGTAGGATAGGCTGGATCGATCACAATAGGACTTCCAATGTGGAAAGGTAAAGTTTTCATTTAGGTCAGGGAAGCTTTTGATAGTGGATGAGCCCTGAATAACCAGGAGTCACATCTGCTCTATAAGATCAATGCCATTTTTAAAGCAACAGGATAAATTGGACTGAGTTGAATCTCCTGCTGTGATTCTAACACTCCTGCTGCTCAGCTTTTCCCAAGTGAAGCTTCGGCAATTGTAGAGAAGCTTTTGTTTGTATGGCAGTATCTCAAGAAGGCTCTTTTGTTTTTGGCTGCCATTTAAAATCACCGAAATAACTTGGTTATTGCATTGTTCCAGATTTAGCTTCATTCATTTACTAGGGACTTTTCTCCTTCTGGAAATAGAAACTCAGAAATCCTTATCATCTGCTTGCTATTTGATAATGATCTCAAACTAAGTGGTATTTGTTACCAGGTGTATTCTTACCACATCTGCACAAATGATAAGCATGCTTATGTATAAAGTTATAAAACACACATATGTATTGTTATAAATTTACATAACATATACAACACATGGAGTCAACAATAAACACAGTGATATTTCTGAGAGTGAGAAATAACCCATTAATAAGCTGTCTAACTCTGAAGATATATCTACCTCATATTCATTGCAGTATTATCTACAATATCCAAGACGGTATCCACCAATAGTAAATATGTAAACAAACTGTGGCACTATGCACCAAAAAATATCATTCAACCAAAAACAGAAACTCCCTTTTGCAACAATAGGGGTGGAAATTGAGTGCATTATACTAAATGAAATTATTAGAAGGACAAATACAAATACATATTATAACACAAACAAATAACAATTTAAAAAAGGAACTACTAGATATATTTAAAACCATATATTGAAAATGTCAACACATCCCTCTGGTAAGAACCTATGAATCTGGAGACAGGTCCAAATTTTCTGTATAAAGTATTGTATGTTTTGGTGATAAATTAATCCATATTCAACAAAATTTTTAAAAAGTATAATTAAAAGCCTTAACTGCAAAAGGAATTTTTTATATATCCTTTTAGGAACCATGAAAGTTGATATATATCTCAAAAGTTATCATTGATGGCAAGAATTTACATCATTTATCAACATATTAATTTGATCACTTCCTATATTTTTTTACTTATTAGGCCCATTGACACTATTTTGATATTCTTAGATCACTTGAACTAGTTGACACTTTGATAAGTTTGTCCTCCCATTGTTCATCGATTTGCTCAAGCGGGCACCAGTAACATCTCCATTGTGAGACTTGTTGTTACAGTTTATGGAATATCGAATACGTCATAGGTAGCTTGCTAGGCTTTGCCGTGTAGGTGGAATACTCTCGGTAGCTTGTCCGACTCTCTGAGAGGGACAGAGGGATCGAACCTGGGTTGCCTGTGTGCAAGGCAAACGCCATACCCGCTGTGCTATCGCTCCAGCCCCCACAGTAACTAAAAAAGAAAAATTGAGAGGAAACCAGTTAAAGACAGAGATACATTTCTATAAGTTAATAAATATTTTTGTTATTAAGGGATTTTTTTCTCTAATGTTTTATAAAACTTAAAGGAAATCTTTAACTAAAGAGAATTATCACTCTAGGTACAAACTGTGTACTGAGAAGATGTAAGTGATACGCTCTTGAGAAAGAGAGAGAGAGACAGAGAGAGAGAGAGAGAGGAAGAGGAGGGAAAGAGAGGGAGACAGAACTGTTTGCTTTAGATGCTGGCTTCAGGGAAGAGAGTAAGGTTGGTGGGAAAATGGGGACACTGGTGGCTGGAAACATACACTGATGAAGGGCTGGGTATTGGAACTTTGTTAACTGTACATCTCATGGTGATTCAATTGAGAGAGAGTGAGAGAGAGAGAGAAAGAGGAGAAAAAGAGAGAGAGAGAGAGAGAGAGAGAGAGAGGTCTGTATAATCCCTGAGCACTGGGAGATGTTGACCCAGAAACATAAGAGAAACTGTGTCTTCATTTTGATGTATACACTAATTTTTATAAATTATTGTTTTTGATTTGATTATTGATATGCTCTCTAAAAATCATTGATTTTTACAATTCTGCAAATTAATACAAAAGCAATTGGAGCATAGTTTCATGATGACAAAACAATTATGTAGCAATTCATGAAGTGAGTTAATATTAGAGATCTGTATTGAGCTTTCCATTCAATATTTATCAAATAGAAATAACCTGTTATGTCATTTTGAAAAGCAAACATTACTTGCTTTCTATACTTGTTAAGAACTATAAAAATTCTGTTATGCTAAAATATTTTGTATTTTGCTTTCTTTGCTATTAATTGACAATTAAAATAGTTTGATGATTAAAGTTCCATGTAAATTTGTATTTAATTTTGAAGAATATATTTAAATAATTTTTAAAAGCATGTGACTATATGCATCTACATAGTTATATACATTATATGTATTACATGTTTATATGTGCATGTAAATAGAAAATAAAATAATATAATAAGGGGAAATGAGATAAGTAATTTACATAATTTTTAATTTGTATTTTATGTAAATTACTATTTTATGTTTTTGGAAGTTAAGCATATAATATGAGAACATTGATCAAATTTCTGATTTATTCACATAATTATTTAAATTTTGGCCTTAATGTGAATAATTTTTAAGAATCTATACACTTTATATAAGTTTGTATGCAACATAAATTTATAACAATTATATATAATTAGTCAAAATGTTACGTATAAATTTATATTTACAATATATAGTGTCACATACTCAAAATTACATTAAATGAATGCATCATAGAACAAAATATTATAGTCTTTTGTTTTCAATCAACTGTAATAATTATAGTCAGTATAGCTATAGACCCAAATTCTTATCTATTACTTTATCAATGATGTAATATATCCATTATAATTTATAACAATCTATTTCTTTCAAAAGATTTTTTTTGTCCTCCTATCCCTATTTCTTTAAAAAAACTTAATGTCTCAAAATAAAGTTAAGATAAGGGAGAGTGGTTATTTTAGTTACAGAGACTTAGTTCAGCTTGATGAACTATCATAATTAGGCGTGACTGTTGTGAAAAAATGACAGTTGGTATATAGGCTTAAAATTATTGTGTTTCGTTTCAGAACTCAAAGTATGGCTTCCGGATTTGGGAACTCAGTCAGCGAGTATGAGTGAGTCGGTAAGATTTGCAAGTTTGGAATCAATATTATAGTACCAATGGAAAATGTTAGTGGACCAGCATGTTATTTTTAAAGTTCAGTCTGGGAATGGCCTGAAGGAAATTCAGAGTATGATGATATAATTTTAGGGGGCTTAAAATTATATATATAATTTTAGGGAGCTTAAAATTATATATATAATTTTAGGGGGCCTTACAAGTTTGTGCTCTCCCTTAAACTTGCATCTTGCTCACTTGTTTGTCATGTTTCTCTGCTAGATTTTTTTTTCCACTCTGGAGAAACCTGTGTTCTCTCTGAAATAAGCACTTCTCTTTCTTTGGCCACACCTTTCTATGTAAGTTTCAATAAAATTTTTTAGAATAGCACAGCGGTAGGGTGTTTGCCTTGCACGCAGCCAACATGGCCGACCCGAGTTCGATTCCTCCGCCCCTCTCGGAGAGCCCGGCAAGCTACCGAGAGTATCTCACCCATATGGCAGAGCCTGGCAAGCTCCCCGTGACGTATTCGATATGCCAGACACAGTAACAACAAAACTCTCCAATGGAGACCTTACTGGGCCCGCTCGAGCAAATCGACGATCAACGGGAGGGCCTTTACCTTTACCTTTACCTTAATAAAATTTTATAAAATCAATATCTTTTAGAATAAAAAAGGTAAAAGGTAAAGGCCTCCCGTTGTTCATCGATTTGCTCGAGCGGGCCCAGTAACATCTCCATTGGAGACTTTGTTGTTACTGTGTCTGGCATATCGAATACGTCACGGGGAGCTTGCCAGGCTCTGCCGTGCGGGTGAGATCCTCTCGGTAGCTTGCCGGGCTCTCCGAGAGGGGGCGGAGGAATCGAACTCGGGTCGGCCATGTTGGCTGCGTGCAAGGCAAATACCCTACCACTGTGCTATATCTTTTAGAATAAGTAAGTTTAATTGTTTAATTAATTTTATCAAACTTATATATGTGTATATTTTGTGTATCTTAACCTATCATTTTTTCATAATTAAAAATTTTTGTTTGTATGCTTAATATAACTGTTCAAATTAATGTTGATAAAGTTATTTAAATCAAAATCTTTCAACAAAATTATCTATGTGGCCTCATGTTGAATTGATTTTATTTTGCAGATGTGAATCTTTTTTAATTATCTAATATTTTTAAAAATCTGCACATTAAAATGCAGAATATAGAGAATTAAAAGAATAAATGGGGAACAGAATATTGTTTACCATTAATTTAATCTTCAGAGATGAAAAATAGTATTCTTACATAAATTATATAGGTAATTATCTGAAATGACCATTTATTTTTTTATAGGCAATTGGAGGTTATTTAATATATTTTAATAATCAGGTTTAGTTTAAAATATAAAACTTATGAATATAAACTTTGAAAATATTTTCCACAGTTAATTTTGATTAAAGTATACATAAATATATTTTTTTAATAAGTAGCCAATTGTGATTTATTTTATTTTTATACATTTTTGTTTTATAAAGTAGTTCACAATATTTGATTACATTTAATATACAAACATGCAATCCCTCCACCATTGCACCTTCCAATCAACATATTTAGATGTTTCCATCCTAAGTCCCAATTCCTGTCCCAAAGTGCAACCAAAATAATATATTTTGTATTGTTTGTTATGAAAAACTGCTGAAAATGCTACAAAAGAAGTATCCATAGAGGAAACAGTGTGAAGATTGTTCTATTTTGTCGGGTGTCACTAAGACATCTTTTTAGGATATCACTAACATGTTGTTAGAGTTTGAGTGATTATGAACTTATGTGTGTATATATATATGAAAATATGTATATATGCACTATATATGTATATTTCCCTCTATGATTGGTTACGTACTATTTGAACCCCATCAAATGTGATGTAGTACTCTTGGAGAATGGGCAGGGAGTGTCTCATGATGCGTCTAGGAATATGTTCACTCGTGTGTGAGATTCTGCCTCAGTGTGTAGGGAGCAGTCTTGAGAATTAAGTCTGTTGGATTGTGGAGGTTTTCAGCTTTCAAGGCTGGATCTCTTGGGGCTCCCCCTCTGGGGCAAGGTCTGGTGGCATGACTGTGGAGGGTGTCGTGTTGCTCCCTTCCAGGAGAAAAAGCCATGCCATCTGGATGGTGACTGATGAGTGATGAGATTATCTGGTGTTAGCAGGAGGTTGCTTATGGGTGTGACCCCTGGGTCACTGCTAAAGACACAGGCAGAGAATCTCCACTCCCCGTCCCACTGAACCCTCAGTCCCAAGTCACAAACTCCAGCGTATCTGGGTTTTGCTGGACATCACTCGATATTCACTAATATTTAGGGTTGCAACTATATTAAGATATCTGTAGTGTCTCCAAAGTGGAAATCCATACATAATGGCAAAAAGTCATTCATTGTGTTGTGGCTCCATCACTGTGTTCCACCTTCAAGAGCAGTTTATTCTTTGGAAAATGGGGAGTAGAGGGGAAGGCAGAAGTACAACATGAAATAGGAGTTTCTTGGAAGTCAGAAATGTATATGTAAGCTTTCAGAGTGATGCAGGCTTTGTGAACATGAATTTCTCATCTGTAAAATGCAAAAGCTAAAACAATCTTCTCTTGACTATTATGTTGAACAAAATAATTTCTACGAATAGTCTAATATGCTACCAGAAAAATTTAATAGTATTTCTTCCCTCTCACCCTTTTTGTCCCCTCCTTTCCCCCTTGTCCTTGTTTTTCTTTCTTCATAACATTTACTATTATGAGATGGGTAAAGTAACAAAAATATCAGTTGCTGAGGTTACATGCTAAGTAATAAATTAGGGATTTATAAGGTTTCTGGTAGTATAATTTGGTGTTTTGGCATAGAATTTGAGGTAGATCTTGCAGTGTTTAGATGCATATTTAATTATACTAAGTCAAAAGATAAAAGATACTTTTTCATGCAGCTAGGGAGAGAGTTTAAACATTTAGAGTTCATGCTTTTTATTCACAGGTTCCCATATTGTCACCAGGTGCACCATCACATGACTTCTTAAGCATCACTGGCTATAGTCCTGGTGCCCTCAGAATGCCTGAAACCCCAAGATTATATTTAAAATGGTCACTATTTCTCAGATATTGAAAAAAACAGCAAGTTACTTACAATTTGGGATTATGAAAACATACTGAAAATGGTATTTAAAAAAACTAACTGTTGTGTGTTTGTTTCATACCCATTGATGCCTGGGGCTTACTCCAGACTTTGTGCTCACAAATCACTTCTGATAGTACTCAGGGGTCCACATGCAGTGCTGGAGATCTCTGTGTGGTGAGTCACACCTAAGACAAGCTCTTATTCTACTGTACTTCTTCTTTAGCCTGAGTCTAATTGTTCTTAAATATCTAAATAAATTTATCATATACAGTTGATGATTCAATAACAACTTAGTATAATATATGTTGGTTTCCTTACCATAATTATTAAATGTTATTTATTCTCTAGCTTTTGCACAGTTCTTAATCAAAAATATCTAATCGTTTTCATTTTCCTTGCTTAAAAATAAATATCCCTAAAATGACTATGTTTTATAAATTATTAATTTCAAAGTGTACTTTAGGAATTCAACAATAGTAATAAATCCAGACAGCAGTCTCTGGATATTAACGTAGCACTTTTCTTTCAAGTAAAGAAAATGAAAAATATTGATTTTTCCAAAGTCATGTTAGTGTAGTAAAGGTCATATCTTGACCCTTTTTAGTTTGAGGGCTTTTAGTTTTTAGTCTTCAGCTAACTTATTCCTATAAAACATGTATTTATGGGAAATATACATTTATAGAACTTTTACTACGTTGATGGAGTTTTCCTTAAACTAACCTTAAAGTAAATGTGAGGTTCCTTAAAGCAACCTTTAATGTGAGGTTCAAAAATCTTTATACAATGTTAATTAAAAATCACTTACTTGGGACTGGAGAGATAGCATAGCGGGTAGGGCATTTGCCTTGCACGTGGCCAACCCGGGTTCGATTCCTAGCATTCCATACGGTCCCCTGAGCACCGCCAGGAGTAACCCCTGTGCATTGCCAGGTGTGACCCAAAAAGCAAAAAAAGAAAAAAAATCACTTACTTGCCCTTAACCATATTCACATATATTATAATATTTAGAGATATTAAAAGTTATCAAAATAAGAGTGACTAAAACACCAAGATTTAAAACTAAATCACTGTCAACAATATAAAACAATTCTTAGGAGTTAAAAATTTTAATCCTTTGAATACAAACATGTAATTTAATGGATCATGATGAGCAGTTAAAATTTTCTGTAAAAATTATTCTTAAGGGCCTGATATAGTAAAAGGGATAAGAGACTTTCTTTGCATGCAGCTGACCCTGGTTTGATTCCAGCACCACACATGGTTCCCTGAGCACCACCAAGATTAAGCCCTGAGCACCATCAAGTACAGCCACCAATTAAAAAATAAATAAAATAAAATTCTATTTTAAACAATTGCATCCACATTATTCAGTTTGCTTTTTTGTTTTCAAAGGTGTTATTCGGGGAAAACAGTTTTCCACAGCCTACTCTCATTTGGTTTAATAAACACTACCTCCACATCATTTCTTTAAAATTTATTTATGTTCTATTGAGCTAAAATTTCCTTCACAGTCCCATCCATACCCTTGCTGAAAACGTATGTGAAAAATGAAATAGAACATATTATATATATATATATTTATGAATTTGATATTTTTCACAGTGGACCATCCCAAAGTAGCTGGAACAGATAGTGAGACCCCTCCTCACAAGTAAGAGTCACAATTAGAATTACAGGACTCCACAGACTCCACTGAGACTCTGGGATTTGAACTCTCGCCTCTTGAAAGATAATGGTCTACCTCTTAAGCCATGTCCCCATCCAAGGAAACAAATTTTTTGTTTAACATGGAACATAATAAAAATATCAGTGTTCCAAATGACGCCTGTACTTTTATGTACAAAAAACATTAAGTAGTCCTATATTTTAAATTATGTATTACTGTCCTATAACTGCATGACGAATACTATAAATCACATATATATGATTTTAAACAGTGGATGCGTTCTTACATTTTCTGTGGATTTAGGCAAAGCTAGACTAGTTATCACTGTGCAAGACTTCTCATGAAGCTGCAATCAAAGGGTTACCTATTAGTAAAGTCATCTCAAAATTTGACAGGGAAAGATCTTACAAGATCATTAACAATTTTTTTTTTGTCTTTTGGGTCACATCGGGCAATGCTCAGGGGTTACTCCTGGCTCTGCACTCAGAAATTACTCCTGGTGGTGCTTGGGGGACCATATGGGATGCTGGGAATCTAACCTGGGTTGGCCGGGTGCAAGGCAAACGCCCTACTCACTGTACTGTTTCTCCAGCCCTTCATTAATGAATTTTTAATAACCCTCAAGTTCACACTATTTCTCAGAAACACTAATTATTTGCCATTTAGACTTTTAAACATGGCAGCTGATATTTTCTGAGTATGAATTGATGTTCCATCACTTTTACCATTTTCTATTTATTAGAAACAAATAGATATATTTAATGTTTTGCTATAAAATGGGACACAGGAATACTCAAGCTATGAAAATCAGGAATTTAGGCTAATTTGAGCACTTTAGATATTCTTTACTGATTAATTATTTATCATTCATCAGAACCAGAGCAGAGGAGAGACACTTTCATTTACCAGTGGCCAATATGTAGCGAATAGCATTAGTTCAAATAGATGCAAAGTTGCATAGTATTTTCCTTAAGATTATATCTAGAATTTAGAGATTAGTAATTCTGTGTCAACAGACAAGTGATAACTAAATGAAAAGTGATGTCTTTTCATTGGAAAATCTTACCACTTGTGAACATATTTTTATTATGCAATTTGGTAAATTTAAATGACATAAAAGTCATAAAAAAACAATTTTATTACTCCATGACTTATACCCCCAACCACCCCCCCAAAAAAAAACCATCCAATGCTGTGGAGATGTGGTAAAAACGGAAAACATTTACTATCATTGAAACTATTATTACATAGTCAGTCTTCAGGTAAAACATTGGAGATTACTAAAAATTTTAAAAACAGAACTACTATCACTTGATCACTTGACATCCCGTTACTCATGGATTTGCTCAAGCGGGCACAGTAACGTCTCCATTCATTCCTACCGCATACTAGTGTAGCCCAATGGCGTCTGCTCACTCCAGGGATATGAAGAGCCTCAATCCTATAGTTCAGGATCTTGAGGAAGAATTCTGACCATCTTGTAGGTGGGCAGCCAAGTGATCTTTTGACATCCCGTGGAATCCAGTCAGTAACTGCTCTAGTCCAGTGGTCATCTCCAAATCACATTACGTGTCCAGCCCATCTGATTTTCGATGCCTTGGCAAATGAGACAGTGTCCCTTGTTCTCAATCGTCAATGGAGGTCAGAATTCCGGATTCTTTCTCTCACTTGAGTGAAGCATTTTACTCCAAGTATATAAGGTCCATAAATACTTCTCTTGGATCTCTGTCACTGTTACTGTCTTACCGTTGTTCATTGATTGCTCGAGCGGGCACCAGTAACGTCACCACTGTGAGACTTGTTGTTATTGTTTTTGGCATATTGAATATGCCATGGGAAGCTTGCTAGGCTCTGCCATGTGGGTGGGATACTCTCAGTAGCTTGCCCAGCTCTCTGAGAGGGACAGAGGAATCAAACCCAGGTCAGCCTCATGCACAGCAAACACCCTACCTGTGGTGCTATCACTCCAGCCCCAAGATACTTCTCTTGGATATCTTTCAAAAATTATTAATTCAATTATATCTATGCAAACTGATGCTCATTGCAGTGCTATTTAAGATAAAATAGGTCTGGAAACAATCCAACTTCCCATCAAGGGATGTGTGGATAAAGAAAATGTAGTATATATACATAATGATTATTAATGAGTTGTAAGAAAAAGAGAAATACTGCATTTTCTTGCAACATGTATAGATCAAGGGTATTGATTCAAGGTAAATAAGTCAGAAGAAGAAAGACAAATGAAACAAAAGAATCTTGGAACCAAGAAGCTTGCTACAGAGATGTCTCCAGACTTTGCACCAGGCCCTTTTAACGGGCTACTCCAGATGGGAGCAGGAGGTGTCCCTCCCACAGAAATCCCAGCAGTCGCCATCTTCCAGAATCCCATAAGAAACCCAGGTATGCAGGAGCAGTACAGGCAAATACCAGGCCTCATAGGATAGAGGATTTGCTGGTCCCTCTTGTACCCCCACCCTAATGGGGCCCTGATGACGCTCACCAACTGCCCTCAGCTACTATTCAAGCTCCTTAAAAACCATCATCCAGAGGTGAACAAAAGAATCGAGGTACTGATCAGTTCGCAGCAGATCTCTCTCCAGACCCTAATTATCTAAAATTTTGGAATTCCAGGAGCTCGTGGCCATTCTCATGGCTGCGCAACATCTCATGCTATTCATAACAAGTAATACAAAATAAATGTTCTAGCATTGCCTTTTTGGTAGGTTTGTGTGGTGGCGGGAAAATTCCAAATAATATTGGTGGGACTGGTGCCAAAATACTGAATGTAATCAAAGCAGAGAGAGAGAGTATTGTGGAAATTGTCTGCCACACAGACAGGGGAAGGGTTGGGATGGGTGGATACTAGGGATTTTGGTGGTGTGAAATGTGCACTGGTGGAGGGCTGGGTGTTCGATCATTGTATGACTGAAACTCAAACATGAAATCTTTGTAACTGTATCTCATGGTGATTCAATTGAAAAAAAAAAGAAGAAAGACAAATAATTAATCTCTTTGTAAACTTGTATGTAGTTTACAAAGAAACAAAGCAAGTTAATAAACAATGTCCAGTGAAAACAAATTTATATTTTTATTTTGACACCACAACAAAACTGAGGCTACCAAGCCAAGATTCGAGGCAAGAATTGAAAATTAGAGGGGGTAGAGAAGGGATCTAGAACAGGTGAGGATGAATTTTGGAATTATTCTGATCTACCACATTCACTTGTAACTTATATTTCATTGAAACTATCTTCATATCTTCATCTCAATTCATCTCAATAAAAATTTTACTTCTACATGTCGCTAAAACCCACCTTCTCCAATTACTCTGTAACCTAACATATTGCTAACATATTTATAGGTTCTGCTACTTAGGATGCAAACATCTTTGGTAGCTGTTAGTTTCCCTGGCTGTTACATTTTGAAATATAGATTTTAATTGAAATAAGCATATGTATTTATTTATTTTTTAGGCACATAGTGAAATTCTTTTAGCAACTTCCTATCATGTTTATGTTTATTTATACATGAAATGAATGTCAATACACATTCATCAACTGAAGTTGTTACATTTCTATACGAAATCAACTGAAGTTGAGTCAAGAGAAATAACTGTAAGCACAGCGGGTAGGGCGTTCGCCTTACAAGCGGCCAACATGGCCAACCCAAGTTCGATTCCTCTGCCCCTCTCGGAGAGCCCGGCAAGCTACCGAGAGTATTCGATATGCCAAACACAGTAACAACAAAGTCTCCAATGGAGACGTTACTTGGCCCCCTGGAGCAAATCGACGATCAACGGGAGGGCCTTTACATTTACCTTTATCCTTTTTATTGAGAATTCCTTTGATCTAGATCTGTCCTTTGATTATATATTCTTAGTTGATCGCCAATCTTCTCAAATTATGCTGCCTTTCTGTTCTTTTATAATATAATGGCAAAAAATATATGGTTAGAAAAGAAAACATTAGGAGTCATGGAAGTAGTAATACACAAACTTTTTCCACATGGAGGAACATTAGTGCCATGAATCAAATATACTATTTCTATTTTATTGTGAGAGACAAGCTTTCTCTTTTCTTAAGAATCTTAACAATTTTGTTCTCTTCTTTCTTTCTTTTTTTATATGTAGGAGTACTGCTATTTATTCAGCCACTGATTAGCTGATTGAATTGCGCATAATTCCACCATACTTTTTTTTCATTTTTTATAATTTTATTTATTGAATCACTGTGAGAGCAGTTAAAAGCTTTTGGGTCTAAGTCTCAGTCATACAAGGAAACACCTGTACCTTCACCAGTGCCCATTCTCCACCACCAAATACCCCAGTAAACCCCCATCCCACACCGTTCTCCTACCTGTGGGGCAGATGATTTCCACATTACTCTCTCTCTACTTCAATCACATTCAATATTTTGACACCAGACCCACCATTATTATTGAGATTTTAACCCCAACACTCAGATCTGCTGAAAAAGGCAGCAGTAGACAATTTGTTTTCTTTTGCTGGTTATGAATAACATATGATGTCGTGAGACTGCAGTAAGGCTCTGTGATTTTGAAATTCTGACATTTTAACACTTAAGTCTTTCTGCCAAAAGCCATTGGGTTTCGGGATTAGGTCCTGAGTGTCTGGGATCATGGCTGTTGAGCAGCTTGATCAGTAGCCAGAGAGGCCGTTGGTGGGCGATGACTTGGGGTCTCATTGGAGTGGGAAGAACAGGCCCGGCTCCACTCCCATCCCGTGAGGTCCAACAAACTTTGTCACTGCGGGCCCAAGCCTGACTGTCCAATGGCCTCTGGAGGATGACGGCCACCGAGCCGCCAAGGGGGAGCAGGCTGAGTGACAACACCCTTTCCTCCACCCTTTCCTCCATGTGGTGGCCCGGCGACAGTAACCTACTGTGTGGTCCAGATGCATTTCTGCCAAAAGCCACTGAGTTTCGAGATTTGTTTCTGAGTGTCTGGGAACATGGCCATTAAGCAGCTTGACCAGGAGACAGAGAGGCCGTTCATGGGCGATGACTTGGGGTCTCGTTGGGATGGAGAGAACAGGACCGGCTCCACCCCCATCCTGTGAGTCCCTGTATATCTCGTCACTGGGGGCCCAAACCTGACTGTCCAGTGGCCTCTGAAGGATGGCGGCCACTGGGCCACTGGGGGGAACAGGTCAAGGCACGAAACCTATTCCCACCTGGGTTCGCCTAGCATCAGTAACCTACTGTAGGGACTGGACACATTTCTGCCAAAAGCCACTGAGTTTTGAGATTTGTTTCTGAGTCTCTGGGATCATGGCCATTAAGCAGTTCAATCAGGAACCCAGAGAGGCCATGCCTCCAATTATATAGCTGAGCCAGAGGTGGTTTGTGGGTGTGTCTCCCACATACTTAACTTTTGGCTGTTTACTTTCTTGGTAAACTTTGTCCCAAGTTTTTGGGGTCTGGCCAAAGGCACAGCAGCAATTTTGGGGTATCTGGAAGTCTGAAGGCGCCATCAGGCTGCTGATGCACTCGCCTCACAGGTACAGATTGACCTGCTGGCGGCAACATATCCCCTCTTCTTTATTTCTTAATGCTCCTTATTGCCTGAGTTTTCCAAGTATGCTTCAAAGCAGCCTGAAAATATCCAATACACTCTATTTTTTTCTTTTTCCCCTTAGATCTAGGGCTGGAGTGATAGCACAGTGGGTAGGGCATTTTCCTTGCACGCAGCAGACCCGGGTTCGATTCCTCTGCCCAGCTCAGAGAGCCTGGCAAGCTACGAGTATCTCGCCCACACGCCAGAGCCTGGCAAGCTCCCTGTGGCTTATTCGATATGCCAAAAACAGTAGCAACAGGTCTCACAATGGAGACATTAATGGTGTCTGCTGGAGCAAATTGATGAACAGTAGGACAGTGCTACAGTGTACTTGGATCTATAGTATTTATTTTAGGGAAATAGCTTCACACATACTATATAGAAACCTGAACTGTTTATGCTCTTTTCCTCTTTTATTTTAAAATCCCATTCTTTCTAGTCCTGTTAATGCCTCCCTTTCACCTCCATCTCAGTACCAAGGCATACTCAGTCCTACTTAGTTTATACATTCTCAGCCTCTGTCTCTACTGCTTATCATTTATTTTCTATATTGTCAAAAATCGTTAACTCCATATATGTTTCTAATAATCTTTTATTTGAATTTTACCAGTGAAACACTAATTATAATAAACTCCTGAGCTTGGCATTTAGGAATGTTAACAATTTAACTTATAGTTATTTTTTTCATACGCTTCCTCAGGGATTACTCTGAACATTTTAACATTTCAATATTCTAACACTCCTGACTCATTTGTTCATCACAGAGCATGCACACTTACTTTTGTGTACTTATTAATGATTAATTAAGTATACTCTTCGTGGACTTTACTTCTTAGGTTCCTGTAATTATGCAGAAAATCTTTATATTCTTTCCCTCACTCTCAGCATCACTCCCTCTATTGTCCAATATAAATGAAACCAATCTCTCTTGCTATTTGTTCTACAGTTATTTTTAAATTCCTATTGTGAAAATAGGGCTTTTTAATATTTACCTCTTCCCCGTACAAGTGAAAAAGTTCTGTTACTTAACCATCTTTCCCATCTAGTCCTGATTTGAACTCAAGTGTCCTAGGTGTGTATATGTGTAGTAGGTGTGTAGAAAAGAGACTAGAGAAATAAAATAGGAAACAAACTTGATAAAAACGCACTGAATACCTGGGAAATGTCCTTACCCAAGAACCATTTAAAATTTGGAAGTCCCTGTATGTTTTTAATATTTTCATCTATTTCACTGTCGTGAAGTAACCTCTCCTGATGCCTTCTTCCTACGACAGATATTCCCATAGAGTCTGGAGACTCTTACCTTCCTTATGAGGTAGACACCAAATGAAGATTTAATAGATATGCAAATCAATGATTTTAAAAGAAAAATATAAATAAGCCTAACTGTGTTCCTTTATACTTTTCTCCCAGTTGTTCACCAATCACTTACATACTACATCAATTTAAAGGATAAATCCTTGCTTTTACATCATCATTGGATTTTTTAAGTTGTACTCCACCTAATTAATTTTAAGAGGCTCTTGGTGACAAAAACATGGAAATCTACATGTGCATCAGTTGTTATTATTTTAGATTAATTTATTATTGCTGTTTTTATTTTTTTGCATGTTCAGCTTTCCCATAAATAATTCCTTTTCTAGATTCCATGTTATAAGCAATCAAGTGTAGCATGTAGTCTTTAGTGTTAAAATATAATCACACACACACACAAACCAAAATACACAATCACAGTCACTGTCCTCCCATTTTTCATTGATTTGCTTGAGCGGGCCCAGTAACATCTCCATTGTGACAATTCTTACTGTGTTTGGCATATCAGATATGTCCTGGGGAGCTTGCCAGGCTTTGCTGTGCTGGCAAGATACTCCAGTAGCTTGCTGGGCTCTCCAAGAGCAGTGGAAGAATCGAACTTGGGTCAGCCATGTTGGCCGCTTGCAAGGCAAACACACCCTACCCACTGTGCTATTGCTCCAGCCCAAAATACACAATACACATACTTTATTCTGTACAAATTTGTGCATTCATATATGTAAATAAATAAAGGGAATGCTGAAACATTATCCTAATATAAATGGCACATTTCTTATGAAAATATTTTGAAATATAAGGCACTATTAAAAAATTAAAGTAACTAACTTATTTCTAATATTCATACTTAAAACTAGGAGAGAACGTGGAAGATATTTTATATGAAAGTATGTTTGCAGATAATTTTAAAGAGTAAACTAGCAGATATGAACATCACAGAATCTGGAACCTTGAACCCATCATAGCTTTTGGAGGAATAGCACGGGTCTAATCATAACGGGTCAAAAAAAAATATGCCACTTGATGCAGTTTTTCTATACATTATTTAGAAAAGTATGGGAGCTGTGACAATAGTAACATATGTCATGTTTTAATTTTATATTGAACTCGGGTCGGCCATGTTGGCCGCTTGCAAGGCAAACGCCCTAACTGCTGTGCTATTGCTCCAGAGGTACGGCGTTTGCCTTACAAGTGCCCAACATGGCCGACCCAAGTTCGATTCCTCCGCCCCTCTCGGAGAGCCCGGCAAGCTACCGAGAGTATCTCGCCCGCATGGCAGAGCCTGGCAAGCTCCCTGTGACTTATTCGATATGCCAGACACAGTAACAACAAAGTCTCCAATGGAGATGTTACTGGGCCCGCTCGAGCAAATCCATGATCAACGGGAAGGCCTTTACTTTTACTTTTTACTTTAATTTTATATTGACCATTAGATAAAATTGGATTTTATTTTGGTTAATATAAATACAGACCAAAAAGGGTGAAGTAGGAGGCAATATTAGCTGAAGGAGGAGATAGCAACCAGGAATGTAAATCGTGAGACAGGTGGTCACCAGAGCCAGGACTGTGTTTTTACTTTTTATGTTTTTCTGAACTAAGATCCAGTTTTGCCTGCGCTCAAGAAAATGATGACTTATAGAGGCGTTATGCTCTACTAGCTGATTTTTCCCAGGAATGTGTATTATATGTCATAAGTACTTAATGATCTAAGTTATCTAAGTATAAAGTTTCTTTTGCTTACAACATCGAAAATGTTTTGGACATATAAAAAGAAAGAAGTAAAAGAGGAAGTGAGGGGAAAAAGGAAGGAGTTAAAAAAAAGGTGTGAATGTACTGAAGGTTTGGGAGCGTTTGCTAAAGCAACATGGAAGTGAAGTTATAACTTTTAAACACTGATCTATTTTTGTTACACAAACAATTTTCAACATATTTTAATAGGGTTTGGAAAATTGTTACAAATTATCTCCAAGATGTATTTTATTAGGTTTTTTAATTTTTTTTTTCTTTTTGGGTCACACCCGGCGATGCACAGGGGTGCCTCCTGGCTCCATACACAAGAATTACTCTTGGTGGTGCTCAGAGGATCATATGGGATGCTGGAAATCTAACCTGGGTTGACTGCTGTGCAAGGCAAACGCCCTACCCACTGTGCTATTTCTCCAGCCCCAGGTTTAAATATCACTGTCACTGTCCTCCCGTTGTTTATCTATTTGCTTGAGCGGGCCCAGTAGCGTCCCCATTGTGACACTTGTTACTGTGTTTGGCATATCGATTATGTCACAGATAGCTTGCCAGGCTTTGCCGTGTGGGCGAAATACTCTCAGTGCCGCTTGCCGGGCTCTTCTAGAGGGGCAGAAGAATCAAACCTAGGTCGGCCAGGTAGGCCTCGTGCAAGGCAAATGCCCTACCTGCTGTGCTCCAGAAAAAAATGGATTTGTGGAAAAACTGAACATAAAGCACAGGGTTTCAAAATACTTTATGTTCACATCTGCTTAGCCACAGCCTTTACTTATATCTACTGTCAATGTAAGTATATCCTCTACAATTCATACTTTACCTTAACACATTGCAAATCTTCAATGTTTATTGTTTAGTTTATGAGCATTTATATGTGCTTTATGATGCTTTACATGAATCTATGTTCAAAATTAATTGAAAAAAATGCATCGATAATCAGTTCTTGAACATGTTTCTATTATAAAGTGAAAAAATTCAGCACAAAACAAAATGACCCTAAATTTTAAGTCACTGTTAAAACATGAACAAATCAGTAAAAATTACACAGGGTTGTTCTGGAACTAAAAGGGACCAATAAAATATAACAAAGAGCTCAGAAATAAACCACACCCACACAGAAATATAATTTATTACAAAGGAGTAAAAGTTTGGGAAAAGAAATTCTTTTTAACAAATGGTCGTGGGAGACCTGCATGGTAGCATGAAAAAAAAAGAAAAAAACAGTAATAGATTAATCTAAATTATTCCAACCGTATACAAAAATTAACTCAAAATGGATTAAAGACTTGGATATAAGACTGATAACTCTGAAATACATAGGAGAAAAATAGGTTGTCTTTTACTCCTGCCCTTGACTTTAGAGATTTATTTGGAGATGCAACTTCAATGGCTAAGGAAACAAAAGTAAGAATAATTAAATGATACAATTGCCAGATACTTTCATTAATGTGGAATATAAATGATGAAAGGAAAAAATGACAAAACACAGCAAAATTATTCATAGAATCTATTAAAATTTCTGTGGTAGGGACAGACAGTGCAGGGGTTGAAGTGCTGACTTTGAAAATGGCCTATTTTGCTTTAATTCTGTAACCACCATATAGTCCCTTTGGCAACGCCACATGTGACCCCCAAACACATATATACATAGTATACATAGTGGTCAAAGAAGGGTGGAAAGTGAGAAAGATTAAAGAATGGATTTTGAGGGCTATTGGAAAGAGCAAAATGTGCAGAGAAACACAAGATACAGATGTATGCAACTGTACTTCTGAAGAGTTTACAGTATTTGTAAACCAATAGAATTGGGTAAAATTTGATTAAAATAAATGTTGAAGCAAATGCTCTGGCCATACAATAGATTTGAGAACCTAGAATTTAATATACATAGACAATTGATTTATGACAAAGGAGACAGGAATGCACAACATAGAAGGAATGCTTCTTCAACTGATGCTGGAAAGGCAAAAAGTCACTTTAAAAATTAAAGAAGAACATGCAAAAAAATAGGCTCAGAACTCTGCCTAACACCATGTACAAAAGTAAGATCAAAATGGATTAAAGACCTCAACATCAGACCAGAAACCATAAGGTACATTGAAGATAAAGTAGGCAAAACCCTCCATGACATTGAAGCTAATGGTATCTTCAAAGATGCCACGCCACTGGCCGAGCAAGTGAAAACAGAGATAGATAAATGGGACTATCTTAAACTAAGAAGCTTCTGCACCTCCAAAGAAACAGTGACCAAAATACAAAGACAGTCTACAGAATGGGAAAGGATATTCACCGAATACACATCTGACAAGGGGTTGATATCCAGGATATACAAAATACTGGTTAAACTCCACAAGAAGAAAACATCCAACCCCATCCAAAAATGGGGCAATGAAATGAACAGAAACTTTCTCAAAGAAGAAATCCGAATGGCAAAAAAAGCACATGAGAAAATGCTCTACATCATTAATCATCAGGGAGATGCAGATCAAAACCACAATGAGATACCATCTCACACCTCAGAGACTGGCCCACATTCAAAAGAACAAAAGCAACCGATGCTGGCGTGGATGTGGCGAGAAATGTCCACTGGTTGGTGGGAATGTCCACTGGTTCAGCCCTTCTGGAAAACAGTATGGACGATTCTCAAAAAATTAGAAATTGAGCTCCCATTTGACCCAGCAATACCACTCCTGGGAATATATCCCAGAGAGGCAAAAATGTATAGTCGAAGTGACATCTGCACTTGTTTGTTCATTGCAGCGCTCTTTACAATAGCCAGAAACTGGAAGAAACCTGAATGCCCAAGAACAGATGACTGGTTAAAGAAACTTTGGTACATCTACACAATGGAGTACTATGTAGCTGTTAGAAAAGATGAAGTCATGAAATTTACATACAAGTGGTACAATATGGAAAGTATCATGCTAAGTGAAATGAGTCAGAAAGAGAGGGATAGACATAGAAAGATTGCATTCATCTGGGGGATATAAAGTAACAAAGTATGAGATTAATACCCAAGAATAGCTGAGATCAGCACCAGGAGGATTACTCCATAACTTAGAGGCCAGCCGGGTATCCTAGAGGAAAGGGCAGTTCAGATAGAGAAGGGAGCACCAAATAAAGGATGTTTGGAGGATCCTCCCAGGAGGGGAGATGCATGTCGAAAGTAGACTATGGACTGAACATGTTTGCCACTCAATGCCTCTTTTGCAGACCACAACACCCAAAAGGAGAGAGAGAACACAGGGGATTGCCCTGCCACAGAGACAGGGGGGATGGGGGGATGGGGGTGGGAGGGATATTATCCATGGTGGTGGAAAATGGGCACTGGTGGAGAGATGGGTATCTGATCATTGTATAATTGAAACCAAAGCACAAAAAATTGTAAATCTACAACTTTAAAATAAAATAAAATAAAAAAAAATTAAAGAAGAATTAGAAAAGAAAAAACTAAAAAGGAAAATTGTCTTGATCTATCATTTAAAATATTGTATAAAATTACACATTAGTACAAGAGCAGCACTCCCAGTGGAAGAGTTGTGACTATATATATATATATATATATTCAATGAAAAATATTCAAACAAATTTACACTAATGTTAATGATCACTTTAAAACATTTGTTACCAGATAGCTTCCCTTACCACCCTATACCTCACAAAACCAAATATCATAGGACAGCTCAATAAAAACAGATTGCTGAGTGCAGCTGTATGTGATATGACCTCCATTTGATGAAACTGGCAATTTCTTTAATGGAAAGTGCTTAGAATTGCACAGCAATTGATTTTGTTTCTTTTCTATAGTGGGTAATAAGTGTTCCTTCTTTGATTGCTGTTACAATCTTAAAGACATATTCAAAACTCATGAGAAAACAATGCCAATATCCATAATCACATTTTTTTACAACAGTAAGCTATATACTATACCTGAGCAAATTAACATAATTAAAACAAGATTTAAGTTTTACTTTAAAACTAATATATTCCTTATTCTAAAATTTCAAATAAATTCTCTATTATAAAATTTTTAGGTTGTCAATTGGGTGCTTTATAACATAAGCAGCAGACTTTTAAAATATGTATACTACATTCAAAATAAATAGATAAAATGTGTAAATGCATATTTCATATGCATTATTATATGAGAATATCTATTTTGTAGAGTGTTCCATATTTTTTAAAACATTCAAAAATGAGTTAAACCTATTCTTCATATTTTGTCCTGTTACATATTTCAAAACACAAGAAATGCTGTTGAAAGCATTTTTTAAAAATAAGATAGAACTGGCATTTATATAATCATAGTGCCTAAATAATATATATGTTATTATATATTTGAATAATTATTAAGGAATTAATGTAATTTTATACTATCTTTGTAGGTCTTAATTTTTAGGCTGGTTTGTAATATTTAAAATTAGAGATTATATATTTTAGATGTGCAAAAATAAATTGTTTCATAGACTATCAAGTTGGATTACAATTGTACTTGGGTTTGTTTGGGACCTCCCTGGTATTGCTCTGGGACTCAGAGATGACTCTCAGAGAATTCTGGCCATATGACCCTGATAGTCTGGTAGTACTGTTTAGGTTTCAGTATACTGAGGACCACTAAGTTTACACCTTCTGGTGCCCAGGAGAACATATGTTGCTCATACATTCTGCTCCTCAGTTCTGATCCTGTGAGCTATCTCTTGAGCCCCCAAACCACACTATTTAAGAAATAAAAGCAAAAACTCATATTTTAATTTAATAAATTTAAATATTTATTAGATTTATTTAAGCAACAGATAAGGGAGAGTCTTGATCATACTGGCATGAACAACAAAGCATATTAAATAAAGTGGTGAAAGTAGAATAAAAATGAACTCCTCAGATGACCTCTAAAGAATAGCATATAATATACAATTTAACATTTAACATAATATTTTACAAAGATTTTCTTCTTTCTATAGTTTTAATGTACAAATATTGAAAAATTATTAGACTGTGTTTTTACTTCTTTCTATTTGCAATGTTTCATTTTTACAGACTGAGTTATTACATTGATGTAACACTGTAATGGCACTAGTGTGGCTTCAGGTATTGTTTCTAGGGAATTTATTTTCTTTTTCTTTTTTTTTTTTCAGTGTATGTACACCTGGCTGTGTTCAGTTTACTTTCAACTTTGTGTTCAGGGATCATTCCTAGTGAGGCTCAGGGGAACCATATGTTGTGCCAGGGATTGAACTTGGGTTGGTTTGCATGAATTCAAGTATCAAATTCTCTGTACTGTCTCTTCACCTCCTGTATCTGGGCAATTTCTATTCTGATTTCACTAGATTTACTACTGAATAATTATGAATATACTGAATAATTATGAAATAATTATGAAATATTGAATAATTATGACAATCAAAAATGACAGCCACAAAGATATGCAATGTCCTCTTAGATCATATGCATATATATGTGTATATATATACACATATATATATTCTGTGTGGGTTGGAGTGATAGTACAGTGGGTAAGGCATTTGCCTTGCACGCAACCAACCTGGGTTCGATTCCTCTACTCCTCTCGGAGAGCACGGCAAGCTACCAAAAGTATCCTTCCCTTACCACAGAGCCTGGCAAGCTCCATGTGGCATATTCAATATGCAAAAAAGAGTAACAACAAGTCTCGCATGAATAAATCAATGAAAAATGGGAGGACGGTGCCACAGTGAACAGTGCTACAGTGTCATAATCACGACAAGATTGTACATATATTAATCTTATATCGATTATTTTCACAGGTAGAAAAAAACTAAAATAATATTAAACATTTCTCAGTTATAGTTTTGCAACACATGAAATAAGAAAACTTGAATAACTTAAATAGCATGTATTAACTATGTTCTCAATTCTTTAATTCACATTTATATAAATATACTTAAGTATATGTAAGCATATGTACATATATAAATATATGTCTCTCTGTATGTATATATACATATGTATATATGCACAAAATGCTTATAATATGTATTCAAATAGGAAATTTGAATTTAAGGTGAGTGATAGAGTTATAACTAAATAAATATATGTGGTAGTATATGTAAGTAATAAATAATAAAATATAATCAGAATTTGAATTAGTTAATCTGTGTAGATTACGGTAAAATTTACGATCAGAATTATCACTGTACTACAATTAACAGTTGCTGCTTATCTAAAAACACGTAT
This sequence comes from Sorex fumeus, assembly GCF_029834395.1. NCBI lineage: Eukaryota > Metazoa > Chordata > Mammalia > Eulipotyphla > Soricidae > Sorex > Sorex fumeus. The sequence goes on along the minus strand of NW_026606075.1, from coordinate 17,103,900 downwards.
TGGCAAGAATACAAAATTATTTACTGCTCATATATTTTTTTCCAAATACACTAAGAGTTTCAGAGATTTGTGGAATAAATAACTGCATATTTTTCAAATCCAGTGGGGTTACCTTCTTTATGCTGTGTTAGCAGAGCCAAATATAATCCTTTAATCATTGTTCCTTAAAATCAGAAACGGTCACATTCACGGTCACGGTCCTCCCGTTGTTCATCGATTTGCTCCAGCAGGCCCAGTAATGTCTCCATCATGAGACCTGCTGTTACTGTGTTTGGCATACCGAATACATCACGGGTGGCTTGCCAGGCTCTGGCGTGCGGGCGAGATACTCTCGGTAGCTTGCCAGGCTCTCCGAGAGGGGTGGAGGAATCGAACTCGGGTCGGCTATCTTGGCCGCTTGTAAGGCAAACGCCTTACCGCTGTGCTATTCTAATTAATAGTCTGCCAATCTTTTAAAAATATTATCATATATATTTTATGTTGTGGTATCCTTTTCTTAAAATATACTATTCTATTATTTTATATTTGCCAGAAAAATATTTTTGGAAGCAAATTTTTCTAAATAGTTATTTTAGGACCTTATAGCTAGTAAACAAGTCATCCATTTTATACATATCCTGCATGGCTAGGTAAATATTACATTAATTATATTTGAGCTTGAGTTAAAAATCTAAGTTAAAGTACATTAAATAGTATAGCACTATAGAACTGTTCTCCCATTGTTCATCGATTTGCTGGCGTGGGCACTAGTAACGTCTCCATTGTGAGACTTGTTACTGCTTTTGCCAGATTGAATACATCAGGGGCTTTGCAGTGCAGGCAGAATATTCTTGGTAGCTTGCTGGGCACTCCAAGAGGGGCGGGGGAATCGAACCCCGGTCGGCCGCGTGCAAGGCATACACCCTACCCACTACTCTACCGCTCCGGCCCTAAATAATATAAAATCTAAATAATATTTTATTTTAGTAAAAAAATTATATATTTTGGGCTGGAAAGATAGTGCAGCGGGCCGGGCGTTTGCCTTGCATGCAGCTGACTCTGGTTCTATTTCTTCGTCCCTCTTGGAGAGCCTGGCAAGCTACTGAGAGTATCCCGCCCACATGGCAAAGCCTGGCAAGCTTCTCTTGGTGTATTCAATATGCCAAAACAGTAACAACAAGTTTCACAATGGAGACTGTTACTGGTGCCCACTCGAGCAAATAGATGAACAACAGGAGGATAATGCTACATGCAGGTAGTCTTTACAAGTCAGGAAAATAAAAGATTACCTAATAGAAAGAAATGAATATCAACCATTTTCAATGGAATTTAGTCAAAATATATTTCATTTATGTAACACTGGAAAATGCTTAACACATGTAACACTGGAAAATGCCTAACATTTAAGGACAAAATTACTATTATTAAAATTCTTATTATAACCTTTTTGTAGGATTAACAATAAGGAAAACATAACATAATTTTAGTCATATGCATGATAAATTTATAATTATAAGTCCTATATATTCCACACAATCAAATGAAATATATAATTCTTAGTTTATTTTATTCATAAATTTATCCACTCATGTGATTAAGTAGCTTTGTACATCTACTTTTTCACATGATAATTCGCTCAGTAAATAAATGAGACACCCTATAGAAAAGATGTGCCTTTACTATAGGAATCAAAGGGTTACCTTAAAAGTTTTCTCAGACAAAGTAACATTTTGAAGGGTACTACAGTGAGAGAAAGCACCTAGTGTAGAAAGAATGGAGGAAAATCAGACAGAGGGAGGGCCAGAGTTGTTCAGGGACAGATGCCACAAGGCCTGAAGTTCTTAGCGAGGAAGGATGGAGCTTGTCATGCTGAGCCAAAAAGTAAAAGTATAAAGCAAACATATCAATAGATTGTTAGTAAGGAAGCTATAAACTCTGATTTATATATTATAAAGATATCTCTGGGACCTCTATGGGGAATGATTTGGAGAGGAATGAGCTGGAAGTGGAAAGTAGAGAGAAATATATTATAATAATTTACCTCCTAAAATGATGATGCTTGGACAATGGTGGAGGTAAGGGAGTAATAAAGATGTAGATATTGAATGAGAAACTACCTGAACTACCTGGCTTTCTGGTGAAACTTTTGGTTTAAGGATTAAAAAAAAGCAAGCAGCACTCTGCTTAGGATCCTTAGAAGCTAGAGAAATTCTATTTGCTCAGATCCTACCCTCCTTAAAATGTTCTAGTTATGTGTTTTATTATTCATAATTTATATTACGAGACTGCTTTTGCCTTATATATCTTGAGTGGGAGCAGTAGTCTGATATGTAAGGAACAGATAAGAGGTCTATCATATTTTTAGCAGAGGACCTCGTTTTGCTAAGATTCCTGATGTCTGCCTCTGAGGCTTGAATCTTCCTGTCAAGTCTCTGGAGTCCTCTAAATGAGAGAACTCATAATAGGAAAAAGGATTATGGACTGAGGATGCAAAGAGTGTATTAACTATTAAAAGGGAATGGTAATTTATTATTATAAATTGGTTGCTATGAATGCTAGTATAAAAATGATGAGTAAGGAAAAGCTCAAGAATCCTTCCTTTTCTTTGAATTACATGATATCATGTCTTGCAGGTTTTCTTCCATCTCTCTTACTGCTTTTTTTCAATTTACTTTTAGGGTCTTTTCAGCTTCATTATATCTTTAAATATTAAGATTTCTGCTATCAATTCTAGTTGAGGACATTCTTGCCAGGTCCTTCTCACTCATTTCCATGATTTCAAATATTTATATGTCAGAAATGCAGTATATCTTATCTGGTCTTATATGAGCGTCATAAATTTTTTTCTCTGCCACTTAGCAGTTCCTTTTTAAAAATATCAAAAACAAAAATACTCAAAACTAAATTTTTACTTTCCCCACACTACAGTTATTTATTCTCTAATTGGTAATGTATGCATCCATCTAAGATTATATTTAAGCAAAAAATAATGCTAGTATAAAACTTGGAACTTTAACTTCAACAGTTTACAAATAAGGAAAATATCAGTGTTTGGAGGTTCACTACAGTTAATGTGATCTATAAAGTCAACATGATTTTTCCCCTCTATAGCATTTAGTCTGTTTAATGTGTCAAACAATTCTGTGACTCAGGTCTTTCCTAAATGCTATATTTTCTTTGTGGAATGTTCTTCCCCATCTCCTTTATTTTTTAACTTAGATAAAGAAAAAATTATACTTTACATTTAAATTAAATGACACATGTAACTTTCTCATAATGTCTACTGTCACATAGTCTAAATTGTTAATTTCTACTATACATTTCCAATGAAATTCTGTTTTTATGTATTAGCATATTATTTCACGAAACTAATAATCACTCTTTGTTTGCATAAGCTTATCCTAGATCACAGGCTCATGAACTACATGAATCTTTTTGCTTTTAGTGACAACTATACCAATGCATTTAAATCTGTTGCTAAAGATCTGCACTTCCACGAAGTAGCACAAAAAGTTGGTTATGTTTATATTATAATACCACTTCTGGGAATATATCCCAAGGATGCAAAAAAGCACAGTAGAAATGACATCTGTACCTATATGTTCATTGCAGCACTGTTCACAAAAGCCAAAATCTGGAAACAACCCAAGTGCCCAAAAACAGATGACTGGTTAAAGAAACTTTGGTACATCTATACAATGGAATACTATGCAGCTGTTAGGAGAGATGAAGTCATAAAATTTGCTTGTAAGTGGATAGACACGGAGAGTTTCATGCTATGTGAAATGAGTCAGAAGGAGAGGGATAGATGTAGAAGGACTGCACTCATTTGTGGAGTATAACATGACATAACACGAGATCGCCACCCAAGGACAGTAGATATAAAGGTCAGGAAGATTTCGCCATAGTTGGAAGCCTGCCTCATGAATGGGCAGGGAGAAGACAGCTGGAATAGAGAAGGGATCACTAAGAAAATGATGGTTGAAGGAATCGATCTAGATGGGAGATATGCGATTAAAGTAGATAAAGGACCAAACATGATAACCTCTCAGTATCTGTATTGCAAACCATAATGTCCAAAAGTAGAGAGAGAATATGGGGAATATTGCCATGGAGGCAGTAGGAGGGTTGGAAAGGTGGGGGTATATAGTGGAGATTGGTGGTGGGAATGTGCACTGGTGGAGGGATGGCTGTTTGATCATTGTGTGATTGCAATTCAAACATGAAAGCTTGTAACTATATCTCACGGTGAATCAATAAAATTAAAAAAAAGAACAATTTCTAATAACCAAACAGGCAACTGAAAATTAACTATCTTTTCAGCTAACAAAATAATTTAGACAATTGTAAAATATACTAACTTGCAATGTAATTCATGCAATTTTAGCCATTTAAAAAATACTTCACATAGAAGAGGAATTATAAAAAATAATATAAGAATTGCAGATGCTCACTTTATATTCTTTCATAGTGTAGCATATTAAGTATTTGCATTTTTGCCATTGTTTTGTCATTGAATAAATGTCAGTGCTCTAGTGAGATAAGTAGTTTCTTTTGTGATATTTTACTACCTTACATGAAAGTTTGCTTGAGAACGAGAATTCATGATTTTTCTTTGTTACTTTTGGCCCATAGCTGGAGATGCTGTGGACCTATTTCTTGTTCAGTACACTGCGGTCAGTTCTGGCAGTGCTTGGGGGACCATGAGGTGCTAACCCAGGCATCTGACATGCAAGGCATGCTCTCCAAAGCTTTGACTCATATCCTAGGCCCAGAATTAAAGATCTTGAGAATAAAAATTAATAAATTTTGATTTATTTTTTGTACTTGGTTGAGGTAAATTAGTTATTAGAGTATCAAATTTAAGCAAACATTTTTATTTGAAGAAAATGATACAAATAAGGAATAAGCAAAACACTTGAGAATGGTTAACAAAATATGTTCAATAAAGTAATATTTCCTAAAATTATAAAAAAATTTAATTGCATTTTGTTTAAATATATCCTGAAATAAATTAGGATTTTTACCATACCAAACAACTGTTCCGTGATTATGATTATTGGCTAATAAGATTTTTTAACTTAAAAAATAGCCTGGGAGTATTTAAAAGGGTAATTTTGTTTTGGCTGATAATTTGTTTTAGCTAATAATTTGCTTTTTCTGTTTTATTGGCTTAAATTATCTGAGAGGTATAATTGTATACAAGTCCAAATTTATACATTTAGCTATGCAAAAGTTGAAAGTTGATAGATGAGTAAGTAAGATTCAGAGTAACATTTTTCTCATTAACTTAATTTAACATATGCTTCTCTTCTTTATTAATTATATTTAAATTCCAGGAAATTTGAATTTTTTTGTTCAGATTGTTCAATACTAGAATACCCTGATTAAAAAATAAACTCTTGTTACTAGAATGAAGAAACTACTTCTACCCTTTCCTATCCTTCTGAAATACCTTGACAAGGAAGTTGAGATAGAAAGAACAAAAGAAGCTAAAGCCCGTTATTGCAAATATGAAAGTTGGTCTGTCACTAGACCCGCTGGAATCTGAAAATCCACTCACTTATTTAAAAAGAATGAGAAAACAAAGATATTCAATTGCTCAAGGATAGAATTTCAGATAACTTCAACTTTACCAAAAATCCTCTTTTGAGGAGCTGGAGCAATAGCACATTGGGTAGGGTGTTTGCCTTGCATGCAGCCGACCTAGGTTCAATTCCCAGCATCCCATATGGTCTCCCAAGCACCGCCAGGAGTAATTCCTGAGACCATCAACCAGGAGTAACTCCTGTGTATGGCCGGATGTGACCCAAAAATAAAAAAAAAATCCTCATTTGTGATCAAGGAGGAACTTAAATCAACACTCAATATGATGGTAGTGAAAATTTAAGAAATAATTGAAGAAAAGTTTAAGCAACTCAAAGAACAACTAATTAAAAGTATTAAAACAATTCATACAGGGGCATGATTTCACACTGGAATGATAGTACAGCAAGTAGGGCGTTTGTCTTGTATGTAGCTGACCTGGGTTTGATTCCCAGCATCCCATATGGTCCCCTGAGCACTGCCAGGAGTAGTTTCTGAGTGCATGAGCTAGGAGTAACCCCTGTGAATTGCAGGGTGTGACCCAAAAACAAAAAAAAGACCACAATTCATACAAATGGAATGAAAGGAGCTAAAATATTACAATATCAAGTCAGAGCAACAGAATTTTGAATGCCATAAAGCATATTAATGAACTACAGTACAAGAAAATTCAGTAAATCAATAATAATTAAGAAGCAAGGGACAAGAGATAGAAAAAGTATGGAAGGAAATGTAAGATAATTATGCCAATAGCAAGATAAATAATCTCCAATTCACAGGGATATTAGAAGGAAAGGAAAAAGAGAAAGGGTATAAAAGACTGGTGGAAGAGATAGTAGCTCTGAATTTACTTAAGGATTTACTGGAGGGATGTTTAAGAGCCTCAAGAGCATGAAACAAAATAGGATCAAGTGGATCAACACCAAGACACACTGTTATGAAAATTACAAGAACAGAAGAGAGAAAGCATCAAGAGAGAAATAAAATCTCAAATACAATGGTAATAATATGAAAACCACAAGTCACTCATATGAAGCCATACAACCAAGTAAAGAATGGAATGACATATTCAAAATACTCAATGAAAACAATCTTCAACTTAGAATCCACTATGCAGAAAAACTGACATTTAGATTTGAGGGTGAAGTAAAAATATTTTCAGGAAAACAAGAGCTGGCATGTAATCTAACCCTATAAAATCACTAGATTGCCTAGAAAAGCAAATTTCCTAGGAAAGCAAATTTGTAAAACATACAAATTTCACATAGAAAATGGTAATACAATCTTTATACCAATAACCCTCTGAATGTTAATGGACCAAACTCCCCCATACAAATGCATTTAGTTTGGTGAGGTTAATTTCAAAAAGGTTCCCTGCACTCACAAAGATACACATCAATAATCCCACATAAAAAATGGGGAAAGGGAATGAATAAATACCTTTTGGAAGAAGACAAATGGATGGCCAACAGGTACACACAAAACTATTCACTATAGCTTATTATTAGAAAAATATAAATTAAGGTGAAAATGAGCTTATACTACGGAGAATGGCATACAACAGAAAGTATAGCACTGCATTGTAGCACTGTCCTCCCATTGTTCATCGATTTGCTCAAGTGGGCCCAGTAACATCTCCATTGTGAGATTGTTGCTACTGTGTTTCGCATATCGAATATGTCACGGGTAGCTTGCCAGTCTTTTACAATGCGGGTGAGATACTCTCAGTAGTTTGCTGGGCTCTCTGAGAGGGGTGAAGGAATCGAACCCAGGTCATATACTAACATCATTGCTCTAAGATGTGTGGTGAAAAATTCTCTCATTCACTACTGATAAGATGTTGTCTGGTTTAGCATGTACATAAAATAATATGGAGATTATCAAAAAAGTAAGAATAAAGCTTCTATATGACCTAATGAACCTATTTGTTGGCATCTACCCCTATGACCTAAGAACATTCATTTGAAAAATTTTATGCACAACTATGTTTATTACAGCTCTTGGTTTAATAGCTAAGAAATAAAAATAATCCAGGTATCCAATGTCTGAAGATTCATGAAGTTATGATACAATAGTATGCAGTTACAAGAAATGATAAAATCAGGCAGTTTGCTATGATAGGGATAGAGCTGTAGGATTTTCTATTAAATATGGTAAATCACAAGAATGATAACAAATAAAAATGTTATCAGTAATCTATGGCATATAAAATAACATTTCTAAGGAATTAAAGTTACAAAAATTGGGCAAAACATTGGCTATGGACTACAGAAAAAAACTGTCAAGGAAGGAGAGATATGGAAGGAGAAGGAATAAGAGGAGAGATGGAAGTAACAGGGGGGCATTTGCCAGGTGCCTTGGTTAACTCTGTGTGGCAGAGGCAATGATCTGTACATCTCCAGACCTTTAGAAACAATAAGACTGAAAGCACGGGACTCAAAGTATAGAATCAAACTTAAAAATGTGTCTATGAAAGAGTCAGGATGAGGGACAAGACGGGACCTGCGGTCACTGGGGGAAGGATCAGGTCACGGGAGATGATGGGTTTATTGCTGGAAACAATCTATGCCTGCAATCCTATTGTGAACAACTTTTAAAATTATAGTTTCTAAATTAAATAAAAAATAATATTTACTTACTCTTTTTTGTATTAGGGAAATCAGCCTTGAAATTATATAAAAGTTTCAGGACTTAGTTAACAGCCTTGCAATTGTTTTCCCTTCTTTCTTTCTGCAAATTAAAATCTAGTTGCTCTATCTGCAAAGCAGTTTTCCAGATGCCTGTATGTCTAATGAAAAATAGACAGCTGAAGCATAAAAATGAAAAAGACTTGAAGAAAATTTAAACTACAAAAATGAACCTGGTTGGGCTCAATGTACTGTGTATATTTCTAGCCTTAATTTCCTAACTGACAACTGTTAGGATCAATATAAGTGAAAAAAAAACTGAGATAATTAGTTCTAAATTAAAATTCTACTAAAGAAAATATCACACAATATCTTTTTTTTAATGTTCATTCATTCTATAGGTAGTGCCAAGTCATTAGAAACTAATTTTATCAGTCTGTTCCAGCTGAGATCTTAAATACACAACTTTAGATGGAAAGATGAACTCTCATAGGAAGAGTTAAAGAAGACCATGCAATTTCATATATTTTTTCAAGGTCTTCTTAGTTGTAAGTAAATTTATTAAATATACATACACACATATATAAATTAGGATACATTGCTCATGAATCAAAACAAACCAACAACATTAAAACATACTTCTTTTATTTCATACATGTTGGGCTGAAGCGATAGCAAAGCAGGTAAGGAGTTTGCCTTGCATGTGGCTGACCCAGGTCCGATTCCTCCATCCCTTTTGGAGAGCGTGGCAAGCTACCAAGAGTATCCCACCCGTAAGGCAGAGCCTGGCAAGCTCGCTGTAGTGTATTCAATATGCCAAAGACAGCAACAGTAAGTCTCACGATGGAGATGTTAATGGTGCCCGCTCGAGCAAATCCACGAACAACGGGAGGATAGTGCTGCAGTGCATACATATAACTGCCTTTATAATTTGAAATAAATATCAAACTTTACTTATTTAGTTAAATGTATGTGACATATTGTTTACATACATCTTTTTTTCTAGTAGGCTGATAATTGATTATTCTTAAGGCAACTTTAATAACGTATCACTTCTACTTAAATTCTTCTTATATTTTCTAGTAACTATGCATTTTGTACAATTTTTCTTCTAAGGTATTTTATAGTTCAATGTTCATTAAAGTGCATAAATTTCCAAGATGTCTAATTCAAAAAATATTTTTTCTTTATTGATAGCCATTACTCCGTTGTAAACACTCATTTAACCTCTTAGTACCAGAATCTGTTCTAGATCTATATTTCTATTATTGCTTATAAGACAAAACTTTTTTTGTTTTTGTTTTTTGTTGACTATAGATGTGTTTTATGTGTTAGAAGAAGGTAATACCAATACTATAATGTTTTTCTTTTCCAAAACTGATTTGACTATTCTATTTTTTGTCTTTCCACTCAAATCTTAGAATATCTACAAGACTTTTGTTGTGAATTTTTGAAGCATCGCATTTAGTTCAAATACAGATATGGAGATATTATATCTAAATGATGTTGCATAATAACAGTTTATGTTACACGTTTTATTTATTTATTTATTTAGTTTTTTATTAGTGAGACACCATGAGGTACAGTCGTAGACTTACAAATTTTGTGCTTGGGTTTCAATTATACAAAGATCAAATACCCATCCCTCCACCAGTGCCCATTTCCCACCACCACAGATCCCAGTATCCCTCCCACCCCCGTCCCCCCCATCCCACCCTGCCTCTGTGGCAGGGCATTCCCCTCTATTCTCTCTCTCCTTTTGGGTGTTGTGGTTTGCAAAAGAGGCATTGAGTGGCAATCATGTTTGGTCCATAGTCTACTTTCAGCATGCTATCATACACTTTTTTAGTTATTTCATTTTTACATTAGGAATTTGCAGGCATAGACATACAAATTATGAATGTGTCTTGTGAGATTTATATCTAGAACTACTATTTTGTTGAAAATATTAAAATTATTTTGAATTATTGATTACTATATAGAAATATTAATAAATTGTCCTACTAGCCTCACTTCAGAGTTTAGAAGTTAAAAATCATCACTTTTTTAACAGATTTTTGGGTACATTATTAGAATTTCAATTTAGAAGTTCAAGCTTGCAAATAGAAACTTTTTTCTTACATTTTATATAAGGCAACATTTTTATTCTATTTCACTAGCCAGGATATTTAAGACTAAGCTAAATGGTAACAATGAGAATATATTTTTATGACTCATTAGTAGTTCAGAGTAAAATAATTATTTATCCTTTTTCTAGGATCATAATTCTATAGTTGTATTTATTTATTTATTTTCATCTTATATTTATTTATTGAATCACTGTGGGAAAAGTTACTAAGCTTTCAGGTTTAAGTCTCAGTCATACAATGATTAAGCACCTTTCCCTTCACCATACTCACTATTCACCACCAAGAACCCCAATATATCCCCCTCCCATCCCACTCAATGCCTGTGAGGCAGATGGTTTCTACTTAACTCTTGTCCACATTGATTACATTCATCATTTCGACAAAGGATGCACCATTATTGTTTAGAATTCCCCCCCCCCCCCCAACAATCAGAATTGCTGAAAAGGCATTGTGAAATACTTTGTTTTCTATAGCTGGTTATGAGAACCATATAATGTTGCATGGCCACTATTGCGGCCATGCAATTTTGGGTTTCTGCAAATAGCCAGATCATTACGAGATTGGTTTCTGTGCATCTGGTGTTACGACTGTGCCAGAGAGCCGCTCATCGGGGGTAACTCAGGACCTTGGTTGGGTGTGAAGGACGAGCAGGTACCTCCCCCCTTCCCATGAGACTGCAGTTGCCCCGTCACCACCGGCTCATATCTGGCTTTCCTATAAGCTCTGAGGTAGCAGCCACCTTGCTGCTGGGGGGGGGGGGGGAGGAGGAAAGGCGGAAGGGAGCAACACCCTTTCCCTCCCGGGGAGGCATAGCACCATAGTTTAACACATGGTCCATTCACTTTTCTGCCGCAAACTGCCAGGCTCTGGATTAAGTCCTTTTGCCTCTGGAGCCATGGATGTGCCAGAGAGCCTCTCGTGGGGGGCAACTCGTGACCTCGGTATGGCATGAAGAACGAGCTGGTACCGCCCTCCTTCCCATGAGACTGCAGTTGCCCCGTCACCACCGGCTCATATCTGGCTTTCCTATAAGCTCTGAGGAGGCGGCCACCTTGCTGCCAGGGGGGTGGGGGTGGGAGAAAGGCAGAAGGGAACAACACCCTTTCCCTCCCGGGAAGGCATGGTGCCATAGTTTAACTCATGGTCCATTCACTTTTCTGCCGCAAGCTGCCGGGCTCTGGATTAAGTCCTTTTGCCTCTAGGATCATAATTCTAAATTATTGCTAATGCCTTTCGAATTATCTTTCTGATTCATATACTTCTTTTTTCTCCTAGTTTGCCAACATTTTATTTTAAATATATTATACATTTCAAAAATAATTCTTCACCATTGAGTATGTTTTTAGAAATTAACTAATCTCTTAAAATTATATTTTATGTATACTCTGTAATAATTTTAAAAATTGTAAATTTCTTAATTTTTACTGTGTATTAATTTTAAAATTAGAAAGTCCCTTAATTTTCTGAATAATGTTCATAGGTATTATTTATTTCATGTATTGAAGGATTCAATTTATTGATCTGTTTTTAAGGATTTAGTTTCTGGATCAATAAAGAATATTGGACATTTTTTTAAGTCTGATTACTTTTTTATAAGGATAATGTTGGTAGCATGTGATGAATTTGGAAAAGTTTTTCATGTATTTTCTCAAATTAACTGTAGAGAATTGGTGCTTATTTTTTAAAAATATTTTATTTTTCCACCTAGAAATCATACATTTTTCAGAAAGTCACTTATTACTAGATTTAGACAATTATTTGTAGATATGTTATTAATAGGTTATTTACTTTTTGTGGAGATTTTGTTCATTTTAGTTGTCAAGAAGTTGGTGATACCTGGTGTCTCAGTTACCCAATTTAGAAGCATATTGTGAGTTGTGAATATTATTCTCTTTTATATTCTTCTTTCCAGTATTATTTTCCTACACATGTGATCTTTAGATATATCCTGATTTTACTTCTTGAAACTACTTTTTTGTGTCTGTTGACTCCTGATGTTTGTATTTATTTTCAATTTGCTTAGAAATAATCAATTTTATTGATCTTTCAACCACCCAGCTTTGGGTCTTATTGATTTTTCTTTGTTATTATTTTAATTTCTATTTCACTGAGTTCTGCTATTTACTGTTTTATCTTTTTCTGTGTTTGCTTTGAGTTTATTTTGTTACTCTCATTACCATGTGTGAAGGGAGAAGCTTGAATTATGGATATGTGAGCTTTTTCATTTTGTAATATAAGCATAAAACATATAGCTACTTGTAAATTCATTTAAGCTATTTCTCACATTTTGATGTGCATTTTGATTTTCTTTATTTTGTATTTCTAATTTTTCTCTAAACTTTACAAATGTATTATTTATGTATCTAATTTATTTTCCAAGTATTTGTAAAACATTGCATATATATTTATTTTGTTTATTATTCTAGTTGAATTTTATTTTGGTCATTTTTGAATCCCCTTATTTTGAAAATGGTATAGAAATCATCTACTATATTTATTTGATTCTTTTAGCCTTTCAATTTTATAAGGTTTTTAATATGTTTTAAAATCTATTCTTTGGTTTATCTATTTAAAATTAGGCATCATATTTTCTAGAGGAAATCACTTTTATTAATACACAATGTCACAGAAAACTTCATTTTTATAAAATTTATGTAGTTTAATATGAACATACTTTGTACCACTTTAAAATTTTAACATTGCACTAAATATATCATTTCTTTTTTCAGTTAATCATATCTAAAGTGATTTAAAACTATGTATTTATATTTGTATTTCTTTTATCTTCCTAAAAATTTCCATTATTTCATTAGTTTGTGTAGGTCATAATTATTTCATTTTATTGTACATTTGAATTTTTATGTCAACTTATTGATCTCTGTTTGTCCTTTCTAGCTCTATTCTTCAGTATATTTTTACATTAATTTCTACTGAAATATTTTATTATTATATTTTACCTGTCAAATTTATGGTAATATGTATTTGACTGTTTTTGTGTATGCATAAAACCTTTATTTTCTTGACAGCCACCTGAACGACATTAGTTCTAATATATTCCCAAGCAAGTAATAGGATTTTAGTGAATACTGGATTAATTTAATATTGAAGGTTCTATGACAGATTTAAAAAATAACTGTAAACTTATATTGTATTTTTTCCTGTTTGAGAGTGTGTTTTAGGACTAATAGCAATAACTAACTTTTTAAAAGACAAGGAGTTTGAGATTTCCCCCATCAAATAGCAAGCAGCAGAAACCATATTCACATTTTCCTTTACCTTCTTGCTATACATGTAGTTTACATCATACATGTAACTCCTAATTTGAAGCATTAGAGACAGACACCATGCTGTGGCAATTTTTGGACTACATGGGGGAAACTACACCAATCCACTGAATATTATTAACAGCTTCACGGATGTATTATTTTTTAATGTAGTACTGTAGCACAAAGATATTACATTCACACAAATTCCAAGAAAATCCTAGCTAGTACATGTGGTCCAGTGCTAATAAGACAATTGCTTTAAAGACTAGCTATTATATTTCTAAATAGCTCTTTTATAAAAGTTTAATTTTTTAAAACCTTATTAGATGATTATTAGTACTGGCAGAGTAGATATTAATGTACTGTGGCAACTGTGGTTAAACCAATAAATTAGAACATAAACAACATATGCACACACTCCAAGGAATTAAGTAAACTAAGCAATTAAATGTGTTTTTCTCTATTCACATTCAAATAGATATTTATGACAAGAAAAATAAAATTGAAATAAGAAATTATGTTTAGTTAATGAACATGTTTATGTTAAAAATGAAGGGTCAGAAAAAAAGAGAAGCGGTGTTATCTTTATGCTTGGCATAGAGAACAATTAATTAAATGTAATAGTAAAATTGTCTCTAGTAGAAATCACTGATGCTTTATTATGAGTTACTAATGTGAGGATAGTGATATGAAAATAAAATCTAAGATATAAGTCATAAAATAAAGCTCTTATTGGCAGCAAGTCTCCTTACCCACTTATTTTTCACATGTGCATAGGTGATTAAAAGATATTATGGTTTAGTCTCTTAAAACAAGTTATAAGTGCTCAGTAACATTTTGGTGAAACACTCTTCTGTAATGGATTTAATTAACTACAGACCCTGAGTTTATTACTGATAATTACCCTACCACTTCTCACAAAACATACCTGTGGCTAATCCCATTATAGTTATAAAGCAATGGACTTCTTAAAGATCAATATTTCATTTATATGCCTGATTTCCTGCTTCTGGATGGGTGTAATTCATTGAGCTAAGTGTCACATAACTTAATTTAATGGATTTAAACAGGACAACTTCAGGTCACTACAAATAGACAATGGCTTCACAGATCAAAGGTTTGCATTAATGTATTTCAGTTAATATATTAAAATCAGCCAGTAATAACATGAATTCATCCCTTGTTAGGCAATTTACCCATTCCCAACCACAAGAAAGGAAAATGTTCTCAATAAGTGATTACAGTGCCTCCCCCACTACTTTTATATAATTTTACCTATAATCAGCTGTGGTACTAAAATTTTATACATAATAAAATAATTAGAGAAAGTATGATTTTACATAACTTTTATTGAAAGATATTATGATTATTCTTTTATTATCATGAAGACCTTATCATTTTAATTTATAAATAAAACTTTATCAAAGAAACCTTTATCAAAAATGCAGAAAATGTCCATGAACAAAGAGTAGATATAGATATAGATATAGATATAGATATAGATATAGATATAGATATAATTCTCCACTACTCTGGCATCCTCTAGAGGTCTTGGAATCCTATCTCCACGGTAAAGGTTTATTTGATCTATTCAGTCAGTGATTTTACTGTATAGACATTATATATGTATGCTTGTCCTTATCATAACTACTGTAAGAACTTGAACTTTGTGTATTTTATACTCATTAAAAACTATACTGTAGCCCTGCATTGTCTGTAGCACTGTCATCCTGTTGTTCATCCATTTGCTTGAGCGGGCACCAGTAACATCTCCATTATGAGACTTGTTGTTGCTGTTTTTGACATATTAAATATGTCACGGGGAGCTTGCTAGGCTCTGCCATGCAGGCGGGATACTCTTGGTAGCTTCTAGCTGGGAAAATAGCTGAAATGGCTGGAAAGTATTCTTTGCATTCAGAAAGCCTGGCTTTATTCTAAGTACCACTTGAGTTCCAGAGAAAGGCAATAGTGATTCCTGAGCAACAGTGCAGGAAAGAGTAGCCACAGCACCAGCCAGGTATGGGCAACACACAGATGATAGATAGATAGATAGATAGATAGATAGATAGATAGATAGATAGATGATAAAATGTATTTATATTGTATTGATATAACTTTTAAACAATACAGTCTTGGGCCAAGAAATAATGCAGCAGATAGAGTGATTGCCTTGCATATGGCTGACCCAGGTTTGATTCTCAGCATCACATATGGTCACCTCAGCAATGCCAACGTTATCCCTGAGCACAGAGTCAGAACTAAAGCTGAGAAGCACAGAGTTTGAATACCTCTCCCCCACAGTCTACCTCCATATAGCATTTTTATACTTATAATTTCAGGTTATTAGCCTAAAGGAAAGACTAAATAAATGGAAACTAATTTATAAAATATTAAAAGTATATAGTCCTATACTTCAAACTACATTGTGTAGTGGATGCATTGACGCCAAAATAAATAACTTTTATTTTTTGTTTTTTGGGCCATACCCAGCAATGTTTAGGGGATACTGTTGGCTCTACATTCAGAAATTATCCCTGGTAGTGGGAAGTAGAACCATATGTGATGCCAGGGGTCGGCTGCTGTCACTGTCACTGTCACTGTCCTCCCGTTGTTCCTCGATTTGCTCGAGCGGGCCCAGTAACGTCTCCATTGGAGACTTTGTTGTTACTGTGTTTGGCATATCCAATACGTCACGGGTAGCTTGCCAGGCTCTGCCGTGCGGGCGAGATACTCTCGGTAGCTTGCCGGGATCTCCGAGAGGGGCGGAGGAATCGAACTCGGGTTGGCCATGTTGGCTGTGTGCAAGGCAAACGCCCTACCGCTGTGCTATCGCTCCAGCCCTGGGTCGGCTGCTGCAAGAAAAATGTCCTACCAGTTATACTATCTCTCCAGCCCTCAGAATAAATAAATCTAAACTGCATATAGTGTTATTAAGGAACTATGAGTGTTTTAAATATTTTGCTGATTGAAAAGTGGACTGAGTATTTTTCATAAAAATTTTCATCAAATTTATGAAATCCAGTAATTTTGTTGCTGTTGCTTTTATATCAAATAGTAACAAGAATCATAATTTTAAGTTAAACCATCAAGATAGTGTATATTAGGTGAAGAAAATAGTCAAAATATTAGAATATATGCCTACTATGTGTGAGGCTCCAAGTTTGACCCCCATCACTATATGCCTTATGCTTGGCAAGAACTACAGAGTCTAACCCTGGTATCCTGTGGCACCAAACTTTTCAGATCTACATCACTAGATGCTGGGAGTGGCCCAGGGGCCATTAAGTACCAACTAGGTTAAACCCTATTTATAACTGTGCAGGAGCTAAAGAGACAGAGCAGTAGGAAGAGCACTTGCTTTACTTGTAGCTGACCTTGATTCAAACCCTGGCACCCCATGTGGTCATGTGAGCATCAGCAGAATGATTTCTGAGAATCAGGAGTAAGACCTAAGCATTACTAGGGGGTACTGCCAAACAAAATAAAATGATAATAAAAAAGTAAAAGTCTATATAATTTACCAAGTGCATTCAAGAACTTTACATATATTCAGCTATTTAATGGAGCCACCCAACAAATGATCACTGTAATTGTATTCATTTTACAAGTGAAAAAGTTAAAGTATAAAGAGATTAACATTCTCCCAAGGTCACAGAGCTAATTGGTAGTAATTCAAAACACTCTTTTTTACTTCCTGCTTTAGAGCTCATGCTTATTATCTAGTCTCTCCAAAATATTTAGCACAATATTTAGCAAAATGCTAGATAATTTTAGATACTGTTCATGAACTGTACACCACTTTTAAATATTTTACCCTATTTTAATTTCATGCGTATGTAATTAAACAATATAAACTTTGGTAACTTGTGAACTTTTTTAGCAGTCACCAATTTTATTGTATTTGAGAGCGAATCCATACATTATTTTGCAAGAAAAAGTATTTGAATATATATACATATATATGCATTTAGACTACATTTTTCACATAATTTAAGTGACACATAAGATTCCTGGGCTGGAGCAGTAGCACAGTGGGTAGGGTGTTTTGCCTTGCACCCGGGTTTGATTCCTCCGAACCCTTTCGGGGAGTCCAACAAGCTACCGAGAGTATCCTGCCTGCAAGGCAGATCCTGGCAAGCTCCCCATGTCACATTTGATATGCCAAAAACAGTAACAACAAGTCTCACAATGAAAAAGTTACTGGTGCCCACTGGAGCAAATTGATGAACAACAAAACCGGAGGACAGTGCTACAGTGCATAAGATTCCTGAAACTTATCCTATAAGCTAGTTCAAAAACTCTTCCCCAAAATTTATAAAAATCTACTCTACTAATGATAACTTTATTTAAAATAGTAGATGATTTTAAATTATTTTAAATTATGAATAATTAACATTAAATCTTATTTTCAATATAGTACTTGTCTGCTAGGTATTTCTTGTTTGGTTTTTATGTTGTTTTAAGTTTTTTGTTCTCAGTACTCTTGAGACACTGGCCCCAGTGACCGAGTTTTATAGGTCAAATTTTGGAATATGGGCCTTTTTTTTTTCTGTACATTTAAGGCCAAGAGAATTGACTTCTTTAGTTGCCTGAATCTCTGAGTAGTACTAATCATACGTGAATGGATCAGGAGGAAGTAAAGCAAGGAGAAAAGAGCAAAGAGCAAAATAGTCTATTGAAAAGAAGTGGTAGTTACTTGACTCTTGCATGATTTTCTGAAGTAGTGTAATTGATTTGTGCTTATAATGCACTTATCCATTCAACAAGTATACATATATTCATCTTTGGATAATCTAAACCATTTTTTATTTGAATTCATTTGTTTTGTTCTCTGAAATTGGCAATAAGAATCTACTAAAAATTTTCCGTAAGAAAACCTGAAGTTAATAACTGTTAAAGCCATATAGAAAAATAATGTTTCCTGTAGTACTCAAAAGACTTAGATTTGGTGAGAAAATTTGGTGCAAATCAGGGATGTCACTTCTAAACAGAGGTTTAGATAGTCAATAGTGCTTCATAGAATGTTTTTGCTCTCCAAAAAACTGGTGACGTCCAGACAAGAATTGCCTGGACAATTGTCCAAACAAAAACAAGAATTTTGTCTAGTTGTCAACGTGAAGACAAAGAACAGAGTCCACTTGCTGCACATATATTTGAGGAAGAAATATGTCATATTTGGTGTAATTCATTGTGATTGGGAGAAATTTATTTAACAGCCTACCATACTCATAAATAACATGTATATTTCTCAATATGTTAAAAAGTTGAACTTTTAAAAAAGCATACAAATAAAAATACTTCAAAAAATTGGTTTATGTTATTAAATAAAGGCCAAATATTCCATCAGATTTTATTATGATACTGATTTTAAGGTCATCTCTCACTGATTGCAAAAAGAAAGCAAGACATTTATTCCATGTAAATGCTTTAGAGTTGCTGGGCACTCCAAATAGCACAGACTAAGCACCTATTATCACTATCACAAGATGTTTTTTTCATCTTGATGAGAGAATCTAGCATCCAGATGGTTAAATTCTAGACAAATATCATGACAAGGTAAAGCAATGTAAAATGAAAAACTAAAAAGAATCAATAGAAAAACAAGCCAGAAATTGCTTCTTAAATTGTGTCTCACAGGTTAATGATGTCTCATTATAATAAAGAAAATTCATATAAATACATATTTTATGCATCCCTTGCCCCATGGGGCATTATAAAATTCTTTTTGCTTTTATTCTGGTAACAAAAAACTTGTAAACTTATTAAAAATTCAACAAATATAAATGTAAGTGAAAGCTAATTCCATGAAATTTGACACACTAGTCACTAGGTCACCAAATGTCAGAACATACATTTTGAAGAAAAAAAAAGCAGTGAGTAAGATTTTTGCCACAGTCAAATAGATCATATTCTATCCTGAGGAAATCAAATTTATATGTGATTGCACTTATTTTGCAAGTGTCAAAAGCAGTAGAAATGTCAAACATTTTTAGAGAGGTAGAAATTTAATTTGGCATGCACAGAATTTATGATGGATTATAGAAACATTATAATGGGTATCTTCGGCAGATCCTTTATATTCTGAAGGAATCTTGATCCGCTGAACTCATATTTTTTTTAGAACAGCTTCTACCTGGAGATAATATTAAAATGTAAAATTATAATTATTAAACAAATATATTCATATACAAAGGACACAAAATTACTAAAATATTCAACCCAGAGAAGTGAAGAGTTATTATTAAACGTAAGATAGAAACTTTTGAATTCTTGTGAGGTTTTCTTCACACTTCATCTAAGTGTATGCCTGCTTTACTAAAAATATGTCTAACCTGTAAAAAGGATAAGTGATGCATTTAGTTTTACTTGATATAGTGGAAATAAGAGGTTCAAATTGCTGTTTTCTAAGCAATCAGCTGTATGACATTTTAAAAATGATAATATAATTTTGAAAAGTATAAAGCTATTCAGAAGTTTGAAGAGAATTTGAAATATCATACTCAAATAGCAAGATAACGTATATACTACTTTAAAGTCACATTACAAATGTACTTGAAGTTTTGTTTCAATGGTACCCAATGGTAAGTGGCCTCTTAACTAAAGTAAAAAAAAACACACACACACACAAGAAGATGGGTCCTGTCAGAGCTGAATTATTTCCTAAAAATGTGGCCCAGCAGATGGTAAGATTCTCACTGCTGTCTAATGAAATATTGCTTGCCCCTTGTTTAAACTTTAAAGACCATCTCAGGTCACAGCATGGAATATGATCTCTGACAGGCTGACTCTATTTAGAAACTGGAGAGCAAAGTACAAATAACAAATGAAGGGACAAGTAAATTATAAGATATTTCGTTCTCAAATACTCTTACAGATAATCTTGAGATTGATGGAAACTGAAGGGTGATGGATGACAGAAGTGTCATATTATTGGTATAGAAATGCATACATTTCTTTATTAACATATCAGAAATCGAATCCTCTTTTTCATATGTTAAAAAATTATAATTATAGTTGCTGTCTGTTTAATCCCAAATTTGTTTACTTCCATATTTTCTTTTTTGACTATATAATTCATTGAGGCATTGGATAGACCACAAAATAGTTATTTAAATTAAAATATCCAATAATTGTATATTTGCCACATAAAGTGACAAAATAAAGAATATAAATTATATTAATGTCCATTATTTTTTACGTCCATACCTGCTGTGATCAGGGATTTCTTCTGGTTCTGTTCTCAGGATTCACTCCTGACAGAGTTTAGGGAACCATATGTAGTACTAGGAAATGAACTTGGGCCTGCAGTAAATAAGGCAAGTGACTTATTCCCTATACTATTGTTCTGCCATTTACTACTATTCATGCTAGTCAATATTGTGTAATATATATGAAAATATATGTTTATTTATATTTAAAGTGATTAATTTCTTTGATAATTAAATATGCTATTTTACAAACACCTTGTTTTTATGCTTCCAATGTCAAATATATTCTTATTACTAGTAAATTATTTGCATTGTTCTGTGCACTGTAGATCAATATACCTGAAAATACCAAAAATATTGGTCAAATATAATTTTTATTATGCTATAAATAGAATGGTAAAGGCCCTCCCGTTGATCATCAATTTGATCGAGCGGGCCCAGTAACGTCTCCATCGGAGACTTTGTTGTTACTGTGTTTGGCATATCGGATACTCTCGGTAGCTTGCTGGGCTGTCTGAGAGGGGCGGAGGACTCGAACTCGGGTCGGCCATGTTGGCCGCTTGTAAGGCGAACGCCCTACCGCTGTGCTATCGCTGGTAATAGAAAGTAAAGAGCAACTAGTAAAATGTTATTCACCCCTTTTACTAGAAAAACAGTATTACAGAGTAAATAAAACTATATTAGAAGAGATTTATTACATTAAATTATCTTGTACCTTGGCTCTCTAGAGTTATTTGTAGTAGGTCCTATGGACAGATAAAAGGTCCAATTCAGAAGAATAATTTAGCTAGATATAAACTATATCTACTAACAGCACATAAAACATCCAATAATCATAATTCCCCAAATTATCTCTTATTACATATTCTAAGACACAGCCAGAGTCATAACAGCAATTACCTAGAAAGATTAACTATATATAAATGCTCACAGAAGTGGACTCCCAATTCTACCCTTAGGGTTGTCATGTGAATATCCCAGTAGAGCCTACGTTTAAATGAAATGTTCTGTGATTTCATGGCAGTTAAAGTACAAATGGATATTTTCGCTATAATGATAAAGATGGACAGCTTTCTCCTCCCTAGTGATTCAAAATTGTAGGGGCTATTAAATTTCCTTTCGTTAATCGTTCTATTTATCCTCCCTTATGGGAAAAATAAAGTCTAGTACAATCATCACAGGAAGACATGGAACTTAAATGAAATATGATTTATAAGCCTCATTTTACAAAAAAGGACATTAACAATTACATTAAGTTACACTAATTTACAAAAAATTGTAGAAAGTAGAAGTGATTAAGGGGGAAAACTTATTTAACCAAGCATTGAGACTTGAAATATATGCAAAAAAATTTTAACTGTAAGCTGATTTTAGCAAACGCTATAGTACAGACTATAGATGGAATACAGGTATGGGATTTATGAAGGAGTGAAGAACAGAAAGGCAGTTGTTAGTTTAAGTCAATTCTTTCTCTCATTGTGCGTTTGGGTTAGACCACGCTCAGGCATCACTCTTGGTGGTGCTCAGGAGACCATAGGTGTTGCCAGAACACAAACTTGATCACTTCATGCAAGGAAAGCAAGCATCTTACACTCTGACGTCTCTCTGGATCTTTGTATCAATTCTTAATGATGTCTCTAGACTAAGATTTGTTTAGGGATGTCTCTAGAAGAAATTCTTAAACAGAATAGCTATAATTCCTTAGGTAAAATTTTCTTTGTTACGATGACTTTCCTCAACTTTCCCTTAGTTTATCAAATGTTTGTTCAACTTCTTACTATTTGTGATTCTGCATGGAAACTGATACTGATTCTTTACTCAATATCAGTGAGTGATAAATTTTATATAATAGTGTTAACTTGTCTTAATACAAGAAAAGTAGCTTTGCAAAATTTAAGGCAGTAATTTTCTTGGTCTGATATTCAAGACACTACTTCCACTACCCAGCCGCCACCACACTCCAAGACGCTTTCCGGACCCGCGTGACACATCATAAGACACTAAACACCCATTTTCCGGAATTGTAGTACCATATTTGATAGGGTTCAAATATGGTAACACCTACAAGGGCGATTAGAGGTCGCCCCAAAAGCCTATATCCCTCTCGGAAAGACTGGCAAGCTACAGAGAGTATTCCGCCCGCACTGAAGAGCCTGGCAAGATATCCATTGTGTATTCGATATGCCAAAACCAGTAACTACAACTGGTCTCAATCACCTGACCCTGAAGGCTTCACCAACATGGCAGCACTGAGAAGGATGAGAAAGGAGAGACCGATAGAATCTCAAGGCCAAAGAAGGCTGCCACAACAAAGGAAGACAAAAATGATCGTCTGTACTTTCAATGCACGTACGCTAGCATCAGATGCATCCATCGAGGATCTGACGGTACAAGCACGATGATCAAGTACGACATCATTGGTCTGACCGAGACAAGAAGGCACTAATCTCACCATGCTGTTTTCGACACTGGAGAAGAATTGTTCCTCAGGAGATGCGATAGAAGAGGTGGCAGAGGCATTGGTGTCCTTGTCAACACAAACTTGGCCATGAGCATTGATTCATTTGAATGCCTAACAACCCGAATCGGACGTTTATATTTGAATAGATGTGGCTCACTGCTGGCAGTTTCTATCTTAATTGTTTACGCACCAACATCTCATTATGATGAAAGAGAAATAGAGAAGTTCTATGTGGAGTTGGAGAAGTTCTATAAAGAAGACTACACCTTCTATAAGACCATTGTGGGTGATTTTAATGCCAAGATAGGACCGAGAAGATCAGCTGAAGAACTCCACGTCGGGACCCATGGCCTAGAATGGAATGAACAGGGTGAGAGACTGTCTGAGTTCATCATGTCGATGAACACTATCCATGGTAACTCACAGTTCCAGAAGGAAGAATCTAAACGTTGGACATGGGAGTCTCCCGGTGGACGATTCTGCAAAGAAATAGACCACATCAAATTCAATCGACAGTTTTGCCTGACCGATGTCGCTGATTCAGACCACCGTCTCCTTCGTGCAAAATTCTATTTCACAGAGCGGGGAGAAAGGGCTGCAAAGTTCAAAAAGAGAACTCCCAGAACGACCACCAACTGGGAGCTCTTTGGCAGTATTGCGGCACTATGGGAAGATGCCATTGTTGACAACATTGACGAGAAATATGATCAACTGGTTCAGCACCTCCATGATTGTGCGAGGAACGCCATGAGAGAGATAGCCACAAAAAAACGCCTGTCTTCGAAAACTCTTGAGCTTATTCGCCAGCGTGGTCTGGCGCATGCCTCAGGCAACCGCAAGCTAACGTCCGAGCTCGCAAAGCAGTGCAGAGATGCAATCAAGGAAGACCTCAAAGAGAGAAGAGCATAAGTGCTGGTAGATGCGCAGAAGCCGGGAAAAGTATTCGTAAAGCCCGCCTGTCCTTCGCCAACTACAAGACCAAAATGACTGCCCTCTGACTTCCTGATGGATCCATCACATCCTCCAGAACGGCAATGGGGAAGATTATCCATGACTTCTACTCAAATCTCTTCGATAGCCATGTCCACTTGCCAACATACCAAATTCCACAGGATGGATATGTCGTTCCCAACGTTCTCCCTTCCGAAATCCTACACGCCATTTCGTCAGTAAAGAAACGAACAGCACCCGGCCCAGACAAGGTCAGACCTGAACACCTGAAGAACTTGCCGTCAGTACTCATCAATACGCTGGCTCGGCTCTTCACACGCTGCCTGTCTGAATGCAAGGTTCCGTCCCAATGGAAAACCAGCAGGACCGTACTACTGTTCAAGAAGGGAGACATCCATGACATTGGCAACTATCGCCCGATCTGCCTATTGTCTGTCATCTACAATTTGTTCACTGGAGTCATTCTAAATAGGATTGGCAGAACACTAGATGAAGGACAACCATGCGAGCAAGCCGGGTTCCACAAAGGATTCAGCACCATCGACCATATCCACACGATAACCAAGCTCATTGAGGTTTCTCAGGAGTTCAAGATGCCACTCTGTTTAACGTTCATTGATTTAAAGAAGGCCTTTGATTCTGTTGAGACGAAAGGGGTCATTGAAGCCCTAGCCAATCAGGGCATTCAAGCCCAATACATCAAGATCCTCCGTGAGCTGCATTGCGGATTCACTACCAGGATCTCAACATTCTACAAAGAAGTAATCATTGATGTCAAGATAGGGGTTCGGCAGGATGATACCATTTCACCGAAACTCTTCAGTGCCACCCTCGAGAACATCATGAGACGACTGGAATGGGAAGGAATGGGAGTGAAGATAGATGGTTGGCAAATACACCACCTCCGCTTTGCTGATGACATTGTTTTAATAACACCAAACATCAGCCAAGTGGCACAAATGCTGGCCGACTTTGACCGTGAGTGTGGAAAGGTAGGACTACAGCTGAATCTTACGAAGACAATGTTTATGAGAAACAGCCTCGTTCCTGACGCCCCATTCGCTCTCAACGGAACGACTATCTCAGAATGCAACAGCTATGTGTACCTAGGTAGAGAGGTCAACATGACAAATGACCTGGCACCCGAGCTGCGCAGGAGGAAGACAGCAGCTTGGAACGCCTTCAAGAGCGTCGAAGAAATAGCTAAGAGGACGAAGAACCTCCGGCTCTGGGCACATCTCTTTGATTCCACTGTTCTTCCTGCATTAACATATGCCTCAGAGACCTGGGCCCTATGCAAACAGGATGAGAACTCTATTCGGGTCTCCCAAAGAGGAATTGAAAGAGCTATGCTTGGAGTATCATGCTTCACTCAAATGAGAGAAAGAATCCGGAGTTCCGACATCCGTTGACTTTCAAGAATCAGGGACGCAGTCTCGTTTGCCAAGGTGTCAAAAATCAGATGGGCTGGTCACGTAATGAGATTTAAAGACGACCGCTGGACTAGACCTGTTACCGACTGGATTCCACGGGATTTCAAAAGATCGCGTGGCTGCCCACCTACCAGATGGTCAGACTTCTTCATCAAGATCATGAACGATCGGTTTGAGGCTCTTCATGTTCCCAGAGCGAACAGATGCCACTGGGCTACACTAGCACACGACAGGGACAAATGGAGATGTTACTGGTGCCCGCTCAAGCAAATTGACGACTAACTGAAAATTAAGTGATTAAGTGTGATTAAGGATATTCAAGATCATGCCATCAAACTACATTCCTTTTAATAATAATAATTCTACCAATTTCCTTGAAATCTTAGTGGGAAAGGATCCCTTTCCCATTACACAGTTTATATAAGATTTTCAGTATAATTTTTTTAAATGATGTCCACTTTTGTGTAAAAATTTAATTCTGTCCATATATCTGGAAAATCAAAATTCTAAAAACTTAATACCTTATAGGCTACAAATCTTTTTAACATAAAATTCAACATGTCAGAGAGGTCCTATTAAAAATTAAAGAGAACTTCACAATTACAGAAAACTTTAACGTTTTAGAAGGCAAGTGTTTCCGTTGATACCACCAGCAATCAATGACTTAATTTTTTAACAAAATTTTCTGGCGATTGTAGATGATTTTTCAAAGCTATTATTTTTATTTTATATTTTCTTTGTTTTATTCCAAAATGGCCAATGCAGCCAAACAATTCCTTCCACTAAAATTTATTTAGAATTTATAAGAGAAAGTTATTAGGAATTTTTTATTTTCCATATTCGTTTATAGAATTATCTTTGAGTTAAATTGTTCTAATGATGTCTTACTAGGCGCTATGTCTAGGATTTCCAAAGCAACTGAATTAACCATTTAAATTCATATACTTGAAATGTACTTTCCAATTAGTTCTCTACCATGAAAATATTTGTTCTTAGTAAGAACTTACTACTCTCATCTCTTATGAAAATATATAGAATTATGCTATATAGTATTTTCCTGATAAGTAATAAGAAATAGTTTCAGTATAGAAGTAAGTTTAAGCATTATTTATACTTTTCACAAGAATCTTGACATTTCAAACTTTTTTAACTTCTGGTTTTTAATCTGACCTTTTCTACCTAAATATCATATTTATGCATTGCATTTTGATAACTCAATAATGTTTTTAAATAAACATTTTATGCTTTTGAATTGAAAATATACAGAGCAACATGGAACGAGCTAGTTCAATTTTTTAATTTAATTTATTTTCATGGCTTTAAGGAGCCCATAACCTTTAAAACAGCCTAGATGCAATTCCGATTAACACGCTCACTGTCTAGCTTAGTAATTCAGTGGAGATGAACTCCTTTCTCTATTGCAACAATTTTTTTCTTATTTGAACCAATTGTGGAAAAAAAAACTCCATTGAAATAGCCCCAGTTTGCATTCATTTCAGTCCACATGAAAATATTATCATACATTTCTAGTATGTAGGAACAGAGTAATTGAATGTATTGAAGAATATAAACACTTAAAATGAACTAATTATAAAATATCAATATATAGCAATACTCATGCCTTAATTATAATCAATGTACCATTTACTTATACAATACTTTAGGATACCCAGAGACAATTTTTATACCATTTGTGACCAATAAACATAATACAAATTAGGTATTATTACATCCCTTTGAGTAAAAAGGGAAACCTATAAAATGTTTCATAATCTTACAAGATAAATGCAGCATTTAATATCTTTATGTACCCAAGATGTTACCTAGGAAATAAGCCCATTTTTCAAAAACTACACTGCACTGTCTGTAGCACTGTCTTCCCATTGTTATTGATTTGCTTGAGCAGGCCCAGTAACGTCTCCATCGTGAGACTTGATGTTACTGTGTTTGGCATATCAAATGCATCATGAATAGCATGCCAGGATTTGATGTACGGGCGAGATACTCTCTGTAGCTTGCTGCAATTTCTGAGGGGGCGGAGGAATTGAACCCAGCTCAGCCGGGCTGGCAGCACGCAAGGCAAATGCCCTACCGCTGTGCTAGGAAATGTTTTGAAGGATGCTGGCAAGAGAGATATAGCTTAAAGGAGAGGCATGCATGCCAGCCTTATGCAGGCCTCCAGGGTTCCATCTCTGGCACCTCATGAACTTAGCATGGCCCCGTGTCACCCAGGTGATGCGTGGACACCATTAGGCATAAACAATACCCTATCATTTTCCTGAACATCTAAAGGTTAGGCTTCAAAGCTGGGCTGATTATTCTCAGGAGTCTCCCATAGGATCCCAAGTCCAGGAAACTAAAAAGGGAAGGAGGGAAGAAAGGGATGAGGGAGGAAGGGAAGAAGAGAGGAAGGAAAGGGAGGAAGGGAGGGAGGGCTAGAGAGAGGGAAGTAAGGGAGAAAGAGAAGGAGGGAGGGAGGGGGGAGAGAGGGAGGGAGGAAGAGAAAGGAGAGAGAGAGAAAAAAGAGTGTGACTGTATAAAATGTAGGCATTTCTTTTTTTAAATTATTTTTATTATTTAAAATTTTTTTTTTAATTAAATCGCTGTGAAATAGTTACAAAGCTTTCCTGTTTGGGTTTCAGTCATACAATGATCGAACATCCAACCTTCCAGCAGTGCAAATCTTCCACCACCAATGTCCTCAGTATCTTCCCCATCCCACCCCTCTCCCTGCTACTATGGCAAATAATCTTCCCCATACTCTCTTTATATTGCTTTGAAATATCATAAGATGTCACACTAATTCTAAAATTGTAGATAATTGGTGTCTGGGAAAATCTCTGTAGCAAGCTGCTCAGTTCAAAAATTCTTTCATTATTATTATTTTTTTAATCATTACAAGCTTTCATGTTTGGGTTACAATCACAGAATGATCAAACACCGATCCCTCCACCAGTGCACATTCCCCACCACCAATATTCCCAGTATAACCCCCCCTTTCCTACCCACCTCCTGCCTCCATGACAGACAATATTCCCCATACTCTCTCTCTACTTTTGGGCATTATGATTTGCAATACAGACACTGAAAAGTTATTATGTTTGGTCCTTTTATCTACTTTCTGCACACATCTTCCATCCCAACCAGTTCCTCAAACCATCATTTTCCTAGTGATCCCTTCTCTATTCCAGATGCCTTCTCCCTTTTGCTCATGAGGCAGGCTTCCAACTATGGAGCAATCTTCCTGTCCATTGTATCTACTATCCTTAACAACATAAAATGAGGCTAAGATTTTTTTGTGTCTCTGACTCATGGCCATTAAGGAGCTTAAGTAGCAGTTGGAGGCAGTTTGTGGGTGTGAATTCCAGGGTCTCATGGGCATGGGACAGAGGGGACCAGAAGGACTGGTTCATCCGCTATCCATTAATGCCTGGAGTTTGCTGTCACTGAACCCGTGTTCCTGCACTTCTCACTGGGTTCTGGAAGTTGGTGGCCTCTGGGGTTCTTGAGGGGCTGGTGGAGGGACACCACCTTTTCCTGTCTGAGGCACCCTTGTGAAGTCAGCTTGGCTTAAAGTCTGGATGCATCTTTACAGCAAGCTGCTAGGTTCAAAAATCTTTTAGTGTGTCACAGGCATTTCTTTTTAGTATCTTCTTGCAATCAAGAAAAATGCTCTGGTTTGTACTTCAGACCCTATAGATATCCTACTTATTTGTTTTCGCATCCAGTGATCAGTATCATTGTAATTCTTCATTCCAAGTGTAGATATGG
This sequence comes from Sorex fumeus, assembly GCF_029834395.1. Classification (NCBI taxonomy): domain Eukaryota; kingdom Metazoa; phylum Chordata; class Mammalia; order Eulipotyphla; family Soricidae; genus Sorex; species Sorex fumeus. The sequence goes on along the minus strand of NW_026606075.1, from coordinate 17,074,489 downwards.
ACTTTTCCCTTAATTTACAAATTTCTGCTTAGTCTAAGCTGTAACTCTAACCAAAGGTTTAGTGAAAGCTTAGAGGTAGCAAAAAAAAAAAAACTATAACTCAGGAAGAAAATGTTACTATGAGACTGGAATCATAAGTTCTTGAAAAATAATGGTTGCTTATAAGGAGAATCTTTCTGGTTTCCCCTCATCTTGTCTTTTCGGCTATTATATGACAAGATTCAGTTTATTTCTCTCAGTTGTTTTAAACCTGTCTTTATCTTCTGTAGGGTATTGTCAGGATAGAGGAAAATGTTATTTATTTCTCGAAAGATCTTAAACCAAAAATTTTAGAAATCACTTTATCACTGTATCACTGTCCTCCCATTGTTCATCGATTTGCTTGAGCGGGCCCAGTAACGTTTCCATTTTGAGACCTGTTGTTACTGTGTTTGGCATATTGAATACATCACAGGTAGCTTGCCAGGTTTTGTCATGCGGGCGAGATACTCTTGGTAGCTTGCTGGGATCTCCGGAGGGGCAGAGGAATCAAGCCCGGCTTGGCCCGGCTGTCTGTGAGCAAGGCAAATGCCCTGCCGCTGTGCTATTGCTCCAACCCGAATTTTAGAAATACAAATAATGTATAATAACTGTCTGTAGCACTGTCCTGTTGTTCATCGATTTGCTCAAGCGGGCACCAGTAACGTCCCCATTGTGAGACTTGTTACTGTTTTTGGCATATCGAATATATCACGAGTAATTTATAATCGAAACATCTATACGATTCCACATAGTATTTTAGCTTGGGTTACTCAGAACAGCTTATCAGTTAGCTTTTCAAAAACAAAATGTTTTGTTTAAAATATACATTTATTTAATAATAAAATTTATTAAAAATGCTTCTGCCTTGAAAAGGTAACATTAAAGAAATTTCCTTTGCTGAGTTTTAAACATAGGGTAATATTTTAAGTATAATATGGTGGATTCTACATATAATTTAAATGTGTGGTGCACTATATCATCTAAATCTGCATAAGTGATATTTACACTGTGATAATTACAGCACAATGGTGAACATTGGTTAGGGACTGACATTTTAGAATCTATTCCTTTCATTCAGTAATTTGTTTCTCGACCTCTCTATTTTTGTAGTGATGACATTTGATTCATTTGATTATGAAATCTATTTCTTTTTTGGCTACATGTTTACAAGTTTCCTTTCACACATAGGTGTAGCACATCAATAAAAAATAAAGATAATAAACAGGACTTCTATACCATTCTCAGAAAAATATTTTATATATCATCATCCCTTCTTTTCCTCTGTGTGTTAATGTGAAGAAGCCCGACTACCTTGCAAGCATGTTTTGAAGCTGGCAAACCATGATCTAACATCAAGTCTCTGAATCATCAGAGGACAAGCAATAACACTGAACTATATAAATATTTGCTTAAGTCTAAAATTGTGAGGTGCTTTTCAATGAAACAGCATATTGCAGTCCTTTAACTACTGTATCTGTTTTCTACCCTATTAACTTTAAAAAAGTTGGATCCTTCTTCAAAACATTTGCCTATCTTTTACTTTGTGTATTCCCTTCTATTTCAAATTTTCAACTGAAAAGCAGCTGCAAGTATAGTAACAGCAAAGACTCTAACCTAATCAGAAAAAGAAATCTCTTTTCTCTGTGTTAAAAAGTTTCTTCTGCAGAACGGGGCAGTAGTAGCACACGTGAGACTGTACTTGACAAGGCTGACTGGGGTTTGATCCTTGGTACCACATACGGTATTCAAGCCATGCCAGGAGTAACGGCTGTGTGCAGAGTGAGAAGTAAGCTCTGTGGACTACTGGATGTTTTCCCCAAATACCCAAAAGACCAAAAACTAGTAGGTGTTCCCTTTGCCATGTACTGTGTGTGCTAAATGAGCTAGGGAGCCTCGAATGAAACTAATGTTTCCAGATTATCCACTTTGTGCATTGCTACATGGAGATCAAGTACAGACTAAAACAGGAAACCAGGAATGGTATTTATTCTGACACCCACCCATAGCAGAGTTGAGGAGAACCCAAGGACCATCTCCTTACAGTCTTCAAGTTCTTCCTCAAGTGCTTTTCTCCTTTCATGATTTTTCTGAACCAAAGGATTTTACAGACAAAAATAATTAATAAAGATTTACTACCAGCTGTATTGCTTTTTAGTTGTTGAAAACTCTCCATTTAAAATTATATTTCATGCCCCTTTCCCTCTTATGGGACCTATAATGCAAAAACTCATCTTATTTTACTGTGTTATCCTTACTGACGACAAAAGACAATTCTTCTTTACCAAATTGCAAATTCAGAAATAATTAAAATAAAATCCCATTTCACAATTTATGGCAAAAGATGATAATGCCATGATTGAAGTACAAGTGTTGCTGTGTTAGCTAAAAAAAAATGTAAAATAGTCAAGGGGAGGACAATGGATCATATACCATTTAGTGATATTTGAAATGAGTCTACAAAAATATGAAAAGAAGAAAATCAGAGAAGAGGAGCATACACACATTAGCACAGGAATTTATAGATCATTCCTAAATTGGCAAAGATATGATGGACATGCAATTCATAGTTACAATGCTGTAAACAACAGCAAATATACAACAGTTTTCTAGTTATTTTATAGTTTTTAATCCTCTTCCTTATTAAAAATCAGTTTACAAAATAATTAATGTTCTAGTTATTCACTTTTTGTTAGTATTCACTCCTAAATTCTTTAGCCATCTTATGTCACATTCTGTGTATAAATGCAGTGGTTAAGACATAGGTATTGGCAAGTGGACTACATGGAAATTATCATGCTAAGCGAAATGAGTCAGAAAGAGAGGGATAGACAAAGAAAGATTGCATTCATCTGGGGAACATAAAATAAAAAAATAGGAGACTAACACCCAAGAATAGCCGAGATAACGACCAGGAGGTTTACTCCATGGCTTGGAGGCCAGCCGCACATGCTAGGGGAAAAGGCAGCTCAGATAGAGAAGGAAGAACCAAATAAAGGGTGTTGGGAGGATCCTCCCAGGATGGGAGAAGCCTGCTGAAAGTAGACTATGGACTGAACATGATTGCCACTGAATGACTCTTTTGCAAATCACAGCACCCAAAGGGAGAGAGAGAACAGAAGGGAATGCCCTGCCACAGAGGAAGGGTGGGTTGGGGTGATGGGGGATGGGAGACATTGGGATCAGTGGTGGTGGAGAATGAGCACTGGTGGAGGGATAGGTGTTCAATCATTGTATAACTGAAACCCAAGCACAAAAAAATTGTAAGTCTACAACTGTACCTCATGGTGTTTCACTAATAAAAATTAAAAAAAAAGACACAGGTATTGAGTATGTTGGAAAGATAATGAAGCAGTTAAGGCACTTGCCTTGCATGCAGCCAAGTCCAGTCCATTCTCACAAAGTCTCCCCAGCACTGCCGAGAGTGGACCCTGAACAGAGTCAAGTTGGTCCTTGAGCATCACCAGGTAGAGCCCCAAATACATCTCCCATCAAAAAGAACTACTAGAGTTCTATAGATCTACAGTTGAATTCAGATCCCACCTAATTTTTAAAAAGCAGAGAATTATTGAATAGATTCCTCTCCAAAGCAGACATAGATATGCACAAATGACACATATACCCATAACCTGCTGCCTAACTGATGACTGTCAAAATTAGTAATTTTGATAAGATGCGATTCCTCATAGACAAAATACAAGTGCTAGACAGAGTTTAATTTATACGGTATTTTGCTTTCAGTGATAGAAATGAAGTAAATTGTATATACACTATTGTTCTGGAATAAATAATACATGATGTGGCTATTTATTTTATCCAATTCCTTTCCTCAGTTTTATTTCTCTTGATATCGCAGAAATATTCAACAATATTAAACTCTGTAACACTGTTCCCTCAGACATTATTTTGAGCATCTATTATAGAACTCTTCCTGATTGCATATATTGGCATGACTGATAAGAAGTACGTACTTTATTTATAGTGATGTTTAGTGCTACTCACAAGCATACTTAACTATATTTTCAACATATTTCAAAGGACACTGTCCATGAACTTTTAGTATAGTCCAAATGCTTATTTGACCCTCCAGATATGCATCTTAAACTGTTCTAGATTGTTTCATTACTTTGCCCTAGTTCCTCTGCTTAGAATTATTTTTCATCCTAATTATTTTATCCTATTAATAATCTAAAGAAAGTCCTATATTATTAGAATCCCAGATATAATTTAATATTATAATTGAATATTACTGTGCTTTATTTACTGAAATCATAAAGTATTGAGCCATTATGCAGATGGCTTCTTTTCTTATTTTAACTTGATGGAAATCACTAGCATTCCATTCATTAACATTTTTATTTGGAGATTATAAATATGATTGAAGCTAGAAAAATTTGATTTGTTTTTTCTCTAAGCAACATAGCAGAGGCCTGATATGGAGTGTTGTTTTTTAACAGAAGTGAGATAAATTAATCCAGCAAGTGACATTCCCTCTGACATGTTTTATGCCTAGCTTGTCACTGGTAATTGAAACAGAAGGTAGAGTGGTTTTAAACCTTCTTGATAGGATATCACTTGACTGCAGTTTGTCAATTTTTGCCTCTTTTCCTGTTTCTAACAGTTCATGGCTCAGATAAGAAACCAAAGTTTAGATGAAAAAATAGTGTGGATTAGTTAAGGTAGCAATAGTGACACAACAAAGATAGAATCTGTGATACTGAAACCTGCAATTTTCGAAGAACTTTCTGTCTTCTTCTCTTTAGTTACTTTGAGCACATTTATCAAAGACAAGTACTTTCACTTTTCTTGTTACACTACTTCTAGAATATTTTCTCTGACATTATGAACTATATATTAAAAATCTTTTATAAACTACAGCTTGCCTTTTATATGCATAATTTTGAAAACTAAACAAATGCAACCTTCTGGTAAAAAACTTATGTAAATTAAATCCCAGAAACTTTAGCTTGTTTTCAGAACAGAGGATGAAATCCCAATCTAAGATTCCAAGCAGGTAAAGTATATACTTTAACACTGAACCATATCTCTAGCCTTATAACTAGAAATCTTTATTTCCTAGAATATTACAGGTTATATATTGTTTGTTTTATATAATTATGTGAGTAGTAGTTTCATTTTTGTACCTTTAACACATTTCTATAAATTAGTATTTTTGTACTCCAAAAGGAATAGTTAAATTATCATGAAAGAGTATATAGAAAGAGTATATGGACTAATGTCTTTTGAGAAACTAGTATGGAAAAAAAACTATTCAAGAGGCTCACAGGGAAAATATTTGCTAGAAAAATTTAAAAAGGAGAGGGAAAGATGTGCTAGTAAAGCTCTAAGAACACGTAAATTTGGCACTTCTAAGAGAAAAAGGGAAAGTAAGAAGGTTGGAGTCTTGTATAAAAATGGTTTTCTAGGTTGTTCAACAAGGAGGTCAATAGTTTTTATGTAAGGGAGTCTTGTGTCTCCAAGTAATGTCTGTCTATCCCTAAACATACTCAGTCATCAAGATATCATGGAAAGAAAATCAGTTTATGACTGAAGAATTTAATAATCTAAAGCTTATCATTTGACAGTTTGTATTGTTTGATGTCAAATATCTGGAAAAACTTTTTGTTGGCAGCCATGGAACTCAAATTCAAACTAAACTATTAAGGAAAAGATAGACTATTATATAGAAACATGGGCTTCAGTGGAGGCTACGTTGAAAGCATCTGTAGTTTTTTGCACATGGCTATTTATGATATTTGTACATTTGCTCTTGGGGTTAGAATATCATTTTTTCTTGGGAAATATGGTCAAGCACACAAAGTGTGTGGCTCCTTTATGTCTATTGCTGGAGACAGTCAAGAATAGAGATTGGCAGACATTGCCATAATTCACAGCAACTACTGGAAGAAGACAAAATTCAAAGGACAGATTTGGATTTGTCTTCATTAAGGAATAGTGATACTAACAATTGTCTTTGAATTCTTTTGCAAAGATGGGATGGCTTACCAGGAATTTGTCCTAGCCTTAAAACCAAAAATAATTCAATGGTTGCAAAAGATGTGTGGCTCTGCAATAATTCTTTAAAAACAACATTTCCAGTAGCAATTTGTGATTCATTAAATAACACATAAGACTCATAAAAACTATTATCCAGAAGAACCATTATTCACTTCTAAAGTTTCTCTTCTGGTGGTTTGAAATCTGCTTATAGCTATACAATGTTTTAAGCACTAATAAATTATTTATTAGTGATTAAGAAAGTTATGGAATTTCGAAGTTTTGCTTTAGATTTCCATATATGTGTAATTCTCATTATGCACCACTCCCTATCACCTAAATTTCAGTGCCAACTCATCACATATTAATAGCAAAGAAACAAACAAAATAACCACCAATTTTCCCTTATGCCTCTTTCTGCCTTTCCCTTTGCTTATTGTAACCACCATCATTCTTCTGAATCTAGTTGTTAATTTTGTTTCTTGTGAATTTATTTGCTTCAGTAATTTATAGCTCGCATATAAGAAAATCCATTTAATAATATCTTTAATTTCATAAACATTTCACTCAGCATTGTCACTTCAGAATTTATCCATTTTATACTAAAATGCACAATTTAATAATTTAAATGGAAGATTTTCCCATTTTTGATTAGGTTAATTCCTTCCTTCCTTTTGTCAGTTTATATTTTTCTGTATTTCTTTATTTTTGCATTTGGCTCACATTTTCTAAACTTGTCTTTAATATTTGGGCTGGAGCAATAGCACAGCTGTAGGACGTTTGCCTTGCGCGCAGCCAGCCCGGCCGAGCCGGATTCGATTCCTCCGCCCCTCTCGGAGAGCCCGGCAAGCTACTGAGAGTATCATGCATGCATGGCAAAGCCTGGCAAGCTACCCGTGATGTATTCGATATGCCAAACACAGTAACAAGGAGTCTGAAAATGGAGACGTTACTGGACCTGATCGAGCAAAATCAATGAACAATGGGAGGACAGTCTTTAATATTTGTTGAAGAAGTTATTCTTTCTTTATTGAATAGTCTTGACTCCTTTATCATAGATTAAATCCACTCCAGATATGTGTGGATTTAGTTCAAGGCTCATTTCAAATCCAATGGCCTCTATTTGTTTTATTCCAGTTTCATATAGTTTCATTTAATACTGGTTTGTAGTATGTTTTAAAACCAGAGATCATAATGTCCTCATACCTTTGTTCTTATTTATTTCAGAATTTTTTGCTCGAGCTCGAGCGGGCCCAGTAACGTCTCCATTGGAGACTTTGTTGTTACTGTGTCTGGCATATCAAATACGTCACGGGTAGCTTGCCAGGCTCTGCCATGGGGGCGAGATACTCTCGGTAGCTTGCTGGGCTCTTCGAGAGGGGTGGAGGAATAGAACTCGGGTCGGCCATGTTGGCCACTTGTAAGGCGAACGCCCTACCACTGAAGGGCTGGAGCGATAGCACAGCGGTAGGGCATTCGCCTTACAAGCGGCCAACGTGGCCGACCCGAGTTCTATTCCTCCACCCCTCTCAGAGAGCAGTAACAACAAAGTCTCCAATGGAGACTTTACTGGGCCCGCTCGAGCAAATCAACGATCAATGGGAGGGCCTTTACCTTTTACCTTTACCTCTTTCAGAATAGTTTTGAATATTTGGAGCAGTGACCATTTCCACCTATTGGTCATTTATGCCTGGCCAATATCAGCTGGCATATCCAATATCTACTGATATCTTCTTATATTTGAAACTCCATTATTACCACACACAAAAGAATGAGAGATGTAAATACAGCAGGCAGTGCACTTGCCTTGTTTAAGCAACTGATCTGGATTCAATCCCCAGCACCCCAAGTAGTCTCTTGAGCACTGCTCGAAGTGATCACAGAAAACAGAGCAAGTAAGAAAAGGTAAATAGGAGGTTATAAGATCTGCCTTAAGGGCCCTTGGGCACATAAGTGATGTAGAGGTATGGTATATGGATATATCTAAGCTGCAAAGTTAATGATACTATATGTATGAAACCCAATTCAGCACAACTTCTGATTAAAACCTCTTATTTCCTGAGGAAACAGAAAATAAAATAAATAATGCTGCTTTCCATGTATAAAGCAGTATAGGCCACCAAGCTACTTTTATTTTTATTTGTGGATTGATGAAATCCTATCAAAAACTGAATGAGTTTTACCAACAAAATTGTTTAAATGAAATAACATCGTAACTGGGATTTTATAATTTTGTAATGTTAAGGCCCCTTGACTCTGTTTTTGAGTGTATAACTTCTCATTTTCTTTCCTTCCAAGCAGTGTGGAGGAAGCTGGTCAGCCACCCTGGCTGGAATTTCCGTGCAAGGACCCAAGGACTCAGGCCCTGATTGCCCATGGTGAGGTTGTCTTTTCCTTTTTGACCAAAAATAAAGTTATAGAAGACAAGCTATATAATATGTCACATTAGAGTTTTGTTTATTGAGATTTTATTTTGTAAGTAGAAACTCTGATTGAACAAGAGGAAAATATTCCTGAGAAAGCAAACTTTCCCCATAAGGAGACTCTCCCCATCCAATTAGATTTACAACGTGGGCATTTCTCTCAATTTAAGAAAGAATCTAGTCATTTGACTGGGAAATTTCCACATGCTAATATATTTGGCAAGAAATAAGAACTGGGACATAACAGAAGGCTTGTTCTCAACATTGCTGGTGAATAGTAAATTATTTCACTGATTTTTTTCTCTCTAAAATTTGATTCTAAGCAAAATAATCCAGTTTAAGAAGACATGAATAGAAATATTTGCAGGATATATGCTATTTGAGATGGGAATAAGTGTCTTATAATTGTTGATTCTATTTTGTAGCTATGAAAAGTAGCTAAAGATATTACTTTATCTATGTATTCATTTTCAATTATTACAAATTTGTGCTAAAATTAATACATTTAATTGCATTACTATTTTAAATCCTGATACACAAAAATCAGAAACATAAAATCATAATAAAACTTAAAAGATAAATTACACGTGAACAAATATTGACAATATAAATAAAAATAATACTTTAGTTATTACAGAAAGTGGTTTAAATCAATCCTGTGAAATGAAGCATTGCTGAGCATATTTATATATTAGCAAAAGCTAACAGGAAAATAAATAGCAATATTCTATGAAATATTAATTATATATTATTAAACAAAATCAAATTAAAACAAATGCATTCTTTATCTGTAAAATGGAAAATATGTAAAAGTTGATAGAAAGCATAATCAACAATATACTTGATATGGCTTTATCAATTGATGAAAAAATTGTTTATGTGTGCTCAACTCTGAGTTCAGTAACTTTATATTGTTAAGGCTAGAGAGGTAGCATACTGGGTGGGCTCTTTCCTTGCATGAGTAAGCCAGGTTCAATTCCAGCACCACTATGTTCCTCTAAGAAACTTTAGGAGGTATGTATAATTGTGCATAAAGCCAATATTAATCAGGATAAAACCTGGATGCTGTCCCCCAATACATATATATATATGTATATATATATATATACAAACATATATACTCATACAGTGATTTGGCTGAATGAATATGTATACATTAAACATTTGATTATTATAAATTTCAAACTTATAGTTATATATGTATATGTATATATACAAATTTCAAACTTATATGTACACAGGTATACATATGTACCTGTGTACATATAAGCTTGAAATTTACAATAATTGGAAGACTTTAACAAGAAATTTGTAATTGAAGGGCAATTTCTAAAACAGAATAAAATTGATGAAACTTTATCATGAGAATGCCTATTTGATTACATCTCTAACCAAATGTTTAATGTACACATATTCATTCAGTCAATTTACTGTATAAATTTGTCCTGGAGTGAGAAGACACCATTGGGCTACATTAGCATGTGACAGAGTCTAATGGAGACATTACTGGCACCCACACAAGAAACTCGACGAACAACGGGATAACAAGTGACTATAAGTGAATTTATCCATAAATATATTATTTCAAAAGCACTAATGTCTATAAACACATATGATCATCTTGCCATTTTTGTAGAGTCAAAACTATAGAAACAACCTACTCATCAAATTCAAGAAACCACTCTAGCCAAGGAAATTGTCATTAAGTGGAGAAAACATTTAGTATTGGGTGGCTCTTAACTTTCACATCTACTATATTTCCTTATAAATAATCTGAAATAATAAAATACTAATGATGCAAATGCATTTAATAATAGCACCATGTGTGTATGAAAATGCGTACTTAGTTCAACTCTTCAGCAATGGAGGATTTTTTTTAATGTTGCACATATGATTATTGGGGAAAGATCAAGTTAAAAACTATAATACCAGGCTACTTGATATTTCTTACACATTTTAATGTAACATTTAACTTCTGTTGAATCTGTACAAGTCTTACCTTTTATATTTGTTGCTTTAGAAAATGGCCTTATTATCAAGAAATTTGTACAATCTGCTTATTTTCATGTCTCCTTGTAATTGTCCCACATAGCCAATCAATCATTGCACTAATTAGTCTATCAAGTTCATTCCCTTTCTGCTATAATTTCCATTAACTATTTATAAATAGAAATATATCTTGTGTAGAATGGATTTGGTTCACATTCAGCAGTGGTCAGGAGAGTTAAATCCTGCTAGTGTTTACTTAGCACAGTATCACTTCTGGACTGTGCTCAGGAGACCATATGAGGTGGGAGGTATTATACCAGGGTAGGCCAAGTGCAAAGTTAGCACCTTAACTCACCTATTCCATCTGGGCCCCAGGTATTCTTGTTAACAACTGCAAAAATATGCCTCAGTTAACATAAATTACAATTTTCTTGGCAGTATTGTCTATGTATACCATTCACGGTCACAGTCATGGTCCTCCCGTTGTTCATCGATTTGCTAGAGAGGGCCCAGTAATGTATCCATTGTGAGACCTGTTGTTACTGTGTTTGGCATATCGAATACATCACGGGATGCTTGCCAGGCTCTGCCGTGCGGGCGAGATACTCTCGGTAGCTTGCCGGGATCTCCGAGAGGGGCAGAGGAATCGAACTCGGGTCGGCCATGTTGACCGCTTGTAAGGTAAATGCCCTACCGCTGTGCTATCTGTCCAGCCCATGTATACCATAGTATTAAAAAAATGTTTAAGATCTTGAATATTTGTATGTGTTTGGGGAGTTGTTGGAAATAGAAGAAAGATCATATGCTCATTAGTTTGTCACAATGTTTGCTAAGACTTTTCTAACAGTTATACCAGGTATGTGAAATACCAGACATTTTATTCTTTTTGAGAGTGCAAAATAAGAAAATACCTTCAAAGTCTACACTTGTATCACTTGTATCACTTGTCATCCAGTTTCTCACTGATTTTCTCAAATGGATGCCAGTAATGTCTCCATTTGTCCCTGTCATGTGCTAGTATATCTCAATGACATCTGATCACTCCAGGAACAGAGTGAACAGAAGAACATCAAACCGGTCATTCAGGGTTGATGAAGAAGTCTGACCATCATGTAGGTGGTGGCCATGCATTCTTTTGACGTCCAGTGGAATCCAGTCAGTAATGGCTCTAGTCCAGAGGTTGTCTCCAAATCGCATTATGTATCCAGCCCATCTGATTTTCAACACTGTGGCAGCATCCCTGATCCTCAATCATTGATGGAGGTCGAACTCCGGATTCCTTCTCTCATTTGAGTGAAGCGTGATACTCCAAGCAGAACTCTTTTGATTACACTTTGGGAGACCGGAGTAATGTTCTCATCCTGTTTTTGTAGGACCCAGGTTTCTGAGGCATGTGGTACTGCAGGAAGAACCGTGGAGTCAAAAAGATGTGCCTGGAGCCGGAGGTTCATCCTGTTAAAAACTTCTTCAATGCTCTTGAAGGCGTTCCACACCTCTCAATTTCTCCTACACAGTTGTGGCGCCAAGTCGTTCGTCATGTTGAGTTCTAGACCCAGGTAAACATAGCTGCTGCATTTGGAGATGTTTGGGTTTTTTTTTGAGAGCGAATGGAACATCAGGAAGTAGTTTTTCATGAACATTTTCTTCATGAGATTCAGCTACGGTCCGACCTTTCAACACTCATGGTCGATGTCGGCCAGCAGTCGTGCTGCTTGTCTAATGTTTGGTGTTATTAGAATGATGTCATCAGCGAAGTGCAGGTGGTGTATTTGCTGACAATATATCTTCACTCCCATTCATTCCCATTCCAGTCGTCGCATGATGTTCTTGAGGGTGGCACTGAAGAGTTTTGGTGCAACGGTTATCATACTGCCAAAGGCCTCTCTCTACGTTGAGGATCACGTCCTTGTAGAATGGTGAGATCCTGGTGGTGAATCCATAATACAGCTCATTCAGGATCCTGATGTACTGAGTTTAAATTCCCTGTTTGACTAGGGCTTTGATGACCGCTTCAGTTTTAACAGAATCAAAGGCCTTCTTTAAATCAATGAACATTAGACAGAGAGGCATCTTGAACAAACTAGAAACTTCAGTAAGCTTGGTCACCATGTGAATATAATTGGTCAATTGTGTAGAATCCTTTTTGGAATTTGGCTTCCTCACATGGTTGTGCTTCATCTAATGTTCTGCTACTCCTATTCAGGATGACTCGAATGAACAACTTGTAGATGACAGACAACAAAAAGATTGGGAGATAGTTGCCAATGTTGAATATCTCCCTTCTTGTACAACAGAATGGTGTTGCTGATTTTCAATTGGGACAGAACTTTGCATACAGACAGGTAGCATGTGAAGAGCCGAGCCAGTGTATTGACAAGTACTGGTGAAAGATTCTTCAGGTGTTCAGGTCTGACCTTGTTTAAACTGAGTGTTGTACGCTTCTTTACTGATAAAATGGTATGTCAGATTTGGGAAGGGAGAACACTGGGAATGATACCCATCCTGCAGAATTCAGTATGTGGGCAGGTGGACATGGCTGTCAAAGAGATCTGAGTAGAAGTTGTGGATAACCTCTCCATTGCCCTTCTGGAAGATGTGATAGATCCATCAGGATGTTGTAGGGCAGTCATCTTGTTCTTATAATTGGCGAAGAACAGGTGGGAGTTCTGAATATTTTTCCTGGCTTCTGCCGCAGCCAACACTGCTGGTTTTCTCTCTTTGAGGACTTCCTTTATTGCTTCTCTGCATAGCTTTGCAAGCTTGGATTTAGCTTGTGATTGCCTGAGGCTCATGTCAAACCACGTTGGCGAATGAGCTCGAAAGTTTCCAAAAAGGGGCGTCTTTTTGTGGCTTTCCCACTCTTGGCATTCTCATAGAGGTGCTGAACTAGTAAATCGTGTCCTCATTGATGTTGTCAATGATGGCATCATCCTATATTGCCACAATAGTGCCAAAGAGCTCCCAGTTGGTGGTCGTTCTGGGAGTTCTCTTATTAAACTTTGCAGCCCTTTCTCTCCACTCCATGAAGTAGAATTTCGCATGAAGGAGAAGGTAGTCTGATCTTGTTTGGAATTTTGGGACAACAGGAACATTCATCAGGTAAAACTGTTGGTTGAATATGATGTTGTCAATTTCATTGTGAAACTGTTCACTGGGAGACTCAAATGTCCAGCGTTTAAATTTCAGGACCTACAAGTTACTATGGATGGTCTTGACATGATGAACTCAGGCAGTCTCTGACACTGTTCCTTCCATTCTAGGCCATGGGTCCCGTTGTGGAGTTCTTCAGGATAACTTCTCGGTCCTATCTTGGCGTTAAAATCACCCACAGTGACATTGTAGAAGGTGTGGTCTTCTCTATAGAACTTCTCCAGCTCCATGTAGAACTTCTTAATTTAATTTCTTCATTGTAGTTGGATGTTGGTGCGTAGACAACGAAGATAGAAACTGCTGGCGATGAGTCACATCTATTTAAACATAAGCCTCTGATTCAAGTTGTTAGGCATTTGAACAAATTGATGCTCTTGGCCAAGTCCATGTTGTCAAGGACATCAACACCACTGATGCATCAGTTGTCGCAGGTTCTGAGGAACAGTTCTTCTCCAGTGTCAAAAACGGTGTGATGTGATCAAAGACTTCTCATCTTAGTCAGTCCAATGACATCATACTTGATCTTCTGCCCTTGCACCATCAGGTCCTCGATGGAGGCTTTCGATGCTAGTGTACGTGCATTGAAAGTACGGAGAGCCATTTTAGTCCTTCTTTGCTTTGGCAGCCTAGTTCGTCTCCGAGACTTTTGTTAGTGTCTCCTTGCTTGTCCTTCCTAACACTGCCATTTCGGGGGATCTTTCAGGATCCAGGGAACGAGGCCCATTATTGTTATTGTTTTTGGCATATCAAATATGCCACGGGGAGCTTGCCAGGCTCTGCTGTGCAGGTGGGATATCCTCGGTAGCTTGCTGGGCTCTACGAGGGGGATGGAGGCTTTTGGGTGGCCTCTACTCACCTTTATAGGTGCTCCGAGTCTACCATATGCAAGCTGTAGGTTGACTGTCATGTTCTAACGATCTGCACACAGAAAAACATGCACCTACCTGCGTCTCTGGCAAGTACCTTTTAGTTCTCTCTTTGCCTCTTGGCACCATTGCCAGCCCCGCCATGATGAGGCAGTGGACCATATGGGGGCAAAGTCTACACAGTTGATAGTATTAAACTACAATTAATGAAGCCAATAGCAATGGAGCCTCAATGTATCCTGTACACTTCGTGAGTAGAGTTGTGACTCTCAGCTTTGTGCTGTTTTTTAAAAGGGAGGAGAGAAAGAGAGAGAGAGAGACTCTAAAACTTATCTGTGTGAATAATAACAAAGTCAAAGTTGAAAGTACTCATCACTCCAGATTATTTGGTAGTCCCTAAATTGTTATCCCATAAAGGAAGATGACCTTTCCACAAACCAACCCACATTTTACTATTGTAGTTCATTTATCCTGTCAAGATTTTCACTTGCTAAATTTACTCAGGGTTCCCTTATGTCTTTTAGGTCAGATATTACCTAATACATGAGTCATTGAAAATCATCTACAATATTTTAAAAATTCTTTCTTGTTTAACTTTTTTAACATTTGAAAAGATTTTGTTGGGTTTGGTAGACTGGTAGACAGAGTGGAGAAATAGCTGATTGGGCAAAGAGCACCTGCTTTGAAAGCTTAAGACTGCAAGTTCAAGAGCTCAGAGTGATGGTGAAGGGGTTAAGGAATTTGCCTTGCTTGTGACTGAGGCCATTTAGATACCCCAGTACCAGGTATAATCCCCTAAGCAAGCCAAGGGTGATCCCTGAGTACAGAGCCAGAATAAGCCCGAGAGTGGCTGGGTGTGGCCCCAAATCACTCTTCTGTCTCTGTCTCTGTCTCTGTCTCTGTCTCTGTCTCTGTCTCTGTCTCTGTCTCTCTCTCTCTCTCTCTCTCTCTCTCTCTCTCTCTCCCCACTTTGTATCTATCTCAAGCAAGCACTACAATTGAAAAAGTTCTGGAGTCCTTGGTGGGTACCGCAACTGAAATAGATGCACAAGCACCACAGCTAGGATGTGTGTTCTCTGCTGAACATGTGTGACCACCTGAGCAATCCCTGGAAATCACTACCAGTAATCTTTCTAAAGTTACAACTGAAAAAGAATGAGAGCCATGGTGAGTGTGCTGCAAAGAAGAATGACCCTGCAACAAGCCAGCAAGCACCATGGCTAAGTGTGTGGGCAACATAACCTGATACAAAACACCCTGTGAACAGCACAAGTAAATGTTCACAAATTTGGCTCCACAGGCAAACTTGTTTATGACACCAGTCATTGCAGTAATAAAAATAAAAAGGCCTGGGGGGAAAATGTTGGCATAGTTATAGAAACCACTGGGAAGCACAGATATTTGCTTATATTTATTTCTCTGGGAATTATCTAGTTTAATACTTTGATTAAGTATATTTTCTTCCTAAATCTGTACTAATATTTTAGAAGGACAGATAAGCTTATTTTTCCTACTCTATATAATGATCATACTCAATAATTGGGAAACCATTTTGTGTGTGTGTGTGAGAACATTAAGTTAATATTTGTTTAAATAATTTGTTATCATGGAGCTGTGAGTGTTTTTGTTGTTGTTGTTTTTGTTTTTTGGGTCACACCCAGCAATGTTCAGGGGTTACTCCTGGCTTTGCACTCAGGAATCACACCTGGCAGTGCTCAGGAAACCACATGGAATTGCGGGGACCGAACCCAGGTCAGCCGCATGCAAGGCAAATGCCCCACCCGCTGTGCTATTGCTCCAGCCGCATGAGCTGTAAGTTTTTTTAAAAAATTCTTCTATATACAAATAAAAAATCTATCACTCCGTACTTAGACTTGTTTAGATATTATATATACAAAAATAAAATAAAATTATATTTCTATCTAAAATTCCCAATTTCACACTGTAGAACTATTTCCTTTATGTTGATTATACAAACTTACAATATTCTGAAAAATTCAATACATACTTAAGAATTTCAATTATTTATATAAAATGTATGCAGATATTATAAACACTAAGTTATCTTTATGAAAAATTTTCATCCTACTTGAATAAGTTTTCCTGGTCCATAATTTCTTGTATTTTATTTCTTTTTAAAAACTTCTTGTTACAGCTGAATTGTATCTTAAAAATTTATACCTTTTTTCACTTTTAGTAAATGATATTTTATTGTTGCTTCTGGAGGCATTTTAGTCAAGTAAAGAATTTTATAATAAAAGATGAAGTAAATATTACTAGCACGAAACGCACAATAAAAAAAGTCATTTCTTTCAGCTTCTGTGAGCAGAACAAGATGATGTAAATCATAATATATTCAGTGAGATCTGCTGAGAAAGGAGTCACCAAGTAATATTAATATTTTACACAGATTTTGAATCATTTTTCAGCAAATGAGAATAACTACTCTATTCAAAAGCTTAGTGTGTAAGGTAAAAACAAGGAGATTTGTGTTAGGATGTATCAACTTTAAATTTTTAATTGAAAGTTTGTAAATTGAAACTTTGCCTTTTAGAAGATGACCCTTTGAATTTTGAAGTTTCCCTATTTCAGGAGTATGCTCACCTTCCTGGAAAAAAGACAGAAGACTGACAAAGTTACATAATAGGTAAAGAGCTGATTACTTAGGAGTAAGAGATCAGATCACCTTTATAACTTTCTGTGCTGAGCGAAGAGCTAAATAGAGTTTCAAAAGAGGAGTTAGAGCTTAAAATGAGAAATGTGGTTCATTTGTATTCACTTTATTTTCCTTATGTGAAGGAAAAATACACCTCTGATATCTTCATATAAGAGGGACTATTTTCTAAGTTGGGGCCTGGCACCCCAGATGGCAAATTCCCCCTCTCCCTCAGAGACTGAGAGCTAGGGGCTAATCTTTTTTGATGCTTACATTTCAAAGTGTTTGCTGCCTGTCTGGGTGAAAGACAATCCTGGGTTGCTGAAGTGACAAGAGACTTAAAAAAATATCTACAGCTAAAAAGTGCAGGGGAAGAATTCACAATTACATGTGTTCTAAATCAGTGCCTTCAACCCTGCTACACCTGCAACACAGTAGAAATAGAAATATTTCATGTATTGCCTAAGCAGAAAAAATAACTTATTTATATTATGAATATTTATAAAGCAATATTTATAATAGTGCCACTTCATGATCCAGGCATGCCATTTGATAAACAACTGGCAGGAAATTGCTATGGATCAGTTATACTCAGTAGCTGAAACCCCTGTTATGAATAAATGTTTTAAGGAAAGGGAATGTCTGGAAAAAATCTCATTGAAGTTGAGTGGATGCTAAAGAAATAAAAGCACCATCTTGCTTCCATGACCGTTTTCACATACATCACTTCTCAAAGTCCGTACATCTTATTTATTTTTCTTACACTCATGCTGATGAGTGAATCAAAGGCTCAGGGAGTTTCATAACATTTAATCATAAAGATATTAGCAAAACTACAAAATATTCTTTCCTTGTAGAACTCTTTCTGAGAATTAATTGTTTCTCTTTGGAGGAACATGCCTTTTTTTTTCCTTTTTTTTATTAGTGAAACACCATGAGGTGCAGCTTGGGTTTCCACTATACAATGATCAAATACCCATCCCTCCACCAGTTTCCATTTTCCACCACCATGGATCCCAGTATCCCTCCCACACCCATCCCCCCCATTACACCATGCCTCTTAGGCAGGGCATTTCTTTTGTTCTCTCTCTCCTTTTGGGTGTTGTGGTCTGCAAAAGAGGCATTGAGTAGCAATCATGTTCAGTCCATAGTCTACTTTCAATATGCATCTCCCATCCTGGGAGGATCCTCCAAACACCCTTTATTTGGTCCTTCCTTCTCTATCTGAGCTCCCCTTTCCCCTAGCATGCCCAGCTGGACTCTAA
The DNA here is from genome assembly GCF_029834395.1 of Sorex fumeus. Taxonomy (NCBI): domain Eukaryota; kingdom Metazoa; phylum Chordata; class Mammalia; order Eulipotyphla; family Soricidae; genus Sorex; species Sorex fumeus. Next base: position 17,056,125 of record NW_026606075.1, on the reverse strand, counting down.
CCTATGGAATAATCCTCCTGGTACTGATTTCAGCTATTCTTGGGTATTGATCTTCTATTTTGTTACTTTATATCCCCCAGATGAATGCAATCTTTCTATGAATATCCCTCTCTTTCTGACTCATTTCGCTTAGCATGATACTTTCCACGTAGTACCACTTGTATGAAAATTTGATGACTTCATTTTTTCTAACAGCTACATAGTACTCCACTGTGCATATGTACCAAAGTTTCTTTAACCAGTCATCTGTTCTTGGGCACTCAGGTTTTTTCCAGATTCTGGCTATTGTAAAGAGTGCTGCAATGAATAAACAAGTGCAGACATCAATTCGACTATACATTTTTGCCTCTCTGGGATATATTCCCAGGAGTGGTATTGCTCGGTCAAATGGGAGCTCAATTTCTAATTTTTTGAGAATCGTCCATACTGTTTCCAAAAAGGGCTGAACTAGTTGGCATTCCCACCAACAGTGCAGGAGTGTCCCTCTCTCGCCATATCCGTGCAAGCATTGGTTGCTTTTGTTCTTTTGGATGTGCGCCAGTCTCTGAGGTGTGAGATAGTATCTCATTGTGGTTTTGATCTGCATCTCCCTGATAATTAATGATGTAGAGCATTTTCTCATGTGCTTCTTTGCCATTCGGATTTCTTCTTTGAGAAAGTTTCTGTTCATTTCATTGCCCCATTTATTGATGGGGTTGGATGTTTTCTTCTTGTGGAGTTCAACAGTACTTTATATATCCTTGATATCAACCGCTTGTCAGATGTGTATTTGGTGAATATCCTTTCCCATTCTGTAGAATGTCTTTGTATTTTGGTCACTGTTTCTTTTGAGGTGCAGAAGTTTCTTAGTTTAAGAAAGTACCATTTATTTATCTCTGTTTTCACTTGCTCGGTCAGTGGTGTGACATCTTTGAAGATACCATTAGCTTCAATGTCATGGAGGGTTTTGCCAACTTTGTCTTCAATGTACGTTATGGTTTCTGTTCTGATGTTGAGGTCTTTAATCCATTTTGATCTTACTTTTGTACATGGTGTTAGGCAGAGTTCTAAGCCAATTTTTTTTTTCATGTAGCCGTCCAGTTTTGCCAGCAACATTTGCTAAAGAGGATTTCCTTACTTCACTTCACATTTCTTGCACCTTTAACAAAGATTAGATGATCATATGATTGAGGGGAGATGTCAGTATATTCAACCCTGTTCCATTGGTCTGAAGCTTTGCCTTTCTTCCAGTACCATGCTGTTTTAATTATTACTGCCTTGTCGTAGAGTTTGAAGTTAGGGAGGTTGATTCCTCCCATTTTCTTTTTCCAAAGAATTGCTTTAGCTATTTGTGGGGGCTTATTTTTCCATAAAAGTTTCAGGAGTGTTTGCTCCATTTCTCTGAAGAATGTCATGGGTATCCTTATAGGGATTGCACTGAATTTGTATAGTGCTTTGGGAAGTATTGCCATTTTGACAATGTTAACTCTCCCGACACATGAGCAGGGGGTATCTTTCCATTTCTTCATGTCCTCTTTTATTTCCTGAAGTAGTGTTTTGTTTTGTATTTTTCATTGTACAGGTCATTTACTTCCTTACTTACGCTTATTCCTAGGTACTTGATTTTCTGGGGCACAACTGTGAACGGGATTGTTTTTCCATGTCGCTTTCTTCTCTCTCACTCTTTGCATATAGGAAAGTGATGGACCTTTGGGTATTGATTTTAAAACCTGCAAGTTTACTCTACAAGTCTATTGTTTCTAGGAGTTTCTTGGTGGAGGTTATAGGATTCTCTAAGTATAGTATCATATCATCTGCCAGTAGTGAGAGCTTGATTTTTTCCTTTCCTTCCTGAATGTCCTTAATAACTTTTTCTTGCCTAATTGCTATTGCAATACTTCCAGTACTATATTGAACAGCAGTGGAGAAAGTGGGCATCCTTGTCTTGCCCCTGATCTTCGAGGGAAGGCTCTCAGTATTTCCCCATTGAGGATGATGCTTGCTGTAGGCTTGTGGTAGATGGCTTTAACTATGTTGAGGAAAGTCCCGTCTATACCCATTTTGGCTAGGGTTTTCATCATAAAGGGGTGCTAGATTTTGTCAAATGCTTTCTCTGCATCTATTGATATGATCATATGGTTTTTATCTTTTCTTTTGTTGATATGATGGATTACGTTGACTGATTTCCAAACGTTAAACCATCCTTGCATCCCTGGGATGAATCCTACTTGGTCATGGTGTATGAACTTTTTGATGAGTAGTTGAATTCTATTTGGTAGTAATTTCTTGAGGATCTTGGTATCTGAGTTCATCAGAGATATCGGCCTGTGATTCTTTTTCTTTGTGGTATCTCTGTCTGCTTTTGGTATCATGCTTCGTAGAAACTGTTCAGAAGTGTTTTTGATATTTCAATTCGTGTAAAAGATTAAAGAGGATTGGGAATATGTCCTCTTTAAAGATTTGGACGAATTCACTAATGAATCCATTCGGGCCAGGATTTTGTGCTTGGGGAGACTTTTTATTACCATTTCAATTTCCTTGATGTTGATAGGTCTTCCTGATCTTCTTGGTTCAGCCTTGGGAGTCTGTAAGATTCTAGAAATTTATCCATTTCCTCGAGGTTTTCCTGTTCCGTGGCATAAAGCTTCTCAAAGTACTCCCTGAGTATCCTTTGAATTTCTGTAGTTTCTGTTCTAATGACCCCCTTTTCATTTCTGATTTGGTTTATTAGGGTTTTCTCTCTCCCTTTCTTTGTGAGTTTTGCTAGAGGCTTATCGATCTTTTTAATTTTCTCAAAGAACCAGCTCTTGGTTTCATTGATCTTTCGGATTGTTTTTTGGGTTTCCATCTCATTAATCTCCGCTATGAGTATTATTATTTCTCTTTTCCTGTTAGGGTTGTGCTCCTTTTGTTGGTCCTTCTTCAAGCTCTTAAGCTGTGACGTTAGTTATTTTTGTGGGTTCGCTCCTCTTTTCTGAGGAATGCTTGTAGACCTATAAACGTTCCTCTTAACACAGCTTTTGCTGTGTCCCATAAGTTTTGGTTACTCATGTCCTCATTTTCATTCGTTTCTAGGAATCTTTTGATTTCCTCTTTGATTTCCTTTCTATGCCACTTGTTGTTCAATAGTGCACTGTTTAATATCCAGGTATTTGATTTAGTTTTCTGTTTTTGTGTATGATTTACTTCTAATTTCAGTGCATTATGGTCTGAGCAGATTGTTGATACAATCTCTATCTTCTTAATTTTATGGAGGTATGTTTTGTGGTTCAGCATGTGGTCTATCTTGGAGAATGTTCCATGTACACTTGAGAAGAATGTGTATTCAGCTTTTGAGGATGAAGTGTCCTGTATATATCTACTAAGTCCCTTTCTTCCATTGTTTCCCTCAGATGAAGTGTGTCCTTGCTAAGCTTGAGTCTGGCTGATCTATCAAGAGGTGATAAAGCGGTGTTGAAGTCTCCCACTAGTACTGTGTTGCTATTGACGTCTTTCTCCAAATCTATGAGTAGTTGTTTTAAATAATTTGCTGGTCCCTTATTAGGTGCATATACATTTAGTATTGTAAGTTCTTCCTGTTGTACAGATCCTTTGATCACTAAGAAATGGCCTTCACTGTCTCTTATGACCTTCCTCACTCTGAAATCGATGTGGTCTGATATTAGGATGGCTACCCCAGCTTTTTTATGGGAGCTCTTTGCCTGTAGGATTGTTTACCAACCTTTGACTCTGACCCTGTGCTTGCTTTGACTATTGAGATGTGTTTCTTGCAGGCAGCAGAATGTTGAGTTCAATTTTCTTATACATCCTGCTACTCCATGTCTTTCAATTGGAGCCTTTAGCCCACTGACATTGAGAGAGATTATTGTTATGTGGTTTTGTCCCATTATTCTGTTGAAATTTGGTGTATTTGAGGGGCCTTTCTAGCCTTAAAGTAGCCCATTTAGTTGTTCTTGTAACCATGGTTTTGAGTCTATGAGTTTCTGAGCTTTTGTTTGTCTGTGAAACTGTGTGTTATTCCTTCTGTTATGAATGAGAGTCTCGCTGGGTAAAGTATTTTTGGTGAGGCATTTATTTCATTGAGTTTTTTCAGTATTCCCCACCACTTTTTTTCGGACCATGAGGGTTTCATCAGACAAATCTGCTGTGAATTTTAAGGATGCTCCTTTGTAGGAGATTTCTTTCTTCGGTCTTGCTGCTTTCAGAATTTTGTCTCTGTCTAAGGTTTTGGTCATTTTGATCAGGATGTGTCTTGGGGTATTTTTATTCGGATTTCTTCTAGCTGGTACGCTTTGAGCCTCCTGAATGTGGTCACAAGTTTTCTTCAGCTCTGGAATCGTTGTAGCAATGATGTCTTTCACAGTTTCTTCATCTTCAAGGTTTTCTTCCTGTTGTTCTGGGACTCCAATAATTCTTATGTTACTCATCTTGGCTTCATCACGATCTTCTCTTGCCATCTGTTCCAGAATTGTGAGCCACTTTTCCGTTTTCTGCTCTTTTCTGGAGAGTCTCTGAACTTCATCTTCGAGCTCACTTATTGTGTTTTCAGCAGCTGTTACTCTGCCGCTGAGGCCTTCCATTGAGTTTTTCAATACGCCTACCATGTTTTTCAGGTCTGACATTTCCGTTTGCATTTTTCTTATTTCTGCCTTCAAATCCTATTGTCTTTTATTGGCATCACTTTCCATTGTTTCTTTTAGCTCCCTAAGCATCCTCAGGAGCTCCCTTCTAAATTCCTTGTCAGAGAGTTTGTCTAACACTACAGTAATGTTGGTATCTTCTGGGCTAGCCTCTTCAATAAGAAAGTTTAGTGGGCTTTTGCGTTGCTTTACCATTGTGATCAGTTTGGTTTAGACATTCACATTCACTGTTACTATTCTGCTTGGTATGCAGAATGAATTGAGATAGCCAATAACAAGTTATTGGCTAATGTGTTTCTAGTGGTTGAGTTAACCTAGAGAAGATTTCATCTAAGAGGGTAACTTATGGCTCCTATGGGATATGTATTGGGAGAATACTCCGTGGCTGCATTAGCGGCCGCGATTCTGGAAAGAGTCCCTGGCACTGGGTGCCAGGTAGTACCTGGTTGAATGAGGAGAGAGTGCCGGGAGCCCTTCAGCTTTGTTTCTGCAAGGTGCATCTCAGTTTCCGTCCCGCCCAGATCCAGGGGGAAAACCTACTGTTCAAGGAATCAGGCTAGCTGCACATGCCCAGAGAGAGTCCCAAGCCCTGGCTGCTGGGCAGTACCTGGTTGAATGAGGAGAGAGTGCCGGGAGCCCTTCAGCTTTGTTTCCACAAGATGCGTCTCAGTTCCCGTCCCGCGCAGATCAAGGGGGGAAAACTGGCTGTTCTAGGGGATCAGGCTAGCTGCACATGCCCAGAGAGAGTCCCAAGCCCTGGGTGCCAGGCAGTACCTGGTTGAATGAGGAGAGAGTGCCCGGAGCCCTTCAGCTTTGTTTCTGTGAGATGCATCTCAGTTCGGAGGAACATGCCTTTGATTCATTTTACCTGTTTTGAAACTGTCCTTCTCTGGGAAAAGAGTCATGATAGCAATTGATTGCTGTGTTTGAATGTCTCTATTGAACATGTATCTGGAGTTCTCAGGATGCCAGGTAATGTGTCTCTGCCTAATGGCATTTCATTGACCCCTGAGCATTTTCAGCCTTGAAGGAGTTACAGCATAATTGATCTTCGCTTTGGCTCAGAAATCAGATATGATCTGGCTATTCTCAAGAAGCTCCTCCATTAGAACCTGAACCGGAGGAATGCCTTCTACCCACTGAATCAGCACAACTGTCTCCAGAACTCTTGAGAGTTCTTGAAGGCTCTCTGCCAAGTTCTCATTCAGTCCAGCAGTGCATAGCTCAATGCCTCTGACAGTATAAGAGGATGAGCTGCCTGCTATGTTAAAGCAAGCATAAAAATAATGAGAAAGAAAGTTCATGGTTACCATTAGGATTGTTGGAGCTAAATAATATATGACATTAATGGCTTGAATTTAGCTGATTAAAACCTCTTCTTTCCTTAAGGGATCAGAAAATACAATAAATGATGGCACTTTCTGTACACGAGGCAGAGTAAGCCACTGAGTTACTTGAATTTTAGTTTATGAACTGATAAAATTCTATCAAATATCTGAGTTTTAC